>NC_086385.1:2827730-7827730 GCF_036588685.1 Mytilus trossulus | reverse complement strand
GTTTTGGAGGGGAAAGACCGCCAACAATTGATTTATATTTTTTTTTCTTCCGCCTCATTTTGTTCTTGCGATAAATATTTGTTTCGCAATATGTCGCTTTGGTATTTGGTGTATGGTATCGAACAGTTTATGCGCTTTTGAAATTTACCCTGCGTAACCGAATACTTTTCTTTGTAGAAGTTATCTCCCAAAACACTGTTTTCCTTGTGTCCACGACTCCTTCGCAACGGCAAAAGATTACGACAGATTTATTTTACAAAATTGCTCATTATATCCTTCGCATGATTTATCTATTTTGACCGAAGCGATATGAACGCTCCATATTAGATTTATTTCCCCTTATGCATTTGATATAAGTAATATGCATTTCTATCTTGAAAACCATAAGTGATAGAGACCTAGGATCTTTTGATTTGAGGTCCTTGGTCCAAAAAAATGAAAATGAGGTCAAGATCAAAGGTAAAGGTCATATTCTAATTTTTTGAATTTGGCTTATTTCCACTCATTTCAAGAAATCGTATAAGATACACCCACTTTCAATAAACCTGTTATTGCTATTCAAATTACAATTTGAGGAAAATATAACTAGAGGCTCCAAAGAACCTGTTTCTTTCACCTTGGTCTATATGCTTATTCAACAAAGGACACCAACATTGAAGACAAGACTAAAATGAATTACAAAAGAAATCAGTTAATATGTTGTTGATTATTGCAGTCTGTTAAGTTTCTCTTTCTCTCTTATTTCGGTTTTGCTCCATACACACAACTGTATAGAATAAATTCCTCATTTAAGGGCAAACAATCCTTAACGCATAACAGTCTACTATATATAGACAAAATTTGATTTCCTTAATATCACAATTCTAGAATCTACTTGAAGTAGATAAATATGGAAAATCCAATTTTACATATTCGCAAAGATTTATTGTCGCGTTATTTTTCTGCTTGCGAAAGACGCGAAAATAAATCGTTCACGAAAATTAAGTGATTTAGAGTATTTAAGATTTTATCTATATATAACAATTTTTATGCCTCATTTATGGCCACTAAGTTTTCTGGGCTGTGCGTCCGTTCATTCGTCTGTCCCGCCTCAGGCTACAGGTTGTGGTCGAGGTAGTTTTTGATGAAGTTGAAGTCCAATCAACTTGAAATTTGGTAAACAGTTATAAAAGGTACCAGGATTATAATTTAGTACGTCAGTTGTGCGTTTCGTCTTCATTAGACTCATCAGTGACGCTCATATCAAAATATTTATAGAACAAAACAAATACAAAGTTGAAGAGCATTGTGGATCAAACATTCTAAATAATTATGCCAAATACGGCTAAAGTAATCTATGCATGGGATAAGAAAATCCTTAGTTTTTTTTTCGACAAATTCAAGTTTTGTAAACAGGAAATTTATAAAAGATGACCACATCATTGATATAACCCCGAAATGTTGACTACTGTGCTGGTGATACCCTCAAGGACGAAACAGCAGTGGCATCGACCTAGTGGTGCAAATAGTTATCAAAGGTACCAGGATTATAATTTAGTACGCTAGACGCGCCTTTCGTCTACATAAGACTCAACAGTGACGCTCATAATAACATATTTATAGAGCAAAACAAGTACAACATTGAAGAGTATTGAGGACATAGTCCCCTTTGAAATGATCTTTTTAATTTGAATGTCAAATTAGAGTTTTAACCCCATTTTCACAGTCGACTGAACATAGAAAATAATAATGCGGATGGGGCATCGTATGCATTCACAAATTTGCATCTATTATAGTTTTTCAAAATAATACATGGAGGTGTAAAGAAAAAAAAATGGTAAAATTCGTCATCTAATGATAATAATTATTACAGGAAATCGTCTGATAGTTTTGACGTATATTGACAAGTGGTAGAACCAAACAACTGTTTGTACGGTTAGTCTAAAAATTTCAGGGTAGATAGATCTTAACCTGATCAACATTTTATACCTTGTTAAATCTACTGTAAATGCTTTAGTTTCAGATATATAATCCTGACTGCATTTTACCCCTATGTTCTTATTTCAGTCATGACGACCATGTTAGTTGGTAGACAGGTTCATCAGACACATTTTGTTAATAAATAATCCAATGATAAGTGTGGACAAGTTTGGTTAAATTCTAAGAATTTTCAAGGCAGAAAAATTCTTAAAAGTTAACGGTCGAAGGATTTGAAAGAAAATAATTTTATTGAATGTTATTTTCTTTTTCTGTGTGGTCGTCATGCATGTAGTTCTGAAAAAAAATATATAGTGTTGAATAAAATTGAAACTAAAAGTATGATTTTGACTAAATTCCTTTTTTAAGAGGTTTGATCAATATTCCGTGCATTTACATGTGTTATATTTGATTCCTTTTTAAACATGAAGTTTTTTAGACGTAACAATGATTTGTCTGTAGTCGGATGGACAATTTCGCAAAATGACTGATTAATAATTAATATTACGAGTTCGTTGTTATTCTGTGGCTCACATTTTTAAATGGACTATTATATTATTTATTTATTATATTATCTTTCTGTCCTGAATGCTCGTTCATATTATCGTAGTTTATTCCTATCACCTGATGTTGTAACTTTAGCAGTATTCTTAACATTGCTATATACGCAGGAGGTTTGAATGGCCAGAGAACAAGGTTCAACCCACCATTTGTTCTTAAAATGTCTAGCTTGTACCAAGTAAAAAATATGACAATTGTTGTCACATAGTCTGTTTGTTTTGTATATGTTGGTGTTTGACATTGTAGCAAATCACTTTTTTTGTTGTTACGGTTTGTTTTGTTTGAGCGTCACTGAGGAGTCTTAATAGAGGTAGCCGGTGAGATCACGAATCACGTACGAATCACGAACATATCACCTAATTTGCCGTATGACACGAAGCGGGATCCTTAATTTCAAGTAAGGATGCCCAACTGTTCATGAGTATCTCGCTTTGATTATAAGTGCATTTTGTATTGATTGATTCGCGTACTGCCTATTTTATTCTTTTTATTTTGTATGTCGTCGTCAGTCACGGAGCATTTTCTGGTGGGAATGGAGGGGGAGAACAAAATATTTTGATTCTGATTTTGGTAAAAAGAATAATTCTGGCCAGCACCTAGAGTAGGAAACGACCGTTTGATTTGTAGGGGGGTGATATAAAAGTCAGGAAAGGCCATTAGGAAATCATAAAAAGATAAAAAGATAGGTTCTCTTATTTTTCATTATTGCAAACTTGAAGCTTTTAAAAACAAGTAACAACTTTCATTGGATCCAGTACCAAACTCTCCCAAACCACACATCTCGCGTAGAAATTGTGACCAAAACATGAGTTTAGGGTCCCGATCATATAACTTGCATGGAAAAGGGGGTGAGTGGGGTATTTTTAAAAATAAAGAATGGCTAGAAATGGCAAGAAATGGCAGAGACAAAAATAATTTCTGACGAGAAAATTGAACATGTCCTTCCTTGAACATGTCCTTCCCCCAGTTCCATTTTCAATTTGAATGGCTGGTCTCTTAATTCAAAATTTCTGCCCCATTCATAGATTCGCCTGATATTTTTCGCCTAGTTATTTCTTTGGCCTGAAATTACCGGTCAAGTCATATAATAAGGTTTAAATTTCATACCCAGTCATGTAATTGACGAGTTGAAAAATGACCAATTCTAGCGGAACGTCTGTATATGTATACTTTTATATATGAAGTGACCCCTCCTTTGGCGCATACATGCAAAGCTTTAGAAAGAATAAACTGAAAATTTGCATTAATTCGAATCATTGTTTAGAACGAGCTAAATAACAAAAAGGGGAGAATTCCTTCAACTCTTTGTACTTCAAATCGAATAACAAATACTTAACAGAAAACTTATATATACTATGTGTTCTTTCGCAGAATAAACGACAAATAACCAAATAAGATATAATAATATAATTTTATAATTCCAGAGTTTTTTAAGTTCCAATTTTTTTTTGGCGTTCTATTTTTCCCGGACCAAATATACTAAGTAATACCAGCAACACCGCATACTAAATGGGGTTAGACGATCCTTTGATTCTAGGATCGGAGCTGGCAGGTCACGGAAATACATTTGTTGGTCAGGAAAAGAATAGTAATAAATATGCTGGCTCCCACCTAAAATAAATTGGCTTCCAAATTCTATTATACGGTAAAATGATACATGTGTAATAAATAATCTTGCGTGTAGCAGTGGATTTTTTTTTTCTAAAACAAATAATCTGACTGACCAAATCTGCCCCGCTGGTTCCCTCAGAATCAAATGATTGCCTCCTTATACCCTCCTCAAAGATAGATGATCGATACCCGCTTTAACTGCGATATAAAATAATATATAGCAAAAAGACGGGGGAAATGGTGGTGGGGTGTCTAACTAATTTTATTTTATTATTGGTTGCAAATTTCTTGTAAGGTGTCCCTTACAGTCCCTTGCAAGAAATTTGAGATTAACATGAAAAGGTGGCGCGGGGGAGGGAGGATGGGGGTTCTTTCGGAAATAATATATTTGATTTTGAATTCTTAGGAAGAAAAAAATCTTATCTTGGCTAATTCCCACCAAAAATAGTGTTAAATGAAGAAAAGAAAAAAATGTCGAGCCGCAATATATATTCAATATCTTCTAGTACATGTATATGTTTTTCTTTCAAACAAATGCACAGTGGTTAATTAATAGATTGTCCCCATGATTAAATCATGCTATCATTCCATGTGACTATTAAAAGTGTAGATGGTGACCACCACAGGTAGGCATGTACATGTATACGTACTTTTTCGTTTTGATTTGTACATAGGCACTTCCGGTATATGAATTAAAAATATATAATCTTATATATCCATCCTTATACTTAAAAGTTCGTATTGTACCGTTGTTTTCTTATAAAGGGAACTTATGTGAGGTGTCAAGGGATATTTGAGTCGATTATTCGATTTTAATAAACTTTATCCAATATCAAAATCACTGCTCCTAGTACGTTCGTTCGTCATTATTCGTCGGTTCGTGATCTCACCGGTTACCTCTATTAAGACGAAACGCGCTGTTGGGCATTTTTCGTTCTCGAGGGTATCATCATCCTAGTAATGACACTTCGGTTTTGATGCCAAAAGCAACGGTTTTTATAAATTAACTATTTGCAAATGAATGAATTATTCGAAATATTAAGGATTTTCTAGGCATTTATTACTTTTGCCGTAATTTGGATTTTTTGGTCCTAAATGCTCTTCAAATTTATACTTGTTTGGCCTTCCTAATTTTTTATCTGAGCGTCACTGAGGAGTCTTATGTAGACGGAACGTACGTCTTGCGTATCAAATCATAAGCCTTGTTCCTTTGATAACTATTGTTTCCTCTGATTGTTGGTGTATACCCTCAGTTTTGGTTTGTGACCCGGATTTGTTTCAGTTAAATAATTTTATGACTATTGAGCAGCACTAGACTTCTATTGCGTTTATTTGATTTGTCTTTTTTGTATGTATTCTCTGTTAATTTGCCAATATTATCTATTGCTATACAAAGCGGTTCTTTTTATAAAGATCAACAGTGGTTGTTAGATTTACAATATACAATATAGTAGACCGTATCTTTTATTTTGTGTATTGCATAGAAAACATAGAATTGCTTGTTTCTCTCCTTTTATTCATTATTCTTTAGTCTCTGCTCAGTCTTAAGTTTTTAATGTTATGCGTTTTGTACTATTATTTATCTGTTTGTCTTTTTCATTTATAGCTATGGCGTTGTCAATTTATTTCGATTTATGAGTTTGACTGTTCTTCTGGTATCTTTTGCCCCTCTTAAAAAGGTACTATATCTCGAAAAAGATTATACCTGTTTCGGCATCTCCATGCTCTTCATTTGAATCTGTTCGACATCTGCTTGATCGTCGATCTAGCAATAAACAATAAAATTGCAATTTTGGTTTTTGATTTGTTTGTCTGCTTTTGAGAGAGAGAGAGAGAGAGAGAGAGAGAGAGAGAGAGAGAGAGAGAGAGAGAGAAATGAAATGTGCATTGAACACAATGTATGTTTTATTATCCATGTTTATGACCTTTTATGAATAATTATGCTGTGTGTGTGTGTATATATGTGTATAGATAATAAAGAAAAATTTTTCAACTCATTCGTTAAAAATAGCTTAACACAAAAATTACAATAATGACTTAAATTGATCTAGTAATTTCTAAATAGAAGAAAAAAAACTTCAGTTGTGTCTAGGACTTGATTTTCTATTTCTGTGCACGCTGTGTTATACACATTAGTATTGATAGAAAAATTATCCATGATATATGTCGGGAGGCATCTACATTTAACCTTGTGTGAAGGAGTACAATCATTAATTCGTAAACTATTCTGTATTTATGAACAGAGAATTTAAAAACGAATGCTAGGAATCATAACAGTTTTATAGAATTGAATTATTTGCTAGTGATACCTATATAGCTACGTGTAGTGGACTAGCAAGCCTCTAGCAAATGTAACGATACGGTTATATTGATAAAATAAATTCTCTTCCGAAATGGTTTTGTGGATTTCACTCCATCATAAATTCTCACAAACAAAACAAATAAATCAAGGAATACAATGGCAAACTAACAAAACCTTTAAATAGACTCATTAAAAAGGGATATAGTTACGATACTGTTGTCAGGTCATTAAAGATTGCATATGTTGGCGTTAATATTGATTCACTTATAGGGTCTTTGCAACGGAACTAAACACATTTATTTAAAAACCAGTTGTTGGCATGACACGGGTTATTTTTTTCTCATATAAGTTATGATGGTATGATACTAAACCCCTTACGAAAAGGATCTTGCCTGATATTCATATGCTGAAATCATTATATTTTAATCAGTTTAATTAAAGTCTGGCATGTCAGTTAACTGCTAGTAGTCTGTTTTTATTTATGTAGTATTGTTATTTGTTGTTGTTGTTTGGTTTCATCTTCTGACATCAGACTCGGATTTCTCTTGAACTGAATTTTCATGGGCGTATTGTTATGCATTTACTTTTCTTCATTGGCTAGAGGTATAGGGGGAGGGTTGAGATCTCATCAACATGTTTAACCCCAACGCAAATTTTGCGCCTGTCCCAAGTCAGGAGCATCTTGCCTTTGTTAGTCTTGTATTATTCTAATTTTAGTTTCTTGTGTACAATTTGGAAATTAGTATGGCGTTCATTATCACTGAACTAGTATATAATTATTTGTTAAGGGGCCATCTGAAGGACGACTCCGGGTGCGAACATTTCTCGCTACATTGAAGACCTGTTGGTGGCCTTCTGCTGTCGTGTTTTCTATGGTCGGGTTGTTGTCTCTTTGACACATTCCCCATTTCCATTCTCAATTTTATCAATCACACCAGAAGGTAAAATTAAAAAAGAACAAAAATCAAAAAACAAAAGATATTTGAGCCAAAATTTGCATTAGAGAGTTTTGAATATTAAGCTTAAGATTTCAAATGATTTCTAGATTCAGTAACAGCGAATTCGATACATGTAATAGATATCTATTATAAATGTCATAAATCATGTCAATAAAAGAGCACTGAGCAATGAAGTTATGATGTTAATGAACTAATCGTTATGGCAATGTAAACTAATATTCTCACTGTATGTTAATGAACTGTCTTTATTTTTATTTTTTTTCTGATATAAAGAAAGTTTAATCCTGGATATGATTCCCAATCCTCTTTGACCTTGTACTTGTTTAGCTTTATAGATAGTTTGATATGAGTGTCATTAATAAGTCTTTTGAAGACGAAACGCTCATCTGGAGTTCTGAATTATAATCCTGGTACGTTTGATAACTATTTTAATGGAATTGACGAACGGAATTGCTCACTATGTGACCTCTGGCCGACTTTAAGTCATCCCTAGTTTTGTGGTTGTTTGGATTGGTTAAGATGATAAAGATTCATAATTCATTGCATGCGTTAATTATTGCAATTATTAAAGAATGTAAACAAAGGAGATTTAAAATTTTGTTCCAGGAAAATTTGAACACAGATATATGTATAAGATATCAGAATGCGAGTTGTCATTATAGCGATATTCACCCAGTCGCATTATCGCAATAATCTGAATTAGTCGTACTGTTACGAGTTGTTCATTTAGTTTTGACTATACATAAAAGAGGGGCAAAAGATACCAGAGGAACAAACTCATAAATCAAAAATTAACTGACAAGGCCATGGTTAAAAATGAAAAAGACAAACAGACAAATAAAAGCATACACAAAACAGCGTAGAAAACTAAAGATTGAGCAACACGAACCCCACCATAACTGGTGGTAATCTCAGATGCTCCAGAAGGGTAAGCAGATCCTGCTCCATATGTGGCACCCGTCGTGTTGCTCATGTTATTACAAATCCGGTAAATAGTCTAATTCTGTAGGTCTCATTCATGAAACGGGAATGGGATTTTAGTTACGACGCAAAAACATATCCGATATCACCTGTGAAACGGTTGTTCCTTAACGTCAACCAACTCGTAATGGCATCCGTAAAATTTACAAAGGGATGATTTCAACTTAACCACTTGGAACTCTTGGTTTAATAGCTTCCTTGTGAACAGCAGCCCCATATCAAGGAAACCATGATATGAAATACAAGTATGGTTTATGGATTAACAAATAATGTGAAGAAAGGACATGTTGACAAAAACAGAAATTTTCTAATAGTGAAATATAAGTTTAAAGAATAAACCAACCTTTTCTTGAAATTAATCGACAGATCACAAAAACTGAAACAATGAAACCGCCAAACAGTAGAAAATAGTGTTTATCTGCAAAAAATATTGACATCAGATATGCACTTTAATTTTAAGGTTAAATAAATGACAATACCAAAGTATTCTATAAAAGTCTGCGTACGGGATAAATCAGACATTAATAGCAGTTCTCTGTAACCACCATCCAAGTTTCGGCATGCATAGTCTCAGATTTTCTTGAAACTTTGTCTGTTGGTAGGTATCGATAAACTAACAAGAAAAATGTTGACAAAAAATATTTTTATGCCCCTGTTGCCATGGTTACGGGTCCTCTTGGATTTTGCCTCAAAAATGCATATTTTGAGGATAAAAAATGACCCATTTTAAGCAGTTATTATGCATACATTTCAAGTTTTATGAATATTTTAACCATAATTCATTAACATATTACACTTTATGAGTAAGATAAAAGATAAATATTATTTCTGACAAAAGGGGAAGAAGGGGGCAGCACTGGTTCAAATAGTGAAATTTTCCCTGAATTCAAAAAGGCAAATCATAGGCATTTTGCATGACATAATTTTACACTTTTGCATCCACAACCAATTATACTAAAGTGATAAATGTAAATGATGGATGTTGCCCAAAGATAATTTATCATGAAAGGTTTGGGAAATAGGTTGCTAGGGTGCTTGCTATGGGAACATAAAAGTGTCATTTTTGGTATTTGAAGAAAAAATTTGACATTGTTATTTGAATAGTTTAAAAACAGTGACAAATACAAAATAAAAATCATTTGGGACATGTTGTGCATTCAATGACCTGAAAGTTGACCTCAAGATCAAAGGTTTTTTATGACCTTGACTTTGACCTTCGGTCTTTTTTTATTTAATTTTGTTAGAAATTTTAGCAAATAAACCCAAAATGTATTTAGAAAAAGTGTTTAGACAAAAATTGCTTACATTTTGTTTGAAAGAAAAATGCCAGAGGTCAAGGTCATGTTAGAATTTCTTAACAACGACCCTTACTTGATATAAAAAGTACCTATCAACCATGCATATTTGGGTTCAGATTGATACGAATTATGGTATACATCCTAATTAAAGTTGAGGGGTCAATATTTTCAAAATAAACTTTACCAGCCATTCTTATATAATCAGCAAATGCATAGCAACCATCCTTGTATTGGTGCGTTACTAAAGTTTTAATTCATTCTTCTATTTAGACTCTCAAATTTCTTTATAGAACAGGTATTGTCTTTCTTAAATAATTCACATACATGAGTTTACTCATGTAAATTTCATTTAATCGCCAGCAACTTTGTTTCCTGTTCTTGCTTGAATTACAAATGCAGTTTTTCCAAAGTATTTTATCAATTTACAAAAAAATACCAGTTGAATCATCATATCATTTACTAGGGGGCTCCTGTTTTACATTTATGTTCTTGGTCTTGAATCTTCAACGCATGTAGAAAGGTATGTGACAAAACATTATTTTTTATTGAAACTTATATGGATAAATGAACAACTTAATAGTAAAAATTACCAACAAGACTCAATCGTTTACTCAAATATTCGAAAATTTCATTTTACTCCATTTTGGCCCCCTCTCAAAAGAAGTTTTAATTCAAAGCATAGCTAGCCTTAGTATAGACATTTAAAAAAAAAGAAGCGCGGAAGCGATTTAGGTGACGCCACCCAATTTTCAAATTGATATGTATTATGTGGTAATAAGCATGGTATGCAAGTTAAACAATATTTGGCTAAGGCAAACTAAAAACAGATGGAAAGGGTAACACTTAACTAAATGCCACGTCTTCTTCAGCGGGTCTTAAAAAGGTTAACATTCATCATTTCAGGCCAGAAATTCCCCTGTAAATAGGATTAGTAGGTATATCCTTTCACTCGGAATATTAAAGGTCCTTTCACGGTTTTCTATTCATAACAGCTTTTAAGATGATGGACAATTTAAACTTGCATTTTATTCCTATCTTCTATTTAAGCCATTTAAGCCATCATGGGATACATTTTTAAATTAGATTATAACTCTAATGATGATTGTGTCCAAATCTGGTTTGTGGAGATGTCCGGTTAAAAGATCACTTGAATCAATCAGTTCGTGTTAAAGATTTAAACTGATTTGGTCATTACAAATACTTAAATTCAAGTTAAAATTTGGAAATAAATCAAATTTGCTATTACATTTCATTTTTAGAATGTTTTAGTCTAAACTTAAAGTTATCGAATTCATGTCTTGTCTCAGCAATTGTATAAGTAATTGTCCAATTTCTTTACGCTTGTTTCACTGTGTTGTCAAAGATGACTCATATTTATCTAACACACGCTTTCTACTCTCTTATAAATAGCGTTAGGGTTTACTTTTTAAGCAAATGCAATAATTCTATATTTTTGGACCAAAAGGGGTCTGATTGGCCTAGTCTGTTCGACTACTAAATCTCAATTGGCACTGAGACTCTGTTAAAATAAGTATTTTTTAATATATTTTTTTAAATCCACCACTGTTGATATACAAAAATAGCAATGGATAGATGCAGGGTAGTTATATTAGTAAGGAAAGAGCATTTTATTTTTTGTGATTGGGAAGATGGAAGTGTAACGACATGAATGTGATAGTGTCTTGATCTGAAGATAAATAATATTGCCTAACACATGCTAAAAACAAATTTTTGTACATTTAGATGCACATATGAAACTATTTAAAATACAAAAACAGTGTGTACGTAATGAAAAAAAAATCGAAGAAAAGTATGAAATAATCAAGCCTTATAAATTATAATGATTGAAAATTAATATATTGTATATGAATAACTTCTTTGCTTGAAAGGCCAACTCCAACCAAAATAAACAGGTCGATCTCTTCGCAGATATAATCCTTTTCTCTTCGTCTTGTATATATAAATAAGTTGTCTTTAAATAACATTTGGTTGTCTTCTGGAGAGTTGTCTCATAAGACGACATCTTTTAAAACGAAACTCAAGAAAATTATGACTAAATAAACAATAAAACTTCAGACATTTTTACATCTTTTGGCATCTATTTTATAAAAAAATCGTTCATACGGTTACTTTGTAATATTTAAAAAAATATTGATTTCAGTTGAAATGATGGGATTTTTTTGAGTGATAACTCACTTTTGTCCCATGACTGTATGAGTAATCAGTCTCATGAAATTAAATTTGCTATATTATTTACTTTTCAGGATTAGACATGTGTTTTTAATAGTATTTTTTTCTAATTTTTGTCAAAATGAAATTTAAAACTGTTGCTGTTCAGTTTTTCTAAATAATTAATTGGTTGCTATGCATTTTTTCGATAGAAAGTGATGGTTGCTAGGCATTTTCCTAATAAGAATATGTGGTTGCTAGGCAGTTTTACACTTTTAATGAATGCTTACAACTTATGTGATGACACCCTCTAGACCTTTGAAGTAAGGTCTATGTAATAGCGTATATAGTCCTGAATGAAATCATATATGGTTGCTAGGTACATTTTTATAAAAAAAAGTGTGGTTGCTAAGGACTTTTGACATGACCTTGACTCTTTATTTTTCATATGTTGATAAGAAGTGGCTTAAAACATCCTGATAAATTTCTCCATGTTTAGTAGCCTCTTTCTATTATATTTCCTTTCAAAAATCAAATTAATATACACAAGGACAAAGGTCAAGGTCATCAATGACCTTTGACCTCTGGACAAATTCATGGTAATTTAATTGCCAATAGTTTGCACATCATAGTCATTCAATAATAATTACTTTTTGTGGATTATTTTAATAAAATGGCGACATTTTAGAGGTAAAAAGGCAAAAATGACACTTTTTTGTTTCCATAGCAACCATCCTAGAACCTAATTTCCCAAACATTTTGTTATAATTTATTTATTAGAAACATCGATACTTTTCATTCATAACCACAGGTTAAATGTAGGTGGATAAAAAAATGTCTATTTTGTTCATACAAAATGTGTAAAATTTGTCTCTGGAACTATATTGAAAAATGACCCCTGCTTCTGCGGTTGTGACAATATTCAGCCAAAATATTTTTTATATATGACATTGCTATTTTGTTTGTTAAGTTTCATGTTTCTAAAAAAAATTACAAATATCATTAAATAAAACCTCCTTTTGATAACTATTGACTGCAGAGTAGTTGTTTTTTCGATGCTAAATTCCTAAAAATTTGCTGGAAATCTAATTCACTTGGTTATCATGGCAACCATGACCTAGCAACATTTGGGTGGGCATTTTTCTTACTTTTTTAAATGATCACATGTTTTGGGTAACTTTCATGAAAATCGATGACTATGCGTGCCATACCCCTATATAAAAGGATTGGTGGTTACAGAGAATTGCTCTTAAGAACATCTCTTTAAACTTGTTAAGTTTAGAGTCACACAATATATTTAATAACAAAATGCATATATGCTATTAGTTTGACAGTTGATGAATTGAAAATTATGTCTTTGAATAACATATTATTGTTTAGTACAAGACTTGTTTTATCGACGAGACGAGATGGTTATGTCAAACAGAGACCAAAATGATTTAATCAGTAGGTCACAATATGGCATTCGAGGAAGAACAAAACCCGAATAGAAAGCTATAATTTCAGAATTTCAGAATGCAACAAACTGTTAAATTTTTAAAACGTTTAATGTATTGTTATAAATCAGGTCGTGCTTTTCCCCATATGCATTGTTTCACAATTTTTCGTTTCAGGCTTTTATAAGGTGACTATATACATGGATACATCTGTTGTAGAGTTGTCACTGACTCAGACGTACTTATAAATATATTTATTTTCTGTGACTGTATATTACATTAATTTGTAGGATCCTTTACTATAGATAATTTAGCTGATCTGTAACAATAACATCTTCATGCCTTATATATCATGTACTGTAGTACGCCGCTAGATTAAAACTGACGTGGAAAGGTAACATACGGCCAGCGAAAGCTCTCTTTTTTGAGAGCCCAGGTGGTCGTGTGGTCTAGCGGGACGGCTGCAGTGCAGGCGATTTGGTGTCACGATATCACAGTAGCATGGGTTCGAATCCCGGCGAGGGAAGAATAAAAAATTTGCGAAAGCAAATTTACAGATCTATCATTGTTGGGTTGATGTTTAGACTAGTCATATATATATAATATATATATGCAATACGTTTTTTTGCATATTGATAAACATGATAAAGATACGATATTATATTCATATGTGTCAATGATTATCATACCACATCTCCATGTTTTTACATGTGGAGCAGGATCTGCTTACCATCCCCGACCCCCCTTTTTTATCTGGTTGTATTAGTGTTGAATAGTCTAAATTTTTCTATTGTTTATATATTTGTCTTTTCTTTTTTGTCTTCGTGTTGTCAATGAGTTTTCAAATTATTAGTTTGAATGTCCCTCTAGAATCTTTCGCCCCTTTTTATATAAACATACTTAAAAGTTTTGATTTTCAAAACATCTGTTTGACTTCATATCATCAAAGAACAGCTCTTTCAATGATATGTTTTCTCTCTCTTCTCAAACTCATGTACAAATATCTTTAAAAATATTCATACACAAAATTATCCAATGATAAGATCAATCACATGAAAATTTCTGATAACTTTACTCTGATTCTATGGAAAAGCTTTCGAAAACGTAAATCGTAATTATTCTTTATTTATTGTTTCTCAACAGTAACATACCCTCTGCCCCTACATATGGTGTTTACACATCTCAATTAATACGTTATTATCGTGTTCACACTATACGGACTTCATATACAGGAGTGTGCTCCTAACGCAGAAACTGCTCCAACAAAGTTATGAGGAGGACAGATTAAAAATGACACTCAGTAAATTTTACGGACACAATCACGAATTGGTTGATCCATACGATGTATCTTTGTCCAAACTAACTATGGACATTTTTACCACGTGTTAGATTGTAATTTGTCATTTCGTCGTCTAATATTTTTATTACCGAACGTGACTTATTCCCGAATTTGACTGTTTTCTTGAGTGTGAATTCGTATTGCTTTAAGACGTGGCACAGTACTTTTTTTTTATCATCGGATGTTGTCAAATGTCTTAACGTTTGTAGTTGTAAATCGTATTTTGTTCTGTTGTATTCGTGTGTTGTGTTGGGGATTACTACTCAACCACTTCATTTGGTATATTTAATTTTGGATCAACGAAATTTACACGATATATTTGATTTGCAGTTTTATCGGAAGAAACACCCACAAAGCTAAATAATACACTTAATTATCTAATTACTACTACAATTAAATACTAATTAGTATAATAATTTTCACTGTTAATTAGTAATATAAGTTAGATAAGTCATACAAATCTAAATTTGAATTTCATCCAAATTCTTTCTTAATTTTCGGAACACGATTTAAAGATTTATAAGTGACGTCACTTTTGGCATTGCATTGACTTTAGCTAACAGGGCTGTGATTTTGTAATGAATTCGTTTTTAATCTATAGCTAGTCACCACTTCAGTTTAAAATGTACATTTATTATATAGTCATTTAAAAAAAAATTGTTTGCAAAACTATGTATTATTCTTAATAATAATGTTGCTTTGGTCCCAGGCGGATAACCCTGGCCCCACAACTTTTGGAACTTTTGGTCCTCGGCGTTCTTCAAGTTTGAAGTTGTTATGACTTTCAACATTTTACATCTGAGCATAGTTTTGTGTGGACGCGTCTGGCGTATACAAATATTTTTTAACCTGTTACCTTTTGATGGCTGTTATTCGTTTGTTTCTCTTTCCTATATTTTAACCTATGTATCTGTTTATTTATTGCAACCCTGTCGTGTAATGTTGTCATTTTAATGTTATAATTCACACTGTCATCAAAGCGGGAGGTTTGACATGCCACCATTTTGTCATTAAATGCCCTATACCAATTCAGGAAAATTGCCATTGTTTAAATATAGTTCGTTTCTTTGTGTGTTACCTTTCGGTGTTGTGTCTCTGTTGTGTCGTAGTTCTCTCATATTTGATACGTTTCCCTCTGTTGAAGTTTGTAACCCGGATTTGTTTTTTCTATATCGATTGGTGAATTTTGAACAGCGGTATACTACTGTTGCCTTTATTTAACTACATATGCATCCCATTTATTGCCTTATTTGGCAAATGCAATCCAGTTCCCTAGGATGAAATGTGAATCGTTATTCCATCGGACTGTATGTACCAAAAATACAGATTCTCACAGAACATGGAGTCATTTCATGTTTTTTTTTATTGAAACTTACCTTTGCAATTGGATTCCCTCTTTCCACTCAACAAAGGAACGAGAATAACAAGAATAATCAATATTATACCAGTACATAGCTTCACAATGTCTGCAATGACAAATTATTTAATATTCAAGGAAAACCATTAGGCAAGTAATATCCACGTGATCAATGTAACAGTAAAATTAAAGAATATTTATCGCGTAAAAACATGATGTAGAGATCAACACTTGTATGTAAAATTCTCAACCATTACGCAATATCACAAAGTAAACTTCGACATCAAAATCCACAAGGTGAAGAAGATGATAAAACAACAAAAAAAACCAACATTAGGTTACACCACAGATGAGTTGCATTTAAACAATATCTGCACTGTCATGCCCGTACCGAAAAACTAGTTGCAGGGCTAATATTATCTTTAGGGATAGTCAGTTCACTAGCAGAAGTTTATTCATAGATCATTACATGGCATTGGCCGTGGTATCAGCCCTAGACTACCATATAGAGCCAGAAGACTTGGTCTGGGTCAAAGGCTGATCACCGCCAATATGGAAAATGACATTCAATAATCTATTGATCACATATTTTCAAGCTCAGAAGTGATGAATATTTTCAACAGGAATCCAAAAAACATTTGAAAAAAAAATCAAAAAAAATCATATCATACAGAGTACACACATTTTTGTGAAAAGATTTACAAATGAATTAACGATAAACATATCATTTCCAAGAGTACTAGATATTAAGTGTTACACTTCAAATTAATGCTGAGGAATAATACACGTATCGCTATTTGGAAATCTGTTCCGATTGATCTTTTGATTGCATCACTCCACCATTTTGACGTCATACATTTTCTATTATGACGTCAAAATTTTACAGGATCTTTTGTGATGTCCAGTAATGGTGGATAAATAGTTATTTCCGCTGGTGTCTTTACATTTTCTTCTCATACAGCAGATTTATAACTTTATATTGTTTTACAGACTTCATTGGTTTTATTCATTGTGTTCTTATTTTTCATTTCTTGTATGAACGTCATTTGATACTCGAATAAATCTCTCCTGATTGGCTAGTTGCATCAAATGACATCTTGTTTATAAATAGTTTTTGATTGACAGGTTTTTACCAGAAGTCAAATTCGGTGGCTGATATTGATTTTGAGGGCTAACAAACGGCTATTATTGGCCATGCAAAACGTTCTTATTAGTACAAAATGTGTGATAAAATGTTTTACATGTTCATCTGAACTAGCTAGAGAACGTCATTCAGAGTTGCATGTTGTATGTATGGCAAATGAAAATATATATTAAGTTTTTATTTCTTCTGACATGCTTTCAATATTTAGCTTGTTTACCTGACGGTATCGGGATAAAGGTTTTTAGTCGGATCTTAACATGAACTTGTGATTTGTTAACAAACCGGTAATGATAACAATAAACAAACAATGTCGAAATGTTCAGGACTTAATTAAATCTGTATTTGGGTAAGTTGATGCAAGCAAACGATTTGTATTGCGTCTTAAACTTCGAGAAGCAAATAATCTTTAACTACTTATCAAAATATTGTGTAAAAACGTTGTTATCATTATGAGCTATGAAAGTCAAGTGGCTGGAGCATTTTTATGAGTAAGTCTTAAAAAATTACAAAGTATTATTGTTTACAGTGGGTAAACTTTCAATAGACTTCACTATCCTATAGATTTACAACGTTTGGCTATATTCATAATTTAGAATCTTCAATGAAGGTGAAGCACAAATGCACAGTTAATAAATTATATTGATGTGCCATTTGTATGCAAGAGTGACATTCCTTTTTATTATGTGCCGATTCGAAAAAGTCAATCTAAGTTATGCGAGTATTGTCTCCCTTTAACAGGTTCATTACTTTATAATCAAGTATAGGTTTCTGATTTGATTTTGAATAATATCAACATGTATAAATTTAATAGATTTTAGTTTTTGTTATTGGTGTATCCAACATATATTGATATTGATGTACACATATATATTCATAAATTTGAAACTTTTAAAATGATTACATACCAGTATATAGAACCGTTCATCATTTTTGAAACAGACTATAAATTAAAGCCGAATTATTTTTCTCCACGTTATGATAGAATGATTTGGAAATTTAGAAGAATTATCTAATATTAATCTCAGAGAGGGACTAGCAAGCACTTTTTAAGTTTAGCTTATTTAACGTTAAAACAATTTCCCGCTATGAACGAAAAATACAAATATAAGGACTTTGTCAGCTAAATCTAAAAAAATTATTAGATATTATGAATTTTTATTACAATAGATTAAAATGCTACAAAATATTTAGTAATCTTTTTAATTTTGCATTATTTATGTTTAAATGCACATTTATTAGATTGTGTCAAGCTATTAATTATATTTTTTTTTGTTAAAAAACTATTTTCTGAACTTGAAATGCATTTTCTAATTTAAATTTTGGGTTAACAACCACTTGAAACGTATTTCAAGCTATACTAAAAGGACGTTTACGTCTAAGCTGATTGAAATAAAAAGGTTAGATACCTACCAGATGTACTTAAATTTAAATTCTATTGTTAATATTATTGTTTGGGTGCAAAATCCATATTAAAAAGATATTACCATGAAGTTTTGAAGGAATAATACAAAGGCTTAGAGAACTGCACACATCTTCTATTCTACATATTTTACAATCGCTATCTGCTGGAAATAAAATAAAAAAAATAAATGTGTAATTATTAAAGCAATTTTTTTTATGTAGAATATTTATGTTTAAAAGAATACTGTTTTTGTGTGTATGTGTTTATGTGTGCATTATGTTGCCTTGTGAATACTATTTCAGCTTTTTAGAATTAGCAAACGTATTAAAGGGGCACTAGCTGTCAAATTCATGGTCACCGATTTGACTCAAATTCTCATATTTGATTTATAACAATGTAAAACATTAATCCAAACTATCAAAAGTCTAAAATAAACAGTTTGCAGAGCATGGGGTAGATTAAATAAATGTTCGTTTCGTGTGTATTTTAGTCCAGACGCCATCTAATTAGTTACTATCGATTTGACCTCAGATGACCATATAAGCGATGTAAACATAAATAAAGATATGAATAGATTAAACCAACACATGCAATTGGATTTTTATACGTCTGTTTGATTTTATTTTATAGATTAAAAATAGATGTTTCTCATTGCTTTTAACCGTATAAGAATGATTTTATGTGCATCGAATTAGCAATCAAATGATTTACAGTAGTTTCACTTTCATTGTTGACATTCTTTTTCTTTAAATAACCAGTACACGTAAAATGCATGCGTTGTCAGTCTCTAGCTAGGGGTTAAATTGAAGTTCACATGAATACGGATTTAAAGAGGTCGACTCATTCACTTGCAAGTGAAACCCTAATTATCAATGTTTCTTAGCGTAATTTGACAAAATTGAACCTTTTTGGCTGCAAAAAGCGAATTGTTATTTCACTATTTCACTTTCATTATTGATTGAACAAAAAAAATCAAACTTTAGATTTTTTATATATCTCGTAGCTAGTGCCCCTTTAACACAAATACAGTTCCAAGGTAAATGTAAAAATCAAATGTATAGTCTCATATTTAATGTATCCCCTTGTTTTAGTTTTTAACCAAGATTTGTATTATATCAATCGATTTATGACCTTTTAACACCGTTATACTACTGTATAGTACTGACTAGAAAACAACTCATATTTTTGAATTGAAACAGGCACAAATAACGAAATCTTAAATTCATAAGCAAAATTGAAAACAAGAATGACAGTTATTGAAATGAGAGACGTCATTACCTAGTATCTATACTTTGTTTTGTGAAGTTGACATGATATCTTTATCAAATAGATTTTGGTATTTTCCAAGGACTAGACGTTCTCTATTTTGCCCCTGGGTCAAGAACATTGCTCAGACAATGTTGACATCTTTTAGAAAGTTCATCTTTGTGTACAGGTAATATATATTTGATAAAAATATCTTTAATAATCCTCTTTTATTTTTCGGAGCTGGTGTTATTAAATAATATTCGATAAGTTCATATGTAAACTAGCAAACGTAACTTTCACATTATAGGACCTTTAATTGAGTCCGTAAATGTGTTAACAGTTAACCTTATAACAATTTTATCAATAGAAAATTATGTGGTCTTGTTAAAACAACTTATTCGTTTGATTATTTTCCTGAGATTTAATTGCATGCAACTCTTCCCCCAGTCTACACATTGGTATATCACTGTTGATAGCATTGTATCTTATTATCTACAGATTGCAGATTTTCAGATGTTAAATGTAATAGTTTTGGATATAGTCTGGTAAAAAGGATTAAAAAAATTAATGGGTATGTTTCATTAAAAGCAGATAAAAAACTAATATAACATACAAAAATTAACATTGTAAGACCTCCTTTAAATCAAATGTGCAATACTTACGATTTTTGATTTCGAATTTGCAAAATAAAGTCCGAAAACATGCTGGAACCAGGAAAAGACCGAAACATATCACAATGCTGATGAATGTCCATGCCATATATTCCTCGTAGCAGTTGCCTATAATAATTTATCAAACAGGAACACACAATCTTTTAACAAACATATTGTGTTTTTCCATATACTTTTAGAAAAAAAACCAGTAAAGGCTCTTTAGAAACATTTCAATGTTCAAACTATTTATCTGTATGATGATCAAACAATAATTTATTGATAAAGTGGTAGGTTTGTAGGTTTCAATATATGTTATACGATTTTTTTAACAAAGATTTATGAAATGGCCTTCCATCAAAATGTATGAATGTGTTGAACTAATTTGCAAAAGGGACGCGCTCGGTACTGTTTGTTTAAGAATAAACAACTAATGTCATCCTTTTAATATTTGCTGCATTAAAACTAGATGAAATGTATGCAAGGTAAACAGTAAAGTGCACCGTAAATATAACGGAATTTGATGAGACTGTCATCAAAGTGAGAGGTTTACCGCTTTAAAACCAGGTTTAATCCACCATTTTCTACATTTGGAAATGCCTGTTCCAAGTCAGGAATATGACAGTTCTTGACCACTCGTTTTTGATGTGTTTTGTCATTTGATTTTGCCATGTGATTATGGACTTCCCGATTGGATTCTCCTCTGAGTTCAGTATTTTTGTGATTTTACTTTTTACAACATCCTTAGAATAATCAATTGTTTCTACCATCCTAACAAATTGAACTCATTAATTCAATCAGATATATAAAACTGGTACGTCTTCCTAATTGTTACAATATGTTGTATTTTTGTCAATTCTGCAGATTGTTCCAAATATTTACCTTTCAAACATAAGTAATTGATCGTGTTCTTATATTTACAGACAAAGCACACATACGCATGTCAACTATCTTTTTAATGGAAGGGATATGGCTCATACATATCTTTTTATAGAAAGCGCCAAATTATTTTGAAATAAAATTCCTCTTATTCAAAAATAATTCATTTAACCTTGGATACTTTATCTGTGATCCTTTATTGATTACACATATGTTTGATTTTGAGGGCATGACATTTAAGTGGGAATTGATAGATAGTATTCATTAAGGTGTCGCGTTTGTTTTGTAATACTCTTGGTAATCACCATATAACACGAGAAGAGCTAGTATGAGATAACACTTCACCATAGTTCAAATGACGAAGAAAAAATAAACTCATCACAGATACCAGGATTGAAATTTTATATTTGCGAAACTTTAGGTCACTATACAACTTATGATGTATTATCAGCCATAAAAAACACCGTCATAAAAAAGTGTGAACCAATTTAATTTTGATATTAGATTATTTATGAAATACAATATACGAACAACAAATATGCCACATATGAACTAACGACAACCAGTGAATTATAGAATCTGGAAAGGCACTTACAGGTTTTGGCAACGTTGATGCGAAGTCCACCCCTAACCTGGTACAGTAGTGTTCCAGCAGTTGCACATTGCTTATCTGAGTAAATCGGTACAAATGACAAATACACAAACTCAAATATAAACAATAGACACAAAGCAGCGAAAAATGAGATCTTTCAGTTACTGAATATAAAAATGAAGATGTGGTATGACTGCCACTGAGACAACTGTCCACAAGAGACCAATATGACACAGACATTAACATTTACAGGTCACCGTACGACCTTCAACAATGAGCAAAACTAATACCGCATATTTAGCTATAAAAGGCCCCAAAATTACAATATAAAACAATTCATCGAAAAACTAACGGCCTTATTTATATAAGAAAATGAACGAAAAACAAATATGTAACACACAAACAAACGACAACCACTGAATTACAGGCTTCTGACTTGTGACAGGCACATACATACATAATGTGGCGGGGTTAAACTTGTTAGCGGGATCCCAAACCCTTCCCTTAAATGGACAGCGGTATAACTGTAAAACATAAGAACGAACTATAAAAATCAGTTGAAAAAAGCTTAACTCATCACATAGACAAATATACAAGTGAATATGGAACGCCAACACTGTCTTTTTATGCCCATTTTTCATTATATGTTGTGCATTTACCTTTATGTGATGTGCATTTACCTTTGTATCATGTGAACTTGTCATCATATGATGTGCAAACACCTTTATATGATGTGCAAATATCCTTATATGATGTACAAATATCCTTATATGATGTACAAACATCATTATATGATGAGCAAACATCATTATATGATGTGCAAACATCATTATATGATGTGCAAACTTCATTATATGATGTGCAAACTTCATTATATGATGTGCAAACATACTTATGTGATGTGCAAATATACTTATATGGTGTGCAAATGTTCTTATATGATGTGCAAACTTTCTTATATGATGTGAAATATACTTATATTATGTTGAAAGATCCTTATATGATGTGCAAATATACTTATATGCTGTGCAAATATACTTATATGCTGTGCAAATATACTTATATGATGTGTACATATCATTATATGGTGTGCAGTTTTCTTTATATTATGTGCAGACATCTTTATATGATGTGTTTGTGTCATTATATTATGTGCTTGTAATCTTATATTATGTGGTTTTATTACTTCATTATATGATGTCGAAACGTCATTATATTATGTGCGTTCATCGTCGTTATGGTCAATGAACATGATTACGATTAGAATGATTACTTAACTACGTCATAACTGATTCCGATCTGCTTCTGTGGAATAACCGTTACTACTACTAGTAATTAGGATCAAATGTGTAGCTACCGTTTGGAAAATGGTTGAGACTTGAGATAAACCTTGCATGTTAGTACCTCGTTTTCAGATGCAAAAAATAACATCTGATATAGTAATTGTAAAAATATATATGAATTGCAAAGTTTTGTTTAAATCGACGGGTTTTTAATAATAAACATACGAAGTCTACAATACGGTTTAGGTTATTAAATTTGATAAAAAAATAATTTATCGAGGGAAGGCATTATATTTGTCAATTTCGGTATACCTAACGTTAGCATTTTTTCATTAGAAATACACGAAGTTTAGTATTGTCATTTATGTTAGCATTGCCTTTCTGATCATTTTAGCTGTTCGAGTTTCTCTTTATATATTCTCAAGATAGACACAAACAATTCGGAAAAAATCCGACTCTGATAGAGTAATGGCTCATATAAGGAACCGGTCATTTGTAACCAAAAAAAAAAGGGGGGATAGGAAGAAATAAAGGGGGCCTTTCATTCTATCATTTTTGGAATGGAAAAGTGGCATTCAATTTTATATAGTTATAAATTTGCCGCGGTATAATGTTATGGCGAATTCTTCGTCAATCGTAGGCATTAATCTTTACGCCTCGTTTCGCTCATCTGAATTGTTATAACCTGAAAAATTAGTTTCAACAATTTCTTCTAGCAGAGAATTTTTCATCTGATGCAATTATTGAATGAAGGTGTGGTAATTATTAATGAAACCACAAACGGCAAATCCAAACTAAGTTCCCTGAAGTCGCAAACAGCTTTCATACTTCAGTATTTTGATTATAAATGTTCTTGTCTATACCTTGCATGAAAAGGTTTCTCTATTATTAGTTATCAAGATAATAGCAAATAAAACAACACATATCTAAAAAGCCAAAAGTGCCCCAAAAGGAACCTTTACTATAGAGTATAATTCAGACACATTGCAATATTTGTTTTTTTTTAAATCTATTATGTTTCCATGATAAACGCAAAATATTAAAAGCCGCTGTCGTAAATCCTCACTTTGAAAAATTCAAAACATCACTCTCTATCTGTAAGAGAACAACAGGTCTCAGTAAAAAATAAATAAATGCAGTGTTTTAAGTTCATTTAGACACCAGATTAAAAACGCTCATTTCTCTGCTTTTGTTGGATTGATACACACCTTCAAAAATTTGAAGGCTGAAATTTCATTGGCTGATATAATATACACAAGGATGGAAAATAAAATGACGTGTTGTAAGAACCTTGTATCCAAAGCTTAAACAGATGATCTGTGCATTATATATTAATAAATAAATGTGTTAGACACCGACTCTAGTTTGAGGGAAGGAGCACGTGTATTTTCTTGTTCGAAATTAATAATGATATTTTTTTTTTTTTTAACTTTCATCATTGTTTTATTTTTTCTCATTTTAAAAAACAAACTATTTCGCTTCCCCTCTGAAAAACATAAAATCTCTTTCAAGAAATCTAGATTCAAACATTTACAAAACAACTTGCCCCCACCCCCACTCACATGATAAAAATATCAATGGTCGTACCCTGTTTAATTGAGTCTAGAGGTGTATACTAGTATATGAGCGGCTTCCCACGAAACCTTTTATATTGCGGGTTACTGCATGTCTAGAGGTGGTACTTTCGTCGTAGCATGTTCGCCTTGAGTAAGGGAGGTCGGGTCAAAACCAAAGACTTTAAAATTCATATTAACATGCTGCTTCCCGGCTAATTATATAAGCACGCGGGATTAAGGATTAAGAGCAAAAGCTGGTCGGCTCGGATTCAGAAAAATGTGTCTGAGTAAGGTGATATAAAAGTCTTCCTTCGGAATGCTACCTTTTCAACTAGCATGTTAAAAAATCCGGCTCAGGGTGTCGGTCTAGTACAAAGAAGTGTTAATATTCATATCACATTAACATGTTCTTGTACGAATATGCATATATCAATTTGCCGCTGGATGTCAAGAATCCACCCATAATCATCTATAGTTGAAACCGTGAAATATATGCACAAAACCATGATAAAAAGCTGCACGTAAATATAATGCACTGAGTTCAGGTTCATTCCATATCTCCTTTGATCCAATTCGAGTGAAAGTGATGGGCGCTAGGTGGTCGAGTGGTTACATTGTCATTTCGGGGCCTTTTATAGCTGAATATGCGGTATGGGCTTTGATCATTGTTGAAGGCCGTACGGTGACCTATAATTGTCAATTTCTGTGTCATTTTAACCTCTTGTGGAGAGTTGTCTCTTAAACAGTCATACCACATTTTCTTTTTTATAAGTAGTCGAACTGCTGTATCACTAGTATGTCAATACTTAGGTGTGCGATTTCAAATCCCGCACGTGGCAGGTAAGCTCGATTCCAATCTTAATTGACCAGAATTGTCTGTTTTCCAAATGAAGGTCAGGGGGTCTCTCCGGGCACTTCTGCTTTCTCCACCAATATAAACTCACCGCCACGAAATAGCACGAAAGTGTTGAAAGTGGCGCTAAATAACAGTCGATCAATTTTCCATACCAGTATACTTATGGCCTCTAAATCTATATATTTAGTCTCACAAAGCCAATGTTTGACATCAGTATACAGAGATAAAAATAATAACTACTTACAGTATATACAAAACAAGAGAGAGGTTTCAAAATTAATAAGCCAGCTGGAGGACAAACGCACGTGACTATATTTTTTATATATAAACGAACAAGCTGAAGTTGACATTTTCCAGAAATCTTTGGAATTAAATTTGGAATTAAATTTGGGATTAAACATTTTTGGGATTAAACAGAAAAAAACATCCTTCCTGTTTTCAAGTTTTCGTACATGGCTTAAAGCCTTATCGGATAAATGTTTTTCTCATATTAAAATTTCCCGTTTTAGTAACAACAATTTCCAAATAGTTATATTGTTTTATCATCTCAATGTTAGTATCATTGTAAGAAAATTGGAGATTTTTTGGCTTCCGTCCATAAAAAAACAACCCAGTAAGACTTTAATTTTGTCAACTTTCCTTTCAAGTTCCAAGCCTTACAATAATCATGGAAAGCATTGAGGTGAGTCTGCAGGTCCTGTGCTGTTCCATCCAACAACACCGTGTCATCTGCAAACAATATAACAAAAAACTTAAGATATATTTCTAATTCTCTTTCAAGATCTTCTGGTATAGTTCTGTTAAGTCCTGTAATATTTCTAGTCACAAAGAAATTATTTTAGTCAATCAAAGTAAATAAAATAGGAAAGGTGATAAGTTTTCTCCTTGTCGAACACCATTGTCACAAGCGAGCAAAGTATTCCGAATTATAATTACTACCGTGTATCATCGGTACAGCGGATATAGCTTTATAGGTACTTCGAAGCGTGAAAAACAATATACCGTACATTCATTTAACTATGCACCGTACAGAAGGATTCATGTGGTCAGCTATACACAACGCTTCTTGTCGAAATAAAATATCGAAAAATAACATATGTACAAAATATTTCAATGCCAATTTTTGAAACAGCTATACTTATTAAACACAAACAGTGGCCTTCTATCAGAAAAAAGAGTTGCAATGAATATAGAATCATATCGGATGAGACGAACGCCAACTTCTTTGGCAAGTATTTGCACATGTTTTTAGTAAGGGTTCTTGTTTTGGGCAAAAAGTGAGACTTCTCTAATCACCAACCCACGACCAAATCATTTCTTAAAACAACAAATATGTTTAGATTGAAGTAAACATTGATATAATGTAAACAAAACAAAGATTTTCGTACCGTGTCAGAAGAAAAATCGATCATGACCCCTTGGTTAGTACCTATATCCGCTATACCGATGATTCACGGAGATGCCAACGAATGAACAAGAGTTGAAACAAAGAGATATGACATAGTAATGACAAAGTTAATGCTTTTTATTCTATTTTTATTTTTTTAAAGAGACGAAAAAGAGGAACAAAATGCAAAAGACGGGCGTCACCCCATTCATCTCGGTTGGAAAATAAAAATATTAAATACCCTAAATTGGAAAAAGTGTGGCAAAGTGTGATTTCAGTGATTCTTTTCCCCCTTTTCACTGAATAACTGTATCGTCTACGTAAATTCCGATGCCATTACCGAAAAGGATCAAAAGAAGTACCACAAAGGGAAAATCCGATCTAATCGGACGAAAAATTAAGTCTAAAACACTTCATCAGGAATCACCCCCTTGTATCTCAGAAATCGTTGACGCTACTCCAAATCTGTTGACACATAGTACTCATGTTTCAGAATTTTATTAGCAATTAAAAAAATCTCCATTAAAATAAGTTGAAAATAAACAATCTGTATATGTCAATATGTGCTCATTGTTGAAGACCGTATGGTGACATATAGGTGTTAATTTCTGTGTCATTTGGTCTGTTGTGGAGAGTTGTCTCATTAGCAAAGATACCACTTTTTCTTTTTCTATAATTACCCACATAGCCATTTCATATTTCGCGGGCACTACGTCGACTAAGCTTGCAGTCTTCGAAATTGGGTACTTTCTCACATAATTGGCGTTTTCTGTGGAAAAAAGATTGGTTCAAAGACAAATTAAAAGTAAAAAAACTACATGTAAACGACATATCACAAATATTTCCGACTTGGTATGGTTTTAGAGGAGTTGCGGCTCAATGAAATCGGTCTACTCCTTTAGTAGCATAGATTATATAATATTCTAGATTTAATATCATTGTACATTTTCAATACTTCATTATACATCTTACCATTTACAGATTAATATTATTCAATAACATTTTATAAAACAAATCATCTCGCCATGTTAGGCATTAGTAGATAATTTTATAGCTATTGTTATGAAATATTTTTGAAACAGACTGGGATTTCAATGGTGTCTTTTGCAATGAATAGAAATAAGCAGGTGTGGTATGACAGCCACTGAGACAACTCTCCATCCATGTCATAATTTGTAAGAGGAAACAATTAAAGGTCATTGTACGACCTTCAACACGGAGCCTAAAAAGCAAGCTATAAAAGGCTCTTAAATTTTGTTATAATATTCCATACCTGTCAACCTGTGACGATGAAAATGCAGGTCATGACCTACATTGAAGAATCAAATCTCAGGTCATAACGCGTACGAACTTTTTTTAGCTGAATTTCAGTATTTATGGTACATTTTCTTATAATGTATATCAAGATACCAAAACATCATTCAATGCATGTTCACTTGGTTAAGTCATTTTAAATCCTATTAATTATTATTTCATTGCACTTTTAAGGATTTTTATAAATTTGTGTAATACAGTCTTATGTTCTTTACTTTTTATTAATGAATATAATTTTGAAATGTAATATTTTTAATTTTTGACAATACAAGAGTTTATTTTTAAATGTATGAGATATTGTTTTTTTTTATCATTAAAAAAAAAAACAGTATCTATACTGTTTTTTTTTATCATTATACTGTCTAAGTAGCTTTTGAACATACCAACGTGCTAACTTTCGGAAATTAGATTATGATAAAATATAGTAATACAGTTAAAGGAAGTATAAATGTAAAAAATAATTTTCAATTTTTTTTAAAATATTGTATAAAGGTATAGAAATAATGAAAAGTTATGTTTCAATTTGTATTTGAATTTTATATTTTTATGATTTTACCTTTTTCACCCATAAAACGTAAATATAATGAATAATTCTGAATGGTGACAAATAAGGGGAAGTAACTGTCTAGTTAAAAATATGTTTATACGGGTCAGTTGACAGGTATGATATTCTCTACAGCCGGGAATTACTTCAGTTAGCTCCTACACTGTCAACATATAAACTGATCTTAATCTTCAACCGAAATTTTTGAAACGTTGATTTTGTTAAATTGCTTTGTCTCATTTTCCCTATAAATTGCACTTTCGCTAGCGATAGACACATATTTAAGCCGGGTTAATAGTTTACAGAAGCAGATCGGAATCAGTTATGACGTAGACAGTAATCATTCTAATCGTAATCATGTTCATTGACCATAACGACGAAGAAAGCACATCATATAATGACGTTTCGACATCATATAATGAAGTAAACCTAACCACATAATATAAGATTACAAGCACATAATATAATGACACAACCACATCATATAAAGATATTTGCACGTAATATAATGATATGTACACACCATATAAGTATATTTGCACAGCATATAAGTATATTTGCACAGCATATAAATATATGTGCACAGCATATAAGGATCTTTCAACATAATATCAGTACATTTGCACATCATATAAGAATGTTTGCACATCATATAAGTTTATTTGCACATCATATAAGTATATTTGCATATCATATAAGGAAATATGCACATGATATAAGTATGTTTGCACATAACATAAGTATGTTTGCACATCATATAAGGATATTTGCACATCATATAAGGATATTTGCACATCATATAAGGATATTTGCACATCATATACATGTGTTTGCACATCATATAATGACAAGTGCACATCATATAAAGATAAAAGCACAGCATATAAAGGTAAATGCACATCATATAAAGGTAAATGCACATCATATAATGAAAATGGTCATAACAAGACAGTGTTGGCGTTCCATAAGTGAACGTGGCCGGGTACATGTAGATCCTGACAACAAAAAAGACACTAGGAACAGATCTTAGAGTACTGGCAGTTATCTAACAGCTTGTTCAAAGCCATTTTACAACTAATAAAAAATCATGCAACCAAGACTAAATAATCAATTCGTACACATCCAACACCCAATGAATTTAGTGTAAAGAAGTCATAAACAGTCAGAGAAAAACATGACTTTGTGAAGTTCATCCAAAACAATTTCAGCAGATACATTAATCATGATTACCCAGACCAAAGTACAAATAAATACACATTCAACGGATTCAGTATATATAAGCAGTCTGAGAAACACACCACCTTGTGCAATTCCAGACACGCAGTAGACTAAATCGCCATAATGTAATATGATGAGTACTTACAACTGTTAAATGTCAAATACAGTAATAAATATAACATAATGTTTCAATTTATCAAAACTTACATCGATAGCAGTATATACCAAAACAATGTGTATATACTACGGTGGTAAATTAATAATACATTTATCAAAATTCATTGGATCGTATCTGGATTTACGGGCTTTCAAACCAATATTATCGTAAAATAAAGGATGTGATATCCCGTTTTGAATAAGATATACAGCCAAATTTCCAAACGAAATCTTTTTATCTGTGATATAATTTAGAACATACCAGATTGATATTTAGTATGAGACACCACTCCACCATAGTTCACATGACCAAAATAACAGAAATTATAGGCCACTTTTGAGCATTCATTGTATCATCAGCCATACAATTCCTTATTGAAAAGATGATATTCATTGTAATGTAAATTGTGACTTTACACACTAAAATTAAGAACAAGTTGTGAAATATACATATAGTAGAGAGGAACCAAAGAAGAGTTCAGTGTTTTGGTTGTTGTTGTACATGATGATGTTTGTCCTATGATTTTTTTTTTGGTTTTCGTTCCTCAGTATGAAATAATAAAATTTATCTCATACATGAAACTGATATACATTTAGATCTAATATACCTACTTTTACCAGATTCTGTCTTTATTGTAACTGAAATCACAATTATAAATTTCATATAAAAAATATTACAAAACTTGATAACACAGAACGGAGGTGTACGTATGTATACAATCAAAGGTTGATAATATGAATAACATTCCTAAATATTTAATTTTCTAAAATATACCAACGGGTTTGATTTAAATTTGTAGTTGAATTTTGATCTTGTTCTGTAAAAGTGTGGTGGTTTTTCTTTTCATGTTGTTTATGTCTTAGTTAATTTATCTTATAAACCAAACAATATTCTTCACATTACTGTTCGGTCAAAAAAATCATTTGACGAGATAAAACATTATTCCTTATGAGACGTTTTCAGGCTATGAACTGATGACCAAGGGGGTTGTCGAATAGGTAGACAGTATTAGAGTTACTTGCTAAATCAGTTATTTGCCTAATAGCATTTTATTCAATTTATTGCATTTTTATTTATCAGTTCTCAATTCTACTAGCATGCGTAAGTAGTATTGATATAACCTATCTACCATGTACGTGAATAAGTAAAGATCAGCGGGTTTTCTATAAATAGATATCATCAACTATAAATATTACAATATAAACCTATTTAATAAGTTTTTTTAACAGTTTACAATATCTTTCTTTAAGACATTTATAATATGATTGTTGTGATATTACTCCGTCCTTACTTGGTTCTACGCGAGACAAAAGTAAGCTTACAGTCGTTGATAATTTCTCATCATCAATTGTGACGTTCTGATAATATCTCTTCACGTGTTAAAGTCGTTATACAAGAATGATGGAACTTATGCGTAAGTTTATATAGGCGGAGAAAAGAAATAGAATGAACTTTTCTATACAGACGTTGTAACTTTGCTGATAAGATCTGTTCGCGTCTTAAAGTCATTATACAAGAATTACAGAACTATTGATCGAGATGATATAGGCGGAGGAAAAAGGAAGAACATGTCACATTACCTTTATGAAGGACTGTTACATTAATAATAGCCTCATCTCTTTTTGTACCATGAATACATTTCCAAGGTCCACTGAAATTGTCATCTAACTGTCTGTGTATCACGAGTAAAGTTGTATTTGTTCGCCGATCCTGGGAAATGAAATTATGCGACGAAAAACATTGAGAAAATGGTAAAGGACTCAAACAATGTCCTTGGACTTTGTTTTTAGGATTCATAAAGTACACTTTCCATTGAAGCTGGCTTACTTTACATTTAAAAGTTATATTCTCCTTTTCAGCTTCCCATGTCAAACAAACATGCACATTACATGAATGAATAACTGAAAGAAAAAAGAAGCAACAAATAAAAAAAAAAATGTTCAAGTAATATCAAAAGTTAAAACACATTCTTAAGTTAACGTAGACTTTTCAAGAAAACATAGAACATTATGCCCGAGTCTGTAGTGACTTGTGGATTTCCATGAACGAAAACTATGTCTCGTCATTGCATATTTCTAAACAGATTGGCTGTACCTGAAAAACATTCTAACTCAAAAGGAATCAGAACATTTTAAAAGGTAACTTATTTCACACTTTAATTATTTCGTTGCCTTTTTTATTGTAAATATGTTTTTATCAGTAAAATTAAAAAACAACTTTATATCCTTAGATTTTATTGACCTAAAATGGTGTTGCGTGATGTGGAAATGTACAAATAACTGTGCTTTTCTGCTTTGTATCGATCTGATGAGTCGGCCTTCTTTAGCATTTTTTATAGTTTGTTTTTTTGTTACAACACTATCCCAGGTTAGGTTAGGGTTTAGCGTCTGGAAAAATGTTTACCCCTGCAAAATTATGAATGTTCCTGTCAAAAGTAAGTACCTTGTACTAAAACAGTTGTCATTTGATGCTGTAAAACATATACAAGTACCCGGCCACGTCCACTTGTATTTTTATCCATCTGATGAGTTAAGCCTTTTTCAACTGATTTTTATAGTTCGTTCTTATGTTGTACTGTTATACCACTGTCCGAGGTTAGGGGAGGGTTGGGATCCCGCTAACATGTTAAAACCCGCCATATTATGTATGTATATGCCTGTCCCAAGTCAGGAGCCTGTAATTCAGTGATTGTCGTTTGTTTTTTGTGTTACATATTTGTTTTTCGTTCAACTGTTTTATTTAAAATAAAGGCCGTTAGTTTTCTCGTTTGAATTGTTTTACATTGTCTTATCAGGGCCTTTTATAGCTGACTATGCGGTATGGGCTGTGCTCATTGTTGAAGGCCGTACAGTGACCTATAGTTGTTATTGTCTGTAACATTTTGGTCTCTTGTGGACAGTTGTCTCATTGGCAATCATACCACATCTTCTTTTTTATATATATATATACATTTTGTATATATTTATTGTACATAAATCAGGCTGTATGTTTTTGAACATTTGTCATTTCGAGACCTTTATGTCTGATTATGCAGTACGGATTTTGCACATTGATGAATGACTTAAGGTGACCTAAAGATGTAAGTCTACTATTTTAGTAAGTCTGTTTTGGAATAATGTCTGATTTACAGTTACACTGAATCTTTTGTTTTATATTAATTATAAAAGTACTAAGTGTTCTGCACCAATTTTAATACTTGACTCTGTGTTAGAACTATACATTTAGATAATCAATAATTAATATAATGAAAACATGATGTCCAAAAGCTTTATAGAATCTCGTTGTCATAGTGTACTTATCGGCATAAATTTTAGCAAAAGTTGTTTATTGATACTGAGGTAATTATGAAAATACGATATATGTCAATCGGATTAACTTTAATAGGGTCAGCGTTAACCGGATTACTGCTCTCGGTATCACGTCCTTTTACAGAAGATCTGCGAAGAATACAACACAGACAAACTTTCCAGTCACCGATCGCCTATAGATTGTAAATTGAGACATAGACATATCGTGACAGTCAATTATTCCATATGATAATGACCACCAATTTTGATTAGAGATGCAAGGCTTTCTTCTAGAGCAGTCGATGCATCAAAAACATACATCTGTTTATAATTATGAATAAGATGTTTTAGTGTGATTACGTCTAGGACAAGTTTCCATCAAATACCAGTGGACGCAGATGTAAACCAACATAAGTTCCCTAGTTCATAAAAGTCTGAGTAAAGTTTTATCCTGTGCAGTACTATAGACACTTCAATGCATAATAACCCTCACTTAAAGTTAACAAATCAAATTAATCTCCTATTTAACTTGTGTACAAGCTGTAGTAACCATGTAGCCTCACGTTAACAAATTATTCTATAAAAAAAAACCAAATAAAGAAAATAATGCAGTACAATGTAGAATTAATTACATACAAGGCTATAATGGTTAAATTCAGGGGAAGGTTTTTTCGACCTATTTTCGTATGCAACCGAATTGAAAGTAACATGATTGGGTGGTATTACACCTAAAAGCCAATGACGTTTTCTGTTTCATAATTCATACAAAAACATAGTGGTTCTGAAGCAATACTCATAATAATGATATGACAAAAAGCGACCAATGACAGACAATTAATATAATTGACAGAGTGTTCAGAATGAAGAATTCAAAAACTGTCGAAAGAATTTTGTTTTCATTTTCGAATTTGCATTGATATGCATATATACAAGTCAGAAATTCAAGTTAACAACTACTTTGAAAGGACAAATTGACTGATTTGATGTGACATAAAATTGTTGTTTGTATGAATTGGTATATTCATCCGTTATACGGAGCACCCTTCGAGAGCTCCGAGGGTGCAGTAGAGTCCGTGTACACTCCCTTTCGGGATTGATGGTGATGTATCACTAACGTATTTACAACAACAATATTTACCAGGATAATTTCTACCCCAATACAAAGGGAGTGTAAGGACACCGGGAGGTCTGTAATTATGGTGGGGGAAGCCAAGGTACTCGTAGAGAACCACAAGAAAAAGACAATCCGAACAGATAAAAGTAGATTGATCTCAATTGCAAAAAAGGGACTTACCTAAGCCCTCAAAGTACTCAAATATGTTACCCAGCAACCACTGAATTACAGGTTCATGACTTGGGACAGGCACATACTTACAGAATGTGGCGGAATTATACATGATAACGGGATCCCAACATTCTCTCTAACTTGGGACAGTGGTATAATAGTACAACATAAGAACGAAATTTTAGTATATAAGTAAATGAAAGTATTTTTAAAGCCTTGGCTGCTTTTGTATAACTGGTTTAAGATTCGCCCTTGTTAAAGTTTGCCTAAAACAAAATAGAAGAAATGCAGACTTGGTACAGGGACTGAACTTTGAAATAAGGCATTTTATTGTTAACTTCGGACATTGCAGACCTGATGACCAGTTGTATAATGAAAGAAATGTATCTCCTTATGAATATTTATACAATACAATTTAATCTAAACTTGGAAACCTTGTCAGTAGACGTATTTTGATAATATTAAATTTTCATGATTTTTGTTTTTTGAAGAAATCATTTCAAGACAGATTGTTGATTGCTTTCACGCAGTAAAGCTAGAATTCAGGCAAATATTGCGAAGGAAGTAAAAGTTATGAATTTCATACATCTTATGCTACATCGGGAACTCTAAAATTCAAAACATTTGAAACCCGAGAATGTATAAATGCTTGTATAGGTATTGAACCAAATGATCAAACGGATCCATTTCGAACCATGAAGGTTTTGAAACAAATTTTAAGATTGCCATAGTATTCATCTTTTTTTTTTATAAATACTCGGTGTATATTACTCTCAACACCGTTTTCAACTTTGCCTTCCTTCTTACTAGTTTATCTTGCCTATTTAGAAATGTATTGAAGAACGTAAATCTTAAATCGTTTGATAAATGTTAACGCAATTTTGAGGTAATAAAAGCTATACAAAATTGTACTATTACATGTACCAAACTATATACATAACTTTTAGTATGATTGAACATTTAATAAATTAGAAAAATACTTACTCCGCATATATATTATAAATAATGCCAATGCATGCAGAAACATCCTGTTCGATAGCTGCAGCATTTCGCGTTTGTTTTTTTCCACAACAGTCTACCATCAAACTTTCTTACACAAATAAGGTCACTTTAAACTTGTTAATAATGTATATATTGATTTTAAAGAGTTGTTTGTTATATACATATAAAGGTAAAAAATACCTGTTGTACACAGAAAAAGATATATCATATTATATCATGATTTTAAATATAATGAACTACAAAGGAGAAAACACACTAATGTCTTTTTCTATTCGTTCCATAAAAGTTAAAAAAAATACTATATTCTAGTTAGTTATCAGACAAATCAATCCAAACAAACCAGCAAAGAAGAAGTTGTTTATTAATGGTACGAAAGTTTTCAAAATACAAGTTTGTATATAAATAATGGTCAAAATTGATAAAAAAACCCATAATAGTGCTCAAGTATTTGCCGGCCAATTATTACTGTATCTGTTGTAGTAGATAGCAAAATAGTAAAATATTTTGCTGTAATATATCATGACCCAATATAGGTGAGAGAATTTTTGTTCTTGAAAGTGAAAAAAACTTGTTTTCGCCTACTTAACAAGAGAAGATTGAAACTTTGGGCCAAAATATTGTCAATTATATGTCTTCGTGAAAATATTTTGACGTTTTAGGCAGCCATAGTTTAGCTTTAATGAACAGTAAGGCAACACAAATTCATCTAATCAACACCTTTTCCTCCCTTTTTTACAAACAGAGAACTAGGTAATGTTAAAATCAAGTTAAGATGTAATTACATTACTCCAAGTTTATTTACAAAAATACTAAGTGTAAACTTCAAACCCTCTGTCTTTTGATATAGCATATTCTCATGACTTTTCCCAATACAAATTTCGATTTCAAATCAAATCATATGTATCCGCTCTGAACATATTTGAATTATTAAACATATGCATTTCTTTAGGTTGTTGAGTATACATATATAACAACTTGTCACTTTGATTGTAGTTTGAAAAGGGAGGTTATGTGCATCTGTATATATACGTATATGCACGTATAGTGGTAAGACATTTAAACATTAAATGAAAACTATTCAATATTGATCGGTACGAAAATAGCATACTTATTGACATTGTCGAAACCAACATCTTTTTCTTGTTTTACAAACAAGATAGATAAAGAATAATGTAAGTATATAATTTTGATAGTTTTGATAATTTTTATATAACATATTTAACAGAAGCAGCGCAGTTGTCCTAACCGGGTAGTGTAATATTTTGAACATCAGTCCATTCAAATTGTACTTACAGTAACGTTATAATTTCCGTATCAAATTTTACACAACAAATGATTTTCTCACGAACAAATAATCTTTTACTGACAGCGAAAATGAGCTTATATTGGAATTGATTGAACATGATCAATTAAATGAAAAGCTTTACAGGCAAAAAAATCTTTTCACAATTAAGAACAATAAAGTAATTGCAATTATAAAGTGTTTGGCTAGTTCAGTTAGTTTTGTTGTATAATGCAAATTCTGATATGAAGCCTAAGTTGTGTTTGCCTTGAAAAGAAGAAAAAAAGCGGTTTTACAAAAATTTCTTGTTCAAGAAAGCTTGACTGTTCCTCTGGTATCTTTCGTCCCTCTTGTACAGAAGTAGACTTATTTATAAAAAATCTGTGAGACTGGTTGCTTAAAGTAAAACAGTTCACATAGATCATCAATTAAGATAAATCCTGCATAAAAAAGAAGTTGTTAGAAGATCTTAGATATAAGAAAATGAAGTATGAGTGCAAATAAGACACATGTCCATCCAAGTTACAATTTGTGAAAGTAATCTATTATTGGCCAAAGTACGGTGTTCAACACGGAGCCTTTGCTCACACCGAACATGATGCTATAAAGAGAGGGCTCCCAAAATAAATAAGGTGAAACAATTCCAACGGGAAAACCAACAGCATAGTTTATGTACAAAGTATTGACCGAAAACAAATATGTATCACATCTACAAACGACTTATACATTCAAAAGATTTTTTTTTCAGATATCAACATTCTTTAATTATTTTATGATTGTTTTAATGCCTCATTTGATACTATCCTGCAATTTTTTTTTCATCATCATATCTTGGTATTAGGTAAATCCTACCAAAAGGATTTTTTTTTAGGTGAGGGCCATATTTAACATCGATTATAAATATTTTATCTTAAGTTGACTTTATTTAAGACATGTGAGAAAGAAAAATATAACAGTTTGTGTCAAAGTTTTTTTCTAAACCGTTTGTATTACATCCCAAATAGGTCAAGATAAGAAATGTTGACGATAATTTAACATAAAAGGCGCGAATTCAAACAAATTAGGAACAGATTACAAAGAGAACAAGCGTCGACAAACTTAATATTGAAGTTAGACATCACGGTTTTTAAAGAACTTTTTTGACAACGTATGCGCTCTTGGTTCCCTGTTCAATAAACAATAGAAATTTACCCATTGTATTAAATTGAGAATGGAAATGGGGAATGTGTCAAAGAGACAACTACCAAGAACAGACAACAGCAGAAGGTCACCAATAGGTCTTCAATGCACCAGGAAATTTCCGCACCCGGAGGCGTCCTTCAGCTGGTCACTAAACAAATATATATACTAGTTCAGTGATAATGGACGTCATACTAAACTCAAAATTATATACAAGAAACTTAAAGTAAAAATAATACAAGACTAACAAAGGCTTGTTATTGTTTGTTTTCTTGAAAATATAAATGAGTGATATTTGTTACGTCCTGAATAAAATACAGAAACGCAAATTTTCCAAAACGGATCTTTTCCTATCTAGTCAATGCATTAGCTATGATTTATTGTGATATTGTTCAACACATCCTCATTTAAAATTTAAGCTGAAAAAGGGCCGGCTGCTTTAATATGACCTATATGTGCAGAGATGTAAAATGTTGGTAACATACCTCATAAGTTATAGTAGTGGCTAACTTTCGACAGCATTAATTAAAATGGTTAATTTAGTTTGATATGTAAATACTAATAATTGTTAGACTTTATAATGTTTAAACCGACCAGTGTCAACTTGTCCGCGAGGATCGATTGTCTACATGTAGGTGATGACTTAAGGTTAAGATAAAAATCAGCTACCAATCTAATACAACGTGATATATAATTACTTCATGTAGATTATCAAAGATCTTTAGTGTGTTAGTGTTGCACAGTCTTTAATTGTGTATGTTGTGTTTTCTATACTGTTTGTATTTTTGTCCTTTTCACTTTTTGCCATGGAATTGCATTTTTTTATTTTGACTAATGAAAATAAAAAAATATCTTTACTACTTTTCGCCTGTCTGCCTATCTTTTTCTTCATCCTGTTCTACATAATTTCGTACTTTTCATACCAATTGTATTGTTATCGGTAACCATGTTTTTTTGTTCAAAGTTTTTGTCTTGAAACATGACTAAACACTAAAACCTATTCATAGTTATATATAAATTCAATAACTTATGTAGTTCAAGTACAGTATTTGTTGTTGATCTTTAAAAATACAGTTGACATAATAATTTTGTTCGATCAAGTTTATAGATTTAAAGGTACGTTTAGTTTTCAAATTACTTTAAAAGTTATTACACTGAAATGGTTTACCTGTATGACATCTATACTATCTATACTATTAAATGAAAAGACCTCATTTTGTGTGTCGCTTCTCTTCCTTCCACAATAAATTAAACATCATGCTTATGTATCCTCTAGGTACAATGCAAAGTCGCATTCGTCCTCGCTTAGGATTGTTCCTTGTGGTTCGTTTTCTGAGGAAAAGTTGAAAAACGGTGTTTTCGTCATGGAACCGACTTTTAAGTCATTAACAAGACTTCCGTTTAGGTTTGCTTAACATTATTATTTCAAAGGTACTTGGGGACAGAAAAAATAATTATCGGTTTTTCAGTATACTATGTCTTCCTCGAATGCCAACATCCAATAAGTTACCTATCCCTTGAATGTCAACAAAAGTATTTCAATAAATGTTTATATGATAACAACATTTTTTTTATAAGTCTTTGAAACTGTTCAAAATAATTAGTGAACTTGACAAAATTGCAGCAATTTAGTGAAAATAGTAGATTTGAGGAATATAATTTTATTGCATTTTAAAGAAATAAAGAAAATTAAAACTTGTTTATTACTTTAAAAAAAAAGGAGAGATTTTGGGAATAAAAATGTTTATTAAAACATATTAGGAATATAAAAAGAAATTTTAGTAACTGTTTAACTTTTCAAACTAATAAGGGATATTAGAGATTTATATCATTCCTTAGTATTTTAATTAACTTATTAGTTGCTCATGTTGATATGACCTTAAAATTAAAAAGGGTGATAAATTGTAACAAAGAAAAATATCATGAACAACTGAAAAAATAAAAACATTGTAATCACGAGAAATAAAGATTTAAGAACTTCCATCTAATGGAAAGATATGACAGCACACACAACAATAGAAATATTGAAAAGAAACAGCAAAATCCAAAGATTATAATTTATGATTTGTGCTAAATGGAATTCCTGACGATACGCAAATGTTGACTTTGTGGTGCAACACTTTTCAAAGTTTCATTTTAGGAGAATCTATATTGTTTCAGGCAGTAAACTAACAGGAAAAAATTTGAACACGCTTGCATAATTTTACTTGTCAATTATCAGTAAATCAAAGGATGTTGGCATTAACCGTAATTAGCAAACACACTTTAATCATAGTATATGTATGTTTATTGTAGGTTTTTTACTATCAAATCCAAGTTTACTTTCAACGGCGGTCAAATAATTATTATATAGAGGTTTTAATATATAGTAAATTCATGTATTTCATATTGGATAAACATATGTTTGTTCATAGTACATGAAGTACACGGAAAAACGCGAAAATTATTGAAATTGAAAAAGAATAACAGATGTTGACAAAAGGGAGGGCTGAAACATTCACCTGTCCGCAAGTACCTAAAATTCTCCAGTCATAAATGTTTAAAAAAAAAACATCCTACAAGAAGATCGTAATTGGGCTACATTCATGACGAATAACTGCAAACTTTCTTACCAATGAGGTTAAAGTTTTTTTTTGGATATAGGACGATAAAGTGTACACTTTCTTTTAGACGATAAAAAAAATCGACTCATTTTGATGAATTACGTTAAATTGTTTAAAAAATAACGGTAACGATAGTTATTTGAGACCTCTGTCGAATCACGATAATGATATTTTGACAAATCACGGTAGAATGTTTAACAATTTGACGCTAACAATAGGCAACTAACATTTGACAACAGCATTCACTTGAATGATAAATTTAGTTAGAAATATGCTAATATTGATAATCGTTGGACTTTACAAGGTTACCCTCCTTTTAAAAAGCTATAATGTTGAGTAAAGATAAGTTAAAATTACCAATCTGATAATGCATGATGTCTCATCATTTCATACAAATTATCAACGTATTTTTTTGGGAGTAACACGACAGTTTTCACATGTGGAGTAGGATCTTCTTACCCTTTTGGAACATCTGAGATCACCCTAGGTTTTTGGGGGATTTGTTTTTATGTTAGGTTTTGTATACTTTGTTGTATTTTGGTCCTTTTTTTTCCTCTTGCCATAGACTTCGACTAATAGGTATTAAAAAATCCTTAAGGAATAAAACCAATAAGTAATTGTCCAAATGCTTTCTATGTTAATTGCCTCAATTTCAAGGTGTCATAGCTCTTTCGTTTTGAGTTAAATTGAAGTGACACTCATTCCGTGTCCAAACAATACCTTCTGGTTTAATTGCATATAAAACCGCACTGGTTCTCCGAAGTTCGGAAGTACTAAAACAGGTACTTCAGATATGAGAATCAGGCAATGCATGCACTCCTTTTTCAATTTCCTACTTTTTTTTTTTAATAATGTAATATAATCATTCAACATAGGTTCTACAATGATCCACAGTCATTCACCTTTCATTTGATACCAAAATTACAAAAATATTTTACAAATTAAAAGAATTACAGCTATGCGTAGGAGCTATTTTGTTTTGAATATGTACTACTTTTTTTGTATGTTCTTCCGACCAGGCCCGAATTAGTGGTTATATACCTTTATTAACTTGAGCTTGTCTTTTTCTTCAACAAGTCCTTTAGAATTTCGTTGTTTTTAAAAAAAAAATTCTCTTCGAAAATCATACAATGTTAACATATTGATATGGTTAACCATGTTTTATTGTTCAAATAATTGTTTTCAAAAACATGACTAAACACCTCAACCTATTCATATGTAAAATTTAATAACGATGATTTAAAAAGCCACTTAGAGTATTTGTTGTTGCTCTTTAAATCTATTAAAACTACTACTTCAAAAGTTACAATAATGTTGATTGTTTACTTTTATTATATGCATAATAAAGACGTTTTATGATATATGTTAACATGTTATACTGTCCTTTATCTGATCTGTTATTCTTCATAAAGTACGATATTTTAAAAATATGGTTTTAATTTTGTCTATACCGTTATCCAACCAGTTATTTGTTCCTATAATATTTTTTCAGGTATCATCGTTGGCAAAACGTTTTATAGAAATATTCATGATTTATTTAGCATTTATTATTCCAAACATGGTAGTAAAATACAAGAACATTTTTTGTGAACGTTTTCTTTTCTCTTTGATAGGCAATGCTCAGTTATGTCACAGTATAAATGATATCTCTTGTATTTACATACAGCAATGCGATCTCGGTTTTTGTTTGGTTTATCCTGCAACATCATGAAAACATTTGACTTTTGTTCCCCTTAAACAAGCGTTTCAAATCCAAACTAGTTTGTTGAACTGATTTTGATATGTTTAAAAAATAAAATAGAAATGTTAATACATATGTCTGGCTTAAGAGAGTACAAATCGTTAAAAAAATCACTCTGTTTCATCATTTAAAAACCAATCTCTAAAGCTGAAATTGTAATAATGCTTAGGATCGTGATTGACAACATATTTCTCACGTTTAGACGACATGTTTTACAACAGTTAATTGACATCTTCATGGGAAGCACTTCTTACTTGCTGGATCTGCTTTAGAAAAATAAAAAGAAGCTAAACAATCATTTCATTTGACCTCTCGTTATATAGATCTATACGTAGTATTATCGCTATTTTGTGGATTTTTCCTTTGATAATTTTTCATGATAATGTTCTATATCATGCTACTCGCTTGAGATGGAAAATGATCACTAGAAACTAAGGAGGCACGTGGTGTTGCTGATAAAATTGACCTGAAATTGACAACTTCGTCATAGGTGAAATAGCGATAAACAAATTATTATTGGTCATCTATACTTGATTGAGAAAATAAATCTCGTTGAGATGATCAACGATAATCTATAATATTCCTACATAGAGTATATATCTCAAAGAGTATGTGTTTTTCATCCGCCATGCTACGTATTTAAATATCACTTTAAACTCGTTTTGTTCAATTTGATGGGAAATGAAGACATGTGTCGATAAGTAAACTCATCAGAGATACAAGGATTAAAATTTTGTATTTACGCCAGATGCGTGTTTCGCCAATAAAAGACTCATCAGTGACGCTTGAATCAAAAATTGTTAAGAGACCAAATAAAGTTCGAAGTTGGAGAGCATTGAGGACCAAAAATTCCTAAAACATTTTGCCAAATATACCTTAGGTAATCTATTCCTGAGGTAGAAAAGCCTTAGTACTCATAAAATCAAAATTTGGTTAACAGTTAATTTATAATCATAAACATATTATACTGGGCTGGTGATACCCTCAGGGAAATAAATCTCCACAAGCAGTGACATCGACCACACATAATAGGCTCGTCAATTGTTGCAGTCCCTTCACCAGCCAGAAATTTTAAAGCATTGCATATGATGAAACAATATGCCATCTGGTAAATGTCGTTCTTAGATATTGAACTAATGAAAAGTCAAATATTTACATCCTGAGGCTTCCTTAATTTTGAAATACATTTTAAAGAAACATTTTTATTTTAAATATCTGCATCAGGATAGTTGTAACTAGAATATTGTATTTTGATAATTTTTTAAGGGTTATTCAAAACAAAAGATGCCCATACAAAATCAATGCACAAAATAACTAATTTCTAAGTGAAATGCTGTGTAAGTGGTTATTTTAAAATAGTATTAGATGAATTATAGTAAGACAGATGCTTTATCAATCGACCGTGCTGAATTAATACAGCACAAAAAGGAAAAATAAGAAGACAAATTGTTTCAATAACTTGATATAAACTGTATACAATCAGATCATTACTACTTTGTTATGTCCTTTTCACGGAAAACGTATCACAGATGTATATTTTCGGGAATCAGACGAGTAACAACGGATGTCATACGTTAAAGTTACGTACAGAATGCGATAATTGTCGGACTTATGGGCTTAATTTTTCATATCAGCCCACCAAACACCATTTCGTAAAATATTCAATTCACGTAAATTAAATGATGTTATCATACTTAAAACATTATAAGTTATTTACTCAATAACAGTCATTATATAATGAATATAGATTATAACATGGCATTTTCTAAAATAGACCCTTAGCAGCTCTATGTCACGATATAAGCCGGAGAGCTAACAGACACGAGCGATGATTGTGACCATGTGCCTGATAAATTACATAGTATGTTTTTTTTTTATCATGTACCGGTACTTCAACAGAAGACGTACAGGCATTTTGATATTTTTTGAATAATATTTTTTCCTGCTTTCTAATATTTTTTTCCATCAACCTTAAGTATGTCGATACTAAAATGTGTCATTGAATTGTGTTTTCCGGAATTTGCAGAATGCAATAATGACCGGAAGCAGTTGATATCAACATGAAGCAGTTGATTTCGAAAGTCATATCACACGGCTAATACAATTATGTGAATTTAATGATAATATTTGAACACGTTAGTTTTATAAGGGGTACACTTATACCAAGTTTATTTTATGAAAGTATATGATAAACACTTTCGATATTCAGTATGTGGAGGAAACAATAGATACATTCATTCATGGTACATAAAACAACAAATACTGGAGATATACAACATTCTGGGTTTTGCAAGTTACATTGCAAAATATAGTGTACACAGACCCAGTCGAGTGGCAAGTAAATGGTTGAGTATTATAATCCTTCAGTGTCGATGTGGCATGCAGTATCATGGCGAGACAGAGCAGCCATTCAACAAACGCATGAATGGGCATCGAAGTGACTACATTTGCAAGCCCGACCTACCCGTAAGTCTTCATTTGAGATCACCTGGGAACACAAGCTGTTCTCAAAAACCTTAGCATCACAATCATAGACCACAACGAGGGTTGGTCGAAGGTCGACAGAGTCGCTCGGGAAAGATTTTGGATAAGAAAGTTACGGACAGTTTCCCCAGACGGCATAAATGAAAAAAACATAGAATGAGTCACTCATTTTTCTGTCTTCACTTGTTTCCAGTAACTCCGGTTTCAGTACTGGCTTTACAGTTCGATTTTTTTTTTAAATACCAGTTTTAATTACAGGGCTCCATTATTTCGGGATGGATGTATAAGTACGTAGCTAAGTTCAATTATTTTACCTCATTAGATGAAACTTATTTTTCTAATCATTATTAAACTGCTGTTCGTTTGGGAGGCTTAAATTTGTAGTTTCTGTTGCAATAGCCCTACCGTTGTCAAATTTAAAATATTATACCAACTTGGATCGGTTAGGACATTTTGATTTTTTTGTTTGAGGACTGCCCTCCATGCAGTTATAACATCTAAACTGTCACAACCTTTGGAAATTTAAAGTTGTTCCAGTTCACATCGAAAATAACTATTTTCATTTGGCATATCTTTGTAATCTTTGCGCCGTGTTCGGAAATTTTAAAATTGTTTAAGCGTCTTAAATTGTATAAATTTCAAGATTTTGAAAAAGTTTTTCAGTTTGAATATATTGACATGATTAATTTGACATCTATTTATTGAATTCTATTTATTCAATGATCAATTTAATTATTCATTAATATAAATATTTATTTATTCTTTTCTTTTCTTTAAATCGTTATTTAAATTCTTGGAATTCTTGGAATTTAAAATTTATGGAAAGACCTATTGTATTTCTTCTGATTATTAGGTCTTTCCACTTTTCTGTGGAAAGACCTATTGTTTTTCTTCTGATTATTTTTTTCCCGCCTAACTTTGTTCTTTGGATAAATATTTGTTTCTAAATATGTCGCTTAGCTATTTGGTTTATGATATCAAACAGTTGATGCACCTTTGAAATTTACCCTGCGTAACCGAATACTTTTCTTTGTAGGAGCTATCTTCCCAAACACTGTTTTCCTACTCCTTCGCAACCGTAAAAAATTACGACAAATTAATTTATAAAATTGCGTGTTATGTCTTTCGCTTGATTCGTTGTATTTGACCGAAGAGATATGAACAGTCCATTTGAGAAGGTCAAATTCTAAATTTTGACCTTTGCTTTTTTTTGCATTTTCTCAAACACTTTGAAAGGTATATCTAAAAAAACAAGTGCAAAATGTTTGCTTTATTGTAATAAAGATATGTTTCAGTTGGTCTGAAACAATCTAATGGCGATTTATAGGAGTTACTGTTCCTGAAATGTTCGATTATAAGGTAAATTGATTATTACTTCAACTTGGTTCATTATAAAGCCATATGACCTTTTACAAAAGTGACATACGACCTTGAAAAATGACAACCGGAAGTAAACTTGAATAAACCGGAAGTATCCACTTTTGACCTTTTTTCATGAAAAAGTACTCGGAATTCAGTTTATGCGCTTTTAATAATTACCCTTCGTAACCGAATACTTTTCCACAACTCCATTACCGTAAAAAAGCGATTTTTTTTTTATAAATTTGCTCGTTATATCTTTCTCGTAATTTGTCCTTTTTTCACCCTTTTTCATTTAATATAAGTGATCGTTATAAACCGTTGACGGTAAAACCCTAGACTGTTTTTATTTGAGGTTCCTAGGTCCTAACTTAGAAATGAGGTCAAGGTCAAAGGTCAAGGTCAAGTTCTAAATTGTGACTTTTGCTAGTTTTGCATTTTCTCCAACACTTAATATACATATTTAAGAACAAGTGCCAAATGTTGGTTTATATTGTAATGAGGATATATTACATTTGGTCTGATACAATTTAATGGCATCTTATATGTGTTATTGTCCCTGAAATGTTTTTCTTATAAGGTTAATAAAATTGAGAATGGAAATGGGGAATGTGTCAAAGAGACAAAAACACAACCATAGAAAAGACAACTGCAGAAGGTCACCAACAGGTATTCAATGTAGCGAGAAATTCCCGCACCTGGAGATATAACTTTAACTTGGTTCATTATGACCTTTTACAAAAAGTTAGGCGACATATGACCTTAAAAAACAACCGGAAGTGACCTTTGGGAAACCTGAAGTACCTACTTTTGCACTTTTTTCACATAAAATTCTCGGAATCCGTATATTTTGTAATATAGAAACATAAATTTTTCTCTCAAGACTAGAAATGACTTTTGAAAAGTCGGAAGTGACAAAAAAATGTATAAAACTATACATTTTTGGAATCAGTGCGAAAGAAGCTATCACATAAAACCAGAAGTGACATTTACTTCAGCAGAAGCATCACATTATCTCCTTTGTTCCATTCAAAACTATATAGAAACTATTTATCTATCCTATCAGTATAAGGAAACTTATGATTGGATGGCAATTTAAACATTGATTAAACTGGAACTAGATTCTTGTCAATAACATTGATTTGGAAAGAACTTTCATTGTTATCTAAACAATTGGTTTTTAATTAGGTCTTTCCACTTTTCTATGGAAAGACCTATTGTTTTCGTTCTGATTATTAAGTCTTTCCACTTTTCTGTGGAAAGACCAATTGTTTTTCTTCTGATTATTTTTTTTCCGCCTAATTTTGTTCTTGTGATAAATATTTGTTTCGCAATATGTCGCTTGGATATTTGGTATATGAGATCGAACAGTTTATGCGCCTTTGAAATTTACCCTGCGAAACCGAATACTTTTCTTTGTAGGATTTTTCTCCCCAAACACTGTTTTTCTTGCGTCCACTACTCCTTCGCAACCGTAATAGATTACGAGAAATTTATTTTCCAGATGAGAGTTATTTCCCCTTATGCATTTGATATAAGTAAAATGCATTTCAATCTGGCGAACTAAATTATAATCCTGGTACCTTTGAAACTATTTACACCACTGGGTCGATGCCACTGCTGGTGGACGTTTCGTCCCCGAGGGTATCACCAGCCCAGTAGTCAACACTTCCGTGTTGACATGAATATCAATAATGTGGTCATATTTTATAAATTTCCCGTTAACAAAAGTTTAAATTCTTCGAAAAACTAAGGATTTTCTTATTCAAGGCATAGATTTCCTTAGCCGTATTTGGCCCACTTTTTTTGGAATTTTGGATCCTCAATGCTCTTCACCTTTATAATTGTTTGGCTTTATTAATATTTTGATATGAGCGTCACTGATGAGTCTTATGTAGACGAAACGCGCGTCTGGCGTACTAAATTATAATCCTGGTACCTTTGATAACTATTTACACCACTGGGTCGATGCCACTGCTGGTAGACGTTTCGTCCCCGAGGGTATCACCAGCCCAATAGTCAACACTTCGGTGTTGACATGAATATCAATAATGTGGTCATATTTTATAAATTTGCTGTTAACAAAATTTTAAATTTTTCGAAAAACTAAGGATTTTCTTATTCGAGGCATAGATTTCCTTAGCCGTATTTGGCACAACTTTTTGGAATTTTGGATCCTCAATGCTCTTCACCTTTGTAAATTATAATCCTGGTACCTTTGATAACTATTGTAAACAATAAGTGATAGAGACTTATGATCTTTTTATTTGAGGTCCTTGTTCCAAAAAAATGAAAATTAGGTATAGGTCAAAGGTCAAGGTCATTTTAATTTTTGAATTTGGCTTATTTTCACATATTCCCAAAAACCTTATAAGATATCAACATTTTATTTACTAAATTGTTAGTTGCGACATGTCGTAACACGTAAATTTTGATTGCAAGGGTACGTTGAACGAAAAAAGGGAGTTTTCTCTCTTCTTGTATTGAAAAATACGCGTATGGTGATATAACTCAATAAACAAATATAATTAAGACCTATGGTCTTTTGATTTGAGGTCCTTGGTTTATGACCTTGAAATTGATCTCAAGGTCATAGCTTAATTTGACGTTCTAGATTTTGACTTTTGCTGTTAACTCATATGTATACATGATAAACATGATAAAGCCATGAGACTTTTGGCAACAGGTTTCAAACCATTTAACCTTGAAAAAACCAACCGGAAGTGACCTTGTGTAAACGGGAAGTAGCCACTTTTTGTACTTTATTAATGAAAAAGTATATAGAACCAGATATTTTTGGAATCAGTGTCAAGATAATATGCAAGTTACATTGTTTGAACCGGAAGTAACAAATTATCTCCCTTATTTAAAAAAAAAATTTTCGTTTGACGATTAAAATGACATTTAAATTTAATTCTGCTTCTTTCATATTAAAATACATTGTTTTGTGTGGAAAGACCTTCAATTGTTCTCTGAAAAGTTGGTTTTTAATTATTATTAGGTCTTTCCACTTTTCTGTGGAAAAACCTATTGTATTTGTTCCGATTATTTTTTTTTCTTTCCCCGCCACATCTTGAAATTTTTATTTTGCAATATGTCGCTTAAATATTTCTTATATAGTATCTTACAGTTTATGCGGTTTTAAATTTCACCCTGCTAAGACAAACAATTATGTTTGTAAGAATTATCTCCCTATTCACTGTTCATCTGATGTGTGCATCTCCTTCGTAACAAAAAATGATATCAACTAAATTTCTTTTACAAATTGTTCGTTACATCCTAAGGAATTTGGATCGAAGCGATTCGATGAAGTTTTATAGAAGTTATCTACCTACGAAATAAATTTGTCAGTATGTTTTTTAAACTCATTAACTGTTAACCATACAACCCTGGGATTTATTTTTTAGCTCCCTAGGTACTAACTTAGAAAATGAGGTTAAGGTCAATGGTCAAGGTCAAATTCTTAATTTGGAGTTTTGCTTGTTTTTGCATTTTCTCTGACACTTTGAAAGATACTTATAAAAGAACAAGTGCAACATGTCTGCTTTCTTTAAATTAAGATTTGCTACATTTAGTCTGATACAATTTAATGTCATCTTATAGGAGTAAGTGTCCATGAAATGTCTTGATATGAGGTTATTAGATTTTAACTTGAACTAAGTTCATCATAAAGCCATTTGACGTTGTACCAAGGTTAGGTGACATATGACCTTGAAAGATGACTACCATAAATGACCTTGAAAAAAACGGAAGTTGCCTTTTTTGCATTTTGTTTATATAAAAGTACTCAAAATCCATATATTTTGTCATTTGATTAGTAAATTTGGCTATACCTGTAGAAAGCTTATTAAAAATGGTATTTCTCATCCTAAATTTTATGGTAATATTGTACTTAAAGCGAGGAAATCACTATGTGATCCTTGTAAACTCATCGAACCTTTAAACAAACTTATAAGTAAGGGTTATCGTACCAATATTGTAATTAGATCTCTGAATATAGTTCACATTGGCACTAATATTGATTTTGTCATTAGCAAATTAAAACATAACTAAATTTCATTATCTTTTGAGGCGAGATGTATAGGGGACACAGCCACGTTAACTTTTATTTCTATAGAAGTCGCTCTTCACTATACTACTACCTGTCGATACATTTATTTTTGGCATTGCACAAGTCATGTCTTCTTTGACTATTAATGACGTTAAAATACTAAATCCCTGTGATGTGTTTTAGTCGATTTTAGTCTCTGATGCATGATTTTTTACTATTAATTGGTTTTGGCTTTAAACTAGCTGTCAGTAATGCGAGTACTCTCAAATCGTATTTTCTTGTTAATTCGACCTGTTGATACTGTTTATAATGCTTTTTTGTTATTTTTTATTTATATGGATCTTGGCTGTATACCAGCTTTGATTATTTGTAATATCTTCAATTTTTCACTTATTCTTACAACATTTGTATAAACTTCAAGATTATAAAAAACCGGTTTTTTTCTAAAGTGAACATTGATTGGTTAAATATTTCTCAGTGTGTTTGAATTTGTTTGATAGCCTTTTGGTCATGACTGTTTGTCTCTAATATTTAAATAACTGTGCATTTGTATTCAGATATCGCAGATCAAATTTATTCGTTCTTTGTGTAATCATACGTTTTTTGATTGAGTTAAGTCTGCTAATTGATATTTTATCGTATGTTTTTATATGTTGTGATGTTATGCTATTGTTTCAGAAAAAGGGAGAAGGTTTGGGCCCATTAAAACGTTTAATCCCGCTGCAAATGTTTGCACCTGTCCTAAGTCAGGAATCTGATGTACAGTAGTTGTCGTTTGTTTATGTAATATATACGTGTTTCTCGTTTCTCGTTTTGTTTATATAGATTAGACCGTTGGTTTTCCCGTTTGAATTGTTTTACACTAGTAATTTTGGGGCCCTTTATAGCTTGTTGTTCGGTGTGAGCCAAAGCTCCGTGTTGAAGGCCGTACTTTAACCTATAATGGTTTAATGTTTAAATTGTTATTTGGATGGAGAGTTGTCTCATTGGCACTCACACCACATCTTCCTATATCTATAAACTGATTACAAAAGATTAAAATGACTTCCAACAAACCGGAAGTGGTCAGTTATCTCTTATTCTACATACAAAAGTATATACAAACTATATTTTTGGAATCAGTGTGAAAGAAGCTATCATATGAGACCGGAAGTGACATTAATTTCACCGGAAGTAGCATATTATCTCCTATATTTCACTCAAAAGTATAAAAGTAAACTAATATGTATCGCATCATTATGAAGAAACTATCTTCTTATAAAAATTTCTTTGATGTGGAAAGACCAAAATTAATGTTCTCTGAACAATTGGTTTTTATTTATTATTATTTTTTTGTCTTCCGTCAAATTTAAATATTTCTAAAATTGTATCATATAGTTTATGCGCTTTTAAATTTCACCCTGCTAAGATTCATTTGACAAATTGTTGTTACATCCTCAATTTTTGGCTAATTTGGATCGAAGCGATTCGATGAAATTTTATAGGAGTTATCTACCTTAGTTTACAAAATAAATTTTTCGATTTGTGTTTTCAACTCACAAACTGTTAACCGTTTAACCCTGGCATGTTTTTATTTGAGTCCCCTAGGTCCTAACTTAGAAAACGAGGTCAAGGTCAAAGGTCTAGGTCAACTTTTCAATTTTGATTTTTCCTTGTTTTTGCATTTTCTCCGACAATTTGAAAGATACATATAAAAAAGCAATAGCAAAATGTTTGCTTAATTGTAATGAAGATATGTTATATTTGGTCTGATACTATAAGTTATCTACGGATATGAACGGACGTAGATAACGAATTTATCCCCGGTCTTAGTCCGAATCGGGCGAGTGTGATGGAAATTCGGGTACAATGTGTAACGTAAAAACAATGTTTTTTTCATCATCTAAAAAAGTTTAATTGAAATTTGGAAATTTTACATAATTTTTTGACGGAGTGTAGGGTACTACCTTTGGTAGAACCCTACAGGTAGTCAAATATAAGACGTTTTTAATACGGAGACAGAGAAACTGGATTCAGTCAAATTTGGCGCTCAATGTTGTGAGAGTTACATGTATGTCATAGATGGTGTGACGTCAACGTTGGTCATTTGTATAGCTAGGTCAGTAGTCCCCTTCCTTGAAAATGTGGCAGTCAAGTGATGCATTTAATGAAATGAGTGTAAATGATCGACATGATAGAACATAATCGTTAATGAATTAAATATTTAATTACAAACATCATGGATTATTTACAGAATTCAATATATCACAAGGAGCAATCATGGAACTCAGAAAAACTTGCGTGAAGTTCCTCGGGATAATGATAAGCAACACCCAGGGGCTATGGGTTTTGTAACGACGTGCGTTAACCAATCAAAATCCTAGATATATACTAAGCCGGGGATAAATTTTAATGTCATCTTATAGGAGTAAGTGCCCCTGAAATGTCTTAATATAAGGTTATTTGATTATAACTTTAACTAAGTTCATTATAAAGCCTTATGTTCTTGAAGAAAATATTAAGTGACATACATGTATGACCTTGAAAAATGACAACTGAATATGACTTTGAGAAAACCGGAAGTAGCTATTTTTGCAGTTTTTTCATATAAAAGTACCCAGAATCGATATATTTTGTAATTTAAATACATTTACTCATCACTTAAGACTAATAAAAAAGACTTTCGGTAAACAGGAAGTGGTCAATAATATCCGGGCTTAAAGGTTAAAGTATATATTGCACGAGAACTGTGAAAGGATGAAGATAATTTTTCAATAATATAATAATTTTTCAATTTCTTTAGTGCAATCTTAACACAAGGTAACAATGAGTTCAATCTACTAGAATTAATATAGTACTTCATGAGAACAGTGAGACAATTTCAAGAGATATCTATAATATCTGATCCCAAGAGGATGTTTTGTTTTGATATCAGAAGCTCATAATTGCAATCTGATTGTAATGTATCTACTAGTTGAAGCCAAAAATTTTGAAAATGTATACATTATCATAACATATGCTCTGTTGTTTCTTTTGTTTCATTGCAAAAACTGCATAGGTGTGTTTCTTTAAGTTTACACTTATATAGCAGATCATTTGTGCATACAATTCTGTGCAGAATTTTGTAGTGAAAACTGACCAGTTTGTTACTCAAGGAGCACTTGAAAGGATGCATATAGAAAAGATCCCAGTGCCCTATTTCTATATGCAAAATGTCTTTCCACTTATTTTAATGATTTTATGGGGTTTTCTTGACAAAAAGTAGACATTTAAAAAAAAAATATGGGCATGATTTCTGATTTGTTTTTAAATAGCCTAAATTGTCGCAGGGAATGATAATATTTTTTTTCACAGTTTTTGATGTGGTCCTTCTAACTACTTAGGATCATAAGATATACTATAGAATTGAAGAAAATTTGTATTAATATCATATCTTTCTTTAAATTGATTAAATGTAAGAAATTCATTGTTCTCATTCAGTAAATCATTGACAAAAAAATTTCCTGCCTCACACCATGTTTCATAAAAAATAGTTGTATTATCAATTTTTAAAAGTGTATTAAACCAAATAGGTTGGCCCATAAAGTCATTTTGGTCATGAGTAGCATTTCTCATCTTAGTCCAATTAAGAAGGATGTCCTTCCACAATCTATTAAACTATATTGAAATTTGTTTAATCCTATCCTTATTCATCATCCATATTTTATCCGCACCATATTTTCTAAATTTATCATTGAAAAGAATTTTCCAGGGAGAAAGTTTGAAAGGGTCTCATACTTTATAGAGTCATGTCATTTTTAGTGAATAACAGAAGGATTCATTATGAAACATCGTTAGTCCGACAGTATCATATGATCCGATTAGAACATTTCTTTTGATTTTATCTGGTTTGCCATTATATAGAAACTTAAAAAAAATATTTTCAATTTACTTAAAATCTTAAAAGAGGGATTTGGCAATATTGTTAATGACTGAATGCGAATTTGCAATGCTTAAAAGGAGGAAAAAAAGATACCAAAGGGACAGCCAAACTCATACATTGAAAATAAACTGACAACGCCTTGGCTTAAAATGAAAAAGACAAACAGACAAACAATAGTACACATGACACAACATAGAAAACTAAAAACTAGGAGTGTTCTCAGGTGCTCCGGAAGAGCAAGCAGATCCTGCTCCATATGTTGCACCCGTCGTGTTGCTTATGTTATTACAAATCCGGTGTTATTACTTTTTTTCGTAGGTATGTAAGATCTTGATAAATCCAAGTATTTAATAATGATTTTATCTTTTCAATTTTCTCTTCAAAATTATAGGCAGTCTTGTCGACAGCAAAAATATCATAGTTTATACCTAAGAGATTAAATTTACAGGTTTGATTCCAGTTTGTACACTATAGGTTATACGGTTCGCTACTAACCCCCTACGGATCCATATAGGGTAGTAAAATTCATAGGGGGTGAGGCTGAAAGCCAAATCCCCTATGAGTTTATTAACCCTCTATGGATCCATAGGTGGTCAGTAGTTAACCGCATAACAAATTTATCGCACGCTGGACTTTTTTTGCTGCGTTTTGTAAAAAAAACAACAACAATGAAACACAACAACATAAATAGATGACTTCGCCATTACCGCGTCATGAACCCCCTATGAAATTTATTACCCCCTACGGTTTCATAGGGGATACCACGTAAACCAATAACAACGTGATCATTTACCCTCGGTGCGATAAGAAGCTATATTTTGATCTATTATCGAGCCATTGTCCTGTAAATTGTGTATTATAGACTTTGCGTAAGTGATGTCAAAATTAAACATGCAACGTAAATTGTGTGTTTAAACAACGCCGGAAATCAAAATGGAGATTTGTTTTGGTGTTCCTTGCTATTATATTACATAAAATCAGTCTACATATATCTGTGTATTTGTTTATCATGAAACGGTTGCATTTCTATTAAGTTTTGGCTACATCAAATAAAAAATTGATGCTTTTTAAACGCCTATTATAGACCTTCTGATAAATACAAACATAACGCTTTGTATAAAGATATATTGGCAAATATAATGCCTACCAATGTTAAAAAAAAGTAAAATCACGAAAAGACTGAATTCCGATAAAAAAAAAGAAAAAGGAACGTCCCTAATCAATTGGCAAAATTACTTTACTTTACGAATTGCAAAGTGGAGTTATAAATATACACAATACATATCTCTTAAAGGTAATTATGATACATATCTACGCCTACTAGTAGAGCTTTCTTACAAATTGACGAAAGGTACGTATGCCTGACAAATCATACGTAAGACTCGTTTAAGGGATCCTTTATTTTGACATATTTAAATAATAGCCGTGGAACTTCGGACAATTATCCTACACGCAACGACACTTATTATTGGATTTTTCTAGAGATATATTAAGGACTTCGGGACGTACAATAGGTTAAAATATGATACTACCAGATCGGAGGAGAAAACACTTCAAAATATCCTAAATATAGAGTAGTCAGACGAAAATATTTCCCCTAATAGACTAAAAACCGGCCCCTCCCTTACTCTTCAATATTTCAATGTTGCACTGTTTAACCTAAAAAAAAATGTCAAAGCAAATACATTGTCTTCTTCCCTTACGACAAAATAAGAAAAATCAAAACACAAATACTTCCTTGATTCAAAATTTACAACGCTCAAAATAATAAAATGAAAATGAAGAAAAAAAGATGATCTTCATACTATGCCATATGCTGGTGCTCGTTTAATAAATTTTGAATCATCGCCTCTCCCCTGATAATATTCATTGCCCCCCCCCCCCCCCTCCTTAATATGTTGGAGCAATTGAAGGGTAGTTTTACCTTATAATTACGTTTTGCCTATAGGCCTGAACATTCATGAAATATTAGCCACTGGACGATAAGTGACAACTTCGCGTCTATCTTCCAAACATGTGTACTGTTAAATCGTCATTATAAAATGCACAATATATATGGTGCAAAATTGTAGATTTATTTTCTTGATATACAAAATCTGTTTTTCTAGATTTATTCAACATTACTTTTTAAAAACATTGTAGCATCATTTTTTTTAGCAAATCTCGATATTCCACTTTGACAATTTTGCTGAAAGTGAACTATAAAAAATAAAAATTAATGTGAATCTTGTCGTTAAATTTAGACTAACGTACTTCAATAATGCCATTGAAATGTTAATCGTGAAACTCGTGCTTAAAAAATTCCCGCGGAAATGTGTGTACTCGTGGTTTATGTAAGTAACGTATCGAACGGATGTGTATTTGACACTCTTTTCTCTGTTTGATTATATTAAAATCGTGTATTATTTACGATATTATTATTTTTGAAAAATAAACTTGATTTAGAGAAGAATGCTGTTTACTGGATAAAACAAAGACCTTTTTAACTGTTATTGTGGAAATGAAATACGTGCTCCCTTTACGTTCGTTCGTACCTTTCGTCAATTTGTAAGAAAGCTCAACTAGAGGTAACCGGTGGGATCACGAATCACGTACGAATCACGAACGTATCACCTACTTTGCCGTATGACACGAAGCGGGATCATTAATATCAAGTAAGGATGCCGAAGTGTTCATTATTATCTCGCTTTGATTATAAGTGCATTTTTTATTGATTGATACGCTTACTGCCTGTTTTATTCTTTTTATTTTGTATGTCGTCGTCAGTCACGGAGCATTTTTTGGTGGGAATGGTGGGGGCTTATATTTTTTCAGAACAAAATATTTTTAGTCTGATTTTGGTAAAAACAATAATTCTGGCCAGCACCTAGAGTAGGGAACGACCGTTTGATTTGTAAGGGGGGGGGGGGGCTGAAATAAAACGCCAGGACAGGCCATAAGGAAATCATAAATAAATAAAAAGATAGGCTCTCTTAGTTTTCATTATTGCAAACTTGAAGCTTTTAAAAACAAGTAACAACTTTAATTGAATGCAGTACCAAACTCTTCCAAACGGTACACACATTTCGCGTTGAAATTGTGACCAAAACATGAGTTACGAAACCGACCATTTAACTTGCATGGACAAGATACTGAGCGAATAAAGAATGGTTAGAAATGGCAGAGACAAAAATAATTACTGACGAGAAAATTGAACATGCCCTTCCCCCAGCACCATTTTCAATTAAATGGATGATCCCTTAGTTCAAAACTTCTGCCCCAATCATAAGTTTTTGCCTGATTATTTTCGCCTAGTTATTTGTTAGGCCTGAAATTACCGGCCAAGTCATATAATAAGGTTTAAATTTCATACCCAGTCATGTATTTGACAAGTTGAAAATTTACCAATTCTAGAGGAACGTCTGTATATACTTTTATATAGGAAGTGACCCCTCCTTGATCGCATACATGCAAAGCTTAAGAAAGAATTAACTGAACATTTGTATTAATTCGAATCATTGTTTAGAATGAGCTAAATAAAAAAAGGGGGATTCCTTGTACTCTTTGTACTTAGGGAAAAAAAGAAACTAACGAATACCGAATACTTAAATAATACCAGCAATGCCGCATACTAAATGGGGGTTAGTGGACGACCCTTTGATTCTAGGATCGGAGCTGGCAGATCACGTAAAAAAAATAATTGGCCAGGGGAAAAAAAAGTAATAAATATGCTGGCTTCCACCTAAAAAAAACTGGCTTCCAAATTCTATTATACAGTAAAATTATACATGTGTAATAAATAATCTTGCGTGTAGCAGTTGATTTTTTTTTCTAAAATAAATAATCTGACTGACCAGACCTGCCCCTTCAGAATCAAATGTTTCCCTCCTTATACCCTCCTCAAAGATACATGTAGATGATCGATACCCGCTTTAACTGCGATATAAAATAATACATAGAAAGAAGACGGGGGAAACTGGGGAGCGGGGGTGTTGTGTCAAACAGATTTTTTTTTATTATTGGTTGCAAATTTCTTGTAAGGGACTGTCCTTTGCAAGAAATTTGCAACAAATAATAAAAAAAATCATTTGTCCAGGACCGACCATTTTAAATGAAGACGGGGCGGGAGAGGGTATGGTTCTTTCGGAAAGAATATATTTGATTCTGAATTTTAAGGAAGAAAAAAAAAATTATCTAGGATAATTTCCACAAAAAATCATTGAATGTTATTAAAATTTGAAAAAAATAATTTGTCGCGCCGCATAAAAAAATCTTAAAGTTAAATGGTCGCTCCCTACTAGTTAAAATGCTTATTTTTGAACAAAAATATATTCAATATTTTCTATACGTTTTTCTTTCAAACACATGCACCGTGGCAAATTAATTGATTGTCCCCATGATTAAATCATGCTATCATTCCACGTGACTATTAAAAGTGTAGAAAGTGACCACCACAGGTATATATGTACTGTTTCGTTTTGATCCGTACATAGGCACTTCCGGTATATAAGTTAAAAATACATAGTCTTGTATATCCATCCTTATACTAGTACCTAAAAGCTCGTATTTTATCATTGTTTTCTAATAAAGAAAACATTGTGAGGTGTCAAGGGGTATTTTAGTCGATTATTCGATTTTAAATTTTTTTACCCAATATGAAAATCACTGCTCCCAATACGTGCGTTCGTCATTATTCGTCGGTTCGTGATCTCACCGGTTACCTCTACTATAACGTATTGACTGAAATGATGCATTTCAATTAAACGATACTATTGATATAGCATTTGCTACGAAACGAAAGGCTAAATATTGATACGAAATTCATCAATCGTTTGATCTCTCATAGCACGGACTATATCATCAGTGTCGTACAAATTTGTCAATGAATAATTCATAGTCTTATCTTTTCAAAAATAAGGCCATCATTGCTTTATTTTTATGTTATGTAGGAAAATTCGTAAAATAAACCAAATTCATGAAAGGGCAAATCAAAACCTAAGCCTTGAGAACTAGACAAAGTTTGGATCATTGTTAATAATGCGTGAATGTAACGAAATTGTCACTTTATGAAGGTTGTTGTATGTTCATCAAAGCTTTCATATCTATGATAATATATAATCTACTATTAAGTCGTTTCCAATATATCGTTTTATTTGATAGTAGTTTCCAACGGAGTGATAATATTAAAAGTATTTTGTTTCCACCTTTACTTAAATAAATCAGCTTACAATTTAATTTTCAGATGTTTAGCATTTTGGAACACTTTGCAATAGTTTGTTTTTAAATGTTAATACACGTTGATGGAATATGTAAACTGCCTCTTTTTTTTTTAGAGTGAAATCAATTTGATGAAGCATCGATCGTCAAATCATTTATTTTTTTAAATTGGAATCATGTTGTAGGAGCGTTGATATTAAATTGGTGATAATATAATTAACATGGATTAATTTTTAAATTGTTCAACATTAAAATTTTAAGTTTGCCCTCCTCAACAAAAGCATAATAGGAAGTACCTCATTAAAATGATAGATTCATTGCAATTATATCGTAGGTTGGTTCATCACAAGAATTGTTAATTACTGTCTTTTATTATTTTTCAGACTACGATGAAGCATGCATTCTATTTTCTTTTCATAACAGATATACAGTCGATAATTGTCGGTGGTGAGTGTACTTTAAACTACAACAACACAAAAAATTTCAAACTCGAAGCAATATAAAAGATCAAACAAAGCAGAGCTGTAAAGATTTGTTTTTTACATAATGGCTTTACAAGAGAGAAATGAAATTATACATACATCTAGACAAGGATTCATATCAACGTCTCTGTTAAGACGAAGTGAACGTAATATAACAAAATAACGTAATATGAACAGAATTTAAAAAAAAATTGCATGTTGATTCTGCTTGTAAGAATACATCAGAAAATAAAATATAAAAGGGGGTAACCGGTTTTGTTTCTCCAGATGCAAGCTGTTACAATTAACAGCATGATACGCAAGAAATACAAAGGATAGATAGATACAATCATGAAAACCGGATGATTTTTTACTTTATATTAATTTTCTAATTCGTTGGTAAACACATTTTTTAAAAATTTCGAATTAAGATTAAAAAATAAACGACGAATCCATTGGTTTTAAAGCAAAATTCTCTTGAAGATTGATTTTTAGCGGAGAATTATAAAATATTCGGTGACGTTATTGCTGTCTACTGTAACGTCACTAAAAATTCTATTTTATAACGGTAGTATATACATTTTACCGGACAGTATTGTCATACAAATCGTGAGTGTGGTTAACACATTTTCCTCAGTATTAGAAATGCTACAAAGATAAAAGCATAATCGGTTGACATGGTTGATAATGATACAAACTGAAAACTGTTTAAGAATATTTCTGATGCCAAAATAATGCAAATTGGTAAATAAATATACTGCAAGTGAAATAATGATTGATTGATTGTTTGTTGCTTAACGTCCAGTGGCAAATATTTCAGGACGATCAAACAAGCAAGTGAAAGAAAGTTACTGCATAGACTTCAACTCCACCTTTTCTTGATTAGACAGGGTTCCTCATCTTTCTTGAAATATTTGTATTGTTCTAATAATTTTAATTCAAATATAGAGTTATCATGGTATCAATGTTTGCTGAAGATTCATTAACAAAGTAAAACAATTTTTGTATCATTATTTCTAAAATTTCCATACGACTCATAAACAATAAGAGATCTGCAAATGTAAATCATCGTGTGAATGGCTATGATAGGCTAAAAAAAAAACCTTATATGCATTTCAGAAAAATAAAAGAGGTTTATTTTTATGTAACGTCCTGTTGCATAGATCACTGCCTGTGTTATGCCTTAGCATTGTGTATATAAGTATTGTTAAGGGTGACTCTAAAGCTTTCTGCAATTACTGTTATAGTTATATGCTGTAAATGTAACTGTGTCATATAATAAATGTACGTACTATGTAAATGATATACGAATGTACGTATGTAATGGTATACTGCTATACGATTGTACCAATAGCAATGTATAATAATATATTCATCAAGTATGATGCTATAAATGTTTCTCGTGTAAATTCAATTGAATGTATCCAGTATAATGTAAGGAGACCACTTCTAAGCAAGGAATGTAGCTCATAAACTCGGCAATAAAATCAGGCTTTCTAGAAAATTCTGTAAAGCGACAACCTTACTACGGAATTTGGCAAGGAGACTTTTCTTTATGTACAATGTAATGCTATTCGAGTTTATATTGTGTATTTTGTGTGTATCTAATGCGAGTGGGGCATCCGTGTACTATGGACGCATTATTGTTTTATATATGTAACACTCCCAAAACGTGTCCTTTCCCTCAAACGTGTTCGATTCCCCCAAACGTGTCTTTTATCCCTAAACGTGTCCAAAATGTACAATATTCCCCAAACGTGTCCAATTTCATAACCCCCAAACGTGTCCGATAATTGTTATTCGCCAAAACGTGTCCAATATTTAACGCCAGAACGTCTCACGTCTTTAAGCGTTACTACATGTAACTCCTAAATAAAATCGCTGATAACGTTAACTTTACGGCAATTCTATGATGTCGACACAGGTGACAAAGTTTTTATTTATTAGCTTTAGCTAATTAAATGTAGGTTTTAAATTTAATCTGTAATTGTTAATTATCTTTTGACTGAAATTGCTTATTGCATCATAAAAGACACACGACCAAGAGACATAACGTCCAGTGCCAAATATTTCTTGCATGAATTTTATAGATTCTTTTTATCAATATGAATGTTATGTGATCAACGCCGATTATTAGTGATAACCGTAATTGCAAATTTAATTTGTACTGTATAAATTAACTTTCTAGACTCAGTCACAACTTTGACGATTACGTGACTGTTGATAGCGTATTGTCCAGTTGCAAGTACTCTATGCATATTTAGACCGAAATAGTTTTACATTTGCTGTATAAATTAACTTTAGACTGTTAATGGCGTATTCTAGTTGCAAGTATTTCATGCATATTTAGAGAGAACATACATGTTTTAATGATTTTACTGTTCTATACTGTTTAAACTAATATTTAGATTGTTGATTGCGTATTGTCCAGTTGCCAGAATTTTATGCATATTTAGAGAGAACAAAAGGTACAAGTTTTAAATTGCAGTTTACATTTGTACTGTACAAATTGAATTTACTTTAGACTGTTGGTTGTCCAGTTGCCGGTGTGTCACGATATAAATTGTAATGTGCAGAGAAAGGGACATGGCGTTGTCAGTTAATTTTCGAATTATGAGTTTGACTGTCCCTCTGGTATCTTTCGTCCCTCTTTTTTTACCCGTTAACTGTACAGTTTAACTAAATATTTTTGCTTACAATTACATACGACATAGCCGAAATAACGCCCTCACTTTTACCCAGTTTTTTCGGCCGGTTTAAAAGTACTGCCGTACCTTATTTATATTTTTAATGAAATGGTAAAATTAGTATACGTTAATGAAATAGCAATAACCAAATAACGCTTGATATACATAGGTTTTTGGCATTGGACACGTTTGGGGTTAGTTGAGAAATGGACACGTTTGGGCGTTTATACAAATCACACACTTTGGCGATGTTTTGATCTAGACATCTTTTGCAGTTCAGTGACGTCAACATGGACACTTTTGGGGGAATCGGACACGTTTGGGGGGAAGAACACGTTTCTGAGTGTTACATATGTATTTCAGAAGTATTTATACACGAAATTAGCCCGTCGAATTTTAGCTATAGACAATTATATAGTTTAATATTTCTTCAATAAGAAAAACTTAAGTTTCCTTTATATAAACAAAATTAAATACCCTAAATGTGGTTAATTTCAATGGTTTGTTACGATAAAACATGGTCCGCGATCCCCAATTTTTATATTGAAATTTGAAATTACTTTGACTGAAAAGTCTGAAGAAGCTTACGAAACATTTATCGCCGGAAATTTTGACACCCTAGCTGCCTTATCGTCTGAAGTGTAACATACGCAATTATAATTGTCAACCATAAGTCCATTAAACACGAGAAAACTCCCTAATCTTTCGTCGGCACAGGAGTACTTTTTGAGGTTCATGATAGACCGCACAAATCCAATGAGTTACTTGCCTTTTGCTTTGTGTTTGTTTATTCTACATTGGCTAAACATATAAGGGAGGTTTGAGATTTCTCGAAAACATGTTAGACACAATCGCATTTTTGCATTGGTTAAGTCAGAAGCCTCTAGCGTTTGTTAGTCTTGTGTGGGTCTTACATTTTAAGATAGAGATTAGAAGATGTGGTATGAGTGCTAATGAGAAAACTCTTCATTTAACGCACAATTTGTAAAAAAAATACCATAATAGGTCAAAGTAAATGTACGGTCGTCAACACAACTCCTTGGCTTACACCGAAGCGTCAGGTACACATGCCCTACGAAAAATCATTCAAACGGGAACACAAGTAACGAGTAACACTTGTGAACCACAACAACAAACGTCAATTAGTGAACACCAGGTTCCTGACATAGGACAAGTGCAAAACAAATGCAGCTGGTTTAAACGTTTTAATAGATACCAATCATGCCTCTTGCTTGAACCAATAGTGTAACATACATTGCGTAAATACAAAATTTAATACTTGTTTCTATAATGAGTTTATTTACAAATCTGTATGAAATAAGAATGGTATGAAATATTTTCATTATCTAAATCTTGATATTAACATGAACAATATGACGGATGATAATAAACGGTGGTATACGACTTTGCACCGAATTTCACGGTGTTTATGTTGGTCTTTTCTTTATTTCTTTCCAATGTTTTCAGGTAAAGACAAAAGAAGGTTTGATCTCCCCGACAGCAGTTACTAGTTCTAACTCACTCTTTTAAAAGTTACGTAATAGTTGAATGCAACCATTTTAAACACAATACTGATGAAAATTATTTTGCACAGTAAATTAGTAAAATAAACAATAGAAGCAATGTCAAAACATCATCACTGCATCATCATCAAACCAGTGACGAAGTCAGTTAGTGGGTACGAACCTTTTGTGAAGAAACGAATATTCTGATATGATACGCATTAAAATAAGTAATTATGTATCAGTCTGTCAGACTATGTTCCAATGTATTAACGCTGGTTATTCAATACTGTTTATCTCATTCATTTGTAGTCTGTTAAAATATTTCAGTTCATTTTCAGATCGATCAATAGTTATTTATGCTACTAAACACTGCCTTATTGAAAAAAATATCTCTAAATCAAATATCTGATTAAAACTGAATTTATTTTACGGTCATATCTCAACTGTTATAGTATGTGAAGATCAAAATGAAATAAAAGACTAGAAGTTATTTTCTTACTTCAGAATTATCTCAATAAACATTTTAGGTATAGTTCCTGACATAGATCTCAAAGCGAAGTCCTTTACATACATTGATTCAACAGTTTTCCAATTCATCTGCTCGACTAACATTGCTGTGTGGCAGTGCAACGTAGAATTTCTTATAGAGGACAGAACACATGATGATTTTCGATATGTTGAAAACACATGCTATCATAAAGGAGGAATATGCACGCCAAATAAATGTGCATGTTCTGCGGGATGCGAATATTTCAAATGGAATATTACAGTAACTCGTGAGATGGCAAATCATTCATACAGTTGTGTATCAAAAATGGAGACTAACGGAGTAACATACTTGGCAACGATAACTGTTGAAAGGGACACAAATGGCGGTATAAATAAGCATTTTGTGATAACGTCTTTAAAATGTTTTTTTCTCATCGAGGAACACCTACACTGAGAATCACTTTGATTCAGACAATTGTCAAATTCAACCTTTCATAAACGAGAATGATTTGTTTAAAAAATAAAAACAAGCATACAGCCATTAAATTGATCAACTATATTTCTATATTGCTAGTTATCTACAAAATCTAGATACAGAATAACCGCAACAATTACATCTGCAAAGGATGCATACTTTGCAGTTTAAAATTAGTGCAAAGTCAAACACACAACGAAAGATTCATGAAGCAAACCAAACCACATCTTATCAACTTATTCTTCATAAATAGAAAAATTCAAACATCTCTTTCTCTATGATTTATAGAACTAGTTTTTTATGACAACTAAAATCAGACGAACTGAATACCAACTTATTGTTAAATATAAAATTGAGAATGGAAATGGGGAATGTGTCAAAGAGACAACAACCCGACCATAGAAAAAAACCAGCAGAAGATTACCAACAGGTCTTCAATGCAGCGAGAAATAAATGTATATTTATCATTTATAAATCTATATAACAATGTTGGTCACGTTGTTCATAATATTTCAAACATAAACAAAAGGGCGTCAAATGTGACCTATAAATACTAGAGTAATATTGGTTTCTTCAATTTAATATTTACATGATTTGTTTGAAAAGTGTTGAGGATTCTTGAGATAACATAATCTCAAATATAATTATATTTCCGAATACTCTAATAATCTTGAATCACTCATATTTGAAAATTCTACTAAACGTCTTTTAATTTTTGCTATCTCAGAATTCATAGTTAAAAAGAAGATTATTGTTCCACTCGAGATTGTGACTCAGCCTTACACATCGACGACTATATTGTCAGAATTAATAAGAGATTCTATTACTTCAGGTAAAATTAAAAAAAAATAAGATTCATGAATCAATGACTTGAATAACGTCACTAAGATACATAAGTATAATTTGTCAATGATAATCAGGAAGTCGGATAATACATGTTTTGATGAATTTATTTTTATTACAAATTACGATTTCAACCTGATGTTCACCAACACTGCGATATTTTTAATTTCCAACTTGAAAAAAAAGAAGAAGAACTTAAGTTCTTTACAATGAAAATTAATTAACGAAACATATATTTGTTTTTCAGCAATAACTTTTTTTTTTATTTTAGTTCATATAATCATTATCTCAGTTGTATCAGTTACGTGCATTTTGGTATTCTTATTAGTGGTACTAGTTTTCTGGAGGATTAGAAGTTCTAAATTGCATAAAAATGAATTACGTAAGTTGTTTAGTGAAGTTTTTATTCCAACTCCATTATTTTATTTAATGCATTATTTTCGAAGATTAGGTTTAATTTATCGAAATTGATATATTCTATAAGATGAAAAACGAAACTGATTAGGCTTTCATGGAAAAAATAAGCTTTTAAACGTTCATTGTAGTGCTTACCGTTAATTAAACCTTCAAATCTCATTTAAGGTCTTACCTTTGCGGTTAATGCATATTGGACATGTAAAACGTCACAACTTAATATTGCACTGTTCTCATATTAGCAGATAAATATTCGCTTAAGAACGAACTAGGTCGGGCACAAACGCGATATATTGTACATATGGTATATTCAATTATAGATTTACTAAAAATTGTTATGTAAGTCGAAATAAGACTTAATGTAAAATTACAAAAGTACCCAACTTCGCTGAAAGTTCAAAAACGGAAAGTCTCTAATAAATCAAAAGCTCAAACACATCAAACGAATGGTAAACAACTGTCATATTCTGACTGGGTACGAGGTTTTCCAAGGCACACATATACAATTTATATACAAACAATGAAGTGAAAAACTTGTCTGCCTATATCATTGTTTTGTATCAATTTTGAAACAATATTTCTTATAGCAGCTAAATACCAAGAGCCAACGGAATTAGCGTCTGATAGTTCTTATGGATTTGAAAGGTACACATCAAGTAAGTTATAAACTTGAACATGTTATAGATAAAGTTTGTTTTAATTATCTTTTATTTCATTGATGAACAAGCTATAAGTAAAAACTATGAAGCTGCTCTCCACTAGCTTGTCAACACCGAGGTTGTGAGTTCGAACCCTGTTCGTGTGGTTGCATTCGACTCCAATCTAAATTGACTAGGATTGTCAGCTTCCCTATCGAAATTCAGTTATTTTCTTCGGGAACTCCGACTTCCGCTACTTATAAAAAACCGGTCGCCACGAAATAGCCCAACAGCGGTACTTAAAAGCTGCATGAATAAATAACCTTCCAGCACGTCTTTTAAAGGTAGCTTCAGACACTAAGGGAGATAACAACGTTTTACTGATGTAAAACTGGTTCCGTGTTTAAATCTTAGGATATTATCGCCTATATATCTGAGTCACGATAACAGTTCTGTTTTCGGCTGGTGATAACGTGTGTAAACAACTTACAGCTAATCGGACGGAAGAGATAAGTTTATGAAGAAGGATAGATTCATGCGTTATTTTATAATGAAGAATATGAATAGCTTCAGCCCGAAAGTTCACACAGTCTTAAATGATTCTCAATTAATAAGATCTTTGTGAGTTGGAGAAATTCAGAGTCTGATCACAGTGACCTTTTGTTTGATGAAATTAAACTGGAAAGAAGGTCGACGGCTAGCTCTGGCTCACCACCTAGCGCAGAATCTATTCGTTTAGATGTATGACTGTCCCCTGCGGATGCTGTCTGCGAGCGGAGATACGACCTTGGACCAGTCCTGGAGGCTGTGGGGCATTTGTCCTTAACATATCGTAGTAGCTGCAGTGCATGTAACTTGCATATACATATGATCAGGTCATGCACATTTGGCAGCACAGAAACCAGGAAAAGAAATGGAACTGGTGGATTTGTTATCAATTCAAAAACTGCCAATGGTAAGAGATTTAAGTTTTCTCTTTTAAAATCTCTTTACACATTTTACTGGGTGGAGAAGGTGTATGGTTTCATGCCTTGTATAAATGAACCTGCCCTTCACCTCTCTTTTTCTTACTTCAAATCCCCTCTATGATGATCTGGGGTTTATGTAGTTAGAGGGTAACAAGCATTATTTTGAGGGGAAGTGCTGCCCAAATGTTTTATGAAGCTGGAGTAATTTTTCTTCAATTTTGCCCCTGAAAGTTATTTATCATTTTTGCAATGAACAGAAAGACATATATGCATACGGGGCTTATTAGTTTTGCATCCAAAAGGGGAGGATTAATTTGTAAATAATTATTTGGTAGCAATTTATCATAAATGAAATTGGAATTGAAAAATGAAAACAAATACAGTCACAATCATGACAGTAATTCATTCACAGAAATAAAGTTTTACAAACTGTCTTAATTTGATAATCAAAATTTTCATATTAATTCATCTATTGTATGTGACCATAGACCAAACTTGTGGTCTGATGCCTTGTAGATTTGTTTATTTAAAACACACCTAGAATTATTTGCAGAATGCAGGATAATGCATGAAGGCACACAAAAAAAATGAGGAAGGGGCACCCACCTTCCATTCCCTCACTCCACATTATTAAAAATTTATATGAGTCTGTGATTTATAAGAATAAAGGTAAATATGAATTTACAATCATATTATATAAATATAAGTTAAACAAACAACTGCATATATTCCAAATAGATTTATGAACTCAAGTATACATAGTTGATAGTTTATATAATTAACCAATATGCAGACTGATATTTCATATCATATTGTTTCAGGAATGATACATGCAGGAATTGGTGCCACACATTTTACCAATTTTCCTAATGGTTTTAATTTACTTTATGTGAATTCATCAACCATATATAAATAAAAAGGAGAATGAGACTGGAAAGAAAATATATGCAGTTGCAAAAGAATCCTGTAAATTAATTCAGGACAGAAGAAACAGTTTTAAACATGGTTATACAATGAGTACTTGGAAGGTAATTAAATCTTTAGTTTTATATTTTCAAAGTATTTTTTTTTTGATAATTTCATTAAGTAGATATAAAGTATAATGAAGACCATAATTATATTAATATTTGCCCTAGCAGTCATAAAAATGAATTAACAGATAATACATTTTTAAGTTAAAGGTCAAGTTTTCAAATTAATTTTGTGGTAAATCAGTGTTATATATATAGGCGAGCGCCGATTTGAGAAAAAGCCTCCTCTTGTTAGGTTTTTTAATGCACCTATCTAACACACGCTAATTTTGGTATCAAGTGAAAGAAAAACTTCACGATTTTGGTGGTCGTCAAAGTTCCCTATGCAAATCTCACGAGAACACAGACATGTCGAAATACTTTGGATTATACGGTGACATTTAACATTGAATATATCGGTATTGTTGTAAATGTTTTATTCATTTTTATCTAAGATAGCTTTGACTACATTATAAAAAGACATCGAATCCCAAAAAAAATGATTTTTTTTGAGAAAAATTAGTAAATTCAGAGGCATCTGTCAGACCAATTCTTAAATGTAAAAAAAATACCATATTTGTTAAGATTGTCAGTGTCAAGGACTTATTAAAACTCTGATATGTTTTATTTTTATAAATTCCATATACCTAGAAAAGATTGCGAAACACATCGAAGCTCAATTATGGATAATAAATGTTTGACGACTTCTCTAAAAACTGCATTATTAAACGGTATTCCGGATGTGTATCGTGTTTTTCCCAGACGCTCAAAATATATATAAATCGAGTATCTAATATGCACAAGTAACATTTGAGTTTCCAAAACACAAGTCGTGTTCTAACATATTACTGAATAAATATTCGTGAATTTGTTACCGAAAGACCATTTTAAGCATTACTAACGATATTGACATGTGATCTTTAAGCAGCAGACTGCATTTTGTAAAATAGCATATTCTTAAATATTATCATAATTACTCATCATGGATGAGTGTCCAAGTCCTGTGAAATATGCACCATCATCAATGAAGCGCGGTCGCATGTCCATAAATTGGCAACGCTGTATAATATGTCAAAATGTTACACAAGAGACTCCCAGTATGACAACTGATAGAGGTTTTACAACCTTAATAAATGCTGTAAGATCATGTGTTTATGTTGTTTTAGAGTGAGGTTGATACATTAGAGGCATTGTTAGTTAAACAAGGAAGAAGGTTTCATTAAAGGCATGTGCTTAGTCAGATAACATCGGCAATGAGAGCACGTGCGTGTCTTGTCCAGGTTTATGACCAATGTCACAATAAAGCAAAAACAGCTGCAAAGAAAAGGGATGAAAAACATGTACAAGATCTAATTGTTTATATAACAGAAAATATGACAAATCCATTTGACGCTGATAATCACCCCCGTCAGCTTATTAACATTTCAACTGGTGTCCATAACGGTCACGACATTACAGATTCACAGTTAAAATCAGTTGAAACTGGAAGTACTAAATAAAGATATGTGTTGAGTCATCTCTATCAACAGACATGGCAGGTAGCTTTTACCATCCCGTCCTAAGATCAGGACTGAAAACCTTTGGAGATATGAACCAAAAAGTACAACTTAAATGCAAATCTGGGCAAGTTGTAAAGGGTCATTTGAATCCCGAGCTTGTTTTAGACGTGCACTATCTCTAACTAAATGTAGATGATGTGTCTGTGGAAACTGTTTTGTCCTATCCAATTTGTCCCATTCCCACTGCATTATTTAATTACGATGGAACTATGAGGAAGACAAATAAGTCTGATCTTGTCCATGAATTGGAAAATTTAGTAGGATCAGTCCCTAACATTCCTCCAATTGACCACAGTGCTACCGCACTAATAAAAGATGGCATGAACTTAGTTCAGTCATTTGATGTTAAAAGGATGTCCACATTTGGAGACTTGGCCAAATCTTATATTATGCAGGTACAATCATGCTTCCGATTCACAGACAAGGTTGTTGATGTCTTCGATTGCTATGACACTGAACATTCCATAAAATCTGCAGAGCGACACAGACGATCGGCAACAACAACTACGCAAAACGTTTATCATATCGCCGAAGGCCGAACTGTTCCAGACTGGAAAAAAATTCTATCAAGCAACAAAAACAAGCAAGCTCTGATTACTTTCCTTGGTGATTATCTGAGCAGCAATTTGTCTGATATGTTCCAGGAGGAAAAGAAAAGTTTAGTTCTTGCCGATGCATTTTCCAATCCAGAAATAGTGCGACAACTCTTCAAAGAGTATGTAATCAATCTCCCAGACCTTTCTGTTCGCACGAAGAAGCAGATACAAGAAGCTTGCTTCATGTTATACACTCTGATAAAATCTTTCAACAGTTGAATAGAAGGGGACGAATCATAGTCAAGTGGTCCGATACAGATGTTCTTGTGCTCTGTGTTCAGTATTTCATAGTTCTTGTGTCGACTGAACAAATGTGGTTTTTGACGGGGTCAACTAATTCTCTTAAGGACTGTAGAAGGTACATACCAATCCATGGATTACGTTAATCTCCTTCACCTTTACTAGCTAACATTCTCCCTGCAGTTCTTGCTTTTACTGGTTGTGATACCACTTCCGCTATATTTGGGTTTGGCAAAAAGACTGTATTCAAGTTGATAAGAAAATCTCCGAGTAAGCGTACAAATCTCCAAAACTTGGGCAATATTGATTTTTCCACATCGTTGTCAGCAGCCAGAAAGCTTATTTCTAGCTTGTATGACCCAGAAGACAAATTCGCTTCATCACATGTTGACTTGACCAAGTTACGTGTAAAACTTGAAACATGCAAAGACACAAGATTTTTGCGAGTGCCACCAAGCGAACCTGCATTCAACGAACATGTTTTGCGGTCATTTCTTCAAACGGAAATTTGGATCTCCTCACATCTCGATCATCCAAATCCTTTGTCTCCTTATGAATACGGATGGAAAAAGAGTTCACCTGGCCCGGATCCAGTCTACTTTTTAGGCATGATGAGACGTCCGATTTCCTGCAATATTTCATATGTTCTTGCAAGGGGAAATATATATGTAGCAAGTCATGTATTTGCCGAAAACAGTAGATGTCTGGCACTGAGCTTTGTCCATGTCAAGGTAGTGATACCTGCCAAAGTATATATTCTAAAGAGGACATCGACCTCGAAGATCAAATGAATGACGATAATGAAGATGAAAACGATACCATTGACTAATAGCGAAAGAGCATTTGAACAAAGGGGCAACATAAAGTTTCATTTGCCTAACTGTTATTCAATGTAAATATGTATATTATTATTAATTTTGTGTTTTTGTAATAACTCTACCATCTGAAATAAATGGTTCTGTACTTAAGTTCCGTATGCGATGATAGTGGTAGTTAAAAAAAAGCTAGGGTCTTCAACCTTGACGTGGTTGGCAAGCTTAAGACAATTAAATCATAATGTATTTATAACTGTCGAACTAACAGGAGACTAAATTAACATATATTTTTAACTTTGCTGTAAACATGGTAAATATGCGCTTAAAAGCAGTTTTACGATATGTTTTAATATAGTATCAATATTTTGTCGGTATAAAAAACATGCTAAGCGAGACATTAGAACTTAAAAAACTATTTATATATGTCATTAATATAAAACCAATAGAATTTGTGTTTTTTCGATTCAAAATTAAATATTACCGAGCGTTTTGCGTCAAAACCCATAAAAATTTTGATTTTCACAAAAATACGAGATTTTTCATTTTAAACACTTTTTTTAATTTTTATTTCAGAAACAAAAATTAGATAGACTATAGTTTATCAAATGATATATTTTATATTATATTGCAGATGAATTTGTTTTTAAACTGCATTTTTCGAACAATATCGTCAAATTATGACTTATATTTTTTCTCCCTTTTTTGCCGTTTTTAGAAAAATGTGACCATTTCCCAATTTGACGACAAGGCAATTCTGAATGTACGATAAAAGACCTTTCAAAACATATATCATATAGCCGTGTGTTAGGTAGGTGCATTAAAAACCTCCGAATCCTTGGTTTGGCGCCCGCCTAATGCTTAAAGACCTTCATGTATAGATCATGACAGAATTTGTTTCAACAAAAATATTGAACTAGAATTATTTAAATTTGTATTTTTTAAATGGAATCTATATTTATGCATAATTTCAACAAATTTCATGAAATCAAATTAGTTTTGAAAGCCTTCTATTATTTTACAAATTTAATAGTTAACAGCCTGAGATTCCAGTAAATTTTAAATGTAATATGTCTAAGCTTTAGTATTTGAACACTGCATATTCTTTCATTTTACATTTGGTACTACTTTTTCTCATTAGGAAGAGGCCAGTTTTGTTGCAGAATGGCATATTTTTGGGACTGGTTGGACCTATGAAAGTAAAACAGGTAAATTTAAAGAATTTAGGCTTTAAATTTATTAATAGAAAAGATATCCCAAATATCATGGTCAAAGTGGACATTGAAGATGCTAAACACCCTTGTGAAATCTGTAGAAGCAACAGTCTTCTATGGTGAGAGTATGCCTTACTTTGTAATGCTCTTGTCAGATCATGCGAGCTGATGTACACAAATGACTCTCATAGTCTCAGTTAGTAACTCAGCTTCCAGGCAACAGAAGGTCACCGTGATCAACATTTTAAACTATTGATTGTACTTTATATAATTATTTAAATATAAAGTATATTATCATGACTGCCACTGGTTTCTATGTGCCACAATGAATATAACTGTGTGATGTAGTACTTATGTTTATCACAAACTTGGTCACTTAGTGTATATGTAACTTTATACCAAAATGAACAGTTCAACTGTATCGATTTAAAGGAAATGGCCAAGGTCACATCTATAAAATATATACCTTGAATTTGCATTTTGTATTGGTCACTATAATGCTCCCTGTATTGTCACTTATATTTTATTCCAAATTGTCATTGTACATAAAAAAAAACATCATATGCAGAAGCAATATACAATTGCATATTCATCAGGTGATCTAATTATTTTTACTTCAAAAACCTGGCTATATATCACATTATGATGTTAAACGGTAAATGAGTGTCTTTTTTAGTCAGGTATATAATCAGATGTTGTAATGCTTGTTTGGATCAATTTTGCACTATAATATTATATTTTACACCTTTTCATTAATGATAAATAAATTAAACTTTCAGGTAAATGCAGCATCAGAACGTTCCCCATGGAAATTTACGCTGAAAGTTTGGGAAAGTGAAGAAGAAATCGGAGAGGCAATGAGATTATATGAAAACACAGAATTTAAAGGAGAAGAATAGAAATTTTATTTTTCACTAATGCTACTAATAGTAATATGATATATCTGACTGGTAGCAACCTGTAGTATTCAATAAGGAAGGATTGCCAATTTTGAATGAGAACAAAGTGAACTCTAATTATGCTATGACTATCAATCAGTATTTGACTGAATCAAGGGCTTTAACTATATATATATAATTTTTTCTGTTTAGTATTATAAAATTTGCGGTTTTTATCCAACGCAATCATACGTTTGAATGTAGTTTTCAATTTAGACTCGTTTATATTTTTCGTTTGGACTTGTATCATATTTTCCCTCCAGTTAATATGATCCGTTCATCCTATAATGACTCTTACAATTCAAGAGTTTATCTAAAATGAGGGTACTTTTTTCTAAAAATGAGGGTACTTTTTATATGGCCTTCCAAAAACCGTTTCGATCCCTAACATCACTGAAGAGACATTTATTGTCGAAATCCGAATCTGGTGTACTAAAACATATTGACACCGTATGTTCGTGGCATAACATCGTGACAACAATTAAAAACAAGTTTTCTGTTTAGTATTAAAATTATATTAAGATCCATTTTGTTACATCTTGTGATCAATTTTATTAGCCAATCGCCAATGGCAGTCAGCAGGGTTAAAGAACATCAGTTGTCCGACTTGTTAGTCAAATGCGTTTTGTTTAAATATACTTTTTCACCTTTTTGGTCTTTTGGAAAATGTTGTTTGTGCTGGTTTTTTACCCTTCTACAACGAAATTTGTTTTACATGCACACGTATAAAAGTCCATTTACTTGCATAACTGTTGTCATTAATAGATAATTGAAAAAAGTAGGGAGATTTTCGCAAACTTCTTACTTATCTATTTTGCTCCTTATTTACCACAGTAATGCTTATATAAGCTACATAACAGTGTAACATAATATATTTTATTTACATTTACATAGAAGCCGTGTGTTGTAGATCTGAAATAATGGTATTTGATCTCTTTTGTTCTGTTAGGTAGTAACTCTTGCTCATCAGAACAATGGAAAAACTTGAATTTCCAACTTCTTGTCCTGTTGCCATGATAACCATTGTTCGTAGAGACACAAACATGCTTTTATTTCATTGTCTTTTGAAACTGTATTATTCTGTGTAAGTTTAACAAAGAACCTGACAACATGTGTCACACTTTTAGCACTGATTTTGAAAAATATATAAATAACAGATGTTGATCACTGTGTCGTTAGGGGTCACGAAAACGTTTGTCAGTCAAAAAATAGTCTGGTGACCCGTATTTTTTATTTTTTTTTTTTTAAGCTCATTGTTATGACCATCATGTGTCGAATTTAAAAAAAAAATCATTGGACAATTTCTTGGGAATTTTCAGAAAAATAGAAATTTTAACAAAATCTGGGTTTGTTTGTGTGCAGCAGTGTTAATGAAATTGGAGCCGAAATTAATGAATATGAATAAAACTGTCATTATTTGTGTTTTATTTACATTTGTAATAATAATTTTGTAATAAATGAAGAACAAACCTTTCAAAATACTTTCAACAGCTTGGAAAAAATCCAGGTTTTTTACATCAGGTACGTATTTATGCATACCCGTAATGTACCAAGTTTGGTGGCCATTACCATGGAAACGAGTCTGGTGACAAACTATTTTTGACTCCAATTTTTATAGAGGCCATTGCATAGGATATGTATGCAAATTTTAAGAAAAAATTTATGGGGGAAAACAATTGCTATATCTGTATGGAGCCACCATAAGAGAGCTGGCTTGTCATGTTTTCCATTTTTTGTCAGGTTTTCGGAATCCTCTGGTTTTATCCATTTGAATGCATTGAAAAAAATTGCCCGGTAACCCCCATTTTTCTTTTTGTAAATCTTATACATGTATAATTATAAGCCATCTGTCTTATAAAGTCTAATAAGATTTTAATTACTTTTTTACAGTTTTTGAGAACTTCAAGTTGTCAATGATAAAGCTATGAAAAGTAAAGAGAGAATATTTTCCCGCCACAATTTCAATAGTTTATATCTCGAAAACAAGCACGGTGACCTATATATTATTTGTCCTCTTTGAATTCCTTTATTAATTCCCTATCTATATAAACTATATACTTTGAAACTGAGTAGTGAACTACCTTAAAGAATGACGAATAAACTTCGTGTACGTTCATACATGCTGACACCACTTTACGATGTTTATATTTCACATCTCGTTCGCTAAACCCGTGTTTGTTGTTACATTTAAGAGTTTAATGACCTTGTATATCACTTATATCAAATGCATAAGGGGGAATAACTATCATATGGAGTCTCCGAATAGTTACCTTTATTCTGAAGTCGTAACGTGAAATTTGATAAAATAAATTGTCGTAGTCTTTTACAGTTGCGAAGGAGTAAAAGACACAAGGAAAACATTGTTTGGGGAGATAACTCTTACAATGTAAAGTGTTTTGCTAAGCACTGTCAATTTTAAAAGCGTATAAACTGTACAATATCATATATCAAATTTCTAAGCGACATCTTGTTAAATAACAATACTTCGCATGAAATAAATATCAGACGGAAGAAAATAAAAATAAAATCTTCCGTTTCTAACGATTCAGTATCACATGACAATAATAAATTATGGTTTAAAATGTCATAAACAGTGACAAATGACACCTTAAAATCAAAAACATCAAAATAAGTACAAAATAAAGGTTCTTCTGGTTTATACAAACTTTTTAGGTGATGTATATTGCACCTTAATGAAAAAGTCCTTTGTAAGTTAAACAAAGGTGAAAATCTACAACGTCAATTTCAACTTTGCCTTGAACTCAATTTAACGGTCATATTTCAAGGACCTTTAACCAAATTACCCTAGATCTTTATTCTACTTATTAATTGAGTTATACCACCATATATGTAATATTACATATAAAAAGGGAGAAAACTCCCCTTTACCGTCGATGTACCATTGCAATCAAAATAAATGTATTGCAACGTGTCGTAACTAACAATTAAGTAAAAATGATTTGGCTATATCGTATAGAGTTTTTTGAAGAAAAAAAATGAACATAAGTGAAAATGAAAAATAAAATAGAATATGACCTTGACCTGTGACCTGACCTAATATTTTTTCTATGGACTAAGGACATTAAACAAAAAGACCCTAGGCCTGTTTCATTTATGGTTTATCAGTTAGAAATGCATATCACTTATATCAAATGCATAAGGTGGAATAACTCTCATACGGAATCTCCGGATAGCTTAAGTTCAAATAGCCACCATAATCCTGAAGACGTTATGAGCAATTTTGTAAAACAAATTTTTCGTAATCTTTAACAGTTGCAAAGGAGTAGTAGACATAAGAAAAACAGTCTTTGATTGATAACTCTTACAACATAAAGTCTTCGGTTCAGTAATGGCAGTTTATAAATTTTAAAAGGAGATAAAATGTTCGATATCATACACTAAATATTATAGCAATATCTTGTGAAATAACAATACCTTGCAAGAACTTAATTTAGGCGGATGAAAGAAAACTGATAATCGGAACACAATCAATGTGGGTCTTTTCACGGAAATATGGAAAGACCTTATAATCAAAAGAAAATCAATAGACCTTTCCACGGAGAAGTGTAAAGACATAATAAATTATTGAACAAGTCCATCTACAACTAGGATACACAATCAGAGAAATGACACATACGAAGCTGATGTTGGTTTTTCAGATATGATAATTAACGTTATTGTTAAATTTGGTCAAATTAAATAATGTATTCAGAATTACAAATTAGCATTCCTACAAAATGTGTATTGAGTGGTTTGAAAAGAATTCTTTTGCATCAAATATTTTCATAATCACAATTATCGGAAAGCAACTTCTTTTTTATAGTTGAAGATCAAACTGAAGTAAGATTTTCTTCCAGATCCTACAGTACTGACAAAACAAATACACGTAAGTAAACACTGTTTGCAAAACAAAAAAAATATTCGAAATACTGAGGATTTTTTTTATCCCAGACAAAGATTACTCTAGCTGTATTTTGCAATTTCTTGGAATTTTGAGTCCTAATTGCTTATAAAACTTTTACTTGTTTGGCTTTCTTACCTTTTGATCTGGGCGTCACTGATAAGTCTGATGTAAACGAAAATTGCGTCTGGCGTATCAAACTGCAAGCGTCGTACCTTTGTACTATTATTTGTTTAAACCACATGTATCTAAAATTCCAAAAGTATAAATCGTATTTGATAAGAGTTGTTTGTGACTTTTAATTGTGAAGATAAACCTGAACTTCGGTAATGAACTGAGTTATAAAATTCCTTTTTGAATTGTTCATTTGTAAATTTATAGATTATCAATAAACTAAGATTTAAAAACTCTCTTGTAAATTTGACCTTAGATTAACCATTGTTAATATTTAATTCGTATTGTTTGCAATTCTGGAATTATAGCTAGATCTTCACCTGTTTCGGTCTTTATACATATTTAGCTTTTTAATATTCAGCTTTGAGAGTTCCCAATACAGGCCAATAAAGAAAAGCGAGTCGGACCCATCACAAAAGTTAATATAATCCGATGTAATTCATATTCGTAGGGTATACTCAGCTGAGTATCCAGTACTTCGGTACTGGCATTAAATTAAGGATTTGGTGTTATTACAATTTGCTTTAACCAAATTTTGGAATTCATTTTAAAAGTAAAGAATTTTCTCCCTTATGCAAAGCTCTTTTTCCTTGGTAGACTTTGGTTTTTCTGTGTGTCTTTTTTGTGTTAAATCTTTTCATCTTTTCAAAAATCTTTGAATTTTTAAACTTTTTGGTCTCGAGCATCATTGAAATCATTGATTGTAAAATGCGCATCTGGTGTAAACAAATTGGTACCGTTTGTGTTATTTTGAAATAATTTAATTTTGAATGTAACGCGTTTTCTGATTGGCTGAGGTTATTTTGTTATGAGCCCATAGACACAATTTAGTCATGTAACCGTGACGTCATCAACGTTTTTTCATGGTTTTTACGGTTTAAAATGGAATTTAGAATTGAGTTATAAGAAATGAATGTAATATTTTTTCTGTCTATTCGAAATAAAATAAAAAATGTGGTGCACACTATTAAATAACCCGCTACGCGCGTTATTCAGTGTGCACCAAATTATTTATGTAATTTCTTTATAGACAGAAAAAATATTACAGTCATCCCTTAAGTAATAACTTAAAATTTGTGTGATGAAACTCTTGGTGATTTACTTTCTTGTATATGCGATAATCTTTAAAAAGAAATCTATTGTTGAAAATTTGCTGTAGTCTATTTCTTGATCCTCACTAGTGAAAAATTTGTTCTCTGCAAATGATTGGTTGAAACTTAATAAGGACGTCAAATATTCTTGATTTTTTCTAAAATTTCTGATTGTGATGTCACAGAAAGAACACAACTCATCTCAAATGTTTGATAAAGGAAAGATAAAAATCAATCCAGAATCAGATGACACCTTATTATTTCGTATATTACAATATTTAACCACTCTCACATGTTTAATTTAGTTTATCTAAAAAGCGGAGCAAGCATCGCAAAATAAATATTAAAATTTAACTGTATCGAGTGGAGCAATATCATAGCATCCTTGTTGCAGTGGTGAAAGACATATTTCGCAAGTCTGCAAAAATACTGAAACTTACATTTTGAACCTAGTGTTAATGATTAAAAAGTTAAAAGTTAGATTTGATAAATGGATGAAGTTAATTTCAAGTGATAGTGTATAATGTTGTCTTGTTTCAGAACAAAGAACTTCAGTCAGTACGCAAAGTAATCGTTCAGGCAGTTTGGAGGATATTGAATTTATACCAAAAATGGTAAACTGTGAAGTTTGGCATTCAGGAAAAAGAAATGATAGTTGTGCATGAGACAAATTTATTACCAATGTATAAACACTATGTGGGTTTATGAGAATTTTGAAGTATAGTCTATCTGTCGATTTCTATTTTAAAATTTGAGGAACATAATGTAAAATATGTGATCAAATGATTTAAACATCTAGTTTCTGTTGCAACATGAGCAATACCTGTTCCGAAAAAACAAAAAAACCAACAAAAAACAAACATGTAATGTCTATACTTCTGTTTAAAAATAATTAGGCTGGTCATTAACTTTTTGTAGAGTTTTATAGGTGAATAATCTGTGTGTTTTCTTTTCAGTCATTAGTTGACTTTTACCCATTTTTATCAATACAAGAAAAAGGTTTTATTAAACAAACAAAAACGTGAATATGACCTGTATATAGATATAAGAAGATGTGGTATGAATGCCAATCAAACAGGTGTTTTTTAAACACCTGTAAACATTATTGATGATAAAGAATTTAAATTTTTGTAACTTACGGCGAATGAAATATAGAATTGCATATTCAGAGCAAGGAAGTTTTTAAAGAAAATGCCGCAATGAAATATATATATCGGTTAACAATAGGTTAAACATCAACAAAAACAAATAACAAGGGAATCTTAATCCATACCTGAACTTACAGATTCGGATTTAGATTAAAATAAATAAAATATCAAATATACATACACCATTTACGTATTTGTATTTAATTGGAATCCGAGGACTCCAGTATTTGTTTTATTCCTTTCCAGCTGGGAGGGCTTTTTTTCCACTATTTTTATGTGTTTTTTATGATCTTTCAATGCATTTAAATTATTATCTAATTATTCTTGTAATTGTGTATGGTAATAAAGTATTTTGTAAGCAAAATATTTTTTTACTTTTACCAAATTCTTTAGCGAAGTTACCACTTAGATTTTTTTTTATATTGAAACGTGGTCCAATATATTTTCAACAATTTAAAGAAAATTAACATCAACATAGATACAAGAATGGAAAATTTATATTAACGCCAGACGTGCGTTTCGTCTACAAAAGACTCATTAGTGACGGTCGAATCATGAGGTAGAACAGCCTTAGTAATTCAAAAATTCAAAATTTTGTTAATATTCAATGTATAATTATGATCATATCAATGATAAATCAAGTAACAGAGGTGAATACTAGTGTGTTTGTAATACCCTCGGAGAAGCAAAACTTCACAAGCAATGTCATCGCCTCAATGGTTTCAAATAAACTCATCATAGATACCAGAATTTATCTTTACGCCCGACACGCATTTCGTCTACAAAAGACTCATCAGATATTGGTCTTTTAATATGCTATACACACATATGGTTGACCCATGACTATGACTGGTTGATGCAATAAATCGTACTACCAACCGGATGAATGAATAGTCTATTAGAAAATAATCCCACTCCTTCTGCTGCAAATAAAATTGTCCACTATCTTTTTTAGATTTCATCCTAGTTTCGACTGAACAATTCTAGGGTTTTTGAAATATTATTGTGATTATGCAATTCAATATATATCATTTTTTAAATACTCATGATAAAATTTATGTTCGAAATATCTTCTGTTATGTACACTTAACCACAACGAGTTATGCATTGGTTTAAACATGTTAACATTGATATTTTAGCGTTATGTAAACCTACATCACACTGAATTTATCTGAATGTTAACACGGCCATAGTTTCAAGAACATAAAACATTTATTCTGTTTTAATTATCTTTAAAAAGACTTTAGATCGTGTGCAAGGAAACTATACACAATTGTAAACTAAGACTTTTGTTTTACTCGGTCGATTTCAGATTTGCTGTCATTCATATTTGAATACGATTGAAACTCACAAATGAAAAAAGGGATATGCTTTATATTGAAGACTTGGACGCAAAATAATACAAAATCATTTACATAAATTATAGTATATTTCATAAGCCTCTGCCCAATGATTTTGATGTTATTCGAAACTTGATTAAATTCTTAAATTGAGTTACCATATATAACTTGTACAATTCCTGAAGTAATAGATTTAAAGCAAGTATATGTCACATACAGTGATTTTTGAATTGGGAAATTACCTCGCAAGTCCAATTTTAAAACTAATTTATATCAAAAACTCATGTTATAACTGTCTTTACCATGTTCATATGTTCAGATGTTTGTTTCATTATTTTGTAATTTAAAGATTAATATTGTATATCAAATAAACCTTTTTGAAATGTCTCGCCTACTTTACTTACCATTGATTATTTGTTGATTGTCGTAAATATAATGCTTTACTAGATTTATAACAAAAACTTAACATGATCCACGAAATGAGATCAACGCCAATAAACCAAACGACAAATACATGTACACCTTACAATCATTCACTACACTAAATACAGTTGATATATTGCTTAAGTAAAGTCAACATTGACTAATGGACCATGGACTGAGTTCGAGGTCATATGAACCATGACAGGCAGACATGTACAGGTTACAATGGTTCCATAGAACAAGTATAGTTGATACTTCTACTTATTGTGTAACATAAAACACACACTTAACACAAAAAAATGAACCATGAAATGAGGTCAAAGTAAAATAAACATGCAAGACTGATATGTTCTTCGTAAAATAGTTTCATACACCAAGTATAGTTGACCTATTGCATATAGTATTAGAAAAAAAAACAGAACTCAAAATCTTAACTTTGACCAGTGAACCAGGAAAATGAGTTTAAGATCAGATGACACTTGCCAGATTCACATGTACATCCTACAATCATTAGAATTGAGAATGGAAATAGGGAATGCGTCAAAGCGACAACAACCAGACCATAAAGTGTACAACAGCCGAAGGCTACAAATGGGTGTTCAATGTAGCGAGAATGTCCTGCACCCGGAGGCGTCCCAAACATGCACCAAATATAGAAGACCTATTGTACACAGTATGGGAAAAAAGACCAAAATACAAAAAACATAATAATAACTACTGAACCATGAAAATGAGGACAAGGTCAGATGGAACCTGCTACTTGGACATGTCAACCTTACAATCCTTGTACACACCAAATACAATAGAAATTTTGCTTATAATATCTGAGTTTTTGACTTGACCACCTAAACGTTACCTTGTTCACAGATCAATGAAATTAGATAGAGCTCAAGTGAAAACTATCTATTCCTCAAATCAAGAGAAAAATTAACACAACAAAAGTTTTTCACTTTTTTTTCAAATAGTCACCGAAGCATAACAATAACCTTTCAATTAAACTTATTCACGCATTGCCTTTCAGTTTTTTCTGTAAAAAAAGGGGGGATCAAATGAATTTTAACTCATTGTCAACAAAACATATTAAAATAAATAAAGAACATAAGGAGGGTGGATTTTATTCGTTTAACCTCTATGCAGATTTTTTTTTTAGATACATGTACATATGTAGAGAGAACAAATATTTTAAAGCTTTTTAAAATCTATTTTAATACACTATATTAACAATGTTTTGGATGAATCACGTGGTTATGTCTACTAAATATCAAATGTAACATTCGAGATATGGAATATGTTAAAGACTAATGAATTCATAGATATAGGAAGATGTGGTGTGAGTGCCACATTCAGTCTTTTTACGGCTACCACGGTTTGTGATCCTTACTTTACCTGTACGCAGTTCATATTATCTGTTTCATTAGCTTGCACGTTATACCATCATTAAGTAGAGATTCTGACACTTTTCGCTTCTGTCCCTAACTTAGACTAATATAGGACTAGTTGCATTTCTTCTGTGTCTCTTTTTTTCACGAACCAATTGTTCTAGAACTCCAGCGTTGAAAATCTGGTAGAAGTCGTAGTGCGAAGACTGCAGTTGGTAAGGAATCCATCTATTCCTGCATCTTACAATTCCTGAATTTGCTCTTTTGGTAAGATAAATCTCATTGGAAATCATACCACATCTTCTTTTATATATCATTGATAATGTCATTAAAAACATCTTCAGTTTTGTGTTTACATATTGGTTGCTTACAGAACCATGCATGCACACTAAACTAGTATGCAGTTTTGTTTAAAAGGCCAACGGAAGCACACCTCGGGTGCGGGAGTTAATCGCTGCATCGAAGACCTATTGTTGGTCTTCGATTGCTGTCTGCTCTTTGATGGGGTTGTTATTTTTTTGACACATTCTTAGTTCCAATTTCCAACTTTATTTAAACTCGTTGCAAGTCGATGGAAATTAAAAACCGATGGGGGTCTTTCAGTAGGTAATTTATTCTGTTTTTTTATTAAACACCTTCACAATGCACCTCTTGGGCTGCTTTATGTTACAGTAGCCTTTTTTAAATTGAACTCAATGTTCCTATGTTCACGACTACATGGTAGGTTTAAGAAATTGTTTACAAAAGGACATAGTTTTAAATTGTCTATGGTATAGCTTCTATGTGTCTGTCCACCTCCTAATCCAAAATAAACACCAATTAGCAAAACGTTGCGGAGGAGTTTTTGTTTAGAGTATGTTCCCAAATGACCACTTTCCTCACATTTGTTCTTCAATTGGTCGAGGTATAGAGTCAGCATTTTATTTTTAAAGAAAACAAAACCAGTTACTTCTTGTTTGCAGGCAGTAACATATTTAGGTTCTCATAAAGAAAACTCAAAATATTCTTCTCCACGATTTGCACGTATAATTGGTTTAGTGTTGCTTTCTTCCTAAAAAAAACCCGAAAGATACAAGAGGAACAGTCTATCTCATAGATTACAAATAAACTGACAATGCCATGGCTATATATTGTTTGCCTTTGTGGCTTTCCTTTTCCTATTATTCGGTACAAAGACTTTCATTTCTTTCCTGACTTCTATTTAAGTCATGAAAGCAAGGACATTGGTGAATTCTGGCCGTTTGTTGGGTCTTAATTGTGGAGCAGTGCATATAAAGGACAGTAATTTTTCGTGAACATTTCTAGTATTAAAAAGGGGTTGAAAAAACCTTCATTCTTGAAATAATAAGGACGATAATATGTTAATGAGGAATTTATACAGAGTGACGCTACGGACTTTAACATGCTAGCTCATAGTTCACAGAAGACATATTAGGTTTAGAGATTAGAAAATAACACACCAATGCTACAGTTAAAAATAACAGAGACCATTTGTCTAAATTTCAAATAGAGATATAATTGGTTGAGGAAATAAGAACGGGCTTCTTATAAATAACTAAGGAAAATTATGTTTTTAAAATAAAAAATACAGAATTGAAGAACCCCATCAAGACCATCATGTCATGCAACCTTGGTTTGAACATTTACACATTCGAGCCGAGCACGCTAACCACAACAACACCGAAATGATTTCCCTGTATTAGTAAAAAAAACATTCAGGAATCTTTTCGTTTAGTGACAACACTTTTCGTTTTGTATTTCATTTTCACTGTACATTTTTTGATATATTGAGCATCATGATATATCATTTTCAATAAATATGTAAACATCTCAAGCAGTAGGATGTTTTCTTAAGTAAATTACTAAGACAAATAGAAGAACACACATTGGCTTACTCCTAACTGAGTCTTCATTTCTTGAAATATATACTCATCAACAGGGAATAAATATCATCTCTATCAATGTGTATACTAATGTAAAACAAAATACGTTAATATTTAGATCCCGAATGACGCCGGAAAAAATAAAATGTGTTACTTAAACCGTCGTTCGATTCAAAGATTAAGTTGAAAATAAAATATATGTTAATAAAAATTTCTCAAACATATCTGCTAATGGAAAGATGTGATGCGTTATTTGTGTTGTTGAGTATATTGCTTATTTATACTAATCGCTAACCTCTAGTGTGTGATCCGGACGCTTGAATGCATACAGGATCATCGTTTTTAAATAAATGGCTTGCATTTAATGCAAAATTTGTATCACCGGGGCCAAATGTGTCACTGTCATCTACCAGCAGAAATGAATGCAGATATTGGATATATAACATGGATAAAAATATTTACACTTTGCATTTCAAAATAAATATGTAATAAAGAAGCTGTGTTATGATTGCCAGTGAGATAAAGAAGCTGTGTTTTGATTAACATTAGGATAATGAATATGTTTTATGGTTGCCAATGAGATAACTCTCAATCCAAGACTTCACGTAATAAACTATACACTTATAGATCAAAGTATTGCTTTCAACATTTAGCCTTGACTCAAATCATGAAGTAGGTATCAGGAGTGTTTTTGGTCATCGGTGTGTCTTTATTTAATTATTTTTATAGTTCTGAATATTAAACATCTGAACATTTGTCTAAACCATTGGACAGCTGTTGGTTTGTTTGAGGCCAATTATTCAGTGAATTTAGCTCCTATCACATTCGTCTTGAATATGTGTTTTTCTTTATCTATCTTATCTTTGCATCGAAATGCAATGTCATTGAGATAAACTGTTCACTATAGGGGTTTCTCAGTGTTGTAGGCCGAACGATCGCGATTGCATGTCATTTAAACATTAATGAATAACTGTCTAAATGGAAATCCAACAACATTTCCTTCTTTTCATAGTAAAAATCAGTGACTTCAGTTAAATGATTTTATTTCATACGATTTTAAATGAAGTCTCTGTTCCGATTTATTATTTTATCACTCAATTCGACTCTCATTTTAATTAGATTTTTTTTTCACTTTTTGTAACATAAATTTATATTATGCATGGTGTTATCCTGCCGTTTTTACTCAATACTCTTGCATTGTTAACTTTTAATTTCAGACTTAATGTATTCTGGATATGAGTTATATTATGCTATAAATACATTATGATAATTTGATATCAATTTAAGAGTAAGTGCAGAGAAAATTGTAAGTACCAAGAATGATCAGTAAAGTATGATCTACAAACACATCACCATCACTAAAACACAATTTTGTCATGAATTCATCAGTTTCCTTTGTTTAATATACACATAGACGAAGGTGAGCGCCACAGGATCTTAAGAGCCTCTAGTTTACTCAATACTCCTGCATTGTTAACTTTAATTTCGGCCGTTAGTTTTCTTGTTTGAATTGTTTTACATTGTCTTATCGGGGCCTTTTAGAGCTGACTATGCGGAATGGGCTTTGCTCATTGTTGAAGGCCGTACGGTGACCTATAGTTGTTAATGTCTGTGTCGTTTTGGTCTTTTGTGGATAGTTGTCTCATTGGCAATACTACCACATCTTCTTTTTTATATTAATGTATTCTTGATATAAGTTTTAGTAAGTTATAAATAAAACATAAGAGTTTGATTTAAATCAGTGATTATCAATTTAACAGTTAGTGCACCTTAAAGTTTTATGCACTAGGTAAACAATATTATTATCGATTTTCAAACATAGTGTATATATATCTTACATGTGACCCACTTTATCGCATGTAAGAAGTGGTATTACGTTTCAGGTACAAATACAGACTCAGGTGGATTTTCAATCTTAAGGTAAGAAGAAGTTTTTTCTTTGTGACACTAAGTTCAAAATCAGTTGCATGAAACAAATTGATTATAGGGTTGTTGGCGCTTTCAATAATGTTCAACCTCGCCACATTCTATATGTGCATGTAAAAAGTCGTGAGCCTGTTTTTTTAGTGTGTGTGTTGGGTCCATATCTGTTATATTTTTTTTTCTTAAATAAGTTTGTTATAATTCAGTTTTTTTAAACCTAATACTTTTTTTTATGTCGGAGCATTAGTCTCTGATGCCTGACTTTTTGTTGTTTTTAACTTTTAAATAGTTTTCAGTAACTGTGAATACTCACGTACTTTAGTGTTAATTTTATCTGCTGATACCATTTGTAATGCTTTGTTATTGTTTATATTTTCACTTCTGTTCTCGTACTTTAAACAATAGTTTTTAAATCTTTTATTTATTTAATTATTTAATGTTGTATTACTGTATCACTTACAACTATTTATTTTAATTCACTTGTTTGCGTTTATTCCTTTAATGATTTAGTTAAGTGATTTCAACAACAGCCGAAGTTCACAAGCGGTCAGCAATGCTGTCAGTAGCTCACACGCGAGGAGGCGTGCTTCAGATGACACCTAAAAATAGACAATAATTCAATGATAATGGACGTCTTAATAAACTCGTAAATATACAGAAAAAAACTAAGACTAAAACACACACAAGATCAACTTGTAATTTTGGGGAACATGCTGCTCGATGTGAGGTAAGGCTCAATGTTGACTTCCGTGCTTCGACCTTTGATGGTGTACTTATACAAATTAAGACTCGGATAAATATTCGTCTTATTGGCCGTCACCCAACATTTTATTATATAAGTTCCATAGTCGACTGTAAATGTAATTTTTTGGATGTTCATTTTGAAAGGCTGTGCGGTTGCCTATCTATAAGTGTTTACTTCTTTTGAACTTTGATTGAAAATTGTCTAATTTGCAATCATACTACATCTCCTTTTTTAAATTGAACAAACATGTTTTAACCATTGTAAGGCTAAGATAGAAAGTGAAAATACAAATTAATAAATGTTAAGTATTTAAGTGAAAAAAGTTAGAAGATGGGCCAAACCGCGATTAAATATAGTCATAATAGTATCAGTTCAAAGAAAGAAAACACGAAATAGAAATGTAACGTGAATTTCATAGGTATCTATATATTAGGCTATTTTGACAAATAAATACGTGAATAAATCAAATTGAAGTGTTATGCTATATTAAATGTCTCATATTTTAATCAAACGTATTATCTATATCGTTGAAAGACCAAGCTCTCATATTAACCATGCCTTTACAAAACCAAAATTCAGGTGTAGCTACGACTAAACAGGTGTGCTCGCAAGATAGCCTTTAAGGTGAAAAGAAATTGATATGATATTTGATTTAAAATTCATGTAAAAATGGCTACCATATAACCCTAATAACATGACGACCTAAATGTATTGTTATATGTTTAAAGGTTCATTTATTAAAAGATTTGAAGGCTTTTTATGAAATTATGTCGAATGCACCAGACAATGTAAAGTAAATTCATTTACATGTAGTTTTACGTTTTTCATTGATAGATTGACAGTTATGAACCAAACGAGTCAAATTCAACACAGTCCAGTAAAAGGGTTGAAATAGTAATTTTGAGATTTTTCACGTTTAACAAAAATGTACAATGAATAACAAAAGATAAGGTAAACAATCACAGGCAACTTTAAATTAATGAATAGAAAAATGACATGATTTTTTCTAGACAGTCCTTTCTTAAATTTGGTTTTAATAAACAAGAAAACACATTATTTATATAAACGATTTGAACAAATCCAGGAGAAAATTTGGTTTGTTCTTGAATGACGAATTTAACATATGAAAAAGGAAAAGCGAAACCTTCCTTGAGATCACCCCAGTTATTGTTGCTTAGTCTTTAGTTGTCCATATTTTATTTTGTGTTGTTATTTTTTTTTTTGTGTTTTTAAGGCTTTGTCATAGATATAGGAAAATGTGGTCTGAATGCCAATGAAACAACTCTCAATCCAAATAACAATTCACAAAAGTATACAATTATAGGTCAATGTACGGCCTTCATCACGGAGCCTGGGCTCAAACCGGTCAACAAGCTGTAAAGGGATCCAAAATAACGAGTTTAAAACCATTCAAACGGAAAAATCAATGGTCTTTTTTTTTTTATATAAAACAAGAATGTGTCACAAGTACATGGATGCCCCATCCGCACTATCATTTTATATGTTCATTGGACTGTGCAAATGGGGTAAACACTCTAATTTGGCATAACAATTAGAACGATTTGATCATAGGGAACATGGTACACTGTTTAAAATTTATTGGACTTCTACTTCATCCAAATTTACCTCGACCAAACAACTTTAACCTGAAGCAGGACAGACGGACGAAAGAACGAACGGATGCACAGACGAGAAACCATTTTGCCCATAAATGGGCCATAAAAACGAGAAACGAGAAACTCGTATAAATTAAATCAACAAACGACAACTACTGTTAATCAGATTCCTGACTTAGGACAGGTACAAATATGTGTAGCGGGATTAAACGTTTTAATGGTACCAAACCTTCTCCCTTTTTCTGAAACTTGTCAGTCTATTTTCGAATTTTGAAAGTACTTTAAGTATAGTTTACCTCGCTTTGACAGCTAAATAGTTTGAATATTGATTGTTAATCTAAATACTCCTTGCTTTACTTGTTCGTGTAAGAATAACATTTAGTAAAAATTCATTAGTTTATTTCCGATGCTGGGTTTGAATTTCACTTGGTTATTTTTTATCCAAATGATTGTGACAATAAATATGGGGTGCTCTAACTCTATTAAAAACAATCTCTCATATTTCATCATTTATTCAGATAATGATACTAGATTAATTTCAATTTCATCTTACGAAATTTGAAGTTCATAATTAAAAAAAGGATAGCCTAATAGATCTTAAATGATGTTCATACATATATTCAAATACATATTTTACTAATACATGTGTACAACTGGCCTTTGTTAGTCTTGTATTATTTAAATTTTAGTTTCTTGTGTACAATTTGGAAATTAGTATGGCGTTCATTATCACTGAACTAGTATATATTTGTTTAGGGGCCAGCTGAAGGACGCCTCCGGGTGCGGGAATTTCTCGCTACATTGAAGACCTGTTGGTGACCTTCTGCTGTTGTGTGTTTTTTATTTTTATTTTGGTCGGGTTGTTGTCTCTTTGACACATTCCCCATTTCCATTCTCAATTTTATTTTAACTAAGAGTATGCATGCATTCTGTTTAAAGCAGTTCATTGTTACATTTTAAACATGCAGTGTGAGGCATATCATTGTACTGCTGATGAAGTAACTTCATCTGTCGGTCAATATTATGCACAAGGCGAGTTCTTTGAACCTTTGATGCGTTAATTATTCCACAACATGTACCAGTTCCGTTTAACGGTAATAAGAGATTGCCGCCCACATAATGCCATTTCTCTGATTGAAGCTGTTAACTCATGGGAAGACCGAGGAAGAAGAACTTTCGTCCATGCGCCGATAACAGGTTATTCTGGCACATGTCCAACCCCAAATATGTCGCACTATTAGGCTTATTTCGTTTGTGTAACCATTTCAAAGCGGGCCCAACATACGGCTGTTTAAATCTAATGGCATGTTTACTTTTCTTCTGTTTTTGTGGAATGTTTCTGAGATGGTTTATAAATCAACTTTGGTATCCCGACTTCAGTGATTATTGCTGCTACGGTTCTATTCCGTGGTTAAAATACCGGGATATAGCGATCTCGACTAGGAGTCGTTATGCAAGGCATCCCAATCATCGAGCAGTCCTTATCGGTTTTTTATTTTTTCTAAAAGCTCAAATGTTGCCAATAATTGATTAAATCCACTTTATTTGACGGTTGGCGGGATGTTGTTTTATCTACCACAGTTCTGTATTTTAAATAAGAATTTTTGAAACAACAGACATAACACGAAAAAAAAAATATTTTGTTTACAAAATAACAACAGACAAGTTTAAAATATACGTAGCAATTTCATAAAAACTAATCAAGACTTCGAATACATGTGACTTAAAAGTTGTAACATGCTACACCTTATTTAAGGCGACCCTTTCTTCCCGATACTTGTTTTTCATTTATCTGACGGAGATGTTCATTTGATCACATCTTACGGTGTTTATATATAACAGGTCGATTGTTATGTCTATGTTTTGACGTTATGGATTTCAATGAGTCATCATCTAAAAATAACTTGTTCACTGATAAGTCAGGGATTTTTTTTCACCACAAATTACTTAAAATCTTTACTTAACAGAACGAGATGCGTGCTTTTTTAAGAGTTGTTAGTGTTGTTGAACTAGCTGGCAGGTACTGCTAGTACTCTCAGATTTTAACGTAGCGTCCCCTTTTGTTGTAAGAATGTACAAGTACCTTGCAACGTCCACTTTATCTATTTGTTAGATATATTTTTATTTGTATCCATTTGATGAGTAAACATTTTTCAAGTGATTTGTATAGCTTCTTAGTATGTTTTGCTGTTGCACAACAGTCCAAGATTAAGGGAAGGGTTTGTGTCTTCAAAGTAGGTTTACCCTGCTACATTTTGTGTGTGCTTTCCCAAGTCTGTCATAAATTGGTTGTTGTTTGTTACTGTGAACCCTTTTCTGTTTTCGTTCAATATTTTGTATATAAACTATAGCGTTACTTTTATCGCTTGCATAGGTTTTACATTCTTATGTCATTTTGAGGCCAATTGGAAGTCCCACCACATTTCCTGTTTTTCATAGTAAAAATCAGTGAATTTAGTTCAATGATTTTATTTCATACGATTTTAAATGTAGTCTCTCTTCCGATTTATTATTTTGTTACTCAATTTGACCCTCATTTTTATTAGATCTTTTTTCATTTTTTGCAACATAAATTGATATCCTGCATGGTGTCTTATTCTGCCTTTTTAATCAATTCTCCTGCATTGTTAACTTTTAATTTCGGCTGTTAGTTTTCTCGTTTGAATAGTTTTACATTTTCTTATCGGGGTCTTTTACAGCTGAGTATGCGGAATGGGCTTTGCTCATTGTTGAAGGCCGTACGGTGACCTATAGTTGTTAATGTCTGCGTCATTTTGGTATTTGGTGGATATTTGTCTCATTGGCAATCCTACCTCATCTTCTTTTTTTAAATTAATGTATTCTTGATATAAGTTTTGTTATGTTATAAATAAATTATGAGATTTAACAGTTAGTGCACATTTAAAGATTAAATGCACTAGGTAAACAATATTATTATCTATTTTCAAACATAGTGTATATATATCTTACATGTGACCCACTTTATCGCATGTAAGAAGTGGTTTTACGTTTCAGGTACAAATACAGACTCAGGTGGATTTTCAATCTTAAGGTAAGAAGAAGTTTTTTTCTTTGTGACAGTAAGTTCAAAATCAGTTACATGAAACAAATTGATTATAGGGTTGTTGGCGCTTTCAATAATGTTCAACCTCGCCACATTCTATATGTGCATGTCAAAAGTCGTGAGGCTGTTTTTTTAGTGTGTGTGTTGGGTCCATATCTGTTATATTTTTTTTTCTTAAATAAGTTTGTTATAATTCAGTTGTTTTAAACCTAATACTTTTTTTTATGTCGGAGCATGAGTCTCTGATATCTGATGCCTGATTTTTTGTTATTAACTGATGCCTGACTGTTTTTTTTTTTAACTTTTAATAATTTTTTAGTAACTGTGAATACTCACGTATTTAGTGATAATTTAATCTGCTGGTACCATTTGTAAAGCTTTGTTATTAATTATATTTTCACTTCTGTTCTCGTACTTTAAACAATATTATTTAAATCTTTTATTAATTTTATTATTTAATGTTGTATTACTGTATCACTTAAAACTATTTATTTTAAATTACCCATGTACATTTGTTTGGCATGTTGTCCAAGGTTACGTTCCTCGTTCTGATATCGTCTATACCTCACTCCATATTTTATTGAATATGTAATTATATTGTGTCATAAATCAAATGTATTAGTTAAGTTTAGATTCACTTGTTTGTGTTTATTCCTTTAATGATTTAGTTAAGTGATTTCAACAACAACCGAAGCTCACAAGTGGTCTGCAATGATGCGAGTAGTTCACACGCGGGAGGCGTGCTTCAGATGGCACCTAAATTAGATAATAATTCAATGATAATGGACGTCTTAATCATAAACTCGTAAATATACAGAAAAAAAACTGAAACTAAAACCCATACAAGATTAACAAGTAATTTTGATGGTGCACTTATACAAATAAGACTCGGGTAAATATTTGTCTTATTGGCATTCACCCAACTTTTATAATGTAAGTTTCATAGTCTACTGTACACGTACGTTTTTGGATTTTCATTTTGAAAGGCTTTGTGGTTGCCTATAATTATTTACTTCATTTGGACTTTGATTGAAAGTTGTCTCATTTGCAATCATACTTCATCTTCTTTTTTTAAATTGAACAACCATATTTTACATGTAACCAATGTAAGGCTAAAATAGAAAATGAAAATAACAATTAATAAATTTTAAGTATTCAAGTGAAACCAGTTAGAAAATGGGCCAAACCACGATTGAATATAAGTGTAATAGTATCAGTTTAAAGAAAGAAAAATGAAATAGAAATTTAACGTGAATTTCATAGTTATCTAGTATATATTAGGATATTGTGACAAATAAATACGTGAATAAGTCAAATTGAAGTGTTATGCTATATTAAAGGTCTCATATATTGATCAAACGTATTATCTATATCGTTGAAGGACCAAGCTCTCATATTAATCATGCCTTTACAAAACCAAAATTCAAGGTGTAGCTACGACTAAACAGGTGTGCTCGCATGATAGCCTTTAAGGTGAAAAGAAATTGATATGATATTTGAATTATAATTTATTTAAAAATGGCTACCATAAAATCCCAAATAACATGACGATCTGAACGTATTGTTATATGTTAGAAGATTCATCAATTAAAAGATTAGAAGGGTCTTCATGAAATCATGTCGAAAGTATCGGAAAATTTAAAAAAAAATGCATTTACATGCTGTTTTACCAAGTCAGGAATATGACAGTTCTTGTCTATTCGTTTTTAATGCGTTTGTTATTTGACTTTGCCAGGTGATTATGGACTTTCCAAATTGATTTTCCTCTGAGTTCAGTATTTTTGTAAATTTACTTTTTATGTGTTTCATTTATAGATTGACCGTTATGAACCTATCGAGTCAAATCAACACGGTCCGGTAAAAGGGTTCAAATAATAGTTTTGAGATGTGACTTTTTTTTTCACTTTTAACAAAAATGTACAATGAATAACAAAAGATAAGATAATCAATCACAGGCAACTTTAAATTAATGAATAGAAAAATGACATGATTTTTTCTAGACAGTCCTTTCTAAAATTCGGTTTCAATAAACAAGAAAATACATAATTTATTTAAACGTTTTGAACAAATCGAAGAGACAATTTGGTTTGTACTTGGATGACGAATTCAACATATGAAAAAGAAGTAGCGAAACCTTCCTTGAGATCACCCCAGTTTTTTGTTGCTTAGTCTTAAGTTGCCTATATTTTATTTTGTGTTGTTAGTTTTTGTTTGTGTTTTAAGGCTTTGTCATAGGTCACTGTATGGCCTTCATCACGGAGCCTAGGTTCACACCAAAAACAGCAAGCTATAAAGGGCTCCAAAATAACTAGTGTAAAACCATTCAAACGGGAACACCAAAGGTCGAGCTATAAATAACAAGAATGTGACTGTGCAAATGGGGTAAACACCCTTATTTTGCATTACAATTAGAACGATCCGATCATACGGATTATGTGTACACGGTTTAAAGTTGATTGGTCTTCAACTTCTTCCAAATTTACCTCGACCAAAAAACTTTAACCATTTAGATCCATTTGATGAGTAAACATTTTTCAAGTGATTTGTATAGCTTCTAAGTATGTTTTGCTGTTGCACAACAGTCCAAGATTAAGGGAAGGGGTTGTGTCTTCAAAGTAGGTTTACCCTGCTACATTTTGTTTGTGCTTTCCCATGTCTGTCATAAATTGGTTGTTGTTTGTTACTGTGAACCCTTTTCTGTTTTTGTTCAATATTTTGTGCATAAACTATAGCGTTAATTTTATCGCTTGCATAGGTTTTACATTCTTATGTCACTTTGAGGTCAGGTGTGCTGACTGTGCAGTGTGGACTTTGATCATTGTTTTATACGTTTTCTCTAATTTGATATTTTCACATTTGCTGACCGGCATTTTAATTTTGACGTCTAAATGTTTTTTCCCTTCTGAATTTTCTTATTGTGACGTCATGCTAAAAGGCTACAATGCCTGATGACGTCGCATATAAAGAACACAAGTTTTTGAAAATCTTTGAAAAAGAAGGATAACAATCATTAGAGTAACAGATTCCGACACTATAACTCGTGTATTACGATATTTCTCCACTCTCGACAGTTGAATTTTAGTTATGTTAAGAGCTCGGCAAGCCTCGCGCTTTGAATAATAAAAATTACCTGTCTCGAGTGGAGAAATATCATAACACACTTGTTGCAGTGTCAGAATCTATATATAAATATTATTGTCTGTGTCATTTGGTCTCTTGTAGTACATGTTCTTATTGTTTCTTCTAAAATTAATAATAGTCAAATATTATATACAATAGAGGAAAACATAATTACTGTAAGTCAATAAACATATTTACAAACACAAACATAAACAAAACTCAAAAGGCGAATAAATATTCATGATTAGTAAGTCCTGCTACGTCATCTCATGAACAAAATCTTGAACGAACCCTTTAATAGTAACGGTTATCAGCGAGTTCATGAACTGCATAAACAAGTTAAGGTCGCATTGCAGATATATACCAACCAATAGGAACATTGTTAACAATTCTTTAATATTAACACCAGTTTAACGTAAGCAATGATAAATACACACATGATAGAAATATAAGAAAAGTTTATTGGCCAAAATCGTTGTCCATACTCCTTTAGATAAATTTTAGAATTTGTAAAAATATTCTTGCGTTTGGAAATCAGCGATTACTCTGACATCAATCTACTAATGACACCATGTTTTAAAAGATTTCAAATTGTTTGAAAATTGCAAAACTAGCACATTCCTGTAGCAAAGACGGTAACAAGTTTATTGAGCAAACAATTGCGAACTATAACCGGTTATTGGATATGATTTTGTGTATCTGGTGTATCTTTTTGCGGTGACCTTTGACCTTAGTAACAATATATGATAAAAAAAACATCCCCTGCAGATAAATGACGGTCATTATCCTCCACGACTTGATTTTGAGGAACATTGATGTTGTCAATGGAAGATTACCCATACACTCAATAGTCATACCTATTATAATACTGCTACCAGTAATACTCAAAATTTTTATTCTGAAATGATTATAATAAGCAGCTGTATAAGAAGAAAGTATTTCGTTGTAGACAAGAAGGAGCATTACCATGAATATTGCATTTTTTTTCTTAATCAATATATATTATCATCTAAGTATAATAAGACTCATCGACCGAAATGTATCGATTAAAGGATGGTTGCACCCAAAGTTTTTGCCATAATGATTTTTTTTCGGAATTTTCTGGTTTTATCCATGTACAATGATGTATTGCCATTTAATAAATTTGTCCACTAATCTCAACTTGGCTTTTTTATGATTTAATTAAATAAAGATTAACAAAAAAAAAAAAAATCAAAATCTTATATAAAATCCTTGTTAGTCATTCATAGTTTTTGAACAAAAATGGTGCCAAAATTAAATATAACAGGAGTCGAGAGAAAATTATTTTCCGCATGCTTTGCAATGGCTTATATCTTAAAAACAAGCACACGAACCATTAATTTTTTTCTGCATTTTTAGTTTCTTTAGTTACATGTATTTACTATCAATTCATAACAGTCTTTTTAAAAATCTTATAATTGATAACTAGAATAGCAAACATCCTTAAGAAACAATTTTTTTCATGCATTATGCTCTATACCATTTGAAGGCATTATATTTGTCAGGAAGTGAAACTGATCATGTGTTAAAATGAGCATAGGCCCTGTAATGATAAAAGGATATCGATTATAAGACTTAATGTTAAAACTTTAATTCACTGAATACATTTTGAAGCTATAACGATATAGAAAAATAAACCATTTCACGATAACACATAAACAGATTCACTTAAGCTTACCTTTGAATTGATTTTATTAAATTTTCTAGCGAGGAACATGTTTATTTCCGATGCATTTTGAGTTACCACAGTACAAATGAAGATCAAAGAAAATAATTTAAAAGTAAATGTTTACTTTCAGCCAAAAAATGTTCACAGCACAACTGTTGCTGATAACAACAGCCGTTACATTTTGTTCGGCATTAAGGGGTGAGTAAATGCATAATGAGCTATAGAAATGTGAATGCAATCAATAGTTAAATCAGTAATTTCCCTATAATGTCTACTCACTGATAATGTCAGTACCTGTATCAGCGGAATGATCGCGATAAAAAAATGTTCAGTTCCCAATTGACATGTACGAGTGTACCACGACGTTCCCTATCATTCTCAAAGTCACGCATAATTTCTACAGAAGTGCACGAGGTGTTTGGTGAATGATACACTTTCCATTGTTTGAAACTTTCAGTAAAGTTTGTTATGTTTTTTTTAAACCATTTTGTAAATATTCGAACAAAAAGTGTACAGAAAAACCCACAAATTTAAACAATTATCTCCAATATTGTTGATAGAATGTGTCGTTGCTTGTACCTCTCGACGACATTTACATACATGTAACATTTTTCGTACTTTATATTCCCAAATGATTCTACAAAAGACCCAACAGCAAAGCTCGAATAAAACATGCTAAAACGGCAAATAAAATTTTGGTTAAACCTGTTCATTCACTATGTCCATGATGTCGTGTTTCAGTTCATATATTTCTTTTAAAACTAATGTCAAATTATTTAATTCGTAATAGCTATCGCATGAGAAAAGGTGAGACAAATGAAATATATAAAAACTTGACACTTATTAAGAAACCACTATGTACAATTTAGAATGAGTGATTTCAATATCAATACCAATTATGGACCAAAGAACAATTAAGCGAAAAATTCAGACACAAATCAAGGGTAATTTTAAAAGAGGAGTTGCCGACCAAAAGCTAGACAACGTTTGGTGCGGAACAGGTTAAAAGCTGCATTAACCATAGTTATACCCCGTATACATGTACTCGGTAACCCTTACCACCTCCGTCGTCCATATTCACTCCTGGTCTGCATAAATCTTATCCGGGTAGTATTATAATAGCAAATATTTCCTTTTAGATTCGAACCATATTTTTACTTATTTGTGCATATGTTATAGAAATCTACGTATACTGATTCTGATCGTTATTGAATCATAATATGAAAATGAAAAGCTTAGTGCACACGGTTTTCGTATGCTTTTAGGAAGCTTGGTTCTTTATCCCGAATAGATTATTTCAGCAGAAACGGTCTCAATTGATATTGTTTATTTGTGCAAATATTTCTGTTTTGTCTACAGAAAAATTATGGACTGTCTTTCTTTCATGTGTGTTAATATAAAAAAAATGTGTATAATAGTTGAAGGTAAATGATAAAAACAGTTTGCAGACTCATCTTTACGTCATTCTGATCATCTATCCCTTATTCAAGCATATTGTGATGAGGCTTTTTTGATGTGGATAAAAGTTCTAAATTTTTTCTCAGATCTTCAAGTATTAGCATTACCTTTATAAAATCATATATAAAAAAAATTGTCTAGCTTCTGCTTTATCATTTGTAAACTTGATTGAAAGATCGAATTCATTTTCTTCAAGTTTGTATAGTCTTTTGGAATAGATGCTCCAGTAAAAGCATATCTCAATTGCCACGATGCGCACATGGCTTGTTAACACTACGAACGTTCAACAGAAGACTACTGCAACAGTGTTATCATATAGAACTGAATGTTTACTTTGGTTAACTGACAACACACTTGGCCCTTTGATCTGTGTCACTTCATCTGTGAAACACGTTTTTTGAAGATCTTAGATATAAAAGTCTTGCAATTGTGTACAAACATAAAGTATATGAATATGTCTTGCTATGTTTCAGGTTTATTGCCCGATATAATTTTATATGGGACAATACTAAAAGAAGGTGATGATTCCATATTACATTTGAACTGCAGAACCAGCCACAAAACGTTGGATTGCTCCGTCGAGTTTCATGTTAATGATGTAACTTATGATAGTTTAAGGTTTTTCAATGACGTATGTGTTCATAATGCTGACATATGTCGATCTAATGATTGCTCATGCACAGAAAATTGCATGAAATTTACCTTAAATATGAGTACAAAATCAATTAATTCAACATTTGGTTGCGAAGGAAGAATCTTTGTTTTGGACACCAAGACTATATATTCTGTAAGAACAGCAGTTAAACAGAATGGGGAAGGTTAGAAGAGTTTTGTATAAAAAATCCCAATGCTTGATATTCCTCAAATGTTACCTTTAATCAATCAATTGTATTGTGTTAAAGCACCAAATAACTTAATGTGAGTCAGAAAATATCATGCTATATTCTAATGTTTCCTTCTTTTTATACAACATTGATATATCGCATTCACCTTATGATGGGAAATACATTTCTCAACTTATTCGACATTCGAGAGCATGCAACAAGAACTCAGACTTTAATATTTTGTTTCAATTCAGTAAAATTCTGTAAAAAGTAAAATAACAAAATTAATAAATCTCAAGAAAAATTCAAAATGGAAAGTCCCAAATCATTAGCTCAAATTCATCTAACAAATAGACCACAACATTTATAGTCCTGACTTAGCACAGGTATTGTGTTAAATTGTTGATAAAATCTTTTTCATAACTACTTAAATATCTCAATTGCATGAAAGTTACATCCAATTCCCTATTATTTACAAAGATTTATGAACACAACAAAGAGACATAACAGATACCAATGACGGATATCACAGGCAACTTTGTGTTATTATCTTCACTATAAAAGCAACCAATTCGGTAAACAAGCGTTAATAATGGCACAATAATACAATGAAGGGTAAAATAAGTATAGAGCCACATAATGTGTAACACAAAAATACAAAAATCAAGCATTCATATTATAAGAAATTAAAGACAAGAATACAGAAAATACCATTGAACTATAATACACTGACGGGACGTATAAATACAGAGCAACGTCAACTGAAACAAAGAAACAGAGGAGAACACAGCTCAGACACTGCTGACATTTTACAGTCTGAGTACTTGCTGCATGTTTGCGAATGTCGAATAAGTTGAGAAATGTATTTCCCATGTTAAGGTGAATGTGGTATTTTGCTACTTTGGGAGGTAAAAGGAATAATTTCCAATTTTTTTTTCATATATTGTTTGTAAAATTCGCGGTATAAGTCTAAAAATGAGACAGAGGAACCCATGTCTTAAATAACTGTTCAAGAGGTTTATTTTTAAAAATATAATTTTTAGTATTCATTTGTTTTGTTTTACTTATTGTAGTAACATCCATATTTTGTTCATAGTAACTTGTTCTAAGTTGTCATATATTTTTTTTTAAATCCTCAACTCTGAGTATTTGTCAAAACCCAATTGCTTTAAATGCTTATCGTTTACATTAAATTGTTAATAGATTTCAGACTGTTCGAAAAGGTTATAATTCCTGTAAACGTTGGGGAGACAACTGCCAGTTTAACACCAAAATCTAAAACAAATAAGTTGATATATAGAACACTAATTATTGGTAAGTAAGAATAAAAAAGAAAATATTACATCTTTATATACAAAATGGGTGAGCTTGACAAACGAAACAACAAATGTCGCATATGCTTACATCAATACTGTAAAACCCTTTCTTAACCGATTTCCACGATTCTTTTATATCCAAGTTAAAAAGTAATAACTTCAAATTAAAACTCACTGCAAGACTAAAGAAAAACGGTTTGCATACTTAATATAAATAAATTATTGATTGTATAATAAAATATTAAACAAAATAATACTTAGCATGATATTACTTATCTTTATTAGTGAATAACTGATTAATTTTAACCATTGTATGTCGATGAAAGGGAATGTTTATAGTCACATATTTACTCTTGAGCTGCGTTCACTAAAATTAAGAATGCAATTTGTTTTTAACATCCAATCTGGTAAGGGGACAGCCATGAGTGATACTCGAAATAAAAGTTTAGCATGCACTAACTTTAACTGTTGAATTACAGGATCCTGATTTAGTACAGCTTCAAACAAACGTTATTTACCATTATATTGATGAAGTGTTTCTACGTACAAACATATCAAAATGACAAATTCTTACCTCAATAGTTGCAGGGATACTGTTGGTAATAAGTGGTTGTATTGGAGGCATTTGTATGCTAGTGTTTAAGACTAAAAGGATAAACAAACCGTTTAAGAAAAAAAAACTTGAAGAAGAGAAAGGTATGATTATAAACTATGATTCATATATTGTCTAAAAATTAAATGTAATCTAGAAAGGTTATTTGATTTAATAACAGGCAACAGAAGAATAAAAACGTTTGTGAAATAAAGAAATGCTCACCCCTGTATGCACTTTTGATAGCAAATGATATTGTTATATTAAGGTTATCTTTGAAATTAAAATAATTACATCACAATCGGATTAACGTGCATCTATTCTAGTGAAAATGATACAACTGAGTGAAACATAACATGGATTTGACTCAAACGCATATAATAAAACTGACAGCTAATATAGTGCCAAATATGTAAAATGCATGGCAGCAAGATCAACAGTTCGATTACTGATATATTTTGGATCACTTAAACTATAAAATGTTCCGAAATTACAAACGGCGGCATTTCGGGAAACTTCACAGTGATTTCCTAAGTATCCGTTTACACTTATGAATGAACACATGCTACAGTGTGCTAAAATATTGGATGGTTTTACTTTTAAATGTTTAAATGTGGTTTCCAAAATAAAATCATATCTGAACGTTAAAAGTTTTTGTGTTTAGTGCTTTTTTTCATTATATTTATTTCAAACACTTAGAATGCATGATCAGTTTGTATGGTTATATTTTTGTTAACCGTACAGATGAATACACATGACTCGGACCTGTTCTAGGACCACAATCAACATAAAAATGTAAACCCGAAAAACGGACTTGATCTTGGAACTGTTTGTATGACTTCCGAAAAAGTAAAATTGAAACAGGTCCGCTTCTAAAGTTAACTTCGCAATCAGTCTTGCATTACGCCACGATTTTGAAATTTCCGACCAAACAAGAATTTGTCATTTTCGACTTGTCTGCTTTACACTTAGTAAACTTGTGACTAGAACTGTTCTGTATCGATTTATAAGATATCTTCAAATGAATTTGTTACTTTATATGAATAATACAGGTTAAATATATGTTCAACTAAAGTATCCATAACACTTTGTTTGTCAAACGAATTTCTCTGTGATCTGTCTTTCATCAAATCAAAACCGATATCGGACGATCACATCGCTTAAGTGCATTGAATATTCATTCCAATAAATACAAGTTTTATCTTACAAATCGTTTTAAGTATTATAAAAATGTCTTAGTTCTGATCTGTTGTTATTGGTTGATATACATTTTCAATACATTTTTGCTACGTCAATTGGAATTATCTCCCTCATTAAATTGCTCTAATAACAAAATATTTTGGGTTGTTTTAAAGTCTAAATATTCAAAGTTTTTATTTTTAAACATATTTGCATAAAGTTTTCAAACAAAGTTACTCCTTAGGATACGAAAAGAATTGAGCAACGGACACAATTCATATATTGATTTTTGCATAAGGCCGATTTCTATCCGACGCAACTCATACATAATCACTTACATCGCCTAGTGATTTTACACTCCCATCTTAAAGAATAAGTTCACAAGTTCCTAGGTAATATGTGAGGAATTATCATTAAACAAGCAATGTACAATGATACAAATACATCCGTTGTTCAATAAAAAAAAATCATCTTTTATTAATTTCTTATCTTTAAAAGGTTTAAGTGGACAGTTTCATTCCCTGTTCAATTATCGAATATGACAGGAACAGTTATGCCAGTGATATGGTTTTTAACGGTGTTGAACTACTTTAACTCATAAATGTACAAGAATTTAAAGTTGAAATTAAAAATGCCAACATTCTTATTATGAGTGACAATTTAGATGTATGCCATGAATATATGACAAATGTGTGCCCAAACATTAAGAGTATCAAATGCATATACGTTCATGTTCTAAATGTAATTGCACAGCGGATGTATACTGTTGTAAAACAAATGACAACAAATGTTATTGAAAGTAAGATTTATGTTTTCTTTGTTCAAATGAATAAGACACTCAAACTTCAACACCTGAGGAGATAACCGTTGGCTGTAAAGTGTTGACACTGATTCCGAATATTGAGCATTGGAAAGGAGACCTTAATTCTTAAGCGAATTAATAGTGGCACAACAATACAATAGTTTAATGGCGTTTTAACAAAGTTTGTTTGACACAAATATAGACAATGATAGAGAGTTTAACACTTGGATCATCTTCTTGATAAAGAATACAATTATTATTTTTGTCCATCTGACGAGTTAAGCCTTTTTCAACTGATTTTTATAGTTCGTTCTTATTTTGTTCTATTATACAACTGTCCCAGGTAAGAGAGAGGTTTGGGATCCCGCTTACATGTTTAACCCCGCCACATTATTTATGTCTGTGCCTGTCCCAGGTCAGGAGCCTGTTATTCAGTGGTTGTCGTTGGTTATGTGTTACATATTCGTTTTTCGTTAGTTATTTTTAACATAAATTAGACCATTAGTTTTCTCGTTTGTATTGTTTTACATTGTCTTATCGGGGCCTTTTATAGCTGACTATGCGATATGGGCTATGTTCAATGTTGAACGCCGTACGGTGACCTATAGTTGTTAATGTTTGTGTCATTTTGGTCTTTTGTGGATAGTTGTCTCATTGGCAATCATACCATATCTTCTTTTTTATATAAAGTATCCATTTATTCCGTATCATTTTAGGTGATAGATTATCTTATATTGAAAATGTTGAAGCTTGCAAGAAGATAGAGATGCGGTCTACATCAAAAGACAGATCAACCATTAGAACAAGAGGTGAAACGTTAGAAAAAAGAAGTAATATTAATGAGTCCTTAGAAAATCATACTAAATTAAAAAAAAGCAACAATGACCAAATATAAAAGTGTAATGAGACAAAACAAAGTGTCCTGAAATTTGTTTAAGTGCCATACTAGTGGAAAGTAAAATCACATCAATACTTAACTCCGAGGAAAATTCAATCGTAAAGTCCCCAATCAAATGGCAAAATCAAATGACAAAACACATCAAACGAATGAACAACAACGGTCATATTCCAGACTTGGAAAAGGCATTTTCAAATGTAGAAAATTGAGGATTGAATCTGGTTTTATAGCGCTAAACTTCTCACTTATATGACATTCGCATAAAATGTTGTCATATTTACAACGATGCGTAAACAAAACAGACAAAATAAAAACAAGTCAAAATGTTGGTACAGCAGTCAGCACTGTATTACAATCTCACAACAAACAATCATTTACAAAAGCATCTATTAAACCGTTGTGTTACACTTGCGAAGTTATTCCAGATTATTTCTTATTTTATAACAACGGATTGATAAAAACTTTACAAATATAGCCTTTGTATGAGGTCGGTACAATGATATATTAAACTGAAAGATGTGTTGACTGAGGACAAAGTCCGAGGTCGATATACTTCATTGCGTCTATATATCCTGAATTTACCTCATACAAAGGCTATAATTGTTTTAATATTAATGTCCGACCATATTTGTATCAAAATCGTAAGTTTGGATTTTATGCGATCACTTGATTTTGTTGGAATTCTATAGTAATCATATTGTCTCCTAGACAATAACAACATAGTAGCTGTTATTTCATTTTAATATTTTTGGTATTTTTTTTGTACATCTTATGTTTTTGAAGATTTTTTTTGAAAACTTTTAACATTGTCACAAAATTCATTTCATGACGTCATAAATATATAATTTTTTTGAAATTCGGAAAATAACCGTGCGACATGCTTTTTTGTCATCCGCCGTTTTCCATCTGTCTTCGAAAATATAGTTAAACATGTGACTCTTAATGAATTAAAAAAGTTAAAATATACAAATTCATTATATAATAAAATATCTCTTTTGTCATGAGACATCATCAAATGCAAAAACTATTGATTCATGCAATTTTTCCGGGACAAATCATTTATACCTTTTAAAGACATCACAAACATTTAAAACAAAAATTAGAAAAAGTAGCAGACATACTTAAATCAGAACAATGGCGATAAGTAAATTAAGAAACACAGAAACTATATTCAACTCATCGGATACCACGTTGTTAGATGGGTCTAACACCAGAATACATATATTGTTTGCGATAAACCATCTTTTGCGCAAAATTATTTTTTTTCTGTTTAGAATAAAAATAACAAATACGATTCATTTTGTATTATGTTGTGATTCGTTTATTAGGGAATCATCAATGGCAGTCAGGAGGATTTAAAAACCTCCTTTGTTCGACTGGTAGTAAATGATTTGTGTTGAAAAATACTTTTCACTTTTTTGGTCTTTTGGGAAATTTTGTTTGCGCTGTATTGTATTCCCTCTATCGAGGCATTTGTTTTGCATGCACACCTATTTTCCCCCAACGTTATCATAGGTTTGAACGTTGTTTTCTATATAGACTTGTTAACATATATGTAGAACTCAAATCTATCGCAGGTTCCAAATCCATGGCAGATTCCTAATTTATGGCAAATGTGACGTTACAAACGCCAAAAATCTCAAATATATGGCAGATTGTTTCTCCAAATCTTTAATACATTAATTTTCTTAGGAACAAAAGAGTAACATATAACGTATAACATCATTTCTTCCGCCATTCAGCACCATTCCAAAGGAAGGTATTTCCCTTGATAACAATTCGAGTATTGTTTATAGAAAGACGACTCAAAGATAAACATGAATGTGAAAGACAAAAAAAAAAAGGGTACCAAATAGGTTTTAAATCGGTATTAAATAAAACAGATGTATTAATGATAAAATAAATACAATTTGAAAATTATACTGTTCAAGATATTTTTAAACTTGAAGTGTGTATATAACAATTGAAGGCTTCTTTTGTTACTTTAATGGTGTGTAAAAGATTTGATCAAAGTACATTTTGTATAAATGTACAACTTGGAATACAAAGGATGTATTGTTCGCTAACGTTTTCGTCCCCTTCAACACAACTCAGAATACACATGTTGTACCTGCAACATGTGCAATGATAACGGCTTAGGACGATATGAATACTTGACTCACAAGTTATCGACTAGTTTATGTTTTAAAAAATTTATATAATAAGACTGATTAGGAAATATTTTTAATTCATTTGAAAATAGAATATTGCAAGTCCGCGTACCATTGTTTGCAGTAATTGTTATTGTAACAATGCATTCTAAGTATGTGGTTGTCTGAAACACAGTGAAGGTTTTTGTTGGGCAAAACTAATGTTTTTGAACTTGATCATTCCAGTTCGAAATAAACATGAAGATACTAGCGAAGATCACATGTTTTTTTCCTATCGATTTATGAGTTTCGAACAGCGGTATACTACTGTTGCCTTTATTTAACGTTGTACTGTTTTATCGAATATTCTGCTCTTTTCCCATGATATGTTTGCTCTTGTTAGAAGAGTAACGATTAATGCTTTGAATAGTAAAATAACAGTTTCTGAGTGTGCTAATCAATATCTTTCAAAACTTTAATACACATTTAATGAATAAAAAGTTGTATTTATAATCAGCTGTCTAATATTTTGATTTGTCATTTTTTTTAAAAGAAATCGATCACGACCGGCCTTACAGTGCAATAAGTATAATAAGTGGCAGTTCAACGGAGGAAAACATATTACCAACTACCAGAGATGAATTACCAAACACCAGAGATGAATTACCAAACACCAGAGATGAAAGCTCGACGTAAACATTATAATGATGTATTGCCAGCAGTCACATACACTTTTGTTTGCATATATATATCTTTTAGAGAAAATATCATTTTGTCAGTAATTTGTGCATGTTTTAAAAAAAGAGAAAATTAATCACGTTTGAAATAGAAAAAACAACAAATTGCTTATGTCACTGTTTTCTGGATCTAGCGTCATGATAGCCAAATTGCACCAAGTATCAACATAGCCCCCATTCAGCAAAAATAGCTACAGAAACATAACAAACTATTTTTGAGACAAACCAATGTGTATGTTTATGATTTGGCATAATACACGTCTATCGACAGATGTAAATATATTAAAATACACATAAAACTCACAGTATATACCACATATAAAGCATTTACTGGAATAACCTAAATGAAGTTATTACGTTAAGATAACTTTGAAGATAAAACTGAGGCACTTGGTATTGGATATAAAATTTTTGACGAGGAATATTTTGACTTTAATTAGTTTTTAACAATCGTTTGTTTTTCAATTTACAAAGCATATTAAATATCTTATCAAAAGAAAAAAAATGTCGATGTTTTCTCGATTTTTCATAATGAGTTGAAAGATAATATGTTTGACAATTAAAAGTAATGAACTACAAGAAAACATTGGAATAGTCATGTGAAGTGATATCATTTAATATATGTTTGATGTAATATGATTTTTACAACTAAGTACTTCCCAGAGTGATTAGTAGAATGTAACAGTGAACTTCAGCAGAAGCTTGGACTCCTGAAGGGTAGAGAAACAAACCAATATTTGAAACAAATATTTAATTTTGATGTAAGAAAACGTCAACATGCAAGAAAGTTAAAAATTCTTCTTTTACAAATGAAATAATTCAATATGCAACAATCACCCATTTATACCTAAAAGGAAAAGTAAGCAAAGCCTTAGCTTATGTCAATTTGTTCTTACTATCGAAATAAAAACAAAAATGTAAGAATTGAGAATTGAAATGGGGAATGTGTCAAAGCGACAACAGCCCGACCATAGAGCAACAGCCGAAGGCCACCAATTGGTCTGCAATGCAGCGCAAAACACCCGCTAGTATTTACCGAAGTAATTCGATTTTAAAGGATAGACATTTTAACATGTATGCACTTTTGGTTCTCCTCATAATGGAATCTTTTGTCACTTGGGAGTTCTCTAAAAACAAGAAAGACAAATAATACTTCTATGGCTTATCAAGAGAGGACCAACAGGTATATAGTCAATATGTTCTGCAGCGGATATTACAGGAGTAACGAAGGACTTAAATATCGAAATACGTGTGAACATTGAGAAATAGCCAATTTTGAATAATGAAATGGATATTTTGAATAATGGAATGGACTGCTATTACCCTTAAGCCCCTAATTACAGATATATAGTATATCTCAATCGAAAGCTTGTCAAGAGAGAAACAACAGGTATATAGTCAATATGTTCCGCAGCGGATATTACAGGAGTAACGAAGGACTTAAATATCGAAATACGTGTGAACATTGAGAAATAGCCAATTTTGAATAATGAAACGGATATTTTGAATAATGGAATGGACTGCTATTACCCTTAAGCCCCTAATTACAGATATATAGTATATCTCAATCGAAAGCTTGTCAAGAGAGGAACAACAGGTATATAGTCAATATGTTCCGCAACGCATATTAGAGGAGAAACGAAGGACTTAAATATCGAAATACGCGTAAACATTGAGAAATAGCTAATTTTGAATAATGAAATGCATATTTTGAATAATGGAATGGACTGCTATTACCCTTGAGCCCCTAATTACAGATATATAGTATATCTCAATCGAAAGCTTATCAAGAATGGAACAACAGGTATGTAGTCAATATTTTCTGCAACGCATATTAGAGGAGTAACGAAGGACTTAAATATCGAAATACGCGTAAACATTGAGAAATAGCCAATTTTGAATAATGAAATGGATATTTTGAATATTGGAATGGACTGCTATTACCCTTAAGCCCCTACAGATATATAGTATATCTCAATTGAAAGATTATCAAGAGAGGAACAACAGGTATATAGTCAATATGTTCCGCAACGCATATCAGAGGAGTAACGAAGGACTTAAATATCGAAATACGCGTAAACATTGAGAAATAGCCAATTTTGAATAATGAAATGGATATTTTGAATAATGGAATGGACTTGTTGGACCCTCCAGCCCCTAATAATAGATATATTTATTATACATCGATCGAAAGATTATCAAAACAGGAACAAAAGATTTATAGTCAATATGTTCCGAAACGGATATTAGAGGAGTAACGAAGGACTTAAATATCGAATTACGCGTGAACATCGATAAATAACTTATTTTGAATAATGAAATGGACTGCTACAACCTGTCAGCTCCTAATTAATAGAAAAAAAAACATACATCAAAGTATAGCTTATGAATGGAGGAATGAACCGAGTATAATTGACATGTGCTGCAATGAACATTACAGAGGTTACGGAGGACATAAATGATGAAATGAATATTTTGAATAATGGAATGGACTAGTAGACCCAATAGCCCCTAATAACAGTTATATATTATATCTCAATCGAAAGCTTATCAAGAGAGGAACAAAATGTATATAGTCAATATGTTCTGCAACGATGAAATTAAATATCGAAATACGCATGAACGTTGAGAAATAGCCAATTTTGAATAATGAAATGGATATTTTAAATAACGAAATGGACTGCTATGACCCTTCAGCCCCTAATTACAGACATGTTTGATACCCAAAACAAAAGCTTATCAAGAGAGGAACAAAAATTATATAGTCAATATGTTCTGCAACGCATATTAGAGAAGTAACGAAAGACTTAAATATCGAAATACGCGTAAACATTGAGAAATAGCTAATTTTGAATAATGAAATGCATATTTTGAATAATGGAATGGACTGCTATTACCCTTGAGCCCCTAATTACAGATATATAGTATATCTCAATCGAAAGCTTATCAAGAATGGAACAACATGTATGTAGTCAATATTTTCTGCAACGCATATTAGAGGAGTAACGAAGGACTTAAATATCGAAATACGCGTAAACATTGAGAAATAGCCAATTTTGAATAATGAAATGGATATTTTGAATATTGGAATGGACTGCTATTACCCTTAAGCCCCTACAGATATATAGTATATCTCAATTGAAAGATTATCAAGAGAGGAACAACAGGTATATAGTCAATATGTTCCGCAACGCATATCAGAGGAGTAACGAAGGACTTAAATATCGAAATACGCGTAAACATTGAGAAATAGCCAATTTTGAATAATGAAATGGATATTTTGAATAATGGAATGGACTTGTTGGACCCTCCAGCCCCTAATAATAGATATATTTATTATACATCGATCGAAAGATTATCAAAACAGGAACAAAAGATTTATAGTCAATATGTTCCGAAACGGATATTAGAGGAGTAACGAAGGACTTAAATATCGAATTACGCGTGAACATCGATAAATAACTTATTTTGAATAATGAAATGGACTGCTACAACCTGTCAGCTCCTAATTAATAGAAAAAAAACATACATCAAAGTATAGCTTATGAATGGAGGAATGAACCGAGTATAATTGACATGTGCTGCAATGAACATTACAGAGGTTACGGAGGACATAAATGATGAAATGAATATTTTGAATAATGGAATGGACTAGTAGACCCAATAGCCCCTAATAACAGTTATATATTATATCTCAATCGAAAGCTTATCAAGAGAGGAACAAAATGTATATAGTCAATATGTTCTGCAACGATGAAATTAAATATCGAAATACGCATGAACGTTGAGAAATAGCCAATTTTGAATAATGAAATGGATATTTTAAATAACGAAATGGACTGCTATGACCCTTCAGCCCCTAATTACAGACATGTTTGATACCCAAAACAAAAGCTTATCAAGAGAGGAACAAAAATTATATAGTCAATATGTTCTGCAACGCATATTAGAGAAGTAACGAAAGACTTAAATATCAAAATACGCGTTAACATTAATAAATAGCCAATTTTGAATAATGAAATGGATATTTTGAATAATGAAATGGACTGGAAAGACCCTCTAACCCCCTATTTTAAATATATATTATACCTCAATCGAAAGCTTATCAAGAGAGGAGCAAAATGCATTTGATCAATATTTTGAATAATGAAATGGACTGCTATGACCCTTTAGCTCCTCTTTACAGATATATATATTAAATCTCGAACCAAAGCTTATCGAGAGAGGAACAAAAGGTATATAGTCAATATGTTCCGCAACGGGTATTACAGGAGTGACGAAGGACTTAAATATCGAAATACGCGTGAACATTTAGAAATAACTTATTTATAATAATGGAATGGACTGCTGTTACCCTTCAGTCCCTAATCATAGCAAAATATATGCACCATATTAAAGCTTATTGATTGAGGAAAAAAAATGAGTAGAAAGAATATGTGCTGCAATGATAATTAGAAGGGTTACGGAGGACCTAAATGCCAAAATACGCGTGAAAATTAAGAAATAGCAAATTATGAATAATGAAATGTAAATTTTGAATAATGGAATGGACTGGTAGGACCCTTCAACCCCTTATCACAGATATATATATTATACCTTCATCGAAGGCTTATTAAGAGAGGAACAAAAGGTATATAGTCAATATGTTCCATAGCGGATATTACAGGAGTAACGAAGGACTTAAATATCGAAATACGCGTGAACATTCAGAAATAACTTATTAAGAATAATGGAAGGGACTGCTGTAACCCTTCAGTCCCTAATCATAGCAAAATGTATGCACCATATTAAATCTTATTGATTGAGGAACAAACTGAGTAGAAACGATATGTGACGCAATGACCATTAGAAGGGTTACGAAGGACCTAAATGCCAAAATACGCGTGAAAATTAAATAGCCAATTTTGAATAATGAAGCAGATAATTTGAATAATGTAATGGAATGCTGCGACCCTTTGGTCCCTAATTTTAGATAAACCATATACCTCATTCGATAGCTTATTACAAGAGGAACAAAAGGTATAAAGTCAGCATGTTCCACAACGAATATTAGATGAGTAACGAATGCCTAAATATCGAAAGACACTTGAACATGAAGAAATAGCTTATTTTGAATAATGGAAAAAAGTAAAATCACAAAAATACTGAACTCAGAGGAAAATCAATTTTGAAAGTCCATAATCACATGGCAAAATCAAAAAACAGAACGCATAAAAAACGAATGGACAATACTGTCATATTCCTGACTTGGTACAGGCATTTTCAAATGTAGAAAATGGTGGATTTAACCTGGTTATATAGCGCTAACCCTCTCACTTTAATAACAGTCACATCAAATTCCGCTACATTTACGTGATGCGTTAAATAAACAGTCACAATTAATAAAATAGTCAAAATATGGGTACATCAGTCCTCATCGTATAACAATTTCAAATGGAACAATATAACAGGACACAAACACATCTACTATCTAGGAACACATGGATTGATTTGAGTGTCTGACGTCAGAAATATTATATACGTCACATAAATTTGTCGTTCAATGTGCATACAAACAATTTTAAAATTTTCCTAGGCAATGTACGCATACAGGGTTAAAATCAAAAGTATGTAAGAATAAATTACAGAAATAGACCGAGATTCAAACTAGTCCAAAAGTTATACATAAAATTTATGAGAATCCAAAAATTGTTAATTCCACTACGCCATTGATTGATTTTGACGTTTGTGGTTCAACGTATACAGTAATTCATAATAGAAAGATATCATAATGACATATTATAGACAAATATCATACTGACGGGATCTTTTAAAGTACAGAGTCACGTTATAAGCACAAAAGAAATACAAAGAGTCACATATACAAAACAAATCACCAAAAAATGAAAGCCAATACAAACACATTGAATAGATGTATAAGTACCGAGCCACGTCAAACGGATATCACATAAAACCATTCAACAATAAAAGTAATCTTAATAATAGAACAAAAACAAATAAAAGAACAATAAAACATGTTGTTAAGATGATACACAACATCAGTACGCAGAATCTATACATCAAGACCATCGTGTATTATTTGAGAAGTTGATACGGAATATTTATCAACAAGGTCTTGGTACCTTCCGATGAACTTTTTTAGAAAAAGGACGAGACGTTCTTTGACATACCCCTGGTTCATCAACTCTTTACTCAGACACTGATGACGTTTTACAAAGTCTGAGTAGGAGCTGCAAGCTCTTGAATATTGAATAAGTTGGGAAAGATATATCCCATATGCAGGTGAAGTTGGTATATTGCTACTAAGGTGGGGGGAATTTATAATTTCGAAATTAAAATCGTCTCGTTTGTCATAGATTCTGGTACTGAGATGACTGTGTAAGTCAAATTCGAGATATAGGTCTAAAAATGAGGCGGAGGAAGCAGTGTCTGTTGTTTCTTAAATCTCGAGTTCTGGGGGATATATTAATGGAACCCAATCAGAAAAGTTTGGATTGTTTAAGGAAAGAACATCATCAATATATCTGAAAGTGAAATTAAATAATCTGGCTTCTTTGATCCTCTTGTTTTTGACAAGTGTCTGGAGGAACTCCGATTCATATGAAAATAAGAAGAGGTCGGCAAGAAGAGGCGCACAGTTTGTTCCCATAGGAATGCCGACAACTTGTTGGAAAAGTCTACCCCCAAACTCAACAAATATGTTGTCGATAAGAAACTCCAGCATACTTACTACTTGTTCTTCTGTGTAGCATGATTTACCTTTTTGTTTGTCACTATTAACGAAATAAGCTTTATGAAATCCCAAAGTAATAAATTTATAGCGTATGCTACCATTTTTATGTTGAAAGGCATTGTGGATAATTTCTTTTAGGCGATTTTTCAATTTTACATGGGGAATGGTGGTATACAGGGTTGAAAAATTAAAAGTTTTGATGGAACTTATTTCAGAAAGAGACTGAGATTTGAAATTGTCTAGAAGTTCTTTAGAATTTTTAAGAATCCACATATGGTTAATACAACTACGCGAGTAAACAGTTTCACAGTATTTCTGAAGACCCTCTTTCACTGCGGACAGAATTTTAGTCAATCTAATAGACAATTCTTTAGTGGAACATGAAGATGAGCCAGCAATATACCGTTGTTTGTACGGAATTTTATGAAGCTTTGGTATCCAATACAAACAAGGTAAGTCCTCCGATTTGGTCTCCGGAATGGACTGCTGAACCCTTCAGTCCCTAATCAAGGCAAGTAGTATACACCAAATTAAAGCTAATAAATAGAGGAATAAACTGAGTATAAACGTTATGTGCCGCAATGACCAGTAGATTGGTTACGGAGGACCTAAATGCCAATATGTTCGTGGAAATTTAGAAATATTCAATTTTGAATAATGAAATGGATATTTTTAATATTGGAATGGACTGCCGCGACCCTTTAGCTCGTAGTGGTAAATATACATTATACCTCATTCGGTAGCTTATAAAGAGAGGAACAAATGGTATATATTCAATTTATTCCGCAGAATAACGAAGGACTTAAATATTGAACATTTTGAGTTGAATTTCTGCTAGGACCGGACCTTGAAATCCGAAATTCTTGCACGCTCGTTGACGAGATAAAGAGGGCAAAACGTGTTGGTGGTTGGGATTGAAGGGAACAACGAAGGGAATTGGAGTCGTGGGAAAATGTATCTTTGTGAAAGAAAGAAAACACATCAAAAAAATCCACATATAGAATAGACACAATGGATTGTAGGTTGCACTTTGTAAATACAGCTGTTGCTCAAAACACGCCTCTTTTAAGGAGAAATTGAATATTCATAGAAAATTAATTTTGTTTACATACTGGTTTCCAGTTATGCTCTCTGTGTTCCATGTCGCAGAGACAGAACTTGGGAATGTTACCAGTAAATAAACACGTGCATATTGTTACCATTGAAATCTGTGGTAACCTTTTATTCGAGGTAGGGGTAGTTAAAAAATTAGTGTAAGTTTAAACTCTGAGAAGTTTAGGGCATATAAACGTTGAAAATATGCCGCACAGCCCTATATTTTGGCCTTTTGAAAACATTTTGGTGCATATGAACTTTCAATTCTAGGATAAGATTTTTTTCAAAACTTCATAGTAAAAGTTATACAGTAAAAGGAGTTTGTATGGGAAATTGCATTTTCAATATCTACAGAAATGCAACCTGTAAGAATACATATACATGTATGTCTGATTAGAGTGAGAATATGGCGCAAGAGGTAGAAAATTTGGAAAATACTGATGAAGAAACTCTCAAATGGCGAGAAGTAGGTCAGGACCTATCCTGGATTGTCACAGACATTAAAGATGTTGACACATAGTGTGGGTTTGCAAAAATTGTTACCTTCTGTTGGAAAGGGAAAAATATCCACACTTGGGGATGTGAAAGACTAAACAAACAGCTGACCACCGTCTGGGCAAAGAGGGAGACCGATGGAGCTCTGCAAATCGTGAGATATGGAACGAAAAAAACAGGCGCACCGGGTATGGGTGTGTTGGGAAAAACCTAAAAGGAACATTTTGACGGATCCTCGATGAAATTGGACATGGTTGCTGCAGCTTATTTTTATGGTCATAGTAGTTTTGAGGCAATTGACGACTTTCCCAAACCCGGCATCATTTATCTGTTCATCATCAGCTAAAGCCGAGCTGGCACATTGCTCAACCAAGGGCTTTTTGGACTAGACCAATTGCAAGGTATCATGGTGTTTCTTTTTCTTTTCTTTGTCTAGAAATTAGTGTGAGATCCATTACAATGGTAGCATTCAAGCAAGCTAGAAACCCCAGAGGAAGGGTGGCTAAAACACCTGTACCGGTCAAATTCGAACCCATGGTACTGCTGGTTAACTCCAAACTACTTACAGAACAATCACCCAGTGCTACAGATATAGCTTTGTCCAGACGTTTAAAGGCGTTTCTATGTAGTTTGATACCTTCAAATTTTTTCATCGAGTTAATTCTACACACATTCGGCTATAGCTATAGTCTGCCGGTACCCATAATTTTAACCGTTCATGTATGTTATAGGAACATTCCGAGGAGGAGAATGTTTTGAAGGGGCTGTTAGCATTTAAATATAACATTAAACTGGCTCCGTCGTGGAATTGTTGACCACGCTTCAAGTAGAGAACATACCAATATCCTTGAGGATTTGAGGTAGAGACCATTGTCACTGGGATTCACTGTGCAAACGCATCCACCACGTTTCAGGTACAATCGAGACCTTTAAGCCTTGTTGACGGCTGCACCAAAACCACTCAAGACTTCAACACCCAAGCCTGGTAGAATTGTCTTTTGCTATTATGGGGAGTGCCCTAATTGCCAGCCCTGCCAACATGGGTAGGAATCCATCTACTTTTTGCATTTTTACCTTCATTTGGGTGTTACTCAGCTCCCGATTCATACCACCAGTACCTATTTGGAGAAGCTTGGCAATCTTTTGAACCTGTCGAGAGGTGAGTCAGGTTTGTATGGGACAAACGAATGGAGACTGGACAACCTTTCTTGGCAGCCGGTTGTAGTTTATTATGTTGACCTTTTGTCAAGTTCAAACCATGTTCGTGATAATTCATTTATTCATACCTCTCAAAAATGAAAAAAGTAAGGTGAGATGTTCACCTCTAACATCGATGTGACTACCGTCTTGATCGTTGAGATATGTTTGCATGCGATTCATGGTTCGCAAGATCACTGCCAAGTATACTAGGTTCTTTGGGGTATGAATGATTTTTATACCAGGACCGTCTGCAGGAAAAAAGGCTGTAGATGGAAGACTGATGTGTACCATTTACATAACTTCCATGGTTGATATCACTATTCAACAGAATGGTGTTGATTCTGATGATATTTACAATGTGCTCCCCTTCTGTATAGCCGTTTGTGATCATACCGAACGTGTAAATCTGCTACTTGAATCCCAAGACGGAGTTGATGCTATTATTGACAACGTTGATGTCTACTTGCTAGAGTTTGCCGAGGGTCAGCGTTGTTTTTAGGGTCGCCCGGTTGGCATCGATGATGATCTTCGTTTTGTGTTTGTAGAGCTGCCGCTGGATTTCATTGTTGATGTCTTCGATGTCATAAAACCTGTGCTCAGTGCGATGGAAAACCAGTTATCACTATCGTCGGGAGAGTAGCGGAAGGAATTGTTACCTGTATGCATATAGTTATCAAAGGTACCAGGATTATAATTTATGAATGTTAAGGATGGAGTTGTTGGTTTTCAGGTTCACCAATGCCATCACGTAGGTCTTGGGTTCCTGGGTTTGCCCTGGCGATTGAAACGGGTTATGATTTGGTTATCGTTTCCAGAAACAATGAAAGAAAACCCAAGCTTAGGGTTGATGTTATTAGAAATTTGCTGCAACCATGTGTTATCCATTTATTTTTATTGTACACCATCGTCACATATTTTTGCTTCCACTCTCCGATACCGGTTTACTTCTCAGTTGTTCAGTTACCTTCACTACGATCACATAGACTTTGACAAAGAGGAGTTACTTGAATGTGAATTTTATCCATTTTTTTTTTAACTTTTTGTGCACGACGTTGATCTTCTGACCATCGGATTCAAACGGCAGGATTCTGTTGAAAATCACTTGTGCAAAAGCCTCAGTGTTTGCAGGTACTTAATTTGCGCTCGAACACGATCAACATCTGAATGTCAACGTTCGAATCTTTCAACCGCTCGGACAGATGACTAACATCAATGACAAACAGTGGTTACAGGTCGACGAAATCAGTGCGGTTAACGTTGCTGTTGTAAAACGGTCCATGTTGAACAATTTATAACCAAAAAGCTTCACAAATTTAAAATTGGTGGAAAATATTTTATCTTCATATAAGCCCCCCTTCATTGAAAAACCTCAATTTTTAGGCGCAGGCTCATATAAATTTGACTTTTGAATAATTATGCCAAGTTGAGTACTCTATTGCTTTAAGTACATGATAAGTTATATATTAAGTCATTTAAAAAGTATTTTTTTGCAATATTTGAATTTTTAAAGCCCCAAATGTTGATAGTTGAAATTTTTCAATTTTAACGTCAAAATTTTACACGCAAAGAGGAGTATAGAATTTTACTTAATGTCTATAATATACATCCTATTGTCATGAAACTTTGTAAGCAGTGTTATAACTCATTAAGCTTTGGTCATACCAAGTCTTTTAAAGATTTGTCAACTCTTTATACCCTATTAGGTCCGAGACCACCATTGTCGTCCCTTGATTTTCGTTGTTCACAAATATAGTCCCTAGTGTTGACAGTGGGTTACTTGCCATTAATTTTTATACCTCTTCCAAATTTATTTCTCCATGTTTAATGCCTCAAATTGCAAGTAGGGGGATAAAATTACACTGTAAAAAAATTTGGGTCCAGAATTTTAAAGGAAAGTAGTGATTTGGTCCAGCTGAAAAAGGTTGAAAATGAGCACTTCGGAAGCTGTCAAAAGATTTCAAGACGCCCTAAACATAAAATTGTCCATATTTTGAGTTAGAGACGATGAAGTTTTCTATAATTTTGATATAATTTGTCCCAAAAGTAGTACAACACACTGTAAAAGTTTCTTTGAGAAAGCGCAGGTGGGATTTTTTTTATTTTCATTTATGTTCTAAAGGAAATGCACTACGAATTAATTGTGTTCTCGGACCATGTTCTTATCCCAGGCATCGATTACCTTAGCCGTAATTGGCACAACTTTTTGGAATTTTGGATCCTCAATGCTCTTCAACTATGTACTTGTTTGGCTTTATGAATATTTTGATATGAGCGTCACTGATGAGTCTTATGAAGACGAAACGCGCGTCTAGCGTACTAAACTATTTGCTTATTTATATTTTAAAACGCACCACGAATACAAAAACTGCGGCAAAATCAGGAGATTTCAGAGATGTGACAGCAACAATATTTGCTAAACTTAAACAGTGACTATTGTCAAGTTAGATTGTTTAAGTTGTATGTTTCAAAACGTCTAGAAGACACCAGGAGTGACCCAGAGTCACGATTTTATCTACGGCCCACTGCCTAATCATGATAAACATGGTGTTTGGTACTGTTGTCAGCCTTCAGGGAAGAACAAGCTAGGTATGATGATAACAATAAATTACAGTGACTGCTGCACCTTTACGGTAGAAAGGTGAATCAATCAACCCGGAAAACATTTGTTACTACCCTGCTTCAATCTGACAATCCAGTAACAGAGGTGGCTCGATTGGGAGGCAGGAAAAGCATTTCCACACTAAACCACTATAACATTCCTTCAATAAAACAGCAAAATAAAGCATCTAAAATCTTATCTGAAATCACCATTCCAGAACGCTCAGATAAATTGGGCGCTGTCAACATAACGAATGAACCTGAACACTGCCTTGACACAGTTATAGTAAATGAACCTGAAAACAGCTTTGACACTGACAACAATACTGATAACCTTAACAATGAATTAGAAATTGTCTTAGGAAAAGAGAACATACCCAATCCAATATGTTCACAAAGCAGTAGTATGGATTCGAAAATGATATCAACAGCTTCAAGGAGAGAAAGCAATCCGTTCAGTATATTGTGTGGGGCGAAAATCACAGGTGGTGTTATAAACATGACTATTTACTCTGGGAAAAGAAAGCATAATGAGCTATATAGTTCATTAGGCTTTGGTTGACTATTAAGGGTTGTCAGTTGTGTTTGAAGTCCCAATGCTGAAAGCCTAACATAACAATGTGTCACTGGATCAAGTGATGAAAGTATTTTCCTAATGAAAAAAGAAGAAAGATATGTCGTTATTAGTGATTGTGTTGTGTCAAACTTTGATTTAAAGTCAATTGTGTATTCGGAATATATTCAGATACATTATTTTAGTGTGGAATACTAAGAAGATATAGTAAAAGCCGCTTATAATGGCAAGTTTTATTTAATAAATCGACCATACAAATTGTAGAAGGAATATAAAAAGCTTATAATGGCAAGTTGTATATATGGATTTCTCTCTTATTAGTTATCTGTTTCTTCTCTAATTTATTCAATTGGTGAATGAGAAAAAAAAGGATAGGAAATACAGAGAGGTTCTTGCTGAACCATATCGAGTGGATCGCAGTCGATTTTATTTCAAATATATAATTAATATGAACAAACGAAGAGATAACAACATGCAATCAGTTATATTCTTTTGTTAAATTTTAGAACTTTCAAGAGACTGTTTTTGTCTACACAAACAATTTCAACTGAATACCCCCCCCCCCCTTCCCCCTTTTGATCTGTTTTTTTTCCTGCAATATCTGTTCTGTTCTGTGTAGTTTATTTGTGCATTGAGTAAATTGTACTTTTTAAGCGTTACCGAAACGTAATTTTGTCTCGATATTCTTTTGAAGTTCTTTTATAAAGCGATCACGACGAACAAAGTGTGAATCGGACCCACGATTGGTTAACTTGTAAATCAATGCCAAAACCTGATAATTATAAAAAAAAAAACCAAAAAATACAGTCCCCTAGTTCATGAAGGAATTTCTAGATTCGCACTTTGTACAAAGGATAAATTTTATGTCCCTTGTATTGCAGCATGATCTATCAAATTTAAAAGCATAACTTTATTGCTTTTTTCATTTTAATTGTATGTGAACATTATGTTGCAAAGAATAAAAGCAACACCAGTGGTCAATTTTTATTACCTTAAGATGGACGAGAAAAAATCTTTCGAAAAAGGAAATGCATAAAGGCAACAAAAACAAGACTTACAACGAGAATAATCAATAGTAGTTTATTAAATTTAGTGCTTAAACTGACATTCCAAAAAACATCAGAAAAAATGGCTGTGATATAAAAGATCGTAGTATTAAAAATCAATTTGAAATGATTTTCTTCCTTAGGAAACCATCTTGATGAGTGACAAAATTATTGTATTGGAAGGTGACTTTAATTCAATGTTTTTTTTTTATTGTCATTGTTCTTTGGTTGTTTTTTTTCTGAAAACAATTGGCATAATTACAGCTATTTTCCTAATGCTTGTAGAGTAAAACTTTGGTTGGATTGCTTGCTTTGTTTGCACAAAATTTAACCTATGCTTTGTAATTAAGATTTACATATTTATACTATATATATAGGCATATTTGAACCTGTCTACTATGTTATTATGTGATTGAACTTTGTCCAAATTACAGTTGTTCATTATCCAATCAAAGCAATCAAGTCACCAAAGTCTTGCTCTACAAGGTGTAGGAAATTAGCTGTAATAGGTTTGTTTTTTTATTTCAGTGATTGAACTATCATTTACCTGTAAGAATCCTTTATGATAACTTTAGCTGTCTGATATTTTTTTAAGAGAGAAGAGGGCTATTCTTAAAAATATTGGACAGCTAAAGGTAACATAATGGTTTCTTACAAGTATATGATAGTCCAATCACTGAAATAAAGAACAGGTAAAACAATGTTTTAAACAGATATTAACAATCTTTACGTGTTGGTGCGGAAAAGAAAGCTATCAGACGCACTTGATATCATCGCAGTTTCTAGTGGGGTTAGTGTTGCTTGGTCTTTAGTTTTCCATGTTGTGATTTGTATAGTATACTGTTTCTTTCATGGTTTTTCAGTTTTTGACTTCAGTTATTTTTTGACTTATAAGTTTGAATATTCGTTTGGTATTTTTCGATTGTCTTTTGTAAAAATGTAACGGGTGATTAAACAGACAAACATATCGCATCGACAAACACATTCGTGTTGGTGGTAATAACATTTTGATATAAGTCGTTCTTCGTCATAACCCTTTAAACAGTTTCTGTTAATGGATAGTATCTTCTTGTGAGGTGTATGCAATTTGAATATGCACGATCGGAATGTACATGTACAGCCTTTGTACAAATGTTGTATGGTTCGTAAACTCATTGAAAGTGGAAGAATCACATACATGTATGTCAAATTATATCAGGAGATGATACTTGTACTAATTATTACTTACATGTTCCTATAATTGTGCTAAGAATCATAATTACATTTGTATGTCCTTAAAAGTCCAAAAATATATGTTGCAAAATGTTTTTTCAAGGTTTTCCCTGTTTTCCAATATAGATTATAGCACAATGTTGACTGCTCTACTTCTATTCTTGACAAGCTAACCTGTTATGTCTCTATGTTTTGTTCACAGATTATAGTCAATATGATGAAATTTTAATGCAACTGTCATACAAGTGAAAGGTTCTGCTAGCTTTACATTAGGTTTTGATTTATCATGTTTTATAAGGATATATATGTAACAAGTCAGAAATTTGACAGTTTTTTTCAATTTGTTTGATGTGTTAGAAGTTTTGATTTTAAAAATTGTTAAGGGACTTACCTTTTTGAATTTTCCTCGGAATTCGATTTTATGTTTAGATCGGGTAAACGTCTCATATTATAAGCTTACAAGGGGGACGAAAGATACGCGAGGGACAGTCAAAGTCATAGATTGAAAATAAATTGACAACGCCATGGCTAAAAATTAAAAGAAAACAAACAAAAAAAACTAAAGACTTTGCAACACGAACCCCTCAAAAAAACTGATCTCAGGTGCTAACCAGTAAGGGTAATCATATCCTTCTCCACATGTGGCACCTGTCGTTTTGTTTATTTTATTACAAATCCGGTAAATAGTCTTATTCGGTAGGTCACATTCGTGAAATGGCGAAAGGATGATTTACAATTCATAATTTGGAACTATTGGTTTAATAGCGACCTTGTGAGCAGCAATTTTCTGTCAAGGAAATAATGATAGGAAATGGAAGCCCGGGATTATTGTATCAAATGGGAAATATATACTACGTATGCAGGCGCAGCTGGAATGTTGCTATATAGAAATGGAAAGTTGACAATTGGAAAGCTGGAATCATCTCTTTTGTGGTAAAATTTTGTTTTCAACCGACCCTCGTTTTCAATTTTTAGATGCACATCAAGATATGAGGCAGACTTAATTGTATATGTAGTAGGCTTTAATTCTAGTTTGATGGGATAAATTCGTTCAACATATATGTAGTCATTTTTTTTTTGTATTATTTAGTAAGAGAATATATATAAATATAAGTAAATATATATAGCAGAACGTAAAGTTAAAGGATATCGCCATTCCTTTTAATGAAACAAAGTAATATCAACTCTTTCAATTTTTCTTTAGTTTGGAATGGGGATTACTCGTGTAAAGTGTAGAAAAGTAAAATGTTTTTATCATATTTCAAGATGAGAGAGTCTAAGATTGTATGTAATCTTAAAGATCTTTGGAGTTTGTTTAGTATCCACATATAATTCAAGCCACCTCTAGAACAGGCAGTTTTACAATGACTTTGAAGCCTGGCCTTTATTGCTCATAAAGTAGATGATTATAATTTAGAAAGAGGTTTCATGGAGCAATTGAACAATATGTTGGAAGATAAAGAAAGGTACAGTAGTATACCGCTGTTCAAAACTCATAAATTTATGGACAAAAAACAAAATTAGGGTAACTTACTAAAACTGAGGGAAATGCATTAAATATAAGAGGAGAAAACCGACACAACAATAAAATGTAACACACACAGAAGCAAACTTAGCATTAGACAAAATCCGATGAGAATTGGAAATATAACTTCAAAACCAAATACATGAATTTCGGATAGAAATGTACCGTGACACGTCTTATAGTAATGTGAATTCACACTCAAATATAAGAGAAAACAAACGACATAACGTTAAAATGTAACACACACAGAAACCAACTATAATATAACAATGGCCATATTCCTGACGTGGTAAAGGACATTTTAAAAAAAAATTAAACAGTTTGTGTAATGATATTAACAGACAAAAACGATATTGTATGTTACTTTATCTCAAGGGTAAACAACATATTTTTCTTGGAGGTAGGAAAAGTGTTTTGCAACATTTGGGTCTTTTAAAATTAACGTAGCGTGGATATTGACAGACGCATCTAGTTTCTAAATGCAGATTCGTTATCAACGACACCACAGCCTTAATCCATTTAGAAAGAGTAAATACGTCTTCTTTCTCAAGATTAGTCCATTCCCTGGCATAGTCGTCGACTGAATCCATCAGTATTTTGAAGTTGTATTTTCAATTGATATTACGATATTTCGGACCTTTGGATAACAAATTTCGCAGGGAAGTGTTATTGACAATGTTGATGTCTCCGGTAATAACATTGTTAAGCTTGTGTGCAAGAACAGTTTACCCTGCACACATATGAAAAGAATTCATGCTTTTGATTAACTTAGAAAAAATATAACAAAAACCCAGGGTTTTAACTGTTGTCTATCAGTCCGTTCCATGCATGAAATCAGTAATTTACATAATCAAAAATACTTTTTGTGAGGTAGTTTTAACACTGTGAACGTGTTGTCTTCAATATTGTTCAATAATATTTTTATTTTGAGTAGGAGATTTCCATACAAAATCTCGCAATCTTTTATATACTGATTTTTTTTTTCTAGTTTGTTTGCATGTGATAGGTAAAAGTAATTCAGTGGTTGCCGTTTGTTCATGCGTTACATAGTTGTTCTTCGTTCATTTTTTTTTTATATAAATAAGGCAGTTAGTTTTCTCTTTTGAATTGTTTTACAATGTCTTTTCGAGGCCTTTCATAGCTGAATATGCGATATGGGCTTTGCTAATTATTGAAGGCCGTATGGTAACATATAGTTGTTTATTGTTGTGTCATTTTGGTCTCATAAGGACAGTTGTCTCATTGGCAATAATACCATAACTTCTTTTTTATACGTAGATTTCTTTAATTTCTGTTTCATTTAATTTGTTCATTATATTCTCAACCTGACCATTATTTTGTTGGTGAAATCCTAAGGCTGCTTTATCAAATTGTCTATGGAACCGATGTCATTTGTTTATTATTTCATTTTATTATTAAGCTGATGTCATAATAATGTAGTAAATTATGATGTGTTTTTTACTTCAATCGTGCAATTGGTGTAACTTGTGCTAAATGAAGAGTTTGTATGATGCAATACTTTAAATTTGATAGAATGGCGATTTGTTCACTGATTATAATAAATAAAGGCAACAGTAGTATACCGCTGTTCAAAACTCATAAATCCATGGACAAAAACAAAATCGGGGTATCAAACTAAAACTGAGGAAAACGCATTAAATATAAAAGGAAAACAACGACACAACATTAAAATGTAAAACACCCAGAACCAGACTAAACGGTAAGTACAAAGATTAATGAACTCAATTATCAAATTTTGTATTTTAGATAAAAGCACAACAATGCTTGATAGAACTAATTATTGCTATATCTTTCTAATCATCCCAACCCCTTTATTCCTTATCATTATTTTATTTGGAATAATAAAGTAGACCAGATTTCTACTTCATTATTTATAGTGTAAGAGTAGACACCCAATCGGTCTAGATCATTCATGGAATATGAACATTTGATGGCGGAATACCATCTTGAATGTATTTTGTCTTATTATTACGAAAGATTTAAGGAATAGAGAATATGTTTCAATTCAATATAATATTTAACTGCCACGTATAAGGGGGAATAACTCGTATGATCTCACTTAAGTGAAATTCATTTTTTTTTGTGAGCACGAGAATAGATTGTATTCATCTCCCCCTCTCACCCTTAAATGTTGGTGTGTAAGGTGTACTGGACCATGCTGTTTTTCAATGATCTATTATAAAATTAACAAAATTACCAAGCCGGTACATCTTTATTGCGGTTAGGTTGAAGAAGTGATAACAAAATATAGAAGACTTAAATATGCACTGATAAATTACTTTTTTTTTAGATTAGTAAGTTTCTCCTGATATATTCGATTTTGTTCTTTTATTCGTCTTTAATATGCCTTATAAAACTTCCATATAATCATGTGGTGTTTGATATCCGTCCTCAGATGATACAAGTTCTTCTGCGTTTAACCCTTCTATTTCTTTCTCTCTTTCACCTTTGTCAGCTTCTTCCAAGTCATTTTGTAGACTTACATCAATTACTTCATCTTGAACACTATCAATTTCTTCATTTTGAATACTATCAATTTCTTCATTTTGAATACTACCAATTTCTTCATACTGTGATATTCGTTCAGATATTTCATATCTGTGCACAGTTGACTCTGGTGGAGGGGCTGCAAAATATCTAGAAAAAGATGTGTTTATTGGCAAAAATTCGTTCATTTTATTTTCGTTTGAATGTTTATACAATTTGTAAAATCTGGCGTATATTTACAAACCTTTACGACATTTGGTATTATGGACAATTATATCCTACGAGTCCTATTAAATTTCAGTATTTCTATTCTTTCATTAGTTATTGTTCAAATATTACATTATTTAGATATTCACATGTTTGACGTGAATCCTGTCTGGTTATGGGATTTGTCTATATGCCTTTTTTGTGTTTCTTTGATACATATGACGTGTCACTGTACTTATACATCCTGTCATTTTGTAATTGTTATATTACCATTTCTGTAATATTGTCTTTCATCTTTTCTTTTATACTTTGTCTATGAAAATGGCAACCTTAGTTTGATATCAACTTATAAAAATCCAACATAAATAATATTTTCCCTATTGTCTCTAAATGAATGATATATATTCTCACACTAAATTCAATCATATTGCTTTTTCTGAATCTAAATTGAAGTGAATTGAAATAAATAATTCTAGTAAAAATATGTTATTTGGAAATATCGTACACAAGATGCATTCGTAAGAGGACGAGGAGGATGTTTGCATTTTTCGGTGAATGATAGAAAGATACCAATACTTACATAGATCTAATAGCATTCCGTCTACCAGATCCTGTAAAAAACAAATTGTATATCAGTACAAATATTGTGACCTTAATATTCTTTTACCATCATTTCGCTCAAACAATTATTTCATACCAAGATGAATTTCGGTTATTGCAACATTTTTCTAAAATAGTTGTAATATGATACCAAATGATTTTTACGCATTTGAAACTCACTCTGTTTAACCTAATTGTGTATGATAGCTATCTTCCAGCGTTTTCTATGTTGTGGTTTGAGTACTGTCATTTTTATGCTTATCTTCATTTTTTTTAGCCATGTAAGTTTATTTCCAACTGATGAGTTTGGATGTCTCTTTGTCTTCTTTTGCAGGAAAACAAGAAGTTTACAGTTCCAGTTACCGTTTACTTTACTTTACAATATACAAATGATGTTCTCTAATAAAATAGGTAAAACAGTAAAAAGTTTGTGACTAAGTTTAACGAATCTACCTAAGAGAAATCTACGACAGACTCATTTAAATGTGCCTCATATCTTGACGTACATCCCAAACTGGACAGTGTGGGTCAGTTGAAACTTTACGACAAAAGAGATGATTTCAGCTTCCCCAATTTTTATCAACCAACATTCAATCAGTGGTTGCATACGGAATTTTTATCTCTTTCATTTCTAAGTTGATACAATATTTCAGAGTCTGTATTTCATATCATGATTTCCTTTATACTTGCTGCTTACATGGAAGCTAAGTAACATAGAGTTCCAAATGGTGAAGTCGAGTAGTTAGCCACATGTGTAGCAGAATCTGATCACCTTTCCCGAGCTTCAGCAGAAGTAAATTTAGGATGGAGAAAAGGAATACGTCAAAGAGACAACACTCATACCAAAAAACAGATACTAGCTGAGGGCCACGAATATGTATTCAACACCCCGGAGAGGACCTCAGCTGGCCCGATAATACTAAAGGCTAATAGTTCAGCGAAATAGACGTCATACAAACCTCAAAGATATATGAATGATCTTAAATTAAAACACATCAAAGACTAAAAGGATGCTCATAAGATGGGACATGCACAAAAAGGGCAGGAAAACATAAAGTTAAATGGGATCGCAACCCTCTTCCTATACATCTTCCGAATGTTGAATAAACAATTACACAGAAATATAGGTAACAAGCAAAACTAAGAAGAATAACAATGATACACAACCAACAAAGTTCAATACCTCAGATGCTCTGATTGAATGATAATGTTTCCATCATATTAAAATCAAGCACATTCATCCTGTAAATGGTTTAGTATCATACCATCATAAAATATTTTAATAAAATTACATCTATCACATGTATCATGCCAACAACTAGATTTAGAATAAATGTATATATTTCCGGTGGAAAGACCCTATGAATGAATCAATATCAATGCCAATGTATGCCATCGTTAATTACCTGACAACAGAATCGTTACTATATTCCTTCTGAATAAGTCTTTTTGTAATGTCACCGGCGCTCCATATGTACTTTTTTGAATTTATCTCCCTTTGTTATGGAATCCGTTCCATGACGGACATTCACTGAAACAAAATTCTGAGCCAACCACGGCGTATGTTGAACTCTTTACATTTATATAAACATCTACCTTGTTTTATGTATCAGCACAGAGATGTGACTTTGTTTGTTTACCTATGTTTATGTTTTTCGATGCGTATCTTCAAGAATATGTGCGTTGACCCACAACACAAAGATCCTTTTATTGAACGCTTACAAACTATACAAACAGTTTTTTTTTTAATTATAACATACACTAAGACATTCAATTCATTCATTATTGAACATAAATTAGTCATTTTAAAGGTTTATTGTAATTTCTATAAATAACCTCGCTCATGAAATATTTAAAGTATGGATAGCCATTTGTGTCATTAGATATTTAGCGTACGTAATTTTCAAAATTGTAAAAGTGATTATCTTTGTATTTTCAGTTTGTTATCATCATCCTGTAGATGTATTAAAGTTTGAATAATCTACTAAGTTTCGTTTATATCTGTAATGCAAATCTATGCACGAGGCATAACACTGTTTTTTAAATTTGGTTAGCTTCTAAGGTGAATGGCGATATGTTTGCGATTTGTTACGAATACTACCATAAAGAATGAATGTAAAATATCTGAAAGGGAAAATGTCTGGCTGTTGATGTATATCTACGATATATGACCTTGTACGGATGAGAAAATTTAGTAAAATTTAGTAAAAGATATCAAAAACCACAATTTTCAGTAATACAGTGATTTTAATCGTTAAAATAAGATTAAAAAAACCGTTGGTACATGTACATACACAAGCGAATCGAAAAAAAATGTGACAAGGTAACGACACATATCAAAATACGCTATTTTTGCATATGCCTTATGATTTGAGACACTGTTGTTTAACATCGCTATGAAGGTAAATATCAAATACGAATTTAGCATTCTATACATTTGCTTCTTCTATCTATTACCTTTGAAATGTAAACGAAAGACGAAGAATGAAATCTGGGAACATGAATGGACCATTTAGACAACAGAGTGGCGAAAGATGCAACAACTCATTTGTTAAAAATACTATTGAAGGTATTGACATTATAATACGTGATATTTAGTCATTGAAGTTTAAAACTTATATATGACAAAATATAATAATCTTTGCTCTAGGTTATATAATGACACCTGATGTTGGAATGGATCAGCCGAAACTGGATTTGTATTTATCAAAAGTAACAAATATTTTTATTAATTTAAAAAAAACTAGAGGCTCTAAAGAGCCTGTGTCGCTCACCTTGGTCTATGTTAATATTAAACATTGTACACAGATGGATTCATGACAAAATTGTGTTTTGGTGATGGTGATGTGTTTGTAGATATTACTTTACTAAACATTTTTGCTTCTTACAATTATCTCTATCTATAACAGTAGTTTCTGTGGAAATTGTTAGTGAAAATCTACAATTTTTGTGAAAATTATTAAAAATTTACTCCTTAGGGGGTCAATTGACTATTTTGGTCATGTTGACTTATTTTTAGTTCTTAATTTGCTGTACATTATTGCTGTTTACAGTTTATTACTATCTATAATAATATTCAAGATAATAACAAAAAAAACAGCAAAATTTCCTCAAAATTACCAATTCAGGGACAGCAACCGATGATCCAATTCATCTGAAAATTCCAGGGCAGATAGATCTTGACCTGATCAACAATTTTACTTGTGTCAGATTTACTCTTAATACTTTGGTTTTTGAGTTATAAGCCAAAAACTGCATTTTACCCCTATGTTCTATTTTTAGACATGCGGCCATCTTGGTTGGTTGGCCGGGTCATCGGACACAATTTTCAAACTATTTACCCCAATGATGATTGTGGCCAAGTTTCAATTAATTTGGCCGAGTAGTTTCAGAGGAGAAGATTTTTCTAAAAGATTACTAAGATTTACGAAAAATGGTTAAAAATTTACTATAATGGGCAATAACTCCTAAAGTGGTCAACTGACCATTTTGGTCATGTTGACTTATTTGTAGATCTTACTTTGCTGAACATTATTGCTGTTTACATTTTTCTCTATCTAAAATAATATTCAAGATAATAACCAAAAACAACAAAATTTCCTTAAAATTACCAATTCAGGGGCAGCAACCTAACAGCGGAATGTCAGATTCATCTAAAAATTTCAGGGCAGATACATCTTAACCTAATAAACAATTTTATCCCACGTCAGATTCGGTCTAAATGCTTTGGTTTTTGAGTTATAAGCCAAAAACTGCATTTTACCACTATGTTCTATTTTTAGCCATGGCGGCCATCTTGGTTGGTTGGCGGGGTCACCGGACACAATTTTCAAACTATTTACCCAAATGATGATTGTGGCCAAGTTTCAATTAATTTGGCCGAGTAGTTTCAGAGGAGAAGATTTTTCTAAAAGATTACTAAGATTTACGAAAAATGGTTAAAAATTTACTATAATGGGCAACAACTCCTAAAGTGGTCAACTGACCATTTTGGTCATGTTGACTTATTTGTAGATCTTACTTTGCTGAACATTATTGCTGTTTACAGTTTATCTCTATCTAAAATAATATTCAAGATAATAACCAAAAACAACAAAATTTCCTTAAAATTACCAATTCAGGGGCAGCAACCTAACAGCGGAATGTCAGATTCATCTGAAAATTTCAGGGCAGATACATCTTAACCTAATAAACAATTTTATACCACGTCAGATTCGGTCTAAATGCTTTGGTTTTTGAGTTATAAGCCAAAAACTGCATTTTACCACTATGTTCTATTTTTAGCCATGGCGGCCATCTTGGTTGGTTGGCGGGGTCACCGGACAAAATTTTTGAACTAGATACCCCAATGATGATTGTGGCCAAGTTTGGTTAAATTTGGCCCAGTAGTTTCAGAGGAGAAGATTTTTGTAAAAGTTAACGCCATACGCAGGACGACGACGACGACTGACGACGACGCCTAGTGATGAGAAAAGCTCACTTGGCCCTTTGGGTTTCAGAGGAGAAGATTTTTGCAAAAGTTAACGCCATACGCAGGACGACGACGACGACGGACGACGACGCCAAGTGATGAGAAAAGCTCACTTGGCCCTTTGGGCCAGGTGAGCTAAAAACGTAAACATCCATACTAATTATTTAGAAACCAGGTATATGACACAAAATGTCACTGGTTATAACCGAGGTAACGATGTTCTTACACACAAGTTTATAAAAACCATTATTTTTGAAAATAAAGGTGTCGTTATGACACAGCAGTTTACTTTTAAAATCCGGGAGTTAACCAATGAAATGTTCACTTTTTTACCTCTGTGCAGGGTTTAGTTACAATGTAACTTCGAGTTTTAAATAAATCCTTTAGAAACCAACAAACAAAACAAATAAATAGTGCTTTGAAAAAAATATATGTTGATGACACAAACGACACGTTTAAATCCAATGAATTGTACGAATAAATTCCTATAACTGTTAAAGTTCAGGGGAACAATTTTGTTTACTTTTTTCGTATATAACTGGATGTGACGTACTATGATTTGGTGGCAGTGTACCTTATACTTTGCAGAAAGAAAAAGAAAACAACACTTACGAAGTTTGAATAAAATTAATGCAACTGCAATCGTGACAACCATTATCAGCATTCCAAATATGACCGACAACATAATTGGCACATTTAAGTTTGCTGTCATCGGACGATCTGAAAAAAATAGATGCAGAATTTGGTAAAAGCTATTAAAACAAGTTAATGACGAATTATTTAAGTTTCAGTTGAAAACAAATTGGCTTTTCATCTATTATTTGCCAGTTGAGTACTGTCTGGCAGTATTTGTGTCAATATGAAAACAAATGTAACATTTTGAATATATAGAGATGTTACATGTAGCCATTCATAGAGTACAAAACATACTAGATTCGGTTTTTATTGCTTTTTTATACTTCAAATATTTTCATGATTTATCGTGTTTTAGTAGTAGTTTCACAAATGATATCTGATATGTTCCTTATGTCGTAACTACCTTCCCTTTCATGAATGTGACCTACCGAATTATACCATTTACCGGATTTGATATCACATAATCAACACGACGGGTGCCACATGTGGAGCAGGATCTGCTTACCCTTATGGAGCTCCTGAGATCACCCCTAGTTTTTGGTGGGGTTCGTGTTGTTTATTCTTTGGTTTTCTATGTTGTGTCATGTGTACTATTGTTTGTCTGTTTGTATTTTTTCATTTTTAGCCATGGCGTTGTCAGTTTGTTTTATATTTATGAGTTTGACTGTCCCTTTGGTATCTTTCGTCCCTCTTTTAGTATATATATATTATTTTATATGTTATTTCATCCGAAATTTTATGCATTTTAGTGCATTTTTATTTTTGAAATTTTGTATATTACTGTTTAAACTTCTCTGTAACATTTGTACTATCATGGTTTTACGAGAATAAACTCTCTATATATCTATCAATATTGGGTAATATAGAAAAATGCCTACTGTTCTCATAAATGACAAAGTATTTTGTCAAGTTTCCAAATTCATTGTGTACCGAAATTGATATTGTTGAAATTCTCTGTAATGAATAATTTGTTATCCTTAGGCTCGCTGTATATCCTGTCAATAAAACGAACTTCCCATGTATGTCTCTTTGAATCAAAGTAGGAATTATCGTTTGTGCAAATCTGGTTGTGTTTTTTACTGTATTCTTTCCTACAGACCAATTAACACTGGTTGGAGGTGGTGTCGAATATACCTGAACAGAAACTTTGAAGACGGGTTCCTCCAAAATGTTCGTACTACCCAAATGAGGAGGACCTGAAATGTCAGAGTTCAACATGTTCAATTAGGCAAAGGTGAAAAAAACATTTGTTTCATAATAGTATGATATATAATAATCATATTGTTGACATTAATTCATACACAAATACATATGCTGTAATGAGCAATGAACATACATGTGACTGTTGTTATTCATTCGATTGATGGGTTTCAGATTTCTATTTTTTCCATTTGATTACGGACTTTCTGTTTTGGAATTTTACTCGGATTTTGGTATTGTTGTTATTTCATTTTCAAAAGAAATAAGAAAACACAATCGTACAGTTATTTTCTTTGGAAATGTATTTTATATATGTAAGACCAAGATCAACGACCGGCCTCTAATTGACGTCCGTACCTCAAATCGACGTACAAATCTGACGTCACATTCCTAAATGGACGTCCAATTTTAATGTTTTACGTTCTGTATTGACTAAACGACGTCTGATTGATAATTGGACTTGCACATGTCTTATAGGGTTCAACAGTATGGCAAGTGGATTTCAAACATTTATAAATACTATCCATATAGATGTTTTTCAACCCGAAGTAGGTTACAGGTATATATAATTTTTATCTGGATAAAAGTTAAGCAAATCAATCTACATTGAAGTATGTCATTCCTATTCATATCAACAAATGCCATACGTGTAAGTGTAAGTCAATGAAAAGAATGAAGAGTAATTATGCAATTTGATAATTCAATGTGTAAATAAGTAAAGCAATTAGGTAACCAAATTACTTTTTTTAATTTCGATGAATCAATATCAAATATCAATACACCTAATTGTTTGTTGATTGTTCAATGTCCAGAAGAAAATAGTGTATGCATGTATACATGTAGGACAATCAAAACACATAAAAAGGTATACTAATATTCAATTACTATATAATGCTTAAAACATTATCAAATATCAATGATTGTGTTAATGTTATTAAAGTAAAGGTAAGAATAAACGACATTTATGTCTGTAAATAGTAAAATAACGACAATCCGCAACTAAAAGGAAAATTCAAAATGAACAGTCCCTTATTTAATTGTAAATTTTAAGCTCAACCACATCAAACGAATATAAAACACATGTGTCTAAATCAATATCACAACTGTAAAGAACACATACGTTAGGTCGGCAAAAATACTGTTAACTTTTTTTTACAACTTAACACATGATCGATATATGACACAGCTGTCTTTCGAAATGTCCAATAACGATTGTTCATCAACAAATCAACAAAACGCAATTCTTTTAAACTAATATGCACTCACTTTAGAAATTGTTATTGCATCAAATATACCAACCTATGACAACAACATTTGTAGAAATATTGCTCAGAAAAACCAAACCGTTTTCACTGGACTCCGCTTGACACACATATTCTCCCTCATCTTCAAAGTTGCACACGTCAAATTTGATTGTTGATGTACTCGAATTTTGTGTACCATTAATAAATCTGATGAAAATCTTGTTGTAATTATGTATCCAAGACAGAAAATGTACAACTGGTAGCTCACTTTTGGCATTGCATACAACAGTTATCATTTTCGACTGGTTACAAACAAATCTGTTAATCAGTTCAAGGGATGGAGCTTCTAAAAATAATGCTAATATTGTAATAGATAGTTGAAAAAGAATATGTATATTTTATGTCAGGATAGTAGCACAGACCCTTTAACGATTGCAGTTAAAAATAATAGAAAACAAAACTGTCGTCCTTCTATTTGAACACTTTTTGTACTTCTCCCTGTCCTGACTGCCCAAATACGCATACCAAAAGAAAAATTCGTAGTGCAAAGTATCATACAAGATCACAATAACAATTTAGTACATGTAGGTTTATGTTTTTTCGGAACACTTTTTCATCTTGGAAGAAAGATTAAAAATCAATCTTTTACTATACAAGAATATCTCAATTTTTCAACAGGTGGGCCATTTTTTCTTAATGCGGATCTTTATCGGTCTTTTTTTATTCTTTTACTAACCATTTACAGTACCTTAACGCAAACAATTAAACGTTAATAACAAGGCTTATATATGAATCAATATCGGAAATTTAAATACAAATTTTGTCAGATAGATTCCAATATTACTTACTGCTGACCGTTATTGTTAAAGTAGTTGAACTTTCTAGTTTCTTGTAACTGGCTTTGCATGTGCATTTTTTATTATGCATGAAAGACATAACTTGAAATGTAAGAGTCGATGTAATGAGAGTCTTATTTCTGCTTGTAGAAACTGGAGTAAGGTTAAAGCAATCCCAATCTAGTTGCAAGTTTGTTCCTTTCACCAACGAGTAGCATACTGTGTTGACTTGATCAGAGGCAAAAAAAGGCTGTTTTTTGTCTTGTATAATTGTAGGTTTATCTAGATCTTAAATGAAAATAATTTCTTTATATCATTACAAAAACGAAAAAGAAAATCACACATTACGTTTTTGGTTGAGTTTAGCCTTCCAGTTCATATTTTATCGTGTGTTTTGTATGTTGTGATGTTATGCTATTGTTTCAGAAAAAGGGAGACGGTTTGGTACCATTAAAACATTTAATCCCGCTAAAAATGTTTGCACATGTCCTCAGGCAGGAATTTGATGTATAGTAGTTGTCGTTTTTTTATGTTATTTATACGTGTTTCTCGTTTCTTGTTTTATATAGACCGTTGGTTTTCCAGTTTGAATGGTTTTACACTAGTTATTTTTGAAGCTCTTTATAGCTTGATGTTCGGTGTGAGCCAATGCTCCGTGTGGAAGGCCGTACATTAACCTATAATATATTACTTGTATTAATTGCTATTTGGATGAAGAGTTGTCTCATTGAAAATCGCACCACATCTTGCTATATCTAATTATTGACGTGTTCACAAACAATTGAGTGGGTCGACAGATGTTCATAAAGCATTAAACAATATATATATATATATATATATATCAATTTTAATCATAAGTATCCATAGATATTATGGAAAACGGATATCCCTGGTCAGTTTTTAGACTTACTAAATAATGTAATGTTTACCATATTTAGTAATCAATCGACTGGTATGGAATAAACCATAATTTACAATGATAATAAAAAGACAACAAATGATGTGAATCTTGTAAATTATAAATAGAATGCTGGTTGGTCCGCTATTTCACAAAACATTTGCCAAAATATGTTCCGCAACACATGATTAATATAAACATCTTAAAACGCGCGTGTATTGTACAGCATGTTAATCCTGGTGTCTGTGATGAGTTTTTGTTTACCTCTGATAGACGTTTGTTAATTGCAAAGGGTAGGCAAAAAATTCAAAGACAAATGTATACCAAAAGACATACAACCGATTAAAATCACTGCATACATGTATAATGACAAAGGACTAAGCGACAATAACCAAATTAAAACACGGATTGATATATGTAGCAGGTGCTCACGACCGGATCCTGTTCATAATGTAGCACTGCTCACGACCGGATCCTGTTCATAATGTAGCACTTTGTTTATTGTTAAAGAAAAAGAAACAGTGATCAGATTATTTTGGTACGATAAAAGGACAGCAATGTGTTCATGGTGTGTAAAGAAAGTGGAATGACACACTACAGTCTACAAAACAGTGCATACACAAAAGATAATAAACATTAAACTGGAATTACTTTAGCTGCTTTTGATATGACCTTCCTTTAAATGGTACACATGTTGTGTGAGATAAAATAATCAAATAATGAACACTTACCATTTCTATTTGAATCTGGGACATTTGATAAGCAGTAATACTTTACAGTCAAAGATATGATTTTTTTAAAACCTGTTTTTTTATATAAATGATCAGCATCTTTTTTTTTCTAGATGTCTGATGGCTTTGTCAACAACGCAAACATTTTTAACATTTGAAAAATATAATGTACACATATAAACGTTTCAAGAATGATTTCATAATGTTTGTGTTCACACTTTATCCTTTACAAATAATAAAGAGCAGGAGTCCTAAGTAAATTTACTCACCAATAGCGTTGACAATAATGCAATCGGTCATTTCTAATTCTAATTCAAATTCCATTTTGCACTGTAATGAACCGTTATCTGCCATCATAAACCCCTCATGTTTAACAAAGTATGTGTGACCATCCTCAGAACAATGACACTGATCTGGTTTGCACACACCATTATCAGTTGATGAACGGCAGGTATTTAAATCTTTGTTAATTGTAATGTAACGGTTATCATTTGCCAAAAAATGTACCTTTTTAACCGTTAGCGGTATATTTGAAAAGCATGACAACCACAAAGGACTTCCGGTTTTTATAATTGAAGATCCAGTTATGCTAATGTCTTTGTTGTTCAACTGAAAAACTAGATACCAAAAAATAAGCATGCATCAAGCATATCTAAACTTAAAAAGATATCTGTTCATGTTTTTTTTTGCATATATTCTAAAATGTAATTGTAAGTTATTCAAACAATTATATTTATAAAATGGTTGTCCTCTCTCTCTCTCTCTATTTCTCCCCAATATACTTACATACTCACAAACCTATCAACTATGAAACTAATGAGAAAAATTATTGACGAGTATTACGTAAATGGAATTAGTTTCGGCGTGTTTATGTAAAAGCCCATCATTTATATATAGATTCTTACATTGACACCAGTGGATTATCGGATTTATCCAATCGAGATAGTTAAATTATCAATTTTAAAGTCCGAGCCGCCTTGTAAGAATCTGTTTCTCTAATGATTAAAAAGACATTTCCTTTTTTGTTTACCGAAAGCCCCCTTCGAGTGCCTTTCACATTGCACGAAGTTGTCAATTTCATTAACACCTGTTATCATATTTTGATTCATTCAGTTAGCAAAAAAGGTCATGACCTTTAAAATCATCCAATGATCTTTTGAGATCACCAGCAACCACACGTTGATTAAATTTTTTTATACAATGGGTTCGGAAAGGGATAAATTTCCATAGAATTAGAGAAATTGTATTATTGAATATTACGTTACATGACATGTACATACCTTTTTCTTTAATGATTTTTACATTAACGTATCCAACTCCCAAATTCCTTCCGTAATGACAAGACCACCTTCCATTTAAATGATCATCGATTGTGTCTCTTATGTCGATAAATGTTTCCTTTGACGTGAGATTTTGATATATTTTCCAGTTTAGGTTGTAACTTATACAATAAGAGGATTTGTATGGGAGAACACAATATGCTTGCTCATGGTTGTATTGGTCATAAAAAGATATTCTCGCGGTTATCTTGCTAGTTTGACATCGAATTCTTAAGATATTGTCATGTATTTTCCAGGTCAGACAAATAGAACATTCACTGAGAAGCATACCTGAGAAAAAACAAACGAATTATTACCTTTTTTAACTAGATTAAGTAATACATAAATCACTATAAAAAAGTAGAAATAAAGATATGCTAATCTTAATTTTTGTTCTTGTGAATTGACTAAGAAAAATCAGCTGTTAATATTTTTTACTTACGTGCAACAATTATCAAACAGAATAACGAACCCATATGCAGTTTGACAAAAAAAGTATATACAAAACCCATGATTTGATCGTGTGAATTTTTCATATAATTTCCTGTTATTGAAGAATCTGATCAATTGATATACATGTATTAGAATATCTATTTTTTCCCTGTTACATGGACTATTGTTTTAGCAATTACATCATTGTTTTAACATCTGATTGTATATCTTTCATCTGATTTTTTCATTTTACTTGTTTAATTTACAATGCAATATGTTTTTTATTCTTCAAATATACTGACAACAGCATATGAGCATACTGTCAAGAGTGTTAACTCGACTTTCCGATCTTTGGATCTTATTAAAACAAAAAACTATAGATTTTAACAGAATTGCGTCTTAGAATAAACGATATGTCAAAAAACGTTTTATTGTTACTGTTTAAAAGAAGAAGATTATTACAAAAAAAAATCAAACTCATTATGTCATATGTACTTCGAATTAGTTAAAAAACACGTTATTTATGTATTCAATGGTAATTAAAACATACTATTATTGTATAATGTTGATTTATGTATCTATGAATAATCATTTCCGTCCTTAACCTTTTTCGCTAGAGAGGTGTCAAAATGTCAACTTTTCATTAACTAGGGGAAGTATTTAATTGTATAGATAGATTAAATCTAAAAAAATGGATGGATGACACGCAGATAGTTATTTAATATAAGCTAGAATAAGAGTCCGTGTTAACATCAGAGACAACTAGCCAAAACCATCATATCACAATGAACGTATACAAATGCAAACATGAACCTTTTCTGTAATATTGAGATGTAATAGTGTTTACCAATGACAAACTTATCAATTGATTTAGAAGACTAAATCAATGTTCATTCGAATCATTTTCAAAAACATGCATAAGTTTAGAAAAAAAAGCAAGCCCAGTGGAGTCAGACACCTAAATTTGTATCTCCCCGCCATGCCAGTAATTCAAGTATATGTCCTCATCTTGGTTTAAGACTGCTCTTTTCGATGTAATTATGAATACTAAGATTTCGAATTGCATTTGGTTTTAAAATAAACTTTATCTCGCACAATCTCAAAAATAACTTAAAATCACTAATGGAAAATTGTTTGAGCATAACAGATTCAAATATTGAAAAAAATCTTTGAGTTCATAATAAGTTGTGTAGAAATGGCATCATTATTCTGTGTAAACATAAATGTTGTAGATTATTTATTAGCGTTAACTCGCTCTATTTTTAGCCCTAATTTGATCCTTGAGGAAAGGTGGTTGTTGGGTCAATAATTGCCGTTTCCAATAACAAGTTTTTATATCAAGTGTAGGTTCGGAGTTATCGTTAGTGGCTATTGAATTGAAAGAGTTGAAATGAAAACACTTTTTGAGGTTCAGATGATCAATGTACAGGGTCCATGTATAGTCCTTCAAATCTTGTTTTGAGACAGTTGACATGACGAAAAACAATTATTCGGACCCTTGAATTGCATTGTCACTTTCATATTGTATTATTTCCCTGAATTGTTGAATATTCAAGTTCATTTGGTGAAAGTAAATTATACACTTTATATACATTTATAGGAAATACAAAAAAAATCTGTGACATATTTAAACATACTTAGAAATTAAGGCTTTCGTAATTCAAAATGAAAAGAAGTTTCTGAAACCAAGGTCTCTGTTTAAAGTATTATTGATTATGGAAAATATGACCATATATATCAATATATCATATTGAACTGTATAATCACAAACGCATTTAATTTGTACCGTGAGGAGATATATATCCTTTCTAATCAATCAAAGTAATTTGACCATATATACATGTTTGATAATGGCTAACTGATTCTTTTTTCGATTGCAACATGTTATTGTAATGGACAAAGTCGTGAATTTAAAATTATGCTATGAATACTTCTTACACAACAAACCAGTCCACCAACTTAAGTTAAAAGTTTAAATTTCACATTAGCTTTTTATTTCTTTATTTTGTTTCAGGTTAATTGTTATTCTTGATTAACTCGTCCTTCAAATTCGACAGAAAGTTAACAAAATACTTTCGTATGACATTAAAAAAATGTAAAACTCTACTTATGTTAGCTGACGGGCCAAGTGTTATCATCGCTTGGTGTTCATTGTCTTTCAACACTTATAAAAGTCTCCTCCTTTTAAAAAACAATTACCTGCAGACTGAACATTCCTGAACAGAAAAGATATATCTGGTTTTGTTTAAAGTAGTGGTTGCCTCATATATTCTTTCATATGAGGTTCGTTCTTTTCTGCTCTATTCAACTGTGTCCTGTTTAATTGTAAGTTGCAAGATTTGTGCCAACATGCTTTGTGGTCAATGAACGACTGTGCTATCCAAGATCTAAGTTTTCAAAGTACGCATAAATGCATTTATGAATCAAAGTCACGAAACCTCTTTATAATGTCAGCTGAAGTTTGGTAACTAGTCCTAACATTGAGATGTTTAGAATCAAAAGTACATATTAAGTTTTCGTCTGTAATTACTTTTCATAGGATGCAGTTTGCTTATTAATCAATATTATTTGAAATAGTCGGTTTGTCATATTCTACACTTACATTGATACGTCTCTTTTCTGTAGTCATGTTGTAAAACCTATGATCGTAAATTGGTGTAAAACTATACATATTCTTAGTGGTTAACCTACTACCATTGGCCTTACAAATAACGTATCAGTGACGTTTGAATCGGAAAAGTTAAAAAAAAAGACGTACAAAAAGTATGTAATTTAAAATTTGATGACCTAATTGTAGAGTACGATCCTAGGGTACATGTATTTTATTGTGACGTGTTATAGACATGTAAGTCTAGTACATAGACTTGTAAGATATTTTAGGTGAATGTTTTAATACAATGTTTTAAATGGTATTATTAAAGCATATAGTTACTGCTTAATATTCTGTATTTTTTATGAAAGTTATTATGTAGGAAGCAGTAGCTGTGTGAAGTAACGTGTATTATACAAATTGTAATGCTTGTAGTCTTGAACATATGATAATTGAAGCAAATAAGTTTTAATTAACATTTAATAAAGTAAAGTTAGAACAATTACAATGTTATGAGTTTTCTAGAAATATTGAATTACTGTCATTTGTATATTTGATAAACATGTTGAAGTTCATGTTATAATTTACCAGTTCATAGTATTAATCCACTGAATAATCCAACTGTATGTCTTGTATTTTTGTGAAGATCCAATTTTAGAAACTGTAGTAAATCGTAGTAAATTCCACACAACTGTGCTTGAATTTTATGACATGCGCAGTAGAACCCGTGTGTCACTTGGGACGATTTTTCAATAAAAACACTATTTTTACGTGTTGGCAACTGTTTATACATACTTCTTGTAATTCCTTTTAGTATTTGTAGTCAACGTCTTCAATGTTTTGTTGGTGTTAATGTTCATTATCCTTGATATTTCACATTTTGATTCGCCGGTGACACTTAAACTTTTCGCAGTGTTGTTAACGTATTGTGACTTCCGGTGGCGCTGTATATATTGTTGTATTTTAGTTACCATATAAATTTGTTTAGTACCATGCATAAAATGTTTATTATATAAAGGTTACTTAAATTGTATATTATTGTGATTTTTATAATTTATTATAGAATTTAAATATTTTGTTGGACGGCAAGCGCGCGATCCAACAATCCAACAATTTTCCAACTTTGCCAACAATCCAACATTGACGTAATTTCGACGCTTTGTCGTCAGTTCTGCTTAAACTTTTGGTTCTTACAGTTGGTATTTTTATTTGCTCGTTTTTTTAATTTTTAGTCAAAATGGTTAGTTTTTCTTAGATTTTTTTTTTTTTTAAAGGTAAATTTGTAAAGGAAAATAGTCAAGTTAGCGTTTTCACAGTTAAAAAGGAATATTTTACTTTAGCGGACTCTTTAAAGCTTTATTTCTAGTTAATTTTGTTAAAGTTAAGATTATTGAAATTGTTCATTGAAGTTCATGTTTACTGTTAACGTTTGTCTTTTTGTAATAAATAGGACCAAGGAGGTTATATTAGAAGGAGAGTGATACAAAATTAGCATCCCCAGGATAGCAGTTCTATCAGAGAAAAATGATAAAATTATAAAGAAACCGACATGTTTATCACCCACTTGACATGGCCCTCTGATGTTCCGGGCTGTTACCGCGAGTAGTTCGGACTATTAGATAATTCGCATGTGTCACGTGATTGTTATATATATATAAGGGATATTTGCAATTGAAACACAGAGAAATTTATCGGAAACAACGTAAAAGTGACTTTCTGTTATGACTGTTGATATTAACATTGACGGCAATGAGACGGATATTCGTTTTATTTCTATTGGTAATAAGTATACTTTTATCATAACATTTTAATTTTTAATTACTTAATAAAAAATATCACAAAAAACTGATTAACATTTCAATAATTGTATATCCGGTCAGTTTATGACAGCTCGGGTGTTTCCGTTCTTACTCGGGTATGTAATTAGGACAAAATCTCCCTCTGTGACAGAGTCGATCTCAACTAATTAACACCCACTTACAGAAAAGTCGGTAACATTTTATGTGTAATTATCGTCTTTCGTCCTCTCTCCTTCTAATATAACCTCCTTCATAGAATTAAATAGGAAAGTAGTCAGTTAAGGAATAATTTCCTAAAGGTCTGGAAATTATAATAAACAAAACAGTTTATGAATGGTATAAACTGTATTTCATTTTAGTTATTCAGGAAAGGCTCTGAAATATAAATAATAATAATAAACATTTTTTTTTATGTAACGGGTGAGGTCTCAGTTACAACTTTTACAAAAATAGTTAGAAAGATGTCTTCTGTCTAAATTCACTAGAAGTTAGGATTTCCTCTTAGGTACTTTATTTTCTTAGTAAGATAGCAGAACTCAGCCTGTTTATGTATTTTTCTGAATATTATCTCTTGAGTGTAGAGATGAGTTAATAAAAATCTCTTGAGTGTAGAGATATTAAAATAAGAAAATATCTCTTGAGTTTAGAGATAAATCACTAGATGTATTATACTGATTAGAATCTTGTCATATATGATTCTTGAAATGAATAAAATATAGAAAACTTGTATATGTGACTTTTAGCAAATGCCTATACTGACCAGCTCATATCTTGTCATACTGGCTTTGTTGTTTACAAACTACTCATAATATTTGAGTAAAACCTCTTGGGTCGAAGCATTTCAAACCCCTGCCCGCTACATAATTTTGGCATCCTCGGTGGGATTCATTAAACTTTATTGGATCCTGTGATACGAACCTTTTGAAGGGTAATAGAGTAACAGTGCAATGGGTAAACCAAGTCTGTTCGTTCAAGAAAGACCGACACATATAATAGGGGACATAGTAGCCAAGGTGAATCAGAAACAGTGAAATCCATACTCTCTATACCACTGATGAATAACCATGTCATTCTGGAAGTAATCAAGTTTATGAAGTTTCTCATGACTTGTCTAACATAGAGACTGAGGAAGAAGAAGAAACAGTAATTTTCAGACCCACATCCAAATTAAGTAAGATGCCAAGTCCTAGAAAAACTGGCTCTCCAAGAATGTCCTCCAGAAATAGAAAGCAAAATGATACAGAAAATAAGTCAGAACCTCAAAATCAAGATGATTCTGGGGTATATGATAGTATTAAAGAAGCCATACAAGATATGACTAGTCAAGTAGTAACAGCCATTCAAAATGCTTTTACTGGCATTACAAAACAATATAGGCATAGTAATGCTTCAAGTGAGCAACCAAAACATGCTAAAAGTATTACAATTGCTAATAATAGTAATTCATTTTCTAAAGTTAGAAAAAGTAAACCAAGTTTTACATCTTATAGTAATTTAGATTTTACATCAGCATCTGAGTGTGATGAATCTGATGATGAAATATTTAGTGATGCATGTTCTGATATTGATACTATTAGTATTGACACAGATGTTATAACCCCAAGTAAACGATCAAAGTAAAAAATTGGGTTTTCCTATGCCAAACTCCCTTCTTTCACAGGAAAAACAAATGGGAGGTATGGATTAATAGGTTTGAGGCAGTAGCAAACCTACAAAATTGGGATAACAGAAATAAATTGGGTGAATTGTTAACCAGACTTCAAGGGGAAGCTGGGGATTTTGTGTTCGACCAATTAAATAGTAAAACACTAAAGAATCACTCAAAATTAGCTAGAGAACTTAAGAATAGATTCGGGGTCTTTGAAAATAAAAGAGCATACAAGATACAATTTAATAGGCGTACCCAGAAATCTAATGAAGACACTGCAGACTATGCTGCAGAACTAAAACACTTATACGACAAGGCCTATTCTAACCGACATGCAAAAATCAGACAGAGAGACTTGCTCCAAAGATTTGTGATAGGACTGTCGGATACTGAAGCGAGAATTTATCTGGAACTTCATAAAGACCCAAAACCTATAGAGGAAGCAGTCCTAGAGGTCATTACATACAAGGAGACTACTTCTGAAACACATGAGGGCAGTTCAGTAAAACATCCCAAAGTAAGGCAACTAAAGAAAGAGAACACCAATTTCAACAAGCAAGATTCCACAAGTTCAGAAAAAGAGGTAATTTCAGTAACCAAGTCTGAATTACAGAAGATGTTTGAATAAATATACCTAAACAAGAAAAACAATGATGTGATACAGACATCAATAGCAAGACAGTTGAACAGACAGCCCTACAATGTAAATGCCCCACCCTATGTTCCTAATGGGAATTATAGGAATAACAATTCGGAAAGAACCAGTAACCCAGAAAACATCCCAAAATTTTACTACTGTGGTAAACCCGGTCATTATGCCAGAAAATGTTATAATAATCCCAATAGAGTAACCGATTATAGGAACAACAAGACCACGCCTCAAAGACAGACGAATAAACCTTACACTCCCCAAAACCTTGATAGCAGCCGGTCAGACGTATATACATTAAACTAGAAAGGGTTAACCCAGTTGACCAGAAGTTAGCCCTTAAGTTAAATGAAAACGGTCATAAATTGGACAATATTGGTGTACAAGTGCCAACAAGCAGTATAACTTTTAGTAATAGTAAAGAGGAAAATATTAGCAATAGTAATAAGGAAAATATTAGCAATAGTAATAAGGAAAATATTAGCAATAGTAATAGTAAATAGGAAACTAGTAGCAATAGTAATAGTAAAGAGGAAACTAGTAGTAATAGTAATAGTAAAGAGGAAACTAGTAGTAATAGTAATAGTAAAGAGGAAACTAGTAGCAATAGTAATAGTAAAGAGGAAACTAGTAGTAATAGTAATAGATCTTCTGTCACTTTAGAAGATACAAATTTAGATTGTTCTAATCCAATTTTAGGAATTGAACAATCAGTTGCAAGTAACGTTATTGCAAGACAAGTACTCCGAAGTGATGGAGTCTATGTCAAAGGACATATCCAAGGGTCTGAGGTTAATTTTACTGTAGATACAGGGGCAGTCCGGACAGTATCCGTGTCTGCCTTTAATAAAAATCCTCATGTTAATAGACCAATCTTGGAAAAGTCTAATACTTTAGCTTGTGCTGATGGCAAACCCCTAAAGGAGCTAGGGAAAGCTACTTTTGAAATAAAATTAGGTAATGTATGTTTTAATACAGAAATCATAGTTGCAAATATAGAAGACGAAGCTTTGTTATGACTAGATGTTTTGATGAAATCTCAGTGGGGTCCTGCTGACATAAAGTCAACAGAAGGAATTATGCTGCTTTGTGGTAATGCTGTCCATTGTACACAAATTGGCAAAAGAAATAAATGTATATGAAAAAATTATGGGAAAGCTTACTATGAAATATCCCCAAGGTCTGAAACTTTTGTTGATGTTTTCATTGACCAACTTGATGATGAAATTGATTCTCCTGAAACAGTTCAAGATTGCATTTTACAACCCACTGAGAAATTTTCAAAAAGATTTCCATTAGTAATGGCACCATGTTTAGTAATAGTAGCCAAGCTAACATAAGTCAAGATGTTATTTGTAATACTAGTACCTGTAGTATTATGAACTTATACATGTATGATCAAGATACAGTAATTGGTTCAGCAGAAGTTGTTGAACATGAACCAGAGATGCTTTTAAAATGTGAAGCCACACATGAAGTAAACAGCCAAATTGCAATGAGAAGACTGCAATTTCATGACTTAAATCTAGAATCTGGAAAGGGGGTATCCAAAGAAGAAATAGGTAGACATTTGATTAGTAAAGAAAAAGAACTGAAGCCAGAACCACCCCCGACAATAGCAACAATGCTCCAGTTGCACAAAAGAAACAGAAGAAGTCCCTGGTAGCTAGATGAAAAGACAATTAATTTTAGATTGAATAAGATGTACATGTATTTTTAATTTTTTAATAGAAATGTTATGGTATTGTTTATTTGAATTGTTAATATCAAAAGTACATGTAATGTATGGTTAAGATTAAAAGTTATTAGAAAAGTTATCTTTTTGGAAAGTTGAACAGTTAAGAAGTTATTTGTTTATGAGATATAGTTAAAGCTTTTAGTGTTAAAAGTTAAATTTTGGGTGCAATTTTGAACTTGTATTTAAATAGTTTGATACTGTTTGCATGGTAACTAAAATTTTCCTTCCGAAAACCTCTGGTTCTTAGCCATGTTCCACTTTGTTCAGAATGTTCAGTAATTTTACACATTTTTGTACATATATCTACAGCCCTCATGCTGATAGTCACTATGTTGAATCTTCTGGTGTATCTGTAAAATATATATAAAGAATATAATTATGTATAATTTTTACGTTTCTGGTATTATATTATGATGAATTTGTGTTGATGAGAAAACTAATGTCATGCAGTTTTGGAATAGTGTAAAGCAAAGGAAATATTTCCAACTTTAACTGTAAGCTTTTGCAAAAGTTAAAAGTATTTGCGGGGACGCAAATTATGGAAATGGGGTAAAATGTAGAGTACGAACCTAGGGTGCATGTATTTTATTGTGACGTGTTATAGACATGTAAGTCTAGTACATAGACTTGTAAAATATTTTAGAATGAATGTTTATGCGTTTCTCTCGGTTTTGGTTTGTTGGCCCGATTTTGTTTTTTGTCCATGGATTTATGAGTTTTGAACAGCGGTATACTACTGTTGCCTTTATTTAATACCATGTTTTGATTGGTATTATTAAAGCATATAGTAACTGTTTAATATTCTGTATTTTGTATGAAAGTTATTATGTAGGAAGCAGTAGCTGTGTGAAGTAACTTGTATTATACTACTTGTAATGTTTGTAGTCTGGAACATATGATAATTGAAGCAAATAAGTTTTAATTAACCTTTAATAAAGTAAAGTTAGAACAATTACAATGTTATGAGTTTTCTAGAAATATTGAATTACTGTCATTTGTATATTTGATAAATCAGTTGAAGTTCATGTTATAATTTACCAGTTCATAGTATTAATCCACTGAATAATCCAACTGTATGTCTTGTATTTTTGTGAAGATCCAATTTTAGAAACTGTAGTAAATCGTAGTAAATTCCACGCACCTGTGCTTGAATTTTATGAATGAAATGTATTGACATGCGTAGTAGAATCCGTGTGTCACTTGGGACGACTTTTCAATAAAAATACTATTTTTACGTGTTGGCAACTGTTTTTACATACTTCTTGTAATTCCTTTTAGTATTTGTAGTCAACGTCTTCAATGTTTTGTTGATGTAAATGTTCATTATCCTTGATATTTCACATTTTGATCCGCCGGTGACACTTAAACTTTTCGCAGTGTTGTTTACGTATTGTGACTTCCGGTGGCGCTGTATATATTGTTGTATTTTAGTTACCATAGAAATTTGTTTAGTACCATGCATAAAATGATAATTATATAAAGGTTACTTAAATTGTATATTATTGTAATTTTTGTAATTTATTATAGAATTTAAATATTTAGTTGGACGGCAAGCGCGCGATCTACATTGTAACAATCCAACAATTTTCCAACTTTGCCAACAATCCAACATTGACGTAATTTCGACGCTTTGTCGTCAGTTCTGCTTAAACTTTTGGTTCTTACAGTTGATTATTATTTTTTGCTCGTTTTTTTTTATTTTTAGTCAAAATGGTTAATTTTTCTTAGAAACTTTTTTTTGTTTTTAAAGGTAAATTTGTAAAGGAAAATGGTAAAGTTAGCGTTTTCACAGTTAAAAAGGAATATTTCATTTTAGTGGACTCTTTAAAGCTTTATGTCTAGTTAATTTTGTTAAAGTTAAGATTATTGAAATTGTTCATTGAAGTTCATGTTTACTGTTAACGTTTGTCTTTTTGTAATAAATAGGATTAAATAGGAGAGTAGTCAGTTAAGGGATAATTTCCTATAGGTCTGGACATTATAATAAACAAAACAGTTTATGAATGGATTTAAACTGTATTTCATTGTTAGTTATTCAGGAAAGGCTCTGAAATATAACTATTAATGATAAACATTTTTTTTTATGTAACGGGTGAGGCCTCAGTTACAACTTTTACAAAAATATAAAGAAAGAGGTCTTCTGACTAAATTCACTAGAAGTTAAGATTTTCTCTTAGGTACTTTATTTCTTAGTAAGATAGCAGAACTCAGCCTTTCTATGTATTTTTCTGAATATTATCTCTTGAGTGTAGAGATAAGTTAATAAATATCTCTTGAGTGTAGAGATATTAAAATAAGAAAATATCTCTTGAGTGTAGAGATATTAAAATGAGAAAATATCTCTTGAGTTTAGAGATAAATCACTAGATGTATTATACTGAATTGAATCTTGTCATATATGATTCTTGAAATGAATAAAATATAGAAAACTTGTATATGTGACTTTTAGCAAATGCCTATACTGACCATCTCATATCTTGTCATACTGACTTTGTTGTTTACAAACTACTCATAATATTTGAGTAAAAACTCTTGGGTCGAAGCATTGCAAGCCCCTGCCCTCTACATAATATTCCTGATGGTTTAGTAAACCACAACTTATTGGTGAATGTGAACTTTCTAGATACACATGATACCGTTGTTGTTAATAAGATATTTATGACACCCGTCGTGTTATTTCTTTGTTAAGTTTGGCAATGATGTAAAGTTATTATGACTGAGGAAGAATATCAGATATGATTTCTGACACACTTTTGTCATAATGGCCAATCAGCTCATGATGGCGACCGTAAATTTTCTTGAGTGATGACCATAATTTGATTAATTCATAGCCATGTCTTATCAACTTTTTAGAAAGCAGTATTCATTGTTCAACAAAATTAATGTACTTTGGGGTAGCTTTAGAGTGAGACACATTTACACTAATGCTGGTTAGGTTGGGATCTTGCTTCACTGAAATAGAAAATTGACTATAGGAAAATTAAAATCATCGCAATTGTGATAAATGTTGTTATTTTACTTAGCATCAATAGTCATTTCGAGAACAAGGTCTACATATGACGGCCATATTGGAATTTTTCTAAGATAGGTCTATATCCTAAATGTTTATAAGCATCATAACTAACAATGTTCAAAATTTCATATTTTTACCATATAGTAGTTAATTGTGCTGCTGGACTTATTATGCCAAATGCTATGGTGAAAAAATTAGGAACCTACATAAATCTTTGTTTACTTTTTGAAAAAAAAAAAAAAAAATGAAAACGATTTATGCACAGAGTTATGTCTCTATGATCACCGCTTCACTACTAATAAGCTGACACAATAGGGTGTCCAGAAATTATTGGTAAATTATAACATATAGATAAATCAACACATTTTTTGTCTACTCTAGGTTTCATATCCGTCCATACATTACCATACCTATTTAAAGGCAATTTTGAAATATTCATGGTTCTTCGCAAAGTTTGAGAAAAAGTTTCAACGCACTCGACATCTAGAAATAATTATACTATACAAAACTTTTAAACAATAGATATAAGGAACAATTGAAAACTTTGGCAGGCATATTTAACATTTCCCATACGTTTATGTTCAATTGGGACCAGTATTTCAAATGGCTGAAAAAAAATTTGTTGCAATAAAAATTAATTGGCGAAAGAAATATCAGGCCATCGTTTCACAAAGAATCGTACGACAAACTTAGATCGTACGACGGTCGTAAGTCAAATCGTAAGTTTTTGACCGTTTCATAAACAATCGTAAGTATTATTTTATCGCAAGTTTGATCGTAAACTTACGAGTATTTACAGGCAGTCGTAAGTCATACCGAAGTGATTTAACCTGTCGACAATTTGTTAAAATCAACCACATTACATTATACTGAAGAAAAATAAGCTTCATTGGACGATGAGAATACCAGAAGTTACGTTATTTTGTCCCAATCATTAGCAACTGAAACTTTAAATTCCTGAAATAATCGTATTTCTCACATTTGACTTTATTTTAGTGTATATAGTTAACGTGACGGTGCCCGAATTGCACCTATTTTGACAGTTTTTTCACCTACGTTTTTTTATGATCAAGAAATAAATGTCATTAATGTGTCTATTTTGAAGCCCTATCCTTCTTTATTGTATAGGTACACCAATTTAATTTTAAATCCCATTTTGAATCATAAAAAATGGGTTTGAATCAACCTCCAAACTGTTCATGATTCTGTAATGAGGAGTACCCAAATTGCATCCAAGCTCAAATTCACATCGTAAAAAGTCTAATAACCGAGCTTTTGTTTAATTTCTTGAAATATTTTGAACAAATGGATATTAGTCTATGCTTACTCAAGATTCATATTTTACGAAATGGATACTTATAATATATTGTATTTGCTAATTTTAAAAAGATAGTTTCTCTTATGTCCAGTGAATTCACGCATGCCTTCCAAAAATAGCTTATTTTGAATAAAGGAAAGATTTTTTACTACGAAATACAGTTGAGTTTGAACCAAATATACTGCCAAGGATGCAGAGCAAACATTATATATATATTTCAATCTGATATATATAAGTACATCAATTATAACAAGAACGATTTTGTTTATGTTACTGTGTTGATATGACAAAATCAGCTTATGCGATATCACGGGCCGCGCGGACATCGGGGACTCCACTGTACACTAACACAAAATAAGCCATGATCCAAATGAATAAGAAATTTGGGAAAATAAAAACCTTCAGATACAAAAACAAATAAATGATAAAAAAAAGACAGATAATAATATGCTTTTAATATTCATTTTTAATGCTGAACATATTTTATACATGTTCATACATAACATTAAAAATTACTTATAATTTCTAGTAAGAAAAGTCCCAATGAATTTGACTTCATCATTCTTCACAATAGTAAAAACAGACCACGCAAGAAAAAAGAAACCAACCGCCTGTCAATTCAGTCTTCTAAAAATATTAAAGCAAAAAACAAATCTTAAAACTGGTTTGAACACTTACCACATGACATGTACCATGCTTACCTCACTAATCTAATTCCCATACTAAACCCAAAATAAACCCTGATATTTCAAAATACGATGGTATGAATTCTCTTCCTGGTTTTGAAAGAACGATTTTTATTATATATATAGACATGAACACAGCTGTCAAAGAAAGCACCCATAATCGTAACTTTACCTTACGTTTACGTTACGTTTACAATCACCTTTGTGAAACACCCGTAATCTTACGCTTAACGTAAGTGTAATCGTAAACGTAGATCGTACGATTCTTTGTGGAACGATAGCCAGAGACTTATTATAAAGTCTCTTGAAATTTTGAATAAGGATCCGATTTCATGCTTCTCGGTTATTTACTTTTTTCGTGTTTCATGGACTTTACCTGATCAGACAATATTGGGAATTCACCTTGAACTTGTTACGATTTTAACAGAAAATCAATAATCAGCTGATATCATTTTATGGCTGTCATAACTGTAATGGACTACTAAAACTGTTGAATGTATTGTTTTTAGAAATACTGTGTTTAAATTGCGTCCCTCACATGTCACACTAACCACTTTGTGACGCACGAGTTTGAAGCATAGTTTGGCACTTTTATCTCTGGTTCGGGAAGGAAAAGATGTCTAAAAGCATGAACAATCTCTCATTTAAAACTTCATCCTTTACCTTTGATATAGATTACTGATTTGAGAAGGTTCTTTAAAGTCTTTTTGGCGATGATCCGGTGAAGAAAACTGTCAGTATAAAGAATTCTAAAGGGGCGAAAAAATATATTCACCCAGGGGACATCCGGATTGGAACTTTTTACTACCGATACCGGTATCAAAATCAATTTGATAGAAATAAATGATGAACTTCTGCAATGTGACTTTCCTTGAAAATTCACTAACAATCTTTATCCTCAGAGGACAATGATGTATCAATGTGTCAATCAGAATCAAAGACTGTCTCCATCGGTTTGATAAATCGTCATAGTGTTCTTATTATGTAAATATGAATGGTCAGACTGAAATCATTTTTATTAACAGATATCCTTAACCTGAACGGAAAGATTTTTTAATATTCTGAAAAGTGCAGTATGTAGTTACAAGGGTGCGCATGTAAACTTATTTGATATTCAAGTTTAACAATTAAATCAATTAATTAATAAAACCTGGATAGTTTGTTATACATTTTGTCCTTAAGACTTGGACGTAGTATCATTTGCTATTATACGACATCCCATTTTTAAAATATTCAAAAGCAAGCCTGACAAAAAATACTAAGTGAAAGCAATGAACAATATTGAAATCCATAAAAATGACCGATGTATGTCTTTTTACATTTTTAGCCATAGCGTTGTCAGTTTATTTTCGATTTATGAGTTTGACTGTCCCTTTGGTATCTTTCATCCCTCTTTTATGTTGAACACAATCACTACAAACCATTAAAGTCTGAAATGGCCTATATCTGTACTCGACTGTACTGATTTTTTTCTAGACCAGTCTGAATTGGTCTGACTTTTACTTGACATTACTCGACCCCAGTCTGAACAATACTTTACTGTACTGAAGCGTACTTGACCCTTTGTGTCGTTAAAAAAAGTCTGAACTATTACTCGACCAGTTTGAAACAGTCTTACATGTAACCCATTCTCGACATGTGCAACGCCTATTTTTCCAGTCTAAACCATACTTAACCAAATGTCTGAACAATACTCGACCAGTCTGAACCATACTAGACCCCAAAAAAACTCTACTTTTTTAACTGTTAAAATAAATTTCTGTCTAACTGACATATATAACAACAGCCAACAAAATCTATAAAAAAAATTAACCTTATAAAAGTAATATATCTCTGATTATATTTAGGATAAACAAAAATATTATATATAACTTAAATCAAAAAGAGATAAAATTAAATAAATAAATAAAATTGTTTTTCTGATTAGTGGTGAAATAAAAAGTATAACCTCTGCTTTGGGTCTTATTCATAAATAAGATCACACCTGGTCAGAGGTATTAAATTATAAATAACATTGATTCAAAATTGCAACATCCTATTTAAATTAAATAACAAGGCCTTTCGAATATACATGTACATGTATGTACTAGATAAGTATTACACGAATTTAAGGAAATAGGGCTTTTCTTTTTACCTGTAAAACACACATGTATTGAGGTAATTAGAACATATGAAAGTGCTTTTTGTATGCCATGTTTATTTGACAAAATAAAAATACTTATAATAATTGGAATTGTTTTACTGTTACTTTGGAATACATTTCCTTTTTTTAAAAGGGTATCAAGGATTGCTATGGAAATTCTATCATCGTGATTATATTAACTTATTGGTTTAATAAAACGAAACACTTAAGCTCTCATTTTAAAAAAAATCATTAAGTTGTTTTATATACTACTTTATATATATCTTAACAAAAATCACATTCACTGCATTATTACTTGAACTCAACTTACACCATAAATCTATACTAAGCTTAAGTTAATGGTGAAAGTAGTCCAGTTACCATAAAAAACTTCCGAAATATTCATAAAATTTTGCATAATATTGAAAATATTGGTCACAATTCATTTTTTTAGATTAGTTGATCAGCTTGTTTTATTTATATTTAAAAAAAAGTTGATTTATATTATTATGTAAGTGTTGATTAATATTGAGTTGAAGTTATATTATGATTGATTATTGTGAAATTTTAATTTCAATACTGTATTGAATACATTTTTAATTTCAAGTTGTTGTTCAAATTTCAAAAAAAATATTAGAAAAAATCCTAAATAGATCAAATTCAGTTGATTGATAAAAAGAATAGGTCTAGGTTGGTTAAGACTTGGTCGAGTGTGGTTCAAACTAGGTCGATTATAGTTCAGACAAGGTCGAGTATGGTTCAGAATAGGTCGAGTACGGTTCAGACTAGGTCGAGTACGGTTCAGATTCGTATAAAATTATTGAGTACTGGTCAAGTACACATTCAGATTGTTAAGTCTGGTTCAGACTACAGTCGAGTATTATCAAGTAAATCTCAGACGAATTCAGACTGGTCGAGTAAAAATCAGTACAGTCGAATACAGATATAGGCCATTTCAGACTTTCAATGGTTTGTAGTGAATGATGAATTGATGAAACACAGGGAATCAAATGCATCTTCTGTCTTTTACTCTTATATGACTCCAATAACGGGCTCAGTATTTTCAAATCAAAAGAATATTTGCAATAATTAGAGTTGTAACAAAAAATCATATAAAGTTATTATATAGCAGTTTTCAATTATTCAACTCCCGAATGTATTTTATAAAATTGGTTGTTCTAATAAAAAAAAAATACGAACTATACCTTAGCATGATTTACGATATATTTGCGCCTTCTTTTAGGTTTAAGTTTGTTACCCCGATTTTTTTTTGTCCATGGTTTTATGAGTTTTGAACAGATGTATACTACTGTTGCCTTTATTTCTCCTGTGTAAATGGCTCGAATTTCATACCCAAGAAATACCCTAATAAGGTAAAAATACAATTTATAAAATAAGTATCAGACAAGAAGGCTGGAAGTCTTAATGGACAATGTCTCAATTACAGTTTGAACTTCATCCCAAATATGTCTACACCATTTGCATTAATTTCCATTGTTCAAGCTTGGTGAAGCTAGCTTGAGGGTACCCAAATTGCATCTATTTTCGACTTTTTTTCGCCTACGTTTATTGATGATCTACACCAACATTGGCATCCTGGGTTTATTTTGTAGATGTATCCCTATTTACTTTGAATTTGCACTTATTTATTTTGGAATCCATAACAAATTCTCTGGAACTAAAATTATCAAGATGCTTGATTTCTTGATGTTACGTTTTGAAGAGGAGTTCTTCAACAAACTATCGGTATTCCCATGGAAACCAATGTTGCCCTCTTCTTGTCGAATTGTTCCTTTATTATTATGAGGCTCAATTCATAAGCAACTTATTTGGAAGAAAGATAAGAGGTTTGCAACATCTATTTTGTATATAGATGTTCTTTCATCTAATAATTCAAAATTCGGTTGAACGAATCTATAACATGGAACTAGAGAGATACAACCGATACAGTTATATATGCCTATCATATTGACCTACATCTAGAAATTGACAATATGAGGGTCGATTGAAAACAAAACTGTGCGACAACATAGATGATTTCAGCTTCATATTTGTGAACTTTTCGTTTCTATGTAGCAACATACCAGCAGGGCCTGTATGAGGAGTATCTCCCAATTTCCAAGAAATTTGTCGTTGTTTGTGTTTCCTATAAAGATTTACTTGATGAAAGATTGCTGCTAACATGAAAGCTATCACATCAATAGTCCTAAATGGTGAAGTTTAAAAATCCTTCATACATTTAATTGACGCCAACACGAGTTCGTTTGCTGTTATAGAATATCCGTTTCACAGAAGATATCTAATATGTGCCTTATGTTATATTACAATCTCGGTCTTTTGCTTTTAACCTTTCGAATAAGACTTTTAACTCTGTTTGAAATAATACGAGCAACTCGACGGTGCCATTGCATGGGGCACCTGAAATCATCCTCAGGTTTTGGTTGGGTTCGTGTTGCCTAGTTTTAGTTTTAGCTTTAGTTTTCTATGTTGTGTTTTTAAGTCCGTCGTTACTCCTCTTATATGCGTTGCGGAACATATTGACTATATACCTGTTGTTCCACTCTTGATAAGCTTTCGATTGAGATATGCTATATATCTGTAATTAGGGGCTTACGGGTAATAGCAGTCCATTCCATTATTCAAAATATCCATTTCATCATTCAAAATTGGCTATTTCTCAATGTTCACACGTATTTCGATATTTAAGTCCTTCGTTACTCCTGTAATATCCGCTGTGGAACATATTGACCCTATACATTTTTTCTCTCTTAATAAGCTTTCGATTGAGGTATTATATATATATCTGTAATAAGGGGTTGGAGGGTCCTACCAGGCCATCCTGTTATTCAAAAAATCATTTCATTATTCAAAATTGGCTATTTCTCAATGTTCACGCGTATTTCGATATTTAAGTCCTTCGTTACTCCTCTTATATGCGTTGCGGAACATATTGACTATAATACCTGTTGTTCCTCTCTTAATAAGCTTTCGATTGAGATATACTATATATCTGTAATTGGGGGCTTAAGGGTAATAGCAGTCCATTCCATTATTTAAAATATCCATTTCATTATTCAAAATTGGCTATTTCTCAATGTTGACACGTATTTCGATATTTAAGTCCTTCGTAACTCCTATAATATCCGCTGCGGAACATATTGACCATATACCTTTTTTTCTCTCTTAATAAGCTTCGATTGAGGTATCATATATGTATCTGTAATAAGGGGCAGGAGGGTCCTACCAGTCAATCCTGTTATTCAAAAATTTATTTCATTATTCAAAATTGTCTATGTCTCAATGTATACGCGTATTCGATATTTAAATCCTTCGTTACTCCTCTAATATGCGCTGTGGAACATATTGACTATATACTTTTTATTCCTCTCTTAATAAGCTTTAGATTGAAGTATAATATGTATCTGTAATAAGGTGCTGAAGGGTCGAAGCAGTCCATTCCATTATTCAAAATATCCTTTTTATTATTCAAAATTGGCTATTTATCAATGTTCACCCTTATTTCGTTATTGAAGTCCTTCGTTACTCCTCTAATATGAGTTGCGGAACTTATTGACTATATACCTGTCGTTCCTCCCTTGATAAGCTTTCTATTGAGGTGTAACATATATCTGTAATAAGGGGCTGAAGGGTCAAAGGGTCTTAATTTTCACGCGTATCTTGGCATTTATCTCCTCTGTAATGTCTGTAATGCTTATTGCGGCACATATCGATTATACTTAGTTCATTACTCCATTCATAAGCTTTAATTTTGTGTACATTTTTTCCCCTTAATTATGAGCTGACAGGTGGCAGTAGTTCATTTCATTATTCAAAATAAGTTATTTTTCAATGTTCACGCGTATTTCGATATTTAAGTCCTTCGTTACTCCTCTAATATGCATTGCGGAAAATATTGACTATATACCTTTAGTTTAATCTCTTGATAAGCTTTCGTTTGACGTATAAGGTATATCTGCAGTTAGGAGATGAGGGGTCATAGCAGTCCATTCCATTCTTCAAAATTTCAAAATATTTATTTCATTAGTAAAAATTGGCTATTTCATAATGTTCAGGCGTATTTCGATATTTAAGTCCTTCGTTACTCCTGTAATATCCTTTGCGGAACATATTAATTATATAACTTTTGTTCCTGTCTAAGTAAGCTTTCGATTGAGGTATAATATATATCTATAATTAGGGGCTGAAGGGTCCCCGTAACAGTCCATTCCATTATTCAAAATATCCATTTCATTATTCAAAATTGGCTATAATTTCGTAATTTTCACGCGTATCTTGGCATTTATGTCCACCGAAACGTCTGTAATGGTCATTGCGGCACATATCGACTATAAATTGGTGTATCTATTAAATATATTATATCTTCCTTTTAGTGTATATAACTATTATGCATACAAATGTGTGTAACTTATTATGTTCATGTGCAGGTTAGAAAAAAAAAGAAATTTAAAATAGAAAACAATATATATATATATATATTTTTTTTTTCAAAACCTGTGCATTTGTAATAGAGATAATTATGTTTGAACTTGGTAAACTTCTTTCTTTTTGAAATTACTGACATGGTGTAATTTTTTTTTTTTTCAAATATTGGAAATTCAATGTATAATTCTAACACATACTAACAACTGTATAAATATGATATTTACTAATGTAAACGATGCTGGGATAAGTTACCGGTACTTTATGTTTTAAACTAACAAATGTACAGTTTTTAATAACATATGATAAATTAAAAAAAAAAACAAAAAAAAAACAATTGACTATATACCTTTTGTTCCTCTCTTGATAAGCTCTGGATTGAAGTATAGAATATATCTGTAATAAAGGGTTGAAAGGTCATAACAGTCCATTCAATTATTCAAAATATTTATTTCATTATTAAAAAATGACTATTCCATAATGTTCCCGCGTATTTTGATATTTAAGTCCTTCGTTACTCCTGTTATATCCATTGCGCAACATATTGACTATATAACTTTTATTTCTGGCTTAGTAAGCTTTCGATTGAGGTATAATATATGTCTGTAATTAGGGGCTGAAGGGTCCCCGTACCAGTCCATCCATTATTCAAAATATCTATTTCATTATTCAAAATTGGCTATAATTTCTGAATTTTCACGCGTATTTTTAGATTAATGTCCTCCGTAACGTTTGCCATGGTCATTGCGGCACACATCGGTTATACTCAGTTCATTACTCCATTCAAAAGCTTAAATATTGTGTATATTTGTTTCCCTTAATTTTGAACTGACGGGTGGCAGCAGTTCATTACATTATTCAACAAAAGTTAATTCGCAATGTTCACGCGTATTTCGATATGTAAGTCCTTCGTTATTCCTCTAATATGCGTTGCGGAACATATTGACTATATACCTTTTGTTCCTCTCTTGGTAAGCTTTCAATTGAAGTATAATGTATACATGTAATTAGGTGCTGAAGGGTCATAGCAGTCCATTCAATTATTCAAAATATCCTTTTTATGATTCAAAATTGGGTATTTTTCAATGTTCACCCGTATTTCGATATTTAAGTCCTTCTTTACTCCTTTTATATGCGTTGCGGAACATATTGCCTATATACCTGTTGTTCCTCTCTTGATAAGCTTTCGATTGAGGTATAAAATATATCAGTAATTAGGGACTGAAGGGTCATATCAGTCCATTCCATTATTCAAAATATTTATTTCATTATTCAAAATTGACTATTTCATAATGTTCAGGCGTATATCGTTATTTAAGTCCTTCGTTTCTCCTCTAATATGCGTTGCTGAACACATTGACTATATACCTTTTGTTCCTCTTTTGATAAGCTTTCGATTGAGGTATAATATATATCTGTAATTAGAGGCTGAAGGGTCCTACCAGTCCATTCCATTATTCAAAATATCTATTTCATGATTCATAATTTGCTATAATTTCTTAATTTTCACGCGTATTTTGGCATTTGTGTCCTCCGTAACGTCTGTAATGGTCATTGCGGCACATATCGATTATACTCAGTTCATCACTCCATTCATAAGCTTTAATTGTGTGTATATTTTCCCCCTTAATTATGAGCTGACAGGTGACATTAGTTAATTTCATTATTCTAAATAAGTTATTTCTCAATGTTCACGCGTATTTCGATATTGAAGTCCTTCGTTACTCCTCTAAAATGCGCTGCGGAACATATTGACTATATACATGTTGTTCCTCTCTTGATAAACTTTCGATTGACGTATAATGTTTATCTGATATTAGGGGAATAAGGGTCATACATGTAGCAGTCGATTCCATTATTCAAAATATCCAATTCATTATAATATATTTGCTATTTCCTCATTTTTAGGCGTATTGTGGCATTTAGGTCCTCCGTAAACCCTCTTATGGTCATTGCGAATCAGGATATAGATATATTGTCAATTTTTTTTTATATTTATTTCACTATTCATCGCATCAAGTTGAATAATGAAACGTTAACTATTTCATTATTCATTTTTTAATATTGAAAAGTGAATAGTGAACTATTTCATTACTCATTATTGAATAATGAATAATGAACTATGAATAATGGACGTACTTCAGCGCGGTACAGCATACCTACCCTCGCTTTTGTTTTTTTAATGATCATATTTGTCCTATTAGAATCGAAATAATTCATGGAAGCCATAGATTATTGGAAATTTACATTATATTTATAATATTTCGCCTGAAAGACTTAAGGGATTGTAAATCTCTTCTGCATCGTACACGAATAGAGTTTTAAGCCTAGAAAGGTTCACTGTACCATTACTTTCTAAACTTTCAATGTCATTATGTACCAACATTTTATAGGAATAATTTTATTTTCAATTTTCACACGCGTCTGTTTCCTGTGATCTATTCAGGAAATAATGTTGAAATATACGGAAATATAGTTGTTTGTTAAAGTTTTTTTTTAATTCGTAAATTTATAAGGAAGTTATAGAATGGCCTGATTTTATGTACATTTAAAAATTACATAAATGGTAATGATGGAATATTTCCTACTGCCATTTTTAGTTGGTTTGCTCATAAGTAAGTGCTTTATATCGGACATTGTCAATTTCAATATTGTGATCATATTAATTCAATCTATATTATAAATATAATATTGCTTTTTTGTCGGAGAAAAACTAAGTTTTATTTTTATTAGATACTTTTATTCCAAATTTGAGTAACACAATCGAGCAACAGCTAATGCGGCCAGTTTTCTTAAAGTTTTAACACAAATACAAAACGTTCGATGATGAGAAAAATTCGGTAATAGTTCTTAAGGCGAAGTGTACGTAATTGCACGCCCATAGCGGAATACGGGATTAATAACGTTCGACGTTAGTTACGCAAGTTATTTCCCTTACTCCAAGAAAGGACACACGAAAGAGAAACTACTTTGTGCGGTCTATCATGAATCCAACAAGCATGCCTATGCTGTCTGCAAACCTAATCATGAGAAATTATCTGAATTAGTCCAGTTAGAAATCAAAGCATTCTATTGTTTCGTGCAGCTTGACCTTAATACCAATTGACTGTTTTTGTTTTAGACACATGAGACATGGCAGGCATTTCGTATCAAATCAACCGATTGTAAAAACGCCTCACAACAGAATTATTAATAAATAAACATGTGACAATTCTACTTCTATTGATATCAAATTAATTTAAATGAAACCTTAATTGACCCAACAATATAGTTTTGAACGAAAACACACAGTACTCAACATAAAGTTTGAGGTTACCGAACAATTAATGAATGACATGTGAAATTAATTATTAGATTAAAAAAACGTTGACATGTTCGTATTTTGTGCAATTGAACATTTTATGACATATTTTATATCCATTTAGAAAATAAGACGATACCAAGAGAATATAATTTGACCACTAGTCTTACAAGTCAGAAGAACAAAGACGAAAATTAACAAATTAGACAAAAAAAAAATACTCATAGTAAACTAATAAGTGATCACTCTAAACATTTATCTTAGAATAAGTAAAAAACGATGTCATGCAACTTCCAGTTTTCAACTTTTTCTACATGTGCAGAAAATAAACAGGTGTCTTCTATTCCGTCCGAAATTTATGGGTAAACTGAATCTAAATTTAGAACCAAATTGAAATTGAAAGTACAAATACACATGATTTATGTACGAGAAAAATATAACACGTCATTTCTTCTTTTTCAAATTCCAATTTCGAAGAGATACATAGCAAAATTTGTTTTCTTTTATTGTGCCTGTGTGCATCATTTCAAATTAGAGAAAAAAATGTAATGTTGAAGTAACGTTTTATTCCCAAGTCTATATTCAAGATTATGAATGAATAGAATATATCATTACGGTTAAAAAAAGAGGCCAGGAAAGTCTTGTGGCACTTGTAACTGTAATTTAATGTTGAGTGGAAGGAGAGGTGAAATGAGTTGAGACTTTTGATACATTTCGATAGCATTTTAAAGATTTTTTTTTTAATTTAACCGTAGTCTACTGCAAGGGGTGCTTAAATGACCTCAATGATTATCCAGGAAGATCTCGCACTCGGTCAGCTATATGCTTTCATTTAGTTCATGATAATAGGTCATAATACCAGAATTGAGAAGCTTGTCGTGTACTAGCAGGGGGATCCAGTCATTTAAAAAAGGGGGGTCCCAACCCAGGACAAATGGGGGTTCCAACTTTAAATCCCCATTCAAATGCAATGTAAGAATTTGGAGTTTTATATCATTTACATTCAACGGTGTTTTTTTTTTTTTTTTTTTATAGGATATTACTTTTTTTATTATCAACGTTGACCCCCCCCCCCAAAAAAAAACAAAAAAAACAAAATAAAAAAAATAAATGTATCCGATAAAAATCGTTGAATGTAAATCATTTTAAACTCCAAAGTTTTGTATTATTGGACTAATAGTTTACTGGTTGTTATTCACTTGGGTACTGTCTGTCACTTCACAACATCGTATTTGTTTTTCGTAAAAAAAAAATTCAGGAATAAGGCTGTTGATTTTTTCGTTGGATTTTTTTTTATCGGGGTTTTTGTGGCCTGCACATTATGTTTTTGTCACTTTAATTGTTGAAAATAGTTTGGTTGTTAATAGTTATTGCTTACAACGACTTCATTTAACCAGTGGCGGGTAGTTGACTCATTGGATGTTATACCACATCTCCTTATTGTTTTATATGATATAAATAGGAAAGGTATGCATTTGCATTATGCAGAGGCTATATTCGTACGGCACTTCACTATGTAAACCCGTGTAGCAATACAGTATGAATAATATCCGTGCATTACACTGAGTACATTCTTATAACATTTTATTAGGTAAATTTTTAAAGCATCGAACATGATAGTTCTCATAAGGCCGCATTCTTATATAAATAACTTTACACCAGTTAATTTAAAGCATCACTCTATATGCATCGCTATTTAAAGCATCCCCCTACACAAATATTAATGCATTACGCTGCATGGCTATGTTACAATCGTTATTGCACTGAATTGGTACGTCGATCTCAAAAGGATCATATAAGGTGTAAAGTTTTCATTTTGAATATACATGTATGAAACGTCTGCGACGGGTAATCAAATGGTAGTTATACCAAATACTCCGATCTTTTCTAAAAAAAAAATGTATACATAAGCGAGTCCTTCTTTTAGACCTCATTGCGGTCTAAAAAATTCTGACGATTAAATGAAATGAAGCGCTTTTCTGAATTAACCTAGATAGGGCAGAACATTTTAAAGCCACGGATGTATAAGAACTAAAATAGTTGAAGAGCCATAGTATGCATTATGCTTATTTTTTAAATTCGTGTTACCCCCAGGGTGACTGGGAAAAATTTAAAATCGTCGCTTGGTCTTCTCCCGACCGGCAGGAAAACATTTGCCGAAGAGGAGCGTCTGTTTGGCTGAGCAGGATTTATTAAACTCGCAGTCACGTCCGATCAGAATGGGAACGTTAAATCCGATGCCTCGTGTAATAAGAGTGCCACACTATATGCCCGTTAAAAACAACAACTATAATTTAAGGGTTGAGTATGTGGACTGTTGCACGCGGCAAAATTTCTGTCCCTATCCAATATATTCTAATGGCACTCCAAATTTCCCAGACCATCATCCCGGATTGCCTGTTATGAACAAAACTTCCTATTGTATTTATTATTTACTTGTTCCGTCGTCCTGAACATGCATGAATTATTTGCCACTGGACGTTAAGCAACCAACAACCAATCAATCAATTTAAATCCTTAATAAGGATTTTTAACAAATAATGCATGGAACAAACAAATATTTTCTTATGTTACTGAAACTTCATTCAGCAAACATTACATCATTCTTTGTCATTTAGTTAAAGAAAAGGTAGAGTGATCGAGATTGGAAATTTTGTAAAATGAAATATGTTTTGGCAGAGATGCATCTTGAGCATGTGTGTAAACATGACTAATGAAATAGGTTTATAATGTAGACTATATTGTGTGCAAATCGTCAGATTAACAACATGCTGAAATGACGAACATGAAAATATGCTGAAAATAGGTCTACTTTTTTAAATACAAACATGCAGAAGTAAGATTAAAAACGAGGTGTATACCCAATCTAACTATTAAAGCCGATACATTAATGCTGTCAAAACTGTGTTAACCGGGACAAATTCAAACTCGATATTTGATTCATAAAAGAATTAAACAATCCATGCCAGCATTAAAAAAAGTTCGGAAATCACTCTAATATAGAAAGATGAAATTAAAGTCTACAAACTAGCATTTTTTTTTGCGACAGAAATATTCTTTAAAATAAGCTAGTTTATTTCCTTATCAACTTATAGCCTTACATCATTTGTAATACATAGGAAGATGAGGAATACACGCGCACGCCATTGCTACGACATTGTACGGTATAATAGAGTTTCGACGTAGAAGTTGTGTTGACGTTACTGCAGACTATGACGTCGCCAGATAATTTTCATGTTCCGGCTAAAAAACTCAACTTCAACAGAGAGTAGCGTAAAAACAAATACGGTTGCTAAGGACTTTCTTTGCACCGATTGATTCGTCTTTCATTTTTAAATCGTATATCAATTTTGGAAAAAAATCAATTGTCCAACAAAATAAAAAATCTTGATTATGTAAAAATATCTGCTAATTTTGATGATTTTCCCTATATATCCTTTGTAATTTTGGTGTTTCATGTAGTTAATTTCAACGGCTCGTGTCTCAAAAACGAAAACGGTTACCCCCTTTTTTTATTTCATTTTCTGGTGTAATTTTACAAGCAGAATTCGTATGTGAAATTAAAAAAAAATCCATGGTGTAGTTTAATTACGTTCACTTCGCCTTAAGCACAATACTTGTCTGAGTGGGTGTTTCGCATTTCGATTTTTAGCATTAAGTCAGGGATTTGGATTGTTTTTTTTAATTAAACTTTTGATTGCCTCCTTTGATTCGTCCGATATAATAACATCAACTGTACCAATATTTCTGCATCAGATCCACATTTCGTCAACCAACGTCTCTTTAGTGATGCTCGATGACAAAATATCTGAAAATCCAAAGATTATATATTTAAAAAGATTATCAACCAAAAAGGACAAAAAAGTAAAGCCAAAGCTGGACAAGTAATCAGAGATTTGCACAATGGAGATAAATTCACCGCGCTGAAGTACGTCCATTATTCATAGTTCATTATTCATTATTCAATAATGAATAATGAAATAGTTCATTATTCACTATTCAATATTAAAAAATGAATAATGAAAAATGAAATGGTTTATGTTTCATTATTAAAATTGAAGCGGTGAATAGTGAAAAAAAAATAAAAAAATTTGACCGTGACACTATAGCTATAATATTTTGATTCGCAATGACCAGTAGCTGGTTTATTTTTGATATTTTGATATTTTGAATAATGGAATGGACTGCTGCGACACTTTAACCCCTAATTATAGATAAACTTTATACCTCATGCGAATTCGAAAGCTTATTACGAGAGGAACAAAATGTATATAGTCAACATGTTCCGCAACGCATATTAGACCTCTTAAATGTCGAAATATGCGTAAAAGTTAAGAAATAGTCAATTTTGAATAATGAAATGGATATTTTGAATAATGAAATGGACTGCTGCGACCCTTTAGCCCCTTTTTACAGATAAACCTTATACCTCATTCGAAAGCTTATTACAGGAGAAAAAAAGTGTATTTCGTCAACATGTTCCGCAACGCATATTAGAGGACTTAAATGTCGAAATACGCGTGAAAAGTCAGAAATAGCCATTTTTTTATAATGGAATGGACTGCTGCGATCCTTTAACCCCTAATTATAGATAAACGTTATACCTCAATCGAAAGCTTATAACGAGAGGAACAAAATGTATATAGTAAACATGTTCCGCATCGCATATTAGAGAACTTAAATGTCGAAATACGCGTGAAACTTAAGAAATAGCCAATTTTCAATAATGAAATGGATATTTTGAATAATAGAATGGACTGCTGCGACCCTTTAGTCCCTAATTATAGATAAACTTATACCTCATTCGAAAGCTTATAGCCAGAGGAAAAAGTGTACATATTCAACATGTTCCGCAACGCATATTAGAGGACTGAAATGTCGAAATACGCGTGAAAGTTAAGAAATAGTCAATTTTGAATAATGAAATGGATATTTTGAATAATGGAATGGACTGCTGCGACCCTTTAACCCCTAATTATAGATAAACTTTATACCTTATTCGAAAGCTTATTACGAGAGGAACAAAATGTATATAGTCAACTTGTTCCGCAACGCATATTAGACCTCTTAAATTTCGAAATATGCGTAAAAGTTAAGAAATAGCTAATTTTGAATAATGAAATGGATATTTTGAATAATGGAATGGACTGCTGCGACCTTTTAACCCCTAATTATAAATAAACTTTATACCTCATCCGAGAGCTTTTAATTAGAGGAACAAAATGTATATAGTCAACATGTTCTGCAACGCATATTAGAGGACTTGAATGTCGAAATACTCGTAAAAAGTCAGAAATAGCCAATTTTGAATAATGAAATGGATATTTTGAATAATGGAATGGACTGCTGCGACGTTTTTGTCCCTAATTATAGATACACTTTATACCGCATTCGAAAGCTTATTACGAGAGGAACAAAATGTATATAGTCAACATGTTTGGCAACGCATATTAGACCTCTTAAATATCGAAATATGCATAAAAGTTAAGAAATAGCCAATTTTGAATAATGAAATGGATATTTTGAATAATGGAATGGACTGCTGCGACCCTTTAACCCCTAATTAAAGATAAATTTTATACCTCATTCGGAAGCTTATTACGAGAGACACAACATGTATATAGTCAACATGTTCCGCAACGCATATTAGAGGACTTAAATGTTAAAATACGCGTAAAAGTTAAGAAATAGCCAATTTTAAATAATGAAATGGATATTTTGAATAATAGAATGGACTGCTGCGACCCTTTAACCCCTAATTATAGATAAACCTCGAGAAATAGCTAATTTTGAATAATGGAATTAACCGCTGCTACCCGTCAGCTCCTAATTAAGGAAAAAATCAAATACTTTATCAAAGTTTATTGATAGAGGAATAAATTGAGTATACACAATATAAGTCGCAATGACCATTAGAGGGCTTACTTAGGTCCTAAACATCGAAATACTCGTGAACATTACATTGTAAGCAATAGCTGATTTTGAATAATAGAATGGACTGCTGTTAAGGGCATCCGATACAATTTCTCGATTAAATGCCATTTTTATAAATTTGTAATATGTTGCAGGCCTTGGCGAGTTATAAAATAAAACACAAAATAGAATATAGGTCACCGTGCTTGTTTTTGAGGAAATTGAGGCTGAAAATTGGGGATTTGTGCAATTTTGTAAAAAAGTTAGTCAATGTTATAAAAATTTGGAGCAGATTTTTTTGGTCGTAAATTATTAAGATCGGGTTCAATCTGAAGCTGTGATAAGTGACAAAAAGGGAAAAAAATAAATCACTACATGAATAACTATAAAATTATCCAAGCCTTGCTTGTCATTGCGGACTAGATGCTCAAAGTGGTATTTTTTTAAACATAAAAAAATAGAAATAAACTGTTTCTGAAAATGTCATTTTTATAATTTTTTTGCATTAATTGTATTTTGTCATGCTTTCTCCAAATCCCAAATAAAAAATATAGGTCACCGTGCTTGATTCCATGATAAACGCGATTTATCCTAAAAATTGCGTCCCCCCTTTGTAACCTCAACTTTAGCGCTAAAGTGCACGACGTCGCTGGCAGACAATTTCGACGTTATCTCTGCAAATGACCGGAGACATTTTTCAGATGTATAAATATTGCTTGTAACATGTGTAAATTACTATCTATAAATTGGTAATATTGTTTCCGGAAATAAAATCATGTGAATAACAAATCCCTCTCTCCGTTTGTGGTCTAAGTGATAAAGATCTCAAAAACAGTTATTACGGACTGTTATTTTTTACGGCTTTTAAAATTAAAGACTCGCCAATTTAGAACTTGACATACAGATACATTTACTGTACACACTCGTATAATATTTCATACCGTATGTTGACCTCTAGATCTATTTTGTTTTGTTTGGTGGGCTGCAGTTTCATAACAAATATTCCCTAAAATCCTTTTATTCACGTTTTAATCACTGAGAAATCCGGTTTTGTTGATACGAATTAAAAGTTATTGTCGTTTGGACAGGACAATAAATCAAATTTAACGCGCATTGCAATTCGAATTAGAATTTACGTTAGTACGTAAAATATTTGGAATGCGAACTTAAACTAATTCGAATTAGTTAACGCGAATCGAATTCGAATTACGTGTGAACTCAGCATTATCCTGCAAACGGAACTTTTTTTTTGTACATAGATTGTAGCACATAAAGTAGGCCGTTTCTTTTCTCGTTTGAATTGTTTTACATTGTCATTTCGCGATCTTTTATAGCTGACTATGCGATATGGGATTTGCTCATTGTTGAAGACCGTACGGTGACCTATAGTTATTAATTTCTGTATCATGTTTGTCTCTTGTTGAGAGTTGTCTCATTGGCAATTACAACACATCTTCTGTGTTATATGGTCAGAAAACAAAAGCAAAATCTTATAAAGGAGAAGTCTTCAATTTGCTAAAGAATGCTTTTGTCCAAACAATGAAACTACTTTGATTTTTTTTTATTTGGCAAATACGATTGGATTAGTTGCGATTAAAATCCTTCTCTCATAGCGTTGGTCAATAACTATATATTTTTTTCCACCATATAGAGCGTACATAAAATATCGCACGTCCATTCCTCTGTCTGTCCTTTCAGTCCTTCTGGTTAATTAAATTTTTCAAGTGTACAATTCTTGTTAACTTTCTATAAAAGTGATATGGTATGGACACGCTCGAAAATCACTGCATATCAACTATTCTTTAAAAGAGTTATGCCATTCGGAAATATTGATTATATTGGAAATTGCACTGTATTTGCTGTCATTCCGTCATTTCTCTAATATATTTATAAAAAATATAAAAAAATTAAATAATAAACAGTTGCGCTACGAACTCATGATACGCTTGTCGTCTTATGATTTTGGATAATATGCTGTACCATGTTTACGACGGACAGACGGACGCGGGCATTTGTATACTATAATATGTCCCGTCAAATTTTTTCGGATGTATAAACATATTCTTGGCTATTGCCTCTTGTTAGATAAAATACGTGCAACGTGGAAGAAATAGGAACTTAAATAAAATTAAAAAAAATAAATAATCTTTATTTCAAGAGGACGATCCCATTAGTTAAAACTAATCTTCCTGAGAGTCCTCAAAAACTGTGTTCTTTTATAAAAGTTGTTCGGAAATCCGAATGTTGGAAAACACTTCTTTTTTTTTGGTGTCCAATCTTATTGCATACACTTTGTTAAACATGCTTTAGGTATTGACAATTTACTTGGAAACTCCCCCACATATACCCCCACGACACCTACCAATGAGGAAATCATAAAAATATTTAATTTATGCTCTTTAGAAAATTCAACCAAAGATGAAGAACTGGATCTTTCATCACTGTGTTTGATACCTCAACTACACAAGTATGTCCTACAAACAATGGTCTATTGATGGGTCTTCCAAGTGCTCCATGAAACCTATGCTTTAGTAACTAACAGCAATTTGATGAGCAATCAAAGCTGAACTTTAAGTTATTGTGAAACTGCTTATCCTACAGGTCTAAAACTCTTTCATCTTGAAACAGTTTTAAAATATTTGAATTTTCTAAACTATACGCAAGTATTATCCATCCTTACTAAGAGACTTTTTTAACGAATGTGTAGTGATTCTATTCATAAAAAGAAAAAAACAACGTAGACACGAATATGTAGTCTTTTGGAGGGATAAACCCTACTTTAATATAAAAAACTCAAAAACAAAAAAACCTTAAAAGATCTCGGATTCTGACATTAACAAGATGGTTGATTGACAACATATTTGTTACTTTTTTAGCAAACTATCAGCATTCCAATGTGACCCAGTTGTGCCCCTATACTTGCCGATTTGTTCCTTATTTTTGACGAGGTCCACTTCATACAGGAACGTCTTATCAAGAAAAAAAAAAGAAATGATCAATATCCTTTAACTTCCCTTCCGCCTTTTAGGTAATGTTCTCTCACCAAAGTATTCAACATTTTTTAGTGACTATGGTAATCGCATAGAGAGCCGTGGTGTAGTGGTAAGTGCATCGGACTACTAACACAGAGGTTCCTGGTTCGATTCCCGTTTGGGATGAAAATTTCAGGAACCCAATTTTCGGCTCTCCCTTGACACCATTTGCAAGTATGGTCTTCAGGAAACGATGATAGTCCGTCGGACGGGGACGATAAATGGCTGGCCCGTGTTAAGAGAGAGCCACATCTCTTGCACGTTAAAGACACCCTTGTAGATTTCGAAAAAGAGTAGGCTAAAGCCGCTACAAGGCAGCACTCGCACCCGCAAAGTGGAAAGGGATTAATATAAGTTGCAAAACTTGTTTCCCAATCCACTATAAATAAATATGTTTAAATTAAAAAAAAATAAATATATCATATGGAACATGCAAAATAAGGATACAACAGATAAAGTTGTGTCTGCCTTATATCTTTACTTGCATATAGAAATTGCCAATAAAGTGTCAGTAGAAAACAAAATGTTATGACAACAGTGATGGTTTCAGCTTCCTGATTTAAAACGTTCCATTTCTATGTACCAACATTCCAGCAATGCTTGAAGACGAAGTCTGTATCACCTATTTGATACGATACTATCGAGCTTGTAATTTCATATCATGACTTCAATGACAGAGCCTTCTTGATTACGAGGAATCTGTCCAATCAAGAGTTGTAAATAGTGACTCTTTGTAAATTTTACAGACACCATCACGTGTTAGTTGACCGCTAAGGAATACACGCTTCACAGATAACATCCGATATGTTCCTTCTGTCGTAATAACATTCTTTTTCCTTTTCACGATATTGACCAACCAACCGATTTAGACTATTTACCGGGTTTGTTATGACATGAATAACATGATTGGTTACACATGGGGAGCATATTTTGCTAAACCTTACAGAGAAAATTAAATAACCCCAAGTTCTTGATGGGGTTCGTGCTGCATGGTATTCAGTTTTCTTTGATATGTCTTGTGTACTATTATTTGTTTAACCATGGAGTTGTCATTTCTTTTTTATGATTTAATGTCCCTCAGATGTCTTTAAATCCTCTTTGATATTTAAAACCTGCCACTATGCCGCTAAGAGGGATAACAGGGGACCTAAATGAAAATACGCCTGAAAATCTAGAAATACCTCATATTTAATAATGGAATGGATATTTTTTAAGATGGAATGAACTGCTTTGACCCGTCATTACCTAGTTAGAGTGAAACATTATACGTCAGTCGACAGCTTATCAATTGATGAACTAAATGATAAGATATATAGAATTTAAACTGTGGGGTCACCAACGGTTCTTAACGCCTTTAATAATAAAATAATTCGAAAAAATATTCAGGAAAAACCTTTATGTTTTGATTTATATTATTGATATGAATCAACACATCGTATTATTCCAGATTCGTTTGTCTAATTGCTTTATTTAGGTGTTGAGAACCTTTGGTGACCCCACATATTCAGTGTCTTTAAAAAGTACATAGTGAGCAGTGATTGTTACCGACAAACGTTCACCTTATCTGTCCTAGTCAATGGGATAATTTAGATCGTCAATCAATGGCTAGGACCACACTGTTTTGAATATGATTCTAAAGAAATCTCAAATTTAAATACAGAAACGGACTGTTGTGACTTTTCGTCTACTGAGTACAGAGATATCTGTACGTTGTGAAGTTTATTGGTAAATGGAATAGGAAGCTTGAACATGCTAATGTTAGTTCTTGTGACAAGACTGTTGCCTATATCTTGCCGCTGCCAAATGCATCATCCAAACCTGAAATATCATCCTTCCGGATTGATTTGTTAGTAAACAACAAACCCAAATACTATAAGCCCATATATATTTTGTTGTGATGATTGTTTTCTGTTTTAAATTGTCTATTTATCGACCATGATTTTTTATTGAAAATCAATCGCAAAAACCACATCGGTAAGTAACGTCTTTAAAGGTCAATGACTACTGTAACAATAAACCGTCGACAGACGATTTCCTCCATAAAGTCTTAATTGCAATTCTTGTCTATCAGATCATTCATCTTCATAATTAATACTTTTAGCAAAATCATTAAAAACACGTATGTGCATGGGCAAACGTATATACTAACATGCGATGCGGTTATAAAAATAAACAAAGCTTGAAAGAACTGCAGGATTTATAGCAAAAGCACGAAACACAACCAGTAATACTGATCTCAATACTTCCATAACTGTGGTATGCTTTGAAGGAAAAGTTCGTACAATGTCACCATTTACAATATATCATACTGTTCCAGTAAAAAAGAATCTCATAATCAACTCGATGAACATTAGGTTTACATGTATTGTAATAATAATTAAAAAGAACACCATACAATTGATAGAATAATAAGTACAACAAAATAATATGATTACTGACATTTTGTTCCTCTCGTAATAAGCTTTCGAATAAGGTATAACGTTTATTTATAATTAGGGGTTAAAGGGTCGCAGCAGTCCATTCCATTATTCAAAATATCCATTTCATTATTCAAAATTGGCTATTTCTGACTTCTCACGCGTATTTTAACATTTAAGTCCTCTAATATGCGTAGCGAAACATGTTGACTATACACATTTTGTTCCTCTCATTATAAGCTTTCGAATGATGTATAAAGTTTATCTATAATTAGGGGTTAAAGGGTCGCAGCAGTCCATTCCATTATTCAAAATATCCATTTCATTATTCAAAATTGGCTATTTTTGACTTCTCACGCGTATTTCGACATTTAAGTCCTCAAATATGCGTTGCAGAACATGTTGCCTATATACATTTTGTTCCTATCATTATAAGCTTTCGAATGAGGTATAAAGTTTATCTATAATTAGGGGTAAAAGGGTTGCAGCAGTCCATTCCATTATTCAAAATATCCATTTCATTATTCAAAATTGGCTATTTCTGACTTTTCACGCGTATTTTGACATTTTTAGTCCTCAAATGTGCGTTGCGGAACATGTTGAATATATACATGTTGTTCCTCTCGTAATAAGCTTTCGAATGAGGCATACAATTTATCTATAATTAGGGGTTAAAGGGTCGCAGCAGTCCATTCCATTATTCAAAATATCCATTTCATTATTCAAAATTGGCCATTTCTTAACTTTTACGCATATTTCGACATTTAAGAGGTCTAATATGCGTTGCGGAACATGTTGACTATATACATTTTGTTTCTCTCGTAATAAGCTTTCGAATAAGGTATAAAGTTTATCCATAATTAGGGACAAAAGGGTCGCAGTAGTCCATTCCATTATTCAAAATATCCATTTCATTATTCAAAATGGCCTATTTCTGACTTTTCACGAGTATTTCGACATTTAAGAGGTCTAATATGCATTGCGGAACATGTTGCTTATATACATTTTGTTCCTCTCGTAATAAGCTTTCGAATGAGGTATAAGGTTTATCTACAATTAGGGACTAAAAGGTCGCAGAAGTCCATTCCATTATTCAAAATATCCATTTCATTATTCAAAATTGGCTATTTCTGACTTTTCACGCGTATTTTAACATTTAAGTCCTCAAATATGCGTTGCGGAACATGTTGACTATATACGTGTTGTTCCTCTCGTAATAAGCTTTCGAATTAGGTATAAAGTTTATCTATAATTAGGGGTGAAAGGGTCGCAGCAGTCCATTCCATTATTCAAAATATCCATTTCATTATTCAAAATTGGCTATTTCTTAACTTTTACGCATATTTCGACATTTAAGAGGTCTAATATGCATTGTGGAACATGTTGCTTATATATATTTCGTTGCCCTCGTAATAAGCTTTCGAATGAGGTTTAAAGTTTATCTATAATTAGGGGTGAAAGGGTCGCAGCAGTCCATTCCATTATTCAAAATATTTATTTCATTATTCAAAATTGGCTAACATGTTTAACCCCGTCACATTATTTATGTATGTGTCTGTCCCAAGTCAGGGGTCTGTAAATTAGTGGTTGTCGTTTGTTTATGTGTTACATATTTGTTTTTCGTTCATTTTTTGAAATAAATAAGGCTTTTAGTTGTCTTGTTTATATTGTTTTACATTGTCTTATTGGGACCTTCTATAGCTGACTTTGCGGTATGGGCTTTGCTCATTGTTGTAGACTGTACGGTGAGCTATTATAGTTGTTGATGTCTGTGTCATTTTGGTCTTTTGTGGATGTTTGTTTCACTGGCAATGATACCACATCTTCTTTTTTTATATTTCCTCATTTTTATGCATATTGTGGCGTTTATGTCGTCTGTAAACCCTCTTATGATCATTGCGAATCAAAATATAGCTATAGTGTCACGGTCATTTTAAAAAAAAAAAAATTCACTATTCACCGCTTCTATTTGAATAATGAAACATAAACTATTTATTTATTCATTATTATTTTTTTAATATTGAATAATGAATAGTGGACTATTTTATTTTTCATTATTAAATAATGAATAATGAACTATGAATAATGGACGTACTTCAGCGCGGTGATAAATTCCTTGATTTTAGATAATTTTATAACACAAAATCCGTTTTTTCATGACAGTACTGAAGTACTTGGCTGGTAATATCCTCGGTGACTATCAGTACCATATTAATCCCAGTGAAAGCAGGGTGAACTATGTAATTTATATTTCTATGCATTGTTACATTTTTAACTCGACTAATCTCGTGTTTATCCAAACATAGGTACGGCATTTGCAATAACAGTGAGACTTCATGGACCAAAATATACCAGAAGGAATGATATAGTTACGTTTAATTGTTCAACTGACACTCCATCTGTTGGGTTAGAGGCGGAAATATTAGTCAATTCAAAAACCTATACCAATATGAGAACTCATAACAACATATGTTTTTCTGCTGTCCAGGGATTGAAATGTGCAAAAGATGTTTGCCAGTGTTCAAAAACAGGATATTGGTTTTTACACAAATATAATGTGAAATTAGATAATGTAGAGAATGATGTTTTGAAAGTTACTTGTGTAATGAAATTTGGATCTGAAGGTGTTGATAAAATGTTTGACAGCATCATAATAGAAATAATAGGTATGTACATCCATTTATACATACAGTTCCTATAGCATACACATACGATAATTCGTTTGAGAGAAATTCAGACATACAACAACACCTGACACAACCAGATAGACATGAACGTTAAAAAGAACACAAGTTGTCTGCTCTATGGTCGGGTCGTTGTCGCTTGACACATTCACCATTTCATTTCTTAATTTTACTAAATTTCTTTCATGCGTTCGAAGTACGATTCTTGATTCCCCTTAAGTGTAAACATTTTAAAATGAACTCCTCGTACAACTACCATTATCAAAATGTAAAAGAAATGCGCGTTTCGTCTTCAAAAGACCCACTAGTAACGTGCAAATAAAAACAGATAAAAAGTTAAAGTAAAATACGCAGTTAAAGAGCATTGAGAACAAAAAAAGAAAGTCAGGAATATAATAATACAGTAACACCAGGCGAATATGCAGACATGTTTGATGTACATCATATTGGCACGTACCTAACCACTAACTTTTGAGCTGATAATGATGACCTTTGGAACTAACAGTCTACTAGCAGCGGTATCAACTCAATAGTATTGAATACCCATATCGCTTTATACATTTCTTTTTTCCGATGCAATTTTAGAGAATTTAACAACACAATGAACTCTAAACCTTTACGTTTGAAAGCCAGAAAATGATTTCTTCACAGAGACTTAAATTATGTGATTTTTAGATATACAAAAAAAAAGAAAGATGAGGTATGATTGCCAATGAGACAACTCTCCACAAGAGACCACAATAACACAAAAAATAAATTTTTCATTACCGAAACACAACTTCGGTAATGTTATCCTTTCAGAATAACAGTCCGGCAGCTGAGGTATCGACGAAAAAGACACAAACAAATCATTATAACAAAATAAAAGTGTTTCACATCTTCATATAAAAAAGAAGATGTGGTATACTTGCCAATGAGACAACTCTCCACAAGAGACCAAGTGACACATAATTTCAGAACTATAGATCACCGTATGGCCTTCAACAATGAGCAAAACTGTAAAACAATGAACGAAAAACACATATGTAACATGTATACATACTAGTGGCTGGTGACGGTCATTGGTTTAGATTTACAACAAACGATGCAAGTTTCTTACAGAGAAGTCGGAAGTAGTCTCACTAGTAAAATAAAAAAAGGAAGACTAACCATTTGAAGCTGAGAAGCACACATTACAATGGAAAGATAATTAAGTTTACATCAGAAAAGATGACAAATATTTAAAACATATAAAAAAGCAGATGTGGTATGATTGCCAATGAGACAACTATCCACAAAAGACCAAAATGACACAAACATTAACAATTATAGGTGTACGCTTACCAACTGTTGCTGGAATGGCACAAATCTGAATTTTGTGAATATTGTTTGAAGCTAAACTATAACTGAACTTGGCACGACAAATTCAGTTAATAGTTCATCTCCAAACCATATTAACAAAATTCAGATTTAACATGTACGCTTACCATCTATATTTTGATCGTTTAGATTTTTCAGGGCCAACATTAAATGTTGGTGCACCTCTAGTTGCTGGAACGACTGCACGTGTAACATGTCAGGTGCTGACAAAGCTGAAACATGTGAATTTATCGTGGAACTGTGTAAAGAATGGACATGTAAATAAAACGAAAACGTTCAACAAATACTTATCAACTCTGACGTTTATAGTAAAACCGTTTCATCAAAATACGAATTGCACGTGTACTGGTAGTTATATAGAATTTCATATTTCATCATCTGTACAATTGGATGTTAACAGTAAGCACATTTAAATTAATACCATATTTACCTAGTTTTATATAGCAATTTTGAACTATATCGTATTTTGTATTTACCTTCAGTAACATAAAAAGGGATAATTTCGTTTATAATGTAATATAACTGTTTTTCAAACTCATGATGTCGATGAATTTTGAATTCTCATGCAGTATCTTATGTTTCTTTCCACTATTTATTCATGATCTTTTATCAACACACAAATATCTTAAAGCATAAACTAAGGTAAAGGTAGTAAAATCGTGTATTAACATTAACGGTACCAACTTTCCTGCACCAGATTCGCATTTCGACAAATCATGTCTCTTCAGTGATGCTCGTAGCCATAATATTTAAAATCCAAAGCTTAAAAAAAAAGACGAAGAGCTATAACCCAAAAGATCTAAAAAGTATAGCCAGATGTATCCTAAGTGCACATTTACATTTTAATTTCTCCTCAAATAAGTTAAGCTTAAGTCGAAATTACCTTAGTCGCTTAAGTCCTGCGATTTACAGATTAGATAAAGGCAACAGAAGTATACTGAACGACTTTAGAAACGCAACATTCATTTTGTTGATTTTTTTTACCAAATTTTGTTTGATTCTCTCACAACTACTTTTAATGCTTATTATACTTCTTTCTCCTTACAAAAAGTCAAAATCTGACTTACCTGTTGTTATTGAACATACCGAACATTTTTGAAGTCGCACGAATTTCTTAAAACGAAATTTTGGACCCATGAAAGATTGTTTAATTTTTTTTTTGCTTTGTGAAACAGTTCTTTCAGTCCTTTGACTCACTTAAATCAGTTTAAAAATGTTGCATCTCTATTTTGCCAAGACTGAGAAATAAAAAAAACTGAATTAGGCATTAAAAATAATGCAAACATAAAAACATAAACATGCTGCAACCTTACTGTATGACTTCAGAAACTCGTCTTACTGTCCTCCCAACAACGAAACAAGTAGACAAGATTTGTTGCTGGCCACCAATGAACTTATCAACGTGTAGTGACAATGAAACGTCAACTGAATTTGATTATGCAACGTCATTTGTCATGGATGTTTACGGCTGGAACGTCAGCTGCTAATCAAATTGCCGAGTGCCATTGAGTACAGATTCATGCCATAAATGATTCGCATCAACTGAATTGCCAAAGAATTGACTGAAGGAAAACCTTTAAAGCCCTAAAGTTTTAACCGTATAATTGCCAAAACCAAATAATGGGTTTAACAAATGCAAAATCAGAAGGTGTAAAACAGAACCCAAAACATGTCAGACAGAATTTGTTGACCTTTCTGACAATCATTTTCGCGTTTGTAACAGGCAGTCGTCGCTTTTAACGGTGACATGTTCATTAAAAAATAACACAAAAATAATCTAGTGTTGCGTTTCTTAAGTCGGTCAATATATGAAGTAAAATCATAAAAATACTGAACTCCGAGAAAAAATCAGAACGTAAAGTCCGTACTGTTGTTTATTGTAAAAATCATGCAAGGAACATTCAAGGAATAAAAAATAAAATGCAAACCATATCAGATTTGTTTTACACGACTATACACAGTACTGACAATACACTAATAGCAGCAAAAAAAAAAGTTTATATCTCAATTTTTGCTTACCAATACATAATCATTTCTGTGTATTTAAACTTCTACTTTTGTGTATTGAAGTAGAAACATAAGAACTAAATTCCATTTGTTGTAACTGAACAAACCTGTGTATTACATGTATTTATTTTTTCCAGATAAGCCTATATTGAATTCAACAAGGGTTGCAAACTGTAACATGTCTTCATCGGTTCAACTGTTCTGTACATTGACAAGTGAAGTGTCGTCATTTGGGTTCAATTCTTGGACACATCTATTTGATGGTATAGCTGTACGTGTTCTACCCGGAGTGATATATGGGAATATGTCGATGTTAAATATTTCCCATTGCTCCTACCAAGATGCTGGAATATACATTTGCAGTGCATGGAACAAATTTTATGACAAAGAATATTATTCAAACAGTAGTACAAGACTAACATTTAATGGTATACAATTTCTTAATAAAAATATAATAAATAGTACAAGGAAAAAATACCGAAGTCGGGGGAAAATTAAAAACGATAAGACCGTTAAAAAATAGCAAAATCAAAAGCTCAAATACATCAAACGAATAAAAACAACTGTCATATTCCTCACTTAGTACAGGCATTTAAATAAATTCAAATTAAGATTTGCAACGATTTCATTATGAAATAACAAACAAACAAAATTAATGTAGACGAATGATTCATAACTATGCCAACAGTTTGTATGAATGTGAATTTAATAGGTACATATATATATATAATGTGGTTTATCTCTTACATCCTTTACCAATGTTTAATTATCAATATTCTCACAATATGTCTGCCGCACTTTAATATGTGTTATGAATGTTGTAAAACAATTGAACTATTTTCAACTTGTAAGTTACTGACGCATCACGAGTATAGGAAAATGTAAATAATGTAATTTTAAAATATGATAGGTCATTCCCTGACTCAGTCTGCTTAGTTAAAATTCATTAAGGTTATCAGTATTTACAATTCTATTCTCTCGTTATGTTTCATATTAAAAAAACGATTTAAATCTTTCAATCATTATTTCGTTTATTTTTTATTTTTTAAAGGTCCGCCAATAATTTTGTCAACGAGGATAGTTACAGAAAACGGCGTTACAATAACAGTCAACTTCTATTCCACAAGTGATGTCCAAAGACCGGTTTGGTTTTCAATGTCAGAACCAATATATGATAAAACGGGCGTCAATGTAACAATCGATAATATGACTCTGAAATTACCAGTGCACAACCGAGCAATAACGTGTCAAGGTTACGTTGCAAAAATGTCTATGGGAATCTTCCGAAATATGAAATATACTGTACTTCTAAAAAATGAATTTGGAGATACAAGAAAAACATTCGAATTGCATTCAGGTAAGCTTAGCATTTGTGTATATTATAAAATCGATTCTCATCCTATTCTCAGAATCAGTTTCGGTGTATTTCACATTAAATGAAAAGAAAAAAACAAAACAAAACAAACAATCTCAGAAAAGATGGTACAAGCGGCTTCTGCTTCAGAGGTTTATTATATAGCAGAAAACGATTGATCTAGCCATTAAGGTATGTCAGCAAATAATACAATTTTCATTTAGATGAACTAACTTTCTGTAATATGTATTTACACTGTTACAAAAGTAGATCTTTGCTAGAACTAAAAAAAAACCCTTAACTTTGTGTATTTAAGGGGAGGTAAAAGTAAAAGTAAAATTCACGGTGGACTATGTAAGAGGTCTTTCAATGTTTTGTTATAGCATAAAAAAACAAACGTACGACCATTACTTTTTTTAATATACGGAAAGGAATTTATTAGAGATGAATCATATTTAAAAAAAAAAAATCATTTAGCTCTCCTTTTATTGACATTATAAAGCGTTTTCTCTGTATTATACGTATATACAAAACGTGTAATTTTTTTCTCAACCTGTAATTTTTACTATTTATTTCGAAAATATCTCTTTATAAATTATACTTTGGCAAAGTATACAATTTTCTATACCTGAAAAGAGCGAAAATAGAAGTTATTAAACTTTTATTTATAAGGCCATATATTTATCAATATATTTTCTTCTGAATACAAAGTATATTGTAAATTCAACTGAAAGAAATTCTTATTCTGGTTACAAATGTTATGTAAATGCACATAGCACTCTCTAGATATTCATATTTTGAACCGAGTATGTTTAAATATTTTTTTGTAGATCTGATAGTATCATTCGATTTCCGATTTTGGATATTTGGATTGGCGATCTTTGGAGTCTTTCTAGTGGCAACGACAATGACCGTTGTAGTTCTGAGAGGAAGGCAGTTTCAAGGTAACAAAAACGTAAATAATAGATATATTCCAAACAATATATGTAGATGATTATTTTTGACATCGAACATGATAATTCTTTAGCAATCTGCTTATAAAGGCTTTAAGGAGAATTCGTGGACGGTATTTTACCTAGTCCGGCTTAAGACAAGATAAAAACCGGACAAATAGAAAGCCATATATGTTTAAAACGAATAAAAGTTCAGACCTATACGACCAAAATTATGTCCTATTTAATATGTTAACAAATTTATGATTAGGATAAATCTGAAAAATATAACAAAGACAAATATTGGAATGAAAAATATGTAATGCAGGAGTCATCAACCGCATGATTAAATGCACGAAAACTAAAACGTACATATGCATATGGGCATTAACAAATACTGCTGTTAAAATTGAGAATGGATATAAAAAATGTGTCAAAGAGAAAATAACCCGATCAAGGAGCAGAAAACAACCGAAGTCCATCAGTTGATCTTCAATACAGCGAGAAACTCCCGCACCAGCCGGAGTCCTTCAGCTGGCCCATAAACAAATATTTATACTAGTTCAGTGATAATGGACGTCATAATAAACTCCGAATTTTGCAGAAGAACCTAAAGTTATAATAAATTAATTATACAAGACTAACAAAGGCCAGAGGATCCTGATTTGGGACAGGCGCAAACATGCGGCGGGGTTAAGCATCTTTTTGAAATGTCAATCCTCCCCCTATACCTCTAGCCAATGTAGAAAATTACACACAACAATACGCACAGTAAAACTCAGTTTAACAGAAGTCCGAGTCAAACTAGGTAACAAAAGAAACAAAACAAAAATGACAATAATACATAAATCAATAAAGAACTACTAGCAGTTACTGACATGCCAGCTCTAGACCTCAATTTAACTGATTGAATGATTATGTCTTTATTATATGAATATCAAGCACAATCCCTCCCGTTAGGATTTAGTGTTATGCCATCGTAAGTTATATGAGAAGAACATAACCCGTATCATGCCAACAATAAGTTTTAGAATAAATTTGTTTAATTCCGATGCAAATACACTATAAGTGAATTATTATTGCAGCCAGAATATGCAATTTTTAATGACCTAACAACCGTATCGTAACTATATCCCTTCATAATAAGTCTGTTTAAAGGTTTTGAGGTGAACACAGACATTTTTGTGCATTGTTAAGAATGTTACCATAAAAGATTGGATGTGAAACACCTAAACGTAAAAGATGTCTGCACGTTGAGTTATATTTACGAATGATGTCCTTGTACCGATGATATAACTTAGTAAAGGTTTTGACTAGTATGTAATATCGAAAATCCTGGTGTAATAATTGTTCCGTAATACATAAATCAACAAAACTTTTATACGTTGTTACATACACGAGCAAATCGTACAAGTTGAGATATACAAACGACATTAAATGATTACTAGGGAACGTCACCATCTCAAAATGGATAATTGACGATAGGAAATTAAAAATCATCTCTTTTATGACAGATTTTTGTTTTGAGCTTACCGTTAACGAGATAGATATCGAGATCGAGGAAAAGGCAGTGGTCATTGTTAATACTTACTTTATTTAAAGTTAGTTCAACAGGATAAATAAGTTGTATATAGGGAAGAAAATCAAAACTTTGAACCGATTAGAAATCACCTATATACGCATGCAACTTATCAAGTACTTCCAAAGAGTTTTTGTCACTCCAAAAGTAATTAATTCCACTATTATCAGAGGACTTTTTTGAATGATTTATCATCAGGTTTTTGGCCTGAAGACGAAATAAATCTATACGTGTCAGGTGGTAAGATCGCGTCGGAAGCCAGTACATAGTTGGTACTTTCATTGTATTTGGTTCTGCTAGTAAAAGCTTGTGTTTCTTACAGATGTCATTTTCCGAAATTGTAGTCAGTTCGTTTGTGTTCGACAACCATTGGAGTTAGGAGATCATTTTTTTTTACTTTGCTTGAAGTATGTTTCGCATAGTAAAACTTATATGGTTATTTGCCAAACACTTTTTGTTCTCCCTGATTATGTTGATGTATTATACATAAATGACTTAGTGAAACATTCATCCACAAACGACACAAACAATTTAAATTGGGTAATTGTAACACCTGTTGGAAAAAGACAACTGTAAAGACGTCAAAATCTAAACACATTTGTTTATTTATGTCAAAATATTAATTTAAATGTATGTTTTTATATTTATAGCACAATCATTTCATTTACTTTTTAATATAACAGGTGTTGTTCATATTGTTGGTCCACTAGAACGATCACCAACTATTCCTATGCAAGTATCATGATCTATTTGTATTACACATATTAATTTTAAAATTCCAGTTTAAAACTCAATATTTCTAATAAGAATCCTAAATATAAGTTAGAAGTGTCTACATTCAAAAATAAGTTGACAGCCGTTGTTTTTTTGCTTAATTAACTGACGGAATTATACTGAAATAAAGAGACAAAAGATACTAAAACATTCAAACTCGTAATTGGAAAAAAACCTGACAACGCCCTATTAAAAAAAAGATATTTTGTTTATATAGATTAGACCGTTGGTTTTCCCGTTTGAATGGTTTTACACTAGTAATTTTGGGGCCCTTTATAGGTTGTTGTTCGGTGTGAGCCAAGGCTTCGTGTTGAAGGCCGTACTTTAACCTATAATGGTTTAATTTTTAAATTGTTATTTGGATGGAGAGTTGTCTCATTGGCACTCACACCACATCTTCCTATATCTATATAAAGACAAACAAAAGTATACAAAACACAACATAGAAAAAAAACCTAAAGGCTTTGCAACATGAACCCAAACAAATTCCAGGGATGATCTCTAGTGATTCTGGAAAGGCAAGCAGATCTTTCTCTAATATGGAACATGTCGTGATGTACATAAACTAATTATATTACACAGTATTCTTCCAATCTTAGACCGGTACGCTTATATAACACCACAAGAAAGCAGGATAGTTTAAAAATAAAAGATTGCCTGCATTTCCGTAATATTTATTTGACATTTGAAATGAATGAGGAGAATTCTTTATAACGAATTTAAAAACAACTATCCACTTAGGACCAAATGAGTAAGATGTTACCAACTGAAGGTCAGCGTATGAGATTTTAAAATGAGTAAAACATGAACTGCATAAAAAGCCCCGACGTAACAAAACGTAAAAGAACTGAAACAAGTGACTTGATTTAATATACCGATATCATGACTTTGGACACGCTCATGCAATATGTGAGTGGGCTAAAAAGTGTGCGGGTGCCGAACCCTCATGTCACTGGTTGCATCTTGAAATTATTGGAAGATATGATTAGTTAAGTATAGGAAGATGTGGTATCAGGGCCAAGGAGAATACTCTCCATCCATTGGTCTGAAATAGGAATATTAATATATCAAATATTGTTTGTGTTCTTAATCCATTATATGTTTCTATGAAAAGATTTCTTTATTTTATTTTGGAAATACTTTCAGTTATCATTCAGCCCCAGCATCACTGGATGATGACCATGTTTATGAACGTACGAATCCTCAATATCTAGAGCTATTGGAAATACCACAGGAGCGTCATTATTCCGATATAAAGGAAGAAGAGGATGAACTTCAACTAAGTCGGAGTGATGATGGGGAGGATTACGAAGAAATTGATTGACAAAAAGAACTAAATTTTTAATAATTATAATAATTGACAAGTGTATTTGCAATTGGAATATATAGAAACGACAAAAGTGTCATATTTTTTTATTTGTTAAATAAGATTTCAACTTACCACTTCTGTTTCAGAGACTGAGTATAATCACTTTTATGTTCACTTTATTCATGCAAGTTAATTTTATTGTATTTCAATTAATCATGCAAATCTAGCGTCATGCATTTGATATTATTAGTGTCGTATGAGGGATCAAAACTATCATTATTAGCCAATCGAAATAATAGAAGTTTGACAGAGTTTCGAATAGATTTAAAATCAGAAAATCATTATCACCTAACTTAATTCGTGATTTACAGAGCGTTTCTAAGTAGATCCATTTTAGTCGTGTATTGATGGTCAATGTTGTCTTTTGTACTGTTCAATGATTTTGTTAATTTATAATTATATTTTGAATGCAAATGATAGATAAACGGAAATTGATTAGCTGACTTTAAATGAAGTCAGTATTTGCAATGAACACCTTTTAGGGATCTTGATATCTACAACTTTAACGGGAATCTTAATACCAACATTTATGATGACACACTTTTAGATGATTTTTCATTTCCTTTTTTACTTTCGCGCTGCGGTGAAGACCCATAAGTGGCCTTCGGCTGTTAACTGCTCTTCGGTCGGGTTGTTGTCTTTTTGTCATAATCCCTCATTTCCATTCTCAATTTTATGTACAGGAATATATAACTGCACCGTGTTCACTTTTTAAAACTAATGTCAACTCAGTGATGCTTGAGGGCAAAATATTTGAAAATGCAAAAAAAATTAAGTGCTGGTATCAAAAAGGGAAAAAAGGGTAGCAATAGGTGTGTACGGTTTCAAAGTTTTGCAAAAGGAAGATATAATCCTCAATTTGAAAAAAAAATCAAATTTGTGCTACTACAAATTTTAATAACTCGAAATCCGTCGTTCGATGTCAGTACCGAAGCAGCTAATACTGCTGGGTTGGTGATGTCCCGGAGTACTAACAAATTGTTTGATGTGAAACTTCTTGTTATTACTCGTCCAATATTACTTGACAGAACATTGCAACTTGTATAATGTACATTCATGACATTTGACCGTCTAGAAAATGTGGTTTTTCTAGTTAAAAAGGTACCAGGTTTATGATTTAATACGCCAGACGCGCGTTTTGTTTATACAAAACTTATCAGTGACACTCAATTCAAACTATATAGAAAGCCAAATAGGTACAAAGAGTATTTAATGACCAAAAAGGCTAAAATGTTGTGTCAAATACGGCTAAGGTTATCTATGCATGAGATAAGAAAAATCTTAATATCTCAAATAGTTTATACTTTTTTTTAAATTTAATACAAACGGCAAGATATAAGTGATAATTATTTCAATACCGAAATGCTGATTACTGGGCTGGTGATACCCTCGGGGACGAAACGTCCAACAGCAGTGGCATCGAGCCAATGATGTAAATATTTTTCAATGATACCAGGATTATCATTAAAAAATCCAGAAAATTATTTTAAGGTTTTATTTGATATTATTGTGATTCGTACATCAGTATTTTTTTGGTTAGATGTTGTTTTGTTTGAATTCTTCTTCACAATCTAGTGGTGTATGGATTTCTACATCTAAAATTAATAGGAAAATAAATAGATCAATAAATAAATAAATACTTAACAGATGGTAGTCACTGCTAAATTACTAAATTCTGAAGTGATTGATTTGTGTCTGAATTAGACAGAATTTTGTCTAACAATCTGAAAAGTGCGAATGTAATATAGAATTCTATTATTACATTCCCATTTGATTTCTCAATCCATTTTTAACATTCCGAATTAGTCCTCAATAAATTTCAAATCATATTGACGGATTGTAACAAATCATTTATTCACTATTTCGGTATCCCTTCTGAAAAAAAATCTGAAACATTCTAAGATTGATAAGGTGGTAAAATTTGCTGAAGTTCTACATGTATATTTTACCATCAAAATTTATCAGATAAAAATCATTTTTAGCAAAATTTAATGAGCGATGGTTGGCGACACATATGAAATCATTAACACACGGTCAAAATTGGTAACATTCGGGCTGTACTACCACCTTTTATAACTCATAATGTAATAGTTAAAAGAGTAATGCCACCTGTGTCATTGAGGAGAACATTTCGGCAATGTGTTATAAATTATAATTGTGATATATATAATTATTTTCTGTATGCTTTGTCTATAGCTTTACGCATTTTTGTTTTTATTTGTTGATATATTTGTTTTTGTTTTTATAGTGATTAAAATTATTAAACAGCTCAAAGGAAACACAGGAATATTAATAAATAAATAATGGTAGTCAGTGTAAAGTCACCACATTCTGAAATGACTGGTTTATGTCTGAATTTGACATCAACTTCTCTAAACAAGATAGATCGTGACAATTAGGTCTGAACTCAACATATTCTGAATAAAAAGATGTGGTATTAGTGCCAGTGAGACAACTCTCGATCTCATTCACAATTTATAAAAGTAAACCATTATAGGTCAAAACATCCTGATTAAGTCTAGATATTGAAAAGTTCTAAAAGTTTAAGACTGATCTTAATAAGCTATGAATATTGATAGGGCCTGACCACTTACTTCAAACTTTGATCCTAAAAATTTCATAAATTAACTGCAGGAATTTTGTAAAATGATTTAAAAATAGAAAACAACACGTTCAATAATTCAATGCGTCCGAAGCGCTTTTCTGGTATATTAAGATATGTTTAAATGTCCAATCACGTCATCAGTTACGTATTTGCGAAATAACAACTATTGGCGATTAACTTTTTTTTTGTGCTACCCATTGCTCATTGATAATTTTGTGTAATATTGTTCACATACCATATGTGTTACTTTGAAATTAAATTCCGATTATAGAGAGGTGCTGTCAAATATGAACTCATTTGAAAAAGCAAAAAAAAATAAATAAGAAAAATAAAATAGAACAAAGAAAAACAGTTTTTGGAAAAGGAATGAAATATGATTATGTATTTCTGTTTAATCATTCAGGTTGTGTTATCACATGTTATAACTCATTGAGAAAAAAAACCTTGAAATTTCTGGTTAGTCATTTAGTTCTCCTTACTTATTATTTGTTGTCTATTGGGATCTTCACAATCTGATAATGATACACTTTCATAAAAAAAAATGATAATTAATCACTTGTAAACATGGTAAATTTACTACATTCGTAAATGTTTTGTGTCTGAATTTGACAGAATAAAATTGAGAATGGAAATGGGGAATGTGTCAAAGAGACAACAACCCGACCAAATAAAAAAACAACAGCAGAAGGTCACCAACAGGTCTTCAATGTAGCGAAAAATTTCCGCACCCGGAGGCGTCCTTCAGCTGGCCCCTAAACAAATATATACTAGTTCAGTGATAATGAACGCCATACTAATTTCCAAATTGTACACAAGAAACTAAAATTTAAATAATACAAGACTAACAAAGGCCAGAGGCTCCAAGAAGTTTGTTTTAACGACCTAAAAGGTATCAAGTAAGTCTGAATTGTCAATCCGATTCTCAATTTTTTTTTAACAAATTCTGTACGTTCGAAATAAGTCTTTAACAATTCTAAATCCTTTAAATCATTAACACTAAAAAAGAATTAATTCTCTATCTCATATTTTTTTTATGGCAATAATGTGGCAAAATTTAGTGAAATCATACCTATGAATATTTTATTGTTTCAGATAAAACGGTTTGTATCAATTCCATCATTGTGAAACAAGATTAAAAATGTCTTGATGATGTCATCTTTTTAAGCGTACTACGTTAGAACTTATTTGTAAATATATATTAAAAAATATTCACAAAGCATAACACATTTGTTTATGATACGAAACTAAAAATAAAACTGTTATACTCTTTCAATCTGTGCAAACATTTTAATGACAATATTTTGTTTTATAAAATAGCTATTGAAAATGTATTGCACAATTTTGACTGTCAAGAAAATATTGTTTAACACCAGATTATTATTTAGGATTTTTTTGCCTTATTGGATAGTTTTTTGTATGCAAAACTATTATTACAGAGTCTATGTCAGTTTTCTTTCTTCATGTCAGATGTTATTATTCTTCTTCTGTTTTATTGTTTTCTGTCATTTAGTCGTCCTTACTTAAAAAGTGTTGTCTGCTGGGTTTTTCACAGTTTGGTTTTGGTTCATTTGCATCACCTTAAGTAAACAGGAAATACATAAATAAATAAATAACATGTAGTCATGTAACAATGTTTAGCATTGGCTAAGTTCCCGTCAAATGCACAGTTAAACAATCATAACTAAGGATGAATCAGCCATTTTAAATGCATTGATCAACAAATGTTCGATTACAACAATGTTATCGAAAATAAAACAACACCTACGGAAAATGCTGCTTTGATGTGATTTTATTCGGTTTTGATCGATTGGAAAAAGGGATAGGTAGTGTCTTCATGACGTCATTTTTTAAGCATATTACGTTAAAACTAATTTGTAAAAATAAATCGAAAATGGTGCACAAAGCATAACACAATTTAAATAATATGAACAACAAATGAAACTTTAATATTCTTTCAATCTGTGCAAACACCTTAAAGTCAATATTGTTTTATAAAACAGTTATTGAAAATGTATTGCACAATTGGCATTGAGCAGTTCTTTTGACTGTCAGGAAAATGTAGTTTAACACAAGATTATTATGTAAGGGTAAATCTTTGCTTTACTGCATAGTTTTTGCATGCAAACTATTTTTTCAGATTGTATGTCAGTTTTTTTACTTTATGCCAGGTGATATTATTCTTCTTCCGAATTATTCTTTTCATTCACAAAGTTCTCCTTACTTAATAATTGTTGTCTGCTGGTTTCTTCACAGTTTGGTGGTGGTTCATTTGCATCATCTTAAGTAAACATGAAATAGATAATGAGCACTTCATGCAAAGTATGAAATAAGTCTGAAATTTTCGTATCACATTCGTATTGTTTTTACATTTTGTAAACATATTTTGAACACTCTGAATTCATTATCAGATTGATTTTGATGAGTCATCAATATTAAAAGTGTTAACATATTAAAAGTGTTAACATCACTCTCCTCTCGATATGTTGGCACTATGAATCATGTTGTTAAATGAATAAAAATGTTATTATGTTCAATTACGTAATTAGTATTGTCTTTTTAACGTCAAACATATAGGCTATTTACGTAAGAACAAGTTTTTACCATAATTTGGACAGTTTTCGAAAAAAAATAACAGTTGCGCCACCCATTGCCCCTTATTTGCTTACGTATCATTTACATACCATTCTTATACCTTTAAACAGAAATTTCAATAGGCGCGGGGGGTGGGGGCAAGAAGATGGAAAAGAGTAAAAATAGAAATGTAATTTAATCTTTTTGTTCTTGTATCGTCGGCTACTACATGTTTCGACTTGTTTGATAATATTTGAAAAATAGTGCAACTTGTGTCGTTAAGAAAACTATTTGATTGTCTAGTAAATGTAACAGCAGATTATTATTGCAGGGTTCAATTTACTCAATGTGATACTTGTCTGTATGCAAAACTACTATAATTGTGGATTGTATATCAGGTTTTTATCATATTAGGTGATATTAGCAGTCTTCTTCTGGTTTATTCTTTTCTGTCACTTTGTTTTCCTTACCTAATACATAATCGCTTTTGGGCTTATTGTTTTCATCTGAAGAAAAAAGTAAACAGATAAACGAATAAATAAATGAATGACTGAATAATGATACAAAAAAACAAAAAAAAAAATAAATGTATAAAATAAATAGCTAACTCTCTGAATAATTGATGTGTGTCCGATAACCTGAATAAAGAGTCGAGTGACATTAACAATTAATTTGATTACTAATGCATCCACCTAACATACGCCTTAATCATATACCATTCGAAAGCACAACGTATGTACTATCTTTTTTTGCCCAGTCGTCAAGTATTCCTAAGGTACAGTTTCCGTCAAATCACAATGAAAGGTCAAAGACAGACAATTTCTAATTTTACAAGATGTTAGCGTGTTTGCACAATTTGCCGTTTTTCGTCTGTAGCTCAAGTGCAATTTATTTTTATTTGTCCCTATGTTTCCGTTTTTCTTAAATATGTATAACTCAGTTTGTGTTCGTTCGTTCACTGTCGTGCAGTGAACAGTCGAAAAATTATATTATCTGTTAAAACGGATGTATTTGTTGTCTGTAAATTGAAATTGTTTTAAAGTGGCGACATATGAGTATAGATGCCAAGTGGCGTATCCAGGGGGAGGGTTTTGGTGTTTGCATCCCCTTTTTCGGACGATGAGTGTGTTTCAATAAGCACACTTCCCGTGAAAAAAATCATACAAAAAGTAATTTACTGAGATTGGTATTTAAAATTAAAATATAAATACTTACTCGATGTTGAAGGAGGTAGCGTTACAGGAACTAAAAATAAAATAAGAAATATTAATGTGGATTAACTATTTAATTAAGGTGGTATGGGATTCTAAAATAAAAATGATAGAATTTGTTCATACTTTGCCAAAACGTAGTATCTATTGATATATGTTGAAAAATATAATAAAAATGATAGGTCACCGTGCATTTTCTCAAGCTACAGGTTGTGAAAAAATGACATATTTTGTATGCATTATACAGAAAAAAACACCATTTTGTGATTAGAAACTAAACAAAATGATAGAATTGTTAGTTACTTAAGGAAAAGAAAGCTTCCAGACAATGCTTTGAGAATATCAAAAGAAAAGATAGGGTCACCGTACGTTTTTTCCGGCTAAAATAAAAAATAGGAAAATTTCAAGAAGAACCCTTCAGAAAATGCAGTGTTTTAGAGTAACCTCCCCTTAAAATGCCAATTAAAAAAAAAACTACCAAAAAAAATCAACATTTGCTAAATATTTATAAATTATATTCTTATAAACTGGTTCTTTTAAATGAAAATTCACATTAAATATCTGCATTACTGCATCAAATTTTGCTTACTTGATAGAAAATCTGGACCTTTGGTTTGTTTTTTACAATCCAAGATGGAGGAAGACACTCATACCACCTTAAGTATTTTATTTTGTATGGAAAAATAAAAATCTGTTAATAGTTACTTATCTTAAGCACTTGATAATATTTATGTCGAATGTTGATAAAGGCACTGTTTACCAGAAATTGTAGTGAAAATGACAAAACTATGAGAAAATCCAAATGTGTTAAATTTTTATTTACGAACATCACCAAATTACTGCAATTACGCTTTTTGTTAATTAAAAAGTGTATTATATGAACTCATACAATTGCCAAAAAATACCGCCACCTGCAACATAAAAGCTGTTCTTTGTTAAACAATTTCTGGTAAGTCAATGTTAGATTGAAAATCTTAAATCTTAAAAGTGCAAAAATGTTAAAGGATGTATTGCACCTGAAATGTATGCTTTATGTGAAAATTTGAGAGCGCAACTTTAGTATTTTGATATTTAAATATAACCTCTCATCAAACAAATTAATTTTGATATTGATGTTATTTAAACTACAGGTTACAAATACATAAAGCGCTTACTATACATATAACTATATTGCTTTATGTCTATAATGAAAGAAATCTAACCTTTATAAAAACGAAAAACGAGAAACATGTATGAACTACATAAACAGACAACAATCACTGTACATAAGATTCCTGGACAGGTGCAAACATTTACAGCGGGATATTATGTTTTAATGGTACAAACAAATAGAAAACAACACCTTAAATATTTTTTGTGTCCGAAGCGCTTTTCTGACTCAAACGTATAACATCACAACATAGAAAGACACATTATAAAATATAAACGAGAAGGCTTAAGGCAATAAAAAAGCGCAAATTAACACACAATGAACGAATAATATTGATATTTGATACCTCAATGCACATACATGTACATAGTTAGTTAAAAATAAGGGATAAAAATTTAAGGTCAAAAGTAAATAAACAGGTTTATACAAAGTTTAAGTAAGATACCACTGTGAAATATTTTTTAAAGAGTTTTTAGAAAATCATCACTTTGACAAAAAAAATGTTTCATATTCTACACAGGTAAATGAAAAATAATTTTGTCGTTAAGTATACTTCTTCGTCTGTGTGTATAAAATCTTCCGATTAGGAATACCAAGAAAGTTCTGTAATATAAAAAGAACTAACACTTGGTACATATGTGGTGAATATCAACAATAAAACTATACAATTATAGCTTGATAAAACTTCACGTACAGGTTCGGGAACAGTATTTAAGGGGAAATGAAATAATTTTGATGTTCATATATAGTACGAAGAAGTGAACATTTGTAGAATTGAGAATGGAACATGAGAATGTGTCAAAGAGACAAAAGAGCAATAAACAGCCCGAAACCACCTATTAATCTTGATTGCAGTGAGAAAATCCAGTTCCTGGATGCGGGTTTTACCTCGCTTCCAAATAAAAGCAACATTAATCTACCGCTCTACATTAGTCATAATGGAGTAATCGAAAACACAAACGGAGGCAAACACATCAACTGTGAGATGAAAGAAACAGCAGAAACAATGAAATGCAACAAAAACAAACGTTATCATACATAGACATGAAGTATTTGATAACAACTGCCATATTCCTGTCTTTGTGCAGAATATTTTAAGAAAAATGGTGAGTTGAATCTTTTTTTATGGTTAACTAAACCTACCGTTTGTATGGCAATGTTATACCTACCGCTAAAAACATTACAGTACAGTATAAAAGTGTCTAGTGCATTTGTTATTTTTGGAACAATAAAATATGTTTAAACTAACTACAGTACAAATAAATACAAGAACACTCAAGACAGATATATAATATATAGAAATATATATACTGTGGATTCATTATTATTCGTTGGATACCAATTTTCGTGGATTTCGTGGGTACGGGTGAACCACGAATTCAAATGTTCAACGAAAAACATATTTTCAATAGGCTTTCCATACAGAGATTGACAAAACCACGAAAGCAAATGTCCACGAATATGCAAGTTTATAGCAATTCACGAAAATTGATACTCACGAAAATAGATGAATCCACAGTAATACAATAGAACAAAACAACATGTAAATCGCAGAAAAGCACCTTCCATAAATTAATAACAGCACATCAGGAAACCACAAACGACGTGTTCATTTCGCCACACATGGATGGATCAAAGATGCAAAGAGTGGCGTTATATTATCACACTTAAATTTTTTAAATTTAAATAGACAAGATTTGAATCCAGTATGTGATTGTGTTTTTTTCTTGTAATTTCTAACCATGACAAGATTATCAAAGTAGAATCGTGTTTGTAATGGTGTTATTGTTCGTTCGTCTAAACAATAATGTATACTATTTCAGCAAAATGGACACCACACTAAACTCTGAATCATTAAAATAAACCGAAGGTAAATAAAACACACAGGACTAAAAAGACTTTAGGTTCCTGATATGGGACAGATGACCGACAATATGCAATATTACAAGATATTAACCCTAGCTCTATACCGCGAAATGTGGAGTACACGACATGATAATCAAACTAATTAACCAAACAGCTAATAGAATGTGCCAAAGATACAATAACTAGAACAGAGAGTCTTACATACACCAAGGCCACACATGGGTCTTCAGCGCTTTGAGAAATTTACGCACCATAAGAAAAAATTAATTTGACATCTACATAATAAAGTATACTAATTAATCGAAATGGACACCGTACTTAACTCCGAAATATACAAATGAAACAAAATTAAACATTAAAAATAAGAAACGGCCATGTTTGCAAAGTTGGCTTTAGATGAATTTGGCTATTTTTAGGTATTTTTGACATATAGCTCTTCATCGGGTTCGATTATTATACATTTTCAAATGTTGGGGTTTGAGCGTTCCTGATGAAGGTAATTCCAGAAAAACGCTTGTACGCAAGACATTATTTAACGTGTTGTTTTCAATTTAGTGCGTTATAATATTGCATTTGTTAGTTCATGACTTAATATTGTATAATACTAGTAATTGGATATTAAAATGAGAATTATTGTTTTTTTCTGTTTTGTAATGAATTGATTTTGTGAATTCAGAAAAGTATAAAAACACAATACATTTGTTTATTGAGTGGATAGTCATTGTACATGCAACATATATGTATCACAAAAGGAATTTGATTGAACAGTTGTCATTATTGAAATATGACATTATTTCATTTTTACAAAAGAAAATTAATTCATAAAATCATACGTCAAAAGGGATAATGTTAAGTCAGTCATTCCATATTCTCTTATTTGAATGCCAAACGGACTTGTTTACACATCCTATGTACATTGATATATTGTGTTCTAATGAGTCAACATTTACAAAATTTTACATTTATAGCGTTACATAATTATTTAAGTCAATATTTTATTATTTTGTCTTTAATTGCACTGACATACCGATGAAGATATTGTGTAGCTTAACAATTATTAAATTTTTGAGAACCATTTTAAAGAGCTATAAGAAGCTAAAAAGTACCTAATGATTGAGATTTTGAAAACAACACGTTAAATAATTTCTTTCGTCCGAAGCGCTTTTCTGGATTTACCTTCATCAGGAACGCTCAAAGCCAACTTTGCCTGAGGGGGTTGAAACATTAATGTCTTAATAATTTCAAAATGTATAAACGGACAATTTAGTAAAGTTTGTTAAATCATGTCAGTACCAAAGAACTGACTTCTGAGCTGATGATACCCCCGGGAAATGATAGTCCACCAGCAGAGGTATCGAACTAGTAATGTAAAAAAATTAAAACAACACGTTTAATAGGATTATGCGTCCAAAGCGCTTTCGGGATTTACCTTCATCAGGAACGCTTAAAGCCAAACATTTGAATTCCGAAGATGTATAAGTACAGAAACAGTTGTACAAATATATATTACGATATGTAATAAATAAAATGAAGATTCAGCACTAAACCGTTCTGAGGTTCTGATCAAAGTGTATTCATGAAAGCAGGGTTTAGCCATCAGCTGTGACTACTTTATATTGCTTTCCGGTCTGAAAGCACAATTTGACATTAACTTCATAATCATATTTCGTGGTTTTACTAAAGTAAATTTAAAGTAGGCAGTAGTTTAAATTCATAACTGAAATGAATGTATTGAAATGTATATCGATATATAAAAAATGATACCAAATAATTTAAAAAAAAATACATATATGATGAGTCATTTTGCAATATGAAATAAGTATAGATATAGCTGACTATGCGGTATGGGCTTTGCTCATTGTTGAAGGCCGTACGGTGACCTGTAGTTGTTTATGCCGTATCATTTTGGTCTCTTGTAGACAGTTGTATCATTGGCAATCATACCACATCTTCTTTTTATAGGAATATATGCTAATACAAACCCAATCCTTTTCTTTTTCTTAGAACTGATATACACATCACAACCATCAGGACTACCAAAAATCCATAAATGCAGAAATAGTATTTATCTGTAAAAGACAAGCTGTTCGAAACTGTATTAAAGAAGCGACTAGTAACCTCTTTGGAGAATAATTTATTCCTAAATTTACAACAACAAGGTTTTCTAAATGAATTAAGCTGTATTACTGCCTCCTTCAACTTCCAAGAAACTATGTATTACCTCTTAGAATTAGGCTGCAAGTTGTTCGTTGCGTTTTTGGACAGTACCCGTGCATTTGATTTGTAAAAGTACAATCTATATAACATGCATTTCTTACGTTTTTGCGTGCCAAGAAAACAATGTGCGAATGTATACTACATCTTATGGTACTTTTTATCAGAAGGGTATTCGTGGTAACCTGTCCTTTATATTATAGTATTGTATATGATTAACAAAACCCCTGTTTGTGAAGAACTATTATCCATTCTTTTCATTAAACTTTATGGTGAACTATAAAAATAAACTGACAACGTCAGGGCCAAAAATGAAAACAAGACAAACAGACAAACAATAGCACATATGACACAATATGTAACACTTAAGATTAAGCAAAACCTAACCCACCAAACACTAGGGGTGATATCAGGTGCTCCGAAAGGGTAATCAGATTATGCTGTACATGTGGAACCCGTCGTGTTGTTCATATTATAACAAATCCGGTTAATAGTCTCATATGTGAGAGTAATTATATTCATAGCAGAATCTATTCTTCCCAGATACGAGATACTTGTATTTACGTTGTCTTTCTCTATTAGAAAACAAAACAGGGCCAACCTTTTGAATGTGTATTTTTGTTTGATAAATGAGAATACTTGTGTGCAGCCTAGAAACAAAAGTCAGAAGTTTTGTGCTGCTGCAAGATAAAAAAAATATGAGCTGATAGACCATTGTAAACACTGTCAGCTTTACATCAGGAACTAAATTATTTAAGAAATGTAAACATGCATTCATATATAAAGGTATCACATTTTTAATTAATAGAATCGATCAGAAATTCGTTTTATGTCTTGGTAGTATTTGTAAAAGCTTACCACCAACAGTTTCGGTACATTGTTTACCTTGTTAATGCTACAAATTATATGAAGTCTTTAACGTGTCTCGAATAAATGTATTATTCGAAAACTTTTTTTTAAATGTTTCAAAACCATAGTCGATTGGATGTTTCGTCATATCATTATAGTATGCAATACTAGTATAACGGACCAAACCTTCACACTTTTGTTCTGCTGTTCCCCCAAAATATGGAATTAGTAATGAAGCAATACCAAGCATAGTGATCGTAAATGACTTCAAATGGTCTGAAAAAGAGCAATAGAGTTAAGAGAGAGAAAAGTTAAATTGGTTTTATCAGATTATGTGTCCACCTCTTACTTAAAATTATCTGACAGATTGATCTGTTTACTGTCTGTACTTATTGAATATTGCATCATTGTTTTTGGTCCTTGCAAGAAACGCTTAATCACATGACTTATCTATTAATCTTAATGATAAACATACTGTTAAGTAACTATTACGATAAGTGTTGTCAATCTTGTCCGTTCTGCTTTATTTTTTCTTTATAAAAAAAAATAATAGCAACTAGTTAAGCTCTTGAATACATATACACTAGAACACACCTGCAAAATTGTGGTCATTCAGAGCTTTGTTGAAAGTATGTTAACTGTTACAGGGAGAATGATTGTAAACAAATTTGGTTCTGAAGAATTTTAAAAAAGTACCTGGAGACAGGACAATTTCTCCAAATCCGTAATTTTTTTGTTTTCTGTTAGTAAATTTTATCATTTTCGCGTTTCTGCATACTATGAATATATGTATACTATAGATAAAGTGTATTTGCTATAAAGTATTAATTACAAGTTTCTCCTCCAAGGCGATCACTGCTTTACAAAATGTATTATATAGATAGTCTCAATCAATGCGAAATTATTTGCCCTTTCCCCGAGTTCTCTTATGAATATAATGTGCAGGTTTAAAACCGGAAGTCTTGTATGACTTATAAGTTGGTCTGATATCCAGGAATTGGTTTCTTAAAAATGTATACTCGATGAGAAATATTGATACAACTTATTGTAAAAAATATTTATGGAATGTATTATCTTCATATTCATGATATCAACCAGATACAATAAGACTGGTCCTCTTACAAAAGAAACATACCATTGAAGAATTCGTTTTTCAAAACAATCCCTTTTCTTTCCAACATCTTTGTTTCACATAAATGTTTAGCACCTACAACATTTTGATATAATAATTTATAAAAATAAGAACGCGTTTTATCTTTCTTTATTCAACGTAGACATTTTTTTATAGCATTATACTGAATAAATTTTAAAATGGTTTACTATATCAGGTTATACTCTCTGATTGAAAATATCTCAACCTTCCCACTATACATCTAGCTAATGAAAAACACAATAAATAAAGACACAACAATACGCATAGTAAAACTCAGTACAAGTGAAGTCCGAGTCCAATGTCAGAAAAAAATAACAAAAGAAACTATTATTATGAGTAAACAAAATGACCTATAATGGTTTATTTTTATAAATTTTTATTTGGATGGAGAGTTGTCTCATTGACACTAATAACACATTTCCCTTCAACTATGATACTTAAATTAACTAAGGACTAACAGCAGTTACTGACATGTCTGCATAAAGCCCAAATTAAACTGATTGAAAATTATTCGTAATTACACAATATCCCCATTCATGTATGTATGTATGTTTGGATGGATGGATTGATCGATGGATACATAGATGGATGGATAGATTGAAATATTTCATATTTACATATGTTCCACACTACCCATATAACAAAGCATGACAATATGCAACCTGCTGCTCCAATGTATGTCCATCCTAGGAATTCATCTGAACAATTATCTGAAAATGGGAAAACCAATTGGCATATATATATACTAGGCAAAAAAAAGAAACGTTGCATGCTAATAAGATCATTTAAATTTTTTACAACAAAAAATACTACTAACCGTGTATGAAAAAAGCCCCGCATCCATTCTTACCATATATTGAATATAAACGGACGTAACACCATTAATAACCGTGAATGAAGTAAGCCCCGCCTCCCTTACAACCTAGTATGAAATATACATGGTCTCCACGTGAATGTTTTTAACCATTTTATATTCCTATAAATGTATAGAAGGTAAGCTAACAAATGAATACATATTACCATTGTTAGTTGTGGTATTTTCAGTTGCTGCACGACCAATTGTTTTCAAATTTAAAAATATTATCTATATATTGAACACAATTTATTTAAAATGGATTTCCCGATTGTCAAAAGCTAGCTATAAACACCAGGTTATATTAATAGTTATCAAAAGTACCAGGATTATAATTTTATACGCCAGACGCGCGTTTCGTCTACATAAGACTCAACAGTGACGCTCAGATCAAAATAGTTAAAAAAGCCAAATAAATACAAAGTTGAAGAGCATTGAGGACCCAAAATTCCAAAAAGTTGTGCCAAATACGGCTAAGGTAATCTACTCCTGGGGTAAGAAAATCCTTAGTTTTTCGAAAAATTCTAAATTTTATAAACAGAAAATTTATAAAAATGACAATATAGTTGATATTCATGTCAACACCGAAGTGCTGACTACTGAGCTAGTGATACCCTCGGGGACGAAACGTCCACCAGCAATTTATCTTATCGACTATCTTAACGTGTGAAATTTAGATTATTGATCTATTAACGTGTGAAATTTAGATTATTGATCTATTAATGTTCCATTTCATACATTTCATACATACATGTTGACTGTTCTACGATCGGGTTGTTGTCTCTCTGACACATTCCCGATTTCCATTCTCAACTTTATAAAGGAATGCCTATACCAAGTCAGGAGTATGACACTTGTTTTCCATTTGCATGATGTGTTTACTTTTGATTCTTCTATTGGTAAAGGATTTTACGTTTTTTATTTCCCTTTGAGTATTTTTGTTGAATATTTTTCAGAAATTGTAGGTCTACATATTTAACTATGGAAACTTAAATAGGTTTCTTCATTTCAACATATAATTCCACCTTGTGTAATAATGCTGTATATTGGATGAGAGACATGGTATTTTTTACCAATTTCTATGAATTGAGATTTTCTTTTCTCTGCCGGGGTATTTGTCATTAGGGAATTCCATGTGCCGGGGTATTTGCTAGCATATACCATGGCAGATGGGGAATACCCTAGCAAATACCATGGCAGAAGGGGAATACCATGTCTAAAAATAACTCATTGCATTATTTCTATTCTAATATGACAAATTCATGGTCATTCTAAATATACGGTTCCAGATGAAATATTAAGGATAAAAAGCATCATTATTGAAAGACGTAAAAATTCCGCGAACCTGCACTTTTAATGACGTAATAAGTAAAACTCAACGAAAATGAATTGTCAACCGGTCACATAAAGGTTGCAATGCACCAAATAAAACTACATGGGCGCAGCAACATGACATAGAGATAAAAATAGATGACTCTCTGTGATTGATTGTTATATCTTTTATATATTTTTCTTCTGGAAAGCATTATGAATGAAGTTTCATGCAAGCACAGATTTGTCCTTATATGTATAGTATGAAGGGCCTGAAATATTTTTTTTATGTTGTTTAAAATTAGGGAAAAAAATTTCTGCGAAATCGTCAGGTATCGTGAAAAAAAAACAAAATTCACCAAGAAAAGCCATGGGATCATATATCATTGAGTGCGGTAAAATCACAAGTAGATATCGAGCTTCAATTAGACAACAGCAGTTTTTCCACAATTAGTTTATTAAAAACGCCTTTTAAGGAGAATATTGCTAAAAATAGCATTGGGGCCACCATTTAGTACTTTATATCCTATAACTGGAATCCAATAATATTACGTTTCACTCAAACTGATGAACTAAGTGTAGTTGTCAGCCGGCCGAGAACCAGCATATTATCATAAAAAGGTCAGCTAGTGACTAAACATAAATATGATAAGAAATGATTATACGGTCAATGCAATTTGACTGCACAAATAGCATAGCTGCAGTGTATACAAACAATATACATGCAAGTAGAAATTCCATATGATACTTGATTATAATAAACTCACTGAGGTGGAACATTCGGTGGAATTAAACAATTATATCATGCTTACAAGGAATATTTACCAAAACTACCGGTTTCGAGGTAATCAAATTTCCCTCGCCTATCGGCTCTGGAAATTTGTATTTTCTCACCAGCATTTTTGCTAAATACCCCTTGTAAGCATGATATATTTGTATTATATATAGATGATTGCTATTTGGTTTCAATGATAACTATGTAATAAAGTGGTTCAATTTTATCTCTACAGAATATGTTTATCTGTAATTTTGACCGTAGTCATGATGACGGTAGTCAAATTCATAGTGAACTAATATAGGACGTCAACAGTTCCTTACATTTTGAGGTGTAAAGATAACCAAGACATCTTTGACATGTTTGAGTTAATATAATCTATTCGTGATTGTCTATTATGATATACAATGTAATAATTGTTGAAATTAGTCAAACTGTCAAAGCCATAATGCATATAGTCAAATGGATCTCATTTTCTTTATCTAGAAGGCAGTACAATTGTTATATTTTTCTATTTATTCATTTTGAATCTCTTGGAGTATACATTTTAAAGTCTTACCTGATTTAAATACGTTAACAAACACAGTTGCTCCATGTATGTTGGTCCCATGAAAGCATGTCCATGGTCCATTCAGGCTGTCATCAATATGCCGGTTTAGAATAAGCACGGTAGTGTTAGTTGTAAGATTCTGCAATATGTTATTATTGTTCATTGGCAGGCAATACGATGTTGAAACTGGCATCACACAAAAGCCTTCTTCTTCATTTGACGGGTTCCGGAATTCAACACCCATTCGCAAATTATCAACCTTACATTGAAAAGCAATATGTTTACCTTGAACGTTCCATGTCAGACATATATCTATGTTACAATAATAAGCAGCTGAAAGATAAAAAAAAAAGAAAAAAAAGGAAATCAGTTTGTATCATTTCAAAAAAAATAAATAGAGGCATAGTATATTGTATAGAAATCATCTCAAAGAAGACACATTTTCGTTTTTTGTTCAATCTCTTTGAACAAACATTATGAAATAATGTATTTGCCGTCTTGATGTACAAAAAAAATGAAGCTTTTGTGTAGTCATATATTTCAATAGTTTTGCGTTTGGTTCGTGTTTAATTTGATGTACACATATGGCTTATTTCAAGTCACACCATTCCTTGACTACGTGCATTTTTTTTGCGCTGATACATGTAGGTTAAAAACTGTGAAACGTAATTAGTGGCACACATATTATATGAAATTGATGCGACTCTCATACAAGTGAGAGGCATATGTAGCTTTAAAACTACATGTAGGTTCAAGCCACCATTTTCTGATTGTATACATGATAAGAAAATAACAGACATGAATATGATAGTTGTTATCATTTCGTTTAATGTGTTTAAACTTTCGATTCTGATATTTTGATTTGGAACTTTCCTTTTTGAATTTGTTGAGTTCAGTATTTTTATGTTTTTTGTTTCTTTTTTTTCAAGAATGATATTGATTAAACTAAAATTCCGGAATCTTAGTCGTTGAATTGAAATATTCATGTTAATATTAGGATTCAGTCAACCGAAATTGTGGTTATGATCACCTTAGGTCTTATGACTTCTACAAGGGTAAACTGTCTTATTTAAATTGTTTTAAAACGAGTTACGTCACTGAATAAAAAACATTTTTTTAAACGAAATTTGAGAATTGTTACTATAGTTTCGTTACATTTGTCTATAATATTCAGGAGCACTGGGGACTGGGGCAATCATCAAAGAACCGCAATTATGTTGTCACTGTTGACAATTCGGGAGTATTGACATTGTTGAAACCCAACATCAATCGGTTTATTGACGGTATCTGTTGAAATGGTTTGACCTGTGTAGTAACAAGCGATTGTAAGTTGTCTGTTTGTTATGCTCTCTGTAATCTTTAATTGTATTTAAAATATTGCATTTATCCCCAACACTGTCACAGTACAGGACTGTCATAATATGTGCAGTTCTATCTTCAGCATGGATATATTTTGAATAAACAATCTCTATGCAAATTGGGTCGATGTAATTATAAACAGTAGTCTTATTGTGTATAGTTTGGTGATCTGAGTTCTGTATTTTTTGTTCTTGGTTCTTTTTATCAACTATTCACTTTCCTCCGATTATTTTATATTCATGTCAGATAATATATTTTGTGTATAGTAAAATCTTGCTTGATAACATACTTATATCTTAATGCATGTTTTGTGTGTTTGACAACAATTTTGATTGAGCCATTGATATATTTAAATAGAGCATAAAAATCCGAACAAACTTCTTGTTTTTACTAGTCAGAAGATCAAGGACTTCCAATCAACGAGATCCCATCTTTGTTTTGTGTTCTTTATTAAGATGATATTTATATAATACTGCCTCAGGTTAAATAATATGCTCCATTGGCAGTTTTACAACCTGTTAGGGCGGTTATCTTACTACAAAGATGAATACATGCATGTATTCATATATCTATTTGATATAAATATCAAAAATATTTGAAATTATTTGTTCGAATGGATTATTAAATATTTCTTGCATTTAAAATCAAGAAATTCATTGGTAAAGTGTATCAGGGAAAAAATGCAATTTATACACTGTTCACACTATGGACTATAATCGTACAGACAACGAAAACCAAAGGACAATAACTGTGTCCTTGGAAATAAAGGGACAGAAAGACTGGACCAATCTTAATAAAACTTTGCATGACATAAGCTTTGGGAAGTATGAAATAGTTTTCTATGTTTCATGGCCATAGGACATATATTATATAAATTAGGATCATTTCAGTATTGACATCTGGATGTTTATGTTTGACGTACAAACTAAATTTTTTCAAATGTCAAGATTTTGGCCTGAACAGATTTAATTTTGCCAACGTTTTCTTTTTAAATGCTCTTGAATGTTATATATAAAGTATTGAAAGCATTTGAACACTTATTTTATTTATTAAGATTTAATATAATTATTGCAAAGTCAAATATATATGAACCTATGCCTGACAATAGGGATTTTTCAATTCAGGGAGGCTTATATAAACATGCATATTCTTTAACCAATTTGAAGTTTTTGATGTTTTTTAACCCTAAATTATTCTTTCATATATATAACATGTACTTTAAAGCCAAAGACAAGTTACAAAAAGCATACCACATGAGTATAAAATTGTCTTAGGCCAATACTGAGAATCGGTAAGAGTCAATTTAGGCCGTAGCGCATATTAAATTGCATACATAATTACAAACATTGAATATTTGTGACTTATTGCTCATTTCTATGCTAAGGTGTCATGATAAAATAGGCCTAATTGTAAAAGGACTCTTGAATTTAAATTGTGTGTAGCCAGTATGGTCTGGTGACCAGGTTTTTTTTTCACTTCACACTGGAAAAAACTGCATGTAGTTTAAGTCTCAATTGGTAAATAATTGGACAACTTACTATCCTAAAGAAGAAAGCTATGGTAGTATAAGAAATGAATAAGGTGTACTGATCATTGTATAGTGCTTTTTCACAGATTTAGTAAACTATTTGTGATGGACTACAGATTTTATGTACAATTCTTTTCGCATTTAACATACATCAAACAGGCCGTTTAACGAGTTAGTTGACCGTTATGGAATAACCGTTTCACAAATGATATCGGATATGTTCCTTACGTGGTAACTTCAGTCCTCTTCCCTATAATAAATGTGACCTACCGAATTAGACTATTTACCGGATGTGTTACATCATAAGCAACACGACGAGTGCCACATGTGGAGCAGGGTCATCTTACCCTTCCTGAGCACCTGATATCATTCCTAGTTTTTGGTGGGGTTCGTGGTGTTTAGTCTTTAGTTTTCCATGTTGTGTCATGTGTTCTATTGTTTGTCTGTTTGTCCTTTTCATGTTTAGCCATGGCGTTTTCAGTTTATTTTCGAATTATGAGTTTGACTGTCCCACTGGTATCTTTTGTCCCTTTTTTATGTTTCGATGGCATTTGAATTAATTTTTATAACAGGCATCATTCGACCTTCGAAACTTGACAAAGTGTTAGACCTTAATTTTGGGACTGACAGTTTTAAAAAGGGCATTTTGGGCATATTTTGGATTCTTCGTAAAAGATCAACAAAAGAACATGAAATCTCTTAAAGTACTATCATTTTTTTAAATGTTTTAAATATTTCTATAAAGGTTAACAAGTTTGATGAATTTTGAGCTGGGTTCTCTTACGCCGTTACCATGGCAACGGAATAAAATGGTTAATTTTCTCAATTTTTCACAACAATCCGTGTATTTAACCATGAAAACTTATTTATCTTTTAACATTATCTTATGATATTTGACATGAAGGTGAATAACAATAAGACAGTATATCTAAAAAGATTAAAACTGCGAAATGACCTTTGACCTTTGACCTCAAGGTCAAAGTATTTGATTTTTTTTTTACTGCAGCACACACGTTTCTGTTCCCTTGAAGAAGTTTTTTTTATACTTGAAAAGCAATGTCAGCACCTCAATATGATGTGTTGTATACCATATAAATGGTTTTGATATTTGATCTTGATATTTGACCTTCAATGTCAAACAAAAAGTAAAGGACAAATATATATAATTCTATATGTCAGCCTAAAATCAAAATATTTTCTTTCTTGCCATGTGGATATGAAAATTAAGAGATATGCACTGATTGCTTATGCGACAACCAGTGGCGACAACTATCCACCTCAGTGAAAATGAAGCGGTAGTAAGCAATTTATAGGTCACAGAACAGGCAAGACCTTTGCAGTGCAGATTAAGGTCTTTCCCTGGGTATCATTTCTCGCCCCCTCATATAATGATGTTGCTTATAATTATCTAGCTAGTTAGATATATCTAAAGTAAAACGGTTCATAAACCCGTCCCTTACCCACATTTAATATTAATAGCATTTCTTATACTCATGGTGGAAATGATCTGCCCCTATATATTATTGATGATAAATTGATTGAAATAGTTTCATATTTCTACCTCTAAATCATATATATATATTCTCAATCTTTGAGTATAACATATATGTTTTTGCTGGGTTTTTAACACATAACCATATATTATCATAACACAATATTAATTTTAAAGTGTACCATGTATTTGTCCCTCATGCCCTAGCCCCTTGTTTTATAAAGTGTTTAATTTAATGAAATCAGTGCAAATGTCTAAGCATGAACCATATATTCTTACTTGCAATGACATTTGTTTAAAGAGAGACTTAAACAAGGGGTACATTAGTTTTAATTCACTAAAACAGTTCTACCGAATTGTAGTTAAATTCAACAAAACCATCGTAGAATTTTTACTTTATGCAAACATTTTTGAAATACTGCAATTTCAGAACTTATTGCGTATACCAATATCATTGCGTTTTCATTGTGACCGTCAAAAATGTTGACGTTGATAAAAGCAAGGATATGTCAAAGTCTGAGTCATATAGCGCAAGGGGTAGGGTTTTCAAGTTTGATGCAGATCGTGTGGCGACCTATTGGTGTACATTTTTGGTTGATCAACTTCTGAGATGAAATGTTGTATATTTGACATATACCCAATATCTGTTCTTGTTGACCCCCTCAACTTTACATTGCGGCCGAGAATATAAAAATGCTGTACATACGTCTGTCCGTCCGTGCATCGGTTTGATTGTAAAATTTCAAGCATAATAATTTAATGTTGATACAATTTGTGCTGTAGCTTTCTATAGATAACCTGTCAAGGCTGAAAATCAAACCTGTGCAAACATTTAGAAGGTGTGGAAACATGTTTTTTACCAAAATATGGTTATCATCAAATCATATCAGAAGCGTATTTTGAAACTTTACCTTGAACAAAAACAAAACAATTGATCGACAATTCCAATTAATCAGAAACAATTAGTGAAGCAGATGTAATACCGGTACAAAATTCAGACTGCAATGAAGTACTACTGTCAAATATTGAATATATTGATTTGAAGATCAGTTGAGGACATTATAACGAGAAATGTTTGCTTTCTCTTCTGCCTAATTTGTGTGTATATAAAAGAAACATTTGTCAATGCATTATGACATGCATCTTTTGTATCACAATTCGGTAGTAAAATTGTTTTCTTTAACAGTGTTTGGTCTTTTTATCCAAGATGAACTTTATATTAAAAACTGGCACGAAGTTTAATTCAAAGTTTGACTACATTTTGAAAGTCTTAAAATTATGTGTAATTATTTTTGTAAACACATTCTCTTTATCGATTGAAACTAATTGCTTAACTACAAAAATACAGTTAATGAAATTATTTTCAAAGTACAATTCAACAAAGGGCCAGTGTCAGCTTTTGCCATTAATTTGCTTCATTCGTCCATGAACTTTTACAAAGATGTTCTTCTCTGATACTATAAGGCCAAATTTAATCAAACTTATGGAATGTTAGGAATTGTGAGCGATGAACCGTACCCAACTTGGCCAACGCGGTTAAATATAGAACTTGAGGGGTAAGATACAAGTTTGTCTATTATCTTTAAAAAAATCAACTTGTTTGAGATGCTATTTCTTGGTCTTGAAGATTAGCAACTGTCCAAGGGTCATAACAATATATGAAGATTTACAAATAAATATGGTCAAAAAATAAATTCCCCGACTATCTGTTAATTTAAACTGTAAAAACAATAAGTCCATCTATCAGAAAAATACTAAGATGACAATAAAGATACTTTCTGAATTTGTCGTTTGTTTATATGTTACATAATTGTTTTTCGTTCATATTTTGTAAATAATTTAGGGTTTTAGTTGTCGCTAAAAGAAACCGCCGCAAAGCAGAACGACGTATGCGGAAAACGCAACTGACTATTCATCGTCAATCGTTCCGAGAGTCCTGCATTACAACAAACCAACTTCTTATAAAATGCAAGAAAGACTATTTCTCCAGTAAAGTTTCCGAAATTGGACACGATCAAAAACAACTGCATCGCTTGACTAATGATTTGATGGGAAATAAAAGAGAAATATTTCTACCCGCGCATGAGGATGACAAGTTACTTGCCGACAAGTTTTGTGAATTCTTTGTTGGGAAGATTAGTATAATTCGTGACAGCCTGTCAACAACAAACACCTCCTCAAGTGACAGTAATCCTTTGAGAGCTTACATTAAATTTGAAGGTAATCAACTAACATCACTGTCATCAGCAACCTATGAAGAAATACGGAAAATAATTCTAGCGTCTCCAACAAAGTCATGTGAACTCGATCCTTTACCAACCCAACTTCTAAAACAATGCTTGGACTACTTGTTACCAGCTATTACAAGTATAGTGAACAGATCGATATCGGAAATTTGTGTTCCAACGCCTTTTAAACAAGCGGTAGTGAGACCACTATTGAAAAAACAGAGTTTAGACAAAGAAGTGTTAAAAAACTATCGACCGGTCTCTAATTTACCATTCATATCCAAGATAAATGAGAAAGTCGTTGCCACTCGTTTTGAGAATCACATCACCTCTTATTCTCTCTATGATCATGTTCAGTCAGCGTATCGTGCCTACCATTCTACGGAAACCGCTCTCCTGCGCGTCCATAATGATATTGTGTGCGCACTTGATAATAACTGTTGTGTCGTCTTGCTTATGCTTGACTTATCTGTTGCATTTGACACTATCGACCATACAATACTTCTCAATCGTTTAGAGTTTTCATTTGGGATAACTGATGAGGCACTGTTGTGGTGGAAATCATATTTGACAGATAGAACTCAGCGTGTTTCTATCGGATCGGTACAATCGGATGATATCAGACTCGGCTTTGGTGTACCACAAGGCTCTGTGTTGGGACCAAAACTTTTCTGTATGTTTGCCAAACCAGTCGGAGAAATTTGCAGGCGACATGGGATGTCTTACCATTCATACGCTGACGACACGCAAGTGTATCAAGTCATTAAACCTCTTGGAGACTGGTCGGACCTCTCCAATCGTCTTGAGAACTGTTTGTCGCATATCAGTGCATGGATGAGTATCAACATGCTTATATTAAACCAAGACAAAACCGAATTAATTGTGTTTGCACCAAAACAACAACTAAAGCAACTATCCAGTTTCCAACTAACATTCGATGGAACTATATTGACTGATGCTTCTTGTGTGAAAAATCTTGGATTTTATTTTGACAAAACACTCAGCATGGAACAACTAGCTAGTGCAACGACAAAAGCATGTTTTCATCAGATACGAAATATTGGTCGCATTAGATCCCTGATTACAGATGAGGCATGTAAGACTGTAGTGTGCTCACTCGTTACATCACGACACGATTATGGTAATGCGCTGTTATATGGAACAAATAGCTGTGTAATAAAAAAACTACAGCGTTTGCAAAATACAGCAGCACGCCTAATAACGCGCAAGAGAAAATATGATTCAATAACACCTGTTCTCATTTCATTGCACTGGTTACCGGTTCATTTTCGTTGTCAGTACAAACTCCTGCTGTACATTTGTAAAGCAATTCATGGCAAGGCACCATCATACCTACAGGAATTAGTTGAACATTACAAACCTGGTAGAGCCTTGCGATCGGAGAAAAGCATGCTGTTACGACTACCAAACGATGTTAGGACAAAACGCTATGGTGAATGACGGTTCGATATTGCCGCACCAATTCTTTGGAACAGCTTACCTTCATCCTTACGAAATGAACAATCTCTTGACGTTTTTAAAAAGGATCTTAAGACAAATTTTTTCCGAAGTGCTTTCATTGATTTTTTATAAATTTATAAATTTATGAACAATTTGTTTTACCAGTTGATTATATTATGAACTTTTACTTAATAATTTGTAATACTTGAGTCACTGTGGTTTAATGATAATCATTATTTTAAATTTATACAGAGGAAATTTTAAACTTTTCTTAACTCATTTTTATTTTTTTGAAACTTTTTACTTTTCTTTCATTTTTATTAATTTAAAATTTTTTGATATTTTTTATGTGGGTTGTACATTCTTTTATATTATTCTATTTACCCGACAATCAATGTTTTCATTTTACACGCCACTGCTCAGAAATTGTATTTATGTGATTGTATATTTTGCTTTTACCTTATGTATCTTATTTTTTTGTTTATTCATGTTAAGCGCTTAGGGTAATTTTTCAAATTATATAATGCGCTATATAAATATTGTATAATAAAAATAATAATAATTTTAGTTTCCTCGTCTAATTATTTATATTTTCATTTTTTGGGCCTTTTATAGCTGACTATTGAGTATTAGGCTTTGTTCATTGTTGACATTCGTATGGTGACTTATAGTTGTTAATTTCAATCGTAACATTATTGGTAATCATACCAAATCTTCTAATTTATATTCAGACAATATCTCTTAACCATAAAAAAGCTTCTGCAAAGATTTATAAAATTGCATGTTCATGTAGGTATTCCGAAGTAATTGATGTGTAACAAATTTTAACCCCAGTTTTAACTATATATTTTCGAAATTTTTCCTTGGTATTTTGTTTATTAACAAGCTCTGTCCAAATTTCATAAAATCTCATGATGGTTTGACAAGTTATTGGTAACTTAAAAAAAATAAAAGTAAATGCTGACGCTGCTGCCAAAAACGACAGAATATATGATCACTATGTTTCCCTCTTGCGACATAAATAGTCTAGTATCGATATAAATCATCAGCATGACTTTACAGTTCATCGGTGTAAATACAATTTTTCATAGTAAACAAGTAAACAGACAGAGAATGTTCATGTAATATTGTCTCTGATTTTAAATAAATAAAAAATGTATTTTCATAAATTGGTTAACTGTTTGATATTCTTTAAAGCTTAAAAGTTCAATAAATTTAAACACACTTGGTCTAGACCAGTAGTATTTCTTTATAAGTTTTACTCTAAGTTCCTTATATTTCGGACACACTAAGATGAAATAGAATTCGTCTTCAATACACTGACGGTAAATTGTACATATACGATGTGACGGCTCAATGTTTTGGTAGCGTCCAGTTTCCACTGCTAAAGAATGAGAAGAAAGTCTTTTTTTGAAAGAGCTCTTCGGTACACAATAGGAATATATTTTGTCAAATAAAACTGTAAATCAAAACTGTTTATAATGTATTTATAGATACGGCACTTGCTACTGTTATCAAGTAACGAATACATTTCCTGTTTTTTAATATCTAAAAGTCTTTGTTTAATAAGAGGGAAGTCAATCTCAAATACGAGGTCTGATTGTTTAATCCACATATCTCCAAGTCCAATGTTGTTAAGTTCACCTCTGATTAACTTTGCCCAATTTACAAACTTTGATCGTTTTCTGTCAATATCGATACACATTTCTTTGTATACGGAGCTTAAAATACAGTTATTTGTTGACATAATTTTAAACAAATATTTAAAAATTTGTATTTTCCTTTTAACGATCATTGGAAATCTTCCTAGTTCCATGTATATCATTGCAGAATTTGTAGACTGTTTAACTTCCAAGTTGTCTTTTGCAAAAATGCAAATGGACTTTTTCGACATCATCACCTTTATAAAATCCCCATACTTCGCATGCATAATAAATTACACTACCTACGTACACATCAAATAGAGACAGGATAGTTTGAGTATTTAGATGATAATTTCTAAACGTAGATAACATGGCAAACATTGATTTTCGACCTTGTTCTGCCAACTTCTTCTATTTAAATAGAAATTTTCCGTTGTATTTTAAATTAAAACCTAAGTAACAAAAGCCATTGACCGTCTCTAAACTCTCATTATTGTAGAACCATCTCTCATCATCCTTAATAACACCTCCGTTTCGAAACACAACTACCTTAGTTTTGTCAATGTTAACTGTTAAATCGTTTTTCACGGTATATAGTTATAAAGAATTCAGCATTGACTGCAGACCTTGAACGGTTTCCGAAAATAGCACCATATTATCGTCATACATTAGAAGAAAAAGACTTAAATCTCGCATCTCAAGCGGAATACATCCATCGATTAAAAAGGACATTTCACAGTCATTCACATATAGAGAGAAGAATATAGGCGACAAAACCTCGCCTTGAGGTAAACCGATTTGACATTCGAAGAATTCAGAGTACGAACCGTTAAAACGAAAACAAGACTTTGTTACTTCGTACATAGAGCGCACAACTGTCAATAACTTCCCACGGATTCCTACACGTGAAAGCTTCATCCAGAGTTTTGTACGATTAATACTATCAAACGCTCTCTTGTAGTCCACAAAACAGCAGTACAGTCGTTTCTTGTCAGATAACGTCCTATTTATAAGAGAATGCAATACAAAAATTGCATCTGCCGTGCCATGACTTTGTCTAAATCCAAATTGTGCGTCGCTGATAATGTCGTTTTCACATGCCCACTTTAGTAGTCTTTGGTTTAAAACAGCTGTAAACAATTTGGCTTATTCCTCTGTAATTATTTGTAAAGTCTATGTTCCCTTTATTTTTATAAACCGGTATAACTATTGCTTCGCACCAAGACTTTGGAAAGTGTCCATTCTCGAGAAGAGCGTTAGATAACTTCACTATAAATGGAAGCAAAAAGTCGCAAAGTTCCATGAAATATTCGTTAAGCAAGATGTCAAGACCATGACTTTTACTTCGCTTCAATAGATTAATAACCTTCTCAAATTCATTGCTTGTTATTTCAGCATCTAGTTCATCGAAAACACAACAATTACTTTCTTCAGTTGATGCATTGTCCGAATCCAAATTCATTTCCAATCCAAGATTTTTTAAGTGTTCATAGAAATCGTCTAATTTCAAATTACTTTTAAGTGTTTTTATTTCATTCAATGTGGCTTAACTCGACAGTTACTTCTTCTTGGAGTTATTGTCCCTAAATGGTGATTAAATCTTTTTTTGGCGTGTTTGCGTATTTATGAAAACAGTAATACTCTGTCGTAGTTATATAGAAACTTTAGGGACAAAAATGAAAAGCAAAAAAAAAAAAAGATCTACAAAAAGCATGGCCTCAATCGTTAGACGACTTTTTGCCTTTTCACGAAGATTTTTAACATTTTTTTTGTATTTTTGCCTAGTATTTCGAAAACTTTTAATGGAATTAAATAAATTTTGATACATATTTATTATATATTTGCACAAGAATTGGGATTTATGTGTTAATCTTTCATTTCTCTATCCTTTTTTTAAGGAAAGACAGTTGTTCAGATGATGTAATGGATACAGAAAGCAGTGAACCATTTTCTTCTTACCTTAGAGGTAATAAGTAAATAGAATAAGTAATATAACGTCCATAAATAAACATGATAAATGTAGGCAGTAAATAGTATCAATGACATTCCTAAATGTACTATTTCATTTCATTAGTGTAAATAAACAAGAATATGTCCATAGAACATGGCTGCCTGATTCCCACTATCATTATCTATATTCAATGGATCATAAAATTGGTTTACAATATGATTTGTCAATTAAACTAGAAAGAGCATATCATAGGGCACATGTGTACTAAGTTTCAAGTTGATTGGACTTCAACTTTATCAAAAACTATCTTGACCAAAAAATTTAACCTGAAACTCGCGCACAATATCTTTTTTAACTCAGCTGGCCCGAAGGGCCAGTGAGCTTTTGTCATCACTTGGCGTCCGTCGTCTGTTAACTGTTACAAAAAACTTCTTTAGTTAAAAAAATTACCTTACCAACACAATTAAGATGGCCGACATTGCTTAAAATAAAACATAGGGGCAATATACAGATTTTGGATTATAATTCTGAAACCAAAGCATTTAGAGCAAATCTTACAAGATATTTTTGTTTGATTAGGTTAAGATCCATCTGCTCTGAAATTTTCAGATGAATCCGACAACATGTTAGGTTGCTGCCCATAAATTGGTAATTTTAAGGAACTTTTGTCTTTTTTTGTTATTATCTTAAATATTATTATAGATAGATTTAAACTGTAAACAGCAATAATGTTCAGACAATAAAGATCTACAAATAAGTCACCATGAAAAAATGGTCAGTTGACCCCTTAAGGAGTTATTGCCTTTTATATTCAATTTTTAACAATTTTTCATAAATTTGTTATCTTTTACCAAAATAATTTCCTCTAAAACTACTAAGACAAATGTAACCAAACTTGTTCACAATCATCATTAGGGTATTCAGTTTAAAGATTGTGTCTGATGACCCTACCCTTGAACCAAGATGTCTACCATGGCTGATAATAGTACATGTATATAGGGTAAGTAAATTTGGCAGCTTTTGGTTATTATCTTGAATTATGTATAGAGATGAACTGTAAACAGCTATAATGTACAGCTAAATAAGATCTAAAAATAAGTCACCATGAACAAAATGGTCATTCGGACGTATTAAGGAGTTATTGCCCTTTATAGTCAATTTGTCATACTGAAAAACAAAATACCACATTCATCTAGATCTGTTTCAGACATCTTTTATTCGACAAGATCAAGAAATATTTTTATTTTTCAATCTGAAGTAAGTACAAACGCCAAGGTTGACAACACTAGTTTTCATACATAACACATAAAAAAAAGACTTACGACTAAGATCTGAGAGTATGTTTTCTTTTAAGGCCCTTACCATAACAGAGGGGGCACTATATATTTAACCCTTGTCTGTATGTCTCAAAATTAGCTTTTGTTCTGTATCATTTGTTTGTCTGAATCAAATGGTATGAAATTTATACACAATGTTCATTACCACAAAACAAAAATCAAGTTCAAGGTTGAACTTTTAATACCGGTGTAGAGTATGCTTTTTTTACAAATGGAAGAGAAAAAGGCTAAATTTTACGTTTCCATTCTTTTACTAAAGTGTGCCCCCCACCAACTGATATGACATTTGTTCACAGTGTTTATTACCACAAAACACAGATCTAATTTGATTAAGGGTAACATCATTTTTACTATTTTAGAGTTATTCCCCTTTACAAGTAGGAAAAACTGCAGAATTTTAATTTCCGTTCTCTAAATGAAGTGTGTCTCAAACAAATGTTATGCCACAAGTATGCAATGCTAAATACCACAAAACACAGAATAGTTTTGAATGTTGTTGGCGTCACTTTTACTGTTTTGAGTTACATGAGTTATGCCCCTTTACAAGTGGAAAAATTGCAAAAATTATTTTTAAAATAAAACTGTGTTGAAGTTGAATTTTTAGTTTCTTTGATATGCTAATTCCAACCAGGTATTTAGAATTTGAATACTGAGCCCAAAGTTGTCCATATTCAGGTCTAAAGGGTCCAAAATCTAACTTTTGTTTGAATTCAACAACAATTACAATTTGGGGTTGTCATGGTTGTTTGATCATGTTGATATGCTAAATTTAACTGTTTTTTTTATGAACCTTACTTTCATATTGGTTCAAATAAAGGTTCCAAATGTTCAAAATTCATCAAAAGTGAATTCTTTTGTTTGTTAAATATGCTGAATCGAAAAAAATACTGTAAATATGAAATGGTAAAGAAATGATTTTTGTGGGCCTTAATTTACATTGATTTTTCCACTGGTTTTCCCTTTATGATAAATATTTTACTTCCAATGACAGTGAGGGATAACATATCGGTATTAAGGGCAAACTCGTTGTAAAAACTGTATGAATTAAAGCCAAATGAAGTTTTTCCATTTTAATGGGACAATTTATACAGCCATTCTTTTGGATCGGAACCCTAGGTGAATGCAAATATTTGCCGTTCCTGTAAATAAACGCACTATTACATTGATGTGAAAGAACAGAGCAAAACGAACTAGTCCCAAGTCAGGAGCCTGTAATTCAGTGGTTGTCTTTTGTTTATGTGTTACATATTTGTTTTTCGTTCATTGTGTACATAAATGAGGCCGTTAGTTTTCTCGTTTGAATTTTTTTACATTGTTTTATCGGGGCCTTTTATAGCTGACTATACGGTATGGGCTTTGCTCATTGTTGAAATCCGTACGGTGACCTATAGTTGTTAATATTTGTGTCATTTTGGTCTTTTGTAGATAGTTGTCTCATTGGCAATCATACCATATCTTCTTTTTTATAGTGATATGGTTAAAATATTTATGATAACATACTAACTTTTTTTAAATAGATAGGTTTGAATAAATTTAAATGATAATTTTACCTAAATGTCAAAGACCTGATGTAAGAAATGAATAAGGTCTTCACTGAAATTTTATGTTATAGGTACTTCACAAGAAACATGCAGCCAGGATTGGTTAGAGGCACAGAGAACACCCAGGGAAAAACTTAATAAGGCAATAGAGATATTAAGCAGTACATTTCAACCATTACAAAGTCAACTTCAAAAGCCTTGGAACTCGATAAGTAATAGTATGCGGTCCTTTTATTCAAAGAAAGCCTTTGAATGTGTAGAAATTGTGTTGTGCATCATAGCTCCTGATCAAGAGTGTTTTCTTCTTGAAAGTCTGTACAAGAAATTCTTCAAGACTCAAGAAATGTGTGAAATTGATCAAACCACAAAAACAATTATCAATGCATACAACAATGTTACAGACAGTAGAACTCAAACTCAAATCTTGTCTTTAATTGTCAATAGCTTCACCAAGGCTGAGCTACAGAATCTGATTCCTGGAATATCTATATTTAAGATAGATAGTGCACATAAACATGCACTTGTTACGGGTCCTGGACATATTATTAATAAGCCAAAAGTTTATAGAATGAAGCTGACAAAACCAAAACTCACTCACTTCATTGAATTTATAATGAATCCATTGTATTCAAGTGTTGTTGGATTTGTCCAAAACGTTCTGAAGTTGTCATCAAATGAAAAAAAATACCAATTCCAAAAGTTATCAGGAACTTGATACATGCAAGAATCATTTCAATATACCAAACTTTTAGGTTCTGCAAAGAATATGATTTTGAAACCTTTAGCAGAGCATCTTTATACAGGATTCTTAAAGTATGTCATGCTTCGAAACAAAGAGTATTGTAAGGTTTGGACAATAAAAACAGCAGCTGGTATGAACTCCATTGACATGCTATCAAAACTTGTTCAAAAACTGGAAACTTTTGGAATGAGCCAACCAGAATCTAAGTCTTTGACTGACATTATACAGTTGATTAACCAGTTCCTAAAGTATGAGTATAAGAGTCATTTGAACAGACTTGATGGCTGTACAGATCATTGCACAACAATGGCATTGAGTGACCCGACAGAGCCAAAATTCTCAGCATTCTGCAACCATAACCATGAAAGGCAATGTGAGAAATGTGCAATGGTTGAAAGGTGTTTAGATATGATTAATGAAAAAATTAACCAGATTGAAATCCCAACAACCATCCTTGAAGAGATGAAATTCGAGATGGGAATGGCTGAAAAGCACTTGATGGAATGGAATAAACATCTTTTAAGAACTGTTCATCAGGAAAGTGCTAGAAGGAACATACTTAAATCCTTAACAACTAAACATGCATCGGTTATAATGGACTGGGCAATGAAATTCTTACCGTTCCAATATAGAGAAACACAATCTGAATTCTTTGGGAAGAAGGGGTTCAGCTGGCACATATCCTGTGTTATTACTACATCTAAAGAAAATGAGTTGGATCTGCAATGCTACATTCATATTTTGGAGAATGGAACCCAAGAATGGTTTTCAGTGGCAAATATTCTTGTCAACTTACTCGATCAACTCAAGACTGTCAATCCTGAAATAGATGAGCTATTCCTCAAGAGTGACAATGCAGCGTGCTATCACTGCACTAACTTACTTTCATTTATTCAACAAAACAATGCAATATTTCCTATTCTGATTCAGGAGTATAACATTTTTTGAGGCACAGTCAGGAAAAGATCTATGTGATAGCAAAACTGGTACGTCTCGTCTTCACATTTACAAATATGCAAATGAGGGCCATAACGTTGTCAGCTCAGCAGATATGAAGATAGCGTTAGACAGCCATGGTGGAATTAGGGGAACTCAAGTCAGCATTATTTCGATGAACCAAGATGATGAGCCTCATGAAAAAGTTAAAATACCAGGTAAATATTCACGTATGATTTTTTGGATTTTATTTAACATGTATATACATGATATATATATCATTTTCAATTTTGTGGAACAGTTGCAGTTTGACACATTCATGTATAATGAAGATAGAATTTTTTAACTGTTCCCTTTTCTCTATATACCTGAGATAGCTAGCTACAAGTTTTAAAAAAAATATTCTTCATTGTAAATAAAGGACAAGGTATGATCAGGGTCGTTTCTGGCCCCCCTTTTCCAGATTTTTTAAACTTTGAAGTTGAAACCTATCACGCCTGTGTAATGAACTGCAGTATCTGCTAGTCCATGTAGAACCTTATTTTTAGGTGTTATGTACTGAAATATGTTCAAACTTAGACCTTGAAAAGGCTTAAAAGACGAAAAGTGTAAAAAATCTACGATTTCGTCATGTTCGGAGACGAAATTTGACATCAGCGCCAACGTAGACCATCTTGAAATTTTCAACCATCAACTGTACTCTTCTGTATCTTTCACATAATAAAATATCATGGTGGTCTACGTTGGCGCTAATGTCTAAGAAATTTTAAAATAATCCGATTGTTTACAATTTTGACAAGTCAATATACTACGTCAAGGGAACGAAATTATTCCGGGATACATAATTGATCAGAATATCTAGTACAGACAGTTTGTTTTACGTCGTATCAAGTCATCAATACATGTCACTCTCTTAAAGAAATATGTTGTACGTGAAATTAGACCTACAATGATCAGAATAATCTAACAATGTACAGACAAATACAGAGTTGTGTCCCTTGAAATATAGTGAATTAATCTTTATTCATTTTTTTTTTAAATATTCAACGAAATCTTACAAATGAATTTTATAATTAGTTCTCAATACATTCGAACTTTTTATGTAGTTCTGAAGAAAATCATTTCCTCAAAACTTATATATTTTGCACTTTGAAATTTTCTATTTAACCATCTACAGAAAAATAGATTTGTTATATATCATGTTATTCTTCGTCAATTTTCCCACAAGCCGACCGTGCAAGGGCTGTATAGCTAGTCAAGGTCGATAAAAACTTCCATATATATTTTCTCACAATTTAAATCTTCGAATGTGCATCGGCTGATGAAACATGTTTTTGAGAAACACTTTTTAAAGAATAATATTCTGGTACAAGAAACCGAAGGTGTCATAACATTCTAATTATTGTGCTGATTATTATGTGATTATACTTAAAAACATTGCCTTGTGATATTTTTGTGTAATATTATGTAAAATATCTGTTGTATATATATGTTGAAGAATTGAATAAAGATTAAAAAAAAATTAGCTGTAGACTATGAATTATTATAAAATGATTAGCTTAGAGACAAAAATGTCCAGCTATGGAACCAAACTAATGTGCTATGCATGTGCAGTTATTAAACCAAGTATGTCATGTTATTATACACATAATTCCATGCAAAGGGCAGTTGATACTGAAATTATGTTCACGACACTTAAGCTATACTGTAAAAATATGTATTAACAGCCTATTCATTTATCGGTACACTAATGATTTTTTTTTATTTATGTGTCAGAGTACTTGATCTTTTGACAAGCACTAATCATAAAATATAAGTACAAATGTAGCAGTGAATTGACCCAGCTCCTCTTTTGATTTTCAAATAAAACGTGACTGTATTTGTTTGCCTGTTCAAATATGTATTTTGTTTTGTGTATGTCTACAGGGTTTTGATTTTTTATCAATTTTTTTTTAAATGTCCGGTATTTTGACACATTAACTTTTTGGTACAAGCAATATAAAGAGTCGGCTATCCTCTTACAGTTTTTGAGCTACATCTTTAATACCTAATACGTTTATTATACACATTATGGAAGCATGCATTGTCACAGGATTTTTATTAATCTTCAAATACTCTAAAAATGTCAGAATTTTGGACTAAGTCAAAATTACTTGCTATTAAAAACAATTAGGGTAGTTGTTGAATATTCACCAAAAACGGTAGTTGAACTTGTGTCCCTTCACACTTGCTATATGTATAATTGAAGGTATAAATTGCACTACTAGTACTACAGTTTAATGTCCCTAATGCAATGAATAAGATTTTTTTAGTAGTGTCAAATATTTATTCAATACCGGAAAGGTTGAACTTAGTGACTTATACAGCTGATTTAATTGAGTGTGAAGCCAAAGGTAATATCTTTAGTTAGCTTGCTAGTAAGCTGAACTGTGAAGTCAGGTGAACTACCATCCTTTAAAAAAAGACTAGTCCAGCAGATTACCAATCGATTTGACTAATGGACTAGGCTACTTCGAAAGAAGGGTAGTAAACCTGACATAATAAGGACATCACGGTTTAGCTAACAAGCAAGCTTACCAACGATTTTACCTTTGGCTACACACTCAATGAAATCGGCTGTAAATCGTGAAAGATGAAACCTTTCGACTGAACATTCAGTCTTACAAATGAAGACATTCAGAATGAAAATAATAAGTAGATCAACAGGATAAAAATTAAGGTTGCAAACGAGTGCACCCGCACGAGCGAGGATTGAACTCACAATTAACCTCAGTGTTGACTTACTAGTGATTGTAGAAGTAACTACTTGGACCTATCGGCCACCGAGACCCTCTTATGAAGTATGTCTTCGTTTCTAATTAAATTCAAATGTTTTGGGGTTACATGACATACTACTTACCAATAACTGGTTCATTTAAAAAAGCATAACATTTTGGATAAGATAAGGAGATGTGGTATGATTGCGCATGATACTATACACTGGCGATCAGTGTGTTAATTTCAGGATATATATCGTAGAAATAATGATTTTTTAGAGAAACTTGAAGGTGTTCATGCCTCTTTCGTCCACTCATCTTCATGAGTGTTTTTAACGTTTCATCGAAAACTTTGAACTTTGTTTTCACTATTACTTTCTTTAGAATATTATGTTAAGTGTTAAAAAGTAAACAGTGTACGATTCTGAAAGTGACAAATAATGGCATTGCACAAGTTATGCATATTTGCTATACATACTGTATAAATCTGATACTGAATCTTCATAGTAGTTTTAATCCATTTGAGTTTTTAAATGTACCGGTAATCATCATGTAATTGTGAAATGCTATATTCATATAACTTCCACTTTTATTTATGAATTATAAGTGAGCCACACATTATCTATTTATGCCCATTTATGGACATTATGTTTTCTGGTCTGTTCATCCGTCTGTTCGTTCCTCCGTTCATCCGTCCGTCCGTCCGTCTGTCCTGCTTCAGGTTAAAGTTTTTGGTCGAGGTAGTTTTTGATGAAGTTGAAGTCCAATCAACTTGAAACTTAGTACACATGTTCCCTATGCTATGATCTTTCTAACTGTATGGCCAAATTAGAAATTTTCCCCAATTTGCACGGTTCACTGAACATAGCAAATGATAGTGCGGATGGGGCATCCGTGTACTGGGGACACATTTTTGTTTATTTTACCTATTAACTTGTTAATGTTTATACTTACTTATTATTATGTGACAATCTGATTTGTATTTATGCATTTTTGTCGAATAAACCGACTCATTTCCTGATAACCATCGTTTATTTAATACTAAAATTGAGAATGGAAATGGTGAATGTGTCAAAGAGACAACAACCCGACCATAGAGCAGACAATAACCGAAGGCCACCAATGGGTCTTTAATACAGCGATAAACTCCCGCATCTTTCAGCTGGCCCCTTAACAAATATGTATACTGGTTCAGTAATAATGGACGTCATACTAAACTCCGAATTTATTATACACAAGAAACTAAAATTAAAGTCATACAACACTCACAAAGGTCAGAGGCTCCTGACTTGGGACAGGCGCAAAAATGTGGCGGGGTTAAACATGGTTTTTTTTTAGATCTCAACCCTGTTTTTGGTAACAGCATATGATTTAATATTTACTTCATCAAAATATAATAATGAAGCCAAAATCCTACTTCGGTATACAAAAAAAATATTTAACCGTTGCTAGGCACTATTTTGGTTGCTAATCTTTTTATCAGCATGGTATACCATTGACTTACTTTCATTTCTTACTGCTAGCTATTCTTGCATGTATTAACCAATCTGACCTGATTTTACTCTAATTTGTACAATTAAGATTCAAAAGGTTTATTTTGTAGTTCACTTTAATTTTGATCCCTTTCGGCTGTTGCTAAGCATCTTTGAGGTTGCTATGGTCAATATGATTTTCTTGAAAAAAAACTATGATAACAGTGACACAGACATCATATCCACTAAAGTTCAAATGCAGTATATGTAAGGTAAGCCGTTACAGTCTTCAACATTTAGAAAAATATATATCTAATAGTTGGCGATAAGAGGCCCTGACGTGATGATATTTGAGAATTTTCTTTAAAAATACAACACTAAGAGAAAAATTGAAGCTTGTGTTTGGGTAAAGATACTGATGTCTTTTAATTTAGACATGTTGGATAATATATTTGATGTTTATGACCATGAATTTGTATTTTTGATAGGTATTAGCATGCTGAATAACTTTACATTTGGAAGTGAAGACATCACAGCAAGAAAAGCATATGAAGTTGGTGAAAGGCTGATGATTAAGACAAGTACATATCCACATCTATCAATGGAATGTGTTTACAAAATGAAGGTAACTTTAGCGCTTGTCATGCTTGTGAACAGCTATGTAAAAGTTATAAAAAAATGTCTGGGCTTGTATCACATAAATTAACAATCATTTTCACAAAATTGTCTAGTTTCAGGCCGAGAAAAAAATTTTAGTTTCCGGTGACCCGGCTGACCCTGTTTTCTAGCCCCGACCATATTTTTTTTATTGGATCTAAAAAAAAAACCAATGGATATTAACCGACCCTGTTTTTTGACACAGGCTTCTGTCATGTCTGTTAATCGACATACTAATTTATCTAACTTGCTTCCTACAGCACAGAAAACCAGTTAAACATTTTATCAATGTCATAAGGTATTCCAAATAGGTGAAAAATCCAAGAAATTTGCACAGCAGGTGCTTCAAAAAATTGCAAAATGACGACTTCCGGTATTGAAACTTATTACGGATTCAGACTTGGGAAAACCATGACAATTTTCCGAATTTCGTTGACAATGTCAAAAAAAAAAAAAGATTTCCGACCTTCTTACTCTATTTTTCAAAATGATGTTACTGGAAACACAAATCATTTTTTTTAGGCCTCATGCATGCAATATTTGTAGTTTTGAAAAATAATAATTTTAAGAATAGCATTAGAAAAAGTAATGATAAATATTTATTTGTATATTAAAAATATTACCAATTTAAAGAAATATGTAACAATGAGTTATACATGTGTTATAGCTGACTATAATACATTTATGATTATCAAAAAATGACAACTTCACCATGAAGTTTTGAGACAAATGATTTTACATGAAATTGAATTCACATTGGTTAATGTGTATTTCATCTCAATAGGTAATTTTTGAAATTTTTTGTTGTTGTCGAACAGTTTCATTTAATATTCAAAATAGTACATAATATCATATCATTGCACGAGTTTGCTATCTATGTTTATATAGGGTGATCTTATCGTCGTCAGTCTTTGTTTAATACAAATAGAAAGAATTCTATTTTTTTTCAGGTGGTTCAGCTATTCCCTGGACCTAATGAGCAGCCAGCAAAAGGAACTGTAACGATTCCAATAACAAGAAATGATACCGATGGAATTGATAATACTTGTTATAATGAAGAACAAAGACCTATAGAACCAGTTGCTGATGTAAATAGTAATGAGAGTGACACTGAATATAACATGCAATATTTTTGTTGTCCTGATGATTCATGTTACAAAGTATTTGCCAAATCCTGCAAATAGTAATGAGAGTGACACTGAATATAACATGCCATATTTTTGTTGTCCTGATGATTCATATGACAAAGTATTTGCCAAATCCTGCAATCTTGAAATGCATTTAACTATTGGCAACCACAACTACAGAACGAACCCAGTTTCATGTCTTGACACTGCTGTTCAAATATATGCTGGTCAGTGTGAGTCAGTTTTATCATATAATGAAACACTTGTCCATTGTACAAGTGCAGATCAGCCCAACATTAATATGGGCGAGATACACGAGAAATGAGGCTGGGCATTAAAAGGAAAAAGGCTAACAGCGAGATTCTCAGAAAGTGTACAAAAATAATTGCAAACTATCTGTATTTCGTGTGAAAAAGCTGGTACTCGACCAAATAACTATCAATAATCGGAAGAACTTCGTACAGTAACTGATGAAAATGGGCAAAAAATGTGTGTGAAAAAAGAGTGGTTAACTCCATCACAAATAAGGGGATATATTGCTCAATTCATTTCAAAATCAAGAGCAAACATAACTGCATCTTAGGTCCCAAGAGTTGAACTGTGTGAGGTTTCTGTTGATGAGGATGAAAAACTTTCAGCTATTGTTAATATGTTAGATGTAAATGTAAATGAGTTAAATTCACTGACGTTTTTTCTTCTGTAGGCATATAAGATTTTGTATTTTTTAAACTGTTATTAAGGTAATAGTTGTATTGATTTATTTCTTGAAATTTGAAAATTTTGTTCAAGACAAGGGATGTCAACTCGGTTATAAAAACCGAATGTGTCATAACAAATATTGCTAATATTTAGATAAGTAATGAATAGAGAAGATTGCAGAAATGTCTACATTTTGTTGATATTATTTATTACCTATGAGCTGTTTACAGTAAATAATGCAATTGTGAACATTCTATTTAAGATTTGTAGATGAATTTTTTATAGATTAAGTAGATATAGGAAGATGTGGTGTGAGTGCCAATGAGACAACTCTCCATCCAAATAACAATTTAAAAATTAAACCATTATAGGTTAAAGTACGGCCTTCAACACGGAGCCTTGGCTCACACCGAACAACAAGCTATAAAGGGCCCCAAAATTACTAGTGTAAAACCATTCAAACGGGAAAACCAACGGTCTAATCTATAAGGAATGTATCTCCCTCATGAAAAGCTCTGATTCCTTTCACGAATTTGGCTATACGTTTTTGACCTTTTGGATTATAGCTCCTCATCTTTTATATATGCTTTGGATTTCAAATATTTTGGCCACGAGCATCACTGAAGAGACATGTATTGTCGAAATGCGCATCTGGTGCAACAAAATTGGTACCGTTGATTTTATTACTACCACTGGGTCGATGCATCTGCTGGTGGACTATTAGTCCCCGAGGGTATCAGCAGCCCAGTAGCCAGTACTTCGGTACTGGCATGAACATACGGATTTTTTGTGTTATTAAAATTTGCTGTTACAAAATATTAGAAATTATTATAAATTAAGAAATGTATCTCCCTCATGCAAAGCTCTGATTCCTTTCACGAATTTGGCTATACTTTTTGGACCTTTTGGATTATAGCTTCTCATCTTTTATATATGCTTTGGATTTCAAATATTTTGGCCACGAGCATCACTGAAGAGACATGTATTGTCGATATGCGCATCTGGTGCAACAAAATTGGTACCGTTGATTTTATTCATATCCTTGTGTGTATATGCAACAATATATGTATACAATTTTCATCATTGTTCATTGGGATATCTTTTTAATCTAATGGTATTTCAGTCTAAAAAATTCCACCCTATTGTTGCCTTTGTTTTTTTTCCAAATTATGTATCTGGAAGGTGGTGGCATATGCTGAATACAGACTTGCATTATTTTTCTGTTTTGGCCAGTGCTATATAATGATCCAAATCAATAATTTGATCGTGGTGTGAACAAATTTATCAGCATACATTTTCTCAGAAACTAGGAGGCAAGGCAAGCTTTAGTGTAAAAGCTTTTTCAGATTAACAAATGTACCTACTGAACACTTAAGAATATAAACAACACATTTTTTTCAATGAAAGACTCTTAGTTTCCAAACAGCTAATGTAAACCATTTTACAAATGTATGGAATGTGTATCGTTCATGTTTTCTTATCTGATCCAGATTGTGTAACAATGCATATTGCATATTCCTTATTGCCTTTAATAAATGTGTTTTCTTTTATACTGTGTCATTTGTCATTTTGTTGCAACATATTTTGCACATCAACTGTATTGGTATATGCTGACACCTCTCTGCTTGTTTCCCAATAAAGTTTTTTTTCTCATTTTGTTTATGCATGTGTGTACTGAAATTTTGTAAGGTTCAACATTTGAATTTTTACAAAAGGTTTTGGCCTGTGAAATAAATGGCAGGTATATATAGATAGGAAGATGTGGTATGAGTGCCAATAAGACAACTCTCCATCCAAATAACAAGTTATAAAAGTAAATGTATTGTCAGCAGGAATGAACTGTGGGATTGAACAAATAATCCAGTTTATACCAGCGTATGGTGACTAAAGTATCTGAATGTAAATGACTTGTCTCAATGCAAGCTAAAAACTAATGTATAATAAAAGAGTTCGTTGTTGACATTTTCCCCTTTAAAAATTCAATGAAATTAATATATTTTAGCTTTTTATGTAGATTATATGGAGAAAAACATTTATTTTGGATAATAAAACTATATAAGCAGATAAATATCTAGTATATAATGGCGTTTCATAAATAATTCCAGAATATAAAAGGTTTAAAGACCTTATTTTTTTTTAAAATTAAAAAAATATAAGTTTGTCCAAAAAATTCAATATTTTATTATCTCCCCTTTAATTGATTTTTTTTTCTAAAAAACTAAATACATGTACAAAATTCCTTAAAAATTATTATGCTTATAGCTGTTTAATGTTTCTAACAGTTTCATAATCTTACTTTGAAATTTTTTTGTAATCAAGTGAAAAATATGCAAAAATTACCAAAATCCATAACTATGACTGAAAGAGGAATAAAATTCAAGCAGACAAATTCATTTGCCGACGACAATTTTTTATATTTTGTAAATAATGCTATAGCAATAGTTAAGAGACCAAAATAAAAAGAAATAATTATCCTCGCTTTTCCTGGGAAGACTTTGAAAACCTGATTTTTTGCAAAATTTTCAAAAAATTGAAAGTTGACCTTTGAATGACCTTGTTGCACTTAAAAGGAAATTTGAAAGGTCAACGTAAGTATAATCATTAGTTTCATATTGGTACATATTATGATAAAGCCATACAAAAATGCCTAAAAAATATTTATGAAGTGTATTATTAAGGTCTATTTTATCAAAAATTGCATGTTTGTAACCTTTAATCTTGATAGAAATTCTATTATTAGAAACAGCCCTTTATAAGATTTATCCTGGAATTTTTTTGGAATTTTTTTTTTCCTAAAATTATTATATGATAAGACCTTCCTTGTAACAGAATATTAAGATGATCTTGTAACCTTACTTCTGGATCACTTTGCATGGATTTATCTGAGACAGGCACTTAAATCTTTAGATGTCATAGATAGACACTTTGAAAAGCATGAACAAAACTGATTAATAATAATTTAATAAAAAGATACATTCAAATACATGAGATGGTTTACTTATGATGAATTAACTCTAGTAAAAATTTGACAACACAAACTAGTTTAGAAGTGACAAGTCTGTTTTTATAATTGTCTTTCTTTGTATTTTTCAATTGCTCATGTAGAAAAAATGTTATGTTGACTGTATATTTTCTTTAGGTATTTACACCTGGTTAGAGTATTACTCTTTTTTTAAATACACTTGATAACTACATGGATATACAGATCATACTAGGGGTAATTGTAATAGTAATCGTTTATCAGCTGTAATTGATCTCAATTGTTCAAATAATCATTGTAATCAATAATCAGCCAAAAATCTGATTACATGTAATTTAATTTAATCATTTTTTTTCAAAATACCCTGTAATCCAGATTACTTTTTGATTACATTCTGATTACAATGAACATAAATCTAAAGCCGCGTTTATGGTCAATAAATGAATCTTTTTGTTATCCATTGTTAATAAATATTTAAAATATCAAAAATGTTTTTCTTTACTTAAATATGAACTTACAGTATTGAAAAGTCATCATTAGCCTAAGTAACAGATATTGTACATATATTCACAATGTAAATATGAATAGATATAAATTTAGAAACAACTTGTAGTTATCTTTAACCCTTGAATTATAATCTTTTGTTAATATTGTGATTTTCGTCAACTTTGAATTGACAGATAGGAGACCAATTAAGGATTGTTTTTATTGCAATTACCAATTATGTATAATAGCTGAAATGAAATATAAATGACAAAAGACATGTGAAAATTTATCTAATTAGCACAACTTAAATTAAAAGTTTTGGGACAGGACATGTAAAATGCAATGATCTTTGACATGTTTAGTACTTATGTTTTGTTATAATAGTTTGATTAATCTTTTCTATTGAATTACATAGTTTTAACTTATAACTTTATTTCCATCCATACTTTTTTACTTTAAGAAACTGCACCTTGAAATACATATTCCTGTTTGAATAGTTTGAAATTAGTAATTTTGGGGCCTTTTATAGCTAGTTGTTTGGTGTGAGCCAAGGCTCCGTGTTGAAGACTGTACATTGACTTATAACGGTTTACTTTTTTAAATTGTTATTTGGATGGAGAGTTGTCTCATTGGCACTCACACCATATCTTCCTATATCTATATAGTCTGGAAGAGGTTAGGAAAGAAACACCGAACTATTTATAACCATTATCATGATTATTCAATTGATGTAAAAATAATTTAGAAAAAAATAGTGATGATAACGTGTAAGGGGTCATAACCTGTGACACAACGTTCATGTATATATGTTGTGATTTTTTTTGGGGGTTATTACATAAATTAAGTTTGAAGTTATTATTTTATAACATATAAAAAAATCCATTCTAAACGCTATAGATAAATTAAACATTTATTCATTCACATCGTTCAAACATTTTTCTTTAATGATTGTAATCAGATGTTATCATGATTACTTTGACAATGTAATCATTAGTTTAATCAGATACTTTCAGAAATGATGTTATCATTAATTTAATTTAATCGTACAAATTGCAAAGTAATTGGAATTTAATCAATTACATTGAAAGTGATCAGATACATCTCAGAGATATTTTAATTGTTTGTTATTAAAAATTACAAATTTCTACCTTTTTCAACACAATCAGGGGGAAAAATCCCCATTGTGTTGGTCTAAAGATTCTCCTATTACACCTTTGTATGCTTCGTTTTGTTGTAATGTATGATCAAGATCGGAAAAGTTAATTTGAAGATTTTTTTTTTAGATTTTTGAAAAGGATTTTCCACGTAATTATCCCCCTTTGTACCATATAAAATTGATATTTATTGCATCATTTATTGTAATTATATTCTTTTTAATGTTTGTTTAGCTTACATTGTTAAATATATGAATGCTTAAAAAAGAAAAAAATACAAAATTATCTACAGATTGATATATATGATTACTTTAGATGTATGTGTTATTCTAATTGGCTAACTACAATCTTGTGTTATTCCTTAATCACCTTCATTACAAGATATAATTTATCATTAATGATGACTCGAGGTTCCCAAAAAGAGTCCAGGTGAAACTTAATAAAAACTTGATAAAAATCGTGTTTTCATGATCCTAGCTAACAAATGTTATTATAGGTATTGAATGCTTCTTTTTGTAACTCCATAGGGTTGTATTAAAGCGTTGAACGTGCGCTTATTTTAAGAATGAATGAAGCCCTTACGCGCTTCATACAAAATGCACTTCAGTCAACTCTTTTACACCCAAATAAAGTTACAAAAAGAAGCATTCAATTTTTAAATAAAATTCATTGATTTCTTTAAGAGAAATGTAAATTTGGATATTATTCAAGGAAAATTCTAGAAAGTACTAAATCAAGAACCCACCAATCGTTTATGCTCAAAGGTGTAATTACCTCTTTCTCTAAACATAACCAAATAAATATATACTTATATATTTAATGGACCAAGAGCTGGTAAGAATAAAAACAAGTAATTATAAGGTTTATTTAAATACATTTTTGCTGAATTATCTCTCTTAGTACCATATAAATGCAATACATATGGCATCATAAATTGTAAGTTAACTTCATCATTGTTACTTTGAATTAATTAGTTAAATATTATAGTGTTTTTGAAAGAAAAAAGAAACACTTACATTTCCAAAATTATCCACAAAATGCTATTTTAAATTCATTGATTTATAGAGAGAAAATGTAAATTTAGGCATTTTTTTCGAGATGAATTTTATAACGTGCTAAAATGAGACCCCAGCTAGTTTATTAGCTTAAATGCATAATTAAGTATTCCAATTGATAAAAAAAGTTAGTTATCTTTAAATTTTTATTGGACCAAAGGCTGGATAGTTTTCAAAATATGTACTTTTTTAATATTCTGATTTTTTTTTTTAATTGATCATCTCCAAGTTGAACGACATGGGAACCAGATAAAATTATGTTTTTATGGACTTCTTCCATAATGTTCTTTAAGCACACAAATTTCCAATCAAATCTGATGACACCTCCCCCCCCCCCCTTCTTTATGGACTGTTTTGCATGATGTGAAGCATATAAACACAAATATCAGGATGAATAAAACTTAGGTATTATGCCAAAACGGGACATTTTAACAGCATTTCTGTCAACCAAAGAAGTTAATCTTTTACTTTTATGGATTTTGACAAACTGAAACCAGCAAACCATTCAGGAAAGTTGCCAAAGTAAAGAATCTAGATTAACGGTATCTAGAACACGGCTATTTTAAAGTGCATTTCTTTTAGACAATAAATTCAAATTAAACAAGTCGCACCTGCTCTATCTCACAAATATTTTTACAGTGTAGTGTACTAATATCAAAATTATAGAACATTATACAGCTCTAACTCAAAATATTGACAATTCTGTGTTAAGGGGGTCTACAAATCAGTTTGACAGCTTCAGAATTACTGAAATCTTACCTTTTTTAACTGGACTAAATCACTACTTATTCAGTACCTGATTTTTTTTAACGTGTTATTTCATCCCCCTTCTTAATATTTCATGCATTAAATACCAAGAAATTTATAGGTAGAGTGTATCAAGAAAAAATTGCAAGTTTTACACTAGGGACTATATTTGACTGTCCCTCTGGTATCTTTCGTCCCTCTTTTGTAGAGAACGAAAACCAATTAACGATAAATGTGTCCTTGAAACAATCGATTAAAATATAGATTGTTTATAATTTTATAAGTAGAGCATAAAAAATCCGAACAAACTTCTTGATTTTACTTATCAGAAGATCAAGCACTTCCAATCAACGAGATCTCATCTTTGTTTTGTGTTCATTATTAAGATGCTATTTATATAATACTGCCTCAGGTTAAATAATATACTCCATTGGCAGTTTTACAACCTGTTAGGGCGGTCTCAAATACAAAGATGAATACATGAAATGAATTTGTGATAAATATCAAAAATATTTCAAATTATTTGAACTAGTTGATTATTAATATTTCTTGCATTTTCGTCAGAGGAAACTTTCAACATTGCTATGTTCTAAATACAAATGTCAGTAAGGCAACACACATTTGCAAAAGATAGAGAAATATGGAAAATAAGCTAAAATATAAAGAAATGAATGAAGTCATGTGCTTTTATCATGATCTTTGGGAAAACTTTATCAACAATCGTTCATGTTGAAAACTAGAATTTCGAGAGGTTGTAATATATTTCGAAAACTCAGTCAAAGCTCCCATATTTAAAAAAAACCTTTCAACTAAAAGATATAAAACAATGCTTTAAATGCTGCTTTCATCAAGTTATAAATGGCGACTATACATACGTTAAAGAATATATTTTGCTTAACTTACTTTATTATTATTTTGTAAATTTGAAGCATGTAAATGTACACACAACATTCAGAGTAATCAATTATTAATCGAATACACAAACCACCTCAATTGATCGATTTTTAATCGATTACATTTAGAAGTAATATTGCCCATCCATCATTCTAGGTATACATACAATAATGCTGTGATAAATTGGTGTGTTTTAATCTTATATTGTAACACTATCCGTTTTACTTTTTTATAAACAGTCCCTAGCAAGAAATAAAACAATTAAATTAAAAGCTTGTTTCTGGCCTTCAATGTGAAACAAAAAGGTTCATGTAGGTAATTTCGAGAGGACTTTCGAAATTAATTTTCCTCTGAGTTCGGTATTTTTGTGATTTTACTTTTTATTGTAAGTCTTATTTTTTTCTAATTGATATACAGGTACATTTCAGAAAAGGGAATATTTAAAACAAATATCCATAAAGCATTAAACGCCAGACAATGACTTTTACTTCAATTGGTATCTGATCTGGTTATGCAGGTGTAGAGACGTTTCTTTGGCAATCATACTACATTTTCTTTTTTTCATATTACTAAATATTTTATAAAATGTTGTGTAAATGATGTTTAGTTGGTACATGTACTTGCCAAATCAGTGGTTGACATTTATTTTAGAATACAAAAAAAGGCACCTCTAAATACATGACATAATATCTTAGGTTGACAAATTATAATATGTATTTTCCTTTTGAATAACATATTTCATATAGATCGTTATTTTTAGTAGAATGAATTAAAAACGAACTTTATTCTGTTAATCGAAAATGTCAAACAAAAAGAACTTGAAAATATTTAAGTCAAGATATGAATCCTACATCGTATTTATAATATTCTTTTTTCTGATGGATTCATAAAAGTATAAAATTTAAAAAAAAATTCAGGTTTTCGCAATTGCACGATAAAAAAGATGGGCGCGAAGTACTGATACAGGGACAGGTGGAAGGCAGTGAACAAGCATAGATATATTTTATATTATATTAAACATGTTAAAAATTCAAAGAAGGATTAATTTAACTTGATATATGGAACCACAAGACAAAGCAACAAATTTCGAAACATGAAAACCTGTGTTTAAAAAAATAGAAAGAACATGGAGCCAATATAAACCTGTTTTATAAAATGTCAGCAATTAAACAAGTAATTTCATTCGAACCTGTTTCTTGATTTGTTATCTTATAGTTTGTGTTCTGTGTGTGTTGCATTATGTTTAGTTAATTGTTTCATTTTTGTAAATCAGTGTTTCTGTTAATTTTTGTTTTCATCTTATAGTTGATGTGTTTCCTGCAAGTTTATTTTGTAATCCGGATTTGTTTTCACTCAATCGATTTATGTCTTTTTGAACAGCAATATACTAATGTTGCCTTTATATTGAGGGAGGATCATTGTTGAACAATCACAGTCTAGTGTCTCATTCTTCTTAAGTTACATTTAAATTCATTTTAAACCAGCAACTTGGTATCAGAAGTGCCGATATTACATTCTGATATCACAGGCATTAGTCTCAAAGACATTTTACAGAAGAATTCATACATAATAGATGTCAAGGATCCAGCTATAGACAAGATGACATTCAACTTTTGACATGTTTGATATCAAAATTGAAACTATAGCATAAAAATTTTCCAGGACAATTAATGGGTATTATCAAACTTCACATAAATTTCACATTAACATTATGAACCATCGTTATACTTGCATTCTCATACAGTTGATGGATAATTTCTAATCAATAGATCAAAAAGGGTAGAAGATGCAAATGTAGGAGTTGATTGCTGTCAAAATGAATATAGTCAGCAACAGAAAACAGCAAAATGACGAATGAATACTACGCAGAGTAATAATTGTCGTACATTTCTGCGTGTGTGCTGAAATCCTTAAGGAAATGCGCTATTTTTGCCTTAAGGTAAATACATGGTATACCGCCATGTTGGATTGTACAATCACAGTAAAAAATCTAGTTATTTGACTAAATCTGCAAGTTTGGAGACAGATTTGCAATTTAAAGGTTAGACTGTTTAATAATATAAAGAAAACTTGGTAATTTATTGTATTATCCAAAACATTTAAACAAATATATTTAATTTTGCTTTTAGAATGTTTTTTTTCAAATAAGCTGTTTAAGGGAAAATAACTCTTTTAGTAAAAAATTATACTGGACTGATAGGGAATTTTTTTCTTTTTACTTGTAGCAAGAAAACAAGTTCGGTGACACCATTTTTTTCTTTTTATTTTCTTAAAATATTACAAAACCTTTCTTTTCACAATTTATTTGAAAATTCTATCTCATAGATTTTTTTTACGCACACAAATGTGTTTTGCTATGAACAATCTAACCAAATTTAGGCATTTTTCAACGACTCATAGCTTGAAAAATAGCACGGTGACCGATACTTTTTGTTATATTTTTGAAAAAAAGCATTAATTGATGATAGTAAAATCTTCATTTTGGCTAAGTATAAGAAAATTCTGTCTCAAAAAATATCTACTGATGATCTACCTTAAGCAACAAAAAAAATCTGTCTGTTTAAAAACTTATGGGTTTCAAGTTCCCCGTTGAATCAGTTCTCTTAATAAGGACAAATACGTCAAGCCTCCATTACGAGATATACAACACAAGTTTTTGCTAGCGAAATAAACTTTTCAAATTGAAACAACTTATTATTATGTATCTAAATCTGCATACTTGATCACTGAAAAGAACAAAATACGCGAGCGATTGACGACCAGCGAACAGCCAGGTCAATAAGGAGACACGAAGTAGTTTAATAATATTCATGATCATCAAAAGAGTTATTTCCTCCTGAACAAAGTGTCCTAGCATACCTGCATGACCATTAATGAATGCCTAGTGCCGAAAATATTGCAAATTTTCAACTCATGGCGCCGTCTTTCAAATATTATAGGTACACATTTGAACTTATACACAACTTATCCCAAATAATTTGGACATATTACATTGTGTTACTCAAGATGTTTCTAACAAAATGCATACTCCTTTGATTATAGTTTATTTATACATTGATACACATGATAAGACATTAAAGTTAAGTACTTACCTGTAAAATATACTATAAGAATAAAAACATAAGTCTGTATCATTTCTTCGATTGTTTGTTATTCAAGTTGAAACGGCCATTTAATTTATTCGTTTTAATAGAATTGATTATAGAGATGATTACCATAAATGTTAAGGTAGGTTGGTAAACAAGATAAACAGTTATCATATTGACAAACATATACTTATTTACCCAAACAGTGCACTCGGTGAGCATATCGATGGTTCAACAGTAGCTTGGTTCAACAAAGTAAAAAAATGACACAGATATATCTACATAAAAAGGTAAAACACATCTCATAACAATTGTTAGAGAACTCTTAATAGTATAATAACTATAAAGATTTTCTTTTAATACAAAATATTTCGTTCACTATATTTTACACAACTGCATAGTCTAAATTTTAAAAGATTGAAGAAACTGAATTCAATTTGAAATTAAAAAAAAAAACTGTAAGTACAAATAATTTTAACATGTTTGCTTCAATATATCAAGATCATTTATCTTAAACTTAGATGAATGCATTTTTTTACATAATATTATACACGACCGACACTCGGCTAACCGAGAGATAGGTCGGTTAATCTATATTGAGTATGAGGCTATATCGGCGGGGGGTCTGTTAATCGGGTGGCCTAAAGTCTGTTAATAAGGTGTTATCGTGAAAATCAGTACAAGGTCAGCATGTTTCATTGTATAACTTTTTTATTATATTTATATCATAAAAACTATTTATGTCTGACAAAATGATTTGGTGTACTGAATCCAGTGGTGTAATTAATTTTTTTCTAGCTTCAATAAACGATCTATAAAATGAAAAGGCGAGTTACTCATCAGTAAATTTATACACATTTTACACACACAAAATGTAAACAAAAATGACTAGTCGGTTGAGTTTACTTGCATGCAATCTTTTGAACATAAAAAAAAGACTGGCATTATATATGTTTGTTTACCATATTTACATCAATATGTAAAAATTCTACACGAAAAACTGTTTTGGTGACATAAATCAACTTTTGATAAAAATATGGTCTGTTAATGGGTCGGATGAATAAAACTCGGTCTGTTAATTGGACTGTTAAGAGTTATGAATGACATAAGAAGTATAATTTAATTGCTATATGGGGTGTTATCTGAATAAAGTGATAGGCCCAAGATTAGTGGCTAGAATAAATGGAAACACGTATGAACAATGAAACATAAGTTTAGACAATAGAATCTGAAAATGGATAGAAATGATTTAAAAAGTGTAAAATCAAAGTAATATTTATTTCATCAAAGAATGGTCGCATATATCATGTGGATTCTGTTTCATTGATATGAATTGCACCAATTTGTCATTTACATAGTTAACAAGTACATAAATCAGAGATAAACTTCGTAATGTTTTGATTTTTTTATCAAATGAACTGAAATATGTTTATGATGCAAACAAATATAGACAAACTCTTCAACATCAACCTTTCTCTACACCACCTTGAAGGTCCCTCGATAGAAAAACAAGCACGTTTGCGGACTGCGAGTCGGCTAAATGACTTACGATATCATAGGAATACATCATTACTCGAAAAATAAAATTAATATTATGCACTTATTGTGATTTACAGGAATATAAAATTGTCTTGTTGTTACACATTAAACCAGCACCCAACACTTATATAAAAAAAAATTACTAATGTATATTTCTTGTTTAGAACCACTCTTTAGAACTTGGTACAGACATTTCCTTAGGCGGCAGAAAATGAGAATGATGACTCGGTACAAAGAAAAATACATACCGGAAATGAACTCCTCATAGATACCAGGATTGAAATTTGATATTTGCGCCTTATATGTACGTCAGACACGTGTTTCGTCTGCGAAAAACCCATCAGTGACGCTCGAAAAAATGTTTAAAAGGCAAAAAAAAAAAAAAAGTTGAAAAGCAGTGAGGAAATACAACTAATACCGGCGTCACACATCAGCGTATAGCTCCGGCGTGTTAAAAATCATTTACGCTGCCAATATGCTTAATGCGTGTATTGGGCGTACTAGAAGCGTTCCTAAGGCTAAGCGTTTATCCGGCGTTGAAGAAACGTATGTTGGCGTATGTTGTATGTTTTTTATGCTGCATAAAAATTTCCTTGGGTTGTAGAGTTCATCAAGCGTATTTACTTTCCTTCAGTGGTTAGAGGTATAGGGGGAGGGTTGATATCTCATAAATATGTTTATCCCCTCCTTTTTGCGCCTGTCCCAAGTCAGGAGCCTCTGGCCTTTGTTAGTCTTATATGATTTTTAATTTTATTTTCTTGTGTATAATGGATTTTATTATGACGTCCATTATCACTGTACTAGTATGCATATTTTTAAAGGGGCCAGCTGAAGGACGCCTACGGGTGCGGGAGTTTTTCTCTACATTGAAGACCCTTTGGTGGCATTTGTCTGTTGCCTGTTCTATGGTCGGATTGTTGTCGCTTTGACACATTCCCCATTTCCTTTCTCAATTTTACCAATGTTTTTCGACGTACTTCAAACTTATGCAACGCGCTTTGACAATTGCTATACGCGTTCCTATGGCGTGCAACTAACGTATACCGACTTTGTCAGTTTTCTCTGTACGTTTGGTGCACGCTGGTTTATCCGCCAATGTGTGACGCCGGCATAAGGTAATCTATTCCTAAGGTAGAAAAACCTTAGTATTCCAAAGAAAACGCATGGAATTTAACCAGGTGAATTGCAACACATGTCAGATTTACAGATGTTACAGACTTTGAACAGACCAAAACATACGGCTGATTGATAATTTGGCGTAAATAATAAATTCATGCGAATTTGAGCGGCCAATCAGTCTATATAACGCTAATTTGTCAAAAGTGACACACCCTTTTAATGAAATGCAGAGAATTTTTTTTAAATACAAGTGCTCTTTCTATAAGGATACTGTTGCACCGTTATGTAATTTTTTCGTCACAAGTAAATCTCATTTTTTTCAATGTGAAAATATAAACTCAAGGTAGTAAGACTATTGTCGTGGCTAAATAACTTTTAACTGACACGATTTAAATTGTTCAACCCATTAACATACTGTATTCCCCTAATATTCATTAAAATGTGGTATAATTCAACTTATATAACAATTATGAAATATTTATCAATGAAAATTGATTTTTTAGAACTAAAATACTACTTTGTGTCATTTAAATCATATCTAAAAATGGTTTTTGGACATTTATCTAAAATATTGCTATGAGTACAAGCATAAAAACCACACACTTGCGTGACGCCATTTCGTTTTACTTAAAATTGCGCAGGGTATGCATTTTTTTAATGGTAGAAAATGTTCTATGATAGATATCATTTTGTCAAACACTTTTTTTTTTATGTGATTCTCATAATGTGCCAAAAAATCTGTATATTTAACAGAGTTTAACATTAAATTGTGAGTTTTACTCTAAACAGACTTTAGCCAACTCGATTAACAGACCCACCGCCGATATAGCCGCATACTCAATATAGATTAACCGACCTATCTCTCGGTTAGCCGAGTTTCGGCCGTGTTATACCAGTTATCCTTTTTACAGATAATACAATTATTGACTACTAGTGTTTATTTATGATTATATGAAAGATACTTGTCTATATATAACATGTATAAGGATAAACAAACATAAACTAATATAGATAACACGTAACTACCCTATAAAATACACGTCTAATAATAAGGATTACTAAGTAAATGTAGCAATTCAGCTAAGTGATATAATCTAAATGCACATGACTTTATCGGCGAAAAGATTAAGTCAACGTTGACAATAAACAAACATTGATTCTAGCATTAGCAACACAAAATGCTGGTTGATAATTCATAATCAGTGCTTCAATACTGTTATCAATTTATAACAAACTTAGACATTCTTGATTTTAACGAACGTAATCTATAAATTACTGGTAAATTATTAAGTCAGAGATTTAGTTACCATAAATACCTTAACACATTTACTAAATTTTTCCATAGATATAAAGATTTGGTTTTGAATTTTGATTGTATTAGTTGTATTGAATTAGCTGTCAGATAACTGCGAGTCCTATCAGATATGTACCTAGTGTCTTTTTTTGTCGGGATGTACAAGTACCCGGCCACTTTAACTCTTATTTTTGTCCATCTGATGAGTTAAGCTTTTTTCAACTAATTTTGATAGTTCGTTCTTAATTTGTTCTGTTATACCACTGTCCTAGGTTGAGGGGAGGGTTGGAATCCCGCTAACATGTTTAACCCCGATAAATTCTGTATGTATGTGTCTGTCCCAAGTCAGGAGCCTGTAACTCAGCGGTTGTTGTTTGTTTATGTGTTTTATATTTGTTTTTCGTTCATTTTGTGCACATAAATTAGGCCGTTTGTTTTCTAGTTTGAATTGTTTTACATTGTCATTTCGGGGCCTTTTATAGCTGACTATGCAATATGGGCTTTGCTCATTTTTGAAGGCCGTACGGTGACCTATAAATGTTAGCTTCTGTGTCATTTATTTATATTTAAAACATATTCCGTTGATGAATATGGAAATTATCAATAGGCTTATGTTAAACATCCAATTGCTTTTCAACAGCATGTCTGTATCAGCAATTTTGTTTGCATATATAAGTTTCTTTTTATTTCAGAACCTCACCATGTGCATTGGACTTTATGTTATAAGGCTGTTTCGCTAGTTAACAACATATTTTTTTTATTCAACAGTATATTGCATGCTGCTAAAAAAATGTGTTCTTGCGCATACTACATAAATCATTCACATTATTTATTATATAAGCATTGTGTTTCTTTTTTAGATTACACAGTATAGTTTCTACGCTTTACTTTTAATCATCTTCTCATTGGACAATTGCTGTATGTAAACTAAGCTTATATATGATATCTTTTTACAATACATCTACTGCAATTGAGAATGTTTCTTTTGTTGGATGACAATTTATCATGATAATCTATTTTTCTGTCAATTAAATACACTATAAATAAGAATTTTTCGCTTGTTTGTCTTTAAAATGTTTTTGTTTTCTTGTTCTTATTATGCTTATTCAGTAGGCTATGTGGCAAAAGATCAAACAGTTTACCAATTAACAATGTGGTTTTTCTCTCCTAAAAACTGATCAACTGGTAATTTTAAATATATTTAAAAAAGAAAAACAGTTAGTTGCTTTCTAGGTCAAGAAATTAAAACAAAATAATGACTTTCTATACAATAAGTCGCTTGTTTGAAAAGGTCTAACTTTGACATGAAAACTTTTATCCCTAATATATATTGTATAAACAATTAATTAAAAGCAAAGATTTGTAGGTCAATAATGTAAAGTTTTGTTTTCAAAGAGGAAGTTATTTTATTTGTATATTTGTTTAAAAAAATTACAAATCAAATGTATTACCAATTTTGTCTTTATTTTTTGAAAAGAAATAAAAGATATCACATATGCAGTTAGGAGAACAACTCATACGTTGTCTTAAAATTGTAAATTAGCAAAGAGGGTAGGTTGAAAACACAACAAAAGAGCACATAGTTTTATATTTACATTTAACAAGTTCTAACCTAATCATTTATGCAAAGAATAAGAACTTTTAAAAATATTAATGTGCATACACAACTAAAAATCTTAGATACGAAAGCCCGGAGATTAAAGTCTGACAAAGCAAAACGAAAACAGAAGATACATATATGAGTCTACAAACCTTTTTGTATTGAAAGGGTGCATGCAATGTTGAAATGTACTTGTATCGTCGCCTCTGGCTTAAGTTACAGTCTTCAAAGCAGGGGACATATTATATTTTTTTAAATTTCAGCGTCCGAACCTAAAATAGATTTACAAGCTACTACGTTTATGAAAAAAGGAGCTAAACTATTTCAATTCAAATGCTCGTCAAATTATGCTTTCATGGGATGTACCGTTGAGGTTATACTAAACAATATAACTTATGATTATATAAGATATTATAATAATGCATGCGTCCACTTATACGGAAAATGTAATTACACGAACTGTGAATGTTCCACTGATTGTAAAGAGTTTACATGGTTCGTCACAGCAAAATACAATACAGTAAATACAACTTTTGGATGTAGATCTAGACTTAAAGCAGACGATATAACATATTCAGCCATAGTCTTTGTTAAATATGACATAAAAAGTAGGTATCTTTAGTTCTTACTTTCTGATGTAGCTTGACAGGCAAGTTGTCTGATATGGGAATCGATATCGGCTTCTGACATTGTGCATTACTATTTGCTGTTCTAGATGGTAATATGTCATAACAAATAGTTGAAGTTGTTCTGTATTAAAAAAAAAAAGATTGTTCATAGATTTTACATGTCGATTTTATTTTACTTCCAACTTCTTGTTGTATTTCCTCATATTTTTGTAAAATTTGAGCACACGAGAAGTTTTGTTTAATTCTAAACTTCAAAGTAAGGTTGGCAATTCATAAGACGTAGTAGCTATGAATTCAATAATTATCTTACCTGAACACTTAATTCCTTTATAATAGCAAGCTACATAAACAAAACACAGTTTCGCATGTTCGAAGCAAACAAAAACCAACAGTTTTGGGAAATTTTAACCAGAAAAAACTTTAAGTTCGAATTTGATAAAATACTCGAATCAACAACCTGCAATAACTATATGAAGACAAAATTAAGACACACGTTTCATTATAAATGCATACAAATACATAATCTTCCTAGAACATGTAGAACGACAGGGACGGATCATTAACATCCTTAGGCCTGTATATATGATGAATTTATTTATTAATACTGTATACAAGTCATCTTGCTCCACAAAAAAATCCGAATAGTTTTAATGCTTTTATTTCTCGTCAGCGTATACGACCTTATTGCAATATCTGTCAAATTTGTCCAATATCAATCTTTGATAATCTCCTCTTATTTGGTTGTAACAAATGATGAGAATGCAAAACCAATGTAAATAAAAAAAAAAAAAACTTTTTAAATCGACCAATTAGTTGTTTTCGACACCAACTATATGTTTTCATTATCCTACTGGGTGGAAATTGATAAAACAAAACTAGCCATTTTGAAGTGTTTATTTAGATTTTGTTGATGAATGCATGTTTGATTACAGTTGGATTATTTTTTCATTGTAGGTTTTATAATGTTCAACAAGACCTTAAATCCAATCAGGGTACGAGGTAAAATTTCGAAAACGTCAAGTAGTCCAGACAATTCAGATAGACCGTTGGGAACTAAAGGTATCTTCAATTATTATTATAACAAACTTGCTTGTTGTTGAAGCAATTAATTCATTGTCAGTATATAAAAACAAATACCTCAAGAACTGATAGTAATTGGACATATGTATATGTATAGCAATTATTATTATTTTACACAGGTTATTACTTTACAAATCTTTGTACAAGTAATCACTTGTATGGTGTCTTATTACAATTTATTACCTGTATAAATACAATTGTACATGTAATTACTTGTCCAATTGTTCTGAAGAAAAAAAATAAGAACTTGTACAACTCACTTTGGGTTGTATTTATTTCTGTTGTGGTTTTTTTTCTGCATTGTGTTAATAGTATTTTAATTTGCTATTTTTTATTTATTTTTTGTGATTATGTTTGCTTAGTAGATTTCAATCAGTGTATGTGTTTTTGAAACTCGTATTGTGCTTGTTTCCTTCCTTTTCCCTCAGTTTTTATTATTATTGTTTTTTTAAATCTTTAAAGTTACAGACGAACGACAGACGAAAAGTAATAACATAAGGCAATTGTCACCTTGCGTAAGTTAAACTAAACAATTTGTTGCCACATTAATACAGACTACTAGCGCAAAAAGACAAAGTTGTTAAAAGCAACATAAAAATAAAAACAAAAATGGAACTCTAATACCATTTATTTTCAAACATAAATGATTACAAAAAGTTGCATTTATATTATCATATCATACAAAAACCAAAGTAAATTTTAGTAGAGCATGTAACCTATGTGTTTGCATAAGACAACGAAGCATGACATCTGTAATTATCAATAAGTTCATCGTTTGCATTTTCATTTGCCTGTCCGCATAAAGAAAACAATTGTTCTGGGTTTTTTAAAATTTGCTTCAGTTTTCTCTGGTATGACCAATATTGTCAAATCTTTTCTTTGAATCTTTCCTTTTCTTTGAATTTTTCACTTTAGTTTCAACTCATGAAACCAAAATTATCCCTTAGGGGACGACCATTTGATATTCTCAGGGGGGGGGGGAGGAGGATTTGGATCGGTTATTTATTTTTGTAAACTGAGAGGACAGATTATTCATTTTCTGCTCTATTGAAGCAAGATTTTTCATTTTCATTAAGACAAGGGTCTGATTATTCATTTTCACAACTATATTTTATGATATTCGAAAACATACAGTTTTTTAAATATTTGTTAATTGGTCCGAGACCACAATTATTTTGTAGTGCATTTCTTTTAGAACATAAATGAAAATAAAAAAAAATCCACCTGCCCTTTCTCAAAGAAACTTTCACAGTGTGTTGTACTACTTTTGGGACAAATTATATCAAAATTATAGGAAATGTAATCGCCTCTTACTCAAAATATGGACAATTTTATGTTTAGGGCGTGTTGAAATCTATTGACAGCTACCTAAGTGCTATAAATATTAAACCTTTTTCAGCTGGACCAAATCACTACTTTCCTTTAAAATTCTGGACCCAATTTTTTTTACAGCGTAATTTCACCCCCTACTTGCAATTTGAGGCATTAAACATGCAGAAATACATTTGGAAGGGGCAAACAAATTAATGGCAAGTAACCCACTGTCAACACTAGGGACTTTACCAATTATGAATAATACATGTATAGTCAAGTCATTATGTATCATTTAATCAGAAAAGAAAAGTTTCCCCTGCAGAAATTTTAAGATTCAAGATTTCTTTCATAACCTCAGACACATACTTGTGTACAAGAGGACAATATAATATACAAACATTTCAAGATAATACATAGCGATACAGGACAAACAAAACACAAATACATAGTATATTATAAAAGACAATTTGTATAATTAAATTAATTATTTTATAATTTAATTATTTTCTTCACAACATTAATCATTTATATTCCCAAGCAATATACATGTATAGTATACATACATAGTATTAAAGTTAATTTAGTTGGTTTGACCTACCCTCTTTCAAAAGTAGTGTCAAACATAATGTGCCGAGCGGAGCGAGGCCAAATTTTTTTCTAAGGGTTTTGGAACCGCTGAAGGCCCAAGAAGCTATAGACCTGCTGAGTTATTTATTTTCAAACTAGCACAGAACAAACCATTAATTTTTGTGATTATCAAGGCTGAGTTATTTATTTTCAAAATCCTCTTGCCCCTCCCCCTCCCCAGAATATCAAATGGTCGTCCCCTTATTGTGTATCTATTTTTACAACATTCAGCAATTCATCTTTTATAATGCTACAGTCCATCGGATCTCGGTCTACTAATTGCTCTAGTATTATAAAATTGTTTCTTATTTCTTCATCTTTTTATCTTCTTTTGGAAGAAGACAACATTTCATTAACCTGTCTTTGTTGGCCTGACAGGGTTCTGTTTTCTTGCACGTACTATTTGGAAGTTTGTATCTGTGTCAACACCTTTTTCCGTGCTCGTACCAGTTTCATCATTTGCTTCTTTGTTTGTGTAAAATTATTTTCGTGTGAATACTGACATATAAGAGATTTTTGTTGGCATACCACAAGTTAATTATTTCATCATTGCATTTTTTTAAACACTGTTTTCCATATTTACATTTAATAAAGTCTTAAATACTAAACTAAACGGTTTTCCTCATTTATTTGTTAAATTATTAGTACTCACATATTAAAATTTATACCTTTAGGCTAAGTAATAAATTATTTGTATAAACGATGTGTTGTGAACACCAGATAGGCCAAGGTAGAAAAGTGATTTTGTACAAGTTATTATCGTTTATCGGTAAATATTGTACTAGTAATAACTTGTACAATTATATTTACATATACATTAATAGGCTAATAATAACTTACTTATTATCAATCAACCAATTGAACGAAACAAACACCTAAGCTTTTTTACTTACTTCATTACGTATGCAGCTACAAAAATACAGCTAACAAAAAAACAAAACAAACAAAGTGAAATTTCAATATTTTTACGCCTTTCTTTTTGTAGGATGGGTAATTGCAACTTTTACATTAGTTGGGTTGATTGGAGTTTCTTTTATAACGAATATTATACTTTTCGTCCAGCGACAGAGAAGACACAAAGGTAAGCTTGCATGTACACACAAATATTTTATTTACATAATAAGGTGAGAAGATGTAGTGTTGTCCACCATCCATATATTTTCTATTCATAAATTGAACTATGTATAGTATTGTTGTCAATGTTTTTTTCCTATTTAGATACGTATGATAACCATTGTAGAAATTCTTTTGCATAATTCCCTATCAAACGAACTCTGATTTGTAGTGGTGGTCCATAGTTCATTCATTCCGTTTTAATACAAGTGACCAACAATCTTAATCAGTTATATCAGCAATTGTAGAGTATGATGTTGTGTCTGGCCACCTGTTTTTATGGGTCAACTAAATTAAATACATTGACAATAATCCCGCACGTTAAGAAATACTCCAGATTAATAAATTTGGTGTAAAATTAGTAAACTTCATAAATTTTACATGGAATGCTAACGTCTAAAAGTATCGTGCCTACGTTTGTGTTTACTATTTATAAAATGAACATAACAGATTGTATCAGTTATTATATACACATATGACATCTTATGGTTGATTTACTGTCATGACCAAAGGCAAAATAGGCATATATTGTGCGAAGGTTGCCATACATCTAAGAGGTCTGATAAAAAAACAGACAATTGAAAAGCTTGGCCTATGTGATAATTTTCTTAGTAATATCACATTTAGAAGACATGTTTCTTTTCTATTTTCAACTTTAGGAAAACAAATCTTAATGTCGGCACAATTCTACAATTTTCCGTAAACTATATACAGTCTAGTCTAAATGGTATCGAGCTTGTTGTAACTCATCGAGAATGACTAATTGTTGAAAATACTATCATATTTTATTTGTTTATAATACACAAGCAATGCTTCATCAACTTTTCATTTTCTAAACAGACACACACGAATTAAAACTGCATATGAGTTATTCAAACAAAGGTAACCGAATAATTCAGCTAACGTCTGTTAATACAACCATTTGAAAAGCCAATCGCGGTGGGATTCAAATAATGTGTTTCTTATTTTTTTGTTTATGTTTGTGGGAAAATGTCAAAACTACAATATAATAACTTAACTAAGATACAGAAAGATCTATTTAATTTAAATTGGTGGGCCATAAACACTTCTAGATTTTTTTTATGATAAATAGAGTATTACCTTTTCTGAAAGACAAACACAATACAACCAGTGTTGTTCTAAACATTGATTTTTTGGGATATTCTTCAATTGAGTTATATTCTTAATTCTAATATGACGTGCTTCTTTCGCTTTGTAAACAACAGCGTTGTATATTTCTCGATATATCTATACTTAGCGCAGACTCAGAAACATACATAAACATGGCTGTTACTACAAATGTATTTACTCCCCCGTAATTCCACGTTGTATCGTGACGTCTGCTAAAAGGTGAATATGGCGTACACACAAGTGTCACCAATAAAGATCGGAACAAAAGTGGAACATAATGGCAGATTTTTCAAGATCGTAAACCATCAAAAGCCAGACAAATATGCTAGACAGTATATCATACAGTCATTTGAAACTGGCCAGACACAGAAAGTGTTAAGACACGAAATTTTCAGGTTCTCGTCGCCGGCGGCATTCCGTCCACTTCTTTCAAAACGCAAAATGTACCCTGGTGATTCCAGCAACTTATACATGTACAACAACTACACAGGAGGCCCAGTCTGAACCAATGTTTGAAAATGGAAAAATTTCCCAATCTGATGAGGAAATGTTGGAACTTGACTTTGATCTAGAAGTTCCAACCCATGATGATGAGGATCTCAATGATCTAAATAAGATTCTAGAAGTAGAGGAATCAGTGCCACTGGAACCAATTAAAATGAGATTTAAACCTGTTCCAAGCCAACAAAAGATAGACACAATTGCAATGGCAAGAACAGAAAAAAAACACAAACAGACAGACTTCCTGGGGTGTCAAATTATTCCGAGGTACAGCACAACAATATAGAAAATAAAATGAGTTTTAAAATAAATGCGCTATATGACAAATAGAGAATTCAACTTCTTAAAAGTTCTCCCTCATTCTTATCTATACTTTTGCTTAAATATTCTGATCAACGATAAGATCAGTTCTGTTCTTTTTTTATATATATGTACACATTTCACATTGCCTTTAAATAGTACTACATGTGTGAAATAATTTGTGATAGTCCTGCTGGGGATTTGAACCCCAATCTTTTGTTTGAAGACAAATGTACTTGCCAGTTGTACTAACAGGACTTATTAAACCTTCTCTAAGCAACTGAAGTGTGTACATTTCAGAATCTATACAAAAACACCAAATTTATTGCACGTTTACATTTTCAACATCAATCTGACACAGGCATGGACTATAACATGCATATGTTTTCAACATCACAGCCCAGGCCAGATATAAATTTCCAACAGGTTTGTGACTTTCATGAATTATATCTTAAAGGACAAGGTTATCTTATGGCACAAAATGGCCTAAAATATCAATGTTATCATAAAACACCACAAAGGTCTCAATTTGGCTCGTAAATGGGTCTTTTTCAAAAGTCTTAATGCTAAATATATCAGTTCTTTCCATAAGAGAACATAATATTCTCCAAAATAAGTCCATTTGGACATTTTGACAAAATATGATGAGTTTGTGAATTTTTCAGACCTAAAAGCTTTAAAAATTTCTTGGCCGCCATAATTTGTGATGTCCAAAAATGTACACATGGCCAGGGCTGTGATGTTGGAAAATTTACACATGGCCAGGTCCGTGATGGTGGAAATTTACACATGGCCAAGGTTGTGATGTCCAAAAATTTACACATGGCCAGGGCTGTGATATTGGAAAATTTACACATGGCCAGGTCCATGGTGTTGGAAATTTACACATGAGCATAGCAGGTTATCTAACAGTATGCACCACATTTTTAATATTATTTCAAATAGACAGAAAAAAATATTACAGCCATTTCTTATAATTTAAATCTAAGTTCTATTTGAAACTGTAAAAAAAAACATGAAAAAACGTTGATGACGTCATGGTCACATGACTAAACTGTGTCTTTGGGCTGATAACGAGAAGACGTGTTACATCCAAAATCAAATTATATACAAATGTACAAATATACATGTTACACATGTTGAAAATAAAAAAAATGTCAAAAATTAACTTAAATTTGTAATGAAATTTAGAATGGAAATTGGGAATATGTCAAAGGGACAGCAACCCGGCCATAGAGGAGACAACATCTAGTGATGAAGGCCACCTTGAATGGGTCTTCAATGCAGCGAGAAAGTCCCACACACATAGGCGTCAGAATTAATTAACAATAAAGTATACACAAAGAAAATAAAATTAAAAATCATACAAGACTTACAAAGGTCAGAGGCTTCTGACCTGGGACAGGCATGACAGGTGCAAAAATATTTTGGGGTTAAAAGCATATCATGTATATTTAACGTAACGGTACCCAAATTGCACCTATTTGACATTTTTTACACCTACTTTTTTATGATCAAGAAAAAAATGTCCATATTGAGTAATACAAAAAATGGATTTGAATCAACCTCCAAACTATCTATGATTCTGTAATGAGGGGTAGCCAAATTGCATCCATGCTTAAATTCACATCGTCAAAAGTCTAATAACCGAGCTTTTGTTTAATTTCTTCAAATATTTTGAACAATTGGATATTAGTCCATGCTTACTCTTCATATTTTACGAAATGGATACTTACAATATATTGTATTTCCTAATTTTAAAAAATATGACGTTTTGGTGACGTCGCATGGTGACGTTTTCCTACATTTTGCTCTTTCAGTAAACAGTCCATCTTTTGATAAATATTGTGAACGTTTTGTGAATATCTAAGTATGTTTACCTATGTTGAAAGACGTGCATAGTATCAAATCATAAAAATACAAATTGTTTAGATCTAGTCTCTAGGAAATCTTGTAAGATTTCCGTTGCTATTTTTCTAAATAGGTGCAATTTGGATACTCGGTGCGATTTAAATTTTTCGAACATTTACTTTAAACATATTTATTTATATGACTCAATGACTCATAAAATAAAATAAAACAGTATAATTTAAATTTCAGGATGGCTAAAGGAAAACAACCTGCAAACAGACTTTGAAATGACTGATGTCTCGACATTGAATGAGCGACTCAAAATCTTCTACGCAAGTCTCCAAACTAAGACGGGTGATGAATATTCCAAATCAGCATTAATTGGCATAAGAGCTGCATTATCTCGACATCTGACCAGTCCCCCTTACAACCGGGAAATTAGCTAGATGAAGGACAGAGAGTTTATGACAACAAATCATGTCATGCTTGGGCTAGTGAAAATAATAAAAAGGGAAGGAAGGGATGTAACAATACATAAGAAGGCTGTGTCTGAGGGTGATATTGAGAAACTTTACTCAAGTGAGGTCTTTAACTTGGACAGTCCTGAAACACTTCAAAATAAGGTGTTTTGGGATATAATGTTGAACTTTGGTCGTAGAGGTCAAGAAGGTCTTCATATCCTAAAAAATCCTCCTATGCCAGGTTTACAGATGATTTCGGCGGGTCATTTTACAAATGACCTAGTATGAGAGTAATTAAACACATCATGGAGTTGATAATAGGGAAAATAAGCAAGACCAACAAATGTATGGCAATAACAGGGACACATGTCCTGTGATCAATTTGATCTATACCTATCAGAGCTAAGCCCAAAGTGTGACGCTTTATTTCAACAGCCGTTACAATATCCCAAACAAATCTGCTAGTATGCCGCACAGCCAAAGAGTAAAAATAAATTAGCTGGTATGATGGCACGTATTTCAAAGACAGCTGGCTTATCATTGTGTGAAGGCCACCGTTGCCACTGGGCTGAAGAAGGCTGGAGTTGACCTGTTGTCAATCATGAGTGTAACAGGCCACAGAAATGTTAATTCACTTGACAGTTATATAGAGGGACCAACTGACAGCAAATTTGCAAGATCTGGGACGTGTTTATAAGTCAGAAACTTCAAATAAACAACTTACCCCGTGAATGTTTTCGATTCCGTAGATGATGGAAGCCACGCAGTAGCTCTACAGTCTTCTCAAATCTCAAACATTTCCAAAAATATATTTCAGATATTAAAATTCTAAACGGTGCAAATATCACAGGAGGTACTTACACTTTCAACGTAGTAAACAAAGACTAAATCTATTTCTACTACTCTTCAGCTCACTTCTCGGACATTTTGACCATTATATAATAATTTCTTGTAGAATAAACACGTTGAAATGATGTAGACTCAAGAATAAAACAATTTTCTGTCATTTCTGTGTCATTCGTTTTCACGTCAATCAAAATGGCGGACTACACACAACATTGTACACACCATCGATCAATGATATATTAATATTTCGTTTATGATTATTGTTGACAATTAACAATATATTTGTTGAATTAAAAGTTACATAATATAATTCAATTAGTTCATATTGATACTTTATCTCTATAAATAACTGTGTTATCCTAACACAGATCGATATTTTTACCTTTATTTATCAGGGGAGAAAATTGTAACAGCTAAATCCCAGCATTCTTCTCCTCGCTTCAGTTATTTTATTTACCGTTATTGTCCTATTCGAATCGAAATAATTCATGGAAGCTATAGATGTATTGGAAATTTACACATGGCCTGGGCCGTGATATTCGTTAATGTTATCTCTCTCTAACGCTCAGGATAAACTTCGAATATCACGGCCCAGGCCATGGGTAAATTTCAAACAAATCGATGGCTTCCATGAATTATTTCTTAGGTATAGAATTCTTTATATGCTCTGAATTACGAGAGGATAGATTCAAACCAGACTACCAAGTAAAACATAGATACAAGATACAAGAAGATAATTTTGATAGCAAATATGTTACAGCAAACTAAGAAGTGGTGCAACATTTACAACTACATTTCCAACAATATGCGTAAGATTTGGTAATATAATGTCAGTGTTGAGAATGATCTTAGCTATAGGAAGATGTAGTATGAGTGCCAATGAGTCAAATCTCCACCCAAATAACAATGTATAAAAATAAACCATTATAGGTCAAGGTACGGCCTTCAACACGAAGCCTTGGCTCAGACCGAGCAACAAGCTATTACGGGTTTCAATTTTTTTTAGTGTAAAACCATTCAAACGGGAAAACCAACAGTCTCATGCATTGCATAGTGCTGACCAACATTTAGATAATGTAAAAATCTTGTATTAAAATTGTATCAGGAGATATACCATGATTGTACCTGAATCTCTAGTTGCTACTACAACAGAAAGAGAAAAAATGCATTACACGCTATTAACAATTGCCCGTAATACGCAGTAATGGTTAATATTGCTATTATTCGTGTCCTTCATATTCTCTCATTTATTTGTATTGTAGTGCTATCGTGTAATGTTGCCATTTTAATGTTATATTTAACATTGCGATTAAAATGGGAGGTTTTGAATTCCACAAAACCAGGTTCATTTTCTATTACAATGTCCTGTACCAAGTCAGGAAAATGACCATTGTTATATTGTAGTTCGTTTCTGTTTGTGTTACATTATAATGTTGTGTTTCTGTTCTGTCGTAGTTCTCCTCTGATATTTCATGTGTTTCCCTCAGTTTTAGTAAATAACCCGAATTTGTTTGTTTTTTCTCAATCGATTGATGAATTTCGAACAGTGGTATACAACTGTTGCCTTTATTTACATAACTTGACAGAATATTACAAAGAATTACGAAAACAATGATGAATTTTACAATTCAGCATTAAGTTGAAGAATGAAATCTACAGGTGCAGGAGTTTCTCGCTACATTTAAGACCCTTTGGTGGACTTCGGCTAATGTCTGCTCTATGGTCGGGTTGTTGTCGCTTTTACACATTCCCCATTTCCTTTTTCAATTTAATTTGCAGTATTTTTCAACTAAAAATAATTCACGAATGTGTTGACCATTGCCGTGTGTCGGTATCACATCATAAGAGCGAAACATTTGCGCGGTCTCAGATATTTCAATACAAGTAAATGTATATCATCCTTATTTTTACCGATTGTGTGCTATACTCGATGGTAACATTTTTACTGAAAAAGAATCAACCCGGCATATCTTTTTGTGTAATACATGCGATGCCCTAAGTGTTTTCTTTATTCCTTTGATTTTTTTGTTTTGTTAATTAACTACTGTTTAAATTTAAAATAAGCGTTTTTTTGGCTGACTGCTACACTTTGATCATGTTATAAATGTGAGATTAAATATACTACAGAATATGATTAGTCATTCAATCAAACATTTGTCAAATTACGTGTATTATACCAAACATCCTTTTGACTTTGTAAACATGCAATTTCATTCTATGCTGCAGTCCAAGAAATGATATTATAAATCAACTAACATAGGTGAAATCTTTTTTTTTCAAACCATCAATTTTATGAAAATTGTTTTCCATGTGCTAAAATTTTGTGTAAAATCCACGGTAGTCATCAGTCAAAGGATTATATTTAGTATGACGTCGCACGAATAAGACAGTCCGTTGTTTGACACTGATCCTGATTTGGTAATTTTAACATGTTTAAGGTAATTTTGAAATTTTTGAAATTATAAAGAATGTTATCAAAGATACAGATACACTGTACACAGCAATATTGTTCAGCAAAGTAAGGCCTATAAATAAGATAAAGAGACATTTTTTGTCAATTGACCACTTAAACCCAACCCAAACATCAACCCAACAATGTTTGATCTGTAAATTTGCTTTCGCAAATTTTTGGTTCTTCCCTCTCCGGGATTCGAACCCATATATATATATGTCTTTGCCGCAAGTTTATTGTTTTCATTTTGTAATAATGTATTATCAAAATCCATTTTGTTACATCTTGTGATCATTTGATTTGGCAATCGCCAATGGCAGTCAGCATGGTTAAGAATATCAGTGGTTCGACCTATAAGTTAAATGCGTTTTGTTGAAATATACTTTTTCACTTTTTTGGTCTTTTGGAAAATGATGTTTGTGCTGTATTACATGTAAGACCCTTCTACAACTAAATTTGTTTTACATGCAAACGTAATCCAACGCACTCAAAGGTTTGAATGTAGTTTTCAATTTAGACTTGTTTATACATGTTATATATAAATTGATGAAGAAAAAAAACCCAAACCTTTAACTAAGTTCTCCAAAAATAATCAACAAACAAAATAAACATAAAAATCACAAAAAATCGTTCATCAATAATAAATAAATGTAAACAAATCATCAAAAAATTATCTAATATTGAATAAAAAAAATCAAACTATATCTATATACAATTTACTCTTTAAAAATAAAGTGAAATGTGTTATCTATTCGTATATGACAATATACTGACACTTTTTTCTAATCGTGCAATGCAACTCCGAATCTTGATTGTTAATAATTATTTCACATACATGTATCGTATGTTTCTAACTGAGAAAGAATGTGGTATGAGAACCTACACGAAAATAAGAATCCACAAACACACGATAAAATTCTGCATATAAATAAATAACAAAAAAATCAAGACTTTGAATTCAACCGAATTGAAATTGTTCACGAAATGAGCAACGTATGCAAAGTAAAAAAAAATTAAATGTGTTGTGCCTTAATTTTCCTAAATCGATTCATTTTCAACTTGTAATTAAGTTATTGTCCAGTAACCAAATACGCTTAGTTTTATTAAACCGATTTTGTGTCCGTAATTCTTGAATTTTTTGGGTTATTAACCTAAAAATCAGTAACATCATTCCTTATGAAGTATGGCACCTTGTTGTAAGAATTAATCGATACATTATAATTAAGTTATTGTCCTGAAACAATAATAACGTTGTTTTGTTTGTCCCTACTTCTTACTCAGTTTGGACAATAACCCTAACAATCAGTTCCAACCTTCCTTATATGGCATGAAACCTTGTGGTACAACCTCAGAAAGATCCACACGCTGACATGTATACTGAAATTATTGTTTGGGACCCAAATGTCTTCAGGCGAATACGATAGTCGTCATACCATTATACGATCGCAAAATCACTCCTTAATGCAAGGTAGTGCCTAAGACGGTAGCGATTAATGGCTTTGTAATGTCAAGAGACAAATTAAATGCATATTCAGGACGATAACATTTTGTTTGTAATATGAATTATTAAGCCTGATTTGTATTAGATCAACACACAATTGATTGAAATTGCTTGGACGACAAATTATTTGATATGCACATAAAAATAATTATGAGTACACAATATACTAATCAGTGGTCATTTGTGGATTACAAACCTACAAAAATTGAATGGATTTGTTAAAAGTAGAAAAAGAAAAGAGAAGTAAATGAAAACAAAAATTTGGTATAAGTGCGGCACTATGAACATCAAAAGCCGTTGAGTTATACTTTAACAATCATCATCTTCACCGAAAAGAAAAGGCATGACTTAAACGTTATAAAAATCAAACTTTGGGAAAAATTGAAGTATAATCGTCATTTTATATATATCCTTTTAATAATGTAATCAAGATCTCCAATCTGTCAGAAATATCAATAAATTTAATAATTTAGGCATCATTCTTCTCTCGTATTTCGTATTATTATGACTATTATGCATGTATAATGTTGTATTCCATGTATACTTTTGATATATAGACATGATATAAATTGTGTATCTCAAAAATATTTTGTACATAATTCTGTTATTGGGCCAATAAGAGTGTTTTTTTTTCCAAAACGCTATATTTGTAGGACCCTTGTTACTATTATTAATAGCAACAAAGCCTTGTAAAAATGTTTTATGATTAAACTCTTACAATGTGTAAGTACTAGTGATACTAGTTTTTTTTTCATCTCATGATTCTTTCTAAAATTGCATTATTATTATTAATTTTTTTAACTTTTATACTTTTACAATTCGAAATGTGCTATTGACACATGTGCTGATGTCAATATGTTAATAAGTTTTGATAGTATTGTAACGTAAAATACATTTTGAATTATTGTGCAAACGTAAATGCAGAAAGATTACATCAGGTGTGAAGTTGTGTTGATAAGTTAATTAATGGCACGCTTCGTGTGTGAATAAGTGCCGATTTACTGGTAATCGAAAGCTTCAGGTGTGAAACAATGATCAAGGATCAATAAATCACCAGCACGCGAACTATAATTAATAATTTGTTTATTAAAGTGTCACATATTACTTTTCAATTTCTTATTGGTTAAACAAGTCTATTGATCTCACAAAAATGTTTAACCCCTCCGCATTTTTGCGCCTGTCCCAAGTCAGGAGCCTCTGGCCTTTGTTAGTCTTGTATTTTTTTAATTTTAGTTTCTTGTGTACAATTTGGAAATTAGTATGGCGTTCATTATCACTGATATAGTATATATTTGTTTAGGGGCCAGCTGAAGGACCCCTCCGGGTGCGGGAATTTCTCGCTACACTGAAGACCTGTTGGTGACCTTCTGCTGTTGTTTTTTTATTTTGGTCGGGTTGTTGTCTCTTTGACACATTCCCCATTTCCATTCTCAATTTTATTTTTCATATTGCAAAGAATGTGGTTTGCCAGCAGAAGAATTGCATTATAGTTTGTTAAGCCAGACACCTCAACAGTACCACTTACCACACGTACGACTAAGAAGAAGAAAGAGTTGGTAAAACTAGGGTACGAGTTGGTTGAGTACGAGTTGCCAAAAGTACGTGTTGTGTATCCATTAGAATGTACATGATGTATACAATGTCATCTGTGTACCAGTTTTTTCCCGAATAGTCATACAATTCGTGATTGTGTCCGAAATGAATAAACCAAAAAAGTCTTAAATTTTTAAATCTTACTTTTGAATTTTTCTATACATGTTATCTTTATCATGTTTATTGTGTTTTTGTTGATTATTTAAGATTACATTTTTCAAAAACTGCTTCGTGAATTTCTTTAAATGACAATATCCCACGCAAACTAACATTTACTTCTAAATCAGTTGAATAAAGACGACATGATTAAAGTACCACTTACCAGTTTCTTTTTTTTGTATGGGTTTGATATATGATTTTAAAAAAAAATATTGTAATTCGTTGACAACTCGAAATTCCCAATTATGAATATCATATTAATATTTTAAGTTCCAGATTGATTCGGACTACGAGTTCATGATATCGTCCATAATAACCATTGTTGTGCATTACTTGATGTCGACGTTTGATTATTTCCAGAAAAAATGTATTCCTTATTTTGGTAGAAAATATAATCAGTCAGTGTTGCTCTCACATTCTATTATTATTTACAGATAATAAACAGTCACATACAAATACAGCAGCGCATGGATGTAATGATGAGGATCATGGAAATGAAAACAATACAGTAACATCATTTGACGAAATGTTACCAGATACATAACTACTTGAGACATCTTGCAATTTTTTCATAGTGTGTGAACTTAAAAATTTATATCATGTATATTTTCCTCTTACAAATCAGCTAAAAACAACAATACGGTCAAAGAGTTATGATGTGTATAAAATTTTCCTGTATATCTGACGAAGTCTGCTATTCCGAAGTCGGTATATTTCCAGTCACTTTCTAAGTATTTTTTCATCTAAATTATATGTCCCCACCAAAATACGTTATAAGTACGTTTCAAAGATTTTGTTCATGCAAATCTTATCATTTAACGCAATATACATCCGTCTCAAGACTTTTGTTTAGGGGATTATGGAATGTATCGCCGTCATGAGTCTACACGTGGTGTAAAGGTTAGATTCTTATTGTTCAAAATTTGGTAAACTTCGAACATTTTCATGGCACCTATGTTTCTATCTATACCACTTTATATAAAAAGACATGTTTGTCTACACCCAGCTTCTACTTACCTTCCATAATCTGAGTTATTAGGGGGAGCATGATGAGGTACAGATGTTATACATATTTTCGTCATTTGAATGCATTGTGTATTCAGAAGGTCTTAAGCAATTTCTTATTTATTTAACGCAGCAAAAAATCGACAACAGACAGTGCTCATTTTTTTCTAAATAAATCAGTCCTTAAATGAATGCAAATTTTGTGCCAGCCGTGCCGTACAAGGTCAGATATATGACAGATTAAAATTAAACCTGATTAAACCTATTACTCAAGTATTTTCGATATGTCGGAATCATATTTCATATTTTGTTGATACTTTTGATTCTGATTTTAAAGTCATATGAGTGAGTGGTGAACCAATGCATGTGTACATCATAAACTTAGTCCTCTGTGAACGATTTTAACATTATTTTCGCAAAATATATCATATACTCGTCATTTTTTGTCTCTCTGTTTATTATGATTTAACTAATATGGCTGCTCATTAAATGCTTATCATACCTTTTTCTTAATGTTATATATTTTTTCCCAAATGGAATAAACAGCTACTCATCTTGAGTTTAAACATAATAAAATAGAACCAGTACAGAGCCACTCAAAATAGATATAATCAAAAACAGACCAACAGTAAAAGTAATATTAATAAGGACAAATAAAATAAAACGCGTTATTAAGATCGCAAAAAACGTTTCTATCCATATCCCATCCTTACAGACCATTCGGTATAATTTTTGGAGTCGATATTCTGTTTTCACTAAAAACGAGTTGGTACCTTTAATTGAACTTATAAGAGAAAGAACACAACTTTCTCTAAAATACATCTACAAAGACACTGGTCAATATAGCATAAACAAGTGTATAAATAAATCCATCACATGAATAAGCAAACACAAGGCAATGATGATGACAAGTTATTACGAGCCGATGAAACTTATAAGAGGGAGCAATACTAGATCAATCTAAAACTTACCCAAAGGAATTAAAATATAAAATCAGATTTAAACAGTACGAACTGCTCTTTCCTAGATTTAGACATTTCGGTTTTACCCGGGGAAAATTCGTTCCTTATCGTTATTTTCCCCTTTTAGGATTGTGATGCTTCTTTTGCACCAACTAACGGGGTTTGTATTGCGCAACTCGTTCGCTTTACCCATGTTATTACTTTTTTATTTTAACAATTGTTATCTATGTATTACTGGTAAATTATTAATTCAGGGATTTCGTCACCACAAATTACGTAAAATCTTTACTAAATTCTTCCATAAATATAAATATTCGATTTAAGATTTTGGTTGTAGAAAACATATTTCAAACGGGATAGCACATGCTCATTTTTACGTAAATTTTGTTTACCATGATTGGAAAAAAACGATCCTGGTAAAAGTATCGATCATTTAAGTAAACTTATTCTTAAAGGTTACAAATTCAACACTGTAATTAGCTCATTGAATATTGTTATAATCTGTCTTAATTTTGGTTTTGTTATTTGTTGCATAATATGGGCCTGTTCCATTTGAAGAGCCTGTAATTATCAATGGTCGTTTGTAAATATGTTACATATCTGTTGTCGTTCCGTTTTTGTATATAAATTAGGCCGTAAGTTTTGTGGTTTGAATTGTTTAACATTGTCATTTAAGGGCCATGTAAAGCTTACTATGTGGTAGGGGCTTTACTCGTTGTTGAATTCCGTATGGTGACCTATAATTGTTTATTGTCTGTATCATTTGTTCTCTTGCGGAGATTTGTCTCATTGGCGATCACACCACATCTTCCTTTTTATAGAAAAGTTAAAAATAATCCACGACGCAACAAAACAAAAAAGAGACTAAAATAAAACGTCAGTCGTACATCATTGACAATTATGTTAGTTTATTTTCTCTTTTATTCTTCCAATATACAGTCACTGAATAAATCTTTACAAACCATCATGCACTTAACTGATATAAAAGACTTTATGCAAACACTTTCATTTAATTTCTTCAAACACGTGTATCACCATACAATTCGGGGACGATTGACGTTCTTTTTTTGCAGCTATTTTTCATCGTATATCCAAATGTCAAATAACCCCCTGGAAAAAAATAAAAACAAAATAAAATTAACACTAATCGATCAAAAACTATAACACAATGAATAGAATTATTAACTGCAGAAAAACTGTTGTAAGTGAATATTTTTGTCTGATACCTTTCTGCACAGAAATATAAGGAAGTATCTACATTTGTATATAAACAGGTCCATTTAACAAGAGGGACAAAAGATAACACAAGGACATTCAAACTCATAGATCGAAAATATACTGACAACGCCATGGATAAAGAACAAAAAAACAACCAGACAAATAATAATACACAGGACACAACATAGAAAACTAAAGACTAAGCGGCACATGTATAGCCATGTCAAAATTAACCTCTGAAAAAAATTCCAACAAATAAAAAAGGGAGGGGTTTTCTCAGCATAAACATCATACTGAGGAGTCATAAACGTGTCCTGAAGACATCAATATATCACTGTGTTCCATCACATTTACTTTGTCTTCTTTGTAAACAAATAAATGCTAGTACTTATACTGTGTCGCTCGGATTAAAAAAACGCAATTTGTATACGTGTGCCTGTAAAAAAAAATCTTTATACAGGGGTCTAAACATGCCAAATACAGCACAAACAAAAATATCCCAAAAACATAAAAAATGAAAAAAGTCCATTTTAACAAAACGTATTTGACGCACAGGTCGAACAACTGCTGACTGCCAGTGACGATTGCCAAATAAATTGATAACAGTCAGGATGTAACAACTGGATCTTTATATTGTCTTAATATCAAACAGAAAACAATACACTTGCGGCAAAAAAGGTAAATATATATAAATAAGATACCTTGTTTAAGTTGACTCTCCATTTAAGTATGTAAAACTCGTGTGTTCTGAAATATAAAACATACAAGTAATTGTTTAATATATGAAAAGATATACATAAGATGGTAATATTAACAAACTTTCTTCAATATGTATCAAAAAAATTGCTCATGCTTTAGTCGACAAATGATCATTGTGAACGAATATATTAATACACCCAATAATAACCAAGCTATACATGCATTACGAAATCACAGGCATGCACGTCAGGAATATGACAGTTCTTGTCCATTCGTTTTTTATGTGTTCTGTCATTTTTTTTGTCAAATGATTTGATTTTCCTCTGAGTACAGTGTTTATTTGATTTTACTTTTTATGAACAGATGGAACCGGACATTGCTTAAATCATAATATCGTAGTTTGTTAAAGTGACAAATTTTCAAAATTTGGTTTAACATAATATAATAACAAAAGTTTTAAAGATGTTCAGCGTTGTGTAGAGCCATGAAAAGGAAGACATATTACCAGACTTTTCGAAAGCGCCTTACGATTAGTTTCATTTCCGTTCATCAACCATCAGATCGCAGACGACTCAAGAGTGAAAATAGATGAACTGTCTGATATATTATGTAATCAAGCTGGGTTCTTTTTTTCTAAATAAAATAAAGTATTTATATATGTACTTTTTTATATTGGCCCTGTAGCATGCCCCCTGATATAAGAAATAGCCTCGGACAGTTATTTTGACTTCATTATAACAATCGTTATTTTATATTTATATCTAGGGCATGTTACATGGCCAATATGGAAAAAAATATATATACATTACTACCATACATAGCATAACTGATAATTATGTTAAAGCTGTACAATAGTTTATCAGATACTAAGAATTGTAGTCAGCGAGTTTGACTTGTTTTATTATACTTATGAATAATTTCTTGAAAAATATAATTCGAATTATCCCCCCAAAAAGGGAAAAATAGTCATCATGGATAAACGAACCCTCATCAGTCTCTCTATTTGTGGGGTTTTGTGTGTTTCCTGTCCATGATTCAGCTTGTTGCTTTGCTGAAAAGGAAGTGAAGATGAAGAACAATGAATTTGTTCATTTCACAAAAAAAACAGGCAAACTGGACAATTTTAGTAGTGTTGCAGATGGGAACAAATTAAAATCATTCGCAAAGTCTCAGGTTTTTGTTCATCTTGCTCGCATTTAATCTGTATAAGTACATATATCCATTTGCATCTATCAACAACATGACGACTAACACCTAACCGTTTCTTCATTGTTGTTGCTGCCAAGGTCTCATGATATTACACCGGAACAAAAATATTATATTGGATAAAAGCACATATATGTTAGTACATATTCAGCAAACTGCAAGAAATCATTTAATGTTTTGAGCACATAACCACCTCAATAACATCTCAAGAAAGCCGTGGTGTAGTGGTTAGTGCATCGGACTACTAACACAATGGTTCCAGGTTCGATTCCCGTTTGGGATGAAAATTTCAGGAACTCAATTTTCGGCTCTCCCTTGACACCATTTGCGAGTATGGTCTTGAGGAAACGATGAAAGTCCGTCGGACGGGGACGATAAATGGCTGGCCCGTGTTAAGAGAGAGCCACATCTCTTGCACGTTAAAGACACCCTTGTAGATTTCGAAAAAGAGTAGGCTAATGCCGCTACAAGGCAGCACTCGCACCCGCAAAGTGGAAAGGGATTAATATAAGTTTTTAAACTTGTTTTCCAATCCACTATAAATAAATATGTTTAAACTAATAACGTCTCATTATTACGAATGTTACTAAGTAGTTTGTGACGTATATTTAGCTATAAAGATAACTTAAAAAGTCAGAGTCTAAAAAAGGAAAAGAAATGTGTATCCGTAAATAAAATATTTGTCATTTAAAATTATGTGACAAACATATTTGCTATGGATATTATGAAATTAACAATACAGTAAGAACTTTTGCGTTATTATACATACATTTTTCCAGAAGGTGATAAAATATCAACATTATCACAGCTAAAACAATACCAACACCAAAAAAATATTCTTTATCTGAAAATATACAACTATTTACAATAACCTGATTTGTTGTACTATACTATTCTTCTTTATTTAATACTGCTATTAAACAGTGTTTTAACAGAACTGTGGGATGAAACCCCTGACTGTTTGTTGCACTTTATCCTGACACTTGTTTGGTTTTATTTTAAACAAAAATCACAAATGACAAATAGATAAAAAAAAAAAAAGAAAAAAAAATCACAACAAAATCTAAAAAAATCACAAAAGGATAGAAACTTGGCGCTTGAAAATTTTTTTTTTTTAATCTTGTCATTTAAATCTCTGATATAAAACACACACACACACACACACACACACACACACATACTCGAAGAATAAGAAGTTCAAAGAAAAAAGTATTTCCTCGTGGAAAATGAAAAATGCATACTGCATCGCAATCAATTCTAACCAAATATGAAGCTATCAAAGGACAAAGATGTATGCTTATACAGTACATGTATCATACAAACAACAGAATAATAGAGGTCTGCAATGTGAGAGGCATACACAAGCATATTGTGGCTGGTTGGGACATTTTAACCAATGACTGTGGTGAATCATTACAATATGCGAAAAAACTCTATACTTTATTTGTAAAGTGTCATTCGGTTGATACAAAAATAAACACAAACAAAAAACGACTTACCCGAGGACAAAATACTTAACGTTTTAAACTAAGAAAACATTTATATCCTCAAAGATATTTTGTGAAATTTTCAATCACACTTGTCAGGAAGTCGAATCAATAAGTACATTTTATGTTTTTACACATGAAAATTCCCGATTTGTGTAAATTGATTTTTGAATATGTGTTAAAACAGTTGTTGGCATGACACGGGTTATGTTCTTCTCATATATGTTATGATGGTATGATACTAAACCCCTAACGGGAAGGATTGTGCCTGAGGTTCATATGATGAAATCATAATCTTTCAGTCAGTTTAATTGAAGTCTGGAGCTGGCATGTCAGTTAACTGCTAGTAGTCTGTTGTTATTTATGTATTATTGTCATTTTGTTTATTTTCTTTGGTTACATCTTCTGACATCAGACTCGGACTTCTCTTGAACTGAATTTTAATGTGCGTATTGTTATGCGTTTATTTTTCTACATTGGTTAGAGGTATAGGGGGAGGGTTGAGATCTCACAAACATGTTTAACCCCGCCGCATTTCTGCGCCTGTCCCAAGTCAGGAGCCTCTGGCCTTTGTTAGTCTTGTATTATTTTTATATTAGTTTCTTGTGTACAATTTGGAAATTAGTATGGCGTTCATTATCACTGAACTAGTATATATTTGTTTAGGGGCCAGCTGAAGGACGCCTCCGGCTGCGGGAATTTCTCGCTACATTGAAGACCTGTTGGTGACATTCTGCTGTTGTTTTGTATTTGGTCGGGTTGTTGTCTCTTTGACACATTCCCCATTTCCATTCTCAATTTTATTTTTATATATATTTATAATATACAATGAAGGCAACAGTAGTATTCAGCTGTTTGAAAGAGAAACTAAAACTGAGGTAAACAAATCAACTATTAGGGGAAAACAACGATTTAACAGAAACACAAACAACTAAACGATCAGATACAATGTGTATTAACCTAAATATTGCTGAACATATATTACACATTGATTCACAAAAATGCAACAATGCTCATAGACATTTTAAAATTTAATTCAAATGAACAATATATGAAGTATAACCGAACCGGAAAATATAGTTCACCAGACGTTTTTTTTTCATTAATATATTTTTTTATAATCTACTGTTATTAATGTGTTACCTACATTTGCATTCCGTGTAAAACAACCCTGCAATCATCGGAGAGACGGTAACGATACAAATCAAACCAGTAAAAATCAAGTGTCTCCCCTCTGTAATGAAAAATATAATCTATGAACATATAGTATTATAAAGTGTAGTGATATGGTAAACACCAAATGCAACCTGCCTTTTTTAAATAGTCGTACATGATTGTTCATATAACATTAACTAGAGGCTCTAAAGAGCCTGTGTCGCTCACCTTGGTATATGTGAATTAAACAAAGGAAGCAGACAGTTAATGACAAGATTGTGTTAAGGTGATTGTGATGTGTTTGTACATCTTACTTTACTGAACATTCTTGCTGCTTACAAATATCTCTATCTATAATGAACTTGTCCGTGTAGTTAGTAAAAATTTACAATTTTTTTGAAAATTGTTAAAAATTGATTAAAAAGGACAATAACTTCTCAGGGGGTCAATTGACCATTTTGGACATTTTGACTTATTTTTTAGTCTTAAATTGCTGTACAGTATTGTTGTTTACAGTTTATCTCTATCTAAAAAAATATTCAAATTTCCTTAAACTTACCACTTTAGGGGCAGCAACCTAACAACGAGTTGTCCGATTCATCTAAAAATTTCAGGGCAGATAGATCTTGACCAGATAAACAATTTTAACCTTGTAAGATTGCTCTAAATGCCTTGGTTTTTGAGTTATAAGCCAAAAACTGCATTTTATCCCTATGTTCTATTTTTAGCCGTAGCGACCAATTTGGTTGGTTTGCCCGGTCACAAAACACAATTTTAAAACTAAATACATCAATGGGTTGTCTGATTCATCTGAAAATTTCAGGGCAGATAGATCTTGACCTGATAAACAATTTCAGATTTGCTCTAAATGCTTTGGTTTTTGAGTTATAAGCCAAAAACTGCATTTTACCCCTATGTTCTACTTTAAGCCATCGCGGCCATGTTTTTTGATGTAATGGGAATTTAAACACAAACTTTTTTCTAGATAACCTAGGACTCAATCAGATGAAGTTTAGTTTGAATTGGTTCAGTAGTTTCAGAGGAGAAGATTTTTGTAAAATTAACGCCAGACGACGGACGACAGACGACGACAGACGACGGACGCCAAGTGATGAGAAAAGCTCACTTGCCCTTTTAGGCCAGGTGAGTTAAAAAAAAACAGGCAAGATAGACACTGCACATGCAATTTACTGACCCTTATACATTGTATAAGAACACTTACACACCATGTAACTAATAATATTCATTCTAAGAGTTATTTTTGTATATGAGTTTATATTCTACACAGAATATAATGGCAAACAAAGTTTACTGGCATGAAAATACGGATTTTTTTGTGTTATTAAAATTTGCTGTTACAAAATATTAGAAATTATTATAAATTAAGGAATGTTTCTCCTTTATGCAAAGCTCTGATTCCTTTCACGGATTTGGCTATACTTTGTGGACCTTTTGGATTATAGCTCTTCATCTTTTATACATGCTTTGGATTTCAAATATTTTTGCCACGAGCATCACTGAAGAGACATGTATTGTCGAAATGCGCATCTGGTGTAAAAAAATTGGTACCGTTGATTTTATTACAATACATGAAGTATAACATTGAGACATAACAATTTATTAATATTACTTACTCAAGATGCAAATGCATACATCAGTTCCGTTCAAGCATGTGCATTCTGAATAACAAAAGCATGAAACACATTATTACTTTGAAATAAAACAAGGCATCGACACCGTTAACATTACTTGTAACCTTTTTACAATTCTCAGATTTTTTTTAAAGAACAATGTTAATGTTTAATATATTTTAAAGCTAGAACTGAGGTAAATAAAAGAAGTTCTGTAATCGTGATATAGAAGTAATGTTTCCAGTTATAAAAAGTAAAAAAAAGTCATCTGGCAGAAATTAATGTACTAGTTACTAGTAATTTAAATTAGATATCAATGAATGCATGCTCATAATCACTTGTCTGGATTGAATTTCATGTCAAGTTCTAAAGATGGAACTAAATGGGTATTATTTTAGTATAAGTTGCATGATTGTTTTATTAGTTGTCAGTGGCTTTGAACTAGCTATCAGTAACTGCGAGAACTCTCATATGTTTACTAAGTGTCATTATGTTGTTGGGATGTACAGGGAACCGGCCATGTCCAATATGATTTGTTGTTAGATGTATTTATATTCATATTGATTTGATGAGTTGAGCCCTTTTTCAACTGATTTTTCATAGTTTCTTATAAAAGAGGGACGAAAGACACCAACTTATAATGTTGTACTAGTAAGTCATTGTCTCAGGTGAGGGATGGTTTGGATCCCGCTAACAAGTTTTACCCGCCATATTCTGTAAATGTGTGCCTGGAATGCACTGGTTGTCCGTTGTTGCTGTGTTACATATTTGTTATACGCTCATATTTGTACATAATGTAGGCCTTTTGTTTTCTCGTTTGAAACGTCTAAAATATGCCATTTCTTGAACTTTTATAGCGGAGTATGCTTAACACTCTTTTCAGTGGAACGTATGGAACCTATAGTTGATAATGGCTGTGCCTCGGGTGAAGATTTGTCTCATTGGAAACAACACCCCATTTTCTTATTTTTTTAGTATTATCCCCGAATGTAAACAGATTTATCCCCAAGTTTAAAATTACACAAGCAACACAACGGGGATCACATATTGAACGGTATCAGCCCATCCTTCTGAATCACCTGAGATCAGTTTCTAGCTTAATTTAGTGAAGATTAATCTTAAGTTTCTAATTTTTTATTAATTTTTTGTTAACTGTGTCAGTATATTTTTGACTTACTAAATTCAATGTGATTGTTCCTTTGATATCTTACGTATCTATAATAATGTTGATAACACAAAACTAAACGTTTACCATTGAAACAACTAACGTTGTCTAGTGTCGTTTAATTGTTACATTTATTAAAAAAAAACAATGACAGTAACGTCACACTAGGAATATGAACGTTTTTTTGTTTTATCTATATACATTATAATGTGCATAATTATACAGTTTTGATTACTTATTCATAATTTTTTTTCGTAAATATCATGAATATATTGGTTATGAAAACTGTTTTATTAAACTGCAGTTGACTTGACATTTATCATCATTAATGAATACATTATTATTGGATGTTGCAGTTAAGGGACTTTGTAATATTCTCGTTATTCTTCCAAGAACAAATTGAAACAATTGAGTAGTTGTATTCGTCAAAATTCAAATGAAATAAAAATTAGTTACCAATCTTCCTGCAGTTTTTTGAAAACATTAAAAGTGTATGATATAACAAGCTTGCTATTATAATCAGGGTGAAACCTAACATCGTCCATGCATAGAACTCTTCATAACATCTGCCTAAAATATAATTTTACAAGCATTGTAAAGTATTAATAATCATGTCATGTATTTTCGAGATAATGCAATCCTTTACTTGTATAGTACATTGGTTAGAACTAAACTTTTCAAAAGAGTAGTCATTAGACCCATATATTTGCAAAAACAATCAAGATATGATTAAGAGCCTAAATGATAGATCCAAGGAAATCCTTAATTTCTAGTTCTAGAATATATTTACGGAACCTAATCAGGGAAATTTGGATTTTAATAGAAAGAGCATCAACAATATATATAATACGTCGATAATAGAACGATGAAGGAAATGTGTAATGTGTCAAAAGGCAAACAACCAAACCAAAGACAGACAAACTTCCAAAAATAGACATATAAAGCTACATTTTTAAAACCAATACAAAAAAAAAACATCTGATAAGTAGTCACAGCTTACAGTGTTAAGCCCTTCCTATAATCAAAGGATCGTATACATACAATGTACTATAAGGGTGTGATTGATTACGTTGTTACGAAATTTTATGATGTTATGATACTGTTTACATTGTACTAGTAGCTAAGCATTTGGAATAAGAATGCATGATTTCATTAGGTAATGCTCTATTTTACACGGAATGATTCGCTTTCTTTGTTGTATTAAAGTAACTATAAATAAGAAGATGGGGTATGAGTACCAATAAAATAACTCTTCCTCTTTATTACAATCGTTGAAAAGGATATAACATTAGTTAACAGTACAGAGACACATATCCTTGACTTACAAAGGACAGCAATCTGTTCAGGTAAAATAATAATTGTGTTTAACATTTCAAATATTAAAAATCGAGAAACAATTATGAATCACACCAACACACAACAACAACTGAATAAATGACACTTGCCTATTGATTAAACTGCAAGTTAAACAGTTTACATGCACCAACCTTCATCCTTACCCGAGACAACAGTGTTACATTACAACATAAAAAGACACACAAAAACATATAGATTGCACTGCTTAACTCGATTAAAAATACATTAAAAAAACAAGCTAACATATACTGAACTTGTAAGTTTGATCTATGAACATTGTCAACAATATATCTTATAACAAGTCAAGAATATATCAAATTATCAAATAGTTCGTTTCTATGCACGTGTTTCGATTGTTTTTGTTGACCTGCAGTGTTTCTGTATTTCGTTTTTTCTACTTATAGTTGATGCGCTTCCTCGGTTTTAATTTATTGCACTACTTACTTCTTGTTTCTGTTCTTTTATAGATTTCTAAAAAGATAGATACATTGTTATTTAAATAATTTTGAAGTCGCACTTTAAATGTATTCATTCTAAATAATATTTTATCTGTTTGTTTTTGGTAACAGGTGTTCATCAGATATAAATAAACAGAGTACTATAGTCTAATTAACCTATTCATAAAAAAATCTTACATATTAAAATGAGCCTACCAGAGTTGGGGTAATTGTAATTGTAATCGTTAATTAGCTGTAATTAATTCAAGTGTTCAAGTAATCATTGCAATCATTAATCAGCCAAAAATCTGATTACATGTTATTTAATTTAATCAATTATATTTCAAAATACCCTGTAATCCTGATTACTTTTAGATTACTTTCTGATTACAATGAAAAATAATTTAAAACTGTGTTTATGGTTAATAAATGAAACTTTTTGTTATTCATATTTGATAAATTTATAACATGTAAACATAGTTCTCTTTTCTTGAAGCATATGAATGGATTTGTATACTTGAAACTTCTGTAAAAAATAAACTGCTACAGTATTGAAAAGTCATCATTAGCCTGAGTAAAAGATATTGTACATTATATTCACATTTTAAAGATGAACATAGTACATATATTTGGTAATAACTGTTATAATCAAGTTATAATTTTCTTTAATCCTTGAATTATAATATTTTGTTAATATTGTGATTTTTGTCAACTTTGAATTGACACCAATTAAGGATTGTTTTTATCGCAATTACCAATTGTGTTTAGCTGTAGGGCAATATATATATATATATATATGATAACAGATAAATCAGACAAAATTTATCTTATAAGTACAAAATAAATTAAAAGTAAAAAACATAAACAAATTTTGGTATGTATTTGGACTGGACATGTAAAATGCAATGATTCTTTTAGTACTTATATTTTGTTTACAATTTGATGAAACATTTCTATTAAATTTTACATAGTTTTTAACTCGTAACTTTATTTTTATCATGTTTATCCACAATCTATATACCTATATGGAGTTATTTTCTTTCAGAACGACAGGTCATTCTTTTTCAGAATCAACCCGGGCGATACCATGTTTCAATGATATATGCTCCAAGGCATAAAATAATGACCTGTGTGAGGTCATTATTTTCCTTCATAAACATGCAATCTATGATGTATCTTCAAAACTTTATTCGTCTTATAGTTTTGTGTTGACGATTCGGAAATTTATTTTTTAAAGTTCAATCAATGAAAGGTGTAAAAGAAACCGTCATTGTAGTCCCGCATTTTAATTTTAGAAACAAATAACGTGAAGTTTTGTAAATTTATCGCTACAATAAAGAAACATTATCATATATGTCAGATGAAATTTAGTGTAGACTTTCATAAAATAAATCACGATTTAACATATTCGTGTGTAAGATTTTGAAAATCTTTTCGAGTCCAGCTGAATATGTTGATTGATTTGTGGTTGCTTGCTTAACGTCCAGTGGCAAATATTTCATGCATGTTCAGAACGATATACACTGCATAGGAAATCATACTGTAACCTACATGTATTTATATTCGTGTCAGTTCTTAACTTTTTAAAATGTATGTATACCTTTTACTCTATCAAATAATCAACTAATAAGATCATATTATATTCTATTAAAACATTAACGTAGCTCACGAAAGGGTCGGGAGCGGAGGGTATATAATTATATCCTGATTATCTTTTATTGCTATTCAAAAGACAATCTTTCTGAATTTTCCATTCGATTCAAGTAAAATTGTTAAAAAAATAACCACTTTTCCACGATAGAAATAACATAACAAATAGAAACAAAACATACCCCCTCCCCCTTTTCCATAAGCTAAGTGGTACAATAAATTACTTACAATGTGTCTTGTATTTGTCATACACAGTTATCGGATGGTAACAATACATTTGTGTCTTACTTCATGCAGTAACAGTAATATTTTTTATTGTGTATGGATAATAATTTTTAAAAGGTTTATATCTAAATTATTTAATGAGTTTTATTTCACATTCTAAATGAGCCACAGGGCGTCTTAAAATCTGAACGCATTAGAAAGGAATATCCCACTTTAGTGTTGTCGGTAAAATAGGATACTAAATTTTACAAATCTTTATAAAGTTTATATTTTTTTGACGGAATATAGGTCAGATAATGCATATTTTAAGGTGTTTTCTTGTCGTAGAACATACCTCGGGGTGTCAGGATTGTTAAAAGAAAGACCTCCCTCCGATCGTTCTTTCATTTGATCAATCCTTACACCCCTCGGTGTGTTCTACGAAAAGAAAAACCTTAAAATATGCATTATCTATAACTTAACTTTAAGAACCTACACCTTGAAATACATATAGTCTAGAACACCAAACTCTTTATAAACCTTCATCCTGATTATTCAATTGAAGTCAAAATAGTTCAGGAATCAATGATGATAAACTGTAATGGGCCATAACCAGTGACACAATGTTCATGCATATATGTTGTGTTTTTTGTTGTTTATTAAATAGATGAAGTTTGAAGTTATTATTTTATAACATATCAAATAAAATTAGTTCTTAACGCTATAGATATATTAAACGTTTATTCATTCACATCATTCAAATGTTGTTGTTTTTTTTAAATTCATTGTAATCAGATGTAATCATGATTACTTTGCCAATGCAATCATTAATTTTATCGGATACTTTCAGAACTGATGTAATCATTAATTTAATTTAATCGTAAAAATGGCAAAGTCATTGTAATTTAATCAATTACATTTAAGTAGTCAGATCCATCTCTGGAGCCTTCCATGTCAAATGTTTTGTACTATTTTCTCCCAGAACCGATTCACAACGGTATACTGAACAAGTGAGGAAAGTGTGAAGACATTTGCGTTATAACTTGATTCTTTGACATTTTTGTATCGTTAAGATATGTTAAATATGCTAAGATGTTCAATCAGAATACACGCAATAGGACATCGAGCATAGTACTAACTAAGAAACTAGTGGAATTAATTAGTTATTACTGAAAATGTATTTCACCAGGGTTTTCGATATCATAAACTAGTCAACATATTTACTTAATGTTATCATCGGTACAAGGACATATATTCGTAAATATAACTCAACATGCATACATCTTCAGAAATTTCACATCCTATCTGTTATGGTAATATACTTTACAAAGCACAAAGATGTCAGTATTCACATCAAAATCTAACCAAACTTTTTAACAGACTTATTAAGAAGGGATATAGTTAAGATACTGTTGTTAGGTCTTAACATTGTGCATGCTTTGGCTTTAATATTGATTCACTAATAGGGTCTTTGCATCGAAATTAAATACATTTAGTCTAAATCCAGTTGTTGGCATAACACGGGTTATGTTTTTCTCATATATTTTATGATGGTATAAAACTAAACCCCTAGCGGGAGGGATCATGATTAATATTCATGTGACGAAGACATAATTTTTCAATTAGTTTGATTGAGGTCTAGAGCTGGCATGTCAGTAACTGTCAGAAGTCCTTCGTTTATTTGTGTATTGTTGTCATTTTGTTTAGTTTCTTTTGTTCCCTATTCTAACATCGGACTCGCACTTCTCTTAAAACTAGTTTTACTGTGCGTATTGGTGTGTGGTTGATTTTGCTATATTGGCTAGAGGTATGAGGGAAGGGTTACGATCTAAAAAAAAGTTTAACCCCGCCGCATGTTTGCGCCCGTCCCAAGTCAAGGGGGCCTCTTTACTTTGTTAATCTTGTAAGATTTTTATTTTTAGTTTCTTGTGTAAAAATCGGAGTTTACTTTGACGTTCATTATCACTGAACTAGTATACATGTTTGTTTATGGGCAAGCTGACGGACTTCTCCGGATGCGGGAGTTTCTCGCAGCATTGATGGCCCATTGGTGGCCTTCGGCTAATGTCTGCTCAATGGTTGGGTTGTTGTCTCTGACACAATCTTAATTTCCATTCTCAATTTTATTTTGGAAGGTCATAAATCCGATGGAAGTATTTGATTATTGCATGCTTATATTGGGGAGTTTCAATCGTATTCTGAATTGTTTACCGGATTTTCCACTTTGCCTCATATTCTTATTTAGCAAAAATTATGCACCTTATTAAAAGAGCATCTAAAGCCAGATGCAAATACATATGTTCAAACTTTTTTTATGAAATTTGTTAGTAACGATTAACAAAAGAACTATGTTAATTGCAAATGCTTTGATACTATAACTGCCCTTGAATTTTAATTTAGTTGATATATTGGCTCTTAAAAATATTTATATCATTACCAGGGAACTCAATACCAAAATTTATGATAAAAATATAATTTTTCATTTCCTATTGTTTAATATCATTTTTTAGATGGTAACGTCCCCTAGTCATTATATTATATAACAACGCAGTAAATTTTAGCGAGAAAAAATTGTGTATTACTGACGAAATATTACACCGGGGTTTTCGATATCAAACACTAGTTAAAACTCGGTACAAGGTCATAATTCGTAATAATAATTCAACATGCAGACGTCTTATACGTTCAGGTATTTCACATCCAATTTTTGTATGCTATAATTCTTATCAAAGCACAAAAATGTCGGCATCAATGTAAACTTTTAACAAACAGACTTATTAAAAAGGGATATATATATAGGGCTTTAATATGGATTCACTTATAATGTCTTTGCATCGGAAATAAACACATTTATTGTAAAACCAGTTGTTGGCATGATACGGGTAATGTTCTTCTAATATATGAGATGCTGGTATAAAATCAACCCATAACGGGAGGGATTGTACTTGATATTAGTGATGAAGACATATTCTTTCAATCAGTTCAATTGAGGTCTGGAGCTAACATGGTAGTAACTGATAGTAGTCTTTTATTAATGTATGTATCATCAACATTTTATTTAGTGTCTTGTGTTTGGGTTCGAACTTCTCTTAAACTGAGTTTGATAGTGCGTATTGTTTGGTATTTTTTTAATACATTTGCGAGGTATAAGGGGGGAGGGGGGTGAGGTCTCATAAAACATGTTTTCCCCGCCGCATCTTTGCGCCTTTTCCAAGTCAGGAGCATCTGGCCTTTGTTAGTCTTAAATGATTTTTTTTTTAAATTTTGTGTATATTTTTGAGTATATTGACGTACATTAACCCTGAACTACTATACAATTTTGTTTAGGGGCAATTTGAAGAATACCGCCGGGTGCAGGAGTTGCTCGCTTCAATGGATACCCATTGATGGCATTCGATTGACGTATAATCTTTGGTTGGGTTGTTATCTCTTTGACATATTCCCTATTTCCATTGTCAATTTCACTAACTCTGTAATGTTGGTTCATCTCTTGATGTTGTATAAAATCTTCCGCTAAGATTTTTGTAGACTTATGTATAACATGCTCTTAATTTTGGGAAAATATGACGTGGTTCAATAACTGCTTTATGTTATACAGACAGTCATCACAATAATCATTCCAAATTGTACTTGTAAGCCATAACTGCTTTTTATATATACATGAGATATATTATAAACTATCCTATGGAAGGAAGGACTAGGATACTGTTATTAAAAGTAAAAAAAGAAAGAAAAAAAATAACGCTTAATTAAAAATTAAATCCGAAATATATAAGCTAGAAAGATAAACTGTGTTTATAAGTTAATGTTGGTTTTCTATTATACATGTTTTTTATTTATATAAGAGCTATATTGGTGTTATTCTTAACTTTATCAAGTCAAAAACACATTTAACGACATTTAACAGGTAAAAACTTAACAACGCGTTCACTCACGTGTACTAATTGTACGCCATGTTACTCAGAATAAACCGTAAAACCTCATAAAAAAAAACGGCGTCTTATTTGTTTGTAAAAAAGGAAGCTCACTTCAATCTTTGAAATAATTATGCGTGTATGCATTTATAGTACTGCAACCACAGTTCATTTTTTAAACTTTAATGGTCCAGAGGAACACACACCTCAATTATATATAGACGGGAAGAGGAAAACGTGAACAATAAGAAAAGTTTGGTCGTAAAAATCCAGAGTGGTCACATTTTTGTGAAATTGAGGTCAAAGGTCAGACCTAAAAATATCAATATTTCAACCACAAGGATAAAAAGGAGAAATTTTCTGATATTTATTCAATAGAATGCTACAAAAACGATTCAATCATAAGCATTTGCTATAAACAATGTTAAAACGACAAATTTGACTACTTATATGAAGAGCTGCCATTACAAAATGGCGTTGATTTGGAACCTTCTGATCTTTTTCCATTGATGACATATAATCAAAATATAGATATTATTCCATCATATAAAACAATTTGCAGCCATGTGTTATTCCGGACCATTAAACTCGTTAACTAAGCGTCTTTTTGATGTCAGTTGCAGTACTATTAGTCATTGTATCATGGATTCATGGAAATCTTATCACGTGACTATACAGTTTAATGAATGCAAGTCATGACATTACGCGTATTAAAATTTGATATTCATAGCTGTATTTTAAGTGTTATTTTTAACTTTGCCATTAAAGTGCGAGGTTTGGCATGCCGCAAAACCAGGTTCAACCCACCACTTTTATTCCCCTTTAAAAGTGTCCTGTACCAAGTCAGGAAGATGGCTATTGCTATATTATTGTTCGTTTATGTTTGTGTTGCATTTTAACATTGAGTCGTTTGTGTTTTCTCTTATTTTTGAGATATTGAGATAAGACGTGGCACGGTACTTGTCTATCCCAAATTCATGTATTTGGTTTTCATGTTATATTTGTTATTCTCGTGGTGTTTTGTCTGAAGCTTGGTCCGTTTGTGTGTTACGTTTCGGTGTTATGTCGTTGTTCTCCTCTTAAATTTAATACGTTTCCCTCGGTTTAAGTTTGATACCCCGATTTTGTTTTTTGTCCATGGATATATGAGTTTTGAACAGCGGTATACTACTGTTGCCTTTATGTAAGTGTGCTAATTTACCATTTCAAACTCAGGATTTCAATATTCAGTTTAAACTCGTTCCATGTATTCATACGTTGAGCGTGACAAAAACACTAGCACTGACAACTGATGAACACTAATATTTAAAAAGAATAACAGACGTACCTTCTTTTAAAACAGTAATATTCACTGTTGCCTCGTCAACATTTGTTCCATGAGTGCACTTCCATTGCCCGTTGAGACTACTCTCAATATGGTGTTTTACGATGAATATCGTAGTGTTTGTAATACGACTTTGCTGTATTGTGTTGTTAGGAGAAGTATAACATTCTGGTATTGGGAATGGCGTCAAGCAATGGGCCAGTTCCTGATTCGACGGATTGTAAAACATAACTTTCCATGACAGTTTATTTACTTTGCATTTAAAAGATATTCCATCTTTTTCAGCTTGCCAAGTAAGACAGACTTGTATGTTACAAGAAAGAATGACTAAAAGAAAAATTAAAAAATGAGACATTCAGTGTTCTGTCTTAGATAAACTATACGTATATAGGTAATGTCCTTCAATTCCCGATCGATATCTTTGTTGAAGTTCATTGGCATATCTATTCTAGCAAAATCAATTATAAACTATACAATACTATAATTTGTAATGAGTGATGTATAACACACAATCCAAATGATTTAAAAAGAAGATGTGGTATGATTTCCAATGAGACACTGATGTTTTTTGTTTGTTTTAAATTGGATATTATTTGATCAAATATACACGGTATGTGCAGTATTGAGAACAAGTATATTGATTTTAAAATAATGTAATGAATTTACATCGACAATAATTAGGGGGTTCATATTGCAGAATGTACTATTTTGTAAAACATAAAATTGTTTCAAACCATGTCATATTTGTTCATTATACAGAAGACTCATGCATTCCTATTGCCCTAATTACACCCTATGTAAGAATGCCGAATTTTGATTGGTTGGTAACCTTTTTTTCTTATTTGAAACGAGTTTGCATGTTTTCCCTACTGCCGGTGAATTTGCCTCAAATTCCCCTCTTTTCCAAAGTAATTACCATTTTGGATATTCCTTTTTTACCCTTCTGACCCTCCTTCCGCCAAATTTATTCGAATATGACGTTACAGTACTTACACGTATAAGTACATGCATATTTTCCGCAGTATACACGTATTTATGCATGGATTACAAAATATTTCCTTTCACCAGAAAAGAAAGATTCAATCAAAATATATTCGGTGTAATTAGACAGATATATCAAGTTATGGAGGGGTATTTGCAAAAACTACCAGTCTTGGGACCCAATTTCATTTGCCTTACGTTTCGGTAAATTCCATAGTCCCTTGACTGGTATTTTTCGCAAATACACCTCCATATCATAATATATCTGTTTAATATCACATGTTAACTGTATTTTTGTCAGCTAGACATTTACGATTGATGAAATACGCGATCATTTGCATTGGAGGCCATCGCTGTTATTACATAAAACTGTTTTAACACAAAGAACAAGAATAAAACATCATGTGAAAATAAGATAAATATCCAGTATACCAGTATTGCTTATGTAGAGAATCAACAACGTCAAGATGAAAAATGTGTTTTGCATTTTGATCTTGCGTGCTATTAGATATTTTCATTCCTTCAGTTGAAAAGACAAACAACCATCCACACGTTTATTTTCTGAAATATACAAGATTTTTTATAGAATTATTGGAAAATTAACAAAAAAAAAAAAGTAATATGAAATGTATATATATGTAAAAACAACTTCACAAAAAACAACATACCAAAAGTGCAAATATGAAAATTCAAAAGAAAATTCATTAGTTATCAAATTTATCAGGATTAAAATTTGATAAGCCAGACAATACAATGATATCAAAAAGTGAGTTGTTGCAAAAAAGAATTAAGACACAAGTCATACTTTTTAAGGATGTCGAGTAAAAGTTTATGCAAATCAAGACAAAAACTAGTCTTTTCAGACTTTTTGACTTTTGTAGTGACTAAAATCGAGATTAAGACTGTTTTTCAGAACCGTAGAAATAATTAGGTAGCTACTGTGCATTATACTTTTACTGCTTATTTGTATGTTAGAAACACGGTTCGTGAAGCTCCCTTTCCCCCCAGTATTAGCTACATCCATTTATGCTAGAACTGTTACCCAAATTTGAATAGAATCCTTACATGACTAGAGGTTATAATTCGATCAATATAGCCAATGCAATTTCAATAGTCCCTCTCATTGCGGCTAAATCTGTAACACTGTTTCTTTGAAGTTTCGTGAAAATTTATATCTCAGAACGGAAAGTTGATATGCGCTACTATTTTTTTCAAAGGTCAAAATATAGGATGGTGCGTAGTTTTTTCAACATTTATATTCCCTCAACTACTACGAGTTTAAACTTATACCAAAATACTCTACAACCCCTACCTCCCCTTTCGGACTTTCTACGAATGCAATTTTAGGCGCTACCTTGTTTTTTCTTTACTGGTAACATGTCTTATAACATTAACGGTACCAATTTTCCTGCACCAGGTGCGCATTTCGACAATACATGTCTCTTCAGTGATGCTCGTGGTCAAAATATTTGAAATTCAAAGCTTATATAAAAGATGAATGAGCTATAATCCAAAAGGTCCAAAAAGTATAGCCAAATCCGTGAAAGGAATCAGAGCTTTGCATGAGGGAGAAACATTCCTTAATTTATAATAATTTCTAACATTTTGTAACAGCAAATTTTAATAACACAAAAAAATCCGTATTTCATGCCAGTGCCGAAGTACTGGCTACTGGGCTGGTGATACTCTCTGGGACTAACAGTCCACCAGCAGAGGCATCGACACAGTGGTAGTAATAACATTTAACGGTACCAATTGTCCTGCAACAGATGAACATTTCGACAATACATGTCTCTTCAGTGATGCTCGTGGCCAAAATATTTGAAATCCAAAGCTTATATAAAAGATGAAGAGCTATAATCCAAAAGGTCCAAAAAGTATAGCCAAATCCGTGAAAGGAACCAGAGCTTTGCATGAGGGAGATACATTCCTTAATTTATAATAATTTCTAACATTTTGTAACAGCAAATTTTAATAACACAAAAAAAACGTATTTTCATTCCAGTACCGAAGTACTGGCTACTGGACCGGTGATACCCTCGGGGACTAACAGTCCACCAGCAGAGACATCGACCCAGTGGTAGTAATAACATTAACGGTCTAAGTTGTGTCCCTGTGCATATGAGATGGAATACAGAGATCATATATGGGACCCAGTACGTTGACAAATTAACATATCTATAAATAGTATATATCTCCACAAAAGAGGCGAGACTTGTGAAAAAGCTGTTTTAATAAAGTGCAACCTAGAGAAGGTTTGAGTCAGAGAATTCTTTTAATGTCATGAACATATTTAAAGTGTATATTAGAAGAATATATCCTTATTATACATGTATTTATAACTTATTGGTCATTTGTTTTTTTGCCATGAGTTGACGTGTGTTTTCAAAGGATGCAACAAATGCAGTAAAAAATGCATCATATCCTGATCTTCATCAGAAACTAACAATGAGGGTATGTTGAAAACAAATCTTTACGACAAAGGAGATGATTTCAGCTTTTGAATTGGGAACTTTCCATGTCTTTGCAGCAACGTTCTAGCAGCATCTGTATACGTAGTATAAAACCTCCCGACTGGTACGATATTCCTGGGCTTTCGTTTCCAATCGTGATTTTCCTGATAGAGCTATATACGTAGTCATTCCGCGTGACACCCCTCATTATTTTCCTAGAAGACCTGGTATAGGCCGACCCTACCCCCATTTTTTTTACATGTTTTTCGAATTTTGAGCTCTAGTTTCAGATTTTTGTACATAGCGCCCTTTGATACCTAATGCAAAAGAAGCGCCCGTTTCTCCTCTACAAGACCTGTAAAGTCATACCCCGTGACACCCCCATTATTTTTCTCTAGATCTCCTGGAATAGGCCGACCCATCCCCATTTTTGGACATTTATTTTCGAATTTTGAGCTCTAGTTTAAAATTTTTGAACATAGCGCCCTTCAATACCTAGTGCAAAAGAAGCGCCTGTTTCTCTTCTTCAAGACCAATATAGTCATACCCCGTGACATCGATCCCCAATTACTTTTCTCTAGAACTCCTGGAATAGGCCGACCCTACCCCCATTTTTTTGACATTTTTTTCGAACTTTGAGCTGTAGTTTAAGATTTTTGAACATAGCGCCCTTCGATACCTAGTGCAAAAGAAGCGCCTGTTTCTCTTCTACAAGACCTATATAGTCGTACCCCGTGACACTCCTAATTTTTTTTCTCTAGAAGCCCTAGAATAGGCCGACCCCCCTAATTTTTTGACATTTTTTTCAAATTTTGAGCTCTAGTTTCAGATTTTTGAACATATCACCCTTTGATTCCTAGCGCAAATGAAGTGCCTGTTTCTCCTCTACAAGACCTATATAGTCATACTCCGTGAAATTCCCAATTATTTTTCTCTAGAACTCATGGAATAGGCCGACCCTACCCCCATTTTTTGACATTTTTTTCGAATTTTGAGCTCTAGTTTCAGATTTTTGAACATAGCGCCCTTCAATACCTATTGCAAAAGAAGCGCCTGTTTCTCCTCTACAAGACCTATATAGTCGTACCCCGTGACACTCCTCATTATTTTATTCTAGAAGTCCTAGAATAGGCCGCCCCCCCCCCTAATTTTTTGACATCTTTTTCAAATTTGAGCTCTATATTAAACAATGACATAAAAGGTGCTATATTTTACAGGGTAGGACTACTTTTACATACGTTCTAAATTGAAGAGGGTGCATAGGTTTCCCTACACCTACCAATAATCCGTTTAAAGATGCAGAGTTATTGTGGTACTTAATATTAGCCTAACAAGTTATGCGACTTGTTAAATCAATAGATTGGATAAAAACCATTTCAAAATTGAGTTAAAATTGCTATATTTTAACTGATTTTCTGCCTTTTTGAACATTTTTTATTTAACGGCCGTTGTTTTCTTATTCTGTTTTTTGGTTTCTCGATATATCGCCTGATTGTTCGCTGGCTTATTGTTCGCTAGCTATTGTTCGCTAGCTTCTGCCTGGTGATACCGCAAATACTACTAATGAAAGTAGCTCTAATATCATTTTTCAGATTAATGATATCAAGCTTATTCTAGTCATCAGTTCAATATTTAAAAATGAATATAAAATTGTTTACATTTGACCTGTTTTCCCCAACTTTATATCATAAAAAAATATCAGAGTTGGTATAGATTTTTTCCTAAATAATAAACGATAATACTGTTATACCTATGATTTTCTCTTTACCTAAACCTGTTTTGGAAGAAATTTGATTACCAAGTACACGATAAGCTATGATATTTGATGAGATCGTGTGATGTTATTCGATATTTGCTATATCATCTTCAATTAAATGATTGTACATTTTAATAAGAATAAGATATAATCACATTATAATGATAAATTATTAGTATTCCTGTTGTGTTTGGTTGATGATGTTAAAAAAAATCGCTGCATAAAGGCGATTAATCTATTCACTTGAATTGTAAAACTTCTACAGCTTGATTAAACAGCATTGTCATGAGCACAAGATATGCCTGACCCTTTTTTAAAGGATAAAGTCCAAAAACCTCTTCATGTCATATCAGAAACTCAAGAAAAACTAAAGGGAGGTTTTTTTAATAGATATAAACCAATTACTAAAGTTTCATTGCAACTGTTAAAAGCATTGTCTTAAAACTGGAAAATCGCCCCTTTTTATGAACAAAATCATAATTCTCGGAACGAACATTCCAAAATTTATAAATATCGAAATGGAGCTTACGTCAAACAATTCACTAAAGTTTCCCTAAAACTGCTGAAAACATTTTTGAGTTATAGTCCTAAAACTAGAAAATCACCCTTTTTTAATGAATAAATCTACAATTCGAAATGTTTGTTTAATTAAAAAGGGAACTCATGTAAAAGAAAGTATAATTCACCAAAAGTTTATGGAAGGGTTTTATAGTAATTGTCCAAAACATGAAAATTCACCTTTTAAATTGAAATAAAATCAAAAATCAAAAACTTTAAATCTAAACTTTATAAAAAACAAAACGGAGCTCAAATCATTAGATTTTAACAATTCACGAACGTTTCATGCGAATTGGTTCATGAGTTTTTAAGTTGTTATCCAACATGTTGACGACGGGCAGAAGGACGAAAGGGTGGACGATCTGACAACGGTATACCACAATGGGTTCCGTAAACGGGCATAAAAACCGTCAATGGGAGATCAGAAAATCATTTAAATAAAGGTACAGTAAGTTCTAGTAAAATGTATGACTGATTATAGTGCGTTCCTTTCTGCTACCAAATATCGTTAAAAATCTTTTAATGAACTTTCAATTATTATTAGTTACTATAGTCGCTACTGCATAACTTGTTCAAATGGTATATGTATGATTAAGCACTACCTGAATATAACTCTTATTGTTTATAAAGACACTGATATCAACTTTAATGTTGAAAATGATCTAAGACATGTAATATTTATTTAGTTATATGAACCTACATTTTCTTCTTATACTTAAAAGGTGAAAAAAACATTTTAAAAGAAATTGAAAAAAAATACTAATTTCCTTTTCAATATGAATTTCTTCCTGTCTTTTGTTTATTTATTTCAGTTAAGATAAACACAAATAAACAGTCAGGGGCGTTACTTAAACAAGTTATTTTTTTTAATTACTTATATGTGACCAGCCACGACATATCCAGGCTTGTGGAGGTAAAACGTCATTGTGAGAAAATCGCCGTTAACTATATGTGACTAGCCATTTCCAGGCTTAGTTGGGTACATTGTCTAAAATTTGATTTTTGTATATTTATCTAAAATATTCCGAAACAAAACTCTCTGTCATGTTATTATGACATATTTGTTGTAATAGCAATGAAACCAGTCATTTCGAATACCGGTATGAAAATGAGACTGTTCTATGACGACTTTTATTTATTGAAGCCACTAATTTATAAAACACAAAATTATTGTATTTATCGGCTTTAAGTGATCTTGAATAGCGTATTTGAATAAAATTTCAAAGACTTAAATTTACTGCAATGCAAACAATTCTTAGCTCTATTTTAGAACATGTAATTTAAACTTGTTGAAATGAAGTTAGTTTGAAGTTTGTCAAAGTAAGCTTTAAGAATTCCTTTTTTTTAATTTAGATTTATTATGCATGATTCTATACATAGTGAGCGACGCGTAACAGTTTATAAGTAGGTGTTCTCATATATTAATTTGATACGGTGCATTTATTATGGATATATTTCAGACTTCATTTATGAAAGAAACACTTTAGAGCAGAGCAGTATTTGTTTGTTTGTAGCTCTATTTTATAACATTTAATTTAAACTTGTTGAAATGAAGTTAGTTTAAAATTTATCAAAGTAAGCTTTAAGAATTCCTTTTTTTAATTTAGATTTATTATGCATGTCTCTATACATAGTAAGCGACGCGTAACAGTTTATAAGTAGGTGTTCTCTTACATGCATTTGATACGGTGCATTTATTATGGATATATTTCAGACTACATTTATGAAAGGAAATCTATAAAGCAGAAATTTGTTTTTTTTTGTATCAATTTAAAATGTAGATTCAAATATTTTTCACTTCACACGATAAAGTAAAACTTTTTCAAAACTTATATATGATGTATAGTTCGGCGTCCACAAAAAAGAAACCAACGAAAGTGTTTATCTTTTCTTCACACATACGTATTTCATTGAATCTTGATATTTATCATGTTTATAATTTTTCTAACAATGATGTTCTACCTCCATAAGCCTGCAAATGTCATGGCGGGTCACATATAAGTAATTTGTTATTTTGAAAATTATAAAATTACTTAATAGAGTTATTTTAATTTTCAAAAGAAACATAGACTAAATGTAGTTTTCATGATTTTAAACAACATTTTATATCATAAAATAAAGATAAAGGGTTACTTTGAAAATGATGACAACAATATAACTTAAATAAGTTATTTTAAACACTTTTGAAAAAAAATAGCAATTACACTTATCTAATGAACATATGTAATTGATTTAGGTTACAAATTATAAAAAACTTCAGGTCTAAATTAATTCACAAGTATCTATCTATTTATACAATAAAGGCAACAGTAGTATACCGCTGTTCAAAACTCATAAATCCATGGACAAAAAACAAAATCGGGGTAACAAACTAAAACGAGGGTAACGTATTAAATATAAGAGTTAAACAACGACATATCACCGAAACGTAACACACACAGAAACGGACCAAGCATCAAACACGAGAATAACAAATATAACATGAAAACCAAATACATGAATTTGGGATAGACAAGTACCGTGCCACGTCTTATGTCAATATCTCAAAAATAAGAGAAAACACAAACGACTCAACGTTAAAATGCAACACACACATACACGAACAATAATATAACAATGACCATATTCCTGACTTGGTACAGGACACTTTTAAAGGGGAATAAAAGTGGTGGGTTGAACCTGATTTTGTGGCATGCCTTCAGTCAACCTTCAAGATTTTAGAGGACAATGATAATGTAATAGTCCCAAGAGACCAATCTTTGACCCAGAAGTGTCGGTATGAAAGATAAGTGCGTCGGAAAGTTAATTAGTGTTTCTGAAAAAATAGTTTTTATATATCAAGGGGAAAATAACCAAATAACTTTGATTTTTTTTTTAAGTTAGTAAAATCTGTATTCTTGGACACCTATTGAATTATTATTCAGAAAAATAACTTATATAAGTGATATTTAAATTAGCCTCGTTTTCAACATTACTTGTATAGGTAATTTTAATTGTTATTGTTTAAGTAATGCCCCTGACTGATAAATGTCCTGCAACCCTGTCCCGTATAATTTTTTTTTTTAAAGTTTGTAACTTCTAGCTTGACCTAAATTAAAAGTCAAAAACAATATTTTTGGAAAACTATATATGACCTTATGTAACGTTACGTCCGTGATTATTATGATTAAAGCATTGTCCATTACTAAATGCATCAGATCAGTAATTTCAAGGTGAAGATATGTCTTGATTGATAAGATTAACAAGTTGTACAAATAATAGACATAAGAAAATGTGGTTTGATTGCGAGTGAGACAACTTTCCATCCACGTCATAATTTGTAAAAGTATACAATTGCATCTGTCCTAAGTCAGGAATCTGATGTACAGTAGTTGTCATTTGTTAATGTAGTTCATACGTGTGGCTCGTTTCTCGTTTTTATATCGATTAGACCGTTGTTTTTCCCGTTTAAATAGTTTTTCGTTACTTATCTTGGGAGCTCTTTATAGCTTGCTGTTCGGTGTGAGCCAAGGCTCCGTGTTGATGAACGTACCTTGATCTATGATGATTTACTTTTATAAATTGTTATTTGAATGGAGAGTTTTCTCATTGGCAATCATACCACATCTTCCTATATCTAGCTATGTCTAATTATAGGTCAAGTACGGTCTTCAACTCGGAGCATGACCAGCGTATATCAGTTGGTACACGAAGAATTAAACAATTTCGTTACGTTATGACTATTTGAAATGCTACCAACTGAGATTTGTGAAATCGTATGTGATGCCTCTGTATAGGCCCGACCTCTATTCATGACTTCGTCATGCAGCTGTATCATGATACACATAGTAATATCGTATAAGAAAGAACAAGCACAGTTTACCTAAAATCTATTTAAATTAAGGGCATGTTTAACTGATGTATTCTTTTCATTTTCAGGTTTCTGTTCATCACTTTTTTTCATTTTTTTATGCGTGTCTTTATGATGAGTACTTCTGGTTTGTGACGCCAGCATTCGGAAAACTAAATTGTAAACACTGAGTTAACGTCCACAATGAAGTCCATTAACCTTTTTGTGGAATTATAAACAAATTATCATATTGTAAATACATGTACTGCAAATGACTTAATAACGTTTTGTATAAGAATCGTTAAATGACCATTCCAAAGCTTTGTTTAAAATGCCATTCATTTATACGAGAGTCTAATATATTGCACCGCATTAATGTCTGTACAATTAATTTTCTGACATCTGGAAAATTTGCTCTTTGCTGCATCAAGTTGATATAATTGGCATACACGTGTTAGATACATGTTATTCTTCAAATTATATGCGAAGTAGTCTTTCATTTGATACAAACAGTCGATTCTCGTTATCTCGAAGATAGCCGGACTATAAAACTGTTTCGAGCTAATCGGTATGTGACCCAAACGAAACTGGAAGTTTGACAGACCGAGTGATTCGACCCTTGCTTAGATTGGTGAAGCTTAAATAAACCTGGATGAACATGGGAAGTGGATCGATATTCTGGTATCAGCTCGATGTATTAATATGTTAAATATGTTCATATTTTATTATTTGGTCTTCCACCTTTCCGTTAAAAGACCTATCGATTTTCTTCTGATTATTTTTATTTTCCTTCCACTAATTTTTTTCCTACAGTGTAGTTTTGTTTCAAAAGATGTCGCTTAGTTCTTTTGTATATGATATCATACAATCTATACGCTTTCGAAACTGACCCTGTTTGACCGAACACTTTTTTGTAAGAGTTGTCTCCCTAAACATTGTTTTTCTTATTATGAATTGTCTTCCGCTTCCGTAGAAGAAAGCGTTTATTTTTCCAAATTGCTTGTTATATCCTCAAGATGCAAGGTTTTATTTTGACCGAAGTTGTACGAAGACACCATATGAGACTTATTTTCCCTTTTGTATTTGATATACTGTAAATTTAGAAATTATTGCGTGCACTTATTATTGCGAATTTTGGAGAATGGAGTGAAATGCGAGAGTAACTATAAAGATTTCGGGAAAACAGTTATATGCATCATTTATCAGAATGCGAGTTTTTATTATTGCGATACTCATTCAGTCGCAATATTCGCATTAATAAAAAACTCACAATAATTTCTGAATTTACAGTAAGTGAAATATATTTGTAACTGGGAAACCAAGTGATAGAGGCCTAGGGTCTTTTGATTTGAGGTCCCAAAAAATGAGGACAAGGTCAAAGGTCAAGGTCATGTTCAAAATTTTGATTTTGGCTTGTTATCTCTCATTTTCAGAAATCATATAAGCTATCGACAAAATATGTTCACACAATTGTTAGTTGTGACACGTCGTACATGTCGTAAAACGTAAATTTTAGTTAAAAAGTACGTAGACTTTTGATGTGAGTTTTTCACCCTTTTATATCTAATATTAGTTGTATTGTAATATAACTCAATAATTTAATTTTGGATGTTATGCGTCTTCTGATTGGCTGACGTTAATTGTTATTAGCCCATAGACACAATCTAGTCATGTGACATCAACATTTTTTCATGGTTTTCTACGGTTTAAAATGCAATTTAGAATTAAATTATATGAAAGGACTGTTATATTTTTTCTGTTTATTTGAAATAACATACCCGCTACGCGCGTAATTCAGTGTGCACCAATTTTTTTATGTTATTTCTTCATAGACAGAAAAAATATTACAGTCATTCCTTAATTAACCTTGAAATTGACCTCAAGGTCATAGGTAAATTGAACGTTCTAGATTTTGACCTTTGCTTTTTTCCTCATATTTATACATGATAATGTTATGGGACTTTCTGCATTAGGTTGCAAGCCATTATACCTTGAAAATGCAAACAGGACGTGACCTTTTGTAAACTGGATGTTGCTATTTTTAGGTACTAAATTAATGTCAAACTATACAGAACCATATACTTTTGGAATCAGTTTCAAGTAAACTATCTAAACATTTTTCAAACCGGAAATGAAAAAAAAATATCGCGCTTATTGATATCTTTTTGTATAGAAACCATATATTTTTGGAATCAGCGTATAATAAGCTGTTTTTGACGCTTGAATCAACTTTTAAAAACCAAATTTAAAATGTTCATAGAAAAAAATTCCTTTCCGATGGAAAGGACCGTCAATTGTTCTTTGAATAATTGTTTTATAATTATTATAACATTGTTTTCCCCATCGATCGTAGCGTGTTTGGAATCATTAAAAGTTGAAAACATTTGTTAAAACTCAGTTACAAGAGATTTTAGAAAATTGAGATTTCTTTTCATTTTCTTTCATCACACAGAGAAAATAAAAACAGATTAATGACGCCGATTGAGTATTTTTTGGTGATTACTAACGGAAAGCTGAATCCCAACTATACACATGGAAAAAAGTATTGCAACACCAAATTGAAATTATAATTAAAAAAAACATTCTTTACTTTTGGTGATATAATTTGATGAAATAGAACAATTAAACCTTATTTAAATATCACATGAGTTTAATCAATAAATTCGACTCGATAAGTTCTTATCTGTACATGCAGCTACTGCACCCGTAAACAGCAAAACAGATGTTTTTATCCTCATTGTTTTCAACACTATAAATAACCAAGTTTATAATATTATGTGATGGACACCCTGTAATGGGTCTTCCACAACTCTTAACTGCAGCAAGATGGCAGCTTATCAGCATGAGAAAAGCAGGTATGTCGATGTGACAACCGCACGTATTGTTGGTCATTTCTATTCCACTGTAAATCGTTTTGAGAATAAAAACAGGCAATAAACGATGTTAAAGACCTTCAAAGATCAAGAAGACCCCTATACCATCTGCTAGGGAAAATCAAGCATAATGAAGGTTGGTCAGAAGGAAACCCATTTCATACAATACAATCCTAAAAAGAGAGTGGTGGGCATACAGGACCCTTTTAACAAGAACCGTTTGAGATCGACTCCTCGCTACTGATTTTCGTGCGATAAGACCATTTCGGAGACCTTTGCTTACGAACAGACACAAAGTTGTCCGTATCCAATGTAGTGCAGAGTTCGCCAAAGTTGGAAATTAGCATCGTGGAGGAAGATCCATTGTTCCAATGGAATTCGGTTCATCTTCTTGGCCCGATCGTAGCCCGGATTTGAACCATATTGAGCATATATGAGACACTATTGGACGTAAAGTGCGCGAAATCCTATACCAGTTCACACGTCATGAAATAAACATTGCCCTTCATCAGAAATGGTTGCTGCTACCTCAGCAACAAATTAGTCAATTCATTGCTGGAATCAGAAGACGTTAAGGGCGGTTATCCGTCTAAATGGAGGCTGCGCACAAAGTACTAATTATTTGGCATAACACGATCAATCATGATGTGGACAATCATCTGAGGATGAATTTTGAAATGTCTGACATTGTAAAGTTCGACTACAGTAAAAGTGGTAAAATGCACTTTTTGGTACAAAAAACACTTCATTTTGTTATTAAAATTGTGGTTAGATAGATAATTTTTTTCATACATTTTTTAATAGTTTACATGCAAATGTTATTATAAACTATGTTTCAATATAATATTACAAATATTCTATCATATTCCATCCAAAATAAGAGTCAGATTTTTCAAGTTTTAAACAATCAAGGTGTTTTTGCAATACTTTTTTCCATGTGTATATATAAACATCGAAACTCATTGGTGTAGATCACAATTAATTGTTTTTAAAACATTTAATAATATACTTGTTCATAAACGTGAACAGTGTATCACTTATTATTTATCATGGTGATAAAATATAATCTTAGGTAAACAATCGTGATAAATGTATAAATCAATATTCTGGTCAGTAACCGGAAATGTAATTAAACGTGTATTGTGAGAGTAATTCTTTAATCCTTTTTAATCACATATGTCATGTTTTGACATATGTGCATTAGTTCGAGATAAATAATGAATGTTAAATGCTTTTGTAAATTTTTGGAGCTGCAATTTACCTCAATCGAAATTTTGACTCATTCAGTTTCCTCTCATTAGGAGTCGAAATACATATAATTATATGGAAAAAAGCTCGGGTCCAAATAAGAACTTCGACTCATCAAAAATTTTGAGTCAACCAAGTTTCAAACAACAACAGTTTCCTGTACTATTAAATAACAACTTACCTGCACAAAGCAGCGGTTCAAATATTCTACGTGTACCAAGTAGATTTTTCTTCACCGAACATTGGAAGAAACTATCATTAGACTTGTAGTGACATAATACAGTGATATAGGTATGTCCTATTATTAAACAGAATGCTGAAAAAGAAGATTTGGTATGAACCGATGTACTTGTCGTTTTAATCAGCAGCAAATTATTGTACACTCATACTTTTCTAATGGCAAAACACATAATTCGAACATGACAGGTCGTTACAGTATGAGGGATACAGACTTTGATGACAAAAGCATTTTTCTTTTTAAACAATACTATGAATTACCTACCTGCATATAAACTTTACAAATTCTACAATTGATATTTTGGCTACAATTCAAACTTTTTTAAAGGTATACACATATATGTATTTAACCATGCAAAACATACAAATGTATGAATAACATAAAGTTAAAATAATTTGTTAAAATACTTTAAATCTGACAAACTTCGATGTAATGCGTCGTTCCAAAACTGAATGAAACAAAGAAATGTGACTTTTTATTCAGTGTATGTGTATGGTATGTTGATTGTATGTTATTTTTCAATCATTGCGAGTAATCTTTTATTTCATTTATTGCTTGTGTATTAAATTTTATTAGGACGGAAGGTATAGTTGTGTATCAAACTTTTTCAGAGTTAAGTTATATAATGTTCGATTGTCTTATGCTATATTTTAACAACAGATATTTCAATGTAGTCAAACTAATAAAACACTAATTTAACTTCATATGAACTTTTTTTATGAAAAAGGAGCGAGAGGTACCACAGGGACAGTCAAATTCATAGATCGAAAATAAACCGACAACACCATGGTTTAAAATGAAAAAGACAAACAGACAAATAATAATACACATAACAGAACATAGAAAACTAAAGACTAAGCAACATGAACCCACCAACAACTGGGGATGATATAAGTTGCTCTGAAAGGCTAAGCATATCCTGCTCAACATGTGACAACCGTGTACGCGCGTGTTGCTCGTATTATTAAAAAGTCGGCAAATTGTCTAATTCTGTAGATCACATTCATGAAAAGGAAGTTGATTGTAGTTACGACGTAAGGAACATATCCGATATCATCTGCGAAACGGTTATTCCATAACGACCAACCAACTGGTGATGGCGTCTGTAAAATTTACCAAGGGTTGATTTCAACTTTACCATTTGGAAGTATTGGTTTAATAGCTTCCTTGTGAGTAGCAACCCTCTATCTAGGAAATCATGATAGGAAATACAAACCCAGGAATATCGTTCCAATTGGGAGATATATACTCCGTATGTAGGCGCTGCTTGAATGTTGCTATCTAGAAATGAAATGTTTATAATAGGGAAGCTGAAATCATCTCTTTTATCGTAAAGTTTTGTTTTTCAACTGACCCACATTGTCAATTTCTTGATGTAAGTCAAGATATTAGCTCGACCTAACTGTGTGTCTGTTGTATCCTTTATCTGTAGTTTGATGAAATAGATGCTTTCACAATAGTCACCAAATTTGTAATTATAAATTGATATATCCTGATATCAAGATAACGGGACTTTATACCGATCGTCAAGTAACTGCGGAAATATTTCTATGAAATCGCGAAAGAATGTCGAATCGGGGGCTTTCTCACAATATTTCGTCCAGGCAATTTTGAGAATGATGATACTGGTATATTTTAGTTCGCTGTTATACAATAATTCTTCAATAATGATTTTGTTTACAGAAAAAATGTCTTAAGACATATGGTTTACACTTAAAAGTTTATGAGTTAAAGTTCATATAATCAGATTAATAAACCAAATAAGTGTCTATTATTGAATTTAGTAAGGTTTTGAGTCATTTTTGTAACACAATTATCGACTGTTAAGTCATTACAATATATTACAAATTGTATTAAAGTTTGAAATCCATAACTAAATGACTAAAGATACGAACGTGTTCTTCATTGCAAACTTATCAATAAAAAAACAATTAACTAGCGTTCAATCTATTTATGAGGTGCATGATTTCCTATCTATATGAAAATATAATGTATATATTTATTGTGATGTAAACTGGATAAACATGATAAAAGGACAAACGATGGATTATATAATGTTATCAAGTAATGTGATATAGTTTATATTGTTAATCCACTTCAGCAGAATACAGCTTTTTGACAGCAACTACTGTTTCCCCAAATGTATTCACTAATACATAAACGAAAGTAAGTCATCAATATGTGATATTTTTTTTTTGATATAACCAAATTATTTTGTATATGAAGATTTATCCGTTCAAAACTGTTTATCTCTATATTGAGAGATCTTTAAACAACAATACATTACGTTCACGTCATGACAAATGCCTGAAATGGGAGCCCTCACTATTTGTCAGAAAACAGAGGTAATACACTTTTTGAACTAAAATAAGCATCGTCCGTCATCGGAAGTATGTTGAGAAAGGGGTTATGAGTTCAGTATTCTACATTAAGGGAACAGTAATTTATAGATGTGGAATTGCCATCAATCAATGAGAAGTATAAAAACTAGAACTAAATTAGATTGTGTTATACTTTCTTCACATACAAGGTATTCACAATTTAGATGTCAGAATAAAACAAAAAGAAAATAATAGGTGAAAATACAGATAAGACGACATTCCGTGTATCTAAAGATTGGAAGATCTCTTGTAATGTGTATTTGTGAGTAAATAACAATGTAAATCAAATTCAATGAAATTGAACATAAAAGTTCATACTATACTTGTTGCAACATGTTATTAACCTTGTATTGCAAATGCTAAAAATTCATATGTTTCCCAATAGATCGACATGCTAATTTTGCTACATTTGATAGAAGGGATGCTTCTGCTGGTGGGAGTGGGTATGTATACAACCAGAATATAGTAAAAGTGAATAGCATAATATAATAACTTATGTTGAAATAATTTTTTTAAGTGTTTTATGCAGAGTAAACGTAAATTAATCTGATTCTTTGAATGATTTTGTTTTCGACTATTAAACTGAAATTTACCCAAAAACAAATTTAACACATCAAATTTATATAAGGTGCCTTCGCTTGTATAGTTAGGTAAAAAATAGAGCCAATTATTTCTTTGTAGTACATTTTAAGAGATGATACTAAAAAGAAAACTGTCGATTCATTATATCATACTTTGATAAAAGCAATGTCAAGTTGAAGATTGTATTATAAAGCTGAATTCAGCGATACTGATTTTCGAAACGTCATATTTCTTTTTGCTTGTAATTAGAACAATTGTATGGAGCTACAGTGTAAGAAAATTAACACTAGTTGAAACGATAAATGAGAACGTGTTTTGCCTAATGTTTGCTACTAAGAATGAAGATACGAGCTTAAATTGGTCAGTGTTGTTAGTTGGGAATGTATATACATGCAATCGTTGTTGTAACATCGTAACTGTTATCACCTTTACATTTTAGAATTGAACCAGTTCATATTGCAGTCTCTGTTGTAAATAGCTATATATACGCCATGTTTAAAAATTTTAGAATTGTACAAGCGTCTAAATTATAATTTTCGGTTTGAACTGTTTCAAATTTCAAGATTGTTATAATTTATTCAAAGTAGATTGATAACATCATAATCATACTGATGAAAGATATCTGTTCTCCGAAATATATTGCTATATAATTACATTTAAATGTTTCCTTTTTTGTTTTTTGTTTTGTACACTTTTAAGTCGTTTACATGCTTTATTTATTGTGTACATGTACAGTTACTAGTAACGATGCAGTGCCTCCGTGTGACAGATCGTTGACAAATATTCAGAAGTTTCATAAACGCAAATGTACAGATCTAACATTGTTACGCTGATGCTTACACGAATTATATATACAGAAAGGATTTTTAGCCTTGTATCACCATCACTGCTTGTGATCCGATGTATAAAATCTGTTGTGAAGTCGTCACTGGTTCAGACGTACTTATAAAACAATTATTTCTGTGACTGCATCTTACATTAATTTGTAGGATCCTTTACAATAGATAATTAGCTGATTTGTAACAATTCCACCTTCATTTCCTTATACATTTGTAAATCATGTACTGTATTACGTTGCTAGATTAAAACTATCGAGGAAAGGTGACACCCGGCTACCGTAAGCTCGTCTTTTAAGAATTTATATGGTCGAGTGGTCTAGCACTTTTGGTCACAGTGCAATGCGATTTGGTGCCACGATATCTCAGTAGCTTGATTTCGAATCCCGGCCAGGGAAGAGACAAACTTTGCTAATCCAAATTTACAGATCTAACATGTTTGGCTTATGTTTAGACGAATTGTATCTTTATACAAGATTTAGATAACGGAAAATAACTGTCGCCTTTATTAAAAAATAACACGAAATATTCAACTTATTTTAACAAACAAAAATAGTTGTAATGGTAACCTGTACTAGGCATTCTCGTTGAAAGACTGGTATAATATTTTTCAAAACAAGTAATTGCATTTTGAAATTGTGCATGTTTTCGATTTTTCATAGTTTTCATAGTTTGATCTTGTTTGTTGATGATATGATATTTGTGTATAATGTTATTTTTAATGAAGGCTTAACAAAATAGACATTTTCATATACTTTTCCTCGCCTGGCATTTTGAGATTTTTAACAAGGGTAACTAGTATAACCACCTTTAACGCTAATCTAATCTCGCATGATCATAAAAGTTTGGTAAAAACAATAGCTAATCTTTAGGAGTTTTATAACTGTTACATCAACCTGTTTGCAAATGCTATAATCATAGAAGAATACCGTGCAAACATAACAAAGACAAATACTTCTTTCTTTATTACAGTCTCGGATCCCGTGCTTGAATATACAGGTACACAACTAACAGTCAACACATCAACTGTATTACAATTCAGATGTTCAACAGTAAATGTATTTTTGGGATGCACAATTGAATTTATAGTCAATAGAAGAACATACGATGACATAAGGTCCAGGAATAACACTTGTCATCATAAAGACGGAATTTGTCAACCTGAACGTTGTGAATGTTCTGATGATTGCAAAGCGTTTACTTGGAATTTCACAGCTATGTCAGATCACGTGAATTCTACTTTTGGATGCGGATCAAGAATACAAGAGAATGGTAAATTTTATAAAGCGAACACATCTTTGCAATGGACAGGCAGCGGTTAGTATTACATTTATATCTATAAATATAAGAAGGTATGTTATGATAGCCAATAAGACAAGTATCCACAAGACTGAACGGTCTTCAACAATAAATAAAACTGATAGCGCATAGTCAGCTATAATATGCCCTGTAATGACACACGAGATAACTAACGGCATAATGTATGTACAAATTGTTGAACGAAAAACAAATATGTTACAAACAAACAAAATAAAATCGCTGATGTATAGGTTCTGGCGTGTAAAATTATAATCCTGGTACCTTTGATAACTATTCTGGACTTGGGACAGCCACATACAGAATGTCGCGGGTTAAACTCGTTTGAACCCTTTCTCTTGTGTGACAAATTGTTGTAAATACATAAGAAAATCTACCAAAAATCTGTTGACGTGTTTGAAAATGATACAACTTAATGACAGACGTGCTTAATCGGACGATTTAACATCAAATAATCAAACACCTCGTCCATGTTGTCTCTAATTAAGCAAACCAAAATACGATCTGCAGTTGTAAAAATTCAAATCATCACTCAGCTGAATTTTAATCCATGTTCCTGTTTTTATCACATTTGTTTAGACACAAATAGCTACATTTAATAATGACTTTTTAGTTCAGCATGTAAATCTTGGAGTTATGACTAAAACAATGTTTAGGATAGAGAACATTGTGTTAGTGAAGTAAATCTATTTACAACAACAAAAAAGTTTTGGCTAACGTTTGTATTCCTTTTCAGATTTTGTAATCCTGCAGAAGAGTTTTATATTGCTAAATTTAGGAATAGCAACTACAGGATTTCCTATTGTAAAAATGGAATCAGACCAGTTAAATGAAGGTAATAAAGGAATACATAATCATGCTTCTTTCCAAATCTTGAAACATCAGATACATTGTTCCATATTAAAAACCATGCAAAGTTGTTTACGCTATGCAATTTTTGATCTTAATTTTGATCTTAATTCATACTTCAAATATGCCAACGCAACCGAGGAATACGCAACGAAAGAAATAAGGGTATATTATTTTTTTTTTATACCATCTATAAAAGTATAATTACAGCTTGACTACAAAGCGCTCAGATCAAGCAAATTGATAAAATCCAGAGGAGATATATTTCATATTTCGAAAAATATCATTATGTAAATGATAATGGTTGTTTCCTAACTAGACTTATATTGTACTAGTCTGCGTCTTTTATAGATTATGCACTTTTAAAAATAATACAACCAAAACATTTGAACGCCATTAATTAAAAAAAAATCTGATTACGTGAATCGCTATATATAGCCAAAAACCACCAGTACTATACTATAGCAATAGAAAATTGATGAAATAACGTATTTACCGGTATTCAATTCTGCGCGATCGCATACTTAGACAAAAATAACTTCTCTTGCTTTGGAACATATACATCTACCTTTCATTGGACTTTTTAATACCTTCGACTCTATAACAGGAGAATTTATGGATTTAGGGCATTTTTCACTAGGAAATAATATTATGATGTATAGTGTAATTTCATATTCAGAATATAAAAACAGTTCTGGTAAACAACAACTATGAAAATATCAAATTTAAGTTTGGTGTTCACTTTGCACTTTTTATCATATTATGCTATCAAAATTATAAATTGTTGACGCTTTGTCCTACATGTAAGAAGCTATATTTACAATATATCAAAACCATATATACAATAAGACATGTTCAAACTATCATTATATAGTATGCATGCATGACACGCTCGGTGACATGAATATATATACACTAACTATTTGAAATTTATATAATTTTTGGTGAAATAAGGACATCATTACCAGGTGAAAATGAACTTTGATATATTTTCTTCTTTTATTCATTGTAGGTGTTTTCATTGCAATAATAATAACAATCAGCGTATATATATTATGTATTTGTATTGTGATTATGATTTGGTGTTGTCAGAGAAGAAAAAAAGGTACATTATATAGGAATATAGTATAAAATTTAATGCACTTTAAATGCTAACCAAATCGCTTGTTTGAAATACAAACAATAACAGGTGGATTAGTTTTGGTTGCACATATTGAACATCCCAAACGATATACATGCAAATACATAGTTTTGTTTTCGCAATGTCGTCAATAGAAATGCGGCGTTATATAAATGTTTTCTGATCCTCAAGTAACAAGTATGTTTTCATTATACGATTAAAACCAACAATTGCTCTGAAATGACTAAATATTATATTTAATATATGATCAATTGAACATGTTTTTCAACATATATATACAAACTACTGAATCCCCTATACTCATGCAAGATACCCTATATAAGAATTATTGAAAAACAAATATAAGAATATATTAAAAAAAAAAAATTTAAGCTGAAACAATCTAGTGATACTTTAACGACGGAACGAATGGAAACAACAGTCATATTATGTAATATCAATCATCTAGATTTGCTGGAATATTATGTTGTCCGTAAAGTAACAGCTTACTCCAAACATTATAATATTAACTGCGTGTGTAACAAATACCTCCAATTGCACCAAATTCATCAACGCATGTAAGCTGTACATTCCGAAGAATTATGTGTTCTCTGCTAAGTAAACAATCACTTGCGTTGCAGTTCATGCAGTGGTCCTTAAAAGTCTTGTGTTAAAACAAATCTCTAATTTTGTTTTATTATTCTCAGCTTAAATAAATAAGAATTGTGTTTTGTTTACCTTTCGGAATATATTCAAGAGTATCTTTCAAAACATTTTAATCTGCACTGTTTAAAAACTCGATATATTTAATAAAAAGCATAATTTAAAAGGGTATATTTTTACACCGAGGAAAATTCTCAACTGCTGCGAAGCTATTATTTTACTTTACTATGAATGTTCTGTAATAACTGTCTATTTACTATTCGTAAAAATCGTAATTTCCGTATTAAAGAGGACTATTCTGCGAACGTTTGGGGAAGGGTATTAGGTGTTTACCATGGAATAGCGTAAAATCTCTTCCTCTTTTCAGCTAATCAGAGGAGCATTTCGTCATTCATTATAATTAATGGAAATAGTCCATAAAGAAATTAGAAAAGAGGCGAAATATACCACATGCATATTCAAAGTCACAAGTCAGAACAAACTGACAAAAAAAGGGAAAATATAGATTGAGCATAAAAGAACCCCTCAAAGGTGTAATCAGTCAACTTTATTGTGTTCTATTGATAATCAAGCTATTTATCTTGCATCAGGAAAACGTATTGCAATTGTGTGTTAAGTGTTAGATAGAAATGTGATTTGTTCACACATTTACATTTGTTAAATCACCTCAATTAATTTGACTTCCGATGTTCAATATATCAGTATATATCCTTTATAAGCAAAGACATCGAAAATATCAGTAACTTTAAGAAGAACCTCTATTAGTATGAGAAACTATTGCACGAAGTTGTCAATTTCATTAACACCTGTCATAGCATATTTTGATTCATCCAGTTAGCTAAAAAGGTCATGACCCTTAAAATCATCCAATGATGTTCTGAGATCACCGGCTACCACACGTTGATTAAATTTTTTTATACAATGGGTTCGGAAAGGGATAAATTTCCATAGAATTAGAGAAATATATATATATGACAAAATAGAAATTTATCTTTATCAAAATTAAATTTATATTTCAGATTCAGCACAAAAGAAACGGGACAAGGATGAGAAACAGGTGGGAAAAATTGACTACGAAAGTAAGTTGTCTAATCATTATGTTCAGTATATTGATATTCATTATAGTTATTGGATATGTTCCGGAACATATGAATATTTTGACCATATACGTATGGTCATGATCATATGCGTAATCTCATATGGACCGACCATACGCGTATGGTCGGACCATATGAGTATATACTCGTTTGGTTAATAACTGGCAGGACCATATGTGTATTTGGACCATAGAGGTATTTTGTTTCAAATATGCTTTTGAACCGTTTCAATAATACAATAAACTTTCTACTTCAAAGGCTACATAAAAATTAAATACCGATGCCATAGTTCGATTGCATCGCTAATTGTGTTCTTGTTTTAATGGGTAGGGTGAAACTTTACTTCCACACGGTATTGACGGTACCATAGCTTTTCTACATTTGCACGTTTTGGTTGTACACGATCCTTCGCAGTTAAACTTTTTGCTTTCGAGTGAAACGATTTACCTATTTAGCAGCTTCGTGCAGTGATACCGAGGTCTTGGGAATTCCATAACTGTATCAATAATTTTTGGAAAATATCTACCTCAGTCGACATGTTGCCATTCTAGCGAAATACGAAATTGGTAATGACCATAAGTATAAAATGTGTTTACTGTAGTTGTGACTAGTGAGTTAAATCAAACGCTGCGTGGAACTGCTTAGTTTTATCTAGTCAATCTTATTATCATTTGATATAATAAAATGACTTTTAATATCGTTATTTAAAGACGTGACACTGAGAAGGGTCATACCTTATTAAAAGAGCTAAGTATTAAATGTAAACTGGTTAATCACACCGACCATACGCGTATGGTCCGCATACGCGTACTACCGAGAAATGATAGTAATCCAGAATGCCAATATAATACGCGTATGGTCAGACCATATGAATATATACAAATACGGTCATGACTATAAGCGTCTGGTTCAAATACTCATATGGTCCGGAACAGATATATTATTCCTATAAAATTATTAAGCTACATTTTCCACTGGGGTAAAGCTGATGACCGTAACTGCATTCACGGTTATCCAAAGATGTCGAATGAAAAATAAGGTCAGTATTTGTATTGTCTGTTTATGTGTTTCTATATCATTTTATTTACAAAGCATACATTGGTACGATGTAAAGTTCTAACAAATTCACATGGAAATCACAAATTACTACCGAGAAATGAGTATTAAACAGGAAATGAGATTTGAAAAAATCGCTAAGATGACCATAAATCATAATCGAGATGACCGTAACAGGATCAGCAATTTATAACAACCGTAATTGGTTATAAGATGACAATAATTTATAAAGGATGATCGTAGCTTTTAAAGAATGACCGTCTTTACTAATAAGAAATATCTATAAATTCATAGCTTTTTGATGAGTTTGTCTCTATCATGTCAATAGGGGCTCGGTTTGCGGATATACATATAATTACTCAATTTCTTCTATAACTATTTGCCGTATTTTGAGTGTATGACAATGATAGTAGATTGCATATTTCTCGTAAATAATAAACATTTATTGATAACGACATTACAATGTGAATACAAATTTACAGCAATACGACGAAAAGTTGAAGAAAACAAACCATTTAATTAAACATATTATGAATATCCAGTAATTCGAGCCCATGTCTATGGTTCCAGAGGAAGCACATTAAAATCTTAACATCTGCCAAAAACATTAAACATTCCCTTGACAACACCGGATCTGATGGAACTACAAATCTTATTCTGCATTCAGTTTGTTTTACTAGTATGCTTTTAGCTGATAGTCCTTTAGCTTTATAACCACTAAAAAGTTAACCCCTTACCATTGAACAGTTTTCTGATAGTAATCCAGAATTCCAGCGTTTCTGGAACATATCTTGTAGAGTATATTGTTGTTTGGGAATAAAATCTTTTGACATCCAGTAAAAATTGAAAAGCAACATGTTCAGTAAGTATTCCATTAGATATGGATTTCAATGCGGAAATGAAGTCTCATATTTTAGTGTTGCTTCAATATTTGCCAATAGTTCTTAAATATAAAAAAAAGAAGTTGTGGTATGATTGCCAATGAGAAAACTCTCCACAATAGACCAAAATGACACAGAAACTAACAACTATAGGTCACCGTACGGCCTTCAACAATGAGCAAAGTACATACTGCATAGTCAGCGATACTATGAGGCCCCAAAATAACAATATAAAACAATTCAAACGAGAAGACTAACGCCTAATAAAGTTCATTCTTTTAAATCCGTTGATATGATGAAGAATGACAACTAAATTCATGTTACTTTCGAAAAAGTTTGTTTGACTGACTTAGGATAAGTCACAACAATATATCCTTTCATTCAACATCAATGGTTTTTTTTTATTCTGATAGAGTACAATCATAATTCTACACTGTGAATGTCGTTTGTTTTGTAACTCCTACCATTTATTCTACTAAGTGATTTCGACCGATGAAGGAAGTTGATGCTAATCTTCTCTTTGCAATGTATGTGCGCTTTTAGCAAAAACTTTCAGAAACATATATTGAATTGCGATGAAAATTGTAAAGATTTCCCAAACATATTGATTCATCTTCAGATTGTCGTCTATGAAATAATAAAAAGGCGACATATAAAGCGAAACATATAATAACATGGATCTAGATCTTAAAAACGTGTATCAGTGAAGTGCAAGATAACGAGATACTTGCGCCACCGTATAATAATTTACATTCATTTGCGAGGGGCATAACTGTTCTCATTTTGTTTCCCTTTCTTTGAAAACTTCTAACCATGAAATTCATTTATATCAGGATAAAATATTATTTCAGAGTCAGCACAAAAGGAACAGGAGAAGGACGAGAAACAATTGGGAAAAAATGACTATGAAAGTAAGTTGTCTAATCATAATGTTCAGTATATTGATGTTTATTGTTGTAAATGGATATATTTTTCCTATACAAATCTTTAACTACAATTTTCAAATCGTTTTGCTACAGATACCATAATCGAAAATGCATGCAAAGGAATTCTATAAATTTGCATCTTATAATTTTTACTTTAATCATTGATTGTTATGCATTGATTATTATGTCATATTTACTAGTAAACAAAAGAAACGATACACAAGTGTGAACTTAAATTGATAGAAAATATAATAAGTTGGGAATTCTGTTGAATTTTCCAATGAAAAACGTTCATTTACAAAGCAAATGCATATAATTAAAAGAATTGGACCAAATTGGAAAGTTACGAATAATGGAGGCAAATTTGTTTTGCAGAAAATAATGACAAAAGCCGGCACTTTTTTTCGAAGATAAGAATTAAGTATTCAAATATCAGCAAAGGCATTCACAATTTTAAGCAGGCGTGTTTTAGTTTAAATGTTTTAAGTTTTAGGACCAATTGTTGATTTTTGATTTTAAAAAAAACAAATATTTTTTTTAGAATAACAAAAATTATAAAAAAATATTTTCGCTTCTTTGCCAATGGTTCAGAAGAAAAAATAACACTCTGCAACAATGTGACCAATAGCTCAATGACATACCTTGGTATGGTGTATTCAATTTCATTATACTATGTTATATTGAAAATAAATGGCTTCGTATCATTTTTTTCTGATGAATAATAAACATACAAGTGTACAAACAATGAAACAAAGATATTGATATTTTTACTAATGTATAGATTTTTCCCATCAAAAACGTCTTCTTCTCAACATACAAAAACAATGTGATTGCCAATTAGATCAACTAAGTTAGGTTGGCCATATCTATGGTAGTCTATTGTCAGAATAAATAATTAGTGTAGACATGAAGAGTTATTGTCCAAGATGATTGTTTTATTATACAAAAAGTAAAATCACAAATAAGGTTTACGACTCATTTTCTATTGTTTGGTCTTGAAAGTGACCTGTATATAATATGCATACAAATGTCACATTATATTATAAATTCAATTGTACATTTATTGCAGTGCATGATCTACAATTAAGGGAATCTGATGATCGCCGGGACAAGTCTAAACAGATTTGCACAGGTATGGTACAAAATCATTGATCAAATACGGTAGAATTTAATCTAAAGAAAACAAAAGTTTTACTCCATTGTCTTCTTTGTATTAATCGACATACATCTAAACTATACTTTTTACCTTGAATTCAATATCAAACTTAACATATATCTATTTTGTTGGTATTGTTTGGATAAGGGTAAACCAAAAAGTAGCATGTAATACTCATATCTATTAAATGCATACGTATAGATTGAAATTGTTTGGACGTATCGTAAAAAATGTACAATGTCCAATTTCTCCTAACAAATCTGCTGTGCTAAAACCTTCTTCATGAAAAGGTCAGTAAGCCATGCTTTCACCGATTTCTCATGTTTTCTGGTAATTTGTGTTTGTTTTTTGTGTTAGTTTGTTAACCACTACTAAATCATATATTTTATGAATATTTATATATGTGTTTGTTTTCAGTGCACGAAGTGCGAAAATCTTACGAAAATTGTAATATAACGGAAGCATCACATGTACACTATTATGCATCAGGTATAATTTAAATTTTCAACTTATAAGTGAACCTTTAAATTTCGTAAGCATATTTAAAGGTGTAGTATGACTGTTCATAAGATCACTCTCTACAAGATGACACATACATTGACTAATATATGTCAAAGCACGGTATTTAACAATGAGAAAAAAATACCGCATAGTCGAAATAACAAAATTAATGTTAAAAAAAATTCAAACGAGAAAACTATCAACCAGATTTATGACCAAAGTACAGAACGTTGATATATTACTATTTTTTCTACAAATTATTACAAAAGCCAATGCATTGTTATTGCCATAAACCAGTAGATCCGGGACGATAATTGGCATAGTATGTAAAACGGATCGAAGTCCGATCCTTGTCAGTAAAGCATGCATAAAAGATCTATTTTTAGTTCTTATCGATGTAAAATAAGTTATTTACACATCATTAAATATTGACTTTAATTAGTCAGCTCGAACATAGCTGTTTATTTCTAAAAAGGGGCGAAAGATACCATTAAACTCCAAAGAGTTTCAAATGGTTAAGTTGAAATCATCCCATCGTAAATTTTACGGACGACATTACGAGTTTGACCGTTATGGAATAACCGTTCCATAGATGATATCGGATATGTTCCCTATGTTATTACTTTTCACTTACCCCTTCACTTTTCATGAATGTGACCTACCAAATTAGACAGTTTACCGGGTTTGTAATATAATGAGCCACACAAAGGGTGCCACATGTGGCGCAGGATCTGCGTACATTACCGGAGCACCTTAACCCACCCCCATATTTTGGTTGGGTTCGTGTTGCTTAGTCTTTAGTTTTTATGTTGTGTCTTGTGATTTATTATTTGTCTATTTGCTTTTTTCTTTTTTAGCTATGGTGTTGTCGGTTTATTTCCGATCTATGAGTTAGACTGTTCACCTAGTATCTTTCGACCCTCTTTTATGTTGATTACAAAACGACATTTGCACGACATATTAGAAGTTCAAATAATCTATATAGCGCAAACACTCATGAAAGGATAATCGAGCAAAACGCTTCAAAAATTGTAACTGTAAGAAAGACACAAACAGGTCAATCGATGAAAATAAAACAACAATGTTTTATAAGTAGACGTAATATCATGACAACTAGAACAAGACAAACTCAATGATAAAACGGGCTGTCTTTATTTGCTGTGCCAAAAAATACAGATCCTACATTTGGCGCATGCCATGTTGCTTTTTTCCATTTAGATATATAATGATTAGTTTCATATAACATTACAAGGATAACATTTTAGGTTTCGTCGGATTGTCTTACCCAGACTTTCAACAGGAGTCTCATTAAAGTACACAACAGCTATGTAGGCCAGACCTAAAGTAGCTTATTTTTTAAATAACATATTTCTTTTAGAGGGAAATGTAACTGTCTGTCCAAGATTATGTTTTTTCTTTACAAATAAAGGCTATGCGTCAATTAATATCGTTTGATGTGAATTGTGTTTTTAATGTCGTGAATACATTCATGAAAATATGCTATATGATATCACAAATTCAATTGTACATTTATTGCAGGGAATGAGGGGCAATCAAGGGAATCTGGTGAATACATGAATCGTTGGGACGAGTCTAAACAATTTTGCACAGGTATGGTACAAAAGCATTTATTCAATGCATTAAGATTTGAATTTGAAGCCAGACCAAAATAAGTATGTTATTCAATTATGCAGGCGACGATTAGATGAAAAAATCAGTCAAACTTGGAACATATTGAACTGGGTAGTACATCTACCAAATCAGGAAAATGGCCATTGTTATATATTATAGTCATTTCTATGTGTGTTACATTTTAACGTTATGTTGTGTTTCAGTTGTGTCGTTTGTCTTCTCTTATATGTGAGTGTGAATTCAAATTACTATAAGACGTATCATGGTACTTTTCTATCCCAAATTCATGTATTTAGTTCTGATGTTATAGTTGTTATTCTCATTGGATATTGTCTAATGCTTAGTTCGTTTCTTTTTGTGTTACATTTTAATGGTGTGTCATTGTTTTTCTCTTATATTTAATGCGTTTTCCTTAGTTTTAGTTTGTAATCCGTTTTTTTTTTCTATAGATTTATGAGTTTCGAGCAGCGGTATACTACTGTTGTCTTTAGTAATCGTAATTGTCACTGCTGATATTTCCTTTTGAGTTCTGCAGTGTTCAGATTTATAAATAATCAAATAAAGTTTATGTTGTTGCATTGTTCCCGATTCAAACTTGACCGACTACTTACAATTTATATTTGGGAAGAGAATGTTAAAAATGGGGAAAGGAGCAACGTAAATCATGAAGTTAATATCCCATTATATACACATATTTTTCCGACGCTTTGCATAACCTTACTGTCTGCCTTCTGGTTAGGTTTAAGATCACTTCGAAAACAACATCTATGCGGGCAACTATGTGTCAACGTGCATGTGGAAACGTAAAGAGGGGACTATAAAATAGAGTTATAATCTAGTCTATGATGCAATGTAGTATTTATATTGTTGCTGTAGACGATACATAGAAAAAACAGTAATTTGTCCAAATCTACTACATAATGTTAATTGAACTGGTTTTTTTTAAATAAATAAAAGTTAATATTTCGCATTAAAAGTATTTTTGAATTTTTACGGTTTGAAACACATGTTCATATACGTAAAATATTATGATACAAGTCGTTTCAACAAAAAAGAATAAATGTACAAATGAACACGAAGTGTAAATCATAATAAACACAATCAGTTACTAGTAACGCGAAAAGTAAACGCGCCTTTTCTTTCAAGTGCATGTAAAAATACACTTGTGATAGTCATTGCAAATTTCCATTTTGACTGCGTAAACGTACATTTGTAATAATAGTAAATGCGCGTTTCCTAGTAAACGCCAAAAGTTATCTGACAAAATATGTGCACGCGGCGTTAAAGTGCGCTTACTTTATGTAATGCTTGGTCTACACCCAACTGTATATTCTATCAGACTTATCAGCATCTATCCGATATGCTAACTTTTATTTTTGATTATTATCCGTTAGCCAATGTTTGTTTCATGTGTTTATCATGTGTTATTCTTATATGACATTCTTCATTCACTTAATACAAAACAGCGTGATTTAATTCTCGATATATCTAATCGGAGTACAGATGGTTACTATATACCTCCCACGTTAATTCACATGTGTTGTTACCTTTGTGCAAGCACTTTTTGGAATTGTTGTGATCAAAACTACAAAACTGTTATTCATAGTATAATAGCATTTAGCAGTTATAGCATAAGAATGTTTTTAAACATTTTAAAACCAAAATAAAGTCAAATTCCGCGAAATGTGATGAATAATCTTGGCGCATTTACGTCATGTCAAAAGACGGCGTTAGGCGAATGAAAACTGTAAAACAAAAGAGAATTATCTTACGTACAGGATCTGAATTTAAATGCAGTTTTTATGTAGAATTTTTCCAATCTAAAACTTTATTCCAACATTCAAATGTTTCAGAAAGTCAACATGGCGGCTCTCTCCTTAGTACAGATAAGCTAACTTTGGATTTGACAGTAAATAGTAACCATGGAAAAAAACGTTTGAACACATTTTTTTGGAAATTTGGAAAATAATTCATTCAAGCATTAGAATGTTAGATATATTTATTATTTGCAGTTTGAATCTCGCAGGTAAATTAAAACAGCAATATAAACGTGAAACTTACCTTTGCCTTATTTATTTTTATTACCGTGTTTTTCTATTAAATAAAATCGAAATAATTCATGCAACCCATAGATTTGTTATCATTCTCAAAAGATATTGACTATGTAAAAGTTTTCCCCAAATCTATGACTTGCAGGATTTATTTCTCAAAACTGTTATCTGATTTGTTAACCATAACTATATATCATCTTAAACATTTATATTCAGTGGACGATAGCAGAAATTCCTACGAAAACTGGAATCCATCACAGCAATCTGTAACAGGTATTGTTTGAAATTGAAATGTTCATGATGCTACAGCATCACATCCAAATATACTTCCATATTGAAAATGAATGAAAAATACATATGTATAGGAATTGAAAAAGTTCTTATATTCTTTGTTGGCATATTTGTTTGATTGTGTAATGATTAAAATTATAACACAACGTTCACTACTGTACTCCTGTTTTTGACATTTAATTACTGTATTTAGTTCACTTGACTGTGCGGTATTTAACCTGTTCGCTTATCATAGACCAGTTTATTCATAAGACAAACTCATCAATTAAGTGTCCCCTTAGGGTCATTAACCCGATTAACAAAAGTTAAATAATATATGTGTTTTTGCAAAGTATATAGTTGTTTATTTATTGTAAAAAGGAGTTAAAAAACATTTAATAATTGTCAGATTTTAGAAATTTTGGGTTTGAAAGTATAACTACGACGGCGGCACTCGCAAAACATTAGAATTGTCAAATCGTTCAAGTTCATTCGACCGATTAACCTGTGAACCACTTTTTTTAGTTGATGTTCAAATGTCTATATCTACAAGTGTGCGTTTTCATAATACGATGAATTGAAGTCTAATATGTAAGGAGTCCTGTCTACGTTTGACTTTTAATAGTCCAATACATTGTATATACTATGGCGTTTGTAATAACTTATGCTTGAAAAATATTTGTTTCTTGATGTCTCAGAGTGATGTGTTGTGTTTCATTTTAATCAAGCCTGCTACTCGTAACATTAAGTATACATTAACTACATTCGCGTAAATAAATAATCTTTACCGATTTTGAATTATTGACTACACGTATACTAGTACTCTAATTTGCCGATGGTTTTTTTTCGTGTGAAGTGACCTTTACTACGGGTCCTTTATTATAACAAATTTGATGACATGGCAAACATAAAAAAGAATAACCTTACTCTTTCATTTTACTTTGAGCAGCAAATATGATTAGTAAGTTGAAAACAATGACGAACACGTTCATACTAAGATAATAATTTGACTAATAAAAGTAACTATTTAAACGTTAGTATGTTTTTCAAATTGAACATAATGCCAGTGGCTGTCTAGTTTCAGTTATTGTTGCTCATTGTTATCCGTTAATAAGCCGGGAAATCCTCACGTGATAATTCAAAACTAGCGTCAGACCGTTTACAAGTACTTTAATACTTGTACAATATCTAACAAATGTTATAAGGATGCTTGTTTAAGTTCTTATAATGAAACCACTTACGGCTATACAATTGTATAAATTCATTAAAAAGACATTGAATTTTCTAACACCATCGTCAAAAAGTCCATGTTAGGTATGCATTTTCTGCATCTGGTTTATTTAAATGTATGTCCTAGTAATAATTTTGAAATATTTGCATTGCAGAAAACCGTGTTTTGAATTCGTCGGAAAAAAGTCAAACATCTTCCAATATATCAGTGATATCAAGTAATGTACTCATCGGCAAAAAGAACACATGACAGTTCCATAAGCTGCATTATAATCTTGAGAAGGAGAATGAGCTTATACCGTATGACAAGAACTATTTGTCATGTGCCATATAATTCGACTAACTAACAAAGAATTATTGAATAACGTATAAAAAATTCTTCACAGTAGTGTCACAAAATGTTTTTAACAAATATGCTCTTGCTGTTATTTTTCACATTGTTTTATTTGTGCATCATAATATTATAAAAGAAACATAACCTGCTGCTCAATGTTCAAATAATAAATACATGAAAACGTTATTCAAACATTAAATATGGTGTAGATTATGTTGTTTTAAATAAATGAACAAGGAAGTCGTATTTTCTTCATAATAACATGTGCAACTAGGTTAAGGCGTACATACAAAAATAAATAAAATACAAAGAATATGGCATTTGAATGTACACAACTCTCCAGGTCATGTGAATTTTGGGAATTTAAACACAATTTAACATGCACATTATCTGAAGCTTGTGGTTCTTGATTCTAAATGAATGTAGCTAAAACACACCAATTGGAACTGAATTATGATACTAGTTATAGTGGGGCCCTTTATAGCTTGTTATTCGGTGTGAACTTAGGCTCCGTACGTTGACCTATAATGGTTTAAATTGGTAAATAGATGGAGAATTGTCTCATTGGCACTCATACCACATCTTCCTATATCTATTTAACCCTTGCATGTTTATAGCCTCCAGTAAAATGATTTAGAAACATATATAATGTAGTTGAGACACTCGATCTGAACCGAATTGTTGACATTTGACATGCACTATTTTCCAGGGAATGTTGGAATTGCAGACTTTTGAAATGACACTTCAAAATCAAGTCTAACATATCCATGTCGGCATCTGTTTCAAACGTTTTTGAAATCTACAGCAGATAATCTCATCTGATATTTAAGAGAGAATAAGTTTGTCGGTAGTTATCTTAAATCTTAAACGTCAACGGTCCTCTGTTATAAGGTTCCTGTTCCATTTTCATTAAGGTCAAGTTCAGAGATCAAGGTCCAGTTCTATATTTTGAAATTAGCTTTCTATGTCTCTTTAAAAATACGATACAAGTTTTGTGTGTCGCAACAGCAATACATAAAGTCAGAGTTCTATGTTGAATTTTAAGTGGGGACTTATGTATAGAAGTACAATCTCAAACCAAATATATTTAGGGGTTCATGATATTGGTGTTAGTTTGACGTTTATATTTTGATTTTTGGTAAATTCTGTCGAATTTGGTTGGATTTGTTTAATCAGTGGGATGTTAGCTAGCATATTAAACCGGAAGTGGCATGGTGTAAACTGAAACATTTAATTTTATCCGTTATTTCAATCCAAAGTGTATTGTTATTATCTCAATCACTATAACAAAAATATGTAACAAAGAAAAATATAAAGACAAAGCACATTTGCATAAACAACAGACAATAAAACAAACATTCACCCTAGCACAATAACATCATGACGAGATGTAAAAATACATAGCCACGTCAAACGGATATAATAAAAAAATAGACTAAACAGTCAGTCAAAGAAAATATTTACAAAGACAAATACAATAATACTAAAACACGTTTTTGAGAACCCAAACAATGTTTTAACTCGTGTTTCTTTCAATGAAGATGCTCCTTAAAATAATTATAGCCATTTTACCACACACGAAACGGGGTCACGTTAAATCATTTCTCGATAATCGATTTTTTTTTGTTTACTGTTGATGCTACCGACATACTTTTTTTTTTTAATTCCATTCGCCCTGCTGTTAACAAATTCAACCATCAAACTGCAGGTTTTAGGGCTGAACATAAGGAACACAATAAGCTATAACTATTGACAGGTTTATAGCTCCTTTTGGAACAATATGATTTTAACAAAAATGGGTGGAAAAAGCTGGCTTTAAATAAAAAAATTAATTGCATTGGTATTATTTGGGTCTTAAATCGAATGAAAAGAAATACATAATATACTTTAATTTGATGAATAATCTCTAATGTGCAAAATAGTTTACCTCGTATTGTTGGAAAAAATCCACCGATTCAGGATTTTTAGATAAAATTCCTGAACCCTAACTCCTGTATCCTGAAGTGGTATTATATAGATTGGAGTTTCTAGCACCCAACTGGCTCTCACATCAATTGTTTAACGATTTTATATAAATCTATAATAAATTGAAATGCGCGAAGGGACCCTTTAATAAGGGAAAAAATCATGTATAGTTTAGATAGTCAAAGGGAAAAGGGAGGTTACGTTCAACTATATAAACCCTAGAACATGATGTACATAGTCAAGCTGTATTTTGACGAGGTTCGTTGCTGTATTTCATTCTAAAAGCCCGACTTTTGACTCTTGGAATTTTTTTGACAGGTTACGTTATCTGTGGTAGGACGTTCTGGTTTTCGATCAAACAAAAGCAACGTAAATAAGTAAATTCAAGATTTGAATCGGTAAAATTTTGAGGGAAAGTTTACTGTTTAATGCTCTCTATACATGATTAAATCATCAGCTTACAGAAAACTTTCCCTCAGATAGCACCGTTTGTATATTTTATTTTACTTCATTTAATTGCTCGTAATTGACCGAGTACCAGGATGTCTAACATACAAATAAGTTTACCTGTTGAATTAATAAAGAACCCATAGTCAAAAGTCGGTAATATTGGAATAGACTAACTTTGCTTGTGTATTTGGAAAGAATCGGGTGAAAATGGTTGAGAAGGTTCTGGATGGAATTTACAGAAAAGAGAATAATAGGTAAAACTTAAATACAGAAATAAGTACAAAAATAAATAATTGTGAAAAATAGGTTTCATGTCATTTTTGAAAATGACTACAGGTCACACGATCACTTTAAAGCGAATAAGATTTATATATGACAAAAACAACAAAAACACTATAGAACTTGCGTCGTTTCGACAAAAATATTAATTTAATGTTTCACAGAATTCCTTACTCTCAATTTCAATCTGTCTAACAACTCACCCAATCGTTTTACTTCAATTTCGTGGAAATCTTATAAAAAGTGACAATTTACACCGTTTTGTTGAGGACAGAGGCGCGATGTGGATATTCCAACACCCATAAACAGTGGTCGTAAAGGACACGAAGACCAACATGTATAACTGTAGCCGCCATGAAAAACAAACTAACACACTGCAATACAGACAGTAAAACTGAGTTAATAAAAGGCCGAGCGTGATGTTTGATAACTATCGTTTACTGTAAATGCAGAATATTTTGCGATTTTTTTTTTATTAATGCGGAAAATAAGACTGGGTTACAATCTCAACAATTTTAACTCACATGTTATTAACATTTCTACGATATAAACCGGATTTATATTAATATTACTAATCTAAAATGTCGAGATCGCAAAAAATAAATGCACACAATCATTTCTGAATTTATAGTATCAAAAATTTTAGAAAAAAAGAATCACAAAAATAGTCAACTTCGCGGAAAATTTTAAACATAACATTTCTAATCAAATTGCAAAACCAAAAGCTCAATTACATCAAACGAATGCATAACAACTGCATACTCATGACTTGGCACAGACATCTTCCTATGTAGAAAGTGGGGGATTAAACCTGGTTTTAAAGCTAGCTTAACCCTATCACTTGTATGAAATTCGTATCATATATTATATATTCCATAATATTGACAACGATGTGCGAACAAAACATAAAAAATAAATAATGTCAGAAATAAGGGTACAACAGCAGCCCGAACCCCACAAACAATTTGGGTGATCTTAGGTGCTCCGAAAGAATTAGGAAATCCTGCTCCACATATGACACTTTTCGTTTGCTCATGCTATTACAAAGTCATTAAATAGTCTTATTCTGTAGGTCATATTCGTTAAAAGAGAACGGGAGTGTATTTAAGGACATAAAACAAATATCCGATATCATCTGTCAAAAGGATATTCCATAACGGTCAACCAATCCGTTGATGGCGTCTGTCAAATTGGTGATATAAAGTCATGATTTCAAATCACAATTGTCATATTCCTGACTTGGTACAGGCATTTTCTTTTCCGGAAAAGGGTGGATTGAACCTGGTTTTATAGCCAGCCCAACCTCTCCCTTGTATGACATTTGCATCAAATAGGTACTTCTCATTTACCCCGTTTGAATAGCAACGCACACTGCACGTTTTAGTTCAAAATATTATTCAAATCCATACATGTATGATGTCTTGGATTTGGTTGTCCAGTCTGTATATCTGAGGATGTTTTCTTCTCTTTTTGTCTCTATGTGGTTTATTCGGAATAATTCAGTCTCATTCAAATTCTCCGCTATTCCTTTTTTGTTTAGCTGAAAATCATGAAAAGATCCCATGTAAATTTCTTACGTTTAAAAAAAAAAAAAACGGCGCAAATATTAAATGTTCAAAACAAGGTAAAGAGAATAATTTTTAATTGATGATATCCCCAAAACAAGGAGAAGTCCCTGTAATTGTTGTTCCTTTTCAAGTTCCGTTCTTGTAATATATATCTCTCACTTCAGGGGTTGTTGCCATTGGTAATTTTGTCAAAACTTCTGAGAATTTATTTTCTTCAATAGTCTTCAACTTCATACTGTATTTTGAATTTTTAACTGTGTTTGATGCGAGCGTCACTGATGAGTCTTTTTTGTAGACGAAAAGCGCGTACTAAATTTTAAAGCCTGGTATCAATCATAAGTTTTTTTCAACCATATATATCTGTTGAAATTGTTAATTAGCAAATGTCACCAATTCATCTAGAAACCCTAATGTTCGTTAACAACAACGCGATCACACAGCATCCATACACGTTTTGTCTCTCTAAAAATGAAGGTATGTAAAGCAAACAAGGAAAATTTGAGATGGATTAAGAAACGTGTTATTAAAATTTAATTTTAGATTTTGACTTATTATGATATTGAGTTGTCTTCCTTTCAACTCAAAATAAATCAAATTTAAGTATTGATCCTGTTTTGTTTCATAACAGCGAATAACCAATCTACACAAGGAAATTACTCGTTCTCTGTTAGCAATATTGAGTACATCCTTTTACGAAATAAGAAAATAGAATTGTCTTTAGGACTTTAAATTGACAATTATTTCGCTTTAATCTTTTCAATATGATGATTTTCTTGGCAACTTTAAACGGACGACTGCAGAACATACCAAGAGGATGTCAAATGTTTTCATTTTCTTTGTTGCTTAACCGCATCCGAAATATTACGAAAGTCACTTATGAATAATTGGACATTTGGAAAACAGTCGAATTATGATAGCAACACGTTGAAAACCATTTTATTTTTACACGTTTCATTATATAACAACTTCAACTAAAAAGTCGGAATAATAAATTATTCAGTTGTATTGAGTCATTTAATCAGTTTTCTTAACTATCTAACGTGATGAATTAGGTAATATTTGCACATTTCGCTTGCAGTGAACTAAGTATTGGATAGTAGCCCTGAGACATTTTAGTATCATGCTTATATGTACAGGTAAATAACGTCTACTAAACAACTAAATAAGAGTCTTGCAGATTTAAATTGACTTCACACAAATTTTCTGAAACCGGCTGTTTATACCGCAAAGTACAAGTCTGAACTGAACCAAAATCACTGATCTTATCGAAATTACCGTTTCAGATCGGCGTTTGGTTACTACTGTCAATGACTGTAGTATTCCGAGTGTTCAAAGAGATATTGTCTTACTTTTGATTGCAGCTAATAAACTTTTTAAATTTTCGTGTAATTATATCACAGAGGCATGAAAACTAATTAAAACAATATATTAAATAGTATGCAAGTTTTGACGCTATTTTTTTTGTATTCACTTTTGGAGTTATTTTATCATATTTTTAACAGACGCTACATGCCAGAATTATCCGTTCATCGCAGACAAATATATATTTATGTTTGTAAAAAATATAACTCTTGACCTAAAGTTTGACTTTTTTATTCACAAGAAATTCTCTAAGAAAAGTAATATATACTTATGAATGGAAACTTGGAATGTGACGAAGAGCAGAAAACAGACTAAGACTTACAATTAGTCTAAAAAACAGAAAGATAAACCTGCGTCTAAAAATGAGCTTCAGCTGGCATCTTAACAAAAATTTGTACTTGTTCAGTGGTGAAAATGGACGTCACACTAGTACTATAATCTGAAATATTAAAATGAACTAAAATATAAAATCATAATACAATACTAACAAATACTAGATGTTACCGAATGAGGACAGACGAAAAAAGCGATAGGGTTGGTATCTTTTTTCAAATGTCAACCCCCTTAGTCTCAAAGCATAGGCAAGCACACATTAATACTAAAAGTTAAATCCAGTAAAACAAAGGAATACTCTCATGTTAGATAACTATGCATTTTTAATAATGACACTTTAATTGAAAGCATTTTTTAAATTCAGAATCATGTCTTAGATTTTGTTCTCCATATTATGTTCTTGAGGATGTGCACTTCTATTTTTTTAGTTTTATTGATGGAGTGCTAACTTAAACTTCCCAACTATCTCATTTTTCTTTCATAGTAGCTGAAAATGCGCGTCTGGCGTATTAAATTATAATCCTGGTACCTTTGATTACTGTTAAGGATTAAACATTAGATACATGTAATTAACATATTTTCTACATATGCAACACGAGATGACACAGTTTTAATACAAAATGTGTTTTTTTTTTAAATGCAGCCTTGTTAACAAAATAGGAAAATTGGATATCTTGACTAATTATGATATTGAGTTGTCTTTCTTTCAACTTAACAAAAATCAAATTTAAGTATTGATCCTGCTCTGTTTCATAACAGCGTATCTACAAAAGGGAATTACCCGTTCCCTATTAACACTATTTAGTATGTCCTTCCACAACATTAATTATACAAATGTGTTAACTTTATAAAATGCATCTATCACGTCGACTTATATCCAAGTATAACAACAGATACAGATAGGTTCCTAATATCGTGATTAAATCTAAACATTACCAATGAGAGACGATGAGAACACACTGAACCCTTTCATGCATTTAGCATCACAACATTACAGCAGCGCCTGCAAATGAGGAAATTTAAACGATATTCGAAAGCTAGCATACAAAATCACGATAAAGGGTTGCATTTTCATATGGTTAAGTTTAAATCATCTCTATGAAAATGTTACAGACGCAACAACGAATTAGGTAGATATAGGAAGATGTGGTGTGAGTGCCAATGAGACAACTCTCCATCCAAATAAAAATTAAAAAATTAAACCCTTATAGGTTAAAGTACGGTCTTCAACACGGTGACTGTTTTTAAATATTTGAATCATAGAAGAAAGTAAAAACACAAAAATACTGAACTCCGAGGAAAATTCAAAAAGGAAAGTAAAAAAAAGACAATAATTAATAGTCCAAACACATCAAACGAATGGATAACAACTGCCATATTCCTGACTTGGTACAGACATTTCTTGTGAAGAAAATGGTAGATTGAACCTGGTTTTATAGCTAGCTAAACCTCTCACTTGTATGACAGTCGTATCAAATTCCATTACATTGTCAACGATGCATGAACAAAACAAACATACTGAAAGAGTAAAAATGTTGAAAATAGGGGTACAGCAGTCGATATTGTGTTATCATCTTAATCACTGTAAAAACAACAAATGTAACGAAGAAGCACAAAAAAGCATTCATCGCAATTAACATACTGTAAATTCAGAAATTATAGCGAGGTTTTTATTATTGCGAATAATGCGACAGAACTGTAACGCAATAATTAAAACTCGCATTTTGTAATATTTTAACTGAATACAGCATGACTTTTCCCAAAATCGTTAAAATTAAAATCGCATTTAAGTTGAAATTGACAAAATCGAAATGATAAATGCATGCGATAATTTCTGAATTTACAGTACTCATTTTGCTTATCTTATACGATTTATCTATGTAAAGTCTACCCGTAAAGGATGGAAGTTTTTCAGTACTGGTGTAAAATTGCGCGTTTGAAATTCGCACATATATTATACTTGGACTTACTGCAACTAATTTATTTTTTCTCGAATGTGACTTATTATATAAAAATCTCTCATTTGTTTAAAAAATGTTATTATTGATACGACTGGAACCACATGTGGAACGTAATGCACTCACCGTAGCGCATGTGATCATCCCAGATATTTTGCAGGGTTCGTTTGTCTCATGGTTTTTGTCCCGTGTTGTTTTGTTTGCCGTTTATATTTTGATTATTTCTAATATTTTGCAATCTCATTGTCAGTTTGTTTTTATTTTAAACTTCTTAGTATGAAGGACCCTCTTTCGACTAATATTTGAACAATTTTGGCTGCTATATTCCTATTATTGTTTCTGTATCAAGCTGTCTGTGTGCGGGCTGCTAACACAATTTAGTGAATATATATTAACTGAATATAGGACATATTTATCTTTATAGCTTCTATAACTTCCTTCAAAGATGACATTCCAAATTTTAAAAAAAAATCATGTCAATGCGTTTATATAATTCTGAAATGATTAAGCAAAATATTTAAAATTGTACGTTTTGTTTTGCTTCCTTTGTCGTTTTAGTATATATCAGATGACAAGGCATTTCTATATATCAAATAGATTAATTTTAAATGTTAACAACTTTTTGAAATAAAGATACTGAAGACAAAATAAATGTGAATTCGGGTTTAAATTTATTTAAGTAGGTTGAAACGTATATTTTAGTACAAGGTATCTCTCTACCTATAATAAAAGATGTTGGCGTTTCAAAAACACATTAAATGTATAGAATTGCCTTACGTATGCAATATATATTTGTCGAGATTTGAAATAAGACTTACACAGGTGGCGTAACTTTAGTTTTGATGCATATACACTTGAAATAAATATGAAAAGTAGTATAGCACAATAACGAATTTCAAGGAACCTTTAAACAAATTCCCCCAATCATATGTCAAAATCGAATTCCCAAACATATCAGACGTTTCGGTGAATCATTTTCTTATATACACATGGTTTTATTGATAGTAAACACATATCATACAATGTTACTAAGCTGTAAACTTAAAATGAGTGAAGAGACCATAAGAAACAGAAATAACCAAACGTCCTCGTACGGCCTTCAACATGAATAAAACCCATACGGCATAGTATTTGAACGAAAAAACTAACGGCCTAACCTAGGCACAAAAAAACGAATGATAAATATATAGCATATGAAGCATACGACTAAGAACAGGATAATTCCATTAAAAGTGGAGTGTCACTATGTCAAAGACATTTTAACCATACTATATCAATGTACAATGATGTGACAGTATAACATCATAACAACTACAAAATCAGTCGAAAAAATACAGCTCATCGATTTTACACTTCTCGTTACTTCACAGACAAGATTAGTCATCAACATCTTGCAGGTGCTCGTGATTCTTAAATAAGTTCTTCAAAAAGATCTATCATCAGTTTAGACAGATGTGATTAATACGATGGGTATCACATGTGGAGCGAGAGTTGCTCACCGTAGTTCCTGAACTTACCTCAGGGTTTTTTTGTGAGGTTCGTTTGTCTCGTGTTTTGCTTTCCTGTATTGTGTTTTGTGTTTTGTGTACTGCAGTACTGTTTATCTTAAAATTGTTACTTATATTTTGCCATCTCATTGTCAGTTTGGTTTTTAAACTTTTGATAAAAATAGCACATATTGGTCTTTATAGTTTCTATAATTTCCTTTAAAGATGACATGCCAAAAGTAAAAAATCATATTAAATGCGCGATTCATAATTATGAAATGATTAGACTAAACATTTTAAATTGAACGTGTGGTTTAGCTTTCTCTGTCGTTTTAGTAAATACCAGATGACAAGGCCTTTCTATACATCGAATATATTAATTTCAAATGTTTACGTAAAACCAAAGAAAACAAACAAAAATGTTAATTCAGGGAAATATTTTTTTAAATGTATATCTTGGTTCAAGGTCTTTCTCTATATTTAAATAAATAATATAATAATAGCTTATGCGCAGTAAAAAAACACATTAAATGTATACAATTGCTTTACGTATGCAACATATCTTTGTCGAGGTTTGAAACAAGACTTACACACGTGTTTTATAACTTTAGGTTTGGTGCTCATATATGAAATAAATATGAAATGAAGTATAAAAAGTTAAGAACTACAAGGAAAATGTTAAACAGAAATTCCCCGATCATATGTCTAAATCGAAAGCTCAAACACATCTCACTGACTCGGTGCATCGTTTTTATATATAATTGATTTTATAGATAGAGCCAAAACCTCTTATTCAATGTAACTATTAAACTGCTTCAGCAGATAATCATTAATACATATAGAAATACAACTCACAAAAGTATTGAACTCAGAGGAAAATCAAATTGGAAACTCCCGAATCACATGTCAATTGATACAAAGGGGAAATATACAAAACAAAAATCACAGCGTACGACTGTCGTGTTATTCACACATCCCCTGCAACAAACAAAAACAACATTAAGAACACATACTCGCAGTTGCAGAAGTGCAATCAAACTAAACACCAAAATACGTAGACTATTTGATAACTATTGTTCTAGTCATGACTTAGTACAGGACATATGAACATAGTTTGCATATCAAATACAATACTACAAATACTTTACTGCTATAAAAATTCCCTAATCACAAGGCAAAATGAAAAACTCAACAAATCAAACGAATGACAAGCAACTGTTCTATTCCTGATTTGGTACAGGCATTTGCCTATGTAGAAAATTATGTATTAAACCTTGTTTTACAGCTTGCTAGACCTCACACCTGCACATGTATGACAGTTAAATAAAAATCTATTGTATTGACAATGGTTAATGAACAGAATAAACAGACATAATAGGTAACAATGTCAAAAATAATGGAACGGTCGTCAACTTAGAATTATAATCTTAATCACTACAAAAAAAAACTCAAAACAAATATTCCAACAAGAAGCACAACAAATGCACACATCACATTATCAACAAATAAAGACAAAAATACAAGTAACTACCAAAGCACACAATAACAAGGGACTAAAAGGGTGACATGAAACATCTTCAAACATACGAATATAAAGCAATTAAAAGGTAAACCGTTTAAAAAACATAAGGAACAAATAAGTATCGAAAATAAGGTAACAGGATTAGTTGAGCACAAACACGTATAAAAAGGTCATAAAAAGGTCATTTAACCTCGAAAAATTTAGAACTAATACCAGATATAATAATATAAAAATTTAAAAAGGGGGAAGGACATTAAAAATAGAATAAGTCACGAATAAGGAATAAGGAATAAGAAACGAATAAGGAATAAGGAATAAGTAACGAATAGGTAACGAATAAGGAATAAATAACGAATAGGTAACGAATAAGGAATAAATAACGAATAGGTAACGAATAAGGAATACATAACGAAAACGAATCAAAAACGAACAAGGAATAAGGAATTAGTAACGAATAAGGAATACGGAATAAGTAATCAACTTGACGTCAATTGAAACGATATTCAAAAGCTAGCATATCATATCATGATAAAGAGTTGCTGCTTATATAAAATCTTTTAAACCAAAGTTCCATTTGACGAAGTTTAAATCCTCCGTTTGAAAATGTTACGGACGCAATAACGAGTTAGTTGGTGTGTATCATAGAAGACGACTGATGTCTTAAAATTGTTCCAACCAAAAGCCCCTTCATTTTTTCCGATTATGACTTATCAAAAATAGATATCACCAGTTTCAGACTAATGTGACTAATACGACAAGATCACTTGTGGATCAAAATAAAATCACCTCAGATTTTTTGTGAGGTTCGTTTTTTTCATCTTTTGTTTTACGTGTTGTGTTTTGTATACTGTTTATCTTTTTGATTGTTTCTAATGCTTTGCCATCTAATTGTCAGTTTGGTTTTAAACTTTTATGTGTGAATGACACTCTGTAATATGTCGTCTTACATTTGCACAATTTTGCTGCTGCGTATTTTTTTTTATAATCACAGGAACAAACTTTGTTTGTTCGGGTTGCTAACACAGTTGTGTATATAGATTGACTTAAGTTCAAGGTCTTTATCTGTTCTATAATTCCCTTCAAAGATGACATGACAGATTTATGAGTTATATGTAATTTTTAAATGATTAAGCAAACTATTTGAAATTGTAAATTGTTTTGCTTTCTACGTCGTATATATCAGATGACAATGTCTTTCTTTACATCTACTAGATTACATTTAAATGTTTAATATTAGAAATAAAACCATAGAAGACAAACAAAAATGAGAACGGTGTTAGATTTATTTAAAGAGGTTGAAATGTATATTTTATGACAAGGTCTTTCTCTATAATTAATCAAATAATATAATAATAGCTTTTGGCGTTACAAAAACACATTAAGTGTATATAATTGCCTTACGTATGCAACATATATTTGACTAGTAACAATAAGTTTGGTGTATACACTTGAACTAAATATGAAACGTAGTATAACTGAATAACGAACTCCAAGAGAAATGTTAAACATAAATTCACCGATCATATGTTAAAATCAAAAGCCCATACACAACACACTGACTCGGTGCATCATTTTTATACATATTTTTTTAAATGGTTTTATAGATAGCTTCACCTCTCATTCAATTTCACTATGTTATAAACTAAAAAAAAGTAATGTCATTCTTTGAACCTAACGAAACAGATGAATTTGTGAATATAACGTAAACAAACAAATAATAATGCAAGGTATCTTATTTCAATTTATTAAGCTGCTTCTACAAATATTCGTTAATACCTTTATATAAATACTAGTATTTTAAACTCGTTTACTCTGACAATTATCTTTAGGTCAAACCAATCATAATATTGAAATAATATGCAAAATATAAACAGAGAAAATGTAGTGTGATTTACAATAAGTAAAGGAACCAAGTTAAACAGAAATTATCAACTTAAGGTATTCGTACGGCCATCGACATTATTAAAACCCAGACCGCATCGTCAGCTATAAAGGGCCCTGAAAAGACAAATGTAAAACAACTTGAACGAGGAAATACCATGTCTGATTTGGTTTAATAAAATTGAGAATGGAAATGGGGAATGTGTCAAAAAGACAACAACCCGACCAAATAAAAAACAACAGCAGAAGGTCATCAACAGGTCTTCAAAGTAGCGAGAAATTCCCGCACCCGGAGGCGTCCTTCAGCTGTCCGCTAAACAAATATATACTAATTCAGTGATAATGAACGCCATACTAATTTCCCAATTGTACACAAGAAACTAAAATTAAAATAATACAAGCCTAACAAAGGCCACAGGCTCCTGACTTAGAACAGGCGCAAAAATGCGGCGGGGTTAAACATGTTTGTGAGATCTCAACCCTCCACCTATACCTCTAACCAAAGTAGAACTAGTTTGATTCGAGCGTCACTGATGACTTGAAGTGGTACAGGCATTTGCATAAGTAGAAAAGGGTGTATTAAACCTTGTTATTAAACATGACATTATAGGTAAAAATGTTAAAAATAATGGTTAGAGTTACAGTTATAATCTAAATCACTAAGAAACCTCAAAACAAATATGTCAAAAAGAAGCAACTACCTAAGCACATAATAACATATTCTACCTCAGGCATAGATCACCTTAGCTGTATTTGTCAATACTTTTAGGAATTTTGGTTCTCAATGCCCCTCAACTTCGTACTTTATTTGGCCTTTTTAACTTTTTTTGATTCGAGCGTCACTGATGAGTCTTTTGTAGACGAAACGCGCGTCTGGCGTATATACTAAATTTAGTTTGGTATCTATGATGGGTTAATTGATGGGAAAAAAACCTAGACAAAACAGTTTCTGTATATCATTATAATCTGGTGACACCTAAGTTGGACAACGGTATACAGATTGACATATTAATTTGCATACATTGCGTAGTACAATATTTGTAAAAGCAAAATTCATATAGAAGGATAAAATAATATTTCGACACATTTAAAAGTTGAGAAACAACGTCGGTTCTCAGTTTTGAAATACACAAAACACGGTATATGGTGGAACGTGTACAAAATGTGTACTTTAAATGTTATTGATTCATTGTCTTGCGATGCCCAATGTAGAAGAAAATGTTGATTGATTTTCTTTATGACGCAAACAAATGTAGACAGCTCTTATGTTTGATCCTTCTCAAACTTTCAAATTTTATAAAGATATTACATTTTATGTTAAAATTATTAATTTTCAGAAAAAAAATCTGTTGAAATGAAAGGCACATCGCAACTTAATCAGTGGTTTATGCATGGTCGTATTATATCCGTAGAGTCAAAATAAAGTCGCTTGTAGCAATAATTTGTAAAACCATAGATGGGATTACATGACAAATACATACACACGTGATAGGGTGAACAAAGGTCTATACCTCATTGACTTTTGTTTCGTGAAGTAAACAGTCACATTAAATACAGCTGACCGATTTGACACTTCTCGTTACTTCACAAACAAGATTAATCAGTTACATATTACAGGCGTTCGTCATTTTAAATATGTTCATATCTATATTACAATACGTATATTAAAATCCAATTGTAAAGAAGTTACACGTGTTTTTGTTTTCAAAGTATTAAATAGGTGTTGATATAATTTGCACTTAGAAAGTTACAGAAATTTGTCAGATAGGGTAAACAGATTAAACAAAAACATCTTAAATTTAAGATCGCTGTCTGTTTTATTTCTAATCATATCATTTTCTTTTTCCGTTTTAAAGTTAAACTGACCGAATTTATTGAAACAAAGTCATGTTGTAAGGCAATGCTTTAAAATGCGATTGCGCATCTCAATGGCTTATTTTATAGTTCTGTTAAAATAAAAGGCAGCTCGCAACATACCCATTCATAAATTGTAAAAAAGGGGCGAAAGATACCAAAGGGACAGTAAATTATATGGATTGGTCCGTCACGTAAAGCAATTTGTTCGATTTATATATATTTTTTATAAATTGGTATTGTTGGATTGCTGTCTATTACATGACTTAGATCCCAATACGTGACTTGGGGGAAATCTTTACAAAGGGGAAACAAATGGATGAATGTTACCTTTATTAATTAATGTATTATGCCAAGAAGTTTGATATTCAGAGATATATTCTTATTCAATTTTTAGCACAAATTCTTACAAAAGCTATTTTTTTATGATCATTTTGTTATAGATATTTATCACATATAATAGCAGCAGCATTATTATTGAAATTCAAACGTTTGACTGATATATTAAAAATATAAACTATTCATGTAGGTTTTAATGATAAAGCAAATTTGGCTCCAATTCGTGGAATTTTGATTATTTTCTTTTAACCGGAAGCTCAGACATTAACATATCTAAAAAGGAGATTTTTGATAAATTATCTCTCTCTCTCTATATATATATATATATATATGCATAGCATGACCTGGTTTGTGATTTTTTGCGTTATTATAACAAACCTACAATATTAAAAGTGAAGGACAATCTATGAAGAACTTAAATCATTTTTTTTTCTACATAAAGTTATTCAGTGATGTTTCAATGAAAGTGACACCGTAAATTACACCTTTAAATTCAGTTGACAAGTATTGGATTCCATCTTATTTTTAACGATCGAAACACAATCCTAAAAAATTTTGTTACACGCAATTTTAAGTATCACTTCGTCCTAGTTAATCTTTACATATCAAGTATATTGACAATAACAAACCTTAAACTACGTCTTAAATTTAATTTAATTTATATAGTGTTACATCTTGCACTGCTTAAATTAACATTTAGGCATGCATTTTTACCTTTTTGATCATTGCTTATATAGCTCTATCTTTTTCAAAAGAGAAGAATCCTGTTATATTTATTAACCTCTCACACCCCTCTCCCCAAAGACAAAATGTCGACATAAAACATTTCTCTATCATATACACACTGTGTATCGATGTCTCACGAACCAATATGGAGCTCACCCTATGAGTTAAATAGAATGGGGTCTGAATAATCTGTCCGGAACCAATCATCTTGTTTTTGTTGAAAACACCAACGTTATTATGGTAATAAGGAGATACAATAAGAAGACAAGTTTTTGTTCAAGAACTTTTCGTATTATTTAGTTACGTTACGGCTTATAAAAAGTATACTCTCTCTGGCTGGGTTATACCACTTAAGAAAATTACAGTTTTAGTCATACTGCCGTGATCTTTTTTCTTACTCTAAAAACGAATTCCCCGGATCAATTGAAACTTTGGCAAATGCTGTGTATGTAAATTATATTAACGGTGTACAAAGTTAACATCTTTAGTAATGCAATTATTTCCACATGTTATTACAATTGAATGAGCCAATGCACTGTTCGTCTATTTGAATATTGGTATTGTTGGATTGCTGTCTGTTGGATCAATTGATATTTCAGTAATTTAAATGCTTGAAAAAAAAATTAATAAGTATTGCGCCACATCCTTTTGTGGAAGAATTATGAATAGTGAACAACGCCTATTCTGTAAAATTTAAAATGCAGGATATGTAAAGTCAAAACTAAAGCTGTGAGTTTGTTAATTGGTATAATTAAAACAATAGGTGCAATTAGAAACGACATGATTATATATTTGGACTTTTGTGGTTTTATTTTTCTTAGTGTTATAAATTCATACTGTGATACAATATAGATTCGTCTCTTGTAGTATTAGTGTATATGTCGTGTACAAGTTGCGATTTTTTACAGGTTATAACATGTACAAAAATATTGTACATGTTATAACTTGTATAACGCAAAAATACAAGTTATAACATGTACAAAAGTATTTCTATTTTTTTCAACAAATGTTATAAACCTCAATAAAATTTTCATCATTTTTTTTATTATTTATTGATGAAAGTGTATTTTGTCCTTGGTTGATAAGGAAATGTCCGGGGGTCAGTATTACGAAGCATTCCTCAGACCAGCTATAAAATACATCTTAAGATAGGACATTTTTTATGATCATCTTATGACTATCTATGGACATATCTTAGACCTTGTCTCAAAGCTGTCTTACTAGGATGATCTTAGCAAATAGTAATCAAAAGTACCAGGTTTATAATTCCTTACGCCAGACGAAAAGATATATCTATTGCTTAATAACAACAAATGTTATTGTATCCGCAATGACCTCTCGAAGGGGTCGTAAATTGAACTTAGTTTGATTTTAACAAACAAAAAAATGAATTCTTAGGTTGTTTGATATGCTACATCTAAACATGTATTTAATTTTTTGATTATGAAACCATTTCAAGTTGGTCCAAATTGGGGTCCAAAATAAAAATGGAATATATATAGGGTACTATGATATGCTCAATCTTACATTTATTTAGACATTGCATGTTAAGGCCCTGTAATCAAATTGGTCCACATTGAGGTCGAAAGGGTTCAAAATTAAACTTTGCTTAAATTCTTGAAAAAAGAATTGGAGTTTTTTTATATGCTAAATCTCTCTGGTTTTTTTAGATTTATAATTTTTGTTTCCTTTTTCAATTGGTCTACATTAACATCTCTTAAAGTTGGTCATAATGTGAGGACTACGAGAGAGGTGTTATACATTATACATTACGGATACAATGACACCTTTTAGTATATCTTTGCTAAGATTATCCTAGTAAGACAGCTTTGAGACGAGGTCTAAGATATGTCCATAGATAGTCATAAGATGATCATAAAACATGTCCTAACTCCTAAGATATATTTTATAACAGGTTTTAGGAATGCTTCGTAATACCGACCCCTGGACATTAACTTATCAAAAAAGGATAAAACACACTTATATTTTTGCGTTATACCAGTTATAACATGTACAATATTGCAACTTGTACACGACATATATATCATACATATACGAAATGAACGTTTCAACACAAAAGGATTTTTTTTTTATAGTTTACTATACAGAAAAGGGAACAATGTTGTTGTATTAATTACAAAGTATAAAACAGCTATCCTCAGAATTTAAATCAGCTATCTGATGATTAACTCAAAAGGTCCAGACAAAATAACTGTCACAATATCAGAATCATATTATAAAAGAATAATTATTTTTGTAAGTGAAGGAAACGACTCTTGAAATGAGGTACGAATGAAATTTACTTTTTAAAGTAGTGCGCCTTTAGGCCTGTTTGTACTGTCACGTTCTGTTCCTTTTCGAGATCTATCAAGAATCTTGACCTGTTCTGTAATGATACACATCGTAAATATAAACTGCTTGTTTTTCTCCTTAATAAGATAATGACGCATTTTGCAATAGTTTATGGACAAAAACAAGCTTAACTAATTTTTTCCTGCTTAAGAAGGGCAATATTTACAGGTTGTAAAAGTGATGTCCACTTAGACTATCGAACTCAATCTAATTTTTGTCATCGATAACGACAATTTACAATTCGTAAATCGTTTGTTGAGCGGGTAATTACTTATTGCACGACATATGATGACAGCTACCCACATGCATGCCGTAATTTAACAATTTGATTATTTATTTTACTATCTCTTTCTTTTTAGAACATTTGTTTTGCATTAGATCCTTTTATTATAGTTATACAAATGGTTTAAACATATTGCAACTTATGAATCTAACATGAATGTTAACGTACAGTGTGTGTGACGTTCTAAATTGTCTGCATGGCATCTCTTATGTTTTTTTTTAACTTCCTGATCGATGCCATTGCTGAAAAATGTTTTGTCTGGAGGACATTCCCACCCACAAATTCCAAAAGTTACTAGGTAAACATGTCCAAAATAGGGGAGCAGCTGTCAATATTGTTTATAAGCTTAATCAAAACACAAACATAAATATGTCAGAAAAAGCACAAAATTGTATAAAGACAAATCACATTTTAAGAAAAAAGATAAGAATGCAACTAACTAAATAGAGTTCACCGAAAACAGACTAAACAGTATAAGCAAAATTCATAAAGACAAATAATATAATACAACGACACATTTATAAGTTGATAAACAGCGTCAGTTCCCAAAATCTATACTTCAAGACAAACGTGTTATATCTGTGAAGTTGATAGGCATATTTATCAATAAGGTATAAGAACCTTTAAAAAAAAGGCGACGAGGTGTTCTTTGACATACCCCTGGTTCATCAACGTTTTGCGCAGACACTGACTACCTTTTACGAAGTCTTTGTACGAGCTAAAATCTCTTGAATACTAAATAAGTTGGAACATGCATCCCAATACAGCTCATATATTGCTGGATGACTGTTAGCTTACATTTACGATATCTCCATGTTTGCTAATACCCTATATTATAAAAAAAAATTCATTTATTCAAATAATCTTTTAAAGCAGTTCGTTCAGAACACACTATATTCTATACAGGCATAAGTAGTAAGCCGTTGTTCAAAACTCGTAAATCTATGGACAAAAGACATAATCGGGGTAACAAACTAAAACTGAGGGAAACGCATTAAATACAAGAGCAGAACAACGACACAACATTAAAGTGTAACACACACAGAAACAGATAAAGCATTAAACAAAATCTGATGAGAATAACAAATATAACATAAAAACCAAATACATGAGTTTGGGATAGAAATGTACCGTGACACGTCTTAGAGTAATGTGAGTTCACATTCAAATATGAGAGAAAACAAACGACACAACGGAAACACAACGTTAAAATGTAGCACACTGAAACGAACTATAATATAACAATGGCAATATTCCTGACTTGATACAGGACATTTTTAAAGACAAAATCATGGTGGGTTGAACCTGGTTTTGTGGCATGTCAAACCTCGCACTTTAATGGCAATGTTAAATATAACATTAAAATGACAACATAATAATACAGGACTACAATATAAAAAAGGAGAACATATTAGACAAAGAAACACATGAATAATAGCTAACAAAAGGCATCAGGTTTAAAATTCAATACGCTAGAAACGCGCTTCGTCTATACAAGACTCAACCATTGCGCCCAGATATAAAAGTTCGAAGGTAAAAAAAGTACTAAGTTGTACAAAGCACTGAGGATCGAGGATCAAAAGTTGAAAAAGGCAGTGCCAAATACGGCTACGGTTTTCTGCTTGGGATAAGAACTTCCTTATTATTAAGAACAGTTTAATATGCTATTGCAAATAGTAAATTTTATCAAATTAATAGAAAAGATATACATGATAAAACTAAAGTATTAATAATTACAGAAAACGAAACCCGGATACATTATGAAGACCAACATAAAAAATAGACACACCCTATTTAGTCAAGGCCTAAACGCGAAAAGTGAAAAAAGTGAAGTCAAATACGAAGTGATGAAAAGGCACAAAAATTACATCATATTTGAAAATCTGAAACGGCAGACATTTTAGACATTTTTTACAATTATAAAAGGCATAATATTTAAGACATTTTTTTCTCGAATTGCTTCATGATGACTTCGAATAACTGAAAAAAAATAGTTTAAAAACACACACAACCCGGAATATTGTGAAAAAGGTAAAATATGTGTACTTTAATATTTATCAATTCGTTGTCTCGCGATGTCAATTATGGATTATGTGTTTTGAATTTATTTTTGACGTAAACAAATTCAAAGACAGCTAACCAATATAACCCTTCTCAAAAATTTACATATATTTGTAAAGAAATTGCATTATATTTTTATATTATCCATTATCAGAAAAATTCTATTAAAATCAAAGTCAAAATATAACTTGATATAGCAATACATTTTGAAAACCATTCATACAGTATATATTTTATAATTTATATATGAAAAATGTAAATTCCATAAGTTTGTATCATGTATCTCTAAATGCAATTATTAAGAAAGTCTTTTTTTCTTCAAATAATGGCAGCTAATCAACTTTGCAGGTGCTCTTAGTTATCAATAGTTGTTCACTATGGTATAACGTTTCAAACAATTACATTCATTTTAACCATGTTAACAATTGTTTGAAATTCGAGTCTATTATTGAAATTTGTTTTTTTTATTTTAAAGTTTAACTGCTAGGTTTTGATGAAACAAAAGCACCCATAGTTTTACCGACTAGATTATTTCTTGCAGGTGTTTGACATTGTCAAATTTCGAATACAAATTTACCAGATAAATCAATAAGTTTGTATCATGGTATCTCTAAATGCAATTAATATTAAATCTTTTTTTTTTCAAAAATAAAATAGCTGTTAATCAACTTTGTTGTGTATAACATGCAGGTGCTCTCAGTTATCGATATTGGTGTCATATGGTAAAACTTTTCAAACAATAACATTTATTTTAAAAATTGCTTTTAAATCCGAGTCTATAATTGAAGATTCTTCATTTTTTTATTTAAAAGTTTAACAGCTAGGTTTTGGTGAAAACAAAGCTACATTCTAAGCCATGCTGTAAAATACAATGAAGCATCACAATGACTAATCAGGTTTAGAGTTTATGTTTCTGATATAACTTATAAGATAAGTTCTGCTGCAATAAAAAACAGTTTGCGACACAATTATTAAATGTAGCTTGCAAATATATCAGATGGGTCCATCACGAAAAGATATTTGTTTAATTCTATATTCATTTCACCAACAAATGTTTACAGGGTCTACATCTTTATGTCATTGTTAGTAACATTTTAAAGGAGTTATTCCTAAAAAAAAAGTTTGGTTAAAACCCCACATATGAATTTCTAATCGTTTAGGAGAGGTTTAATTATTATTATTTTTATTATTATCTCGAATTATCAAAATTAAAATATTTATTTTTTAGCAAGAAACCCTATATAAACGGACTTATATGTACGCCGATTCAACACTTCAACACATTTGTATTAAGATGGAAAAGTTATCCTTATATCAAACTTAATTAGTAAGAGGTTGTTTAACGTATATAGCTAAATGTTTATCATGTTTATAATTGGGAAATAATAAGTTTTTCAAAATTACCAGTACGTGACCTGATAATCATAAAGATAACGAAATAATAAGAGGCATATTACCTTAAAAATAGATTTGTTACGCAAAAAAGTTTATTTCGCAGAATGATTATTTTCATTTTTTTACACTAATTAATACAAAAGGCTTTATTCTTATAAATATTTTGCTACAGATATATATATGGTGTTTATTGTTTCATTAATAATATCATCAGCTTCACTCGTGAAATTAAAACGTAAAATAATTTGACTGATATATTAAAAATGTAAACTATTTACGTAGGTTTTGATGATAAAGCAAATCTAGCTCTAATTCGTCGAATTTTGATTTTTCCTTTTAATCGGTAGCTTAGTTATTAATAGATCTAAATAGAGGATTTCTGATAAACTCTCTATATATATAACATGACCTGGTTTGTGCTTTTTTGTGTTACTATCACAAACGTACAATATTAAAGGTGAAGGACAAGGTTTTAACTATGACGAACTTACATCATGTTTGTATACATTAATACATGGGACGAAAGATACCAAAGGGACAGTCAAACCATAAATCTAAAACAAACTGACAACGCCATGGCTAAAAATGAAAAAGACAAACAGAAAAACAATAGTACACATGACACAACACAGAAAACCAAACAATAAACAACACAAACCCCAACAAAAACTAGGGGTGATCTCAGGTGCTCCGTAAGGGTAAGCAGATCCTGCTCCACATGCGGCACCCGTCGTGTTGCTTGTGTGATTACAAATCCGGTAAATAGTCTAATAGTCTAATTCGGTAGGTCAAAGTCATGAATGGGAAGGGGAATGTAGTTACGACGTAAGGAACATATCCGATATCATTTGTGAAACGGTTATTCCATAACGGTCAACCAACTCGTGATGGCGTCCGTAAAATTTACGAAGGGATGATTTCAACTTCACCATTTGGAACTCTTGGTTTAATTGCTACCTTGTGAGCAGTAACCCTCTATCAAGAAAATCATGATAGGAAATGCAAGCACGGGAATATCGTATCAATTGGGAGTTATATACCCCGTATGCAGGTGCTGCTGGAATGTTGCTACTAAGAAATGGAAAGTTCACAATTGGAAAGCTGAAATCATCTCTTTTGTCGTAAAGTTTTGTCTTCAACCGACCCTCATTGTCAATTTCTAGATGTAAGTCAAGATACAAAGCCGACTTAACTGTATCTGTAGTATCCTTTATCTCCAATTCGATGGGATAGATGCGTTCCACATAGTCACCAAATTATGCATTGTTTAGTGAAAGAACGTCATCTATATAGCGGAAAATAGAGTTAGTTCGTGATGTTGATATGATTATATGTTTTCAATGGAAGTGACAGCGTTAATTACACCCTAAAACTTATTGCACATGTTTTGGATTCCATCTTATTTGTACCGATCGAAACACCATCCTAAAAAATGTTTTAACATACAATTTAAAGTTACACGTTGTCCTAGTTAATTTCCATATAGTTAAAGAAGGGGGAAAATACGTCTTAGATTTTGTTTGATTTAAACAGTGCAACATATTGCACTGCTAAAACAGTTAAACACTTTCTTTAATGAAGTAGGGCATTATTAATATCCGAGCTTTTTTGGCTTAACGTTCTGGGTGGTATAAAATCATACAGTGATACATTATAGACTCGTCTCTTGTATTGGGGTATATATCATATATATACGAAGTGAACATTACAGCACAAACGTATTTCTTTTCATACAGAAAAGAAAACATTGTACTAGTATTACAAAGTATAAGTCAACTACATGTATCCTCAGAATTAAAATCAGCTATCAGATGTTTAATCAAAAAGTATGATACAAAATACATGTCACAATAACAGAACCACATTAAGAATTATCATTTTTGTACATTTTTGTATGTGAAGGCAACCAGTCTTGAACTGAAGTTTGCTTTTATGCGTATTTGCACTTTACTGTTCTGTGTCTTATTTAGATATATCAAGAACGAAATGACCTATTCTGTATTGATACACATCATAAATATCAATCGTTTGTGTCATCTTTAATATCAAACAGACGCATTCTTTCAATAGTTCATACTTTTTGACTGAAAACAAGCTTAACTCAATCTTCCTGCCTAAGGAGGACAATATTTACCAATTGGAATTTAAACTATGGAACTAAAGCTAAATTTTGTCATCGGTAACGACAATTTACAATATTTAAATCGTTTCGTGAGCGGGTTATTAGTTATTACACGACACATGTTGACAGCTTCCCACATGTATGCCGTTCTTTAACAATTTGAATACATTTTTATTTTCTCACTATTACTTTTAAAATATTTCTTTTAAATAATTGATTTTTGTTGATGTCATACAAATGGTTCAAACAAGTGTCATTGATGTATCTAACGTTAGAGTAAAGTGCAATTGACGTACTTTATTGTCTTTGCGGCATTTCTTATTTGTTTAAGAACTTCATGATCGATGCCAAAGCTGAAAAAAAAATTCTCCTATAAATTTTTGTTGATATGAAATCTAGAAAATATAAATAGAACGATGATGAATAATTAAAGACTAACTTTATTATATCTCAATTATAGATTGCCCTAGCTGTATTCAGCACAACTTGTTATAAATCGAGATTGTTTAAACTTTGTTAATATTTGGCGTTTCATGTGGTTTGATTCGAGTGCTACTGGTGAGTCTTGTGTAGACAAAATATACTTCTGTTGATTAATTCTATCAGCCTGGTTTCTTGATCAGTTTATCTCTTTCAAAATTTGAATGGATAAGTTGTTGAAAGGACAAACAGTGTAGTGAACTACGAACATGTTAATAGAGCTTAGTATCAAAAAGATTGTAGAAAGCAACAGAAAAAAGCCAACATTGACAAATAAAAGGATTTGGATCATAACGTATTCATTTGGTCTTCACATATTCATGAATTTGTGTCAATCAATTTATCATGGTAACAATGCTTTCAAAATATCAATGTTGTCTGTTCTATCACATGACAATTCAAAGAATTTCCCGTCGTAAGATTAAGACCGAATTATATTGAATTCTGTTAAAAAGGTAACTGTTTACATGATCTACCTCGAACTGTCTATTTAACCTAATTTTGTGGAAATTCAAGTTCATATTTTTTCCAAGTAATTCAGCCATATATAGATTTATTTGATACATCACTGTGAGACAACTAGCTTGAATAACTTCCGTTCTTTTGTCTGTTATGACGTTCAAATTAACGAAAATACATGTAAGAAATAGGAAAAGGTTATAGTTTAAAAATTGTACAATGTCATTCAGTTATTGCGTGATGTTTTTTTCTTTTCTAAATGTATTCTAAAACCCAGCTGGTAGTATTGCTAAAATAAATAAATTGTTCAGCAAACATGATGTAGCCTGGATAGCCAGTAGAAAGACAAATATTACAATACAGTCATTTTAAATGACTGATTGCAATTAAATGATAGGGGGAGATACATAACAAACATTTAAATTATTAGGTCAAAAATCATTTGAGAGCACCAATGCAACATACGATGAGATAATGCATGTGTTCAGGTAATTACCACTGAACTACTCATGACTTTCGACAGGCACAAACATGATATGGCGGGGTTGAATATGTTTGTGATCCCAACCCAACCCTAAACATGAAACAGTGATGTTTGAGAGCAACATAACAACAAACTATATAAAAAAAGCAGAAAAAGTTAATTATAAGGCAGAAATTCATTATATAAACTCATTTCGAACGTGGCAGGGTATTTTTACATCCTCTTTATGACAATATAGACACAATAAACATATATGATAGTACTCGCAGTTAGTGACAGCTAGTTCGAAGCCAATAACTACTAGGGAAAACATCTATCCCACAGTAAAACTAGTGCACATTCAAAAACATATATTCTAGAATAAACATATCATTTAAAGATAGAGGAAATATCCATACGCAATGTGAAAATATAAGTACATGTTGCTATACGTTAAACGTGCATGGAATGACCATTCAACTCGGATCGAATCTATAACAACAAATGTGGTATGATTACCAATGAAATTTACTGTCCACAAGAGACCAAATTGATCATCGTACAGGCTTCAACAACATTATGTAGTCGAAACACGCGTCTGGCGTATACACTTATAATCCTTGTACCTTTGATAATTATTTACACCAGTGGGTGGATGCAACTGCTGGTGGACGTTTTGTCCCCGAAACTATCAAAAGCCCAGAAACCAACACTTCGGTATGGACAAGAAAATCAAACTTTTTGTCGGTCTTTATTGATGTTATTATAAATTTACTTTTTGCAAAAGTATAAATTTTTCGAAAAACTAAGGATTTCCTTTTTCAAGGCATATATTACCGTAGCCGTATTTGGCAAAACATTTTTGAATTTTGGTTTCAAAGTGCTTTCAACTTTGTATTTGTTTTGGCTTTCAAATTTTATCTGAGCGTCTAGGTTGAGTTTTATAGACGAAACGCATGTCTGGCGTATAAGATTATAAGCCTGGTACCTCATATTACTATTTTCAACACTTGATCAATGCCATTGATGGTGGACTGCAGTGTTTGCATGAATATCAATTATTTGGTAATTTTTATAAACTTTCTGGTTACAAAAATATATATGTTTATATTAAATATGGTAGATTGATTCAGTTAATAATTAAAAATTATGCATATTCTATAGTATAGAATCATGCATTGCATACCATTGACAAATTTAATAAATGGGAATAAATAAAAACATTGTATATTTCAGAGTATAATGTTACAAATGCTTTTAAATTAGTCCAGTTATCATGAACACTGAAGGTTAAAAAAAAGTGTAAAATTTAGAAAAAACAAACATTAAAGAACGCAACATATATATATAATTTGCATGATACATTGTAATCCTTAACATAATCTTTACTTTATTATTATATCTATTATTTTATAATATACGTAAATGAAATTGAGAATTGAAACGGGCAATGTGTAAAAGAGAGAAAACAACCAGACAAAAAAGCGGAAAACAGCATCGAAATCCCGCACCCGGAGGCGTCATCGTTGGCCCCTAAACAAAAGTGTGTACTAGTTATGTCATAATGGACGTCATACTAAACTTCGAAATATATAAATGACCTAAACTTAAAACCATACAAGAATAACAAAGGCCAACGGCTTCTTCTTCCTATATGCGTATCATCTGCATTGTCTCTGGTTTAAACATTATCTATAGGTTGCATTTCTGTAAATATTGACCAAGCAATTTTCCATAGGAGCTCCTTTTACAGCTAAAACGGTACCACTTGTACTATGAAGTTTTGAAAATAATCTTATCCTAGAATTGAAAGTTCATATGCACCAAAAAAAAAAATCAAAGGTCAACATATAGGGCTGTGAGGCAAATTTCAACGTGCATATGCCCTGAACGTCTCAGAGTTTAAACTAACACTAATTTTCTTAACTCCCTCTTCCTCGAATGAAACGTTTCCAAAGATTTCAATGTAAACAATATGCACGTTTTTATTTACTGGTAATATTTACAAGTTCTGTCTCTGAGATATGGAACACAGAGAGCATAACTGGGAACCAGTATGTAAACAACATTAATTTTCTATGAATATTCAATTACTTCCAAAAAGAGGCGTGTTTTGAGCAACAGCTGTATTTATAAAGTGCAACCTATATTGACATTTATTCATATAGAAAACTCTCTAAAATCAGTTTTTCTCACATTAATACTCATTTATCAGAATTATAGTCTTAAATAAATCACTGTGTATACTCTAAGCTTATCTTTACTATACATTTTATACCCCCTTCCCTGCTTCAATTTTTTAAAAGAATTTGAAAACAAGACTTTAATTATTGCCAGCTTACCCTATTTGCATATTTTCTGATAAAAAATGCCTAGAACCTGTTAAAAACTGTTTTGATAACATATTGAAAGCATATCAGAACTATAAATATAATGTTAAGCGGTCAATCATTACAAATATTCAAGATTATATAAAGTATTCAATCCAGCCTCTGTCTCCAGTCCACATCTTACTGTATGCCTATTTGTCAATTAAAGAACACATGTTCTGCCTCAAATGGTCAATTTAGAATTCTTGTCACAACAGAATCATCTGTAACCATATATCTGACACAATTTAGCTACTATATATACTAGAAGTGTTAAAACAAAGCCATATTTGCAATAGTTGTATGTATGCAGATACCAGTCTGAGATATAAATTCACTTAAAATGTTGTAGAGATGCCTGCTAAAATTTGATGTTTGCATAACTTCCAAGCATAGTTATTGTTTTCTATATCAAGGACTTTATAATGATAAAATCATAGCATTTACAAGCTAGATTTTTTTTTTATGACCCAGGGGGTAGGAAATTTTGTATGTTTTTTTTTACCCTGGGGCCGTAAATTTCCTAAATCACTCTGATATTTCTAGCAATTTGAAATATTTAGTACACATTCAGGATAGAACACACTAATGTAAGTTTTCTTGAGATCTTTTTGTTTTTCTAGCTTGTATTTATTATGACGTGGTGAAAAAAAAGCAGATTTAGGTGGTGCGGCTTACTTTTGGGTTATCGAATGACACAAATACCCCATAAATTATATTCAGGAAGGATCTATGAGTTTCAATGACTGTGAAGAGTAAAATATAAGCACTTCTTAACAATTTAACTTACAAATATGCAAATATTATGACTTAATTTTGTATCCAGGACTTTAAGTAAACTATGCATACATTGTACTTTAAACTGTGAATTTATGCTGAGTCATCATATGTAAGGCCCAGGATTCTATCAATCTTCGTTTAATATATATCAAACTTCATATTTGAGTTAATTTCTTTAAAATCTTTTAAATAAAGCAAATTTGGTTATATTCTGAAGGTTCCCCCTTTCACCCTATATAGGTTGCAATTCTGTAAATATTGACAATGCAATTTCCCACAGGAGCTCCTTTAACGGCTGAAACTATACTTTTTTTACAAATATTTTACCCTGAAGTTTTGAAAAATCTTATCCTAGTATTGAAAGTTCATATCCACCACAATTTTGTTCAAAGGTCAAAATAAACAGATGGGTGCGGTCCTAACCTTGACATAAGTTAACTTGGAATTAACTTATTGACTGCTTTCTAAGTTAACTTCAGATTTTTTAAGCAGTCAAGCAAGTTAACTTCGTCGTCTGTGGACCAGGCCTACTGTCTGCTTTTATAGAACTGCTACAGACCTATCGACAGGTCTGCTCCAGACCAGACCTGTGGACAAGTCTGCTTTTAACCAGTCCGAAGATCAGGTCTGCCCCAGACCAGACCTGTGGACAAGTCTACTTTTGACCAGTCCTGGGGACAGGTCTGCTATTGACCAGACCTAGGGACAGGTCTGCTTATGACATATCACCGTGTTTAACAGTTTTCATATCAGACTTGAGCTTTAATCAAAATATGTAAAAACATTCGCATTGTTTTTCCACAGATATCATTTATTATTTACTCGCTAGACTCTACAATAGATATAGGAAGATGTGGTGTGAGTGCCAATGAGACAACTCTCCATCCAAATAACAATTTAAAAATTAAACCATTTATTATACAAATTTTCTTTTTTTATTTGATAAACTGAATTTTAATGTGCGTATTATTATGCGTTTACTTTTCTACATTGGTTACAGGTATAGGGGGAGGGTTGAGATCTCACAAACATGTTTAACCCCGCCGCATTTTTGCGCCTGTCAGGAGCCTCTGGCCTTTGTTTGTCTTGTATTATTTTAATTTTAGTTTCTTGTGTACAATTTGGAAATTAGTATGGCGTTCATTATCACTGGACTAGTATATATTTGTTTAGGGGCCAGCTGAAGGACGCCTCCGGGTGCGGGAATTTCTCGCTACATTGAAAACCTGTTGGGGACCTTCTGCTGTTGTTTTTTATTTGGTCGGGTTATTGTCTCTTTGACACATTCCCCATTTCCATTCTCAATTTTATACTTATATAAATAAAAAATTGCCTTACAATCACACAGAGAGTTTTTTGTTATAAGAAGGCCGATAGAAAAGTAATCCAACGCATCGGAACAATTATATATCACGGGATATCAACAACATTGTCGACGTTGCTTCGTTCCCCGTTTTTCTCTGTCCCTTCCTAAATTTTTTATGCATAAATTTATACATGCATGGATATTTCATTGTTATTCAACTTGTTTGCATTGGATTTACTATTCTATTTTCCGCAGAATATTCTAACAGAAATTGTACAGTGTCCGTAAGCAGACGGTGTGGTAAAACTATCAACAATCTCGTCATATTCTTCAGATTAATCGACAGATTTTTCTTTGCTGATTATAATATTGATATATGGGACGTCCCAAAATTATACGCAATGCACACTTAATTTTATACTGAAAAAGTTGTCACTTGACGTTTAACTATAAGCAAAATCAATCAACCGACAAAATAAATAAATAGTATACTATTCTCAGAAGAGAACCTCATATACTTTTTTTTTTTTTTTTATTAAATCAGTGTAAATAGTACAAATGAAATCAGACATGTATGTCAGTGTTGGTACTTTGATAATGCGGCATAATAGTTTTGATTTACACACCATCATGAACTACTATATATGTAGTGACTGTTATTATGAATAAAGAGATGAAATGCTGAGACTTTTTTAAGCATTAATAGTTTTCCAATATTATTGAGTACGTGTACATTTTTGGTCCTACTAATTAAAATGTGCACAGGAGCGACAGGAAAAGACATTAAGGTGCTCTGTACAGTACTATGCAGGTATATAGATATGCAAATAAAAGTGCACATATGGTCAATTTTGATTAAATACTTTTTTTAGTCAGAATGGGGTATTAGAACTACTAAAATTTTGTTACGTATCAAAATTTTGAATAAAAAAAGGACATGCTGGCACCATAAATTTATGCGAACAAAAGTTTGTTGTCATTGTATTTCGATATTGTTGTCCATTGTAATTATATATTGAATCGTGACATAAAAAAATATGGCTGATATACTATGCGGGTGTATAGATTTACAAATAAAAGTGCACATATGGTCAGTTTTGGTGGATGCGGTCAAATAATGTTGTTGTACAAATCAGCATGAGGTATCAAAACTACTGAAATTTTGTTACGTATCAGTATTTTGAGTAAAAAGAGGACATGCTGGCACCCTAAATGTATGCGAACAAAAATGTGTTGTTATTATAATGCAATATTGCTGTCCATTGTATTATTTTAAACCTGATGCTTTTTGTTACCTATTAATCATGCTTTTCTTTGTCTAATATGTTCTCCTTTTTATTTGTATTGTAGTCCTGTAATATTATGTTGTCATTTCAATGTTATATTTAACTTTGCCATTAAAGTGCGAGGTTTAGCATGCCATAAAACCAGGTTCAACCCACCACATTTATTCCCCTTTAAAAGTGTCATGTACCACGTCAGGAAGATGGCTATTGTTATAATATTATTCGTTTCTGTGTGTGTAGCATTTTAACGTTGAGTCGTTTGTGTTTTCTCTTATTTTTGAGATATTGAGAATAAACGTGGCACGGTACTTGTCTATCCCAAATTCATGTATTTGGTTTTGATGTTATAATAGTTATTCTCGTGGTGTTTTTTCTGTTGCTTGGTCCGTTTCTGTGTGTGTTGCGTTTCGGTGTTGTGTCGTTGTTCTCCTCTTATATTTAATGCGTTTCCTCGGTTTTAGTTTGTTACCCCGATTTTGTTTTTTGTCCATGGATTTATGAGTTTTGAACAGCGGTATACTACTGTTGCCTTTATGTATTATACATGTTTTACATTGAATCCTGACATGAAACATATGGCTGATTTACTATGTGGGTATATAGATTTACAATTTAAAGTGCACATATGATACATATGGTCAGTTTTGGTCAATGCTCCTTGCGGTCAATAATTTTGTTGTACAAGTCAACATCAGTTATCAAAACTACTAAAATTTTGTAACGTATCAGTATTTTGAGTAAAATGAGACATGCTGGCACCCTAGATTCAAGCGAACAAAAATTTGTTGTCACTGTATTGCAATATTTTTGTCCATTGTATTATACATTGAATCCTGACATGAAAAATATAGCTGATATACTATGCGTGAATATAGATTAACAAATAGAAGTGCACAAATGGTCAGTTTTTGTGGATGCGATCAAAACATTTTGTTGTACAAATTAGCTTGAGGTATCAACACTTCTGAAATTTTGTTTCGTATCAATAGTTTGATTAAAACGAGGACATGCTTGCATCCTGAATTGATGCGAACAAAAATTTGTAGTCATGTGTTTAAATGATTTAACTATTCTGATTGTGGTTGCATAGTTTAGGGATTATAACTAACAAGGACGTATACAACTAACATCAAGTATATATATACTTCTTTTCAAAGATATACATAATAAAATGCATTGAATTTGTTATTCAGCACCCGTTATCGTTCTAACCAAAATCGTTTTTATAATAGATAGATTGTCAGATCACAGATAAATTTGTGTTAAATGCAACGTTTTATGGGTTCTTAATTTTCAAATATTTGTATTTAATCCTGTTTATAAATCGGAAGTATAAATTTTACTTTATTTTCGATGTTTATACTACGAAACAAAGATATGAAAACTCTTTTTAAAAAATCGATGTAGAGCGGTCCTGGTTACAAGTTAACTTAGTGTTGAGCAGACCAGTCAAAAGTTAACTTGGGAACAGGTCTGGTTTTGATCGGATTTGTCAAAGCAAAAGTTAACTTATGTTAACTTTGTGGCAGGACTTGTTTCGAAGTTAACGTATGTTAACTTTATGACAGGACTGGTTCCGAAGTTAACTTATGTTAACTTATGACAGGACTGGTTCGAAGTTAATTATATCAATAGCGGACCTGTTTTCAAGTTAATTTTTTGGCAGACAAAAAAACAGTCCGAGGACCAAGTCCGCTTTTCAAGTTTAACTAGATATTGGTCCTACGACTGGTCAGTCAGTCTAAAATCCAGTCACAGGTTAACTTTGACCAATCCAAATGACTGGTCATCAAGTTTACTTGCTGTACAGGTTAGGACTGCACCCATCTGTACGGCTGTGTGGCATTTTTTCAACGTAAATATGCCCTGTACGTCTCAGAGTTTAAACTTACACTTATCTTCTTAACTAACCCTACCTCGAATAAAACGTTACCACAGATTTCATTGTAAACAATATGCACGTGATTATTTACTGTAAACATTCACAAGTTCTGTCTCTGAGATATGGAACACAGAGAGCATAACTGGGAACCAGTATGTAAACAAAATTAATTTTCTATGAATATTCAATTACTTCCCAAAAGAGGTGTGTTTTGAGCAACAGCTGTATTTACAAAGTGCAACCTATACATGAACTGTCTTTAGTTATGCATGCAGTGTTGTTTTGTAGTTCTTTCTTTGTAATTGTATCGCAATTTTTTTAATGTTGGGATTATTCGTACATGCAGCTTGACATTTTGGTTAACACTTATGTATTGTTGCCCTAAAATAAACATCTGTTAATGAGATGTTTGATAAATATCTCCTTTACTTGAATCTAGCATCTCCGAGTTGAGCGAGAATATATCTATGATATAACATAATGCGTGAGTTCTCAATCTGTTGTTTTAACATACTAATCGCTGATGGTATTCCACGTTCATCTCAGTAAGTCATTTCAGAAAAGGTGTTACTTATAATATTTAGTATATTTATGTTGCTTGTATAGAACGATCATTATAGCAGGCTTTGAATATCATACTTGATTTGATTAATGGCATATTTAACCGAACAAAATCTAAAATAGTAGAAAAACGGAATCGTGAGCATGTATGTCGTAGAATGTATGCCAACTCAATAGATGAGAAAAAAATGGATGTTTGATCCTACAGCTCAAAATCACGACCCAGTTTGAAAGTTGAAAGCAATGGAACTTGACAAAAGCGTTTGAAAAGCAAACGAGAAAGACCTTTCAAAAACAAACACCCACACAATGACATGGCACAAATCTAAAACCGACCAAAAACACAAACATCAGTTTACAAAACACATTCTAGACAACTATAGACTGAGACGCACGAAACCACCTAAAACCTTATCTGCCTTTAACCAATCCGGGTCAATATCACACTTATCTAAATGAACTCAACAGGTGAGCGAAGCAAGACATGTATGTGTTGTGATAATTGATATGCTTCTTTTTTTAAAAAGTGACAGCGCCTAACCATGTGTGCTGAAGAGGACCGTTTAATGTATGCAACTTTGTATTCAAATACTTAAATATCTATACAACATAATGTGTAAAAAGGATATTGTTTACCTGACGAGCCACTCCACAAAAAAATGTTTAGGTTTTGCTTATTCACGGAAAAAATAAATATTACTAACTCCGAAAAATTAACCACATTTGTGAATATGTAACCTTACCCTTTTCTTTTCCGGTAGGACGATTTTGATTTAATATTTCAAAACCATATTAGTTCAAAACATAAGTACATTCAATAATGCAATCAAGGCAAAAACATTAACGAAGGTTTATATCTCTCTCATTTCTTCTTGTTCAGAATATTATATTAAATCAAAGAAATTTTCCTGTGCAACGTTGGACATTATTATGGTCACGGTCAGTTATTATTAATTATGGAACGATACAGCATCTGAAAGTTCACTGATAATGGATGTCGGCTTAAAATTTTAATTTTACTTATCTATGTAATTTCGGGTTGAGTCACTTAAATGCGAATCACTTCTATGGTTGAAATCTATTCCACAAGTTCGCTTAAACGATTAACTGAGGACCTCAAATAAAAAAAGGTTGGTCTGAATAATATGTTATTAATGAGCTTAAAGGGATGAAAACTCACGTCAAATATCACGATCTTAAAACAAAAATACCGCTGTTACGACATTTCGCAACTTACAAAAAAAAAGTTGTTGATATCTGATACGGTTTTTGATAAGAAGTGAAAATCAGCCAAAATCAACATCCTGAAGATATATACAACAACATCTTATATTTCAGTATCACCTGTGGTCATTTGTATTTTTTAAGGGTTGTTACATGTATTTTAACATTTATATAAAATATTTTGTCAGAAATATGACAGTTGTTATCAACTCGTTCAATTTCTTTGAGCTTTTGATTTTGGCATTTGATAAGGGAATTTGCTTTTTGGATTTTCCACGGAGTTTAGTATTTTTGTGATTTTGTTGTTTGTGCTTGTAAGTTGGCATTTTTTTCTTTTTGCATCAAGCATATTAATCATTGTTTTGAAAACAATACTTTGGTTTTTGAAATGTTTTTAAATTGCTAGCGGCTTAGTTTAATCCAACTTATACTATCTGTTATCCGAAATCTGTTCTGGCTCATCATGTAATTATTGCAAGGGTAAGCATGGTAAGGAAACATGTGTTTTTTGCGCGGAATGTGCCTTGGCATTGTATTAAAGTACCAGATAAGTGTTAATTGGTTTATTTTGATTTATATATTTTTGTATATTGAAATATATTTGTTCATACATCTTGTTATTCTCTTTGTGTTATACTTTATTTTATTTTATTTTTTTATCAGCGCCTCTTCTAATTTCGCCTTTGCTTGATCTTGTTCCTTCTTTGTTCTTTTGTTCCAATATTCTTTTTCTTTAGAAACTACAAAATAAATTACAAGTATCTACTTTGTCTGAAATTATCCTCACATATTCAAAGGATTCTCACATATACTCAATTTTCTTTTTTTTATGCTGAGCAATCTTGACTGAGTAAATTTATTCTATGCATTGGAAAATTATTAGAACGAATTATTAATGATCTCAATTTGTATCAACAAATGTTTGGAAGTGAATTGCATCTTATTTTTATAGAACCGGAGTGACAATAAGAAAACAACCTATCAGCGGAACCAGAATTACATATGAAACCTTGTTTTTTTCTGTTTCATTGATTTAACACTAGTAATGTTAAGGACCCTTAACAGCTTGTTGCCCGGTATAAGCCAAAGCTCCGTATTGAAGGCCGTCCTTGGACTTATACTTATTTATTCTTACAAATATTTATTTTGATGGAGAGTTGTATCATTAACACGCATACTACATCTTCTAATATCTAATTATAAAGTATCAAACCCAGTACCTATAACGTACGGTACAGAGCAAAAACTAGGGTACACTGGAAGAACTATCGCAGGATCAACAGTGAAAGAGTAATTATCGAATTATATTTGATGTAGTGTAACATATAAATTAAGTAGCAGGTTTGGCCATACCAATCTTTGTTATCACATTAACATCAACTGGGAATAATAAAATAACAAGGAATGTCAGCATCAAAGGGTAAAATCAATGAATTACTTTCGTTAAATAAAGCTTGTTTTTGCAAATGTATTTTTATTTGAAATAAACGTTGTTGTGTAATTTTTCTTCATCCGAATTCTGGAGGAATCGTTCTTTGTTGCCAACTGTTTTATCATAATTGAATTAATAATCAAATAGTGTTTGAAACGCGTGTTGGTGAAAATACAAAATTTAAATCCTGTCAGTTTAGTCTATATGCCATGATTAGCCAAATTTGTGTTCGACTAATAAATGAAAAAGTTCTTTATAAGTTCTCTTTTTCACTTTTGTAATACCATAACATCCGCAAGCATGACTTATGCCAGTCTCTAAACAAAACAAGTATCATTTGCATAATTCTGCATTTCAACTTTGAAAATGTATATTGTTTATTTCGGTAGTTTTCAGCTCAACCAATCTCGACTGGTATTGGCGTTATAAGTTGGACACATTCATGACATTATGAGAATGAAAAATTGAAACTAAAATAAAAACATGCCTTAGAAAACGAATGATGACAACCAGTAGTTAAAAAATACATATCGAATACCAACCTGTTTGTGGAAAAGACAGACATATTACAGACATTAGGACCATACAAACACCAAAGATTATAAATAACTCTTTATCTGAAATAGATATCATAAATATACATGTCATAGTCAGACTCGAAAATTAGACAAAAATGAAAATCATTAACCTTTCGTATATCTTAAAGGCTGGTAAATGAGTTAGACATTTTAGTAAAACATATTGGAATCATTGAGGGATGCTTAATGTGCGAGTCAAAAGGACATCTGGTTATACATGTATATGATTCGTACACACGAGATATCATCTTAGAGTATTTTTATTTGTTATATCTGTAATACTATACCATTATAATTGGTTAATTGAAATCGAATAAACATTATGTCGATATTCGGTACAGGTCCTTCAAATGTAGGTGTCAAACTGACAAATTTAAAAGTAAAATTATATTACAAACACTTATTTGGCCAATTACATCAATACTTCAATTTATGAGTTTGCATATTATTTTGGTAGCTTTCGTCTCTCGTTATTTTCTACCCATATCAACTACTAAAAACTGAACATATACAAATGTTTGTTTATTTGACAATTATATTTCATCTTTTTATGTGAGCTTACCTTTGCACTTGTTTTCCAGTAATCCACTAGCATAGGCAATACTAATAGTTAAACACATCAATAGAATACAAATGATAAATCTCGTTGCTGAAGCGAAAAAAGATCAAAAAGGTAATCTTATGTAGCTGAATAATTTCTCCAAAGAAAATTGAAAAAAACGATTTCTTATCAAATGGGAAAATCAAACGAATTAAAGAAAAAAACTGTCACATTACTGAACTTGTATACGACTTTAATGAATAAAGTATTATAAATATCAATGCAATCTTTTCCCAGTAATCTACTCACATAGAACATATTACTAACAAAACACAGCAATAATATTTTTGTGAAAAATGTTGTTGTTGAAAGGTCAAACCATAAAAGGTAATCAAACGGAACTGGATAAACTTTTCCAAATAAAAAGACAAATAATAGTTAAACCGAACTCCAATTGACACTCAAACCTCTAACACTCAAAATGATAAAATGTAGTTCTGTATTTTTGTTATTTGCCTTTGTATTTACAAATATTTAGTTACATTGAGTTACCTTCTTTTTTTCTTCTCTTTTCGTTTCTGTTACACAATTTTTCATGTGTATGTCATTGAGGTGTTCCGTCATTAATAGTGTCTATGTGTATTGACATGTTTTAGTCAATATTACAAAAAGCGAAGAAAAACGCAGTGATGTTATGGATGTGAACATTTATATTTATTGTATCTATATCAACTTCTTTGAACGTTTTTATCATTTGTTCATTCTTATTTATTGCATCTCAGCTTAAAAAATCATTGCGTACGTCGACACCAGAATTCCCAAAAAGTAAAACTATTCTTACCAATGAAAACATTTGTTCAAGGCCACGACACTACTGAGTATAGTATAACATTGCCAGTGATTAATAATATTTTTAAGTAACACATTTTCAGTAGGATTATTCAATGTAAACACTGGTAAATTAGTTAGTTATCAGTAAACGTTTTCACCTTTGCATGGTTGTAGAAAAAAACTTAAGTATAAATTACCATGGAAGCAATTTTTTCTACAAATACAACACTTTCTACACCAATTGTATATAACATAATCTACTGCATCTAAAAAAAATGAAATAAATGTCTTTTCTGTAAAATTTTAATCCTGGCTCTTATCTTTGATGAGTTTATTCTGGACAATTTTTTATAAAAGACATAAATGTTTAATATTTATTTGGCAAGAACGCCCAAGATAAGGATCAGAATGGTTCATCTGAAAGGAACATTAATATCTGTAATACATTTATTTCACTAATGTTAGCGTATTTACTTTGCCTTAATATTAGATGTGTATATGCCAATTAGTTTTTCTTTGTTTAAATAGTTTTTCCTTTATATATTAATAAAGATTTAGAATGTTAAGTGTATTGTTGACTGCTGAACACCAGTTTTGTCAAGTTTACGTTTAATAAATTTATGAAGATGTGATATAAGTGTTAATGAGACAACTCTCCATTTTTTTCAAATTTAATAAATGTAAACCATTATAGGTCAGAGTACGGTCTTCAAAACGGAGCCTAATTTTTGTTTTGCTCATACACTGTTGTCCATATAATATTGGATGTGTTCCGAACTCAAACAAGCTCAAACACATCAAACGAATGAAAAATAATAGTAGTCTTTCAGAATTGGTCTTCCATTATCATGCTTATGTACAATATGATAAGATACCAATACAACGTTGTATAATAATCATATTATGATGACTGATATTAATCTAAACAAAATAATTAGCTACACAACTAAAAGCATCTCAACTCAAACTAAAATTAAAACCTGTAAAAACAAAACAATTGATAAGTTTGAGTCATTATTGCACTTGACGTATATCAAAAATTACCATATAGATGTCAAAATGATGAAATTATCACACTGTTCAAGGTAGACAGTTTAGACTTTTTGGAATTTAACATAGTACAAAAAATGTTCATATATATTTTCATGCATATATACAAATGAAACATAAAAAAATTAAATAACACATAATTTGTTATCCACCTTCAATGAACATTCAAATTAAGAATATAACCCACAGTTGTTAATTAATAGGATATGGAAAGCTAATGAATGCTAATCCATAGTGAAATAAAATTTTTTGATTTTTTTTTAGACCTACTCGGAAAAATGCATTGTATAGCTCATAATTAAAATGTTTACACATTTATATAATATTGTTGGTATACATTATAAACATGAAACAGTATTAGACACACTACATATTGTATGCTTGCATAAACTTAGCCAAATGGATATTTATTTAAAGCCTAAACATTATGACATTGTTAACATTATATACATGTTTGAATTTTAATATGTTTCACAATTCCGGTAATTAGTTTACTGTCTTCAAATGACGCAGCTAATTTCAAAGTTATTGTGAAACTGCTTATTCCAGAGGTGGCGTCAATCAGATGTGGATACTTAAAAATTCCAAAGATCTCTTAGAGTACATACAATCTAACTCTCTTTCATCTTTTAACAGTATTAAAACATTTGACTTTGCTACTCAATACACAAGTATTCCTCATTAAAAACTAAAAGACAAATTAAAAGAGTTATTATTACTTTGCTTCATAAAAAAGTATGGCCAACGTAGATACAAGTATCTTGACTTAGGGAGGGATAAATCCTACTTTGTAAAGAATCACTCTGATTCAAACAAAAAATTCTCTGAAACCGATATTATCAAGATGCTTGATTTCTTGATTGACAACATATGTGTTACGTTCGGAGGACGTGTTTTTTCAACAGACTGTCGGCATCCCAATGGGAACAAACTGTGCCCCTCTATTTTGCTGACTTGTTTCTTTATTATTATGAGGCTAACTTCATGCAGGAACTTCTTAGGAAGAAATATAAAAAAGTTAGCAATATCCTTTAACTCTACTTTCCGCTATATAAATGACGTTCTTTCACTAAACAATTCAAAATTTGGTGACTATGTGGATCCCATCGAATAGGAGATAAAGGATACTACAGATACAGTTAAGTCGGCTTCATATCTTGTCTTACATCTAGAAATTGACAATGAGGGTCGGTTGAAGACAAAACTTCACGACAAAAGAGATGATTTCAGCTTTTCAATTGTGAACTTTCCATTTCTAAGTAGCAACATTCCAGGAGCACCTGCATACGGGGTATATATCTCCCAATTGATACGATATTCCCGTGCTTGCGTTTCCTATCATGATTTTCTTGATAAATGGGTTACTGCTCACAAGGAAGCTATTAAAATAAGAGTTCCAAACGGTGAAGTTGAAATCATCCCTTCGTAAATTTTACGGACGCCATCACGAGTTGGTTGACCGTTATGGAATAACCCTTTCACAAATGATATCGGATATGTTCCTTACGTCGTAACTACAATCCCCTTCCCTTTCATGAATTTGACCTACCGATTTAGACTATTCATCGGATTTGTAATCACATAAGCAACACGACGGGTGCCGCATGTGGAGCAGGATCTGCTTACCCTTCCGGAGCACCTGAGATCACCCCTAGTTTTTGGTGGGGTTCGTGTTGTTTATTCTTTAGTTTTCTATGTTGTGTCTTGTGGACTATTGTTTTTCTGTTTGTCTTTTTCATTTTTAGCCATGGCGTTGTCAGTTTGTTTTAGATTTACGAGTTTGACTGTCCCTTTGGTATCTTTCGTCCCTCTTCTTTTACTAAATACCAATATTCAGATAATGGCAGGTATGCTGTATATATCTAATAAAGAGATATCAAGAGGACAATTTGCAATACTTACCAAGATACCATTGACGTGTTTTGGAAACTATCCACAAAATTAATACTATCACTAAGCCTATCAAAGCGCCGAACAAAGTCCATGCCATATGTTGCTCACCACAAATATCTTTGGATATATGAACCAAAAAATAATATCAAGAAACAAATTCTTGATTTATACAATTAAATGCATAACTGTCATAAACAGTCTGATATAACTATTTTTAAAGAATAATTTCAACAGCTGTTTTCTTGAATTATTTAGGCATATATTTATTTTAAAGTCTAGTGTTTGTTTAATAGAACTGATTGCTGATTGTTTTGTTCTTTAGCTTATGTGTTAAACTGACTCACTATAGATACCATGTTTAAAATTGTGCACGCCAAACGCACGATCTGTCTTCAAATGACGCATCATTGACGCTCGAAATCAAGAAATATAAAAAAGCAAAATTGAGAGCAAAATGAAAGAGAAATAAGGGCAAAAATTACAAAAGCTTAAAAACAGTTATAGGTTCATGTATATATGAAGTGAGCTGTATCAAATGAAAATCGACCTTATGTAATTCACTAATACATATACATTGATAAGACTTTAATTGATTTTGGAACATTAAGATACAAAATAAGAGTTGATTGTTGGTATGTTTTGTATAGAGTCCTTATATCATGTATATCACCCCAATTCTCAATCAGTAATAGACTTGGAATATATTATTTTCCCCACCCGAAATACGAATACAGATGTACTTTAATTCATTTGCATCAGGTCCATTTCTATCGGACACAGCTGAAGTATAATAATTCCGTTGGCGTATAACTTTACGTAAGAAATGTATAAATACTGTTCAAAGTCGTACTCAATAAGGTGTAAATCAGAACAGAGTTGCTAATATTGCAAACAAATGATAGCTTGAAAAGAAGATAACAATGGAATACCTCCTAGAGACGCGATAGTTAGTTCTGTCGTAACAAATATTGAAACATCTCAAATGAAATATATTTTTTTTTATTTCAATGAAAGGACGACTCCGACACATTCGTTAAATGGACATGTTTATAAATTCATATAGTCATTTTACAACTGGTAATGTTTTAAATGGTGCAATATTTGTAAAGAATATACAATTAAAGATGCTTACCGTTCTTAAATATTATCTTGAAAGTTTCTAAAAAAAAGTGTATATCAATATAATAACCTTAATATTGAAATGCTATTCTATTTTCTTGTCCTTTTTCTATTACAAAATGAAAAAAAATTTATTTTTGATGTGCTTTCATTTGATAAGTGACTTGTTTGATGTACGTCTAATCGGTTGCTCAGTTACATCTTCTCTTAATTTTAAATGCGAGTTCTGAAAACTGTTAATTATCTGGAATCATAAAAAGAAAACATGCTAGTTCTCTGCATTTATGCGGATAAGTGGTTTTAGTTATTGTTTATCAATATTGCTGTTATTTGTATTATACATTTATCCTGGCTTAACATATGTTTATTTGCTATGTGGCTATATAGATTGACAACACAAATTCCAAATATGCTCTCTTGTTGGGGTTGATGTTGTTAAATATTATTTTTTAAGGAGTCAGTCTGAGTTATCAAAAGTACTGAAATTGTGTTACGTATCAATATATTGATCAAAAGGAGGACATACTGGCACCCTAAATTTATGCAGACTCAATTTTGAAGTTATTTAAGTTCGTGGGTTTCTCCACATTTTCTGGGTGATTATCCACATGGAAATCTAATATCATTTAAACAGTTTTGTTTCCAATTGATGTGTTGTGGCGTCTTAAAACGGGAAAGGGGAATATCCCGTAAATGTTAAAATATTTTGTTGAGTGTTTGTAAACATATGGAGAATCGCAAAAGCTTCATGTCAAAAAGTTTTTTCTGGTATTTTCCTGAATCAAGATTAAGCAATGGTTGTTTATAATTCAATATCGTTTGGTACAATGGATTTGGTTTAACTGTAGAAGACAGTAGGGACAAATTGATTTCTTAAAAAGCGGAATTTTAGATGTCACGTCTTAGTGATAAAAACCTCAATGCATTTACAATACAATACAACATGCTTCATTCAAAATCACTCGGACAAATTTACCTGTGAAACAAGAGCTCAATAATTACAACATACAATCACAAACGATCATAAATATAAATAAAAAAGTTAATAATTTCGAATGAAATTTAATTTATAAGAATTTTCTATTTTATCTTGTCATGGTTTAGATCTTAGTGGTTAGATTAGACGAACCACAGCTACTTCACAAAATAACTATTAGACATATTATATGTCACCAATTTAAAACAAAAACAAAAACAAAAACAAAAAACATAACCAAACATTCAATCAGAAAAGGTTATATGTTAAGATACAACATAGTCATCGAAGAAAGAGTAGCAAATGCAATGTATTATACTATTAAAGATGAAATACTGAGATGGTATGTTTCATAACAAATATGTTTTAAGAAGGTTCTTTTCTGTTCATTCAGCCATCAGCCAATTCCAAGGAAAACATAAAGGACATTGATATTTTGGGTTTATATATTATAATCCTGATAATTTTGTCATACAAACAAGTAGGGACTTCAAACGATGCATTCTTATTTTGAAAACGATGAGTCTTATGTTGACGAACCGCGCTTTTGGCGTAGTAAATTATAATTCTGGTACATTTGATAATTTTTAACTCCACTGGATCGATGCAACTGCTGATGGACGTTTCGTCCCCGAGTGTATCACCAGCCCAGTAGTCAGCACATCGATGTTGACATGGATATCGATCAATTGTATGGTCATTCTATAAATTTCCTGTTAACAAACTTTGAATATTTCAAAAAACTAAGGATTTTCTTATCCCAGGCATAGGTTACCTTAGTTTTTTTTGGCAAAACTTTATTTTCGAATTTTGGGTCCTCAGTGCTTTTCAAAGTAGTCAGCTCTTAGGTGTTGACATTAATATCAATTATATGGTCATTTTTATAACTTTCCTGTTTACAAAACTTTGAATATTTCGGAAAACTAAGGATTTGCTGATCCCAGACATAGATTACCCTAGTTGTATGACACCACTTTTTTGAATTTTGGGTCCTCTATACTCTTCATCTTTTTTCATGTTTGGCTTTATAATCATTTTTAAATTAGCGTCACTGATGAGTCTTATAAAGATGACACGCGATTGGCGTATTAGTTTATTTCTCTGGTACCTTTTACAATGTTTTAACTTATATCAATTTTCGTAAACAAGTACATAAAATACCCCATGCCTAAATAGCAATACTTCCACGACAACTAGTTGATTTGGAAAAAACACGGAAAATATAAATTGGAATATAATGGAAAAAAAACAACTGAAAAATGGGAATAACATACAGATTCATTCCACAATCTGTGATATTTTAAAATCATATATTTTTTGTTTGGCTATTTGTTATCTGGCCTTATACCCTTTTCCAATTGCATGTCTAATTTGGAATAGTTGGTGACAAACAATTATTTTAAGTTTATTAAAAGCATTATAGTATCATGCCTTTGTACTAATCGAACAATTAATGGAATATTACCTTGTTGTAAGACTGTTAAATTAACAATTGCTGCCTCGATGTTTGTGCCATGATTACATTTCCAAGGTCCATTGAGCTTGTTGTCTACATGCCTTTCTATAACAAGGACAGTTGTGTTTGTTCGTCGATCCTGTGTTATAATATTATGTGACGAATAACAACGTGGTTCTGGTAGAGGGCTTGTACAGTATCCTTGTTCTTCGTTCTTCGGATTAAAAAAGTCAACTTTAAATCTTAACTGGGTAACTTTACATTTGAAAGTTATGTTCTCTTTTGTAGCTTCCCATGTCAAACAAACATGTACACTACAGGAGTGAATGGCTGAAAAAATGCAAAAGCAAACCTGAGAATAAACTTATGTCCCGATCTTTGCATAAAACAATACTTAAAAATTACCCGAACTTATTTTATTTGCTTTTGAATTGACATAAAACTTACGAATTTCAACTTTGTATTACAAAATATGATTATATTTCGTAAATATCATATGTCATAGGAATAATAGTATGAATTTCTTTCAAAACACAATATACTTCTTATAGAATACACTTGATTTAAAAGAAATGAAAATTAGTTCGCTTTACCTTGAAGCTCGATAAAATAAAAAGTTGCAACAGCAGTTCTAAAGTTTTTCATGTATACTTTTCGTTAGGACGCTTATAGGAAACTCTACGATGATTGCATTTTCTTATCATTTCATATATGGTCCTAGAAGAGATCAATGTTTATCTGAATCAACAAATCTTTGGATGATTTACACAAATGAATGAACGATATAAATAAAGGAAATGCTGATTTAAATGCTTTGCATGATTCCAATTTAAAGAAAAAGAATACACGTACCTTTTATGTATAAACTTGATATGCCAAGTATATATAGAAACATCATCCTAATGAATGGTAAAATAACTTCTATCTCGAAAATACTTTACACAACTAAATCAAGATCCAAAATGTCTTCTCCAACCTGTTTGGCAAACGTTGAATACTTATGTGTCATAAAATCGACAGAAATTCAGAATACTAAACTGTGTAGATTTTCTAGTAAAATACCAGAAAGGTGTGTTTTCTCAGGTATAACAATATTTTGAAGTACACTGTTCATTGTATAAAGATAGATCACGAATAACATAGACATTATATGTGAACATTATTATGGAAATACCTACGTTATTTATTTAAATTGAAAATCAAAAAAGATATAAGAGAAGCCACAACAATTATGTGAGTAAAGAATAATTATTGATATCATAAAAACACTATTTGGTTTAAAATAATGTTCAATACATGATGATTGAAGTATACTCCATTTAAGCTCGCATAACTTAACCCACTTATCTGACGTCAGACTATTGTTCTAACAGTAGATTATTTTTCAAGAATCCAGTGACCACCATGTTATCTTTAGATAACTTATATCAGAACTTTAAACTTTTAACTTACGATACGTTATCCTCTCAAAAACGAGTGACTAATGGAAGGTTAGAACTCGCGAGAATTTTCGTCAGTAAAGTTTGTAGTATATGCATGATACCACTACACCACGAGTGCTGATGCAAATAATTATTTTAATATCATTATTATAGCGTATATCTTTCAATGCATGTCAATAAATTGTATTTATGTCTTTTTGTTATCTAATAAGATATATAAACACAGGTGACTATTAACTCAAGAAATTGTTAATATTACTTATTGGTACAATTCCTTGATAACATAAACATCTCTTTTAACGTACTAGGCCTTTCCCTTTTCATCATCTTGTTCATCATAGCAAATGCTTACTTTTGGTTTTAGTATTAAAATGATAACATACCAAGAACACGTAGTTTTTCTTTATTTGATTATAAACGATCCAAATATGCATCAACATTTAACTGACACTAATGTGAATAAAGTATGATAACCTACGACTGTAAAACTACTTCTTTGACCGTAAAACCAGTTAAAATGAAATATAGATACCCCTATGATTAAAAACAATATTTTGGTAGAAAAAAAGCATTACAAAAAATCATTCCGGTTGCTACTATGTAGGCTTGAAATTGGCACTGTTAATATCACAGTTATGTCTTACGGTGCCAACGACTAGACGATCACGGCTATGAGCAGCTTGCATGATATATTGCAAAATTGACTTAATTATATATTGTACATTTGTAGAAAAGGCAATTCTGCTTGGGTTTCAGAATGAGTACTACAAATAGTACTAGTTCATTAACTGATTGTCGATTGATGCCAAATGTAAGAACGTTACAATAATCAAAACATAATGAAAATGAACCAGTTAATACAAAGTTTATATATAATATTTCAATTAAGACTAACCATTGTATCTATCTTATTATCAACTGGTGTCTAGTGGAGAGGTGTTACTGTGTCATCTACACTTCTATTAGATCTAAAATATGTTTAGTGAATTTGAATGTGTGTGAACTCAATCACAGGGGTGGTAGTGAAGACATTGATTTGCTCATTAGGTTGCTGAATACTATATCTGTAAATATTAAAGGTTTCTAAATGTTGGTAATTATTTTTTTTTTAACTTTCAAAAAGGACTTATAAAAATCCGTATATCAATTATATGTCTTTTTGAATGAATCATACATACTAAAATGTAATCAATATTGATTATTTGTAAAGATTAAGCATATTAGAATAAAATAATAATTTACAAATATAAAATCTGGTAAACAAAAGGGAAGATAACAACACATTTAAGGTAGCACTACAGTCAGAATTTTCTGACTCCAATCAACAGTCTTTAAAGACTAATTTCTCCCGAACTGCTCAATGGATTTTTAAAATCTTTAATTCATTTTAAAGCTGAAATATAACTCTTTCTTAATCTATATATAAATTTATTTTTGGTTTGATCAATCTCAAAATAGATCTCATTAATTGCCAAAAAAGTGGTCTTCCAACTTGGATGAAAATGGCACATTCATGTCAGATGGTAGTAAACATTTTTTTTTATCCCTTTAAACAACCATATACAATCTGCAAAACCGTGTCTTAGATTTTTATATATGCCTCCAGTAAGAATATATATTGATTTAACTGCTGGGTGCCAATCCTAATTTCACCTTCATCTTTTGAGACCTATAAATTCATTTAGAAACAAATTATCCAAAAATTGGGACACGGTATTGTAGAAAAAACACCCTTTAATCATATATATCAAGGTCAAGCCAAAGGGGGTACCCATAAATTTCTATTTTCTTTTTTTCCTTACAATTCTCATGAAAAAATGTTTTGAGAAATGACCTAAAAACTGAATTTCCCCCTTAGAACCCCTATAAAGTCAATATAAATACAACAATTCCACTGGGAACATCCCAGGAGTGTTCTGATATCATTACTCTATCAATAGAACCACACACTATGTGTCTTTGATGCTCTAATGCTGTAAATTTTGCATTATATGTGAACTGTCCAACACTAACTTGGTATTTGGCGGGAGTTTGACGTCAGCGATTTGACCAACATAGACAAGGCTCCGCCTCTTTCCAGACAGTCTCAGATAAGAGTAGCATGATTGGCCAGCTGCATTTAATCAATGTTTACATGTAACATCATTATTCTCAAAATATAATTAATGATTTTCATTTGAATTTTAAAAAAGAATTAAACTATGTCTAAAATTAGCTAAAACATTAAAAGTGTGCATCAAAAAGCATGTTCATAAAAAGATCAAAACCACCGTTTTCTTGAAAATATACTTTCCCACATGATTTTTAATTTAAGGGAACTGAAAATTATACATAAACTGAAAATAAGTTATTAAAAAATGCATAAAACTGTATTTAAATGAAGAAGACCAAAGAGAAGAAATTTATACAGGCAGTCAGAGGCTCTTAAAATAATTTTCCACTCATTTCCATAGTATTTTTTTTTCATTTTTGTAGCTTTTTTCCCTTTAGTTTTTTCTCTTTTTCTTTGTTCACTTCCATGTTATATAAATATTGTTTGTTGCAAAACTACGAGATAGGACTACAATATGTAGCTTGTGGTCATTGATTAGCAGCTGGACACTGGTATCAACAGATGATTGACATATTAGCCCCTCCCAAATGCCTATATAGTTAGACTAATTACCATGTGTTTTTATTTACATAAGTTCATTATCAATTTACTCCCTGTTGTGATATGATAATTACTTTGGGATTTTTACAAACTGTCCAGAATAATACTTATTTCAAAATTATGTGATAAAAAAATTATCTTCAAATAATCATTGTTAGACTGTAGTGCTACCTTAAGTTAAATTAAACTTATATTAAGTATATATTAACTATAAATGTGAACCGAGTGAATCTAATCAGTCAGGCTCCTACTTCGTCAAAATTATCTCCCCATTACGCCAGTTCATTTTCACAATCGTAGAAACGGAAGCCATTGTAGGGATGACGCGCTTCCAATTTTGCTCTTGGAATCCGATAAATTTATCCACATTGCACCATTACGATCCTTTTATGTCAGTTGTATTTTTAAAGACAAATGTTTCAACTAGCTAATGAGCATCAGTTAATAATCTTCTATGCATTAATTCAACTTTAAACTATTGTCTGATCGGTTGTCAGGTGGAATTTTCGAAAATTCATAAACATTTAAAAACATTCTAATTAAAAATATTTCGTGGAAGGGCAGACTAGATTTGTTTAGGGTATAAAGACTATAAACTCTAGTTATCACACACACAAAATTAGAATTTTTCGAAGATATGCATTTTCATCATCCAACTTGAAAGACTGTCGTCAAGTACTTTCAGTAAAAAAAAATAGCTATATGAACACATCTTCTCTGTTGTTGTGACTCATTAGATAGGTATTTCACTTGACCCATATTTTCCATCTTTTAGTACTGTGATTTTTTTATGTGATAACGTCAACCTGTAGCTTTAATATATAAAATGATAGAATCTGAAGCGAGACGATAGATGAAATATTCTTACTTTGTACGATATCAAGACAAAATACTCAACTCAAACACGCCCTAACATAAAAAGGTGCACTCGATTTTATCTTTTCGATACAATTATAACCCATTTTTTTAATATTTTTCTTCAGTCACATAATGGAAGGGCAGACACGAAAATTATTGAACTAATATATTGATATGTTTTCCGTCCGTGGTAATTTTTAAAAAAAAAATCGGAGGTTATGCATTTTTGTCATCCAACTTGAAAGATACCCATGTCGTCGACTTGATATCTTATTGTTCTGCTTAACTATGAACTAGATAAATTGAAAACTTATGCAAATGATTGAGAAGAAAATTGCAATTTTGTATGTTTCTATTAACTTTTAAAATTTTTATCACTTTGGTAAACAATACAGTAAACATTTTTCGCCTTCTCTAATAAAGAGCTTCGATTCTTTTGTTCTTTTTCAACCTGGTTTCCGACTGTTATCATTTCCAGCTATAAAAGAATAAAAAAGACAAAATACGAAATTATTGTCATGAAATTCCGTTGATTCATTTTCAGATCATGAAACAGATAGTCGTTTGCCAGAAATGGGTTTAGCTAGAGAATTGATAAGAAGTAGTGGATTCGAAAACGATAATCAACCCGCGAAGATTATCGTTTACGAATCTACTACTTCTTATCAATGCTCTACTACTTAAAAGTATAACACATTAACAATATTGGAGCTTAATCAAAGAAGTCCCGAACAGAGCATTAGCTGTAAAATTCGTGTTTTATTCTTATATTTGATTGATAACCTACTTAAACGTATATCCAACTTTCAAAAAGTCTAAAATAATCAAGTAACATAGCATACGTATCTGCATTTCGTGTAATAAAAACAAACACAAAACAGTATCACTGGACACATTTACATAGTAAATATTTACTTCTTTGTAAAAATATCTATCTAGTGATAATGATCAAGATTCAGTCAAATATTCTCAGACAGCGTATCATTTAAAATATACGAACGGCAAAGCTTGTTGAAGATGATATGCTACTACTGTTAAACAAAATAATAACGATTGAAACATTAATAATATGAAAAATGCACATATTTTATCTGCATTAGTTTGAAATTGTCTATATATCTCAGTTGCAAGAGGAAGCTAAAAGTACTATGGTACGATATCAGAGTTTTATAGTGAAATCCTTTCTTAACACAATTGTTTTGATTGGAACTGACCTGAACCTTCGTTAACTTTTAAATGAAACAACGAAGTGAACTTTCCATTTCTTTGCCATATATGTAGCAACATTCCAGCATTGAGTATATATCACCATGTTGATACGATCTTAACGGCTTTTATGGTTTTTTGTATTTCCTTTCATGATTTCCTTGATAAAGGGTTGCTGCTGACATTGATGATTTTAAGCCAAGAGTTCCACGAATTGGTTGATTGTTATGGAATATCCGTGTCACAGATTATACTTGATATAAAGATACAGGAGTATCTTCATCCAAGTCACAATTTATATAAGTAAACCAGTATAGGTCAAAGTACAATGTTCAACACGGAGCCTTGCATCACATCGAACAGCAAGCTATAAAGAGCCACAAATTACTAGTGTAAAACCATTGAAACGAAAAAACCAACGGTTTAATCCATATAAAAAACAAGAAACGAGAAACACGTACAGATGGGTGCGGTCCTAACCTTGACAAAAGTTAACTTAGAGTTAACTTGTTGACTGCTTTCTAAGTTAACTTTTTTAAGCAGTCAAGCAAGTTAACTTCGTCGTTGGTGGACCAGACCTACGGTCTGCTTTTTTAGGACTGCTGCAGACCTATCGACAAGTCTGCTCCAGACCAGACCTGTGGACAAGTCTGCTTTTGACCAGTCCTGAGGACAGGTCTGCCCCAGACCAGACCTGTGGACAAGTCTGCTTTTGACCAACCCTGAGGACAGGTCTGCCTCAGACCAGACCTGTGGACAGGTCTGCTCCTGACCAGACCTGAGGACAGGTCTGCTTTTGACCAGACCTGTGGACAAGTCTGCTATTGATTACGTGTACATTTACGGTCCTACTAAAATGTGAACAGGAGCGCCAGGAGAGACATTAAGGCGCTCTTTACAATAGTATGCGGGTATAAGGATTTGCAAATAAAAGTGCACATATGATCAGTTTTGGTCAACTAGTTTTGTTTTCCAAGTCAGCATGAGGTATTAAAACTACTGAAATTTTGTTACGTATCAATATTTTGAATAAAAGGAGGACAAGCTGGTATCCTAAATTTATGCGAACAAAAATTTGTTGCTATTAAATTGCAATATTGCTGTCCATTGTCATGATTATATTATACATTAATTCCTGACATAAAAAATATGGCTGATTAATACTATGCGGTACGTCATGGTGTATATAGACATGATAGATTTACAAATTAAATACACATATGGTCAGTTTTGGTAATGCGGTCAAATAATTTTGTCGTACAAGTCAGCTGGAGGTATCAAAACTACTGAAATTTTGTTACGTATCAATATTTTGAATAAAATGAGGACATGCTATATCCTAAATTTATGCGAACCAAAATTTGTTGTTATTATATTGCAATATTGCTGTCCATTGTCATGATTGTATTATACATTGAATCCAGACATAAAAAAATGACTGATTTACTGTCCGGGTATATAGATTTACAATTTAAAGTTCACATATGGTCAGTTTTGGTAATGCGGTCAAATAATTTTGTTGTACAAGTCAGCTGGAGGTATCAAAACTACTGAAATTTTGTTACGTATCAATATTTTGAATAAAATAAGACCATGCTGGTATCCTAAATTTATGCGAACCAAAAATTTTTGTTATTATATTGCAATTTTGCTGTCCATTGTCATGATTGTATTATACATTGAATCCTGACATTAAAAATAAGGCTGATTTACTATGCTGGTATATAGATTTACAATTTAAAGTTCACATATGGTCAGTTTTGGTAATGTGGTCAAATAATTTTGTTGTACAAGTCAGATGGAGGTATCAAAACTACTGAAATTTTGTTACGTATCAATATTTTGAATAAAATGAGGACATGCTGGTATCCTAATTTTATGTGAACCAAAATGTTTTGTTATTATATTGCAATTTTGCTGTCTGTTGTCATGATTGTATTATACATTGAATCCTGCCATAAAAATTATGGCTGATTTACTATGCAGGTATATAGATTTACAAATTAAAGTTCACATATGGTCAGTTTTGGTGGATGCTGTCAAACAATTTAGTTGAACAAGTCAGTTGGAGGCATCAAAACTACTGAAATTTTGTTACGTATCAATATTTTGAATAAAATGAGGACATGCTGGTATCCTAAATTGATGTGAACAAAAATTTGTTGTTATTATATTTCAATATTGCTGTCCATTGTCATGATTGTATTATACATTGATTCTGGCATAAAAAATATGGCTGATTAACTATGTAGGTATATAGATTTACAAATTAAAGTTCACATATGGTCAGTTTTGGTAATGCGGTTAAATAATTTTGTTGTACAAGTCAGCTGGAGGTATCAAAACTACTGAAATTTTGTTACGTATCAATATTTTGAATAAAATGAGGACATGCTGGTATCCTAAATTGATGTGAACAAAAATTTGTTGTTATTATATTTCAATATTGCTGTCCATTGTCATGATTGTATTATACATTGATTCTGGCATAAAAAATATGGCTGATTAACTATGTGGGTATATAGATTTACAAATTAAAGTGCACATATGGTCAGTTTTGGTGGATGCGGTCAAATAATTTTGTTGTACAAGTCAACTGGAGGTATCAACAGTACTGAAATTTTGTTACGTATCAATATTTTGAATAAAATGAGGACATTCTCTTATCCAAAATTGATGTGAACAAAAATTTGTTGTTATTATATTGCAATTTTGCTGTCCATTGTCATGATTGTATTATACATTGAATCCTGACATTAAAAATAAGGCTGATTTACTATGCTGGTATATAGATTTACAATTTAAAGTTCACATATGGTCAGTTTTGGTAATGTGGTCAAATAATTTTGTTGTACAAGTCAGCTGGAGGTATCAAAACTACTGAAATTTTGTTACGTATCAATATTTTGAATAAAATAAGGACATGCTGGTATCCTAAATTTATGCAAACCAAAATTTGTTGTTATTATATTGCAATATTGCTGTCCATTGTCATGATTGTATTATACATTGAATCCAGACATAAAAAAAATGACTGATTTACTGTCCGGGTATATAGATTTACAATTTAAAGTTCACATATGGTCAGTTTTGGTAATGCGGTCAAATAATTTTGTTGTACAAGTCAGCTGGAGGTATCAAAACTACTGAAATTTTGTTACGTATCAATATTTTGAATAAAATAAGACCATGCTGGTATCCTAAATTTATGCGAACCAAAAATTTTTGTTATTATATTGCAATTTTGCTGTCCATTGTCATGATTGTATTATACATTGAATCCTGACATTAAAAATAAGGCTGATTTACTATGCTGGTATATAGATTTACAATTTAAAGTTCACATATGGTCAGTTTTGGTAATGTGGTCAAATAATTTTGTTGTACAAGTCAGATGGAGGTATCAAAACTACTGAAATTTTGTTACGTATCAATATTTTGAATAAAATGAGGACATGCTGGTATCCTAATTTTATGTGAACCAAAATGTTTTGTTATTATATTGCAATTTTGCTGTCTGTTGTCATGATTGTATTATACATTGAATCCTGCCATAAAAATTATGGCTGACTTACTATGCAGGTATATAGATTTACAAATTAAAGTGCATATATGGTCAGTTTTGGTGGATGCAGTCAAACAATTTAGTTGAACAAGTCAGTTGGAGGCATCAAAACTACTGAAATTTTGTTACGTATCAATATTTTGAATAAAATGAGGACATGCTGGTATCCTAAATTGATGTGAACAAAAATTTGTTGTTATTATATTTCAATATTGCTGTCCATTGTCATGATTGTATTATACATTGATTCTGGCATAAAAAATATGGCTGATTAACTATGTAGGTATATAGATTTACAAATTAAAGTTCACATATGGTCAGTTTTGGTAATGCGGTTAAATAATTTTGTTGTACAAGTCAGCTGGAGGTATCAAAACTACTGAAATTTTGTTACGTATCAATATTTTGAATAAAATGAGGACATGCTGGTATCCTAAATTGATGTGAACAAAAATTTGTTGTTATTATATTTCAATATTGCTGTCCATTGTCATGATTGTATTATACATTGATTCTGGCATAAAAAATATGGCTGATTAACTATGTGGGTATATAGATTTACAAATTAAAGTGCACATATGGTCAGTTTTGGTGGATGCGGTCAAATAATTTTGTTGTACAAGTCAACTGGAGGTATCAACAGTACTGAAATTTTGTTACGTATCAATATTTTGAATAAAATGAGGACATTCTGTTATCCTAAATTGATGTGAACAAAAATTTGTTGTTATTATATTGCAATATTGCTGTCCATTGTCATGATTGTATTATACATTGAATCCTGACATTAAAAATAAGGCTGATTTACTATGCTGGTATATAGATTTACAATTTAAAGTTCACATATGGTCAGTTTTGGTAATGTGGTCAAATAATTTTGTTGTACAAGTCAGCTGGAGGTATCAAAACTACTGAAATTTTGTTACGTATCAATATTTTGAATAAAATAAGGACATGCTGGTATCCTAAATTTATGCAAACCAAAACTTTTTGTTATTATATTGCAATTTTGCTGTCCATTGTCATGATTGTATTATTATACATTGAATCCTGACATAAAAAATATGGCTGATTTACCATGCAGGTATATAGATTTACAAATTAAAGTTCACATATGGTCAGTTTTGGTGGATGCAGTCAAACAATTTTGTTTTACAAGTCAGTTGGAGGCATCAAAACTACTGAAGTTTTGTAACGTATCAATATTTTGAATAAAATTAGGACATGCTGGTATCCTAAATTGATGTGAACAAAAAATTGTTGTTATTATATTGCAATATTGCTGTCCATTGTCATGATTGTATTATACATTGAATCCTGAGATAAAAAAATATGGCTGATTAACTATGTGGGTATATAGATTTAAAAATGAAAGTGCACATATGGTCAGTTTTGGTGGATGCGGTCAAATAATTTTGTTGTAAAAGTCAACTGAAGGTATCAACAGTACTGAAATTTTGTTACGTATCAATATTTTGAATAAAATGAGGACATGCTGTTATCCTAAATTGATGTGAACAAAAATTTGTTGTTATTATATTGCAATATTGCCGTCCATTGTCATGATTGTATTATACATTGAATCCTGACATAAAAAATATGGCTGATTTACTATGCAGGTATATAGATTTACAAATTAAAGTGCATATATGGTCAGTTTTGGTGGATGCGGTCAAATAATTTTGTTGTACAAGTCAACAGGAGGCATCAAAACTACTGAAATTTTGTTACGTATCAGTATTATAAGTAAAAAGGGGACATGCTAGCACCCTTAATTTAGGCGAACCAAAATTTGTTTTTATTATATTGCAATATTGCTGTCTATTGTCATGATTGTATTATACATTGAATCCTGACATTAAAAATAAGGCTGATTTACTATGCTGGTATATAAATTTACAATTTAAAGTTCACATATGGTCAGTTTTGGTAATGCGGTCAAATAATTTTGTTGTACAAGTCAGCTGGAGGTATCAAAACTTCTGAAATTTTGTTACGTATCAATATTTTGAATAAAATGAGGACATGCTGGTATCTTAAATTTAAGCGAACCAAAATTTTTTGTTATTATATTGCAATTTTGCTGTCCATTGTCATGATTGTATTATACATTGGATCCTGACATAAAAAATATGGCTGATTAACTATGTGGGTATATAGATTTACAAATTAAAGTTCACATATGGTCAGTTTTGGTAATGCGGTCAAATAATTTTGTTGTACAAGTCAGCTGGAGGTATCAAAACTACTGAAATTTTGTTACGTATCAATATTTTGAATAAAATGAGGACATGCTGGTATCCTAAATTGATGTGAACAAAAATTTGTTGTTATTATATTTCAATATTGCTGTCCATTGTCATGATTGTATTATACATTGATTCTGGCATAAAAATATGGCTGATTAACTATGTGGGTATATAGATTTACAAATTAAAGTGCACATATGGTCAGTTTTGGTGGATGCGGTCAAATAATATTGTTGTACAAGTCAACTGGAGGTATCAACAGTACTGAAATTTTGTTACGTATCAATATTTTGAATAAAATGAGGACATTCTGTTATCCTAAATTGATGTGAACAAAAATTTGTTGTTATTATATTGCAATTTTGCTGTCCATTGTCATGATTGTATTATACATTGAATCCTGACATAAAAAATATGGCTGATTTACTATGCGGGTATATCGATTTACAAATTAAAGTGCATATATGGTCAGTTTTGGTGGATGCGGTCAAATAATTTTGTTGTACAAGTCAACAGGAGGCATCAAAACTACTGAAATTTTGTTATGTATCAGTATTATAAGTAAAAAGGGGACATGCTAGCACGCTTAATTTAGGCGAACAAAAATTTGTAGTCATTATTTAAATGAATTAAACTATTGCTGATTGTGGCTGCATAGTTCAAGGATGTATAACTAACAAGGACGTATACACCTAACATCAAATATACTTCTTTTCAAAAATATACATAATATGATTGAATTTGATCTCGGAATATATATATTATTCAGTGCCTGTTATCATTGTAACCGTGATCGTTTTTATAATAGATAGATTGTCAGATCACAGATAAATTTGTGTTACGTTCTGTGCGTACTTATTTTCAAATAATTGTATTTAATCCTGTTCATAAAACGGAAGTATTAATTTTCAAATTACTTTATTTTCGATGTTTATACTACGAAACAAAGATATTAAAAATATTTGTTTTTAAATCAACGAAGAGCGGTTCTGGTTACAAGTTAACTTAGTGTTGAGCAGACCAGTCAAAAGTTAACTTGGGAACAGGTCTGGTTTTGGTCGGATTTGTCCAAGCAGAAGTTAACTTTGTGGCAGGACCGGTTTCCAAGTTAACTTATGTTAACTTTATGACAGAACTGGTTCCGAAGTTAACTTATGTTAACTTTATGACAGGACTGGTTCGAAGTTAACTTATATCAATAGCGGACCTGTTTCCAAGTTAACTTTTTGGCAGACATAAAAACAGTCCTAGGACCAAGTCCGCTTTTCAAGTTAACTAGATTTTGGTCCTAGGACTGGTCAGAGCAGTCCTATATTCGGTCACAGGTTAACTTTGACCAGTCCAAATGACTGGTTATCAAGTTAACTTGCTGTACAGGTTAGGAGTGCACCCATCTGTACGAACCACATCAACAAACGACTTCTGACCATCAGATTCCTGACTTAGGGCAGATGTAAACAATTGCAGCGGGTTTACACGTTTTGGCGTTTAAATGGTACCAAACCTTCACCCGTATTAGTGTTACTTCACAAAATTGAAAAACACACAATGAAATATCAATTGAAATGGCTTTACTCAATAAAAATTCGTATTAATACGCTCGAACATACGCTGAACAAATGAATTTGATCTATGTTACAGTGTTAATACAAAATTAATAAAATAAGAGATAGATAATTAAAAGATCAGAAGTATACCGGATGAAATGTTAAACAATTTCAGAAAAAAACAACAATAAGCTTTAACAAAAATATCCACCATTTGCATTTATACACAGTACATATACATGTACAGTTCAAATGGAGACGGACATTTTTTAAATTTTGATGTTCATAGTAAAAAGAAGTGAACATTTATATTAATATTACAGACTAATCAAAGCTAGTATATACACCAGATGTAACCCTGAATACGTAAATGTTAACTAACAAACAAAAAAATTACATTAAAAATAGTATCAGCAGACCAAGAAAGTCAGGTGTGAGTTTACTCGCTGTTACTGAAAGCTAGTTAAAAGCCAAAAACACTTAAAATTCAATTATGCCTCTGTCTGTATTAGTTTCTGGATCAATTGTAAATTCTGAAGTGAATGATTTCATAACTACAAATTGATTAGAACATACACACAATTTTCTTTTAGAAAAAAATATTTGTTAAGGAAGTGTGGCTGTGTTCTAATTAATAACAGAACAGCAAAGTTGTTTATAAAGCCATTAAATATAATACAACCCATAAAACAATTGTTTCAATTATCTGATTCTTCATGTAATAAATTTAACACAGTAACTAGTAAAATCCTTGATTTTTGATTTTGCATTTCAAAAACATTATTCGCCATTGTGTCGATACTTCTAACATACAGTTTGGTAAAACACCAGGTCAAAGCGATTCTCATAATGTCTGTGACGTTTGTACAATAGATCTGTTAAATGTGTACTTATTATTAGTCTGAAATGTGAATGATTTTAAATCGTTATTTTACTTTTACTAACTGTCAGTACCGATGCATGCCCTAATTTGAGTTTTCTATCTTCTTTTTGCTGTTAGTGGTTTTTAAACTCGTACTTATCTTTTGAAAAAGGCAAATTGCAACTGATTGTTACAATCTGTTCTTTTTTTTTGCACTGTTGCATCACTGACCTATATTATCGGATAGTTGACCGCTTATAAAAATGTTTAACTTCGCTATATATTCTTAATGTGCATTTACCTAGTAATGAATCTATGGTTTAGTTGTCATCGTTGGAGGAATTCAATAGCCGATAATACGTAATGGGTATTTCTTATTAATGAAGGTCTTACAAGGGTATATTCAAGAAATAATTAATGGGGGCTTGAATATATCGTTATTTTACCACGGGTTGGCCCTTTATGACAAATATTTTATTCTGAGCGATAGCATATCGGTATAAAGGGACAACCCCTGGTAAAATCTAGATATATTCAAGCCCCGTGAATTATTTCGATTCTAATAGGACAAATACGGCATTTTTTTGGGATCGAAGCGCTCCACGTCGGGGGCAAATATTTGCCGTTTTCATAAATTAACGCACTTTTAGATTGGCGTAAACAACGGAGCAAACAGAATAAGTGACATGCTCAAACTATTTATAATAACGTATTTAGATGAATTTTAATGATAACTTACTTAATATATGTCTTCTATGTATAAAAAAAATGGGCTTATACCACATTTGAGCATCGTATGTTTACGTTTCCTTGTTGTGATGACTTTCGGTATCAGAAGCGTGTATTTTCCCGTAAAATGCTGAAACTATAACGTCATCATTCTATGACGTCGGGTACTTCATTCATAAAAAAAACATATGACGTTGGAGTACGATCGGTACAGCCAATGCAATATATTTATATGTTACCACGAGTGTGTACTCAAAGCGTTTGAAAGACTTAAAAGTTGTATCATTGGCAATCATATTACATCTTCTTATCTACAATGTTTTATACTGATTATTTTTTCTATTTTCAATTTAATTTTTTAAAAGAAATATATAGACGTTTTATCCGTGTATTCATATGTCGCTTACATGCACACCTCATACAAAAGTGATATCATAATGTTTACTTACTTTAAGCAATTAATATCGATCACAAATAATAGTACTCACCTTATCTTCTGTTGATTCATTATTATTTGTGCGATAGCAATTTTCGTTGATTTTCTTCATGTTGGACGAAGTGCACAGATTCTATTAAAACCAGAAATGAAATTTATTACTCACACAACTACGAGTTTTCTTCAATTTACGAAACTTATATCAATGAAAACATATGAATTCAGAGTATTACCAATTAATGTTAACCAATTTTTATTTTAACTTACAGACTGAAATGAAGAATACATATTTAATTCTTTTAACGACAGAAATGTACTTTCTTATTGTGGATTGTGGTGAGTATTATACAACATAAAATATAAAAAAAAACCAGACAACAACAATAGTATTGGAAAGGCACCAATAGCATAGATAAAGTCAACAGTAGTACACCACTGTTTAAAACTCATAAATCCATGGACAAAAACATAAGTGTAACCAATATTTTTGACCATTTCAATGAAACATGTATGTTCGATGATGCTAGAGGCACAAACATATTTTTAAAAATCCATATATATTTAGGGAATGACTGCAATACTGTGTTCTCTCTTTCAAGAAATAACATTACAACATTGATAAATTACCCGTAAAAAACCCATATTTACAATTGAGTAAATTTCGGGCACCTTTAAAGCTTGCTACTCTGTGAAAAAATTAAAGACCTACGATGTTTTTTTTTCTTTTACAAGTTTTGGCTTGGATGAACAATTGTTTCATTGGCACTATTACAACATCTTCTTCAATCTATAATAAATCATTAGGCTCAATAGAAGGAAATCAGTATGATGCTAAGCATTTACGTTTATATTTACTGCAGTTTTTAGTTCAGAAACTTTTTTTCGATTTACATTCATTGCAACCAATAATTATACCGAAACTAATCACTGTGTCATCTTTTAGGTATAAATAGTGGCATTATTTATTGTAGAAATACCAAACGTTTTCAACTTTGGTGTTACTACAAACAAAATGGGATTAAAAGTTTGCAATGAATTTTCAGAATTGTTGTGGCTCATCACAATATTTTACAGACTATAAATCGTGATTTACAAGTGAAATAAAAACCGATAATTGTCATGTGAAATAAACTTAGTTATTCACTCCTCAGACGTTTTACAACAATTGATGTTGTCACTATGTCGTCGATGACATCACATCAAAACAAATTATGAATGCGTAGAAATAAATATGGTCCCTTATATTCTTTACTTTGATCAATTGTCAACGTTGTTGCAAAGACTAACTACTGTTGTTCTCACACTAATATATGTGTAAGTATTAACGCCATGTTGTTTTCCTTTGTTTCTTGTGTAATACGTTTTCATAATATGCTAATGGCTTGAGAAGCAAAATTGTCAATAATGTCATAGGGCATAGTGTTAATGTAATATACTATAATAATGTTAATTGGACATGCTTTGATACTATATATGCCCATGAATTTTTACTAGATAACATTTTTGTTCGCTTTGGGGATTCCGTATATCGTCAGATTATCGGAATTCCAATGGGGACTAACTGTGCACCACTTATTGCGGACCTCTTGTTGTATTGTTATGAGTTACAATTTATGACAAAAATAAGCAAAGACCTATCAAAACAACACCTGATAAACAAATTTAATAATACTTTTAGATATTTGGATGATATTTTGGCTCTCAATAATGACGACTTCAGTATGTATATTAATGTAATTTATCCTGCTGAACTTACTTTAAATAAAGCTAATACTAACAATGACCACTGCCCTTTCCTCGATCTTGATTTCTATATCACTAACGGAAAGCTGAATACTAAAACTTTTGATAAAAGGGATGATTTTTCATTTCCTATCGTTAATTATCCGTTTTTAGATGGTGACGTTCCCTTGTCACCATCTTACGGTGTTTATATTTCTCAACTTGTACGATTCGGTCGTGTATGTAACAATGTTTTAAATTTTAACGAGAGAAATTTATGTATTTCTGAAAAATTATTACACCAGGGTTTTCGATATCACAAACTAGTTAAAACATTTACTAAATTTTATCATCGGTATAAAGACATTATTCGTAAATATAGCTCAACATGCAGACTTCTTATACGTTCTGGTATTTCACATCCAATTTTTTATGGAAATATTCTGTATAAAGCACAAATGTGTCAGTATTCCCCTCAGAAACTTACAAAACTTTGAATAGACTTATTAAGAAGAGATATAATTACGATACTGTTGTCAAGTCATTAAAGATTGCATATTTTGGCGTTAATATTGAGTCACTGATAAGGTCTTTGCGTCGGAACTAAACACATTTATTCTAAAAACAGTTGTTGGCATGACACGGGTTATGTTCTTCTCATATATGTTATGATGGTATGATACTAAACCCCTAACGGGAAGGATTGTGCCTGATGTTCATATGATGGAATCATAATCTTTCAGTCAGTTTAATTGAAGTCTGGAGCTGGCATGTCAGTTAACTGCTAGTAGTCTGTTGTTATTTATGTATTATTGTCATTTTGTTTATTTTCTTTGGTTACATCTTCTGACATCAGACTCGGACTTCTCTTGAACCGAATTGTAATGTGCGTATTGTTATGCGTTTACTTTTCTAAATTGGTTAGAGGTATAGGGGGAGGGTTAAGATCTCACAAACATGTTTATCCCCGCCGCATTTTTGCGCCTGTCCCAAGTCAGGAGCCTCTGGCTTTGTTAGTCTTGTGTTATTTTAATTTTAGTTTCTTGTGTACAATTTGGAAATCAGTATGGCGTTCATTATCACTGAACTAGTATATATTTGTTTAGGGGCCAGCTGAAGGACGCCTCCGGGTGCGGGAATATCTCGCTACATTGAAGACCTGTTGGTGACCTTCTGCTGTTGTTTTTTTATTTGGTCGGGTTGTTGTCTCTTTGACACATTCCCCATTTCCATTCTCAATTTTATTACTTCATTGTCAAAATAGACATGACTATATGGTTATTGGTCTAACAAACGCAAAAAACTTTGTTGGGCCTATCTCAATATTATCAAAAAACAAATATTTATGAGGAGAAAACGAGGAGGATGGTATATGATCGATCATATTAATTTTGCCTTAATTTTCTCGTGTTTTTTTTTTTATCTTTAGCACCAGATATCAATCTCGAAGGGAGGCTTATAGCAAACAATGTTTCAAGAGTTTTACAATTAAGTTGTACAACAGACGTGGCAGTTCAGCTATGTACCGTTGATATCCTTATAGGTAAAAAGACACACGATAATATTCGATATCATGACAATAACTGTTACCATTCAAAGTGGATATGTTATCCAACAGTATGTATGTGCTCAGGTGACTGCAAGTCATTCACATTGAACGTAACAGTAACACAAAATATGATGAACTATATATATAGTTGTGTGTCAAAAATTGAAAATAAAGGAGTTATATACACGGCAAACATATCAGTCATTCAAGACGGCAAAGGTAGTAAGTTTTTAGTAACAATATGTTTGGTCAGATTTTTAGAATTAGCAACATGTAACAATATATCGACATATAATGCACACATCAAACTACTTAACATGCTTAAGTTGGTTAATACAGAAATTCAAATACTTATCTATTCAAATAAATTACAATTGGTATTATTATAAGTATAATATTGGTTATATTACCAGTGAAACACTTAAGATTGTTCTAATGTTAACTACTAATGTTTGCTGTGATTTTTCCAACAATATTTGTCACAACAAATAATATGAGGCAGGCATTACCTGTGAATGGGGACGAAGACTATGATTTTTTTTTTAATCAACAATGTTAAAAGAGAAACGGAAATACCGTAACGTTTCCGATTTTGGTTCTGTTGTTAGGAATTTTAGTTGTGACGTTATTTAAGTTATGACGTCACATTCAATGTAAACAAATAAACGCTGTCATCAGGTAACGGTTTTTTTATGACAAACATTTTTTAGACTGATAAATATACATTTTATTCAAAGTCTCATGTAAACAAGACCGGAAACGGAAGTAGATTACTGCGCAGATCCGGAAATTCAAAACCGCGACAAAAAAAAATTTGAACGATTTTGAGTTCATTAGTACAATGAAAAATTTGGGAAATTTTCCCGATTTTTAAAAAAAAAAAAAAATTAATTTTCTACTGTAAGAGGGGACTTCGTCCCCATATACATATAAAAATTAGTTTTCTTATGATTTCCAATGCGACAAATCTCCACATAATACAATGTACCAAATTACAATAAAATTAGCAACAAAAGGACAACGTACGTCCTTCAGCAAGTAGCAAAATCGATATCGCATAATCAGCTATGAAAGTCCCCGACATGTTAAATGTGAAAAAATTCAAGTTGAAAAATAATAACCTTATTATTTATATACTAAAAATTAAATGAAAAGCAAAAAATGCAAAGACTAAAAGATGAATTGTTTAAAAACATTATCAGTAAAAGGTTAAACTATTTCAGCAAATTCCAAAAGCTCGAACTGATATCATACTTATTCTTTTTCTGGTCAGATAGCACAATAAAAAGTTGTTTTCAATTCCAATCAGATAATTGTTAACTGATGTAATTCTTGTTATTCTTCTTTAAATTGTATAAATGAAGTATCAATAGGAAGTAGAAAGCTAAATCTGTGTCTCAATAGAACAAATGTTATACCGAATAAAAGTATTGATCTCTCATGAATAAACGTCGCAGCCGCCATCAAAGTCTTATGAGAGAATGAAATACAATAGGAAAAATCTGAGACATGGTTTTTGAGGTCAAACTGAGTTGTTCAAGAATCTATAAAATCTTTTGGGATGCTATTAATAACAAAGAAGCTAAATTCATTCAAGTGTGATCATCACAATATAGCAACTAATTACATTACAACTTATTATGTTTTAATTATGTCAAAACACTATTATCACAATTTAAAAGATTAATAATCTTTCTTCTTCCTATTAATTGGTACGTAAATTATAAAATTAAAAGAAGGATGAGAGGAATAAAATCAGGTTACAGCTGTCTGATAAGGGGTGATTTTTAGGTATTATGCCACCTTAAATATAGTGTTTCGTTATATTTTTGTACATGAATTTGGCCGTTATATTTCTCATTTGATTTGACTTTAACCCTACATTTGCATTGTAAAATTTTTAAATCGTATATCAAAAGACGAAAAATCAGGAATTTGCTTAAATTTGGCAAATGACCTTTTATGAGCTATAAAGTATTATAATAAAATATAAATAGTTGTTATTTGGCAATATATATTCTGCCTTGTATCTTATGGTAAAAAACTAGGGAGTCCGAACGTCTAACACAAATTCAAAAACCTATGTACATCCTTAAGTAACAATTTTGTAAAATAATAATAATACAAAAAAATGCTATTATTGAAACACAAGATTCAATAGAGATTGCAAACAAAACCAACCTAACTGACCATATCTTGGACTTTTACAGTGAAGGACGATGGAGGCGAGCATATACTGCATTAAATTTTGAACTGTTAAATATGCTTACTATTTTTCATACATCAAACATCAAGTATCTGATCATATATTAAACGGTTGACAATAAACATTCTCATCAACTAAATACGAGTTACGTACGTATGTGATTTTAATAGAAATCTCTAGTAGGACAGATGTATTGGTAGCTATGGTTATTCCTTCATTTTAAATATTAAAATTATTATGGGGTTTTGGCGGTGGGGTGGCTGGTTTTGACGCTAATAAGTTTGGGGGTATCATTGCGCCGCTTCCAGTTTTCATATTGTCAGTGTGCCCTTTTACTTATCTTGTGCTTGAGTTTTACATTGTCAGTAAAGTATTGTGGGTGTATTGAGTTACCAAAATTTAATTTACTCAACAGCCAAATGATTTTGCGTTGGTATCTTCCTTATGCATAATCGAACGTGTATGTGATATTTAATGTTAGTTGTATTATATATTTATGATAGATATAGGAAGATGTGGTGTGAGTGCCAATGAGACAACTCTCCATCCAAATAACAATTTAAAAATTAAACCATTATAGGTTAAAGTACGGCCTTCAACACGGAGCCTTGGCTCACACCGAACAACAAGCTATAAAGGGCCCCAAAATTACTAGTGTAAAACCATTCAAACGAGAAAACCAACGGTCTAATGATGTATGTTTACACAATTTTACATATTGATATAGCACTCGTACTTATTTATGAACAAGGGGGTCATTGTTTGCTATCATATACATAAAGCATATTTTAATATAGTAGCTAACCTATAATTGTTTTGTTTCATCATCAATGTGGTCTTTTCGTTTCTCATACTGTTAATATCTGTTTTACGTCTATTGTTATTATATTATGTAAGTTTTGTATATCCTTCACATGAAGCGATGAGTTACAGACATTTGCAAAAAATGTTTTGTTATAAATGAGGCAGTTTTTTTTCTCGGTTTTTTTAATGTTTGTGTTCCTTGTTATGTTGTGGCTAACTACATTGAATGCTTTTTATTCGATTTTGAAGGTTGTAGGTAAACATTTATAACGTATATCATCTCCACTTGAACATTGGTGAATATCTATTTCGTTTAAAAACAAACCACACAACCGTATGTCAATATTGAGAAAAATCAAAACACCAACAACTTTAAAGACACCTTATATGAAAGAAATATGTTTTGATATGATTTAGATTTCAATTAGTAAACAAGTGTATATATCATGGATCGATACTAGTCTGAGCTTATTTATCTATTTTGTTGTGATCAAAGGTTCGACTATTATCAAGAAGAGTGTTAATCCGAGTAATATTGTGAGTCCACAACAGCAAGCAACTACTATCTCGCCGGATATAGATACGATTGCATCGTTTTCAGGTAATAAAAACTATATATTGATATTAAACATATATCAATATTCGATCATATATATTTATTGCAACATAAACAAATATAATCGTACGAGCTTAAAGGAACAGTTCCAAATGCTCAGTTCAGCTAACTTTTTTTTCCTGCATCGCTACTTGAACATACTTCACATTTTTGTATGTGAAACACATATTTTTGATTTACTGCGAAAAGTAAAACAACAAAAATAACGAATTCCGAAGAAAATTCAAAACAGAAAGTTACGTATCAAATGGCAGTCACAAACACTCAAACACATCAAATGGATAAAACTGTATCATGTGTATTATTCCTAATAAGGAACGTGCATTTTCTTATGAACAAAATGGTGGATAAAACCTAATCCTACGGTTAGCTAAACCTCCCACTTCAATGACAGTTGCACGGAATTTTATTACATTGACAGCAATGACTGAACAAAACAAGCATACAATAACAGGTTAAATTGTTAAAAATAGGGGAACAACAGTCAACATTTAAAAAAATTATTGATCACTCTAGGATTTAATCAACAAAGAGAACAAAAAGGCATATAGACACATAGAAAAAATACAAGAATACGAACATAATAAAATGATAAAAGGATGTATAAATACGGAGCTACGTCAAAGGGTTATTCCTAAAAAAAAAAAAGACTAACAAAAAAAAAAGTAAAATCACAAAAAATACTGAACTCCGAGAAAAGTTTAAAAAGGAAATTTCATAATCAAATTGCAAAATCAAAAGCTCAAACGCTTCAAACGAATGTACAACAACTGTAGTATAAAGGTAATATAAAACATAGAAAAAAACCCAAAAAAACAACATTGCAATACTAGTTTAGATAAAAAAAAAAAACACATCAATACCTTTAGTATATATTTCAAGGCCATCGTGTATTATTGTGAAATGATATAATAATTGCTATAACCCTGGTTCAAGATTTTTTTACTCAAGCACAATGATGTTTTATAAAGTCAATATGCTAACTCACAATACGATATATAACTGAAAAACTGAAAACACATTTTTCATTGCATACTGAGTCAACACATTATTTTTTAGCGCCGTTGATCATCGCTGTTGCTGTGTCTGGAATGCTGTTTTTGGCAATAATCCTTTTCGCAATGGCAAAAATCAGAAATACATGTAAAAAAAGATCCAAAAGTAAAGGTATATTGAAAAACATTTAAAATTATATTTTCCTCTTCTTTTTTTTTTATTTATGATAACTGTATTTACTCTTAATAAGGGAATAAAACGTCTGATTTCGTTTTAAACTTTCTTTTCATTCCGCCGGTATTTCAAAAACAGTCAAACTAGATATAGGAAGATGTTGTGAGTGCCAATGAGACACCCCTCCATCAAAATAACAATTTAAAAAAATTAACCATTATAAGTCTATAACGGTAGTCTATTTATGAAAATGTTTGTTAAAACATAAGAGGTTCTATTTTTACTTTTCACAACTTGAGTTTCATTGATAAACTTATAAAATCTTAATCCCATCAAACTACATAAGATTCAATAGCAATGACCGGTCCCAAATATATTAACCCTTTCACGTTCCGCCAAATTGGACATAAACTTATGGAAAGACACTATCAAAGTTCAATCGCATATAGCATTAAACAAAGGTCGTTTTGCGTCCATTTGAGAGATAATTGATAAAATATTTAAAAAAATATGATAATTTTGTCTTTTGAAGTCACGTGTTATCTGTCCAAAGGTCACGTGACTTGCGAAAAAAAAGTAAAAAAATACAAAAGTCTTCATAAAAAGGTCGTGTGGACACTTTTATAATGACTAATAGCATACAGTTTTGGTGTCAAAGCAATGTCCTAAGTCTGATAGACACAGGAAAGTTACCATTATGGTATAGTTGAAGGAAATACGTGCTATATGCCTTCCAAACGTTGATGCCCGCAACATGCAAAATAAGGGTTTTCAGCCGTTTTTTTGTCAAAAATCCTATCTTTGACACAAATTTTAGGTTAAATTATGTTTATTCAAGCAGCACATAGAATTTTGACTTTAAAAGTAAAGATTCAATGAATTACCAATTATTACTTTGGTGTTTTGGGCCTATGATGTTTAAAGGGGGGGGGGGTACAGTTAGGACACATATTCTTTAAAAACATAAAAACATTGTTTTTAAGTTGAGTTTTGTATGTATTCATGACTCTCTTTTTGAAATTGAAAGTAAAGTTAAGTTTCATTTAATATAGGAAATTATTTTTTCACCTGCGGCTTTGAGGTTCGAACATACAATCTTCCTGTTGTGGGCTAGTGCAGCTTCCCACTGAACCACGGGAGTTCCAGTTTAAAATATCGAAATTTTAGTAGTTAACTCTTTAATTAAGGAACGAAGTGAGAGTAATCAAATAATCAGCCTGTTTTCTGTTTTCGTTTAGAAATTAAGTCTCGATATAACATATAATTGTTGTAAATCCCATTATTTTGAGCAAATATAGGATGATATCATACTGTAGTCTGCCATTTTTTTCTAAACTTTTACCGGTTTCTTTATTTCACCAAAAGTGTTTTCGACATTTCCATAACCAGGCACTTCAGAAACAATGTTCTGTTACATTTATTTCAACTTTGAAAAAAAAAATCATGACTTCTTGTCTTTTTTGTCTTTTTTTCAATTAATTTGGAAAGAACTGACCACAAATTGAGAGTGCATTTCAAGTAAATGATTGCGTTGGTACACTTTCAATCACTTATTTCACTTGAGTACAAGTTTTAATCATACTTTGAATAGTCTCCCTCAAAAATACACGGCGTAGTTAATAAAAAAAAGTTATATTGCCCCTAAAATCAACAGTTTATTTTCCCATACTCTACGGAAATATTGTGTTCAAATTAAAAAAACAACACGTTTTTACAGGAGAAAACGTTGTCCGTTAGGGGCGATTTAATGCCAAACCGTACTCGCAAGAAGTTTTAGGCACCACGAATCACACAGCTGTGATATAGGGGATTGATTTGAGCCATCAACCACTTCTGTACGTCAACAAATGTCAAATATTCAATACTTTGCGCAAGCTAGTTGCCCAAAAATATAGCCCATCGGTACCAGAGTACCGATTGGAACGGGAAGGGGTTAAGAAAAAGGGTCAAAGGGGTAGGGAGAAATTCACAAATATTCAAATTTCGTTTTTTTTTGGCAATAACGAATACAAATGTGTCAATCAATTTCTTTTGCTATAATTTCAAAACGGTGTTGATCTGTTTATTTCCGAATCTTTCATTTCCGTAGTTTATATAATTAGGGAATACAAGTGTTGGACTTTAAAAGACAAAATTAATGACTTCATAAAAACAATACGCCTATTTTAGAACATGTAATGTTTCGCAAATGATACAAGGAAACAAAGTTAAATGACTGAAAACAATTCATTCTGATTGGCAAAGTGGTATTGTTTAGGAGTGCGTTGACGTCAAACCTGGTAAAGTAAATATCCATATTTCTTACAAAATTATATCACACACTATTATTGTTACATGTATTGTACAGGATTAATTGACTCAATTGTTTCCTGATACTTGACAGTTGCCTTTCTAATAATTCATCAAAGCTATAAATAAAAGTGCTGATTTTGATAAAAAAAAAAAATGAAAATAAAACAGTTAGACCGATTAGTTGTCAATCTCTTCTAACTCAACTCGACCTTGAATTTTATCGTAATTTTAATTTATTTCTGTAGTTTATAAAGTCTGGTTTTTCATGTTGTTCTTTCAGTTGCGTCACTGGTGAGTCTTATGTAAGAGAAACGCGCGTCTAGCGTATTGAATTATAAACCTAGTATATTTGATAACTATATTTAAGGATTTTTTTGTTTTGCCTGTTATTCATATTCATTTATATACGTAAGTCATATGATTACATTGAACATTTAAACAGTTTTAACAGGTCAGGAATAATCACCAATTGGTGGATTATACCTCAATAGACGTATAATCCACCAATTGACATATAATGGTATAGACCAAAACAAATTATTCCACCAAAATGGAGCATTGTTTTCTTAAAACCATATTATGGTATGAAAACTTGTTAAATATTCCTAGTTTAGAATTGTTACATAACATATTGCATTTATTCAATAATTTTATTAGAAGTTTCTTCTATTGATATCTTGTCAATTCTTGATTGGCAATTTTACCTGTAAACACCTGTCAATGGACATCATTACTGTCTGCAGTCATATGATCATGAGTACCACTCCACAGGTGAATGGAGCTCTTTGTTAATACTTAACTTTCATTATCAAAAGTCAATCATGGTCAAAAGCACAAATGTTTCAACAAAGGAATTTGTGTACACATGCATTCTTAAGAGATGCAGCAGGCTTTGACAAAACTGAAACTTTCGGAGGACTCAATAAGGGTCATGACATAGGTTGCAAGTTGCAAAATCATGCTTCTCTCTCACACTAGCATTTAATTACAAATAACTTGCATTATACATCAATTGGTCTATACCAATATACCTCAATTAGTGGATTATACGTCAATTGAGGTATAATCCACCAATTGGTGATTATTTTTGACCTGTTTAAGTGATATTATATAGTATTATAAACAGAATACTGAATTCATCAAAACAATAGTAAAACGAATGAACAAAATATTTTACATGAAATCATGAAAATACTTGTTTCAACCAGATATGAAAAAATAGGGATGTCAACGAGTACTCGAGTACCCACGTACTTGCTCGGAAGGGCCGAGTACTCGAGTACCCACGTACTTGCTCGGAAGGGCCGAGTACTCAAGAACAGTTTTAGTTCTCGGATATCAACGTCCTTTCTTTCGATGTAATGTTTTTATGTGCGCTTCTTGTAACAAAAAATAGAAAGTTAAATAGTCTTTCCTCTCAGTGAAATTGTTGACTTTATCATATTTCTAAACAAGAACAAAATGAAAGTGATCTGCGGTGAACCCTACCCAACTGATAAGTTACATTTTAACGGTGTTTGTTCACGGATCAAGACTTATATGGATTAATGATTAACTCATCACCAGCCGTAAAACCTTACTTTCATTTTTTTATGAAATCTTCTGTGTAAACGTGATTGGAATGAGATGTGCATTTAAATTGATTTAATTACTCTGTATTTTAAGCATCGGTCACACCTTACCGGATAGAACGAACGGACGCCTAACGAATGAAAATAAAAGTTGTCCGTGGACAAAATTGTTATCCATTGGGAGTCCGTTGATCTACTGACCGAATAAAACGGACGCGTTACGGATGCAAAACGGACACACAACGGATATGCAAGGTACGAGAACGGAAACGTACCGGACAGAACGGATGTCGAACGTGCATCCAACGGACGAATACCGCATAAAAGGGACACCTTACGGAAGCAAACCGGATAAAACGGATGAACAAGATATACGGAAAAAACAAAGGCGACAATAATAAAACATGTAAATCGCATAAATACTCAAAATGTTTCTGTGTAACTGGCTTTGGTTTGGTCTTCGAAATTCCGCCAAAGGTCAGTGTCTGGCCTGAATAAGAGCTGCTTGACGGTGATGACGTGCCTATACTCTAAGATCGATTATGAATAATAAGAATTCACGAACCTTAAGAAATCTGACATACCAATAATTGGGATTTCTGACGGGAAATTTTTAATTGGCATTTATCCGTTTCAGATCCGTTCATCATCCGTTTTATCCGTTATACGTCCGGTATGGGTCCGTTTCTCATCCTTTCAACATCCGTTTTATCCGTTAAACGTCCGTTGGTGAATTTATTTCCAGCGGACCAACGGATGTATAACGGACACGTAACGGATACAAAACGGAAACGAAACGGACGAGTACCGTACAAAACGGATGCCTAACGGACGTTCAACGGACATTTTATCCGTTGGACGTCCGTTCAAAGTTTTTAACATGCTCAAAGTTTTCCACAGGATAGAACGGACGTCAACGGATAAAACGTACGCTTAACGGACAAATGAGAGTGCAATTACACCCCCACTGAAAACGAAATACTGAGAAAGACGAAAAGCACAAATAATTTGAAGTCCAATAGTTATCAAAGGTACCAGGATTATAATTTAGTACGCCAGACGCGCGTTTCGTCCAGATAAGACTCATTAATGACGCTCATATCAAAATATGTATAAAGCCAAACATGTACAAAGTTGAAGAGCATTGAGGATCCAAAATTTAAAAAAGTTGTGCCAAATACGGCTAAGGTAATCTTTAGTTTTTCGAAAAATTCAAAGTTTTAAAAAAATGACCACATTATTGATATTCATGTCAACAAGTGTTGACTACTGGGCTGGTGATACCCTCGGGGACGAAACGTCCACCAGCAGTGGCATCAACCCAGTGGTGTAAATAGTTATCAAAGGTACCAGGATTATAATTTAGTACGCCAGACGCGCGTTTCTTCTACATAAGACTCATAATATTCCTCCTCGAAAGACATGCAATGCGCACGCTCCATGTTTATTGTGAACCTTTACAAAATAGTGAAAACATGTATTAAAGCAAAAAGAGATAAGGTCAATATGTCTTTTAATAAGTGGGAGACAGTGGTCCTGGTTTCTCAGAGAAGATGAAAATAGAAATTTGTACATGCAACAAAAATTTGTGTCGTTGCCACTGTGACGTGACAACGTAAAAGATATGTCTAAAGTTTAATATTTGATATTAGTAATACTGATTAAAAAGAAAAAAAGAAACTAGCCAATTGTTATCCAGCTTTTTATGAATAAGATATGAATTATGATTCAACAAGTTTTTTCAAGATTCAAGAAACAAGAATGTTAACAAATATGGATCATTCTATCTGCTTCCTTGTTGCGGACAAATCATGACATACGCAATTTTACCCTACTTTATGACTTCTGAAATTTCGACAGTTTTATCATAAACACGTTGTAACATTTTTAAATTTTAAACAGAAATATATGGGCAGCTATTTACAAAGATTTCATCTTCTTAAATTGGTTCAATTAATTTTTAAAGACAATTTAATTTTAATATTGTAATATCCTTTATCATTCTTAATATTCATTACTTCTACAATATTTAAGAAATAATTCATTGAAGCTATAGATTTGTTGGAAATGTACACATGGACTGGACCTTGATAATCAAATTTTATCATGAGCTTTAGCAAATTATAATGATTTCCACTGGATAGTTATAACTAGCTTATATATCTCGAGTCAGTTTTATTCAAGTGAATTTCAGATTTATTACTATTGTCATGATTGTAAAGTACAATAGGTAAATCAATCTCATCTTTGATGTGCCACATGGACATCTCTATAGGTCGGACAGTCCACTCGTGACCAATGGCATTAGATATTGTATGCATTTCATTGGATATTTTATATTAAAATCAAGGTCAGCTTATAACCTATATTGTTTACGTATCTGAAGACGAAATTGTATAAAACATTGTGTTTGATTTTAATTTCTGATAATCTAAACTCTATAACAAACCTTTTTTGAACATCGGGATGTGACTTTATAATTTGTGTGAATTCGGCATAGAATATATGAACACATTTTTTGGGACTCGGGAGGGGGAATGCGTCAGCAAACAATGTTGAGAAAAAAAATAAAAAAATCATTCTGAATTATATTTTAATTTGTTAAATATTTGCAACTCTATAAGTTGTTGTATTTCTTCATTTTGCTTAAATTTTAAAAAAGAATGGGGACGTACACGACTCCCCAAATTCAATCTAAAATAAACTACGTTTCTCAGCATTTTAATATTAAAACAGTACGAGATATCACTAAAAAAAAATTCCATCAAATTTGAATACTGCGAGCTATTCGAAGTGAGTTCATATAACCTCAGTGGCAATCCATCACGTTTATCCAATCAGCTTTCCTTAACATTACAGATTGGCGTGCAATTGTGTCTGTATCAAGTTAGATAAATATACAACATATGTCTGGACGTACATATGTCGGGGTTTAGGCTATAATATACTATAGTAGTTGAAAGAAAGGATTGTCTGCATTAAATCGGAGAGGTAGTCCCTTTTTTGTGAAGAATAGAACATGTTGAGCTTTCTGCATTTTCTTCGGTTCACAAGCAAATGTCGGCCTGAACCACTGAAAATATATCTTCCAGACTAGCAAACAGGGGGCCGGGCAAGCCAGTTACTTATCTTCCTTATTCCAACTAAACGTCATGTTCTATAGATGGTCGTAATTTTGTTGAGTACAACCATCTTATAACTCACGTGCATATTTCATAATTGGTCTTATACGTGTTAAGTTTATACGAGTAAGATCATTTCTAGTCAATACATATTTCAATTCTTTTTAGAAATTTAATACTGTGCTTGCACAATCTAAGACGTGTTCTATATGTGTATAGAATTTACCATTGGAATCAAAAGTAATTCCTAAGTGCTTATGACAGCAGACAATTCTACTAATTGATTTTTAAGGGCATAAAATACAGTTACAGTGGAGGTAATGATGTTGCAAACGTAAAATGTTATTTTCGCGACGTCAAACTGTGACATATCGGGAAAAGATGCATTTTTCGACTGATTTTTATCATTCAAACTGATTTAATTTGAAAACGAGTTCATGGACCCCTATTTTTAAAAACAGCAATTTGTTTCATTTTGCAGGGAGATTTTGTGACCCAAATTTTATAAAACTGTAAATAGAGGATTTTTTTAAATTCTGATAAACATGCAGCAAAAAATGACGTATTTTCCTCAATTCATGACATATGATAAATATGAGTTATTTCTGAATAAAAAATGTAGAATTTTTTAGGATACTTATAAAATACAGAAATTACCGATTACTTTACAAAAAACAATTTGTGTTTATCTTTTATAACAAATAAGTTACGTCTTTCTTTCGAAAAAAAGAAATTACGGCCACAAATCTGAATTTTGAGCAAATATACAAAATTTCGACCTAATTTTACCCAAAAAGTAGCACATGAAGGTATATTTTTTATTACATATTTGATTTAATCAGGTAAAAAATTGCCTATATTCAAATTTGCACGAACTTGTAAATACAGAATCAAAACTGTATCATATGCCCTTAAGTTCTATCTTCATATCATATGGGGAAGAATAATAGGAGAATAACATAGTGATTGTCTTGTTTTGATTAAAACTTTCTAAATCGATATTTAAGACATCCTCTATTGTGTAAGGACTATGATACTTATATTAGAAAGTGTTGTTTCATCAGCACACAATCGGGTTTGACTTATCAAATAACCAGCTATGTCATTTACATGAATAAGGAATAGTAGGGAAACCTAATACAGAGACTAGTGGAACTCCCGCATTTGGATGCTGAAAGGGCGAATATGAACTGAAACAAAAACACTTTCTTGTTCATTTGAAATATAACTAATTAAGTAATTAAATACATTTTTAAATACAATTTTTACAAAAACTTTCCCCACTGCTGATAATAATGAGATTGATCTATAACTGGTAATTAATGATTTGTCTCCGGTTTGAATATATATATATAGACTCAAAGTCAACCATTTTAAAGATGTTTTGAAAATAAAATTGTTAAATGCATTTTTATTCTACATAAATCACAAATAAATTTGCATACATTGTCAGATCAAAATATCTTCAAATACCAGTTCAGAGATATCGTGAATATACCAAATCTATAATTTTACATTCGTACTTTTTACATAATAAGATCTGTGTCCAGGTAAAAAGAACCCACAAGTGGTGTACATTCTAAAGTGTTTATCATCTTCCATTTTACATCTGACAATGACATTTAGCTTGAGGGCCATTTTATATTCGCATCAAAAAATAAAAAGTTTAAAATTTATATAGATTACATTCTGTTGAAAAATGATTTTAAAGGTAAACTGATAAGCATAACGTCCTCGCAATTTCTTGTTCAGATCCAGGGACACAGATGTCAGAATGAATAAGAAAACACTAAATTCTCAAACAATGTATTGTAAAATGGACATCAAGAACATTTTGTTAGACTAACGTACTAAAAGATTTACTTATGTATATTCTATATCCTGGGAACTTCAACATCCCATCAAAATACTTAAATTTTAGTCCTTTCAAAAGTTTTATAAATTACATGTGGTTTTTATATTATTTTCAAGGCTAAATGAACCTATCGTTTTCGTATATTTCTTTTCCGCCGTAAAGTAAAATGTTTTTAAGTACTGTTACTTCTATATAATGCTTAAAAACTAATGCAGTCATATTATCAATCTAAAAATATTATTCATGAACAAAAAAAATCAAATAATTTATTAAATGACTGAAGGATTTTAAAATTCTAAAGGACATTGTTACAATATAACCAAAAACTGAGACAGCCGAAAACAATACGAAATTGATAAGCAAGTTTATGACAAATCAATCTATAAAATTGTAGTTTGGGATTATTCATGGTTGACTAGTTCTATATTAACAAGTGGCACGTGTCCAAATTATTAAGAAAAGGGACAGAAAAGTATTAAACAAAAACAACTATATTTTCAAAATTCACTGCATGATTTAAACAGCTTAACAGTGTTTCATTTATTTTATCTTTGTGCGTATACGAAAAATTGATAGTAAGTTAATCTTCACTGATCATGACCAACGACTATTAGATTTCTCGTGGAATTGATCGATGAGCGGCTTTTTAAAAATACCGAAAAAAAGAATATGGCGAAAACGTCAACTGATGGAAAAGCATCCGAACGAGAAAAATAAATTTAAAAGGCAGCTATAAACAGTTTTCAGTTGGAGAAATCATTGAATGTCATATAATTCTATTTAGGTTTATGCGTTTTTCGATTTACGAATAAGTCAGTTAGAAAAAAAAGTTACTAAAGCCAAAAAAGAAGACAAAAAAGATACATGAAATAACGTAATAACATAAGTTTATAAGTACGTACCTAGGTACATTTAATAAAGCATCTTTTGAACTTATTATAATTGTTTTTTTATGTTTATGTCGGTTGATTTTATGAATTAGAATAAAATTATTTTCTTCTGAATTGTCTACCCATATATGGCGTTTAGGTTAAGTGGTTTGTGTGATTTGGCGGTTAAATCATTTGGCACGACAGGGTCTACTCGATAGGTCACGTTAATTTTGACATCCATGCTATTTGATATTTTGTATCATGCATTAAGAGATTGATTGATTTACAAATGATTGTGTGTATTGAAATACTAGTATATATATATATATTATATATATATATGTTGGGTATATGTTTAGACGAGTTGTATATCTAGCGGAACGTCTACAGTGCAGGCGATTTGGTGTCACGATAGTTCATGCAGTAGCATGGGTTCGAATCCCGGCGAGGGAAGAACCAAAAATTTGCTTTGCGAAAGCAAATTTACAGATCTTACATTGTTGGGTTGATGTTTAGACGAGTATATATACAACTCGTCTTAACATCAACCCAACAATGTTAGATCTGTAAATTTGCTTTCGCAAATTTTTGGTTCTTCCCTCGCCGGGATTCGAACCCAGTTTTTTAGTTTAAACATATTTTATTTGCATAAGTAGCAAAAGGGATTAGACACAAGTTAGAACAACATTAGAGACGTCCTCTCCCAAGACGAACCCATGCTACTGTGATATCGTGACACCAAATCGCCTGCACGGTAGCCGTCCCGCTAGACCACACGACCACCTGGGCTCTACAAAAATAGAGCTTTCGCTGACCGTGTGTTACCTTTCCTCGTCAGTTTTGATCTAGCAACGTACTACAGTACATGATATATAAGGCATGAAGATGTTATTGTTACAGATCAGCTAAATTATCTATAGTAAAGGATACTACAAATTAATGTAAGATACAGTCACAGAAAATAATTATTTTTATAAGTACGTCTGAGTCAGTGACAACTCTACAACAGATGTATCCATCGGATCGCCATCAATGATGGTGATACATGGCTCTGTACATAATGTATATACAACTCGTCTAAACATCAACCCAACAATGTTAGATCTGTAAATTTGCTTTCGCAAATTTTTGGTTCTTCCCTCGCCGGGATTCGAACCCATGCTACTGTGATATCGTGACACCAAATCGCCTGCACTGCAGCCGTCCCGCTAAACCACACGACCACCTGGGCTCTACAATAATAGAGCTTTCGCTGGCGCTGTGTTAACTTTCCTCGTCAGATTTGATCTAGCGGCGTACTACAGTACATGATATATAAGGCATGAAGATGTTATTGTTACAGATCAGCTAAATTATCTATAGTAAATATATATATATATGATGACGTTTCGTTCTGATTCGAAATTTGTATATAATAAATATCATTTAATGGTTGTTATTAAACCAGCCCTCGGCTCTGTCGTGTGGTATTGCACTTTAAAATTTACTCTTTTTGTTATTTATTAGTATGAATATTATCAGTGGTTGTGATATATGGGTGTTAGCGGAAGAAAAAGGAGTCTGATAGAGAGCCCGAAACCTGTGGTGGTTGTGAAGATTAGAATTTCCGTTAGGCTTTTAAAGAGAAAAAAGAGAAATTAGATGTTAAATCATACTTTGCAAGGCTGTTTACATATGACTCGTTCACAATCATTTTGAATTATGACTAAGATCATATACAAGTCATGCATCAGAGACATATAATACTAACCCGTCAATCAAAACGGTGTGCAGAAACACCACAAAGGACTTCTTGGTGCACTAAGATCAACGTGTTTGTAGGACACAAAAACGGTGTTTTAAGATCAGAAAGCAGAGGCAGATTCAAGGGGGGACAGGGGGCCCGGCCCGGCCCCCCCTTTTTTGGAAAAAATTGGTTGCTTATATAGAGAATCACTGAAGCGGAACGCGAACGGGCCCCCTCTTATGTCAGTCTTTGGGCCCACTCTAAAGAAAATTTCTGGTTTCGCCACTGCAAAGAACATGGATATAAGAATATGTGAATATATAACTTATAAATATAAAGTTCGGTGTCAAAAGATTTTATTATTTTGAAGTTAAATGACTTTTTAATCACCACGTGCCCGGCGTTTTACGTAACTGCAAATTTGCATTACTTTTTCAGGAAAAAAATATTGCGTTTCCGCAAATATAACTTAACTTTTCCGGGAAAAAAGTAACTATTCCAAAAAAAAATCAATTATTACTTTTCCGCAAATAACAAATTAACCTGTTGATCGAAAGCACAGCCATAATAAAAAATAAATATTTATTAAGTTAAAGGTCATCATAACATTAGCGTATGATATTTGCGCTGATTTTGAAAATGTTCATTCTTTCATTTGCGCCGATTTCATTTTGTGCATGAACCCCCTGAGGGGTTCATGCTTATATATTGGCGAGTTTTGGATGTGTCTATGGGCCACTCGATATCTCTCGGCCGGAAGTCAGAAGAAATTTCTCGGAACGTCTCGAAAGTTTTCGGTTATTTAAACAGATCTGAACAGGTCGTTATCAAGTCTTTGATGTGTTCCCTTGATGGTCCTTGACGATGCAATTATATGTTTTAAAACGACCAACGTACACTGTGTGTATCTAGGTCAATTATAACGTGGTAGTGTCTGTTGTCTCGATAACATGTAAACTAATTATGTTTGAAGATTGAACCACGGGATACTGTGTATTTCATCATAGACTTACGAGAGAGAACATTATGGTTAAAATATTAATATTAGATTGGAAAACAGAAAGATTATATTCTTATCAAATTTATTTTATTCAATCCAAATCAAAGAAATATATATAAAATATATACTGTATATATGTTTCTGAAGAAACTAACAATGATTGAAATCAGAATTTTTTCAGAGTTGCAATTAAGAAATAAGCATTTTATATGACAAGATACTCTGCCTTGGTAATTTTAAATATTCATTTGTACAGGAAACATAAAAATTAAATCTTAATAAATTCTTGCATCATACAAAAAAAATGTTTATAAACAATAATCCTTATATTTCTACGTTATTTATTTCATACCATTTTGTTATTTGGGATTTATGACTAATTATTATTTTTTTTATTATATATCCATAAAAACGGAAATTAAGATAAATTTGTTAAATATTCAAATTTTAAACGGTCGTGATAAAAATACTTGTGTGTTTTCAATTCATAAAGCATGATTTAAAGTCCTTGTAGCTCACATCAACCGTAAAAATAATTTACAATTATCACAACAAAATTTAATTACGACCATAATGTTGATTATTTTATACTGTTTTAGTATGGATTTAGAAGCCTTTGCTTATTTTTTGCATAGTAATATATTCACATAGTGGAATGTTTGAATTTGAAAATAGATTCATTCGACAAATAAAATGTCCATCCGTAAATACTCAAGACGTTCGTGTTTATTGATATTATATATATTGAAGGATTAAAAAAAAAATTCAAACAGGAACGTTTACTTAGTTTATTATTAAATTTCAATTCAAATTTTGTTTGTTTGTTTTAATAGTTTAACCTTATAGCATCTGCATACTTGTACTATGGTACGGTTTGAAAATTGTATTCATTGTGTTGACCAACCACTAGTATCCGAAACGTCTTGATTCATTCACATTATAGATCACATTTCAAAAGCACACTATCGGTTTGCGTTCTCAAACATTCTGGAAAAAATGTCAATGAATCCGGAGTCAAAACGTTTAATGTAGACCGTTTGACATTCGAATTCAACTATTAGATTTTCCTGAGTATCAGTGAGATGCTTTCTATTTACTATTTCGTGCGCTAAAATACTACTTGCATGCAATACTATTAAATTCGCTCGTGAAAGCTTATGTTCGTTTTTGTTATCTAAATACTGGACACGGCAGAAAGATCTTTACATGTGACTTTCAAGCACGGTCATCATTACTAACGGTATTCTGACCTCGAGTTGTTTCTATTTTATTTCTTTTTTGAGTCACTGTTCTATTACAAACTTTGACCTGTTCGAAAAGCTAAGGATTGTCTACCCAAAGAATAGATTCCTTAACTTTGTAATGTTAATGTATTTAGCCTTTTAACTTTTTTCATTCGAGCGTCACTGATGCTTTTCTTGTAGACTTAACTCGTGTCTGGCGAACATCATTTTAATTCTGGTATCTTTTTATATCTACATACCTTTTTATATAAATTGGTTATTTCGAAAGTGTGTAAAGGTATTCATAAACTTCTGAATTAAGAAATTCTTCGGCAAAACTAAGTTTCCTTGATAATGTTTGAATTGATTTAAGTAAAGTCAGGAAATCCTTACAATTTGAGATGTTTTACAAAATAAGTCTCTTCATAAGAGGTCCCAATCAATTGCATGCCACAGGTTTCACCGCATACAACATCTACCATGAGAACAAAATATAAAGATATGATAGATAAAATAAATGCATCCAGAATTCTAGATTATAAATCAAACTGAGTGCATAAATTTATATTGCGATAGGTTTGTGCAATTTGCATAAATCATCCGGTTAGTAGAAATTAGGATTTGCCAAAGAGTTATAATCGGAAACATTATGTACATTCCGAAGTAATAAATAAAATAGTCGAGCTTTAAAATAACTATTCAAATAGAAGCTTTAAATATATACTTTCAACTGGCTTCTTCTAGTCACAGTCAATTATTTCAATTCAAAAGCTAACACAAATTCAGCAACAATCTTTTGGTGACCCGGCAGTCAGCGGTCTTATATTCATGTATTGCTTTTCTTTTTTTAAAGAAAGCAACTTGTTTCTTTTTCGCCGATTTTATATTTGCTCCTAATAAGATTTACAGGTAAGTAAATACGTGTTCATGTACTGCAGTATACCATTGATAAAATCTGGTTATAATTGTTGTTCATTTATGTTTAAGTTAATTTTGATTCATACTGTTCTGGAACTTCGCTGTAACATGATGGACATATTACACACTGAAACGAGCTGAGGAGTCAATTCTTTAAATATCGAGTGCCATACATATCGGAAGCTTAGTGTCCTTAAACATAACAACATATCTAACAAATGTACCATAAATCGTGTAAAGCCAGAGTCGCCACGAATTATATTGTCAAAACACTGATATTGCATAAATAAAGGGCAGATGTCCGAAAGGAAAAGGTTAAAGAACTACGGATAATGTCAATGGAAAAGTCTGGCGGTGTATCTAGTAGGCATTCTCCCATCTCTCCGTAGTGAGCAAAGACAACAGTAATATACATGTTATGATTGATAATTCATTTCATTTGTACAAATGGCTAATGTAAGAGGTTTAAAATGATAAATGAAAAAAAACATGACTTGCACTCATGCCACATCTTCTTATATCTATTCACCTGTAATTTACTTGTAATACATGAAAAAAATTGGCGTAAATGAAATGCATATCGGTGCAAATGCAAGTAAAGTTCATTATTAAAAAGTATGAAAAAGTCAGCATTAATCAGATATATCTTAGTATGAATTCATAAGTCAGTTTCCGCAGAAAATGTGTAGCCAACACGTCGTACAGAGTCCACAGTAGAACATTCACAGTTTACAAGTTTTGTAATTTGTTCAAGAAAAAAGTCCATCTTCTCCTTTTCGTATTTCAATTAACACATCAACAAAGACAAAAATGTTTGGATGGCTAGCGTAAAACTGCTCGTTTAAGTGGGCATGAAAAGACTCGGCCCAATTCGTTTTTCTCTTTCCCGCGAGGTCTTGAGGTGATGCTCAAATGGTTTAGTAGAAATCCTTACCAACATACGATAAACGAAAGGCTAAACATTAAACCATACCATGTACAATACGACAAATAAAACGCTTAATGGTACAATAAACTATATTACATTCAAAACCCTAAATAAAGGCAATAGTAGTATACCGCTGTTCAAAACTCATAAATCCATGGACAAAAAGCAAAATCGGGGTAACAAACTAAAACCGAGCGAAACGCATTAAATATAAGAGGAGAACAACGACACAACACCGAAACGCAACACACACAGAAACTGATCAATCATTAGACAAAACACCACGAGAATAACAAATATAACATGAACACCAAATACATGAATTTGGGATAGACAAGTACCGTGCCACGTCTTATCTCAATATCTCAAAAATAAGAGAAAACACAAACGACTCAACGTTAAAATGCAACACACAGAGAAACGAACAATAATATAACAATGACCATCTTCCTGACTTGGTACAGGACATTTTTAAAGGGGAATAAAAGTGGTGGGTTAAACCTGGTTTTATGGCATGCCAAACCTCGCACTTTAATGGCAAAGTTAAATATAATATTGAAATGACAACATAATATTACAGGACCACAATACAAATAAATAGGAGAACATATTAGACAAAGAAAAACATGATTAATAGATAACAAAAAGCATCAGGTTTAAAATTTAATACGCCAAAAACGTGCCTTGTCCACACAAGACTCACCAGTGACGCCCAGATATAAAAGATCGAAAGTGAAAAAAGTACAAAGTTGTACAGCACTGAAGATCAAAAGTTGAAAAGGTTTCGCCAAATACGGCATTGTTTTTATGCCCGGGATAAGAACATTCTTATTATATAGAACAATCCATGCTATTGCAAACAGTAAATTTTATCAAATGAATATGAAAGAGATATACATAAAGAAACTGAAGTATTAAAAATTACAGAAAACTAAACCTGAATAAATAACGCCTAGATATAAAAGATCGAACGTGAAAAAGGTACAAAGTTGTACAGCACTGAAGATCAAAAGTTGAAAAGGTTTTGACAAACACGGCATTGTTTTTATGCACGGGATAAGAACATCCTTATAATATAGAACACTTAATGCTATTGCAACCAGTAAATTTTAACAAATGAATATGAAAGCGATATACATAATGAAACTGAAATATTAACTAATTACAGAAAACTAAACCCAAGTTTATCACAAAATAGACACACATCCGAATCAGTTCAGGCGTCAACGTAATTAAAAAAAATGTGACGTCACATACGATGGCGAAAAGGCAGAAACGTTATGCCACATTTGAATTTATGAAATTTAGAAACAGCATGACGTCACATATGAAAAACTATGTCATTTACCTTACGAAATCTGACCAAACGTTGTACGGACGCTATACGAAACATGTTCAAACGATCACCGAACTCTATACGAGCGAATTCCAAACGCTGTACGCACGATTCCCCAGTGAAAAAAAAATGAAAACGTTTACGTTACAGGGACTGTATTAACGTTGTTGTACCTTCGGATGCCAGGTTTACCTGAAGTTTAAATGTTTTACTTTTAGCCTTCCATGTTGTCACTCCTTGTACCCTCCGTAGTTTTGTAATATTACACCTATAGTCACGCATCATTTCTATGATTTATGAGTAGAACTTTCTGGTTTTCTGCTTTTTTTTTACTAAAACGGATTGATAAAATAATACGATGTATTAATGAGCGACAATTTTTTGTAAACATACCTCTTCTGATAGCAACATAGTTCGTCAATCTGTAGTTTTGTCTCATTGTGTCACATACAAAATTTGAAATTAATTCCTGTAGCGTGTCATGCATGCAAAGAAAAAGTCATATACCCTGTAAACGTATTCGTATATGCTTATTTCTTTTGTCTCCTATCATTTCTTTTGATTATATTAAAGAGATGACACAGCTGAACTACTACCACTGGAATTAATGACGTATGACGCATTTTTTCTCACTAACGTTCAATGGGGTTTATATTCAGTTATGATGCATTTCAATCTGAACATAACTATACTATGACTTAATGTCCATTACATGACATCCCTATACTAAACTGTTAGGTCGTCGAAGGTAAAAAAACGTGCATTTGGACTAGTCGAATATTATGTTAAAATTGAACATGCCTTTTAATGGCATTAAATAAATAATTACAATGATTAGTAGAAAACGGCTTTAAATTACGTTAATGGTTGTATTTGAGGACAAACAATGGTATATCTGTATTTTTTGTAATTATTAAATTAATATTTTTATATTTGCTAGCGGCAGTGAAAGAGGGCGAGGGAGTCCCATTGGGAAATCAAAACATAGAAGGTAGGCAATTAAATCCATAATGATTTAGAATGATTATTTTCTAGAATTTTACCGTCATGTGGTAGAAATGCGAATAAGAAGGGGAAACAAATAATGTAGCATACCGTAAGAAATTGTAAGAGCAACACGGGAACAATGAAAATAAATAAACAAAGAGTAATGAACAGTGTTATGCAAAACATGCTTCGAAAGCAATTGTACTGTAAGTGTGAAAATTGACCGCTGAACATGAAATATAGCAAAATGAAAGACATTTTACATCAACATAAGTATTAATGATAATAATACCTAACATCTGACATATGTACTGATACATTAAAGATAGAGTGATGATCGTCAATTTAAGTCAAAAGTACAATGGTATATGGTACACTAAAATATAGATGTATACTGTCGGATAGATTTAAGATTTAATAGCTAGGCTTAACAAAACCTGAGATAACAGAAACAAGATTAATATTGAATACCTTGTTAAATATGTTTTTAACACACGTCAAACTTTTGCTCTTAACTACCTATAACAGTATAACATTTTTTATATATAAATTTTCTTTATCATTCTTTTTGCGGGTCGAATACAGAATCATTTTAAGGCCCGTGATTTTTAAATATTGGTTTATGTAGTTGTCGTTCGTTAATGTAATTTATCGTTTCTCGTTTTTTATATAGATTAGACCGTTGGTTTTCACGTTTGAATGGTTTTACACTAGTAATTTTGGGGCCCTTTATAGTTTGTTGTTCGGTGTGAGCCAAGGTTCCGTGTTGAAGCCCGTACATTGACCTATAATGGTTTACTTTTTTAAATTGTTATTTGGATAAAGAGTTGTCTCATTGGCACTCACACCACATCTTCCTATATTCAATTATGATATTTTAATTGCAAACATTGTCATGATGTCATTCTATTGTTGTGTCCGTTTTTTTTAGTGATTGGACAATCATTTGCCTGTAAAAAAAATTCTTTAGTTGTCTAATATCTGAAAGAAAACACTCCTCTTTCTAAAGATATCGCACAGCTGAAGGTAGCATAATTGATTCTTACAGGAATATGTTATTTCAAGACATGAAAAGAAAATCCAATCAATTCAAATCAATTATTTGTTTGAAAAAATAAAGATAAAACCAAAGAACAAATGACAATTACACCCCAAAGAAACACCAAACAATTAAAATAAATCTCCTTCCAATGCAATAATGTTGTCACTCATCTAGGCGGTTTCTGTAGATGGCAAACAAAACGTTTCCAAATTGATTTAAACTAGTGTTTTCAACGGTTCGAATGACCAAATACCGAATACCAAACGCGCTAACCGGTTAACCAGACTTTTTTCGATTCGAATAGATTGATATGAATTTGATTTAAATCATTAAAAAGTTCGTGTTTTCTTTGAAAATTGTCGTCTTGGTAGTTAATTTGATGAATCAATTGTCCAGTATATTGATTGCTATTGTTAATTCAAAAATATGAAATTGATTAGAACTTGTCTCTCAGCTCGGAGCAAGATCTTAAGGAAACATAATTAGTTAATGTTTTTATCACAGTATTTTTTTAATCAGCCAAATGATTGAATTTGACGATTTTCTTCATTGTTTCATGTTTGATCTTACATCTAAATGTGCAATTTCCGTCGTGCATGTCTCTGTTATACTCTAAACTAAATACCAACTCAAAAGCTGTTAAAAGAAAACAAATGTGAATATTTAATCAATGTAAACTTGATGGTAAGGATATCAAGATTAATGAATTCAGATTGAAACACCTCACATTATTTTCGCAGACAACAAGACAAAATTTTAAAATCATCGGGTTCAGACATATTCATTCTACGAGATCAAGACGGTTTCTTTATATTTTTCAATCTAACGTTAGTGCAAACGCCATAGTCGATACCGTGTATTTGAATATGAAAACTCAAAGCCCGACAGGAATCTTCACAGACAAGCCTTATAATACCAAAGGACAAACTTCAATTCATCGTATTATAAAAACATAAATGTATGACTTGGATTGAAGGTAGTTACATTGAAATTCATACCACATCTTCTTATATCGATGTGTAGTTTACAATTGATAAGGCATGCAAACATCAACTTAAACTACCGGTTAACCGGTTAATTATTCAGTCGAACGATTATGCGAGTAACCGCTTACGCAAAAGTGTACGATTTGACAACACTAATTTTAACACTATCAAAAGAGGGACGAAAGATACCAAAGGGAAAGAGTGAAAATAATGTCAGCTGGTTGATAAAGTCCATTTATAAATAAAATACGATTTATTCTACAAATTATGATCATGTACATTCTTCTGTTGGTAGAAATCCTGGATAATTTAAGAATTTCAAAGAAATTAAAATTTCACAAATTTTAAACACATAGTAAATATGTGGATGTCGTTAGCCGATGCCGATCTCTATTTTCCGCTTTTGCGCAGGCTCGACAAAAATTACATAATGTAATAAACTGTTATACTTTGAACATGTGTATCTAATGTGCTGGTAAACAAGTTTATACATTCTAAAATATTCTTTAATAAAGATTTACTAGAGAACTATAAACAAGTGAAGTTTACAAACAAGCGAGAGAAATTAAAAAGAACAACAATTAAAAAAAATATTAAAACTTACATTATTACATCGAACGAACAAAAAATATTACAGACAGAAAAACAAAAGAAATACGAGAGTAATTAACAGACGAAAAAAATCAGAGAAAAGTGAAATATCAGTATATACATGTTAAATACAAGCGGATTCAAAATGGGTCAAGATTGAACAAACATGCATTTTTATCGATTACACAGGTGACACTTAACGGGACGTGTGTCGATAAAACATAAAATAACTATTTTAATTACCAAAGTTATGATTATAAAATTTGAAATTATGTACTTTTAGAAAGTCTCCTTCTATATGCCATTGTTTTTTTTTTGTCAGTTCTATTATTCCGTCAGGTTCATAGTACTATATTTTCTTCTTATTGCACTATAGAGGCTCTTTGGGGTATTTCTACTTGTTCGTATAAATACCGCAAAGGACCTTCTCAGTGCACTTCGGACAACAATTTGCAAATAAGTCTAAAACATTTGCGAATTAAATGCTTGCTTTACTAAATTCTGCATTTTACAAAATATAAAATAAAAAGAGATGGAAAAAAAAATAATATAAAAAATGGCGTAATTAAATTTCGGCGGAAATTAATTCTTTTTCAGCAAAACAGAATATCGGCTTTCAAAACATGCAAAACACCGTATGGCACTAAATCATCATTATTAATCTTCTACGCTGTCTAGTTTGAGAATAAAAGTTTTTGCAATTTGTGTAAGATTTCAATTTTAGAATGTAATGACCAAGTAAGAAAACCGTTAAAAATCTTAAGTAAATCGGAAAATGAGCTATGAACGATAAAAGGAAATAGTTTGATGCGTCGATATGAAATTTTATAGAGGCATGTGAAATTTATTAAAACAAAATCTTTAAAGAACAACCATTTGTAGAACTTATTACTTCGATCCTTCAAATATGCGTAAAACAATTAAAACTCATATTATTTAGTCTCTTTTATATATACAATTGCAGTATGTTTTTAATGCTGTAGATTTGTATTTGATCATCTTTTGCATGCATAACGTCCAGTGACAAATATGTCATGTATTTGCTCAAAGAACAAATTAACAACTTTTAGAATACAATTGATTGGTTATTTAAGGGAAATGATTTGCGTTAAATTCGTTAAACTTGGCCAATAAATATTAAAAAAAAACAGTACAGTTATTTTTTTAATTCTGTTTTGTGATCATACATAGACTTAAGCACTTTTTACAATCAAAATAACAGGTTTTACACTGACAGCAGGAATCACAATCGATGCTGGTACCATAGAAGTCTTCAACGAATTTATATATATATCCGTGGTAATGTTCGGTGTATATTACACTCTGACATTGAGGGGAACAAATAACATGGATGTCTTGTCTTTTTTAAATAGATTTAGATATTAAACGTGTATTTTAAATAAAGTCTCATTTATAAAACAATATTTATGAATTACTGTTTCAAGAAAATATTGGATGAAGGAGAGAAAGAGAAAGATAGAAACTTATTTCGCGGTATTTGGTCTCATGTTAGTCATGCCAAAATGTGATGGAAGGAAATATTTCCCCCTTCGTTTTATATAGCAGGGTATTCCATAATGATATAAAGTTCAGATTTTTTTTCTATCGGTACGAAATGATGTACAGTTCAAAACTGCATCTAGTTAAAGTACATTTAAAGTAAGTTTATTGCATTGCTAAACGTATGATACAACTTTTATGACACAAAATATATGATAAATAATATCTATGGTTTTTTTTTAATCCCGCATCTTTTCAAATTAAATTACTTTACCTCAAAATAATAATTGAAAATTCTTTCTGAAAAACAACCCTTACATATAACGTTAAACCATACCATGTACAATACGACAAATAAAACGCTTAATAGTACAATAAACTATATTACATTCAAAACCCTAAACGATGACATTTACCATACGATGAACGAACGATGAACGAAATCTGACCAAACGTTGTACGGACGCTATGCGAAACATGTACAAACGATCACCGAACTCTATACGAGCGATTTCCAAACGCTGTACGCACGATTCCCGAGTGAAAAATAATGAAAACGTTTACGTTACAGGGACTGTATTAACGTTGTTATACCTTCGGATGCCAGGTTTACCTGAAGTTTAAATGTTTTACTTTTAGCCTTCCATGTTGTCACTCCTTGTACCCTCCGTAGTGTGATATCGTGACACCAAATCGCCTGCACTGCAGCCGTCCCGCTAGACCACACGACCACCTGGGCTCTACAATAATAGAGCTTTCGCTGGCGCTGTGTTACCTTTCCTCGTCAGATTTGATCTAGCGGCGTACTGCAGTACATGATATATAAGGCATGAAGATGTTATTGTTACAGATCAGCTAAATTATCTATAGTAAATATATATATATATGATGACGTTTCGTTCTGATTCGAAATTTGTATATAATAAATATCATTTAATGGTTGTTATTAAACCAGCCCTCGGCTCTGTCGTGTGGTATTGCACTTTAAAATTTACTCTTTTTTGTTATTTATTAGTATGAATATTATCAGTGGTTGTGATATATGGGTGTTAGCGGAATAAAAAGGAGTCTGATAGAGAGCCCGAAACCTGTGGTGGTTGTGAAGATTATAATTTCCGTTAGGCTTTTAAAGAGAAAAAAGAGAAATTAGATGTTAAATCATACTTTGCAAGGCTGTTTACATATGACTCGTTCACAATCATTTTGAATTATGACTAAGATCATATACAAGTCATGCATCAGAGACATATAATACTAACCCGTCAATCAATACGGTGTGCAGAAACACCACAAAGGACTTCTTGGTGCACTAAGATCAACGTGTTTGTAGGACACAAAAACGGTGTTTTAAGATCAGACAGCAGAGGCAGATTCAAGGGGGGACAGGGGGCCCGGCCCGGCCCCCCCTTTTTTGGAAAAAAATTGGTTGCTTGTATAGAGAATCACTGAAGCGGAACGCGAACGGGCCCCCTCTTATGTCAGTCTTTGGGCCCACTCTAAAGAAAATTTCTGGTTTCGCCACTGCAAAGAACATCGATATAAGAATATGTGAATATATAACTTATAAATATAAAGTTCGGTGTCAAAAGATTTTATTATTTTGAAGTTAAATGACTTTTTAATCACCACGTGCCCGGCGTTTTACGTAACTGCAAATTTGCATTACTTTTTCAGGACAAAAAAATTGCGTTTCCGCAAATATAACTTAACTTTTCCGGGAAAAAAGTAACTATTCCAAAAAAAAAACAATTATTACTTTTCCGCAAATAACTAATTAACCTGTTGATCGAAAGCACAGCCATAATAAAAAATAAATATTTATTAAGTTAAAGGTCATCATAACATGGGCGTATGATGTTTGCGCTGATTTTGAAAATGTTCATTCTTTCATTTGCGCCGATTTCATTTTTTGCATGAACCCCCTGAGGGGTTCATGCTTATATATTGGCGAGTTTTGGATGTGTCTATGGGCCACTCGATATCTCTCGGCCGGAAGTCAGAAGAAATTTCTCGGAACGTCTCGAAAGTTTTCGGTTATTTAAACAGATCTGAACAGGTCGTTATCAAGTCTTTGATGTGTTCCCTTGATGGTCCTTGACGATGCAATTATATGTTTTAAAACGACCAACGTACACTGTGTGTATCTAGGTCAATTATAACGTGGTAGTGTCTGTTGTCTCGATAACATGTAAACTAATTATGTTTGAAGATTGAACCACGGGATACTGTGTATTTCATCATAGACTTACGAGAGAGAACATTATGGTTAAAATATTAATATTAGATTGGAAAACAGAAAGATTATATTCTTATCAAATTTTTTTTATTCAATCCAAATCAAAGAAATATATATAAAATATATACTGTATATATGTTTCTGAAGAAACTAACAATGATTGAAATCAGAATTCTTTCAGAGTTGCAATTAAGAAATAAGCATTTTATATGACAAGATACTCTGCCTTGGTAATTTTAAATATTCATTTGTACAGGAAACATAAAAATTAAATCTTAATAAATTCTTGCATCATACAAAAAAAATGTTTATCAACAATAATCCTTATATTTCTACGTTATTTATTTCATACCATTTTGTTATTTGGGATTTATGACTAATTATTATTTTTTTTATTATATATCCATAAAAACGGAAATTAAGATAAATTTATTAAATATTCAAATTTTAAACGGTCGTGATAAAAATACTTGTGTGTTTTCAATTCATAAAGCATGATTTTAAGTCCTTGTAGCTCACATCAACCGTAAAAATAATTTACAATTATCACAACAAAATTTAATTACGACCATAATGTTGATTATTTTATACTGTTTTAGTATGGATTTAGAAGCCTTTGCTTATTTTTTGCATAGTAATATATTCACATAGTGGAATGTTTGAATTTGAAAATAGATTCATTCGACAAATAAAATGTCCATCCGTAAATACTCAAGACGTTCGTGTTTATTGATATTATATATATTGAAGGATTTAAAAAAAAAATACAAACAGGAACGTTTACTTAGTTTATTATTAAATTTCAATTCAAATTTTGTTTGTTTGTTTCAATAGTTTAACCTTATAGCATCTGCATACTTGTACTATGGTACGGTTTGAAAATTGTATTCATTGTGTTGACCAACCACTAGTATCCGAAACGTCTTGATTCATTCACATTATAGATCACATTTCAAAAGCACACTATCGGTTTGCGTTCTCAAACATTCTGGAAAAAATGTCAATGAATCCGGAGTAAAAACGTTTAATGTAGACCGTTTGACATTCGAATTCAACTATTAGATTTTCCTGAGTATCAGTGAGATGCTTTCTATTTACTATTTCGTGCACTAAAATACTACTTGCATGCAATACTATTAAATTCGCTCGTGAAAGCTTATGTTCGTTTTTGTTATCTAAATACTGGACACGGCAGAAAGATCTTTACATGTGACTTTCAAGCACGGTCATCATTACTAACGGTATTCTGACCTCGAGTTGTTTCTATTTTATTTCTTTTTTGAGTCACTGTTCTATTACAAACTTTGACCTGTTCGAAAAGCTAAGGATTGTCTACCCAAAGAATAGATTCCTTAACTTTGTAATGTTAATGTATTTAGCCTTTTAACTTTTTTCATTCGAGCGTCACTGATGCTTTTCTTGTAGACTTAACTCGTGTCTGGCGAACATCATTTTAATTCTGGTATCTTTTTATATCTACATACCTTTTTATATAAATTGGTTATTTCGAAAGTGTGTAAAGGTATTCATAAACTTCTGAATTAAGAAATTCTTCGGCAAAACTAAGTTTCCTTGATAATGTTTGAATTGATTTAAGTAAAATCAGGAAATCCTTAAAATTTGAGATGTTTTACAAAATAAGTCTCTTCATAAGAGGTCCCAATCAATTGCATGCCACAGGTTTCACCGCATACAACATCTACCATGAGAACAAAATATAAAGATATGATAGATAAAATAAATGCATCCAGAATTCTAGATTATAAAGCAAACTGAGTGCATAAATTTATATTGCGATAGGTTTGTGCAATTTGCATAAATCATCCGGTTAGTAGAAATTAGGATTTGCCAAAGAGTTATAATCGGAAACATTATGTATATTCCCAAGTAATAAATAAAATAGTCGAGCTTTAAAATAACTATTCAAATAGAAGCTTTAAATATATACTTTCAACTGGCTTCTTCTAGTCACAGTCAATTATTTCAATTCAAAAGCTAACACAAATTCAGCAACAATCTTTTGGTGACCCGGCAGTCAGCGGTCTTATGTTCATGTATTGCTTTTCTTTTTTTAAAGAAAGCAACTTGTTTCTTTTTCGCCGATTTTATATTTGCTCCTAATAAGATTTACAGGTAAGTAAATACGTGTTCATGTACTGCAGTATACCATTGATAAAATCTGGTTATAATTGTTGTTCATTTATGTTTAAGTTAATTTTGATTCATACTGTTCTGGAACTTCGCTGTAACATGATGGACATATTACACACTGAAACGAGCTGAGGAGTCAATTCTTTAAATATCGAGTGCCATACATATCGGAAGCTTAGTGTCCTTAAACATAACAACATATCTAACAAATGTACCATAAATCGTGTAAAGCCAGAGTCGCCACGAATTATATTGTCAAAACACTGATATTGCATAAATAAAGGGCAGATGTCCGAAAGGAAAAGGTTAAAGAACTACGGATAATGTCAATGGAAAAGTCTGGCGGTGTATCTAGTAGGCATTCTCCCATCTCTCCGTAGTGAGCAAAGACAACAGTAATATACATGTTATGATTGATAATTCATTTCATTTGTACAAATGGCTAATGTAAGAGGTTTAAAACGATAAATGAAAAAAAACATGACTTGCACTCATGCCACATCTTCTTATATCTATTCACCTGTAATTTACTTGTAATACATGAAAAAAATTGGCGTAAATGAAATGCATATCGGTGCAAATGCAAGTAAAGTTCATTATTAAAAAGTATGAAAACGTGTGTTCGAAAGTCAGCATTAATCAGATATATCTTAGTATGAATTCATAAGTCAGTTTCCGCAGAAAATGTGTAGCCAACACGTCGTACAGAGTCCACAGTAGAACATTCACAGTTTACAAGTTTTGTAATTTGTTCAAGAAAAAAGTCCATCTTCTCCTTTTCGTATTTCAATTAACACATCAACAAAGACAAAAATGTTTGGATGGCTAGCGTAAAACTGCTCGTTCAAGTGGGCATGAAAAGACTCGGCCCAATTCGTTTTTCTCTTTCCCGCGAGGTCTTGAGGTGATGCTCAAATGGTTTAGTAGAAATCCTTACCAACATACGATAAACGAAAGGCTAAACATTAAACCATACCATGTACAATACGACAAATAAAACGCTTAATGGTACAATAAACTATATTACATTCAAAACCCTAAATAAAGGCAATAGTAGTATACCGCTGTTCAAAACTCATAAATCCATGGACAAAAAGCAAAATCGGGGTAACAAACCAAAACCGAGCGAAACGCATTAAATATAAGAGGAGAACAAAGACACAACACCGAAACGCAACACACACAGAAACTGATCAATCATTAGACAAAACACCACGAGAATAACAAATATAACATGAACACCAAATACATGAATTTGGGATAGACAAGTACCGTGCCACGTCTTATCTCAATATCTCAAAAATAAGAGAAAACACAAACGACTCAACGTTAAAATGCAACACACAGAGAAACGAACAATAATATAACAATGACCATATTCCTGACTTGGTACAGGACATTTTTAAAGGGGAATAAAAGTGGTGGGTTAAACCTGGTTTTATGGCATGCCAAACCTCGCACTTTAATGGCAAAGTTAAATATAATATTGAAATGACAACATAATATTACAGGACTACAATACAAATAAATAGGAGAACATATTAGACAAAGAAAAACATGATTAATAGATAACAAAAAGCATCAGGTTTAAAATTTAATACGCCAAAAACGTGCCTTGTCCACACAAGACTCACCAGTGACGCCCAGATATAAAAGATCGAAAGTGAAAAAAGTACAAAGTTGTACAGCACTGAAGATCAAAAGTTGAAAAGGTTTCGCCAAATACGGCATTGTTTTTATGCCCGGGATAAGAACATTCTTATTATATAGAACAATTCATGCTATTGCAAACAGTAAATTTTATCAAATGAATATGAAAGAGATATACATAAAGAAACTGAAGTATTAAAAATTACAGAAAACTAAACCTGAATAAATAACGCCTAGATATAAAAGATCGAACGTGAAAAAGGTACAAAGTTGTACAGCACTGAAGATCAAAAGTTGAAAAGGTTTTGACAAACACGGCATTGTTTTTATGCACGGGATAAGAACATCCTTATAATATAGAACACTTAATGCTATTGCAACCAGTAAATTTTAACAAATGAATATGAAAGCGATATACATAATGAAACTGAAATATTAACTAATTACAGAAAACTAAACCCAAGTTTATCACAAAATAGACACACATCCGAATCAGTTCAGGCGTCAACGTAATTAAAAAAAATGTGACGTCACATACGATGGCGAAAAGGCAGAAACGTTATGCCACATTTGAATTTATGAAATTTAGAAACAGCATGACGTCACATATGAAAAACTATGTCATTTACCTTACGAAATCTGACCAAACGTTGTACGGACGCTATACGAAACATGTTCAAACGATCACCGAACTCTATACGAGCGAATTCCAAACGCTGTACGCACGATTCCCCAGTGAAAAAAAAATGAAAACGTTTACGTTACAGGGACTGTATTAACGTTGTTGTACCTTCGGATGCCAGGTTTACCTGAAGTTTAAATGTTTTACTTTTAGCCTTCCATGTTGTCACTCCTTGTACCCTCCGTAGTTTTGTAATATTACACCTATAGTCACGCATTATTTCTATGATTTATGAGTGGAACTTTCTGGTTTTCTGCTTTTTTTTACTAAAACGGATTGATAAAATAATACGATGTATTAATGAGCGACAATTTTTTGTAAACATACCTCTTCTGATAGCAACATAGTTCGTCAATCTGTAGTTTTGTCTCATTGTGTCACATACAAAATTTGAAATTAATTCCTGTAGCGTGTCATGCATGCAAAGAAAAAGTCATATACCCTGTAAACGTATTCGTATATGCTTATTTCTTTTGTCTCCTATCATTTCTTTTGATTATATTCAAGAGATGACACAGCTGAACTACTACCACTGGAATTAATGACGTATGACGCATTTTTTCTCACTAACGTTCAATGGGGTTTATATTCAGTTATGATGCATTTCAATCTGAACATAACTATACTATGACTTAATGTCCATTACATGACATCCCTATACTAAACTGTTAGGTCGTCGAAGGTAAAAAAACGTGCATTTGGACTAGTCGAATATTATGTTAAATTTGAACATGCCTTTTAATGGCATTAAATAAATAATTACAATGATTAGTAGAAAACGGCTTTAAATTACGTTAATGGTTGTATTTGAGGACAAACAATGGTATATCTGTATTTTTTGTAATTATTAAATTAATATTTTTATATTTGCTAGCGGCAGTGAAAGAGGGCGAGGAAGTCCCATTGGAAATCAAAACATAGAAGGTAGGCAATTAAATCCATAATGATTTAGAATGATTATTTTCTAGAATTTTACCGTCATGTGGTAGAAATGCGAATAAGAAGGGGAAACAAATAATGTAGCATACCGTAAGAAATTGTAAGAGCAACACGGGAACAATGAAAATAAATAAACAAAGAGTAATGAACAGTGTTATGCAAAACATGCTTCGAAAGCAATTGTACTGTAAGTGTGAAAATTAACCGCTGAACATGAAATATAGCAAAATGAAAGACATGTTACATCAACATAAGTATTAATGATAATAATACCTAACATCTGACATATGTACTGATACATTAAAGATAGAGTGATGATCGTCAATTTAAGTCAAAAGTACAATGGTATATGGTACACTAAAATATAAATGGATACTGTCGGATAGATTTAAGATTTAATAGCTAGGCTTAACAAAACCTGAGATAACAGAAACAAGATTAATATTGAATACCTTGTTAAATATGTTTTTAACACACGTCAAACTTTGGTCTTAACTACCTATAACAGTATAACATTTTTTATATATAAATTTTCTTTATCATTCTTTTTGCGGGTCGAATACAGAATCATTTTAAGGCCCGTGATTTTTAAATATTGGTTTATGTAGTTGTCGTTCGTTAATGTAATTTATCGTTTCTCGTTTTTTATATAGATCAGACCGTTGGTTTTCACGTTTGAATGGTTTTACACTAGTAATTTTGGGGCCCTTTATAGTTTGTTGTTCGGTGTGAGCCAAGGTTCCGTGTTGAAGCCCGTACATTGACCTATAATGGTTTACTTTTTTAAATTGTTATTTGGATAAAGAGTTGTCTCATTGGCACTCACACCACATCTTCCTATATTCAATTATGATATTTTAATTGAAAACATTGTCATGATGTCATTCTATTGTTGTGTCCGTTTTTTTTAGTGATTGGACAATCATTTGCCTGTAAAAAAAATTCTTTAGTTGTCTAATATCTGAAAGAAAACACTCCTCTTTCTAAAGATATCGCACAGCTGAAGGTAGCATAATTGATTCTTACAGGAATATGTTATTTCAAGACATGAAAAGAAAATCAAATCAATTCAAATCAATTATTTGTTTGAAAAAATAAAGATAAAACCAAAGAACAAATGACAATTACACCAAACAATTAAAATAAATCTCCTTCCAATGCAATAATGTTGTCACTCATCTAGGCGGTTTCTGTAGATGGCAAACAAAACGTTTCCAAATTGATTTAAACTAGTGTTTTCAACGGTTCGAATGACCAAATACCGAATACCAAACGCGCTAACCGGTTAACCAGACTTTTTTCGATTCGAATAGATTGATATGAATTTGATTTAAATCATTAAAAAGTTCGTGTTTTCTTTGAAAATTGTCGTCTTGGTAGTTAATTTGATGAATCAATTGTCCAGTATATTGATTGCTATTGTTAATTCAAAAATATGAAATTGATTAGAACTTGTCTCTCAGCTCGGAGCAAGATCTTAAGGAAACATAATTAGTTACAGTATTTTTTTAATCAGCCAAATGATTGAATTTGACGATTTTCTTCATTGTTTCATGTTTGATCTTACATCTAAATGTGCAATTTCCGTCGTGCATGTCTCTGTTATACTCTAAACTAAATACCAACTCAAAAGCTGTTAAAAGAAAACAAATGTGAATATTTAATCAATGTAAACTTGATGGTAAGGATATCAAGATTAATGAATTCAGATTGAAACACCTCACATTATTTTCGCAGACAACAAGACAAAATTTTAAAATCATCGGGTTCAGACATATTCATTCTACGAGATCAAGACGGTTTCTTTATATTTTTCAATCTAACGTTAGTGAAAACGCCATAGTCGATACCGTGTATTTGAATATGAAAACTCAAAGCCCGACAGGAATCTTCACAGACAAGCCTTATAATACCAAAGGACAAACTTCAATTCATCGTATTATAAAAACATAAATGTATGACTTGGATTGAAGGTAGTTACATTGAAATTCATACCACATCTTCTTATATCGATGTGTAGTTTACAATTGATAAGGCATGCAAACATCAACTTAAACTACCGGTTAACCGGTTAATTATTCAGTCGAACGATTATGCGAGTAACCGCTTACGCAAAAGTGTACGATTTGACAACACTAATTTTAACACTATCAAAAGAGGGACGAAAGATACCAAAGGGAAAGAGTGAAAATAATGTCAGCTGGTTGATAAAGTCCATTTATAAATAAAATACGATTTATTCTACAAATTATGATCATGTACATTCTTCTGTTGGTAGAAATCCTGGATAATTTAAGAATTTCAAAGAAATTAAAATTTCACAAATTTTAAACACATAGTAAATATGTGGATGTCGTTAGCCGATGCCGATCTCTATTTTCCGCTTTTGCGCAGGCTCGACAAAAATTACATAATGTAATAAACTGTTATACTTTGAACATGTGTATCTAATGTGCTGGTAAACAAGTTTATACATTCTAAAATATTCTTTAATAAAGATTTACTAGAGAACTATAAACAAGTGAAGATTACAAACAAGCGAGAGAAATTAAAAAGAACAACAATTAAAAAAAATATTAAAACTTACATTATTACATCGAACGAACAAAAAATATTACAGACAGAAAAACAAAAGAAATACGAGAGTAATTAACAGACGAAAAAAATCAGAGAAAAGTGAAATATCAGTATATACATGTTAAATACAAGCGGATTCAAAATGGGTCAAGATTGAACAAACATGCATTTTTATCGATTACACAGGTGACACTTAACGGGACGTGTGTCGATAAAACATAAAATAACTATTTTAATTACCAAAGTTATGATTATAAAATTTGAAATTATGTACTTTTAGAAAGTCTCCTTCTATATGCCATTGTTTTTTTTTTGTCAGTTCTATCATTCCGTCAGGTTCATAGTACTATATTTTCTTCTTATTGCACTATAGAGGCTCTTTGGGGTATTTCTACTTGTTCGTATAAATACCGCAAAGGACCTTCTCAGTGCACTTCGGACAACAATTTGCAAATAAGTCTAAAACATTTGCGAATTAAATGCTTGCTTTACTAAATTCTGCATTTTACAAAATATAAAATAAAAAGAGATGGAAAAAAAATAAATATAAAAAAATGGCGTAATTAAATTTCGGCGGAAATTAATTCTTTTTCAGCAAAACAGAATATCGGCTTTCAAAACATGCAAAACACCGTATGGCACTAAATCATCATTATTAATCTTCTACGCTGTCTAGTTTGAGAATAAAAGTTTTTGCAATTTGTGTAAGATTTCAATTTTAGAATGTAATGACCAAGTAAGAAAACCGTTAAAAATCTTAAGTAAATCGGAAAATGAGCTATGAACGATAAAAGGAAATAGTTTGATGCGTCGATATGAAATTTTATAGAGGCATGTGTTATTTATTAAAACAAAATCTTTAAAGAACAACCATTTGTAGAACTTATTATTTCGATCCTTCAAATATGCGTAAAACAATTAAAACTCATATTATTTAGTCTCTTTTATATATACAATTGCAGTATGTTTTTAATGCTGTAGATTTGTATTTGATCATCTTTTGCATGCATAACGTCCAGTGACAAATATGTCATGTATTTGCTCAAAGAACAAATTAACAACTTTTAGAATACAATTGATTGGTTATTTAAGGGAAATGATTTGCGTTAAATTCGTTAAACTTGGCCAATAAATATTAAAAAAAAACAGTACAGTTATTTTTTTAATTCTGTTTTGTGATCATACATAGACTTAAGCACTTTTTATAATCAAAATAACAGGTTTTACACTGACAGCAGGAATCACAATCGATGCTGGTACCATAGAAGTCTTCAACGAATTTATATATATATCCGTGGTAATGTTCGGTGTATATTACACTCTGACATTGAGGGGAACAAATAACATGGATGTCTTGTCTTTTTTAAATAGATTTAGATATTAAACGTGTATTTTAAATAAAGTCTCATTTATAAAACAATATTTATAAATTACTGTTTCAAGAAAATATTGGATGAAGGAGAGAAAGAGAAAGATAGAAACTTATTTCGCGGTATTTGGTCTCATGTTAGTCATGCCAAAATGTGATGGAAGGAAATATTTCCCCCTTCGTTTTTTATAGCAGGGTATTCCATAATGATATAAAGTTCAGATTTTTTTTCTATCGGTACGAAATGATGTACAGTTCAAAACTGCATCTAGTTAAAGTACATTTAAAGTAAGTTTATTGCATTGCTAAACGTATGATACAACTTTTATGACACAAAATATATGATAAATAATATCTATGGTTTTTTTTTAATCCCGCATCTTTTCAAATTAAATTACTTTACCTCAAAATAATAATTGAAAATTCTTTCTGAAAAACAACCCTTACATATAACGTTAAACCATACCATGTACAATACGACAAATAAAACGCTTAATAGCCTAAGTACAATAAACTATATTACATTCAAAACCCTAAACGATGACATTTACCATACGATGAACGAACGATGAACGAAATCTGACCAAACGTTGTACGGACGCTATACGAAACATGTACAAACGATCACCGAACTCTATACGAGCGATTTCCAAACGCTGTACGCACGATTCCCGAGTGAAAAATAATGAAAACGTTTACGTTACAGGGACTGTATTAACGTTGTTGTACCTTCGGATGCCAGGTTTACCTGAAGTTTAAATGTTTTACTTTTAGCCTTCCATGTTGTCACTCCTTGTACCCTCCGTAGTTTTGTATTATTACACCTATAGTCACGCATTATTTCTATGATTTTTGAGTAGAACTTCCTGGTTTTCTGCTTTTTTTTTTTACTAAAACGGATTGATAAAATAATACGATGTATTAATGAGCGACAAGTTTTTGTAAACATACTTCTTCTGACAGCAACATTGTTCGTCGATCTGTAGTTTTGTCTTATTGTGTCACATACAAAATTTGAAATTAATTCCTGTAGCGTGTCATGCATGCAAAGAAAAAGTCATATACCCTGTAAACGTATTCGTATATGCTTATTTCTTTTGTCTCCTATCATTTCTTTTGATTATATTCAAGAGATGACACAGCTGAACTACTACCACTGGAATTAATGACGTATGACGCTTTTTTTTTCACTAACGTTCAATGGGGTTTATATTCAGTTATGATGCATTTCAATCTGAACATAACTATACTATGACTTAATGTCCATAACATGACATCACTATACTAAACTGTTAGGTCGTCGAAGGTAAAAAAAAACGCATTTGGACTAGTCGAATATTATGTTAAAATTGAGCATGCCTTTTAATGGCATTAAATAAATAATTACAATGATTAGTAGAAAACGGCTTTAAATTACGTTAATGGTTGTATTTGAGGACAAACAATGGTATATCTGTATTTTTTGTAATTATTAAATTAATATTTTTATATTTGCTAGCGGCAGTGAAAGAGGGCGAGGGAGTCCCATTGGGAAATCAAAACATAGAAGGTAGGCAATTAAATCCTTAATGATTTAGAATGATTATTTTCTAGAATTTTACCGTCATGTGGTAGAAATGCGAATAAGAAGGGGAAACAAATAATGTTGCATACCGTAAGAAATTGTAAGAGCAACACGGGAACAATGAAAATAAATAAACAAAGAGTAATGAACAGTGTTATGCAAAACATGCTTCGAAAGCAATTGTACTGTAAGTGTGAAAATTGACCGCTGAACATGAAATATAGCAAAATGAAAGACATGTTACATTAACATAAGTATCGATGCTAATAATACCTAGCATCTGACATATATACTGATACATTAAAGAAAGCGTGATGATCATCAATTTAAGTCAAAAGTACAATGGTATATGGTACACTAAAATATAGATAGAGACTGTCGGATAGATTTAGGATTTAATAGCTAGGCTTAACAAAACCTGAGATAACAGAAAAAGATTAATATTGAATACCTTGTTAAATATGTTTTAAACACACGTCAAACTTTTGCTCTTAACTACCTATAACAGTATAACATTTATTTATATATAAATTTTCTTTATCATTCTTTTTGCGGGTCGAATCCAGAATCATTTTAAGGCCCATGATTTTTAAATATGGGTTTATGTAGTTGTCGTTCGTTAATGTAATGTATCGTTTCTCGTTTTTTATATAGAAGAGGGACGGAAAATACCAAAGGGATAGTCAAACTCATAAATCTAAAACAAACTGACAACGCCATGGCTAAAATGAAATAGACAAACAGAAAAACAATAGTACACATGACACAACATAGAAAACTAAAGAATAAACAACTCGAACCCCTCCAAAAACTAGGGGTGATCTCAGGTGCTCCGGAAGGGTAAGACCGTTGGTTTTCACGTTTGAATGGTTTTACACTAGTGAATTTGGGGCCCTTTATAGCTTGTTGTTCGGTGTGAGCAAAGGTTCCGTGTTGAAGCCCGTACATTTACCTATAATGGTTTACTTTTTTAAATTGTTATTTGGATAAAGAGTTGTCTCATTGGCACTCACACCACATCTTCCTATATCTATATTATGATATTTTAATTAAAAACATTGTCATGATGTCATTCTATTGTTGTGTCCGTTTTTTTTAGTGATTGGACAATCATTTGCCTGTAAAAAAAATTCTTTAGTTGTCTAATATTTTAAAGAAAAACACTCCTCTTTTTAAAGATATCGCACAGCTGAAGGTAGCATAATTGATTCTTACAGGAACATGTTATTTCAAGACCTGAAAAGAAAATCCAATCAATTCAAATAAAGATAAAACCAAAGAACAAATGACAATTACAGACCAAAGAAATACCAAACATTTATAAATAATCTCCTGCCAATACAATAATGTTGTCACTCATCTAGGCGGTTTCTTTAAATGGCAAACAAAACGTTTCCAAATTGATTTAAACTAGTGTTTTCAACGGTTAACCGATTAACCGGTTAACCGATTAACCGGTTAACCGTTCGAATGACCAAATACCGAATACCAAACGCGCTAACCGGTTAACCAGACTTTTTTCGATTCTAACAGATTGATATGAATTTGATTTAAATCATTAAAAAGTTCGTGTTTTCTTTGAAAATTGTCGTCGTGGTAGTTAATTTGATGGATCAATTGTCCAGTATATTGATTGCTATTGTTAATTCAAAAATTTGAAATTGATTAGAACTTGTCTCTCAGCTCGGAGCAAGATCTTAAGGAAACATAATTAGTTAATGTTTTTTTCACAGTATTTTGTATATCAGCCAAATGATTGAATTAGATCTTACATCTAAATGTGCAATTTCCGTCGTGCATGTTATACTTTAAACTAAATACCAACTCAAAAGCTGCTAAATGAAAACAAATTTGAATATGTAATCAATGTAAACTTGATGGTAAGGATATCAAGATTAATGAATTCAGATTGAAACACCTCACATTATTTTCGCAGACAACAAGACAAAATTGGAAAATCATCGGGTTCAGACATATTCATTCTACGAGATCAAGACGGTTTCTTTATATTTTTCATTCTAAAGTTTGTGCAAACGCCATAGTCGATACCGTGTATTTGAATATGAAAACTCAAAGCCCGACAGGAATCTTCACAGACAAGCCTTATAATACCAAAGGACAAACTTCAATTCATCGTATTATAAAAACATAATTTATGACTTGGATTGAAGGTAGTTGTATTGAAACTCATACCACATCTTCTTATATCGATTTGTAGTTTACAATTGATAAGGCATGCAAATATCAACTTAAACTACCGGTTAACCGGTTAATCAGTCGAACGATTATACGAGTAACCGCTTAGGCAAAAGTGTACGATTTGACAACACTAATTTTAACACTATCAAAAGAGGGACGAAAGATACCAAAGGGACAGGCAAACTCATAAATCTAAAACTAACTGACAACGCCATGGTTAAAAATGAAAAAGACAAACAGAAAAACAATAGTACACATGACACAAAATAGAAAACTAAAGAATAAACAACACGAACCACACCAAAAACTAGGGGTGATCTCAGGTGCTCCGGATGGGGTAAGCAGATCCCGCTCCGCATGTGCAACCCGTCGTGTTGCTTATGTGATTACAAATCCGGTAAATAGTCTAATTCGGTAGGTCACATTCATGAAAGGGAATAGGATTGAAGTTACGACGTAAGGAACATATCCGATATCATGTGTGAAACGGTTATTCCATAACGGTCAACCAACTCGTGATGGCGTTCGTAAAATTTACGAAGTGATGATATCAACTTTACCATTTGGAACCCTTGGTTTAATAGCTTCCTTGTGAGCAGTAACCCTCTATCAAGAAAATCATGATAGGAAATGCAAGCACGGGAATATCGTATCAATTGGGAGATATATACCCCGTGTGCAGGTTCTGCTGGAATGTTGATACTTAGAAATGGAAAGTTCACAATTTGAAAGCTGAAATCATCTCTTTTGTCGTAAAGTTTAGTTTTCAACCGACCCTCATTGTCAATTTCTAGATGTAAGTCAAGATATGAAGCCGATATAACTGTATCTGTAGTATCCTTTATCTCCAACTCGATGGGATAGATGCGTCCCACATTGTCACCAAATTTTGAATTATTTAGTGAAAGAAAATCATCTATATGGGCAGAAAGTAGAGTTAAAGGATATTGCTAACTTCTTATCTTTCGTCGTAAGAAGTTCCTGCATGAAGTTAGCCTCATAATAATAAGAAACAAGTCAGCAAGTAGAGGGGCACAGTTTGTTCCCATTGGAATGCTTGTATCATAGCCATTTACTCATATTTTGAATTTCCTCGTTCCGCACCAATTATGTTGATGAAATCATGGTTACTCTTGTTTCTGTCGCTTTTAGGTATTCTTTTTTCAAAAAAATTATCCTCGTCTGTCTTTGGATATCAAAGTCGACATCTGGTTTTGTTCCTAGTCTCACTAAAATTATTCTCAGCTACAATTTGAAAAAAAGTAATGTTTTAAAAATCTCCCCCGGATCTCCACTCGAGACAGTTAAATTTTAATATTTAAAGAGCGAGGCTTTGCCGAGCTTTTAAAATAGTTAAAATTTAACTGTAGATAGTGGAGAAATATCATAATACATGAGTTATATTTACATGTAAATATAACTCATGTATTATTAATGATTTTTTTCCTTTTTTTTCAAAGATTTCAAGAAAGTTTTGTACTTTTTATGTGACATCATCGGACATGATCGCCTTTTTTCAAGACGTCCCAATTGCAAAAAAGTCAGAAGAAACAAAAAAAATTTAACGTTACAATAATATTTCGACCAATCATTTGCTGAGAACAAATTTTTCACCAGAGATTAGAAATATTTTTCTCACACCGGTCAGGAAATGTGAAAATAGCATGAAAATTAGAGAATTGTATATATCAGTCTGAGTATTGTTTAACTATCAATTAAGTTAAATCGTCCAATTCACAGGAATGAGATTTCTGCTTTTTGGGTGCTTTTCGATTGTTTTTGATGGCTTGTTTTTCAGTAAAACACAATGGATAAGTTAATATTGACATTAAAAGACGTCCTCACAAAATGGGTTGTTCAAATCAGAACATTCCTTTATTTTCGGAGGTCTTTTGATATCAATACTAAATTATAATTAAATGTTTACTATTTCTAACCAAACAGGGTCTGGCACCTTCTTCCTCCTAGCCCTACTATTTCATTTTGTATAGAAAATCAAATCCACGTTGGTCTTAGTGAAAACATACAATCCAGTCTTACGTACAAACTTCTGAATTACAGATCCAGCTCGCAAAATGATGACAGTTATGTATGTTCCTAAAAAGTCTATTAACGTCTGTTCAAAAACCATTTAGGAATATCATATTAGAACTAAATTATGCTCCGTTCCATTGTGAAAATTTCCTTTACTATAAGAAACCCAAAAATACTTCCGTTACTGATTCTCGTTCTGTTTTGAATAGATTAGTTGCAATAATCATGGACATTGCTAACCATAGACTATGCAAACCCGTATCGACTTCATCCAATCGACCACAAAACCAGGTTCAACCCACCATTTTTTCCTTTAAAATGTCCTGTAGCAAGTCAGGAATATGGACATTGTTATATTATAGTTCGTTTCTGTGTGTGGTACTTCTTAACGTTGTGTTTCCGTAGTGTCGTTTGTTTTTTCTTATTTTTGAGTGTGTATTCACATTCCTATAAGATGTGTCACGGTACTCATCTATCCCAAATTCACGTATTTAGTTTTGATGTTATATTTGTTATTTTCATATGATTTTATCTAATGCCTAATCCGTTTTTGTGTGTATAAATTTATGTGCGGTATGCGTATGAATTTTCGGATCTATTTTAGTCTATTGTTTAACAATAGAATAAACTAGTTATGCAAATTAGTAAGGTATATAATAGATAGAAAACGGGTTTTTAAGTTTATCGAAGGCTGATTTGTAATGTTTATTTTATAGATTTGATATGATGAAGTGTTTACGCAGAGATGTTTAGGACATTATTGTTTGATGAAATGAAATGAAAAGACATTTATAGAAATTTGATTACTAGTAGATTGTGAATTATGGTGAATAAATAGAAATGGTCACCGTGCCTGTTAGTATCAGAACTATTCTTGTCTTATTTATATACATATATACAATATGAGTTAGTTAAGAACAGAAATTAGAAGCAGAGTTGTACAAGAAAAAAAAATAGAGCAAGTTAGCACATAAATATGTTATGTTCGTTTGAACATCGTGAATTAAGAACATAAGTCACATTTCAATGTTGTGTCGTTGTTCTCCTCATATATTTGATGCGTTTCCCTTGGTTTTTGTTTGTTACCCCGATTTTGTTTTTTGTCCATGGATTTATGAGTTTTGAACAGCGGTATACTACCTTTGCCTTTATTCATACACGATTGGTTCAAATACTATAACACCAGCATATTGTTTTTGTCATGCAATGAATAGAGACTAATGAATAACAATCAGACATAAGTTTATCTGTAAATGAATTACAGACATGTAATTGAATTCCTTTAATAATTTAAATGCAAGTGCAGTCTGCATGGTACCCTTGTCATGGGCAATTTAGATTAATGACGTATAAATCTATGTTAAATTATTGATAAAAATGCATGTAAGTCGATATGGTATGATTGTCAATGATACTATGAGCTGTGTTTGATAATTTCTATGTCATTTAGTCTCTGGTGGAGAGTTATCTCGTTGACATTCTTACAATATCCTCTTACATGCATTTTTCATAATGATAACATAAGGAATCTTCAACAGTAGTTTACCAATTGAATCACAGCTCATTCATACAACTTAGTAGCCTCATTGTAATTGGTTTTATTTATAATGCTTGATAATATAAGTATTTCGTAATACAATTGCTGCAATGCCTATTGTAGTTCCTTTATTGAATGCATGCATATTCCAATTTAATTGGTCTGCTTATAACCATGGTTGTCAACATTATATTGTAACACTTTGAATGTTGATGTATCTGTTGATATTTCTAAGATGCGACCATACATAATTACTGGTATTCAATTATTGTTGCATACATAAATATTTTAAAACGGTCAACACATTTGTGATGGAATCTGTGAAGCTTTCAAGAGATGACCACATTTTTGCAACTTGAAAAACCTTGTATCAATATCGTTTCAACCTAAAGTTACTTAGTAAATATGCAGACACTCATAGATCGTTTATAAACAGGATAGAAAATCGCAAAAAGAAGTATTATTTGTATAGTGTAACTTGTAAACGGTACTTAAAAGCTTAAGATCTCTTAATAAGAACCACGATGTCGATGAACAAAATTCCGGTTTTATAGATATGAACATTATTCGGAAATAATCAAACAGTAAGATTTAGTGCGTTATTTACACAACCTTCAGTTTAATAATTCGTCGAAAACGTTCATCCGATTGTTAAGGGATTTCTGTTTGCAAAACGTATATTTTTCTAACTTACCCTCTTCATGAGCGATTTATCAAATACTCAATTGGTACTTAACAAAAAAAAATGCTTTTTCAGTTAATTTTCTCCGAGAAAGTAAACAAGAATAAACTAGAAATCTCATTAAAAAAGTGTATATATTCTATTGCTCAAACTTGTTTGAACCTGCTTATACTCACGTTTTAAAAGTTATGTTTGTTTTAAATTAAGGACTTTGGTTTTTAAATGTATTCGACTAATTTTGTAATAAAGACAAACCAATCATGTTCGTTTTTTATCTTTTCAGAGACATGATCTACAAACAGTCGTTCTTAGAACAGTTCTGATAACTCCCAATAATTAGATTTAAATACATTACCCAGGAATGACAGCAGTTGTGTATAATTTTTTTTCAAATGTATTCATATACATGTATTTTATAACACTTTTAGAACGTTAATTTTCCCTTTATAGAAGCACACATATGTGTTGCCTTCTGTATAGTGTTAGGTGCATGATGAATATGAGGAATAGCGTATGCTGTAATTGTTGAAAATATTAAATCGCATGGTATATAGTTCTGGCTTTTTGATTAGATGAGATTGAAATTTGCGTAACTATTGTTTGATGATGCAAGTCGTTTATTAGATGTTTACACATATAATTATTGTATTTTATTGAATGTTCTTATTAAATCGGTTATAACACTTCAATGTTAGGTAAAAGACACCATATAAAATCATGCTGGTCAATTTCAATTTTTGTCACCTTATAACATGTACTATATGTTTACAATATTTTTTAATTGCTCATTTGAAATGAGTCAGTAATATTTTTGATTTTTATGTTAACTAACCTCAATATATGTTACAGTATTTATCTCTTGGCATGATTATTGCACGATTATTTTTAATTGCATTTGTCTTGTTTATGTTACCTCATAAACTATATGTTTATATTTCTGTGTAGAACCGAGGATATTACTTTTAAAATGTAATGAATTAGTAATGACATGTTTGGAGTGATTATCTTCTTTTCCTTCGCTCATATAAAACAACACAAATGTATAAAGAGCCCTAAAAAATACTTTTGTAAAACCATTCAAACTTAAAAAACCAACGGTCTTATATACATAAAAAACGAGAACAAAAAACTACTATGAACCACAACAACAAACGACAACCACTGAACTAAGGACAGGTGCAAACAAATGCAGCGGGTTAAAAAAAAATAATGTAACATGTAAACACAGAGAGACATTCTATAAAATATCAATTCAAATGGCTTAACTGAATCAAATGACATTGAACACAAATAAAAATACACTGAACAAATACATTATATCTATGAAACAGTATAAATACAAAATAAAAAAATAAGGGTGAGATGTTAAAGAATTTCATTAAAACAACCATTACCTTGAACAAAATGCCACCAAATAGCATAATGTCAGTGACAGGTTAATAAGACTATTTTCTTTGTTAGGGGTACAGTATTGGAGAATGGACATATTTCGACAACATTGATAATTTCATAGTTATTGAGACATCAACCGTCCCCTCATCTAACCAATAAATACCACACAGCAAAACGCACAGTAAAACCGAGTTGAAATGTAGTTTGAGTCCGATGTCAGAATAGGACACAATTTTAACTACTGTTGCCATTATTTATTAAAAAAACACGGCTATGATACATAAATTACTAACAGGCTCCAGACCATAAATTAACTGATTAAAGATTATGTCTTTATCATATGAAACATATCGAACACAATCCACCCGTTTAGCATCATACCATCATAAAATATTATGCGATTAACATATCCTGTATCATGCCAATAACTCGTTTTAGCAAAATGTGTTTATTTCCAATGCAAAGAGACTATGAGTTAATTACTAATAATACCAAGACATGCAAAATTGGCCTTTTTTAATGGCCTGACAATAGTCATGTAACCATAATCATTCTGAATAAATCTGCTTAAAGGAGCACTAGCAACGATATATGAAAAATATATAAAATGATTTCGTGAGGTTCAATCAGTATTTAATCTGAAATCATGAAATACTAATTTGTTTTTAGGAGTCTACTTGTTTTAATTTCGTCGGAATAGCAAAGGAATATAGCCGATGAATCATTTACTTGCAAACAATTAGTTCTTATTAAATCCGTATTATGTAACCTACAATTTAACCTATTAGCTAGATATTTGCTACACATACATAAGTCGCTTTCGGCTATTAAACAGAAAAGATCGTCCGTACTGAAAGTGACACAAATGTTAGCCATTTTTTTTACTGATTCGATCCACGAAGAATAATAACCCTGTATACCACCATTCCCCATGTATAATTGAAAAATCGCCTAAAAGAAATTATCCACAATGCCTTTCAACATAAAAATGGTAGCATACGCTATAAATTTATTACTTTGGGATTTAATAAAGCATATTTCGTTAATAGTGACAAACAAAAAGGTAAATCATGCTACACAGAAGAACAAGTAGTCAGTATGCTGGAGTTTCTTATCGACAACATATTTGTTGAGTTTGGAGGTAGACTTTTCCAACAAATTGTCGGCATTCCTATGGGAACAAACTGTGCGCCTCTTCTTGCCGACCTCTTCTTATTTTCATATGAATCGAAGTTCCTCCAGACACTTGTCAAAAACAAGAGGATCAAAGAAGCCAGATTATTTAATTTCACTTTCAGATATATTGATGATGTTCTTTCCTTAAACAATCCGAACTTTTCTGATTGGGTTCCATTAATATATCCCCCAGAACCCGAGAATAAAGAAACAACAGACACGGCTTCCTCCGCCTCATTTTTAGACTTATATCTCAAATTTGACTTACACAGTCATCTCAGTACCAGAATCTATGACAAACGAGACGATTTTAATTTCGAAATTATAAATTTCCCCCACCTTAGTAGCAATATACCAACTTCACCTGCATATGGGATATATATTTCCCAACTTATTCGATATTCAAGAGCTTGCAGCTCCTACTCAGACTTTGTAAAACGTCATCAGTGTCTGAGTAGAAAGTTGATGAACCAGGGGTATGTCAAAGAACGTCTCGTCCTTTTTCTAAAAAAGTTCATCGGAAGGTACCAAGACCTTGTTGATAAATATTCCGTATCAACTTCTCAAATAATACACGATGGTCTTGATTTATAGAGTCTGCGTACTGATGTTGTGTATCATCTTAACAACATGTTTTATTGTTCTTTTTTTTGTTTTTGTTCTATTATTAAGATTACTTTTACTGTTGAATGGTTTTATGTGATATCCGTTTGACGTGGCTCGGTACTTATACATCTCGTCAATGTGTTTGTATTGGCTTTCATTTTTTGGTGATTTGTTTTGTATATGTGACTCTTTGTATTTCTTTTGTGCTTATAACGTGACTCTGTACTTTAAAATATCCCGTCAGTATGATATTTGTCTATAATATGTCATTATGATATATTTCTATTATGAATTACTATATACGTTGAACCACAAACGTCAAAATCAATCAATGGCGTAGTGGAATTAACAATTTTTGGATTCTCATAAATTCTATGTATAACTTTTGGACTAGTCTGAATCTCGGTCTATTTCTGTTATTTATTCTTACATACTTTTGATTTTTTTTAACCCTGTATGCGTACATTGCCTATGTAAATTTTCAAATTGTTTGTATGCACACTGAACGACAAATTTAGGTGACGTATATAATTTTTCTGACGTCAGACACTCAAATCAATCCATGTGTTCGTAGATAGTAGATGTTTTTGTGTCCTGTTAATTTTTCCTTTTAAAATTGTTATACGATGATGACTGATGTACCCATATTTTGACTATTTTATTAATTGTGACTGTTTATTTAACGCATCATGTAAATGTAGCGGAATTTGATGAGACTGTTATTAGAGTGAGAGGGTTAGCGCTATAGCACCAGGTTTAATCCACCGTTTTCTACATTTGAAAATGCCTGTACCAAGTCAGGAATATGACAGTTCTTGTCCATTCGTTTTTTATTCGTTTTGTTTTTTGATTTTGCCATGTGATTATGGACTTTCAAAATTGATTTTCCTCTGAGTTCAGTATTTTTGTGATTTTACTTCTTATACCATAATACAGGTTGAAAAAATAATTAACTTATTCTTTGTACCTATAACAAGAAATAAAACAGGACTGTTAAAACGAGTTTGCAATATGTTTTAATTTGTGTTTATGTTTATATCGGATCATGTCACCATCGGCAGTAATCAGGCATTCTAATGTGACGTGCTTCTTTCGCTTTGTAAAATCAGATAGCGTCTAGACTTAAATACTACGAATTTCTGACATATATTATCAATTGCATGCTTTGTTAACAGTCTATTTCAGACGAATTGTAATGTGGATAAACGTTTTAGTTAGGTAAAAATCATATATGAATCGGTGACTTGATTTCGACAGCTAATGTTCCTTTAATAGTTTGGTAATCATTTTAGTATGAAACCTTCCAATCTCCAACCTTTTAAATGCTGTTACATGGACTAACTTAAAAATGCAGATTAATAAATAGCACGAACTAATTTGCATATTGTTATTTAATTCTTAGAATACTATTATAAAGACTGTAACATTTATGACCAAACAGTTTAATTCAATTTTGTTTTCTTTAAATCCTACTGAATCGGGATGTAATCTTCCACGACATAAAATCTTCAAAACGAAAACAACACGTTATATATATATATATATATATATCTATTGCGTCCAAATCGCTTTTCTGTTTAATAACACCTATGTAAAAATCCTGAATTTTGATTGGTTGATAGCCAGTGTATTCTTAACCAATTTACTGTTATCGTTAATTTTTCAATGCCGCCGGGGTATTTGCCAAAAGGATATGCCTTTTTTACCCTCTCTGCCGTGGTATTTGCCAAAAAATACTCTATCCGACTGGACGCTTGTAACGTCACGATCATGAAAGCGTTTGTGAACATTAATTTTCGGTGTAATTAAACAGATATAGCATGTTCTTGGGGGGGGGGGGGGGGGGGTATTTGCGAAAAATACCAGTCTTACGGCTAGCGAAATTAACATTCTCTCGACTGGTATTTTTCGCAAATATCCCTCCTTAACATGATATATCTGTTTAATAACCTTCATAGTAATCGCCCAAAGTCAAATATTTATTAGCCAAGAATAAAAACCGCGTCAATAATAAGCTATAATATTTGCTCTGCTTAAAACCAAATCGTGCCCTTATGAATATAAACAAGTACATACTCTAATTAGTTTTTAGTTAGGATTTTAATTAAAGACAATAAATTATTCAGACTCATAACTTTACCTGCAGTTTACCTTTATTAAGAATAATCTACATTTAATCGAACATATTTTTCATTGTCATTGTCATTAAGGTTCAAATATATAGAGATGCGGCAATTGTTAATGTTATAATGGCCGTAACATTATTTTCTTTCTTCGAGAGAGGCTACTGCATTATATCAGAAATGTTTCACTATGAATTAAGCAAATATTTTGTCATTAATAATGCAAAAGTCAATCAGATCACGGTATATGTCTGTGTGCGATGTTATTAAGAATATCGAGAAAAGAATTTCCTCTATATATTTCTTTTTCTACTGTTTGGAACAGCGGTATGCTACTGTTGCCGTTATTTATGTCTATTCCGAGAAAAATCTCCATTTAAATAGTCGACTTTGAACTGCTGCTGTGTGGTATGGATTGTTTGATGTTTTCGTTGAGAAAATGCGTTGACGGAGTGTGATGCATGGTGTTGGTCAGTATAATTTGACACAGTAGAATGAAGAATAGCAAAATCCCGAATTCAAAAGTCAACCCAAAATTCAAGTCGGCCAGTAACAACTGACTTAATATGATGTTATTAATCAACAAAACAAGTAAACAACTGCCACATTCCTGACTTTGAAAAAATGACCCCATATTGAGTACACCATATTGTTTACAAAGAGAAGATTTTTGGATAAGAGAGTTGGGAACAGCCATTCCCTACGGATACAATGACAAAATTAATAGTGTAGGTATTTCGTCTAGTCCCAGGTGTAGTACTGTCAATACATTAAATTTATTCAAGACTTCTGCTCGACGAAATAGAAGTCATGGTCACAGAAAATATATGCCACCTGCTGTGCACACGTGACAATTTATTGTCTGTTAACGTCTGTTCAAAAACCTTTAGGAATTCATTATATCAGAACTAAATTATAATCAATTCCATTTTCAAAACTTTTTTTACTAGATGCCCAAAATACTCCTGTTACTGATTACCGTTCTGTTTGTATAGATAAGTTGCAATACTCATGAGCATTGCTAACCATAGACTATTCAAACCCGTATCGACTACATCCAAAAACGAGAAAAAAAGTTATTTGTGTAAAGTAGAATTCGCCAATAAAGATTAATATTCCATAAATATAAGAAATATTTTCCATCAGAAATCTTTACAAAAAAACTATATATATGTTATTACTGGTGACTTTGGCATCGTTATCAATAGACAACTAAGAGAGTTGTTAGTCAAGGTACCAAAATATAGAATTCCATAACCCATAAAGCTGGAAAAAGAACTTCAAGTTACCGATGGATGCAAGAACATGGATGAAGCGCGAAACAGACGAAACAGAGCTGGGCACATTTTCTGAATGGATCAAATCTACTCGATCATGCATTCAGAAGCGCATTCACAAACTACTATACAATATGAGCACAAGAGTTACTAACCTTGTCAAGTAACCAGTTGTTGTGAATGCTTCATCCTCTTTGCATGAGAAATATTTCGTTGTTCCAGCAGATAAAGCCTCCAATAATATTATCTTCATATGTATAAATCATTATTTGCAATGTCTCACAACAGAGCCTAGAATAAATAGAACTACTCGTAACCCTATATATTCTTTAACATCATTAACCAAGGACGAAATTTTGCAAAAATCACAAATCTGTCCTTGTTTCTTTTGGTATCAACATCAAAGGAAACGAAGACAATTTACCATTATTATCCTGGATACCAAAATTACACAAAACTCTATTGAAGAGCGATACATAGCTGGGTCTATAAAATATTCGACTAAACATTTTTCTAAAGTACTGACTACTATTCTTTCCACAGTTAAAGGTGGGCTTCAAAAATATTGTGATGATATATATTCAATCATTGGTGTTAACCTGATGTGGATTCTCAAAAACTCGAAAGATCTACTGCTTAATCTTCGATCACAATCGTAACAATTTTCCAGAAAAATAAAGACTTTTGATTTTTAAACGCTTTATACTACTATTCCACATGTTTAGTTTAAAGATCGACTTCACCATCTCTTTAAACACAGTTTTTCTACAACATAGGGAATAGCCTACCTCAAATATATTCTATGCTTGCTTCACGTGATGTTTAGGTTGGGTTGTTTGGTCACTGGTGCCGGGTAAATGTTCTCTGTGTTCAAAATATACATGAACTATTTTTCAAAGTTACAAAACGACATAACTGAGATACAATAAAAGAGGGACGAAAGATACAAAAGGGACAGTCAAACTCATATATCGAAAATAAACTGACAACGCAATGGCTAAAATGAAGAAAATAAAACTGGTAAACAATAGTACACATCATATAAAACTAACGAATTTGCAACACAAATCCTACCAAAACTGAGGGTGATCGCAGGTGCTCCGGAAGGGTAAGCAAATCCTGCTGCACATGTGGCACCCGTCGTATTGCTCATGTTACAACAAATCCGGTAAATCGATTAATTCGGAAGGTCCCGTTTCTGAAAGGGAAGAGGATTGTAGTTATGACGTAATGAACATATCCAAAACATATGTGAACGGTTATTCGACAACTGTCAACCAACTCGTGATGGCGTTTGTAAAATTTACCAAGGCATGATTTCAAGTTCAGCGTTGGAACTTTTGATTTAATAGCTTCCTTGTGAGCAGCAACTCTCTATCAAGACAAGAGTGCACACGCTGAAATGTCTCGCCTTCTCTACCAATCATTGATATTATGTTGATAGTCCTAATTATAAAGCTTTTTTAAAAATTGTCACATAAACTTAACATTAACCAAGATAACTAAACAAAGACCAATGAACCATGAAAATTAGGTCAAGGTCAGATGAACCAATCCAGGCAGACATGTTCAGCTAACAATGCTTCCAAACAATAAATATAGTTGACCTATTACTTACAGTTTAAGAAAAATAGACAAAAACTTAACACTGAGCGATGAACCGTGAAAATGAGATCGAGGTCAAATAAAACCTGCGCGACTGACATATAGATCATAAAATATTTCCATACACCAAATAAAGTTGACCTATGGCATATAGTATTAGATAAAAAGACCAAAACTCAAAAACTTAAACTTTGACCACTCAACCATGAAAATGAGGTCAAAGTCAGATGACAAATGCCCGCTAGACATGTACACCTTACAATCATTCAATACAACAAATATAGTAGATCAATTTCATAAAGTACGAGAAAAACAGACCAAAACACAAAAACTTAACTATAACCACTGAACCATGAAAATGAGGTCAAGGTCAGATGACACCTGCCACTTGGACATGTACACCTTACAGTCCTTCCATACACCAAAAATACAAGCCATATCGCTTTTAGTATCTGAGATATGGACTTGACCACCAAACCTTAACCTTGTTCACTGATCCATGAAATGAAGTCGAGGTCAAGTGATAACTGTCTGAGAGGAATGAGGACCTTGCAAGGTACGCACATATCAAATATAATTATCCTATTACTTATAATAAGAGAAAATTCAACATTACAAAAAATCCGAACTTTTTTTTCAAGTGGTCACTGAACCATGAAAAATAGGGCAAGGACATTTGACATGTGACTGACGGAAACTTCGTAACATGCAGCATCTATATACAAAGTATGAAGCATCCAGGTATTCCACCTTCTAAAATATAAAGCTTTTAAAAAGTAAGCTAACACCGCCGCCGACGCCGTAGCCGTCGCCGCCGCCAGAGGACTATCCTATGTCGAGCTTTCTGCAACAAAAGTTGCAGGCTCGACAAAAATCATGATAGAAAATATAAGCACGGAATATCGTTTATATTGGGAGATATTTACACGTATGCAAGTGCTTCTGGAATAGTGTTACTTATAAATGGACAGTTCACAATTGGAAAGCTGAAATCATCTTATTTCACGATTTTAGCTATACGTGATGGACCTTTTGAACTATAGCTCTTCATCTTTTGTATAAGCTTTGGAATTCAAATGTTTTGGCCACGAGCATCACTGAAGAGACATGTATTGTCGAAATGCGCATCTGGTGATAGAAAGTTGGTACCGTTAATTTTATGGTCGTAATATTTGTTTTCAACCGACCCTCATTGTCAATTTCTAGATGTAAGTCAAGATATTATGAGGCCGACATATCTGCACCTGTTTATTCATAATCTCTTTTTCGATTAGATATATACGTTGAACATAGTCACCAAATTTTGAACTATTTAGTGAGAGGACAAGATCTATATAGCGGAAAGTAAAGTTGATCTTCTTGTCTTTCTTCCTTAGAAGTTTCTGTAAGAAGTCAGCCTCATGATAATAAAGAAACAGGTCGACAAGAACAGGGGCACAAATGGTTCCCATTTGAGTGCCGACAGTCAGCTGTTGAAAAGCATGTCCGCCGAACGTAAACAATATGTTGTCAATCAAAAAACCAAACGTCTTAATAATGTCAGATTCAGATATGTATTTGTTTGAATTAAAGGGGTCTTTACAAAGTAGGATAAATCTTTCTTATAGACCAGATACTTGTTTCTACGTTTGCCATTCTGTTTTATGAAACAAAGCAATACCAACTCTTTAAAATTGTCTTTTGGTTTAATTTGGAATGTGGAATATTTGTGTAAAGTGTAGAAAAGTTAAATATTTTAATGCTATTGCAAGTTGAAAGAGGGATAGATTGCATGTACTCTTTGTAATTTTTAAGTATTCACATTTGATAAAAGCCACCTATACAATAGGCAGTTATATTACTTTGAAGCCTGGCTTTGATTGCTGATAGTTGTTAATAATTAAGGAAGAGGTTCCGTAGACCACTTGAAAGACACAACATATACCGTTGTTTGTAAGGACACTTATATGTAGTTTAGGTATCCAATATCGTGAAATTCCACAGAAACATAGCAGAACCTATAATTATCCAGGATGTTCTCTTTGGTAAGTGTCGTTATAATATGTTGAGTTTCCAAGTGAATTGTCAAGACCTAATTTGTTTATCAAGCAGTCAATGTAATGACTATTAAACACAAAAACAATTTTGTTTGGGACTGTATTTTCGTAGACAACAACATAATTGTCAGGGACGTATAATAAGTGTTTTTCAACATTTTGGTCTTTAAAGATTAAAGTAGCATGGGCATATATAGACCCGTTAAGTAGCTTAATTCTGATTTGATTCAAGGACCGTACAGCCCTAATTCATTCAGAAAGAGTGTCTACGTCCTCCTTCTCTCGCTAAGACAATTACCTGACATAATCCTTGACTGAATCCATGAAATTTTGAAGTTGTATTTCCAAGTGATGGATTTTGTTCCCTATTGTAGTATTTTAATCAGTTAGCAATACGAATACTAAAAATCTGGACTTAAATAAGGCGTATATGTACAGGTTTCAATTTGTTAGCGGGCATGACGTAAAACAGCGAATAAAAGAATTAAACTACATTCCAGGACCTTTTGTTTTCCAAATAATTAATCTTACCATTAATTGATAGGTTTAAGGTCGACGGGTTCAAACAGACAGATTTTGAAAGCAGAGAAAACTGTGTATCTTCGCCATGACTTTATCATGTTTATCAGATGACAAAAACCAAAACTTAAATAAGGCTTACACATAGTTGTATACTTTAATTCAGTCACGGACCCGCGATATCACAGGTGTGTCTAGTATTTATTTATTCTTAAAGAGGAATTACTCTAGAACGGTTTAGGCGACCCTACCAAAATTCGATCTATATCTGTGTGTTGTGGTGATATGCATTGTGTACAAGTTCCATAACTTTTTTTACTAGGGCAAACTATGAAAGAGAATGAAAACGAAAAAAAAAAAAATTTAAATTGTAAAGGGGCATAACTTTAGAACAGTTGATGTGTCGCAAAAAAAATTCATACTTGATTTGTATTTTGTGATGTAAAGCATTGTGTGTAAGTTTCATAAATTTTGGTTAAAGCAAACAAAAGTAAGAAAACGGAAACGAAAAATTAAGCAATCATCCCAACTGTTAAGGGGCATAACTCTAGATCGGTTAAAGTGACGCCACAAAAATTTAAACTTGATATGTGTTTTGTGGTTTTGTGTATTCATTGAAATATCAATTGTTGTTCTTTTCGTGGAAATAGGTGCCCGATGAATTAAATGTTCAAGACATAACTTATTTTATATGGGCTTTGTATGCAGAAATTGGAAAACCACGAAATTAAATATCCACAAAAATGCTGGTTTTCCTCAATCCACGAAAACTAATACTTACGAAAACAAAAGAATCCACAGTTATAAGCATTGTCTAAGTTTCATAATACTTGGTTGGCGTATACGTAAATTAAAGAGCGGACAGACGTTAATACGGACAAGAGTAAAACACAATGTCCCTTCCGCTACGTCGAGGGCATAACAATTAATCAAATATTACCTACACTTACTTACGCATCAATCAAGTTAAAATTTGTATTCACGTAATAGAATATCTATTCTATTATGTTTGCAAATTCAGTAACATGCCGAAATAATATTGCAATCTGACATATATGATTTAATAGTTTATACAGTTCAAATCCTCTTGCAATAATTAATCTATGAGTTGTCTTTATAGATTGTCAGAGTTGACCTATTGATTTGATTTGATATTTTTGTGGGTTTTGTTCGATAATTTTATGCACCACTTTTGGGCTATTTCGTGGAGGCCAGTTTTTATTAGTGAAGGAAGCCGGAGTTCCCGTTGAAAACCAACGATCTTCGAATGGAAAACTGGCAATCCTAGTCAATTAAGATTAAAGTCGAATGCATCCGCATGAGAGGGTTTCGAACTCACATCATCAGTGTTAACTGTTAGCGATTACAGTAGTTACTAATTAGAGCATTTGGCAACTGAGGCCCCTTTGTCGTATTGACGATTCGAGTTGTCTTTTTATACTCTCCGATTGGAATTAGACCGACTTGTCCCCGGGTTCTGTAAGTTTTCTACAAGGGACGTTGTAAGGGTTCTTTTATGGTTAAGGTAAGTTTAGGGTCATGATCAAGGTAAGATTATATTAAGATTACTGGGGACAACCATTTGAAGTTTTGTGGGAGGGAATTTTTAGACAAATAGAACTACTCGTTTTTATCTTTGCTACGCATACTTATTTTTTACTGCAGAAAAGTTTGTTTTTTTACTTTTTACACATTTCCTGCATATTGAGTTACATGTCCTGGGAATGAGTTTTCTCCCTGCCATGGGCATGTTCCTGTCTTGGGTATGTTCCTGTCTTGGGCATGTTCCTGCCTTGGGCATGTTGGCACACTCATATTTTTCAGATATTACCAGCCCATAGAAGTTTGGGGTTGGGAGGGCTGGGTCATTGTCCTTTAGCAGAGAGTAGAAGTAGACCTTATTGAAATAAACAAAAGGAATGATTATAAACTTACATAATTCAAACTAGTACCATGGAAATATACATGAATGTAAAAGGTTTTTCTATTTTCTCTTTAATATTTATGTAAATTATTAGGGACTTTCACACTTTTAACAATATGAAGAGGATGTATTTTTCAAACTCCAACCGGACGTCTCAACTCTATACTCTTCTTTTTAGCTTGAGAACCCCCTGTGTACCAACTAAGCTACGATATGGACAACTTTGAAACTGGTACACTTCCCCATAATATTTGTATGTCACAATGCTTATGATGTTATATTTACACAGAGGGAAAAACTTCAATGTTCAAGTATATCATTTATAATTGCTGTAATTCATTCCTATAAAAACGATTTGAGATTGGTGAATTTATTTTTAAAATGATATCTACAAATTTTTTTATTTTTTTTAAAATACATGAAAATAAAAAAGCATACAAAAGGTGGAGTCCTTAAGTATTATACATGATATAAGATATGCATAGGTACAAAATCCAAACAATTTACTGCTACATTTTAAAACAAAATAACACAAATATACAATAAATATTACAAATATGTGACAGTTAGAACAGTAAAAAGTTAATGCAAGAATAAATCATTTTTTTTTTCATATTAATATTCTTTAATTTTTTTCATACATCATTCACTTAGTATGTCTTGTCCCAAAATTGACATGTAAATTGCTATGTTAAAAGCATTACAAAGATTTGAAGTACTGAAGTACTCAACATCGGATTACCACAAGTTATTATTGATGGTCAAAAGCACTTGTAACAGAAAAAAAGTACACCTCTATACCTGAAACTAAGGTTAATATACAGAGTTTGTTTTTTTTCTGAGACAAGCTCATGAGTGGATGGGGAATAACTGACAGGAAATTCAACTTCACCGTAATTGCTATTATATTATAGTGATACGAATCAGTATACACTGGTTTATTATTATATTTTTATATTTATATTACAGTGACATGTACGTATATTTTTTCTCCATTTGTATGTGTTTCTATTCTATTCTATTCTGTTTTAGTGCGTGGTGGACACTCTTCTGTAGAAATTAGATAGTTCTTAAATCATTCGATATGAGTAGGCATTCATATTTTCCAGAAAAAAATAGTATAGTAAAGGTTCCTACAAATTAATGTAAGATACAGTCACAGAAAATAATTATATTAAATTTTTAAGTACGTCTGAGCCAGTAAATATATAAAAAATGACTAAATAAATAGTCAACGATTTATCTTACAGGGCGATGGAACATGTATGATGATTATGTACACTACAAAATATAATATATAACAAGTCAAAAGAGGTACACCATCACTATTAAATAACTATAAAATGAACAAATATTAGATATTTCGGATAACAGATATCCTTCTTCGGTAAAAACACAATGTCAAATGAATCATGTCAATATATTCAAATTGAGACACTATCAAAATCTTGAAAGTTTATACAATTAAAGCGGACATCACAGACGGTGATAAAAGTTTAAAATTTCAAATCACGGCGTAAAGATAACAAAGATATGCCAAATGAATATAGTAATCTGTAATGTGAACTGGCACAACTCTAAATTTCCAATAAAAAATGCCCTAACCGATCCAAGTTGGTATTATATTTCAAATTTGACAACGACAAACACATATTCCATGTTCTAATATTTTGTAATCATTCAAAAAGTAGATAGTTGTTACATGCCATGTGGTTATGGACTTTCCGAATTGATTTTCCTCTAAGTTCAGTATTTTTTTGTGATTTCACTTTTTAAACAAGTAAATCATTATGTTGCAAAATGTTCTATCATATTTGACAATGTTTGAGCTATATTGAAAGTTGGTGCAAAGTGATACTATTCTTTATAGCAATCTAACACATATAAATTCATGTTCAATACCTTGTTTTCGTAAACAATAATTCATTATGACTGAAAATCCATAAAAGGTTTATACATTACATATTGCTCATATAAATACATGAATATGCATATTTGTTATTATCTGTAACAACATAATGACATTTTTTGGTCAACATAATGTCTTTTACAATGTATATAAAGATTGGAAATTTCCGAAAATTCTTTAATTTCTAAAGATCTAGCAAAATTCCATGTAATAGTGTATATAATTGAAATACAAAAACGGGAATATTTTTTGGTCAACATAATGTCTTTTACAGCTTACAATTACTAAAATAAATCATGATCTAAATATGGTTCTATTTGTTGTCAATACATTGGCTTATGTATATAATATTCTTACAAAGAGGAATATGGAAGTTTATTTTTATGCAACGAAAATAACTCTATAAAGGATCTTTCTCTAAACTGATAGAGGTGATACATTTTATTTCATACATATATGCATAAACTTCCCAGCAGGGGTAATAGAAATAACAACAAACAATATACAATTATGTTTATCTTGTTTATTGATAGGCCAAATCAAATTCGAAGTTAGCTGATTTGGCAATTTTTTTTAGATTCAATTTCTTGCTTTATTTGGCTTTTTTATTTTTGTTATTTTTTGGTTTGAGCGTCACTGATTGGTCTTTTATAGACGAAATGCGCGACTGGCTCAAACACAAATTTCAAGTCTGGTATCTACATGATCTATGATGAGTTTATTTACAACCACTGGTTCGATGCCACTGTTGGCGGAGTTTTGTTTTATTCTGCGAGGTTATTGCCCAGTTAGTCAGTAGTTTTGTGTTGACATGAATTATCATTAATATGGTCATAATTATAAGGTTACAGTTTTCAAATTTTAACATTTTGTAAATACCTTAAAACAATAGTACTCTTGCTACATTTTGGCAGAACTTTTAGGAACTTTTGGGACTCATTGCTCATCAAATGCATTCTTTATTTATCTGTTTTCACTTTTTCCGATTCAACCGTCTTTGATAATCATCTGTAGACGAAACGCGTGTCTAGCTCAAATACAATAGTTCATTCCTGGTATCTATGACGAGTGAGTTTAATCATACATCATAGTTCTGAATTGACCATGGTTGATATCCTTTTTTTCTCTTTTCTGTTACACTTGAAGGTGTTTTTTTTTACAAATACACTTAAGAATTATAGCTGGATTAATTGATATGACCGAGCGTACTGTCTGAAAAAGCAATAAGGGAACTCGTTGTGTAAACAAAAATAATGGACAAGGCGTAACTTTTTATAAGAAAATTATACTTCATCAAAAAGGTTCCCTGAATTTGCCAAATAACTCATCAAAGATATAAACATGATAAACGGTGCCATATATTTGTGTATAGAAAGAAGAGTGTTCCTGGTCTTTTCTAAAACTTTTAAAATTATAAGAAGTAGTTATAATCAGTCAATAATATTTGAAGTATGTTGCGAAAATAAGTTATTAATTAGAAATGTTTAGAATGTGGCAGGGTAATTTTAGACCAAATTCATACTGTTCAGGTTGAAATGTTGTAAATATATACAATGCAATTTCTCATATATAACAAACATGAGCACATTCTACTATACTTTCAATTATTAGAAATACTAGAAGATAGTTTCCTATGACACAGATGATAGAACATCATACATAAGCAGATACGTTAATAAAAAAAATGAAACAATTGATCAAACTTAACTAAAAAGTCTTTAATATGGTCTTAAGTCTTGTTTGTCTGGACAGAGGATTATCATATAATGCATCTCTAAAATTGCACAGTGAATTCTAAAAGTAAAACAGACAAAAAATAGGAAACCCATTGGTGCTTTGAAATTTTAGCATTTGCTGCAAATCCAATGATATCTGTTGTATTTTTCATGGCCAGTTTAATATCAGCAAATTAAGCGTCTGTGCAAAAAGCAAAAATAGATAACGGGACTGTTCATGAAATACTGACATTATGTGTTCATCTAAACAAACAAATATTGATCAATATTTATAGTTTTTTGTTGGATATAAGCCAATGCTCCGTCTTTCAGACTGTACTATGACCTATTATGGTTTACTTTTATAGATTGTGACTTGGACGGACAGTTGTCGCATTGGCACGCATACCACAATTACTTATATGTATTATAACACAAAGCGGGATATAAAACAGCAATATTCAAGGTGGAAAATAATATCAAATAAAAAGTGAGAATGAAAATTTAGTAATATGTTAATATGACAATTACACGACCAAAGTGCAGATAATAGCCACAGGCCACCAATGAGTATTCAACACAGAGAGATATTTAGGGACCAGCTGATACCGCAGCCGGAGATGGGTATCAGCTGGCCCCTAAATTAAAATGTGTCCTAGCTCAATGAAATTGGGCGTCTTACTGAACTCCAAAACATATAAATGAACTGAAAAGTAAACGCATAACAATACGCACATTCAAATTCAGTTCAAGAGAAGTCCGAGTCTCATGTCAGAAGATGAAACCAAAGAAAATAAACAAAATGACAAAAATAATACATAAATAACAACAGACTACTAGCAGTTAACTGACATGCCAGCTCCAGACTTCAATTACAATGACCGAAAGATTATGATTTCATCATATGAACATCAGGCACAACCCTTCTCGTTAGGGGTTTAGTATCATACCATCATAACATATATGAGAAGAACATTACCCGTGTCATGCCAACAACTGGTTTTTGAATACGTGTGTTTAGTTCCGATGCAAAGACCCTATAAGTGAATCAATATTAACGCCCAAATATGCAATCTTTATTGACCTGACAACAGTATCGTAACTATATATCTTCTTAATAAGTCTATTCAAAGATTTTGTTAGTTTATGAGGAGAATACTGACACCTTTGCGCTTTATTAAGAATATTTCCATAAAAAAAATGGATGTGAAATACCTAAATGTATAAGAAGTCTGCATGTTGAGCTTTATTTACGAATGATATCCTTATACCGAGGATAACATTTATTGAATGTCTTGACTCGTTAAAATCTAAAACATTGTTACATACACGAGCAAATCGTACATGAGATATATAAACGCCGTAAGATGGTGACAATGGAACGTCACCATCTAAAAATGGATAATAAACGATAGGAAATGAAAAATCATCTATTTTATCATAAATTTTAGTATTCAGCTTTCCGTTAGTGATATAGATATCAAGATCGAGGAAAGGGCAGTGGTCATTGTTAGTATTAACTTTATTTAAAAAATGAATTTCTTTAGTAAAAATACTGATGTCGTCATTATTCACAGCTACAATATCATCCAAATATCTAAAAGTATTATTAAATTTGTTTATCAGATGTTGTTTCGATGGGTCTTTTGTAATGTATACTATTCGCATATAGCGTTCAACCAGATCTCTGTTAATGATGGCAAAACACAAAAAATATGTACAAAATGTTGCATCATCATATTTTACAATACTTCCATATAATCATGTACTATTTCATAACCATCTTCAGATTCATGTAGTTCCTCCTTATCAATTTCATCGTGATCATTTAGTTGATTTGAAGCACGTTCCTCATTTTGAACACTTTCCATAGCTTCATAATTTGAATGTATTTCTGGAATATCATATTGATGGACATTATGACCAGTTACTTCTTCTGTATTAAACCTAAATGAAAAATAACTCGATGACTCACTCTGACATGTTGAAGCATTGTGATTCAATCACAACAAGGGCATTGGATAAAATAACCAGGACTTAGAAAATGAGAAAAAATCGAAAAATTGAAGAAAAAAAAACAAAGCGCAAAAACAGACATCATAATTATATATGGACATAACACAAAAAAAAATCTCATAACAAACATTCATTGTATATTTGTAAACAGTTTTCTTTGAACCTATGTATTAAATTTATCATGTTATGTATCAAAGATACTATAAAAAAATCTTTATATAACGAAATAGCTTTCTGGTATATTTGTGTTAATCCTGACAAGTTAAAGAGAATAAACTATTCACCTTTGAAATTGTAGATCATTGTCTAGACTATACGTTGTACTATCCATGTTCGGAGAATAAACATATTAACATTCTTTTTCGATTTTTGCAAATAATTAATCAACCCAAAATCTTTAATGTGAAAAGTAATGTTACCAATAACTGCCTTACATAAGTGCAAAAAATCGTTTTGATATTATTTCAACTACTGCCATCTACTGCCATTCCCGTATATTTTGGAAAAATATGTCGGTACATGTAAGCTTGTTTTTGTATTCCTTTTCTTGTGTTTTGTTTATTCATGCATGTCATTGGGTATATATCATCGGGGATTGAGAACAAGTTCTCTTATTTTCTTTTCTTTCCTTTTTTATACTCTATTTTGTTGTTTTAATCTTTGTATATAAGCCTAGAAAATATGTGTATTTTGTTTAATGCTTGAAAATTTGGTATATTTTACCAATGAAATTCACTAAACCTGATTCCCAACGAATCTAATCATCCATATTCAGTGAAATCAAAAATTGACAGTCATCGCCTACAGTCGTTGTTATCCAACACAAACAATATATGTTAACCAGACTTGATTTCTTGTTAGATCCTAATCATAACCCAGTTATTATTTAACACTTCCTATTGATAGAATGTTTTGCATACATATGGGATATTCCAGTTAATGATCACAGTATTCCAAATATGAAAGCAGTTGTGTTATATTATTTGCTTATAACAAAATACTTAAGGTAAGTGGTATGTTTCTTTTCTAGTAAGTCGCATCCGAATATAAGAGTGTTATACAGCTATTAGCTTGAAAAAAGGAATATACATTGCTTTTGGAATAAAGCATTGTATTATATGTTTCAAAATACATCTGAATAAATTTCACACTGTCTAACTTTGCGTAATCACATGTAGATCTACATAGAAAACATTATATTGATTATTGATATTTACGTACATGGATTCTGAATATAGTGTTTGTCTGCCACCTACAAGAACATAAATGTATATAATATTTATAGAATCCCTAAATTCAGATAAAATATTCATTGTTTTTAAATTTCATTTTATGGTGGTTTAATTTCTTATATTAAATATACGCTTTCTTTGTCGTTTTAATTTTTCAAAGTTGTTAAGTAAGGATTCTAAATTTGGTGTGTTGAAGTCCAACAATTCACGTGGACCTCTCCAATCTGGATGTTAAACCAGTCTTCAAAAGATGCTTCACCTCAGACGTGAATTGTGTGTAAATATGCACAAGCATTCTGTTGAAGTTTGGTTATTCATGGAATGAATTTAGAAGGAATGGTCCCAAGGCATAATCGAAAAATATGCCGATAAATCTAATCGTAGGTAGTCTGTTGCATAAAAATATGTATCTTTTTCTAGTAGAAGTCGGATTTCATTCGATTAATACTTCAAGAACAGGCCCTGTGTGAAACCTATATTTTGGATATATCGGTTATCTTTTCTTATCCTGAATGTATAAAAAGGGATTCCCTAATGAACGTTCAACAAACAACAACCAAAAATCAGTTTTACATAGATTTCTATTTTCCAGTTCGTATCTTCTGTATTTTTCAGACAGTGTACATGTATATCCTAGTGTTCTAATATAGAACACATATGTATCTGGTTACATAATGCTACACATACAGATGCAGTAGAACATTTTATTTTAACAATGTTTTAAAATAAACTCATCACAGATATCAGCACTAAATTAAGTATATACGCCAGACACGCGTTTCGTCTACTAAAGACTCATCAGTGACGCTCGAATCCAAAAAAGTAAAAAATGACAAATAAAGTACGAAGATGAAGAGCATTGAGAACCAAATGTCCTAAAAATTTAGCCAAATACAGCTAAGTTAATCTGTGCCTGAGTTAGAAACGCTAGTTTTCTAACCTGTGAAATTAAAGTGGTTCATTTTTTAATGATTCGGTTATTCGATGTAAATATAGAAGCTCAACTGAGATATGTTTTGTGCACGTGAAAATGACTTCAAACGCGATGATTTTAATTTTGACTTTTCCCTGCTAAGTAGCAATTTACCAACTTCACCTGCATATGGGATATACATTTCCCAACGTATTCGTTATTGAAGAGCTTGAAGCTTCTTCTCAAACGTCACAAGTGTCTAAGCAGAATGTTGATGAATCAGAGGTTATGGGACCTGCCTTGCTTTTTCTTAAAATGTTCATCAGAAGGTATCAAGACCATGAAGACCTTGTTGATAAATACCCCGTATCAACTTCACAGATTCTACACGATTGATTTGAAGTATCGAGTCTGCGTTTTCTTAATAACGTGTAATAGTATTCTTTAATTTGTCTTTATAATTTTTACCTTCACTGTTAAGTTTTGTTTATATATCCATTTGACGTGACTCTATAAATCCCGTTATACTTTGAACGGCGTGATTCAACGCCAGTTCTTAAAATGTTTCCTTTTATGGGAGGATTTTGCATAGAAAAATTACAATAAAAAAGCAAAATGAGGCTGTTGAATTGGATGTTTGCCTTTTTCTGCCTCTATGTTACATTTTTTTATGGTGATGGAGATGATAACAGTGTTGACAGCTGTATCCCAATTTTTGACATTTGTACCTATGGAGTCTGTTTGTTCACACATCGTTGTCAATATAATGAAATTTGATGCGATTGTCATACAAGTGAGAGGTTTGGCTAGCTAAAAAACAGGTTTAATCCACTATTTTTTACATGAGAAAATGCCTGTACCGAGTCAGAAATATCACAGTTGTTATCCATTTGTTTAATGTGTTCAGATTTTGATTTTCCCATATGATAAAGGACTCTCCTTTAAAGAGTTGTCATAGGAGTACAAAATTTTGTGGTTAAATTTTTCAGCCCCAAAAAATATACACATGTGCAAAGGTGGACTACTGTTGGTTGTTGTTTGTCTTTATTGTGTACGTCTGTGGATTCAATGTAAGCGGTTTGCTTAGTCTATTTGTATGTCGGTTTATTGTGATTCCTGTTATCTTTTTAAGAACTTGTGTTATACATATACAAAAAAAATACCTCTTCTATAACTGTTGAATAAATTTGCAAAAACAGAAATTATAAGAATCAATATGATAGTTCCAGACAAAAACCATAAGATGTCCTTAAGATGGAATTCCGAATCGGATACAGATCCTGAAATACAATAATATTTTGTTAAGTTTAGTTATTAATAAATTTAAACTATCAACATATGTCAAGATAAGAATTGTCTATATTATGGTACCGTTTATAACTAGAATTTATCGCGGTGAGCATGGTGCGATCGTGATCTAGTGGGACAGGGGCTTAATGTAACTAAATATAAAAAATGTTAAATATTTACTATAACAGAGGGAAAAAAGATGCCAGAGTGACAGTCAGACTCACAAATTAAAAATAAACTGACAACACCATGGCTAAAAATGATGATAAGACAAACAGACAAACAGACAAACAATACTGCACATGACACAACATATAAAACTAGAGAATAAGCAAGACGAACCCCACCAAAATTTATGATGGCCACATGTGCTCCGGACGGGTAAGCAGACCCTGATCCACAAGTGGCACCCGTCGTGTTGCTTATTTGGTAACAAATCTGGCAAATAGTATAATTCGGTGGGTCGCTCTAAATGGGAAGGGCATTTGTTAAACGATTATTCAATCAACAGCTAGCGTCCGTAAATTTTAGAAGGGATGATTTCAACTTCATCATTTGGAACTCTTGGTTTAATAGCTTCCTTGTGAGTAGCAACTCTCAATCATTACTATAAAGTGCAACAACTCCTTAATAGGCATTTGAACATTTTGGTTATGTTAACTTATGTGTACATTTTCAGATCTTACTTTGCTGAACTTTATTGTTGTTTACAGTTTATCTCTTTCTATTATAATATTTAAGATAATAACTAAAACTGGAAAAATACATTTGAATTACCAATCTTGGGTAAGCAACCCAACAAAGGGTTGTCTAATGCGTTTGCAAATGTTAGGGAATACAGATCGTGAGCTGATAAACAATTTGACTCCACCACAGATTTGCTCTAAATGCTTCAGTTTTAGAGACATAAGCCAAAAAAGCATTTTCCTCTCTTGTTCTATTTTTAGCTATAATGGCTATCTCGATTGATTGTTGGGATGAGCGGATATATTTTAAAACTTACTCTAGTGATGATTAAGGCCAAGTAATTTTTAATTAAGCCCAGTAGTACAAGAGGAGATTTTGGTACGATATTGCAAATATTTACGAAAAATTGTGAAAAAAATATGTTTAAGGGCAATAACTCATGTTCACTCATGTGTAAATCTTACTTCACTGAACAGTGTTGCTGTTTACAATTTATCTATTTTAAATTCAAGATAATAACCAAAAACTGCAAATGTCCTTAAAATTAACTATGGGATCCCGCTAACATGTTTAACCCCAGCACATTATGTATGCTTATACCTGTCCGAGGTCAGAAGCCTGTAATTCAGTGGTTGTCGGTTTTTTTAAGTGCCTATGCGGTATGGGCTTTGCTCATTGTTGAAGGCCGTATGGTATTAGTTGATCATTTCTGTGTCAGTTTGGTCTCTTATTGAACGTATTCTCATTGGTAATCGTACCACATCTTTCTTTTTATTTATACAGGGGCAGCAGCTAACAGTAGGTTATCTGATGCGTTTGAAATTTACAGTGCAGATAGATCTTGACTTGATGAACATTTTAACCTTGTTAGATTTGCTCTAGTTTCAGAGATGCAAGCCAAAAACTGCATTTTAGCCCCTTCGTTCTATGTTAAGCTATGGCGACCAGCTTGGTTAATTGGAGGGGTCATCGGATATATTTTTCAAATTAGATACCCTAAGAATGATAAAGGCAAATTTGGTTTTATTTGGTCCAGTAGTTTCAGATGATTAAATTTTTGGTCCAGGTGAGCTAAAAATCTATATCATGTTAAACGTTCATTTTTGTACTGAATAACTAAAAGTAAATTGCGAAAATGAAAATAGTACCGTTCCGTATTTTTCCGGTATTTTAAATTTATTTGTTTTTCTTGCAGGAAGATAAATCTTCCTTCTTTTAATTTATTAATAATTATGTTTTACGGACTAAATCACGGAATTTACGAATGTTCTGCGTTGAAGTAAGACTTAAAAAACGGTCACTTTGATATGCGATTCTGACGCAATAAGTTATTAAAAAAAGTGTTTTCATTTTCAAATAAAAGACACTTAACCGTTACTCGCAGTTAATTCTAACCAATCAATCCTATTTTTTTTAACTATATAACTGCTTTACCTTTCTCTCCTATAACAAAATATTCAGAAACATTTCCAATCTCATTTTGCACTATCATTAACAATGTTTTTCGAGCATTTACAAATGTTTTCAGTGTTAGATTTGCTGAAAATCCATTTTTGTTTATAAGTTTCCCATGTAGTTTTCTTTCCACCAAAGTCTTTGAAAGGGTCAACCTATATCTTGTAGAATTTTTAATTTGAACATTTTCAATGAACCATGATACGTTAATTGGATGCGGATCTGCATAAATCTTTACCGTCACTGTCAATAAAGGCTCCTTGTATATGTATTTATCTGTAACTATTGGTAATCCTGAAATATATAGAATACACGTACTATAACAAAATGTAACATATGGGCAAATTTATGAGAACATTTAGAAAAAAAAAAAATATACGCTGCCGATTTTAATAGATAATGCACATGTTTACAAACTATCTTTCATTTTGTAAACATAAATACTTATCAGAACATCAAACTAAATACGTCTAAAATACACAATAGAACGGATATTTATGTAAAAGGCCTAAGAAATTTTATCAAATGAACTCATTACACTGTATTGAACAGTGATACCTTTCCAATACGTTTTAAAAATTGTAAAAGACAAAAAGGAACACAAATAATTTAGTTTTGTCTTACACAATCAATTTGAAAAATCATATTATCTGAACAATTTTAAACATAACACTTTATGTACTTTTAAGATTTTATTTTTTTATTTTTTTCAGATATAATTTTGTTGTATATTCAGTTTTGTTCAGATATTTTGTTAGCTGTCAATCCATTATTGTTCGGTGCATCGTAAGACAATTTAGTTACTATTTATTTCGTGCATGTAAAAACAAACTTTTGCATTATCTGAAAATATACTTGTCTGGTTCGGTCTTTAAAGAACTAAATTGCTAGTATTATTTGAAATAAACGAGTTTTGGTCAAGGTGTTTTCAGCATTCCAGAATGCTACATTGGGGAATGTTCTAGGAAAAAGGTACCTGAAAATGCAGTTTTGTATGGGAACGAAGTCCCCAATAACATTAGAAAAATCAATAAAAAAAATAAAATCTTCAAAAAGCGGGAAATTTTCATTGTACTGATGAACTTAAAATCGTTCAATTTTTTTATGACATATTTTGAATTCCCGCATCTGCGCAGACATCTACAATGTACTTCATTTGTCCGGTCTCGTTTGTATGAAACTTTGAGTTAAATATATATTTATCAGTCTAGTAAAAAATAGGAAGGAACGCAATACCAATTTCATTTTTCATAATTCCTTGATATGAAAAAACGTTACCTGATGATAGAGTTTCTTTGTTTACATTGCATATGACGTCATAACTTAAATAACGTCACATTTCCGTTTCTGTTTTTTAACAAATATTTAAGTTACTTCGTCCTCATTTACAGGTAATGCCTACCACATATTAAATTATAGTAAAATCATTGCATAAACATTCTGACTTCTGAATAGCTCATCCGTTATGCACAAATGAACAAAATATATTTGTGTTGCTCGTACATCTAATAACAGCCATTAGATGTTTACCTCTCTGACTTGAGATAAGTATACAAAATAACAGTGTACGTATATGCAAATGAAAACCCAGTGATAGAGATGAGCATGTATCAATTTAATAATGGAAATGTTACAATCTGCACCATAAAAAGTAGAAATAACAATGAATGGTTTAAAAAATCGATATATAAAACAATTACCTTTGATTACCATCTTGCTCGAAATGTTATTCGACAGATCAACATTTTCTATCCTTGTCCATGCGCTACATATATAGTCTCCCTCGTCTTCATAGTTGCATTTATCCAAGTTTAAAATTGATGTGTTCGCAGTTCTTTCGCCCTTTAGATACCTTACAATATTTCCATTATATGAATGCTGCCAGAGTCTAAAGTGTAATACTGGTATTTCTCCACTTGCGTTGCATGATAGTTTAATGCTGGTTGACTGACTGCACACGGCCGTGCTCATTAATTCAAGAACAGGCGATTCTGAAAATAAAAAATCTATATTTTCGAATTCATCTTCTTGTCGATAACAACAGAAAATGTTAAGATTTGTATGAAACACGAGTCATAAATATCACTGATTTGGCCAAGCGGTATAAAGTGCTGGAGAAAGTAAGTACGGGGTTGCAATGATGTTTCTGTAGGAATTGTAATTGATTTTCATATGACGAAGACATAATCTTTCTATCAGTTTAATTGAGAGCTGGCTTGTTAGTAAGTAACTGCTATGATCCCTTTATTCATTTATATATAATTGACATTTTGTTTAGTTCATTTTGTTACATATACCTATTATGACATCGGACTCTGACTTCTTTGAAACTTAGTTTAACTGTTCGTATTACTATGTATTTCTTTGCTCTACATTGGCTAAAGGTAAAGAGGGAAGTTTGATATCTCAAAAACATGTTTAACCCCTATCGCATTTTTGCGCCTCTCCCAAATCAAGAGCCTCTAACCTTTGTTAATCTTATATTAATAAGAATTTTAGTTCATTCATTTGTTTTGAAGTTTAGTATGACGTTCCTTTTCATTGAACTTGTACACTTTTTTATATAGGGCCAGCTGAGGCCAATCTTCGGTTGCGGGATTTTCTCGCTGCGTTGAAGACCCAATAGTGGCCTTCGGCTGAATTTCACTCTTTGGTCGCGTTGATGTCTCTTTGACATTTTCTCCATTTCTATTCTCAATTGTATTGTGTTAAATTATAAACATACTTGTTTTAATTTAACTATTTTCTAATTTTCTTTGATTTTCCTAAATCAATATTTTAGGAGTTTTATATTAATTTTCAAAAAGAAGATGTGTTATGATTGCCACAACAGACCAAATGACACAGACATTTAACTATAGGTCCCCGTACAGCCTCCAACAAAAACAAATTCCATATCGCATAATCAATTATAAGTGACAAGGCATAACAAATGTTTTACAGTTTAAATACAATTATTCACGTAAAGTCGCGTATAAACATAATAGATTTCATTTGACAAAGGTTTATGTCTTTTCATTAATCATACTGGTCTTTTATTTAGTATTGTATTTTGGTTCAAAAATGTCTTGAAACATTTGGGCTTCAAATGTACATGCCTACTATAAGTGGATTTTTTTTTTATCAAAAGCATCCTTTATTATAAAGATCAATTTGTATTATTGTTCCTTAATTAAAGTGGCATTCACTTTCATGATATTTCATCTGAGAACGTAGTACTACATGGCAATACAGTCAATATTAGATACACACCTGTAACTCTGATCATCATACAGTCGGACATTTCCAAAGAAGTATGAAATTTCACCTTGCATTCGATTAAAAATATTCCACCACTTTCAAAGCCTTCATGCTTTATGAGATATGATTTTCCATCCGCAGAGCACTGGCAGTCATTGGGTCTACATGTGTAGTTAACTGATGAATAGCAACCACTGTCACGTTTGGTCAATGTATTGTATAGTTTATCATTCACGTAGAACCGCACCGATTTGCTGGTCATTGGTATATTGGAAACGCATCTAAGCCAGACTGGTTCCCTTGTCCTAATCAAGGTAGGCCCAGTAAGACGAAGATAAACTGGAGACTCCTTATCTATTAGTTTTAAAACAAATTCATATATATCAAGGAACTACAATATAACTGTTTTAGTGTTTTGCACTGTGTAATGAAATGTTCATGTTTCGAACTAATCGCTGTGAAGTAATCAGTTTCGATGCAAACGTGTTTTTATAAATGTAAACAGTTGGTCACAAGATTTGAAACTTTTGTTCACGTTCCGATGGTGTGGTATCATATAGGATAATTGATCCTTCATTGTCTGTGCTGGTAGCTAAATTAGGTTCGCATGCTAACACTATAATAATGCTGAATATGCGCCAAATTTAATTTAAATGGATTACTCGCTATGGGATAACGAATTAGTGCAGTGGAAGGAGACGATGCATTTTGTAAAACAAAAAGCACTGTCATTGAACAAATTAGGACAAATATGTACATTCTATTTCTCGGATTAAGGCCATTGTGGTCGGACACAAATATTTGTTTTTCATATAAATACTTAACCCAGCTGATTAATTCGTGTTTGGTACTGAGCATAAGTCAGGCGAGGTTGCCACGGTGGTGTGACAGTGAGAGGCTCGGATCTTATTGAATGAAGCACACGAGTTTGCTTCAGCACATTTTTATGTCGAAGATGTTAAGACTCATTTCAGACAAATAAAATATTGATTGTGGTATTGACTGTGTATAACCTATCGTTATCCAACAGGAAAAATCTGTCATGAAGTTGCCACAAGCTTAGATGTATATATAGAACCTATGTTTTTCTATCAGGCGTTCTACGATACAGAGTAATCGTTTGCAAACAAATATCCTTACCTATCTTATTGCGTACTGAAATAACCGCAAAAGCCGTTTCAAAATTCGTTCCATGGTGACACGACCATTGTCCGTTAACAGTTTTATCTGCAAGTCCTCTTAGGTCGAAAATTGTTTCCTTTCCTGTCAGCGTCTGGTGGATATTACCATTTCTGTAGAGGCTTATGCATGATGGGAATGGATAAGGTATAGCACAGTATCCTTGTTCCTGTTTTAAAGGGTCTATAAACGATATTTTTGATCGTGTTTGGTTTGTTAGACATTTCAGCTTTAATGTTTCTCCGGTGAAATTCCATGTCAGGCAAATATACCCATTACTTTTAAATATATCTACAAATATGCATCATTGTTAAAGGTGTTTTCTATCTTTTATTCTGGAATCATTGTCATTCATTTTAGAAAATAAACTTAAAATTGTTCTCATTTTGATATTACCACAAATACCGATGAGGACATATGTGCAATGCCGCAAATACATTTCACCAAATTAATTTACCACTCCAAAAACGCTAAATGTTATTGAATATAGAAAGAAACCAAGTGCATTCGGAACAGTCGTATAATGATTTGTACATTTTATTGTTTAAATCTAAATCTCACGGAATTCAATCAAATGTGTGTGCATCTTTTGACGATTTTCATCCATATTTTATTTTCTTACATTGCTTTACCGTAGAAAGGATGATGATGACGGCAACATTCTAAGACGTAAGAAGTTCTATTTAACATTTTGTACAAACGAAATAATTGTGTGTAGTTTGATAGGTAAATTTGCAAAATGCATTACTTATATTTGGTACTATAAGATCTGCACACGTTTTATTGTCTTTTGTTTTTTATAAAAAATATACGATTAATTGATACAATCATTTTTATAAATCAAAGAAATGTCCGACACAAGTGGATAAAAGAAGTCATACCTCATTAAAATGCTGATACATTGTAATAGGAAGAGTCAATTATCCTAAATTAAATTATTAATTAATTATTTCCTACAATATTTATATCCTGAAATTTAATACCGGCAATTAAACTAACCCAAAGACGTATATAGACAATAATAGTGCATTAACTTGACATATCAACGATATGAGGATGAGGCTTAGAAACGGGGAAATGCGAGGCTGTGACGAGCAATTTCCCCGTTTCGGGCCGAATCCTAATATCGTTGATATATCAAGTCAATGCACTATTATTGTCTTTATATGCAATCTAAAAAAAACATTTTCAATTGTTGTTTAATCAAATGAATAAATTGTATTTGCAAAAGCATATAGAACATGCTATGGCAATACATAATATATACAAAATGTGACAAAAGACTGGTAACAGAGAACAATACAATAATAACATACATAATGTAGCTAACCAATAATATCAGATCTAGCTTTCCATGCACTCTTTAAATAGTTACAGAGCTTAATTGTTAGAGATCTAGAATTGACTTTCAACAAACAAGATAGTTTAAAAATAGTAGGCCATGAACAATAATAGCGTGGCAAAAACAATAATCTAATTGCCCTATATGCTGGACATACCAATACAAAATCAAATTCGTTCTCAACACATTGCATATTACAACATACACAAAGACGCATTTCTCTTGGTATATCAGAAAAGCGACCAACTTCAACATTAAGTTTCAATGTACCACTTCGTAGTTTTGTAAGAATGTTACTATTACTAATGTAGCCAAAATAATTTTCAAGACAAAAATCAAACTTTATGCTACTATACACACTTAATTTCTCACAGTCACATATATCTGCTGACCATTTTTGTAGATATTGGTCTTTAATGCGTGTCTTTATAACATCAAACGATATATCAATATTATTCTGATCAATCCAAATATGATTCATTCCAAGACTAAATAAAAAATCACGCACATTAGATGCCCAATTAATTTTACCATGATTTGCATCGTCATATAAAATTTTATATACATCATATACAAAAGCTGGTTTATATGTAACAATACGTAACCAATATTTTAAGATTAATTGTTTTCTCAAAACATACATAGGTAGATGACCAAGTTCGCCACAAAGAAAACTAATAGGAGCACGTTTACCTAATTTTAAAACAAACCTACAAAAACGGTTATGAATAATCTCTATGTCGTTGGCACGTTGAAAACCCCATATTTCGGAAGAATAGTTCAGTACCGATCCAACCATACTGTCATAAAGAAGACATTGTTGCTTTATAGAAATGTAAATATTATCTAAACATTTTAAGAGTGATGAGAGAGCTCTTGATCCTTGTTGTGATAGTCGCTTTTGTGTGTAAGAATTTCCCGTTAAAGTGCATCAACATTCCAAGGTAAACGTATGAATGTACGATTTGAAGTTCTTGATTATTATATATGAAATGATTGTTTACAGGTTGCCATCCATTTCTAAACACAACTATCTTAGTTTTATCAGTGTTAACTTCTATGTTCCATTTTCTACAGTATTTGGATAGGTTGTCAATTAGCTGTTGAAGAAGTTTGGCAGATTTGGAAAATAAGACAGTGTCGTCTGCAAAAAGTATCAAATAAATTAAAAGACCGTTCAGGTTCACTACATCTTCATTATCTGTAACAGTTATATCTTCTATAATATCATTAATAAAATAGAGGAATAATAAAGGAGATAAAGGTTCGCCTTGTTTAACTCCTAATAAATTGTCAAATGCATCAGAAAGAAGTCCACCAGATCTTACTCGAAGACGCACAGACGTATAAATTGATTTAATTATGGCCACAAATTTACTGCTGACTCCATTGCGAAGTAATTTATAAATCAAAATTCTCCTGCTTAATTTATCGAACGCTTTTCGAAAGTCAATGAAAGCGCAGTATAGTTTCGTTTTTTGTTGAAGAATATGTACAATTATACCATGTAAAACAAAAATAGCATCAATAGTTGAATGTCCAGGACGAAAGCCAAATTGATTGTCGATTAGTTGATCTTCGTCTTCGGACCATTCTAGTAATCGAGTATTTAGAATAGACGTGAACAGTTTTGATAAGACGCTCACTAAAACAATGGGTCGATAGTTATTTGGATCGGTCAAATCTCCACTCTTAGGAACAGCAATAACAATACCATCTGCTCAAGTATCAGGAAAAGTTCCACTTTCAAAAGTATAGTTGAAAAGTTTATTTAGAATTGGAGCAAAAAATGTTGGACTTGCAGCAAACATTTCACTAATAATTTGGTCATCTCCCGCGCTTTTGTTCAATTTTAGTTTTTTAATCGACTTCACAATTTCATCTTCAGTAATTTCAGTGTCTAGGATATCTATGCCTATATTTTCAAAATGTTCATTATTTATTAAGTTCAATACTTCATCACAAAGATCGGGTGGATTTTCGCCGAGAATTCTTTCGAAATGTTTTAACATAACATCATTTTCAACTGTGCATCGTGTTCTTTTCGTAGGCCTAATAGTGGACCAAAATTTTCGTGGATCAGTTTTTGCAATATTACAAAGTTCAATACCGATTCGCCGTTTATAGTTAACTTGGGCTTGCCGTTTTATCCTGTTAAATCGATTTCTAGCATCTATGTACGATTGTCTATTGTTGTTTATTGTGTTAATGTTATTATTTGATATAATATTGGGAAACATCACCCTTTTATGAAAAGGCCTCATATCATGCAGGCGGAGAAATATGCAACACGATGAAATGTACATTAATTTTACTTGTAGAAATTCGCAATCGATGGGGAACGAATTTGTTTGAGAATGAACTTAAATATCAACAATAAGCATAAAACATGATGATTTATAGTTTGCAGACCAAAATATTATTTTATATGAAAATTGCAAAAGAAATAAGTTTGAGTCGTTGTATATTAGTACATGTATTGAAAACAAGAACAGGTGTGAATAGGTCGTATGGATAATTTATTATAATTTCGGAATTTTCAATTTGAATATTCATGAGGAAAAGTGATATCATGTCAGTTACTGTATATGCCATAGAAATATACGGTCAACGCATTGTGAATGCTCAAATAGAACGAGTACAGTATAAATATTGTTATAATGCTTGCACGACCTGCAAATAAACTCATCATGTATACCATATTATAGTACCATACGTAATTAATGCATATCTCGCTACATTGAAGACCTGTTGATGACCTTCTTCTGTTGTTTTTTCTATGGTCGGGTTGTTGTCTCTTTGACTCTTTCCCCATTTCCATTCTCAACTTTATCATCCTTAGTATTTTAAAAATTTAAAGGTTTGGAAACAGTTCATTTATTAATATTGCCATAGCAATGATAATTCATTTCAACGCAGATGTGCTGACTATTGGGCTTGACCTACACATGCATAGTTTTCTTGCATAACCATATGTGTTTACTTGCCCTAATTTATTATCTTTATGATTATTGTTTGTCAATTTACCTGTTCTACTGTAATCTTAATCCAGAACTCCTTCGAAAAATGTTCTATTTAAGAAAAAGACACACGGTATATTTACTTGCACATTATTTATATATACAATTTGACATCAAAACACTTAATTGACTGTTGAATGGAAATGGAGAATGTGTCAAATGACAACAACCGAAATAACGAGCAGACAACAGTCGAAGACCACAAACGAGTTTCAATACACCGAGAAAATACGGCACCCAGAAGAGTGTGCTTTACTGCCCCTTAGTAAAAAAATATGTACTAGTTCATTAAAAATAGACGTCTTACTTAACTCAGAAATATATAAAAGAAACTTAAATTAAAAAAAATACAAGACTGACAGAGGCCATAGGTTACTGGATTGTGAAAGGCACAAAAGCAGCGAAGTTAAACATGCTTTTTGAGATCTCATCTCCCCAATATATCTAGCCAATGTAGAAAAACAAACACACGACCATACGCACAGTAAACTCAGTTTAAAAGAAGTCCAAATGACAAAATAACAATGATACACAAATAACAATGGATTATACCAGTAGTTACTGACAAGCCATGTGTCTTTTTCATATGAATATCAAGCACAATCTCTCCTGTTAGTAGTTGAGTATCATACCATCAAAAAAAATGAGAAGAACATAAACTGTATCATGCTTACAACTGGATTTGGAATAAATGTGTTCATTTCTGATACAAATACCATATTTAAGTGAATGACTGTTAAAGGTGTAACACCACTAATTCAGGCCCGGCCAGAAAGCACATACCAGAAAGTAGTACATATTTAACACAAAATAGTTCCTACGCATGGACATAACTTTCAAAATATTTAGAATATTTTATTAATTTTGGTATCAAATGAAAGCTGCATGACTGGTGATCATTGTAGAACAATTTTTGACTGATAAATTTGAATAATAAAAAAATGGCATGAAATTTAAAAAGGAGGGTACATTTTGCCTTTTTGTCAGATCGGAAGTACCTGTTTTGGTACATCCGAAGTTCTGGGAACCAGTTCTTTCTTATATGCAATGTAAGGTATGTTGATTTTTTCAGTACAGGACACCAGAAGGTGTTGCTTTGACATGCAGTGATTGCCACTTTATTTGAACTTAAAATAAAAGAGGTGTGCCTGCTTGAAACGGAGGAATTTAACATAGAACGCAATGGGACCATGAATTAGTGGTGTACTTCCTAAAGCTAAAATATGCCATCTCAATGAACTGACAAATGCATCGTACCTATATCGCTAAATAAGTCTTTTTGTGGTTTTCTTAGCTTATGAGATGAATGTACGTCGGCATCGTTTGTGCTTTGTAAGCATATTACCATGAAAAATTGAACATGAAATACCTGGAAGCCTAAAACCTGTAAAAAACGAACCGGATTTCGGTCCGCATGCCTGTTCATGTTAGATCGTATTTTAGTATCATATTCATGTATAAATGTCTTTGATTTTAATGTTATACAAACAGATAGTACGTACAGTGATTAAGATAGAAATATCATATTCTTAAATAATCTTACTGGGTCAATCGAAAACTAATACTTCTTATACAAAAGGATAGTACGTACAGTGATCATGATGGAACTATCACATTCTTAAATAATCTAACTAGGTCAATCGAAAACTAATACTTCTTTTACAAAAACTATTGAAATATTAATTTTGATAACTGTAACGAGTTAAAATTTCAAAAGCAAGCAATAGAATTGGTCTCCTGTCGGAAAATGAAACAGTAGAGTTTGTCTTCCGTCGATTCGTGTACACTTTGAAATTTCTTTTAATATCAATGGTAAATTCTACACAATTTTAAAAAAACACGAAAACAATTATGCAAGCATGTTCTAGTAAAAAATCTATTGAACAAAAATTATATTGATCGTATACGTCATATGTGTTAAAGCTATTATGATCATACATGTGAGTTATTGGATGGGCATACACTTTATAGCTAAAAGATTCTGACAATTAAGAACGAAATTGAAGCTGAAAGAAAAGTTACTTTTCTCACCATTCATGCTAGTAGGAAAGTATATATTTCAAAACAGGCTTGCATCGCTAGTGGATAGAAAAACTTCATGAAAGCTCAATATGTTCCATTCTTCACATAATGCCCCCATCTATTGAATAAATGTCTAATTATGATTTAATATAACGTAATGATTGTAAAGTATCCATTTGTAGACTAGATAAAAACAGAAAATCCTTTTTACTATCTTGATGATAAACCCCGCCATAAGGACTTCCTAAAATCAAACGTAATACAGTCACCCTACTTTCTGTGTTTTGGTGATAGAAAACTTTATATTATTCATACATGCTGGAGAAATGCGTGCAGCTCTACTAATCGGTTGTTAGAAAATGTGCATTAATTTAGATATTAGATATTGGAGAAAAATAAGTTAATACATATGCTAAATGATTGTGATTTATATTTGGTTTATGTAAAACAACACTTTTTTTATAATTGTTTTATCATAAACCAACACACATACATATAAACACACACACACACACACGCACACACAATACATACATGTAAGTCCGTAAAGCATCCAACATATAAACTGTAGATGGTTCATATTTAATGTTTAATGTCATTTATAACATGTCAGACAATATATTATGGTGCCTTTCTGTATTTTATGTTCTATATCCTTCCTGTGTCCTCTCAATTAAAACCCGGAAATTGCGAATTAAATCAGTTTTGAATTTCTATTTACTAAAACTCGAACTTGAAAGTTAAAAACTTCCTTATTTTGTGAAATATGTTTTGTTTCTATCATGTTTATTATGGTAGATATAAGCCATACAAGGTCACTGAATATGAAGTAGAAACATTAGGCAAACAATATGAGTCACTCCATGTTTTGAAATAACAGATATAAAAAAAGGGGGGGGGAAGGAAGGTGTAAGCACTTGAATATTGTTTATAGCTTACATTTTAAACCAGTATTGATGCGCACTAGGAAGAAATCAATGTTATACTTACACGTGACGATTTGTATAAACTTGAAATTTGTTTAAATAAATCGCTAGGGAAATTTGATTGCTTTACAATAATACCGCGGTGTTTTTTTAAAACTTTATTGGAATAAGAAACAACTGTTTTAACCGTAAAGGTAATCTTATACAGGTTGATATATATTATTATTCCTCACCAAATTCACTGTTCAAGTCCTGGCTTAGTACAAGCATTCCAAATGCACTTTTAAATTCGTATGTTTCATAACTTCCGAAACAGTTATCTGAACTCGCAAAAACAGGTTGGTGAATTGTTTGAAACTTTAATATCTACGGTTTCAATTGGTGTTCCAGACAGAAAACACACTCTAATATAGAGCTCTATGAATCTTGAATTGAAGGCCACAAATCTTTAACTGAGATCAAGATAAAAAAAAAAACCTTAAATATAGTGAGAGCCAAAGAATTTAGTCCGATCCAAAAGAACATATATGGGTACATTTGAAATTGTACATTTTAAGTTTAAACAAAAGCAATCCCACTGATTTCTCTTACTTTATCAAAAAGTAAAACGTTTTTGATAACGTTGGTATCAACTGAAGGAATAATTACAAGAAATTTCTATAATAAAAAGATATTAGAAATTTAAATAAAACAAAAAACAATAAAACTATTTTTCTAAATAATTGTTTGCCCCTAATTCCTAAACTGTTGGGACCAAAACTCTCAAAATCAATCCCAACCTTCCTTTTTTGGTCATAAACCTTGTGATTTAATTTCGTATAATAGTATTTCTATTTATTAATAACTAAAGTTATTTTGCAAAAACCAAGAAAACTGCTTAATATTTAGGACAGTGTTTTGCCCCTTATTCCTAAACTATTGGAGCCATAACCCCCAAAATCATTACCAACCTTTCTTGTTATGAACCTTATGTTCAAATTTTATTCATTTCAATTAACTTATACAGTACTAAAGTTATTATCCGGAAATTACTTTCAAATGTGTCTCAAAATTTACAGTTTAAATATATGAAAAATGTGAAATCAGAAATGAAACATCGTGACTTCATAAGTGATTGTAATAATATGTCTGGACGTGTTGTATTCAGGGGCGAGTCAAGTCTTTGAAAAAGGAATTTGGGTCCCAACCTAGAATAAAGAGAGAGGGGGTTTCAATCTTATGTCCAAATTCAAATGATTTGATTGTCAAAAATAGGGGGGTTTCACCCCTAACATCATCTCGATCTTTCATTTGATGTTTTGTTTTTATCAGATATTTTTTTATATTTATTTCTATTAACAAATGTTTACTTTCTTATAAGATAAAAGATTAAGAAGATGTGGTATGAGTGACAAGCATGACACAAAGCTACATCTAAATCTCAATTTCAAAACGTAAACCATTTTAGGTCAAAGTACGGTCTTTCACACAGAGCATTGTCTTGGCAAAATATAAAAGGCCCCAAAAATTACTAGACGTGTAAAACATTCTTACGGGAAAACAAACGGTCTAATTTATATAAAAAAAAATAGAAACGAGAAAGCCTTTTAAAACACATCAACAAACAACAATAACCGAATATCAGGTTCCTGACTTAGGACATGTACAAACAAATTCAGTGGGTTTAAAACCCTAAATAGGTACCAACCTTCTCCCTTTTCTCAAACAATAGTGAAACATCACAACATATAAAGACACACTATAAAATATCAATTGAAATGGCTTAACTCAATCAAGTGACAGATTAACACCAACAAGTCAATATACACTGAACTTTTTTGGGCAATATTTGACCATCAGTGTGCCGTACCTTATGAAGATAAGGATGGATGCATAAAAAATAAGTGAAAAGATGATACAAGTATTTTTTTTCTTCATAAAAATGGTGGACGTTGTTGAAGTGTATGGACAAAGATGTTCCATATTATGTTACACATACTCCTATCTCAACCAAATTATCAATTACATGTATGTGTAAGCTAAAATGTGAATAGTGTATTTTAATTGAATTTAAACATATTTGTAGTTTAATCAGGATAATGACAGCAAACATAGCAGTAAATCAACTAAGTCATATATGACTGATACTCATATGATAGTCTTGATAGACAATGTTATGAAGACACCAACTTCTGCTCTAGATTTAACCTAAAAGTGAATGTGTAGTATTCTATGAAGTAATACCTTCAGAATGTAAGTAAGCCAAGCAAACGTGATGAAATTGTCAATGGAATAGTAGACTTTGGGGAAGGACTCAGTATTAATGATCAGTGAAGAAGATATTGACCATATACATAGAGTTATAGCTTATGTCATCCTAAATGAAGGCGGACTACAATGTTTTTAATGATACTTAAAAGAATCTCAAAGACAACTGATGTGCTGTTTACATTTGCAGCAACTTCTGGAATTACATGCTTTACATACTGTCAATTAATACCTCTTATTTTATGGAATATAGTTAGTCAGTATCAAGCACAAGTGTGTATTTCTATGAAGGACTTGAAAATAAACTGACAAAGCCATGGCTAAAAAAGAAAAGGCAAACAAACAAACAACAATACTCAAATCACAAAATAGAAAAACAAAGATTTAGCAACACTACCTCCACTCTTATACAAGAATATACCATTGTGACAGCAATCTGACAACTATCAGAAAAAAAATATCAAAAATTCGTAAATCATCAAGTATCTTGAGATTTAAACCAACACATTATTATTTTATAAGAATAATAGCCAAATGCCTGTGACTAATTGATACGAAACTTAATATTATAATATATTCACTACTGAAGTAGACTCATAGCATTCTGTATAAGCCTAGTCCCAAGTTCCAAGTCAAGGCAATGCAATTCAGGATCGTTTGTTACTGTTCATAAGCATTAACCATTCTTTGTTTTGTCTACTGGTCTACTAATCTACTGGCTATCTTGTTTAAATTTATAATGCAAACTTTTTAAGGCTAATTATAAGTGTGTGGTTAACATAAGAGTTCGAAGCATAGTTGAATGTGGTTTGATAAGCTGTAGTTGCTAATATCTACTTATTATGCCTAGTATTACATGTATGCGAAACAAATAAACAAACAACAAAACGAAAAACTTTCACATCCTGAGTATACGCTTTGCAGTCTTGTCCATAGCAAATATTGCTAAGTCAGATATTTCTTGTGAACATTAAGAACACTAATTTAAAGAGCTGAATAAGTTAAAAATAATTTATTTGTAGTCATATATATTTGATAATTTATATCACGTTTAGACAAACAAAATAAATTAAGACTCTATCAAAAACAATCTGGTTCATATTGCTAACATTATCAGATTTACTTGCATTGAAAAACCAACAATTTCAAAAAATAGTAATATTATACACATCTCCCTATTTAAATATACATTCGTTACATTCAATTGTAAATCACAGTCACTTCAACATGTTCAATCTATCAAGAGGAAATAAGCTTGACGTACAACTTCTAACAGTGCACCACTAAAACTTTGGGTAATTGTCTTTTTTACGCAAAGATCTACTGTTTGATAAGTTCAAAATTGAATAAATATGTTGTTTCTCAAAAAGTTGCAAGAAGTAATGTTGATGATGATGCTCCAGTTAAAGACTGCACCGGACTAATATAAACTGTACTTGAAGATATGTCTGTTGATACAACAATTTCTGATAATGATGGTTGTATGGATGGTGTTGTAATAAGTGTTGTAGGTGCAACAGTTTAACAGGCTAAAGCTTGAATGGCTTGTAAGGTTGAAGACAAAATCTCATTGGTCCATATGTTGTTGGTTGTGTTGTTTGTTTGGCAATCTGTCTATGTCCAGTAAAGGTTGGCATGATTCTTTCTTCATCTGATGATAGAACTGCTAGGGCTGGTGGAGATAATATGTCACTAGCTGGCTTATCAATTGAATTTGTTTGCTGTTTTGCCTCTTCAGATGATGGGTACTTAATAATGTATTTAATTATACTTGGGTGATCTCGCTCATCGTTATCTAATAGATCAGGTGTGCTGTTTGTAAGATTTATAATATTGCTGATATTTTCATCATTCTGTCTACTTAGTATTTGGAGCATGGAGTTTTGTGTGTTTAACAGATCTTCTCACTTTTCTAATGGTGCAATTAATAGGTGTTGACTCTGACATGTCTGTGGTCTAGGTGGATATTTCTTAGTTTCCTTTTCTGGGCTGACAAAAAAATGATAGAAGGTTGTGTATGAGTCTTAAAGTTTGTAGTTAAATGTCCAATAGGATATGTTCGTTTTTTTCAGAATTCGGTTTAGCCAGCTTTCACTGTACGTTATTTCACTGATGAAGGTAACTTGAGACCCTCAAACTAATATTAAATGGTCTAACTATGATAAAAGAAAATTAAGACTTCTCACGTTGTACGATGAAAGAAAACAGTTCTCGGAGAAGAACTTGGACCAAAATCTCTTCAAGTCGGTAGTTCAGATCCTTTTTAAAGGAAATAAACTATTTACCATGATTGCACTGTTTTAAGAAAATGAACTATTTACCATTACACTGTTTTACACAACACACAAATGTTTAGTGCTAGGAATTCAATGCCAAGGTTGGATTAAATGGGAATTTGATAGCATTATGAAAAAGTGAAATTATAAATATACTGAACTTAAATGAAAATCTAGTCGGAAAATTCATATTCACAAGGCAAAATCAAATAACAAAACACATCAAAAAGGAATGGACAAGAACTATCATATTCCTGACTTGGTACATGCATTTTCAAATGTAGAAAAAAGTAAAATCACAAAAATACTGAACTCAGAGGAAAATCAATTTGGAAAGTCCATAATCACATGGCAAAATCAAAAAACAAAACGCATCAAAAACGAAATGGTTGATTGAAACTGGTTTTATAGCGCTTACCTCACTTGCACGACAGATGCAATCAAATTTTATGATATTGACAATGATGCATGAACAAAACAAAAGGACACAAAAAATGTCAAAAATAATAATCAACATATGTTTAAAGAGAGATAATCCAAAGATCATTGATGGGAAAATCAAAAACATGAAGCCCCCAAACTTTACAATTATTGATAAAAAGACTAAGATAAAGAAATAGCGTTAGCTGAAACTGAACCAAGACAAAACGGAACGGACACTTTTTACACCAAAAACTCTTGTAAAGGAATTTTCGAATTGTCTGTAAAATTGTCATTTGGTGGTACAAAAGTTATAGAAATCCATCTGTGGTAAACAAGATTGGTATTTATTTTGATAGGACATTACATGTAAGCATGGAAAAGTAGGATTAGGTCGTCATGACGTCGTGGTGTCTTCTAAAAAAGGAACATAGGTCAAATTCGGCAATATATCACTTAGAATGTCTGCAAAAATTTAGTCTTCTCGCTTGTCACGTCACGACTACGGAAAACGCTCTGTTATAGGGAGTAAATGCTAGTTTAAACAATTCCAAATTACAGCGAGTAAAAAATACGACAGTCAGACTTGTTAAACGTACCAAGAAATTTCAACAAAGCTTCTGCGAGCCTCTGAATCAATCTTCCTAGCCATCTAAGACATGAACACTCAATTGAACTTTTTAAGAAAAAAATTGAAACCCCAATACTTTAGACTAGCTTTCAGTGATTCATTTAACTTTATATTGACAATGACTTTTCATTCGTTCTTTCCGTTGTTGTAATTGTTTTAATTACGATAATTTGTTTCCGTTCGGTTTCCTTTTATATGTGTTCAAAATTTTATTTTATTTTTATGTATTGGTTGTGTTAAAGTCTTACACCTCTTTTAACTGCATTGATTATTTTAAGTGATTAATAGAGTAAGTTTTCGCTATACAATTATTGCAATTAAAGCATTTACAAAAAAAAATCTCATCAGTTTCGACAAATTTAAATGGTCAGTTTTGTAAAGTATAAAAGATTGATACAAAACGAGTATGATGGAAAAAAGGCCTTATCAAAGAACAATCAAACAGAAGGGTTGACATTACAAAATCTGGCAACACTTGAGTAAATATATAAAAGACTTCATGAAACACCTTCATATTCCAGCTAGTACAACATAAAGATATGTCCTGCAACCATAAGATAACCATATAAAATGTTCCAGCATACATTTACCCTTTGATATAGATAGCAAAACAGGTGATACCTTCAATATGTCATACTAGTAAATCCTCAATAGCAACATCAATTATATTTATTTATTTTATTTTTCACAGAGTTCTTTACTTCGATACAGCACATGTCTGGCTACTGATCCGATTGTTGTATTTAGATATTTGATATCGTTAAAATCATGAGTAAATTTATAAAATCGAATATATAAATGTATACCATAGTTTTTCGACCAATCAAAATTCTTTTCAAACAGCAGCGGAAGCTGTTGCCAACTAGGTCTTACAAACGTTTTATTTTCAACATGAATTAAATCCGGGTACCTTTTAGATAACTGATACGGCACAATTGTGGAATGATATCCCCATTGACTTTTGTCGTACGTTTTGTATTGGGAATACCAAATGTTTAGGAAAGTTGCGTTTCTCTCTGCAAGAATTAGACCATTACTGAGATTATAATCAACTGCACGACTCAAAGTAACTGGATACTTCCGTAGTGGATCCAGAGATCTAAGTATAATCTCATCTGTGTCAATGTAAATTCCTCCAAATCCTGCAATAGAGATATAATACAAGTAGGTGTCACGTGATACAAGTAGATGTCACGTGATACAAGTAGGTGTCACGTGATACAAATAGGTGTCACGTGATACAAGAAGATGTCATTTGCACACAGATATAGTTTGAAAAGTCGTTTCAGCGGAAAAAAGTCGATTAAAATGAGGTGTAAAATATATCAGTAAAACAATCACTTTTTCTATCATATGCGTAGAGTCAGCCAGCTTAGCATCATTTTGGAAAATATGGATTAACAGTAAATGTAAGGATTTTATCATACTATCAACATATAAATTAACTGGTTCATATGGCAAGCCGTTTTACTATTTATTTGAAAATCAAGATATCTCCTATAATATATAAGATATCTTCTTTAATGCATAAGATATCTTATATAATTTCATTTTTATAAGATATCTTATATAATTTCATTTTTATAAGATATCTCATATATTATATAAGATATCTTTAAGGTTATATAAGATATCTCATAAAGTTTATGTGATATCTTACATGTATATACTTTATAAGATATCTTCTAAAGTATATGAGATATCTTATAAACAATTTTATATAAGATATCTTATAAACAATTTTATATAAGATATCTTATAAACAATTTTATATAAGATATCTTATAAACAATTTTATATAAGATATCTTATATAATTTATAAGATATCGTAATATAGTTTATAAAAGAGGGACGAAAGATACCAAAGGGACAGTCAAACTCATAAATCCAAAACAAACTGACAACGTCATGGCTAAAAATGAAAAAGACAAACAGAAAAACAATAGTACACATGACACAACATAGAAAACTAAAGAATAAACAACACGAACCCCACCAAAAACTAGGGTGATCTCAGGTGCTCCGGAAGGGTAAGCAGATCATATAGTTTATAGGATATCTTATACAGTTTATGAGATATGTGATAAAGACAATTATATAAATATCTGATAAATTATATGAGATATCTTATAAACTATATAATATATATTATAGACTATATGAGATATCTTATAAACTATATAAGATATCTTATAAACTATATGAGATATCTTATAAACTATTTAAGATATTTTATAAACTATATAAGAGATCTTACAAAATATATAAGATATCTTAAAAACTATATACGATATCTTATAAACTATATAAGATATCTTATATAAAGTTTATGAGATATCTTGAATCAAGAATAAATAGTAAAACGCCTTGCCATAGGTTCCGATTATTATCGCATGCCTTTTAGTATCGTTTTTTTATGATCGGTGTGATGCAAATAGGTTCGGTGATCGTTTGTAGGAAAACAGTATGTGCGATCGGAGTGAGGGCAAATATGTACATGTATGTGTGATCGGTGTGAGGCAAATAGGTATACGCGATCTGGATGAGGGCAAATGAGTATGTGTCATCGATGTGAGGCAAAGAGGTACGTGTGATCAGGTGAGACAAATAGGTATATATGTGCGATCAGTGTGAGGCAAAGAGGTACGTGTGATCAGGTGAGACAAATAGGTATGTGTGATCGGTGTGAGGCAAATAGGTCTGTTTGATCGCTGGAAGGGCAAATATGTATGTGAATGTGATCGCTGTGAGACAAATATGTGTGTACTCTTTCTACCTGCCACTAGGTTTACAGGACAAAAACTTTCTATAGGTGTGTGTGATCGGTGTAAGACAAATAGGTATGTGTGATCGTTGTGGGACAAATCGGTATGTGCGATCGATGTGAGACAAATATGTATGTGTTATTAGTCTGAGACAAATAGGTATGTGTGATTGGTGTGAGACAAATCGGTATGTGCTACAATGAATCAATGTGAGGCAAATAGGTATGTGCGATCGGTGTGAGGGCAAACAGCTAGGTATGTTTGATCGGTGGAAGGGCAAATGGCAAGGTATATGTGATCGGTGTGAAACAAATATGTATGTGCAATTGGTGTGAGACAAATAGGTATACCTGTGTGATCGGTGTGAGGCAAATAGGTCTGTTTGATCGCTGGAAGGGCAAATATGTATGTGAATGTGTGATCGGTGCGAGACAAATAGGTATGTGTGGTAGGTGTTTTGCAAATAGGTATGTGCTATCAGTGTGAGACAAATAGGTGTGTATAATCGGTGTTAGGCAAATAGGCATGAGTGATCGGTGTGAGACAAGTAGGTATGTGTGAGACAAGTAGGTATGTGTGATGTTATGCTATTGTTTCAGAAAAAGGGAGAAGGTTTGGATCTTTTAAAACGTTTAATCCCGATGCAAATGTTTGCACCTGTCCTAAGTCAGGAATCTGATGTACAGTAGTTGTCGTTTGTTTATGTAATATATACGCGTTTCTCGTTTCTCGTTTTGTTTATATAGATTAGACCGTTGGTTTTCCCGTTTGAATGGTTTTACACTAGTAATTTTTATACTTGTTGTTCGGTGTGAGCCAAGGCTCCGTGTTGAAGGTCGTACTTTAACCTATAATGGTTTACTTTTTAAATTGTTATTTGGATGGAGAGTTGTCTCATTGGCACTCACACCACATCTTCCTATATCTATGTGTAATCGGTGTGAGACAAATAGGTATGTGCGATCAGTGTAAGTGCAGATAGGTATGTGCGATCGGTGTGAGTGCAAATAGGTATGTGTGATCGGTGTGAGGCAAAAAGGAATATGTGATCGGTGTGAGACAAAGGGGTATGTGCAATCGGTGTGAAGGCAAATAGGTATGTGTGACCGGTGTGAGACAAATATGTATGAACGATCGCTGTGAGGGTAGATAGGTATGTGTTATCGGTGAGAGGCAAATAGGTATGTGTTATCGGTGTGACGCAAATAGGTATGTGCGATCGGTGTGAGGCAAATAGGTATGTGCGATCGGTGTGAGGGCACATAGGTATGTGTGATCGGTGTGAGGCAAATAGGTATGTGCGATCGGTGTGAGGGCAAATAGGTATGTGTGATCGGTGTGAGGGCAACTATGTATGTGAGATCGGTGTGAGGGCAAATATGTATCTGCAGTCGGTGTGAGGCAAATAGGTGTGTGTGATCGGTGTGAGACAAATAGGTATGTGCGATCTTTGTGAGAGAAATAGGTAGGTGCAATCAGTATGAAGGCAACTATGTATGTACGATCGGTGTGAGGCAAATAGGTATGTGCGATCGGTGTGAGGGCAACTAGGTATGTGTGATAGGTGTGAGGCAAATAGGTATGTGTGATCGGTGTGATGGCAACTAGGTTTGTGTTATCGGTGTGAGGCAAATAGGTATGTGAGATCGGTGTGAGGCAAATAGGTATGTGTGATCGGTGTGAGGGCAAATAGGTATGTGCTATCGGTGTGAAAGAAATAGGTAGGTACAATCGGTGTGAGGGCAACTATATTTGTGAGATAGGTTAGATGGCAAATATGTATCTGCGGTCGGTGTGAGGCAAATAGGTATGTGTGATCGGTGTGAGACAAATAGGTATGTGCAATCGTTTTGAGAGAAATCGGTAGGTGCAATCAGTATGAAGGCAACTATGTATGTGCGATCGGTGTGAGGGCAAATAGGTATGTGCGATCGGTGTGAGGGCATAAAGGTATGTGCGGTCGGTGTGAGGCAAATAGGTATGTAGGATCGGTGTGAGGGCAAATAGGTATGTGTTATCGGTGTGACGCAAATAGGTATGTGCGATCGCTGTGAGGCAAATAGGTATGTGCGATCGGTGTGAGGGCACATAGGTATGTGTGATCGGTGTCAGGCAAATAGGTATGTGTGATCGGTGTGAGGGCAAATAGGTATGTGTGATCGGTGTGAGGGCAACTATGTATGTGAGATCGGTGTGAGGGCAAATATGTATCTGCAGTCGGTGTGAGGCAAATAGGTGTGTGTGATCGGTGTGAGGGCAAATAGGTATGTGCGATCGGTGTGAGGGCATAAAGGTATGTGCGGTCGGTGTGAGGCAAATAGGTATGTAGGATCGGTGTGAGGGCAAATAGGTATGTGTTATCGGTGTGACGCAAATAGGTATGTGCGATCGCTGTGAGGCAAATAGGTATGTGCGATCGGTGTGAGGGCACATAGGTATGTGTGATCGGTGTCAGGCAAATAGGTATGTGTGATCGGTGTGAGGGCAAATAGGTATGTGTGATCGGTGTGAGGGCAACTATGTATGTGAGATCGGTGTGAAGGCAACTATGTATGTGCGATCGGTGTGAGGCAAATAGGTATGTGCGATCGGTGTGAGGGCAACTAGGTATGTGTGATAGGTGTGAGGCAAATAGGTATGTGTGATCGGTGTGATGGCAACTAGGTTTGTGTCATCGGTGTGAGGCAAATAGGTATGTGAGATCGGTGTGAGGCAGATAGGTATGTGTGATCGGTGTGAGGGCAAATAGGTATGTGCTATCGGTGTGAAAGAAATAGGTAGGTACAATCGGTGTGAGGGCAACTATATTTGTGAGATAGGTTGGATGGCAAATATGTGTCTGCGGTCGGTGTGAGGCAAATAGGTATGTGTGATCGGTGTGAGACAAATAGGTATGTGCAATCGTTGTGAGAGAAATCGGTAGGTGCAATCAGTATGAAGGCAACTATGTATGTGCGATCGGTGTGAGGGCAAATAGGTATGTGCGATCGGTGTGAGGGCATAAAGGTAAGTGCTGTCGGTGTGAGGCAAATAGGTATGTAGGATCGGTGTGAGGGCAAATAGGTTTTTGTGATCGGTGCGAGGAAAATAGGTATGTGAGATCGGTGTGAGGCAAATAGGTATGTGTGATCGGTGTGAGGGCAAATAGGTATGTGTAATCGGTGTGAAGGCAAATAGGTATGTGTGACTGGTGTGAGGCAAACAGGTATGTGCGATCGCTGTGAGGGCAGATAGGTATGTGTTATCGGTGTGAGGCGAAATATGTATGTGTGATCGGTGTGAGGCAAATAGGTATGTGCTATCGGTGTGAGGCAAATATGTATGTGCGATCGGTGTGAGGGCACATATGTATGTGTGATCGGTGTGAGGCAAATAGGTATGTGTGATCGGTGTGAGGGCAAATAGGTTTGTGTGATCGGTGTGAGGCAAATAGGTTGAGATCGGTGTGAGGCAAATAGTTATGTGTGATCGGTGTTAGGGCAAATAGGTATGTGCGATCGGTGTGAGGCAAATAGGTATGTGCGATCAGTGTGAGAGAAATATGTAGGTACAATCGGTACGAGGGCAACTATATATGTGAGATCGGTGGGAGGGCAAATATTTATCTGCGGTCGGTGTGAGGCAAATAGGTATGTGTGATCGGTGTGAGACAAATAGGTATGTGCGATCGTTGTGAGAGAAATCGGTAGGTGCAATCAGTATGAAGGCAACTATGTATGTGCGATCGGTGTGAGGGCAATATGTATGTGCGATCGGTGTGAGGGCAATATGTATGTGCGATCGGTGTGAGGGCAAATAGGTATGTGCGGTCGGTGTGAGGCAAATAGGTATGTGTGATAGGTGTGAGGGCAAATATGTATGTGCAATCGGTATGAGGCAAATCGGTATGTGCGATCGATGTAAGACAAATAGGTATGTGCGGTCGGTGTGAGGCAAATAGGTATGTGTGATCGGTTTGAGACAAATAGGTATGTGCAATCGGTTTGAGGCAAATGGGTATGTGCGATCGGAGTGAGACAAATAGATATGTGCAATCGGTATGAGCAAATAGGTATGTGCGATCGGTGTGAGGGCAAATAGGTATGTGCGATCGGTGTGAGACAAATAGGTACATGTATGTGTGATTGGTGTGAGGCAAATAAGTATGTGTGATTGGTATGAAACGGGAAGGTATCTGCGATCAGTGTGAGACTAATATGTGTCTGCGATCAGTGTGAGGCACATATTTATGTGCGACCGGTATGAAGCAAATATGTATCTGCGATCATCTACTCACTCTGTAAAGCCTGTATTCTGGCGATATCAGCTTTATGTTCAATATAACCAAAGGGTTTTCCGAATATATCTTCTGGTGGACTTTTTTGAACATGCATTATATTTGGCACCAATTTCAATAGATATTTCCAGTATGTTCCGAATGGAAGATGGTCTCCATGTACCAAAATAAGACACGGATCTAAAAATCTACTTGCACTAAGAAAGCTAAGAAATTGATAAAAATTCATTTCTCGTTTAGAAAACCAAATGTAGTGAACTAAGTTGGGGACCAGTTCTTTATCATGACAATTTTCCTTTACAAATGTCTGGAGGCATTCGGAATTTTCTGAAAAAACCTGAACTGGTTCCATTCCCGTCACATTTTCAAGTTCCATAACAGGCTGCATCGTCTGGCAATTGATACGAGGTTGCGCATGCTCGGACAAATTTGTTTTTTCCGGCATATTTGCGCATGGCACTTTACAATTAAAATTCCAGTTATCCGAATTTTCCTCCGGACATCTAAACGAAGTTTGATTTTTTGTTCTTTCTTTATGAACATGATTGGTTAAAGTAGTGTCCTTTGGTGCATATGCTTTGTCCCTTAACAAAGCATTGTTGTTAGATATGCGTACAGGACTGGAAGTGCCATCAAGAGGTCTCTGGTCATCTGAAACAAGAAAATAGATATGAGAGAGAAGGGAAGAGAAAATATATATGAAACAGAGAATGAATAGAAAATGCGACTGATATATAATTATACAAAATGCTACATAATTTGATATATATAACTATGATAACCATAAAATAGAAAAATAAAACAAGAACTACAATCAAGAATTATCTGGTTATCTGAAACATATGTGAAAAAGAGAAGGAAATAGACAATATGACTGATATATTGAACAAAATACCAAATAATTTGACATAATTAAAACCATGAAATAAAGAAAAAAAAATTGAACCACTATCTAGAGCTCTCTGGTTATCCGAAATAAGAAAATACATATTAGAGAGAGTGAGAAGGAAAGAGAAAATATGTATGAAATAGAGAAGGAAATAGACAATCCGACTGATATATTGAACAAAATAATAAATACTAAATAATTTGACATGATTAAAACCATGAAATAATAAAGGGCTGCGCTTCAGCGCATGATATGCCCGTTGCTCTTTTAACTTGTCTTTTATGCTTTAAATGAATTTATATGATCAACTAGAAATATATATACAAATCAAAAGGGATGTTACATTTATATATTCACCAAAGTTTCATAAAATTTCCCTTTTTTAAGTATAAAAATTCATTATTAAATATTCGAAAGAAACCAACAGATATAGATTTAGGAATTCGATATACCAAATAAAAGATAACCCAAATCCATTGAAATCACTCGTAATATTTCCAATGACTTACCTTCGTTATACAAATAAAGATAAATTGTAAGACAAACTAAATAATAATCATAATAAAAAACAACAAATAGTAAGTTTGAATTTTTGGCAATTTTTTGTCATGGATTTATTAGGACAGTTCAACTATTCATCAACCGGCCTATGAATTTGCATTCATCGACAATGTCTCATTAATGTCCAAGATAAAAACATTGAAGGGCAACCATCATATGTTTTCTCCAAATGGCAACTGGGCTACCAGACGCCAACTGTAATAAATTCAGCCATTCAGTACATCAATATATTCAGTTCATATTCTGTCCAATCCATGACGCTTCTTTAACAATATCTGAAAATATACAACAGAGAGCAGAAAATATTCTCAAGGGTGGGATAGGGTGGGTTTTGTGTTCCTTCGGTTCAAATCACGCAATGAACAATTCACGAAAAGCATGCAATTTTATACCAAATAAAAGCGGGAAAACCGCTTATGAAATTAGTAGGTAAATAAAAGACGCTCAAGTCCTTCAAAATTAAAGAAAAGATAACTCAAGTTTTAGCAGACGATAATCTTAATTTATTAAATTGATTTAATGCTTAATGATTAAATCTTATTATTAAATATTCGAAAGAAACCAACAGATATAGATTTAGGAATTCGATATACCAAATAAAAGATAACCCAAATCCATTGAAATCACTCGTAATATTTCCAATGACTCCAGATTACCTTCGTTATACAAATAAAGATAAATTGTAAGACAAACTAAATAATAATCATAATAAAAAACAACAAATAGTAAGTTTGAATTTTTGGCAATTTTTTGTCATGGATTTATTAGGACAGTTCAACTATTCATCAACCGGCCTATGAATTTGCATTCATCGACAATGTCTCATTAATGTCCAAGATAAAAACATTGAAGGGCAACCATCATATGTTTTCTCCAAATGGCAACTGGGCTACCAGACGCCAACTGTAATAAATTCAGCCAAATGCTAATAAACTTGTTTGTAAGCATCGCCAACAAAATTTATCAATCCATGACAAAAAATTAATTTTAACGCACAAAACAAATGAAAAATTCTAGGTTTTGAACAAACATATCAATTCAAACAAAGTTCACAACTAAACATTAGTTCAACGAAGTATATCAACTTTACTATACAACAGTTCAACGAAGTATATCAAATAAACTATACAACAGTTCAACGAAGTATCTCAACTATACTAAACAACATTTCAACGAAGTATAACAACTATAATAACAACAGTTCACAGAAGTAATCAACTTTACTATACAACAGAATAAACAACTTTCACAACAACCAAAATTATTCAACTATGTATTTACAACTAACAACAAAACTGTTGTATCTTCAACAGAGCTTTCAACTTGATACATGCGTTTAACAACTGAATAAATTATTCAACTGACATACAACATCATGAGTCCATGCACGATGGCTTACAAATTAGAACACTTTAAAGTTCATTTGGATATAAAAATCTGTTTGGATATTTAATGAACAACTCTAATGCTGACTGAATAGCATTAATAAAAATGTCATTGCCAATATATGACAGATGTACGCCATCATCAGCGAAAAGAGTTGGATGGATATCATCAAAATCAGTATATTTAATAGCCTTGCCCCCAACTTTGTGTAGGTAAGATCTAACACCCCTATTTACACGGGCTCTAGATCGTTCTATTGCCTTTTTATTCATGGCATTCCTCCAAATTCGTCTTGGCAAAATGTATGACCAAATAACAGTTGTGTTTGGTAACGATGACATTAACTGACGTAAAGTGTCCTTAATATTGTATAAAAGTTTACCATTTTGAATGTTACATAAATCATTACCACCGCAATGAATAATAATTATTGAAGGTTGCGATCTCCAATTCAACAATGCAGTTATAATTGAAGGAACCATATGCCATAACATTCCTGAATGACCTATCCACACAACACTGTAACCAAGTTTTTCCAGACCCAGATCAATACCAGTTGCTCTAGTTTGAGTGTGTTCAGATGCCTTTTTTACCAAAGATGAACCAATGATCCAAATGTCATTTTTTGCTGAAACAAATTAAATATTAGGAATTCTAATGTAGCGCTGAAATGATGACGACATCCAGCGACCCATGGTTTTAATCTGATTTTCAGTTTTACCAGACATAAATGCTGACGTTGCTGCTCCTATTCTAAACGAATGCGTATTATATCTAGATGTGTTTAAACTCAAAAACTTGAGTCCTTTGTTTAAAATAGTCTGAAACTGAAATGCTGAAATCTTGTCAATGATTTCCCATTTATATGGCAAAAAAGAGGACCATCATTTCTAGGTCTAATTTGCAAAAAAGCTTTCAAACTTTGTAGAGGACAAATCTCATTTGATTCATTTTTTTCCACAACTAAAGTAGTGGATCTCCCATTTTGATCAGTTTTCGAAAATTTTATCGTAACAAACAGCTGATTTTTTACATGGTCAATATAAACATCCCGCCTATGTAAAACATGCTCTAGCATAACATTCGTTGTAATGGCAAATTCACTCACACGTAAAAATGCAGCAAAAGCTAAGTTAAATGCTGTTTGAAACAATATTGTTTCATATCTTGAAGAGCACACGTGTCTCAAAGCCACATTTAATCTAATCAAAATATCAATAGTCAAAGGTTCCCGAAGATCTTTACACTTGTAAAGTCTATCACAACCACCCAAAAGTTTCTGAATAATAAAAGATTTCGTTAAATCTTCATTCCCTTGAATTTTTAATTTGTAACTTATTCCAGATATATATGATCTAATTGTAGATGATGAATAATGATTTAAGTGACAAAAAACCAATATAACGAATAATTTGTCTGGTACTTGGTGGCCAAATAAGGGGAATAGAATATTCCACCCTGAACATATTGAACGAATGCAATGCATTTTCATAAACATTTCTGGTACTTTGAGAAATTGAATGATTCAACAATTTTGAAGCTTCTACATCAAAAGATCTAAGAATTCTTGTGGAATAGTCTGTGGCGTCGGGTCGGCATTGCTCGTTACTTCTCTGAACTTCTTCATCTGCCCACGAGATAAAGCATCAGCAATAAAATTGTCTTTTGAAAAAATATGCAATGCTTTAAATTGAAAATTGAATAATAATGTCCACAAAACTATTTTTCTCAACAAAAACATAACCCTGTCATTTTTGGAAGATTTTGAATTTAAAATTGTAACAAACAGCCATATTATCACAATGAAAAATTATCTTCTTATTTGTAAACCTTTCTTTCCATAAATAGATGGCCAAAGCAATTGGTATAATTTCCAAATAAGTAATGTCACTTAATAAAACTTTGCTCCAATTATATGGCCATTGTAAAATTGCCCATGACCCATTTAAATAAGCTGCACAACCCAGTGAATGACCACCTGCACTGTCTGTATACAAATGTAAATCAGCATTTGAAACCCAGTCTAAATCTTGGATATATGAATAGCCATTAAATTCTTTAAGAAAATATTGCCACATTTGCAAATCATCTCGTATTCCTTTGGTCAATCTTATAAAATGATGAGGTTTTTTAACATTTTTAAAAGAGCCATATAGGCGCCTCAAAAATGCTCTACCAGAGGGAAGAGCCCTTGCACAAAAAGCCAACGAACCTGTTAAAGACTGCATTTCTTTCAGAGTAATTTTTCTTTTTTCCAATACACAATTTATCTGATCTTTAAGTTTTAGAATTTTATCATCTGGTATTCTAACCAACATCTCATCTGAATCAATTAACAAACCTAAATATTCCAGTTTTGTGCAAGGACCTTCAGTTTTTTCATTTGCTATAGGAACTTCCAAGCTTGAACAAACATTTGAAAATGCAGTCATAAGAAAAAGACAGTCATCTTTATGAGCTTCTCCGACAAATATAAAATCATCAAGATAATGATCCAAATTTTCAGAATGCGTTTTATTTTTAACTGACCAATGTAAAAAGGTTGAAATTTTTTCAAATGTAGCACAACTAATAGAACATCCCATGGGCATTGTTTTTTGGATATAGTAAAGACCATTTAGTTTGATGCCAAGTAAATCAAAATCACCAGGATAACATTTAAGTAAAGGAAATGCTGATTTTATATCCATTTTAGCCATTAAAGCCGATTTCCCCATTCGTTTAACAATTTTGACTGCATTGTCAAATGATGAATAAGTGACCTTGGTAAACTGAGTATCAATAAAATCATTGATACTTTCATTCGGTGGGTAAGACAAATGAGTTATCAATCTAAGTCCACCAGTTTTCTTAGGAACTAAACCAATAGGAGAGCACCGAAGATTTGAAATAGGTTTATGTTTGAATGGGCCTGCCATTCGACCTAATGATATATCATTATTCAACTTCATTTGAGCTTCAATAGGGTTTTTTAAAACAGACAACAAATTTCTATATTCACATGAATGTCTAGGACCTTCGTAATGAATTTTAAAACCATATTTAAATCCATTCAAAAGTTCAACAGAGCTTTGCTTATCATGATATACTTCCGGAAGCTTAGAGAGTTCATTTACATTAACCGGAGATTTTCCTAGGGCCCAAATATTAAACTGGTCTGGATGTAGTTCTGAAAAATTATAAATTATCTCTTGTTAAAACCACCTTTTGAGTTTTGTCTATTATCAGAGTTGTTTACCAAAGGTGTAAAGTTATTTCTCTTAAACCTAGATGGACCAGTATTACCTTCATTGTCCATAAAGCGACGACATCGTAAAGCAGGGTGATTAAAACCACATTTGAGACATGCATGTCTGTATTGGCAATTGCGTTTATTGCAAAAACCTTTAAAATTAAAATCATAACATTTATAACCAACATTAGCCTGCTGTTGTTTTTGAGTATTGTTATTCAAAATACGCAACCATAAAAACCCATCTATGGATGACCATTTTTTTGTATGATCCCTTGATACTCTCAAACGAAATTGCTGGTCATAAGAATACCATTTTGCAACAGGGTAATCAGCCGCTGCACCCCTTATTATGGACATATATGAGAAAAGTTCACTTGCTTTTCCAGGATGCCTTTCAATAAGGACCTGGGCATAAGCAATAAAGCAATCAGTCCAATTTTCAACAGAAGTAACAGTATGGTTATTCTTAACTTTGTTTTGTATTACCAGCAGGCCTTCATTAATGCCAATGGTGTTTTCATTTGTTTGACTGTTGAAATTGTTGCGATGCATAAGAGACAAATCAACATATTCAAAATTCCAAATTTTATCCTTAAGCTTTTGACTTATAAAAATATCAACCTCATTAAAACCAGGCATCATTAGAGGTTCATCAAAAACTTCATTAACCTCACCTAAGTCAGCTAATGGAAGTTCATTCTCTTGCAATTCTACATCTGGTTGCAATTGAGGTTCATCAACTCTCCGTCTTCTAACTACAGGGGCATCTTCATCAACCTCAACTTGGGGACGCCTTCTCTCATTCCTAACTGGTGGTTGCTGTTGTTCCCTAGGAGCCCTTCTATGACAAAGTTCTCGACCGCCTCCAACCGGGTCCTGCCGACGACGCCTGCCTCTACCCCTTGGCATTGTTATTAACTATTATAATTATAAAAACAGATTAGATACATACATCAAGTATTAAAAGCCCTAATCATATTTCAAAATATAAATTCAGGTTCTTATTCAATCATTCAATTTAGATACATTAAATACCACATATAACCCACTACGTTGTCTTCAATAAACTTAATACATTTGAATGCATTAAACAACTGAAGTTGGTAAGTAAATACAATTAACTTATAAAAATGCACGTGTATCAAATAAAACATTAGCGGACATGTAAATGTTAATACGGCTTACACTACAAACATGTAATTACCTGTTTAAAGAATATCGTTCATACATTACAATCAAAACAACTGAAGTTGGCAAGTAAACACAATTAAAACAAGTATAATGTTCTTTTTAACCAAATAAAACGTCGTTATAAACGGCAAGTTAAATAACCAAGCTTAATTAATTATCCGCAAATTAATAACTTATAAAAAATGAACGTGTATCAAATTAAACATTAGCGGACATGTAAATGTTAATACGGCTTACACTACAACATGTAATTACCTGTTTAAAGAATATCGCTCATACATTACAAAGAATACAAATATATCACCTGTATTAAAGCATTTTAATTTTAATGCTATTCACTGATTAATATATGTGTGCACAAATGTAACTATTAAATAATAGTCTACTCCGTATAAAAGCTATCCAAGTACGCGATAATTTGAATTAGAACCAAACTATTGCAAGAACAACTTTCAATAAAATAAAATTATTCGTCACACATTACAGAAATAAAATCATTCGGAAAATTCAACTGCAATAAATATATCTAACACTAAAACATATGTACTTATCTTATGTCTGAATCCTGTCATTTTGTGTTCCTTCGGTTCAAATCACGCAATGAACAATTCACGAAAAGCATGCAATTTTATACCAAATAAAAGCGGGAAAACCGCTTATGAAATTAGTAGGTAAATAAAAGACGCTCAAGTCCTTCAAAATTAAAGAAAAGATAACTCAAGTTTTAGCAGACGATAATCTTAATTTATTAAATTGATTTAATGCTTAATGATTAAATCTTATTACTTAAGAAAACGTAAAATCTAAAATTAATAAAAATGGAAAGGGAGCTTATGTCAATAGATATAAACAATTTATCAAAGTTCCATAAAATTTTGTGAAAGTGTTAGTTATTGTCCAAAAATTTGAAAATCTCCCCTTTTTTAAGCATAAAAATTCATAACACGGAAATTTAAAATCTGAAATTTATAAAAATTGAAAGGGAGCTTACATCAATAGATATAAACAATTCACCAAAGTTTCATGGACATTGGTGAAAGCCTTTTTGAGTTATTGTCCGAAGTGTTGAAAATCCCCCTTTTTTATGAATAAAGCCCCATAAATCCAAAACTTAAAATCTGAAATCTATAAAAATTGAAAGGGAGCTTACATCAATAGATATAAACAATTCACCAAAGTTTCATGGACATTGGTGAAAGCCTTTTTGAGTTATTGTCCGAAGTGTTGAAAATCCCCCTTTTTTATGAATAAAGCCCCATAAATCCAAAACATAAAATCTGAAATTTATAAAGATTGAAAGGGAGCTCACATCAATAGATATAAACAATTCACCAAAGTTTCATGGACATTGGTGAAAGCCTTTTTGAGTTATTGTCCGAAGTGTTGAAAATCCCCCTTTTTTATGAATAAAGCCCCATAAATCCAAAACATAAAATCTGAAATTTATAAAGATTGAAAGGGAGCTTACATCAATAGATATGAACAATTCGCTAAAGTTTCATGGACATTGGTGAAAGTGTTTTTTGAGTTATTGTCCGAAGTGTGGACGACGGACGGACAGACAGACGGACGGACGGACAGACAGACGAACGGACTGACAGACGGACGGACGGACAGACAGACGGACTAACAGACGGACAACGGTATACCATAATACGGCCCGTCTTTTAGACGGGCGTATAAAAATGATAAAAATGAAACCACTACATTGTATACGTATCTACAGCTCTCTGGTTATCCAAAACAAGAACATAGATATGAGAGAGAGAAGGAAAGAGGAGATTTATAGGAAATAGAAAAGGAAATAGAAAATCCGACTGTTACATTTTACAAAATGCTAAATGAATGAATGAATGAATTTTATTTGCAAAAGCATATAGAACATGCTGTGGCAATACATAATATATACATACTGTGACAAAAGACTGGTAACAGATAAGAGAACAATACAATAATAACATACATAATGTAGCTAACCAATAATATCAGATCTAGCTTTCCATGCACTCTTTAAATAGTTACAGAGCTTAATTGTTAGAGATCTAGAATTAGCTTTCAACAAACAAGATAGTTTAAAAATAGTAGGCCATGAACAATAATAGCGCGGCAAAAACAATATTCTAATTGCCCTATATGCTGGACATACCAATACAAAATGAAATTCGTTCTCAACACATTGCATATTACAACATACACAAAGACGCATTTCTCTTGGTATATCAGAGAAGCGACCAACTTCAACATTAAGTTTCAATGTACTACTTCGTAGTTTTGTAAGAATGTTACTACTATTAATGTAGCCAAAATAATTTTCAAGACAAAAATCAAACTTTATGCTACTATACACACTTAATTTCTCAGTCACATATATCTGCTGACCATTTTTGTAGATATTGGTCTTTAATGCGTGTCTTTATAACATCAAACGATATATCAATAGTATTCTGATCAATCCAAATATGATTCATTCCAAGACTAAAAAAAAAAATCACGCACATTAGATGCCCAATTAATTTTACCATGATTTGCATCGTCATATAAAATTTTATATACATCATATATACAAAAGCTGGTTTATATGTAACAATACGTAACCAATATTTTAAGATTATTTTTTTTCTCAAAACATACATAGGTAGATGACCAAGTTCGCCACAAAGAAAACTAATAGGAGCACGTTTACCTAATTTTAAAACAAACCTACAAAAACGGTTATGAATAATCTCTATGTCGTTGGCACGGTGAAAACCCCATATTTCGGAAGAATAGTTCAGTACCGATCCAACCATACTGTCATAAAGAAGACATTGTTGCTTTATAGAAATGTAAATATTATCTAAACATTTTAAGAGTGATGAGAGAGCTCTTGATCCTTGTTGTGATAGTCGCTTTTGCGTGTGTAAGAATTTCCCGTTAAAGTGCATCAACATTCCAAGGTAAACGTATGAATTTACGATTTGAAGTTCTTGATTGTTATATATGAAATGATTGTTTACAGGTTGCCATCCATTTCTAAACACAACTATCTTAGTTTTATCAGTGTTAACTTCTATGTTCCATTTTCTACAGTATTTGGATAGGTTGTCAAGTAGCTGTTGAAGAAGTTTGGCAGATTTGGCAAATAAGACAGTGTCGTCTGCAAAAAGTATCAAATAAATTAAAAGACCGTTCAGGTTCACTACATCTTCATTATCTGTAACAGTTATATCTTCAATAATATCATTAATAAAATAGAGGAATAATAAAGGAGATAAAGGTTCGATTTGTTTTACTCCTAATAAATTGTCAAAGGCATCTGAAAGAAGTCCACCAGATCTTACTCGAAGACGCACAGACGTATAAATTGATTTAATTATGACCACAAATTTACTGCTGACTCCATTGCGAAGTAATTTATAAATCAAAATTCTCCTGCTTAATTTATCGAACGCTTTTCGAAAGTCAACGAAAGCGCAGTATAGTTTCGTTTTTTGTTGAAGAATATGTACAATTATACCATGTAAAACAAAAATAGCATTAATAGTTGAATGTCCAGGACGAAAGCCAAATTGATTGTCGATTAGTTTATCTTCGTCCTCGGACCATTCTAGTAATCGAGTAGTTAGAATAGACGTGAACAGTTTTGATAAGACGCTCACTAAAACAATGGGTCGATAGTTATTTGGATCGGTCAAATCTCCACTCTTAGGAACAGCAATAACAATACCATCTGCCAAAGTATCAGGAAAAGTTCCACTTTCAAAAGTATAGTTGAAAAGTTTATTTAGAATTGGAGCAAAAAATGTTGGACTTGCAGCAAACATTTCACTAAAAAAATATGAAACGCTTCACGAATTTGCGTGTAATGATTAAACGTATAACCATTTAACTAAAAAAAAATTAATAAAAAAAACCTTTGCCTTCTGTCTACAGCTCTCCGGCTGTATGAAACAAGAAAATAGATATGAGAGAGAGAAGGAAAGAAATCAAATCGATACAAAGTTATAAAAGTAACACTAGCTTTAGTGAGCTTTTAAAATCCACAGTTATAGATTTCACCACTATAACTCGGGAAAACGATATTTCTCCACTCTCGACCGGTTTTTTTAATTATTTTTTAAAGGGCACGCCTCGCTTCAAATTTAACTGTCTCGAGTGGAGCAATATCGTAACAAACGTGTTGCAGTGATGGAATCTATATGTCATCGTGTTATCATACTTAAATTATCGAGTGGTGCCAAACTGAAAGTGAGGTCGTCGCGTTTAAATTCATGGGAAATTGGACAAAAATCTGTTCGGATGCGTTATCGGTACTCTTTGCTAAATATTTACATGTTGGCAATTTTACTTACAGCTATTTTCCTAATGTATGTAGTTTAAAGGTTTGGTTGGCTTACTTGATTTGTTTGTATAAATGTTTGCTCAAGCATTCAATAACAGCATACATTGTACAAGATCCGTTAATTAGAATGTACTAGTAAAACTCAATTTCAATTTCAATATTTTATTGGAAAGAGCACAATAGAGACGTTATCCAAATACAGACAATTATAATATTAAAAGAACATATAAATGAAATAAAGATGCAGGTGACAAGTCATAAGCCAATTCTATGTTTACCAATACATTATAAACTGATATTGATACCATAAACGTATACATCAGTATTATTCAAGATTTTCATAAATTTACTTAAACACACAATATAAGATATATGATTTATATATGTGTGTATATGCACTAACAATATTATGAATTTAAAACTCAATAAAAATACATGAGCAAACAGTTAAAAAAAAACAATACAGGCCTTAAACTACACAAATTAGGGAAATACGTGTATTCAACTAATTTTACAGTGAGGTAACTTCTTTAGACTATTTTTTTAAAAAAGAGGAGCAGTGGAACTGTTGATGTCTATTTGTGTGCGTCTAGCATGTACAGTAAACCAACTAATTTTCGCGTGCGATTTATTTTTGCGACTTTCGAGAGTAAAAAAAAAATTGAAAACATCAATCACTGTGAATATATCAAATCGTTACCAGGTAAACTACATGGAAACAACATGATTCCTCCTTTGAATAAAAATGGATACTTACCTCTAACGTCAAGTATGGACTGTTCAGGTCGTGCATCAAATATGTCTAAATTGTATCCAATTTGTTGGACTCCGATCATGAGAAGTACGCCGAAAACTAAGAAAATAATTAAGTTTCTCATATTATTTCTAATTTTAGCTTAGTATATACATGTATACAATTGCGTGTGAAATAAAGCCCACATCTGCTGTAATGGTGAATCTTTAATTTATGCAAGAAGATGACCAGTCCAGTAATAACCAGAAATAAGTTGAACAATGTAAATCAATGCATTAATGTCTAATTCAGACGACGAATTTCATCTTACATGCATATGAATAAATTATGGATTAAGTTTTGTTTGTTTATTGTCCTGATGAAGAACAAAAGTTTAAGGATGTTCGCAATTATTGTTTGTTTTTAACTTTTTGTTAGATATTAGACATCCCTGATTTTTATCTATGATATTGCCTGTAAACATTTTGCCAGCTAACCCTTACTTTTCTTTTCGTTATTTCTATTTATATTATTGAAAAAGACTTTTTTAAATCTTATATTATCCTTGTTATTTTTTTTTTTTAGTTTTTGAAAGAAAAAAAAGGTGCGAATGTTAGATAAATGAAAAAAAAAATCAATGGCTTATATATCTCGAAAACGCACTTCATGTTTTCTTCTTTTTCAGTTCCTTTATCTATATATACAATTAATTTGTAACGAGCTTTTAAAAGGCTTGTTATTTTGAAACAGAGAAGCAAATAAGTGGATGTACGACCTCTACGCCTCCTGGTCCGTGGATTGTGTTGACTCAATGCTAAACATATAGAAATTTTATAGAAAATAAACTGCATTTCCCCTTGTATTCTCATAGTTGGCAATGTAGTGTTTGAAAGATAGAGGATTATTGCATGCAATGATTTCCTTTAAACAATTTTAAATTTAGATATTGGTAATTTTGAAAATCAAATATAAATATGTACTAATTCAAGTAAACCTTTTAAGGTGCGCTCGACTTTCGTTACTCAGCACGAGTAATTTTGGAATTCAAATGTTGTTTAGGACTTTTTGCAAACAATAAACGCTAGCACATTATAGAAAACATAGTAAGTAGTCTATGTAATGAATTTTATAACCAAATTCTCAGTACTAAAGTCTGTGGATTTTCTACAAAAATTTGCCATAAAACCCCCTTTTTCTGTTAAATGCAATGAAACAATGAATAATAATGCTTTGCACGAAGTTTCCCCTTAGTATATGTACACAATGGCTAGTCTCTATTAATATTTATTATCTTTACTGTTTTGAAAAGATAAGTAAAACTTATAAAACTAACCTTCCACGAAACATAGAGCGAATATAACTTTCACGCACGACATCTTGGACAGTCTTGCCTCTTGGTTAAAGAGTAATATGGTTTTGTCTATTTTTAGAATCCTATTAAATGCCATGAACGAAATTTACATTGTTAAGCGCGTAAAATCAATCAGGGGTCTTTAAAGGAGATTGATAAGATATAAAAAATAACAATTTAAAACAGTTAGATTTGTTTTTATTTTTGCTGAATTTGTTTCAAAGCAACGTGATGTTTTTTTGAAGTTTCTGTTCCATATTTAATTAATTATTTAATAAAAAAAAAATGTATGTTAATAATAATTATAAAGAGTTGTACCTCAAAATGAGATATAACGCATATCAATGTTTGCTATAAACATCTTTGCCTGCAGACGGAGACAAAAGAAAGCCACATGGTTACTAGTATACGGATAAAGTCAACATGCCAAGAAATTGCCTCCGTTGAAATTCTGCAAACACCCTATACACCAAATTACATGGATGATAAATAATATTGACCATTTGGTGTATGGCTGTGTTCTAATCAACACGTATATGAAGGTCATAAATAAATTTGTTGAATGATCGAAATCAAATCTTTAACTACTAATGGGTGCCGTAGGATGTCGACCGGAATTTTTAGCGAGGATTTCCTTGCATGACTGAACAAAAATCGAGTAAAAGTCCCACGTAAAGTAAAATAAACAAAAATGAGCAAGGTCGAGAGACCCGCTGTAGCTCACCCGCGTCTTACGTGCGGTCAAAGTCGCTATGTGCCTGTCCAAAGCAGGACATGGTTGTCCTGTGTTCCAATGTAATATAGTTGTTACATGTATTAGCTGAAATCTTATTATTAATTTTGCATGAACATTTAATATCGCATTTTGTTATCCCGGATATGGGTACAGTTTACTATTTTGTTATTTTTAACATGCATGAGATCGTCAAACTTAGTTGTTAGTCGAAATAGATATACATGTACTATAAGGCATGGCCTTATCCATGACAAAACAATATTTTACAAAGTTTTTAACGTGCTTTAATATCTTTGTGTATGAATTTCCTCTTGTAGAAGAAATCGAAATATTTTACAATGCGTTTAAAAATACCTATGACAGTCCATTCAATATACTGACCATGCAGCTCCATGTAGTTATGGGTTACAGTAGGTCACGCTGAGCAATTACACTGACACTGTTACATGTAAGCAAATAAAAATCAAATACTAGTAGATTTAAAAAAAAAAAGAAAAAGAAAGATGTTCGTGTGCCAAATTAATGATAAAATACAACGCTGCATGCACCAGAGATGAATTGACGTAGAATGTAACAAATGTAGGCCATCTTACGGCATTCGACAATAAGCAAACCACATACCGCATTGTAAGCTTTAAAAGGACACGAAATACAAAATGTGCAACAAGACAACGAACAACCTGAGTTATGTACACAACACAATGGTTGTCGTTCGTTTGTGTGTGACATATTTGTTTTTTGTTCATTCTTTTATATAAATAAGACCGTTAGTTTTCTCGTTTGAATTGTTTTACATTGTCATATCGGGGCCTTTTATAGCTGAATATGCGGTATGGGCTCATTGTATAGGCCGTGCGGTGACCTATAATTGTTAATGTCTGTGTCATTTTGGTCTCATGTGGACAGTTGTCTCATACCGCAATCATACCACACATGTTCTTTTTTTATATTTTATATTTACAAGATGAAAATCAAATATAATATTCAGCAACAAACGAGAACTGGTTCATAGGCTCCTGACTTGGGACAGGCAAAGGTATGCATGATGCACCGGGATCAAATAAGACTGCTGACACCAAGCATTGTTCCCTTAAACTGGGACAGCGTTGTTACAGTTCAACATAAGGCCACACCTATATATATTATCTTGTTTTGCGGATTTTTTCACTTTAACAATTGAGGCACAATCTGAAAATCGGGGTTGTATGTGTGTGTGTGTGTGTGTTGTTTTATATAATAAAAAAAAATATATATAACAATCCAGACTCTCGTGTAGGCAAATAATAAGAATTACAGTTCAAAAGCATATATCAGTGCCAGATTGCTTTCTACTCAAAGGGACCACAATCTTGTTGTTTAGGGAAAAACTAAATTATACTCTGTGTTCTGAGCGCATGTTTGTATGGGTTGTTTTCAATGTGCACCACATTTTTTATTTTATTTCTTTATAGACGGAAAATAAAATTATGCAGATATATTATATTCATTCGATAAAAACATGTCACTGTACCATAAGATTGCTCATTGTGAACATACAATGATCGATAAACACAGAGTAAATAAAGGCAACAGTAGTATACCGCTGTTCAAAACTCATAAATCCATGGTCAAAAAACAAAATCGGGGTAACAAACTAAAACCGAGGGAAACACATTAAATATAAGAGGAGAACATTGACATAACACTAAAATGTAACATACACAGAAACGGACCGAGCATCAGACAAAATCCCACGAGAATAACAAATATAACATCAAAACCAAATACATGAATTTTGGACAGACAAGTACCGTGACAAGTCTTATTGCAATGTGAATTTACACTCAAAAATAAGAGAAAACAAACGACGCAACGTTAAAATGTAACACACACAGAGACGAACTATATTATAACCATGGCCATATTCATGACTTGGTAAAGGACATTTTTAAAGGAAAAAATGGTGGGTTGAACCTGGTTTTGTGGCATGCAAACCTCGCACTTTTATTGCCATGTGAAATATAACATCAAAATGACAACACAACACCACAGGACTACAATATAGATAAATAAGTAAAATTTATATAATACATTTAATGCTTAAATACAAAAATATATTCATATATGACAGAACAAATGAGAACGAGGCTTTACTGGTTGCAGTGTTTAAATTACATGCGTCCTCATTACAACACGTGGTGCATATCCAACTACTTCCGGTTTGATCACATGGGACGGATTCCGAATGTTCTTTTATTTGCAGGTGACACGATGAATTTTTCGTACATGTCTTAATTATTGAAAGCTGTTCGCTTACCTCTGTAAAAAAAACGAAAATAGATAAACACATTACTGAACATGTTAAACCATTGTAAATTATAATTTTGGAAATTTCGTACTAGAATGTACGTAAAAATTACTGAGCCTCCTCGAGTTTTTTTTTAATATTTATTATGTGATTACTATGACGTTTTTATAGTGGCTGTTTGATAACTAGACCAAGTATTTCTAAATATGAAATCCTTAATGATCTGACAACAGTATCACAACTTATGCTTTCCGAATAAGTCTTTTTGAAAGTTTTTCTAGCTTTTGATATGAATGCCGACATTTTTGTGCTTTGTAAAGAATATTACCATAAAATATTGGATATGACAACCTTGTCTTACAAGTATCGAATCCTGTTATAACTGAGTATGACAATGTCGTCTTACAAGAATAGATTTCTGAATCACAAATGGCACATTGCTTCAAATTATAGTATACCTGAGTATGACAATGTTTTCTTACAAGCATCGAATAATGAATCACAAATGGATCATATTGCTTATGATTATATTAACCTGAGTATGACAATGTTGTCTGCCAAGTATCAATTCCTGAATCACAAATGAATCACTTTGCTTTAGATCATAATTACCTGAGTATGACACTGTTGTCTGGCAAGTATCGAATCCTGAATCACATTGCTTCAGATTATATTCTCCTACGCACAGAAAATTGTTTCGTTCGTTTTCACATTTATAGCACATGAGTCCATGACAATCTGAAAGAAAAAAAAACAATAACATTACTGTTACTGTTAATGAATCAATTAAGTTTTCACACATGGAAGATAACTCTTATTTATTTTAAATCGAACACATGTACCAGTAACAGTATGAGGATCACACCTAATTAGCCAAAAACTTTAAAAAGAAAACACTTAGCACTTGGTGGTAAAGATTAAGAGAACAGTCTGGTTTGCTCGGAATTAGTCGATCAAGTACAAAGTGAGACACATATGCATATCACGCAACATTCTAATTAACATCTTAAGCATGCATGAAACGGTTGTAACTGAATTCTTAAAAGTCATTCACGAATTCAAGAGTTTCTACGGTATCTTTCGGTGTTTTTCATTTGTTTACATGCATAATAGTATCATAAGCTATATCAAATGTATTTTGTTCGTACCTAAAACCGATGAACAAACCATATGTTAATGGTTGCATTACAATAAATCAAATCAGAACGTTTTATGTAAACACTAGTACAAATATTACCTACAACTCATTACTGTGATTCGGAAACATTAATAAATTGATGCGTTTGTATCGATGAGTTGCTGTCTTTTCTACATAAATATACCTACATACCCATTTCAAATGTATTAACATTGGCTTTGTTAAATGTTAAATATTTACATTAATATATCTATCATACAATAGAAATTTCATAAAAAAAAAATTAAGGATCATTCAGTTTTCTACAAAAGAAAAAAAGCACATGCTATATATCCGGTTACGGGAGTTTCTCGCTGCGTTGAATACCCATTGGTGGCCTTTGGCTGTTATCTGCCTTTTTTCTCGGGTTGTTGTCTTTTTGACATAATATTATTCCCTATTTCCATTCTCAACTTTAACTCAATTTGTGCGAACAAAAGTTATGTTTTACATAGACCAAGTTTAGCACACCAAACACATCACAGTCTCCGACCGCCTAATTAGACACCAATGAAACGAATAAACGAAAAAAATATATATATATTTTTTAATCTTAACACCTGAAAGAATAATGTTTTATGGTTGCCATGATCTAATTTTATTTTTCCTATCAATCATTTATTTTGATAGCTTACAACTACAGCGTGTATTCCCTGTGGAGCCTCATCGTGACACGGGAAATTCAGACGTAAAGCGTTGAAGCAAACGTTACGTGTTATATCCAAATACCTAAATGTGATTTCTTACAAGTTATGTAAGACCACAAGGGACTATATTCCAAAGTATTACTGTCAAACTAATCTAATTTTAGATTTAATTGTCTGGAACATTAAAGAAACTGAAGCTATCATCACCACGGCGTGTTATTGGAATTGCATACGTTGTTTATTCAGCTTTCCGAAAGAAATAACGATTTCCTATATATGGAAAGAGCACTTTCTGACAGTGGTGTATTGTGTTGATCTCTTGTGAAGAGTTGTCTCACTGGGAAATTATACCACATATCTTCTTGTTTTTATAAATAATGAAATACTATTTCTTTCTATGAAGATGATACGATTATGTAGGAGTCTGAAATGTCTGGATCCGCCACTGAGTAACACTACTTCTGCTAGGCAGATTTATAATTCTCAAATATCGAAATCAAAACTGAACGTTTTTTTGATTTTTTGTTTAATTAATGTAAAATAGGTTTGAGTATGAATTAAGCTAGTTATATATCTTTTTCCATCGCATATATAATCAAGAATATTAAAATACGGTAAAAGACATTAAGGATTAAGATCAGATCGCGTAACAAAGGTACAATCATGGACACTTAACAGCTGTACATTAATGTTTCTGATGCATGCATATTTGTCAATATTTAACCCATTGATGATAAGTATTTTAACAACGTAAAACAATGAACTCTATCGATAACAATCGGTTATAATGTACATTTGTAATGAATTGAATTAAATCAAATTATTCATATTCACGGATTTCTATTTTGACCTTCCGTTAACTTTTAAAAACAATGTTTAGGAAGATATTAAGCTAACGATTATGTTATGTAGGGGGTGTCATTGGGGGGTTCCAATCCCGGATCCCGCTTTCTGTTTTGTCAGATTCCTGTATCCCGCTTACATTATGTACGTAAGCAATTCTCATTTTTTTGTCATTTCCAGGGTCCCGCAAGACCTCATCTCCCGTTTTCACGACACAATAATTTGACTTTCACGTTTCACCCTTACGAAAAATCAGCAATCCCGCGTCACGCTAAGACCCCAATGAGACCCACTATGTATTGTTTGCTGTCGTAGTTTGTTAAGTCCGTATAATTCCTCCAGTCGACAAAATAAGCAAGAATGTGTCTACAGTACACACATGTCCCATCCACACTATCATTTGCTATTTTAAGTGGACCGTGAAAATGGGATAAAAACTCGAAATCGGCATTAAAACTAGAAAGATTATATCATAGAGAACATGTGTACTAAGTTTCAAGTAAATTGGACTTCAACTACTTTATCAAAAACTACCTCGACCAAAAACTTAAACCTGAAGCGGGACAGACCAGGCGGATGAAAGAACAGACGAACGAACGAACGGACGGACGCACAGACATGATAACATGATGCCCATAATAACAACACAAGAGACCGAAAAACAAAGGTGGTTGTAATATCCGGTGGCAAATAAGAACAATGAAAAAAGAACGCGATAACGTGTCAGAGTTTAAAAAATGACGATACTGTATCCGTAAATTGGGTACATACTCTGTTTTTTTTGCTTTTTATATGTTTTTGAGTTTTAGTGAGCCCCCTGTACCTGCACAAGTACACATTTTTGTTTAGAGGCCAGCTTTAGCCTGCCTCAAGGTTTTGATATTCTCCGCTCGGCATTGAAGACCTATTGGTGGCTTTGGGTTGTTTTCTTTTCTTTGGTTGGGTAGCGACATTGTACCTGTATGACGGGATTGCTTCACTTAGAAAATGTGGTAGATTCTTAGTCAACCGTAAGCGGATAAGCTGAGGAAGAACTTCTGTAGCTCAGTCGGATAACGCGCTGCCTAATTACACAGAGGAATATATAGAATCGATGGAAACAATTTCTGATCGAAATGTTCTTAGAAATCTGATGTTCAGTAGTTTATTTGTCGTTTGTTGATGTGGTTCATCGTTTTTTTCCCGTTTTTATATAGATTAGGCCGTTGGTTTTCCTGTCTGAATGGTTTCATTCTGGTAATTTTGAGGCCCTTTATAGCAACCTGTTTGGTTTGTGACAAAACTCCGTGTTGAAGGCCGTACTTTGACCTGTTTAATTTTTACACATTGTGACTTGGATACCGTGGAGAGTTGTCTCATAAGCACTCACACCACATCTTCTTATTTCTATTATTGAGGAGATCAACTAATCTCTTGCAACATTTTCCTATTTGCTTTAATACAAAAAAAAAGAATACGAATTACTATTGTTGAAGAAATCAATTTGACTCTTCTCTTGGGAGATTTACAAATAATGAAAATGTTAGATACATCTCATTACTAGCTTTCAACAGACCGTTGTCTTCAATTATATGGATTTATTACTAGAGAAGATAATAAAGTGTAGAATATCATTTGAGAGAGATGAAACAAGAAAAATAGAATCGATGGAAACATTTTCTTAGCCGAGTGTTCCTAGATTGCAACTAATGCTTCGATATTAAGGTGTAACGGTTTACCACACATGGTCTGGCAAAGTAACACAGCATGTTACTGCTGATTACAATGAAGTGTCATAAGAATTATTCTTATTCTTATGACACTATATATATAGTCACATTTTATGTACCACGTGTTATTCCTAAAGCAACTGCATCACTCTATAAAACTTTTCATTCATGATAACACGTGGTCTACACCCCAATGAATTTACAAAAAGAAGCATTCAATTTCTTAAATAGGATTGGTAAAACTGTTTGAAAAAAAGAACATAAGAATTTGAAATTTCCCAGAAGTCTATGACATATTAACCCTAAAATAGTTTCCGTTTTGAAGTTGTACGTTTTCTCTATATCGAGTTTTATGAATTGGAAAGAGTACGTGACAGATGCGTACATTTATACAATGGAAGGGGTAGTGGTGATTAGATACGTTTTATTACTGGAACATCATAATAATGTTAAGGAATATGATCAAGTTTTAAGAAATTTCATGCAAAACATAAAAGTTGTTAAATAACATGTATAATTTGGAAAAGAAATGAAGTGAAATGAAAAATATAATAAAATTAAGTGAAGATTATGGAGTTATTCCCTCATTCAGACTTTCATCGTGCATTTTATGTAATTTACATCTGGACGATCATGACCATGGGTTAATGTAAAAATCGTTGGTAGTTTGAACAAAAATTCAAATAATATACATTTAAAAAAAATCTATGAATACCCTTAACCGTAGTGGCACTTACATTTCTATCGACAATGATTCTGTTTTCATGTCTTGTGTCAACATTATGTTGCAAATTGTAAACGACTGTATCGCTTTATTTGGAATCGATTTTTTGGCAATAAGTCGTAGACTAGTGCGATTTTTCAGGACTTCAATCTATTATAATGCGACTATTTTTAAACAACTGTATCGCTTTCGCAGGCGAATTTAGCGGTAAATCCAGGTTCCGGTCACACTTATTTTATTACTTTAGCGAATCACTCAAGCATGACTGGAGCGGGTCCCCTCTTAAGAGGTCATTGGGGGCACTCGTTTGCAAATATCTGGTATTGGTACTGGTTTTATTTGCATTGAATCTAACATGTTGTTTATACAAATTAAATAAGTCACGACTATTACTTGTGTATTGTGAAACTTTTACAACTTCATTGCTTTATTCTGAATAGAATACGTTCTCAATACAAATCAAATAAGTTTCAGAGAAATGGAAATTTCTGTAGGCTGCATTCTAATATTACTTGTCTCAACATTATAAAGCAAACGTTTAACATCTGCATCGCTTACAACTAATTTCCTAGAGCATGTAGATCAAGACTTTAGTTAGCTTGCTTGCTTTGTTTTTATATTGTACAATCAATAGGATATATATATAATACCAAATTAAATTAAAATATTATATATGTAGGTTAAATTATAGATATAGGAATGAGACAACTCTCCATCCAAGTAACAATATAAAAAGTAAACCATTATAGGTTAAAGTAAGGCCTTCAACACGGAGCCTTGGCTATATATATTGTTTAAAGATGTCAATCTTATTTACAAAGCTTTTATAAAAAAATATAAAATCAAAGCAAGCAAGCCAACCAAAGTTTTGCTTTACATGCATTAGGAAATTAGCTGTAAAGCCTTTACTTGCATGGAATCTAATACTTTCTTAAAATAGGTTAAATAAGTCGCAAAGTAATGTAAATTTCTGTAGAATGCAACCAATTAATTTTTTCAACACCATAATGCAAACTTTTAACAACTGTATCGCTTAAAGCCTTTACTTGCATGAAATCGATTACTTTGTTAAAACAAAATAAATAAGTCGCAAAGTAATGTGAATTTCTGTAGTTGCAACCTATTACTAGTGTCAAAATTATGGTGCAATCTTTCAAACAACTGATTTTTCTTTACTCTATTTGAAAATCAAATCGAATATTTTGTCACTACAAATTAAATAAGCCACAGCGTAATGGGAATTCCTATAGACTACATTCTATTACTTGTTTCAACATTACAATGTAAACTGTCAACAACTGTATCACTTTATTCTGAATAGAAGACTTTGTCAATACAAATTAAATAAGTTGCTTAGACATGAGAATTCTATAGCATGTACGCACTGCAATCTATTATTTGTTTCCGATAGCTAACGACTTTACGGTTGTCAAGGATTTAAATGAGGAAAAATACCTTCGAGACTTTTAACATTAGTGAAAATAACTTTTATATTCGGTTAAATGGTAGGCATTGTCTAATGGTTGTGACATACCGGTCCACTTAAATATTTAAAGACAATTTATCGGGTTTTCAGATATTAATTCATCTTATGTAGTCTAGTGTCCAGCGCTAGAGCGTAGCTTTGTTCTGCGGGCAGTGCACGAATAAAGTCTGTATGCTGGCAGTCTTGGGCCGTTCGAGGCCCCGAATTGGTCCAGGACATAGTTGTTAAATGCTACGCTAGTGAGTTGCCTTGTGAGTATGCTAGATAACTCGACAAAGACACACTCAACTTTCAGGAAACATTATGTAACAGTATACTACATAAAAAAGGCCATTACATAAGATTACAAATTCTATATAATGTCTTTGAATTAATCATAGGACCGAGCTTTTGCTGCATGGTTTTAGATATGGCAAAAACGTCCTTCAACAATAGTCAACTGGCTATACATCTTGCTCTAAACTAGTCTGGATAAGACAGTTGTCATCAAATGTTTTAGAGAATTTACATATCTGTCTTTGGCGCCAAATTACGAATTTGACAAAATTATCAATTATTATATATAACAGCTGACTTTCTGACTTTGTCATTGGTAAAGCACACCAGCATGTAGCGGGATGAAACGGATTGATTAAATCTAAATAGCTTCTAGTTCTTTTTATGTTATAAGACAGCAACCAAACGAAACAAAAAAGAACATAAAAAGCGTCTATAGGGGTCAACTATAGTCTTGTAAACTGATAAGTGATTTTCAAATCATGAATATATATTTACTAATTTCATTCACAGATGTATACCACTTACACTTAGATTAAAATGTATCTTATATGCTTAGCACTCATGTCGACTGTACTACAATAGTTTAAATTATTGCAACCGTTTCAATTTTATAGTGGTTTTCTTTCGATGAGAAGCGACTAGCAAGGAGTAAACATGTTCACAAAGTACCGACAAATACATTTAGGAGAATTAAGGTGGTCTACCACCTTTTCTGCACAACATTTGTGTTTGTTTGTTTTCTGCTTTTTTAGTCTAATTTGTTATTTGTTAAAAGGAGGTAGACCTAGGTTAAGGGAAATAACTCTTAAAATCATCAGTACGTTTGTGTCAAACATTTTTATAAATATATTCTAAGCTTCTATGTTAGATTATTTCCCATCTTTTTCAGGTAAATGCTTAAACTACATTGATGATACTTGACTTTTTACAAACGCATAACTGATCTAAAGAGTTATCTCCCTGAACCATGGTCTTCCCTCTTAATTCGGCCTACCTTTACAAACTATATACATGAATCTTTCGATCTTTGGCAAATGTGTTATTGTCGTTAAATAGTACATGTATTAATACACAAACCTGTACATAAATAGACCATGACCACTGCAAATATGATTAAAACTTCCATAAATATCTCCATTCAATATCTTGCACTCATATTTTCATTTCTACTTTCTTTTTGAATGAACTGTAATTGAAAGTAACAGCAAGGGGGATATTTGTTACATAAGTTAATATATTGGAATATTGACATTTGTTGTCAAAGTCACATGGGCTGCAGCAAAAATAACGACATCATATATCAATACTTGCTTACGGCAAATTCAACTTCCTTCTTTATACATTGTATCTGTTCACATACAGACTTTGATTTTGCAAAGCAGTAGCCCACTAAATTGAACTACGATTAACATGTTTCTTTAACGAAATTTCTTTTGTAATGAAAGACCAATCCCTTTCGAAGTAGAGTAGCTATTCCTTTTAATGGCTTATCAATGTCAACGTTATTTTGACATATACATTGAGTTATTCAAAATAATTCCATTTGCAATGGCTTTAATAGTCAAATGTCCTAAAAAAAATATTTCCGATTGTTCTTAACTTCAACACTGTATAAAAAAAATTATGAGTTTTAAATTTAAATAACTGCTTCTCGTCAAATCAATCGCATGTACTTACAAAGTTCGTGAAAGTCATACACGACACAATTAATTCATAAACATACTTAACTAAGTGATAGTATGAACTTCATAAAGTATTTTGTTTCGTCGAATCCTGTATTTCCGATCAATTATAAACGTAGAATCACAAAATCTCTATATTAGCATAAACAGCACTGATTTTGTTTTATATATTCTGATTTATTCGTCATTCAATGTGGTTTACCGAATCTTGAAAATAGTCACGTCGCATGTTACATGTAATTGAGAGCTTATAATGTGTCTGCAGTTTTTCCATAATCTAATTTACTAAATCTTGAAAATACATGTAACCTCGGTGCATCATCACTGCTAATTGTTAGCTTCTAATTTGTCTGCAGTTTTTCCAAATCCTGAAACACATTAAGGATAAAGAATATTTCCTTTCCAATACACAAGTTATTGATAGTTCATCGCTTGTTATCTGCCAAATGATTGGTTTTGATCTCTGCGATGAAACAAATTAAGTTCTCTCTGATCGATTCGGTCCCATAGCTGATGTAAAGTAAAGAGAAATTATTGGAATGTCTCTGCAATTGATTCGATTTGTTTGCTTTTAGTATTGTACACTCGAGGCATGATCAATGAAAGGAAATATCCATGGATTATAATCCGGAAGTAGTGTTAAATTAGTTTGGTAATACTAGTATTGGTAATGGTTTTTTTTCTGATTTTATACAACTGTCAAAATATATAAAATAGTCAAAGCAATACATATAAAAGTCTAAGCAGTTAAAGATTTACAATAAATCTCCAATACGTTTTGAAGTAAATTTTAGTTCATTTATATGTTTCGAAGTATATAGTGATACGTCAAATATCACTGAACTAGTACATATTGTTGGTCAAGGGGTCAGCTGATTCCGAAGATTGTCATAGGATGCATGCTTTTCACGCTGCGTTGAAGACACATTGGTTGCCCTGAACTATGTTATGCTATTTGGTTAGGTTGATGTCTACATGTATATGGCACATTCCGATTTATTTGTTGTAAAAAAAAATCATAAAAGAAAAAAGTGGCGAAGTTAAGACAACAAAACTCATAAATTGAAGACAGACGGCAAAATTAAATGGAATCTGATAATATAAACAAAATGCTACCTAGATGCTTCTAAACACGACAAGGGTGGACCCAGGCCAGGATGGAGATAATTTGTCATCGTCGATTGAAAAGTTGGGACATATTTTTGTTAGTTAATTTTTTATACGCACGTTTTTCTTCACCTTCTCTCATTTGAAAAACGCTTATTATATACACAACAAAGTCTTTTTTCCATTTTGCTTGAATGTCAAGACCAATTTATTTTGTAGATATAAGAAGATGTTACTGGTATGGGTGCCATTCAAGTCACAATTTGTGAAAAGTAAACCATGCATTTTGTTTTCAGTAGATTAAAAGCTAACTAAATATTACTAGTATGCTATATACATATACATTTTCATGGATCTACAAACTGTCGATACCTGTAACTTGGCATTGCACATGGTCATGTCTTTCTTTGGCTGTTTATGACGTCTTTTACTAAATCCATTGTATGTTGGATGTGTACGGATTGATTGTTTAGTCTTAGAGGCATGATTTTTTATTAGTTGTTAGTGGCTTTGAACTAGCTGTCAGATAACTGCGAGTACTCTCAGATCTGTTCATTGTGTCTTTTTTGTGTCGGGATGTATAAGTACCCGGCCACGTCTACTTGTATTTTTTGTCGATCTGATGAGTTAAGCCTTTTTCAACTGATTTTTTATAGTTCGTTCTTATGTTGTTCTGTTATACCACTGTCCCAGGTTAGGGGGAGGTTTGGGATCCCGCTAACATGTTTAACCCCGCCACATTATTTATGTATGTGTCTGTCCCAAGTCAGGAGCCTGTAATTCAGTGGTTGTCGTTTGTTTATGTGTTACATATTTGTTTTACGTTCATTTTTTGTTTACATAAATAAGGCCGTTAGTTTTCTCTTTTGAATTGTTTTACATTCAATTTGTCTTATCGGGCCTTTTATAGCTGACTATGCGGTATGGGCTTTGTTCATTGTCGAAGGCCGTACGGTAACCTATAGTTGTTAATGTTTGTGTCATTTTGATCTTTTTGTGGATAGTTGTCTCATTGGCAATCATACCACATCTCCTTTTTTATATATGTCGTAATGATTACACGTACGTGACTCCAAGCTGTTAAGAAAAAGTTTAAAATAATTTCTTCGTAACAATTTGATTATGTTTATCGCTCTGTTGCTGTCCCATTGCAGTAGCGGATCTAGAACTTATTACAGGGGTTATTCCCTACATAATCAACCAAATTTTCGCCACAAAAGAGGGGCCCAAGTCTCCCAAGGCCCCCTGGACCCGCCTTTGCAGTTTCCAGATCATCATAAATAGCATATGAGGTGTTTTCCGCGGTTGTGGACAGGAAACAATAAATTGATCAATGAATAAACAATTTACATTGGTGGACAGGCCCGTAGCCAGGAATTTCCAAAGGAGGGTTCGTTGGACTCACAAATTCAAACAAAGCATTGACTTTAACAGTGCTTAATAGTTGTCAAAGGGTGGGGTGGGGGGGGGGGGGGTTATTCCGAACCCCCTGGTTACTGGTATGGTGGATTCTTCAGAAAATACAAACAATTTCTATAGTCATTTGGTTGATTTACAATCTGGTATTATTGTTATCGTGTAAAATGCAGTCGGACACCAACTTGAAGGATTTTTTTGTGATGTATGTTAGATTGGGTTGGTTAAGGGTCTGAATGGGAGAAAGTGGAGAGGTGGGAAATGGGGGGTCGTCTTTTTTTTTGTATTCTTTATTTTTTTATGGCCATTTTGTCTTTCTTTATAGTATTTTTGTATACTATTGTTCTACAGTATTCTTTATGTTTTTGAGAACCCCAAAATCTATTCATGATTATTTTGTAACTTTTATTATCTATGATTTGCATGTCAGATTTATTTTGCAAACCCAATCCGATTCCTCAAAAATAAATTAAAAAAAAAACACCATTTCAAGGGGTTTAATTCTATATTCAGTATGAGTGATAGTGGTTTATGTTGAGAATCTTACAGTACTTTCTAACGTACTTAAAATACATTTAATATCTTTTAGAATGACATGTTTGAATTACATGTAACGTTATAGTTATATATCAGATATTGTTTCCGAATCATAAATACGCAATAAAAAAAAATCCAGTTGGCAACAGTTCAAACACATTATCACTGATCGAATTGCAATTTGTGGACGTTCGTTTTGTTTTAAATATCAAGTGGTATACAATTTTAGGTACTTAGGTTAAACCAAGGGGAGTAATTTTCTGAAGTGAAAGTGAAAGTAGAATGTAAACAAACCGATTTATTCCACAGGGTGAGATAACACGTTACACTTTTAATAATCATACTTATTTGGTAACGAAATTAAAACCTCTGTAGGATTCGCTGTTTATAGAAAAATTTAAAACTAATTTCACGGGTTCAATACAATACAATACAAAGTATTTTATTGTCAATTATGACGCCCAATAATTTGAGCAGTACAATTAAGTTCAATTTCATACAAGTGATTACATATTGATTACATTGATTATTTAACAATTAAACAAAGTCAAGTCTTTTTCACCCAATTTCAAATAATATCTGCAAAAAAGATGAATATATATATATATATATATAGTTTTACAATATTATATAGATGGACAAACTACCGGTGACTAAACTGTATCTAGAATTGATTTTCTCTCTTTGAATAAAGTACACAATAATAAACTTACTTTTTTAATTATAACATTATCCTCAGATGACATTAACCATATTAATTTTGATTTATTTGGGAGGCTTTTAAAGTTTCATGTTTTTAAACGTGTCTTGTTTTTAAAAGGTTTGACTTTTAATGTCAAAATCTAGAACAAAGCAATTACATTGTTGACTCGTTTTTTTCAAGCCTTGCTTTTTAGCATTTTGTAATGTAGGATGTCAGTAAAAGGGTGTAATTTATATATATAAAACTTTCAAAATTATGACCCATATTTTTTGCACTTCCCTGCTTACGCAATGATATGAAGTTACCCCCCCCCCCTTTTTTTTTTTAGCCCACCCCGTGGGTAAAGCAATTAGATAAGTTGCACTGAATTGGAAGAGGCATTTCAGTTTCAGTATCTTGACTTTATGTTACTTAACAACTAGTGAAATGCAAAATTACCAATTACATTTTATGACATGGTGTGTGAAGAGGAGTTTATTATAAGATATGCAAAAGCTAGAAATGTCCTTGGAATTGGTGCATAGTATGGACAAAGTTGTGAACGAAGTATTACTCCAAAATTAAAATATTACTAAATCCTGTATTCCCTGCAACTGAAACATCAATTTTAAGATTTTCTGATTATTGGGATAAATATACATTCAAAGTGTCCTTTTTTGTCGGGATGTACAAATACCCAGCCACGCCCACTTGTTTTTTTGTCCATCTGATGAGTTAACCCTTTTTCAACTGATTTTATAGTTCGTTCTAATGTTGTATTGTTATACCACTGTCCCAGGTTAGGGCATTGTAGGGGATGGTTAGGATCCCGCTATTAACATGTTTAAACACGCCACATTATTTAAGTATGTTCATTTCCAAGTAAGGAGCCTTTAATTCAGTGGTTGTCGTTTGTGTATGTGTTACATGTATATATTTGTTTGTATGGACTTTGCTCATTGTTGAAGGCCGTACGGTGACCTATTATAGTTGTTAATGTCTGTGTCATTGGTCTCTTGTGGACAGTTTCCATTGGCAGTCATACCACATCATCTTTTATATATAGTGTGTTAATTTACGTTTTTTGATTGAGTTAACTTCAAGCCTTCAAATTCATATTATATCGTGTGGTTTTCTATGTTGTGATGTTGTGCTATTGTTTCAGAAAAAGGGAAAAGGTTTGGTACCATTAAAACGTTTAATCCAGCTGCAAATGATTGCACCTGTCCAAAATCAGCAGTCTGATATACAGTAGTTGTCGTTTGTTTATGTAATGTATACGTGTTTCTCGTTTCTTGTTTTTTTCATAGATAAGACCGTTGGTTTTCCTGTTTGAATGGTTTTACACTAGTAATTTTGTGGCCATTTATAGCACTTTGTTCGTTGTGAACCAAGGCTCCGCGTTGAAGGCCGTACATTGACCTATATACTGGTTAACTTTTATAAATTGTTATTTGGATGGAGAGTTGTCTCCTTGGCATTCGTACCACATCTTCCTTTATCTATGTAATTATACAAATGTAGTCAATAAAATGAATTGTGATCGTTGTTGTTGTTGTAAAGAAAAGCTTCTGTCAAGCGTATGTAACATGTGACGTGTCTAAGTAAGGAAATAAATATCACAATACACAGATGACTGTAAATAATGATAATTACATTAGATGTATGTTTCATTATAATACTTTATTCTGATTGGCTAACTGCACATCACGTGTTATTCCGTAAGCAATTGCATCACTCAATAAAACTTTTCATTCTTGACAACACGTGGTCCCACAATAAAGTGCACAGGTGAATAAAATTTAAAAAAAATTAAAAATCGTGTTTTCATGATCATAGCTAAAAAATGTAATTATAAGTATTGAATGCTTCTTTTTGTAACTTCATAGGGTTGTAAAAGCGTTGACCGTGCGCACATTTTTAGAATGAAGCGCTTCCGCGCTTCATACAAAATGTACTCCGGTCAACGCTTTTACACCCCAATAATTACATTAGATGTAAGTTTCATTATAATACGTTATTCCGATTGGCTAACATGTTATTCCGTAAACAATTGCATCAGACAATAACATTTATCATGCATGATGACACGAGGTCTCACAAAAAAGTGCACATGTGAATTAAATAAAACTGGATAAAAATCGTGTTTTCATGATTTTAGCTAAAAAAATGTAATTATAAGTTTTTAAAACTTTAAAGGGTTGTAAAAGCGTTGACCGTGCGTACATTTTTAGAATGAAGCGCTTCCGCTCTTCATACAAAATGTACTTCGGTCAACGCTTTTACCACCCAATAAATTTGCAAAAAGAAGCATTCAATTCTTAAATAAAAATAATTATAATAAATTCTTTACATATGTATTTATATTTATATCCATCTGACTAGTTTAGATTTTCAACTGCATGGTGAACATGTTCCTATGTTGTACTGTAACTCATCTGTCCCGGGATAGGGAGAGGATCGGGATCTCGCTAACATGTTTAACCCCGCCTCATTCTGTAGGTTCATATATGTGCCTGTCCCAAGTCAGGAGCCTGTAACTCCGTTGTTGCATGCATGTCGTTTGATATTGTACATATTTATTTTTCGTTTACTTTTTGGTATATTTATTAATCCGTTAGTGTTGTTTGAATTTGTGATTTCGGAGCCTTTTTTGGTTGACTACGGAGTATGGCCTCATTGTTGATGGCCATACGGTGATTCATATGTGAACTATTACGCTACTTTTAAAAGTAACTGAAATTCATTTGTTTCAATGATTGTTTTTAATGTTGAATTTTAGGATAGTTTATTATGACGAAAAGAATGGTATCTATAGCAACAGATGTAACCTCTAGACTGACTTTAAACGATGGAGTACGCATGCCCATGTTTGGTCTGGGTATGTATGAAGCATCTTCTGGGAGCGGAGGAGTGGCAGAAAAAGCAGTCCAGTACGCTCTATCGAAAGGGTACCAACTGATCGATACTGCAGAATTTTATGGGTTGGTATATACTCATTATTCATTTATGATTTTCTTGATATTTGGCACCCTCCTTTCATCTTGTGTTAGCGAGATATTTTTTTTGGAATATAAGTATTACTATATTTTTTGACAGATAGACATGGACACATCTAACATGGATATTCATGAGACAGAAATCCATTATTATATTAAATGTCTTGTGAGCTATGGAGCCACGACAAATGAGGGCATATCACTTAAAGTCACCATCATTCAAAAATCAACGCCCTGAGTTATTTTTTTAGGCCTGGAAGGTATTCATATATTTTAAAACAAGATTACTTGGCGAAAAGTGCAGAATATTAGGCAAAAAAGTAAAGAAAGAAAAAATAAAGAATACAATTACATGTAAATTAGTGGGCAAAATAGATAAGAAATTGAATACTGTATATTTTTTTTTTATGAAAATAGAGAGATATAATATAAGCTGGCTTTCTTCTCATAACGTGGGTATACAACAGGCCAACCTAATGCTTGGTTAAATGTGTAAAAGTACCGTTTTCCGTACAGTATGTACGGGTTTTTAATTTGAATTAATTACATTTTAGAAATGAAGCCGATGTCGGAATGGGTATAAAGAAATCCGGATTTAATCGAGAAGATGTATTTGTTGTCACCAAGTTATGGGATAATGGATACAGTCGGTGTAAGAAAATATTTAACCGTAGCTTGAAGATGTAAGAATTGATTTAATTACTTACGTAACGTTGTATTTGTCTTGTGGGTTGATGAAGTCACCATATAATTATAGCATTCAAAAAGGAGAAACACAAACCTATCATCATTTACACATCGAATAAAATGAGATCTGGGTAAAACATCAAGAAACAGCAACCTTGCAAAACATGCGAAACAAAACAAGACAAATTGAATCTTTAGCAATTATTTTTATGAATAGACATGTGTCATACTGTAAATGCGCAGTTAGCAATCATGTCTAGCTCTAAGTCCCCCCGGTCAATATACAGCTAACAGAAATAATCAAAAAGTCAACCAGTGAAAACCGTTTGCAATGTGGGCACAACGTGTTACGATTGATGTTCGTCCGTTCGTCCATCATTCCATTCGCCCGCCCTTTCGTCTTTCTGTCTTTCCGTTCGTCCCATATTTTTTTGCAGTTTCCGCACTTTTAGTAGCTTATGTCTTTCCTCATCCATTTTTTTTGTAATTCATACAAAATGTAAAGAATCACAACATGCAGACAAAATTCGAATATTGGGAGCGAGTTGATTAATATTCTAGAGGCATTTCCCTTTGGAATTTGAAAAAAAAAATGCACAGCTTGAGCATTGGCATGCTTGTCCTCAAATATTCTTCTGATATTTTCTATAAGAATCCGAGAAAGGGAAGGACTGTGACAGCAATGTTATATTTTTACCTAAAGAAAATCGCGCGCCATTTCACATTTTAATATATGGATGTACCATAGAAGCAACATACATAATCATATCGGACGTATATGAAAAATCACCTAAGGAAGTCAATGAGCTAAAGCTTTCGTTGCAACAAATATCATTGTATATTCAACTTTCCTAACGTGCATCTTAATTAATGCACCCACTAGAATATAAAACCATAAATGACTGTATTTCTTTTTGTACACAGCCAAACAAACTTCCTAGTAAGTTATCGCACATATTAACGTTGTGCACGATGTTCCTACAACACGACGTTACACCATCACGACGTCAAAACGATTTTTTTGAAACTTTTGACGTACACTTATTCAATTTGCAAGTTTCATTTGTTTTTTTTTATGTAGTTGGTTGATTCTTAATCTGTCTCTATTAATTTTGTCTAGTATTTACCATGAATTTATTAACCTCAAGTTGTGGAAATCGAAAAATAATTTTTACCCTTAATTCACCTTAAAATGTTGTATTGTCGTAAGTTATGAACTTGAAGAAAGGAAAAATGCGACAAAAGTATACGGTTTTCAATAAATTCAGTTCCAGTTTTTACAGATAGTTTTACAATCACGTACATAGATCATGTAGATTAGCATTCCTTTTGTCTAGTATTTATTTATCGTAGACTGCGGGGTAAAGTAGCTTTTGAATTAATTAAGTATTTATTTGGAGTCGGCATCTATATACATAATAACAGACAAAACACATGGGCTCTGGTGAGCTCTTCAACCGACTATTAGTTTAAACATTTTTTTTCAAAAGTGCACAATTTAAATTATACAATAGAAATACAGAGATTTGTAAACAAGAAAAAACTTATGTAAAAATCCGTCTCTGAACGTGTATATATTTGTTTAGGGGCCAGATGAAGGACGCCTCCGGGTGCGGGAATTTCTCGTTGCATTGAAGACCTGTTGGTGCCCTTCTGTCGTTGTCTATTCTATTGTCGGGTTGTTGTCTCTTTGGCACATTCCCCATTTCCATTTTCAATGTTATTATCCTTTGACAGTAGCTTTGCATATAACAGTCTAACTCGATTTGTCACCTACGAGCAATTATAAAACGAACACACTTACATGTACCTATTCATTTTCTGTAATGCTTGAAAATAAGAGGTGCTAGAGATCAACGTGATTTGCAAACTAGTGAGTCGAAAACAGAATAGCAAAGCCATGGCAAAAATTAAAGAAAAAGCTATACGCAACACCAAAGATTTTCACCTATCTAACTTTGAGCTTTTGAAGAAAGCTTCACACAAGAATGTTTTAAAAGATATATGAACTACAATAAGCTTGTTCATCGAAATTTGCTTTCTTGAAATGTCTTGTAATGAATATGTGGATAAAAAGTGGATGATTTTATAACTTTAGACACTTGAATAAAGTGAATGTCTTTTAAAACAGTCAAAATAAATTTCAAATGCAAATTCGATGCTAACCATTTCAAACTGGTTTTAAATGTATGGACTTATGTTGTGCTGTTACATTTCTGATAGAGGTACATTTACATTGTACGGTTAAGGTTGAGCACTTACGCATTTGTTTACATGTAACTCTCGTGGGCAGTTGTCTCATTGTCATCTTTTATTTTTTTTTAATTGAAAACCATTAATGATTTTGGGGCCTGTTATAGCTTATTTTTTAATTTTTTATATTGCAATCTCTTCTACTTAAAAGCTGAGAACATAATAGAGGAAATAGCTGAAATAAAATCGTACCAGAGAGTTTTAGGGCTTATGTCCTTTTACCTAGATCTATATCCTAAATATCTTCTATTTCATAGGCTTGATTTACAGTACGTAGATCTATATCTGATACATTCACCAAGCAGTGGTCAAGTAGTGGAGACATACAAAGCCATGTTGGAGTTGAAACAGGAAGGCCTGGTCAGGTAATGGATATATCATAGATATAGGAAGATGTGGAAAGAGAGCCAATGAAACAACTCTCCATCCAAGTCACAATTTATAACAGGAAACCATTATAGGTCACAGTATGGTTTTCAACACAGAGCTTAAGCTCACAACGAACAGCAAGCTTCAAAGAGCCCCAAAAATTACTAGTGTGAAACCATTCAAACGGGAAAACCAACGGTCTTATCTATATAAAAAACGAGAACCGAAAACCACTTTTGAAGTTTAGTATGACGTTCATTATAACTGAACTAGAACATATTTGTGTTTATGGGCCAGAAGAAGCAGGCCTTTATGCATGGTCTTCAACATAAAGGATTAATTGTTTTTTTTTTTCAATTTTATTATTACGACATGAAGCCGGAATAATGAAGATACTAAATTGGAATAGACGAAAAACGAGAAGGTAGTTCGTGGGATCGTCGATTTTACGTAAATGATAGGAATATCATACGATCAATCCGCTTGTTGTCGAGTTTTCGACTTTAGTCAAAGCGTGACATGTCGATCCTACATTCCGTTGGCGTCGTTGTCTCGTCGTCGTCGTCGGCGGCGGCGTCCAAAAATAATCACTCTGTTGTTAAAATTTTGGAATTTTAATAACTTTCATAAACACTGGATTTCTAACAAACTTGGACAGAATCTTGTTTAAAAAACTATGATCAAAGATACTATCCAGAAGTAAATTTTGTAAAAATAAAATTCCTGTTATCCGTATTTTACTTATAAATGGACTTAGTTTTTCTGCAGGGAAACATCACATTTACTCTGTGGGTAAAGCTTTTAAAATTTTAATAACTTTCTTAAAATATTTTTAATTTGTACCAAACTTGGACAGAAGCTTGTTTATGACCAAGGCTAGTATCTATAGGAAAGTTTGTTTAAATTTTGTACCTGTGTACAGTTTATCTGTATTTTGATTATAAATGAATTTAGTTTTTCTTACAGTAAACATTACAAACAGTCTGCATGCGCAGTTAAAGTTTTAAAACATATATTAGATTCATAAACTATCCTGGAATTTTATCAAAATTGGACAGAAGCTTTTTATTATCAAAAGATATTATCAAGAGGAATATTTTTATTGATTTTTTTCCTCATTTTTGTTGAGCCTGCGATTAACAGCAAAAGTAGGTGAGACACCGGGTTCAGCGGAACCCTTACACATTTGTCATGTTGTTCTTAAGTTGTTTGGAAAAGAAGGTCGACCAGGACTAAGAATAAAAAAGTCGACTGCTATTTGCTAACTTTTATTCGTGGGGTACAATATTTTTTCTGATATCTATATATATAAGGTCGAATCACGAATTAAATTTTAAACGAAGTACTACGTTTAAGGTATAATTCTATTCTCCATTGAGCTCAAAAGTTATAAAAGTGTACATAATGTCGACAGTTGAATATGTTTGATTAATTCCTGTTTATTTTTACATTGACAGATCAGTAGGTGTTTCTAATTTTGGGGTTCAACATTTGGAGGGTTTAGAATCTGCTGGGCTTCCAACACCATCAGTGAACCAGATCGAACTGCATCCATGGCAACAGAAACCGGATATAGTGAAATACTGTCGAGAGAAGGGAATTACTGTAATGGGATATTCTCCTATGGTTAAAGGACAAAGATTTGATGATCCTACACTGGTGAAAATTGCTAACAAGTATGTTTCCTTCTATGTTTGTAATTTAGTTTCATGATGTGTTACATTACATATCAATAAGGGAAGAGCAAACAGTAAAAGTGGTTTGAAATATTTTTGGTTATTTTAAAATTGAATTTGCAAATTCTACAGCTATGATATATATGAATCATCTAAGAGGTTGATTGTCAATGCTGACCAGTAAATTTATGAGTTTCTAAAAACTCGAAGATTGGAATTTGGATTTGTGTTGTAGGCAGTTATGCACAGTATACACCCTTGCTTGATATATATGTTCTTAGAGATAATAACGAAATCGGATAGTGCCGCCATGTAACCTTTAGCTCAGAATATTTGTCAGTGAAAAAGCGTTTACACGATGTGCTCACGAGTTTGAATGTCCCTTTAGTATCTTTCGCCCCTCTCCATATTGGAGAAAGGGAAAATGATACAATGATTTATCTTTCTATAGGTACAACAAATCAACAGCACAGATCCTTATTAGATGGAGTATACAACATGGGTTCATTACCATACCAAAATCTGGAAAAACAAACCGAATCGATGAAAACATGAAAGTATTTGATTGGGCTATAGCGGAAGACGATATGGCTGTCTTAGTAAGTATATAAGTTTAATTATATAACGAAAAAAAAACCTCTTGCTAAAGCTGAAGCACACCTCTGGACGTGGGTTTTATGGCTGTATTGAAGACCCATTGGTTGCCTTGGAGAATTTTTCTGCTCTGTGGTCGTCTCTTGTCTCTGTGACACATTCCCCGTTTCCATTCTCAATTGTATAATTGGAAAAGATGTATGAGAGGAGTGTAAAACGGAAATGACTTTGATCTTGATTGTAGCATCTACTTTGCTATTTGTCAGAACTCTGTAGATCATATGAGAAGTAACATTGGTTAGCATAGGTATCGTGATAAAAAGAACGAAAACTACACAAAATAATACCACATGCTATTCGGAATCTATTCTGTGTTATTCTCAAAAATATTTTTCATATTAATTATCCAAAATACAAACCAGAAAATCGACAATTTATAAAAAAAACATTGATAAGTAAAGTCCCCCTAAGGTGACTTGGGAATAAAAATATCGTCACTCTTGTTCATCTTCTGACTCTCAGTGAAACCCTTGCTATGTCATTAACCATTTGGCTGTACGGAATGTATAAGTACACACCCACGTCTAGTGAGAATGGAGAGTTAAGAGAGTGTCGCTCTTTCTGCACATTAAGAACCATTGCAACAATTCTTTGAGAGGTAGCCTCTTGCAGGCAAAACTTGTGTCCCTATTCCTTATACCCCCATTTGCCAGTGGCTTTCCAAATTTCCGCGACCTTAATCCCGCCAATAGTATGTATTGTTAATTTGTTCTCGTCAGGAACATGTATGAAATATTTGCCGCTTGACGTTAAGCACTCAACAATCAATCGATCAATATATGTAGTCAATGAATGAAAATGTGCACATGTTGAATGTATAATGCTTAGCACACACAGAAATGTTGATATGACACCGAATTGTTCATCTTTTTTTTTCAAAAGTTACATCTATAACGCACTGACTCCTGCAACAAAACATCGAAGACTACATTTTCAAGCTCATAATTTCACATTATTAGCACATGTGTCGACTTTGTGAATTGATATCGATCAATAAACTCATCATAGATATTAGGATTAAACTACTATACGCCAGACATACTTTTCGTCTTCAAAAGACTAATCAGTGAAGCTTGGATCAAAAGAGATAAAAGACCAAATAAAATAGTAAGATAAAGAACATTGAGGACCCAACACGAAGGTTGTATTCCAATTAATACATTTATACCTATTGAACCGAAACCGAATTGTATTCGTTTAAAGCAGATTTCATACATAAAATATAGAAAAAAAGGGGAATATGTAAAAGAGATAACAACCCGACCAAAGAGCCCAAGGCCACCAATGGGTCTTCACAACGAGAATATCCTGCACCCGGTGGCGGCCTTCAGCTGACCTCTTAACAAAAATGTGTACTTGTTCAGCAAAAATGCAATTCACACTAAGCTTCGAAACATATAAATGAAACAAAATAAAAACACATACATGTAATACTTATTTAGCGACAAAAACCAAAAGAATATACACGTTGTCGTGGTAAGCATGCCGCCACTCGGACTTTTAAAGTATCAGAAAGCTTCGAAACATATAAATAAAACAAACAAAAAACAACATACATACAAAACTTATTTATGGACAAAACCAAAAGAATATGCACATGATTAAACCGAAAGGCGAACACACGAAATGGTTTACTAAGACGATATATTTCAACTAACGAGAAACGTACTTATGCGGTATATTGGTGTCGCGAGTTCCACTTCGTCACCTGGCCTTGTGGTCATTAAACTTTCGAGTCAGATTTTTGTACTCGTACTCGAAAATCAACCAATTTAAAAAATGCTTGATTTCATGTTTCGAGCACGATTTTTGTGCTCCGATCACTGAGCAAAGTTTTATGACTTCAACCACTGGTCTCGATTCGTTTTGAGTTATGTTATTCTTTTAGATTTTTTCCCTTTGTGTGTACATCTAATTTTGATTTACGAGTATTCAACTATATGAACCGATAAAATTGCATCAATAGAACAAAAGATCTTAACTCTTTAACAACAGAACATGAACATGATAACTTGGATCTCGTATATAAATAACAACAATGTACTGTTTCAAAATCAGATGCCATCTATGTCATTTTTCCGAAAGCGAATTACCTTCAGATATATAAACAATGAACAAAGAGTTCAGCATGCAATATTAACAAAAATGTGATTTTATTTGTTTCCACTTTTTTTTTGCAGAATAGTTTCCCAGAACATTCTTGTACCTGGAATCCTTGTAAAATGCCTTGGACAGGCTGATAAGGATGATATAATTAAAATGATATTGTCTAAAAACCTTTTAAATGTTTAACATGTATAAATCGTTACTTTTAGTTGATATTTGATAAATAACTATTAAAATTTTCCAAGCAATATTTTGGTTGTCACATGAGGAATATGATCTGCCTTTTATTCCGGATCACACGAGACACACTCCCGATTGTGATGGGGTTCGTATTACTCAATCTTAGTTTTTATGAGGTTTCTTGTCTACTGTTGGTTGTCGTTTTTTTACGTTTTATGCCATATTATTGTCAGTTTGTTTTCGACTTATGAGTTTGATTGTATCTTTTGACTCTTTTTTGGGGAAAAAAACGTATTAAGAAATATGACAGCTGTTATCAATTCGTTTGATGAGTTTGAGCTTTTGTTTCTGCCATTTGATTAGGGACTTTTCGTTTTTAATTTACCTAGGAGTTCAGTATTTTTGTGATTTTACTTTTTTCATACAATATATTAATTATAATAAGATATAAAAAAGAAGATGTGGTATGCTTGCCAATGAGACAACTATCCACAAAAGACCAAAATGACACAGACATTAACAACTATAGGTCACCGTACGGCCTTCGTTAAAATCAAAATGGAAATCACGGCTCTCGGCACAACAAGTGTATTGTCACTTTCACGATCTGCACATATAAAACAGATTCAAGCAAAATATCAAAATTCTATTTCATGCTGAACAAGTATTGAAAGACAAAACCTATCCCTTAACCATGTTAACTATGATGGACTCGTTAATGCGGGGTCTTTAATTTTTAACTGACTTTTCGTTATAGATTTTACTCATTTGGGAGGCCATACGCTGACCTATTATGGTTGTTTCTTTCTGTGTCATGTGATCTCTTATTAAAAGTAGATTCATTGGCATTCATACTTTTTATATTAATTTCCGGCTTTCGAACCGCAATAGATAATAAGCCCTTACCAGCCAAAATACTTTTTGCAGTTTTTTAAGATCTTTCTATTTGGCATGAAAGGTAACAGTAACTTACAGAATTTTTATTTAACATTTTTTTTTAACAAAACGATATCAGCCATTAATTACAAATCAATTGGAAAAAGAAAAACCAGAAAAATACCGAACGCCGAGGAAAATTCAAAACGGAAAGTCTATAATCAAATGGTGAAATCAAAAGCTTAAATACATCAAACGAATGGACGACAACTGTCATATTCCTGACTTTGTGCAGATATTTTCCTATGTAGAAAATGGTGCACTAAACCTGGTTTTATAGCGAGGTTAAACTCTCACTTGTATGACGGTCGAATAAAATTTCATAAAACGGGACTGACACTCTCACTCTTGCATGTTCTACAGGAATATAGGAACGACACGTTCTTTTTATTAATGATCTGCTTACTATATTTAATTAGTTCAGTGCTAAATGATATATATGTAGGACCAACATATTTTTGTGACTATAATACTACATTCTGTATAAACATAGAACTTAATATATATATTGGACCGAAGCTAGATTGTTTTCGAATGCGTAGTGTGCATGCAGATACAACAGAGTAATTGAAATCCTTATTTGGTATCCGAACTCACCGGTCTTTGAGGTACAAACTTAGACTATTATTGAGACTCAGGATCTACCGGTCTTTTCTTTTGTTCTTCAATGACACGTGCTTGGCAAAAAAAACTGTTAATTTCTCACTTGAATGCATTTTGAGCCAAAGTAATCACTAATTGTGACTACCTTCTAACGAAAAGTTCAACTTGTTGAATGTTGTCATTTCCTTTCTCTGTTTTATCATAATCTAAAATCATAATAACCCCCTAGCACTATAAATGTCTACTTTGAACTCCGATGGCTGCCTTATTGAAACTATCGGAGAACTTCAAATGGCCTTCGTTGTAATAACATATGTATTTCAGAGGTTGTTTGAAAATTTTATCTATCAACCCTTGTCTTTTTGGGTCTAATGATTTTTCAACACAACAAAAGTAGCAAAGGAACATCAGCTATTAACAAGAAAAAGCACATCGATCTTCTGCGAAGGTTCAATGTAAACTTCGTTGTTGGGCGTTTCGATCCGCATAAAAAGATTCTTACTTGTAAAGACCTACTCAGGTACATGCAGATCAAGTTCGGTGTTAGTTAATTTAGCCTTGATTTAAAAGAGGATTTAAAAAAATAATTACAAAAGGAAATCAAGACTATATTTGTTGACGAGCCGAAACAAAAGTAATAACACTAATACCATCATAAATAAACACATGTATTCCAAAATTAGTTGTTGGCTTTAAACGGTTTATGGTCTTCTCATATATTTTATAATGGTATTGAACAAATTTATCATGTTAAGGAGGGGTATTTGCAAAAAATACCAGTCGAGAGAATGTTAAATTTCGCGAGCCGTAATGAAAGGGAAATTCATTCTCAAGACTGGTATTTTTCGCAAATACCTCTCAAGAACATGATATAAAATTGAGAATGGAAATGGGGAATGTGTCAAAGAGACAACAACCCGACCAAATAAAAAAAAACAACAGCAGAAGGTCACAAACAGGTATATATCTGTTTAATTACACCGAATGTGAATATACTTAAACGCATTGATGATCGTGACGTTACAAGCGTCCAGTCGGATAGAGTATTTTTTTGCAAATACCACGGCAGTGAGGGTAAGAAAGGCATATCCTTATAGCAAATACCCCAGCGTCGTTGAAATGATATTCATTTGAAAACAGTAAATTGGTGAAAAATACACTGGCTATCAACCAATCAAAACCCCGGATTCTTACATAAGATGTAATTAAATTCTTAACACCTAATGGGAGCGATTGTGCTTGATATTCATATGATGAAGACATAATATGTCAATCAGTTTAATTGAGGTCTGGAACTGGCAAGTCAGTAACTGCTAGTAGTCCTTTGTTTTTATGTATCAATATCATTTTGTTTAGTTTCTTTTGTTGCCTATTCTGACATCGGACTCGTACTTCTTTTGAATTGAGTTTTACTGTGCATATTGTTGTGTGTTTTTTTTTATAAATATAATATCTTTATTGCAAAAATACACCCATGAGGGTCAACCAATACAATGAAACAATAATTTATACTATACAATGCAATACAATGAAATACAATGTAATACAATGAAATACAAAATAATACAATACAATATATGGAAAAATAGAACATTAGAGTTCAATTATAAATGTATGTAAAAAAACACCATCATAACCTTGCCTGACGCGGGTCTGACTCCCTCAGTTCTAAAGACTGTTTAATGAAGACTCCAATATGACAAACAAATTCAGGGATGGGGTTTAGAATGTGTTTAAGTTTATTGAATGCATCAAGATGCTGAAATAATGGTACATAGTCTTTTAGATAAGCAAAAAGATTAGAACGCAAAGATATGTTAATGTCACAATACAAAAAGAAATGATATTTAAACATTGGCTAGAGGTATAGAGGAGGGTTCAGATCTCAAAAATATGTTTAACTCCGACGCAATTTGGCGCCTGTCCTCAGTCAGGAGCTTCTGGCCTTTGTTAGACTTGAATGATTTTAATTTTAGTTTCTTGTGTATATTTCGGAGTTCAGTATGACGTCCGTTTTCACTGAACTAGTATACATTTTTGTTTAGGGGCTAGCTGAAGCACGCCTCCGGGTGCCGGAATTTGGCTGTTGTCTGCTCTTTGGTCGAGTTGTTGTCTCTTTGACACGTTCCCCATGTCCATTCTCTATTTTATTTATATGCCAAGTTTTGTTTCACTCAGGAAAGTGGTTACCGAAAGGGAAATATCCGGCGGCACGAACACCGATGGCAAAAACTCACATGACCTTCGGCCAAGTGAAATAATACAATCCGAACAGTATTGAATGATAAAATTGTCGAACCAACAATTCCTCCTCACTATAATAGACATACTGTATAAATTAAGTTCAGTGCTGATTTATATAAAAGTATATTAATTTCCTTTCACTAAACAGTTCAATTTTGATTTCGACCAAAAGATTGAGGACCGTTTATATCTCAATTTTTTATAAATAAGGATATACATCTTGATTAGAAACAGGTGTGTACATGCTGCACTGACTTGCACAAATGTGTGAGACATTACGGCGTTAGATGTTAGTGTGAAGGTTCTATCGTCTGGAGTTGGGAGTAGGATTGATAATATGATTAAATGCATATATTCAAAGACAAATATCAATGCTTAAAATAAGAGCTATGATTACTTTGATGTAAGTTGAAGAATTCGACAGGGAAATCTTTGAAACCTTTGAACCCCACCCTGTTTAGCTATACACAATTTTTGCTTTTCAAAGTCTTGTCTTTGGAGATAAAGGAGCATAGACCATGCTAGATAAAGATACTGTTTACTTTTATCAATAGCAACACATTGTAAGTGTAAATAAAGTAAGACGTTCTTGATTAAAAGACACAAAATACAATATCTCGTAACAAAACCGCTGTATTAAAAACTATGCGAAATTCAATTTTTTGTGCAACTTGCTTTAACAAAATGGGATCTAACAGCCATCTGATGAAGTACTTAAAAAAAGGACGGCCAACGTTATTACATTGCAAGTAGTATGAAAGAACTGTAATTTACCTCTTCATTTATTTAACTTTTCTGTTCGTTATACTCTTGCAGACAATTGTGAAATTTGGTATATAGACGTGTCGGGATCGTACAACAATGAACCAGCTACAAACATCATGAATTTTGAACTAATTGTCTTATGATTTTATAGCATCATTTGAAAAATCAACCGCTTATGAAATACAAATTTCGTAAATCGTATGATATAAAGGAGGTTGCAGCTGCTGCTCAAACTTTGTAAACCGTTGTCTGAGCTATAAAAAAAATGAGATTTGTCTACAAAACAGAATTGGATTGAGAGATATATTATAGGTGCTGACTTTATGTTTGATTTTTTCACTATACATGATTCTCCTTATTTGTCTTTGTACTATTGTGTTCCTTTTCGTCGTAGGCTCTTTTTAACGGGCTCCGCATCCGTGGATTAAGATTTCATTGCTTCGGACGTTCCTGTTGCGAATGGGCTCATTTGGTACAAAGTATGGTGACCGCATTCTTCTCATCGTATTTGATGCAACAAAAATACAACGTTTTGGGCGTATCTTGCATTTGATAAGCATCTTTACTTGGACAGTGAAGGTTTGTTAGACAATAATCTTTACCATAATTGTTTACTTGACAATAATGAATGCAAATTCACATAACAACTAGATCGTAGATTTGTAACATTGAATCAATAGATATATAGACCACAACACTTCAGCTCAAGTGTCCCTAGCGTATATATGAGTCCTACAAATAAACTACTTATAACATTCAATCTATGTATAAACTGACCAACTAAATACACCCCATACACATATAATACTGACTAATACCATCTACAAATAAACTTAACAATAAGATACATATACCGTATATCGTGTTTTTTTGTTCACGACACGTACAGGAACGCCTATTCTTAGATTAGCTGTGCTTCAATGTTTCGTAGATAAAACCGCTAATAATCGAGTTTACATTAAATATATGTACACTCAATTAACCCTAAAGGTGACATAGCATTTTTATATAAAATCAGTGCTTTGTGTTGATTGGTAGATCAAAAGAGTGTGGATAATTAATTGAGATATCTGTTTTTACAATAACGCTTCTCATACGTGTCATCAAATACCAAAAAAAACGACACGAAAAAAAATATCCCGATATACAGTAAACAATTACTTACACTCTAATATATACTGACCCAAAACATGCATATGCCCCATACATAAACTGACATATGGCATATATTTCCTGTATGTTTTAACATTCATTTAAGTAGTATCGGGATTTCGGTACATTCATATTTAACAACAAATATTAGTATCTACATATTAAGTCTTTTTACAACGATCTAAGTACTAAATACTATATTTCTGTTCTCAAACATTTCAAATTCATGAACTGTTTAAATTTACTGTTTATTAGAAGAGTTACGATTGTCGTGCAAGGTGATATGGTGGCAATATCAAGCGGGGTCTGGCCTTTTTCATTACAAATGTTGACATCTGCATTCCATGCAAGTAGTAGTTTTACAGTTTCTATACAGTTTGAAAATAGCCTCTCATCTGAATATGTTATATCATTTTGAATCATTCTCGAATATAAGTAGGAAATATAAGTATTATGGGCTATAAATGAATTAGTGTCACACGCGATATGTAAAGGTGACTGCCCATATCGTTGTTCACACTGAGAGACGTCCGCTTTGTTCTTCAGTAAAAGCCTCACTATTATACATGTCCTCTTGTACATGCCACATACAATGGAGACTCACCTTAACTGTTACACTGAGAAACATCAGCCTTGTTTTGCAGTAACAGTTTCACTATATCTGTATGTCCTCTTTTGCAGACAACATACAATAGAGACTGCTTGTCATATTTACACTGAGATACATCAGCCTTCTTTTGCAGTAACAGTTCCACTTTATCTGTATGTCCTCCCTTGCATGCAACATACAATGGTGACTGACTGTTAGAGCTACACTGAGAGACATCTGCATTGTTTTGCAGTAGCAATTCAACTGTATTGGCATGTCCGCTTGCACATGCCACATACAATGAAGACTCACCGTTACCGGAACATTAAGAGACTTGCGCTTTGTTTTGCAGTAACAGTTGCACTATATATATATATCCTGCTTCACAAGCCCCATATAATGAAAACCTGCCATACCTATCACACTGAGAGAAATCAGCATTGTATTGCAGTAACAGTTCCACTATATCGTAATGACCTTTTGTACATGCCACATACAATGACGACTCATCATTAGTGTTACATGTAGAGACATCAGCCTTGTTTTGTAGTAACAGTTTCACTATATCTGCATGTCCTCGTTTACAGGCAGCAAACAATGGTGACTGCTTATCAGAGTTACACTGAGATACATCAGCATTGTTTTGCAGTAACATCTTCACTATATGTATATATCCTCCTTCACAAGCCGCATACAATGGAGACCTTCCATGTTTATTACACTGAGAGACATCAGCATTGGTTTGTAATAACATTGTCACTATGTCTGTATGTCCTGCTTCACATGCATCATATAGCGGATACATTCCAATATCGTTAAAAGTTAATACATCAATATTGTGTTTAAGTAATAATTCCACTATATCCGTATAGCCTCTCTTACAGGCTTCAGGCAATGGTGATTTACGGCTAGTGATACACCTTGGGATATCAGCATTGATTTCAAGTAATAATTTCACTATATCAATATGTCCTCTTGCACAGGCCACATAAAATGGATCCATTTCTTCATCATCAAACTGATAAACGTAGCCTATGGTTTTTATGATAAATCTCACTGTATCTGTATGCCCTCCTTCACAGGCAACATACAGTGGAGACTTTCTATTGTCATTACACTGATATATATCAGCATTGTATTGTAATAACAGTTTCACTGTGTCTATATGTCCTCCATCACAAGCTGCATATACTGGAGACGTTCCATATTTGTTACAATGAGAAACATTAGCTTTGTTCTGCAGTAATAGTTTCACTATATCTGCACGTCCGCTTTCACAAGCTGCATACAGTGGGGAGTCACCATGCATGTTACACGTAGAAACAGCAGCATTGTTTTTCATTAACAGTTTTACTGTCTCTCTGTGTCCTCCTTCACATGCCACATACAACGGAGACTCTCCATATGTATTGCAGTGGGAGATATCAGCATTGTTTAATAGCAAAATGTTAACTGTTTCTGTTTGTCCCCCTTCACATGCGACGTACAGGGGAGACTTGTTATTACTATCATATTGGGATACATCAGCTTTGTACTGTAATAGCAGCTTAACTATACCAGTATACCCTTTTTCACAGGCAACATATAATGGGGACTTTCGGCAACAGTTACTTTGAGAAACATCAGCATTTTTCTTTAGTAATATTTCTACTGTATCAATGTGTCCTCTTTTACATGCAACATACAATGGGGAATAATGATCATTGTTACACTGTGAGATATTAGCATTGTGATCTAATAAGAGATTAACTACCTTTGAATGGCCTCCTTCAGATGCTTTATATAAAGGTGATTTGCCTTCTACGTCCGTCATATTCAATTCAACTTGAATAGTATCGATAAGAAATTGAACTAGATCAAAGAAACCTTTTGATGCTGATTCCATTAAAGGTGTTCTATATATACGATAATCGACTTTATCAAGATTCTTTAATATTTTTTTCGCCTTGACACTTCCCTTGAGATAAGTGAGTAATTTGTCAATGAAATACTGATATATCAGCTGTGCATTATGAAATGTACTTGTAATGACATAATGGCGTAAGTCTTTAAGCAATCTTCGGAAATACTCTCTCTCTGTGTCGTTTGATATTATTATCAGATCATCAGTTGCTTGAACATTTTGAATATCAGTAATAGTTTCAAGCAGGAAATGATCACGAATGAAAATAGATGATGCATATTTTATGAAACATTCTGTTAGGTGTTTGCCACATATTACAGCTGCCATTTGATTGATTTTGTCATGTATCATTTTATACACTTTACCTGTTTGTTTTATATAGGTCCCATCTAATGTAACAAAACCAGATTTTAGATCTTTTCTTGACATTTCTTTCTTCAAGTCTATTCCAAATTCTTCAATAATGTGTTTAAGTTTTGTTTTCATATCTTTTGGGGCTAAATTTAGTTTCAGCCAATCTGTATTGAATCCGTCTTCAAATAAAATACATAGTACAAGTGCACAAAATTGAACTTTATTTTCAAGAACAATGTGCGTTATATTCTGTGTAATGCTGTCCACAGGGGATGTGAAAAGATTTATGACTTCCTCGGATGTTTTATCTTTTGACAATTTGCACAACAGTGGAAAGAAGTCTACTTCCTGGTCAGTGGTGTGTATTTTCTTTTGAATATTATCAACCTGAATGTATTTTCTCATCATGAGAACTCTTTCTTCTTGCGTCAAACACAACTTATCTGATAATAAATTATATTCATTTTCTTTGAATAATGAAATTCGTTGAAATTGTGATTCTTTATATATATGAAGTCTACAAGAAATTAATAATTTTGGGCTTGACAACTTCAAAAAAGTCCCATCATTTTTCTGTTCAGCAATTTCAAATATTTTCTTAATTTTGTCTAAATAATCCCTCCATAATTGAAATGTCTGAATGTTAATTGTTTCCTTTCCACATATGTCATCAACAACAAAGACTTGTCGTTTCAGTTTATCATAATAAAGTAAAATGTCTGTTGGTCCTATTAAAACCGGTACTATCTCATAGCTAAACTTTTCACGTAAGTGTAGGGCAACATGATGTATGTTTGAAGATTTACCACAACCCGAACTGCCAGTGACAACAATACAGTGATTGTTTAGTAAAGCTCCTAGAATATAGCGTGTTGCTCTGGTTTCGACAAAAGTATTTTGGTCTTCTTCCCATTCTCTAATTTCTTGACTATGTTGAGCTACAAAGAAAAACAAATAATTACAACTGTTGATCAGTTTAGGGTAACAGGTATGTAAACAAGTTGTGCAGCGATGCATTTTTTTAAAAGAAAGTGTAAACCCTTAGCAATACAATGAAAAATCAAAAATCTAAGAAGGTACTAGTAACATATTTACTGTCGAATTTAAAGACAGTAAAATTGGGATGAAACACTTATCAAGAACGTAGACATAGGATCAACTGTGCCTTACAAACTTGAAATGTAATGATGTGTATTTATTTTGCCACGAAAACCGAACCGACGAATTTTCTCAAATGGTAAATAGATATAGGAAGATGTGGTGTGAGTGCCAATGAGACAACTAAACATGATTCTATTGGTATTTAATTTTATTATGTTATCGAATTCAATTTTGATTTAAAAAAAGTAGAACTTGATTAAGGTAGCTACACGTACTTTGCGACGTCTTCAACCGTAGTACATTTCACAAAATAATCAAACAGAATGTGAACCTCTGACTGCTTAAACACATGATAAAATTGAGAATGGAAATGGGGAATGTGTCAAAGAGACAACAACCCGACCAAATAAAAAACAACTTATTTTGTACATTATTATTGTTTCTTCTAAATTGTTCTAAGTGAATGTGTTTATAAGCAACTTGGATTTTGTTTTTACTGATTTGTCTTTCCTTAACTTTAAAACTATTGCTATTACAATTAAGTGGGTTTTATTTCATACCCGTAAGGAAATGGAGCGTCTTATATTGACCTAGCCATGCATCTTAACCATGTAAGCTGGATGGCTGGTCACATTTCTTGAATACATAAAGTTTTGTCAGTAATTGTTTAACATTTCACTGCGGTATAATACTGTAACGTTACTTATTCATCCCTTAGTTTTATCAGCTTTGTATTTACATTGTTTCATATATCAAATTTATTCGGTCATTGTTTGTTAATTTGTGTTACTACGTTTTTTGGTGGAGTTGAGCCATTCCAATTTATATTTTACAGTGTGTTTTTCTATGTTGTGATGCACTATTATTCTACATGAGGGAGACGGTTTGGTACCATTAATACGTTTAATCCCGCCGCTGCAATTATTATTTATTATTATTTATATGTCCTAAGTCAGGAATCTGGTGTTCAGTAGTTGTATTTTGTTTATGTGGTTCATACGTTTGTCTGGTTTCTCGTTTTGTAAGCTTGAACCAATCATTTTCTCGGAAAAGAACTGTTTTGATATGTAGTAGTTTGACAAACGCTAATTTTGATCATTGAGAAGCTAAATATTTCCTTAACAATACATCTTGATTAAAACGTTCAGCTGATTTTATAGAGTTCTCTCCGTGTAGTGTTAGGAACCACTTTAACATGTTTTGTATCTGTGCTATTTTCTTTAAAAGAAATATAAATGTACTCTCTATTGTAACCATATTGGCTTAGTTTCGTGACGTAAAAGGAAATAAGATACTTAATATATACTAGATACTCCAACTCAGCCTAAATTTGGCTGCAATGGATTAAGCTGTCAAAGGAGATTTTTTTCGTCAATAAAGCGAAACAACAAAATGATCTAATTTTGAAAAATTGTCTTAAATGCCTTACTTAGCTGAACAGTATTGCTGTTAAGAGTTAATCTCTTTTTATAATAATAATCAAGATAATAACCTCATATCAGATTTGGTCTAAATCCTTTTGATTTTGAGATATTATCCAGACACTGCATTTGACTCTTATGATTATTTTTTGCCATGGCGGCCATGTTTAGATTGGTCAAAACTTTGCTTACAATTTAATAACTAGTCACCCTAACCAACATTTAGATAAAGTTTGAAGGTATTTGACCTGTAGTTTCAAAAGGGAAGATTCCAGATATTGTTTATCACGACGATGACGACGACAATAGATGACAAGGATCGTCAATGGAGGTCATACGCTCACATGGTGTCCTTTGGGTCCATGTGAGCTAATTAAAATATGTTTTGCTATAAAAAAAAAATGCAAATGAATTAAGAACATCCAGGAACAAGGAACAGGAAATTTATAAAAATAACCACAGAATTAATATTCATGTCAACACCGAAGTGTTGACTACTGGGCTGATGATACCCTCGGGGACAAAACGTCTACCAGTATATGTTGAAGTGTCAAAATATCAGTAAACAGAATGTAGATATAGGACAGACCTGAAAAGTGATAACAAGTTACAATATAATTCAAGGTGTTGGCAAACAAAGTATTTGTGCCATGTAGTTTCTGTGAAAATTCAACAAAGTATGTGTTTGCCGAGCGGACACACGAACTGAATATATGTAAATATAATATTTTTTGTTTGGCTGTTGTCTGCTCTACGGTCGGATTGTTGCCTCTTTGACATGTTTGACACATTCCTCATTTACATTCTCAATTTTAAACACATTTTACATTTGATGTAGCATTCTTCTGTTGTTTTTATGTAAGGGATATAAGCCGATAACAGTCCATTCGGTAAAATATTAGACAGGTCCGAGACCTACGGCCGAAGACCTGTTCAATATTTTACAGAATGGACTGTTAGAACTAGAGATTGAAGAAACAACAGGAACGGCTTCCTCCGCCTCGTTTTTCGACTTATATCTCGAATTTGACTCACACAGTCATCTCAGTACCAGGATCGATGACAAACGAGACGATTTTTATTTTGAAATTATAAATTTCCCTCACCTTCGTAGCAATATACCAACTTCACCTGCATATGGGATATATATTTCCTAACTTATTCGATATTCAAGAGCTTGCAGCTCCTACTTAGACTTTGTGTCTGAGTAGAAAGTTTATGAACAAGGGGTATGTCACAGAACGTCTCATCTTTTTTTCAAAACAAGTTCATTGGAAGGTACCAAGACCTTGTTGGTAAATATTCCGTAACAACTTCAGAAATAATACACGATGGTCTTGATAAATAGATTCTGCGTACTGATGTTGTTTATCATCTTAACAACGTGTTTTATAGTTCTTTCATTTGTCTTTGTTCTATTATTAATATTACTTTTTTTGTTGAATGGTTTTATGTGATATCCGTTTGACGTGGCTCGGTACTTAACATATCGTCAATGTGTTTGTATTGTCTCTCATTTTTTTGGTGGTGTGTTCTGCATATGCGATTTTTTTGTATTTCTTTGGTTCTTATAACGTGATTTGTACTTTAAAAGATCCCGTCAGTATGATATGATTGTTCTATTATATGTAATAAAGATATATTTCTATTATGAGTTACAATATACTTGAACCACAAACGTCAAAATCATTCGATCGCGTAGTGGAATTAACTATTTGTGGATTCTTATAAATTATATATATAACTTTTGGACTAGTTTAAATCCCGGTCTATTTCTGAAATTTATTCTTACATACCTTTGATTTTTAACCATGTATGCTAACATTGCCCATTTGTTTTATTTTATTCCAAATATATGATTAAAATGAACAAATGAATATATAACAACAAAGTGCGAATCGGACACACGATCGGTTTGTTTGACAGATAAAATGCGGTAATTTCTTCCTTTTGTCTGCTTCTCATATTGATGGTCGTTCATAATCGAAGTGTTGCGTTATATGCAAATTTAAGCAATAATATCAGACTTTTAAAAAATATGTAAATCAACGTCAAAACATTGTTCCCTAGTTTATGAAGGAAGTTCTAGATACGCGTTTTTTACACAGGTTAAGGTTTAGGTTGTTCATTGCACTTGTATTGCGGCATGATCCATCAAATTTTAGAATGAATACTATATATTGTTTTTTTTTTCATTTTAATTGAAGTTTGACCTGATGTTAGGAAGAATTCGAGCAACACCAGAGGTCAATTTTGATAACTAAATACGGACGAAGATAAATCTTTTGAAAAATGAAATTCATAAAAGCAACAAAAACAAGACTTACAACGAACTTATTGAATTTGTACTAAAAAAGACAACCAAAAACATGTGAAAAAAATGACTGTGATATAAGTGTTGGTAGTTAAAAATCATTTCAAAGTGATTTTTCTCCTCAAGAAACTGTTTTGATGAGTTAAAAAAAATAACTGTATTGGAAGGTGGTTTTAATGAAATAAAAAAATGTCATTTTTTGTTTGGTTGAATTTTTGCTCAAATGATGAAAACAATTGTGGTAATTACTAGGTTTTTTATTTCAGTGATTGAACTATCATTACCCTGTAAGAATCAATTATGCTACCTTTAGCTGTCCAATATTTTTAAGAAAGGTGAGGGGTATTCCGAAAAACTTATTGGACAGCTGAAGGTAGCATAATGGTTTCTTACAGGTAAATGATACTCCAATCGCTTGAATAAAAGAACGGATAAAACAATAGTTTTGATGGATATAACGATCATGTGTTTCAAAGGTTATTTTATGTATCCAAAGCCTTGTTTCTATTTTATGTGAATTTTACTATTCATTTGTATATTGAGGGTCAATATAAAAAAATGCTAAATTTAAATTTATGACGTCATGACGTCACACCTAACAACCATGTGGGAAGCGCTGCAGCAGACAATTCGAAAAGAAAAGTTTATCAGGACATTTCAGGTTCTGCCATATTTTTTTGTAAACAAAACAATTTTCACGGCTATAGTCATATCGTTGATTTATGAAATTTTTTGAACCAAATGTTTTTTGAAAATGTAGCTTACACGTAAAAGAATAACCTCCAGCTTAAGAGTTTCCGTTCAATTACTTGAAAGAAAAATACCCACAAATGGACACGTTGTTATCAATTAAGTTGCACAACAGTACATCATAAAGTGCCTAACAAGACTTTGTGAGGTAGACGAAATTGACTTTAAAACGATCGTATAGACTTTTGACTTTTGATGTCCAAAAATAGGCAGATCGGACATATTATTGCTTCATTTATTTACTACTTAAGTTTTAAATTAATTGTAATTAACATTTTCCAATGAGACTGAAGTGTGTTTTTTTTTGTTATGATACATAACATGAATGATAATTCTACCTGTCGTAGCCGTGTGTAAAATGTATTTGACTTTTCCCTTAAAAATATTACTTGTTTCATGGAACAAAACGTCTTATTTGTAAATTTTCTCCTTTATCTCCACAATAGGCTTTTAAAAAATTAATCTATCAACTATGTATTCTGGATATTTTGAGAAAATAGAAGAAGTGGCAATTCTTACCTTGCATTGATAAAACACAATATTGACTCGTCCAGGTGTCCAGATTGAATGTAATTTTAGCTACCGTATACATTCATGCATATTCGTATTATTAATAGTCATGTACGAAAAGCATAAACACGTTTGAAGGTAAACTAATAACAACTTAATCCAATCAAACTGCCTACGAATTAACAACAATGACCAGTCCACATCATAAAAAATAATAGGGGTAAACTGGGTAGGGAGAAAATGTCAAATATCTTAAGTTCATTATCTTGCAATAACGAATAAAAACTTGTAAACCAAAAGATTTTCTAAAATTTCATAAACATGTCGTTATGTATTGGAATAGTTTTTGGATCTTTTATTTGCCTATGTAAGGTTGTAGAAAGTTTGGTCTTCAAAAGTCAATATATTTATTGACTTTATACCGAAAATATGCCTTTTTAAAACAACGAAAGTTTCACAAATAATACTCGACAACAAAGTAAAATTATTTTTCTAAATAACAGTCCAGCTGGTCATATTATTACTGGTGACCTTGGCATTGTTACCAATGAACAACTAAGAGCGTTGTTAGACAAAGGACCAAAATATAAAATCTCCCAGCCCATCAGCCCAGTCTGGAAAAAAGAATTTCAAGTTACTGATGGATGCAGTTGAAGACTATGCAAGAAAATGGGTAAAGTGCGAACCAGACGAACCAGAACTGGACACTTTGTCTGAATGGATTAAAGCTATTCGATCATGCATTCAGAGGCGCATACAAAAACTACTATGTGCATCGTCACAATACAATTACAGTCTAGCTGGTCATATTATTACTGGTGACCTTGGCATTGTTACCAATGAACAACTAAGAGAGTTGTTAGCCAAGGGACCAAAATATCAAATCTCCCAGCTCATCAGCCCAGTCTGGAAAAAAGAATTTCAAGCTACTGATGGATGCAGTTGAGGACTATTCAAGAAAATAGGTTATGCGCGAACCAGACGAACCAGAACTGGACTCTTTGTCTGAATGAATCAACGCTATTCGATCATGCATTGAGGATGCGGATGCTTTATCGTCTTTGCATGACAAATATTTTCCAGCCGATAAAACCTCTAATAATATGTAAAAAACATTATTTGCAATGTCTCACTACAGAGCTTGGAATTGATAAAACTACTGGTAATCCTACATATTCATTTAACAAGGATGAAATTTTACAAAATCATAAATCTGTCCTTCTTTCTTTTGGTATCAATATCAAAGAAAACAAAGAAAACTTGCCATCATTATACTGTACCCCTAAATTACACAAAACTCCATATAAAGAACGATACATAGCTAGGTCTTCAAAATGTTCGACTAAACATCTTTCTAAATTACTGACTAATATTCTATCTACAGTTAAAGATGGGATTAAAAAATATTGTAATGAGATATATTCTATACCAGTGGTGTTAACCAGATGTGGATTTTCAAAAACTCGAAAGATGTACTGCTTAACCTAGGATCTCAATCTTTGCAATTTTACAGCAACATAAAAACTTTTGATTTTTCTACGCTATATACATTGTACTACTATTCCCCATGCTCAGTTGACAGATCGACTTCACCATCTCAAAAAACAGAGCTTTTTCTATAAAAATGGGAATCGTAGATACAAATTTCTTGTTTTTGGTTACAATAATTCATATTTTGTAAAGAATCACACTGACTCTTCCAGAAAATATACTGAAGATGATATTATAAAAATACTGGACTTTTTGATCGTCAATATAATTGTTGAGTTTGGAGGATTTATATTTCAACAGACAGTCGGTATTCCAATGGGTACTAATTGTGCACCCCTGCTGGCTGATTTGTTTTTTGTACTCATATGAAGCAGAATTCATTCAGGACCTTTTAAAAGACAAAAAGAAAAGCACCTTGCAAAATTCTTTAATTTAACTTTCCGATATATTGATGATGTTCTGTCATTGAATAACCCATACTTCATCCATTACTTACATCTAATATATCCCAGTGTACTTGAAATTAAGGATAGTATTGATACTAGAAGGACTGCTTCATAGCTTGATCTTTTCCTCAATATTGACGTAGATGGACGATTTCACACGAACATCTATGATAAACGGGACGATTTCAACTTCCCAATTATCAATTTCCCATTCCGCAGCAGTAACATACTATCTGCCCCTTCGTACGGTGTTTACATATCACAATTGATACGTTATTCACGTGTTTGTTCACACTAAATGGACTTCATATACAGGAGTGTGCTCCTTACGCAGAAACTACTCCAACAAAGTTATGAGGAGGACAGATTAAATTTGACACCCCGTAAATTGTATGGACACCATCACGAATTTTATGGATCCATACGATGTGTCTTTAACCAAACTAGCTAAGGACATTTTTACCACATGGTAGATTGTGGTTTGTCATTATGTCTTCTAATCTTTTAATTACCAAAACGTGACTTATGCCCTATTGTGACTGTTTTGCTGAATGTGAATTCGCATTACTATAAGACGTGTTACGGTACTTGTCTATCCCAAATTCGTGTATTTAGTTTTAATGTTTAATGTTATATTTGTAATTCTCATCGGATTTTGTCAAATGTGTTGACGTCTTTCCTATTATATTTATGTGTTATGGAAAGAAAATTAATCACCGCTTCATTTATTAAATTTAATTTTGTTCGACGTAATCTGTACGATAATTTACGTTTGAAGTTGGATTCATAACAAACTGGACACATATATATATTATAATTAATTGATATTAATAAGTATTGCAGTATGCATTGTGTTTAAATGTAATATCAGTATTTAGTTCTAATATAATTTTAAATCTATCCGAATTCTATCTTACTTTTGAATTATAGTTTTTCATATGTGACGATGTTCAGATGTTACATGTTTTTTGTGTGACGTCATTTTTGCGATTTGTTGCGTTTGGGCCTGGACTGAGACGGGTGTTTCTGTTCTGTGTTGGTCTTGGCATTATGTGTTCGGGTTCGGTTTGGTTAGTTACATGTTTAAAATACTTCAGTTTCATTATGTATATCTTTTTTATATTCATTTGATAAAATTTACTGTTTGCAATAGCATTAATTGTTCTAAATAACAAGGATGTTTTTATCCCAAGCATAAAAACATAGCCGTATGTGACACAACCTTTTTCAACTTTCGTTCTTCAGTGCTGTACAACTTTGTACTTTTTGTCAATTTCGATCTTTTAAATTTGGGCGTCACTGGTGAGTCTTGTGTGGACGAGACGCGTTTTTGGCGTATTGAATTTTAAACCTGATGATTTTTGTTATCCATTAATCATGTCTTTCTTTGTATAATATGTTCTCCTATTTATTTGTATTGTAGTCTTGTAATATTATGTTGTCATTTCAACGTTATATTTAAAAAAATATTCTGTACCAAGTCAGGAAGATGGCCATGGTTATATTATTGTTCGTTTCTCGGTGTGTTACATTTTAACGTTGCGTCGTTTGTTTTCTCTTATTTTTTTGTTTAAATTCTCATTGCGATAAGACGTGTCACGGTACTTGTCTATCCCAAATTCATGTATTTGGTTTTGAATTTATATTTGTTATCCTCGTGGGATTTTGTCTGATGATTGGTCCGTTCCTGTGTGTGTTGCATTTCAGTGTTGTGTCGTTGTTCTCCTCTTATATTTAATGCGTTTCCCTCGGTTTAAGTTTGTTACCCCGATTTTATTTTTGGCAATGGATTTATGAGTTTTGAACAGCGGTATACTACGGTTTGCTTTTATTTAAAACATTACAAACAAAATCATACTGATTGATGCAGTGGTATTGTCATTAACTGCGTTTGAGTGAACAGCGGTACAGCAAACTTCGAATTCCCTCACACAATGTTATCAAACACTATAATTTAGTTTAAAGTAATCATACCTCGAATGTTCTTTGGAATATGATCTTCATCTTTCTTTATCAGTTCTCTTTCAATGCATTCTAAAATTTAAACAGTTATAAATCAATGCTCTTCAGGCAATATCACTTTTGATTCTCTCGTATAAAAAGGATAATCCACATCTAGCTTTTACCAACATATTATAATAAATTAAATTGTTTTTTCTTCTGTTAATCTTCACAATGTAAGTTCTTTGTAAGAACAATGAAGTAACATTGTCATTGCATAATATAAACATTATAAGGAGTATTTAATACTATTTGTATATTAAAATTGATGTACATGCATAAAGATAAAACATACAGCTATGTACATCGATTTTCATCTTTCTTCAACCCTTCCACTAAATTTATTTTCATGATGGTTCTGATAGTTGCGTCAATTGAGAGAATAATTTAAAATGTTTGCGTTACATATGCTTTTTAAAGGTTTTAATGTCCTGTGTATTTGTTCTTTAAATCGCTTGTTTGAAATGTACCTCCAAACTTTCATTATGAGACATATTTTGTATGGGCGTCAAGTTGGTTACTTATTACCTATTCCCTATTCGTTACCCATTCCCTATTCCCTATTCGTAACCTATTCGTTACCTATTCCCTATTCCCTATTCGTTACCTATTCGTTACCTATTCCCTATTCCCTATTCTTTACCTATTCGTTAGCTATTCCCTATTCCCTATTCGTTACCTATTCGTTACCTATTCCCTATTCCCTATTCGTTACCATTCGTTACCTATTCCCTTTTCGTTACCTATTCGATACTTATTTGATTTTAAATATCCTTCCCCCTTTTTAATTATGGCATGGAATGGTTTAATATGGCTGCCGTTACCATGGAAACGGCACAAATGTGAAAAAAATCAGTTTTTGGTTTTGGTGAACTGTTTGGATATGCTTCAACTCAGAATCATCATATTTTAAAACAATGTAGGTGCCCACTATATACAGGTGTTGGATGATTTTGGCGATCATTGGAACTACTATGTTGCCATGGAAACTACACCAAAATTTTCAAAATTCTCAAAATGCTCAAACTTCATGAAACTTCACAGTAATGATGAGCAACATTGGAAGATGTGGCATTTGGAGTTTGAATTTCCAAAATAGGTCTTGTTACCATGGAAACAATGCAAAAAGGTCAAAAATTTCAAAAATAAGAATTTTGAGCAAACTCGATGAAACTTTACAGGAATGGTAACTGGCATAGGCAGAGTTGGATTTTGAAGTTGGAATTTTCAAAATGGCCGCCGTTACCGTGGAAACAGCAAAAATATCCAAAATTTCAAAATGTTCAAAATTATTGAAACTTTTCAAAAAATCTGTAGATGCTCTCTTTGACTTTGGAATTGTCAAAATGGCTACCGCTCACCTGGCAATAGGGGGAAGGGTGCCATCTGTTATTGCTAGCAATTAAAAATCTAGTTGTTAATACTCTTATATCTGGTAATAGTTCTAAATTTGTTGAGGTAAAATGATCTTTTTATGACCTATTTATATGTGTTTGTGCTCAACCGATCCTTTTACTTCATGTTCGATACGCATTTTTTCCTTATTTTTTTTTTATACGTTCTACCTTTTAACTGCTTGATGTCTGTATGTTTGAAGATGGACCTTGGTTCGACGGGATGAATTCACCGTGTTAGCGCTTGCATAAAAGAGAAGATGTGGTATGATTGCCAATAAGACAACACTCCACAATAGACCAAAATGACACAGTAATTATCAAATATAGGTCACTGTACGGCCTTCAACAATGAGCATAGCCCAAACCGTGTAGTCACCTATAAAAGGCCCATACATGACAACCTCACACAATTCAAACAACAAAACTGACGGCCGTATTTCATATACAAAAAAATAAACGGGAAACAAATATGTCACACAAAAACAAACGATAACTACTTAATTGCAGGCTCTTGTCTAGGGACAGGCACATACTAACATAATGTGGTGGGTTAAACATGTAAGCAGGGTATACATCGTTTTGGAGCATGCTATAACCTTGTTTAATTCGTTCCATCACTCGCTTATAATTCGCTTATAATACGTGTAGCATTCGTGGCACCTTTTAAAACATGATTTTCAATTGTTTTGTTGTCTCTGGTGGTAGATTTTGGTTCTTAGAGGTGATATAACTATATAAGCGCATTTGTACCCGTTCCAGCGCTCGGATAATACCCTGTTAAATATTCGTTACTTATTCGCTTTAAATACGTTTGTTGTACGTTGCACCTTTTAGAAAAGGATTTTCATTTGTGTTCAAAATCTGGTGGTAATAATGTGTTCTTATAGATGAAATACCCCTATAAGCGCGTATGTACCCGTTCCAGCGCTTAGATAATACCCTGTTACTTATTCGTTCCTTATTCGCCTTTAATGCGCGTGGTATACGTTGCACCTTAAAATAAATCGTTTTTTAATTGTGTTCATGTCTCTGGTGGTTACAATGTGTTCTTAAAGATGAAATGACCCTATTAGAGCGCATGTACCCGTTCCAGCGCTCGGTTAATACCCTGTTACCTATTCGTCACTTATTCGTTACCTTTTCACTAATAATACGTTTGTTGTACGTTGCACCTTTCAGAAAAGGACTTTTAATTGTCTCCATGTCTCTTGTGATAACAATGTGTTCTTAGAGATGCAATTACCCTATTAGCGCGCATATAACCGTTCCAGCGCTCGGGTAATACCATGTTACCTATTCGTTACCTATTCGTTACCTTTTCACTTATAATACGTTTGTTGTACGTTGCACCTTTTAGAAAAGGATTTTTAATTGTGTCCATGTCTCTGGTTGTAACAATGTGTTCTTAGGGATGAAATTACCCTATTAGTGCGCATGTACCCGTTCCAGCGCTCGGTTAACCCCCTGTTACATATTCGTTACATAATTGTTTCTTATTCGCTTATAATACGTTTGTTGTACGTTGCACCTTTTAAAAACGATTTATTTCAAGTTGCTGCGCATTAAAAGCGAATAGGTAACGAATAGAATAGGTAACAGGTTATTTACCAAGCGCTGGAACGGGTACATGCTCGCCAATAGGGTCATTTCATCTGTAAGAACACATTGTTATCACCAGAGACATGGACACAATTGACAATCCTTTTCTAAAAGGTGCAACGTACAACAAACTTATCATAAGTGAATAGGTAACGAATAGGTAACAGGTTATTGACCGAGCGCTGGAACGGAACATGCACGATAATAGGGTCATTTCATCTATAAGAAGAAATAATTACCACCAGAGATATGAACTTAAATGAAAATTCTTTTCTAAAAGGTGCAACTTACAACAAACGTATTAAAAGCGAATAAGTAACGAATAGGTAACAGGGTATTAACCGAGCGCTTGAACGGGTACATGCGCGCTACTAGGGTCGTTTCATCTCTAAGAACACATTATTTCCACCAGAGACATGAACACAATTAAAAAACGATTTATTTCAAGGTGCAACGTATACCCCGCGCATTAGGAGCGAATAAGGAACGAATAAATAACAGGGTATTATCCGAGCGCTGGAACGAGTACACACGCGGTAATAGGGGTATTTCATCTATAAGAACACATTATTACCACCAGAGATATGAACTTAATTGAAAATCCTTTTCTAAAAGGTGCAACGTACAACAAACGTATTATAAGTGAATAGGTAACGAATAGGTAACGAATAGGTAACAGGGTATTAACCGAGTGCTAGAACGGGTACATGCGCGCTGATAGGGTCATTTCATCTCTAAAAACACATTGTTACCACCAGAGACATGGACACAATTGAAAATCCTTTTCTAAAAGGTGCATTGTACAACACACGTATCATAAGTGAATAGGTAACGAATAGGTAAGGAATAGGTAACAGGTTATTGACCGAGCGCTGGAACGGGGAACATGCGCGCTAAAAGGGTCATTTCATCTATAAGAACACATTATTACCACCAGAGATATGAACTTAATTGAATATCCTTTTGTGAAAGGTGCAACTTACAACAAGCGTATTAAAAGCGAATAAGTAACGAATAGGTAACAGGGTATTAACCGAGTGCTGGAACGGGTACATGCGCTCTAATAGGGTCATTTCATCTCTAAGAACACATTATTTCCAACAGAGACATGAACACAATTAAAAATGATTTATTTGAAGGTGCAACGTATACCCCGCGCATTAAAAGCGATTAAGGAACGAATAAGTAACAGGGTATTATCTGAGCGTTGGAACGAGTACATACGCGCTAATAAGGTTATTTCATCTATAAGAACACATTATTACCACCAGAGATATGAACTTAATTGAAAATTCTTTTCTTACAGGTGCAACGTACAACAAACGTATTATAAGTGAATATGAAACGAATAAGTAACGAATAATTAACAGGGTATTATCCGAGCGCTGGAACGTGTACATATGCGCTTATAGAGTTATATCACCTCTAGGAACGCAGATCTACCACCAGAGACAACTGAAATCAAGTAGTTATCGTTTGTTTTTGTGTAACATATTTGTTTTCCGTTTATTTTTTTGTATATGAAATACGGCCGTCAGTTTTGTTGTTTGAATTGTTTGAGGTTGTCATGTCTGGGCCTTTTATAGGTGACTCACAGTTTGGGCTATGTTCATTGTTGAAGGCCGTACAGTGAAACAATAGTTGATAATTTCTGTGTCAGTTTGGTCTACTGTGGAGTGTTGTCTCATTGGCAATCATACCACATCTTCTTTTTTATGCAAGCGCTTACACGGTGATTTCATCCCGTCGAACCAAGATCCATCTTCAAACATACGGACATAAAGCTGTTAAAAGGTAGAACGTATAAAAAACAAATAAGGAACAAATGCGTATCGAACATGAAGTAAAAGGATCGGTTGAGCACAAACACATATAAATAGGTCATAAAAAGATCATTTTACCTCAACACATTTAGAACTATTACCAGATATAAGAGTATTAACAACTAGATTTGTAATTGCTAGCAATAACGGATGGCACCCTTCCCCCTATTGCCAGGTGAGCGGCAGCCATTTTGACAATTCCAAAGTCAAAGAGAGCATTACAGATGTCTAGTAACATTTTTGCAAAGTTTCATTAAGTTTGAACATTTTGAAATTTTGGATATTTTTGCTGTTTCCATGGTTACGGCGGCCATTTTGAAAATTCCAACTTCAAAATCCAACTCTGCCTATGCCAGTTACCACTCCTGTAAAGTTTCATCCAGTTTGCTCAAAATTCTTATTTTTGAAATTTTTTACCTTTTTGCATTGTTTCCATGGTAACAAGACCTATTTTGGAAATTCAAACTGCAAATGCCACATCTTCCAATGTTGCTCATCATTACTGTGAAGTTTCATGAAGTTTTGAGCATTTTGAGAATTTTGAAAATTATGGTGTAGTTTGCATGTCAACATAGTAGTTCCAATGATCGCCAAAATAATCCAACACCTGTATAAAGTGGGCACCTAAACTGTTTTAAAATATGATGATTCTGAGTTGAAGCATATCCAAACAGTTCACCAAAAACCAAAAACTGATTTTTTTCACATTTGTGTCGTTTCCATGGTAACGGCAGCCATATTTAACCATTCCATGCCATAATTAAAAAGGGGGAAGGATATTAATAATCAAATAATTATCGAATAGGTAACGAATAGGGAATAGGGAATAGGTAACCAGGGTTTCCGCTGGCGGTCGCCATTTTCGCAATTTGCGAAAAAATAATAATTTTGGCGATTAAAATTCGTCATTGGCGAAAGAATTTGGCGAAAGAAATATATATAACGATTTATTTTCAGCCATCTTGTTTATTTACTTTTTTCGGTTTTCTTTAACTTTACCGATCATTCAATACTTTGAATTCACCTTGAACTCGTTAAGATTTTGACAGAAAATCAATAATCAGCTGATTGCATTCATAGCTATCGACATCAAAGGACTAATTAATAAAGGTGTTGATTGTATAATATGACAAATGATAATGTTAAATGGCTTCTGTCACATGTCACAAAAGGGAATAATTAACTATTTTACGACGCACGTGTTTGAAGCAAAATTTTTACGCTTCCTCTCCTTCTTTAAAATGATAGTCAGAAAAGAAAATTGTTGTTATGACGAAAATGTTCAAAAGCAAGAAAGGTCTCTGATTTAAAACTTTATCATTCAACTTTCAAATAGATCATTGATTTGAGTTTGTACTTCAAAGTAGTTTCACCTACACACGTGTTTCAAGCGTATAGTTTTACTTATTTACGATGGTCTAGAAAAGGAAACTGTCAAACTGTCGTTATGAAGAAATCTATTCAAAATGTTACCCTTCAATGTAATGACCACACCTTACAAAAGGGATCAATTCCAAGTGATAAGATGCTTTGTATTGTTGTAAAAACCACTTCTTATTAAGGGGGGGGGTCTGGAAAAAAGGAAATTTTTAAAAGAAAAATATAATTGTGTTATTTGGCGAAAAAAATAATAAAATGGCGAAAAAAATATTGTTTTGGCGAAAGAGGTGGCGAAAAAAAAAATTGACCCAGGGGAAACCCTGTAGGTAACGAATAGGTAACGAATAGGGAATAGGGAATAGGTAACGAATAGGTAACGAATAGGGAATAGGGAATAGGTAACGAATAGGTAACGAATAGGGAATAGGGAATAGGGAATAGGTAACGAATAGGGAATTGGGAATAAGTGACCAACTTGACGCCCATATATTTTGTTGCATTATTTTAAAAAGATATTTTATATTTTTCGCGCGGCAAATCAATATTAAATAGCATGCATGATTATTATATCTTTATTTCAATTTTAAAGAAAAAGTAGTAATCTTATTATTATACATAGACTTGATTCAAATAATGTGATCCTTTCACAATACTGTTTTAACAAAGTTAAAATTGTTTGTATTTCAACTCACTGGTGACATGTTTGCTTTGTGTTAGATCTTAAAATACCAATATAGTAATCTGATCTATAAATCTATCGATTGTAACATTTTTTTCGGGTTTATTCATACTTCATCATCATATCAGTCAAATATTATACATTTTATAACATTTCTAGTTCTGAATATTAATCAGCATATGCATCAACATGATATTGTGACTGCTTTTCTTATTGAAGGTCTTTTTGAGATAAAAAAAAATACAGTTTGCATTTAAGGGAGGATTTTATATTTTGAGACTGTCTCATTTTCTCAAGAGTAGATTTTTTAAAGAAAATTGCAAAAAACTAAAATTTTACCTCAAAATTTTATAACTTTATCAATATTCAAAAACTTACCAATTTTTTCTTTATTCTTCTATATTTCTTCTTTCTGAACATTGATGAAAAAGAACAAAAGCTCAGGCAAAAATATCTCTGCACTTGTTTAACTATATATCAAGGACAAGAGATAATCCCAAATGAGCAATCATTTTTATTCTGCTGTGCAATCTTCATCAGTCCTGAAGCAAAAAATAAAATTTTAGCTTAAATCAGTAAGTAATGTAAAGGAGAGCTAAAATTTTAGCTGGTTCTTTTTCAGACCAAAAGCTAAAATTTTAGCATCCACAACTTAGATAAAATTTTAGCTTTGCAGAAAATTGATAAAATTTTAGCAAACATGTATACAAAGATAAAATTTTAGCATTTGAAAAAACATTATATTGCAAAGAAAAATAGACTTTAGCGTAGTTACATGTATTTTAACACCACAGATGGCATTACCCCTGTTAACCTTAAGTTTAATTGATTGTTGGTTGTTTAATGTTCAGTGGCAACTAATTCATGCACTTTCAAGACAAGAACAAATAAATAGACAACAGGTAGGTCCTGTATTAGGACTTGATGAGGAGGAAATTTGGACTATCACCATGATCACTGGCTTGTAAATTGGATAGCCCATATGATCAGAAATTTGACCTTTCAAAAATCCACCTATGGACTGATCAGACATAAACAGTAATAAATGCTGAACAATTTCTCATGGTTATCATGGTTATTGGTAAAATACAAACAAGTGGTTATTAAAATATTTTACCTACCTACCTACCCTGTTTCAAAACTTAGGGTCGGAAAAGGGCAAACAAACAATATTTTAATTTAGGCCTCAATAGATGGTTTTCAAGTCAATTTAAGGTAGCAAATCTAATGACACAGCCAACTTTTGAGCAAAAGAACAGCATATAATCAGAACTTTCTGAGTGACGAGAGGTTAACTGGATGAGTCTTCACCATTTTCTGTTTTTTATTTCTGGTCCTTCATGGAGATTAACTGCACCAACTGTTTTAGGCATTTTGATTTTTCCAGTTACATTAACAGGTAAATCAAATCCTGATATTATCACACATTATTCTGTTTTATTTTCCTGTCGTTTACCAAAATCCATTTGGTCTATGGATTTATTAGGAATAAATTTTACCTTGCCGATGTTGTAGGCTTTCCTCAGTGTTATACCATCTTTTTCAACTCACAACTCATTAAAATCATTTATTCCTTCTAACTTGTGTGTAATCAGTTTGTGTTATGAGGTGTTGTTAGCACATTTAGAGACTTGACATCCAGCAACACCTGTAAACAGAAATAATAATGAGGGGAATTATAAACCGTTTCAAAGGTCATGTTTTCAACTTCAACAAAATGTGTGTACATTACAGCATATATCAACATGATATTTTGAAGAAAAGAAAAACATTTTTAACTAGAGGCTCCAAGGAGCCTGTGTTGCTCACATGATATTTTTATTTACAATTGATGCATGGAATAATGCAACCTTTATACTTTTGCTCTAGTTTCAGAGATACATGTATGGAAAAGTCAAAAACTGCATTTTTTACCTATGTTCTATTTTTAGCCATGTCTGCCATGTTTTAGGCAGACAGGGTCACTGGACACATTTTACATTTTAAAAAAAAAAAAATACCATAATGTTTATTTGGGTCCAAGTACATTTAAATTTGTCTCAGTTGTTTCAGGAAAGATTTTTGAAAAAGATTGCAAAAATTTACGAAAAATTGTAAAATTTGACTTTAAAGTGCAATAACTCCTTATGAAGTCAATTGTCAATTTTGATCCTGTTCACTGATTTGTAGAACTCACTTTGCTGAACGTTATTGCTGTTTACAGTTTATCTCTATCTATAACATTATTCAAACTAGAGGCTCTAAAAAGCCAGTGTCGCTCACCTTGGTCTATGTGAAGGAAGCAGATGGTTTCATGACAAAATTGTGTTTTGGTGATGGTGATGTGTTTGTACATCTAACTTTACCGAAAATTCTTGCTGCTTACAATTATCTCTATCTATAATGAACTTGTACCAGTAGTTTCAGTGGAAAATGTTAGTGAAAATTTACAAATTTTATGAAAATTGTTAAAAATTGACTATAAAGGACAATAACTCCTTAGGGGGTCAATTGACCATTACAGTCATGTTGACTTATTTGTAAATCTTACTTTGCCGAACATGATTGCTGTTTACAGTTATTAATATCTCTATCTATAATAATATTCAAGATAATAACCAAAAAACAGCAAAATTTCCTTAAAATTACCAATTCAAAACAGGTTGTCTGATTCATCTGAAAATTTCAGGGCAGATAAATCATGACCTAATAAACAATTTTACCCCCATGTCAGATTTGCTCTAAATGCTTTGGTTTTTGAGTTACAAGCCAAAAACTGCATTTTACCCCTATCATCTATTTTTAGCCATGGCGGCCATCTTGGTTGGTTGGCCAAAATCCTGGACATACCCCACATCCCCAAATTATCATTAAAGAAATATAGTAAGTGTAAGTAAAAAAAAATTGTGCAAGAAAAAATATTGAATCATAATTTCCTGTTGATATGCACATCTGCATAGTATGTCCTTATTATCTACAAAGTTTCATGAAGTTCTGTTGTGTAGTAACAGAGGAGTTGCAATGACACTTTTGCAGAAGTACATTAACACTTTCGCTACTGAATTTATTTTTTTCGCGGGATTTCCTGGCCGAAATATATTTGCACGAGCCATTTGCCTGACCGGGATTAATTTGACATGTGCTTCAGCAAAAACGACCTGGTAGTTTGGGTCATTGAAAACTCGGCAACCATAGCGAGTTATGCGGTCAAATTTTGATAAAATGTAGATAAATATCATAGGTTGATCGTCCGTAACCTTTTCATAGAGTGAAAATTAGTTTACCTTAAAAACGTGTGTTGAAAACGTAGATTGATTGAGTCGGAAGATAATTTTTGTCATTGCCTACCGTCATGACCGTATATCACTTTCACTTCCATTCGGCAACATTTCTTAAGCACACGTGTGATTCGAAATTCTAATTCTATGAGCTACTGAATTATTTTCTTTCAAAACCTGTTTCCGTTTTCGTTTTCTTGGCAAAAATACTTGTAAATCGAGACTGTCGTTTACGTAGATTTTTGGCCGCCATTTGTTTACGGTTTCGAAAGAAGAAAGATAACTCGGGTTCGATAACGGACAATAACTCTTCCAGACGAGTTGTATAATACCCCCAGCGTTGATGTGCGATTACTGAACTAGTTAAAAATATTGTTTAACTGCAATAATAATCGATGGGACTTCTTTACTTTATGACTTAATCCCAGTAATGCCTTAATTCTTCCACATGTGAATGAGATAAAGCTTTCCAATAAATAAAAGTTAGTAAATAAACCCATTAAGTGATTTTTTTCAAAGTTCTAAATCCATGAAATTTCCAAAAAAATTGATTTGGGTCATGGTGGTTTTATAATATATAAAAAATATTTAAGCATAAATAAATGTACAAGAAATAAGCAAATATTCAGCTGTATAGATCTCAAGATAAAGAGCCTACTGAATTATTTATTTTTTTGAAAATTGTTGAAACTAAGTAGTCAAAATTAAGGATGTATAAGATAACATGAAATTGACAAATACATCAACTGATGTTTGTTAAAGCAGCACAAATAAATACCAAAAGCTGATAACTAATATTTTATAAATTTATTTTCATCATAGTTAAATTTATTAATCACATGCAGTAGAGGAAAAGGATAGAAAATATGCAGACAACTACTGGGTACTGTTTTATTTAAACTCATGGTATGTACACACAGATGCAAGTCGTTGAAAACAATTGCCAAAAGAGATTAAATTAATAAATCATGTACATGTTTTACTGCAAAATTCAGTTTTAAAATTCATTGATGGAAAGCTACATCAGGGAGCGGATATAGTTTGTAATAACATTTGGAAGCTATGAAATTTGTTTTAGTTTATATTGCTGTGTACTCATTGAAAAGGAGGATTCATATCATAAATTTTGATTTTGAAATTGAGTGAGGACAATGGAAACTGTTTTTTTTTTTTTTTATTTCTGTTAATATTGTTGGGTTATTTAATGGAATGATTTGTCAAAAAGTGAATAAAAATTACTTGAGTGAGGTTGTTATTAGAATATAACCATTGTATTAAACCAGTCTATTAATTAATCTATTGCATCCAGCAGCAAGTGTTACTTACAATATAAGCCTATATATTAATGTGGTATGAAGATACCCTGCTTATCATGTGTGCTAGTCCCATTAACAGTGTAAATTTTTAAAGAAGCTGACTTACAAGGTGACAGCTACAAGACCCTGATGTGGTACATTATCCCATTTCAAATTTGATTACTTTTTTCTCTTACTTTTTACTACTACATGTATATGACTTGGCATCTGAGAGAAGAAGCAATTTATATACCATTTAAAGTCACTTTTTGAACACGAAAAAGATGTTTCCTAGTGTTAAAAATGGTTGCTTATATTGGCATTACAAATTGTAATAAACTTTAGGCACTGCTACACTGGTCATTCATCTTTTGTGTGTGCAACATGAGGGGGGATTTCTTCCTCATAATTTCCAGAACAAAAAATTGAACCCCTATTGTTTTCAGAAACATACAGGAACAGTATTATTTTACAATAATAAATGATGCAATCTCAAGATTAATCAGAAGCAGCAGACAACACATTATGTTATTTCACTTTGGGGAAAAATCACTACCCTTCAGCAAATTTTTTTTCCCCCTTCCCAATTCTAAAAAAATAATTTTCCCTTCCCTTCCAAAACAATTTTTCTATTTCCACTTCCCTTCTTTTACAATATTTTTTTAAATGAGAAAGAAAACGATTTGTTAAAATAAAATAATCATCTTGGCATTTTTCAGTATTTTTTTTCTCTGTCAACAAAGAGACATATATAGTATACATGTCTCTGGTCAACATAATTTGTTTTTCAAAACAAAACAAAATCTAAAATTTTTGTATGCTGAACAAGACTTTTAAAAACCTCTGTCACAAGACGAGATACATCATGGAAAATAAATTTACATTCGATTAAAATACGAATAAGATTGCAGAATATTGTCTCATCTTTCGAAACCACTTTTATGTAAAATAATAAAGCTTTGAGATGTAACAACACGTGTTTTATGAACCACACTATTTATAGACTCAGCTGTCAATTTTGTCAATATCCGGTTCTATTTTAAATGAAATTGGACTTTCGTTTTGTCGACCGTAGTACATACTGCAGTACAGCCTTTCAATAAAAAGAAAGAAAACCCGTAGCAATACAGACTCATGACTCTGACTCAATCGGTAATGAAAGGTTGACTGTCAAACGGCAACGAGAAATAATAATTTACAGTCGTGCACCTGATGGCGACAATCAAAGTCTCGATTTCAGATTGTTTTACAAATATCCTTCTAACAACTCCAAAATATACGTACAATAACTACTTTTGTTCAAGTTAAGCCACTTTCATGACCGCAGGTCAAGTTTTCTAAATGTTTCAACTCGAAATGAAACTCTTGACCATGATTCCGCCATTTTGTTTTTCACGAGTTTTTTTTTCCCTCAACAATCTTTAAAAAAACATATTTCAACAGTGTTTTTACGCCCGATACTAAAATATCGAATGCATTTGATGTTTATCATAACATCCATGAAGCAACGGGGCCAAGAAACATGTTTAAACATTATTTTTACTGTTTGCACTGGGACCGTCTAAAAATAGAAATATTCGGCATCTACACCGGTGTGCCAAAAGGATACATTCGGCATCTACACCGGTGTGCCAAAAGGATACATTCGGCATGAAAGGGTTAAAGCAAATAAGTTCAAAGGGGAGTAACTCCTAGAAAAAAATTGAATCGTAATTTCCTGTTGATATGCACATCTACCATGTCTACATAGTTTGTCCTTATTATCTACCAAGTATCATAAAATTATGTTGTGGGGGTAGGTATAATAAGGAACAGACAGACAAACAGTCAAGCAGATGGATACACACACCAGAAAAATTATCTTAATATAATATCACACATGGGGCTTCAAACAACATGCCATGGATCATTTTATCCAATGCTTTAATTTTTTCTGTTAAATATGGGTTATGTAACATGTGCATTGGCGGATCCAGGGGGGGGGGGGTCTTGGGGTTGCAACCCCCCCTTTTTTTTTGGCCGATCAATGCATTTTAATGGGGACATATAGTTGAAACCCCCCTTTTTAAAATGGCTGGATCCGCCCCTGATGTGTATGTGAGCCTGAGTCTGTGACTCGTCTAACATTTTGTCATTATCATGTCAGATTTATTTGTGAAATGAAATTTACTAAAGAGAATCAGACTGTCTCTGAAATTGTGTATAGAACCAGATTTGCTTATTTTAACAGGTCACATTTAGATCACGGTGAGTTTGTGTTGTAATTATGTTTTCTGATTGAACAATGTACATTTTGTTAATTTACCTGTTCTAGAGTCAAGGACAGTTTTCATATCAGCTGCTGTTACAATGTTTTTTTTTCAACTTGCAACCCAACTTTTTATCTTTTTGCGCTTATTTGCCATCTTTGAATCACAATATGACTTTCCTGCATGGGCCTCAGAGTAGCAATATCCCTGTATATTGATCCCTATGAAATATAAGATATGCATTACTCTGCAATTTAAATATACACAAAATAACTAAAAAGTATTGTATAATAGTTTTATCACATTAGATTAAGGCAAACTACAGAAATAGGAAGAAAACTAAAAAAAATAGCAATTTTACCATTTGTAAAGGGGCATAACTTTAGAACGACTAAAGTGACGCCCCCAAATATTCAAACTTGATTGTGTTTAGTGGTAATAAGCATTGTATAACAGTTTACTAACATTTGGTTAAGGCAATCTAAAGTTAACTATAGTTGTTAATTTCTGTGTCAATTTGGTCTCTTGTGGCGAGTTATCTCATTGGCAATCATACCACATCTTCTTTTCTGAATAAATAGTTAGAGTACAGACATACAGTGGTTGTTGTTTGTTTACAGTCTGTGCCAAAAACTATTTGAATAACTAGCCCTATGGGGTAGTAAAAAAAAAAATACTAGCCTGAATTTATATGTACTGGACCGGATAAAATCTGTGTCCCAGGTGAGGATCACGAAGTGATCCGAACCAGCTAGGGAGGTTTGGGGGCATGCCCCCCCCCCCCCAAGAAAATTTTGGAATATTAGATGTAAAATCCTGCATTCTGAGGTTACATTTTTGTGTATAAATCTTGTCAAAAATGTAGAGTTTTTTCTCCATATTATATGAAAAATTCTACTTTCCTTCAATAAAAACCTTCTCAAAACTGTTGACAAAACTGACTCCATTCTTTGAATTGAAGACAAACATGTAAATGTAAATTAAATGTATACATGTAGATATAAACCCCTTGCCATCACATATTGTTTATTCAAATTTGACTTTGGAAAGTTAAAGAGATCACCCTTTCTGATGCAGACCAAAAATAGAAGAAAGCTTATATCAATTGATTATATATTTATTCTTCATAATTTTTCATGATTTTTTTCAATTTGCTGAACAACTCCTGTTCAGCAAGTTCATTTTCATCTTCACTTTTTTCACCACTGTCCTCATCCTCATCTGTACTGCAATCTTCTTCTTGGTTGATAACAATCATCAGAAAAAATTATATATTAAAACCTTGTAATATTAATCATTTCAATTTGATGTGGATGTACATCATGGTTGAATACAAGTAAACTGCGAGCTACTGCTCACTGATGATACCCCGCCGCAAGTGGATAATATTAATAGTGTAAAAATATGCAAGTGTTCGGTAAACAGGAAGTTGTCGAGTGATGAATCTGAAAACGCATCACACGGTATAGCTAACTTATATTAATCCTGAAACCAAATTTCAGAAATCCTTGTATTGTATTTCCTGAGAAAAATGTGACTAAAATTTTCAACTTGGCTATCATGTGTAAAATCGTACAAGTGTTCGGTTAACAGGAAGTTGTCAAGTGATCAATCTGAAAACGCATCACACAGTATAGCTGACTTAGATAAACCCTGAAGCCAAATTACAGAAATCTTTGTATTGTAGTTCCTGAGAAAAATGTGACGAAAATTTTCAACTTGGCTATCATGTGTAAAATCATACTAGTGTTCGGCAATCAGGAAGTTGTCAAGTGATCAAGCTGAAAACGCATCACACAGTATAGCTGACTTAGATAAACCCTGAAGCCAAATTACAGAAATCCTTGTATTGTAGTTCCTGAGAAAAATGTGATGAAAATTTTCAACTTGGCTATCATGTGTAAAATCATACAAGTGTTTGGTAAACAGGAAGTTGTCAAGTGATCAATCTGAAAACGCATCACACGGTAAAGCTGACTTAGATAAACCCTGAAGCCAAATTTCAGAATTCCTTGTATTGTAGTTCCTGAGAAAAATGTGACGAAAATTTTCAACTTGGCTATCATGTGTAAAATCATACAAGTGTTCGGTAAACAGGAAGTTGTCAAGTGATCAATCTGAAAATGCATCACACGGTATAGCTGACTTAGATAAACCCTGAAACCAAATTTCAGAAATCCTTGTATTGTAGTTCCTGAGAAAAATGTGACGAAAGTTTCGTGGGACGGACGGACGGACTGATGGATGGACTGACGGACGGACAGACAGCGGTAAAACAGTATTACCCCCCTTTTTTAAAGCGGGGGTCCTTTTTTAAAGCGGGGGTATAATTTAAAGCGGGAGTATAATAATTACAACAACTTTGGACTATAATAATTTGCATGATATATAGTAATTAGTTCTCTACAAAGAAAAATAATTTATGCTGTGTTGTGTATTAGAATTAAGATATTGCATAAATTTATATCTTTGCTGGTTCTCATTCTTAAAAGTATTTATGTTTTTTTTTTAAATTACAAATATTTGAATGCTTTTATGAACTATGTGATGTATTTTAAATACAATAAATACCTGGATGTCTTGACCAGCAGCTGGTGTATCAATCTCATCATGACCAACCACAACAGTTTCTTGGTCGACTGTGTTTGTTTGGAGTGTCTCGGTTAATCGTGATGGTCTGGAATAGCCAACTCTCCTTCTTCTGTCTGAAGGGGTAATCTGAAACAGTACAAATTATTTAAAAAAAATAAACAGTGTTTGTCAGAAATTTTAATTAAGTTTACAATTATTCAGACTAATATGTAATCAAAGTGGAGCTTAAACTTATTAAAACTTTGTCTTGAAAGAGCTTAACAGCATGGGAGAAAATACATAAGACATTAAGTATGTGTTTTAAAAGGCATACAATGATACAGTGAACTGAGGACAGTAAGTATTGAAAATAAGTAAACAGGAATAAATTCAACTTTGAGCTAATATTATCCAATTTTTTCTGTCATGCAGACAAAAAAATAATTTTGAATGAACAATTACCATCCAGCTTTGGGTCAAACTGCTCAACATTATCAGTCTCAATTTCGACTTGGATCAAGTCCTTCAATGTGTCCGTCTTCAAATGACCCCGCCTCTTGCCTTTGCTGAGTTTGATTCTGCTGAATGTAGTTTCTTTATTGACACTTGTTGGTGGTAGACTGAGCAGAGCATCTATAACAAGCTTTATATTGTCAAGGCCATCCCTGAATGTTTCAAACACAGATCCCCATGTCAAGGCACCATCTATAAGTCTGTTACTGTACCTAAAAAATTAATACACAAAATTGTAAATATTCAATATCAGACATATATGGATATTTTATTTTTAAAAATATTAAGATGTTCAAGGCAAAAAATTGGAGTAAATGAATACAGAGTTAGGAGTTGTTTACCCTAAAGGTAACATTAAGCTAAAATTAGGTTTTTATAGAATAGAGAATGGAAACATTGTGCCAAAAAGACAACAACCCAAACAATGAGCAGAAACATTAATTACCTTTGATATATTAAAGATTTCAAAATGGCCCACTCTGTGTTAACTTCCTCTATATCCATGCCTGACCTTATTAAGGTGGACTTGAGATTTTTCTTTACAAGATGAATCTCATGGTCCCCATACTCTTAAATGACAAAAAAACTTATTCATTAAACATGTTAAAAAATGAGAAACATATTTTTGCTTGCACCATAAAACACAATTTGCTTATAGACTGAGATATTGATGATTACAGGTATTTATTTAATTACTTTAATATTATAACCTGTACAATCAGAGACAGTTATGCTATGACATATATGCAATTACAAGATAACTTACTTGGTTTGCATATTTTTAGAACTTCTGTAGTTGCTTTGATCTGTGCATGTCCATTATACAATGTTAGGTTCTGTTTCTGCAGAATCAAGGATAGTCTGTTTAAAGGTGATATGATTTCCTAAATGAAATGCAATTAATTAAAATTCAATACATATATATAAGTTTGTCATATACATGGAAATTTAAATATGCAGTTCATATTCACATTCATTATTTGTAAAGCAGTAATTACATTGTACATATAAGAGTAGTAACAATTGTCAAAAATCAAAACAGACATGTCAAGATAAAGAAAACCAAAAATCAATAAAGCAATCTTAAAAATATTTTGACTTCTAAATGTATGTTTTTAATAATGATTTAGTATTCTACATGTATACCTTTAAATTTAACATGAATGTGACAACCGCTACATCAGTTCGAATTTTGGCAAGTCCTTCAGCTTTTGGATTTTCATGTGAAGCACTTTCTAGGTGAGCTTTAAATCCCCTGTAACCTTTGATAATAACATTTATTGCTCTAAGCATGTGTGGCATCCAACGAGTTCCTCCTACACGGGGTGGAAGTATTTTCGTCATGTTAAGTGCACTGAAAGCTCGTTTTAAGGCTTTCTTCTGTTTGGGACCTCTGCGGTACAAGTAGTAAAGACCTGTAAAATAGTTATTTGAAAATTTGACTTAACTTTAAGACATCTTCTGTAAGACTTTATGTAAATAAATTTACATGATTAATAAATAAGGGTACAATGTATGCCATGGTGTATATGTATAAATTTTTGACATTAAATTGCTATACATCAATGCATGACATACATTGCATATGCATACATGTAAAATATAATAAGCTAAATGCATTTGAATTGAATGAACTAGGACTTTTTAATCATGATAATTATTAATTGTTTTATTGCCAAACATAATAACTTACCAAGAAGAAGAGTTATGGTTTTATCATACAATTTAGATGACTTAATAGCATCCTTAAAGCTTAACTCAACTCTGTGAGCCAAGCAATGAGTAACAACTATTTCTGGGTTTTCTCTTTTCATCAAAGCAGCCACACCATTTCTTATACCTGAAAAAAATATGTCTTTAAAACAAACTATTTTTGTAACATTACATTGACACTGTACATTAAATTAATTTTAATCATATACTGTAAAAATGTTTTAATTCCTTTATCATGTTTAGAATTTTTTCAAATTCTATATGTTTACCACGGTCCATGTTTACTTTAAATCAATATGAAGGTCTAGATTGAGGTTCTTTCATTACACATGTTTCAGTATAATATTCTTTTAATTTTTTAGGTCATTTGTCTTTTCTTTATACCCATTATTTTGTATTCTTTATATTATATGAACATGATGAATGAAGAATTTCATGTTTATAAACTAGTACGTACATACACTGTCACACATATAGCTACAGAGAACATATACACATTTGCTACGCACCAAGCACATGTGAAAATAAATAACTGTATCTACACCTCATTATTTTATCTATATGGATAAGAAAATGTGGCATGAGTCAGAGTGTCAATGAGACAACTCTCAATCCAAGTCACAAATTGTAAAAGTAAACCATTATAAGTCATAGTACAGTCTACAACATGGATACCATTTTTTCTACTGTAAATATAAAAAAGAACATGCGGTATGATAGCCAATAGGACAACTATCTACAAAAGACCAAAATGACACTGACAGTCATTAACAACTATAGGACACCGTACAGCCTTCAACAATGAGCAAAGCCCATTCCAACCCCATCCACATTGTATATTACATAATAAATAAATTAAAAAATAAATTTACCTTGCATGTTTGATGCACCGTCTGAGCAAAAGCCAATAAGTTTACTCCACAGTTGGTTGGTATTGTCATCTGAATTTTCAAAGCAAACAGCTTTCATGTAATTAAATATGTCCTGAGATCCTGCAGATTCAGCAGTACCCAAATCTAAAAACTTTTTAATTATCTTTCCATTTTGGGCACTTCTTACCCACAATGACTCATATTCATCCCCCATGAAGTCAGATGACCCATCACAGGTGAGGCTCAGAAATGGTGTTTTTTTCAAAAGGTCTCTGGTCTCATTTCTGGAAACACTGGCTATATTTTTGACAAATTCACAGGCCTTTTTGTCATTCAGGTAGCTATTGCCAACATCAAGACCTTTATCCAGTTTACATATAACATTATAAGTTTTAAAGCTAAGATGATGTTTAGCAACAGCATGGGCATTACGAAAGAGAATGCTAAGTCTGTCATATTCAGTTTGTTTTATAGAGTTAATGGCCTTTGCAGCCAGTGAATTCTGAGGAAGTGGCCTCTCGGCAACAGATGTTGCACTGATGTGAGGGGAACTGACTTCATGATTTTGGATGGTGTCAATCCTAAAATTCGTACACCCAGATAAGAATTTCCATCCCTTTCCCTGCTCCTTACAGTATGTACAATACATAACGGAATTCTCATTATCATACTTCAGCCAGGGACGACCGTCCATCCAATGGGTTTTGAACTCTCTGACGCGCTTGTCCTCGTATTTTTTCTTTGCTTCTGTAACTTGGTCGGAAGTGCGAGACAGTCTTTTTGGTGCCTTTCCAGGTCTCGCACTATCCGACCACCTCAACAATGAAGCCATGTAACGATGTAAAATTATGTGTGTACTTTTATCTTTCGATATGAAAACAAAACTGGCACCACTTCTTCATAAAATTAACGGTAACCAGTGACCAGTCACCGAGGTCGTCCTAATAACCAATCGTCTAAATACACAAGATGTCAAGCGGACAGTTACGAATTAATGTCTTCCGATGCAAAAATGAACATTTTTTTTTTATTTTCTGTTATGATTATATTTTATTTAGTTTATGCAACACAAATTAATCAATAACTACCGAAATTTGAAATTTTGAAAACACGTGGTACTGACCGTTTTTGCGCTTTTTTTTAATTTATTTTGAACAATCGGTTATTAGGGAGACCGTAAAAACTGGTTTACGCTACTTTTGCAAGGAAGTGAGTATCAGTTTATTGATCTATGGCGTTGTATTGACACATTCGGCAGTTAACTTACGGTAACGATTAAAAAAGTGCACACAGATATGCACTAGACCGGTCGGACTATCGGCAGTGTACTTTTTACTAGTCCGAGCTTAATTAAAGTAGACACGGGCTTCGGGCTACCGCTTAACGTCGCAGACTGTGTTTATGTGTTACATATTTGTTTTTCTCTCATTATTGGTTCATTTATCAGGCTGTAAGTTTTCTCTTTTGAATTGATTTACCTTGCCATTTCCAGGCTTTTTATAGCTGACTGTGCGGTTTGGACTTTGCTCATTCTTGAAGGCTGTACTGTGACCTATAGTTGTTACTTTATGTGTCATTTGGTCCCTTGTGGAGAGTTGTCTTATTGGCAATCATACCACATCTTCTTTTTTTTATAAACAAGGGTTAAACTTAAAGCACCTCCACTATGGCCTGGGACATAAAATAAGTTTATGAGTATACATACATGTACGTAACATTTGTACATTTGTACATCTAGAATTATATCAAGGTTATAACAAAATGCACCCAAATTTTCTTTAGAAAAAGAGCAATAACCCTTCAAATGTTGTCTGATTAAATTTCTTGTTAGAAAGCTTTTGACATGGTGAACAATTTTACTACTTTAGTTTTCCCAAAACTATAATTATATTATTTTATAGATATAACTTAAATGATATCTCTAGGTTGTTTTTTCCAAAGCAATGTCTCAAGAAACATATGTGCTTCAGTGTTCCCGCCTGCCCTAAATAGAAGGGCGCCCCGCCCTTGGTGCCCTTACCCCCGCCCTTCTGTCCTCCAAAGCCAAAGAATGCCCCCCTCTGCCTTTTCAAAAGATACATTTTACAAATTTCATGCCTTCTGGCGTTTCCGGTTAAATTGTTACCTGATTGTGTAACACTAATTAACTGACAATAGGATTAAGTTAAATACTTAATGCCTTAGGCAGTTTTATCACCTCTGCTAATGATTGTTCACTGCTAATTAGTGGATTTAAGATAATTGAACAAATACTAGATATTTAATACAGAATGAAAATGCCCACATGTGATAGCCATTTGTAATGTTTACGTATCATAGCATATGTACACATAAAAAATATATTTTTAAATAAAATTTACAATAATTTAAAAGGCATACTAAGTTTTGACTAAATTGGAAGATTGGTATAAACGTTTTGTTTTATAACCAAGAGTATGAAATTAAAAGAAGAACTAAAGAAATTTGTATTTGAACATAACAAGATTGCACCACTTCCTGTTTTATTTCTTGTATTATAATCCTCCTTACATAGGAGCACTTAACAAATGCTTTTATTTTTTAACCATAATGGAGTTTACCTACTGTAATATATATGCAATGTATTATTGCATCATTATAATATATTCATCTCTTGTATCACCTGTTATATTTATAAAACTCCCTGCTTAGAAGCACTTTGGTGTGCACTTCTTAATACTTTTTTGTAACAATTTAAATGATTACAAGTTAGGTAACTTTAAATAACACAAATACTATATGTCTAAACAAGTAATTTTAATGTAGACAATTTAATTACATAACAAATTCAATTTTGTTTAGCTCCATCTTTCAGAACTACTTGTTTATTTTTATAGACTTGTATAATTAAGTTATATAAATTATAAAATGAAAAAAAAAAGATTTTTTTTAAGGATTTTTTTCCTAATCAAATGCACAGTTTGCATAAATTAACATCAATTAAAATGATATGCTTTGTGTCATGGTATGATAATTTGATAATAAAAAATCTTACTGGAACCAACACTTGGAAAACATTAATTTCTGAATAAGGTTAAAATACAAGTAATGTTCTGCAGCTGAGCCTAGCAATATATACATGTATTCAAGGTTATTAATACACTGCCAAACAGTGCCCTTACAATTTAGGTTATTGCGCAAAAGTGCCCTTTCAGACGAGTAGCACCCTTCTGCCCTGAGATTCAAGCTGGAACACTGTGCTTTAATAAAAATAAAGATTATAGCTAATTTCCTAATGCATGAAGGGCAAGACTTTTTTTACTTTGTTTGTATATTGTACAATAGTAATTTAGATAACATCCAATTGCTTTTAACCATTATATTTACAGGTTTAGGTTTGCCTATATTTATTGTATGAAGATGTCAGTCTTACGTTGTACAAAGCTTGGGTAAACGTTTCAAAATCAAAATTCTACTCTACAAGAAATTAGCTGTAAGATGAACATTAAACTACTGTCACTTAGCATGCTTAGGGAAAATATAAAAAAAATCAATGAAGGATAATAAACTTAATTCAAATAGTTTGGGGTGGGGGTAAAAATTGCTGCAATTTTTCTTTAATTGAAATGATTTTATACTTTCCTGTGGTCAATCTATTTTTCCCAAATTAAGTTAAGAGGAGAGTAAGGGGGTCAGTGTTTATCCTACATTGAACTTTTGATTTCGACCCTAATCATGCTAATTCTCAATTGTTGTCTTCTGCTTTTACCATATAAAATTGAGAAAGGAAATGGTGAATATATCAAAGCGACGACCACCCGACCATAGAGCAGACAACAGCTGAAGGTAACCAATGTGTATTCAATGTAGCGAGAATTCCCGCACCCGTAGGTGTCCTTCAGCTGGCCCCTAAAAATATGCATACTAGTACAGTGATAATGGATGTTCGAATTATACACAAGAAACTAAAATTTTAAATCATATATTTACTTAGCACAATTTTTTCTGTAATATACATTGTATGTTACCTGTTCTTTTACTTCTCTTACTTCTTGTAAGCATAACCAGATATGTCCACAGTGGTACATGTAGCATGCTGCATTATCTGATAGAAGAACAACGTCTTACTTTAAAGAAGTTGATATTTATAGTCATTATAATATTCTCAAGAAGTGAAGCCACACACGACCAATCCTGTTTCACAGATTCTAAAACATGGGTGAAAATTGTATGCTGAAAAAGAAATGCACAAGACAATTTTTATAGATGTAAATTGATACTGAATTCATTCCAAATAAAAGACTACATGTACATTTATTTATATTCATTTCATAAGAATCTATTTCATTAGAATCTTAAATCAAGGAATTTTTTGTTTTTTATAGTTAGTGTGATACATGTACATTTAAGAACACAATGAAAAATAATATAAAGTTCCAATTGATCATGTTTTATATATATAAAAAAATTGCTAAACAGTTTCAAACTCAGAACAACCTTATACATGATTTACAAATAAGCATATTTTGGTTTTCCCGTTTGAATGATTTTACACTAGTAATTTTGGGGCCCTTCATAGCTTGCTATTCGTTGTGAGCCAAGGCTCTTTGTTGAAGACTCCAGTTGGTATTACTTATTGTGCAAACAGATTGTGGGGACAGATACAGCATATTGATTTACCTGAAAAAAACACATCTCAGTGATATCATAATCAACTCTCCTTCATTGGCAGTGTCCACGGCTGGTTCGTGGATAGTCTGGCAACCTCCATGCAGTCTGAGGTCTGTCAATGCCGCGGCGTTATGTCTTCATTACATTCAGCGAGCTTTCGAACACTTTTATCCTGATTACATACAGGATTAAATCCCACATGAATGGGTTAAGACAGACTTATACTGCCCTTCATGTCTGGAGGGACCATCTCGTCTGCCATTTGTTATTGTTGTTGTGCAGACTACGCGCCTTTTTTTAAAAAGAGGTAACCAAGCAAGGGAGATAAACAATACGGTGAATAACGCGTTTCGATGACTTTACTTTAGTGAATAACATTTTTCAAATAAAAATTTCCAAACTTTTTATTCATTGAAAGAGAAGATATGTATCAACTGATTACAAATATAAAAAAAAATGTGTGCTAGGCATCTGCTGTTTACAGAAAATCAAATATATCGATGTTGACCTACTTCATGTACTTTCAATGCCATTACACTGTTGTATATATGCGGACGGCGAATGCATTCAACCTATTTTTTTCAAGACAAATATGGCATACATCGATGTAATACTATGGTTTTGTCACTTTTATAAATGATTACAAAGTTCCCAAAATTTCACCATATTCCGTGTTTATGGACTTATCAGTTTTTATTTGATTTGCCTCTTACACGGACCTGTACTTAAAAGGTCGTATTACCTCTCTAAAGAACAGCTTGCAGTCTTCAATCCTATTAATGGTCAAAAAAAGGATAAATTTTGTAATTTAGCCACTTTGGTAAATGTATACACAGATAAAGGCAGACGGAAGTAACTATTTTTGCGCCAGTTTTTGGGTTACACTAATGTCCTGACAATGTCCTGACAATGACCTGACAATGTCCTGACAGAAATGAAAATGCTTAATTCTTTTTTATTATTTGAAGGATTTACTTGAAATTTGGAATCAAGCAAGATGAGAACTTATATTTTATAAATAAAATTTAAAAAAAATAAAAAAATATTTTTAAGAGTTAGAAAACTTGACCTGACCAACTTGACTTTGAAACTACTAATGTCCTGACCGATATGAAACGGCTAAAAAATGTTTTATTATTGACAGGATAGACTTCAAATTCGATACCAAGGAAGATTAAAACATTTAATACAAAAGTATAAGAAAAAATAAGAAAAAAAATATTTTCAAGAGTTAGAAAACTTGACCTGACCAACTACGTATTCCCGTGACTAATGTCCTGACCGATGTAAAATGCTAATAACTTTTTTGTTCTTTGAAGGTTCGACTTCAAATTTGAGGTCAAGGGAGATTCTAACATTACAAACAGAGATATAAGAAAAAATATTAAAAAAACTAATGTTAAGTGTTAGAAAACTTGACCTGACCAATGTCGACTCTGCATGTCCTGATCAATGTAGAAAATGTTAATAACTTTTTGTTATTGAAAGAATTGACTCAATTAAAGTTCCTTACCAAGGGAAATTATAATATTCATAATAAAAGTTTATGAAAACAAAATTTTGTTAATTTTTTAAATGTTAGAAAACTTGACCTGACCAACTTGATCTTTATATCATGAAAAAGTGTGAGGTAAATTAATTTGTTTTTTTAGTATCTCAGATCCGTTAAAATTATAAAAAAAAACATTACCCCCTACTTTTGCAAAATACTCCTTGAAGAATAAATACCAACAAAGGAAAAAAAAACAACTACCAGAAGAGAAAGAAAATGTAGTGCTCCTTAACATCCCAATCCTTTTTCGTCGTCTGTAGCATGCTGATGCAGCCTACGTTTTCTTATGCGTAATCGAGAAATCTTTAAACTACTGCAAATCATCAAAATGGCTTTCATAAAGGAGCAACCACTTGTCTTAAAAAAGGGGTGTGAGTCAGATCTTTTTTTCGCGCTAACGTTTTTTATTTAGTTTTTACGATGCTAGCAATCAAATTTTATTTATTTTACAATATTTAACACTATAATGTATGGTGAAGTTCTGGATTCCGATTTTTTTTTAATCATCTAAATGACCAAAATAATTTTTTTTATCAAATTTGAGGATCAAAATATTAAGCAAGGAACCCCCACCCCCTCTTTTTAAAGTCAAACGGTTGTTCTCAATCCGCAAGAAAACTGTCCGAAAAAATTTCATTCGGTTCTACGTAATGAACATTTAAATGACACATAGTTTACAAGTGTGAACAAATCTCATGCACAGGTAGCTAAACAAGGTGTATGGATGTGAACAAATGTAATGTGAAACCAGTGTGCATTACGGTAAACTAAACGTAAACATGTTTACTGTACATGGATTTTGGTGTGAACACGGCCTAAGACGATCTTGCTTGTGCAATGTAAACGCGAACTGGTCATTTTAAGATCAATTCAAATAAAGATCGCTCCAATTTCGTTGCCAGTGTAAATGGGGTGTAAGAGAAATTGGTTATCAGAGATTTAAAAAAAAAGACTTCTGTTGTTCACGATTTAAAAAAGATAAATGCATAACATAATGGTTTGATTTCGGAAAATATGATAAGCCGTGTTTGATTTATAGTGTTTCAACAAAATACTTTAATAATTTCTCGTTACATTGAAGGTTGGTGACCTTCTGCTGTTGTTTTTTCTATGGTCGGGTCGTTGTCTCTTTGATACATTCCCCATTTCCATTCTCAATTTTATTTAAAAGAATACACGACATAGGTCGTCAGTCAGCTTTTATCAATGTAGGATTTTAAACAATCATACACATGCAAATTACCTTAAGTATATGAAGGTTATAATTAAACATAATTTAACATCAAATATCTATCATCATTACCATATTCTCCGGATTAAATATCTTATTAAGACAAAAACTGACGAGGTAAGGACTGTCACAGGAATATGTTGAGGGTATAAACTAGATTTTTTTTTTAATTTTAATTTAATCATAAATAAACAGATAACTCTTCTAATATTATGATAAAATTGAGAATGGAAATTAGGGAATATTTCGAAGAGACAACAAGCAGAGAACAGCCGAAGGCCACCAATGGGTCTTCAACCGTCAGCGAGAAAATTCCCGGTGCACCCGGAGGTGGTCCTCGACTGGCCCTTAATACAATTGTGTACTAGTTCAGTGAAAATGGACGTCACACTAAACTCCAAAATATGTAAATGTAGTAAAATTAAAAATATACAAGACTATCGAAGGCCAGAGGCCATGCGGTTCCAGTTCCGATCAGCATACTACTCTACACTAATGTAGACTAGTTTGTGATATCGAAAATCCTTGGTGTAATAACTTTTCAGTAATACAGAGATTTCTTTCGTTGAAATTAAATACGCTACACGAGCGAATCGAACAAAGATGGTGACAAAGGTACAATGGTAACAATGGACAATTAACAATGGGAAATGAAAAATCATCTCTTTTATCATAAATTTTGGTATGACTGAGCTTCCCGTTAAAGATATCATGATCCAGGAAAGGGTGTAGTGTTCATTGTTAAAAGTGAGAATGGAAATGGGGAATGTATCAAAGAGAACACAACCCGACCATAGAACAGACAACAGCATTATCTTTATTTAAAGTCAGTTCGGCAGGATAAATTTCTTAAAGGTCTTTGCTTATATCGTAATAAATTGTAACAATACAGAAGCAGGTCCCCAATAAGCGGTGCACACTTAGTGCCGGCCATAGGAATTCCGTATAACTTGACGATATACGGAAAATTACGTGTGCGACAGAATTTGTTTGTCACCCTCAAAATAACATTTGTTCTCAAAATAATTAAACATTCATCTAAGAAAATTAGATCGAAAATATACCATTTACAATGCTCTTAAACGGGTTGATGCAATATACGAAGAAACTATATGTAGAAAGGGCAGAAACAATAGTTATATCACATTCCATATAATATGAACAACAATACTATTTGCTAATTTGCACCAGCCACGAGGAAGGACTTAACTCAAAGTGTTTTTCTTTTCTATAATGGATGTCATGTTGGTTCTAGTGCATGGTCAGTAATCACTAAATATATAGATTTTGATATACATGTGACTATACATGTACTATTAACTCAATTTATATTTCATGTTTTTGTCAAACGTATTTCTATTTTTATTTTTGTTTATTGTCTATTGCAATTGTGTGATAAAAAATCAATGTACTGATTATGCCTGTAATGGGTCCACTATTGGAAATAAAATATATCTTATCTTATCTTATATTAAGAGACGTTATTAATTAATACGTGTATCGCCTGTTGCAATCAAAATGTTGAGTTTAACTATAGTCCGACAAAAACCTATTGATAACAGAAATTCAATGTATACATAACAAAGCATTTTTATGCCCTACCTACGATAGTAGAGGGGCATTATGTTTTCTGGTCTTACGTCCGTTCGTCCGTTCGTTTGTCGTACCGTCCGTTCGTCCGTCTGTTACACTTCAGGTTAAAGTTTTTGGTCAAGGTAGTTTTTGATGAAGTTGACTGAAGTCCAATCAACTTGAAACTTAGTATACATGTTCCCTTTGATAAGATCATTCTAATTTTAATGCCAACTTAGAGAATTTATTCCAATTTCACGGTCCAGTAAACATAGAAAATGATAGTGCGAGTTGGGCATCCGTGTACTGTGGACACATTCTTGTTAATAATAATTCGGAAGAAATAAATATTTTAGTTAAAATTAATAAGAATGATAGCTGAACGAAGCTTTATTTCAGCGGTATTTGTTAAAGGGGCTGATCGATAAGACGCGCGTGTTCAACATCATGCAAGCATGGTGAAATGATTAAGTGGTTAAATGCTTGATAAGTGAAATGGCAGCTTTATTGTCCGTTTACGCCTACGCAGGTCAATTCAGTTAAATGATGCACTGTCTATAGTATTTCTCGCACTTATATCATCAGAAAAACGCCAAAGATAATATTAGTAACATTTCAGTATTGAAAAAAGTTTATATGCAACAGTTTCATCAAAGGAGCGAAGTGATGTAATTTAGAATGGTGACTTGTCAAGTATTTTGAAAAACTTTACTTTCAATGGTATACAGTCTTGAATTTAAGCCGTTGAGAGTGAAAACAAAATCTACATGTTACAGCTTACAATTCATATATTTTCTCAGTTTTGAAATGGCAAAGTAGAGCTATAAATCTGTTATGGCATGTAGATAGTAACATGCATAATTGAATTTCAAATATTTTGGCCACGAGCATCACTGAAGAGACATGTATTGTCGAAATGCGCATCTGGTGCAAGAAAATTAGTACCGTTCATTTTATTAAAACAGTAAACGTAATAATAATAGAGGTTTTAAGTTTTTTCTGATAACCATCCAAAGAAAGAAAATAATATACATGTGGTAAGGGCTTTGTTCATTGTTGAAGGCCGTATGGTGACCTATAGTTGTTAATGTCTGTCATTGGCAATCATATACCACATCTTCTTTTTTTATATGTGATGATGGGACAACTTCAATAGATTATTTATACACATTATACATTTAAAAGAATAAAAGACATAGAAAAGGAACTTCAATTTTACACATTAGTTTTACAGTAACTTGATAATCTAAGCATTATCATTTTCTATTAATCTGTATGTATCAACCTCAATCAAATGTCAATGATTGTATAATCATGTAATATTAAAATGGGCCCGAAATTCTAGAATGTCTAGTCTTAGATTTAACACACGATAATCCCACCTGTTACTTATAAATCAACATCCTCTTAATAAGAATTCAGTTATATTAATGAACAATAGATAACGCTACAGGTTTGGAATGATTTTTTTTGTTAGATCAAGTCGAATGTACTTCGAAAAAAAACCCGTAGAAATAGAATTATTACTAGATGTAGGACTGTATATATAGTATATTTCATGACAAAAATCTTAACCAAGCATTTTAGCATTCTGTCTTAACAATCAATCAATCGCCACAATCCAGGGGGTGGGGTGGGGTCCGGGAGTTGGAACCCCACCCTTTAAATTAATCAGCTGTGCATTGATATTAATCTATTTATGAAATAATAATTCACTTTTGAATCAATGATTGATCGATTTTTGGTTGCTTAACGTCCAGTCGCAAATATTTCATGCATGTTCAGGACGTGGTTAAGCAACCAAAAATCGATCAATCATTGATTCAAAAGTGAATTATTATTTCATAAATAGATTAATCCAAACTGTATAAATCCTAAGTAGATAATTTGTACGTGTAATACAAATACAACTGTTTTAATTAACAAAATTGGTTGTTGAGTCCTTAATGCATATATCATAATAAATACACTCTAACACACAGCCCGTTACAACTAAAATTTTGTTATCAGTAATGAACTACTGGATTTGTAATTATTTCTTGCCAAGCTAATAAAATCTGTCATTTAAAATGCACCTTCTGACATTTGAAAGTGAAAGAATGCAAACATGTGTACACACACACTTCATGACTTTCATGTATACATTGTATCATATAAACAGAGAAGTTTCATTATGATTCAAATCATTTTACTTGTGTAAAATCCAAATATTGGATAACATGACAATCATTACAAACATACAATATTGAAATTTAAACAACATTCATATTTTATAAGACTATATATTAAGATGTTTTGGAGGAGGTGATACTTTTGCAAATTTGAAAATACAAGAACATAAATTCATAATGCAATTGTTATACAATATGCCATAACAAATACTATAAGAAAAATATAAAATAGTCATAACTTTTCTCAGCTCTCAAAGAGTTCTTGCAAATGTTCTTTAACGCAAGGAGCCTGAGAAACTTTTCGGAGATAACGTTCCCATTCCGACCGGACGTATAGACTAGGTTCCAGCTATGTATCACCGTGTTCTATACATATTGATATATAAAATATGAATATATAAATATTTATGTTATCGCTTGCTATCACCTCGAGTAATTATACTCCGCTTTAAAAAAAAAATGGGGGTATACTTTTTTACCTCGGTCTGTCCGTCCGTCCAATGAATATATTTCGTCGCATCTTACTCAGGAACTACATTACAAAGATTTCTGAAATTCGGTTTTAAAGTTTATATGAGTCGGATATGTTTTCAGATTCATCACACAACAACTTCCTGTTTACCTTTATATACTTTTAGTGGACGGAGGTGTCCTTAAAGTGAGAAGTCTACAACTCACAGATTCACTTGTTTAATTCAATATAATGATTAACGAGCCTTTGTCGTCGAACATCAACATCAGACATTTTAAGACATTTTGTACCCTTGAGAATTCAATCAAATTTGACAAAAAGAAGATTAATCAGTGAATAGTGTGAGTATTAGCTATAGACTTTCAGTTACGTAGATATTGATAGAGCTACGTAGATGCTACGATATTGAACTCAACCCAGCTAGTCCATAGCTACACATTCAATAGTCAAATCTTCGTAGCATTACTTAGTTTCTATGATATTGAACCCAACCCGGCATTTTTCACAATTCGCCCAGGTTGCGTTCAATATCGTAGCTGCTACGAAGCGCTAAATTTACCTAGAAATTGGCTATTGCACGTATAGCTAGCCTAGCCGCTAAGTAGATTTCTATACCCCTTACAAAGTTATGGTCATTTGTACTTTGAAGTCTATCCAATATAAACTGCTGGGTTGAGTTCAATATCGTAGCGGCTACATAGTGCTACGTAGATTTTGACTATTGAGCTTGTAGCTACCGCTAGTTGTTACATAGATGTTGATAGCAACTTATGTAGCCGCTACGTAGCTGATACGATATTAAACTGAACCCTGGCCCAATTAACCAATCATTCTATTTAGCGAATACAAAATGGCGTCGGGAAGGTTATTACTAATGACGCCATTTTGCTAGCTACATAGCATTGTTGAGTTCAATATCGTAGCTGCTACTAGCGGCTACGTAACTGGGTTGCGTTCAATATCGTAGCTGCTACTAACGGCTACGTAACTAGGCTGCGTTCAATATCGTAGCTGCTACGTAGGTTTTGACTATTGAACGAGTTGCTATAGACTGATCATAGACTAGCTGCTACAATTGATAGCAGCTACGTAGCCGCTACGTAGCTGCTACTATATTGTATTCAACCCTGCAATCAATATTTATGTAGTAGGGTTGCGTTCAATATCGTAGCGACTACGTAGTGCTACGTAGATTTTGACTATTGAACGTGTAGCTATATACTAGTTGTAACAAATATTTTGATAGCAGCTACGTAGCGGCTACGTAGCTGCTACGAATATGGAACATAACCCAGCTAGTATATAGCTACACGTTCAATAGACAAAATCTACCTAGCACTACATAGCTGCTACGATATCTAACCCAACCCTGATCGTTCAACATAGATAGATATCCAAGACATAGTTAGTTGCTATGCTAGCTGCTATGATATCGATCACAAACCAGGGCTATTTCACAAGTGATGGGAAATATTTCTCTTACATCGATCAAGAAATGTGAAAGCCTGGGTTGAGATCAATATCATAGAAGCTACGTAGCAGATAGTCTATAGCTACACGTTCAATAGTCAAAATCTACGTAGCACTGCGTAGCACTATGTAGCAGCTACTATATTGAACGCGGCTCAGGTGAAACCATATTTCTATACCCCTTACAAAGTTGGGTTTAACTGTATTTGGAAGTCTATCTAATATAAACTACTGGGTTGAGTTCAATATCATATAGCAGCTACGTAGTGCTACGTAGATTTTGATTATTAAATAGACTAGTTGCCACATAGATATTGATAGCAGCTACGTGGCCGCTACGTACCAGCTACATGTACGATATTGAAGTCAACCCTGGGTTGAGTTCAATATCGTATCGGCTACGTAGCTGCTATCAATATCTCTGTACCAACTAGTCTATAGCTACACGTTCAAAATCTACGTAGCACTACGTGTAGCTGCTACGATATTGAAATCAACCCTTGTAACTGAAAACTAACAAGTAATTACGAATGGCGATAGGTTTAAGTGTAGTGCTAGTGGATTATCCCAAAATAGGGGGCGGGCGGGGTTTTTGGAGAATCAATGCATTTCCAATGGGGACATGTGGTTGAAACATAGCTGGATCCGCCCCTGACTACGCTATTGTCTCTTTTGTCTTATTATCTTGATTATTGAAATATATTAAAGTGAAACGATTTTATTAAAAGTATAACGATTGTTCGTTGATTTAAAATTATTTCGAATTCGATCAAGTTAAGAAAGGCTTTACCATCGTACCTGCATGTTCATGCAAAAACGATGTCTACTACCGTTTTTGTATTTTTTTTATATTATAATTAATAGTGTAATATTATTTAGCTTAAACACGTATAACAGGCATATAACAGGCGATGAGGGACATACCACGGTAGATGAGATACCAATCCAGCAACACATTAAACTAAAAGTCTTCTAGAGGGTAATAAAAGTCTACATCTGAAGCACCTTACTTCAATGACTTTTATCAGGAACAGCCAGAACCAGAACTTTGAAAGCAAACTAAGACCTATTGGTGGTCTTCGGCTGATATTAAAGAGCAGATGTGGAATGATTTCCAATGAGACAAATTTCCACCAGAGACCAAAATGACACAGAAATTAACAACTTTATGTTACCGTACGGCCTTCAACAATGAACAAAGCCCATACCGCATAGTCAGCTATATATATAACAGACCCCGAAATGACAATGTAAAATAATTCAAACGAGAGAACTAACGGCTAATTTACGTACTATAATTGAACGAAAAACAAATATGTAACACATAAACAAACGACAATCACTGAATTGCAGGCTCCTTGCTTAGAACAGGCACATACATAGAGAATGTGGCGGGGTTAAACATGTTAGCGGCATCCCATCCATCCCCCTAACCTGGGACAGTGGTGTAACAGTACAACATAAGAACAAATATAAAAAATCAGTTGAAAATTATAAATGGATTACTGATGTACAGTAGTTGTCGTGTATTTATGTAAATGAATTTATACTTGTTTCTCGTTTCTCGTTTTTTATATAGATTAGACCGTTGGTTTTCCCTGTAAAATGGTTGTACATTAGTAATTTTGGAGCCTTTTATAGCTTTTTGTTCGGTGTGAGCCAAAGCTAGGACGCATTGAAGGCCGTACATTGCCTAAAATGGTTTACTTTTATAAATTGTTATTTGGATGAAGAGTTGTCTCATTGGCACTCACACCACGTCTTCCTATATCTATTAACTCATCAGATGGATAAAAATACAAATACTATACATACAAGTGAACTTGGCTGTGTACTTTTACATTCCAACAACAAAAAGACACTGAGTACAGATCTGAGAGTACTCACAGTTACTGACAGCTAGTTCAAAGCCACTTTTGATGTCTGCTCTTTGGTCTGGTTGTTATCTATTTGACATGTTCCCCATTACCATTCTCAATTTTATAATGTATAGATATATTGGTATATGCTAAGCGTTATGACCAAAAGGAACATACAAAGAATAGAAAAATATACGTAAGTTCAGCTATCCCTTATGGAGTTAGAACACTAGTTTCTATTACTAGTAAAATAATTTCGAAGTTTTATCATCGGCGAAATTGTGAAAAGTATGTCAGTACCGAAACACATGTGTTTTGATACTCTCAGGGATTATAGAACAGAAGTCCTCCTTTTATTAACGATTCGATACTGTCATGAAAATAATTAATTTTGTAAAGCTTGTGTTACGAATATTTTATGCTTTAGACCAAAGCTTAAATATGTAGAGCAAAAAAGTATCAGCGGGGTTGAACTTTTTCAGCCAATGAATATAAGAACTCTTTTTCTAAAGTCGCTCGGCACGCCTTATATTTCGACTTTGGTATATTGCAGCGTTATATTATTTATAACTGTTGGTTACTCTGGATCTGTGTCCGAATCTCTGGGATAAGCGCACAATCTACATTTATTTATTCTAAAAGGTAATAAAATAATTGGGAGTGGAATAAATCAAACTGAATGTCCAGTTGAGAAAGGAGTAGGTTCAGTAAGACCCCTTTTCGGCCCCAAAATATAGCAGTTTTACAAAATTGTTTAAATGTAAACATTGAGTTATTTTTGGGAAGGTATAATGCCTCTGCTACATAAATATTGGCTGTTTTTTTTGACAATTCACATATAACGGGTACTTGCATCATTAAGTCATACTAAATTACTGAAATCTTCACAATTTCAGCATTTTAGTTAAATTTTAGACAGTTTCCGTCTTAAATGAAATTGGCCGCATTCGTGTTCATTCTAGATATTGAAATAGAAGTTGTGTTTGATGGTAATACTTAACATGTATAAAGGTCGAGGATGAACACAGATGCGGCCACTTTAATTTTTGACAAAAAACATATGAAAAGTGACAGTTTTGGCATATTTGATAGATTTTTCATATTTAAGCTTGAATAGGAGCGTTTTTAATGAGTGAATCAGTTGAAATCTTTCACAAAAAAATAATTGAATCAATTGAAATAGACATTTAAGTGTTTAAAAAGTGTCCAACATCTTTCGTCAGATGAACTTGAAATTTGAGGCCAAATCTGGCCCTTACCGGACCTACTCATTTCCCTATAATAAAGATTTAATGTATAGGCGGAAGATTACAGAAGCCTATCAGCGCCTCACATTTCTTCCTACATGTATGTTTGCGTTTGAACGCAAACCTTTGCGCTAAACGGCAAACCTTTGTGCTAAACGGCAAACCTTTGTGAAATAACGCAAACATTTGAGATATGACGTAGAACTTTGCGATATAACGCAAACTTTTGCGGAATAACGCAGACATTTTCGAAATAACAAAGAATCTGTCGTATTCTGAAATTTCAACAAACTTTTTCTAACATCAAAATTAAAAAAAATCTTTGTTCTAAATAATTCATTTTAAAGTAAAAACATCATTGTTTCTATTTGACTTATAGTGTCATTATTTTTGCTCTAATCTACTATACCCGCGTCCTTTTTGTTATTTTGTCTCTTTCAATAAGAATTGGCTGTACCATATCTATTGTCTTGTTAAATTTATAAAATTTAAAATTATATCATGAATGTAAATGTAAATCCAATATTATAGTGTCTGATAATAACATATACAAAAATAAATTAAGAATGAAACGCAAACCTAGGAAGAAATTTAAAAAAAGATGTGTGGTGCTAATTAGCCTCCTTAGAAGATACTGATTGTAGTACGGAATAATATTTATGAGCTAATCTTCTCCGAGCCTAAAAGCTGAATCACCTTTTCATAAGGCATGATTAAAATTAAATAAATGAAAGCCAAATACAATTTTGGCCCGGCAGTTCATCTGTTTAAGGGGGTATGGTTATCCTTGCATGGGACAAACATTATTTTCCTATTAAAAATAAAGGAAAAACCTTTCTTTTTCCAAAACACACAGGATGAAACTTTTTTTAAATCAATGTTCTTGTTTCTAATAGAAACAATTTATGTTTCTAATAGAAACAATTTATGTTTCTAATAGAAACAATTTATATTTATTTCAATTCACTTCAGAAATATGATTTTTTTATTTTTAAGAAACGTCATGGTTCCATTGTCGTTGTCTCAGAATAGTTAATATATAAAATATCATATTGACAAAATGTTTTTTTTATGTCATATCTAAAATGTAACAAACTACTTTGTCGGTGTAGCAGTGACTTTAAAATGATGTCGAGCACTGTCAGATTAATTATAAATTACGGCGGAAACTAGAGGATGGAATGTACATGATGTAGGAGTGATGATAAAACAACGACCTTCGCTGTATCAAATATCCGTGAGAAATGCATAATCAGCATTATGTATATAGCTTACAGTTATATTTCCCGCTCGTTTAATGATGTTAGTTGGGTTAAAGCAGTTATATTTCCCGCTTAGTCTAAAAATAAAACAAGGTGTTTGTATACGTGAATATAATTGGGAGAACAATTTCGTGTTGGTGTAAAAGATATGGGTTTTACACAAGACTTTGTATTGGGAAATGCTGAGGGGAAATGCCATCCAAAAACACGTTATATAACTAAATCTCTTGATCTGATAATTAAAGTATTTTAACAATTGCATTTCTTTATTAACTTGTTTGTTAAAGGTGACCTCTCATACACAGGACCTTTTTAGAATAATAAAAATACTTCTTTCAATTTAGTTCATAATGCAGATATAAATAAAAGAATTTGTGGGTTGTACATCGGCGAAACAGCACTGTGGATTTTATATAATTACTAAATATACATTGCAGTTTAAAAAAAACATAAAGTTAAACACCGAGCGCTAGAAGTTACAGGGGCAGTCATCCAGTAATTTTTAAAAAGGGGATTGGGGTCCTAAGTTCCCAACACAGGATAAAGGGGGTTTCAACCATACGTCCCCATTCAAATGCAATGATCGTACCAAAAAAAAGGGGGTCCAACTCCCGACCCCCCTTTGGATCCACCACTGCGTTTCATTTAGAGCACCATACTCCTATTTCGAGCTCTAGACTTTTAAATCTACAGTACTATACTTTACATTTTCAGCCCTTGGGTTTATATTTTTAACGCTGAACTTTATCTCCACCGCGCATTTCACATCTGTAGCGCCAGTCTTTCCGTATCCATTGCAGAATTTTAAATATATCTACAGCGATAAACTTTATATTTGCAGCGCTTGAGTTTTCAGTTATATCTTCAGCGCAAGACTTACCATCATCAGCGCTGGACATTAAATCGTCAGTTCTGATCTTAATATCGTCAGAGCTAGACTATATAATCCTTCAGCGCTGATCCCAACATATTCAGAGCAATACTATACAACCCCAGCGGTAAACTTTAAATTTTAGCACTAATTAAATTTCAGCGCCAAACTAATTCCTCGGCGTTTGACTTTCCAGCTTTAGCCTGAGACTTTTAATCTTCATAGTCAAAAAACTTTTAACACAAAGAAATGTTTCACCTATTTGCAGAAATTAAGATGGGAATTAGATACAAATGTCTTCTTCTAGAGAATCACTGAATAGAATGAAACCAAATATGGCATGAATAATCCTTAGAAGGTGCTGACTAAGTGTTGTCACTTTGTAGCAGATCCATCATTCATGGCTGTCAGTGGGACTTTGTTTAACATAGTACTCTATGGGTTATACATACAATTGTTCAAATAATCTTATCAAAGCCAGATGAGCGATTCCGGCTCTCAGGAGCCTCTAGTATAATATCAATATTAATAGGAATAAGTAAAGGTACAAGTTATGGTTGTGTTTATTCAATATGGTATGGATTTTAATTCAAGTAGCACAATCAAAATTTAACATTTATATTTCCACATATTGATAGTAAATGATAGTGATGGTTCATTATTATCCCTGTAGGTAACTAGAATGAGAGGGTATATATATTATATAGTATTGTTCATGCCAACAGATTGTCTGTCTGTTCATTGTGGTTTCATTGGCAATCATACCACATCTTCATATATTTTTTTATGAATACTGATAGTGAATAGCTGATATTTTTCTTTACTTTAAATGTAACTTAATCATTGTTGAATTCAAATATGTCATGGACCATATAATATAAGAGGTGTGCCCATATTTTAATCACTTAATTCCTGTTTTTGATTTAAATGTTACATGTTTTAAATTGTTTGGGCTATGTTTTCTGTTTTTTTAATACCATATTTATGCTAGATCTGTTCTTGTTTGTTTTAGGTAATTACAAAAAGAAGGAAGAACAAAACAGCTAGAAATACACAGAACTGAATTTCAGTAAATTCAACGAAAAAAATATGCTACTGCATAATCTATACTATTAAACGAGAAGACCTCATTTTGGGTGTCGCTTCTCTTCTTTCCACAATAAATTAATCATCACGCCTCTGTGTCCTATGGGTACAGTGCATAATCGCATTTGTCATCCATTCATATGATTATTCAGATTGAGTTATTTTGGGTGAAAAACGAGAAAAAAAGACGTCCGGATATGTTTCCGTCATTGGGCGAAATTTTAAGTCAGATTAGACTTCCGGTTTTCGTTTTCTGTATACTTTGAACATACATTATACTGTGAAAGTACTTTAATTCGTGGGGATCAATTTTCGTGGTTTGAGCAATATTTATATGTTCGTGGGTTTTTAAATTCGTGGATTTCGTTTTCTAAAAAAAAAATAATTGAAAAAATTAAATCCTTTGGACACGAAGGTTACAAATAGTCTGGATTGAAGGAAATTGCAAAGTAAACATTGACCCGTGTAAATCCTAGTGACAACACTAATTAACCCAAGATAAAGTGATCAACAGATTAAAGACCATGAAAGGTGTTAATGAGGCCATAAACATGTCACCTAAAGAAAACAGCAACATAAACAAATGCTATAAACGTATCTTAAATTGTCAAATGATTTTTATCATTATCAAGCCCATGTACATGTATGAAAACTATGAGGATATAAAATGAACACTTTATCATACTAGCATATCAATACGAGAAATCTGACTTTCATCATCAAAAATAATTTTTTATGAGAATTAAAAGATCAAAAGTTGCACAGTTTAGGTTGTTAAAGATTAAATGAGTATAATCTTGCATGCAGGTGTAGTTCTGTGACTGCTATTAAAGTATTCTCCGGTTTGGCGTTATTCAATACATTCTTTAGATCACATCAGTCAAACCTACATGGGGACCTTTCTTGTCTTGATTTGGACAATGGTTGTTTTATTTCGTTGGACACTTAAATTCGTGGATAGAGTCATCCACGAAAACCACGAAAATTGGTACCGCACGAATAAAAGTACTTTCACAGTACTACGAATACAGTGTATTTTCTGTCTTATATCCGTCATTTGACGAAATTTAAATCAGATTAGACCTCCGGTTTGCGTTTTTTTCTTTTTACTTTGAAACAAATACATATACTACGAATAAAGTGTATTTTCTGTCTGATATCATTTTCAAGTTTACTATCCACGGCGGTCACAGGGTTTATTTAATAGAGAGGGTCTGAATAATATATCAATGACCAATATATCAATGACCGATGTGGATCAATTATTAAACTGAGTATTGACTGTAAATACACTTTCGGGACGTCTGGAACGGGTGTTTTTAAGATCGAAATTTCAGGATTGACCCATGATTTCGGGATCCGGGATTTCTTTTTTCAAATTTCGGGATGTCGAGATATTTAATTTGTATACTAAATTCAGAACCTCGGGATTTCATGTTTTTAAGCCCGGGATATTGGGATCAGGGCCCCTCCGCAGTGGCGGATCCAGAAATTTTCATACGCAGGGGCCCGTTGACTGCCTAAGAGGGGCCCGCTCCGGTCGTGCTTCAGTGATTCCCTATATAAGCATGAATGTTCATAATATATAGATAAGCGCTAAAATTATCCATGTGTCATTAAAATAAATAGAGAACAAACATAAAAAAGTATTTTTTTGTGGAAAAGGGAGGAGCCGGGCTAGAAAAATAATTATCCTGTCCCAAATTACCTATGACTTTTGATACCTTTTCTGAAATTCTCAAGTCACTAAATGTACAAAAAAAAGAAGATGTGGTATGAATGCCAATGAGACAGCTCTCCACAAGAGACCAAACTGACACCGAAATTAACATGTAAAGGTCACCTTACGGCTTTCAACAATAAACAAAAGCCGATACCGCATAGTCTGATATAAAAGGCCCCGAAATGACAATGTAAAACAATTCAAATGAGAAAACTAACAGCCTTCTTTATCTATAAAAAAAAAAAAAAAAATATCACTGAACCACTGAATTACAGGCTCCTGACTGGAATGTTCATAATACATGTACACCAAATGTATGTTCATAATGAAATTAATAGAAAACCAAAAATGGGAATTTTGGAAATAAAGGAGGAGGGTTAAAAAAAACATTTTCCTGTCCCCAAGTACCTATGACTTTTGATACTTTTCCTGAAATTCTCAAGTCATTAAATCTCTTACAAAATTCTTCCTATAACACTTTACATCCTTTCAAATACGCTCTGAATGCCCGCGATTTCGCGGGTGTGTTCTAGTAAGATTAAATATAGATATAATAATGCATGGCAAGGAATCATTTTGATTGAGATTCAAGAAATGGTTTTGATTTTTTTTACTAAAAATTGATTTAATGTCAGAAAGATAAGTTTTCTTATATTATGAATGATTTCGGATGTAACTTTCCTCATGCTGTTAGTGTCATTAGCTAGAATGTGGAAAGTAACACCAGAACTCATTTTGATTGAGATTCAAGAAATGGTTTTGATTTTATTACTAAAAATTATTTTAATGTCAGAAAGATAAGTTTTCTAAGTTAATGAAAAAAGGTTGAATAAAAAATTTCGGATATTTTTTTCCTTATGCTGTTAGCGTCATTAGCCAGAATTTAGTAAGTTATCTGAAACTTGTTCATTTGAATCCTTTCCTGCATATATATTTTTAAGAGAGAGCCGTGGTGTAGTGGTTAGTGCATCGGACTTCTAACACAAAGGTTCCTGGTTCGATTCCCGTTTGGGATGAAAATTTCAGGAACTCAATTTTCGGCTCTCCCTTGACACCATTCGCGAGTATGGTCTTGAGGAAACGATGATAGTCCGTCGGACGGGGACGATAAATGGCTGACCCGTGTTAAGAGAGAGCCATATCTCTTGCACGTTAAAGACACCCTTGTAGATTTCGAAAAAGAGTAGGCTAATGCCGCTACAAGGCAGCACTCGCACCCGCAAAGTGGAAAGGGATTAATATAAGTTGCAAAACTTGTTTCCCAATCCACTATAAATAAATATGTTTAAACTAAATATATATTTTTATATTTTAGCTCATCTGACCTAAAAGGTCAAGTGAGCTTTTCTCATCAATTTGCGTGCATCCTCCGTTAACTTTTTACATTTTTAACTTCTTCTAGAGAACCACTGAATGGAATGACACCAAATATGGCATAAATGTTCCAAGTGTTGTTACTTTGTAGCCAATCCATCATCAAAGATGGCCACCAGAGGGGGCTTAGTTTAACATAGGACCCTATGGGAAATACAAATGTCTTCTGTTAGAGAACAACCAAATTGAATGAAACCAAACATGACATGAATTATCTTATGAGGTGCTGACCAAGTGTTGTTACTTTGTATCTGATCGATCACCCAATATGGCCGCCATCGGGGACCTAGTTAAACATAGGATCCCATGGAAAATGCATACAGTCTTCTTTTACAGAACCACTAAATGGAATGAAACCTAACATATAATGAATGTTCCTTATAAGGTGCTGACTAAGTATTGTTACTTTGTAGTCGATTCCATAATCCAAGATGGCCGCCAGCATGGGAATTAGTTTAACAAAGGAACCTATAGGAAATACATGCAAATCTCCTTTTTAGAGAAGCACCAAATGGAATGAAACCAAACATGGCATGAATGTTCTTTATGAAGTGCTGACCAAGTGTTAATTTGTATCTGATCCATCACCCAATATGGCCGCCATCAGGAACCTAGTTTAACATAGGATCCCATGGAAAATACATACATTCTTCTTTTAGAGAACCACTAAATGGAATGAAACCAATCATGTCATGATTGTTCCTTATAAAGTGCTGACTACGTGTTGTTACTTTGTAGCCTATTCCATACTCCAATATGGCATCCAGCGGGTGACTTAGTTTAACATAGGAACCTATAGGAAATACTTACAAATTTCTTCTTTTAGAAAACCGCTTCAGGAATTGAAACAAACATGAAATGAATGTTTTTATGAGTTGCTGACCAAGTGTTGCTACTTTGTTGTTGATCCATCACCCAAGATGGTGACCAGCAGGGGACTAAGCTTATCATATGACCCTATGGGAATAAATTACAATTGTCTTCTTTTTGAGAGCCACTAAATGGAAACCAAACATGGCATGAATGATCATTATAAGGTGCTGACTAAGTGTTGTTACTTTGTAGCCGATCCATCATACAAGATGGCTGCCAGCAGGGGGAGTTTGTTTAACATAGGACCCTAAGGGTAATTAATACATACAAATGTTCAATTAATCTTATCAAAGCCAGGTGAGTGATTCAAGCTCTCATGAGCCTCTAGTTTATATTTACTAGAGTCAAATTAAATATGTTTTCTTGCGTTCTGTAAGTATTTGTCTCGCCTGCGACTTCTGTTGCAGAAAGCGAGACTTAGAGATAGTGATCAGGCGGTGAAGGCGTTGATGGCGGTGTTAGCTCTTGACTAAAAAGCTTAAAATTTTAGAAGGTAGAAGACCCAGATACCTCCTCTTTGTATATAGATGCATTTTGTTATGAACTTTCCGTCTGTCATATGACCATTTTCCTTGACTTCATTTTCAAAAAAGTTCAATTTTTTTGCAATGTTAATTTCTCACTTATTATAAGTAATAAGATAGCTATATTTGGTATGTGCGTATGTTGCAAGGCCCTCATGTCAGTCCGTCAGTTTTCACTTGACCTCAACCTCATTTCATGGATCAGTGAACAAGGTTAAGTTTACAGGGTTAGGTCCATATCTCTGAAATTATAAGCAATAAGTCTTCCATATTTGATGTATGGAATGATTGTAAGGTGTACTTGCCCAACAGGTGTCATTTGACCTTGACCTCATATCCCTAGTTCAGTGGTCAAAGTAGTTTTTGTGTTTTGCTTTATTTCTCAGAAACTATAAGCATCCAGTCAATTATATTTGGTGTATGAAATGTTTTTAAGGTGTACATGTCTGTCTGGCAATAATCAACTGATCTTGACCTCATATTCATAGTTCATTGGTCAAAGTTAATTTTTTGTGTTTTGGTCTATTTCTCAGATACTATAAGTATCCAGTCAATTATATTTAGTATATGGAATGTTTGTAAGGTGAAAATGTCTGTCTGGTAATAATAATCTGTGTATGTCTGTTTAACAATTGTAAGTTGATCTTGACCTAATCTTAATGGTTCATTGGTCAAGTTAATTTTTTTATGAGGTTGATTTTGGAGATACTTTTAGCAATAGGTTAACTGTCTGTCTGAAAGGGATTATCTCACCTTGACCTCATGTACATTGGTCATTTAATGTTATATTTAATTTAATGTAATGTTTGTGGTATAAACTTTTTTTATATACTTTCAACATAAATAATTCTTCTTTTTAAATTTTCAACATAAATTATATTATGAACACTAGAACAGGCAAGACATTTCAGTGTATCCACTCTTGTTATGTTATATATACATCTTTAAAAGTGTTATTTAATTCTTGGGAATTGTGCCTTATACTGTATTATATATTTTTCATGTTTTGTGTTTACAAATAAAAATTATAACTTATATTAGAAGTAAATTATTATGCCCAGCTGAGGATTGTGGTAAGGACAATACTAGGTTCATAAGCTCCCAAAAGGGAGCCGGATATTATGGAAAAAGTGTCAAGTAGCTACTGCACTTACACGATTTTTTTTTCAATTCCGGATGTACTCACTAACTGTAGAAACCACTTCTGGCAATTCACACTATGGCACAAAGGTTCAATCGCACCAAGATACGTAGTTTGTCCCTGGATTTGTTCCCAACCTTTGTTAACAATATTGACAATTGTTGAATGAAAGGTTTCTTTTAAAAAAAACCTCGGGAGCTCTTCAGGTAACACCTGCCTATGTTACATGAACATGCATTTGATGTTTAACTTTCTTTTGGTTTACTCTTTTTAGCTCACCTTTCCTAAAAGGAAATGTGAGCTTTTGCCATCACTTGGCGTCCGTCGTCGTCGTAAATTATTTCAAAGATCTTCTCCTCTGAAACTACTGAACCAATTACAACCAAACTTTAGCTGAATGATCCATAGGGTATCTAGAATAAAGTTTGTGTTTTATTTTCCATTTTGTCAAAAAACATGGCCGCCATGGCTAAAAATAGAACATAGGGGTAAAATGCAGTTTTTGGCTTATATCTCAAAAACTAAAGCATTTAGAGCAAATCTGACATGAGGTAAACATGTTCATTAGGTCAAGGTCTATTAGCCCTGAAATTTGCAGATGAATCAAACAACCCATTGTTGGGTTGCTGCCACTTAATTGGTAATTTTAAGGAAATTTTGCAGTTTTTGGTCATTGTCTTGAATATTATTATAGATAAAGATAAACTGTAAACAGCAAAAATGATCAGCAAAGTAAGATCTTTAAAAAAGTTAAATGACCAAAATTGTCAATTGACCCCTTAAGGAGTTATTGTCCTTTAATGACAATTTTGCACAATTTGTTCATCATATTTGCTAACTTACAAAAAATTTCTCCTCTGAAACTACTCAACCAAATTCAACCAAACTTCAACTGAATGATCAGTAGGGTGTATAAAATAAACTGTTTATTTTGTTTTTTATTTCGTCAAAAAACATGGCCGTCATGGCTAAAAATATAACACTGGGAAAAATGCAGTTTTTGGCTTATATCTCAAAAACTCCAGCATTTAGAGCAAATAAGACAAGAAGTTAAAATTATTTAGGTCAAGGTCTACCTTTCCTGAAATTTTCAGCCAAATTGGGTAACTGGTTTTTCAGTTATTGCCCCTGAATTGATGATATTAAAGAAATTTGGCAGTTTTTGGTTATTATCTTGAATATTATTATAGATACAGATAAACTATAACAGCAAAAATGTTAAGCAAAGTAAGATCTACAAATAAGTCAAATGACCAAAATTGTCAATCGACCCCTTAAGGAGTTATTGCCCTTTAAAGACATTTTCACAATTTGTTCATCATGTTGACTTACTTTAACAAAAAAAATTACCTATTTTTCTTTGTATTAAAAAAAACCTCATTACCTAAAACGGAATAATGACATATTCATTTAGTCCTTTGTAGCCAGGCTGATAGCCTAAATGATAAACAGGTATACAGCGGGGTTTTCTGTTTGTCTTTTTCATTTTTAGCCATGGCGTTGTCAGTTTGTTTTAGATTTACGAGTTTGACTGTCCCTCTTTTAATGTGATTATGATATTTGTGTATATAACAGAGTCTAGTGAAAACATGCCACTTTGATAATTAGATTTATTGCATGATATCAAATTTGAATGAAATTGATATTTGACCAAGATGGTATACGGTTAGTTCACAAATTTTTGGTCAAAATATTTTTAAGATTTCCTACCGGGGGGGGTTCTGAACCCCCTACCCCCCTAAATCCGCTAATGATGTATTGTCAAGACAAAAGTTATATTTAACCAGACATGTAGTAGAGTATCGTCAATAAGAACGAAATAACTATCAACAAACCACGTCCACGACACAGCCTATGATAAAAAAAATACTTCTCGTATTCATAGATCAGTTTAGCAGCTTTTGAGAGTTTAGATAACAAGCAAATATTATGTTAATATTCGGGAAAACAGGAAACTGAGGTTGCTATAGTGACAAAACTAAGTCGGTGACCCCCAATTTTTTTCATCATATTTTGTTCCTCAAATCATAAAATACCTTCACACAAAATTTTAAGGAAAAATCACTGGTAGAAATGAATAGGCTGTTTGGTCTTTAATGCCAAGGCGACATATATGTCGTTTCAGTGCTAGGATGAAACATTTTGTCCTGCATATTTTTTAGTTGTGATCTCGGTCCTGCCTTTTTATTTTTCACTATGTTTGGTCCTGCCTTTTTCTTACAACTTTATCCGGGTTTTTTTTCTGCCCACTTGCTCATCCTGCCTTTTTTTTCACTTGAAACTCCTGTCCTGCCTTTTTTTTTTTATTTTCATCCTCGCCCCCCTAGTTAATCAAATGCATTAGATAAGTAATACACTCGTTTGATTAAAGAGATAATTCAGTAAATAACAAATTAACTGACAGATTCTATAAAATAAGCACTCGATCATGGTGAAACTTGAACTGAGTGAGAAATTATCATTATCAGAATCAGGGACCTATAATACATATACGTCCCTGTCAGAATGAACGATTAAATACAAATGATTTTTTTTTTCAAACGTAATATTATTTCTAACTATTTAACCTTGAAGTTCATAAATTACAGAAATGAATGTGTTCACACTTGAAAGCTCCGTGTTGAAGGTAGTACCGTAAACTATAGTTGCTTAAGACTATCTTGGATTGAGAGTTGTCTAATTGCATGTCACTCATACTACATCTTCTTATTTTTATCACGAGCAGCATAAAAATGCATTAAGCATTGAGGGGTTATATATATATTATATGAGGTTCACTTGGTACAGGTTCATGGTGGTATGATGACGATGTTTAATTGATAAGTAACCAACTATAAGATTTTGAATTTTTTTTTTGCTATGGCTAGTTCGATAGCTTTCAATACTGGTTCATACTATTCTTAAGTTTGATAGTTATTTTTATGATCACTGTGGTTTTATTTGTACGTTTCTTATGTGTCGTTTTTCCTAAAAATATTGGAGTAGTGTTCCACGTACGGTGCAGGTTAAAGACGAATAACGGTAAGCTAAACTGACTGAGGCCCAAATTAACCATCATACTCAATCATCAACTGAGAGCACAATATCCAATATTCAAAATGACCACCAAATCAAATCATCAACCAGTCATCCTATAACAACAAATGTAATTCAAAAATCAGTCAATGATTTAGATCTGCTTAATGATTCAATACAAAATATGTCTCCTGAGAAAGATGTCGCTCATACCGATCCTTCACATCATTTTTTTTTATATCTTCCTCCATCGAAGAAACCACCAAATATAAACCAGTTCCAGTGGACAGGCACCCGGGACTTAGAATAATGACTCTCAACATTGAAGGGATAAAATCAAATTTTAACTATCTCCAAGACATTGCTAAAGACCATAATCTTATTATATGTTTTCAAGAACACTGGCTTTGGGGATATGAAACAAATTTCTTCGAAAAGCATTTTCCTCTACACACCATTTTTTCACGCTCCCATGACGACAATGATCCAATTCCTAATTTTAAAGCACGCAGAGGACAAGCAGGTACAGCAATCATGTGGCCTTCTTCTCTTAATAAATTTATTCATAAACTTCCAGATGGTAATTCAAGAGTAATAGCTATAAAGATAGAGTTAGAAAACCATACAGTATGTCTCATAAATGAATACATGCCAACCCTGGCACAAAATTCACAAATAGGCTATAGAGAACATCTAGACATAGTGTCACATATAACCGAAAAATATTCTGATCTTACTCATATCCTCTGTGGCGACTTGAACGGAACTCTCAAAACATCAAGGAAAACCCCCCATGATAAGCTTTTAAGAGCATTCAAAACTCAAGGCAAATGGATAAATAAAGGCAATCATTTGGATAACGATACTTTTTTTCCATCACAAAGGGTTATCTTCATCTCAAATTGACTATATACTGACTCAGGATTTGGATATAGTAGATAAAATAATAGAAAACACTTGTGGAAACAATCTAGCAACTCATGTTCCAGTCTTCTGCGTCCTGGCAGCTAAAATACAATCTAACAACATTAAAAAAAAAGTTCTAATTCAGGGAAAAAGTTTAAAATTGAATGGGATAGGGCGGATTTAAATAAGTACCAAGGAAAATTAAAAGAAACACTTCAAGAAAACCAATCTCCAAATTTAACCTCTATTGAACTGGTTGGAAATTTAATATACTGTTTAAAAAAAGCAGAAAAATTTGCTATTCCGTCAAGGATCATTAAGGCTAAATGGCCCCAAACTGAAGGTCTCAGCCGAAACCAAAATTTTGCTAAACATCAGTAAACAAAAACACAGGATATGGGATATTGGTGGTCGAAAAAGAGGCTTAGATGACTCCTTTAAACAACTTAAGGAAGCGAAATATAATGCCAGGAAAATGCTCCGGAAGGAAAGAGCTATGGAAAGGGAAAACTTTTTTAGTCAATTAGAACAGAAACCCTCATCAAAAACCTTTTTCCAACTCATAAAAAGGAATCTAGGCAATAACAAAACTTCTGTAACCCTAGTCATCCGTCATGAAGAAAAAGACATTACTTGCCCAGATGAACAAAGAGAATTCCTGGCCAAGTATTATAAAAATCTAGCCACGCCAAAAGATGATACAAAGATTAATGAGGAATATCTGTTTTAATATCAAACACTTTTGGAACTGGTGGTAATTTTGATACTAAGTTATCAGCTATAGTTGTAAAAAATTATTAAAATAGTTAGCCACTGTATTTGAGTCATGACAGTTCTCATTATCTATATTAAGTACAACTTTACTTTTCTCCTTCTGTTTTGTACTGTAACCCATACTTTTAAACTGTTTCCAGATATTTTTTGGATTATTTTTATTTTCTTCTATTTTATTTTCAAAATATGAAGACTTAGCTTTGTTTACCTCTCTCTGGGTTTTATTTCTGCATTTACAATAATCGTAATAAAAATGTTTACTATTTGTTTTTTTTTATATATATTCAAAAGCAGATCTCTTTTTTGATTAAGTTCAATAATTTCAGAAGTCATCCATGGCTCTGTATGTTTTTTTATTTTAATATCTCTTTTAGGAGCTGCTTCATTTAAAAAAGAAGTAAAAATATCTTGTTTGCCCAAGTTCCATTCACTTCTCTACATAAATATAATTCAGACCAATTAGCATCATTTAATTTTTTACAGAAGTCCTCTTTATTATAATTTTTGGTGGATCTTATTTTGATTAAATTTTCTCCACTATCTGAAATTGTTTTTCTCTCAAATTTTCTAGTAAAATATGTAATAAAATGATCACTAAGTCCAATTGGAATAACACCCGATTGACTGACTCTGTCTTCAGAGTTAACAATTACATGATCTAATAAAGTTTTACTGTTTTCAGTTATTCTTGTTGGTTCACATAACAATTGCTTCAAATTTGACATTTGTAAAATATTCATATAGTTTTTACATAAAGATGACTTTTTATGTAATAAACATTTATTTATATCACCAACAATGTACAATTCATTTAATTGATTTAATTAAGGTCTTTCCTTTTACAAAAGGGAAAGACCTTACTGTATTTCTTCTGTTTATTATTATTATTATTATTCTTTTTCCGCCAAACTTTGACAAATTTAGCCGCGTTAACCGTAAGACGTGTCGCTTTCATGTTGACACTTTGTATCGGTGTCATGAATACCTATCTGGAACTCACCCTGTTAGTCGAAATATTTTGTCGGTTCGGAGTTATCCCTCCGAAACCCAAAAACCTTGTTATCGTTCCATTACCGTAACCGTAATAGGTAGAAAAAAAACAAAGGGTGAAATTTGTTCAGGACCAGACCCCGGTTCTTCGTTACATTTGGATCGAAAAGATTCAACGACTCATTGGTAGGGTTATGCCCCTATGAAAATTAACCGGTGTCGGTTGACCACCAAAACTCAGAAACCGTAAGTCGTAGAGACCTAGAATCTTCACCATTCATCATCAATTCATGTATCTTTGAAAAATATCTCAAGGTCAAATTTGTATGTTGACCTTGACCTTTGACCTAACACCTTGTTATGGGATAATCTCAGAAACCATTATACTTAAAGAAGTTTTAAATAGTGGAAAATGTTTGGGTCATAAAGGCGCAACTTTGTTACATTTTGACCGAAGAGATTTGACATTTTTTTAAGGGGCATAAAGCCTGTTTTAGGTTTCTGGAAAGACAAAATCAGCTTTTACTTTATAACCAAATGTCCTAGACCCATGGGGTCTTCAGAAATGACATTGGGGACTTATGACCTTGACAAAGGTCAAAAGGTCAAAGGTCAAGGTCATGTCCCATATAGCGAATTTAGTGTTTTTAACCGTATTTAAAGGATTTTCAGTGTGTTTTAAAGCTTTCAATACATTCTACGTCTATTGGAACATGTATTTTACATTACAAAAGGAAAGACCTCTCAATTGTTCAAGAACAATTGACAGTTTAATTTATTTAATATTTCTTCAAAGTTAATAAGAAAGGACGCCTCTTTTGGTGGTCTGTAAACGGTCCCAATAGTAATCGTCTTGGTATTTGGTATTAAGATGTCTATCCAGAGGGCCTCAAGTCTGTCGTCGTGAAGATCTTGTCTTGGCGAAAACGCAATGTCCTCCCTGATGAATACACACATCCCTCCACCATTTTTAGAGTTGTCTAGTCTCACAATGTTGTATCCTTCAATGTGAATTTCAGCATTTGTTACTGTATTGTCCAGCCATGATTCTGTAATTGAGATACATCATTAATGTAATGACACATCATTAATGTGATGGATATACAAATCCTTCATTAATTAACGAAAGAAGAAGAAGAAGAGGTAATCCCATTACAACCCTCGTAAAAAGGACGACTTCGTTTGTGGCGACTCGTTTAAGTCGTTAAATACCGGTACGATTTGCACGATTTGGAAATCCTTAAACTTCCGTTATGTTGCTTGGCGCAAAAACCAGAAAACAGTACAATAGCCAATATGAAAACATACATATATGTCACATAAATAGAGCTGTTCACATTCAAAGGTATGTTATGTTAAAATCAAATTGTCATAAAATATAAGGTAAATCAATAGAATTGTTTTTTTTACAGATATAAAAACAATACTGACAATTCACGAGACGAGGCCACCCCACAGGCACTTGTTTCTATCCATTGGAAGAACCACTATCAACGTATACGTTGATAGTGGTTCTTCCAATTGATAGAAACAAGTGCCTGTGGGCCACCCTTTAATAGTCCAAATAATTATGACGTCTTGAAAGGCTATTATAATTTTTTTCTTTGACGCCTTACTTCGAAATAATTATGACGTCTTGAAAGGCTGTTAGGATTTTTTTCTATGAAGCCTTACTTCATAATTATTTGGACTAGGCCACCCTTAACAAACTTAACCTTGAACATATCGTATTGGTTCGAATATTGGCCCATTATGTAGGCGTGCCTACTGTAGCTGACGACGTCACATTAGTTTCTAATTGTCCATATGAAATACAGTTTATGCTAGTTTTACAAACTTCTCATGCAAATAAATTCAGTTATTTGATAAGCAGTCAAAAATCTTGTGTACAGAATTACAGATGTCGGGACTCTCACGACTGGTCCATCAATGGAGAACTTTTGGATACTCCAGTTAATACTGTTCATTTAGGAATTCAGCGAGATAAGCTCTCCTGTTCTGGAACTAAGGATGTAGTGCCATGTCGCATACAATTAGCTCGACAGACTGTTTATTCTCTCATGGGCGCTGGGTTATATGGACTCAACGGTGTTAATCCAAAAGTGTCCCTTCCTTTAATCCGTTGCTACGTAATTCCAAGACTGTTATATGGGCTAGAGGTTATTTTACTCTCTAAAACTGACATTAGTAATCTCTCTACATACTTTATAAAATTTCTTAAGCGTATTCAACATCTTCCAGACCGTACAGCTAATGCTGCAGCTTATCTACTTTTAGGACAAATTCCTATTGAAGCAGAGCTTCATAAAAGAACACTAGGTATATTTAGAAACATTATTGATAATAAAAATTATGTTGAACGAGAATTAGCCTTCCGTCAACTGGCAATGAAAACAGAGTTGTCAAACAGCTGGTTTCGTGAACTCGTTACTATCACAGATCTCTATGATCTCCCGTCACCATACAACTTACTAAATCATCCACCATCTAAAGCTAGTTAGAAAAAATTGTTTGTATTGATTGCTCTGTAAATTATTACTGGTCTGCTAAACTAAAATCTGAGGCATCAGGAAAATCATCTCTTAATCTTTTGAACTGTGATGATGCTACATGTACATGTAAAATGTATTTGGACATATTCATTCCATCTAGAATACATGTGGATCGGATCCTTATTCGACTCTTCGTGCTTGTATTAAATCTAAACTTGCGTGTAATGCGTATACACTTCAATGTGATAAAGCTTAATTTAGTAAATTTCAAGTGAACAATATATATGTCCGCTGTGCGGCTTGGAAAAAGAGAACCGTATACATTTTATTTTAAGGTGCTGTAAACTTGAGTCAACAAGATATAACTTTTTACAAAGCTTAAAATCAAATGTCCATGTGAACGAGGCATTAGTGATAGTGTACTGTTGTAGGAATCAAACATAATTTACTTGAATATTAACAGTGGATAGTGAACTTATATTAGTGACAGTGTATTGGAGTTAGAATCGAACATGAACTTGTCAAATGATTTTTGACCCTGTTCCCTATTCAGAAAAGGATGTACATAATATATCTTTATTGCAAAAAAAACATCAAACCCTGACGGGTTAAAATGCAAACATAGTACATTGTATGTATATATATATATATATTATTAATTCGTATTATTTAACACATTTGATTCGTTTAGGCATAGTCACATGTTAAACTATATTTTCAAAGGTAGAGAGAAAACGGCGTATAGCAAAAAGCATATTGACCGGCAAAATGCATATCGCATATCACAGGATATATCGACCCAAAAAAGTATATCGACCTCGGACTTCGTCCTCAGTCAATATACTTCTTTCAGGTCAATATATCCTTGTATCGACCTCATACAAAGGCTGTATTTGTATAATATATACACAAGTTACAAAAAACCTAATAGTATATGATAAATGTTTTAAAAAAGTGAAGCTGATATTAATAACATATATATCAATATATATATATATCTACAATACTAAAATTACGAGGTCCAATTTGTCAGCCGTCATCACGTAAAAACGACGAATAAAAAAATTCAACTTTATATATAACTAATATAGTACAAAGGTATAGATTAAAAATTACACCACTCCAGGCCCTTTTGTTTTCCACGTAATTAATATTGCCAATAATTAAGAAGTTCCGGGTCGAGTCCGATACCGATACCAATAGTATATTCATCTGTTACCTATTACCTTATCTGTACGTTCCGCATTTGGCAGGCGCACCACCAAACGGTGTATTCAGGATATGCTATATACACGGGTCATAATCACAGGGTTGACTAACTTATTGTCAAATTGTTACCTATAGTAGTATTTTAATCAGTCAGACTTTATAAGATAACAATATGAATACTAAAAATAAGGCGTATAGGTACAGTTTTTAATTTGTTAGCGGGCATGACGTCATGAAAACAGCGAATCAAATAATTCAACTTTATTTATAACTAATATAGGACAATGCTGTTGATAAGAAAAATACTCCATCCCAGGACCTTTTGTTTTCTAAATAATTAATATTACCAATAATTGATAAGTTCCAGTTAGACGGGTTCAAACAGAAAGATTTGAAAGCAGAGAAAACTGTGATAACTATCTTATAATCGGCGGCATGACTTTATCAGATGACAATACTAATACAAAAATAAGTCTTGCGCATAGTTATATACTTTAATTCAGTCACGGACCCGCGATATCACGGGTGTGTTCTAGTATATATATAATAATTGACGAATGTGGACCTTATTTTCGCAATTCCATAGATTGCTTTATATAGTCTACAATAACACTAGACAAAATATCCTTATTGGGATCTAGAATAGTTTTAAGTTTAGAGTTTGAGTCAAGCTGGTTAAAATTGGATAATGGGTTTTAATTGCATTTATAAGGGAATGTCTTACATTACTGTTAATTTTGGCAATGGAGGAAAAAGTTTTGCTCATCATCTAAAATTTAACAAACTTTGCACAGTCTGTGTTCTCTTAAAAAAAATTTATAACGTCCTAATTCAATTTCCAAATTATGATCACTTACACGTAATTTTGTTAAAAGTTGACGACTATTAAAATTGTTTAGATTGTGCAAGAAGTCCTCAAATTTAATTTCATTTTTAAGTTTACTATAAAGATAGAGTTTTGAACTGTTATCAATATTTGAAAGTTTTTCAAGAGTGATGTTATTATACTTTTCCTTCACAATCTGTTTTAAAAGTTTTTTTGAGTATTTTTTATTAGTTTAAAAGGTTTATCAAAATCAACATATATTCTTCTTCATCAATATTAAATTCTTTAAAAATATGCTTGGCAAAAGTGTACCAAGTATATATTCCATCTTTAGTCATACATGTAGATTTATTTACTGCAAAAGCTTCTTTAACAAGAGGGTTTATTTCATGGCAGTTAATTCTACAAAAATATAATAAAACTTGAGTTTTAATAAAAGAGTCAAGCGGAAATCGTCCCAACTCAGACTTTGCAGCTTCATGTATATTACATGAGGTTTTTTTAATTCCAAGAACAGTTTTACAAAATTTATGATGCACTTTTTCAAAGTTGGTTCTATCTGTCAATGATAATTAAGTATCACAGTTACTTCCATGCAAAGTGGCTCTATTTATGGCTTAAAAGTTGAGTAATAATCTTCCATAAACCAGATCTCACTATTATATAAAATTATGGGTTTAATTAAGGAATCAAATAATTTACATGATAAATCAACAGAGACATGATGAAAATTTATAGACAGATATTTTTTTATGAAAATAATGCTTTAAGTGCTTTCTTGGATAGCTCATGTGTAGATCTCTTAAATTTTCCTTTATTATCAATAATGTTCCCAAGAAAGTTATACTCTTTAACTTCAGTTAACTGATTTTGTTTATAAATTTTTTTTGACTCAAAAGTATTTCTAAAATGAAAAATCATAATTTTGTTTTTATTTGCATTTACAGTCAGCTGCCATTTGTAGCAATATTTTTCCAGTTTATTCAAAGCAGATTGTAAACCGTTTTGTGATTCTGATAATATTAAAAGATTATCTGCAAAACTAAGACTACTTATTGGTGTTTTATCTAAATACACAGGATCACATGTCCCATCAAAAATTGAATGGAGATCATTAATAAAACAATGTAACAATGTGGGGCTCAAACTGTCCCCTGGTTTGACCCCTTTATTTATTTTTAAAAATTCAGATAATATGGAGGTGGTGGTAATGTGTATTAACGTGTGTAATATTGAAGTCGATGATTGGATTATATTCTACACTGAAAAGTGGGTCGCCTGATATAGGCGGAAATGTACGGACTGAAAGACTTATTTGTTTGGCATTGCGACCCACACTATCACATATGGATCATTTTATGTAAGACAGTCAGTTTTATTGATTTGCAGAGTTAACCAAATGCAAAGTACCCAGAAAAAACACAGAACTCAGAGACAGGAAACTGACAAATTAACCATATAAAATATATGATGCACGTGAAAATTGAACAGTAATTGTGGGACTGCCCATTGAAGAGGAAGCGGATCCGTTCCGTGTTCGCTCTGATTCTCGTTCGCCCTAGGACCTGTTCGCTCTACTTCTTGTTTGCCCTAGGACAGTTCACGCTGATTTTTCATAGCATATATTTTATTATAGGATACATTTGTAACTAAGACAGACTAAGTTATTGCTTGTTGGAAATTTCGCCGACTATTTATCTTGTTTTGCTGTATATTTACTATCATTTAATTTATCTGTAAGTAATGTAATCACTCTGATTTCATTTAATATCATATAAATTGTTTTTAATGTATATAATTACCTTACACGTTTGTGTGCTTTGCGAGTTTTAATCCCCTTCATAAACTTGTCTTACTGTATTGAGACTTTAAATTAATTGAAAAAGTATTGAGAAATTAAGGTGTGCTGTGACTTATTGTGTTCTGTATTTGCTTACATTTATAAATTAATTCAGAGAGAAAAAGACACTTTCCTCTTCCATATATATATCAAATTTGTCAAAACAAACTTGAGATAAAAGAAGCCAAGCTGTGAAAATACAGTTCCTTTTAATGTCTTTAATACAATCTTATATTCATTGTTTAAACTCCTACCAAGCTGACCTCTTTATTTTATTTTTCATTAATAATGCATCATTAGCAATTAATACAGCAATAAAGTGATTTCAAAGACATAATAAATATACCTTAACATTATTCTAAATTGCAAACAAACCTAGGGCGAAGGAACCCACCACAAACGGACCTAGGGCGAACATGTACCTAGAGCAAATGGACCCGTTTTCATTGAACAGAGACCTGCTGTCACATCTTGAAGATGTGGTCACAGTTTGGTATTAAAATAATCATATTTTAAATGGCTCAACCACTATGGTTCCTTGTACAAATAGACAATGATTTAAAACTTTGATTGTTTGCTTTGGTTTTATAAACATCACTTTCTACACCATATGGGTAATTTCATGGCAGTCAGTTTTTTTGACAGACTAAACCGTAGTACTTGAAGGAAAGCGCCAACCTGTGGGAGGAAACGGACTAACCTTATCACATATGACATGAAAATAGAACCTTAATTTGCAACTGTCCAACTAGGGCTCAAACCAACACCTAGAGGTACATGTAAGGTGTGACAAACTACCATAATATAAACACGCCTACTGCCCCTGAGTTTTGAGGATAAAGGATCTGTACCAAATCAGGATAGCAAAATATCAAAAAATTGGGAGGTTGGCACAAATACAAATGTAGACATGGTGTTTATACTGATATTATCCCAGTGCAATGTTTTTCAGGGCTAGGTTTAAAAGTACATGTATGATAAATTCAAAATGGAAATATATGCAGCAGGACAGACAATTGTTGCAGATTTACAGATTTATAGTAGTTTTGTAACAGTAGATGCTAGCCTGGTACAAAACATTCATATTTTGAAGACTAGCATCTGGTGTCATTTGAAGTACTTAGACAAAAAAATTATAAAAGTATAAACGGATAACAATGTGCATTTGTCATGTTTGTTTTAATTAAAACACATATATTCCTTCCATGAATTGCATATACATTTATTTAATTTATTACAAATCTTTGTCAGTCAAATGTATGTTTATAGGGTATATATACAGTTATGTACAATGTAATTTCTGGGCTTCTGTTTATACTTTAAAATACTGTGTGATATGCTCCTTCCTTAAAGGGGTTGTCAGTGTATGACCTGATGCCCATAGTTCCATATACATGATATAGCCACTTGTTTGTTTTTACCAATAACGATGAGGAATTTTTTAGCATTTATTTAATTATTGTTCATGTGTATACATATGACCTTATGTCCTGAATCCCCTATAGCCACTTGTTTGTTTTTACCAATAACCATGAGGAATTGTCTAACATTTATTACTGTTAACAGTTGTGAGTCAGTGTATGACCTTATGCCCAGAGTCCCATATAGCCACTTGTTTGTTTTTACTAATAACCATGAGGAATTGTCTAACATTTATTACTGTTAATGTTTGTGAGTCAGTGTATGACCTTATGCCCAGAGTCCCATATAGCCACTTGTTTGTTTTTACCAATAACCACGAGGAATTGTCTAACCCTTATTACTGATAATGTTTGTGAGTCAGTGTATGACCTTATGCCCAGAGTCCCATATAGCCACTTGTTTGATTTTACTAATATCCATGAGGAATTGTCTAACATTTATTACTGTTAATGTTTGTGAGTCAGTGTATGACCTTATGCCCAGAGTCCCATATAGCCACTTGTTTGATTTTACTAATAACCATGAGGAATTGTTCAACATTTATAACTGTTAACGGTTGTGAGTCAGTGTATGACCTTATGCCCAGATTCCCATATAGCCACTTGTTTGTTTTTACTAATAACCATGAGGAATTGTCTAACATTTATTACTGTTAATGTTTGTGAGTCAGTGTATGACCTAAGGCCCAGAGTCCCATATAGCCACTTGTTTGATTTTACTAATAAAGATGAGGAATTGTTTAGCATTTATTACTGTTAATGTTTGTGAGTCAGTGTATGACCTTATGCCCAGAGTCCCATATAGCCACTTCTTTGATTTTACTAATAACAATGAGGAATTGTCTAACATTTATTACTGTTAATGTTTGTGAGTCAGTGTATGACCTTATGCCCAGAGTCCCAAAGAACCACTTGTTTGTTTTTACCAATATAAACCATGAGGAATTGTTTTAATAGCGTTTATTACTGTTAATGTTTGTAAGTCAGTGTATGACCTAATTGACCTTATGCCCAGAATCCCATATAGCCGCTTGTTTGTTTATATCAATAAATATGAGGAAATGTTTAGCATTTCTTACTGTTCATGTTTGTGAGTCAGTTTATGACCTTATGCCAAGAATTCCATATAGCCACTTGTTTGATTTTACCAATAAAGATGAGGAATTGTTTAGCATTTATTACTGTTAATGTTTGTGAGTCAGTGTATGACCTTATGCCCAGAGTCCCAAAGAACCACTTGTTTGTTTTTACCAATGTAAACCATGAGGAATTGTTTTAATAGCGTTTATTACTGTTAATGTTTGTAAGTCAGTGTATGACCTAATTGACCTTATGCCCAGAATCCCATATAGCCGCTTGTTTGTTTATATCAATAAATATGAGGAAATGTTTAGCATTTCTTACTGTTCATGTTTGTGAGTCAGTTTATGACCTTATGCCCAGAGTCCCGTATAGCCACTTGTTTGTTTTTACCAATAAAAATGAGGAATTGTTTAGCATTTATTACTGTTAATGTTTGTGAGTCAGTGTATGACCTTATGCCCAGAATCCCATATAGCCACTTGTTTGTATTTACCAAAAACCATGAGGAATTGTTTAGCATTTATTATTACTGTTAATGTTTGTGAATCAAGTGTATGACCTTATGCCCAGAGTCACATATAGCCACTTGTTTGTTTTTACCAATAACCATGCGGAATTGTCTAACATTTATAACTGTTAATGTTTGTGAGACAGTGTTTGACCTTATTCCCAGAGTCCCATATAGCCACTTGTTTGTTTTTACCAATAACCATGAGGAATTGTCTTTATTTTATTACTGTAAATGTTTGTGAGTCAGTGTATGACCTTATGCCCAGAGTCCCATATAGCAACTTGTTTGATTTTACCAATAAAGATGAGGAATTGTCTTTATTTTATTACTGTTAATGTTTGTGAGTCAGTGTTTGACCTTATGCCAAGAGTCCCATATAGCCACTTGTTTGTTCATACCAAAAACCATGAGGAATTGTTTAGCATTTATTAATGTTAATGTTTGTGAGTCAGTGTATGACCTTTTGCCCAGAATCCCATGTAACCACTTGTTTGTTTATACCAATAACAAGGTGGAATTGTTTAGCATTTATTACTGTTGGAGTATTTCAGTCAGTGTATGACCTTATACCCAGAATCCCATATAGCCACTTGTTTGTTTTTACCAATAACAATGAGGACATGTTCAGCATTTTTTACTGTTGATGTTTTTCAGTCAGTGTATGACCTTATACCCAGAGTCCCATATAGCCACTTGTTTGTTTTTACCAATAACTATGAGGAAATATTTAGCATTTCTTACTCTTCATGTTTGTGAGTCAGTTTATGACCTAGTTTATGACCTTATGCCCAGAGTCCCATATAGCCACTTGTTTGTTTATACCAATAACCATGAGGAATTGTTTAGCATTTATTACTGTTAATGTTTGCGAGTCAGTGTATGACCTTATGCCCAGAATCCCATATAACCACTTGTTTGATTTTACCAATAACCATGAGGAATTGTCTAACATTTATTACTGTTAATGTTTGTGAGTCAGTGTATGACCTAATGCCCAGAGTCCAATATAGCCACTTGTATGTTTTTACCAATAACGATGAGGAATTGTTTAGCATTTATTACTGTTCATGTTTCTGAGTCAGTGTATGACCTTTTGCTCAGAGTCCCATATACAATGTAGCCACTTGTTTGTTTTTACCAATAACCATGAGGAATTGTCTAACATTTATTACTGTTGATGTTTTTCAGTCAGTGTATGACCTTATACCCATAATCCCATATAGCCACTTGTTTGTTTATACCAATAACAATGAGGAAATGTTCAGCATTTATTACTGTTGATGTTTTTCAGTCAGTGTATGACCTTATACCCATAATCCCATATAGCCACTTGTTTGTTTTTACCAATAACAATGAGGAATTGTTCAGCATTTATTACTGTTGATGTTTTTCAGTCAGTGTATGACCTTCTACCCAGAGTCCTATACAGCCACTTGTTTGTTTCTACCAATAACTATGAGGAAATGTTTAGCATTTCTTACTGTTCATGTTTGTGAGTCAATTTATGACCTTATGCCCAGAGTCCCATATATATAGCCACTTGTTTGTTTTTACCAATAAAAATGAGGAATTGCATAGCATTTATTACTGTTAATGTTTGTGAGTCAGTGTTTGACCTGATGCCCAGAGTCCCATATAGCCACTTGTTTGTTTTTATCAATAACCATGAGGAATTGTCTTTATTTTATTACTGTTAATGTTTGTGAGTCAGTGTATGACCTTATGCCCAGAGTCCCATTAAGCAACTTGTTTGCTTTCACCAATAAAGATGAGGAATTGTCTTTATTTTATTACTGTTAATGTTTGTGAGTCAGTGTTTGACCTTATGCCCAGAGTCCCATATAGCCACTTGTTTGTTTTACCAATAAAAATGAGGAATTGCATAGCATTTATTACTGTTAATGTTTGTGAGTCAGTGTTTGACCTTATGCCCAGAGTCCCATATAGCCACTTGTTTGTTTTTACCAATAAAGATGAGGAATTGTTAAGCATTTATTACTGTTCATGTTTGTGAGTCAGTTTATGACCTTATGCCCATAGTCCCATATAGCCACTTGTAATAACGATGAGGAAATGTTCAGCATTTATTACTATTAATGGTTGTGAGTCAGTGTATGACCTTATGCCCAGAATCCCATATAGCCACTTGTTTGATTTTACCAATAACAATGAGGAATTGTCTAACATTTATCACTATTAATGTTTGTGAGTCAGTTTATGACCTTATGCCCAGAGTCCCATATAGCCACTTGTTTGTTTTTACCAATAACAATGAGGAATTGTTCAGCATTTATTACTGTTAATGTTTGTCAGTCAGTGTTTGACCTTATTCACAGAGTCCCATATAGGCACTTGTTTGCTTATAGCAATAACCATGAGGAATTGTCTAACATTTATTACTGTTAATGTTTTTGAGTCAGTGTATGAACTTATGCCCAAAGTGCCATATAGCCACTTGTTTGATTTTACCAATAACCATGAGGAATTGTCTAACATTTATTACTGTTAATGTTTGTGAGTCAGTGTATGAACTTATGCCCAGAGTCCCATATAGCCACTTGTTTGTTTTTACCAATAAAGATGAGGAATTGTTTAGCATTTATTATTGTTCATGTTTGTGAGTCAGTTTATGACCTTATGCCCAGAGTCCCATATAGCCACTTGTTTGTTTTTACCAATAACCATGAGGAATTGTTAGCATTTATTACTGTTGATGTTTTTCAGTCAGTGTATGACCTTATACCCAGAGTCCTATATAGCCACTTGTTTGTTTTTACCAATAAAGATGAGGAATTGTTTAGCATTTATTATTGTTCATGTTTGTGAGTCAGTTTATGACCTTATGCCCAGAGTCCCATATAGCCACTTGTTTGTTTTTACCAATAACCATGAGGAATTGTTAGCATTTATTACTGTTGATGTTTTTCAGTCAGTGTATGACCTTATACCCAGAGTCCCATATAGCCACTTGTTAGTTTTTACCAATAACTATGAGGAAATGTTTAGCATTTCTTACTGTTCATGTTTGTGAGTCAGTTTATGACCTTATGCCCAGAGTCCCATTTAGCCACTTGTTTGTTTTTACCAATAACAATGAGGAATTGTTCAGCATTTCTTACTGTTCATGTTTTTCAGTCAGTGTATGACCTTATACCCAGAGTCCCATATAGCCACTTGTTAGTTTTTACTAATAACTATGAGGAAATGTTTAGCATTTCTTACTGTTCATGTTTGTGAGTCAGTTTATGACCCTTTGCCCAGAGTCCCATTTAGCCACTGGTTTGTTTTTACCAATAAAGATGAGGAATTGTCTTTATTTTATTACTGTTAATGTTTGTGAGTCAGTGTTTGACCTTATGCCCAGAGTCCCATATAAGCACTTCTTTGTTTATACCAAAAACCATGAGGAATTGTTTAGCATTTATTACTGTTATTAATGTTTGTGAGTCAGTGTATGACCTTATGCCCAGAATCCCATGTAACCACTTGTTTGTTTATACCAATAACAATGTGGAATTGTTTAGCATTTATTACTGTTGGAGTTTTTGAGTCAGTGTATGACCTTATACTCAGAATCCCATATAGCCACTTGTTTGTTTTTACCAATAACAATGAGGAATTGTTCAGCATTTATTATTGTTGATGTTTTTCAGTCAGTGTATGACCTTATACCTAGAGTCTGAGTCAGTGTTTGACCTTATGCCCAGAGTCCCATATAGCCACTTGTTTGTTTTTACCAATAACCATGAGGAATTGTCTTTATTTTATTACTGTTAATGTTTGTGAGTCAGTGTATGACCTTATGCCCAGAATCCTATATAGCCACTTGTTTGTTTTTACCAATAAAGATGAGGAATTGTCTTTATTTTATTACTGTTAATGTTTGTGAGTCAGTGTTTGACCTTATGCCTAGAGTCCCATATAGCCACTTGTTTGTTTTTACCAATAAAGATGAGGAATTGTTTAGCATTGATTACTGTTCATGTTTGTGAGTCAGTTGATGACCTTATGCCCAGAGTCCCATATAGCCACTTGTAATAACAATGAGGAAATGTTCAGCATTTATCACTTTTTATACGACCGCAAATTTTGAAAAATTTTTCGTCGTATATTGCTATCACGTTGGCGTCGTCGTCTGCGTCGTTGTCGTCGTCGTCCGAATACTTTTAGTTTTCGCACTCTAACTTTAGTAAAAGTGAATAGAAATCTATGAAATTTTAACACAAGGTTTATGACCACAAAAGGAAGGTTGGTGTTGATTTTGGGAGTTTTGGTCCTAACGTTTTAGAAATAAGGGGCCAAAAAGGGCCCAAATAAGCATTTTCTTGGTTTTCGCGCTATAACTTTAGTTTAAGTTAATAGAAATCTATGAAATTTTGACACAAGGTTTATGACCACAAAAGAAAGGTTGGGATTGATTTTGGGAGTTTTGGTTTCAACAGTTTAGGAATTGGGGGCCAAAAAAGGGCCCAAATAAGCATTATTCTTGGTTTTCGCACAATAACTTTAGTTTAAGTTAATAGAAATCAATGAAATTTAAACACAATGTTCATGACCACAAAAGGAAGGTTGGTATTGATTTTGGGAGTTTAGGTCCCAACAGTTTAGGAATTAGGGGCCAAAAAGGGACCCAAATAAGCATTTTTCTTGGTTTTCGCACCATAAATTTAGTATAAGTAAATAGAAATCTATAAAATTTAAACACAAGGTTTATGACCATAAAAGGAAGGTTGGTATTGATTTTGGGAGTTTTGGTCCTAACAGTTTAGGAAAAAGGGGCCCAAAGGGTCCAAAATTAAACTTTGTTTGATTTCATCAAGAATTGAATAATTGGGGTTCTTTGATATGCGGAATCTAACTGTGTATGTAGATTCTTAATTTTTGGTCCCATTTTCAAATTGGTCTACATTAAGGTCCAAAGGGTCCAAAATTAAACTTAGTTTGATTTTAACAAAAATTGAAATCTTGGGGTTCATTGATATGCTGAATCCAAACATGTACTTAGATTTTTGATTATGGGCCCAGTTTTCAAGTTGGTCAAATCAGGATCTAAAATATTATATTAAGTATTGTGCAATAGCAAGTCTTTTCAATTGCACAGTATTGCACAATGGCAAGAAATATCTAATTGCACAATATTGTGAAATAGCAATATTTTTTTTTAATTAGAGTTATCTTTCTTTGTCCAGAAAAGTAAGCAAGAAATATCTAATTGCACAATATTGTGAAATAGCAATATTTTTTTTTAATTGGAGTTATCTTTCTTTGTCCAGAATCAACTCAAATCTTCGTTATACACAATGTGTATTCACTTTTTACTACCAACTTATAAATTAAAATAATCTTTACCATTCAGTGATAACAAGCAGTTTTTTTACATCTTAATATCTTATGATGTATTTAAATGAGTAGTTATTGTTGCAAACTCCATTAGAAATTTAATTGAGATTAATTTGGAATAAGGGAAAGGGGGATGTGATTAAAAAAATTAGGTTCAATTTTCTCATTTAAAATGAAATTTCATAAATAAAATGAAAATTTCTTCAAACATTTTTTTGAGAGGATTAATATTCAACAGCATAGTGAATTTCTCTAAGAGAAAACAAAAATTTTAAGTTCATTAGAACACATTCATTCTGTGTCAGAAACCTATGCTGTGTCAACTATTTAATCACAATCCAAATTTAGAGCTGAATCCAGCTTGAATGTTGTGTCCATACTTGCCCCAACCCTTCAGGGTTCAACCTCTGCGGTCGTATAAAGCTACGACCTCTGCGGTCGTATAAAGCTACGCCCTGCAGAGCATCTGGTTATGTTTGTGAGTCAGTGTATGACCTTATGCCCGGAATCCCATATAGCCACTTGTTTGTTTTTACCAATAAAGATGAGGAATTGTTTAGCATTTATTACTGTTAATGGTTGTGAGTCAGTGTATGACCTTATGCCCAGAATCCCATATAGCCACTTGTTTGTTTTTACCAATAACCATGAGGAATTGTCTAACATTTATTACTGTTAATGTTTGTGAGTCAGTGTTTGACCTTATGCCCAGAGTCCCATATAGCCACTTGTTTGTTTTTACCAATAACCATGAGGAATTGTCTAACATTTATAACTGTTAATGTTTGTGAGTCAGTGTATGAACTTATGCCCAGAGTCCCATATAGCCACTTGTTTGTTTTTACCAATAACCATGAGGAATTGTCTGAACATTTATTACTGTTAATGTTTGTGAGTCAGTGTATGACCTTTTGCCCAGAGTCCCATATAGCCACTTGTTTGTTTTTACCAATAACCATGAGGAATTGTCTAACATTTATTACTGTTAATGTTTGTGAGTCAGTGTATGAACTTATGCCCAGAGTCCCATATAGCCACTTGTTTGTTTTTACCAATACCAATGAGGAATTGTCTAACATTTATTACTGTAAATGTTTGTGAGTCAGTGTTTGACTTTATTCACAGAGTCCCATATAGCCACTTGTTTGTTTATACCAATAACCATGAGGAATTGTCTAACATTTATTACTGTTAATGTTTTTGAGTCAGTGTATGAACTTATGCCCAGAGTGCCATATAGCCACTTGTTTGTTTTTACCAATAACAATGTGGAAATGTTCAGCATTTATTACTGTTAATGTTTGTGAGTCAGTGTATGACCTTATGCCCAGAGTGCCATATAGCCACTTGTTTGATTTTACCAATAAAGATGAGGAATTGTTCAGCATTTATTACTGTTAATGTTTGTCCGTCAGTGTTTGACCTTATTCACAGAGTCCCATATCTATAGGCACTTGTTTGTTGATAGCAATAACTATTTGCCACTGATTATTAAGCAACCAACAATCAATTAAACTTAAGGTTAACAGGGGTAATGCCATCATCAGTGTTTAAATACCTGTAACTCAACGTTTAACGCTAAAGTCTATTTTTTATTTGCAATATAATGTTTTGTCAAATGCTAAAATTTTATCTTTGTGTACATGTTTGCTAAAATTTTATCAATTTTCTGCAAAGCTAAAACTTTATCTTTCTGGATGCTTAAATTTTAGCTTTTGGTCTGAAAAAGAACCAGCTAAAATTTTAGCTCTCCTTTATATTACTTATTGATTTAAGCTAAACTTTTATGTTATTATACTTTTATTGCTTCAGGACTGATGAAGATTGTACAGCAGAATAAAAATGATTGCTCATTTGGGATTATCTCTTGTCCTTGATATATAGTTAAACAAGTGCAGAGATATTTTTGCCTGAGCTTTTGTTCTTTTTCATCAATGTTCAGAAAGAAGAAATAGAGACAAATGATAGAAGAATAAAGACAAATTTGGTAAGTTTTTAAATATTGATAAAGTTATAACATTTTGAGGTAAAATTTTAGTTTTTTGCAATATTCTTTAAAAAATCTACTCTTGAGAAAATGAGACAGTCTCAAAATTTAAAATCCTCCCTTATTTATAAGACATAATATGATATATTTTAATATTTCAATAGTCCCCATTGGAATGAGTTATTTAAATTGAGTTTAAAAGAAGATACCTGTGGTCGCTTTTATGCTGTCAACATCTTTCTTTACTTCTGTTATATGCCTTTCGATATTACTTCCTGCTACTTTCATGTTTACTTCTACATGTTCTTTCGTCTGTTCTAGCTCATTATGAAGACTTAAAATCTTCGTGTCAAGTTGTGTTTGGGTAGAAAATATTTGTACCATTGAGTTATCCAGCATCTTTGTTTTTGCTTCTATTAAACTTGCCGCAGTCGCTTTTGAATTGTCAAGACCCGTAATAGCCTGAAATATAAAAAATGACATAAAAATCAATTGCAGAATGAATTCCTTGCATGTTTAGGCAAAATATTTAAAATTTCTGGTCCTCAATGTGTTTACTTCGTACTTATATTGTCATGTTGGCCTTTTGAGTGTTTTTGTATTCTTGCGTCAATGATGCTTCTTTTAAAGACGTCTTAGCTTGTATACACTTTTCCAACCCAGTACTAATTGACTTATAAACAAACGACGAGGTTTTTAGCCCAATGTATTAAACCTGGTCAAATGTTCATGGTGTTAGCAGTTCTTAGAATGAAAACAACTGCATATTTCCACTTCATCACGTAAGAGCATCCAATACAGTTTCAAGGGAGTTAGCGCGTTCTAATAACTGTAGAACGTCACTTTCTGCGGAACGTCGTGTGTGTTAATTTATACAATAAGGATAATAACTGCTGCGCACTTACGATGATAGCATCTAAATCTAACAGTATAAATAAATTATATGACATTGTACACTTAATAATGTGTTTGGTCGTACTCGTTTTGTACTTCTGTGATATATATACACTAACGAGTCATAACCAGTGATAATATGCGGGATTGTTAATTGCGATTTAATTAAAACCTGAATTCAGACATATGTATCTGATTTCAGATAACTAGATATTTTTCGCAATAATGAAACCCTTGCTATAATTTCTGAATTCACCCACATAGTCTCTTGTCTAAATTTAGGCTATGGCCTCACAAAATTTTAGAACCATCGGTACATTTAAATTATCTCACACATAACTGAACTCGCTGTGTGTACATTTTTGTATTGAGCTAAGCTGTCAAATTATTTTTTTGTGCTAGGAGCTCAGTCAACAGGAAGGTATACAGAGTTATGATATGGACTAGTAGAAGAAAGACATGTACTCAGAACAATTGGTCTACAACAAAAGGTCTTAAACAATAAATAAGTATGTACGGCACCGGCATAGCTTACGAAACTATAAATGGCCGCGAATCTTCAACTGATTATGTCTTATTAAATGGCAATGTGATTTAAGGAAGAATGGTTTTAATCATATCGTAATTCAAGCTTTTATTTGAGTAAATTAAAATAAATCAAACGTATTTTACAATATAAAGATACACACTTCTGTTAAAATAATTATATTACGTGACATGAATACAGTACAAAAGATTGCAAAAACACTCAGGACAGAAACACACATAAATAAATAATACAATAGTACATTTCGACAGGTAAGCACACAATACCAACGAACACCTAAAATTAATTAACGACAGTACACAAATACAGTTTGATGTGATTATGAACTATGCGTCAGAATACGGGATCACATTGCATCTAAGAAAGTACGATTTGAAAATATTAAATAGATAAATGTGTTGTTTCTATTGTTCCGTTGTTTCCTGCAATGATGTGTTTCCCTCGGGTTTAGTTAGTAACCGGGATTTTTGTTCGCTCAATCGATGAAATCAATTGAACTGTGGTATGCTACTGCTACATCTATTTATATTTATTTGGGACACTTACAGTCGTAATTATAGTCGCTAACTACAACCATGATAGTTGGTATCCAACTACTAAAATACTTTTGCATAATACATGTAATACAGGTTAGAGAGAACTTTAAGCCTGTAATAACATGCACTTTTGCATTTTCTCTTGTTTTTATAGTCATATATAAGTACCTGTTCTAATGTATTCCAGATACTGACAAAGTGTCCATCGGACAATGTTCCATCCGCTGAATGTGACACAAGAAAGTTTTTATAATATTTCAAGCGTGCAATATCTGCCCCATTACTTGTTTCATTTGGAATAGGTAGCTCGTCAAACCCATTTACAGGAGCTACCACCACTGGAGGCAAGTTACGAAGTAAACAAACAAATAATGTCAAGTCTAAATTTGCAGATGTTACTGGTGGTGTCCCTGTAAAAGAAACATGTAAAACAAAATGATGGCTAAGTTACGCGAATACTGCAAAAGAAATATATGCAGTATTAAACTTTGAATGCTCTATATATGGTTATAATAATTATCCTTCCGACTATTTTGTAGACTGGATGCTCTCCTTGCATATCAAATTAAAACATGATATCTTTAAAAAGTATTTGTTTTCCTACCTGGTGGAGGATACAGAATATTCCATTGTTCTTGATATAGAACGCGTTTTCTTCCAGGGAGAGGATGATGCAGCTGCTGCAATATAACCTTGTTCTGTGGGATATTCAAATCAGTGGATAAATGTGGATGAAGTTTGTCAAAGAATCTTGTGAGAGCTCCAGTTGCTACTCTGTGGTACAGATAAACAATACGAAGAAAGTTTTCTTCTTCTTTTGATACCATGCTGTTAATTTTCTTTCAAACTAGAATGACAAAAAAATATAATTGTACATGTCATATCTTTAAAAGCTTATATAGTGCAGCTGTGCCATTTGAGCAGTCAAACTGCATTGACTGTATATGCATATGTCATATACAGTCCATGACTGTATATCACCTTGTTTTTGACGTTGACAATGGGTTTCCGAAGAGTTTTATTTATGACGTCAATAAAACATACAGGTTCGCGGAAATTTAACGTCGTCCGCTTCAAATGAAGAAATGATGTTTTTTACCCAAAATACTTCATTTAGAACATTTTTAAGTGTTGCAGTATATAAAGAATAACCATACATTGTCTGGAAATATCAATTTGTTATTTGTACTCGGCTCGAAACAGGTAGAAATGCTCAGCACAGCCTCGCTTTCTACCTGTTTCTAAGCCTTGTACAAATAACATTGATATTTCGAGACAATGTATGGTTATTCTATATATATAAGCCCCATTAAGATGCAGATAAAACAACCCTTATAAAAGGCACGCTTTTGTTGCACGGTAAGGTTAACACAATAGAGAACTTGAAGCTATCAAAAGCGTAGTGAACAAGGATTTTATACCAATCATTTTTGTTATTGTTATAGCTGGCCATGCGATGTACTTATTGTCATAATTGCAACCAACGTGATTTGGTCTCTGTTAGTCAGTCGTCCGACATCATATCATACATCATCTCCTTATAACATGAATATAAATACATAAGTATTTGCAACAATAAGTTTGATCTACAAAAACAATGATAAATCAGACAATTACAAAAGCAAAATAAAAAAACTTAAAACAAATAGATAAGAAAGAAAGAAATAACATAAACACCTGGTAAACTACAAATACTGAATGAGAAAATACTGCAGGCAATAAACAAGTAGCGAAAAACGCATTCTTCTGTTAAAAGTTTCGAGGTCGATTAAGGTAATGTTGCTTACTGGATAGTATATTGAATAAAAAGAAAATATTTTCTAGTGGAATGAATATTCTGAATATTCTGAGAAGAGATGACAATATTTACATAATGTTCATTGTCGTGATGTATGAACTGTTCAAAGTGTAATAGTATTGACTAGGATAGCGTTATTACTAAGCAGTAGGCAAGACCATTACACTGTCCTTTGTGCAGTTTATATATCACACTAATGATCAGAGATTCAATAACTATTATATTTATTTCATTGCAGAAGCATGTTTTTAAAAAAATATCATAAATTTAAATTGCTAAAACAAAACTAGAGTTATTTCTATAGGAAAGAGTGAAGACTAGTCATAATGATAACTTTAAATCAATACCATTCATTTCAGTGCAAGAATATTTTTTTTTTATATAATTTTACAATTAAGGAAAAAATATAAAATTTAAATCAGGATATTTTTTTTATAAATGGGCTCTCTAAAGAGAGAAACCACACCCATCGCTCATTTACATATAAAGACTGTTAACGATCAGTTTTCCGGTCAGTTAATTTTTCTGAAGAATAAAGAATGTCATGTGGCCCCTTGTTAACCATATAAGGGAAGCTAATTCTTAATTGATATGAAATAAATGATATTTCATAGACAAAATGAAAAAAAAAAAAAATCTGAAACATTAAATGCAAAAGATAATTGTGTGTAAATGTGCAAATAAATGTTCGCGCGGTTTCCCACTGACAAAACAGTTTAAAATATTGCATGTTTTAGTCAAACTGAAAATTATCCAGCAAACAACTTCCCCTTTTTTTGATGTTAGAAATGTTACTTATTGTGTTTTTCTGTATAACTTGTTAAACTTAGGATATACAAGAGAGAAAAAAAAAATGATCTAGTGTTAATAAAACTATGCAGAAAAGGAAAAGCTAAGAACGAGTAATGAATGTTAGCAAATACATGAAATACGTATCAAAACTTCCATATTAGATAGATATTAAGGGAAACAGGTGATAATGTTCCTTCATCCAAGCATATCTTGGATGTGAAGGATGAAGGTCATTCTTAGAACATGAGCCTGAGGCTCGAAAGTAATGAATTAGCTTAACTTCTCTATGAGGGGTGAAGCTTACATATACAAATATACATATAAACAAACTATAACCACTTATAGCTGGCCAATGACCTTGACCCTAGTATATAAGCACCTGTTCTATAATAACTTGTCATAATTTAAAGCAAGTTTGTGTCGACCAAATATAAAACCCAGTGGAAAAGGGTGGGTCTGACTGATAATCCCTAGGGTGGGAATTAATTACCTTCGAGCCTCAGGCTCATATTCTAAGAATGACCTTCATCCTGCACATCCAAGATATGCTTGGATGAAGGAACATTCTTATTCATATTTCGCCTTCGGTCTCAAGTAATGAATAAGCTTGTTTAAAGTGAAGACACAAACTAAAAACAATTTTTATATAAATGCCAACATTTAATAAAGGATAAAAATCACAAGATCATCCAGTAACTACAACTGAAGAAAAGTGTTTTAGTACTGATATTATTTACTTTCCTGTTATAGAACTTGTAAAACGTTTTACCATATGTCCAGACAAAACTGTTGCCATAATGTCCTTAATAGAACATCCTGAAGCTAAATGCACTTATGAAGAGGTTCCTCTAAATGAGTTAACCTTAAAACCTCGGATAAAATTAGAACTCTCTCTAACTATCTAAACTTTACGAAAAGACCTAGATGAATTCTCTCACCTATTTTGTACACAAAACATGATAAATCATTGTCTTAATCAACACAAAGTTTTGGTTTATCCAAACCTTTGATCACCTCATTAGGTAAACTAACTAACAGATCTAGTATTTTTCAAAAACTCCTGTATATGAAAAAATAAAGTGCCATGTCTCCGAATGAAAGACATAGAATGTAAATCTACAGCTGATAAAGATAGTACTTCAAGGCAGATGTAGTCAAGGCAAATAAAGACACAAGTATAAAAGACCGTCTTCAATGTTAAATACTCCAATGAATATTAAGAACTTAAAAAAGATAGCGCTAAATTCATCTCCCAAGTGAAAGAGTATCTAACTCTTCAATTGCAGATTCAGGTTTAAGCAACCTTCCACAAATACATGTAGTAAACAAACAAATTCAGTAAAATCTATTTCTTAAAGGATAAAGTCTGTTTCAACATAGACCAAGAAAAATTCACATTAAACATGCTGAATATGAAAAGCTTGTGTTTTACAAAAATTTCAATAATCAATAACATCCTTTTTAGATGGTGATAAGGAATTGGTTATCTAATTGAACACACCAAATAATGAAATATCTCAAAAAAATATTGATAATGCTTGATTATAGATGCATGGTCTCCAAGATGAAGTGTAAATATATTTTACAAATGATTCTGAAATCTCCTGTTTATATTAAAGTGATTTCTGAGTATAATACACACGTTTTTACCCTACTGCACAATCAACCCTTCAGGTGTTGGTTCACTTTAATTTTTTACAATATACAGTTAAATTAAGTCTCTTCCTGACGGAAAGACATTATCTTCAGTATATGTAACATTGTTACTAATTTTTATGCTTAACAGTTTAACTGGCAAATAAATTAAAATTGGTCTTAGCAAAGAAAACCAACTCTGAGCAAGCCAAAAAGGATAATCAAAAGAGCCTTCTGAACTTTATCACTAATAATTTTCTTTATAAATATCCCCATCAATGAAAAAGATGGGAAAATATAAGGTCTTAATTCTGATCATGAAAATAAAAACATCTCTGAAAGGAGCTTGTTGGTCAAAAGACAACGAAGTAATTATCTACAGATTGAAAATGAAAACGTAATAACAACAAAACAAATATATCTTCTTTCAATTGCCATCCTTTTGAATCTGTAAATTTTTTAGACATATGATAAGCATCAAAAATTTTCTTACCAGGAATATAAAGAGCTGTGATAAAAATGTTCTTTCTTGAACACCAAGCCCAAATAATGAAATATGTGTAGTAAGCATGTTAAGTGACAAAGAGGTTACACCTCCTATTGCATAATAAAAGCTACTGAAATTGTATCTTCTGATTGTATAACTCTCTGTGACTAAAACTTTTTCTCAAGAAGAATATTATAGCCAACAATACTATGAAATCTATATGAAATGAGTGCATACTCTTAAAGAAGCTCCGTCTACCAACAGAAACATTTTCTTCAAATTTGGATCCCAAATCCTTATGTCAGAGGAATCTGGTACAACCCAAAAACTTATTTGGATGGGTCTATAAATCAAATTTTTAATTTCTGATTTTAAATTGTTAAAAAATTTCACCTATTGATGATAATAAACACTGTAACAACTATACAGTGTTTCAACATTATTTCTCGCCATGTTTCTGCAATGTAACATTCCCACAGATACTGCATTAAAAGCATTCATCACAAGACCAATATATGATGTAAATCATCTATAATACCGTTACACAATTCTATTTAAGAAGAATTTCCCAAGGGAGATACTTTTACCATTTCTCATCTGTCAGAAAAAACTTAAATAGCTCAGTATCAATAATGAGACAAAGGAAAACAGTGTGCTTCCAAGAATTGAGTACCAACTTCTCAAATTTTTTCTGAAGCACAGCTTATCAAGCATTTGCACCACTTCTTCTGTATTCACAATACAATCATCTAAACTCTGATCCATAATAAAAGAATCATCAATGTATAAACTATAGCATGTATATACTTCAAGTGACATTATTTCATAAATACATAGACAGGTTTTAAAACCTTAGTAAAAACTCTTGATGCAGAAGCCAATCCAAAACAAAAAACATAAATATCATATCAATGTCTTTTCCACATAAATCAGGAAATTGTGATATAAACATAAATGATACTTAAATATGCATCTGTGAGATCTATAGATGTTAGCTCTATCTATATATATATATATATATATATATAAACGAGTCTAAATTGAAAACTACGTTCAAACCTATGACTGCGTTGGATAAAAACCGCAATTTTTATACGTGTGCATGTCAAACAAATTTCGTTGTAGAAGGGTCTAAAAACAGCACAAACAACATTTTCCAAAAGACCAAAAAGAGTGAAAAGGTATATTTAAACAAAACGCATTTGACTAACAGGTCGAACAACTGATGTTCTTTAACCCTGCTGACTGCCATTGGCGATTGCCAAATAAAATTGATCACAGGTTGTAACAAAATGGATCTTATTATAAATTTAATACGTCACAGAAAAAAAAAATTGTTAACTTGTGGACAGGATGTTGTGCCACAAACATTCGGTGTCAATATTTCTTCAGTACACCATATCCGGATTTCGACAATAAATGTCTCTTCAGTGATGTTAGGGATCGAAACGGTATTTGGAAGGCCATATAAAAAGCACCCTCATTTTTAGAGAAAGTACCCTCATTTTTAGATTAACTCTTGAATTTTAAGAGTCAATATATAGGATGAACGGATCATATAAACCGGAGGGAAAATATGATACATGCCCAAACAAAAAATATAAACGAGTCTAAATTGAAAACTACGTTCAAACCTATGACTGCGTTGGATAAAAACCGCAATTTTTATACGTGTGCATGTCAAACAAATTTCGTTGTAGAAGGGTCTAAAAACAGCACAAACAACATTTTCCAAAAGACCAAAAAGAGTGAAAAGGTATATTTAAACAAAACGCTATATATATATATATAAATAGATAATTATCCTAAAGAATTACATCTAAACAAAAGATAAATGGTCCTGCTCCAAATGCTGATAAGCCACAAACTAAGTTTGTTTTAATTTTTCAAATAGATACAGGCCTTGAAGACCAATCTTTCTTAGGAACCAAGAAAATATAGGAAATAAACTGATTTTCCATTGATCGATCAACCTTTTAAATAGCTCTCTTAGCTATCAATTTTTGGACTTCTGAAATAAATTCATCCTTATGAAAGGTAAAATGTATTTAATTCAAAAAGGATAAACCTTGTGGTACATCATTAAAAATAATTTTATAACCATTTCTTAATAAATCTAATATCAATAGATCATTAGTAACATTTTCCAAATCATAATATTTAAGTTATCTACTGTATATATAGCAACTGGTTGAGTAATGTGACCTCTTCGAGATTCTCAGTCCCCTTTTTCTCAATGAAGGGAATTGCCTACTAGTATAGTCGCCCTGTTGACCAACAGAGCCTCTGCAGTTAAAAAAAACTGATATTGCCTTTCCCATAACAGCTGGGAGTAAATTAATTGCTAGACCTGGAACCTCTTCCAAGGAATCTATAATTTGCTTTAGAATCTTTGTATAAACACTAAGTTTGCTTTTTGCAATCATAACTAGAAATGTGATAAAGCAACTATCACAACAGAATTACAAATAAGTTTTATCATCTAAATATTTCTGAGCATCTCCTATGGGTTTAACCAGAAAACCATGGTAAAACAAACAAATATAATTTTACAATAAAATCCTTGTATTATCAAGATCCAATGGCTCATTCTTACAACAAGAAATAGCCAACTCAACAATAGGGGTGATGATCAACCCCTTAATAAAGTATCTCTGGGTTTCCTACATCTTTGAAACCACAGAGTGGGCCTGTCTAGGCATTGCCATTTCGATTTTTTAATTATCCTAGACACACTACATGTAGGATTGTCACAGTTCTCAGTGTGATAGTATTTCCTCTATGAACTTTATATATTCCTGATTTTATCAAAATCATGATTAAACTGTTCCACAAACAGGATGAGATAATGGACCATTAATCTCACTAAAAGAAGCCTTAAAGGCTTCTGAAAACCTTAATGCAGGATCAAAAGACCTTAATGCAGGATCAAAAGACGTATCAAATTCAACTCCGGCTGGACTATCATCAGCCATGGCACATACTCCAAAAGGAGGTACATACACCGTATCATTTCAGTAGATAAGATCAAAATTTAGAACTAAATCTTCATTAAAGTAAGCCTCTAATGGCAAAAATTTAATTATAGCAGCAGGTTTCTCTACAAACTCTGCTAGAGTTGAAGGCAGTGAAACTGTCTCAAACCTCATGATTCATACAGGTTCTTTAATACATTAATAATAAATAGTAAATGTATCAATATACATGCCTATCTAAATCTCAACAGCACTTTCGTTAGAAACAATCACAAATCAAGTAGATTTTGAAGTTATACAAGTAACACTAGATTTTAAAACTTACTTTTTACAGGTTCTGTTGCTTTGTCAATTATTTCCAATTGCAATGCCATTATGATCTATTATAAAACTACTAGGTTTTATAACTGTTTAAGAAGAGGATTTATTCAAAATACCTCTTGTATTCCTATTAAATTTATCATCTTTAATTTCTAAAACATTCCAGAGGTGATGAAAATCATAACCATCACCCTTGTAAGTGTAAACATCATTCTAAACATCTTGCATAAACAATACATTTGCATAAACAAATTCAGCCATTGTAATACAAAAATGTGTACCTGTGCAGGTAAAACACGTGTAAATTGTGAAAAGTACTCACGACCTTCAGGTGAATAGAAATACTTTTAAATATCTACCTGTTTAACAAACAGGAGTATGAATTAAGTAACAAATGTGCTATTAGGCAAAAACTTAATGAATATATAAAATTGTCATACATTGTAGACAATACAATATTTAATTAATTTCCATGAACACTTGTCATACATCGTAGACAAGAAATGTTTAAATTCATTTCCATCAACAATTGTCATACATCGTAGACAATTGAGGAATTATTATTTGTAAATAACAAAATAACATTAGAACTTGTCGTACATCGTAGACAAGTTAATGTAACTTTAATAACTTTCTTCCAAATTTAAGATAAAATAAAATAACTAAAAAGAACTTATGTGAAGTGATCACTTCAAACCCTCTAGAAAAATAATGACAAGTTATTATGGAACAGGTGCTTATATACTAGGGTCAAGGTCACTGGCCAGCTATAGGTGGTTATAGTTTGTTTCTTTAAACAGAGATATTATATGTAAGCTTCACCCCTCATAGAGAAGTTAAGCTAATTCATTACTTGAGACCGAAGGCGAAATATGAATAAGAATGAAACAGTTTTATAGATGAGTTTGAATAAATAAAAGATCGAAATCAGCTTCAAAAGATTAAACAGTAATATTAACACACCTACTGTGCGAATTGTATATCGATAATTAGAAAAGGGAGATATGTATTAGACCGTTGGTTTTCACGTTTGAATGGTTTTACACTAGTAATTTTGGGGCCCTTTATAGCTTGTTTTTCGGTGTGAGCCAAGGCTCCGTGTTGAAGGCCGTACTTTAACCTATAATGGTTTAATTTTTAAATTGTTATTTGGATGGAGAGTTGTCTCATTGGTACTCACACATATCTATGTATATAAAACATATGTGGCATTATATTATACTTTTGCTCATGCTTATTTGATTGGCCGTATATTTCTCTATATCATTGCTCAGCCAATGAAAGGGGGGAAAAGTGATAAAATAGGGTTTGCACAGGGTTTTCAGAATAATAAATAATGCGTAAAGCGTGCAGAATAAAGGACTTCCTCAAGCATAAAAGAGCAAAATATAAACAAAAAAATTAGAAATGATGAGGTTCATAAATAAAAGATAAGAGAAAAATGAACAAACTGAAGAACATTTATAATAATAGATTGTAAGTTGTTGGCCAAAGAGTGCCAAGGTGGAACTAAAACCTAAATGACACAAGAATTAACAAATATAGCTATTTACTTATTTTAAGTTAATGCTTTTCTTGTCTTTTATTCCGATTTCTTTGTGACTTATGCATGTTTTGTTAAGAAAAGAATTGACAAAAATAATCAAGGTTACTGAGTATTAAACCTTTACCGTAAATTGAAATTTAGATATTTTGAAACGAGAAGATAAATCTAACGAAGATTTACACCGCCTGTTTAATACAGTAACTATTGAAGTATTTAAAATACAAATGTTAATAATAATATTTTAAAAACAAAATGTATGGTTTTGACAGAATCTATATAAAAAAGAATTCGATGATTGATCATTAGAGCGTATATTACATTAACAATTATATTATTCCATACATTTAAATTGAAAAGAATATTCCTATTTATAAATGATAACGATTACGATCGATCTTCAGTTATGTCTTAAGTTTCGCTTGTCTGCAGATTACTCAGATATTCATTTCATGTGTCTTATACAAACTAAAACAAAATGGAAATCTACGACGTATTTAAAAAGTGAATGTCAGTGTTTTGTGAATCAAAAAGAAATGGTCATTTAAATGAACTTTTGATAGGAAATATTTAAATACAAACACATTGAAACATTTAGTCAACAGGTCAATTTATTTTCTATATATATTCCTCTAGCATGTCTAATTATGACAAAAAATGAGAACATTGTATGGATATGAGATAAATGAATATTACGAGTATAATTAATCTCCGGCGCAGAGCTCACATCCGTTCCGTACCTACTTCGTATCACTACACTAAATACTTGTATTGTAGTGTACAAAGTATACAGAAAGAAAACGAGCGCTGTACGGAGATTGGAGTATAGCGTACGGATTACATGCAAAATCAAAGAAATATGCAGTAAAATAGATGTAATACAAATAAATAAGAATCAAAACAGTTAATATTTAGAAAATGAGCTTAAAGTATAAACTTATCAAAGATATCAAAAATAAAACATGCTGAATAAAGACAATCAATACACGTGGGTCTTGTGGAATAATCGTTATGTCGCCTATTTCAAGTAGTAACAATGTATGAAGCTTTATACACTGTTATAACTGAGAGCGGGAAAACTAACACAATTGAAATCGATAAGAGTAAAACTAAGTATACCATAATATAAAGGGACAGTTAATATATTCAAAAATAGCATACCCTATATTATCAACCATTTATTCTCTTTAGTAATGGATCTCCTAAAATAAATTCTCCTTAGAAAAAACAACACCCGTTACGTCTGTATGTCATGTTAAATTTTCTTTTTCGACAGTGTTTTATGCGCAATTATTTCATTGTATTTCACAATCATGCACACACTTCAGTAATTTTGAATAGATCTCAATTCAAATTAGGTAGTCTATGATGTGTATCCTATTTGTATATATATAAATAAAGGTTTATAGAAGCATGCGCAAAAACTTAACAAAATCCATTTAAATGACCGAATTCGCGTTATGAAAGTATTATATTGGTGTACTAAAGTGTACTTGAATACAATATATACTTGAAATATGTTAAAAGACAGTAGTGTATATGTTAGGAATTACATGTAATTACTAATATTTAGGAATTACATGTAATCCCCAATGCACTCAGTATATACAAGTATTTCCTGAAACGGCCCAGTTATTACCAGTAATTACTAATTTTAAAATGAATGTTTTCACTTATTTACTAACTGTTAAAACAATGTTGTAATATGGTGAGCTGATCAAAAGTAATGGCAATATCAATTATAGAACATCAGTGAGAACTCTTAAACAGTGATTAACCTAAATGCACCTTTTTGTTGTAGGAGCATTAGCTACGAGATATACAAAAAATAAGATATAAAGTGAAATTACATTTTAGCAGTCAAACTGGTACTGGTGCACTTGCAAGTGAATAATTGGACCTCAATGAATACGCATGCATGTGACCTACAATTTAATCCCTAGCTGGAGATATATTACCAATGTATTCAGATTTAAAATTGTAAGGTTTCGCGGAACCAGTATTTCGCCTACTTTTGCTGTTAGTCGCAGGCTCAACAAAAATGGGAAAAAAATATTAAAAATTTTCTCCAGAAACTATCTTTTAGCAAGTACTGTAAGAAGCGTATGTCCAAATTTGATTAAAATCCAGGATGGTTTATGAAATCTCATAAATGTTTAAAAAATACAGCAGAGTGTATGTAATATTAACTGGGGAAAAACGAAGTAAATTTATAAGGTATATATGAAAAAGGATTTGTTTGAAAACTTTACTTATTGGTATTATCTTATGATCATAGACAAGCTTCTGTCCAAGCTTGGTAGAAATCCAGGATATTTTGAGAAATCATTAAAATTCTAAAAAACTTTCAACCACAGTGTGAATGTAATGTTAACTGACATAAAAACTAAGTTCATTTATAAGAAAAATACGGAAAAATAAATTTTATTTTTACAAAATTTATTTCTTGAAAATTATCTTATGATCATAAACAAGCTTCTATTCAAGTTTAGTAAAAATCCAGGATAATTTAAGAAAGTTATCAAAATGTGAAGAACTTTAACAACATAGTGAATATGTGTGGACGCTACTGACGACAGAATTATTTGTTCTGTCTCGCTTTTGCGACAGTAGTCACAGTTTCGACAAAGAGAAACAGAATGACAACATTGAAAGTAAAACAAAAGGGATGGACCAATTAGTTGACATATACAATCCACAAATATAAGGTTTCTTATACAAGTAATTAGTTATCAAAAGTCACTGTACAAGGATTATGATTTTAAACGCCAGACGCGCATTTCGTCTACATATAAGACTCATCGGTGACGCTCAGATCAAAATAGTTAAAAAGCCAAACAGATATAAAGTTTAAGAGCATTGAGGACCCAAAAATCCAAAAAGTTGTGCCAAAAACGGCTAAGGTAATTTACTCCTGGGTTAGGAAATAACTTAGTTTTTCGAAAATATTTACAGTTTTGTAAACAGAAAATTTATAAAAATGACCATATAATTGATATTCATGTCAACACCAAAGTGCTGACTACTGGGCTGGTGATACCCTCTATAAAAACGACGATAACATTTTGTTGCAGGTTAATAAGCTTAAGTCTTGAAAAACTAATAAAAAAAAGAGAAACACAGAAATATGAAATTAGACTCTTAACACCATCAAAGTGTATAAATTTGTTTGTGAAGAATGTCAGCTTCATCGCAACAGATTGACAAAAGATGTCTTAAATAAACATATTTTGTAAAAGGAATTTGAATTGTGTCATTGGGAAAGTATGCCTGATGGAGATTTAGATTTAAAGAAATTATGAGATTTTAAGAACTATCAAGATTATTCAACCAAATTTGCCATTATCGAATGTCTATCAGCAATAAGAGGTGACGAAGTTGCCTATAAACTTCTCACAATTTAATGCATTTCTTATAAGTGGATTGATAGCATTGTCCTGCATGCTGAAAATGATTTTTAGGGAGTTTCAAAACTGTTAAAACAACCATTTTCCTGTTTCATTTCACAAACACTTAATAGTATACACTTTTGATGTGCATGCTTTATATTCCTTAATCCTTAATAAAATTAACCCTAAAAAACCTACCCTTTTACTTTCTTATTTTAAATTAGTATTTTGAATTATATCTATTCTTTGATTTTATAACAAAAATATCAAGTTAGTAAATAGCTGTAAAAATGACCAAATAAATCAGTAAATACCAGTAATCACTGAAACAACTAGTAAATACACGTAATTACTAAACTGGCTAGTAAATACAGGTATTTACTGAAATGTTATGTAATTACGTGTAATTCCTAATTTCACCTATTTACTGTAACATATATAAAGTTTTCGCTTGAGGACAAAGTTTTTGAAAACTTCATAGTAAATGTAGCACATTTGTTACCATGATAACCGTAAAAGAGGTTTTATAGGAAACGCTATTGTCTATATTTACAGACGTGCAACCTATAAAACTTTCAAGTAGCATTACATATTTTTAAATATAATAAATTTATTACAGCTTAGAGCAGAAATAACACCAAAAAGAGGGACAAAGGCATGACAATTACATTGTATGACTACAATATAATGATGACATTAAATTTTACAGTAAAAATAAAAATAAAACAACCTTAAATACAACAAAAGTGTCCTTTGATGAATAAAAGAGATAGGTCAGCGTTGATATTAAAAAAATATTAGCTATGATTAACAACACGTTGATTCCCTTTCCACAGAAATAACTGAATAACATCCTTACAGTAATTGAATGTATTTAAAACATAACTGGTTCCGTGATAATATGGCCTTTAGTGTTGAACTTGTCTGTTTCTTTCCATTTTATCATTATAAAATGTTAAATTAAGCCATATATGATTTATCGACCAACTAATGAAACACAGTCGATCAACCATGGTCAGTTTGGGAATATTAAAAACATACTACCGTATAGCGTGTTATTTTTGCGGGGTGCAAATTTTAGCTTATTTTCGCGGACATAACTAAATCGCCAAAAAAAAATCCGCCAAATTAAAGGTTTACATACAAAGGTATTAATAAAAGTTTTCAATCCGCCAAAATAATAACCGCCAAAATATTTCGTATACGTTGTTCAATGAAAAACGCGAAATTCTACACCCGCGAAAATAACCCGCTATACGGTATATGACGAACTCTCATTTGCTTAGCACCATTACTTGAAAAAATAAAATTGCTATTGCTATTACACAATATTGGAAAACTGAAACTCAGTTTCGTTGTCAAACAATTAATGATAAACACCTCATACTGCATGCCAGTAAAAGTATGAAATGGCCTATACAGAATGAGAAAATAAGAATATTCTATTTATCTAATTATATAACCTTGTGTGTTTAAAATTTCATACAGTGATAACAATGATGTTTGTTATAATGAAGAAATGATAATAAAATTAAATACACAACAGAAGCCTGGGTAAACACCTGCAGTTTATTAACGCATATATAAGGCATTAACATGCATATAGATAAACTATGCAACCCATACTAGAAGATAGAGAAATGTGTATAGATATAGGAAGATGTGGTGTGAGTGCCAATGAGACAACTCTCTATCCAAATAACAATTTAAAAGTAAACCCTTATAGGTTAAAGTACGGCCTTCAAAACGGAGCATTGGCTCACATCGAACAACAAGCTATAAAGGGCCCCAAAATTACCAGTGTAAAACCATTCAAACGGGAAAACCAACGGTCTAATCTATATAAACAAAACGAGAAACGAGAAACACGTATATATTACATAAACAAATGACAACTACTGTACATCAGATTCCTGACTTAGGACAGGTGCAAACATTTGCAGCGAATTAAACGTTTTAATGGATCCAAACCTTCTCCCTTTTTCTGAAACAATAGTAGAACATCACAACATAGAAAACCATACGATAAAATATCAATTGGCAGACTTAACTCAATCAAAAAAGTAGTTTATTTTATTTACTTAAAAACTAGGTAAAGATAAACTAAAAGAGATTTAGCCAATTACACAATTTATGGATCTCAATTTAAAATTCAGGATAAGGAAATGACTAAACTTTTTTGCGTTCGCGACTGAATTGATAAATACTCGACTAGGTCTGACCTAAACTTGATATAAATCGATTGTAGTCTGACCTTAACTTTATATTACTCGACTGTAGTCTGATCTATACTTGGTATAACTCAACTGAAGTCTGACCTATACTTGATATAAATCGACTGTAGTCTGACCTATAATTGATATAAATCGACTGTAGTCTGACCTAAACTTGATATAACTCGAATGTAGTCTGAGCTTTTCTTGATATTATTCGACGGTAGTGTGACATATACTTGATTTAACTAGACTGTTGTATGGCATTAACTTGATATTACTGGACTTTAGTCTGACCTTTACTTGATTTTACTCGACTGTAGTCTTACTTTATTTGATTTTACTTGACTATACTCTGACCTCTATTTGATTTCACCCCAATGTAGTCTGACCTATATCTAATATTAACCGACTGCAGTCTAACCTATACTTGATTTAACTGGGCTGTAGTCTGACCAATATCTAATATTAACCGACTGCAGTCTAACCTATACTTCATTTAACTGGGCTGTAGTCTAACCTATACTTGATTTAACTGGGCTGTAGTCTAACCTATACTTGATTTAACTGGGCTGTAGTCTAACCTATATCTAATATTAACCGACTGCAGCCTAACCTATACTTGATTTAACTGGGCTGTAGTCTAACCTATACTTGATTTAACTGGGCTGTAGTCTAACCTATATCTAATATTAACCGACTGCAGTCTAACCTATACTTGATTTAACTGGGCTTTAGTCTAACCTATACTTGATTTAACTGGGCTGTAGTCTAACCTATATCTAATATTAACCGACTGCAGTCTAACCTATACTTGATTTAACTGGGCTGTAGTCTAACCTATATTTGATTTAACTGGGCTGTAGTCTAACCTATATCTAATGTTAACCGACTGCAGTCTAACCTATACTTGATTTAACTGGGCTGTAGTCTAACCTATACTTGATTTAACTGGGCTGTAGTCTAACCTATCTAATATTAACCGACTGCAGTCTAACCTATACTTGATTTAACTGGGCTGTAGTCTAACCTATATTTGATTTAACTGGGCTGTAGTCTAACCTATACTTGATTTAACTGGGCTGTAGTCTAACCTATACTTGATTTAACTGGGCTGTAGTCTAATCTATACTTGATTTAACTGGGCTGTAGTCTGACCTATTCTTGAATTAACTCAACTTTAGTCTGATATATAATTGATTTTACTCCACTGTAGTCTGACCTCTACTTGATTTTACTTGACTGAATGCTGACCTCTCCTTGATTTAACTAGACTTTAGTCTGACCTATACCTTATATTAATCGACTGTAGTCTGAGCTATACTTGATATTATTCGACAGATGACAACTTCACAATTGGGAAGCTGAAATCATCTCATTTGTTATAAAATTTTGTTTTTAATCGACCCTAATTTTCAATTTCGAGATGTAAGTCAAGGCGAAAATTATCTAACAACGCCATGGATAAAAAAGAAACAAGATGTGTCTAAGCGACACGAAAGACCCCGTTTCAAAAATTGAAAAATCCGTAATTTCAAAAACACATGTGGACACAAACATGATGGTAGTCTAAAATATAAAAAAAAACAGCTCAAAATCTGGGGGCGTATAGAAGAAATGTCCGTATAACTGTGACTTAAAAAAAATCAAAGTTGTAAACCCATAATTTTGCAAAATATTGCGGAGCGGAACGAAATTGAAACTTGATTTGTAACTCATCATGGTTAGCTCACACATAAAAAAATCAGCCCAAGAATTCAAAGCATTTAAAAAAAAGTCCGTATAACAGTGATTCAACAATTTGTCAAAATCCAAAGCACGAAATTACGGTAAAAACTAGCCGAGCAGAACGGAACGTAAACTTGATGAGTAACTAATCATGAGACAGAGTAACCAACATAACAAAAAATCATCCCAACATCTGAAAGCGTTTAGAAAAAAAAGTCTGTATAACTGTGATTTACAACAATTTATCAAAGTCCATAGCCCGTAATTTCGGCAAATATTAGCCGCGCGGAACAAAACTTAAACTTGATCTGTAACTCATCTTGGTTAACTAACATGCCCCAAATCATTCCAATATCTGAAATTGTTTAGAAAGAAAAGTCCGTATAACTGCTCATCATTTCGGCAAAAATAATTGAGCGGCAAGATATTTATACTTGATCTGAAACTCATCATGGTAGCTCTGATAACAAAAATCAACCCAATATCTGAACGCGGTCATAAAAAAATCTGAATAATGGCTTGTTACGGAATGACGAAATGACAGAATGACGGAATTACGGACAAGCGTAAAACTATATGGCACCGACAACTTCGTTGCGGGGTCATAAAAATAAACAAACAACAGTACACAAACACGCATATAAAACTAAAAACCAAATTAAGAAGGATCTAGTTCCGTTGGTTCCTGTGACGGTAGTACGGACTTTCTTAAAATTTTAAAAAATCGGTTATGATTTTTTTGTATTTTATCATGTTTTATAGTGATTCGAATAAGGATTATAACTAAATTGATTTGAATCAAAATTGAAATTAGGTGTTCCGATTACTTGGATAAAGAAATAAGTTAAAGTAGATTCAAGAAAATGGTCAATGCGATATCTACATGCATATGATTATTCATAGTCATTGAATGTTGATTTGCAGTGACTACTTTTCCATTTAACATACCATATAAAAAGGGACGAAAGATATCAGAGCGACAGTCAAACTCATAAATAGAAAATAAACTGACAACGCCATAGCTAAAAATGAAAAGGACAATCAGACAAACAATAGTACACATGACACAACATAGAAAACTAAAGAATAAGCAACACGAACCCAAACAAAAGCAAGGGGTGATCTCCAATGCTCCGGAATGGTAAGCAGATCCCACTCAACATGTGGCACCCGTCGTGTTGCTAAATGTAATAACAACCCGGTAAATAGTCTTATTTGGTAGGTCACATTCATGAAAGGGAAGGGGATTGTAGTTACGACGTACATACATGTGCAGTAGTATGTCATGTCAGGTCAGGTAGGTATTAACACACAAAATTTAGAACTATAATAAAATCAACAATTGTACAGTATTGAAGCTAGCCAACAATAGGTACTTTCTCAACCTGCTTTTTCAATGAGTCAGCAAGATCATTTAACTCAAAGGGTCGGACGATGATACGAGCTTTAGCTTTATGACTGGTTCCCATTATTCCAGTGACCTCAAACTGGCTGTCCTTAATAGATATTGTTTTAGTATGTTGGTAATATTCTCCACGTTGGAGATTTAAACCAGAGCCGCTTGTTCCAGTCTCCATTTGCTGGAACCAGTCTTTATGTTGTGTTACTCCTTTATCTGTTAGTCCAACGCCTAGTTCGTTGCTGTGTAAATCAAAACTGTATGGACAACTCCACATGACGACTGCTCTCTTATTAGTAGACGATATCAACCAGGATGCAGTTCCGTATGTACCAGTAGCAGTATTGCCGGTTTTGTGCGCTACCTGCAAATGAAATATTAAATGTAATTAATAAAAAAAGAAAATGTGGTATGATTGACAATGAGACAACTATCCACAAAAGACCAAAAATGTATATTTCTATTTGTCTCTTTGTCGCAATTTTTCTTTTGGAAAATTTTAGACGATATAAAATGAATACCAAGTGGTACGGTATGGTCGGATAAAAAACGATAAAATGATAAATCCATAAAACGGTCGGCATAAATAAACCAGTCTACTAGTATCTAGAATAATTTCTTTTTATCGAATTTTATATTTCTGCATTATGTAACCAAACGACAGTAAATTATCGGTTACTAACTTGGGACAGGCACATACTTTTTTTTTTTTTTTTTTTTTAACGTAATAAATATCTTTATTTCAAATTTGCTGTTACAATTTACCAAGTTTACAGCTTGTAACTTAGTATCCCTCATGTTAGTTTACCTAATAGTTTAGGGAAACACTATTTGGTAAGATATAACTTATTCATAATATTAGTATCTATAGTTATAATTGATTTCACAAATATATTAAATAAATATTGTGAATACACATACAGATCTTTGTTAAAAAATTTCTTGTCTTTTTTTTTTTTTTTTATATCTTAAATTTTCCGGAATTATTTCCGTTATCAATTTTATCGAATGATCCGTGTTCCATTGAAAGAAATTGGGCTTAGAAAAAGTTCGGCAAGCATGTGCGTTATCGCATTACCGAGTGTGTCTAATATTCTTTTATAAACAGGATTTAACTTATAAAGTTTGGTAAGTATACCATTTTTGTTTAAATTTCTACTAATCTATTGTATGTCGTCGTGTATATGTATTACACAAGTTATAAATCATTCATTTTAGCGTGCACAATTCACAATTTGTCTACACTATGAATAAATTATTAAATAATCGTGATTACACATGTTTTTTCTTTTATGTTTATGAATAAAACAATAATATGTACCATTGCGTTGCTTATGCATGGTTGAACATTATTACAAACAGGCACATGGGACAGGCACATACTTACAACATTTGGCGGGGTCAAACTTAATGGAGGGATTTCAATCTTCCCTCTAACTAGCTGTGACAGTGGTGTAACAGTAAAACATAAGAACAAACTATGCAAATTAGTTGCAAAGGCTTAACTTAACAGATGAATACAAATTGAAATACATATTACAAACAAAAATCGCATTAATGGTATTTAGAAACGTTTAAACCGGTCATGAATGTCTGCTACTTACGAATTGCTCCCTTTGTCCTGGTCTCACTGCCACCGGTGGAGCTTGAATAATGCCACCATTGATGTATGATTCGGGGTATATCAAAGGGTATTTGGTCCAGTTTTCTACTTCCACCGTACAGGCAACACTATAACCGGAACCACCTAAAAGGCCATTAAGAACACTTGCACCGGAAGTTACAGCACTTGCAGCCGATCCAGCTGCCGCTATAGCAGCTGCCCAGTCTATTAAACCAGTCACTCTGGAAAATAGCCCTGAAAGTTAAAAAAACATCTTATATTGTTTAATGTAATATATTATAACTGTTTTTCAAGCATTTTGAAAATAAGACTTTGCGAACGGATTTAAATTTTATAAATCACTAGTATGTTTATGTCAAAACATTTTGATTTGGAAAATAACAGATTATATTCAGCTTCACGATAATGCATAAATACTTTAATTTGAAGACCCTAGCTATCAAAAATGCCTTACAATCATCGGTAAACCCCGGCAACTTCCGCTATCTTTCATCTTATAGATCTGCCAAATGAAAAGCATAAGGGATTTTTAAAAGTTGGCTTCCTCATGAATTTTGTACTTACTCCTTAATAACAATTAATTAATTAATTGTGGGTTGATAAACGTCCTGTTGTAAATATTTAATGCATATTCAGGTCGAGAACAAGTTCACAATGAATACACGCAATAGGTAGGTTGATACGATAGAGGCCATCTAGGATGATGGTCGGGAAAATTTGGACTGCCACTGGAAAATGAGAGTGTCTTGGATAGGGTCAAAAATTTTGAATTGCAACAGGCCACCTACGAACCACTCAAAAGAGTTGATGCAAGGGTTCTTAGCGTTCAAAGAACGTGGCGCTCTCTTTACACGAGGCATCGGATTTAACGTCCCCCTTCTGACGGAAGTGACTGCGAACTTGATACATCCCGTACAGCCAACGGACGCCCAACTTCGGCAAGTGTTTTACTGCCGTTCGGGGAAAAGGACCAAGTGACTATATACTCTAGTCACCTTTGTGGGATTCTCCGCAATTATAGAGCACAAAACTAAAGATTAATATCTTCAATAATTATTGGTCCTCAGTGCTATTAGACTTCGTCCTTTTTTTGGTCTTTCAACTTTTTTTTAATTGAGTGTCACTGATGAGTATTTGTAGACGAAACGACCTTCTGGCGAAAATACAAAATTTCAATTCTGGTTCTTTGATAAAAAAAATTATCAATTCAATCCGTCTGAATAGCTTTTCTGAATTTACCGATACCCCCAACCGCAGAAAATTTTGCTGTTGTTTCTGTCTGTCATACAAAAAGATTTTCTATAGATTTAAAGAAAGTTTCACAAAGGAAATGATTGCTAAAAATATTTCCCTAACAACAGACTGAACCTAAACATGATAAATATAGATGTCACAGACGCCGTTGATGACGTAGTTTCGAGTATACTATCTTTAACATGTTGGTCCGGTTCTACAGTTGGATATACATAACGACGAGCAGGCATAGCGATTTATATATACGTCCCTCCTTTTTGTGAGGTATACAAATATGTACATTAAAGCATAAAAAGAATGCCTCAAAATTCTCAATGCAAATATTGACAAAAAATGTGTGCACGTACATACCAGTTAGACAACATATCAGAAGGTAAACTCTCATGTTTGTGGACGTTAGGATTAAGTCTAAGTGGAATAAGTTGATAACCTTTTGATCCTGTTCTTACGATGTTGATAACCTATATGATCTATCCTGATAGATTGCAAGCAAAGGTTATACGGTTAATGTGTAGTAGACATATGCATGAATGCAAATATTATTATTAATGAAACGTATGGAATGGACAACAGCAACCATAACATTTGTCGTACCAATTAATGCACCTGTAAGGTTGTAGACTGTGTCGATCCATTCAAAATACCTTTGTATTTATATAATTCCATATTACATCATTGATTTCCCTTGTTTAAAATAACCAATATTTAAGTTTTCAAAAACATACGAATGCAAATTTCGATGGTATTAAAGGGTTCTCTTATCATTTTTTTTTAATATTTCGCTATATTTTTTCTATAAATGGACTTTATCTTATACTTAATAGAAAAATTTGTAAGGGTTCCGCGGAACCCAGTGTCTCGCCTACTTTTACTGTTGCTCGCAGGCTAAAAAAAACGAGGCAAAAAATCAATGAAAATATTCCTCTTGATACTATCTTATGATTGTAAGAAGCTTCTAGGATATTTAATGAATCTGATAAATGTTTTGAAAACTTTAAGGATGTTTGCTAATCAGTTTCAGAATAAATAACTTTTTCATAAAACTAGTATGTACTGATAGGAAATAAATTGAGGAATCAAAAAAGCCCCAAAAATATAGGGGTCAATGTGCTTGTTTTCGAGATATTATCCATTGGAATTTTGGCGGGAAAATGTTCTCTCTTGATTTTTCATAGCTATATCATTATATCATTATATATCATTCAAATGGATAAAACCGGAGAATTCCGAAAATCTGACGAAAATTCCAAAATATGACCAGCAGACATCCTTAACTGCAGACTGTACATAATGTTAACTGGAAGAATATCTAAGTTCATTTAAAAGTAAAATACAGAAAAAATGGAGTTTTCTTTTTACAAAATTTACTTCTGGATACTATCTTATGATCATAAATAAGCTTCTGTCTAATTTTGGTACAAACCCAGGATAGTTTGAGAAAGTTATTCAAATCTTTAAAACTTAAACCACAGAGTGAATGTAATGTTTCCCCGCAGTAAAAGTAAGTCCATTTAAAGGTAAAATACAGAAAAAATGGATTTATTTTTTTACAAAATTTACTTCTGGATACTATCTTGTAATCATAATCAAGCTTCTGTCCAAGTTTGATACAAACCAAGGATAGTTTAAGAAAGTTATTACAATTCTAAAAACTTTAACCACAGAGTGAATGTAATTGCCCACGCAGAAAAAACTAAGTCCATTTACAAGTAAAATATGGAAAAAATGGATTGATTTTTTTTACAAAATTTATTTCTGGATACTATTTTATGATCATAAACAAGCTTCTGTCCAAGTTTGGTACAAACCAAGGATAGTTTAAGAAAGTTATTAAAATTCTGAAAACTTTTACCACAGAGTGAATGTAATGTTTCCCCACAGAAAAAACTAAGTCCTTTTATAAGTAAAATACGAAAAAAATGGAATTTTATTTTTACAAAATTTACTTCTGGATACTATCTTATGATCATAAACAAGCTTCTGTCCAAGTTTGGTAAATCCAGTATAGTTTAAGTAAGTTATTAAAATTTCAAAAACTTTAACCACAGAGTGAATATTTGTTGACGCCGCTGACGCCACCAACGCCGACGGAATGTAGGATCGCTTAGTCTCGCTTTTTCGACTAAAGTCGAAGGCTCGACAAAAGTGAAATCAAAAAATGGGGTCACCGTTCATTTACGCTCACAATCTGGCTTCGAAAGAAGCATAAATGTTTGTAAAGCTACTTTTTTCTGTTGAATTAATAGGAGAAATACATGTAGAGGTAATATCAAAATAAAAAAAATAACTTAATTACATAAACCTCTCAAATTTTACAATAATTTAGTTTAAGTACAGCTTATTTGAAAATATTAATAAAAATATAGGTCACCAATGAGTTAAAAAAGATATTTCAATTATAATGCCCAAAAATGGCATTTTAGCACCAAAGGGAGATAATTTGGAGCTTTTTCAATAATATAAACATTTTAAAAGTTAATACGAATTAATTTTTGTACCAAATGATAAAGTAACTACCAATAAAGTAATAAAGCATTTTTTCTCTGTAAGCCTTCTTTCGGTGTATGGCATTGCCAGTTCCTCTGTCAACGTATTTTTGTTCCGACTAACAGAAGTTCCATCGGAAACCTTGTTATAAAAATTGTCATAACTTCTAGTTAGAACAAATATTCTATACCATTTATTCCTTTAGGAACATATAATGTTATTCATGTCTCAGACAGGGTATATACTGTGACATTCCCGGCTCAGAGTTTATATCCCCTGAGCCAAAGTCGAAGGGGATATAACCCCTTAGCCAGGAATGTCACAGTTTATACACTTTCTGAGACCTGAATTACACATTCATTACAGATTATCCCTGACTTAAAGTTATTTTCCAGTGCATGTATTTGTTGACAACACATTTATAAGTTGAAAAACCCAACCTGATATGTTCGGCATACGTGAAGGATTATCTAATTTGCTGTGAACATAGTTTTATCGTGTATGTAATCATTTATAATAACACTTTTAATATTAAATTTAAGTATTAAGGTAGATCATAAGAATATATATTTTTGAGACAGAATTTTTCTTATAATTTGCTAAGATGAAGATTTGTCGATGCTTTTTTTCAAAAATGTAATAAAAGGATAGGTCATCGCGCTATTTTTAAAGCTATAAGTCGTTGAAAATTGACTAAGTTTGATTAGTTTGTTTATGAAAAAACACATTAGTGTGCATAAAAAAAATCTATAAGATAGATTAAATTGAGAAGATAGGTTTCATAATATGTTTTAAGAAAATAAAAAGAAAACATAGTTTCATCGCACTTGTTTTCTAACTACAAGTAAAAATTAAAAAAAAATCCCTATTACCCCAGTATAAATTTTGTACTGAAAGAGTTATCATCCATTAAAAGGCTCATTTGAAAACAATGATATTAAATTTCATATTTGTTAAAATGTTTTAAATAAAACAATAAATTAACAAGTTTTCTTTATATAAATAAACAGTATAACCATTAAATTACAAATGTGTCTTCAAAATTGCAGATTTAGTCAAATAACTAGACCGACTTTGTTCTGTGATTGTACAATCCAAAATGGCTGTATACCATGCATCTACCTTAAAAGTGTTAATTGCGTGATTTTTTATCAAAAATGTATTATTTAATGAAGCACGTCACTGTTTCCTTCTGTGAGCCTCTGATAGTCTGATAGCTTTTGACTACGTCACATAGTAACCGGTGTTATGATGACGTTTTTTGAGGTTCCAATTGGGGATAAAAACGTCGTATATACCCCGGCAGTTTCCTGAATATATACTGACATCTCTGTGTTGTTATCCAATCACAAACCTCGACACATTTGTAATCCGTAATATACTGTAATATGTAATCCAGTGGAAAATATTCCAGAATATTTTTTCCTTTTGGAACTTATATTATAAAGGAACTTCTATTCCGTGACACCTCTTCTATGAACCCTGCCAGACAACCAGGTATACCATACTACCTTTCAATTAACAAAACACAACTATACTTTTGCATATATTTTTAAAGAACATGAGAAACGGGATGAACCCTTCAACAGACATGTACACCTTACAATCATTCCAGGTTGCATTTTGTAAATACAGCTTTTGTCCAAACCACGCCTCTTTATAATATTCATAGATAATTAATTCTGTTTAAGAACGGGTTCCAGATATGATATCTATGTTTCATCTCGTAGAGACATAACTTAGGAATGTTGCCAGGAAAAATGCATATGCATTTTGTTGAAACCATCAAGTAAAGGTAGAGGTTATAAAGAATGTTATTGCTAGTTTAAACTCTGAGACGTACACAAAAGTTGAAAATATGTCGTAAAGCCCTATATTTTGACCTTCAAAAAAAACTTTCTAATCTGGGATACAATTTTTCAAAAACTTCATAGTAAAAGTGCTTCAGGAATTCCTATGGGAAATTGCATTGTCATTACACAAATGCAACCTCCATTCACAAAATACAGCAAGCAAGAGCAGAATCAGTGAAATGTGTGGCCTACTTTACTTACCATGAATGGTTGTATGTTGATAGTCCTAACGATAAAGTGTTTTACGTATTTGCACTGAACATTATCAAGTATCCATGGAAATGAGGTCAAGGTCAGAAAAAAACAAGTCAGACATACATGTACACCCTTTAACCATTTACTACACAATAAATTACCTATTACTCATGGTATAAAAGAAACAGACCAAACTGAGAAAATTTATTATTGATTAATGAACCATTAACTAGGTGTCAAGGTAAAAGGAACGCTGTCAGACAAACTGATACAGGTTCTACTCATAATCATTTCACACACCAAATATAGTTGACCTTTTGGTTATAAAATCTTAGAAGGGGACATAACTACTGGCATGCAACACTGAACAATGAAAAGTCAAAATATTGAATTGGGCCTCTATTTTGGATCAGTCCAAATTTTTACATTTTGATGAAAATGCCCACGCTGAAATGTCTCACCTGCTTAATCAACCAGGATTTATTTTATGTTGACAGTTGTAAAGGTCAAGTGTATACAACTAATTGTACATCTATCACATTAACTTAACGTTGTCATTGAACCCATGAAAATGAGACCAAGATCAGAGAAACTAAGACAGACAGACATGTAAACCTTAGAGTCGTTCTTTACGCAAATGAAAGGAACCTATGTGAGCCCACTCCCACACATTGTCACTTGACAAAAAAAAATCACCAAATTCCTCAGTTCAAAGACTCATAAATCTACAAAAGTCAAGATATAAAAATGTTATTGTGGATATGCACATTAACATATTATGTCTTCATTGACAACAAAGTTTAATGAAATTCTGTTGTGTGGTTTCAAAGGAGTTGCAATGACAAACTGTTGTAGTAGTATATTTAGGCCAAATCCGAAATTCAAAGGGGCGTATTCCTATATATATAACTTCTAGAAAAAAAAATTAATCATAATTTCCTGTTGAAATGCACATCTACAAACTGTAGTATGTCCTTATAAGCTACAAAGTTTCTTGAAATTCTGTTGTGTGGTTTTAGAGAAGTTGCTATGACAAAAACAATGGACGCATGGACAGACTGACTGACTAACTAACTGACTGACAAGGGACAGACAGACTGACTGATGGACTGACTAATAGACAGACAGACAGACAAAGGGATGGTCAAAAAATTACACCCAATGCAATAAATTTTTTGAGGTATAAAATATAGTATCTTAAAAACAGATTTAATCCTAGACATTTGAGAGTTTGAATGTTCCATTTGTATTTTAAAGCTCTATTTAACATACCAAAATAAAAATTTAAAAACCAAAAATTTTTTGACATATATGCCTATATAGAAGTTTTTAAGTCTTTTGGTTATAGAAAAAGACAATATAACAAGAGGCTCTAAAGAGCCTGTGTTACTCACCTTGGTCTATGTGAATATTTCACAAAGGACACAGATGGATTCATGACAAAATTGTTCTTTGGTGATGGTGATGTGTTTGTAGATCTTACTTTACTGAACATTCTTGCTGCTTACAATTATCTCTTTCTATAATAAACTTGGCCAAGTAGTTACAGTGGAAAAAGTTAGTTAAAATTTACAATTTTTTTGAAAATTGTTTAATAAAGGCAACAGTAGTATACCGCTGTTCAAAACTCATAAATCCATGGACAAAAAACAAAATCGGGGTAACAAACCAAAACCGAGCGGAACGCATTGAATATAAGAGGAGAACAACGACACAACACTGAAACGCAACACACACAGAAACTTACCAAGCATCAGACAAAACACCACGAGAATAACAAATATAACATGAAAACCAAATACATGAATTTGGGATAGACAAGTACCGTGCCACGTCTTATCTCAATATCTCAAAAATAAGAGGAAACACAAACCACTCAACGTTAAAATGCAACACACAAAGAAACGAACAATAATATAACAATGACCATCTTCCTGACTTGGTACAGGACACTTTTAAAGGGGAATAAAAGTGGTGGGTTGAACCTGGTTTTATGGCATGCCAAACCTCGCACTTTAATGGCAAAGTTAAATATAACATTGAAATGACAACATAATATTACAGGACTACAATACATATAAATAGGAGAACATATTAGACAAAGAAAAACATGATTAATAGATTAACAAAAAGCATCAAATTTAAAATTCAATACGCCAAAAACACGCCTTGTCCACACAAGACTCACCAGTGACGCCCAGATATAAAAGATCGAAAGTGAAAAAAGTACAAAGTTGTACAGCACTGAAGATCAAAAGTTGAAAAGGTTTCGCCAAATACGGCATTGTTTTTATGCCCGGGATAAGAACATTCTTATTATATAGAACAATTCATGCTATTGCAAACAGTAAATTTTATCAAATGAATATGAAAGAGATATACACAAAGAAACTGAACTAATTACAGAAAACTAAACCTGAATACATAACACCTAGATATAAAAGATCGAATTGACTATAAGGGCAAGAACTCCTTAGGGGATCAATTGACTATTTTGGTCATGTTGACTTATTTTTAGGTCTTACTTTGCTGTTAATAGTTTATCTCTATCTGTAATAATATTCAAGATAATAACCAAAAACGGCAAAATTTCCTTAACATTAAGAATTAAGAGGCAGCAACCGAACAACAGGTTGTCTGATTCATCTGAAAATTTCAGGGCAGATAGATGTTGACCTAATAAGCAAAAAAATGACAATTTCACCCCATGTCAGATTTGCTCTAAATGTTTTGGTTTTTGAGATATAAGCCAAAAACTGCATTTGACCCCTCTGTTTTATTTTTAGCCGTGGCGGCTATCTTGGTTGGTTAGCTGAGTCATCGGACACATTTTTTAAACTAGAAACCCCAATGATGATTGCAGCCAAGTTTGGTTTAATTTGGTCCAGTAGTTTCAGAGGAGAAGATTTTTGTAAAAGTTAAAAGACGATGCCTACGACGGGCCCAAAGTTATGAGAAAAGCTCACTTGGCCCTTTGGGCCAGGTGAGCTAAAACATAAGACAAACATTTGTTTTGATGATCATGAATATTAAAATCATAAATTTCATTCATATTTTATGAAAATGCACTTTTATAATTCTGTATAATGTCCTCTACAACATCAAATGCTTCTTCAAAATCCTCCTGAAAAAGATATAAAAAAACAACATTTAAGTGTGGTCATGTTTTCTGTTTAAAATGATTTCAGACCTGTTTTTTCAAAAGCAACTACTTCAATGTTATTCTTGTTCTCCACAGACGTGCAATGATTAGCTGAATATCTCTTACCATTTATAATAATTATTCAGACATTAGATTTGATTTTTGATGCTTTGCGTTTAAACACCAGTTAATTTAGCACAGCTTTTTGGCTATTTAGTGATAGCCAGTTATTATTGGCAGAGGAAGTTGTAGGGCCTAGAGAAAAACCACTGACCTTCGATAGAGAAGCTGACAATCCTAGTCAATTTTACGATTGGAGTCTATTGCACAAGTTTTATCTCACAACCTAAGTGTTGACTGGCTATATATAGCTAGTAACTACTTATACATTTAACACTAGGCCACCAAACCTCTTTTAGACATGAATCCATTATTTTCACTTTTTGTTATGTAGCTCATGTTTTCTTTATTTGAATTCTTTGATTAGTTATTCTTTTTATTGATCTCAAGACATTCTTTAAATACTGCAATCTTACAACTGTTCCAAAGAAAATATTCAGGGTAAAAAAAAATTTTTTTTAATTTGGAGCATATGAGGTAACAAATTCAAGTAATCTGTACTTTTAATGAATTCATAAATAAAACTTAACAAAAATGCAGTTTCAAGGTCATAAACACGTTGATATAAGGTGAGTGATTGTCTATGACAAATGATTAACCTGCGTAGTTACATTCCTTCTTAATATTTAATTCTAAATTCCATTTCAAACTGAAGTAAACATGAAAAAATGTTGATGACTCACAGTCACATGACAAAATTATGTCTATGAGCTGATAAAGAGAAAACACTGCAGCCAATCAGAAATCATATGTTACATCCAAAATTAAATTAAAATATCTAAACACTATCCTACTTACATTGGTAACTCCATACTTGTTGTACCAATGGAGATATGCTTTGGCAGCAAATTTGACCCTTGACCTCTCATAGACAGTCTCCAGGTATTCTACTATTGACTCTGAATTTGATGCTACTGTAATTGAAGCTGTGTCTTTTGGTCCAATACTGTTGGTTTTGGCTGAAACAATAAATTATTGAAAATACAAGATCAAACTTCTACAGATACATAATGTACATAGTTTAAACATATTTTATTGTTCAAAATGACAAATGGATTAGACACAAGTTTTACAACTTAGTTACGTCTTCTCCAATGAACATGATCTATGTACTTCTCTCATTCTTAAAAATACTTTCCTGAACAGTTGGTTATTAGTTTTTGTTTTATACATTATCAACATACAGATTTATGGTTTCCTATAAAAAGACAAGAACATTTGTAGTTAATTCCTAAATTGCCATTTTAGATTCTTTTAGTGTTTTCTTTCAAAATACACCCTTAAATTTCCGTGTTATGTGGATTCATTATTATTTGTTGGGTACCAAATTTTCTTGATTTGTGGGTACAGGGGAACCACAAAATTAAATGTTCAAAGAATGACACATTTTGTAAAGGACAGAACTTGGAAAAACCACTAAATTGTTTAAGAAATAATTCCTGGGGACTTGAATATATCCTGATTTTGCCACGAGTTGAACCTTTATACAAAATTTTTACACTAAGTGATAGTGAGGGGTAAAATATCGACATAATGGACATAATGGACAACCCATTATGATAGTAAAATCACAATACATTCAAGCCCCCATGAATTATTTCCATTCTAATAGGACAAATAAGGCAATTGTTTTGGATTGAAGTGCTCTAGGTGAAGGCATTATTAACCTTTCCCATACAATCAGAACAGTCCAAGCAATATATTCATATTTGCACACGGGTTTGTACTCAAAGCATTTGAAGGACATCGTGTTAGAATTTCCATTATTAGTCAAAACAAGAATTGGGGTACCCGTAAGCTATTGTAGCATAGATGCTTTATGATATCAAAAGACTAATAAAGTTCAATTAATTAATATTTTTTTACTGAACAGGTCAAAGTAAAGAATAATTGTATCCAGTTTGTGAGACAGTTATCAATCATACTGTAAAATATATGAAATTTAAATTATTTTTTTTGGTACAAACTAATTTTGTGAGGTTTTATCAAGATGTGTTTTTTTTTCTTCTTCTCTCATTGGTCAGTTTAGTTTCAAACTGCTTGATAAATGGATAGAAAAAATTAGACGTCTACAAAAGACTATATATCTCTAAATTAATGTAATTGTCAATGCTATGTGCTGAAGACCGTACTTTGAACTTAAATTGTTTGCTTTTTATACATTTTGACCTTGATGAAGAGTTGTATCATACACCTTATCACTAATCCGACTGACCCGGTCGCTTGAACTTTTGATGACAACAACAATCACTTATCCATTGTGGCTTCAGATATTATGTTTTATGATGTCAAAATTTTACAGGAACCTGTTTGATATTCAGTAATGGCGGACAAATAGCGATAACATGTATTAACACTCATACCACATCTTTTTATTTCTATATTAATTTACACATACCTGTCCAGATATCTATAGGGAAGGGATTCCAGCTGACCGTGTTAAAAGATTTACGGAACTTTTTCTCCAGCCCCTGTGTCATCTGGGGGTAAAATCTGTACTCTGTACTGTCACCTCGTGCTATCACTACATTACCTATACTACCAAACTGATACTGTATAAGGAAAATATGTGAATGTTCCTCTCATCTTGATTAATCAAATAACATACAGTGAAACCTGTTTTTAGAGACCACCAAAGGGAGAGTCAAAAAGTGGTCAGACTCATAAGACAGCACATAATTTGTGAATTAGGGGCCTTTTAAAGCTGACAATGCAGTATGGGCCTGCACATTGTTGAAGGCCTTAGAGTGACCTAAAGTTGTAAATTTTTGTCATGTGTTAATTGGTCTATTGGAGAGTTTTCTCATTGGCAATCATACCACAACTTCTATTTTATATGTCCTTCGTTCTTGTTTTCTTTCATGTTTTAGGCATTTCACTTACACTTTATATTTTCTTCCCTATTCTTTAAATTTTAGCTGTACCAAACAAAAGTCCATATTTATCTTTTTAGTTTGTTTTGCCCATTTTTTATATACCTTTTTTCTTTTGCTTTTTATTCTCTTTTCTGTAAATTTTTTGTAATTGATTTGCCTATAAGGGCCCTTTGGTTAGGAAATATTTGATTTGATTGATTTGATTTTGTAAACCTAATTGTGACCCTGATACTAATTATATATATAAGGATACTACATTTCCTTTCCCATCATGTCGTCTAATGCCTTGGCTCATCTGTTTCTGTAATCCTGCCCAAGACATCTTACTGTAATAGATAAAATTGTAATATATGTTTGGTTAGTATACACCTCCTATAATTTGGAGCACTACTGATTGTGAAGCTGAAATCACTGACTAAAGTTTTAAGCTAGAGTATCGTTCAATGTGACATTAAAACTGCAAAATAAAAATCATTTCATCAATTAATTTAGGCATCCTTTATTTTCCCCTTGATATCTTCTTTGTACAGTAATAGAGTAACAGTAAATCATAATTTCCTTTCCAAATTATTCTTATTTCATTTGATATCAGATCAGTATTATCAGGCACAAAGTTTGCTTTTGTTTACTGTAAATTCAGAAATTATGGCAATTTTTTTATTATTCTTTACAATTATGAGACTAAGTGAGATACTGTCATGACTGTGAAAGTACTTTTATTCGTGGGGTACCAATTTTCATGGTTTTTGTGGATGACTTAAATGTCCTACAAATAAAACAACCATTGTCAAAATCAAGACAAGGAAAGATCCCCATCGGTAGGGTTAGTGTTATCACTATGATTTACACGAGTCAATGTTTACTTTGCAATTTCCTTCAATCAAGACAATTTGTAACCCTCATTTCTAAAGGCTTTAATTTTTCAATTATTTATTTTTTATTAGAAAACTAAAATCCACAAACATATTAATATTGCTTAAACCACTACAATTGATACCCACAAATTAAAGTACCTTCAAGGTAATCAAATATAAGAACAAACATTTTTAAATTAGATACATTTATATTTGCATGTAGATTATCCTGAAATAGCAATTTTTAATCTCACATTATTGTTTTTCAAGAATCATAACAATAAATGCTCTCATTAAATTCTGAATTTTACAGTAAATTTTATACTTAATTAACTTACCTCTTAGCTATATGATGGACCTGTACAAATTTATTTGCTGGAAGAGGACAAACTGATCTTATCATCTCCCAAGGTTCCATACCAATACTTGGCCCACTACAAAACAAAAAAATGTAACAATAAATTGATTAATAATATGTGTACATGTATACTATAATTATTTATACTGTATTATGTATTAAAGGTGAAATGAAATAAATCTCTATGATGAAAAATGTTTTTTTAATCTTTAAAGAAGGAAAAAAAAAAAAAAGTTTCATGAGTAAGGGGAGACAATTCAAGCTATTTTTCATGTCAATATTATCTAATTTAAAAGCAGACAAATCCAATGTTTTCAAATTAACATTAGGTATTTGTAAATATACTTAAATAATTTAATTTTGAATGTAACGCATCTTCTGATTGGCTGACATTGTTTTGTTTATCAGCTCATAGAAATAATTTTGTCATGTGAGCATGACGTTTTTTCATGATTTATCTGGTTAAATGGAATTTAGAATTAAATTATAAGAAATGACTGTCATATTTTTCTGTCTATTTGAAATAACTTTAAAAATGTGTTGCTCACTTTAAAATAACCTGCAACGCGCATTATTCAGTGTGCACCATATTTTTATGTTATTTCTTCATAGACAGAAAAAATATTACAGTCATTCCTTAATGAAATTATAGTGTTTTTTATGTAAACAAAGTGATATTCAAAAAATCTTAATGGATTATTATATTAAATGTAACAATGTTTTATACAAGGGGGGATAATCTAACCTTTTTGGTGTCATGGTATCTGTGGGCAGGAACATTTCCCCAAGAGCAGAAGCTATAGAGGTGTTCATGGCATCAAAAGAGACATGGTCACTTTATATAAGGGAGATAATCTAACCTTTTTGGTGGCATGGTATCTGTGGGCAGTAATACTCCTCCGAGAGCAGAGGCTAGAGAGGTGTTCATGGCATCAAAAGAAACATGGTCACTTTATATAAGGGGAGATAATCTTACCTTTTTGGTGTCATGGTGTCTGTGGGCAGGAATACTCCCCCTAGAGCAGACGCAATAGAGGTGTTCATGGCATCAAAAGAAACATGGTCACTTTATGTTAGGGGAGATAATCTAACCTTTTTGGTGTCATGGTATCTGTTGGCAGGAACACTTCCCCAAGAGCAGAAGCTATAGAGGTGTTCATGGCATCAAAAGAAACAAGGTCACTTTATATTAAGGGGAGATAATCTAACCTTTTTGGTGTGATGATATCTGTGGGCAGGAACACACCCCCAAGAGCAGAAGCTATAGAGGTGTTCATGGCATCAAAAGAAACATGGTCACTTTATATTAAGGGGAGATAATCTAACCTTTTTGGTGTCATGGTATCTGTGGGCAGGAATACTCCCCCGAGAGCAGAGGCAATAGAGGTGTTCATGGCATCAAAAGAAACATGGTTACTTTATATTAAGGGGAGATAATCTAACCTTTTTGGTGTCATGGTATCTGTGGGCAGGAATACTCCACCTTGAGTAGAGGCTATAGAGGTGTTCATGGCATCAAAAGAAACATGGTCACTTTATATTAAGGGGAGATAATCTAACCTTTTTGGTGTCATGGTATCTGTGGGCAGGAATACTCCACCAAGAGCAGAGGCTAGAGAGGTGTTCATGGCATCAAAAGAAACATGGTCACTTTATATAAGGGAGATAATCTAACCTTTTTGGTGTGATGATATCTGTGGGCAGGAACACACCCCCAAGAGCAGAGGCTATAGAGGTGTTCATGGCATCAAAAGAAACATGGTCACTTTATGTAAGGGGAGATAATCTAACCTTTTTGGTGTCATTGTATCTGTTGGCAAGAATACTCCCCCAATGGCAGACGCAATAGAGGTGTTCATGGCATCAAAAGAAACATGGCCACTTTATACAAGGGGAGATAATCTAACCTTTTTGGTGTGATGATATCTGTGGGCAGGAACACACCCCCAAGAGCAGAAGCTATAGAGGTGTTCATGGCATCAAAAGAAACATGGTCACTTTATATTAAGGGGAGATAATCTAACCTTTTTGGTGTCATGGTATCTGTGGGCAGGAATACTCCCCCGAGAGCAGAAGCTATAGAGGTGTTCATGGCATCAAAAGAAACATGGTCACTTTATATTAAGGGGAGATAATCTAACCTTTTTGGTGTCATGGTATCTGTGGGCAGGAATACTCCCCCGAGAGCAGAGGCAATAGAGGTGTTCATGGCATCAAAAGAAACATGGTTACTTTATATTAAGGGGAGATAATCTAACCTTTTTGGTGTGATGATATCTGTGGGCAGGAACACACCCCCAAGAGCAGAAGCTATAGAGGTGTTCATGGCATCAAAAGAAACATGGTCACTTTATATTAAGGGGAGATAATCTAACCTTTTTGGTGTCATGGTATCTGTGGGCAGGAATACTCCCCCGAGAGCAGACGCAATAGAGGTGTTCATGGCATCAAAAGAAACATGGTCACTTTATATAAGGGAGATAATCTAACCTTTTTGGTGTCATGGTATCTGTTGGGAGGAATACTCCCCCGAGAGCAGAGGCAATAGAGGTGTTCATGGCATCAAAAGAAACATGGTCACTTTATGTAAGGGGAGATAATCTAACCTTTTTGGTGTCATTGTATCTGTTGGCAAGAATACTCCCCCAATGGCAGACGCAATAGAGGTGTTCATGGCATCAAAAGAAACATGGCCACTTTATATTAAGGGGAGATAATCTAACCTTTTTGGTGTCATGGTATCTGTGGGCAGGAATACTCCCCCGAGAGCAGAGGCAATAGAGGTGTTCATGGCATCAAAAGACACATGGTTACTTTATATTAAGGGGAGATAATCTAACCTTTTTGGTGTCATGGTATCTGTGGGCAGGAATACTCCACCAAGAGCAGAGGCTAGAGAGGTGTTCATGGCATCAAAAGAAACATGGTTACTTTATATTAAGGGGAGATAATCTAACCTTTTTGGTGTCATGGTATCTGTGGGCAGGAATACTCCACCAAGAGCAGAGGCTAGAGAGGTGTTCATGGCATCAAAAGAAACATGGTCACTTTATATAAGGGAGATAATCTAACCTTTTTGGTGTCATGGTATCTGTTGGGAGGAATACTCCCCCGAGAGCAGAGGCAATAGAGGTGTTCATGGCATCAAAAGAAACATGGTCACTTTATATAAGGGGAGATAATCTAACCTTTTTGGTGTCATGGTATCTGTGGGCAGGAACATTCCCCCGAGAGCAGACGCTATAGAGGTGTTCATGGCATCAAAAGAAACATGGTTACTTTATATTAAGGGGAGATAATCTAACCTTTTTGGTGTCATGGTATCTGTGGGCAGGAATACTCCACCAAGAGCAGAGGCTAGAGAGGTGTTCATGGCATCAAAAGAAACATGGTCACTTTATATAAGGGAGATAATCTAACCTTTTTGGTGTCATGGTATCTGTGGGCAGGAATACTCCACCTAGAGAAGAGGCTATAGAGGTGTTCATGGCATCAAAAGAAACATGGTCACTTTATATAAGGGGAGATAATCTAACCTTTTTGGTGTCATGGTATCTGTGGGCAGGAATACTCCACCAAGAGCAGAAGCTATAGAGGTGTTCATGGCATCAAAAGAAACATGGTCACTTTATATTAAGGGGAGATAATCTAACCTTTTTGGTGTCATGATATCTGTGGGCAGGAATACTCCCCCGAGAGCAGAAGCTATAGAGGTGTTCATGGCATCAAAAGAAACATGGTCACTTTATATAAGGGGAGATAATCTAACCTTTTTGGTGTCATTGTATCTGTTGGCAGGAACACTCCCCCGAGAGCAGACGCTATAGAGGTGTTCATGGCATCAAAAGAAACATGGTCACTTTATATAAGGGGAGATAATCTAACCTTTTTGGTGTCATGGTATCTGTTGGGAGGAACACTCCACCGAGAGCAGAAGCTATAGAGGTGTTCATGGCATCAAAAGAAACATGGTCACTTTATGTAAGGGGAGATAATCTAACCTTTTTGGTGTCATTGTATCTGTTGGCAAGAATACTCCCCCAATGGCAGACGCAATAGAGGTGTTCATGGCATCAAAAGAAACATGGTCACTTTATATAAGGGAGATAATCTAACCTTTTTGGTGTCATGATATCTGTGGGCAGGAACACTTCCCCAAGAGCAGAAGCTATAGAGGTGTTCATGGCATCAAAAGAAACAAGGTCACTTTATATTAAGGGGAGATAATCTAACCTTTTTGGTGTGATGATATCTGTGGGCAGGAACACACCCCCAAGAGCAGAAGCTATAGAGGTGTTCATGGCATCAAAAGAAACATGGTCACTTTATATTAAGGGGAGATAATCTAACCTTTTTGGTGTCATGGTATCTGTGGGCAGGAATACTCCCCCGAGAGCAGAGGCAATAGAGGTGTTCATGGCATCAAAAGAAACATGGTTACTTTATATTAAGGGGAGATAATCTAACCTTTTTGGTGTCATGGTATCTGTGGGCAGGAATACTCCACCAAGAGCAGAGGCTAGAGAGGTGTTCATGGCATCAAAAGAAACATGGTCACTTTATATAAGGGAGATAATCTTACCTTTTTGGTGTCATTGTATCTGTTGGAAGGAATACTCCCCCGAGAGCAGAAGCTATAGAGGTGTTCATGGCATCAAAAGAAACATGGTCACTTTATATAAGGGGAGATAATCTAACCTTTTTGGTGTCATGGTATCTGTTGGAAGGAATACTCCCCCGAGAGCAGAAGCTATAGAGGTGTTCATGGCATCAAAGGAAACATGGCCACTTTATATAAGGGGAGATAATCTAACCTTTTTGGTGTCATGGTATCTGTGGGCAGGAATACTCCACCTAGAGAAGAAGCTATTGAGGTGTTCATGGCATCAAAAGAAACATGGTCACTTTATATAAGGGAGATAATCTAACCTTTTTGGTGTCATGGTATCTGTGGGCAGGAATACTCCACCTAGAGAAGAGGCTATAGAGGTGTTCATGGCATCAAAAGAAACATGGTCACTTTATATAAGGGGAAATAATCTAACCTTTTTGGTGTCATGGTATCTGTGGGCAGGAATACTTCACCTAGAGAAGAAGCTATTGAGGTGTTCATGGCATCAAAAGAAACATGGTCACTTTATATAAGGGAGATAATCTAACCTTTTTGGTGTCATGGTATCTGTGGGCAGGAATACTCCACCTAGAGCAGAGGCAATAGAGGTGTTCATGGCATCAAAAGAAACATGGTCACTTTATATAAGGGAGATAATCTAACCTTTTTGGTGTCATGGTATCTGTGGGCAGGAATACTCCAACTAGAGCAGACGCTATAGAGGTGTTCATGGCATCAAAAGAAACATGGTCATTTTATGTAAGGGGAGATAATCTAACCTTTTTGGTGTCATGGTATCTGTTGGAAGGAATACTCCCCCGAGAGCAGAAGCTATTGAGGTGTTCATGGCATCAAAAGAAACATGGTCACTTTATGTAAGGGGAGATAATCTAACCTTTTTGGTGTCATGGTATCTGTGGGCAGGAACACTCCACCGAGAGCAGAAGCTATAGAGGTGTTCATGGCATCAAAAGAAACATGGTCATTTTATGTAAGGGGAGATAATCTAACCTTTTTGGTGTCATGGTATCTGTTGGAAGGAATACTCCCCCGAGAGCAGAAGCTATTGAGGTGTTCATGGCATCAAAAGAAACATGGTCACTTTATGTAAGGGGAGATAATCTAACCTTTTTGGTGTCATGGTATCTGTTGGAAGGAATACTCCCCCGAGAGCAGAAGCTATAGAGGTGTTCATGGCATCAAAAGAAACATGGTCATTTTATATAAGGGGAGATAATCTAACCTTTTTGGTGTCATGGTATCTGTTGGAAGGAATACTCCCCCGAGAGCAGAAGCTATAGAGGTGTTCATGGCATCAAAAGAAACATGGACACTTTATGTAAGGGGAGATAATCTAACCTTTTTGGTGTCATGGTATCTGTGGGCAGGAACACTCCACCGAGAGCAGATGCTATAGAGGTGTTCATGGCATTAAAAGAAACATGGCCACTTTATACAAGGGGAGATAATCTAACCTTTTTGGTGTCATGGTATCTGTGGGCAGGAATACTCCACCGAGAGCAGATGCTATAGAGGTGTTCATGGTATCAAAAGATACACTCTCCATCTTTCTCTGAAGTTTTCCAAGAACATCATCATTATAGGTCAGAACAACACAGTCAGTATTCCTGAAAAACAATAATATTTGTCCTTATAAATATATTTCTGAAACAAAAACTGCATTTGTAAAAGATGATTTTTATTACAAAATATCCATAGTTTGCAAATAAAAAAACAACCAAAAAACTGTTCAATCTTTTTTTGTATTCAAATTTAGAAATTTCTTAAACCAAATCTATTCCTAGATTTCATTTTCTTCTTTTTTTTGTTCCTGATTTTCCTTAAATATCATATTCGAATGATGTTGTGTTAGAAGATTTTAAGCTTATCATAAAATGTCCCAAATATTGCATGTTATTTTACCTTTGAAGGTATGACAGTGTTAGCAAAGCATTATAATTCTGTAACGGACTTTCTCCTGTCAAACATGGCGCCACAGTACAGGAAATCAGATGGTTCATGGGATATTCTTCTCTCATGGCCTCACACAGACGAGATCCTAATCCTAAAAATATACAAATAAATTAAGGTTCTGTGTTAGAATGATGGGACACATAACAGGAAATCAGATGGTTCATGTGATATTTCTCTCTCATGGACTCACACAGACAAGATCCTTATCCTAAAAATATACAAATATATTAAGGTTCTGTGTTAGAATGATGCGGCACAGTACAGGAAATCAGGTGGTTCATGGGATATTCCTCCCTTATGGCCTTACACAGACGAGATCCTAATCCTAATCAAAGTGATGGATATCACTCATGGAAAGATTAGAAGAATAGTTTGAATTATTTCATATTAAGGTATGGTGGGGGGAAATGAACATTTATAAAGCACTATTGCTGAAAAATGCATTACAGCAGGTCTTTAGAAGGAAACTTGCTTTTCCAGTGTGAGGATAAAATGAGCTCAAATTAAATAATATGAGTCTCTAAATTTGCACAATTTTATTTAAACTGCAGTTTATATCTAATTATGTTGCTGATTCAGAACATGTTTAAAAAAAAACAAAAAAATGCAAAAATTCTTCTAGTAAATGTTGTCAACTATATCCTTGTAAGACATAAATTTAGACCAACAGCTAAAAGCTTTAAAGTGCCATTGAACAAATATAATCTAAAAATGTTGTTTTGGGGCATTTTGTTCGTTGAAAGAGAGTGATATGGCATTGAAAATTAAAAGTTTTAGAGTGCCTTTTGATCAAATTTTAAAGTATTTTCAAACACAGGGCATTTTCAATTTTATTTTTCAACATAAACCAATTAAAAAAACCGATTTTATTGAAATATGGATTCTTTCTTGATTGCAAAAATATATATTTACTTTTAGTAAAAATTTAAATGACTAAAATAGACACAATGTTTGATGGGAAATAAACTAATAAACAAAGGTTTTATATAATTAAAGTTTATAAATTTTAAAACTGTTTCAAGCCAATTCCTGATAAAAAAAATTGTTGATTAATTACAGATGATTATTGGGAATTTATCAAGTAAATCATAGGCCATACTTGAATACCTTTTATATATTCATATTTATATTCATATTTCATTTTTGTAAGATCTTGTTAATCCATTAATCATTTATCTTTCAGAAATAATTTACAGAATCACTTTATGTAATGTAGATCAAAAGTAATTGGCAATAAATAAATCTAGCTATCATCCTTATAAATAGCAAACATCTAATATACACAATTGTATATTCAATTATGAGGTCAAATGCTTGTGTATTAAGAATTAGATGCATATTGGAGTGGTCTGTAAAATTATGTAAGACTGAGGTTGATAGGTAATGTGGTCAATTTGATTGGCAGTTTAGGAGGTGGGGCATTGTAATTAAAGGTCCACCTTGTCTCTGATTGTTTAGTGATAATGACAGTTGTCAATCATACTAGTGGAATCAATACCCTCATACCTAATCAAAATGTTTTTAAAAAAGCCTGCACATCAACACAACTTAATTACATACATTCTTGAATGAACTGCTGCAATAATATACCCAGTTTTTTCAGTTTATTTGTGTATTATGTGCACATTCATGAGAACCATAGGGAACTATATTTTAGTGTGACTACATTTAGTAACAGTAGCTAACCTGTCCTGTTGTTAGGGAGGGTGGTGCCTAAGTAAAGATTTAGAACAAGTTCTAATCTTTCCAAAAATATACAAATATATTAAGGTTCTGTGTAAGCAGGGTTTCCGCTGGCGGTCGCCATTTTCACAATTTGCGAAAAAATAATAATTGTGGCGATAAAAATTCGTCATTTGCGAAAGAATTTGGCGAAAGAAATATATAGAACGATTTATTTTCCTCCATCTTGGTTATTTACTTTTTTCGAGTTTCTCGGACTGTACCCGATCAGACAATACTCGGAATTCACCTTGACCTCATTAAGGTTTGGACAGAAAATCAATAATCAGCTGATTGCATTGTATAGCTATCGACAACAAAGGACTATATTAATAAAGGTGTTGATTGAATTGTTTGACAAAATGGCTTCTGTTAAATGTCACATACAGAATTTATTTACCACTTTGTGACGCACGTGTTTGAAGCAAACTTTTGACGTCTCTTCCTCTTTTAAAGATAGTTTAGAAAAGAAAGCTGTTGTTGTGACGGACGAAAAATGTCCAAAAGCAAGAAAAATCTCGGATTTAAAACTTTAATTATCCTTTGACTTAAATATCGGTAATTGATTAGGAAGACGTTTTTAAAGTCGTTTGAGTGACACACATGTTTCTAGCCTAGTTTTACGTCTCAACTTTTTCATTTACGATGGTCAAGAAAATAAAACTGTCATTATGAAGAAATCTATTCAAAAGGTTGGCTCGAATGAGAGTAGCCCTTCAATGTAATGACTACACATAGACGAGGGATCAATTTCATGTGATAAAAGCTTTTGTTTTGTTGTAAACAAAACTTCTTAATACAAAAGGAAACATCAGTATTTTTTCTTTAAAAGAAATTTTCCCTACGATTATACTGGTATTGTATAATCAAAACATGTCCATTAATTTTGTTATATTCCAGGACGTATATCTTCTTTATTTTTTAAAAGTATAGTGGCCCAATCAATAAGAAAAGTTGTTTAAAATACAATGAATAGTTTTTCCTTTTAAATTAAAAAAATCTGTTGTTTTAAAGTAAATTTGTAGTGTTTATTCATTAACATGTAAACTCTAAAATAAGTTTGAGAGCATAATCATAGACACAATGGGAAAAATCATATTATTTAAGGGAAAGGGGAGGGGGAGAGGGGGAAGAAAAAATGTAAAAATATATTCCTCTCTCATGGCCTCACAGGCTCACACAGACGAGATCCTAATCCTAAAAATATACAAATATATTAAGGTTCTATGTTAGAATGATGTGGCACAGTGCAGGAAATAAGATGGTTCATGGGGTATTCCTCTCTCATGGCCTCACACAGACTAAATCCTAATCCTAAAAATATAAAAGTCTATGTAAAGTTCTATTTGGGAAGGCTGCTGCACAGTAGAGGAAATCAGGTGGTTCATGGGATATTCCTCTCTCATGGCCTCACACAGAGGAGATCCCAATCCTAAAAAAATTTAAATCAATGTAAAGTTCTATTTGGAAATGTTCCCCACAGTACAGGAAATCAGATTGTGCATGAGATATTCCTCCATCATGGTCTCACAAAAACGAGATCCTAATCCAAAAACATATACAAGTCTATCCAAGGTTATGTTTAGGAATGATTCTCACAGTATCTAGGAAATCAGATTGTTCATGAGATATTCCTCCATCATTGTCTCACAAAAACGAGATCCTAATCCTAAAAAATATACAAATAAATACAGGTTCTGTGTTGTTATGACCCCCATGCATGGTACAGAAATAATAATTGGATAATACCTTTTCTAAGAATATACAGATCCCTATAAAGTTGAACCTGATATTTCCACAAATCACAAAAAGACAAACCAAAGTAATATCATGAGGTCTTGTGACTGGTTTGGATTGTATCCCTTTGTCTTAATTTTTTACATCAGGATATATAATATTGAATAAATGATATTAAACAAAAATATATGATGTAGAATTGTTTCATTTTTAGAACTTTGTACTTTAATGTTTAAATATATGACCATATAGAGTATGCTTTCATATTGTTTTATTTTAAAGCTGCTGTATCATTATGCAGATTATAATTTTACAAGCCAGTTTCAGCCATAAATCAAATCAAGCATTGATGGAACTTGGACATGTGAAAAAATTACATTCAGAGGCCAAGGGGAGATAACAAAATGTTGTTGTTTCATTTACATACATGCTATAGTACCTACATACATACAAATACCAACCTGAACCTGTTCCACCAGTCAAACTGTGCATCATTATACAACCACTGTACATATCACATCTATATAAAAAATGAAATTCTTAGGCCAAGGCTTATTTTGAGATACTGTATATGCACCTAATTACTTTCTGTTGCAGATTGTGTTGACCTCTAAAGGTCTTTGAATATTGTGTGTTGTTAGTTTATATTGTTATATTGACGTATACAACTGATTCAACCAGTAAATAATGTAGATCAATACAATTTCTTGAGCACCACTTTTCTTGGAATGAGCAAAAAAATTAATGTAAGCAGAACATTGATTTCACATTTTTGTCAGTCAGTATACAAGCCTATAAAAATATGTATTGTTTTAAAAATTTAATTCTTGCTTTGCCTTTACGAACATAATCTACTAAAATTTTTATCCCACCAAAAATAATAAATCCACGGTAGAATAAATAATTTCAATCATTCAAATAACTGCCCCTTTTATGTCATTTATGTAGATGACAAATTTTAAATATTTGTCTTTGATGAATAATTTGATTAGTTGACAAGAAATGAAAAACAAATTTTGGTTTTCTATAATCTGTTCTGTTGACAGTTTTTTCCATGGCCTCGTCAGTTCGTCTTCGATGCGAATATCTCTTGTGTATCTTCTTTTAACACTAACACTAATTATATTACTTTGATTATTTCCCTTTGACCTATGCAAGACTTAGTGACATATGGCAAAGAAAATAACTTTATCTTCATTTATGCAACAAGTTAGCCTTAATTATTGCTTTTTTTATATACAAAATAATGTAGTTTTGTCTTTGTGTTTGGATTTCAGAATTAAGTCAGTTATTTAGACCTTGCTTTTCAGTAGATATTTGTCCATTGGGCTTCAAGGCTGGTTGCGGGCTGTATGAAGAATCATGAAGGAGTATTTCTTATATATTTACAAATGATTTAGATGTACAGTGTAGATGCTATAATTCTCCTTAAATATCAATGCAACATAAAATTTTACTGTGAATTAAAAAGTTATTCTGCATTATATTCAAGACAAAAAATATGTAAATATTGAAATCAACATTTCAATTATAGCATTACTTTATGTAATGTTATAAATTTTTTTGCAATAAAATATTGTTACCTCTCAATTTCTTTCCTGACTTGGTTGGCAGTATCTTCTAGTATGTGATCCTCTCCAGTCTTCTTCAGTCCATGGTAACCTATAAATTATTTAATAAAATATGTGTGAATCTCTTAAGGTAGAAATAAGTTGCCAATCATCCCCAAATAATATAAGCATGTACATGTCCATGTTTATACTTGAATTGTCAGAAAAATTATCAAATAATCAAACACCCAACCTGCATGTTGTGTAATTGAATTTGAGCAATTTGGTTGAAATCATTCAAGAATATTTTTGTTAGTAGCAGTTATTGTTAAACTATAACAAAAATAAATGCAACCAGATGTTTCTGAACTTAAATGACGACAGATATGTTGCACTTGTCATATTAAACCATAAGTTCTCTTTTCCTCAAATCTGACCTACTAAATTAGACAAGGAGTTTGTGTGTACATGAGCAACACAATAGGTGCCATGTGTAGAGAAGGTTCTGCTTACTCTTCCGTAGCATTTTTCCAAAAACCAATAAAACAAATGTATCAATCATAATCCCAACCCTTTTTACATCCAATCACCAAAGTTTACAGTGATTTCCTCAATACCCTAGGCCTGTAAAAGTGATTTGTTTATTTCCTCAACATGTACCTTTATATCTACAGGGCTTTATCACAATAAATAGTATTAAGAAGATGCCAATGAGACAACTGTCCAACAAGTCACAATTTATAAAGGCAAACCATTATTTGTCAAAGTATATATTGTTTAATGTCTATGTTCTTCTGTGTATTTTTAGTACTTTATCAAAAGAAAGTTCATGTCTATATGAATATGTATATTGAAAGGAGGAGAGATAACTCTTGCATTGCTATGACAACAAATGGAAGTTTTTAACGACCTTGACTGGCTATACAGCCCTTGCACGGTCGGCTAATGTGTTATGACAACAAACCTAATGCCCAGTTTGTTCCTCTTCCTCTCTTCCCAGATACAATATTTCCATCTCTGAAAAAAAATCAAATATATAATAAGGTACATGTAATTGTTTGTTGCTGTAAATCATTTTAATTTTGTTATCATTTCTCTATACATAAAATTGTTAGTATTCTCATTTGAATTGTGATGAGAACAAGGCATCCAAAAAAAACCCCAACAACATGCAGTTCAATTCTAGATCATGTTGATAGCATTTTCTAATAAAATTAATATTTTAAGTTATATGGTTCACTAGTGACACCCTACGGATACATAGAGGGTTAGTTAAATCCATAGGGGACTCTGGACTTTTTCTGCTGCGTTTTGTTGAAAAATAAACAATGAAACACAACAACATTAATAGATGACGTCGCCATTAACGTGTCATGAACCCCATATGAAACTTACTAACCCCATACGGTCTCATAGGGGGTCACCACGTGACGACGTTTAACCAATCACAATGTGATAATTCATTGGTGGTCCTATAAGTCATGTAAATTGTAATAATAAATATCCCAGTAATAATGAGTATATTGTTGAACAATCACAATAATAAATGCTATTTCTGAATTGCCTGTTTACTTGTTCTACCTTATTTTTAGACCTTTACAAGCCTTTTGTACCACTTTTGGTTCACTATCTACATGTACAGATCTTTGCTTTCCATCAGGGTGTATGAAAGTGTGTCTGAAAGGAAGAAATAGAGACTTACAGTACGGGTAGGGACTTATTTTTATGGATGTCTTAATCCGTCTAGTCGGATATCAATAATCGGACATTTTTATGGTAGGTAGTATGGCCATCAATCAACAAATCCAGGTGTGATTGGCAATATATTTGTCCTTTCATCTTAATCCCTGCTGCTAGAATTACGGTTCACTGATTTCAGAATCAGGTTACCTGTAATTTTAACCTCTCAGTCACTTTATTGATTACATTGTTTTTGACATAAAATATTTTTACAGGTGAAGTACTGGAGAAAACTTTGTTTTAATAAAAATAGCCTATTTTTTTAATTATGGTTTTTATATTTCAACTGCTATTTATTTTCTAATTTGTTCCTCAAAATTATTTTTGTTCTATGTTCTTTGTTGTTTTTTTTTGTTTGTTTTTTTGTGTATCTGTTTCTTATTTGTTTGCATAAAATTTCAAACATTAATATTTTTACATGTATTCTATTTCTGGAAGCTTACGGTTATTTTTGTTTTACTCGTAATTCCATTAGCAGTCTCTGATAATATGTATTTAATATTTAATTCAGTCTGTGTTGGGTCAGTTCCGAGATATAAAAAATAATTACAGTGAGCAATACTTATATATTATTTAGTAGATTGCTGATTCTTTGTAGTTTTTACTTTTACTGTAAACAATTTATTGTCCGAAACTTCAAAGTTGGAGATGTATCAATAAAATATAACGCAAATAATAACACTAGAAGAAGTTATTGATTCTTCCCGGACATAAGTTTATTTTTAGATTTCCGTGTTTGTTCATTATGTTAAATTTAAATAATTGATCTGCATTTGGGGGTAGGGGGTAAATAGGGTCCGGATCTCGAAATCCTGGGCTTAAAAACACGAAGTCCCAAGGTCCCGAATTTAAATAAATCAAAATCCCGACATCGCGAAAAAAAGAATTCCCAGATCCCGAAGTGTTAATCCCGAAATCTCGAACTTAAATTAATTGCGTAATATTAATTTACGCACAATCCATGTAAAAAGGAAACTTGTATGTTATATATTTTTAACAGCAATTTGTTAAGAAAAATTTGCCGTGAAAAGATAATTGCATGATACACATATTAGTGATCAACAGCGTGTGCACGTGGTTGAACTTTAACTTGACTCCACTCACAATATTATTGAATGCTAATAAAAGATGTTAAAGATCGATTTTGTCCACTGCACGAGATTCTTATATGGCGGGAAATGTCGTAACAGTAAACTCAGGTGACCTTACTGAACGACCGTGGGAAAATCCATTCATGATTAAATTTGATGTGGAATGATTGACAGTATTGTGCGTTAGTTTTGAGGCTCTTGATCGATTGACCAGAATAGAAATTTAATCGATTTACATACATGTAAAATCAAAACAAGATTTAGTCTTCTTTTATTTATTGTTTTATTTTTATCAGTCATTTCCCGGATTCCCATTTAAATATTTTACTTTGGAGAACTCCTTTAAACTTCGGACAACATCGATTTAAAAATTCTTACGGACTGCGCGAGCTATAGAATGACTAGAAGTACGACGAAAAAGTAAAGACAGCTGATCATGAATAGTACGATTAACCTTCAACCCCATTGGGGTATAAATGTGCATTTATTCAATGAACTATATAAGGTTAAATTTTGATTTTCGTGTATCGATTCGTAAAATATATTTATAATAAAAACACCGGCGATTTTCATAAAAGAGTCGACTGAGACATGAAAATAGAAAGGCAATATTTCGATTGTCAACAATTTTTTGTTAAATAAAAAATAGGAATCGAAATATGATCACGGCGTTATAAATATTGTATTTAAAAAAACAATTGTTTGACTTTCTAAGAGATTAACGGGAAATATGTCAAAATAGAAAGCACGAGTGATCTGTCTGACCAAAATGTTTTACTTGCGAGAAATGATTGACAGGTGTGAATTGATGTAGAGGCTCCGACGGGGAAAGTTGTATCAAAAGGAAAATAACTTTATTCACAATGCCTATACATATTTTATAAATACGATATGTTGGCCTTATACTTAAAATTGTGTTTCTAATAATAACATATAAAGGAACAGGACCTTAAAAGGGGGAAATAATATAACCATCAATGAAAACTCGTATAATTTACGGGATTGATGTCTCAACAATTTGATTTAAACTTCGATTGATGTTATTAGGCTTATTATTTTGAATTAGATGAAATATTTTCGGTTTACAAATGCAAATGCAAATACAAAATAGTTTATTGGCACAAAACTATTATAATGATTGGCAACACAATATATTGTTAAAAATCGTCTTTTATTTCATTTTCAAATTATAAAAAAAAAAATCCCACATTCATGATATTCAATTTTAATTTTAATTCTAAATATTCAATTTTTAATTTAAATTCTTATATTTAATTTTAATTTCAATTCTTTCTCTTTGAATACAAAACAATATTTTACATTTATCTATTCTCCATAAATACAAATATATCTGTACAGGTAAAATTTAATTCTAATCAAGCTGGTACAGATTGATTTACGACCTTCCACTTGGATATTGCACAGCAGGTGTTTATTACTCTGGGACAACTGTCCGACCAGTCTGACACCTAGACGGATTAAGGCTTCCATAAAAATAAGTCCCTACCTGTACTGTAGGTGATTGTAAAACAAAAAGACAGAAAATATATATATATTATCATGATTATCACAGTCTTACTCCATTGATATCAATGTATGCACTTCAGAATTATAGGGAGAAGTGACTTCTATTTTTGAAATTAATCAGGTCAGGAATAACCACCAATTGGTGGATTATACATGCACCTCAATTGACGTATAATCCACTAATTGACATATATAATGGTACATGTATCATGTGTATAGACCAATTGATGTTTTCTTTGTTTATCAAATCAAATTATTCAAAGAAAATGGCGCATTGTTTTCTTTAAATCATATTGCAATGTATTGTGGTATGAAAACATGTCAAACATTCCTAGTTTAAAAGTATAGTGACATAACATATTGCATTTAATCAATAATTGTATTTGAAGTTTCTTCTATTGTTATCTTGTCAATTCTTGATCAATTTGGCAAATTTAACCACTAATCACCTGTCTGCAGTCATGTGATTATGAGGACAACTCCACAGATGAATGGAGCTCTTTGTTAATACTTGACTTTCATTATTTAAAGTCAAGTACGGCCAATAGTACAGATGTTTCAACAAAAGATTTTTTTTACATATGCATTCTTAAGACAATGCAAGAGATGCAGCAGGCTTTGGCCAAACTGAAACTCTAGGATTGAGGAGGATACAACGATGGTCATAACATAGGTTGTATTAAAAGTTAAATGATGCTCCACTTTTACACTTGCATTATACGTCAATTGAGGTATAATCCACAAATTGGTGGTTATTCCTGACCTGTTGATAGGGAGAAGAAATGAGATTCACGAAAGTAAAAAACAAAAAGTACTCATTCACTTTATATATATTGTTAATACTCGGAGACGAAATAACTGTACGGGTTGCAAATTTGACTAGGTCAGTATGTGCCGAAGTGACTAGATTTTTTTTGTACCCTTCATGAACAGCTTTGTCTTGTGATGTTTTCTTCCAGAAAGCCTTTCCTATTTGGTTTCCGCACTGACCGACATGTAGAAATACTGCTGACATCTTCAGTTAAAAACTGCATTGTGCATAACAATGCCGTTGTCCTGTAAAACAATGTATAATTGAAAACAGACCGAAATCTGAATTTCAACCGGATGTTGTGAGAAAAAAAGAAAAAAAAAACTTCGGTAAAATGTTTCCGCGTTTAATATCTTCATTATGAAAATAGAGGCCCCTTGTGGGAGTGTCCAACTTGCAAGTATTCACATAATCGTAAAATTTTTCTGTCAATATATTACATAATCATTATTTTTTTTAAACAAAATAACTCAAATAATCAAAAATATAGTCCTACATAAAACCTCCTAGATTATTATCATAAAACATTTGGTATTAATCAAATAATCACTATAAGAACTAATCTCCTTGGGGAGGCTAAAAATAAGACGTGATATTATTGCCAATAAGACAACTAGCTACAGACGGTGTAGCGGCGTTTTGCATTTGCGCCGATCTGCACTTCATTTGCGCCGATTTTTTCTTTCATTTGCGCCGATATTTTCTTTCATTTGCGCCGATTTTTTTTACAGGTAAATTACAGGTGAATAGATATAAGCAGATGTGATATGAGTGCCAATGAGAGAACTCTCCATCCAAGTCATGTTATTTTTCATTTAACATTATAGACCTCTTCCATTAGCCACTTGTACAAATTTATGAATTGTCAATCATAACATGTATATAACAGTTGTCCCTTGCTCACAGTGTGGAGGTGGAAGAAGGCCTACAAGATACATTTCCAGACATTTTCCCTGAACGTTACCGTAGTTCTTTACCCTCTGTCTTTCGGACATCTGCCACATATTTATGCTCGATCTGTGTTTTGACAATAAAATCCGTGGTGACTCTGGCTTTACACAGTTTTAAAGTACATTAGTCAGATATGTTGTTATATTTCAGGACACTTATCTTCTATATGGCCCCTGATGATTAAAAAATTGTCTCCTCGGCTAGTTTCAGTGCGCAATATGTCTATCATGTTACAATGAAGTTGCAGAAAAATATGAATCAAAATTATCTTAAACATAAATGAAAAACATTTAGAACCAAATTTTACCATTGGTATAGTACATGTACAAGTAATAATTTACCTGTAAATCTAATTAGGAGCTAATAAAAAATCGGCGCAAATGAAAAAATGAAATCGGCGCAAATGAAAGAATGAAAATTTTCAAAATCGGCGCAAATGTCATACGCCCGCTACAGAGTACAACTGAAGTAATTATAGGTTATCGTATAGCCCTAAAGAATGAGAGTAAAAACCGTAGCATGGGTTCGAATCCCGGCAAGGGAAGAACCAAAAATGTGCGAAAGCAAATTTACAGATCTAACATTGTTGGGTTGATGTTTAGACGAGTTGTATATACATTATGTACACAGCCATGTATCACCATCATTGATGGCGATCAGATGGATACATCTGTTGTAGGGTTGTCACTGACTCAGACGTACTTATGAATATAATTATTTTCTGTGACTGTATCTTACATTAATTTGTAGGATCCTTTACTATAGATAATTTAGCTGATCTGTAACAATAACATCTTCATGCCTCATATATCATGTACTGTAGCACGCCGCTAGATTGAAACTGACGTGGAAAGGTAACACATGGCCAGCGAAAGTTTTTTTTGAGAGCCCAGGTGGTCGTGTGGTCTAGCGGGACGGCTGCAGTGCAGGCGATATGGTGTCACGATATCACAGTAACATGGGTTGATGTTTAGACGAGTTGTATATACATTATGTACACAGCCATGTATCACCATCATTGATGGCGATCCGATGGATACATTTGGTGTAGGGTTGTCACTGACTCAGACGTACTTATGTATATATATCTATATATATAAACGAGTCTAAATTGAAAACTACGTTCAAACCTATGATTGCGTTGGATAAAAACCGCAATTTTTATACGTGTGCATGTTAAACAAATTTCGTTGTAAAAGGGTCTAAAAACAGCACTAGTACTGTAAAACAACATTTTCCAAAAGACCAAAAAAGTGAAAAAGTATATTTCAACAAAACGCATTGGACTAACAGGTCTATATATATATGTATAGTGAGGGGGTAGGAGGGGTCCTGATCCCGAAATCCCGGGCTTAAAAACATCCCGAGGTCCCGAATTTAAATAAAGTTAAATCCCGGATCCCGAAATTTGAAAAAAAGAATTCCCGGAATCCGAAGGGGTAAATCCAGAAATCCCGAACTTAAAAATACCCGATCCAGGAGTCCCGATAAAGGTCATACCCCCTCTATAGTTGCACGGTAAAAGACATTCACATGAATAATGTGAAAAAAATCAAACTGTGACGTTTGGGAAACTAATATGACTAACTGCATGATTTATAACAACACGGGTCATTGTTCATTTGTACACTAACAGAAGGTAAAAACATGTATAATTTACCAATATGCGGAAAAATTATTGATTCGACATAGGAATTGGCATACACTTTACATTTATATTTATGGGGCATGTATAGTCCTATTGTAATGATATGGCCGCTCTACACCATTAGCAAAATATCCCAAACGGCTAAGTTTTGTCATTTGACAATTCACGAACGAAAATATGACAAACATGATCCAACAACAACCATGTATTAGGCTCCTTGCTTAAGGCATGCACATTTTTGGATGGCATGTGCAAGCAAAAAACATGCGCGTAACATACAGTGGTGTAACAGCATATATAACATAAGAAAAAAATGTAAGATTTCTGTACAGTTGGCTTAACTTGAACGATGGCGTGAGCTGTTCTCTGCTAGTGTTGACTGGAGTAACAATGACTTTTTGGATTGGCATTAAATTCCACTTGGTTATGGTATATGAGAAAATATATAGACAATAACTGTTTAGTGTCTTTAAATATCAGCCGTATTTGTACGAGGCTAGGAAACAAGGTGTATGCGAGCTTTTAACGAGCTACTACACCTGTTTCGAGCCGAGTACAAATACAGCTGATATTTAAAGACACTAAACAGTTATTGTCTTTATCCTGCAATTAATTCTGTATATTGTTTGTATATTAAAAGACACAAAAAACTAACATAATAACGATTTGTAATCCCTTGAGGTCCGCGTAGTAATATCAAAATCCAACATTAAGCTGAAGACGGATTCGCAAAAAAAAAATCTCGAATGGTCAACAATAATTCATCGCTCAAGATGAATAGTTATCAATTCATAACATAACAACTAATTTCAACAGTAAAAACAAATAACAAAACATTGTTGAATTTGAAAAAGAAGTGTAAGAGTTGTCCTACGCTTCAGATTTGACATTCACTAAACATGCATGCTGAAATTGACATGGCTGATTTGTAGCACAATCATACACTTTCAAGTTTTGAAATCGACAATTGACATCGTCATGGGAATGCAACTGGAATACACATTCTGAGGTCACACAGGTTCAAACAATACTCAGTCCGGCAGTGGGCGGAGCTTTAAAGCGATATCTGTATAGTATACAGATACAGCATAGCGATATATGTAGGGCTGTATCTGTATAGTAGGACACCCAATTGCAGGATAAATATATATATAGATTCTTACATTGATACCAGTGGATCACGGATTTATCCAATAGATAAAGTTAAATTATCAATTTTAAAGTCCGAGCCGCCTCGGCGAGGACTTTAAAATTTATAAATTAACTATCGAGATTGGATAAATCCGATAATCCACGAGTAATTATGTAAGAATCTGTTTCTCTAATGATTAAAAAGGCATTTTTCTTTTTTGTTTACCGAAAATCCCCTTCGAGTGCCTTTCACATTGCACGAAGTTGTCAATTTCATTAACACCTGTTATCATATTTTGATTCATCCAGTTAGCTTAAAAGGTCATGAACCTTAAAATCATCCAATGATCTTTTGAGATCACCAGCAACCACACGTTGATTAAATTTTTTTATACAACGGGTTCAGAAAAGGATAAATTTCCATAGAATTAGAGAAATATATGTATATGTTCTTCGGTTGAAATGTGTATATAAAAGTAAAATTATGATTTTAGCTCGTTCCACTGTCTAATGGTATGAGAAAACATATGGGATTGCTATGATTTGATGAACTATTTTGTATAAATCTTCAAGTGCTCACAGTCTTTCCTGCAGTCTACGCCAGTTTCATGAGTTTATCATGTCTGTCGGACTACTAGTGTTACGGTACCTGTTACAGACATATCTGGCAGCTCGTCTTTGGACCATCTCGATTTTGAAGGTTTATTTAACTGTGTGAAGGTTTCATACTGTACATGCTATGCGGTATGGGCTTTGCTCATTGTTGAAGGCCGTACGGTGAGGGCGTTAAGTATGCTATCGAAGATTTTAAAGATCTCCTTAGTTTAATTAAAAATAAGTAACCTACTTCTAGTAAGTTTGAGATGTAAACTGTCCCAGGCATGCTTTCTGCTGGTTTGTTGTGCCGTTCGTTGCTGTTTTTGAAAAAGATGAAAATTAATAATCTTTAATGTAGTTATAATTGCCATACACAACAGTTGTAGTAGTTACCTGTTTAACAAATCATACATGTTCCAACTGACAATACAATTGTTTTTCAAATATGACAGCCTATTTTAATAAACAAGAATCAATGCTGTTTTTTAAATTAAAATCATACAGGATGTACAAAACTAACACATTATTCAGTGTCATTTAACAAGCATAATTAGCAAGGGACATAACTCAGTTCTACGGAATAGAGATGCATAATAGTCAGCTCCTCAGCAACTCTTACTTAAAACTATCTCGATACTCTGTTTATACTCCCTTACCGCCTCCAGAGAGAGGACAGATTGTAAATTTGCTGATTTTATTTTTATTATCGCGCGTAATGTATGCTTGGAACTATTTATATATATGATTGCATTTTTAATTCAGTTTGAATTTTAAAGTACAAATGTAAAGACATATTTCCGTAATTTTTGTAAAACTGTAAATAATCTTATTGAAAATCCTGCAAGTATCATCGTACAATATTTAGTTTACATGTCACAATTGTTTCTAAGAAGATGTATGTAATTGTAATGGTGACCTTTAGCTACAGTGGCGGATCCGGAATTTTTCAAAGGCGGGGCCCACTGACTGCCTAAGAGGGGGCATGCACCAATATGCTTCAGTTATCCCCAATTTAACCAACCATGTTTTTCCCAGAAAAGGGGGCCCCGGGCCCTCTTAAAATCCACCTCTGAGCTAAATGAGCTAGAAGGTTAACTTTTGCGCTTTTTATTAGTTCTTCCTTCGAAAATTTCTTCTCCGACACCGGGTAAAAGTAAAAAAAATATATATCAATAAATATATCATGCATGTATATTGCATGCAACTGAAGAGATATGCAACTAAAGAGATAAACATTTTCTATTTGGTGGGCGTTCAAATATCCTATCAAAGAATTTAAAGCTCTTTAAAGTTTTATTTACATTAAGTAACCTACTTCTAGCAGGTTTTAGATATAAACTGTCCCAGTCAGACTGTCACTCTCTGGTGCTTTGTTTCATTGGTTGCTGTCTCTTTCAAAAATAATAAATTCATAATCTTTATAATGTTGTCTTAATTGCCACACAAAACAGTTGGTAGTAGTTAACTACATTACAAATTATACATCTGCCCATTGAAAATACCATTGTTTTTCAGATATGACAGCAATTGTAAGTAAAAATCAATGCTATGCCACAAATTAAAATCATACAGGATGTACAAAACTAACAAATTATTCAGTGCCATCTGATAAACATAATTATCAAGGGACATAACTCCTTTCTACGGAGTTGAGATGCATGATATCAACTGTCAGTTAAAATATCTTTGTGAAATACGTTGACTAATTACATTTCATTGAAATATTATGAGACCCAGTTTTTTGTAAACTTTAGATTATTGTAATGAAAAAGGTCGTTATTTTTCGCAATTGCATTGTTTCATATTTTTCCTGTCATGGCTTTTAGAAACATACTTTACGCGGTATTGTTTTCTTCTCGCTGTTTAATGCCACACGGTTGCGTGTGTGTTTCGATACTCTATTGATACTCTTATATGGCTTCATAATGCTAATATTTGAGGGTTTTCAACTGTTTTTTTTTTATTCTATTCGCGTAATGTATGCTGTTAACGTTTAAAAATTCATCAAACAATTTATAACTCTCTACAGCTTATCTAACATTATTAAGTAACCTACTTCTAGTAGGTAAGATATGTAAAATGCTCTCTAAGAGTGTGTATCGTTGGTTGCTGTCTCTCAGAAACATTTAAGTTCACAATCTTTCATGTTGTTATAATTGTCACACACAACTGGTGTACTAGTTTCTTGTTTAACAAATCACATATCTTCCAATTCACAATTACATTGTTTTTTCAGATATGACAGCCTATATGACTAAGAATCAATGCCATTTTACAAATCAAAATCCTACAGGATGTTCAAAAGTCATACATTATTCAGTTCCATTTGATAAGCAAAATTATCAAGGGACGTAACTCAGTTCGTCTGACTTAAGCTGACTGACAGCCCACTCCTTAGGCACTCTCTAGTAAACAGATCCTGATGTAATATGTTGATTAACTACTTTCTAATTAAAGATTTAGATAATTAAAGAAATGGTCTGTGCATGGAAAAAAACAGACGCATGCGGTATGGGATTCACTCATTATTGAAGGTTGTACGACCATCTTTTAGTTGTCTACACCAACGTTATTTAACCAGTTGAGTTGTCTCATAGTCAATCAATCCACCTCTATAATCTGGTCCAAGATTTAAATAATTCAAGAAATACAATGTGGAATAAAGATTTAAATAATTCAAGAAATAATATGTGGCATAATATCGGTCGCAGGAAAACAACAGTAAACGAGGTTTTGCAAGACGATGCAAACCTCCGGCCTTTATAATATTGGCAGGTAGGTGCTCTTCTTGTAACAAAAAAAACCACAAGACCAATCGAAACAACATCTGGTTCAAATGTTTTCAACACTTTTAGATATTTAATGCGTTTCCCTCGGTTTTAGTTTGTTACCCCGATTTTGTTTTTTGTCCATGTATTTATGAGTTTTGAACAGCGGTTTACTACTGTTGCTTTTATTTATGCACGAAATGTCACCATTTAATGAGCAACAAACATTCAATAATGACTAAAACAAATGTTAAAGAACTAATACGGAGGGTCATTGAGCGTCCTTGAAAAACGATCAAACACCTACTATACAAGAAGCTTCCCAAATTTAATCAACCAAGTTTTTCCCAGAAAAGGGGGACCCGGCCCCCGGCCCCCTGGTCCCTCTTAAAATCCACCTCTGAGCTATATTAGCTAGAAGGTTAACTATTGTTCTTTTTTTCCTTGAAAAACGATCAAACACCTACTATACAAGAAGCTTCCCAAATTTAATCAACCAAGTTTTTCCCAGAAAAGGGGGACCCGGCCCCCTGGTCCCTCTTAAAATCCACCTCTGAGCTATATTAGCTAGAAGGTTAACTATTGTGCTTTTTATTAGTTCTTCCTTCGAAAATTTCTTCTCCGACGCCTGGTAAAAGTTTAAAAAAAAATATTAATACATATACAAGGTTCGATCTTTCAATGAACATTTTAGAAAAAAACTGTAAGTCGATCATTTTCGATCTATTTTGACTGTCCCTCTGGTATCTTTCGCCCCTCTTTTTAATGCCTTTTTCTCCCCAATAATATTTTTTTGAGGAGAAATGTACATTTGTACCTTAGGTTCTTAATTTAAGATATTTAAAGTAAACAAAAGAAAATGTTTCTATTTGTAATCTTTAACTTCCTTCTTCCCCTCTAAACTTTGTTTCTACTGTATAAGACTCCTTTATTCTCACTTTCGATCACGTTCATTTTACACTCTTTCACTTGCTCACAGTTCATCACGTTCACACTCCATTATCCCTTACACTCCTTCTCTTCAAACTAACTATCTCCCTCTCGCTAATACTCTCTAATCTCTCTCTCGTTGGCACTCTTTCACATTCTCTCCCTCACTGACAGGATCGCCACTTTGTCTGCACTCTCTCAATATCTCTCTCTCTCTCTCTCTCTCTCTCTCTCACATTCTCACCTCGCTGTCTCTCACATTCTCTCTCACAGTCTCATTCACATCCTCATTCACATTGTAACTCAAATTCTCACTCTCTATCTCGCACACATTCACTCTCTTTTGCACTGTCAGGGAGGAGAAAAGATAAGGGACAGAGATAAGAATGGGTAACAGAGAGAAGAATGGTTAGGAAGTAGAGAGAGAGAGAATGGTTAGAGAGTAGAGAGAGATAATGGTTAGGGAGTAGGGAGAAAGAGTGGTTAGAGAGAGAATGGTTCGGGGGAAAGAAAATGAGTAGAGAGAGAAAGGATAGAGAGAAAGGGAAGAGAGACTAAAAGAAATATGAAGAAAAGAAAGTGGGGAACGAGAGTCTTCTTTTCCAAAACCATTTCTTAGAGCTACATACAGCCCATCAGAAAAAGGCACTATTGATATAGTGAAAGGGGTTAAGCAGTAGTATTTGTACTACTCTGTCAGTGCTGTGAATTAACCCACTCCATCGGAGACAACCATACTGCATACTAATATCCTGGAAAGGGCGGTACCATAACCTTCAGAGAACTTCATTAGGTTATGGTACAACTTCTTACCGGATTTGTAATCACATAAGCAACACGACGGGTGCCACACGTGGAGCAGGATCTGCTTCCGGAGCACCTGAGATCACCCCTAGTTTTTGGTGGGGTTCGTGTTTATTCTTTAGTTTTCTATGTTGTGTCGTGTGTACTATTGTTTTCCTTATTTCTTTTTCATTTTTAGCCTTGGCGTTGTCAGTTTGTTTTAGATTTGACTGTCCCTTTAGAATCTTTCGTCCCTCTTTTCTTCACTGACATATTAAATATAAACTCTTCATCTCAATGAAAATAATGTACATAGTGGTATTTGAAAATAATACTTATTACATTTAAATATTTTCTCAAAATTTTTTTTCGTTACTTTGCTTTTATTTTATGTTGCGTTTTGGTCATTCTATAGATTTTTACAGTTTAATTGATTTGAAAACATTATTATTTAAAATATTTTGGAATGTTAGAAACGAACATATTAAGGGGTGATAGCTTTAATGGTTTTATATGTGTATAAGAATACCAAAGTATTACTTATCTGTTCACGTGTAGCTAGCTAGTTTTAAATTAAGGTTTATGATAACAAATGAATAAAATATAATATACCTGTATTTACAGCCTCAAACACTACTCCGAGTACAATTTAACACATCGCATTACAAGATTTAAAGCTGGCCGCTCTTAGATTTTACAAGTTAAATGCGTTTTTGTTTTGTTTCAGAAAGATGACTCAGAAAGATGACTTTTTTTTATTTGACGAGGTTCTTTTTCTGTTACTCTAGATGGTATAACATTACACTAATTAAGTGGTTTAAATCTTTCAGATGCTCCCTCTCATGTTACAACTGTGTTGTACTGTATTGACAGGGATGGATCCAGCCATTAAAAAAGGGGGGTTCCAATTACATGTCTCCATTCAAATGCATTAATCGTCCAAAAAAGGGGGGTTCCAATCCCCGACACCCCCCTTCTGGATCCGCGCCTGATTGATTGTCCTTGATTGGCATTGACAGTTATAATATTAATAGAAGGACAATTTTTGTTAAATTGATCCTTATGTTATAAAAGGCCAAGACATAGAAAAAATATACATTTCAATTGAGAAAATTAAGGTAGTAACAAATATTTAATTGCAAAAAGGGCCGGGGATGTAATTTTTCTCTAAAATAAGTTCTGACACCAAATTTGATGGAAAAAATATATAATAGCTTACTTGTATAAATTATGACTCATACCTTATCTTCTTATATATTTTTACACAATATTAATAAACGGGTTAAACAAATTGACGATTCAAAGAATAATGGCATTGTATAACTGCGAAACTGTGGGATCGCTTAATATCTATATTGTCATCTTGCCAGTATCAAAAATCAAAATGCAATTATTCCATATATATTTTTTTAAATTATTATTTGCTATTGATAGGTTTGCGTGCAGAAGTCTTGGGATCTCCTCTAGATGAATTCTTACTTGAAAATTTCTCAAACAACATGCATTGGTTATGATAATCTTCTGCTTGGACTAGAACTTGGACTGAGTGGTGTGGAATTGCAACATATTGTATATCAACATAAAACCAGATTAATTTATCAAACCAGAGAAATCCTTAAAAGTTGGTGTAAATTACAGCAACCGTTGTCTGTCTTAGCAAAAGCATTCAATCGTATCGACAAATTTGGCGTGTTTACCCGATGCATCCAAAGTTGAATGCAGTTGCCATAAATAAAAGTATTTTTATTACAGGTAAATTTATAAAAACTTTATACAACATGCACAAGGATTACGTACAATGTAGAAATATATTAGATTAATTAAACTTTTTTTATACATGTGTATCCTTTATCATTCTCCAGTACATTTCATGTTGTTTGAACTTGTTCATTATTAACCTTATATTTTTGTCGACTCTTGTTTTTTTTTTTTTTTTTTTTCTTTCTGAGTTTGAATATATGTTGATTTCTTTCGAACCTCTAAGTTCACCTGATTGATGTATCTAATATTCGATTGGCTTGAATGAAATATGAAACTGCGAACGCGTCAGGAATGGAGTAGAACTTATTTACAAATAATTTACAAACACCTTAGGTCGCCAAATTGTACAAGACATGTTCTGTATCGCTCACAGATACTTATAAACAAAAGTAAACTGGTTATTATAGATCTGCTATGACATCAGACTACTTTCGAATTTGTCCTCCACCGGCAAAAGTCGCCAATTATGAGCGCATTTATGACAGCATTTGATAGACAGAGAGCATCGTCTGTATCGCTGCACTATTAACGTTCATAACACGTCTTAGCTATCCTCATTGTGTAGGGTAAACTAAAATATTGTATTCCGTAGGTACTGAATCACAAGATGAAAGCAAGGATAGTTGTCAATTGTGAGAATTCAATTTACCAAAATATTTCGTGAAATATAACATCAAATTTTTCCGACCACTTGCTCAACATGTAAACCGAAGTGACAATGCCCCTAAACGCACGAATGATATTCACTAAAACCCAGGTTTAACTTTAACTGAGCTAGTACATTTTTGTATTCACGAACCAGCTAAGGCATACCCCCGGGTGCTGCTTTTTCTCTCGTTGAAGACCAATTAGTTGCCTTAGGCTGTTATCCGCTTTTTTCGTCGGGTTATTATCTCTTTAATATATTCTCTACTTCCATTCTCAATTTAACCTGCCGAAAGATGATTCTAAAAGTTAATGAAACTTTCATGGAGCAGGGATACATATGATACAGGCGTGCCTTCTATATGAACATGATATCACAAAGGCGTGTAAAATTGACTAATGTCCTGACATGTTCTTTGAATTTTTCGAGAACATATGGATTGTCTTATCCCAGGAACAGACTACCTTGACACAACATTATGGCATCTTGTTTCCTCAACGCTTTTCAACTCTGTACTTGTTGGCTTTAAAACTATTTTGATCTAAGTCTTGTGTAGACGAAACGCGCGTCTAGCGTATTGAATTTTTATCCTGGATTCAACTGTATTTGCACCTATCACAATCGTCTGTTTTGTGAAAATTTGTCTACTGTTTAAAAGTTTCTAAAAATCTCGAAGCTCAATATTATAATTCATGCAAAAACACATATATAAGATGCATATATATATATATATATACAACTCGTCTAAACATCAACCCAACAATGTTAGATCTGTAAATTTGCTTTCGCAAATTTTTGGTTCTTCCCTCGCCGGGATTCGAACCCATGCTTCTGTGATATCGTGACACCAAATCGCCTGCACTGCAGCCGTCCCGCTAGACCACACGACCACCTGGGCTCTCAAAAAAAAGAGCTTTCGGTGGCCATATGTTACCTTTCCACGTCAGTTTTAATCTAGCGGCGTACTACAGTACATGATATATAAGGCATGAAGATGTTATTGTTACAGATCAGCTAAATTATCTATAGTAAAGGATCCTACAAATTAATGTAAGATACAGTCACAGAAAATAATTATATTCATAAGTACGTCTGAGTCAGTGACAACCCTACAACAGATGTATCCATCGGATCGCCATCAATGATGGTGATACATGGCTGTGTACATAATGTATATACAACTCGTATAAACATCAACCCAACAATGTTAGATCTGTAAATTTGCTTTCGCAAATTTTTGGTTCTTCCCTCGCCGGGATTCGAACCCATGCTTCTGTGATATCGTGACACCAAATCGCCTGCACTGCAGCCGTCCCGCTAGACCACACGACCACCTGGGCTCTCAAAAAAAAGAGCTTTCGGTGGCCATATGTTACCTTTCCACGTCAGTTTTAATCTAGCGGCGTACTACAGTACATGATATATAAGGCATGAAGATGTTATTGTTACAGATCAGCTAAATTATCTATAGTAAAGGATCCTACAAATTAATGTAAGATACAGTCACAGAAAATAATTATATTCATAAGTACGTCTGAGTCAGTGACAACCCTACAACAGATGTATCCATCGGATCGCCATCAATGATGGTGATACATGGCTGTGTACATAATGTATATACAACTCGTCTAAACATCAACCCAACAATGTTAGATCTGTAAATTTGCTTTCGCAAATTTTTGGTTCTTCCCTCGCCGGGATTCGAACCCATGCTTCTGTGATATCGTGACACCAAATCGCCTGCACTGCAGCCGTCCCGCTAGACCACACGACCACCTGGGCTCTCAAAAAAAAGAGCTTTCGGTGGCCATATGTTACCTTTCCACGTCAGTTTTAATCTAGCGGCGTACTACAGTACATGATATATAAGGCATGAAGATGTTATTGTTACAGATCAGCTAAATTATCTATAGTAAAGGATCCTATTACTATAGATAATTTAGCTGATCTGTAACAATAACATCTTCATGCCTTATATATCATGTACTGTAGTACGCCGCTAGATTAAAACTGACGTGGAAAGGTAACATATGGCCACCGAAAGCTCTTTTTTTTGAGAGCCCAGGTGGTCGTGTGGTCTAGCGGGACGGCTGCAGTGCAGGCGATTTGGTGTCACGATATCACAGAAGCATGGGTTCGAATCCCGGCGAGGGAAGAACCAAAAATTTGCGAAAGCAAATTTACAGATCTAACATTGTTGGGTTGATGTTTAGACGAGTTGTATATACATTATGTACACAGCCATGTATCACCATCATTGATGGCGATCCGATGGATACATCTGTTGTAGGGTTGTCACTGACTCAGACGTACTTATGAATATAATTATTTTCTGTGACTGTATCTTACATTAATTTGTAGGATCCTTTACTATAGATAATTTAGCTGATCTGTAACAATAACATCTTCATGCCTTATATATCATGTACTGTAGTACGCCGCTAGATTAAAACTGACGTGGAAAGGTAACATATGGCCACCGAAAGCTCTTTTTTTTGAGAGCCCAGGTGGTCGTGTGGTCTAGCGGGACGGCTGCAGTGCAGGCGATTTGGTGTCACGATATCACAGAAGCATGGGTTCGAATCCCGGCGAGGGAAGAACCAAAAATTTGCGAAAGCAAATTTACAGATCTAACATTGTTGGGTTGATGTTTATACGAGTTGTATATACATTATGTACACAGCCATGTATCACCATCATTGATGGCGATCCGATGGATACATCTGTTGTAGGGTTGTCACTGACTCAGACGTACTTATGAATATAATTATTTTCTGTGACTGTATCTTACATTAATTTGTAGGATCCTTTACTATAGATAATTTAGCTGATCTGTAACAATAACATCTTCATGCCTTATATATCATGTACTGTAGTACGCCGCTAGATTAAAACTGACGTGGAAAGGTAACATATGGCCACCGAAAGCTCTTTTTTTTGAGAGCCCAGGTGGTCGTGTGGTCTAGCGGGACGGCTGCAGTGCAGGCGATTTGGTGTCACGATATCACAGAAGCATGGGTTCGAATCCCGGCGAGGGAAGAACCAAAAATTTGCGAAAGCAAATTTACAGATCTAACATTGTTGGGTTGATGTTTATACGAGTTGTATATACATTATGTACACAGCCATGTATCACCATCATTGATGGCGATCCGATGGATACATCTGTTGTAGGGTTGTCACTGACTCAGACGTACTTATGAATATAATTATTTTCTGTGACTGTATCTTACATTAATTTGTAGGATCCTTTACTATAGATAATTTAGCTGATCTGTAACAATAACATCTTCATGCCTTATATATCATGTACTGTAGTACGCCGCTAGATTAAAACTGACGTGGAAAGGTAACATATGGCCACCGAAAGCTCTTTTTTTTGAGAGCCCAGGTGGTCGTGTGGTCTAGCGGGACGGCTGCAGTGCAGGCGATTTGGTGTCACGATATCACAGAAGCATGGGTTCGAATCCTGGTGAGGGAAGAACCAAAAATTTGCGAAAGCAAATTTACAGATCTAACATTGTTGGGTTGATGTTTAGACGAGTTGTATATACATTATGTACACAGCCATGTATCACCATCATTGATGGCGATCCGATGGATACATCTGTTGTAGGGTTGTCACTGACTCAGACGTACTTATATATATATATATATATAAATATTTTATTCTAAAGGATATTATTCTAAAGGAATATGCTGAAATCTATACTTATTACCATGATTACGGGTGCATCAGTGTTTCGCTGCGTTGAAGAGCCTTGCTCGCGTAGCTGTCTTCTTTCTACATACTGCGTTTCCATTCTGTATATTTAGAAAATTTAATTCAATAGTGAATATTTAAGGCCAACACATATTTAATTTTACATCTCCTTTGATTTACCTTATTATTATCATTGTTGAATACATAAATGTGGTGTATTCACTGTCTTCTGATTGGTTGAAAGTATTTTTTTTAAATTGTTTTCAATATTGTCACTCCGACGTTGTATATTTCATACGCCAACATGTATGTACGTTATTATTGCTAGTATGAATAATATCAAAAGTTCTTTGAGCCTTATTTTTTTTTATAGAACTTTATTGATAATGAATGGCAATAATTTATTTTGAATTTATTGAAACATAACATTAATTTTTTACTCTTAAAATTTTTACATAATGTGAATTGTGGGATTCAATTATATATCAATATACTAAATAAATAAATGATTGGGAATATGTTAAAGTAATAAAAAGTCAAGAGAATTTCAGAACGCAATTTGGTTCCGAACAATATCTATCACGCTTTGTGCATGCAGACTCCACGCGGTCTTCACGTGATTTTACTATTTTTAGAATAATTGCATAGTAACCAAATGCACTTGATTCAACCTTTACTAATTATGCAACATTTTTGACCTGGTCGTGATTAATGTCCTATAATAAGAACCCATGCAGCTTTCACCTGATTCTCTATTTATAGAAAAATGTCCGAGTAACCTGTCCATATGAACTTGATTGATTCTTATCATGTTATTTATATGGAGCGCCTAAATAAATATCTAATTAACAGAATTTATAGTGTCAGAAATTATATTAATTTATTTATGGCATCTTAAACTGTAAATGCATACTATACGCTTTTATACCCCAATATAAATAAATAAAGGCTAATAGGGTGGTAAAATATAAAGAAATTTTAACAAAATAATTAAACAAAAATTAAGAATACAGACCAATGACATCATAATGGGAAGAATACAGAAATTCGCGACTTCCATTGAAACACTCTTTAGACAACAGTTGCTATTAGCTCATTGGTGAAGGTCGAAAATGCTTCATTTTACATATTTTTTAAAGCAACTTCTAAATATAATGCATTTGGTTTCGCTCATTGTTGAAGCCCGTAAATGCTTCACTTTTCATATTTTTTCAACAAATTCTAACTAAATATAATGCATTTGATTTTCTCATTGTTGAAGGCCGTAAATGGTTCACTTTTCAAATTTTGCTGTGTCCATATCAACGGCAGCCATTTTGACCTTTTTCAAAAGAGATGTCAAAAACATTTCACTTAAGTCTAATATTCTGTCAGAACATGCTACTTTTACGTTGTTCCCCCAAAGGTTTCACGTTTTTTGCTGCAGGCAAACTCCAAGCAGCCTTCACTTGATTTTCAGAATTTAGAGATTGAAAAATCCCGATGTATCCGAGTATTTAAGAACAATCCAGAATGAACTTTCGTCAGGCTTTATTATATATCAATATACTAAATAAATAAATGATTGGGAATATGTTAAAGTAATAAAAAGTCAAGAGAATTTCAGAACGCAATTTGGTTCCGAACAATATCTATCACGCTTTGTGCATGCAGACTCCACGCGGCCTTCACGTGATTTTACTATTTTTAGAATAATTGCATAGTAACCAAATGCACTTGATTCAACCTTTACTAATTATGCAACATTTTCGAATAATTCACTAGAAAATATTTCAATAGATTCTAAAATTTATATTGTAAATATACACACTGCAGTTATTAATAGATAAATAAAAAAAATAACTTGTACCCTTTAATACATCCTATCACAGCGTTCTTAAGTTGACTTCCTTCGCCCTGTCTTGGGTACACAAAAGGCCAACCTAATGCTGGGAAAATGTAATACTTCCGTTTTCCCTATACATCAAGCATCATGAAATTGAATATTATGTCCAGAACTATACGAATGAAAATTATAATAGATCCAAATTTTATTCAGATTGTACTATAAAGAAACCGAAGTTTTTTTTCTCGATTTATTTACATAAACTTATTAAATCAGCTGCAGCATTACTATTATATGTAGACCTTCATTGCATAAAACAATGGAAATAACATTGTATATTGATATAAACGATCAAACTTGTAAATTAAAAATAAATAAAAGCTATAATCATTAAATAATTAACAAGAATGCCAATTTGAAACTGATATTTGCAATTGCAAATTTTGCTGCATACATATGTTTTTTTCTGTAAGAAGTCCAAATATCACAGGTATCAAAGGTTAGAAGTCTGCAAACATATACTGTGTTTATACTTATATATATATTAATCTCGGAAAAAGTTCATGATTTCAAAATATGTTTATAAAAGTAGTACATCACTATCAACTGATAATTGTTTACGTCCATCATATGGTTATTTGAAATAATAAAGTATTTCAAATCTAGCATAGGTTAAACGAACTGTGATACGACTTTGGAGTATTTTTGTTAAATATACACAGCAATGCAAGTTTGGCGGCAAGCATGTACAATTGATGTAAACTGGGTCATGGTCAATTAAGCAAGACGCTTCATTTATGTCCTTTTTATTGATTTTTGTTAAATTATATATAAAATATAGTGGATTTCAAAGATTAAATATAAACGTATATTCATGGAAAACACAATGTAGATCTACCATCATCATGAATAAAATGTAAAATATAAATATATGTTTGAGGCTCTGTTAAAAATTAGTAATAGAATTGATAATGGAAATAGGGAATGTGTCAAAGAGACAACAACTCGACCGTAGAAACAAACACAGCAGAAGGTCACCAACAGGTCTTAGTAACACTGTAATTAAATGTATTTTAAGAAAGAAAATATCCTTCCTGAACTTTTGCTGGAAAACTTTTATTGTAGAATACTCCGTCCTCCGAAATTTTCATTGTTAGACTTTCTCGTCCAGTACCAAGCTGAAATCGGAAAAACTTATCACCCATGCAAACAGTTATCCTAACGTTGTCGTTGGTTTCATCCAAAATCGAGTATATCTTGCTTCTTAGATCTCGCAAGTGGGATTTGTATATTTCTGTTAGTTCTGGGAACTCTGTTAACAAAATTTCAAATGCTTGATGTGGGACACTAATTGGTCTGTACTCTTCTTTAGTTTGAATCTCTCCCTATAAAACATATACCGTTGTAATTTTTTAAAATGCATAACACAATTCACTTGAAAATGTTAGTTTCAATTTTTTTTAAAATAAACTGATAATATCAAGTTACAAAGTTTTGATATGTCAATGCATGGAAAACAATTGATTACCGAACATTTCTAAATAAAAATGATTAAAAGCAACTGTTTAAAATACTGTTTCCGAATTGTTTTTTCTCCCGATGTTTACATTAACACTTACATTTAAGAATTAACACTTACATTTAAGAATTAACACTTACACTAAAGAATTAACACTATAAGAGGCATTTTACAGTATTTTTGTATTAATCCCTACACTACAATATACAGTTTTAAATGTCAATGTTTACGTCATCTAAAGTTTATTACAATGAAGTTTAATAACTACCAATATCATTTGCATTACAGTGATTATATTCACGATTTAGCAAACAAAACATAAACATACCTCTCTATTTACAAATAATGTCATATCACTATAAGGTTTTGTATATTAATGAATATATATAATATATATAATCCTTAAGCTTATAAAATCTTAAATTCTCCCTCGCCATGCTCGTCCGAATTTAAAACATTTCTTTACTAAATCCTTGGTATAATAAATAAAACAAAACTCTAGATATAGGTTTAGTTGCTCGCAGTAACTTCGTTTTTCTTTTCTAGTAAGCAATGTTTAATAACATTATAAACCAACATATTATAAATACAAACACATTTGTCCAATACATTTAAATGGACTATAATTAAACAATTCATAATCATATATATGTACACATTCTTATGACACAATAAACTGCAAAAACTGTCGTAGTTACTGTGAGCGAGCACTTTCGATAACTGACACCCGCAAATTTTCTTTATATAATATAACGGGACCCCACTTTTTAAACCGCCAAAGTATTTCACGAGCATATTTTACCCATCTATATTTATAACCAAAACAAGATTTTGTTATACAACTACTCTCACTAACCAACATTGAACTTATAAATAGTATCACAGGGGAAAAACCCCAAGTCTCAACGAAAAGGAATTTAATAAAATTCTCCCTCGCCATGCTCGTCCGAATTTAAAACATTTCTTTACTAAATCCTTGGTATAATAAATAAAACAACCCTCTAGATATAGGTTTAGTTGCTCGCAGTAACTTCGACATATCAAAGGAATAAATGAAATATGAATTAAATGCCAAGATTCAAAGAAACTGCCATTTGTGATTGAATATTATCTTTTATGTAACCATCTTTAGATCTATAGGATGACCAACGACCGTGAGCTTTCAGTAATCTCTCTGAAATACCAAAATTAGCTGCAGTAGAAGCCTCCCCCCACTTCTTAAACTATGCAAACCAAATTTGCTCTTATCTAATCCTATAGATTCCAATGCCGCCAGCAAAATATCTCGTGCCCTGGTGTAAGAAAGTGGAGAATTCTTACTGCACAACTTATGAATGCCTCGAGTTTTTCAAAAACACAATGCGCGGAAAATATACTGATCAGAATCTAACTCAATGTTAGCTAACTGCATATATCTTAATAACCACTTAACGGGACAAAGATTTCCCCCGGTTTTAGAAATAATAACTGTACTACATCGCCTATAAATATCGGTTTTACTCTTTTCTAAAATAATAGGCATATAACTAACAAAAAAGGTAATATGTTTTGCCTTTATAGCAGCTAATTCACTGTATCTTAGGAAACCTGAAAAACCTAATAAACATAACACGCATATTCTCAAACTAGACAAATCATTCTCTATACCATATTTAGAAATAAAGCGAAATAGTAGTAGATGTAGCTGGTGAATACTGTAGTCCGAACAAAACACACCATTTCCGAAATTTTTCAAAATAAATACGATATTTATTATTAGTAGACTTGGCTTTAGATGATTCTATAATAGACGGTAACACTTCAATCACACTGGCTAATCTTGAATTATTGGCATAATCTTCAAACTGTTTTCATTGAGACTATAAAAAGAAAAAAGAATAAATGAAAATCAAAATTTTTGAATTATATCTGTATACATAAATTTAACTATACAACATTCCATGGTGCACTTTGCAACCAATCACATCGCTCCCAGCGACCTAATAAATAATGTTCATACATTATAATAAATAATGTTCATACATTATAATTAATAATGTTCATACATTATAATAAATAATGTTCATACATTACAACCTTCCATGGTGCAACTTTGCAACCAATCACGTCGCTCCCAGCGACCTAACAAATAATGTTCATACATAAAATTTCACACTCATATGTGATTCATACATTTCATAAAAATAAACATTAGCTAAAATCAACTAACAGTACCAACACGTGACTGTTAAATGGCTGTTTTGCAAAAATACTGTTGTCATGTGATCCAGCCACAAAAAAGTTTTTTTGGATTTTTATATTCTCTAAAATCTTTTACAGGTGTCAGTAAAACGATCTACAATTCTAGGCCAAAAAATGGCAGACTTCCATTTTGGTACTACTAAAAAGTAAAATCACAAAAATACTGAACTCAGAGGAAAATCAATTTGGAAAGTCCATAATCACATGGCAAAATCAAAAAACAAAACGCATCAAAAACGAATGGACAAGAACTGTCATATTCCTGACTTGGTACAGGTATTTTCAAATGTAGAAAATGGTGGATTAAACCTGGTTCTATAGCGCTAACCCTCTCACTTTAATAACAGTCTCATCAAATTCCGTTACATTTACATGATGCGTTACATTTACATAAAACACCTTTGGCTTTGCACATCTGCATATGATTGATTGCCCGAGTAATTAAATTAACAGGAGGAACTACCCAATTATTAAATTTTGACCAATCATATGCAAATGCATCTACACCTAATGTACCTGGAGTAAAAAATTTCGAAAATAATACAGCTAGTTTCTTATTTCTGTCGTCTGCAAAAGTATCACAAGTAAATGGACCCCATAAAGAATTAAAAAAATTGAAAATATTTTGTGAAACACCCCAGTCATCGAAATCTAATATTTTACTAAGCGCATCTGCGCAGGTATTTTCATTCCTAGGTATCCATTCTTCTTCTAATACTATATTGTTGTTTAAACATATGTGAAAAATATCTAATGCTATAACTTGTAAGTCTAATTTCATGCTACCTTTCTGTACAATTTAAACAACATTCTGATTGTCTGTATAAAGTTTAATAAGTTTTCCACATAACATTAATTGTAATGATTCTAATATATTTTTGACAGCTTTTAATTATCTCCAAGTAGAACTCTTAATTCTGTCTTCCTTATCCCACATAAAATGTACAATATGGTTATCACCTACAGTAAAACCTGCGCCAGCATATTCACTAGCGTCTGAATATATAATTCGTTCAGTTAATCTAAACATCGGAGTTATACATTTAAAATGTAATTTTTCACACTGAAAATACCAAAATCTGAGTTCTTGTAAAATGTCGTCATTTAAATGTATAAAAGAATCCCAATATATCCTAGTGTTAATCATCATATGCAAATATCTAGTCATAATTTGACAAATAGAACCCAATGCTGGTTTCATGGATATAATTTTACCACATACTTTAGCTAAATTTCTACAAGTTGGTCTAAAAGTGGGACGAAAGATACCAAAGGGACAGTCAAACTCGTAAATCTAAAACAAACTGACAACGCCATGGCTAAAAATGAAAAAGACAAACAGAAAAACAATAGTACACATGACACAACATAGAAAAATAAAGAATAAACAACACGAACCCCACCAAAAACTAGGGGTGATCTCAGGTGCTCCGGAAGGGTAAGCAGATCCTGCTCCACATGCGGCACCCGTCGTGTTGCTTATGTGATTACAAATCCGGTAAATAGTCTAATTCGGTAGGTCAAATTCATGAAAGGGAAGGTGATTGTAGTTACGACGTAAGGAACATATCCGATATCATTTGTGAAACGGTTATTCCATAACGGTCAACCAACTCGTGATGGCGTCCGTAAAATTTACGAAGGGATGATTTCAACTTCACCATTTGGAACTCTTGGTTTAATAGCTTCCTTGTGAGCAGTAATCGTACCTTCTAATAATGCAAACCCTGAAATTTTTTATTTGGTATTTCTAATGTACTACATGTATTAGAAAAATTCTAAATAAATCCCAACCATTCAATACTCTGTTGTGGTGTCCACACGCTTTTAATTTCATTAGCAACAAAACCAGATTTTTTCAAATCAGCACGAATCTGATTAGCCATTTTTGTACATGTATCAAAATCAATAGCTAAACCAAAACCATCGTCGAAATAAACTATGATGGGATAACCCATAGATCTCCAATGTTTAACTAAAACTCTAACTGTCTTAGTGAAAATATGACCAGCTGATGATAGGCCGAATGGTAAAACAGAAAAAGTCTAATATCTGATTTTGTTGCCAAATTTCCATGAAAAGCCTAAATATTTTTTGTGATCATCATGTATATCAATATGGTGATATCCCGACCGAAAATCAAATTTATACCCATATTCAGCGTTAACTGCATAATTTAACGCTTCATTAACACCCTCATATTTCACCTTTTGTTTGTCAACATATTGATTAACATGACGTAAATCAAGTACTAATCTCATTTTACCTGAACTTTGTACAGATACCGTTAAAGGGTTCACAACAAAAGGTGTACATGTGACTTCTTTAATACAATGTGAGTCAAGTAATTGGATTTTTCGGCATCTGAATATTTAATAACAGACATATTATTTCGTAAAAATGCCAAATTCGGTTCACTAACAAAAGGTATTATATATCCTAAATTTATAGTATTAATAATAAAATCATTTGCGCATAAAACATTTTTCCAGAACTCAACATTTCTTCTTAAATTGCCTTTGACATTAATAAGTGTTTTTCCCGATTCTGTCTCATAATTGTTAATAATATCAAAACTATACTCAACTTCATTAATAACTGATGACTGTGAAGAATTCACCTCATGTTGATTTTGGCAACTGTTCTTTTGGTGAGCTGACTGTTGCAGATGGGGCTCCTTTGAATGGACAGGCTCTTGCGAAGTGACCAGGTTGGTTACAGAAAAAGCACACTGCTGATTGGAAATTGCTGTTTGGTTTACCACGGTTCCTGTCATTGGCGTTGAATTGGCTAAAGCCACGAACAAATTCTTTGGTGTTGAATTTTGTACCGTTGTTGTCTGCACGGCTATAACCATTTGTTGATTTTTCCACCGGACGATCATACGGTTTGTAATTTCTTCTCCTTGAAGAAGCTCTGGTGATCGCGGATCGTAAAACTCGTAAACTGCAAAAACTGTCGTAGTTACTGTGAGCAAGCACTTTCGATAAATGACACCCGCAAATTTTCTTTATATAATATAACGGGACCCCACTTTTTAAACCGCCAAAGTATTTCACGAGCATATTTTACCCATCTATATTTATAACCAAAACAAGAACTTGTTATACAACTACTCTCACTAACCAACCTTGAACTTATAAATAGTATCACAGGGGAAAAACCCCAAGTCTCAACGAAAAGAAATTTAAGTATTTGCCTCTATCAAATTTTAAACAATACCAAAACAATTAAATTAGATGTATGTTGCATTAGAATACGTTATTCTGATTGGCTACACTGGAATTTCGCCTTATTCCTTATTCCTTATTCAACTTTACTACACAGTACAATTCATCATTCGTGATGACACGTGGTCCAAAAATAAAAGGCACAGGTAAATTAATTCAAAACTTGATTAAAAATCGTGATTTCATGATCCTATCTAAAAAGTGTAATTATAAATATTGAATGCTTCTTTTTGTAACTTCATTCGGTTGTAAAAGCGTTGACCGTGCAAACATTTTTAGCGCTTCATACAAAATGTTCTTCGGTCAACGTGTTTACACCAAAAATGCACAATGAAGTTACAAAAAAATATATTCTTAAATGCAGTTGCTTATGATGAAAACAAAGCTCAGTGTAATTTGAACTTTACATTAAATACGAAATGATATGGGGACGAAGTCCCCTATTACAGTAGAAAATTCAAAAAAAAAAAAAATTGTGAAAATTTATCGATCATTTTTTTTTTGTCGCGTTTTTGAATTTCTGGATCTGCGCAGAAATCTACTTCCGTGTCCGGTCTGCTTTGCATGAGATTTTCAATAAAATGTATATTATCAGGCTAATAAAATTTACGGCACCAATTTTCTCTTACCAGATGCGTATTTCGACAATACATGTCTCTTCAGTGATGCTCGTGGCCAAAATATTTGAAATCCAAAGCTTATATAAAAGATGAAGACCTATAATCCAAAAGGTCCAAAAAGTATAGCCAAATCCGCTAAAGGAATCAGAAAGTAACTTAATACTAATTCATTTTTAAAATTGTTCGTTATAAAAAAAAGTTACCTGATGTCAGCGTTTCTTTGTTGACATTGAATATGACGTCATAACGTAAATAACGTCACAACTAAAATTGCTAACAACAGAACCAAAATAATGAGAAATCTCTAATCATCAACCTACGACCAAATCATTTCTTAAAACAGCAATTATGTTAAGATTGAAGTACACATTAATATTAAGTGAACAAAACAATGATTTTTCGTTACCGTGTAAGATCAAAATCGCTCACGCCCGCTTGGTTAGTACCTATATCTGCTGTACGATGATACACAGTGTTTATTTTGGCAACACATTATGCGTAAGAAGTAATAAAGGTGGGTGAGTCTCGATACATCCAAAACTGTCAAAATGTAGAAGTTGTTGTAAATATATATTAAATATTAGACGAATAATTCTATCAAACTGCTAGGGATTTCGTTTAGATGAAGTACATTCAGTTGATTTTGTCAGTGGATCGCTGCTTCAAGTAAGTATTACTGGAATGATTTTCCCCATCTTGTGGGTGATTTATAAATTCAAAACTATTGAACACACAAGTATCTCAAATGTCGGAAGTATCCATTGTAGATTTTATCATTTGCAATATCGACAATGGAATGATGATAACAGATAATATGGCAATGGTGTGACATGGACATATACAGAGCAACCCGAGTTATTCATAATGACAACAATTGCAAAAAATATAAATTGATCATTTCTACATAAATATTTTTTAGTTAATTGTATCGTAAATTAGAATATGATTATGAATATGAATTATGATAATGTTAAAAGTGCTTTTGACAAAATTATTTATTAAGAGTTTACTCTAAATGAAAATAGAAAAAAAGCCCATTATGTTAACAACAAAGAGACATCAGCTATACAACACAGAAGGAACATCTGTCATATTTCAGCAAGTACTCATTGCGTTTCATTGAAAAAAGAAAATAACATCTCATTATCAAGTCAATGATTTGACGTTACAATTCTAACCGTTTGCGTGATATTTTTTATTTTGAAAATACAATGTTTGAAATTAATAAAAAAAAACCTTGACGTTGTCCATAAAATCCATTCTTGACGTAAACAAAAAGACGCATATGAACATAAGTTCAAGGAAGATGTCATCAAAGCATGACAGTTTTTTTTCTGTAATAGTAGACACCGTTGTGACAAGGTATCCAACAGTCTGAAAATCATTTTGATAGTCAAACATGTTATCATCGAGAACATTGTCTTTCTGAATTATTTTAAGGAGATAAAACAATTTCTGGCAAACACCTTCTCTTTCAGACACATTGTACTTGTGGTTAGTAAAACAGTTGTCAAAGGTTCCGAAATCATAATTTAGTACGCCAGACGCGCGTTTTGTCTTCAGAAGACTCATCAGTGACGTTCATATCAAAATATTTATAAAGCCAAACAAGTACAAAGTTGAAGAGAATTGAGAACCAAAAATCCAAAAAAGTTGTACAAATAATGCATAACCTAAAGCCCTTTTTGACGTATCTTTTACATTTTTTTACTCGTGTGTTAAATAAAGCATCATCTGAATATTATAATATTATACATATCATCACCACGGTTACTTGATGCAAAAGCTTGTTGCATGTATAGTATTTTGTACCGTGAAGCTAGGTATGTTATCCCGAAATTTCTTATATGTTTCGTTTCGTGACCAATATGAGAAGAAACTGTCAAATCGAACAAAACACATATTATACTTTACATATCTACTTCAAACATTACATTTGTAAAGATCAAACAATCTCCAATAAAAGTCTAGAACTTATTGCACAAAATGCGTCTTTTCATCTCACTTCTATGGTCTTTGATCTCTTACATCCCTCGCGTAGTTAGTTAACAGAGATGACCCTAATGCAGGCACCATTGAAAGTATGTATGGGCGGATTTTGTTAAACGTGTCGATATCTAGATAACATTGCGAGATTGAACAAACTATTCCAAAAAAGATCACAGCTGAAATTTCTCTGTGACGCCATGCAAACTGCAACAATCTGTTATCATTTCTAAATGCGTAACTCCATTCAGATTTGAAAATGAGGTATCTCATCCCTGATCCAATTCTAAACTTATATTCTTTTTCTTTTATAAAAATGGATACCCGAACATTAACGTCGTCTTTAAGTATTTTATGAATTAGAGATCTATGTTCTCGCAGTTTATTCAGTGTATAATCATCGTAGTGATGCCTTTCTTCTATCACGACACTTTGGAATATTTCATGAGCTTCCTCTACAGGTGTAAAATCAGAATATACACCACCCTAAAATGAAGATATTTGCTTAAATTGAATTACAGGCCTAGTTTTGAATACGAGTGTTCATGTAAACAGACAATTATTGCATGTGATCATATAGGCACTAGCTGCAATGTTACTGCTTAAAAAAATCAGCTGATAAATTTCTTATAGTCATTACAAAATTTGCAAGGACGAACATATATACATGGATGTGTATTTTCTTAAACGGAAGTTGTTTCATGGTACAGTCGGATCATGTTATACTTATCGAATCTGTTAATTGTTTTTAATACAGATGGTAAGTGTCAATTATATGAAATATTTGCAAAATTTACAACACAATGGGTTAAGAAGAATTTTGCTCCTATGTCAATGTCAAAGGCAGAGAAAACAATATATTATATTATACATAGCTATAGGACGATGTGGTATACATGCCAATGAATTAACTCTCCATCAAAATAACAATTTATAATTCTAGGTCAAGGTACGGTCATCAACACAAAGTAAAGGCTCACACCGAACAGCAAGCTATAAAGGGTCTAACAAATGACATGTGCAAAACCATTCAAGCGGGCACAAACGATCTTAATAGTAAAATCACAAAAATACTGAACTCAGAGGAAAATCAATTCGAAAATTCCATAATCACATGGCAAAATCAAATCACAAAACACATAAACAACAATTTGACAAGAACTGTCATATTCCTGACTTGGAACAGGCATTTTCAAATGTAGAAAATGGTGGAGTAAACCTGGTTTTATAGCGCTTACCCTCTCACTTTGATGACAGACTCATCACATTCCGTTATATTTACAATGATGCGCTAACAGACACAATACATAAAATAGTTAGTTTTGTTGTTTAGTATACTTCCTTTTCTGTATATATAATCTTCCGTTTAGGAATACCAAGACATGTATTGCATGTTAATCAAACTTATCTAAAACTTGGAATATGTGGGGTGAATATCAATAGTGAATCGGTTCTTGATAAAACTTCGTGTTCTTCATGCACAGGTGAATGAACAGTATCTTAGGAAAATGGAAATAATTTTGATGATCAAAGTACGTAGAAGACATTTTATACTTAATTTGTGACATGTACTTAAAAAAGATGTGGTATGCTGGCCAACGAGACAACTGACACAGACATTATAACAATTATAGGCCACCGTACTGACTTTAACAATGTGAATAGCCCATGCATACCGCATAGTCAGCTATGAGAGGCCACTAAATGACACTTGTAAAACAACTAAAACAACTTTTATATAATGATACAACTAATGTTAAAAAAATCAACGAAAACACAACAACACACGACACGCAATGATTACAGGCTCCTCACTTGGGACAGGCACACCCATATGCATATTAGTACAGTTGTGTAACAGAACGACATAAATAGTTCTTAATCATTAGCTGTATGTAAATTTTTGGCCAATTACTATGTACTATAAACTGATAATTAACACGGATATGTTTTTTTCTCTATTGATTTATGAATTTCGAACAAAAGCAATACAAATATCAAATAATAAAAGGTTCATGAAATTTTGCAAAGTATATCGTAAAAACAAAGTCACGGTAAAAAAACATGAAAGACAACTCAAATGAATCGTATGATAGTCAAAGATACGTAAATATACGTGGTCTTATGACAGTGAGGTTTAGGCGGGGATCTCAATAATCACGTGATGTATAAAAATCATGATTTCTTTCGTTTTTCATCATCTTAGACATTCTTAATATTGAAAAAAAAATGTTATGAAGGAGTTACATAGTTTAGGAATACTTAGTTAAAACTTAAGGTACGCACTTAACAAAATTAATTGGTTAGCAATAACCGGTCCCGTTACGTGCGTGCGTCGAGTTAGGTACGTATGTCATTTTCTAGGAAATCTCTTTTAAAACCGACACTTCAAACCGAAAGGAAGGTTGAAAAACATCGACAAAACTAAAAGCATGAAAAGAAATGCCTAAAAAAGGCCAAACTGTTAACTTATGAATTGTTGATTTTGTCATATTTTTCTGCGACATTAGTAGTTAATACCAACAGGCATTTGCTGACTCGTCTTTTTATTTTCCTTAATTTTGATTACATATAACAATAACTTTAGTTTGGTCACGTATGCGAGTTCTATGCACGAAGATGTTGCATTTATAGATATAGTGAAAATTACACAAATCAGAAACTGAATTTAAGTTTCACAATATTTCTATCTTTTTACAACAATTAATTACGCAATATCGTGACAATTCTCTAGAGCCTTTGCTGTGTTCGGTAATGTAATGTCAATATTTGAGTCAATAGGCTGTGAAATCACCTTTGTTCCAGATTCAGTTTCATAACACGACGTCTCATTCTATGTATAAGACTTTTGAGGAAATCCTTTTCACTCATCAACAATTGCTACTCTTAAATCGGCAAAAAATAGCGAAATTTAAGTGCAAGTGACATTCCTGTATGTGACACCCTCGACATGATCGATATGGTTCATGTCTGTATACATGGAAGGCCTAAATATCATGTCAATGGCTTCTTGCTCTTGGTACTTAGTTAAGATACTTGCCTTGTGTTGTCTAGCGTTATAGTTTTTGTGCAATGGTCTTGGCGCAAGTGGATGATTAAAGGGGGACTACAATCATGACAATGCTTTTTTACTAAAATGCATATTTGTCTGTTCGTTTATGTTACCCTGCAGCATATGTATATTATGAGCCAGTCTGCCATAAAACCATGCAAAATCTCAAATTTCGTCCAAATTGGTAGTAATAACTTTGCAACATTATATATATTTCCAAAATCTTTGGGTATTTAGGAGATAAGATAAAAAAATTTTTTTTGGTTAATTCACACGATTTTCCATTTAACAGCCTTATTTGCATATTTGTGAATTATAAAAAAATAATGCCAAAAAATCACCAAAATTTAGGTACTTTTTAAAGGTCTGAATAATTGATATATCTCTTAAATAAAGCATTATCTTGTCATATTTTGCAAAGAACATTATAAAACAAAAAGAAAAAATGCATTTTGACATACTTTTTACCTTTTGGCAGGTTGCCAGAGAGATTCGTGCAACAGATGTATTATATAACTTGCATGTAGTACATGTACTCAGTAGGTGTTTTCTCTGAAGATCATATTTTTTTTATTTAATTCTTAGGATTTTTTTAAAGGTGCATATCAGTTCTAAGACAAGTAAAAAAAAATAGCCTGGCAAATAACGTGAAGTTAATAAAAAATGCCCCCAAATATCTATAAAATGCACTATTATAATTATAGTTTTTGGACCTTAACATTTTAACTAAAACTGATCAAAGTAGACTTATATTTCGGACAATAACGTTAGTTTAAGTGTATAGATCTTTATGATTTTTTCTCTCAGAAGGTTCAATACCACAAAAGGAAGCTTTGGAACGATTTTGGGAATGATGGACCCTACCGTTTAGGAATTAAGGGCCCAAAAAAGGGACCCAAAACAAGCATTTTATAGTTAAAGGATAATAACTTGTGTATAAGTATTTCAATTGCTTTGATATTGTATCATAATGTTTATAACCACAAGTTGAAGGTTTGGATTCCTTTAAATGGGTCATGGTATCCAAGTTAGGAATAATGGGCCAAAAAGGGGCCCATTACAAGCTTTTTTCTTATTTCAAGACGATAACTTGTGTGTAATTGTATGGATCTCTTTCAAACTGTACCACAATGCTCTATATAACAAAGGGGGGGGGGGGGGGGGCTGGGATTTAGTTTTATAGACTAATTGACCAAAATATGAAGGAATAAGGGGCCAAAAAAGGGCCGAAAAGAAGCTCATTTGTACTTTCCAAACAATAACTTGGGTTTGAGTACATGTATATAGATCTATCTGTAATTGTACTACAAGGTTCTATACTAAAAAGGAAAGGATGGGATTGTTTTAAGGGTCATTGCTGAAAGGGGGGTTTCAATAAGATTGGGGGCGGGGATTTGTTAAAAACAATTAAGGGATTTCTTTCTTTTTTTTTCAAATTTCAACTTTTCAAAATCTTCAATTGCACAGTATTGTGCAATAGATTTGTTGATCTTAGGCCACATTTATTTTGTAACAAAAACCTTTTTTTTGCCAAAAATTCAATCACAATCCAAATTCAGACAGCATCAAGCTTGAACATTGTGACCATATTTAGTTTGCCCCAACTGTTCAGAGTCCAACCACTTGGGTTGTATAAAGCTGCGCCCTGGAGAGCACCTGGTTTTCACATACTTTCAATTGATGACAGTCTTTTAAAAAGCTTGTTATATGAAACAGAGTTGTGAACATACTTGTACTTAAAAAAATCTTCCTCTTTAAAACTTTTGATTGGAATGCAACCATTTATAGGGCCAATCACTCATTGAGTGTCTTGATTAGAAAGTTGTGTCTATTAGAGCGTATGTAAAAAAGATGTGGTCATTTTGTTTTATCTACGAAAAAAAATTATATATGCATATATAATTTGCATATAAAAGTTTTTAATTTATATCTCAGATTAAATCAAGATAAAAGACATTTGAGCTAACCCTACTTCTTTAAAAATCGAAAGCTTTTCCAAAATTATCTTGAATGTTCCCGCTCCAAAAAGCATCTCTTTCGTGTTTGTTGATACTTTGAGATTTTGATTTTTAGTCCCCTAACGGCTAACGTCTAAGTGGACTTAGGTTTGCACTGCCTGTCTGTCAGTCTGTCTATCTGTCAGTTCGGCAAATCAGACTTTTTTCTGCTTGTAGATTTTGATTTGATTTATCATGATAAGTTACAGGTCAAATTCATTATTCACGCTTTATAAGCTTTTCTCTTTGTTCAGTTGAAGCCCTTTCTCTAGAATTTAATTTTTGATGAAATACTTATTCATTAGAAGACTTCTGTTCAAACGGAAATAACTAATTTTTTTAAAGACAAAATGACATTTTGAATGTTTTTTCTTTTCTTTGGTATTTACTGATTTAATTTTGTTCCAGTTTGATATTTGTGTGCAGAGTTTTGGTCTTTGGACATAGTAAATTCACTTAGATAGTCAGAATTTAACAAGTTTTTATGTTTTGCTGGAAGATTTTGTCTCGATATTTTTATGTAGTTTACATTATGACAAATTAAAGATCAAATTTTTGTTCCATTACAATGAATTTGTAACGGGTTGGGGACTATGTATTGCCATGTATTACTCGCAGAAAGCTTGTTTTTATAAAAAAAAAATGTTCAACTCTGAAAAAATTGTTTAATATTTAGTTAAAATAGATATTGATGACTTTATTATGTGAAACTTTGTTTAGATCTATCATACTTTTACTCTTTTTTGCTAATACCTTCATCGTGTTCATTCATGACTAAAAACTTGTATTTAGACCATTTTGCACGTTTTTCTTTACGGTAGACCACAATAATATTACATGTATATGAACAGTTAAATCTTAAAAAAAATCAAAAAAGATGATGTGGTATGATTTCCAATAAAACAACTGTCTTCAATTAAGAGACCAAAATGACCTAGACATTAACAACTATAGGTTACTGTACGGCCTTCAACAATGAGGAAAGCCCATACCGCATAGTCAGCTATAAAAGGCCCCGAAAAGACAATGTAAAACAATTCAAATGAGAAAACTAACGGCCTTAAGTATACAAAAAATAAACGAAAAACAAATATGTTACACATAAACAAACGACTTCCACTGAATTACAGACTCCTGACTTGGGACAGGCACATACATAAATAATAAAAAAAAATGATCCTATATTGGTATGACGTTGTCGTTGTCATCGCCGTCGTCATCCAAAGACACTTGGTTTTTGCACTATAACTTTAGTATAAGTAAATAGAAATCTAAGAAATTTAAATACAAGGTTTATGACCATAAAAGAAAGGTTTGGATTGATATTGGAAGTTTTGGTCCCAACAGTTATAAAATGGGGGCCAAAAAGGGTCCAAAACTAAACTGCTTTCATATAAAAATGAATTATTGTTTTTTTTTGATATGTTAAATCTAACAGTGAATTTAGATTCTTAATTTTTGGTCCTGTTTTCAAATTGGTTTACATCAAGGTCCAAAGGGTCCAAAATTAAACTTAGTTTGATTTTAACAAAAATTTAATTCTTGGGGTTTTTTGATATGCTTAATCTAAAAATGTACTATGAATTTTTATTATGGGCCCAGTTTTCAAGTTGGTCCAAACTTAAATTTTGTTTGATTTTAACAAAATTGAATATATGGGGTTCTTCAATATGCTAAATCTAACCATGTATTTCGTGTTTTAATATTTGGGACCGGTTATCAAATTGGTCCAAATTGAGGTCTTAAGGGTCTAAAATTGAAAATAAACTGATTTCTGACATAAAAAAATTGAATTCTTGGGGTTCTATGATATCCTGAATATAACCATGCATTTAGATTTTGGATATTGGACCATAATAGATAAATGTTTAATTTTTTAAGTTTACGTTCTTAGACCACACTCATTGTGTTGTGTCAACTATTTAATCCCAATCCAAATTCAGAGCTATATCAAGCTTAAATGTCCATACATGCCCCAAATGTTCAGGGTTCAATATCTGCGGTCGTATAAAGCTGCGCCCTGCGGAGTATCTGGTTATAACATGTGGTTATGAAATACATTTTATTGCAATTTGAAATATTTGTGTTTGTCTCAGCTGGTAGTAATACATTGTAATAGGCCAACTATATTTTACATGTCTTATTCCCAAGCCTCAAATTGCAAGATATTACATTCTAGGAGGAAACTTAACATTACGGTTATGTCCACTGTTCTCCCAAAATTGACATAGGGATAACTAACTGGTGCATGTCAGCGTCACACAGTTTCAGTTGCAGTTTTATCTGGAACTTCTAGGAGTAGTCTCTTTATATTTGGCCTAAAGCTGTATCATAATATAGAAAATATAGCCCTTTTCTAGGTAAGAGGCACAATTCTATGAAATTCACAAAAACTATTAAAGCTTCCTCTTTTCTGGAAATAGATTACATGAATGTACAAGGCTTTCACATTTATGAATCATTATCAAATACAGCATGTTTTAAAAATTTAAGACTGAACTCAATTGTCGTCACTTTGAATTTAGACAAAAAGCGTCTAAAAACTAGACTATTATAAAATGCTAAATTTGTGAAGAACTCATGGTGATATTACCTGATGAGTGTGCATAGTATTGTAAATAAAACAGCCCATTTTTAAGTTACTAAAGTTATTTTCTTTGGAATAGGTTAATATTTTAAACATATTGTAAAAATGCTCAGTTAAGGGGCAAAAAATGCAAAAAAAGCGGTCTCCCCGGGTTTACTCCTTTAGTATATTTTCTAATTTAGACTTAGTTGAACTTGGTTTATTCAAATAATATAACCAGGTTACATTAGTTCAGTCATTATTTTTCTTATATTTTGACTATCACATACTTTTGAAAAGTTTCTATTGAAACAGATAAATAATAAAAAAATCGGCAAAATGGCCATCACGCCTATCTTTAATTGTTATTTTATCGTAATAAGGTATCATTTGCCGAGCACCATTATCTAGCATTTTGTAGATGAATATATAAGCTTCATGAAATATTACATTTTATTGAAAATAAAACATGATCTTACAAGATTCAAGCCTTTAAAAATATACAAATTTTGCTGAATCGGCACTTTTTCAAAACCATGCAACTTCAACCTGTCAGTAGGGGTATTGAGAAATCTCACAACTTTTAGAATTATCATAATTTCCTTTCATTTCAAGTTGTTTGTTAAGATATATGTTATCATTAAGCTATATTTTTTTCTATAAAACAAAAAAAAAACAAGTCAAAATACCCTAAAATAGACTTAAAATGGCCATTTGTCAGTACAGAAATGGACAATTTTCGAATGTTCGGCATACACAAATAATGGCTGAATATTTTTTCAAAATATTTTGCACAAATAGTTATTACATATAAGGTATCTAAAATACAAAATATCAGCCTGATTGGAATATTTTGGATTTGGACCATTTTGCATGGTTTTATCACAGACTGGCTCTTAAGCTTACAAAGGTTCAAGAAGCAATTCCATGCTGTTACACAACCAGCACTGAATGCCTTTGTTGAGAAAATGTTGGTTTGGTCATAGGCAGTTTTATTTTCCCCTCAAACTCGAAATCCGCTGTCTACTGGTCGTCACAGAAACCGACTATAATCTGAACAATGATTTTTTTAGCAAGGTTCACATGTTCCAGTGTCGGTGTCGGTGTCGGTGGTCATTCGCCCATAGAAATCTGATTATACGGTGTCTGGTTATTAGGGTAAGTTTATTTAAAATCGACGTGTTCTAAGGTTGCCTCTTTGAAGTCGAAAGATAACTGTCCGAACACTAACACGACAATATTGAGACTAGCTGTGTCTTATCTGTGGATCAGGAATAATAGATAGGTTGGCTCTAGAACGACGATTACGCAGTCTGTCATCACGATGGATAATTAATCGTTGTATTTCGGACCTTTGTCTTTCATTCATAATCCCTGTGTCAACATGATATTATAAACGATGGACAATGATGATGTGATAGTAACTTATGCTCCTACCACATTTGACATTTAAATTGATTGCCAAATTTTTACAATATATAACTTACGTCATGTCGTATTAAACAATGTCTTGATGAAAGTAACATTTCACCAGTACGCGACCAATAGAAAGATGATTCAAAGGTATCAAACAGTGTATTTAATTTCTTGCGTCACCAGGAACGCACAAAACCAAACATTTGAAATCCGAAGATGTGTAAGTACCGAAACCGTTTATGAGCTATATGTTCAAAAATACCTAAAATAACTAGCCAAATTCATCTAAAGCAATCTTTACCTAAGGGAGTTGAACCCTTAGTTTCATAATAATTTCAAAAATTATAAACGGACGTTAAAGCGCAGATTACCTCCAATAAAAAGTTGCTGGACGAGTTTATCGTAGTTCAATCTTGTTCATGTTGGTAGTTGAATAGAATTATATTTATGTATGTTAAAGGCAATGCATAAAAGTAAACATTAATTTTATAAATTTTTTTCGCAATAGTAACAACAATCAAATTGACAGTTATGTCTAGGTGATGCCTAGCATTTGGAAACTGTATATATCTTAAAAAAAGCAACATATCCGAAAAACAAAACTGTTTTCATACAACTCAATCATCACTCTTTATCTCAGGATGATTTTATTTCAACTAAAACATACCTGATATCTGCTATTAAATAACACATTTTCGTTTAAAAAAAATATATCTGAATACTGAACAATTAGTAAACAACTATAACAGAACAATTTATCTGAAGACGAATCATTGTAAATACATTTACTGTGGGTACCAATATCATGGATTAAAGAAAACTTGCATGATCGTGGATAATTTCTTTCGTGGTTTTACGCAGTCTGCATACAAGCCTAATGAAAATATGTTTTATAATTGAACATGTGATATTTTGGTTCACCTGTATCCAAGTTAGGCACGAAAAATGGTATCCAACGAATAAAAATGAAACTACAGTATAACAACTATATTTAAAGACGAAACAGCTTTAATACTAAGGATAGCCAAAAGATACGAAACTCATACGTCGAAAATAATCTGGCAACGCTTATAGATAAAATCGAAAAAGAGAAACAGACAAACAAACAGATGCACAAAAGTATACCCAACACTACAATATAAGCAACACGAACCCGATTATAAACAGGGGAATATCGCAGAACACGGAAGGGCAAGCAGATCATTTTCTACAATAACACTGTATCACATTATATTCGAAGACAAAAAGTGTTTTACATATGTATACAGCTATGACACATTATATCCGAAGACGATATAATTGTCATGTAACTACATGTACAATGACTATAACAGCACATTATTTTCAAATAAAATACACTGCTTATACAGTCATAAACAACCATGTCAACCTATCAAGACTTTTTCAACTGTTTCTTATAGTTCGTTTTATGTTTATTGTTACACCACTGTCTCAGGTTAAGGGGAGGATTCCGCTAAAATGTTTAATACTGCCATATTCTGTATATATGTAATAGTTCAAAGTCATGAGCCAGCAATCCAGTGGTTGTCGTTTATTAATATGTTATTGATTTGTTGTTCGTTCAATTTTTGTATATAAATTAAGCCGTTTGATTTCTCGTTTTAATTGTGTAACAATTATAAATCATCTCGGGGCCTGTTTAAGCTGACTATGCGGTATAAACTTTGCTTATTGTTGAAGGCCGTACGGTGACGTAAAATGGTTAATATTTGTGTCATTTGACATCTTGTGGAGAGTTGTCTCATTGGTTATCATACCACATCTTTTTGTTTTCCATCATTATAGTTTTCATTTAAGATGAGCCGAAAGTCGTATCAAAAAATATTCCACTCTAGTGTGGTTAGTAAATTATAATGTAACTGTTTGAAGAAAAGAATTATTCTGCTTTTCAGTATATTAATTTGATAATGAATTTTAACATGTTAGGGTGTCAGTATTGCACATAAAAAGCTCTATATGGTTGGTCTTTAATAGGAGTATTTGTGACAACTTTTTGTGTGAGAAAGCCCTACTGACAAAATGACAAAAACAAACACAAAGCAACTACCGAACGAACGAATAGGACGAGCAAGAACTATTCAAATATAAAAGGTAGAATTACTTATATTATATATTTACTCACCATTGTTTATATCACATACAGTCTCAAGCAGATTTGAAAAAAAGTTTCTGATAATTTGTTTCGCTGAAAAAATAAAATGTAATGATATATATAATTTGGCGTACTCAATTTGAATTCTCATATCAGTAACACCCATACAAGCGTCCGATTCCCTAAATTGTGTCCATATAACGCTAATGAACTACAAGAAATGTCTAGTCGTAAAACCGCGATATCGATAAAGCGTGTCTTTTTTTTTCTTCATAAATGCACAATCGGTGTCATTTTGACAAGAAAGCCCAAACATACCCACTTTCATAAACTTGTTCATATAAAGCATAAATGTTTCCTTTCTTTGAAAACGCAATCCTGTTCATATTATAAAAACTTACAAACGTGTCATGCGTTATTTTGTTATTGCTTTTCCATTGGCAGTTTGATTGCGAATTTAATTATTGTCCATCAGGATTTTATTAAACTTGCTGTACCCAACCCCTGCTAAATTGGACCTACGTTTGGTTGTGCAGGGTGTTTAAGTACGCAGCCATTACATTTCATAATTTTGTTATTTCATAAGATACCTCATGTAATGAAAATGCCCACACTATGGTCATTAAAATATGTGTAATGACTTTTTTGGGGACAAGCGTTGCTATGCTGTCAGGCGTCATGTGTGTACCTATGAATATGTCCTGACTATATAGTGGCAGTTAGAAATTCCCCAAATTTTATTTCAAGCTCCTTCTTTTAAATAAGGGACACTGAACGAACCGAGTCACGTTTAGTGTTAATTCGTAAAATCAACTATTCATTGTTATTCATGCATTTGAAAGTTCTTTAACAGGTATTCCTAATAAGATAATTGGCATTTAACTTAATAAAAATAATATAATTTATACAACAGGTTGTTTTTTTTAAAACATACTGGACAATGCTGGAACATCTGACCATATATTTATATATTTGTGCTTTAAAAAACATATTAGATAAATATACTAACATAAAGGGGCAGTTAAAGCTTGCTTTGTGAAAAAGATGATGGTACGATCGTACACAATGGTATTAGACACAAATTATAAAAAAAATAACATATCTGTAAAATGTATTACCATTGTGAAAGATATGTACGGCAAAAATGAAATGTAAGTGAAAGTGGGTAACATATTAATGTCATTATTCAGCTCGCTAGATGGGATTAGGCAAGCCGATATTCTCAGCCCAAATTTATTTATTATTAACGATCTGCCTCTAAAATTTGAGCCAAGTCAAGATGGTGTTGATATCAATAGGTTTATAAATGAGTGGGTTATGTACCCTCATGACATTAAAAACTAAACAGTGTATTAATAATTGACTTTTTATACATATACTTGATGCTTATTGTTTTGCTGTAAATAAACCGAAATTAAAGTTTTAATCTTTCACAAGGCCGGTACATTTTCGAAGAAATCACTTTGTTTAGATAATGAGGCTATATCCTGTGTTAACGGACATACATAGGGGTAGTCTTTACTTCTAGAAGTCTCTTTTCACCAGGGGAACGTAAAGCTATTCAAAATGTCCTGAAACGTAAAATTTAGATTATAAAAATCCATGTCAGCTTGTTATCCAAGTATTGGTATTGCAATTCACTGATATGATTACACAATATAGTCAATTTAATCATATTGCAGTTTAATTTTTGGTACATTTGAAATAAATTATGCAGTCTGCAAGAACAAAAGTGATTATCGATTTGATATAATTTACATACATCTAAATGATTGTTAGGAAAAATCACATGTTAGATATCTAAAGTATATTTTTAATGTAAACAAAAAAGCCTGATGTTTGGCAATGCTATGACGTATTGCAAGATATTTTCTTATTTTCTGTCATTATACATATTATATATTTGGTAAAATATGAAAACCTATGGAACGCAACAGCTGCCTTATGATAAAAATAACCATAGCATTATTATCTAAATGATATAGCAATTTGACAGAGTATTATAGTCAAATATCGTTATTATGGTTATAGTATAGAACATTTCATTCATGGTATATCTTTTCCCTTAATGATATGGTTACAGTCATCATAAAGCAGCTGTGGAGTTCCATATAAACCGGCTCAAATAATTGGACGATGAGTTACTTTATGATGCTAATGTCTGTAATAACATTTGATATGAAGGGAACATTAATTGTTAGTTTTTATCTATGAGATTTGTATGTCAATTATTTGATATACAAAATTTGTATACAGAGCTCAATAAATTGATCAATTTTGCAAAATGTAAACTTTGTAAAAGTTTTAAAGCATGTGGGTTTGGTCAAACGATCTTATAACTCATCACTATGTCAATGTAAAAAAAAATCAACCTAAAGACTGACTTTGTTAAAAGATGATTCATATAAAGTAAGGATATTTTTCTTTTTCTTAAAATAAGTGCTCATGGTCTAAGAATAAAGAAAGGTGGATATAGTTTAAATACACACAGCTATTATATCATTACTGCTTATCACATATATAAAATTATATTAAATATAAGACGCATTTTAAAGTAAAATAGGGACGAAAGATACCAAAGGGACAGTCAAACTCATATATCTAAAATAAACTGACAATGGCATGGCTAAAAATGAAAAGGACAAACAGACAAACAATAGTACACATGACACAACATAGAAACTAAAGAAAAAACAACACGAACCCAACCAAAAACTAGGGTGATATCAGGTGATCCGGAAAGGTAAGTAGATCCTGCTCCACATGTGGCACCCATCGTGTTCCTTATGTGATAACAAATCCGGTTAATTGTCTAATTCGGTAGGTCATATTCATGAAAGGGAAGGGGATTGTAGTTACGACGTAAGGAACATATCCGATATCATTTGTGAAACGGTTATTTCATAACGGTCAACCAATTCGTGATGGCGTCCGTAAAATTTAAGGGATAATTTCAACTTCACCAATTGGAACTCTTCGTTTAATAGCTTCCTTGTGAGCAGCAACTCTCTTTCTTATATATCTTATAGTAAGTTGTCATTAATATAACGAATATCATTGCATAAGGTAAACAGCTTTTGTATTTTGTAACACCTCTTGTACTTTCTCCTAGTGTCTGGATATGTAAGTCATCATTTAAACTTTGAACTAGTGCGTTTGGAACAAGATTCAAAGAGCTGTTCATGTAAAAGTTAGTTTTAATGGTAAAAATCAGTCAATCTGTCAATAATTTTAAGCAAATGTGTTATGAATGATATTGACCAGACCTGGGACCACTTCCATATATAAGTAATTGATTACTTAATATTTGCATTTTACATAATATATTTTCCTGTTTCCTATAAAAGTTGGTTTCTTTATCCTTTTTTGTTATGTTTTTCACTGAAAACATACCTTTGAGGGCATTTTCCGGAATTTACCGAGTAACATCGAAATGCATTAGGAAAACGTTACGAAAAGGCATGTGATAAAAACCAGAAGCATATGGTACAATGTTCATATCCGCCACCTAGGCACCAATTCAGAAAATACGGAATCTCCTAAAATTTAATGCTTTTATCAAACTATAAAAAATATAAGTAATTTATTCTAAGTTTATAATACCATAACCATGATTTAATTTGAGTTTTTTGCGTCGTATATATCATGCACATTATCTAATTAGAACCTAAACTTCAGGAAGTCAAATGTAAACCATATCTGAATAATTGATAAGACATTTCTATGCGAGTCATCAAACTTTTTTGGGCTTTTAATCGATATTCTAACATTTGACATGAGGAAATACAATGTAGCATTACAAAACAATTGGCAATTATACGTCACCTGAACAGTGAAAATTATATGTCATTAAATATCAACTCGAGTTATTGCATTTCAATTTACATCTAAACAAACCTGCATTAGATATCAATCGATATCCAACACTTGCAAGTCTTTAAAACTATTACTCTTATTTGAGCATCTAAACGGTATTAAATTACGATTGTATAATGTTGAAGATATCATGTATCTCCGTTGTAACGAACGATATGTTAATCTTTAAAAATCATAAGTAACCTTTCGAAGAGCTAATGGGAACTGCGTAAAAAACTCACATGACGTCCTTCAAACGTTTATAGTATACACTTGTGGTAAAATATGAATATATTGCCTACTAGGCTGTTCCGACCGTACTCACACATCATATGCTTTTTTAGGAATGATGTACATGACGTCATAAACCGATGACGTTAGAATATAAACATTTTACGAGATAATACACGCTTGTGAAACCGAAAATCATCACAACGAGGAAACGTAAACAAACGATGCATAATGTAGGATAAGCCATTTTTTATACATATAAGACATATACGTAAATTATTATTTACATTCACCAAAAACAATCTAAATACCTTATCATGCTTATTGTATATAGTTTTATCATTTCAAGAATTCAGTTTGCTCCGTTTTTTTACGCCAATGTAATAGTGCGCTTCTTTATGGGAACGGTTAATATTTGCCTCTACCTAGAGCTCTTCGATCCGAAAGAATAGCTGTATTTGTCCTATCAGAATTGAAATAATTCATTGGAGGCTTGAATATATCGTGATTTTACCACGGGTTGTCCCTTTATGCCGATCTTTGTCATTAAATGGCCAACCCGTGGTAAAATCACGATATATTCAAGCCCCCATGAATTATTTCTTAATCATTTTGGATGCTAGATACCTCAATTGACTAAACGTCTGTTCGTATAACTATATGGCATCATATGTTGTACAGGATAAGAGAAATACATCTTCATTGGAAAAATCGATAACAGGCCACATTTCTTAGAGAATATTTTGTAACAGTCGAATAACGCAAACAGTTATGTCAGCCTACAGTCAAGCCTATATATAAAGGACTAACACGGCAACAACGAACATGTTGAAGACGACCGTTGAGATCTGATCACTCTCAAAATGCAACGAAAACGCACATGTAACTGTGAATGGACAGGTATAAACATTCAAACTAGAAAAGCTTTAATGAGACAATTGCTACGTTATAAGTTATACGTATTTGGGACGACTTTTTGGAATTTGGGATCCTCAATGCTCTTCAATTGTGTTCAACAATGAGCGTAACTGATGAGTCTTATGTAGACGAAACGCGCGTCTGGCATCCTAAATTATAATCCTGGTACCTTTGATAACTAATTCTACACGTCGTACATCATGATAGGAAACATGCCGTTGTTTTGCTACAAGATGCATGTTATTTAAATGTTTTTTTTCAAGAATAATTACCTGCTAGTAGTATCTTAATCACCTCATTGAAATCTTCTTGAAAAACATCACAATAGGTACCCAAATGATATAAAATATCGTGTGTTCGTTTGGATAAATTGAAAGGGTTTATACAAATGTTGTGCAGTACCTTTTTTTAATTTCAAAGTACATGGTTACTGGGTACATCTGTAAAGGTGATGAATAACGTAATTACCTTTTTAGGTGATCATTATACCATGAATAAGCTTGAACGTTAGAGATTTTAAGTCTACATGTTACTAGAATCTTTTGTAAACTGGAATTATTTCTTAAAACTGAAAAGTAAACATGTTGAGTGTTGATTTGAACATTGTTGAATGCAAGTAAAGATTTTCAGGCATGCATTAAGCATGAATTGGTAATTAACAACGACTACTTTGAATAATACGACAAATAGTAAATGCTGCATAAGTTTATTTGTACACACTATACTATCAAAGAAAATGGTAGTTTTAAAGCTGCCAAGAAAGGTACTTATAGGTTCAATAAAAAAGAAGTTCAAAATTGACACCGCTGAAAATAGTCATCCGTAAGACTTTACACCATAACCATGTTACATCGCACTACAAATATGTTGTTGGCTAGACGTTTTCGTTGTTTCCAAAGGTAGAACTTGGACATGATTTCCCTCTCTGTTAACCAAGAATTTGGATTTTCCATCTCCGCTTCTAATGATATATTCATGGTCACAAGAATCGTAAATAGTTATTTTAGCATTTTTTAAAACTTCATCGTCTCTTTCTTCTTTCGACTCAACGAATTCTGCTGTCTTTTCAAAAAGTTTGCAAATGTCGTTTTGTTCTTTTTCATTTTTATTCATATTCATTTTAAGTTTTTTCTCTTCTTTGATTATGGTGGATGTTATTTTATCAACGACTGTAAGGGTTTTCATTGTCAGGCTTCTTTTAACTGTAGTTCTATCCTTCAAGAATAAAAACAAACAATTTAAAACAACACGTTTAATAATTGCATGCGTCCGAAGTGGTTTTCTAGATTTATCTTCATCAGGAACGCTCAAAACAAAACATTTGAAATCCGAGGATGTATAAGTACCGAAACCGTTGAAGAGCTATATGACAAAAATACATAAAGTTGATAGCCACATTCAGCTAAAGTTAACTTTGCCTGAGGAAATTGAAACCTTTGTTTCTTAATAATTTCAAAATTTGTAAACGGAACTTATCTGAATTAAATACTATCTGCACAAAATGCAAAAAAATTCAATCAATTTTGCAAATATGTTTAAAAAATTACTTATACAACGATGCAGATTATTTAACAGAATACATGTCTATTAAAATTGTCCTTGTTTATTTAGTTAATGTAAACAGGAAAATCTTGTTAGTATAATTACCATTATTTGTCTGTAAATATTTTGTAATCTCTAAAAATGCTGCACTAAAACATGAGAAAAAATGCATATTGTTAATACAGACTGCATGTGTACTTGTAATATCACTTCTTTTTGTAAATATGGATTATGATTAAGTTGAGCCATTCCAAAATATATTTTTAAGTGTTTTCATGTTGTAATGTTACACTATTGTTTTAGGGCGGGTGAATGTTGGTGCCTATTTCAACAACCGCTGCTTTTATTTGCACCTGTCTAAAGTGAGGAACTTATTCAGTGGTCATCGTATGTTGATGTGGTTCATCATGCAGTGTTTGTCGTGTTTAGTTTTTCTTATATAGATTAGACCATTGGTTTTTATTTAGATTTTTTTTTTCGCTAGTCATTTTCAAGGTCCTTGTTGCTTTTTTAGGTGTGAGTCAATTTTCCGTGTTAAAATCTCTACCTTGACCTGTGATGGTTTACTTCAACAAATTGTGATTTGGCTGAAAAGTTATTTCATTGACACTCATACTACATATTTTTATATCTGTGTTGTACAATGATTTATATCCTTTGGTATATGATATGACCTAGGTATAAAGTTGTGATCCTCAAATCAAACGTTATTTGCAGCTTAACGTTACTGAGTTATGTACTGCTTAGTAATAGTAATGACTATGATATATCACAATGGACAGATTGATTCAACAAACAATTAAAAAAAACCAAACAATTAACATTTTCTTCCTTAGAAATGATTGAACCTCACCATGAAAATAGTACCCGTTGCCAGAGAAGTTTTAGTAGTGTTTATCAACTAATAAAATGCTATTATGACATAATTACATTTGAAAACATGGTTTATTTAAAGTTGAGATTTGACTTGCAACATCGTTTACTGTATAAAAAAAATAGAAAAGTGTGTATTCAAACCATGTATCCAGAACAAATGTCTGGAAATGTAAAACAATGTAACGTATTCGAATTCGAGAAATATACATCTTGTTTACACCTAAACATAGAATAAAATACTGAGCGTAAATGAAAACGCAGCACTTGTAAATTTCAAATTTTTTAACAAATATCAATATAATTTTCTTTTAATGAGTACCTATATCGGTTCGACAACTTTCAGCTTGAATGATTTTAGAACAAAAGTTACGTGCTTGGTCCAGAAAAGGCGAGAGATTCGAGTGTACCGCTGCTTTACTCACGAGTGATTTTCCAATGTTTCTTTAGGAAAACCTACTTAAGTATTAAAGTTTGCCATGCTTTTTTGTAAGCCACTGCAATAACATAAAGCGTAAATGCCAAGACTTTCAGAATACCTGATACACGAAGTTTGAGGGGATGGCACAAGGATGCATTGCAAGTCGTGAAATTTCAAGCATAATGCAATGTTCGGCCTCAACAATTTCCAGACTCATTCACAAATTCAACCAAACTGGGTCTTTGAATGAAACGCCATGTCCCGAAAGACAGAGAGCAACTACTGCCAAACAGGACCGATATATTCGTCTTCGGTTCCTGCGACTTCGTTTCCGTACGGCTGTCCAATCAGCACGAGAGACTTTCGACGTCCATTGGATACAGATTACAATATGACAGCTGGTGACAACAGCGTCAGCGATAGTCATACATGCAAATGACAACTGTCGTATGGACGGACGAATCAAGATTCAATCTTCGCCATAGTGATGGACGAACTCGTGTGTGGAGACAAAAATGAGAACGCTTTACAGATTCATCAATCATAAAACTCCACTAATCACTATCAAAGGCAAATCAAACGCAAAACGCTACATTGATTGTACGGTTTATGGCTAGGCATCAAGATTTTAAATTTTTGCAAGAAACTTTTTCAACAATATAACACCCGTGCCGTCCGCATGACTGACAACTGCGTTCACCAATAATAACCATGTTCAGCCATTACCATGACAAGCCTATTCGCCAGATTGAGTCCAATTGACTTGATCAAATTGGACAAGCAATTATACGACGACCGCTACCACCAGTTACGCTGCGCCAACTTGAAATTGCATTGCGGGAAGAACGGACAAAAATTTCATAGCATTGCGTTGCAGCACGCGGTGGACAAACTTTTCTGAAACTGTGAGTTAGGGAATTGTAAAGTAAAGTTGCATTCGAATCGTAGTAATGGAACATTTTAATTTTACTTTTATGATTTGATAAACTCATTAACAATTACAGTGAAGAAAATACTATGTTTTATACAAATGTAATTTAATAAAAAGTGTTGTGTTTTCATTGGTACTCAGTATAGTTAAAGAGTTGTATTAAAGATTGTTTATGTTAAATATGTAATCATAAACCAACTCATGATGGGTCTATAAAAATTGACGAAGTGATGATTTCAACTTCACCATTTGAAACTCTTGGTTTATTATCTTCCATGTGAGCAGCAAGGTAGTCAAAATAGGAAATACAAGCCCGGGAATAACGTTTAAATTGGGAGATATATACACCGTATGGAGGTGTTGCTGGGATGTAGCTACATGGACATGGAAAGTTTATAATTGAGAAGCTGAAAATCATCTCTTTTGTCATATCTTGTTTTGATACATCTTACTACCATAAAACGATTATATTAGTTGGTTTATAAGATAGCTTTATCAATGTTTAAGGTACCTGTACATATGTGTAATATAACAATGTTTTAACTGTATCCTACATAAATTTCTAAGATCCTTTATGATAGATAATTCAGCTGATCTGTAAAAATTCTTTTTTGGAATTTTTGATCCTCAATGCTCTTCAACTTTGTACTAGTTTGGATCTTTAAATATTTTGATATGAGCGTCACTGATGAGTCTTATGTAGACGAAACGCGCGTCAGGCGTACTAAATTATAATCCTGGTACCTTTGATAAGTAATTATATATCACGACGCTTGATAAAAACTGACGCAGTAGGGTAAATAAAGGCAACAGTATTATACCGCTGTTCAAAACTCATAAATCCATGGACAAAAAACAAAATCGGGGTAACAAACTAAAACCGAGGGAAACGCATTAAAAATAAGAGGAGAACAACGGCACAACATCAAAACCAAATACATGAATTTGGGATAGACAAGTACCGTGCCACGTCTTATCTCAATATCTCAAAAATAAGAGAAAACACAAACGACTCAACGTTAAAATGCAACACATACAGAAATGAAAAATATTATAACAATGGCCATCTTCCTGACTTGGTACAGAACACTTTTAAATGGGAATAACAGTGGTGGGTTGAACCTGGTTTTATGGCATGCCAAACCTCGCACTTTAATGGCAAAGTTTAATATAACATTGAAATGACAACATAATATTACAGGACTACAATACAAATAAAAAGGAGAACATATTAGACAAAGAAAAGCATGATTAATAGATAACAAAAAGCACCAGGTTTAAAATACTATACACCAAAAACGCGTCTTGTCCACACAAGACTCACCAGTGACGCCCAGATATAACAGATCGAAAGTGAAAAAAGTACAAAGTTGTACAGCACTGAAGATCAAAAGTTGAAAATGATTGCCAAATACGGCATTGTTTGTATGCCCGGGATAAGAACATTCTTATTATATAGAACAATTAACCTGGCCACCTAAAGCTGGGTTATTATAGAGCCTAGGCGGTCGAATTGTCTAGCGCGTCGGATATCGTGCAAGGCGATAAGTGCCACGATATTTCAGTAAATGTAGCAAGAGTTCGAATCCTGGCGAAGGAAGAACATACAGTTTGCCTTTTCAAATTTAAAAAATCTAACATTGCTGAACTGATGTTCAGATGAATTATATATAAGTTAATCAGATATCTTATTTAATTTGAATAACATGTTATTTAATTCATGCGGCACCTAATTTAGTTTGTATAGCTAAGATATAGTATGTCATGTGTAATATATCATATAAATTGAGTTAGATATATCTAAGAACTTATTAAATGTATTTTTGAGTCTTTAAGACTATTTTGAATCGGGATTAATTATTCAACTTCGACGATAACTGCGAGCACCTTCAATACTAATACATTTAAATGCTAAACTTTATATTGTACCATTTAAACCCACCTGGAAAAACCGCAAACATTTTCTTCGTACATCAAACTTTATAAATAGTACGTACTGTTACAGAACCTGTATCAGAACTAGTTATACCAGTTTTAATCTATATATGATTACTACAAATAGCAAACGGGAAAGACCCAATTTTAAATAAAATGAAATATATATTTTTTTTTTTTTTAAACGATAAATCTTTTATTGCACATTTCTTTGCTGTTTAACAAATTACTCGACTCACAGCATTCAGCCGGGTATCCCTGTGAATTAGTTACTGTTTAACCAGGGAGATTATACAGTAAATTTATATTCATATGTATATATATATATATATATCAGTCTAAAGATTTGCACAACGGTACTGATATAAGGTGTTATTAAACGAAAATGTTGTTATAAAATCGTGTTGACAAATATTTCGGCTCAACAAATGGCCTTCTTCTAGTGACACTAGAAGAAGGCCATTTGTTGAGCCGAAATATTTGTCAACACGATTTTATAACAACATTTTCGTTTAATAACACCTTATATCAGTACCGTTGTGCAAATCTTTAGACTGATATAATTTTTTCCTTATCTGCATAGTATCGCCTATTCTAGACGATCCGGTACATAGTAAATTTGCTGGTTGGTCCTTTTTATAGACTTTTATATATATATATATATATATATATATATTAATTATGATTAGTTATTATAAATACAATACATTGATTTTAACAATTTGTCTAAGTTCTTAGTTCTGTGGAGGTCATCATAATGTAAGGTAAATACGGAAGTTGTACTATTCATTATCCGATGTTGGTTATAATTTAATCATTGACCCTTAACCTTAATCGGCATAATCTCGTGAAAATTGAGATGATCGAATGATTGAAGGATAACACGTGGAATGATTTCATGATCAAAGGATCTAAATTGAGTATTTCTAAAGGTGAGTTTTGTTATATTCCTATTGACTTATGATAAATTGATCAAGAAGGATTTGTTTTCCCTAAAGTATTAGATATTTTCCAGTAATTAGAGATAATTAGACAGTAGACAGTATGGGGTCAAAAATCATGTCCTACAGGTAATCATTGACCATGCGTCACATTTGAACATCTTAAAATAATACATTTGTTTACATTTGAGTTTTTCTACATAATATATATAGTAATACAGAAGAATGATCATGCGCAATAATACATTATGGTTATTATATTTTTTTATAAACATCATTCACAAATCTACTTGTTGTTTTATCAAGAAGTTTCATATTTTCATAATGTTGTTTAAATTCTGTTTTAAATATTCTATAGACATCAACACTGTTTTGTTTATACTCTGATGCATATGTAGATTTATGAATAGAGAATAATATTATAGTAAGAAATAGATTAATGTCATAATAATTTTTATCATATATTTTGTAGCCTAGTATTAGATTTTTGAAGGTGATTATGTGTGTTCCCATTTTTATTTTATCAAGGAGTATTTTGACTTTTTTCCAAAAGTTTTTAAAGTGTTTGCATGAAATCAAAAAATGTTCATAGTTTTCTAATTGGTTGCAAATATGGCACTGGTCATCATTTTTCAGATGCCAGGTGTACAATAGTTGTTTACAAGGAAGTATATAATGAAGTAACTTCCATCTGAATATTTTTAGTTTGTTTACTTGTAAACTATTGAATATAAAGTTCAGCATTTTGTACAAATGGCTTGATGAATCTAATTTTAATTGTGTTTTCCATTTTAGAAAGCCAATTGGTGTTTTTTCCAGTATATAACATGAGCTAATACTTTTATAAATTTCTTTTGATGGAAGGTTTTCAATTCTAATCAATTTTGTATTATTTTGTGTTTTTAAGTATAGCCTTTTATCTGTTTTAACTTGAGTATTGCGCGAGTTATCTGATTTCATTATCATTTGCCATTTTTTTGGTATGGCAGCTCTTATTCTAGATATTTCTGATATCCAGTTGGATTTGAGGGTCAATTTCTCTTATACTGCCTTTTGTGATATATTTCCTGCTTCATCTATTATATCATTAATAAATAGTATTCCATTGGTTATCCAATGTGAGAATATTAAACATTTGTTTTGAAATTTTATATGTTTATTGCCCCATATGTATTGTTGTCTTATATTAATAAAATTTGTACTGTTGGTTTTTATTTCAGAGATATTTTTTATCTTAAACCAACTTTTGACTATTTCTAAATAGAAAAGAGGGATTGTTTTACTGAGTTTTGGGATTGCTCTTATGCTACCTGGATTCATGTTAAATAAAGAAAAGTTTTCTCCAAATTTATTGAAAAAGAAAAGGGGGATGACTTTCCAGTTTGCAAATTGTGTTGATGTTAAACGTTTGACCCAAGATAATTGTATAGCTGATAGAAAATCATCAATGTTAATCATTTTAAGGCCTCCTTCCAAGTAATCTTTACATAGCGTGATTCTTTTAACTTTTTCTTTTTTATTACCCCAGATAAAGTTGTAAATCAATTTTTTAAATTCATTTAAAAATTCTTTGGAAATGGTTGTTACTGATGCCAAGAAAGTTAAATTTGGTAAGATGAGAGATTTAATTACTGTTATTCTACCTATCATTGTGAGATTTCTTCTGTTCCAGCTATTGATTGTATCTTGAGACTTTCGTAGAATTTTTTCAGTATTTAATTTGTCACATTCATTTTTATTAAGTCCAAAGTATACACCTAGGCTTTTAATAGGTTCTTTATTCCAGTTAATGTTTTCATATTTATCTTTACAGCTTTCAAGTCTGCCTAGTCATATTCCTTCTGTTTTCGATCGGTTGAGTTTAAGACCTGAGAGCGTTCCAAATATTTCAATAATATTCAGAGCATAGCTAATTTCTTGCTTGCATTTTAAAAAAAGAGTTGTGTCATCGGCTAATTGTGAGATTTTCAGACTATGTGTTTTGGAATCTAATTTTATTTGAAATCCCTTAATACCAGTATCTTGTCTTATTTTGCATGCAAGAATTTCTACTGCTATTGTGAAAATTAAGGAGCTGCACGGACAGCCTTGACGTATCCCGCGAGATACATTGTAAGTTTCTGAAATCCACCCATTATTTAGCATGCAGCCTTTAATATTCTTATATAATGTTTTAACCCATTTAATAAAAGAGTTTGGTAGACCAAATTTTATAAGGGCTTCATACATAAAGTCCCATTCTAGCGAATCAAAAGCTTTTGAAAAATCAATAAAGAGTAATGCACCATCTATGTTAAAAGTTTCAGCATAGTCTATAATGTCTTGGATTTGGCGTATATTAAAACCAATATATCTATTTTTGATATACCCATTTTGATCTCCATGAATTATTTTCAGCAGTATTGGTTTTAAGCGCTGGGCTATTGCATATGCAATGAGTTTAGTATCTACATTTAATAGCGTAATTGGTCTATAATTATCCAGTGACAAAGGGTCTTTTTTTGGTAAATTAAAGAGATGATACCTATCTTTTGTATAGTTGTTAGTTCTCCGTCATCATAGCATTTATTAAAAACTTCAACTGTAAATTCTTTTAAATTACTCCAAAAAGTGCGATAAAATTCTACGCTTAACCCATCTATTCCTGGAGATTTGTTTAATTTCATGTTGAATATTGCTTTAGTGCATTCTTCTATAGTTAAGGCCCCCCCCCCCCCCCCCAAGGAATCACTTTCTTTTTCTGATAGTTTGTGATCAATGTTGGTTTCGTTTATATAATTTGTTATATCATTTAAGTTTGGAGAAGTGCTTTTATATAAATTTTCATAGTATGATCTTTCTATATTTAGGATTTCTGCAGAATCTGTTAATATTTTCCCTCGATTATTTTTTAGCGCTGTAATGCTCTTTTTTGTTTGTCTTGATTTTTCAAGGCCAAGGAAATATTTAGTATTTTTTTCTCCTTCTTCTAGCCATTGTACTCTAGATCTTATTTGTGCACCTTTAACTTTATTTAAATAGAGGTGTTCAAGTTCATTTTCAATGTTTTTAATTTCTTTTTTTATAATTTGGCTTGCATTTGTTTTCTCATTTAGTTTTCTTAATTTTATTTCTAAATTTTTTATATCATTTTTATTTTCAGATGATCTTTGTTTGCAGTAAGTAAGAGTTGCAGTTCTTACCTCTGATTTAAACATATCCCAGAGTGTTTTTAAATTTTTGGTGAGTATTTGTACTTTATAATTTTTGATTAAATCATTTATGAGGTCAATATATTTTTGCTCTTTAAGTATACTATTGTTAATTTTAAAGAAACCCCTGCCTCTTTCTTCTGAATTTTGTCTAACTTGTAAAGAAATGTCTTGGTGATCAGTGTATGAGATCATTGCAGGTCTAATATCTGCTTTTATAACATGCGGTCTTATATCAGGACTAATCAAGAAGAAGTCAATTCTGCTCGCTATGTTTGTTTCATTTTTCCTTCTCCATGTGAATTGACTAGTATTTGGATAAAGTTCTCTCCATATATCTGTTAAATTATTTTTCTTTATTAGGTTTTTTAAGCTATTTACTGGTTTGTAGTTTCTTGGGATGATATTAGTTTTTCTATCATTAATTGAGAGAGTTTCGTTCATATCACCTCCTAATATAAGGATACCCAAACGATTGTTTTCAATTATATTTTGAACCTTTTTGAAAAATTTGTTTCTATTTTTGTGTAGATTTGGAGCATAAACATTTATTAGAGTAAAAATATTGTCATTTATTTCTATGTTTATCAAAATTATTCTACCTTCATTATCTTTTATTTCGTTTATTGTTTTACATTTTAAATTGTTTTTGACAAAGATTGAAACACCTCTTGATTGTGTGTTACCATAACTATGAAACATTTTGCCATCAAACTCTTTATTTATTGTTTGTTCAATATTTTCTATAAAATGTGACTCTTGAATGAAAAGAATGTTACATTTTTGATTTTTTTGTCCATAGTTGTAATCTTTCTCTTTTGTTTTTTTGGCCTAAACCTTGACAGTTTAGTGATATTATATGAAGATTTTCACCCATTGTTTAATTTAGAGTTTATATGTGTAGTTGATATCAAAACTACAAAAATTTACAAGGAGACATATGTGTTTCACATCATATTCACAAAGTACTTTCATTAATTGTTTGGTTTTAAAGTTACACAGTATACTTTAAAAACATTGGTACATGTACATGATTATTTGTGATTTAAATATATACAGTACTGGTAAACAAAATATGTGCACATACTTCACAATTTTCATGGAAGAAAATGAGACATAACAACACAAATATATATAAGCATTCATACATGTATTTAAACACATATTTTCATTTAAGTGTCCCCGTACATTAGATTTTACTATTGCTTTTTTGCCATAATTTGAGACTATAAATATATAATAAAAAAAACCCAGATATATTTTTTTTGTATCATGTATAATAATTTCATAATTATTTATTTGTAGGTTTGTTATTTTAACAGTATAATGAGATTGTAGGACTATGTACATGATGTAGGCGTTTACCATGTTTACAGTATTTACGGAAACAATTGGAGTATTTATTGTTTGCATAACATACAGAATCAGTACTTGCATTTTTATACAGAGGAACATGTTAGATGGTGATACATGTATTTGACTTGCGATGGATTGACAAAAGATTTTTATATTGTGGATTAAATTGGGCAATATTTCTAATGTGTGGATTACAGGTGATATCCAAATGTTGTTTACATGATGTAAAATAGGACTATGAATATGTTCTACTATTATAAGGATTAAAATGGACGGATAATTTGTTATAAAGCAAGGATGTATCATTGAGAAGTTGTTGCAGATAGTTAGCGAGATAAACAGAAAAATTGAATTCAGATATATGTGGATTAATGAAATGATATCTATCAGGGAAAGCTTCTTTATAAACTTTAAATTTGTTGGATCTATTTTATTTTTATTTCTGACAGCTATTCTATTTTCTATAAACAGTTCAAAAATATATTTATTTAATATGTTTATTGTATTTTGATTCTGTATTATTAGCGTCTTAATAAATTTGATTATCGATACAATTTTTCGTATGTATTTTTCATAAACAGGGAAGGCTGTTTTGGTGATTGTTTTATCACAACTTGACTTGTTCTCATCTCTTGTTTGTTGGATCGCATATTGAGAGCAGAAACATTTATTCATTTGAGGAATGGGGTTATTTGAAAATCGTTTTTTTCCATAATAAACAATATTATACATTTTCATTCACATGATTAATATTTATTTTATTACTTATTTCAAGGTATATATAATCTAGAATTATATCACACTTTGACTTATTTTTTTTTGTATTTTTTTTTTGCATAAAAAGAAAAATAGACAAACAAGTAAAAAATATAATACAATGAAATATATTCTATATAGGTGCAAAATACGACTGTTACTAGACTGAGTGCTTTCAATTTTATTTAAGTTTCTATTAATTTTCAATATTATACCATATGTACAATTTATACTAAACAAAACATAAACTCTTAAAAACGGAAATTTGATGAAAATGTAAAACGGAAACTCCGCTATAAAATGACAAAATTAAAAGCTAAAAAACATCAAACAATTGGATAACAACTCTAAACGATTCTAACCAAATCGATGTTTTCTCTCTATTGAATAGTGAAACAAAATTACAAATGGTACACACAATTAACCTTAAACCTACTTTTTTGAATATAAATAAGGTCACAGGGATTAAAGATCATATCTTCGTTCTCTTTTTTTAAAAATACCTATACTATTCAATGACGATTAGTAGTCATATGCATTTGAGGTTCAACAATTGATTTTTAAGACTTATAACATAAACACATTTAAGATAAAATTCAAAGTTTTTAAATTAAGAAATACCTGTGAAAATATTTGAAAATTTATTAAACATCATATCTGTTTTACTTGTTCATGACATACCAATTAGTTCTAGAAATTAATAAAGTGGGTTGCAAAATAATTATCAATGTTAACAGCATTTTGCAGTATTTGTCAAATTGTTATTAGGCATTCACATTTGCTATCTTGTAGACCTTATTGGGATTCTTTTGTATATTTGAATGACAAAGTTTAGGTTTGTGTATTTTTAACGTAATCACTTTTGTTTTAGGCATATTTTATTTATTCGAATTATCTTTTCCAATGCAAGCGAATATGCATACAGTTACTGCGCTGTTGAGTAAGATAAACACCCAATATAAACAATAGTATTTTAAAAACTAATTCCTTTTAAATTCAAAAGTAAATATAGGTCTCAAAAAGAGTGTCAATTATGTTTTAACAGTCTGTCAATATGATAAATAGAAAAAAGAGCCTTGTTTTGTACTAAATTCATTGTAAACAACAAAGGGGGTCGCTATATTAAATATTTGTATGTGGTCTAGAAAAACGAGGTATAATGGCAAATATTTGATATTTATTCTACCGAAAATAGGCGTAAGAACATATTTAACAAAAGGTAGACCTACAGTTTTGTTTACATACTTACCTAATATTAAATGTTTACAGCAGTTTTGAACTGCTGGGCTTGTGCATCAATATTTCTTTGTGATTTGTCGGTGAAATAAAATGTCCCTAATTGTCTACAATGCTAAGCTATTGACTGTAACAAAATAGAAGCTTATTCATTTATTATTTACACTATAACAACTACGCAGCGAAAATATGAATTGCAAATCAAATTATATTATTTATATATTAACACCCATGCAGAGAAAATATGAATTGCAAATCAAAATATATTAAGCAAATTTCAATATGTGACATCATAACAGAAAATTTTACGTGCCAATATTTAATGTTATTTTACCAATAACTTTTAAAAGAATATAGAAAACATATTCACTCCTCAAATGTATTACGGACGTTATATTTTGTTTAACAGAAAAAGAAATTACAAGTAGGAAAAATGTCATTTCATAACAGATGTAATGATTATATTTGAAAATTTCTGGAATTTTTTATTAAAATAGTTACCAAGAGTTTTATCAGATTTTTTTTTATGAAGCTTTTTATGCGATCTTAAACAATGTACATGTTAGAACATGAAATTGGATTTAGAAGGGAGAAATTTCGGATTGCAAAACATGGATAAAACCAGAGAATCAATCAACCTCAAAACAGCATAAAATATCTTAAAAAAGTGGGGTTTATATATCAGGCTATTCCAAATTGGGAACGTGTCTATGTGTTGTGCGTTAAGTTTTGTAGATTTGATTATTCATCCAAAGAAAACGTTCATACATGTATGTATGACGTTAATCACTCCCATTTGATAATTTGGTTTTTATTTCTTCTTTAACCATGTCGTTGTGAGTTTATTTTCGAATAATGCGTTTGGGTATCCCATTGGAATATCTTTCACTTCTCATGTCACAAGAGACCGTCAAACGAATGAAAACGAAAACGTTCATGTGTATTGCGTGACTTGTAACCTCATTTTTGACAACATCTTATTGAATTGTTATTTAATTGAATATGCTTGATTAGAAGACATACTTTAGCAGTATCTTATTTGACCAATGTATTGTCTGGTTAGGTCAATTTGGATTAAATATTTAGGTAATTTAACCACTTATAACTTGTACAAGAGTTTTGAATATGAGTTTTGGTGAAAAATGCATTGATTCACAGGATAGAATTGTACTTTACTGACCACACATTAAACCTAATTAACAAAATACACCGTTTTCACACAACTACAAAAGGCAGATTGATTTTCGAAATTATTGAGAGAAAAAAAGTAAACAAATACGATTTTTTCAAAATTTTAATACATAAACCACTTTTCCTTTAAAAAAAGTATCACTTAATAGTACTGCATAATAAGTTCTTGTCGCTATTTGGATTTTTTTTCTAAAATTCAGAAACTTTGCAAAAACGAGTATATTTGTAAAATTTGATCATGGAAGATCGTGAAAAGAATCTCGAAAGATTTGATTTCAAAAGGTCCAAGGACACAATCGAAGATTTCTTTAAACAAGTGATGATTTATATTTGTAATTGGTACATCAAAAGATTAGATTTACATGACTTATTCCACTTCCATTTTGTTTGTGAAAAGATAAATGGTTAAATGGCATTGGTTCTGGTGATTTTATAATACTACACCAACTAGTTTTCTTATAAAAATAAATGTCCGTCTGTCTGTTCTGCATAAGTTGTATTTCATTTTTAAAGTTTGTATTGCCTCAACTGATTTCCGTTAAGTTTTATGCACAGTCATAGATATTTATAAAACAAAGATCCTTGTTGAAAAAAATAAATTGATAACAAACGACAGAAAAACAACTGACATATTCCTGACTTAAGCAAAGTCATATTCCTAACCAAATCGTGGGTTTAATCTCGCTTTCTTTCTGGGATATTTATTTGTCAAAACGCCTAACTGAGGCAGTGAAATACACATTTTTTTTTTATCAGCAACGGTTCATGAGCTTCAACGCTTGCTATGTGAAGCAGTTAAAATTTACCTGTAAAACAGTTCGTCATCGATTTGAGAGTCAAAAATGTTGTGCAATACCCGATTCCATAAATCACTACATCACCTACTTTTGAATTTTGTAACTTAGATGTACTGTGAGGTCATTTAATAGTAATTTAATGATGTGTATCAATGCTTTTTTCACAAAAATCCATATGATGAATTATTGTACAAGTTATAAGTGATTTTTTTGCCAGTTTTTGTACAAATTGTTTGTACAAGCACTTTTTGTACAAATTACTATTTATAATTTGTACAATATTTTTGTACAAATTATTATTTGTACAAAATTATAACTTGTACACAACATATACATATTATGTAATTGTGATGAAATGAAATTACTAAAGAGATGCATTCTTTTAAATTAATAGATTAAGTTAAGATGATAGACAGTTGTATTTGTTATCTGTTTAATATTGAAATGTACAAAATAAAACATACATGTCGGGCTATCACCATTTATATTCGAAGTTAATAATATAACATGAATTTACTGGATATTCAACAAAACTACAACAAATACTAAGTTACACATAATAATGGCATTACACAAATAGATAAGGGAGTGTATATCAGTTAAATTCGATAAAACGAAAGAATGAATGCTAACAATTCAATTTAAACTCGAATGAAAATAATTCATTTACATATTTAGAATAAGCTTTTTCACGGTCTATCAGTGAAATCATTACATCCACGATCCTTGGTTGTGCTTAAATGTTAACGTTATTGTATATACAACAATGTGTCGCTATGTGACCTACATCAAAATAGAATTCACAAAAAAAAGAATATTAAGGAAATGTCAAATTTCAGTCCTTAAAACTTCCAATGGTATTGATAATGCCGTATGTTATAGAAGAAGTCTTTAAAAACAGATCAAATAATACAAATTGACACTTGACAAAGGAGGTCTTTGGTTGAAACTAAATATCGATATCCGTTATATAAAAAAGTAACGCCATTACCACATGAAAGAAGCACAAATGTTTAAGGCAGTGTTGTATCGTAAAAATATCGATGACAAAGATATGTGATTGCTTAAAACGCAAATGAAATCAAAACTCGAAAGAAAAGTTTAAATTTAAAAGCAAAATAAAGCTTTTTATCGGTATATTAGTGATATTTGTGTGTCCCTTAATTATAAGGTAAGGTTTTAATATATGTGTAAGTTATAGAAAATGTCTATTTATTATAAGCAACAAGGGGTCGCCATCCAACCAACATCAATATATCACACACACAAGAAGAAATTAAGAACATATAACAAATTGTAATGGCGAAGCGAGAGTGTTTTGGGGCAGTTAAACATGTTAAATACAGATTTTTACACTGCATCGAGTGTGCTACGATATTTATCCACTTGAAACATTTAAATTTTCAAATTTAAAACGCGAGGCTCGCAGAGAATTCAAATATTGAAAATTTAACTGTCGAGAGTGGATGAATATCGTATTACACGAGATTTTGTGTTAAAGTCTGTTTCTTTAATGATTTTTAAATAACATGCAGAAACATTTAATACTTTTTTTCAAATAATCTGCAAAAAGATGTGTTCTTTCTATGTGACGTCATCCGGCATTGTCGCCTTTTTTCGTGCTGTCACAATCGGAAATTCAGAGGAAATACAAGAAAATTCGACGTCATAATCGAATTTTGGCCAATGGGAACTGAGAGCAAACGATCCACACGTTATCAATATGTGAGGAAAGGGATAAATTGTGTAAGAATTAAAGAAATGATGATATCTGTTCCGAAAAAAGTATTAAATCTCATAATTTGAACAAAACAAAAAATGAAAAAACTATAAAAAAGTAAGTCAAAATAGCAACCCTTGAAAGTTCGAAAAATCTTAATTGATTCTTTTTTCAATTTCAACTGTTCCAAACTTATTGATCTAGTCGGTATATTGAAATATCAAACTAACTGTTAGTGACTGCGGTTACTCTCAGATCTGTACTTTTTCTGTTATTTTTTTTTTAAGTTGTTTTTCAGTTTCGTATTGATCAAATTCGTACTTTTCAACTAATTTCTAATGTTACACCAATGAAACAGGACATTTTTAAATATCTTCTTTGTATTATTTGTTTCAGTATGCTGTTCTATTTATCCATTACAAAACCCGATAAATTAAAACAAAATCTGAACACATGTAGAGTGTGGGCAAATGTTCGGTAACACAAATTTCATTTTCACCTTCGACCAATCTACATTTTATCTTAAAATAAAATTTTCGAGATTCAACTTTTATGTAAACATATTTAGCGAGGGGAAATATCTTCATCATGATAATTGATTTGAAATGATAAACAAACTATTATATTCTAAAAGTATTCACATGCGTGTAATTTGCTCGAAATATTTATCACATGAATATTGACTTTTATGATTTACATCATACATCAGCCTACTAGCTACGCATGCTTACTTTCCAGATAATGTTCTCCCCATCAAATCATTAGATTATAAAAATTTCGAGAGCCTCTGAATAAAAATATATGTTTGATAGGGTAAGAAATGTTCCATAAGACAGACCCATTGCTAATCAAAAAAACATTTTCAATATTAAGGATGAATCTTTTAAAGACAATTAACAAAGTTCAAATAAAGTGCAAAACCTTGTAGCACTGAGAATCCGACTGGTGTTATAAAATGTTTAATATTATGCGCCACATAGTATGATATTTGACAGGGAATAACGATATTTAGGAAAATTGTCACATTCATTTATAATTTTCTTCATAATATTGTATGATTGTTAAGCAAATAAAGGCAAAATAAACTCAAATATAGCACGTTTAGAATGTTATTGGTTTTTAAGCTTCAACAAATGAAGCTTAGAATACAAATGAAACGAGATAGCCGTATAGGCAGTTTGGCAAACAAACTAAAATAATACAATTGAGCATACATGCATGTGGCCAAATATACGTACACTAATTATTTCAAATTTTAAATAAGCAACATCATTTGGAATATTTATTTTCCAGTTCAGACGAAGTTTCAGAGATTGTATTTTATATCATATTTTTTTCTTGATAAAACTTTGATGGCAACAGGAAATTATATTCCAAGTGTTTGAAATTGTGAAGTTGCATTCATTTCTTCCAAAAAGTTTACGAACATCATCATGAGTTTGTCGAACATTATGCAATATATATTTCATAGACGCCATTAGTTGTATTGCAACTGTCGAAACCAAGCTTGTCTTTATTTATAACATCATTGAGGTTTAAATATAATGTCAAAGATAACATAATGGACGCAAGCCACCATTATGTATCTTTCATCTGTTTGGTCGAAAACATTTATGTTTTAATAACTCACCAATGTAGTCAATGAATATCTGCTCTTAACCAATAAATTCTTCAATACTTTTGTTTTAGAATTACAAAATAATCCGGCTGAGGACCATTCAAAATATGCAATATGTATACAACTGTCGCTATAATCAATATACTTCAGTAAGTTTAAAGATCTCAACATTTATTTAACTTGAAAATATGTAATGAAAATATTTATATATGGTTTGCATTTTAGATATATGTGTATATGATTGGTCGATAGGACTTGCGGTTGTTGCTCTTATGTTATTTACATTTAGATAGAAAACATTGACGGAAGTACGTTTCGTCACATACCAATTAAAAGATCCGGCAATTATAACTTGCTCGTTTTAAGCATATATATTTTTTTATTGATTTAAGTTATTTAATCAACATATAACATTTATTTGAAGGATAATTATTTACTTTTCGTATCTGAAAGTACCTCATAATATATATTTTGATATGCATGCGCCAGGCCAATTCAGAGATTGAATTATACAATGTACGTGTGATGAGGTGAAGGTTGCACCAATCAAATTCCTTTTTTTCTAATTTAAAACAAATATAAGGAATAAACGCCTTTCAAAAAGAAGATGTATTTAAAATGAACGATACATTTTCCCACGTATTGTTAAGAATTGATATGAGAAACATATTTCGTATTTGAAGTCGTTGAAAAGATTTCCGACCACTTTCCAAATTTATGACATGAAATTGATTAAATAGCTCAATAAAAAGAAATAACATCAAGATGAAAACACATATTGTCCAAGATAACTTACAGTAACTGAAAGCTTATTTGATACATAGTTAAAGCTACAAGATGAATGATGTTTCCAATATTTAAATTATGTTTAATTTTTTCTTATTCTTGTTTGGGCATTGTTAAAGTTACTTACAATTTCGTTTTTTTATGGTTTAAGTATAGAATTATTGACATTGACTTGCTGCTGTCTTTTTATTTGTTTAATACATGACAGTTACCGTTCCCTTGTTTAATTCGTTGAAGTTCGACGGAGAACAAAGCATTGTGACAATATCAATTTCTGTTTGTTTTATTTCGGTTTCAAAACCTCTGATAGAGATAAATTTAGGACAACAAATCATCTTTCTGCGCCTTTGTTTATTTTGGGTAAAATTTAAAGGCTGTGTACATACTGTAAGAATAAAAAAATCATGACATAATGTATGAATACAGGAACAGATGAAGAGCTATATGACAAATATGACAATTATCAAAAGGTTTCACAGATGTATTTTGTCCAAACTATGAATCAAATGTAAGAGATAATGTACTCATCACTGCCTTTTTAAGGATTATAGTTGCTTTTCAAATTCTTGTCGGAAATCATTTGAAGCAGCGGATTTCTTATTGCAGGAGGAGTTTGAAGAATCATTTATTTACACTGAATTATACCATATATATATACAAGCACATTTCAGGTAAAGAAAGTGACAATCTTATATCTGTGATCTTCGTCAAACTTCAATGTTAATAAAGAAACTGAAATATTTGATCATTATATTTATCCAATATTCTGAGTAAGACTTTAATTATTTATTTTTGACTTCAATTTATCAGGTTCCAGAATAGTTTTTATCAGGTTATCTATTAGTACACATACGTCCGGAATAACTTTAATTTCAAATTATTATTATCATACAAAAGTCAACTTCGTGGAACAGCTTTCGAAATAAATGCTTATGGCACATGTTCTTGGAACAGCTTTCATGATATGTTTTTTTTAACGTATAATTCGAACCCTTTTTATTAGACAGTTGATTTTCCTTTTTGAACTGTTTTACACGTGTTTATAGCTGACTATGCGATACAGGTATTTCTCATTGTTGAAGGCCTTACGATGACAAATAACTTTAAATTTCTGTGTTAATTGCTTTCACCAGTAATGCTTTACTCGACAAGGTCCCTACCATAAATACTTTTTTTACGAACAGAATGAAAAGAGCAAAATGTGAAGATTGTTTTGAACAGAACATACTCAAACTCCAAGGCGAGAAATCTTTCTCAGACGAGTTACAGCAATAAGTCAGGACACAAACAGATGGAATACTCCTACTACATGTATGTAAAAAGATCACAGGATAAAAAAGGAAAATTAGAATAGATATTCAAAAAAAAAATAAAGACAAGAAACTGAAGTAGCTGAAGACAAAAACAAAAGGTTAAACAAATATTCTAGACAGCTGAGAATATGCCAAAACCAGTGAATGCAGAGACCTATTTGAACAGTCTCAAGCAATCAATTTTGAAGAAGACAAACAATTTGATAAAAAAAATTAAGCAGATCTGACAAACAATAAGAAACAGAGAACGGACAAAAACGACGACATCCTTTTAAACCTGATATAAATCTTCCCCAAAAATTCTTTTTTTATTAATCTTTTGCATGTTCCCGATATTGGGAAAGGCTACAGCTTATTATCTTCACCAGATATCTGCAGAGACCATGAATGACATTTACGTTTCTCTTATATCGACATATATTCAAACTTAAGCCCTTACACATGAACTGTTCTTTGGAGTATTGCAGTTATATTTATTTTCTTAAAATGTCCTGTACAAAGTAACCCGGCGTTTTTTTCTCAATCGATTTATGAAGATCGAATAGCGGTATACTACTACCTATGTGTATTCCAAACTGCAACACTAGTGAGAACGTCGGTGTCGTTGACATGTGCAAATTTGCAAACAAGCAAAACGTATTGTTAACGATAAAAACGTCTTAATGTGAAATAGGCATTCTATGAAATTTGTAGTGCTTTACATTTGTCAGTTCGAGTGTTTTTATACCTGACTATGTGATATAGGTATTGCTCATAGTCGAAGGCCTTACAATGACCTATAACTATCGACAAGGGTAAAGTGGCATACATGTAATACCAATTTAATTCATTCAAAATATGTCTAAGTATTCTATAAACACACATTAGTTTAATATAGAATATCAACGTTTGTTTCAACAATCGATTTATTTTTAGTTTTTAATCGGTGTCAAATTGACCTTTTTACTGCGAAAGGACATCTCTGTCTCACAGACAAATTGAACTGAATTTATTGTTAAAGGTCTATTGTTCAGTTCAACGTTGATATAGTAAATGGGTCAAACTGTGAAATGCCGAATACTGCCACTGCAGAGAAAAAAACAAACCTAAATGAACAAGATCATCTAAATATATTAAATAACAAAACATGAAATGTCCCTTTAGGTGTAATACCACCAAATCATGGTACGTTATATCCGGTTGTATACAAAAATAGGTCGAAACAAATATTCCCTTGAATTTGACAGTAGAGAGCTCTCCAAAATACTAAGTATGACTTGTTCTGTCAACTGAATATTCATGGTAGAGTCCTATTTCAAGGAAATTTTCTCATAAAATATATTTTGAGATGCAATCCACTCAGACTATTTTTGTTATATTTCACATATATAGCAATATATTTTAACCCATGAGAGTGCTCACAAGATCACAAAAGAGGGACGAAAGATTCCAGAAGGGCAGTCAAACTCATAAATCAAAAATAAACTGACAACGCCATGCCAAAAATAGGGGTGATTTCAGGTCTTCCGGAAGGGTAAGGAGATCCTGCACATGTCGTGTTGCTTATGTTATTTCAAATCCGGTATATAGTCTAATCGGTAGGTCACATTCATTAAACGGAAGGAGATTGCAGTTAGGACGTTAGGAACATATCCGATGTTATTTTTGAAACGGTTATTTCATAACGGTCGACCAACTCATGATGGCGTTCGTAAAACTTACGAAGGGATGATTTAAGCTTCACCATTGTAAACACATGGTTTAATAGCTTCATTGTGAGCAGCATAGGTCATTAGGTGCATGTACAGCTTCCCATTTAATAAAATAACCTTTTTCGCGGAACCATTACCCAAATTACATTCCATAACACTCCCAAATATATTTTAATAATGCACTAAAAAGGATGTGTAAACTATTTCAGTCATGTTAATAAGCACCATGATTGAGGTTTTTGTTTAAAACATTTTCAAAATTCTTTTCAAATCTTATTTAAAATGCATACCCTTGGTTTATTTATTTTATAATATTTACTGTACAGAATTCGTTTAGCTTTTAAGCAACTTATTATAATCATTTTTAATATGAAGTTTGACATACAATGTATATACTGTTTAAGTTGTTTTATACAGAGCGATGTTCATATGTAATTTAATTAATGAAATATAATTATTTTCATTGAAATGTCAACAAGCACTTGTATAGCCATGTAATTCAAAATCAAGTTAGATCATATAACCTCTGTATAATCAAATACTACAATACGCACAAAGAAAGGATATCTACTTCGCTAGTTTTTCGAGCCAAGCGGAACAAGAGATTGTTATGTTCGGTCATACAAATAAAAGAGTGATCAACTATAATGACGTCAGTGCTATAACATGTATATACGTATTAATTTGCTATCATACATGTATCCGGATTATAACATGCGTTGTTATCTTATGTGTACGGCCTGTTAGCCATTTCCAACTCACAGAGGTAATTCTCGTTAAACACTGAATTAAGAGTTATAAAAAAAGTGATACAAACAGTGCAGTACTTTGGTATGTCTGTCAGGTAAAGTGAACTATTACTTACTATTGAACGATCACATTTCCCGCTTTGACAATGATTTGTTGTTCGTTCGTTAATATTACATGTATACATTTTTGTAACAAAACTTCGAGTCCTTTTTTTACGTTGTGTGAATCATCTTAGTGTGTTAGTACTTTTTTACCTGTCTTTGTTAGTTTTAACTTTTTACTTTTTAGTTTATTTCCTATAATATCTATTTGATGGGGTCGATATGTATACATCCAGTCATTGTGACTTTGTGTTATTGAGCTTTCACAAATATGTGTATTCTTGTCATATTTGTTTTTACTAAAATGTGCTTTGTCTATATGCCCTTTTCTTTTTCTTTGTTGACATGTTTGTTTATTTTTATAAATATTGAGGTTAAAACACAATGTTGATTGCTGTACCGTATTTTTGTTGGATAGTTTTGCATGCTGTGTCTGTTTGTTTGTTCAGACATCGTTGTCAATATATAGTTTCATACGGTAAGCCATGATTGATCCACCATTTCCCACATGTGAAAATGCCTGTGCCAATCCAGGTATATGACAGTTGTTATATATTCGTTTGAATAGTTTGAGCATTCGATGTTCGATGCTCAGGAATTGTGAACTCCTGGTATCTATGATGAGTTAATATATGATCAGTTTTACGGATTTGATAACTTTCTATCACACAATGAGGGTGTATACATACTAATACTGTCAAACTCAGACATTTTGAAGCGCCATTTTGAATTTGGACGCCATTTTTGATGATTTCTGTATTATAAGGTTTAATAAATAACAATAGACACATCTTGAATTTGGCGGCCATATTGGATTTTTTGTTGTTGCTCTATATCTGTATCTTGTCCATTCACCTTAAACTTTCACTATGCTAAGTTTCATGCTTTTATAATATAGTAATCAATTATTCTGATATCCACTGGACTAATATACATAGGAAATGTTATGTACCGAAGGTTACACTCATATGACACGTTTCCGATTTTCTGTAAAATAACAAAAATACCGACCTGCTATAATGCTTTTATTAAAGTGTAACACGTACTAGGATTTAAAACTATGTAATTCCCCATTACACACCTCTATACTATTATAATATTGCAATAAAAATCTAAAATGATACAATTCATTTCTGTTATAATGCTCGACAATGATGTTAAAAGTATGCTTTTCAGTGATACGTTTATATAATAACGTATGCTTACACAAATAAAACACTGAGTATGATTGACAACTGTCCATCCAAGTCACATTGAATACAAATTTACAAATATAGATCACATTACGGCTGTCAATAAAGCGTTAAAGCTTACATCAAAAAGCAATATATAATGGGCATTGAAATGACATGTATAGATTATGATAAGTTTAAAGACTGTTAACGCATTCAATAGATGGGTAGGTAAAACGCGTATCTTTAAAGGTATCAATTCTTTTAAACTATGCATAGCATTTGGTCTATTTTCTTGCTTTAAAAATTATTATGTTGGAGATGGAAAGTTAATTTGGGCTTTAAATTTAAAACAATAGACATAAAATTGGAATGTGTCCACGGGACACAGATTATGTCCCAGCTTGCATATCACTTCACGTAAAAAAGGGACATCACTAAGGAACGGGAAACATTGGTAAAAAAGGCGCGCCAAAAATGGTATCGGTAATATAATTTGTATATATACTGATGTTTGTAAAACTATTTATAAATCTCTAATAGCTATCATTGATAAGTTTGAAGCACTCAGTCCTGTTTTTCAGTTTGCACAGTACTTATTATATGTCAAATTGATAAATATAAAATTATTGTTGCAATGATGTCCTCTTATTACATATTATCCGTAATCACGATAATAGTATGTTGTTTGGAATGTACTGTTGAGTAATAAGGTGTACACTATACCATCATCAGTCTATTCATGTGATTTTATTACAGTCCTGACAATGTCATGTAAACACCCATTACTAGCTTATATGTATTGATTTATATGACTTTTTATAATTTGAAACCGATTGTTGATAGTTTTATATCGAGTTAATCATTTCTTTCACAGCTGATACAGAAGTAAATGGAATAATAGGTGTGGTGAGTGCAGTAGCAGGAGTTGTATCACTAGTAATTGCTTACTGGGTTTGCAAGCGCTCAAAGAAGCAGGGTCAGTGTACAATTTTTATTTTATTTTATACAGTGTCGTTTTGAACTGATATTAAAATAACCAAAATTATCAATTCATTCTTATTGAGAAAAAAAGGATACAAGCAGACAAACATCGTTTATATTGCTGTTCTTCATCTTAAAGTCATAAAAAAAGACTATTTAAAAACAGAACAAAAAGATAAGAATTAGTTGGCTTGAACAAAAAACGAAAATCTTATTTAATTGATAATTTTGATACGCATTTTAGTTTTGTTCTCGCAGATTTAATCCAAAACGTTAATTTTTTTTTGTAATAACATTTTGATGGTGATATATTTTGTCAAACATTTAAAATTTGACAGTGCCTAGCAGTTCAAAACAAAATTTTACGCAAAAATGAATGGTTTTAGTGTTCATCTTCTAAACTATTCTTCCCAGATAGGATATGTCGAATTACAAATGAACACAGAGTTAAAGAGTCCACATTGATGTAGTGTCCCTTACAGTGTTAACTACTAATTTGAATATGGATAGGTGCTACCCCGAAAACCATTGCACTTAATGATCTCAATGGCTCACAATATAAATTATTAGTTCAATTATGACTGATTTGGTCATTGATTATGTTAAGTAACAGCTAATATAAACATTTTAATTTATCAAGTAACGTAGCTTTAAAGATTCTTCAATTCAGTAATGTTCAGCCAATTTTCAGACTGATCCTCTGCAGTTAATTCAGTACTTTCAGCCTATTTGCAGACTGATCCTCTCGGGAAATTTCAGTACTTTTCAGCCAATTTTCAGACTGATCCTCTGCGGTCAATTCAGTACTGTTCAGCCAATTGTCTTACAGTCAAAGCAGTACTTACTATTCGGTAGCTTTGCAGTCTATTTCGAATGTTGTGGATGTGTATACGTAAAATACTACTGCAAAATTGAAAAAAGACTTAACATAATTATCCTTATTGACTACAAGCAACTTGTCAAAACAATTGTTAATTTTTCATAATTGATAAATCTGAATATTGAATGAAAGAATGAAAATGACATGCAAATGTTTATATTTGGTATGAATGACAATGAAATAATTATTCACAAGATAATATTTCATAAATTGACAAATAAAGCTCACTGTACGACCACTACCAAACGGTCAGTTATACACGTCATTAATGGCCCCGAAATGACAATTGATAGTTAAAACGAGGAAACTAACAGCCAAATCCATATAGTAAATAATGAACGAAATTAAATATTTAAAACAGAAAAAATCCAAAACCACTCGATAACACTCCTGACTTGAGACTAGCATATATATATATCCAGAACGTGGCGGGTAAACAATTTAACGGGATCCCTACTATCCCTTTAGTCTTTTAAGAGATGGTTTAATGAAAATTGACTGTGAATACAAATAATGAGATGTGGTGTGATGAGCAACGAGACAACTATCCACCGAGGTGAAGATAAAGTGGATGATAGCAATTATAATCAACCATACGGCTTCCAACAATGAGATGAACCTATACCGTATAATTGATGTAAGCCTAAACATGGAAATGATGACACAACCGATTATGAATACAAACCCCAATATGTATAACAAGACAAATTACGGAAAGCAAATATGCGGAACACTTATATTCATCTTGTTTGTTTTTGCTTAACAGAAGATCAAAAGGAAAACAAATATAAAACTTCGTCAAATGACAGCAGAAACACAAGGTATGTACAGGTTCTTGTTTCTTCGTAGATTCAAATCAAATATGCAAAGCCTTGCACGTCATTTATAATAAAATATGTTTTCTTTACTACTAATTCTACGCAAAGTAGGTTTCTCAAGTATGATATTTTACTTGTACAAGATAATAACCAACCATGTCAAAATGAGCATTTTTTTCTGTGGATATACTTATAACTTTCTGTTGTTAGCATGGCATTTAAAGATTCAAATAAGTGTTTTCAATAGTCAGTGTTAGTATTTATCGTGTTAAACATTTAAAACGAATTTGTTTCTGATTTTGAAATACAACAGCGTGTTTTTCTGAAACTGTTTTCTATTTAACTTCAAATGAACCTATTCGAGCATTGTCACGATTATGGTTTATGTTGTAAATATATAACATTTATAGTAAAGAAGATGTGGTATGATAGCCAATTGGACAACTATCCACAAAATACCAAAATGACACAAACATTAACAATTATAGGTCACCGTACGGCCTTCAACAATGAGCAAAGCCCATACGGCATATAGTCAGCTATAAAAGGCCCCAATAAGACAAATTGAATGTAAAACGTTTTGGAAAAAATATTAACTAGTGAAAACGCGTCTTGTCTTGACACAATATTCGTTACTTCAAATAACTATATTTTAACTATTATTTGTTTAGTTTACACTGATAGCATCATCAATGATATTTTACGAATAGAAAGTACAAAGTAACAAAATAATGAGGTCATAATACATGAAAGGACAACAATTGCTGCTGTCAAACATGTAAAACACGGATAAAATTCGAACCCGGGTCCGTCCGCCCTGAATCTGGTTCGCCCTAATACATGTATGCCCCGGGTCCGTTCGCCCTGATTTTATTTTCTAGTATAGTGTTGCGTTGTGTGTATATAATTGAATGTGTTGAAGTCAGTCTATAACTTCGCCGAATATTTACGATGTTTCATGTTAACTTGTCTAAAGCTAGCTGCTATACTAGGTTATTAGTTTCAGTACATTTCAGGACTTTTTTTATTTTTATATTTCAAACTTAATTTTACCCATCCTAGCCACGGGGGGGGGGGGGGGGGGGGGTAACTTCCTATTATTTGGTATACGGGGATGTGCCAAACATATGGGTCATAATTTTGCGAGATTTTATATAAAAATGACCCACCTTTTTTATGAAATCCTATAAAAAATGCATTGACGTTTGCTAACTGTTCATTGGTTTCGGGTATGACCTACACAACAATGCACCAAACGATGTCAATTCATATATAAAAACTTAAGGGTAGCTTGTAACTTTATGAACTATGAGTGATATTGAGTTAGTGCTCATATAAGCATGGGTCGTATTTTAAGTATTGTATACAAGTATAGGTCATTCTTTCTTAAATATTTATATAACTATAGGTACCCCCCGTGATCCAAGCTGACTATTTTATTTGAGAAAAATGTTATTCTTTTTATTAATTCATCAAAGACAATTTATATAACTATCAGTGATACAAAAAGATTCAAATGACACCTAATCAGCGATCAAAATTCAAGTAACAGTAATTAAAAGTAATTATAAAATAAAGTATAACCTTGAATGCAGCCAAGAACTTTATTTAATTTATATAATTTTGGCAAATATTCTGTATTTAACAGAACTCATAAATGAATATAGGGCGAACGAACCAAGGGCGAACGGACTATCAGGGCGAACAAACTCAGTGCGAACGAACCTAGGGTGAACATGTAATCAGGGCGAACGATCCGGATACCGAAAAAATTCCCCGTCTATCTTGATAAGATATTGCACTTCACATTCAAATCAGTTAATTAGTAGGTATTCATATCTATAAACAAAGGGTTTAAGGTAGGCAGGGAATTTTGAAACAATTAAAACAAATAAGGAAAAGATTATGATAAGTGAAATTTGGTTTTAAACACAGTAATTGTATGCTTAACTTTATGCGAAAAGCCTGTGAAATCTTGTTATGAGCGTAAGTTATTATTCTTATTTTTGTTTGCTGAGAAATCAATACACATTGATACAGGTCAATCATTATGCCTGCTGTCAAAACAAATATGTTAAGTAAATTTGTATACGACGTGCAATTCAGTATCATGTTAATGTGTACAAGAAAACAAATAATACAAAAACTGACCCAATGTTATTTGTATTCAACATAAATGGATGAATTAGTTTTCTGTTGAGTAACAAGAACACTGATAGAACTGGGAATAGTATGGACACTTATGCATAGAAATGTTCTGATAGAGGAAAATCATATACATAAGTCTGGGCACATTTAGTACTTTTTGCGGCAAGCATTATCATGTGGTGATGTGACGAGAAATATCGAATCGTATATGTATAAATATATATAAACATTAACCCAACAATGTTAGATCTGTAAATTTGCTTTCGCAAATTTTTTGTTCTTCCCTCGCCAGAATTCGCACCCATGCTTCTGTGACATCGTGACACCAAATCGCCTGCATTGCAGCCGTCCCGCTAGACCACACGACCACCTGGGTATTTATCTTAATTTCCTCCATCTTCATTATGTTCGCTTTATCAGTTATTGAATAAATTAGTACAAACGTTGTATCGTTTCAATTTAAAAACTAAGAATGATATGTCACTGTTAAGAAAACACGCTTATAATAAATCACAATCATGGTATTATAATTCTTATATGGTTTGTATATAATAGAGAATATGTTGATATGATTGGTCGAGAGTACTTCAGGTAATTGATTTTGACGTGTTTTTTTTAAAGACGACGTTGACCGAACCTATTTTCGTAAAACATGTATACAAGATAATAATGGCAATAATAACACCGACGTTTACATCATTTATTTTCACTGTATGCTAATCATTTCATTGAGTAGATATATTTGCGTTAACAAACAAATATATGCACTAGGCATATTGAATGAAACAAATATACAGTTGATGTGTGATAGAGGTTATGATTGTGGAAAAGTACATTCCTGAGCCCAAATTTTAAAGAATTATAAGGGTTAAACGCCATTTTAGAGAAGTTATATGTGTATAAACTTGACAAAGTCATTCACAAACATATCATAAAAGTCTTTTTGTTACTTGTTTGTGAGTGAACTGGTCGAGTTTTTACATCAATAAATTCTTTTAAAAAGGCGTTTAATCCTATAGTAAATTCGTTATTTCTTGCAAAATCGACACAAATGTTTGGCATAAAAAATAAAGCGAAAAAAGAACATGCGCCCATACTAAATTATGACCACACAATATTTCCTAACAATGAATATAAAGGGTGTATAAGTATTTGAATACACCAGAGGTCTATTGAGCAAAGAGGTTTTCTAGAAGTAGCCTCAACCATCAAATTATATGTCCTGGTGTTTTTTTTTCTTTTAATCAAAATTGACGGAAAACTACAACCTGATGAAAATTGGTTTGAGGATTTACAGAAACAATCGTGACGTCTTGAAATGATTGCATTAATGTAAAAAGTACTTGGTAGTCATGCCACTTCCTACTGTTTTTACATATTACTGTGGAATATTATATAGTATAATGTATGTACCTTCTATTGGATACTTTAACCAATTACACTTCTATATTCTACATTTTCTTTTCCAGGATCCACATAGAAAACGAGTAGTTGTTAGCAAAATGCATGCAACCATGAGAGTCTATAAAACCATATATTGGCTGAAAATGCATGATCTTTGTTTGTTGGTTTGATTATACTGATTTCACAGTTATTTTATATCTAACAGACTAGAATTGAACAATTTTTAAACATAACATATATAATCCTCATACATTAATGCAGATCTTTCAGCGATTTCTCTTGTTCCTACATGTATCTCTTTCTTAACGATTTTATCAATCATCAAACATGTTTTGCCTTATTGTATGTATATTTATTTAATGATTGCAGTTTATATTAATTTAGTAGTTCATGAGAAGATAGTAAAACAACTATATTTCTATGTTTTCTTTAAAACGTACATATTTATTGCAATGTTTATCTTACAACAATGTTAGGGAAATGAACCGTGTTAGTCTTTGATTTCTTTTAGTACTCACTCTTTGAAAATAAACTCAACATAGATACCAGGATAAAATTTAGTATACAGTGTATATTAAGTATTTCAAATTGAACGATTTGTTTTGGTTGATAAACTGGGTTTCCTCATCCATTCTTAATAAAGACAAGTTAATAAAAAGGTATATGCGCCTATACTTATAAGGAAATCCGTATTTGCTTTCATATTTCTATGAACACTACCCAATTACTGTAATCTGTACGTCTTCTTTGTTTAACATCTTTCTCAGTTGTTGATTCACATTTGGCATATTTATGTCTGCATATAGAGGAGCTTGAGCATTGTTATTCCGTATAGACGACTTAATTTGCTTTAAATTGGTATGGACGAATACTATTACATGTAATGCAGGGCAAGCCATTGTTGATTTTTTATAAAATGTATTGATTTTCGAGTTTCAGTTAATTTCATGTATCTAAGTGAATGAATATGGAAGGTACAATACAGAAATTGGACAAATATGCCATTAAAACATATGTATGTGACAAATCAGCATTAGCTTGCCCTGCATTACATGTTACAGTATTCATCCATACCAATTTTAAGCAAATTAAGTCGTCTTGCAGGCCTGCAGATTTTTTTGAAAATTTAGTGTTCACCCCAAGAACCGGTTTGGCCACAACATAATAATTTCAAGTTTATTTACAATTTACACTGTGTGTATATGTAAAGTATGTTTAAATGAACATATGTTTTCATAGTTTATGACTTTATTCATTATAGGTTGAAAAATACAGGCAAAGTTTAGATGTTTATGAAGTGTCCTATATTTTGACTTTAGTGGAACCTTAACTTGAAAAAACAATTGCCGAGTCATGCATTTTCGTGAATATTTGATTTTCCTAGTTTTGTCTGTACACATATATACATGATAGAATAACCATACATTGTCTCGAAATATCAATGTTATTTGTACAAGGCTCAGAAACAGGCAGAAAGCGAGGCTGTGCCGAGCATTTCTAGTTGCTTCGAGCAGAGTACAAATAACAGATTGATATTCCAAGACAATGTATGGTTATTCTTTATATACTGCAACTATTAAAACGGTTATAAATGAAGTATTTTGAGTAAAAACATCATTTCTTAATTTGAAGCGGACTACGTTTAATTTCCGCGAACCTGCACGTTTTATTGACGTCTTAAATAAAACTCTACGGAAACACATTATCAACGTCATAAACAAGGTGATATACGGTCAGTGACTGTATATCACATATGAATATACGGTCAATGTAATTTGACTGCCCAAATAGCACAGCTGAAGTATATAACCAAATATCAAATATGTAATTCGATAATCATTTAGAATTGTGGTTCACCCTTTCCAACGAAAACAACTAAACTGGTATCCCACAAATGATAATGAATCCGCAGTAATTTTGTTTGAAACATGTTATTTTGTGATTTTCTTTATCGAACTTTGGAAGATATGCATTATACAAATATTAATTTCGGGACTTAAATATAAGAATTTGATTTTCATTTGTCAAGATGTTCAATGAAGTATTGGGATAACGTGTTGATATGAATACAAACAAATGAAAAGTATTAACAAATCTCAATTTACTGCAAGCGAACTATTTAAACAAACCGCAATGGTTAAGTGTTAATAGTTATGAAAGGTACCAGGATTATAATTTAGTACGCCAGACGCGCGTTTTGTATACATAAGACTCATCAGCGACGCTCATATCAGAATATTCATATAAAGCCAAAAATACGACTGACAGAATGAAAAAAATGTTAATTTGTCATTATTCAAACTTTATAGATGGTGTGTAGATCTAATGACAGTTAAAGACAATAATCAAATACTTGTGTTTGTTTCATACATGCTCACTGGATTTTTTCTTTAAAACAAAACCCTCACACACAGAATATCAGTTTGTGTTATTCATTCATCTTTTCGAACATTGTTATAGCACATGTTAAATTTCACAAACGTCATTCTTAGGTACTTGCACATCATGGAACTGAAATATATATCTTACAATAAAGCTAACACAGTTTTCTTTTACTGTTGCTGTTCCATGAGGTTTTTCAATAGCAAACTCAAAACGTTATCTAATCATAGTTCCTTGAATGACGACTAATGTTTTATTATGTAGTGTATTCATCGTTGCTTTTTTATACCTTTTTAGAATATAATTAATCAATTTGAAAGTAATGTTAACCCTTCAATTGAAAGTTTATTGACGTATAGATATACGTAACAATATTCTACCGCGGTTTGAAAGTCATAAATCGATTGAGAGAAAACAAATCCGGGTTACAAACTATAAGAGAGAGAGAGAGAAACGGGTCAATTATAAAAGGAAACCAATGAAGCATCAGAAACACTAAAGTTCAGCTAAAAACCAAACGACAGTTCTTAGTATTTAGAATAACGCATACGTTTGAAAAAAGTACAAATATGAACATATAATCAATATACATGTCTACAACGGGGTGAGGACTTACCACAGAATAAAAACGACCACGTAAAACAATCTAGACCAGCAATATAAATAATAATAGCTTCCGTAAAAACTGTTTGACGATTCTGATTTGTTTTATGATATTTGGGGAATTACTGTCTTTGATTAAACGGAAAATTGAACTTGATATGTAATTCCTTATAAATATTCAGCAAACATATATGTATATTCACGTCGTACACTGTGTAGTAGGATTACTCAATGTCAAAATTATATAATTTTACGGACGCCACCACGTGTTGGTTAGTTATGGAATAACCATTTCACAGATGATATGGGATATGCTACACACGTCGTAACTACAACCCCCTTCCTTTTTTAATGAATGTGATCTACTGAATTAAACATTGAGTAACATGAGCAACACGGCGGGGGACATATGTGATGCTCGATCTGCTTACCTTTCCGGACCACCTGAGATGCAAACAATTCACACTGTACTGGACTTATTTAACATGCAGTTAACGTATTAATCACAATGTCATGTATATAGATCAAAACGTACATATTCATAACACACCAACATGTAATTGGGTTCATTTGAGGAATGCTCTTTAAGAATTCGGCAATTCAGAATCTTATGCATTCTGAATAATCTTTTTAAAAGCGTACAACAAAATGTTTTGAGTGGTTAAGAACGTTCCCAACAATTGAAAGTCATCCAATGGTGTAACATAATTTTGAATTAGGTGTACCACCAATGAGATTACCTATAGTCCTTTAGATTCTGAAAACCGAGTTACTGTGTATCTTCAAAGTAACTCTGTATGTATAGATATATTGTATAGGCTTAAAAGAAAGGGACACTGTTTTTTATCAAATAGATTTGAGAACACAGAACAGTTGCTAATAAGTAATTAGTTAGTGATGTACTCAATATGATATTCTCGAATTGTTACCACATATATAGGAAGATGTGTTGTGAGTATATGTAATTATATTAAATATAAACAAATTCATCAAAATATACAACAACAGATTGTCACAATTCGTCGTGTCATTCGCATATCAAAATATGTCATAAGTCTGATCAAAATCATGGGAGTCGTTGATGGAAATTCAAACTTAAATACACATTTGTAAAACAATTATTTAAGCTCGACAACAATCAAATGTTGTCCAGGAAGCGTCGATACTCAACTGTTCCAAGCGAATTTAAACCGATTTATATTTTTCGCATAGAAAACTGCGACCGAATTAGTCTCGACAGTGTACCGATTCTACCGAATGTAGTCCGACAGAGACCAGACTGTGACCAGACAGTGAACCGACTCTGACAGAAGATATCCGTTAGAAAACTGTCGACAAATTTGTAATGGTCAGGTACTGGCGAAACGTTACCCTTTTACATTTACCTGTACTGTATTGAAAACAGTATTGTATCAACTCGTATTGTAATCTCTAATTGTTAAGACGCATAAGTGGTTATTATTGTCGAATTTCGTATTCATACCGGGACTATGCCCGAACAGTTTATGCGAAGACAGTTTGCATTTGACAAAATATAGTTGCAATCCGGATTCAATCGACAGAAAAATACAGCAATGACAAATTTCTTCAGATCATTCCAGTTCAATAGGACAACGTCCATAACACACTCAACATTGTCACGATTGTAATCTTATCGAACAGAATATGTGACGATATATATATAGTCAAGATTGTAATCCGACTAGACAAAATCCTCTGAGTCTTCACTTATGTGAGGGACGCTCTGAACTGCCAGGGTCCTTGGTTGACCACTCCGAAACATTTCCGATCCGAAGGAATCTGTTTCGAGCAAATACGACTGTTTTCAGACAATAATAGGACATTCCATATCATTGAGGATAATTATCTGACTTTTCCGCTTTTCGTATCTTATCGTGCTCTTAGACGGGAGCCAGAATCGGCACTGTGTGAACGTCGCATCAATGTGCATGGTTTACAAATGACATTTTGAAAATTATGTAAAACTTTTATTTTGAATGAACTGCTTAATTTGCAATTATACTAATCTCCTTATTTTTATTTAAAGAATTATGATCAAGTTAAAATGTATAGAAAGAACGTAAAAAGACAATCAATGTGTTACATATTTGTTTTTTGTTATTTTTTTTATATATAAGTAAGGCCGTTAGTTTTCTCGTTTGAATTGTTTTACATTGTCATATTGGGCATTTAATTTCTGACTATGTGGTATGGGCTTTGTGCATTGTTGAAGGCCGTACGGTTACCTATAGTTGTCAATTTCTGTGTTATTTTTGTCTATTCTGGACAGTTGTCTCATTGGAAATCATCTTATTTTTTTATAATAACTAATAATGATTGAAGTCATTCTCGATATATCTCCCTGCCGAAGTAAAAGTGATAGCAAGAACTGTTTCATTTGTCTCACATTATAACGGCACTTATCCTTTCGACACTGCTATTTTCTGTCTTTGCACAATTAAAGTATCAATCTACGGTATATCTACGGTAAGTTGCATTCATGAAAAGGGAAGTAGATAGTAGATACGACATAAAGAACATTTTCGATATATCTGTGAAATTATGTATAGCCCAAAACGGTCAACCAACTCATTGCGGCGTCCGTAAAATTTACGAAGGAATGATTTCAACTTCAGCATCTGGAACTCTTGGTTCAAAAGATTCCTTTTGAGCAGCAACCCTCTATCAAGGAAATTATTATAGGAAATGCAAGCGCGGGAATATCGTATCATGCAGTTAAAAATTTGAACTATGACGTAATATTTGATGATCTCAACACAGACAATTATTCTTCCTTTAACTTTACCATCAATTATATACTGTTCTTTCACTAAACAATACAAAATTTTGTGGTTATGTCGAACATAGAACTGGAGAGAAAGTTTATAATATACAGAGCTACGTATGCCTCTTATTTCTCATCTAGAAATTGACAATAAGATCAGACAAAGATCAGACAATTACCAGAAAGTGAACCGGCGTTGTCCGGAGATATCCGTTAGAAACTGAAGCCATATCTTGATGATAAGGTTCTTTTGAAACACAATGCTATCATAGTCTTCTGTACCGCATTGCAAACAGCTTGTCTAGACTTTGTCTTTTTTGTCTGTAATTGTCGAGACTCTGACGTCGTAATAATAACGGGCCTGTTCTCAAAAAGATTTGGCAAGAGGGTTTACATTCGGCATTCACAATCTGGTTGCAATCTGGACTATATCAGGGGAAAACCAGTAATGAAAAATGTATCCAGGTTATGCGCATTCTACAGGAAACCGCTCAGAAAACACTGTTCATTGTAACGATTTTGATCCAATACAGCAGAATATGACACGACTGAGTCATGATTGCAAGTCTTCACGAATGTTATGACGTTCTTTACTGTCAGAGTTTTTGGTCGACCTCTCCGCACCATTTTCGATCTGGAGGAGTCAGTTCCGAACGTATACTACTGGTTCAGACAATGATAGGACATTCCAGATCATTGAGAATAGTAATCAGACTTTTTCGCTTTTCATGTCTTATCGCTGACCGATCTCAAATAGTAGTCATAATTGGCACTGTGAATACGTCGCATTATAGTTAATGTTTTATAATTGACAATTTGAATACTGTATAAAACTTTCATATTGATTGATTTGCTATTTATAGACTCTGCGTAGAAGCTGGTGATGGACCAATGCCTATAGAGTACTGTTAAAAAATAAAGGATTGGGCTTTAACGTCAAACATTTATCTCAAATTGGTTGACCGTTATGGAAAAACCGTTTCACAAATGATATCGAATATGTTCCTTACGTCGTAACTACAACCCTTTTCCCTTTAATAAATGTGACCTTCTAACGAATTAGACTATTTAACGGATTTCTCATCTCATATGCACCACGACTGGTGTCACATGTGGAGCAGAATCTACTTACCCTCCCCGAGCACCTGACATCACACCTATTTTTTGGTGGGGTTCGTGTTGTTTATTATTTAGGGTTCTATGTTTTGGCATGTGTACTATTGTTTGTCTGTTTGTCTTTTTCATTTTTAGCCAGGTGTCAGTTTATTTTCGATTTATGAGTTTGACTGTCCTTCTGGTATTTTTCGTCCCCCTTTTATCAGAGACAGAATCGTGTTAAGTCGTTTATAGCGTAAAACAGAATGCATAAATATATAGATGATAGTGTGTGTTATCTTGGAATAACCAGGGGTTAATATGTTAAAAATGCATTGTTAAATTTTTACACCCATGACAACATCAAGAAAACGACTTTCCTTTAATAATTTCGTACTTACACTGCACAGTTCAACACTGGGTTGAGTGATTGTTGTCAAATATATCTGTCGTGTGTTTTTTTTAAATGCAGGTGGACGCAGAAGTGAGGAGGATTAAGAATGATGCTTAAGTTATGACAAGAACGTACAAAGACAATCCAATAAGGATTGAAGTGACTCTTGATATATATCTTGATCTCGGAGTAAAGCATGTATAGATGATAACACGGAATGTTCCATTTGTGTGAAATGATGTTGGCTGTCTGTGCAAAATCATATAACCAATCTTCGATATATTTTATTGGATCATTTGCAAGCGATAAGATTTAGATAATACGTGTTGTGTTTGTATTTTAACTGCAATAAATCAGGATTGTCTTTCTTAATTTGCGAGTTGAGAATTTTGAAATTTGAATTTTTCATTATCCTTCTTGGCTCTCGTATGACCATTTCGGCTTACATCTGGTCCTTCTCAACGTCGTAACAAAAATACCAATAAAAGTACACAAGAAACAACATAGAAAACTAAACACACCACAAAGTGAGGTTGACCGCAGGTACATAGGGAGGGTAAACAGATCCAGCTCTACATGTGGTACTGTTATAACAAACCCGGTAAATAGTATAATTCCGTAAGTAGCATCAATGCAAAGGGAGGGGAATTGCAGATAAGACATAATGCACATATTCGATATCATCTGTAAAATAGTAAGTTTAACCAACTATTGCACTCCATTGGTGGCGTCCGTAATGTTTACATACAATCATCTTCCCTTTCGACCACGAATGTGACCTACCGAATTAGACTACTTACCGGGTTTATATTGACATGAGCGACACTATGGATGCAACATATGGAGCAAGATTTGTTTAGCCTTCCGGAGCACCTGAGAGCACCCCAACCTGTTTTGATGGGTTCGTGTTGTTTATTCTTTATTTTTCTTTGTGTACTATTATTTCTCTGTTTGTCTTATTTAAGCCATGACGTTGTCAGATTCGATCTATGAGTTTTACTGACCCTTTGGTATCTGTCATCATTGTTTGGTATATTTTGTGTCCATTTGTGTTTTATTATAATATATATTGGCACGACGCGTAATCCCACTTTTCTTTTAAGACGTGTTTTAACGCATACCGTGAAAATGAGAAAAAAGACGTTATAATTTTACGTTGATGTGTCCTGACTAAAACAACGTCATAGAGCTTAAATGTCACAACCAAGATGCCTTATTTTATGTGCATAAACAATTAAATATGTTTTATGTGACCATGAAATCGTCAATGTTTGTTCATGCTTTACTCCAGTTTAAAATGGGAGAAGAATTGAATTAAAAGAATTCACTGCAAAATTTTTACTGTCTATTTGAAATAAAATATAAAATGTGGTGCAAACTAAAAAGTAACCCGCTATGAAAGTTATTCGGTGTATACCTATTTTTATGTTACTTTTTCATAGACAGAAACAATATTGCAGTCATTCCTTAAATAAATCTGACCGTTCTTTTTCTTGCTTGAATTGATTTACATTCTTTCAGGTCGGAGTTTGAATAAAACAGTAACACAAATACAGAACGTTAATGGAAATTCATAAATAGGCAAGTCCACACACATTGGCAAATTTATACAACTTACTTTATCAACCGACGGTACAAAAGGATTAAAAATGTCATTTTCTTGATTCGATACAAGAATCGTTCGTAGAAATCGGAATCTAAGTCTATAGATCTTTGTCTTCAACTTGTATGATGTTTGTATACAGTCTGTAGTATATTTACAAAATTGGATGAGCATCACAAACAAACATGACAATAATAAGAATCAATTCCCCAAAATACATACATCACAATTAATCAAGTTTTCAAGTTGCCGTTATATTTACAACTTTTTCGTACAACTGACACTCAAATGTTAAACTTGATCTTGCAAAACTGTTTTCACGTGAAACTAAAAGAAAAAACATATTCGACTTAAGTATGTGTAAGTTTTGAAGTATAGTATGATTGTGAAGCTTTATAGATAGATTTCCAACTTGAAAACATCTCTTTTTAATTTTTTTAATTTTTTAACTATCGTATATTTAGAAATTATTTCGAAAAATACGACAGAGTTGTCACTGCTGGTGGACGTTTCGTCCCCGGGGGTATCACCAGCCCAGTAGTCAGCACTTCGGTGTTGACATTAATATTAATTATATGGTCATTTTTATAAAATTTTTGTTCATAAAACTTTGAATTTTTCGAAAAACGAAGGATTTTCTTACCCCAGGAGTAGATTACCTTAGCTGTATTTGGCACATTTGTTTGGAATTTCGGGTCCTCAATGCTCTTCAACTTTGTATTTGTTTGGCATTTTAACTATTTTGATCTGAGCTTCACTAATGAGTCTTATTTAGACGAAACGCTTGTCTGGTGTATTCAATTATAATCCGGGTACTTTTGATAACTATTTACACCACTGGGTCGATGCAACTGCTGGTGGAAGTTTCGTCCCTGAGGGTATCACCAGCCCAGTAGTCAGCACTTCGGTGTTAACATGAATATCAATTATATGGTCATTTTTATAAATTTTCTGTTTATAAAACTTTGAATTTTTCGAAAAACTAAGGATTTTCTTACCCCAGGAGTAGATTACCTTAGTCGTATTTGGCACAACCTTATGGAATTTTTTGTCCTCAAGGCCCTCAACTTTGCATTAGTTTGGCATTTTAACTATTTTGATCTGAGCGTCACTGATGGGTCTTTTTTAGACGAAACACGCGTCTGGCGTATAAAATTATAATTCTGGTACTTTTGATAACTATTTCCACACTGGATCGATGCCACTGCTGGTAGACGTTTCGTCCCCGATGGTATCACCAGCCCAGTAGACAGCACTTCGGTGTTGACATGAATATCAATTATATGGTCATTTTTATAAATTTTCTGTTTATAAAACTTTGAATTTTTCGAAAAACTAAGGATTTTCTTACCCCAGGAGTAGATTACCTTAGCCGTATTTGGCACAACTTTTTGGAATTTTGAGTCCTCAATGCTCTTCAACTTTGTATTTGTTTGGCATTTTAACTATTTTGATCTGAGCGTCACTGATGAGTCTTATTTAGACGAAACGCGCGTCTGGCGTATAAAATTATAATCCAGGTACTTCTGATAACTATTTACACCACTGGATCGATGCCACTGCTGGTGGACGTTTCGTCCCCGAGGGTATCACCAGCCCAGTAGTCAGCACTTCGGTGTTGACATGAATATCAATTATATGGTCATTTTTATAAATTTTCTTTTTATAAAACTTTGAATATTTTTCGAAAAACTAAGGATTTTCTTACCCCAGGAGTAGATTACCTTAGCCGTATTTGGCACAACCTTATGGAATTTTTTGTCCTCAATGCCCTCAACTTTGTATTTGTTTGGCTTTTTAACTCTTTTGATCTGAGCGTCATTGATGGGTCTTATTTAGACGAAACGCGCGTCTGTCGTATAAAATTATAATCTTGGTAATTTTTATAACTATTTACACCACTGGATCGTTGCCACTGCTGGTGGACGTTTCGTCCCCGAGGGTATCACCAGCCCACTAGTCAGCACTTCGGTGTTGACATGAATATCAATTATATGGTCATTTTTATAAATTTTCTTTTTATAAAACTTTGAGTTTTTCGAAAAACTAAGGATTTTCTTACCCCAGGAGTAGATAACCTTAGCCGTATTTGGCACAACTTTTTGGAATTTTGAGTCCTCAATGCTCTTCAACTTTATATTTGTTTGGCATTTTAACTATTTTGATCTGAGCGTCACTGATGGGTCTTATTTAGACGAAACGCGCGTCTGGCGTATAAAATTATAATCCAGGTACTTCTGATAACTATTTACACCACTGGATAGATGCCACTGCTGGTGGACGTTTCGTCCCCGAGGGTATCACCAGCCCAGTAGTCAGCACTTCGGTGTTGACATGAATATCAATTATATGGTCATTTTTATAAATTTTCTGTTGATAAAACTTTGAATTCTTCGAAAAACTAAGGGTTTTCTTACCCCCGGAGTAGATTACCTTAGCCGTATTTGGCACAACCTTATGGAATTTTTTGGTCCTCAATGCTCTTCAACTTTGTATGTGTTTGGCATTTTAACTATTTTAATCTGAGCGTCACTGATGGGTCTTATTTAGACGAAACGCGCGTCTGCCGTATACAATTATAATCCTGGTACTTTTGATAACTATTTACACCGATGGATCGATGCAACTGCTGGTGGACGTTTCTTCCCTAAGAGTATCACCAGCCCAGTAGACAGCACTTCGGTGTTGACATGAATATCAATTATATGGTCATTTTTATAAATTTTCTGTTTATAAAACTTTGAATTTTTCGAAAAACTAAGGATTTTCTTACCCCAGGAGTAGATTACCTTAGCCGTATTTGGCACAACTTTTTGGAATTTTGAGTCCTCAATGCTCTTCACTTATGTTTTTGTTTGGCTTTTTAACTATTTTGATATGAGCGTCACTGATGAGTCTCTTTTGGACGAAACGTGCGTGTGGCGTATAAAATTGTAATCCTGGTACTTTTGATAACTATTGTTAACGCAATACATTAAATCGCATTTTTGAGTAATTTTATATGAATTAAACAGGATTTTTCTCGAAATAGTTAAAATAAAAATCGCCTATCAGTCTAAAATTAAAAATTGCAATTATAAATTAACGCTATAATTTCTGAATTTACAGTATCATCCTTTTTATACGTAGCAGTGATTGTTCTAATCTAAAATTCAAACTATTGATAAGAAATTCGGTATACGAAATATGCTGCAGGTAACACATTTTATTATCATTTTCCTTCTGATATTATGCCCACTTGTGCATGTTGTGTAAGAGAATCATCTGCAAAAGAGATAGGAATTGAAATGAGAATAATTATAATTCATAAATACTAATGATTCATAACATGAATTCATGATAGAGGTGGATACACCGTTACAAAATAGCATTGACATAAACGTTAAATTATGTTTTAGGCGTTTAATTAAAAGGTAATCAAATAGTATAGACCTCAAATATATAATTTTGATAAATCTATAAAATTTCTACCTAACGTTATCTCATAAAAAAGTTTAATCACTGTAAGCTTTTAAATAATTGCTTAAAATTTAGAATGAAGAAAGCTATGTCAGGCACCTGCTCATGTTGAAAATAAGAAATTAAAGAGGAAATTCATACTCATAACTTAAACTCAAATGAGAAGGACCAAATTAAACATATTATAATTACTAATTTATGATGCATAACTTTTCAAGACTGTTGAATGTATCCACTATTTTGTTCATGTAAAGAGTGCCTCGGTATCAAATGTCTATAACGGTTAATCTTCGAACAAAGCAACACGACGGGTTACAAGTGAACAGCAGAATCTGCTATCCTCTCCGGAGCACATGAAATTACCCACAGGTTTGGAAGGGTTATAGTTGCTTAGTCTTTAATTTGGTGTGTTGTGTTAAGTGGACTATTATTTGTCTGTTGGTCCTTTTCTTTGTTAGCGCATGCGTTATCAGTGTATTTCCGACTTATGGGGTTGAATGTCTGCCTGGTATCGTTTGCCTCTCTTTAACTGTTATATCAATATCATTCTACGTTTATATATATGTGGTCAGTAGAAAACAAACACATCATTATAACATGCAAGAGACGTGTTGCTCGTGTTGGTTACACTTTCAGTAGATGTTTTATTTCTAAAGTTTATACGATATTCGATTCGTTGGCACATTCTGGACTACTCAAACGATTCCCACTCATGCCTATTGACTTTGTCAAGTTTTATATGCTTCTGAGTTACAAAATTTATATTTGACTATTTCATTTGAACGTGTATATCATACATGTGATAGGACTAGCTGTAATACAATTAACGGTACCAATTTTCTTGCACCAGATGCGCATTTCGACAATACATGTCTCTTCAGTGATGCTCGCGGCCAAAATATTTGAAATCCAAAGCTTATATAAAAGATGAAGAGCTATAATCCAAAAGGTCCAAAAAAGTATAGCCAAATCCATAAAAGGAATCAGAGCTTTGCACGAGGGAGATACATTCCTTAATTTATAATAATTTCTGTAACTTACTGTATTGTTTTATAACTGACATTGAACCCAGAATGGACTATAGACGCATCAGAATAGAAGGTTATGATCATCGTATTGGAAGTTGAAGTAAATTCTATGCCTTCTTTGGGTCCTCCCGTTAAAAATTCACCAAGTACTGTACCGCCGGAAATCTTACCATCATATACCTAATCAAAATAATGTATTACAAATAACTAATAATGTTTTAGTATCTAACTACATCGACAGGTCACTAGAACTGGACGATATTGATGTATTACAACACATGTTTTTGCATAAACATGTACATATAGTCGACTGTCTTTTGCACTGACTTTCGCGACGTGTACCACTAGATGCACGTGATTTGTTTGAATCCTTTGCAGAGCATCTTTAATCAACCGATACTTCAATCCATTTATTTTGTTATATAGATACATACACTTATCACTAAATACTATAAGTGACTTTCATTAAACCGGAAGTGGCAAATTATTCCTGGCTTTTAGGCAAAAGTATATAGAATATATAGAAAATATATATTGTTTGGAATCAGTGTGAAAGAAGCTTTCCTATGAGACCAGAAGTGACATTTCCCTCACCCAGAGTAGCTAATTATCTTTCTTATTTCACTTAAAAGTAAAAAAGTAAACATCTTTTATCGTATCTGTTTGAAGAAACCGACCTCATTTTCTAAGCAAGAACATAGCGGCCTTAAATACAAACATTTTAGGGTTATAAGGTTAACAGTTTATAAGTTAACAACACATACCGCCAAATTTATTTGGTTAAGGTAGATAACTTATATAATATTTCATCGAATCGCCTCGATTCAAATTTAATTTAGCTAAAAATTCAAGAGGATGAAACGAACAATTTAAGAAAAGAATCTGTCCATACTTTTTTTGTTACGAAGGAAATGCACACATTTAATTAACAGTGAATAGGAATATAAGTCTTACATAGAAACGTGTTCGACTTAGTATGGGTGAAGATAAAAAGCACATAAACTGTAAAATAATATATATAAATATCTGAGAGACATATTGTGAAACAAACATTTTACGCGAGAACAAACAACATGTTTTTCTACCAAAAATGGAAAGACCTCATAATCATAACAAATATAATAGGTCTTTCCACAAAAAAGTGAAAAGACCAAATAATAATTATTATGAAAACAAATACAAAAGGTCTTTCCTTAGAAGCGTGGATATACCTAATAACATTACTAGCAAGACTTTCACTACATTTTAGATTAATTGAATATGTGTATACCACTACGAAATCACCATAGTTCTCAATGTGAAAACTTGTGAAGTTCAACATTACTCTTGAACCTTCCTTAACTGTTACGTTGTAAATACAGTTATGGTTATTGCATTAGTTTGATGGATATCGATTTGACGCGAAACTTCCATCTGGTCCATAAAATGTTCCACCACAAGTACCTGTCATAGTAAATAATTCAGATGTGAATTAGTAGAAATCTAGTATCGACGTAAATAGCGGTTGTTCAATCATTATGGACTACTTTGTATCTAATTAAAGTGTGTTTACCAATGGAGTAATCTTTCCATGTTTATAAATATCATGTTCTTTAAAATATTTAACATGTACAATATTGGACTATTTGTATGTGTAACTGGGAAACCGTTTTCTTTAAAATTAAATTTTGTAAACGAAATGAAATGTGCTTGTTTAAAAAAGATATCTTCTTTAGCATGTGTTAATTAAAGTATGACTGTAGGTGTCATACCACCAATTACTCCCTCAAATTTAGAACGTATGTGAAAGTAGGCCTACTCAAACAAAAAATAGTGCATTTGATGTAATTTTTTACTTAAACTAACCGACAAATTGGCAGAAATGTAACTTTTGGTGAACGAGAAATATATTAAGACCATTTTGAGCTAAAATTTACTTGTTTATGAGTTTGCATTCAAAATTGAGGATTAATGCACTCCATAGTATACTAATTTAAGATTTCCCGAAAACCAGGGGTTATTTCTAGTGGTACCCCTATTCGGAACACCTTTTCTTTTTTATATGATTTTAAACACCTGCTGAAAATTGGCATCTAGAAAGCTGATACATGTAGGATTCAGGATATACCTGGTTTCTAAGAAGTTAAACTTAATGTAAAATCTTTAGAAAGCTGTGAAAATTGTAAAATTTGGTTGAACAGATTGGGACTTTTAATTGGTGGTATGACACCTTTAAGCAAAATGCGGTGAAACATCAAAATCAGAAAACAATTGTTTTTATTTGTCTTAACTGATAATTTGAGATAATAGTAGCCACATTTCAATCTTTTTTGGGAGCAAAATGTCACATATTGCAATTTTAGAGCCTAAAACTTGAGTTCGTGCTATTTTTAGCTTTTCCCATCCTGACAATATGCTCTTATATAAAAAATGTCCTAAATAATGTTGTAAATGCACAGAAAGTTATTCTGTGGTGTTAAACATTGAAAGATAAGTTGTTTACTACCCCCAAACAAATTTTGTCATGCAGATTTAATGAAATTATTTGATTTTTACCCCTTATATCATTGCGTCATACTATGTACTTGGCAGGTAGAATAGCCTAATGTAAACACTGCAGAAACTCACAGAAGTACCATTTATTATTCCAAATGAAATTTTTATATCTTAAATTTTATTAACTGAAGTAAATAAGCACAGTTAAATGACCATGACTGCACTTTTGATCAATTTGTAGTACTTTACTGACACCAGATGAACAAAAGGGGGGGGGGTCAATATTCCTTGATCTTCAATATCTTGGATTTTTTACTAAATTCATTGCAAAAATTGTGGAAAGTCTTTAAAAAGAAGTAGAACAAACAAGGAAAAATCAGCAAAAACTGATCTTGATATTGAAAGTTTATATTCCTGTAGCCCAAAATGAAATTTTCAAGTATTTTCTATCAAAGTCATACATAACAGTCAGTTTATATTGAGCTGTGAAATTTTTAATATGAGTTGTATAATGCTCAGATAAGCTGTTTTTAACTACAAATTGACTAAGGATTAAGAATAAAGCAAAATAAAAGATTTCTAATCAACTTTTTTGTCTCTTTAGGTGTCATACCACCAATTACTCCCTCAAATTTAGAACGTAGGCCTACTCGGACAAAAAACGAGAAATATATTAAGACCATTTTGAGCTAAAATTTTCTTGTTTATGAGTTTGCATTCAAAATTGAGGATTAATGCACTCCATAGTATACTAATTTAAGATTTCCCGAAAACCAGGGGTTATTTTTAGTGGTACCTCTATTCGGAACACCTTTTCTTTTTTATATGATTTTAAACACCTGTTGAAAATTGGCATGTAGAAAGCTGATACATGTAGGATTCAGGATATACCTGGTTTCTATGAAGTTAAACTTAAGGTAAACTATTTAGAAAGCTGTGAAAATTGTAAAATTTGGTTGAACAGATAGGGACTTTTAATTGGTGGTATGACACCTGTAATATTGTTTTTCTGACCATGAAGAAATACATCAAAAATGTGGTGCACACTGATTAACCCGCGTAGCAGAAAAAATATAACAGTTTTTCTTATAATTCAATTCTTAATTCCAATAATGAAAAAAAAACTAAGATTACGTCACGGTCACATGACAAAATAATGTTTATGAGCTGATAAACAAAACGACGGCAGCTAATCAGAATACGTGTTACATCCAAAGTTAAATTATTATACGATACAACTTATAAAAAATGTGTTACATACTATGACATGCACAGCATCTGTTATTATTGAAAAAAGGGCCTATGCCTGTATCTTCTTCATTTACACACACCGGTTTACTCAATCCGTTAATATTATTACATAGGGTATACTGACGTGTATCTAAGAATAGATCAGAAAGAGGAAAAACAGAATTACATATAAATTGTAAGCTTCACTAGTTTATAGATTATTACAAAGAATGATATTGTTACAAATATCTGTATGCACGTTTTTTACTGCTAATCGTATTACTATCTTCAAAAACACATTTAAATCTGCTTTTATTTTATAAATCTGTTAAAAAATCTACGTTATTATAATTTTTTCTAGGAAAACGCTGTTCGCGCAAATTCCTTGACCACTTCTGTTAGTCTGAGTTCAATTGTATATACAGTAAAATATGTATTGTCGGCATCCAATTGGTCCGAGACCACAATTAGTTCGTAGTGCATTTCTTTAGAAACATAAGCATGATAAGTGAAAATTAAAAAAAAAAAAACACCTGCGCTTGCTCAATTAAATTTTTACAGTGTGCTGTTCTACTTTTTAGACAAATTGTATCAAAATTATAGAAAACTTCATCGGCTCTAACTCAAAATATGGACAATTTTATGTTTAGGGCGTCTCGAAATCTTTTGACAGCTTCCGAAGTGATAATTTAAACCTGTTTCAGCTGAACAAAATCACCACTTTCCTTTAAAATGTTGGACCCACATTTTTTTACATTCCCCCCCCCCTTCTTGCAATTTGAGGCATAAAACATGGAGACATAAATTTGGAAGGGTTGTAAACACATTGGCAAGTAACCCACTGTCAACACTAGGGACTACATTCGTGAACAACGAAAATCTAAGGACAACAATTGTGGTCTCTGAACAATTGGCAAAAAAATTAAAACTTCATAATAGACAGATTAACATTATGTTGATTAAACAAATAAATAGATATAGGAAGATGTGGTATGAGTGTCAATGAGACGATTCTCTTTACCAATAACAATTTAGAAAAGTAAACCATTATTATAGCTCAATGTACGGTCTCCAACACGGAGCATTGCCTCACATCGAACAACAAGTCTTGAATTGTTTGAAATTTTCGGAATTGAAAAGAAATTTTTCTCGATATATTTGGTCAGGTTTTTGTTCTGTGTTACATATTCCATTTTCAATTCTTAATTTTATATTATACATGTAGTTAAATAATGTGTTTTCCGTAGTTTTGCCAAACATCTGAATAATACTTATAGAAAACTTGCAATAAAATGTATTTTGGAAATTTTAATTCGTTGTTTACACTGTAACACTTACTCTACGAAAATTGGTATTCGTGTTTATCAATAACCTAAAATCAATCAACAGTTACATGTTCATGCAGTTTACATACCATCACAAGGAGTTGGTTGGCAACATCTATAACTGTGGCGACAACATCGACCTGTGTCTTCTTCATCTACAGCACACGTTTGTTTACATTGTCCACCTCCAGCCTTGCATTGACGTTCATCTAGATATAGATATTTTAATCTGATTATTAAAAAATACCATGTTCGGACTGAACAAAAGTGTCATTGTAGTTTTTAGCACTGAGTCGACACCCATGCGTGGTACTTCCTATTTTCAAAAGAGTTTCATTTGCTTATAAATGACTGTTTGTTTTTTTATAATTGCGCTTATAACTTTTTCATTAGTGTAGAAAGCAGGGTTCCAATTTCTTGTAATTGAAGTTGACCCGAAGCCAATGTTCCTTTTGTTTTATATCTTTTCATTATGTCATATAGTAGATGTGACTGCTGTATCCATATTTTTTACCTGTTTAGCTATTATGTCTTTAAGTTAAGATAAGGGATGTGCAGGGGACTGTCAGTGAAGTAAGAGGTTTAGTTAACTATAAAACCAGGTTAGATCTGCCATTGTGAATTGTTTCAAATTAGGAATATGACAGTTGGTATCCATTCATTAAGTGTTTTTGTGTGTTTAATTTTGTCGTTTCCTGAAGGACTTTCCTTTAGGAAGTTGATCCAGTCAACCTTTATTTTCTCGTTTATTCAATGGTCAGTGGTTGTCGATTGTTTATGTGTAACGTAGTTGTTTTTCGTTCATTTTTTAATATAATTAAGGCCGTTAGTTTTCTCGTTTGATTTTTTTTACATTGTCATTTCGGGGTCTTTTATAGCTGATTATGCGGTATGGACTTTGCTCTTTGTTGATGGCCGTATGGTGACCTATAGCTGTTGTTTCTGTGTAATGTTGGCCTCTTGTGGACAGGTGCCTCATTGTCAATCATACCACATCTTATTTGTTATAATTAATTTTCAGTTTTGCAGCTTTTGTACAATGCGATCAGACAGAAGTAAATTGAATTTTAAGAATATGAAAAGGGAATAAATTAGAAAATTATACTCTTCAACTGACTATTTAGAATTGTAAAAATTAAATAAGTCTGAAACAAATTTTTATTAGTTGTTAACAGAAAAAGTTTAAAGTAAACAATATCGTTTGAAATTAGATATTAAAAAGCATATACTAAAAGTTGTCTTTTATATTAAAAACCAGACTTTAATAAACTTGAAATCAATTAAAAAAAAACTTTATTTTACATGCATTAATGTATTAATATACAGTCCGCCAAAAGTTAAGCACCACCGAAATATAACTGGCAATATTTTTTTTAACTATTGCGAAAAAATATTAATGTTTGGTGTTATGAATTACCTTCAACATACACTAAGAAAATCAATTACGACCAAAAAGATTGAACTCTGATACAGCAATCAAGCAACCTCTTCAAATATCAAATGTCATCTGGGCGTTTACAAATACACAGTTTCTCCAGGTGGTCGTGTAAGTGTTCTTGCATTGGTCAGTTGACTTCTCAGAGGCAACTGAAGAGCAAGTCTTGGTGTATAGAGACCGGAAGGCACTCCACCGTCAGGTTTTAATGGGATAATGACTATCTATGCTTGAACATAAGAAGCTGACAAAACACTCATTGTTCAGATGGTAGTCAGTTTCTTTTACTGCCAGTAGACGCCAAAATACGAATTTCGCGGGGAAACAAAACGGCCTATGACCAAAAACAATGTTTGCACAAGGACTGCATTCAGTGCTGGAGGTGTTCCAGTACGGGGTTGCTTCTTATACCGTTATAAGCTGGGTATGCATGTTCTGCAGGTTGGCATAAACGGACAGACAAACAGAGATTTGAAGCCTTTAAACATTGTAGTCCCTCATTTTGATAATCCCCAACTTGCGTCTACATTGCCAAGACTCGTGTACATGGACGACAACGCTAGAACACACAGAGCAAGGATTTTCAACCGAGTCCAAAGAGCAACAAGCCATTTTCACTATTTTTAGCCGTCCATGTCCCCATACATAAACCCTATCAAACATGTCTGAGATGCCATTAGCGGAAATCTCAATCACAGAGATCCACCTTCACAATATTTTGTCGATTTAAAAGTGGTATTTGTTATTTAATGCAACAGATTTCCTAAACTAAAGCTTGAAGGCTTATACCGAGAATGAAACGTCGTGTTTTGAAACTCTACCGGAAGTGAGGTTGTTATGCATGCTATTGACTCAAACGTTGTCATTAAAATTGCCAAACATACCAAAGCTTATGTGTAGAAAGTTTTAATAATATTGGGTGATCATTTTTTGTGAAAAAATAAAATCAAAGTGAAACTTAAATTCTGTTTCTGAATTCAGTAATTTGCACTATTTCTATGAACGGATAACCTACATGCATAGAACCTTCATAAGTGACTAAAATTATATTTCTGGTTTGTTTATGGTATACATTAGCAATATTGCTATATGATTGTTTTATTTTTTTCGTGGACAAATTGATTTTTTAAATTTAAAAAAAAACCTGTGCAATCAAAACAGGTGGTGCTTAACTTTTGCCGGACTGTATATATCAAAACCACATAAACAGAATAACAAAAAATATTACAATAGAAAAATGCTTGCCCCAATTTTACAATATTATTACATCGGTAAAAAAGTCTTACTTTTAGCTTGATGAGTTGTCACTGCTTCAGCACAAACAATGAAAAAGACAAAAACAAATACACATTTCATCTTGGTGTTATGTTGTTCGACTCAGAACATGTGAATGCTTAGTAATGTGTTAACGACAATATATATATAGTGTTGATTGCTTGTTTCTCGTGTAATAAAAGTACATATATATCAACGTAGAATGCTATATTTATATTTGTTGTTTCAATCTGTTGCATATGTAGAGAAAAATGTATTCATTTGTATTCAGACATTATTTGTAAAGTTTAATCAACTTTAAAAGTTGCAATACACTCGATGACACATGCATTAGCACTTTTACAACTTTTAAGATGTTTTCACAAAGCAAGATTCCTGAATCGACAAACTAGTATTGTACAGTAGTTTCGATTATTTGATAAAATGTATCCTCAACACCTAGGATAGAAAAATTAATGAGAAATACGCAAATATATTTTTAACTTAGATGTTATAAACAATACGTTGATTTGTTTGGATACAAAATCAATTTTATTGCAACTTATTCATTTATTATGTCGTCATCGTCATGTGTTCTACGCCAACATACATTGTTGTCTTAAGGAAGTTCGCTACTCACTTTCAAAATAAATAGCTTTTCATAAAACTAGTATATATTGATAGGGGATTCATTAAGGTATCAAAAATCACAAACGTCAAATGTGCTTGTTTTCGTGATATCAGCTATTGAAATTGTGACGGGAAAATGTTATCTCTTGAATTTACATAATTTTATCATTGACAAGTTAATGTTCTTAAAAACTATTAGAAAATAAATAAGATAGTATAATACATTTGCAAATGGCTTATAATTATACATGTAAAAGATTTATAAAAAGACAAATAAAGGTCAATGGGCAATTTTTTGAAGGCATTCAAACAAATAAAATCAGAGGATTTCGAAATTCTGACAAAAACTCCAAAACATGACAAGCGAACATCCTTAGCATGACATTTTCGACTAACTCTAAATATACTTCGATAGGAGAATATCAAAATAAATTCATGAATCATACCTACTCACATCATATATTTGATGAGTAATGCAAGAATTGATAGGCAAGTGCAAAGTTAATAAGTTATTATTTAACATTATGTAAGGTTTAGTAGTTGTAAATTGTATCGAGAAAAATGTTTTAAGCACACATATTGTTTATGTACTCAAAGAAAAAAAATCGAATGTTCATAAAAACTGGCAACATCAAATGCTTTATATTTGTTTTGGATTGTTGACTGTTTCAGGTTTAATCCACTATTTTAAAAATGCCTGTACCAAGTCAGAAATATGACAGTTGTTGTCCATTCGTTATAAGTATCTTATCATTTGATTTTGCCATTTGATTAGAGACTTTCCCTTTTTAATTTTCCTCGGAGTTCAGAATATTTGTGATTTAACTTTTATTCAAGTGTCACCCTTTGAACTGAGTACATGGATCACGCAGTTGGAGTATACCACCATAATCTGTCCATTTGCACTAGTGTATAGAAACAACATGAAACTCATATATTTTAAAATTTGTCAGATATTCGGAATACTTTTGTCTTAGCCATGTATTACTTTTTCAAACGTTTCAACCGTCAGCACAGACTTTTCTTAAATCGAATGAAAATGAATAACTCAGGTTTTACAACAAACACATAAATAAATGGAAGACAAGTTGTATCTACTGTTAAATCTTTATTTGTTGGCTAGATGCTATCAATTTACAAATCCTCTTGTTGCCAAATAATAATATTTAAAATGATATTTCATGACGTTCTTACTACAATGTACTAGGTAATAATTTCGGAAAATGTTACTATCGCAATAAGTACGAAATAATTGATCATAATTAAATTTTCTGTTTCTTCCACATAACTGGACAATAGAATTTAAGGTCATTGATTTGGTTTATACAGAGAGCTATATTATATTCATTTCTTATCGTGTTTTGTCATCGCTGCGGCATAAACAACACAAACCTTATTTTTGTATAATTATCTTTGACTCTTGACATGACATTCATCAGTAATGACATTGATAATGTGATTGGAGAATGCGTCAAAGAGACAACAACCCTACCAAAGAGCTCAACCGGTCGAAGACCACCAATGGGTCTTATATACAGCAAGAAAATCACGGCAGTGTATTTCAGCGGGCACCTAAATACAACTGTGTACTAGTTCAATGATATTTGACGTCATATTAAACTCCAAAGTATATATTAAAAAAACTGAAATTAAAAACCGTAAAAGACTTTCAAAGGCTAGAGGCTCCTGAATTTAGAGTGGTGCAAAACATATGACCGAGCAAAACATATTTTGACAATGAGACATTATTCAAAAAGGAACAACAAACAGTTACTGACATGGCAGCTCCAGTTTATCAAATTGAACTGATTAAAATAATATGTCTTCATCGTAGGAATATCAAGCACAATCTCTCCCGTTGAGGATTTAGTAGTATATCATCATAAGATAAACGAGAAGAACATAACCCTTATCATACCAACAGTATCGTAACTATATCCCTTCTCAATGAGTTTGCTAATTTGGTTTGTTAGCTTTTGAAGCGAATGTCATTATGTAATAAATAATGACAAATTATATATATATATAAATATACTGCTGATCGCGGGTTTGTCGTGTATTTAAGGTGGTACCTAACACTACAGGGAGATAACTCTGTAATATTAGCTAAACGTTTTAATTACGTTGCATTGTGAAGGGAATGTAAAGCTTCTCAATGATCAAAATTAGTGTTTGTCAAACTGCTATATAACCAGTGTATTTTTTCTGATAAAACTCTTGGTTTAATTTTTTTGAATTTTTGATATTTTTGTAAAAGGGTCAAAGTAAATACTTTGTCAAAATTTTATGAAAATTAAACGAGCCAAATTAATTTTAGGGAAAGTGTTGGGTACCACCTTAAGGTATTATGTACCAAGATTTGTCGTTTCAATGTGTTGCTTAGACATGGAAAAACATGTATACATTTGTGTTCAGACATTGATTATTTGTTTTAAAGACTAACAAACTTTACAAGTTGCAATGCACTATACAATGCTATATCAAACATGCATTTGCACTTTTACAACATGAAAACATTTTTTTTATTAGTTGAATATTTGATCATTGTTGCCGTTAAATAATTTTTCAAGAAGATAGTATCCTCTCATTGTTATATTTAAAGTGGTTTATATTGGTTAAAAATATGTATAACCAATGCCTTGCATAGAAAATTAATTAATAACTTATCAATGCAAGATTTTGTTTTAATTGAGGTAAACAAGGGACAACATTTACCAGAAGGAAAGTCAAACTCATAGATCGAAAATAACGCCATGGTTAAAAAATAAAAAATCAAACAGACACATAATAGTACACACAATACACAACATTTAAAACTAACGAATAAGCAACACGAATCAAACTAAAAACTGGGGGTGATCTCAGGTGATCCGGAAGGCTAAGCGTTTCCTGCTTCATATGTGGCATCCATAGTGTTGCTAATGTTATTACAAACCCGGTAAATAGTCTTATTCGGTAAGTCACATTTGTGGTAAAAAGAGAAGTGATTTATAGTTTATGTCGTCATTATTATGTGCTCTACGTCAACACATATAATCAATCATAAGCCGTACATTTTCATAAATATTTTGATTACGTCATGTATAACCCAGGGAACGACTAAAATGCATAGTCATTTCTCCTACACGATATACTAGTATTCATTCATATATATTTTTCCTACGATGCAAAAAATTAGAAACGTGTAGAATAACATTTATTTAGGAATAAAATTGAGAATGGAAATGGGGAATGTGTCAAAGAGACAACAACCCGACCAAATAAAAAACAACAGCAGAAGGTCACCAACAGGTCTTCAATGTAGCGAGAAATTCCCGCACCCGGAGGCGTCCTTCAGCTGGCCCCTAAACAAATATATACTAGTTTAGTGATAATGAACGCCATACTAATTTCCAAATTGTACACAAGAAACTAATATAAAAAAAATACAAGACTAACAAAGGCCAGAGGCTCCTGACTTGGGACAGGCGCAAAAATGCGGCGGGGTTAAACATGTTTGTGAGATCTCAACCCTCCCCATATACCTCTAACCAATGTAGAAAAATAAACGCATAACAATACGCACATTAAAATTCAGTTCAAGAGAAGTCCGAGTCTGATATCAGAAGATGTAACCAAAGAAAATAAACAAAATGACAAGTTTGTATTTCTTATCCTTATCTTAAAAAAATGTAACAATGAAAATATGTTATATGGCTAATTGGTTGTGAAAATCTATGTAATTTAATACTCAGTCTCTGGACTGAGAGGGAAAATTTGTTAAAAAATGTAAAAAATGTCAATTTACCGAACCAGTGATTCATTTATCGGCCACATTTAAATTGAAGGGCATTTTTTTTAATTTATTTTCTGTATTCTGTATTTTGTAATTATATATCAGTAAGAATTAATAATAATCATTGTAATACATTGTTTGTAATTAAAAATCTCTCTAAGGGCGTCCTCGATTGACAATACAATTGGTCCGATACCACAATTGTCGTCCATTGATTTTCGTTGTTCACGAATATAGTGTTAATAGTGGGTTACTTGCCATTAATTTGTATACCCCTTCCAAATTTATGTTTCCATGTTTAATGCCTCAAATTGTAAGTAGGTAGGGGTAGGGGGGGGGGGGGTGAAATTACACTGTAAAAAAATGGGTCCAGAATTTTACAGGAAAGTAGTGATTTGATACCACCAAATCATGGTACGCCACATCCGGTTGCATACGAAAGTAGGTCTAAAAAAATAGTCCCTTGAATCTTGAATTTGACCGTTGTAGGTAATTAATCCTACATTTTATTGCAGTAAAACTATTTCTGTGTCATAAACATATGTCTTGGGTATTTCAAAACACCATTATTTTTTATTTGTGATTTCTATAGAAAATTTTGTAATCTTGAGGTTACATAGTGACTAAACCTTGTACACAGATAGAATAAGGGGAGAAATTTGATTGGTTATCTACCAATGATTGTTATTTTCTTATATGCAATGAAATGTCATGTGAAACTTTTTCTATAGAACTGGACAGGATAAATCTTTACTCATGCCAAGTATTTCTTTATTTGAAACAAAGATAAATTCTGCACATTTTTTTGAAAAGTGCAAATTTAACAAAGACTAATAGGGGAAAATCAATGGTGGTATTACACCTAATATGGGAAGCTGTTCATGTACCTATGGCCTTGTGAGTAATCTGATGTGTTAAAATTTCTTGCTATTTAAGTGAAATAATACAAAAAATAAAATATTCTCAGTGGATTGAGTCTCCAAAACACTTTTTATGAGAAAATTGTCTAGAAATAGGACTGTACCATGAATATTCAGTTGACAGAGCAAGTCATACTAAGTACATATATTTATTTTTTTGGAGGGGATGGTTTTTTTCTCCTTATTTCTTATATTTTGCTATGGTATAACATTTTCCTAGGTAATACTTAAATAAATATATAGTTATAAGTAGATGAAATTATGTTTAATGTTGTAACAACAAGTTATTCACTATTCCCTCTTTGGAACACGGCGTAAATTTAATTTTGACGTAAGAACTTATTGAAACCTCCATGGAGACAGTAAACTTTTATATGGATTGTTAATTCTGCTAAAATGCTTCAATTACTCATTTCTCATAACATTTCTACCATAAATGAGTGAAAGTTACCCCAATATTTTTATTTATTGGCTTGAAAAGTTGAAATTTTGAGAAAATGAGAGGTATAAATTGACCCAAAGAGACCTTATTTAGAAGACAAAGAGGTTTATTAGTGGTATTTTATCTTCCTGAAATCTTCTTGTGTATCATTTTCAACTGTTTGTAGGTAGATAAGATAGATATTTGATCATTTATTGGTCTACACTCTATTCTATCTTGATGCGGCTTGGTTTGGATTTGTCGAAGAAATTTTGCTCGAATCGCTGTAGATGTCGTCTTTCAATATACTAGATTTTTTCTCAAACTTTTGAACTGATTATGACAAAACTTGACAGAAATGCTTGAAATAACCAGTATTACAAAGGGAAAAAGTCACATTCAGTTTATTAAACAAAAAGGGCTTTAATATGAAAAAGGTTCAGAACTAGCACTTCGGAAGCTGTCAAAAGATTTCAAGACACCCTAAACACAAAAGTGTCCATATTTTCTATAATTTTGAAATAATTTGTCCCAAAAGTAGTGCAGCACACTGTAAAAATTTCATTGAGAAAGCGCAGGTGGGATTTTTTTAATTTTCATTTATGTTCTAAATGAAATGCACTACGAATTAATTGTGGTCTTAGATATAAAAGGTGAAGTCTGTAAATATAGATAGAATCTGTACTTTGGCTACTTTCCTTACTGATTTGGTTGTGTCAATTTGTCAAATAGCATGAAACTAGTCAAAATAGGCATTTTAGGGATTTTTCAATATTTATGCATACATGGCATCCTCACTTTCTATCTGACAGGTTTTCATGTGTCAATACTTGTTTTTCTATGCCTTTATCTAGTTTTTTACTTGTTTATGAACTCAGAATCTACAGAAAAGAAGATTATATCAGACAATTTGTGCAAATGTGTTGTATAAATGACCCTTGTCTAACGCCCTGTTTGGATGAAGCCAACAGTGGGGTTCTTGGTACATAAAATTTGAAGTCCACAATAAAGACCTCACTAAATTTGCATCAAAAGCACTTTACAATGTATATTGTACCTGTTCCATTTTACATAATACATGTATCTTTCTTTTTTTCTGTAGGATAGCAAGTGGTTTAAATATAAGCCTGTTGAGACTAAAATTGCATTCAAGTTTTTCACTAAAAGGGCAAAAATCTTAGTATCAGTCCATACTGTCTGCAAGAAAAGTTAATTGCAGGAGCCTTTTTTGTGCTCAGATTTGTTGTATCATGTCACATGAGTATAGAAATGATAAAAAAGACACTTTTTTTATTTCTTATAGCCTCAATATTCCTATTTTTATTTAAATATGTGGCACGGCCTAAATTGATCTTTATTTTTCCCAGTCTTACTTGGCTTAAGACCCTTTAAAACTAATATGATATGATAACTTTTCTTTCCATTTAAAGTACATTCAATACATATGTAAGGATTATTTATAACCAAAAAGCTTCACAAATTTAAAATTGCTTGAAAATATTACATCTTCATGTAAGGCCACCTTTCATTGAAAAACCTCAAAGATATAAATTTGACTTTTGAATAATTATGAAACTTACAATTTATATAAAAAACGAGAAACGATAGATATTTGTGCAAACAAATGCAGCAGATTTAAATGTGTTACTGGATATCAATCTTTCCCTTATCTGAAACAACAGTGTAAAAGAAAGACACATAATAAAATATCAATTGAAATGGCTTAAGTCAATCAACAGTCATAGTAAAGCAAACAAGTGAACGTACATTGAACGAATACATTTGATATGTACCGTATAGCGGGTTATTTTCGCGTGAGTAAAATTTTAGCTTATTTCGTGGATAGAACAAAATCGCCAAAATAAATTCCGCCAATACAAAATGGGCACATGCAAAGGTTTTGATAAAAGTTTTGAATCCGCCAAAATAATAACCGCGAACATTTATTCAATGAAAATCGCGAAATTTTACACCCGTGAAAATAAACCCGGTAATACAATGTTAATACACAATCATTAGAATAATATTATGGCCATAAATCGGACAAAAATAGATAGCTCCAGTGTTAGACATGATTGAAAAAACATTGACCAAAAAATAAGTAAATGGAAAACAAGTTTTTCACGATTGCAGGTGTTTCCACTGTTAAATTCCTTTTTTTGATGGGCAAATATTAATCTATAACTCCTCTAGATGTGAAATAAAATATAAAATGATTGGTAGTTTCTGCTTACATAAGGGAAATAAGAAGGAAAACGCATATACAAATAATTGTACAAAAGAGAGGCGAAAGATACCAAAGGGACAGTCAAACTCATCAATCGAAAATAAACTAAAAACGCCATGGCTGAAAATGAAAAAGACAAACAAACAAACAATAGCACAGACGACACAACACAGGAAACTAAAGAACAACAAACACCAACCTTATACACGAACCACATCTACAAAGTAGGTAAAATACCAGGAATTTAAATCATTAGAAAAAGCAGTGCAATTTGTGAAATTGATTTATATTCAATATTAATTCTGTGTTTTTCCAGAAAGGCAGGAATTATATTAATTTAAAATAATAATACAAAAAAATCCAATGTTCAATAAGATAGCTATACGAAAGTTTGTTTATTTTTATTTTAAAGCCGTATTTTTTAATTAGGTCATGATTTAGGGGAAGACTACCATCATGGTTTGATCAGAGTGCTTGACTATCAGTTCAATGTACGGTATACTAATTTTCGCGAGAGATTTAATTTCGCGACTTTCGCGAGAAGAAAAATAACGCGAATTTTAATAGTCGCGAATATGTATAACTTGGATCTTTTTCTATCTAACTACATCAAATAAATTAGAAAATCGCGAAATTAAATCGCCGCGAAGTGTATTAGAAAGGACTAAACGCGAAATAAAGTATCCGCGAAATTAAGTTGGTTTACAGTAATTGATCATGATTAGATTTGTGCATTTTACACATGACTGGAAAATAGAAATTATGATCATTGATTTTGTTGACACAAAGCAAAATATTGTTTAATTCTCATCGTGTGTTTTGTAAGTTCTTCTTTAATATGTTTAACAGGTAAGAAAACGAATTTTTATCTTTTTGGTAACGGCGAATATAAAACAAATTGATCATCAGTAGAACTTACTGCGGCCATGCATTCCTGAAAAGATATTATTCCACATGTGTACACAATGTCAAGCACACATACTTACCAATTGTTAATCCGCCATATTTTTAAATTGTAGTCCTGTATGTTAAAATATGTGAAGATGTTTATATATTTCAATATCATTAAGACTGTTCATTTGTTATATTGGTTGTGTGTTATCCTTTCAATAAATGTCTTATTTAGGTAGACGTCACTGTCACTGTATTAGAAAATGATAAGATGAACTAGGGATATTCAAATTTACTATCGCCTACGTTTATGTAATCGTTCCACTATACACGTTCGCTTAAAAACTTATAAAAGAAAACAGACTCATGCTTACACTTCCTATGTATCAGAATCTGCTTATCCTTCCTGAGCACCCGATATCACCCCCAGTTTTTGGTGGGGTTGGTTTTGCTGTTGCTTATAAAAAAGAAAATGTGGTATAATTTCCAATGAGACAACGCTCCACATGATTAAGATGACACAGACATTTACAACTATAGGTCACCGTACAGCCATCAACAATGAGCAATGCCCTAAAAGCTATAAAAGACCCCGAAATGACAATGTAAAACTATAGGCCTTATCTATATAAAACAAAATGAACGAAAACACGTTATAATATGTATAACCGGCAGTGTTATCATTTTATTAGATAGCCATTTCACTTTTTGTGCTGACATGAATTATCATTGATATGGTTATTATTATAAATTAACTGTTTACAAAATTTAGAATGTTTGAAATACTAAGGCTTCACTACCTCAGGCATAAATTACCTTAGCTGGATTTGGCAAAACTTTAAAGAATTTTGGTCCTCAATGCTCTTCAACTTTTTATTTGGCCTTTTTAACTTTTTTGGATTTGAGCGTCACTGATGAGTCTTTTGTTGACGAAACGCGCGTCTGGCATCTATACAAAATTTAGTCCTAGTATCTATGATAAGTTTATTAGACATAACACAATGTTTCTGTTTTTATGTCCCACCTATGATAGTAGACGGGTATTATGTTTTCTGGTCTGTGGGTCCGTCCGTCCGTCCGTTCGTCCTTCCGTTCGTTCGTCCCACTTCAGGTTAAATGTTTTAGTCAAGGTAGTTTTGAATGAAGTTAATGTCCAATCAATTTGAAACTTAGTACCCGTGTTCCCTATGATATGATCTTTGAACCTATTTCACGGTCCACTGAACATAGAAAATGAGTTTAAGTGGGTCATCCGCGTACTTGGGACAGATTATTGTTCCATATAATTTGCCCTTGCCTGTTAATTTAAAAATCACCTCAGGGAACAATTGCAAAACTGAAAACCTCCCTCCCGAAAAAAGAACGAATTAATGTTTGAGTCCTGGTTTAATTTAGTCTTCTAATTATTTTTCTTTTATTTTGGCTTTAGGTGACATTGGAGAATAAATGGACTGAGCAGAATATTATCAGGAATTGTTCTATTTGATTACCTGAAGAAGAAAGACGACTATGAGGTACCGGATCGACAGAATAAAATTAGGAATGATTCGAAAAAATAAAATGCAACATCCTGTGGATTCACAATCATTCGAAGGATACCAATGTTAAAGAATTTGTGAGTGGACGTTAATTAGACTTGTGACCAGGTTTGAATAAACATGAGCAACACGACGGTTGCAACATGTGGGGTAGGATCTGCTTACTCTTCCGAAGCACTGGTAGCATCCCCATTTTTGTGTGATATTCGTGTTACGTAGTCTTTGGTTTTCTATATTGCGTGTTTTTGTACTATTATATGTCTGTATTTGTTTTTAACCATGGCGTTGTCAGCTTATTTCTAAAAAAAATACTGTCCTTCTTGTATCTTTCGCCCCCTTTTAATAACACATCGTGTTCATTGATTTATGAAAACAAACAACTGTAACATATTGTTTAATATTTATTCCGTGTTGTGAACATTGTTTTTTTTTATATGGTTTCAATTATATTCTTTCTAACATAAGTCGATAATGATAATTTGGAAAACATATTCACAATATGTTCTGTATTTTTGATCAATGTTTGCTATGTATTTTTTTTTTTAATATCCAATTTCCATATGCATAAAAAAGAAGATGTGGTATGATAGCAAATGAGACAACTCTCAACAAGAGATCAAAATGACACAGAAATTAACAACTATAGGTATAGTCTGCTATAAACATGATAAAAGGTCCCGAAATGAAAATATAAAAGATTTCAAACGAGAAAACTAACGGCCTTATTTATTCAATATAATGAACGAAAAACAAATATGAAACACATAAACAAACGACAACCACTGAATTACAGGCTCCTTAATTGTGACAGGCACATACAAAGTGCTTTTAATGCCATCTTCAGCATGGTACCTCATTTTTGGATGCAGTCCTAACCTTGACAAAAGTAAACTTAGAGCAGACTTATTGACTGCTTTCTAAGTTAACTTGAGACTATTTAAGCAGACAAGCAAGTTTACTTCGTCGTTGGTGGACCAGACCTACGGTCTGTTTTTTTAGGACTGCTGCAGACCAGACCTGTGGACAAGCATATGGCAAATTTTGGGGTAATTTGATAATTTGCATAGCAGCCATTTTGTCTTATCATGACTACAGCCATTACAATAGGATAATATAAGCTCACTAAATAAAATGCCGATATGTCAATACCTATGTCGAATAAACCATTAGTTCGCATAAAGGTATATTGTACAGGTTTTTAGGCTTCTATCCATGTACAAATGGACATTGTCTACTCTGAAATCTTTCGGCCTTTTTGCTTTAAAAATCGGAGGCGTAACCATAGTATAATTGCTATATAAGATCATATAAAATGACGGAAAATCGTATAATAGCAAGATTCAAAAAAGAAATACATATGCGAGAAGATCTTGTTCATGATTTGTTCGCATATAAAGAAACACCTTGTAGGCTGAGTTTTAAAGTTAAATAACTTTTAACTTACCTTCTTTCTTACGTTTTCGGCCAAATTCTTTTAAAAACATGATGATTTCAACCTTCCGATTTCGTAAAAAATCAAAATTCAAGCATTTTTCCTTAAAATTACTCATCATTTTTGTAAATTTCCGCCAAACATTAGTTTTAACTACATGACGGAAAAGGACAAGACTATCCGCAAATCTAAAATAAATTATATTTTCAATCTTAAGCTAAGGCAAGTAATTTGATCAAAAGGGACAAAGTCACGTGTTGCAAATTATTTGAATAAAGTACCTTTGATTTTGCCATATGAGGCTGCGTTTTACTAGTCCTGAGGACAGGTCTGCCTCAGACCAGACCTGCGGACAGATTTGCTCCTGACCAGACCTGTTGACAGGTCTGCTTCTGACCAGACCTGTGAACAATTCTGTTTCTGACCAGACATGAGGACAGGTCTGCTTATGACAGATTATCGTCTTTAAGAGTTTTCATATCAGACTTCAGCTTTAACTAAAATATGTCAACAACATTCGCATTGTTTTTCCCCAGATAGCAAATGTCTTTGCTCGCTAGACTAGATATTAAATTATATATCAACAACATTCCTTTGTTTATTTGGTATATTCTTATATACATAAAACAACGGCTATACAATCGCATGCAGCTATCATAAGGGAAATGAGAGTTGTTGTTTGTTTATTAGAAGGCGGATTGACAATTGTCCAATGCATTGGAAGAATAATCTTATAATCATGGGATATCAACATCATTGTCGTTCCCAGTTTTCTCTTCCTTAATTTTACTTTATGCATTCATACATGCATGGATTCCCATTGTTATTCAACTTGTTTGCATTTGATTTACTATTCTATTTTTCCGCAGAATATTCTAACGACAGTTGTACAGTGTCTGGATACATACGATGTGGTAAAACTAACAACAGTCTCGTCAAATTCGTCAGATTTGTCGAGAGATTTGTCTTTGCCGCATTTGATAAATTGATGTATGGGACGTCCCAAAATTATACCCAATGTACATGTGCACTTGAATGAAATGGTTAACTACAAACAAAATCAATCAACCAATATTATAGATTAACAGTAAACTATTCCCAGAAGAGAACCTCATATACTGTTTTTATAAAAAAAAAGTACAAATAAATTCAGACATGTCAGTGTTGGTACATGGATATCATGCGGTCTTATACTTTTGTTATACACGCCATCCTGAACTACTACAGTGTATCTAGTGACTGTAACAATACTATTAATATTTCAATATCAGAATTTAGTCAGAATCAATTTAGATATACCTGCACAACCAAAATGTATTAATAGATTACTGATGTAGCATGCGCAGTCTCTTGTTACCATGTAGATATATAAATACGTAGAATGAAATTGCCTTTGTGTTCATCGCCTCATACCATTCCGAAACATGGTATCAGATGTGCTAAAAGAAGCGCAGTAACGAGAAAAGACAATAGGCCGACTTCTGGACAGAATAAATTAAATCAGGGAGTACATATATATCAATAACACTGCCTATCGCAATTGACCTCGTTCGTTTTCTTTGTCTATATAACGTAAACAATGGAGAAACTGAACGATTTAACTTAGACGTTCATGATCTTGCCGATGCATGGAAGAAATGGAAGGAATAGTTTAATCTATATATCGATTTGGTAACGGACGGTGAGGACAAGCAAGCAAAGATTAAACTGTTTCAGTATTTAGTCGGTACGAGAGGCCGTGAGATCGACTTTACAATGATATTCGACCAAGAACCGCAAAATAGGACGCTAGCAATGGTCCTACAGGCGTTTAATTGGTATTTTAATCCAAAACAAAACGAAACTGTAAAAAGATACAGATTTAACATGAGGAACCAGAATAAAGATGAGACATTTGACAAGTATGTTATCGAGTTGAAAATATTAGCAAAGACTTGCAACTATGGAGTACTGCAAGAGTCACTAATCAGAGACAAAATTATTTGTTGTATACAAGATTCACACCTAAGAGAAAGAGAATTAAGAGTTATAGACTTAGACCTGCCAAAATGTTTGCACATTTTAAGAGCAAAAGAACTGTATAAGGAGAGAAAAAGACATTAGACCACCCAGCTTATTCAGACTTAGAAGTACATGGTGTCAAACACAAACAAAGAAATCCTAATTATCAACAGCAAAGGCAATATACACATAAAACTAAACCATCTTATGCACAAATATCCTCTACTTGTAAATACTGTGGTAGAAAACATGAATTTAACAAGGCAAAATGTCCCGAAGGAGTGTAGGAAATGTGGTAAAGCAAATCATTTCGAAAGCATGTGCAAATCAGCAAAAAAATCAAGGCAAAGACGTCAACTAGGACAAAGAGTACGAGCAATATCTGAAGAGTCTGACGAAAGTAATGATTATTTTGAAATAAACACAGTAACATTCACCAATGTAAACTCTGTTAAAAGAAAAGCACAGTTGGCACATTTATGCATCGATGAAAATAATAGGCAAGAATGAGAAAAGCAAATTAACAAGATTTCAATTAAACAGTGGAGCAACATGCAATATGTCCACTGCAAGAACATTGAAAGAGCTTGATGTTTATCAATTACAGAAAACAAGTCAAATACTAACAATGTACAACAATACCACAGTAAAACCGATAAGAACATGCATTCTAAAATTGGTGAATCCAAAGAACAATGATAAGTTTAAGGCAGAATTTATATTAGTAAAAGATGGCCCTTTGACGCCGTTATTAGGTAGCAAAGCAGGGCAAGGTATGAATTTGGTAACTGTAAATTATGAAAATATTAAAGCAGTGAGACAATGTGCACTTTCTAAACCCCTTTCAAAAGAAATAGTTATGAAGGAATATGCAGACATATTTGAAGGGACTGGTAAATTGAAAGGAAAATATCATTTAGAATTGGACAATACTGCAAATCCTGTAGTACATCCGCCAAGAAAAATATCTGTCGCTATAAAAGAGAAGCTTCATTCCGAATTGGAAAGACTGAAAAAGTTAGAAATTATAAAACCAGTTTCAACGCCAACTCCGTGGGTTTCAAGTTTGGTAACTGTCGTAAAACCAGACAAACTTCGGATATGCATTGATCCGAAGCATTTAAACCAGCCGTTAAAAAGAAGTCATTATCCGCCAACTATCGATGATTTACTACCAGAACTGAGTAGAACAAAGGAATTTAATGTCGTTGATGCTAAGAATGGATTTTGACACGTGTTATAGGATGACGAAAGCTCGTTGTTGACAACATTTAACACACCGTTCGGACGCTACAGATGGGTTCGAAAGCCGTTTGGTTTATCTTCTGCACCGGAAGAATATCAACGAAGGCAAGACCAAACTGCTGAAGGTTTGCCAGGTGTACGAAGCAAAGTAGATGATATTCTTATCTATACAGAAGAAGGAGCCAGTGATGATCACGAAAGGGAATTTTGGGCTTTAATGGAAGGTTGTCGGGGAAAACACTTAAAACTTAACAAGGAAAAGTTGAAGTTAAAATTATAGGAAGTTCGATTCATAGGACATCTAGTCACCAGCGAAGGTTTGAAGCCGGATCAAGAAAAGATTCGAACCGTAATACATATGCCAAAACCGACGGATGTTTCCGGTGTAAGAAAAGTTAATGGATTTGTATTATATCTAAGCAAGTTCTTACCAAAACTTAGTGACATTTTTGAGCCACGTCGAAAGCTAACTTTGAAGGACTTTGAATTTTGTTGGATTGAAAATTATGATAAAGCACTTGAAGAAATCAAAAGACTAGTGACTGCTGAGCCAGTTTTAAAATATTATGATCCTAAACTACAGCTAACAGTTCAAAGCGATGCATCACAAACTTGACTTGGTGCTGCAGTTATGCAGGAAGACAGACCAGTTGCAAATGCGAGTAGAGCTCTCAATGATACCGAAACAAGGTATGCTCAGATAGAGAAGGAACTATTATCAGTCATTTTCGGACTTGAAAAATTTCGCTCGTATACATATGGTAGAACAGTAAACGTTATATCTGAACATAAACCTCCCGAATCAATCATGAAAAAGCCACTTCATGCTGCACCAAAGCGTTTACAACGTTTGTTGTTACGTTTACAAAAGTACGACATAATCCTGCAATACAGACCAGGAAAGGAGATGTACTTAGCCGATACTTTAAGTAGAGCGTACTTAAAAAAGACTTCAGATTCAAGTAACACAACAGACGAAATCGAAAGTATCAACATGATAGATGAGTTGCCAATATCTGAAGAGCGAATTTCTTAACTTCAAGAACATACTAGGAAGGATTAACAAATGCAAGAACTGGAAGGTTGGCCGAGTAACTAATGGAATGTACCATCGAATGTATCAATATATTTCGACATTCGAGATGAACTGACATTACAAAATTGTCGTTTATGCAAAGGAGAGAGAGATATTATTCCTCAATCTCTAAAAATTGAAATGATTAAAAAGACTCATTCATCAAACATAGGAATAAAAGGTTTTTTACGTAGAGCACGTGAAACTTTTTATTGGCCAGGAATGAATGCCGAAGTTAAAGATTTCATACAGAGATGCGAAACATGTCGAACATTCGAACGTAAACAACAGAATGAGACACTTATATCACACGAAATACTAAGACGTCCATGGTCAAAAGTAGGAATCGATCTAATGACATTTCAAAGTAAGAACTATCTAGTGACAGTAGATTACTATTCTACTCTTGCGCTAACAGTTATCAGAACACTCAAAGCTCAGTTTGCAAGGCATGGTATACACGATATGTGTTTTACAGACAACGGTCAACAATTTGACTGTGGAGAGTTGAAAAGTTATCAGACTTTAGGAATTTAAACATGACACTTCATCTCCATTGAATTCTCAAAGTAATGAAGAAATGAAACAAGCAGTATAAACGGTAAAAATGTTAATGAAGAAATGAAAATTTGACAAAAAGGATCCATATTTAGCATTTCTCGATTTTAGAAATATACAAGCAGTATAAACAGTAAAAAGGTTAATAAAGAAATCAAAATTTGACAAAAAGGATCCATATTTAGCATTTCTCGATTTTAGAAATATATACCAACAGAGGGTTTTGACAATAGTCCAGCTTAAAAACTCATGAACAGAAAAGCTAGAACACTTTTACCAACGAAAGAAAGTCTTCTGAAACCAAAAGTGGTTGATCCGAATCAGGTACAAAAAAAATTAACAAAGCAAAAACAAAAGCAACAATTCTATTACAATCAAGAAACAAAGATTTACCGATGTGAAAGAATGGAGATACCGTAAGAATACAACCGTCAAACTTCAACAAACAGTGGAAGAAAGGGACTATCAAACAACAGGTCAACATCAGATCGTACGAAGTTAATGTTGGAGCGCGAACCATACGTAGAAATCGTCGCCAACTTAAACACACACTAGAAGACGTTACTAATGAACCAACAGAAATTGAAAAAGACAATTCCGACTCTGAACATGGAGAAATAAACAATCAAGACAATCGTGAAAATGCGACAGAAATGGAAACTGCGTAAGAAACACCGATAATGACACGATCAGGAAGAGTTGTAAAGCCACCAGCACGATTTAAGGATTTTGTGTGTGAGTATATCACAAGTGCGTACAGCGCATAATAATCCCTGAAGTGATCTCGTGTAAATAATATAAAATAGTTATATACTCGTCTATTAGCAAGAGAAGTAGTGTTTTCAAACAACCGCTAGGATTTATTTTATATACATGTATGCAAAGCGATCATTATGACAATATCTTTGACTTTAACTTCACATTTAGACATTAAATTTCCAAGGTGTCGAATATGACTTTAATTGGTTAAACACAATTTAAATGTAACATTAATTGGTAAAATAACTTTTATGCAAATATTTTATTCAAAGAAGAAGAGATGTAGCAAAACTATTAATATTTCAATATCAGAATTCAGTCAGAATCAATTTAGATATACCTGCATAACCAAAATGTATTAATTGATTACTGATGTAGCATGCGCACTCTCTTGTTTATCATGTAGCTAAATAAATATGTAGAATGAAACTGCCTTTGTGTTCATCGCCTCATACCATTCCGAAACTGTGACTGTTCAATATAATGAATACAGAAATGAAATGCTGACACTCTCAATTTATGTGGAATTTTTTTGGCATTGATTGTTTTCCAATATTACTGCTTACATTTGCGGTCCTACTAAAATGTGCACAGGAGCGCCAGGAGAAGACATACAGGCGCCAGTTACGTGTCAATATTTTGAATAAAAGGAGGACATTTGGCACCCTAAATTTATGCGAACATTATTTTTTAGTTATTGCAGTAGTGTATTTACTATACAGTCAGGTATATATATTTACATATTAAAGTGCACATATGGTCAGTTTTGGTCGATGCGGTCAAAAAATTTTGTTGTACAATTCAGCATGAGGTATCAAAACTACTGAAATTTTGTAACGCATCAATATTTTGAATAAAAGGAGGACATGCTGGCACCCTTATTTCATGCAAACAAAAATTTGTTGTTATTGTATTGCAATATTGCTCTCCATTGTATAATACATTGAATATTGACATAAAAAAATATGGATGATTTACTATACATGCTATACGGTTATATAGATTTACAAATTAAAGTGCACACATTATCAGTTTTGGTCAAAGCGGTCAAATAATTTTGTTGTACAATTCAGCATGAAGTATCGACACAACTTAAATTTTGTTACGCATCACTACTTTGAATAAAAGGAGGACATACTGGCACCCTAAATTTAGACAAACAAAAAATTGTCTATTTCAGTATTGGTGTCCATTGTATTATACATTGAATCCTGACATAAAAAATATGACTGATTTACTATTCGGGTATATAGATTTAGAAATTAAAGTGCACATATGGTCAGTTTGGGTCAATCGGGTCAAATAATTTTGTTGTACAAGTCAGCTTGAAGTATCAAAACAACTGAAATGTTGTTACGTATCAGTATTTTTTATAAAAGGAGGATATGCTTGCACCGTAAATTTATGCGAACAAAAATTGGTTGTTATTGTATTGCAATAGTACTGTACATTGTATCATACATTGAATCTTGACATAAAAAAATATGGCTGATTAACTATGCTGGTATATAGATTTACAAATTAAAGTGCACACAGGGTCAGTTTTGCTAGATGCGGTCAAAAAATATTGGTGTGCAAGTCAGCATGAGGTATCACAACTACTGAAATTTTGTTACATATCAATATTTTGAATAAAAGGAGGACATTCTGGCACCCTAAATTTAGGCAAACACAAATCTGTTGTTTTTGTATTGCAATATTGCTTTCTATTGTTTTATACATTGAATCCTGACATAAAAAATATTTACTATTCGGGTTAATAGATTTACAATTTTAAGTGCACATATGGTCAGCTTTATTCGATGCAGTCAAATAATTTTGTTGAACAAGTCAGCATGATATATTGAGGTGTCAAAACTACTGAAATTTTGTCACGTATCAGTATTTTGAATAAAAGGAGGACATGCTGCCATTTTTTTAAAATGCCTATGGGGGTTTTATTTGCAAGAGGACTCTTGTGGTCCCCAAAAAACCTTCAAGGGGGCCTCCAAGTGCATTTTAATGTTGTTGGTTTTTTTTGCTTCTTCATACTATCAATAGCCTAAAGCATTCATAAAATTAACTGTCATGTTTTAGATTATGGACAAAATTGCTCTTTCAAAATTTCCATTTAGAAGCCTTCATGGGGGAACTTCCGGCAAATAGTGCAGTTGGCAGGTATGATGCTGGCACCCTTAATTTATTATGCAAACAAAAACAAAAATTGTTATTGTATAGCAATACTGATGTCCATTGTATAATACATTGACATTTAGAATATGGCTGATTTATTATGCTGATTTATTATTAAAAATAGATTTACAAATTAAAGTGCACATATGGTCAGTTTTGGTCGATGGGGTCAAATAGTTTTGGTGTAAAGTCAGCATGAGGTGTTAAAACACACAAATAAATGGAAGACAAGTTGTTTACAACTGTAGTTGTATCCAATGTTAAATATTTATTTGTTGACTAGAAAATCCTCTTATTGTCATATAATAACAAAAAAGTGAGAAGGAGTTTTTCTTAAAGGATATTTCATAACATTCTTACTAGGTAATAATTTTGGAAAATGTTACTATTACTGTTGATTAATCAGACTGATAAACAATTATAAAATTGAGAATGGAAATTAGTACGAAATAATTGGTCATAATTAAATTTTCTGTTATTTTGCACGTGACTGAACAATAGAAATTATGAAAATTTATTTTGTTAGCTTTTGAAGTGAGTGTTGACATTTGCGAATGTCATAATGAATTAATCAATGACAATAAATGTATACTTCTGATCGTTGGTTTGTCGTGTATTTAAAGTACTATATACCATATTACGATTTGTCATTTCAATCTGTTGCTTAAACATGGAAAAAATGTATACATTTGTATTCAGACATTGATTATTTGTTTTAAAGATTAACAACTTTGAAAGTTGCAATGCACTGTGCAATGTTATATTAAACATGTATTTGCACTATTACAACTTAAAAAACAATTAAAATGTTTTGATTTGTTATATACCTGACCAGTGCTGTCGTCAATAGAAGTTTTCCAAAAGCAAGTTACCGAATTGTGGTATCTACAGTGATTTATATTGGTTAAAAAATGTATAATCAATGCCTTGGATAGAAAAATTGATTGAAAACGTATCATTGCAAGATATGTTTTTAATGGAGGTAAGACAAAGGGGGACAGATACCAGAAGCATAGTCAAACTCATAGATCGAAATCAACGCCATGGCTTAAGAATAAAAAGACAAACACACAAATAGTAATACACAAGACAAACGACAGAAAACTAAAACTTTAGCAACACCAATCCAACCACACACTTTGGGTGATCTCATGTGATCCAGAAGGGTAAGCAGATCCTGCTCCACATGTGCCATAAATCGTGTTGCTAATGTTATTACAAACCCGGTAAATAGTCTTAGTCCGTAGGTCCAATTTGTGGTGAAAAGGGAACATGGGGAAGTGAACTAACAAGTTACAAAACATATATTGATTGTGTTGATTGATAAAAAAAGCCATTGATTTATAGATTATTTCGTCATTATATTGTGCTCTACGTCAACAAATGTAGTTAATCATAAACCGTACATTTTCATAAATATTTTGATTACGACATGTGCAACTAATGGAGCGAATAAAATGCATTGTATTTTTTTCTACACGATATATGCATTCACCATATATATATATAAGAAGATAAAGAATCTGGGCTACACTTGATTTTGAATATTGTCAGATATTCGAAATCCTCTTGAATACATATATCTTGGACATTTAATTATATTTTTGGTGTTTTGATGCCACTTTAAAGCACCGCATTCGGCCTTTTTCGTGGCGATCAGTTTGTATTGGTGGTTGGAGCCGGACTGTCTACAGAAAACCACCGAACGTCGATAGGAAAAACTGACAATCCTAGTCAATTAAGAATTGCACGAGCGAAGTTCGAACTTACAATCTAAGAGTTGACTGGTTAGCTTATACCACTCGGTCACCGAACCGCCTTCATTTGTCATTCAAGTCAATCTACACTTAACATTAAAATTTTCGGTTTCGTTCTTAATCTACATCGCATCAATTGTTCTTATAAAACGTTCTGATATAGATGTAAGAAGATGTGGTATGATTGACAAATCGACATTTCTCACAATTTGTAAACAAAGCCATTATAGGTCTAACAGGAGGGAAAACTATAAAAGGCCTCAGAATTACAATTGTTAAACCAATCAAATAGGAAACCAACGGTATAATCTTTATACAAAATTAGAAACGAGAAAAATATGTGGAAACAAATGCAGCAGATTTAAATGTTTTAATAGATAATTTAGCCTTACCCTTATCTGAAACAACAGTGTAAAAGAAAGACACACAATACAATATCAATTATATATTATCGCAATCATGTGAACATACATTGAACGAATACAATTAATCTATAATACAAGACACAATGTTTACAAAATGAATAAAATATGCCCATAAGTCGGATGTAAATCCATAACTCAAGTATTACACATGATTGTAAAAACATTGACCAAAACATTCAAAACGAAAAAAAAAATGAAATCCAGTTGTTCACGATTGCAGTATTCCACTGTTTTAAATAATTAAAGTAAAACACGATAATGCAAATAAGTCATATTTAATTATAAAAAAAGAAACACAAACGTATTCTCACTTTACCTTTACGGTTTTATTCAAAATCAAAATTAACTTTAACAAAGGCCGTAACAGCACATCAAGAGCTCAAATCAATTGTTTTTTTCTTGAACAAATAGAATAAATTTTCATAAAAAATATTCACTTTGTAAGTTGATTGACTGCGTTTGCTAAACAAGGCAGATGCTTTATGTATATTAATACTAACATCAACAGAAGAGTTTCGCACATTAGCTTTCTCACAGTTGTCCTTCTGTTTTTACAGAGCATACGATCAAGGCAACAACAGCTGACCGATGTTCAAAACTTCTATATAAATCCGATAACATTAATTGATGATTGTTTCATTTAAAAATATCCAGGTGTGTGTTTTTTGGGTGCATTTAACTCCTAAAATACGCAGCTTTTCAGATTTTGCCGTTGCACTATCGTGTCTAAATAAATGTAACTTCTACCAAATATTAAAAACATACAAATAACAATAGAAATTATTCTTCCAATCGTCAACATGAAATGCTACAACTTCATTTTAAAAAGCGTTTATTCCAAAATAGTATATACAATCTATAAATCTGAACATTCAGTGAATTTGACAATACAGCTACGTAGATGCCAATTCCGACCCACTCCTACCTCGAAAACTCTGCCCAGAGGTCATTGTGAATGTCCTCTTTGCACATTATCTTCTTTTGAGCGGACTCCCTTTCTTTGGTAACCTAGACCTTTTCCTCGTCTAAGCTGCGAACCTCCTTTTTAAAGTATGGTATCATAATGTAAAGAATCACTCTGATTCAAACAAAAAATTCTCTGAAACCGATATTATCAAGATGCTTGATTTCTTGATGGACAACATATTTGTTACGTTCGGAGGACGTGTTTTTCAACAGACTGTCGGCATCCCAATGGGAACAAACTGTGCCCCTCTACTTGCTGACTTGTTTTTTTTAATTATTATGAGGCTGACTTCATGCAGGAACTTCTTAGGAAGAAGGATAAGAAGTTAGCAATATCCTTTAACTCTACTTTCCGCTATATAGATGACGTTCTTTCACTAAACAATTCAAAATTTGGTGACTATGTGGATCGCATCTATCCCATCGAATTGGAGATAAAGGAAACTACAGATACAGTTAAGTCGGCTTCATATTTTGACTTATCCTTTTTTAAGTAATAACATTCCAGCAGCACCTGCATACGGGGTATATATCTCCCAATTGATACGATATTCCCGTGCTTGCGTTTCCTATCATGATTTTCTTGATAGAGAGTTACTGCGCACAAGGAAGCTATTAAACCAAGAGTTCCAAATGGTGAAGTTGAAATCATCCCTTCGTAAATTTTACGGACGCCATCACGTTTTGGTTGACCGTTATGGAATAACCCTTTCACAAATGATATCGGATATGTTCCTTACGTCATCTAACTACAATCCCCTTCCCTTTCATGAATTTGACCTACCGAATTAGACTATTTACCGGATTTGTAATCACATAAGCAACACGACGGGTGCCGCATGTGGAGCAGGATCTGCTTACCCTTCCGGAGCACCTGAGATCACCCCTAGTTTTTGGTGGGGTTCGTGTTGTTTAATCTTTAGTTTTCTATGTTGTGTCATGTGTACTATTGTTTTTCTGTTTGTCTTTTTCATTTTTAGCCATGGCGTTGTCAGTTTATTTTAGATTTACGAGTTTGACTGTCCCTTTGGTATCTTTCGTCCCTCTTTTATAAGCTATATGGTTCGTTACTGACCCTCTATGGATCCATAGAGGGTAAGTAAAATCCACAGGGGGTAAGGCCGGAGGCCAAATCCCCTATGCATTTTATTCACCCTCTATGGATCCGTAGGGGTCAGTAGTTAACCGTATAACGAATTGTATTGAAAAATAAACAGTGAAACACAACAACATAAATACATATGTAGAAGATTTCGCTATTAACGCGTCATGAACCCCATAGGAAACTTACTAGCTCCATACGGTCTCTAAAGGGGTCACCACATGACGGCGTTTAACCAATTACAACGTGATAATTCATCTGTGGTCCGGTACATCTTGTTAATTTCTTCATTGTGCATATTGTGTGTTTATTTCAGTCACTTGTTTTTTTTATTGAGTTAAGTCATTCCAATTGATATTTTATAGTGAAAGATACCAGAGGTACAGTCAAACTCATAATTCGAAAATAAACTGACAACGCCATGGCTAAAAAAGAAAAGGACAAACAGACAAACAATAGTACACATGACATAACATAGAAAACTAAAGAATAAACAACACAAACTAAACCAAATCTACGGGTGATCTCATGTGCTCCGGAAGGGTAAGCAGATCCTTCTCCGCATGTTCTTTTGAGATAACAAATCCGGTAAGGTAGCACTCCACAGTTAGGTGTGTAGTTTCGCATTTTGGCCCCTATGGATTTTTTAAATATGAGAGCTAGTGTGCAATAAAATTCATTTTTGGATAGCTGAGTATTAAAATAGCCTTTGTATTGGGTTTATATGAACATCAAGGTTATGTAATGTATGTAATATAGGCTGTTTTCTGTATGACAGTCCGTATTTGCATGTCCATACCATACATTGGTCCGGCAATTATTGTAATGTTTTTTTCCAACTTTTTATCGCACGAACTTTGTGATTGGATTTTACGAAAAAATGAGGCGAAAGACATCCATTTTTTATTTGATCATTAGGAAGATTTACAAAAACAGGTTCTAAAAAGGTATCACTCAAAGGCATTGAAATTCTAGTTTGATCCGAATTTTGGGGGGATATATGACATGTTCACCCCCCTTTTTGCAACATTTTATGGTAAGTAAATGCTGAATGTTGCCATGGATACACATAAAAGAAATTAATTTTCACCCTTTTAACTTTGGAAAATTGAATCTATGGAAAATACTGATTACATACATATGCACATGTACAACACAAACAGTTCGGTTAATGTATTAGAAATCCAAGAATAGGAGATGATAAAACATTTTGGGGCTCATTTTAAATTTTATTTTCTAACTGTGGAGTGCTACCTTATGGCACATCAGAAAGCACAGAAATGCACTTTTAAAGTTAAAATTGACCACAAATCTTTAGTCTTTTATGTTCTTGTTTTAGTTCTGAAGGTAAAAAACCTGCTAGGAATGCAATTTATGTTAATTTTATTGTTTACTGTCCTTAGCAACCAAATATACACATTTTGACACTTAGACATGTTGCGGTCTTAAATTTGTACCCCGTTAGCTTTGCCCGTGTAACCAAAGATTGCGCTTTATATGATAATCTCAGAATGTATCGCTTTATATTTTTGAATGCGAATAAGTCAAATAAACATTTTTAGCAGGATTTTATATCATAATTTGGCATTAATTAAATGTAATGATGCCAGTACTGTTCGAAATTTATACCCTGCTTGAGAGCTTCTAAACCAAGGTTAGGTATGCTATTAACAGCAAAAATTACCTATAAGTGCTTTCAAACACCTAAAACTTGTACAATTTGTCCTCTTTTAAGGTAATTTTATAATTTCAAATAAAAAAAAGGAAAAAGTTTTAGAAATTTACCCCAAAAATGAGACAGACTTGAAGTTTTTCACTATGATCCAGCATTTATTTTAAAATCACTTTTTGTCGCGTTTCAACACCAACTGCTAACCTTCATAAAATCTTTATTACTGAACCAATTTTAAAAACTAAGGTACCATTTCCATCGTAACAACTAGTATAACACAGAAAACATAAAAAAAAAATTGAGGCAGGAGAGGAAAAATTTAACCTTAAGGTAGCACTCCACAGTTAGGTGTGTAGTATCGCATTTTGGCCCCTATGGATTTTTTAAATACGAGAGCAAGTGTGCAATAAAATTCATTTTTGGATAGCTGAGTATTAAAATAGCCTTTGTATTGGGTTTATATGAACATCAAGGTTATGTAATGTATGTAATATAGGCTGTTTTCTGTATGACAGTCCGTATTTGCATGTCCATACCATACATTGGTCCGGCAATTATTGTAATGTTTTTTTCCAACTTTTTATCGCACGAACTTTGTGATTGGATTTTACGAAAAAATGAGGCGAAAGACACCCATTTTTTATTTGATCATTAGGAAGATTTACAAAAACAGGTTCTAAAAAGGTATCACTCAAAGGCATTGAAATTCTAGTTTGATCCGAATTTTGGGGGGATATATGACATGTTCACCCCCCTTTTTGCAATATTTTATGGTAAGTAAATGCTGAATGTTGCCATGGATACACATAAAAGGAATTAATTTTCACCCTTTTAACTTTGGAAAATTGAATCTATGGAAAATACTGTTTACATACATATGCACATGTACAACACAAACAGTTCGGTTAATGTATTAGAAATCCAGGAATAGGAGATGATAAAACATTTTGGGGCTCATTTTTAATTTTATTTTCTAACTGTGGAGTGCTACCTAAACAGTAGTCTTATTCAGTAGGTCACATATATGAAAGGGAAGGGGATTGTAGGATACCATTTGTGAAACGGTTATTCCATAACGGTCAACCAACTCGTGATGGCGTCCGTAAAATTTACGAAGAGATGATTTCAACTTCCCCATTAGTAACTCTTGATTCAATAGCTTCCTTGTGAGCAACAACCCTCTATCAAGAAAATCATGATAGAAAATAAAAGTACGGGAAAATCGTATCAATTGGGAGATGTATACACCGTATGCAGGTGCTGCTGGAAGGTTATTACTTAAAAAAGGAAAGTTCACAATTGGAAAGCCGAACTCATTCCTTTCGTCGTAAAGTTTTGTTTTCAATCGACCCTCCTTGCCAATTTCTAGATGAAATAAGACCGACTTAACTGTATCTGTATTATCCTGTATCTCTAATTCAATAGAATAGATGCCTTTGACATTGTCACCTAATGAATTATTTAGTTAGAGAACATCATATATCAAGCAAATAGGAGAGTTAAAGGATATTGCTTACTTCTTATCTTTCTTCCTAAGAAGTTCCTGTATGAAGTCAGACTCAAAATAATAAAGAAACAAGTCGGCAAAAAGATGGGCTCAATTCTTTCCCATTTGAATGTTGATAGCCTATTGAAAAACACGTCCTCCGAACGTAACTAATATGTTGTCAATCAAGTAATCATGGTAATCAAGCATCTTGATAATGTCAGTGTCAGATCTTTTTTTGTTTGAATCAGAGTGATCCTTTACAAAGTAGGATTTATCCCTTCCTTAGATAAGATACTTGTATCTTCATTGGCCATTCTTTTTTTATGAAACAAAGCAATACCAACTCTTTCAATTTGACTTCTAGTTTGTCCTTTAGTTTAAAATGTGGAATACTCGTATAAAGTGTAGAAAAGTCAAATGTTTGAATACTTTTACAAGATAAAAGAGAGTTAGATTGTGTGTACTCTAAAAGATCTTTGGAATTTTTAACTATCCACATCTGATTCACGCTACCTCTAGAATAGGCAGTTTCACAATAATTTTGAAGCCCGTCTTGGATTGCTGATAAATTATATGTTAATAATTTAGAAAGAGGTTTCATGGAGCACTTGGAAGACCAAGCGATATACCGTTGTTGTAAGGACACTTATGCAGTTTGGGTATCCAATACAATGCTGGAAGATCCAGTTCATCATCTGTGGTTGAAATGCAAAAATGGAACATAGAATAGACCTATGATTATCCAGAATTTCCTCTTTGGTAAGTGTCTTGATGGTATATGTTGGGTTTCCAAGTGAACTGTCAATACCTCATTCATTTATCAAGCAGCTAATGCAATGAGTTTTACAAACAAAAACGATGTTGTTTGGGGCTTTACCTGCAGGGACATCAACATATTTATCATGGAGGTAGGATTGCAACATAAGGGTCTCTAAAGATTGACGTAGCATTGGGATTGAAAGACCAATTCAGTTGTTTAATTCTGATTTGTATCAACGACCTCACTGTCTTAATCCATTCGAAAAGAGTGTCTATGTCTTCCTTCTAACGCTTAGTCCATTGTCTGGCATAATCCTCGACTGAATCCATCAAAATTTTAAAGTTGTATTTATAATTGATGGATTTCGGCTCACGATATTGCGGACCTTTCGATAACACATTTCGTAGGGAAGTGTTATTAATAATGTTGAAGTCACTGGTAATAACGTGGCCTGCCGGATTATATGTGAATTGGGAACTACCACAAGTTCAATAAGGAGTTTTAGACTTGAAGTCTTCCAATACTGAGATCCTGCAAAACGTGTTTGTAACTGAAAATGTTAGTTGCAATAGGTTTAGTATAGGTATAAGAAACGATTGGTCCAGACTGGTTTTTGAAATAAGGAGGTACTTTCGATGGAATTATTTTTTTATGAAGGATATTGCCTAAGTTGACGCCATCGAAACCTTGGTTGGCAAAGGAAAGATTAAATAAATATCTTTTCTCTTTTTCCTCTTTTACAAGAAGACTGGCATGAAAAGTCTGTGACTTGCAGTATCCGAAATTATAGCTGTAAGTTTGTATCTGTTTGAATGAGGGTTTGTAACATTGGTTTCCAAACCTAAATTGAACAGTGAACGAAGTTCTGAAAGGGTAACGAATAAAGTGTCGTCCGAATGTTATGAAAATCTAACGGCTTTTGTATAAATGGCAGCAAGTCATTAAAAGAGACATCACAGAGTGTAGGTGATGTATAATGACGATAGCCATGACTGCGTCTTCGTCGAGGAGTAGAGTTGAAATTATTCATCATATTTACTGAGGTACACGAATGACTAGATATAATAACAATACCATCAATTTTGTCATTGCAACCATATAGTTTGGTACCATTAAAACTTTTAATTCCGCTGCAATTGTTTGCACCTGTGCTATATCAGGAGTTGTGAGTTAAGGCTCCTTGTTGATGAACTTACCTTGACCTATAAAGGTATACTTCTATAAATTGTGACTTGGGTGGAGAGATGTCTCATTTGCACTCATACCACATGTTCCTATATCTATTGTTTAACTCATTGTTGGTTCAATTTGCTACATTTTTATCGTTTTGCTAGTATGTTGACAAAATGAACTTTTGCTTTTCAAGAATTACATTCTCAAATTATCATCCTGTTATCACATAACACTATCTATCTATAACCGTGAAAAAAGAAAACTCAAAAGAACTAGCGTTTACACACTGTTGTTTTTCAAGTATTGTTATGTGTGAAGCATATGTAATATACAACTTCTACTTGCCTCTTTGAATACAAAGATTTAGTTAATAAACTGAGATTTTCGACTGAAATGCGTCAAAAATACCATGACCTTCATATATTATAACGTCTGGTAGTTGAACGGTATAAGCACCATGAACCGAATATAAGGGTTCGTAAAGTATTAATATTCAAATTTCTGTACGTTGATTGGACATGAAAATTCATAATTTCTACACGCAAGAACTTTTTAATTAGTGATGACGTGTTTCATAAGTGTTTGCGTCCGACATTGTCTGCAAACGCATAGGTGATTTCGAAAATAGTGGAATTAATTACTATTGGAGTGTCAAGAACTCGCTGGAAGTACTTGATAAATTGCATGCTTATATTGGTGATTTTGAATCTGTTCAAAGTTTACATTTTTCTACCCTGTATACCACATTGCCTCATATTCTCATTAAGAAAAAATTCACCCACCTAATTAAATGGGCATTTAAAAAGTCAGAATGTGAATATATATGTTCAAACTCTTTTAGGTCATTTTTTAGTAGCAATTAACAAAAAAAACTATGTCAATTGGACATGCTTTGATACTATATTTGCCCTTGAATTTTTACTAGATAACATTTTTGTTTGCTTTAGAGATTCTGTATATCGTCAGGTTATCGGAATTCCAATGGGGACTAACTGTGCACCACTTATTGCGGACCTGTTTTTGTATTGCTATGAGTTACAATTGATGACAATAATAGCAAAGACCCATCAAAACAACATCTGATAAACAAATTTAATAATACTTTTAGATATTTGGATGACATTTTGGCTCTCAATAATGACGACTTCAGTATGTATTTTTAAGAAATTTATCCTGTAGAACTTACTTAAATAAAGCTAATACTAACAATGACCACTGCCCTTTCCTCGATCTTGATATCTATATCACATACGGAAAGCTTAATACTAAAATTTGTGATAATAGTTATCAAAGGTACCAGGATTATAATTTAGTACGCCAGACGCGCGTTTCGTCTACATAAGACTCCTCAGTGACGCTCATATCAAAATAGTTATAAACCGAACAAATACAAAGTTGAAGAGCATTGACGATCCAAAATTCCAAAAAGTTGTGCCAAATACAGCTAAGGAATCTATGCTTGGGATAAGAACATCCTTAGTGTTTCTAAAAAAATCAAAGTTTGTAAACGGGAAATTTGTAAAAATGACCACATAATTGATATTCATGTCAACACCGAAGTGCTGACTACTTGGCTGGTGATAACCTCGGGGACGAAATGTCCACCAGCAGAGGCATCGACCCAGTGGTGTAAATAGTTATCAAAGGTATCAGGATTATAATTTAGTACGCCAGACGCGCGTTTCATCTACATAAGACTCATCAGTGACGCTCATATCAAAATAGTTATAACCAAACAAATACAAAGATGAAAAAAATGATAAAAGAGATAATTTTTCAGTTCCTATCGTTAATTATCCATTTATAGATGGCGACGTTCCCTTGTCACCGTCTTACGGTGTTAATATATCTCAACTTGTACGATTCGCTCGTGTATGTAACAACGTTTTAGATTTTAACAAGAGAAATTTATGTATTACTGAAAAATTATTACACCTGGGTTTTCGATATCACAAACTAGTCAAAACATTTACTAAATTTTATCATCGGTATATGGACATCATTCGTAAATATAACTCAACATGCAGACTTTTTATACGTTTAGGTATTTCACATCCATTTTTTTATGGAAATATTCTTTATAAGGCACAAAAATGTCAGTATTCACCGCAGAAACTAATAAAATCTATAAATAGACTTATTAAAAAGAGATAAAGTTACGACACTGTTGTCAGGTCATTAAAGATTGCATATTTTGGCGTTAATATTGATTCACTTATAGGGTCTTTGCATCGGAACTAAACACATTTATTCAAAAACTAGTTGTTGGCATGACACGGTTTATGTTCCTCTCATATATGTTACATGTATGATGGTATGATACTAAACCCCTAACGGGAAGGATTGTGCCTGGTATTCATATGATGAAATTCATAATCTTTCAATTAGTTTATTAAAGTCTGGGGCTGGCATATCAGTTAACTGCTAGTAGTCTGTTGTTTTTTATTTACAATTGTCATTTTGTTTATTTTCTTTGGTTACATCTTCTGACTTCAGACTCGAACTTCTCTTGAATTCAATTTTAAATGTACGTATTGTTATGCGTTTACTTTTCTACATTGGCTAGAGGAATAGGGGAAGGGTTGAGATCTCATAAACATGTTTAATCCCGCTGCATTTTTGCGCCTGTCCCAAGTCAGGAGCCTCTGGTCTTTGTTAGTCTTGTATTATTTTAATTTTAGTTTCGTGTGTACAACTTGGAAATTAGTATGGCGTTCATTATCACTGAACTATTTTTTATTTGTTTAGGGGCCAGCTGAAGGACGCCTCCGGTTGCGGGAATTTCTCGTTACATTGAGGACCTGTTGGTGACCTTCTGTTATTTTTTTTTCTATGGTCGGGTTGTTGTCTCCTTGATGCATTCCCAATTTCCATTCTCAATTTTATAGTGTAAACGTAGACCTCAAAGAGGGCACCAAAATGATCTGGTACGGAAATAGAAATATCCATATTACCGCTTGGTCAACATGGATGTGGAGTCAAGACAGTATGTTTGTACAAGTACAAATAAAGCATCAAATATAAGAGCATCAAACAACAGAAACACAACATTAAAATGTAACACACAGAAACCAACTATAATATAATATTTTCCCCACTTGATACAGGACATTTAGAGTAAACATGGGGAATTGAACCTGGTTTAGTGGCATTCCCTCCCGGTTATATGGCAATGTTTAATGTAACATTAAAGTGACAACATTATATAGCAGAACTACATACAAATAAATCGGAGAACGTCTAGGACAGAGAAACACACAAATATGAGCTAACAAAAGTTACCAGGTTTAATATTTTCAAACACATGACACCAGACTAACCAGTGATGCTCAAATAAAATAAATCGAAAGCCAAAACAAGTACAAAATTGAGGAACACTGAGGACCAAAAGTTCCAAAAAGTTGTGACCATTTCAGCTAGTATTTTCATCCTGGGATAAGAAGGTCCTTATTATTTTAAACTGTTGTATTCCTGATATTTGTACTATACAACGCTGCTTGCAGGATAAAAGAAAAATATATTGTGATCACATTACAATCACTTATGATGTACTATTAAATCAAGTTCTACTAAATATGATGGTCCTAGAGTAAAGCAAATGATAATGGTAAGTTGTATTCCGAGCAACCCTTCAAAATTCACACCTACCCTTAAAAAAATTCACACCTACCCTTACACATTTAATGAACAATCTGTGTCACAACGTTAGTCTTTCAACACATTTTCTTAGTTTGTTTTGCCTGTTTTCATCTTTCAATGAGTTCTAGTTTCAATTATCTGAGTTTTTCCTTCGAAATGCTACTAGTCCTATGTTATTACTCACTGATGTCTATCATAGCTGTATTTTATCAGAACATTTAGGAATGTTTGTCCCCAATGCTCTTCAACTTCTTACTTTATTTGGCCTTTTTAACTGTTTTGGATTCGAGCGTCACTGATGAATCTTTTGTAGACAAAACGCGCGTCTGCAATAAACATATGAAATTTAAATCCTGGTATCTTTGATGAGTTAATGTATACTACCTGACCTTAGGTAACTCATTCACGAAATACATCGCACTTCAGTATCAACAGCGCATTGAGCCCTACATAAAAAAATATATAATATAAATATAAATCAATTGCTTTAAAAAAGCAATTGTAGGGGGTCTTTCCCCCTGTAAAATTAATTGAATTGGGGGTGGAGGGGGGGGGGGGGGGGGTTTGTTTCTGTATGGGGTCTATATTATTGTTACCGGAGAAGTTTCATGTTTAGTTTGGAAAGTTTTTCTTTTATTTTAGGTACAGCGCGCGCGCCTCATCACGTGACACGGGTTTATAATAACGAAAAAATTTTTTTTTTTATTTCTTTTTAGGTGGGGACTTTGAACAGACAACATGTATAGAGACGGAATAAACACAATGTAATTTCTTTTGTCATTGTAGGAAATTGACATTTTGATGACAGTTCACAAGCAGTGCATGTTTTGGATTTAATTGATCCGGTGTAACTTTAAAACACATTTATTGATTATTTTCTGATAATGTACATTTTTCAGCACCTGTTTGTAACACAGATTAGTATTTCAAACTCGGAGCGGACATTTTATTGTAGGTTTTTACTGAGAATTACGGACCTAGCAAGCTATTTTTACGGCATTGCCATTTCTTTTCTCTAGGAAAAGCTTTGAGAGATATCTGCACCAAGTTTTTTTATAAACGTTAAGTACATCTATGCCCTGCTGACTGCAAATTTTGAGGTCGATTGTACTTGTAGTTTCAGAGAACATGTGGATTTTTTTTCAGAAGTGACGAAAGAACAATATTAAATTTCAATTTTTCTTGAATTATTGAGAGTTTGTTCCTTCAATAAATTGTCATGATTAAACAGTCATACAGATTGATTGATTGATTGATTGATTGATTGATTGATTGATAAGTTTGTTAGTTGGTTGGTTGGTTGGTTGGTTGGTTGGTTGGTTGGTTGGTTGGTTGAACCCTTTAAGAAACACATGAGACGGAAACGTGATTGATTGATTGATCATGATCATTATTGGTTGATTGATCATGATCATGATTGATTGATTGATTGATTGATTGAACGATTGGTTGGTTGGTTGGTTGGTTGGTTGAAATTCAAACACACATAAAACTGTTTAAATAGTGCCAAAACCACATAATTTGATGACCTTGACATTTGACCTTGTAACCTTCGTCAAGGTCATTGCTCCACAAGGTCATTGCAAAAGACCCTATGGGTCAAGGACCTTTTGTTTAAGAGTTTTGCCTAGAAATGGCCCTTTAAAAACCATCGATGGGAGTTATGTCCCTTACATGATGGTAAAATCAATATAGTCATAATGTAAAAAAAGTTGCCCCTTGAAGTACCAAGCATTTTTCACTGCTTATTTTTTTTGTATCTATAACCGTTCAAGAGTTATAGGGAAATCAAAGACATATGAAAATCTAAAATATGACCTTGACCTTTGACCTTGACCTAATTTTCTAAGTTAGGAATCAGGGGACTCAAATAAAAACATTCCAGGGTTATACGGTTAACGGTTTATGAGTTAAAAAAACATACCGACAAATTTATTCCGAAAAGATAGATAACTCCTATAAAATTTCTTCGAATCGCTTCGATCCAAATACGCCAAAAATTACTGAGGATGTAACGAACAATTTTGTAAAATAAATTTGTCATAATCTTTAACGGTTGCGAAGGAGATGCCATAACAAGGAAAACAGTGTTTGGGGAGATAACTCCTACAAAGAAAAGTATTCGTTTACGCAGGGTAAATTTCAAAAGCGCATAAACTGTTCGATATCATATACAAAATATCTAAGCGACATATTGCGAAACAAATGTTTATCGCAAGAACAAAATTAGGCGGAAGAAAAAAAAAATAATCAGAACAAATACAATAGGCTTTCCACAGAAAAGTGGAAAGACCTAATAACGCGCACCATTTATCAAAGTTGGTAGCCTTAACAAAAATATTCTTGATATGCTACCCTTTCAATCATATTGTTGAAATTTATTATAAGTGGTCTAGTATGCTCAAAACAGTGTCCATTCGATTTGTTGCGTATTCGATATTTTGAAATGAGATTGGAAAATCAGCCCTTATACGGATAAATCGGCATGTGCAATATTAGTGACGTTCCACTGTCTTTATAAATCAAATGTAAATATTGCTTTTCAAAAGAGCAAATACGTTAATTCACTTCCGGTTTTAATTTTCTTACGCCTTATTTAACATTTCAAATATACTTTTTTTTATTTAAAATCTTCGAATTCAAAGTTTTAATGTTGTACGTCTTGGAGATCTTGAAACGGAAATATTTCACATTATTTTTAGTACGACTTCTGATTATTGACATTATTTTATTTCCGTTGATTAATCATAAGAACGCAGACGATCCAAAAGTAACAATAGGTTAACTGTCTGATATATAAGTCCTATCTACTTTATATTTGCTAGATAAAATTAACTGTAGTAGCGAAATATTGAGTAATTGGACGAGAAATCAGATCTGACAATGGTGACAAAACAAATTCATGGACGTGAAGACATACAGGGGCAAGTTTCTATAAAATCATTCAATAAAAGTGTTATGAACTACCTGTTTAAGTATTAGCCCTGTTCGGGTTTCGGGTGACCTCGAATATATAACAGGGCCAATAAAGAAACAGTCGAGTAATTACACGATAGAATATCAATATCGTTGCTGAGAAAGAAAAAAAAATATCTTTCGCTGAATGCATATGTTAATTTAATATCATCATTTTATTTTTCACAAATATAACCGCCATAATAGCTTTTATGATCGCAATGAATATCATGAAACTAGTATCTGTCATTGGCATAGAAAAACATGCAGTCCTGTTCATCTTTAGCTGTTCCTGAAGGTTCTCCTTCCTCAAAGGCAAAGTATGCCATCGGTGTGGCTTTACCATGTTTTATCCACCGCCAATCACCGTTTGGGAGATATCTGTTAATATTTCGTCCTCCAACGTAATAGGAATTACTTAAAAGAAAATTGAAATCATCATCATCATCATAATCGTTTTCGCTGTGCTAGTTGGCACTCACACCACATCTTCCTATATCTAGTAAAGAAATAAAAGTCTCAGTTTCTTAATTATTTCAAAATTTAAAATCTTGTTAGCTTTTAAGTAACATTTGAATCAAATATAAATGTTCCAAACCATATAAGTATTTGGACCGTATTTGTATACCATATGAGTATATCAATACAGTATATGACTAATTAGCTCATATATGCATTTGGATTAAAGGGGTTAATCTTAGACAAGCATTCATCATGCATCATTGTCCAGTATCACTGTAATAAGGAAGTAAGGACGCATCCAGGTGCGTGAGTTTCTCGCTACATTGAAGACCCATTAGTGGCCTTCGGCTGTTTCCGAAAAATTTCCCCATTTCCTTTCTCAATTTTATCATAAATCTTTTATTGAATTTACAAATTAGTATTAAGACAATTAAATGACAAAAAGTACACATACGGTCCAGACCGCGTACGTGTACGGTCGAGTTACTCGTATGGTCTTGCACATAAAAAAACATAAGTTTTCATGTCGTGGAAATTGGTTCTATAAAAAAGGAAATGATGACAACAACATGACAAAAATGACAAGTTTATATACAACGAGTTTTAAATAAAGTCGGTTAACCTTCTACGTCCGTGTAACGTTTATCATATCAACCTTTCACGTTTAAATAGTAGGTGCAACTCAAGTATCTTAGTACAAGATATAACTGTACTTTCCAAACAAAATCTGTAGTTACTTTTCCCTGTTATCTTTAAAAGTAAAATCAAACCGGAAAGTCCCTATGAATTTTCTAATAATAAAATAAAGCAACTTAAAGCTATTTATACATCAAGTGATTCATCAAACACTGAGAAACTCGGAATTCTTTAAGCTTATAAACAGACAAACGTCTAGTTTAGTTAAGATATTGAATGGTTTCGAAGACTGCAAAATTATTAAAAACAAAAACCCCTGATCAAGCTTCAACGAATGTTTGTTAATACCTGTTTTCTTCTTCTGAAGGAATAAGATCATTACCATTGCCTCTTCTAAGGTTTCAAAGTTAGCCAAATAGGCTCCTGGGTCTGTACAGCTAGCCTGGTTAGTAAGAATAAAGCACCATGAATAGTCAGATATTCTAAGGACTGGTATCGATATAACATTTAACCTGAACGATTAAAAATTAAAAAAACAGTTATAAAATTTACTCATTTATAGTAGTACACATGAACATGATTCAAATAGATATTGGTACATACGGTCTGAAGCCATAAACCGTACCAACAATACTGGTTTAGTTGTTTGTTATCCTCCGAATGATATAAGAATAAAGAACTTTGACTCGTCATGTATTCTAAGGACCGCAGATTCATTCTTAATCACCAAGGATGACTGGGGAATAGAAATAGAAATATGGTCACTTGGTCTTCTTCCGACCGGCAGTAAAATTCTTGTCGAAGATGGGCGTCCGTTTGGCTGTGCGGGATGTATCAAGTTTGCAGTCATGTCTGGTCAGATTGGTGACGTTAAATCCGATGTAAAGAGAGTGTCACGCTCTTTGCACGTAAAGAACCCTTGTAACAACCCTTAGAGGGGCCCATAGGTTGCAAGGCAAAATTTCTGTCCCTATCCAATATACCATAATTTCTAGTGGTAGTCTAAATTACTCCGACTACCATCCCAAATGGCCTCTATCATGACTAGACCTACCTATTGTAGTTTTTGTTAATTTGTTCTCGTCCTGAATCAATCAATCAATCAATCAAATTTATTTGGGTTTCGTGGTATGAGCTGAACCACGAAATCAAATGTTCAACGAATCGGATATTTTCAATAGCCTTTGTTTACAGAGATTGGCGAAATAAGGAAATCAAATATCCCAGAAATAAGTTTTCAGACACCCATGAAAATTTATACCCACGGGAATTAATGAATCCACAGTATATACATTTTTAGCTGAAAATAGTGAAATATTCTTGTTCTTTTGGGAATTTTTGTTAAAAAAAATAAAACCACTTGTTCGTGGTTACATGAATGTTATAAGTTTAAACTTAATGTGTACAAATCAAGAAAAGTTGTAGTGTGTGAACGAAATTATCTACCAGAGGTGAAGTGATGGTTTCGTCCAAAACTGTTGCCCCAACACAAAATCCAAATAAGGCACATTTCCTTTGTTTAGATAAAGGATGATAAACAATATATTTACAAAGATGCAATCTAGCTATTGTTATAAAAGTATATGAATTATTTATATGTAATGTATACGTACAAAGGCTGCATTACCCGAAACTTTGTTATCACTGATGAAATAACATCCGCTGCCTATCCTCTGGTATGGCTCTTGGCAGCTAGCTGTTTAAAATAATGCATAATCAAAAGTAACATTCAAACTATTAAGTTGCTAATAACGGATGAAAGTTTTATTCAAATGTAAACTATTAACGTAAATCAGAATATTTTTCATAGAGATCGTAATTCGTAAGTTTTTCATCTTGTAGTTTTAGTCGTCTGAAGACGTCCCTGACATTATTAATCACGTGATTGATAGAAAAGTATCGTGATACATGTATAATGAATGTTAAGCTTTTTATCGGATGACAAAGGTGTATATGAACAAAAAAATCATAAACCTAGGAAACGATAGATTTGAGCAATGGCCGATTATGTCCAAAATGCGACGTTCTTTTTAATATTGCAAATGTTTTAACATTGTTCTTACTGGTAATGACGTCGCAAATTATAGTTCACATCGATTTTTTTTGTGGTGTTTGAAAACTTTAAAACAAATGAAGGAAATGTCCTTTTCGATTTCGTGCTCTTTACTATTCATTTGATTTTACTTGAATGTGAACTTCCTATATACATATATTTTTGGTGTTAAATATTAATTAAGTGTACCTATATCATTTTTCAGCAACCCCGCCCCCTCTCCCCCCCCCCAAAAAAAAATATATGGGAGCTCCTATTACAAAAAAAAGACAAGATCACAATCTATTATTGAAATGAAGTAAGTATTTTACAAACCTGGAGCTATGGTTTCAACCGTTTGAGTCAGCTGATTTAGTGTATTTGTATAATTTACCACCAAGTCTTGAAGGGTTTTTTCCATTGCATCAATTTTTCGGTCACAATTCCCACTATCTGCAAATTAATAAATAAAGTTATAACAGAACTTCAATAGCGTATGAAAAAAAGCGTTTTGCTATGTCTAAAATATCCTTTCAAATAGCAAGAAAAGTTTGTAACAAATACCACCATATATCAATAAATTCATAGAAAATATACTTACAAACTTTTGCAAGTAACAGTAAACAACTTCCGGTTATCAGTCTTTTTGTATTATTCAGCTCACATTTGAATACGTAAAATTTGTCTATGGCCTGTTATCTATGTTTTGCACAACGAGACATTCCTAGTTTCGTACTGCACAGAAATCTGTGTTAAATTAATTGGCCTGTCAATGACAATAAGACAATATAACGTTATTTACGATGGCTATTCGTTAAGTCATTGGTGACTTAAAGGTTCACACAATGTACATTACAGCCATTGCATTGGACATATATTTTTTCGGCATTAATATACAATTCAAAGCACTCAACCTTTTCACTTGAAAATCATTTTTTGTTGTTGTAATCTTTGATTAGATATTCTAAAGCGGATGAACAGTTTATAAATGTGTAGTGTTAAAATTTGACACCGTAACACGAGATATGACGGCTTATACAAGTACAAGACTTAGGCCGTGTTCACATTGACCTAAATTCGGTGTTGTGTTAGTGTAACTCACACGTAAACTAAACACAAACGCGTTCCCATTGATAAAACTCAATGTTTACATGTAGTTTAAATCATGTTTAATCTACACACAGTCGATAGTCAATGTAGGCCTTGTGTAGGTTAAGTGTACACAAAACTAGGCATTTAGGACTTTAGTTTTACTAGTAAAATTGATATTTTCGATAATTATTAGTATAGTTCTTTACAGAAATTGTTGTCTAAATTTTACAGATTTTTTTTTGTCAATTTTTTTTAACGTACTTTATTAACCCCTGATCAAGACTCAAAGCAGCATCATTGCCGAACCCATAAGGCAGCAACCAATTGATTTTCGGGGGGGGGGGGGGGGCTATTATGGTTGAGTATAAAACATAAAGGCAAGGGGGTGGGGGTGGTGAGCTACGGATTTTGTTTTGGAAACCAAAAATGTTTCCAGTTTTTGGCCCTGAAAATTTTTTGTTTGTTTCACCCTCAGCTGCCACTATATATAATGCTAAAATTGAATTCGACTTGTCACAAAATTTGTCCTGAAAAAAATCAATAGCCCACGCCCCCTCCTCCCTCCCCAAAAATGAAGTAAATAGTTGCTGTCGAATTCATTTGAAAAAATCTTCCCGACTCGACTTGACGTACACAGAAATATTCGCCACTGGTCTTTACTCAAACAACGATTCACGCATAAATGCATGACTAAAAAAAATGTGAGGTAAACGATATGTTTGTCTAGTATCTCAGATCCGTTAAATAACACTTAAAATAAATTAAAACCACGTTACCCTATTCCTTTACCAAAAACTCCTTGGAGAAGAAATACCATTTGAAACAAACAGAAAAGGTAAAAATGTAGTGATCCCTAATATCTCAATTTTTTTTTCCGGCTGTAAGCACGCTGCTGCAGCTAACTTTTTCTAATGCGTAATCGAGACATCTCTAGTATATTCAAAATACTACAAAAAATAAAAATGGCTTTCATAAAGTAGCAACCACTTAACTTAAAAAAAAGGGGAAGGGTTATTTTTTTTATCCGAGTCAGATTTTTTTTCGCGCGTACGTTTTTATTCCTTTTTTTTATGCTGGTGATCAAATACTTTTTTTTCAATATTTAACACTATAATGTATGGGGAAACTCTTGATTGAGAATAATTTTTTTTATCATCAGTATGACCATTTTTTTAATTTTTTTTTATCAAATTGGGGATCGGAATATTTCCACTTCCACCCCCATCCCCCTTTTGAAGAGAAATGGTTGTTCCCTTACCGCTAGAAAAAATTGTCCAAAAATTTTGAATTCAGTTCTACGTAATGAACATTTAAATGACATATAGTTTACAAGTGGGAACAAATCTAATGTACAGGTAGCTAAACAAGGTGTATAGATGTGAACAAATGTAATGTGAAACCAGTGTACACTACACTAAACTAATTGTAAACATGTTTACTCTACACGGCGTTTGGTGTGAACACGGCCTTAGTCCTGTTATGTTTGCCCTGGCGTCCACTTAAGGGCATACGATACAGTTTTGATCCTGTATTTACAAGTGCATGAAAATTTGCATATAGGCTATTTTTTACCTGATTAAATCAAATATGTAATAAAAAATATACCTTCATATGCTACTTTTTGAGAAAAATGAGGTCAACATTTTGTATACTTGCTCAAAATTCAGATTTGTGGCCGTAATTTCTTTTTCGAAAGAAAGACATAACTTTTTTGTTATAAAAGATATACGCAAATTGTTTTTTGTTAAATAATCGTTAATTTCTGTAGTTTATTAGTATCTTAAAAAAAATATACATTTTTTATTCAGTAATAACTCATATTTATCAAATGTTCATGAATTGAGTAAAAAAACGTCATTTTTTACTGCATGTTTATCAGAATTGAAAAAAAAATCCTCTATTTACAGTTTTATGAAATTCTGGCCACATCATCTCCCTGCAAAATGAAACAAATTGCGGATTTGAAAAATAGGGGTCCATGATCTCGTTTTCAAATTAAATCAGTTTGAATGATAAAAATCAGTCGAAAAATGCATCTTTTCCCGATATGTCACAGTTTAACGTCGCAAAAATAACATTTTACGTTAGCAACGTCATTACCTCCCCTGTAACTGTATCGTATGCCCTTAATACTGTTTTGTTTTTCTGATGTTCAATTAAGGATGTTTGCTCGACATGTTTTTGAATTTTTGTCAGATTTTTGATTTTGCCCATGGACCCCTATTTTTCTTTTTATAAATCGTTTACATGTAAAATTATAAGTCATTTGCAAAAGTCTTCTAAAATTTTATGTATTTTCTAATAGTTTTTGAGAATTTTAACTGGTCAGAAGTAAAGCTATGAAAAATCAAGAGTGAACATTTCCAGCCAAAATTTCAATATCTCGAATACAAGCACATTGACCCCTCTATTTTTGTTTTGCTTTTTTGATTCCTCAGTCAATACCCTATCAATATATACTATTGTTATGAAAAGCTATTCATTTTGAAACTGAGCAGCGAACCTCCATAATTATGTCATGTTTGCCCTGACTTACCCTTAATTATGTTATGTTTGCCCTGACTTACCCTTAATCCTGTTCTGTTTACCTGACCTACCCTTAATCCAGTTCTGTTTGTCCTGACTTACCCTTAATCCAGTTCTGTTTGTCCTGACTTACCCTTAATCCAGTTCTGTTTGTCCTGACATACCCTTAACCCTGTTATGTTTGCTCAGACTTACCCTTTATCCAATTATGTTTGTCCTGACTAACCCTTAAACCTGTTATGTTTGCCCTGACTTACCCTTAATACTGTTCTCTTTGTCCTGACTTACCCTTAATCCTGTTCTGTTTGCCCTGTCTTATCCTTAATCCTGTCATGTTTTCCCTGACTTACCCTTAATCCAATTCTGCTTGTCCTGACTAACCCTTAACCCTGTTCTGTTTGCCCCGACTTACCCTTAATCCAATTATGTTTGTCCTGACTAACCCTTAACCCTGTTCTGTTTGCTCTGACTTACCCTTAATCCAGTTCTGTTTGTCCTGACTTACCCTTAATCCTGTTCTGTTTGCCCTGACTTACCCTTAATCCTGTTATGTTTGCACAGACTTAACCCTTTATCTTGTTCTGTTTGCCTACACCTATTTCTGACTTACCATTACTTCTATCCTGTACGCTGCGTTTCACCTCCTGTTGAATAACTCTTTTTAGTTGTTGATTCACGGTTGACAAATTTAAATCAACAAAAAGTGGCGCCTTAACATTATCCATGAATGGAATTTGTATATTTGTATTTTCGTCCGCTTTGCAAACACGAAAAACTGTCAACATGTACAAAAAACAGACAATGAACACCTTTGACATCTTTTATATATTCCAATGACTTATAAAATAACGTTAAAGGTTCATAACAAAATATTATGTATGTTTTAATTAAATAAGTATGAAACAGTATTCTCCTTTCAAAGTGTTAGCATCCGGAAAATAGTAATTACACTTTTCATAATAGAGTAATGGTTGGACGAATGTTAAACTACATTAAACCAAAGGTGAAGGTAGCAGCTTTAACATTGCAATGGATTTTTTTAATCTGTACGAAATATGTAGAATCATAATGTTTCTTCCAATCCTTTGTTTCTTTGTATCAAAAATAGCTAATGATTTCAATGTTTAAATCTTATTTAACTGTTTTTAAATAAATATATTTGTATAGTATATCCATACGAATATTTCAGTTACATTTTTCAAATATACTTACATAAGCTGCATTTTCTTCCGTGTGGGAAGTTTTGACACTTTGTCCGGAGTTAAGTTACTTGTGGCATTTCTTTTTTTTTTGGGGGGGGGGGGGGAGGGGGTGAGCAGCTTTGATAAATTTAATTCTTTTTTTTTTTAATTTTAGTTTAAAATTGGTAGCAGACTATTTTGTCCTGTTCGGAACTAGTTGTGCTCGTGTTCAATAATGTTATCTTTAAATTATCTGTACCTAAACGGGATATACGGTAAAGTAAAGCGTTAGTGCAAGGCACGTGTCTGGTCTTATTCCAGACACGTTACATGATATACTTATGACGAATCGCGTCCTGTGTTAAGATAGCAAACATTTTGAAAAAATTGTGTATTTGATAGTTGCCACTTTACGTTTAACAAAAATAATTAGTGTACAATACACAAATGTTTTAAGTTCAGCAATAAGGCAAACCGAATTGATTTGAATAATGTAAATACAGTTAAACCTTACTATATCAAATCTTGCATAAACCGAAAACCTGTATAAACCAAATAAGTTATTAAGCATCGTCATACTAAATGGTATGCGTTGTGAACCTGATAATCGAAACCGAAAATCGGCCAAAACCGAACAAAACCTTAAGTCCCGTAAAGGTTCGGTTTTAACAAGTTTCACTGTATCGTACAACATAACTCATATTGTAATTATCTTCCAGTTCACTGTCATACATTTGTGGAAAAAGCGTGTGCTGTGTACAACAATAACGGGTCATAATGTAACGTTGTCAGCGTTATTTTCAAAACATCGTGCTGTAAGTTTGACATGACCTATCTCGTTTAATTTTGTCTCAATTCATTCGATTATTGTATGGTGACATTAACCTTGGAATGCAAAAGGTAATAATAGTTCTAATTTGATTTTGATATTTATAAATACTTGAACTGGATTGGTCAATAAGAATTTTTGCGTGAACCTCGACGCGTACTAATTGGCGAGTTTTGGTTGTGTCTATGGGTCACTCGATATCTTTCAGCCGGAAGTATGAATACATTTCTCGAAACGTCTCGCAGGTTTTCGATCATTTATACAAGTAGTGATTTTCATCTTTTATACGGCCTTTCTATGGCTAGCCTACCACGTGGCATTGTTACAGTAAAAAAATCGTTAAAATGTTAGAACCTTTTTGCCTTTTAACAAAACATATGTATTTTTCATACTTTGAATGTTTATTAAATATCAAGTGTAATGATAACGCAATTATGTAATGCATGCTTTGAGTCGGTCCAACTACTCGTTTATAAACGTTTTTAGCATTTGACATTTAGTGTTTCAAACATAGCATCTGGAAATGTCGGAAAACATGAAGAAAATTAGGAAACCGATATTTCGATAAAAAAATATGTATCTATTTTCGGATACACAGTGGTCGGAGAGCAGAAAGATAAGCAAACAAAATTATTTTTCTGATTATTTTTTATTCAATTTCATTAATAAATACTACCAGACTAAGAGAATATCCATTGTCAAGATTAAATTGAGACTGAATTTATCTTAACAATTTTAGAATATAATCAAAATTGTAATTGTATGCGTGCATTTTATTTATATCTCACACTTTTGATCAGTTATTACATTTGTGAAAATTATTTGTAACGTATGGGCACCAATGAACAGGGATGCGTACACAAAATTAGATAAATAGCTTAATTTCAGATGGACGTGAATAAAAATATATGTATGTTTATTATAAAATTTAAAACTAAGTAGTTTCAGAAAGGAAGTTTTTGGTAAAAGTTAACAGACGACGACGGAGGACGGACGCCAAGTGATGAGAAAATATGACTTGGACCAAGTGAGCTAAAAATATTGTACAATTCCAAATAACAAATGAAAAAGTCGATCTTTAAAATGTATATTCCAATAGTACATGTAGCAGGATATATACACATTTCTATTCACAACTCTCAAACATTACTTTCAACTGACTAGTGCAAGAACGTACACACTATTACATAGTTTAAATAAATGTAGTATTACTTCATTATTACCTTCTTCTCTTCGTATTCAATTGAAATGGAACCATATATTCAGTGGTCATAGGGTCACATATTGCTTTTCTTGCCGACAGAATTGCTTCTTTAGAGACTAATGAAAATGCTTATGCTACTCAAGTTGAAAATGTACTTTGCAATTTCAATACGGATACTTCCCAGCTCTTCCCTTGTAACCGTCAAAAAGCAGATACACAAAAGATTGTCCATGATAAGTATGCTGCTGAAATGGTTGTAAAAAGTAGTACTGACATTGATGTAGCAGTATTAGGAATTGCAGTGCTCGCAAGATTAGGTGTGGACAAATTTTGGATAGGTTTTAGAAGGCATAAATACTTTCGACTGCTTCATGTACATGTCATATCAAATGCGTTTGGTCCTCGTGTAGCAGCTTTTCCTTTCTTCCATGCATTTAGTGGGTGTGACACTGAGTCGGCATTTCATCGGAAAGTGAAAAGGTCAGGTTAGCAGACATTGGAAGTATTCTCAATGTAACGGACATTTTTGGCTGATTGTGTACGAAGACACAGACATGGATATCATAGAAGTATTTGTTTGCATCATGTACGGAAACATCACCGTTTGTTGTTAAAGAGGCACAATTAAAATCGATTGCAAGGAAGCAGCGGCCTTATTAGTATAAAGCTGTTCAAAATTCATAAATCCATGGACAAAAAATTGACATAACCACCTGTTGCCGCCATTTTGGGACCGGATGTCACTCTTTTTCTTCACGTACGTATTGATTTTTCGTACTTTAGGAACTGTAAGTTTTATCAAAACTGACATTGGAGTATACCTATTACACAGGTTTTAATTGATTTACGAAATGTTACAAATTGGATATGACGCCATTTGCAAAATAAGCGGTGGCCATCTTGAAAAAATGAGAACTTTTTTATGGCCAGCAGCTAATTTTTTTTAATTATCGTTTTTTCCACCCATATACCTAATTTCATGATTGTATCACGATTTGCACAATTATTTCTATAATATCTTCCACTATAAGTATGATATAATGCGGGGTTAACACATTGCCGATTATTGCTCCCGTTTCAGATCAGACAGCGATACGACACGAAAAGGGAAAAAGTCGGATTACTATCCTCTATCATGTGGAATGACCTATCATTGTATGAACGCAGTCGTTTAAGTTCGTAACAGATTCCTACGGGTCGGGAATGGTCCGAATAGTTCGGCGAAGCACCCCGTAAATATGTGCGTCCCGTAACATTCGGGGAAACTCAGCCGATTTTGTCTAGTCGGATAAAATCGTGCCTATGTTGTGACAGATTCTGTTTTATCGGATCAAAATCCTATGGAACGGGAATGATCTGGAGAATTTTTTTCATTGCTGTGTTACTGTCGATTGAGACCAGATTGCATCCAAATCTTGTCGATTGCGAACCGTTTTTGCCGAAACCGTTCCGGAACAGTCCCTTTATTACTACCAAATTCGTCAATGATACCTACGTCAGAGTCCTGACAATTACAGATTACAATACGACTGAGCCCAGATAACGCCGTTTGCAATGCAATAGAGCGGACCGTGATAGTATTACGTTCCTACAGTACCTGCTCATTCTGAGTATGCCGATAGTTGTCGAACGGATAACTTCCGTCATCGTCGGTTCACTGTCTGGTCACTGTCTGATCTCTGTCGGGTTACATTCGGTAGAATTGGGACGCAGTCGTGACAGACTTGGTCGAATTTTAACAGGCGAAAGATACAAATTGGATTAGAAGCAGATTGAGAACGGGATTATCGGGATAAATTCGCTTGGAAACGGTTGAATATCAACGCTTCCTGAACAATATCGGATTGTTGTTGTGATTAAATTATTTGTTTTACATATTTTAATTAAAGTTTGAATTTCCATCCACTGATTTTGATCAGACTTTTGAAAATTTTTAATCGGGAATTGTCTTGTCAAGGACGGCAGTAAAAATTGTGAATGTGTGACCCCAGCTTTAGAGAAAACACAACTTTAATCGGATAATATAAATAACCAAATATTTTGACATTACATCGTATCACACACTGCTATTTACGGAAATTTGAAGAACAGCGAAATTTAAAAAAAAAAGGTTGTGTACTAGTACTTGAACAACAATCTGAGGCGGATAATTGATGTTTTGGTTACAAAAACTATCGTCCTACATTATGCACATGTTGTCTGCTTCTGGTCTTGTATGACTTAATTAATTAACTGATCGTTCTTATCACCCACGCAAAAAAGAGAACACGTACACGCTCCGTCTAAACCAACTAAATCTTTGACGTTTTAACAATCAAGATGCACACACTTTTTTATGACACGATCGGTATCTTTCGTCAGACCCGTTTCTTTTGTGTCGTTTACTTCATTATAAAGGATATATGAAGTGACCAACTATCAACAGGAAACATAACTTAGTTATTCTTTGTACTATTCAAATAAAAAAAGGACTCTAATGGGTTGTGCAGCATAAGGAGGTGGTCGTGGCATAAGCTCTGGAAGGGTTGGTTGTTGGGATTGTTGAATTTGAGGTGGCTGTGGCTGCTGAAGTTGTTGCGGCTGTTGATCCTTAAAAAAATTGTTTGCAATTACTCAAAATGTGAAGGTGTTTGAATGGTTGTATAAATGCAAAAACAAATTAAATGTAACATTAACTGACAACAATTAATCTAAAGAAAAACACCAATCGATTTAATTATTTAAAAAAACTTACCTCAAATTGTTTGAAAAGCTGCTCCAAGCCTTCCTTCATATTGGTCAACTCCAAAAACGCATGCCAGCCAAGAGAACATCTTCCTGGATTTCCCGGATTATTATTGTACCAGTTTGTATAACTTTGTCACTTTTGTCAACACTACCGCCATGTGACGTCTTAAAGACGTACGAATCTCAATATTTCCCCTGATACTTTGTTTTTTGGTAAAAGCGTAACTTTCCATAATTATAAAACGTTAATTTCATGAAAACTGTATGAGAAATTATATCAGAATGATGTTGGAATATGAGATCCACTTATTTATAATACCAAGTGAGTGCTATAATTAGTGGGTGTTAGACATTACCCTTGTCTGAAATAGACATCCATTGCGTGGAAAGTCTCTATAACTGCAGTAAAGCGGTTGAGAAAAACACTCCTCTCATTATTCAACCAATGAAAAAAACTCCCTGTTTAGTCTTTTTCAAGTTTGTTGACTCAACTTTCTCACGTTTGTTTTTTAATTACCCACAGATGGTTAAGTATGCTTTTCAATGTGGCAGATGTTTGGTTAATTACCACACTTCAACTTCAAAACCATAATTTACTAAAAGGAAGTCGTGCTGATGGGAAAAACTGCATTAGCAAACTCTCATGTGGTTGATCAATGTTCTCACACTATGCTATTAAGCCGAATACAGTACATGAAAGGAAGTCATGGTTGTGTAAAATAAACGATTAAAAAAGAATGAGTTAAACATGTGGTGTTTTGATTTGCTCGTGCATGTTGAACTAATCTACGCTTCAACGTCAAACATAATTAAAATCATAAAAAATCACAAAACTCTTTGAGCATGCAATACTTCCAGTTTTCTATTATAAAACATTGATCGTCATATTTATTTTCAGCTTTGTCAAATCTTCCTTGCTTGTTTTTATCAAGAATAAATAAACATCTGAAGTTTTGTCTATAAATGTAAAGTAATAGTGCATTTGTAATAAATTCATCCTGTCTTCACTCCCACCCGAACTGTAAAATTTGAATTGTGTAAAATTCTGCTTGCTTATGTCTAGGATTAAGGTAGTCTAAAAATGAATTTATAAGTGTTTAGTCTTAAGAATATATCTTCTTTCTCTTCAAAGTAAAGCATATACAGTGGGGGACATTCCCAATGTAAAAACTCTCACTTAAGACTTACTCATAAAACTTATAAACCTCCATTTTAAAATACCTGCTAATATTCCATTTTTTTGTTGTTGTATTATTGATTAACTTTGTTTGTTGGTTGTGATTTTAAAATCGTATACAATCACAAATAATTCAATGACTGCATACTATCGGTACTATCAGTGCTATGATGTTATAAATATCTATTTATAGTGAGTTCATTATCTAGAACAATACTACCAAAGAACAAAACGATAGATTTTGTGAGTTTTATGTATGTTTTTATTATATTTTATACGATTCTATCCGTTTGTATTAATTTCTATAATTTGTACAAGGGAAATAACTAAGTCAATCATAAATACAATTTGATGCATGAATCACAAGAGTTATCGCTCTCTAAACAGATAAGATTATCAAACGTTGAAAATAATGTAGTGTGCTAAAAACAAGTCTTGGAAGTGGGTTTAAATAGGTTGAACTTTCATCATGCTTTATCAAAATACTTGAAAGCTTGCATGAAACGTTGAAACGACTGAAATAGATAGAAGCTGCTTATTGAAATATGTAATTCGCTATTACATGGGAGGTAACTCTACGCAACAAAACCCATTCGTAACTTTTATTTTTTGCTCACTTATAGAAAAGTCTAAAGTTTTGCTAATGTTTTCTCGCCACACATAGAAATTGTCAAGAAAATGGGATATGTATGGTTTACTAGGTGCTGTCTTCAAGTTTTGTTGATTTTGATTGTGACACCTTATGGTGATGTCCTGGACATTAAAAATGTGTGTAAGGTCGAGAAAGACTTGGACTATATCCCTACTGGATATTCTTGTACCTTTTCTAGAACTCGTGACAGTCAAGTCTATCTGTACCAGGGTAAACCCATCAAAACAATAAACTGTTAACATAAAATCCACTTTAATTGTGTTTGGGATAGTCGATCCATGTAATTATGTCAAAGGATTGATGCAAAGAACCCTTGTAAATGGACAAAACTGTGTAAGTTTAAATTATAGGTTTTATTGTGTTTGTTTTCATAACTAGCTGTCCCCATAGTCAGTTTGCATGTATATAACAAAGAAGATGTGGTATGATTGCCAATGAGACAACTATCCACAAAGACCAAAATGACACAGACATTAACAACTATAGGTCGCCGTACGGCCTTCAACAATGAGAAAAGCCCATACCGCATAGTGAGCTATAAAAGGCCCCGATAAGACAATGTAAAACAATTCAAACGAGAAAACTAACGGCCTTATGTATGCAAAAAAATTAACGAAAAACAAAACGTATGTATGTTGAACATTCGAAAGTCTCTTATAGCATGTTCAAACTAAAAAGTACACATGTGTTTCCAGGTCAACATGGTTTAGTTCTCCCCAACTCCCTATTACCCACATAAAATGTTGAGGGTCCAGTGAAAAACACATTAGAACATGTTAGAAACGGTCAGGTAGTAGGAAACAGACATTTCGGGGTCTTTTATAGCTGATTTTGCGGTGTGGGCCTTGCTCATTGTTAAAGATCTTACAGTGACCTATATTTGGTCTCTTGTGGAGAGTTGTCTCATTGACAATCATACCACATCTGCATGCTTCATAAATACATAGATATCTCAGAATAGTTTTAAATATTGATATATTGAAATATTGATATTGATAACTTACAGTTTGTTGCAATTTGTTTTGTTAACCATAGTTGTAATTGACAGTCGTGACTATTGATGATCATACTTAACCTTCAGTTTATTGAACAATTTCTAATCATTGATAGCAGTTGAATTTTCTATTGCATAGGATCTATTGACTGTAGCTTTGCCATGTTATTATGAAGATAAGAAAAAGAAGGACACGGCAACGGAAATTAAAATTTCATAGACAAAAATTAATCTCAGAGAAAATGGAAGAAAGAGGACACTGTTTTGATCTAAAATGAAAAATTGTTTGTTTGCTGTTACCATCCCACTCAAAACGTTGCCAACTCTTTCCTACTTACCTTTTGCAAACAGATTTTTTTGGGATGTTTTTTTTTGGTTTTCTTTTTTTCCATATCTGTATTTAGATTAAACTATGCAACAATATATATAAAAAAAAAACTAAAACAAGAAAACATTTCAAACAAAATATGATATGCACAAATAATAAATATTCTTAAATATCACCATTTTGAGCAAGATTTTTTTTTATTCTACCTACCAACCCATTATCTGTTGATGACTGTGGGCAACCGCAAACAAAGATATTTTCAGGTTTGGTCTTAAAACAAACATAATAGATACTGATAGATGATATGTTAGATTTTTGTTTTGTTTTAGATGTAGTTAAAGTGTTGGCAGGTGCTTTTTTTAGCTGTAGTGGGTGTTCTGTTAAAGTTTCGTTGGGATTTGATAGAGTTAATGAACTGTGACCAAGTGAATGCTCAACAGAGGCAACGAATTAATGTTCACGCACCACAAAATATCCCTATCCCTATTCATCAACTACCTCAAAGAATAAGAAATACACCTGATCTCTATGGACAATGGGAAATGTAAAAAAAATTGTACACAACTACATACCTCTTGTTGATGATATCTGTCACCTTAAATAAATAACGTTATCTTCCAGGCTCCATCCCTTCCATGCACTTTTTAGGCAATTAATATTATGTCAATTAGGTATTTAATGTCTTTAAAATAGAGTAAATGTAGCCCACTACTAATGTCTGTGTGTAATAGGTATGATAGGTTGCCACTAATTCTTTTGCAACACTGTTATTGTCCTGTAAAACATGGTTCACTTGTGCCATGTATAACATTACAAACCTATCTTCCACACAGTATTTACATGGTATTTGTCTTGGATCAAACATTTCTATGCTAGTCATTTTGCTAATTTCATAGTTGATTTCATTGACTAAATCCATAATGATTTGATAAAAGTCGAGATAATTGTATAGTAATGTTGAAATTTATGTATACATATATATATCCATTTGGTGATAGAAAGGTCAAGAAGTCAACCTTTTCTTAACTAAAATTTATTGGATTATTTTGCAATGGAAGTGTGTTTAAAATGCGAATGAAGTAAGGCAGCAAGGCAATATGAACAAAATAAATGTTAATTGTAATTCTAATCAACTTTCACATTTATATTTAACTAGTAATGGTCAAGGTTTCTATGTTCTTTTCAATCATATATTAATTTTAGATATATAGGGTTACTGACTGTTGTACCTCTATTTGTATTTACAAATTATTTTGATGCTATGTACATCTTTACATTGACACATGTGTTTTCTTGTTTATGATTTTATTAATACTCATTCTCTGTAACCACCTAAATTTTTTCATAGTCATAGATCTTTCTTAAAATTGGCTGATATGTGTATCCTATTAAACTAGTCAGAAAAATAATGCTAAACGAGATATATATATTGGTTGGTTACCATGGTAACAGCAGAGAAAGTTGGGATTTATGAGAAAAATGCAATATTTGGTGTAGTGTTCGATGTGATGCAGGTACATCTATTACAAAGAAACACTAAAGCAATTAATTTCAGTCTTGTTTTAGTCAAAAAGCAAAAAAAGTTATGGGTAATCTACCTACAAACATGCGAAATAAATTACTAAAAAATGATCATTGTACGAATTATATTCCTTTGGTGGGTGACACTAATGACTGGACCAAAACTATAACGCTAATAACTTTTGTAATTCTCAAAAAATTTATGTCAAATTCGAATTGTTATAAATTTAGACCATTGAATCTGGAACTAGGGTACTAAATTAGTATAATAGTCCCAGATTCAAAACATAAATATAAAAAAATATAGAAAACTTTTTAAACCTTCATTAAACGTGACCTGACCAAGGCTGACAATGACAGGAAAAAATGAAATGCTAATAACTTTTTTATTTATCAAAGGGTTTATGTTAAATTTGAAATATAATAAAATTTGAACATGTAATGTATAAATTATAATAAAAAAAATAGAGCAAACAATATTATAAAAATCAGAAAAAAATTCAGAAAACGTGACCTTTCTAATGTTGACCTTGACCTGACCAACAACAGCAATGACCTGACCGATGAAAATAAATATAAGAAAAATATGTGTTGGGGTAAAAACTTGACCTGACAAACTTTGACTGTGTCTTGGTCGTTGTACTACCAGACGTTCATTACTAGTGATGGGCTTCTGGTACTACCATATACTTATTTATATATTATAGGATTTGCTTAAAATTTATAAGAACTTTTTTTTTATAATAACATTTATAAACAGTTTAGAGTACTTTGACAATCACCGAATTATTCAAACTTGATATTCAAAAATGATATTCAGTAGTATATTGTATTTAACTGTGTTGTGAATTATGTTGTATATTACCGGTTATAATCATTTTGATAATTTGACACGTTTGAGCACATATAAAGTTACACACAAACAGTGTGATTGAAGTAGGCCAAAAATACATGTACGTTCAATGTATATGTTATGTTTTTTTTATATTGTCTTACAGTAAATAAATACTATCACGTACATATACCGAGCCTTGTACAGGAAATCTAGGTAGTTAAACATATTTTCATAAAAAAACAAATACACATTTTGCCGACTACTCGAGGTATACCCGAGCCCTTGCATACACGATACATTGTTTTTTATAAGCGTTATATTTAACAATATATTATTTTTAATAAGCCTGGAAATTTTCGAAGGAATCACTTTATTTAGATAAAGAGGCTATAGAATGTGTTAATAAATGCAAATATTTGGTGATTGTCTTTACTTCTAGTGTCTTTTTCAACAGGGGAAAGAAGAGCTATTCAAACAAGAGTGCACACGCTGAAATGTCTCGCCTTCTATACTAATCATTGATATTATGTTGATAGTCCTAAGTATAAAGCTAAGCTTTATTACAACTGTCACATAAACTTAACATTAACCAAGATAACTAAACGAAGACCAATGAACCTTGAAAAAGAGGTCGGGTCAGATGAACATTGCCAGGCAGACAGGTACAGCTAACAATGCTTCTATACAACATATCTAGTTGACACATTACTTATAGTTTAAGAAAAATAGACCAAAACACAAAAACTTAACACTGTGCAATGAACCGTGAAAATGAGGTCACGGTTAAATAAAACCTGCTCGACTGACATAAAGATCAAATAATATTTCCATACACCAAATATAGTTGACCTATGGCATATAGCATTAGATAAAATAATAAAAAAGACCAAAACTCAAAAACTTAACTTTGACCACTGAGTTACCATGAAAATGAGGTCAAGGTCACATAACATCTGCCCGCTAGACATGTACACTTAACAATCATTCCATACAACAAATATAGCAGACCTATTGCATATGGTATGAGAAAAACAAACCAACACACAAAAATTTAACTATAACCACTGAACCATGAAAATGAGGTCAAGGTCAGATGACACCTGCCAGTTGGACATGTACACCTTACAATCCTTCCATACACCGAATATACTAGCCCTATTGCTTATAGTATCTGAGATATGGACTTAACCACCAAAACTTAACCTTGTTCACTGATCCATGAAATGAGGTCGAGGTCAAGTGAAAACTGTCTGACAGACACAAGGACCTTGCAAGGTACGCACATATCAAATATAGTTATCCTATTACTTATAATAAGAAAGAATTCAACATTACAAAAAATTTGAACTTTTTTTTCAAGTGGTCACTGAACCATGAAAATGAGATCAAGGACATTGGACATGTGACTGACGGAAACTTCGTAACATGAAGCATCTATATACAAAGTATGAAGCATCCAGGTCTTCCACCTTCTAAAATATAAAGCTTTTAAGAAGTGAGCTAACGCCGCCGCCGTAGCCGCCGCCGCCGCCGGATCACTATCCCTATGTCGAGCTTTCTGCAACAAAAGTTGCAGGCTCGACAAAAATCCTTAAAAGCAAAATTTAAATTACAAAAATCCATGTCAACTTGTAATCCAAGTATTGATACTGCAATTCATTTATATGATCACACAATCAAACCAATTTTATTATATTGTAGTGAAATTTGGGGTTCATTTAAAAATAACTCTGCTGCTTGCAAGAAAAAAAAGTGATTATCTATTTGAATTAATCTACATAAATGATTATTTGGAAAAATCACATTTCAGATATTAAAGTATATTCTTGGTGTAAATAAGAAAGCCTCAAATTTAGCAGTGTTATCAGAGGTTGCAAGATTTCCTCTTTACTTTTCTGTCATTATATGTATGGTAAAATATGTACACAGGCTTAACAAATTGGACGAAGGGTTACTTTATGATGCTTATCTTTGTAATAAAATTTTAGATGCAGAAAACATTAATTGTTGGTATTCATCTATGAGATATGTACTTCAATCACTTGATATACAAAATTTAGATACAAAGCTCAATAAATTAACTAAATTTGTAAAATGTAAACTTTGTAATAGTTTTAAAACATTTTAGTTGGTCAAAAGATCTGAAACCTCATCACAAGGTAATAGTAAATTAGAAAATTTCAACCTCAAGACTGACTTTGTAAAGGAGGCTTATTTATCAATTAAAGATTTTAGTATAAGAAGAGCTATATGTAAAATAAGAATTAGTGCTCATGATCTTAGAATTGAGAAATATAGATAAACAGATGGGTGCAGTCCTAACCTGTACAGCAGGTTACCTTAATAACCAGTCATTTGGACTGGTCAAAGTTAACCTGTGACCGGATTTACGACTGCTCTGACCAGTCCTAGGACCAAAATCTAGTTAACTTGAAAAGCGGACTTGGTCCTAGGACTGTTTTTATGTCTGCCAAAAAGTTAACTTCGAAACAGGTCCGCTATGGATATAAGTTAACTTCGAACCAGTCCTGCCGTAAAGTTAACATAAGTTAACTTCGAAACCAGTCCTGCCATAAAGTTAACATAAGTTAACTTCGAGACCAGTCCTGCCACAAAGTTAACAGAAGTTAACTTTTGCTTTGACAAATCCGATCGAAACCAGACATGTTCCCAAGTTAACTTTTTACTGGTCTGCTTAACACTAAGTTAACTCTGATTCGAACAAAAAATTCTCTGAAACTAATATTATCAAGATGCTTGATTTCTTGATTGACAACATATTTGCTACGTTCGGAGGACGTGTTTTTCAACAGACTGTCGGCATTCCAATGGGAACAAACTGTGCCCTTCTACTTGCCGATTTCTTTCTTTATTATTATGAGACTGACTTCATGCAGGAACTTCTTAGGAAGAAAGATAAGAAGTTAGCACTATCCTTTAACTCTACTTTTCGATATATAGATGATGTTCTTTCACTAAATAATTCAAAATTTGGTGACTATGTGGAACGCATCTATCCAATCGAGCTAGGTATAAAGGATACTACAGATACAGTTAAGTCAGCCTCATATCTTGACTTACATCTAGAAATTGACAATGAGGGTCGGTTGACAACAAAACTTTACGACAAACGAGATGATTTCAGCTTTCCAATTGTGAACTTTCCATTTCTAAGTAGCAACATTCCAGCAGCACCTGCATACGGGGTATATATCTCCCAATTGATACGATATTCCCGTGCTTGCATTTCCTATCATGATTTTCTTGATAGAGGGTTGCTGCTCACAAGGAAGCTATTAAACCAAGAGTTCCAAATGGTGAAGTTGAAATCATCCCTTCGTAAATTTTACGGACGCCAACACGAGTTGGTTGACCGTTATGGAATAACCGTAACACAAATGATATCGGATATGTTCCTTACGTCGTAACTACAATCCCCTTCCCTTTCCTGAATGTGACCTACCGAATTAGACTATTTACCGGATTTGTTATCACATAAGCAACACGACGGGTGCCGCATGTGGAGCAGGATCTGCTTACCCTTCCGGAGCATTTGAGATCACCCCTAGTTTTTTGGTGGGGTTCTTGTTGTTTATTCTTTAGTTTTCTATGTTGTGTCGTGTGTGTGCTGTTGTTTCTTTGTCTTTTTCATTTTTAGCCATGGCGTTGTCAGTTTGTTTTAGATTTATGAGTTTGACTGTCCCTTTGGTATCTTTCGTCCCTCTTTTGTAACCAGGACCGCTCTACATCGATTTAAAAAAATATATATCTTTGTTTCGTAGTATAAACATCGAAAAAAAAAGTAAAAGTAATTCTTCCGTTATATAAACAGGATTTAATGCAAATATTTGAAAATAAAGTACGCATAAAACGTTGCTTGTAACACAAATGTATCTGTGATCTGCCAATCTATAAATTAAAAAACGATCTTGGTTACAATAATTACGGGCAATGAATATATATTCCAATACCTATCAAATTCAACCATATTTGCACTTTATTTATATGTATATCTATGACAGGACGTATTTTAGATGTTAGTTATATGTCCTTGTTAGTTATATGTCCTTGATCTATGTAGCCACAATCAGCAATATTTTCATTTCAGGTTAGAATTTACTACAAAAAAAAATGAAAGCATCATTTTAATAATTCAATTCAATTCAAATATTTATTGTCATATAAACTCTGAACAATAAGTTTGTGACAAATGATATAAGCATACACAAAATACATTTAACAAACAAAACCATGAAAACAAAAAAAGCAAAAAAGCAAAACAATCTATCTATATGATATACAAATATATTTTATAAATAAATCAAGAGTCCCCTGTCCTCGGTTCTAATGCCTGTTTAAAATAGGACCCTAAGCTTTCTACTTCTTTTGAGGTTGATGGACAAAGAAGATATTTATTTTTTTCATTTTCTTGCCAGGACATAAAATCTGGCATATGTTTAATTACATTTTCTATAAAGTTATCTCTTAGTTTAGCAATTTTTTTGCAGTATAAAATAAAATGGGCTTCATCCTCCATTGTATTACAGGATGTGCATAGTCTTTTTTCTCTAGGTATTTTTAAATGTCTTCCTTTTTCTATCATTAAATTATGATCGCTAATTCTCATTTTTGTTATGTTACTTCTCTTTTCAAAAGATTTACAGTTTAAGTAGTTTTCCATTTCTAAATTTTGCTTTAAACTTTTATATAAATACAATTTACTTTTTTTATCTATTTTTTCAAATTTTTGTTCAAATACATTTGTGTAGAAATTTAAGAATTGATGTTTTAAGGTTTTTTTAACAACTTTGAGTAATTTTTTCTTTTGTTTCCCTCAAGAATGGATGCGTCCATGTTTACCTCTTTCAAAATATTTTTAACATATGTAAACCAGGTATAGCAACCTGAATTATCTAAGTAAAGTATACTTTGAGTTTTTATATGCATCTCTAGTGGGTATCTCCCTAGCTCTGTTCTCACAGCTATGTTTGATGAAGATTTTCTTGTTCCGATGATATATTTACAGAAAGACAAATGTAATTTTTCTAAACTTGATTTATCAGTAAAATTAAGGGGATCTATATTTGTTTTGGAAATATTTGCACGTTTTTCTGCTCTGAATTTTGTAACATAAGTATCCATATAAAACAGACTCTATTTTAAAAGAGTAAAATCCATTTTATTCCTTTTTATAATCTTTTTCAATGTTTACTATAAATGAATGCCGATTTCATAAAGAAACACACATTTTTTACAACATTCCATGTTTTTATTCTTATAATTGATAAAATTTACATTTATTGTTCGGGAAATTTCCCAAAATATGTGAAAGTTTCAAAATATTGGTGGTAAAAATGTATCTATGACAACTATTTATTCGGGAAATGTCCCGAAATCATTCTCAACATTATTATTTATTACATATATGTTGGCAGAGCATTTTAACACTTGCAAACAGATCTGAAACGCATTTCGGGAAATATCCCGACAAAAATAAACTAAGTACAACACAGATGTCTTCAAATATTTGGGATTTATCCCGAAAATTCAAATGTATATGCTAGACCTCATGACTAATAATTTCTTTTCACATTTCGGGAAAAATCCCGAAAAATATAAATCTAATATCAGACACACACTTGTTACATAGATTTTTTTTACCCATTTCGGGAAAAATCCCGAAATAAAATCTACAAGAAAAAATAATTTTGATACATTATAAAAAAAGTTTTTACATAAATTTGTTTCCAACATTTGTTAAAATTTTAATATTAAAAAATATGTTTATAACCATACTTTTCATTTCTTTAAAAAAAAAAGTAATTTCTTAGAAATAATAAGGTTACTCTATACTGCATCCCTTTTGTCATGCTTCAGTAATTCCCTAAATATAATATCAACCAAATTTGTCCCACAAAAAGGGGGGCCTATACAAGTAACATCCTCTAAATCCTATTTATAAGTGGTCGATATTAAACTGGCCTAAGCATAAACTTTAACATATAAACAGAAAACTGCAAAAGATTGTAAGTTATAAAACCATGATTTAGGGTTCAGAATTATTAAAATCCCTAAGCACATGCATTGTCCAAAAGCATATTCAACTGCATATAAATTATCCCTGACCTACTTTTAGTGGTTCTCCTTAAATGTGGACTTATCACAAATATTTCAGTGTAAACAAAGGAAATTTTCAAAGTCAATATGCCATTACTGAGAGGCTGGTGAGGAGGGCGATGCTCTATGGGATTGAGATATATATATATATGTGTCCATAACACATTATACTCTGCTTCCACAATCAGATTTCCATGTTCAGTAACTTATTTGTAATTGTTTAAAAAACACTGACTTAAATGAACACTTGAAAGTACAAAGTTTCAAGTTTATTTGACCATTACATCATAGTAAACTATTGTACACAAAACCTTAACCTTCTCTACTGTTGTACATCTTGAAAACAAAATAATTGATAAAAACTAGTTTCAACTCATTATTTCAAATGCCAATGAAATTTTAAAATAGGAATGAAAAAAAACTCAAACTCAAAAATATTCACTAATTTAGCCTCATTTAATTTTCGTAATTTGCACATTTTTTTTTGTCACAGAAAATATGGAAGAAACTATCTTTAATTATGTTTTTCTAAATTTCTTTGATATTCTCCACAGCAAAATATAAAAATTAAAATACTTTTCTAAAGTAAAATACATGTACTTTTAATATTTCAAATACATACAATAAAATATAACTACAAATCATAGTATACATGTGAATAAATCTTCATAGCATGTGCAATGTTTGTTATATTCAGATGGAATTATTACATATTATAAATTGATCTGTTTCTTTACTGATGCCTAGCTTTCTCTTCCTTTCACTCCTGCCTATAAGACCAAAGTAAATTAACATTTAATAAAATATAACAAAAACGTTCTATTCTGCTGAACATGCTAAAAGTAAATATTAACTGTGAAATCAACAATTTTGATTATGTTGATAGGTTGAGACTATAACCATTTGACATTTATAATAAAACTTCTTTTAAGTTTCAGTACATTTGGTTAAGCAAACTTAAGTTTATAGTTAACTAAAACAAATAAACAGATGCGCCATGTGAACATGATACCTCTGTCTCTTTTTCAAGAATAAAGTTCAATAACTTCTTCATAAAATTGAGAATGGAATTGGGGGAAATATGTCAACAACCTGACCAAAGTGCAGACAACAACCGAAGTCCACCAATGGGTCTTCAACACAGTGAGAAAATCATGCACTATAAGTGTTTGTCTTTTCTCTTTTTTTTTATATAGATTAGAACGTTGGTCTTCATGTTTGACAGCTGGTTTCACAATAGTAATTTTTTGGGTCCTTAAATTAATAATAGCTTACTGTTTGGTGTGATCCAAGGCTCTGTGTTGAAGACTGTACTTTGACCTATAATTGTTTTTCTTTTACAAATTGTGACTTGGATGGAGAGTTGTCTCATTGGAAGTCATACCACATCTTCCTTTATCTAATATTATGTACAAACATAAAAGGATAAAACTTAATGCCCCCTCCGATACGACGGGGCATAACAAAAAGCATATGTATATAGAGAAGCAGGACTCTTATTAAGACTGAATATTACAGTACCTTATTCTGCATTCTTTCATCTTATCCCCTGATTGCTGACATGAATGGTTCTTTATTTCTTTTACTTCCAGGCAATTTTGGCATGAAAGCACCATATTTCAAGTTAAGTGTATCCATGGTTTGTCCTGGGCGTATTTTGATAAAAATGATAAATGTTGACCGCATCTTTTGGTGTCTCTCTTGTAAAACAATAATGCAAAGCCTCTGTGTGTTGTTTAAAATTACAAATCAAAGGAATTAACAAGTAAAATAAATTGTATTATAATTTCACTTCTGAAATAATCCTGACCGGTGACTGTACAGTTTCAGCATATTTTCCTTTGTTCTTAATTTTTCTGATATTTAGCTGAAAGCAGGATCAATGAAAATCTTTATGTGTGTGGCCAACAGGTTCTTACGACCAGAGAACCTGAAAAAAAATTATCTGTTGAGGTCTTGACTAGTATCATTTATTTATCCATTAATGAGATAGAGCTTTGTTAGAATATTGAAAGGTGGAAGCAGTATAATTACTTTAATACACTAAAATATGTAATAAATAAAACAAGAATGTGTCCATGGGACACAGATGTCCCTGCTTGTAAATATATCTCTAATATATATCCTTTTTCCTATTAAAAAAGTGACATATTCATGATAATATGAGAATGACGAAAGTGACTTGATCAGTGTTTGGTGTTAAGAAGCATTGTGTAAACATTTCACAACACTTAATGGTTGATGCAAAGTAAAGTTAAAGTGCAGTTTGGGATTTGAACAAGTTTTCAATTACTTCAAGTTCCCGTAAATCCCTGATATTCTTTAATGTTTTTTTTTTATTGCAGTACAGTAATAATCTGATGGTTCAAGAGAGCACAAAACCACGACAACAACATGTTTAATGTTTATCAAAATATCATTTTCCTTTGTTTTTTCTTAATATTATAAAACCAGAAGAAAAATAAATTTCCATATCGTGCCCTGTTAACGAGTTGTAATAAAATTTATTCTTCAACATGATCAAATACACTGGATTTGAAGAATCTATTGGTAGTGCTCTGAGGTTAAATAATTGACTTATTTTCATAGGTTTATGACCATGCACTGACCAGCTATAACAATAATGGCTATAGAAAGTTGAGGCTCCAATGGGCCTTTATCGCTCACCTGATATTCTCATTTACAATTGATGCATGAAATAATGCAACTGTTATACTTTTGCTTTAGTTTCAGAGATATAAGTAAACACTGCATTTTCCTCCTATTTTCTATTTTTAGCCATGTCTGCCATGTAGGTTGGCAGGGTCATCAAACACATTTAAAACTATATATACATACCCTAATGATGAGTGTGGCCAAATTTAGGTAGATTTGTCTCAGTTGTTTCAGGAGACGACTTTTCTAAAAGATGAAAAAAAATTATGAAAAATTATTCATTATTTATTCCTTTCAAAATTCTCTGAATAAATAAATGTCATGATTGGGTCCATGGGACACAGATTATGTCCCCACTTGCATATAACTTTTTAAAGAAAAAAAGAAAAAAACATACAATAGATTGTATACCAATATGCGAATTAAAATATTAAGCTACAATGTAATGTATGTGCCTGTTCCAAGTCAGGAGCCTGTAATGCAGTGGTTGTCATTTGTTGAAGTGTTACATATTTTTTTTCTTCATTTTTTTGTACATAAATTAGGCCGTTAGTTTTCTTGTTTTACATTTGTCATTTTGGGGCCTTTTATAGCTGACTATGCAGTATGGGCTTTGCTCATTGTTGAAGAGGGTACAGGGACCTTTAGTTTTTAATTTCTGTGTCATTTGGTCTCTTGTGGAAAGTTGTCTCATTGACAATCATACCACATCTTCTTTATATATAAAGTTAAGTACAACATTTAAAAGTGTTGACAATGGTTGATGTTAATTACATTATATTAGATTTTCTTGAGGAGAATAACTAAAATATGATTTTATAAGGGCTTGGATCCCACTAACATGTTTAATCCTGCTATCTTCTGTGTCTGTCCCAAGTCAGGAACCTGGACAATCAGTGGTTGTTGTTTGTTGCTGTGTTGCATATTTGTTTTTAGTTATTTTATTTGTATATTAATATTAAGGTCATTAGTTTGGAATTATTTTACAATTGTAATTTCAGGGCCTTTTTTATATATGACTATGCAGTATGATCATTGCTGAAGGCTGTACTTTGACCTATATATATAGTTAACTGACTGACGGAGGAACAGGTGTAAAACAATATGCCTGTCAACTTTTTCTTACAATTTCATACATTTCCCATATCATTGACTATTTTATCATTACTTACATCTGTCCATTATTATACTGTCTTTTAGGTCACATTGCATTTCAAGCTGATGTTCAATACTTGCACAGTTGTACACCTAGAAAAAAAATATGCAAAATTAAGATAAAACAGTCTTGTGTTACTGTCACACTAGTTTAGATAGAGAGTCTTGTGAGTTTCTAACAGAAAATTTACAACACATCAATGAGAAATTGAAAAAAGTAAATAAAATTATACATTTGTCATTTTCGCTGTTGAGGTTACATGAGTGCATTAGCTGCCTTATTTTTACATGTTCACAAATCAGTATCCAGGAGAAGAGTAAATATATAAAGGCTCCCCGTACGAAATTATAAGGCGTATTACGCCTGGAAATAAGGCGTAAACCAGGCGTAAGTGGTAGTTACGTGTCTAGATCCAAGCGTAAGGGAGCAGGAAACGTAAATTTGTAGTCCTTACGGGCGTAGAAAAAAGCAGTACACCTGGCGTAAATTGAAATAAGCAAGGCGTAAGTTTTCTTACAGGCGTAATTTTTTTTACGGGCGTAAATAAAAATACCCATAATGCTTTGTTTAAAGGATCATGGGATTTTTTTTCAAAATTAGGCACTTAAGTTTGCAAGAGTTGGACACATGGCAGCTTCATATATTCAGTGATAATTTGCTTGTTTTGTGCTTTTTGAAAGGATCTGAAATTGGAAATACTGAATCAAATAAATAAATGAAAATTGTGAAATAAAAGGAAAGTAGTAATACATGGTAAATAATAATAATGTGAGTAATTTACTATTAGTTATTTAGTATTATGTTCTATCAGAATTTTTGAAATCCCAAAACCTTTATCCTTAGATAATAACACTAAAATCTTTTACTTTAAGTTAAATTGCAGTATTGTCATTTATATTTTAGTTCAAAAGACAATAATTTTCAAAAACAACTTAGTTAAAATGCTAATTTTATTTCAAGGAAAAGTAATTGTCATAATTCTTATTTAAACTTAAACTTATTTGAGCCATTGTCTGCATAAAATGTATTTATTTCTATATAAGCTTCTTCAATGGTTAATATTTCAAGTTTTTTATCAAACAATAAGAAATAAAAGCAACAGCACAGAAGTTTGTATCAAATACACAAAAGTACACAGCAAGGTTATTAAATACACTGAATTAAAATAAGTGTAGTATTATGTAAAGATATTACGCCTGGTTTATTTATTGACCAGGCGTACTCATTTGCATATTACGCCTATTTTTTTGTGAACCAGGCGTACTCATTTAAATATTACGCCTAATTTTACGCCTGGTTTACGCCTTAGTTACGCCTAATTTACGCCTGGTTGACGCCTGGACATGCATTTTGTAAACACTGCAATGCCGCCAGGATAAAGTATGATTTTTACGCCTGGTTTCCGTGTCATATACGGGCGTCACAGTTCGTACAGGTCTGCATCCTGTCCCTGAAATGTTGTGTGCTTTTTCCAAGTTAAGAAAGAGTTTTAAAACTATCCATGCATGTCCACATCTAATTTATAAAAGATGATTAAATTGATCATTGAAATATGTATCAGAGTGAGAACTTCTCAATGTTCATTTTTTTTTTGGGGGGGGGATATATTTATTACCCTAATTTAATATTTCTATTGTCTTTAAATTAAGTAACTGGGACGTACAGTACTGAGGATAAAATTTTCATATCTCTTCATTTATATACACAAATTCTAATGTTTCACATCCTGGGGGATTAAAACACTGAGATTAAAACCCATGAAATTGAAATTTTTCACACATAATTGACTTGTAGTAGTAATTGGGAATGTAAACATGTGATAATGTTTTCCCAGTAGGCAGTTTAACCAAACTTAAGATAGACAAGACATAATAAATCTATTATACAATATACACAGCATGCACATGACATGTGCTCCAATCATAATGATGAACTGAGTCCATACTGTCCCTTTAACATGTTTAACAAATAATGCAAATTTTTTTTTTATTAAGATTCTGTGATTTTTTAAAATTTTATAAACATTCTTATAGTTAATGCTTGAAATAAATATAAGTTATATATACTTAATCATCTGTAGAATTTTTTTATTAATGAAAAAAAAAGAATTAGCTTAACTGATTAATCAATATTTAGGTCACAAGGCTTTTTACCCTGATGATCGAAGCTTGTCTAGAAATTGCTTCAGATTACTTTTAAGAAAATAGAACAGTTTTGAACATTCAAAAGGTCCCAAGTACATGTAAATATTAATGACACACATTTTTGATGACCAACAATGTATGAAGAAATTTTCATAGAACATAAAAATAAAAAACACAAAAAAAATCACATTATAAATCGAACACTGTTTCTGTTAGCGCTTTCACTGCATCCCTTGCAGTTCATCAAACAGAATTGTTATCGTTACTAGTAACAACTTGTGATGTTACCATGTGGTAGTTTGTATATATTACGGAATCTTATTCACAGACCGAATTTCACTTCCTAGTATTAAAAGTCGGCTTATACAGTTAAATAAAATAGCGTTCCTTGGCTTCAAGTGGAATTTTATCTTAGGTCCACATCTGAAACTAGAGGCTCTAAAGAGCCTGTGTTGCTCACCTTGGTCTATGTGCATATCATAAACAAAGGACACAGCAGAGTGATGGATTCATGACAAAATTGTGTTTTGATGCTGGTGATGTGTTTGTAGATCTTACTTTACTGAACATTCTTAGTGCTTACAAGTATCTCTATCTAATGAACCTATGAATCTATCCCAGTAGTTAAACTATTTTGTAAAATTTACAAAATTTATGAAAATTGTTAAAAATTGACTATAAAGGGCAATAACTCCTTAAGGGGGTTGATTGACCATTTTCATCATGTTTGACTTATTTGTAGGTCTAACTTAGCTCTACATTATTGCTGTTTACAGTTTATCTCTATTTATAATAATATTCAAGATAATAACCAAAAGCTGCAACATTTCCTTAAAATTACCAATTCAGGGGCAGCAACCCAACAACATTTTGCATGTTTGTTACGGAAATTTCGGGGCAGATAGACCTAGACCTAACAAAACAAATTTAACTGCGTCAGATTTGCTTAAAATGCTTTGGTTTCTGAGATTTTAGCAAAAAACTGCATTTTACCCTAGTTACAATTTTTTGCCATGTTGGCCGTCTTGGTTCGCCGGATAGTATCATTTAACACATTTTTTAAACTAGATACCCTAATGATAATTGAGGACAAGTTTGGTTAAATTTGTCTTAGTAGTTTCAGAGAAGATTTTTGTAAAAAAAAAAATTGACAAAAATTGACTATAAAGGGCTATTAATAACTCATTAAGGGGTCAACTGACCATTTTGGTCATGTTGACTTTATTGTAGATCCTACTTTGCTGAACATTATTGCTGTTTACAGTTTATCTATTTCCATAATAATATTGAAAATAATAACCAAAAACGGCAAAATTTCGCTAAAATGTCCAATTCAGGGGCAGCACGACAATGGACAACAGACGCCAAGTGATAAGAAAAGCTCACCTGACCTGAAAGGGATATAGTTTAAATTTTCCCTTTCCGTATTGGTCAAAGTGTTCAGAACATGGAGAGTTTCTAATTGAAGGGACCTTTGTCCAGACAGCTGTTTGTGAACTCTTCGTCTATCAAATGGTTTGACCTATGTTAGTTTTGATTACAAGTGGGAGAGGTTGCACAATAAATAATATTTTTCGGTTTAATTGCTGTGCCTGATTTCAGAGTTTTACTTCTAGCATTTAGCATGTTCCACATCTGGGATCCCCCCATTTTTGTATTTCTGCCACCTTTGTTCTGTGTACTGAATTTTGCTCGTGTCAGAAGTTTCTTTAGATTTGGTGCTTGTTGACAGCTCCCAATAAGTCATGATTCATCGACTAGATCTTTCATTTGCTTGATGCAGAATAGGTAAAAAAAACTTAGCAGAATTAAAGATAAGTGACTTTTTTATTATCTCCCTTTAAAGGACACTTAGCTTTCACTGTGAAAAAGTCCTCTTATTGAATGTCAACCTTGTAGGACAGAATTTAATAGTACTTTTTCATAAAAGAATGTCCAATTTAAGGACACTTTTTCACAGCATCTGACAAATTAAAATATTTACATTTTCTGTAAAAAGTGTCAAGGTGGTTGATAGTAAACAAATTAGGTATTGTTACTTAAAGACCAAACAACCTATTCATTTCTACCAGTGATTTTTCCTTAAAATTTTGTGTGAAGGTATTTCATGATTTGAGGAACAAAATGTGATGAAACAAATTGCATGGGGCCGGGTCACCGACTTATTTTTGTCACTATAGCAACCTCAGTTTCGCGTTTCCTGAATATTAACACAAGAGTGCACACGCTGAAATGTCTCGCCTTCTATACTAATCATTGATATTATGTTGATAGTCCTAAGTATAAAGCTAAGCTTTATAACAACTGTCACATAAACTTAACATTAACCAAGATAACTAAACATAGACCAATGAACCTTGAAAATGAGGTCAAAGTCAGATGAACCATGCCAGGCAGACATGTACAGCTAACAATGCTTCTATACAACATATATAGTTGACCTATTACTTATAGTTTAAGATAAAGAGACCAAAACACAAAAACTTAACACTGTGCAATGAACCGTGAAAATGAGGTCACGGTCAAATAAAACCTGTGCGACTGACATAAAGATCATAAAATATTTCCATACACCAAATATAGTTGACCTATGGCATATAGAATTAGATAAAAAGACCAAAACTCAAAAACTTAACTTTGACCACTGAACCATGAAAATGAGGTCAAGGTCACATGACATCTGCCCGTTAGACATGTACACCTTACAATCCTTCCATACAACAAATATAGTAGGCCCATTGCATATAGTATGAGAAAAACAGACCAAAACACAAAAATTTAACTTTGACCACTGAACCATGAAAATGAGGTCAAGGTCACATGACATCTGCCCGCTAGACATGTACACCTTACAATCGTTCCATACAACAAATATAGTAGACCTATTGCATATAGTATGAGAAAAACAGACCAAAACACAAAAATTTAACTATAACCACCGAACCATGAAAATGAGGTCAAGTTCAGATGACACCTGCCAGTTGGACATGTACACCTTACAGTCCTTTCATACACTGAATATACTAGCCCTATTGCTTATAGTATCTGAGATATGGACTTGACCACCAAAACTTAACCTTGTTCACTGATCCATGAAATGAGGTCGAGGTCAAGTGAAAACTATCTGACAGACATGAGGACCTTGCAAGGTACGCACATATCAAATATAGTTATCCTATTACTTATAATAAGAGAGAATTCAACATTACAAAAAAATTGAACCTTTTTTTCAAGTGGTCACTGAACCATGAAAATGAGGTCAAGGACATTGGACATGTGACTGACGGAAACTTCGTAACATGAGGCATCTATATACAAAGTATGAAGCATCCAGGTCTTCCACCTTCTAAAATATAAAGCTTTTAAGAAGTTAGCTAACACCGCCGCCGCCGCCGTAGCCGCCGCCGGATCACTATCCCTATGTCGAGCTTTCTGCAACAAAAGTTGCAGGCTCGACAATAATATTTGCTTGTTATCTAAACTCTCAAAAAAATCCTTTATATCAAACCTACAAGCATAGTTCTTGTTTCACGTTAAACAGTAGATTTGTATCTATCAAAACAGGTTCAAAAATTTAAAACTCGTATTGTTTTGATCTTTAAAAATATGATTTATTTCATCCCCGCCAAAAATAAAAATGAAAAATGAAAAACGTTTCCAGTATTAAAAAATTTCTGCCAGTGATTTATCCATACAAAATTTCAAGAAGGAAAGTGCCATGTGTATGTAATCTTCAAAATAAAGCAAAAAAAAGTGTGTGTCACCGACCTTTCAAAAAAGTTATGAGTAATTTTCATGTTTTTTTTCTCTCGTTTGTTTTGAAGAAAAGAGTTGTCTTTCTTTAGAACATTGCATCTGACGTCATAGTACAAACTTTTCTTGCTGGCTCACTATTTGAAAAAAATCGCAAATTGGACTTTTGAAACTCACATTTAAATTTCCAAGAATAGCAAATATATTCACCTACTTTATCATCCGGTAATACAAGAGATTAAATGAAGGTATCAGTATCAGATCTTATGATGCTGTTGCTGTATAATATTTACCTTCAGAAACACCATCTGTTGGAATGAAAAATTGTTTGAAATAACCTTTCACGCCACTTTTGTTATGAAAATCTGTTTTTGTCCTCTGTCCCTCATTAGCATAATTATTGAAAATACAAATAATGAAAGATGGCACTGGCTAACTTACAGAGTATTTGACTATATCAGACTAGAAGTGTGTTTTTTTTTCGTGTCAATTTTAGAAGTTTGCCATAATGAACTTATTCGCTACTGTTGACAGACAGACACACAAAATCATGAACGAACGTCTTTATACCATTATTTTTCCTGACTCAGACAAACTTAATTATTGCATCAAGTTTGTCATTCATTATTTCTGAATATTTAACAGTCAGGGGACTGACTTCATGGACTTAAATGAGTGATTTTCTAAATCACTGATTTAGATTAAAGTAATATTATTTCCATAAAGATTGGAAGTAAGAGTTGTCTTTCTTTAATAATCACCTATTTAAGTAGTACAAATTAATCACTATAAAAGAAGTGATTTAATTTTATTATAGCTTTAAATATAGAATACTAATGATCCAGGGACTAATCATGTTTCTAAAATTATCAGAACCAACATCTGTTTTGTCTAGGATGACCAGGTCATTTCAGGTGATGACCTTGTACTGAATCTAGGATAATGACATTAAGATCACTTGTTTAAGTATCATACCTCAATTTCCTTCCCAAAAATCACTTATTTAAGTATCATTATTTTAATAACCCCCACTTATTTCAACTGTCCCCTAACTTCACAGGAAAAATACTCCCATTGCTGGGAAAAATCTGTTAAGAAAGTATCAGTTCATTATGTAAAGCCATTATTATAGCATTTTTTCAACTAAAATTGAATTTGCAGATAAATGATAGCATCAAAGGCATAACCTTGCTACATAAAAGAAGCAAAGTGTTCATTTTTTCCAAGTTTATTAATGAAATGATATTATTTAAACCTATGTCACAGTTTAAAATTTTGGTAAAACTTCAAAATCACAATTTGTGACAAAACTTCAAATTTGCTACTCAAATAAGTGATTTAAAAATCACTTATTTCAGTATTTAGTCCCCTGACTGTTTAAGATATATAAGGAAATTCAAATTATAGTATAAAATATGAATTAAAGTTTTTTATTCTAAAATGTTATAAATCTATCATAAAATACAATCCCTGTTATTACTATCTCAAGTGTTTTGAATAAACAAGACAGTAAATATAAAATACAAAAAAGTTTTTAATTCAAAAATTATTTTAGAAATAATTTTCCGTTGAAAACTACAAAGTAAGATTTCTCCAACAGGATAAAATATTATAAATCTAAATTGCTCATTTTGGAAATTTAAACAAAGGTTGTTGCAGGTATTAAAAATCAAAATTTGTTTTCAATCTTTCTGGTCATAGTTGAAGCTAAATGAAAGGGAGAGATTTAATGTTGGATATTATTCTTGGAGCAATTCTTTTTGTCTTAAGTTAAATTTATAACTATTTAGATTTTACCACCGACAATTTTGATTTTATTTCACATTCGCTGAGTATTAATTTCATTATTATGTTTTGCCTTACAGCTAATTTCCTAATGCATGTAGGGTAAAACTTTGGTTGGCCTCCTTGCTTTGTTTGTTTAAATGTTTATTCAAGCTTTGTAATTAAGATTGACATCTTCATATATAGGTATGTAAACCTGTATATATGATATTTAAATTCAATTGGACATTATCAAAAAATAATTAGACAAAATATGCAAACAAAGAAAGCAAGCTAACCAAAGTGTTGATATACATAAAATTAGGAAATTAGCTTCAGTGAGATCAGGGGAAATGTTTGTCATTTCTCCTTTAGACAATTTGAAATGAAACAAATGACAAACGACAATGACCCTTTGTCATAATTTTATTTTTACTATAAGATTTTGTGAAATAAGCAGTATAAATAAATTTTAACTTCATTGCAAGATCGGACATTATTTTACGAGAATCATTCAGACATTAGTTCCATGCATACGTTGCCAGTATGTCAAAACATCTAGGAATAATTGTTTATCTGAATACTCAATTTTTGAAAATTGTGACATAAAATTAGAAGGATCATATCATAAGGAACATTGTGTATTAAGTTTTAAGTTGATAGGACTTCAATTTCATAAAAAACTGCCTTGACCAAAAACTTCAACCTAAAGCGGGACAGACGGAGGAACGGACGCACAGACCAGAAAACATAATGTTCATAAATGGTGCTGAAAAAGAACTTTCACCTATCTAATTAACATGTACACAATTGGAGAAAATGAAAGACAAAATCTACGCAAGTGAAAGATAAAACTAGAGGCTCTAAAGAGCCTGTGTCGCTCACCTTGGTCTATGTGCATATTAAACAAAGGACACAAATGGATTCATGACAAAATTGTATTTTGGTGATGGTGATGTGTTTGAAGTTCTTACTTTACTGAACGTTCTTGCTTCTTACAATTATATCTATAATGAACCTTGCCCATTAGTAACAGAGAAAAATATTTGGTAAAAATTTACATAAATTTACCGAATTAATGAAAATTGTTAAAAATTGACTATAAAGGGCAATAACTCCTTAAGGGGTCAATTGACCATTTAGGTCATGTTGACTTATTTGTAGATCTTACTTTGCTGAACATTATTGCTGTTTACAGTTTATCTCTATCTATAATAGTATTCAAGATAATAACCAACTAGAGGCTCCAAAGAGCCTGTGTCGCTCACCTTGGTCTATGTGAATATTAAACAAAGGAAGCAGATGGATTCATGACAAAATTGTGTTTTGGTGATGGTGATGTGTTTGTAAATCTTACTTTACTAAACAGTCTTGCTGCTTACATTTATCTCTATCTATAATGAACTTGGCCCAGTAGTTTCAGTGGAAAATGTTAATAAAAATTTACAAATTGTTAAAAATTGACTATAAAGGACAATAACTCCTTAGCGGGTCAATTGACCATTTCGGTTATGTTGACTTATTTGTAAATCTTACTTTGCTGAACATAATTGCTGTTTACAGTTTATCTCTATCTATAATAATATTCAAGATAATAACCAAAAACAGCAAAATTTCCTTAAAATTACCAATTCAGGGGCAGCAACCCAACAATGGGTTGTCAGATTCATCTGAAAATTACAGGGCAGATAGATCTTGATCTGATAAACAATTTTATTACATTGGTTGCAATGAATTACATTGATTTCCCAGTTAGATAAATCCAATAATTTCACATGTGAAATAAAAGTGGTTATTTCACTCTCTGACGTCATACAACAATAGGCGTTGTCAAGACATCGATAACGTCGAAACAAAACATGCGTAGGAAAACCATATATATAGTTCCTTACATTTTCTACATTAATTTCATAAAAAAAGCAATTTGACAATGTAATAAAAAGTATAACTAATCGCCGTATTTGAATATAAAAAATAAGACAACTTGTGACCGAACGCCGCTATGGATTAAACTCGTGCTGCGCACTCGTTTAATCCATGCGTCGTTCGGTCACGCGTTGTCTTATTTTTTATATTCAAATACGGCGATTAGTTATACTATAATTACCACGTGTCAGATTTGCTCCAAATGCTTTGGTTTTTGAGGTATAAGCCAAAAACTGCCTTTTACCCCTATGTTCTATTTTAGCTGTGGTGGCCATCTTGATTTGATGGTCGGGTCACCGGACACATTTTTTAAACTAGATACCCCAAAGATGATTGTTGCCAAGTTTGGATTAATTTGGCCAAGTAGTTTCAGAGAAGAAGATTTTTGTAAAAGATAACTAAGATTTACGAAAATGGTTAAAAATTGACTTTAAAGGGCAATAACTCCTAAAGGGGTCAACTGACCATTTCAGTCATGTTGACTTATTTGTAAATCCTACTTTGCTAAACATTATTGCTGTTTACAGTTTATCTCTATCTATAATAATATTCAAGATAATAACCAAAAACAGCAAAATTTCCACAAAATTACCAATTCAGGGGCAGCAACCCAACAACGGGTTGACCGATTCATCTGAAAATTTCAGGGCAGATAGATCTTGACCTGATAAACATTTTTAACCCATGTCAGATTTCCTCTAAATGCTTTGGTTTTTGAGTTATAAGCCAAAAACTGCATTTTACCCCTATGTTCTATTTTTAGCCGTGGCGGCCATCTTGGTTGGTTGACCGGGTCACGCTACACATTTTTTAAACTAGATACCCCAATGATGATTGTGGCCAAGTTTGGTTCAATTTGGCCCAGTAGTTTCAGAGGAGAAGATTTTTGTAAAAGTTAACAACGACGACGGACGACGGACGACAGACGACGGACGCCGACGGACGCCGGACGCAAAGTGATGGGAAAAGCTCACTTGGCCCTTCGGGCCAGGTGAGCTAAAAACGGCAAAATTTCTTTAAAAATTACCAATTGGAGGGCAGCAAGCCAACAACCGATTGTCCAATTCATCTCAAAATTTCAGGGCAGATAGATATTGACCTGATAAACATTTTTATCCCATGTCAAATTTCCTCAAAATGCTTTGGTTTTTGAGTTATAAGCCAAAAACTGCATTTTACCCCTATGTTCTAATTTTAGCCGTGGCGGCCATCTTGGTTGGTTGACCGGGTCACGCCACACATTTTTTAAACTAGATACCCCAAAGATGATTGTGGCCAAGTTTGGATTAATTTGGCTCAGTAGTTTCAGAGGAGAAGATTTTTGTAAAAGATTACTTAGATTTATGAAAAATGGTTAAAAATTGACTATAAAGGGCAATAACTCCTAAAGGGGTCAACTGACCATTTCGGTCATGTTGACTTATTTGTAAATCTAACTTTGCTGAACATTATTACTGTTTACAGTTTATCTCTATCTATAATAATATTCAAAATAATAACCAAAAACAGCAAAATTTCCTCAAAATTACCAATTCAGGGGCAGCAACCCAACAACAGGTTAACCGATTCATCTGAAAATTTCAGGGCAGATAGATCTTGACCTGATAAACATTTTAACCCCATGTCAGATTTCCTCTAAATGCTTTGGTTTTTGAGTTATAAGCCAAAAACTGCATTTTACCCCTATGTTCTATTTTTAGCCGTGGCGGCCATCTTGGTTGGATGACCGGGTCACGCCACACATTTTTTAAACTAGATACACCAATGATGATTGTGGCCAAGTTTGGTTTGATTTGGCCCAGTAGTTTCAGAGGAGAAGATTTTTGTAAAAGCTAACGCCGGACGACGACGGACGACGGACGACGGACGCCGGACGCCGGACGCCAAGTGATGAGAAAAAAAATGCCGATTGGCACAAATACAAGACAAATACGCATGTGAAATAATTAAAAAAATGATATGCAGATCGGCGAAAATGCAGAAAGTCGAGATCAAAATTTATATTTGATTATTTTTATTAGAACGAAGGTCAAATAGAGTGTAGTATCTTTTGTGTCCATTTGTGTTAAATTTTACATAAGACTAGAACACACCCGTGAAATCGCTGGTCCCTGACTAAAATAAAGTATATAACTATGTGTAAGCCTTATTTTAGCCTGGATATTTAGTTATCTGATAAAGTCATGCTGCTTATAAGATGCACAGTTTTCTCTACTTTCAAAATCTTTCTGTTAGAAACCATGGAAACCGTCGACCTGGAACTTATCAATTATTGGTAATATTAACTATTTGAAAAACAAAAGAGCCTGGAATGGAGTAATTTTTATCAACAGCATTGTCCAATATTAATTATAATAAAGTCGAATTCTTGGTTTTGCTGTTTTGCGTCATGATGGCTAACAAATTGTAAACTGAACCTATACGCCTTATTTTAAGTCTAGATTTTTAGTATTCATATTATCATCTTTTAAAGTCATACTGATTAAAATACTACAATAGGAAACAATGTGATAGAATTTAGTATTGTCAACCTTGTGATTATGACCCTTGTATACATGTATATAGCAAATCCTAAATACACCGTTTGGTGGTGTGCCTGTCAGATGCAGAACGTACAGATAAGGTATAGGTAAAAGGTGAATATATACTATTGGTATTGGTATTGGAACTTGTTAATTATTTACAATATTAATTATGTGGAAAACAAAAGGGTCTGGAGTGGTGTAACTTTTAATCAACACCATTGTCATATATTAGCTATATATAAAGTTGAATTCTTTGATTTGTCGTTTTTATCCCATGCCGGCTTACAAATTGGACCTCGTTATTTTTATAATAAGTATTATAGATATCAGCATAACAAAAAATGAAACATCTGATTGGATTGAGTCTCCAAAACACATTTTATGAGAATTATTTTACTTGAAATTGATTTTGTTTTTTGTTTGTTTTTTTTTTTTTGGGGGGGGGGGGTGGAGGGGGGTGCTTTTTCTCCTTATTTCTTATATTCTGCTATGATAGAATATTTTCCTAGGAAATACTTAAATAAATATATGTTTATAAGTTAATGAAATTATTTTTAATGCTGTAACGACAAATTATTCTTTAAAAGAGAAGCCTTTTATGTCCCTCTCTGGAATGCTGCGTAAATTTAATTTTGACGTAAGGACTTATTGAAACCTCCTTGGAGACAGTTAACTTACTCATTTCTGATAACATTTCTATCATAAATGAGTGAAAGTTACCCCATTATTTTTACTTATTGACATGAAAAGTTAAAATTTTAAGGAAATTAGAGGTATAAATTGACCAAAAGAGACCTTATAAAGGAGACAATGAGGTCCATAAGTGGTATTTATCTTCCTAAAATCATCTTAAGTATCATATTCAACTGTTTGTAGGCAGATAAGATAAATATTTGATCATTTATTGGTCCACACTATATTTTATCTTGATGTGGCTTGGTTTGGATTTGTCGAAGAAATTTTGCTCGAATCGCTGTAGATGTCGTCTTTCATTATGCTAGATTTTTCTCAAACTATTGAACTCTGGTTATGACAAAACTTAACAGAAATGCTTGAAATAACCAGTATTACAAAGGAAAAAAGTCACATTCAGTTTATTAAACAATAATCAGATAATGTCTTCTTTAAATTTAGTCCTATAACAATTTTTCCTTTTTGTAACATCTTCATTCCAGGCAGGGATAGGGGAAACCAACAATCATTTTTGAATGGCCTGATCTGGACGAATAGAAAATAGGGATTGTATGCAAGTAAAGCTTAGCTAGAATTATGTAAAAAAAAATAGAGACTTTTAGTTTGATCTATTACAGATTTTCATTGTGATTAAGTCACTAATACAAGTATGATATGTTCATGCCAGCATAATCATTTGTTGTTTACAAAGAATCCTGCACAACTTTAATTTGAATACAATCAAAAGTCAAGAACACCCTGGACCCAAAGCCAAAGGTGCACTTGAACATGTTGAATGGGTCTATATATTTCATGTATTTGGTAGATTGATTTATAAATGAATAACTTTATTTCTGAATTTTAATTTTTTTTTAAACTGTGTAAGATAAATAATTGCTCTATCTAATAAGCATTGACCAGTTGACATTATTGTGGTCAAACAAATGACAAAAAAATATTCTGAATGATGAATTCAGATTTTCCCCATACCTGTCACTGTCAGGTAACCTGAGGATTCCCAAAACCGAAGTGGTTCGTCTGAAAAAGGTGGAATTTACAGAATAAATGACGGGTAACAGGTCTGTGGATAGAACAAACATCCTCACCTTCAAACTGGTAAAGTTCAACTTCTACAACAGTCCAGACAGAAGAACGTCTGTTATCCAATGTAGCTATGCAATCTGGGAACCAGTTCAGGTAAGACCTTGAACTTGAAGATGCAGAGCTTTGCTTGTCGGTACGACAGCAGCCTGTTGTTGAAGTGATTTCAATATATATGGTCCTATATGGTAAACATTTAGTTTAAACAAGTTTGAGAGCATATATTATTTACGTTCAAAGAAGGACTGGGTGTTTCGTTTTGTCCTTTTCTTCTTTTTTTTGGGGGGGGGGGGGGGGGGGGGGGGGGGGATGGGATAAGATAAGGGTAGTTCAAATAATTATGACGTCGTGAAAGGCTATTATACTTTTTTTCTTTGACGTCTTACTGAAAGGCTATCATAATGTTTTTCTTTGACGCCTTAGTAAAGCGTCAAAGAAAAAAAATTATTTAGCCTTTCAAGACGTCAAAATTATTTGGACTAGGATAAGGGTTGGTCACTAAGTGTGCAGTGGGTGGTAAGGGGGGTGCTTGCACGTAAAAAACGTGAAATAAGACATTATTTCATGAACGTTGCACAAAAAATAAATACTTTGTTGTGAACCTTTTTCTGACTGAGTCACGTACAGTCTTCTCATTGGCGGATCCTATTCCAGGAGTTGGAACCCCCATTTGTTTTGCCGATCAATGCATTTGAATGGGGACATATAGTTGGAACATCCTCCCACCTATGTCCTGGGTTGGGACCCCCCCCCCCCCTTTCAAAATGGCTGGATCCGCCCCTGCTTCTTGTATATATTAACTTTATGTTTTACATTGTGTACTTGATATTTCCGATTTAGTATACACATTTATGATATAATTGGTTTACAGCTTTTAAAAAAGTATTTCTTGACGATCCCTGCCAATTTAAGTGTTTGAATTTTATTTGAAAAATACTGAGCACGCAAAATAAGCATTTGAAAATCACGATGCACATCAATTTAAATTAGCAGAATACATTGCACGAGGCACCTGAGTCTTGTAAGACTGAACAGAGGCGGATTTAGGGGGGAGGGGCAGGGTGCCCAGGCCCCCCCCCCTTTTTCAGAAAATATTTGGTTGGTTATATAGGGAATCACTGAAGCGTGACGGAATCCCCCCCCCCCCCTTAGGCAGACAGTGGGCCCCCTCTTATGAAAATTTCTAGATTCGCCACCGCTGAACGTCAAATTAAAAAGTTAAAACATGTTGAAAGTAAAATAAAAACACAGGTTGCAAGGTGAAAGGTATAGATAACGGACCTACCATTTGGTTTTTAAGGGGGGAATGTGGGGTAGGATGAAAAATTTTGTCCTGCGTTCTATTAGTTGTTATGTATTTTTCACTCTGCCTTTTTTTTTAATTAAAATTGAGAATGGAAATGGGGAATGTGTAAAAAAGACAGCAACCCTACCAGAAGAGTGTACTACGTGAACTATCTAGTTCATTAGTTTATCCTGCCCTTTTTTACATACATATAAATAGATCTTAATAGTCATCCTGCCTTTTTTTTGGCAAAGTGTCTCATCCCCTACTTTAATCATTTTTTTAATTCTCCAAACTCCTGTCCTGGCCTTTTTCAAATTTCATCCTGATTTTTTCATATTATATTATAGTCTACATGTACAGTGGTCTCGCTAGCCCAAAATAGAAGGGCGCCGCGCCCTGGCTGCCCTCAGCCGCGCCCTGGGTGCCTTCATCCGCGCCCTTCTGCCCTGACGTCTTTTTCCAAAATTATCTTGTGCCGTTTTGGTAAAATTTTGTTTCATCGATTTCTGATCTCCAAGTTAATTACATATATGACACATGTGTGATTGCCCCCAGGTTAATCATGTCATTACAATCAATAACAATGATAAAGACTTCAAAGGTGTTAATAACTAGGTAATTTAATTAGGACAATGTATCTTTTTGTCATACTTTTGATGAATGTGTCATCGAGTGTGTTTAGCTTGGGTCGGCATTTTCGATCTCCAAGTCACAATGGAAGAGCGTATATAAATGAAGACTTTCATGACTTTAGAATTGAATTTAAGTCATCAAAATAAAACAATGCCTTTACAGAAATGCCTTCCATCTCCACTTGTTAGCGACAAGCACAGTTTTTAATTAACCCAAACGTGGTGGATATTGATTTTGGAGTTAATTCCCCTGTTATAGCTTATTACAAATTTGTGCTCTAAAAATATTATCTAGTATCAAAAAAAGGAATAAATTACCAATTGAATATATAATAACATAATAATGTTATCTAAAAGATATTAACTGTCTTTGAACATATTAAAAAATATATATTGCAATTTCTACTCGATAATTATACTTTTAGCAATCCATGTTCTAAACATTGTTAAATTAGTAATGCTCTCAGTTTCAGATCATATCAGTGGTCTCGCTAGCCCAAAATAGAAGGGCGCCGCGCCCTGGGTGCCCTCAGCCGCGCCCTGGGTGCCTTCATTCGCGCCCTTCTGCCCTGACGTCTTTTCCCAAAATTATCTTGTGCCGTTTTGGTAAAATTTTGATTCATCGATTTCTGATCTCCAAGTTAATTACATATATGACACCTGTGTGATTGCCCCCAGGTTAATCATGTCATTACAATCAATTACAATGATAAAGACTTCAAAGGTGTTAATAACTAGGTAATTTAATTAGGACAATGTATCTTTTTGTCATACTTTTGATGAATGTGTCATCGAGTGTGTTTAGCTTGGGTCGGCATTTTCGATCTCCAAGTCACAATGGAAGAGCGTATATAAATGAAGACTTTCATGACTTTAGAATTGAATTTAAGTCACCAAAATAAAACTATGCCTTTACAGAAATGCCTTCCATCTCAACTTGTTAGCGACAAGCACAGTTTCTAATTAACCCAAACGTGGTGGAAATTGATTTTGGAGTTACTTCCCCTGTTTTAGCTTATTACAAATTTGTGCTCTAAAAATATTATCTAGTATCAAAAAAAAGGAATAAATTACCAATTGAATATATAATAACATAATAATGTTACCTTAAAGATATTAACTGTCTTTGAACATATTAAAAAATATATATTGCAATTTCTACTTGATAATTATACTTTTAGCAATCCATGTTTAAACATTGTTAAATAAGTAATGCTCTCTGTTTCAGATCTTATGATGTATTAAATGCTATAATTCCTATATAGATAAAAAAAAAAACAACACATATTCTTTAATAATGGGTATAGTGAAGTTAAGAAACATAATATATTGATGAAGATGTGCTATATCATTCATAACTATACACAAACAATGAAATAAAGACTATAGTTGAAAAGCATCTTTATTTAAAAAAAAACATATACAGTAAAAAAAAAAAAAGAGATTCGTTAACTCGTGATACACACAGAAACGTAGACAAAAAAATGAGCAGTGCCTTTTCTTATCATAAAAAGTGCCCTGCCCTCCACTGGCACCCTGCCCCTTTTGATTTCTAGCTACATTTTGTAGAGCACTGCATATGATGTATTAAAACTATAATTTTATATAGATATTAAATAAAAACATATTCTTTAATAATGGGTAGAGTGAAGTTAAACTGTAAAAACATAATATGTTGATGAAGATGTACTATATCATTCATAACTACACAAACAATGAAATAAAGACTATAGTTGAAAAGCATCTTAATTTAAAAAACAAAACATATACAGAAAAAAAAAGAAATTCGTTAACTCGTGATACACACAGAAACGTAGACAAAAAAATGAGCAGTGCCTTTTCTTATCATAAAAGTGCCCTGCCCTCCACTGGCACCCTGCCCCTTTTGATTTCTAGCTAGAGCACTGATGTAGTTGCATAATGTTATTATTACTAAAACCTCAGTCTATATCAAAAACTTCATATTGTATGAGGGTCTGGATAGGGGGGTCTGTTATTCTGTAAACATTTAATTTTCACCTCTTTTCTCAAAAAATTAACCCCTTTTTTCTCTAATTTTCATTTTTTTTGCCCTTTATTCTCTTATCTTAATTTTTTAAGGACATTATTCTATAATCATTTAACCCCATCCAAACCCTCTTGTATATATTCCAGACCATATGAGTATTTGAACCGTACACCTATATTCGTGTGGTGGGACCATATGTGTACGGTCCGACCAATATATAGAGATTAATACATGGCCTTTTCCATATCAGCCTGGGTATCATCCCGAGACCCCCATATCAGCCCGAGACGGAGTCATCGGACACATTTTTTAAACTATATACTAGCAGAACTTTATAAATAACTTGAAATCTTAATTAATTCACAAGTATGTTAACTTTTTATTTATACCAGTCTACCTTCAAGATTTTGGAGGAAAATGATAATTAAGAGACCAATCTAAATTTACCCAGATTAGTATCCATATGAAAGATAAGTGATAATTAAGTGCATTAAGAAGTTAATTAGTGTTTCAGAAGAAATTTATATTTCATGGGGAAAATAACCAGATGACTGTGAAAATTTGCTAAAGCTAGTAAAATCTGCATTTTTGGACACCTATAAAAATAATATTTAGAAAAGTTACCTAATATATAAGTAGTATTGAAAATAGCCTGGTTTTCAACATAACTTATATAGGCAGTTTTAAATGTTACTTGTTTAAATAATGCCCCTGACTTATGATTTTTTGTTTGTTTGTCATAAGTTTTATTTTCTATTTAGCTCACCTGACCTAAGAGGCCATGTGAGCTTTTGCCATCCCTTGGCATTAATTGTTGAATCATCCATTAATGTCTGGTGTACACTTTTTCATAGATCTTCTCTTCTGAAACTACTGAAATTAATTAATTTTAACCAAACGTTGGCTAAATGATCCTAATAGGGTATCTAGTATATATTTTGTAATTTTTAGCTCAGTGAGGCCCGAAGGGCCCGATGTGAGCTTATGCCATCACTTGGCGTCCTATGTCGTCTGTTGTTGTAAACTATTTAAAAAATCTTCTCCTCTGAAACTACTGGGCCAAATACATGTACCTTCAAACTTTAACTAAATGTTCCTAAGGGTATCTAGTTTATAAATTGTATCCGAAGTTTTGATCCATTGACTGAAACATGGACGCCATGGCTAAAAATAGAACATACTGGTCAAATGCAGGTTTGTTAATTGGCCCCTTAAGGAGTTATTGCCCTTTAAAGTCAATTTTACACAATTTGTTGATCAAGTTTGCTAATTATATATAACATTTAAAAATCTTCTCTGAAATACAGATGAGCGATTCAGGCTCTTGAGAGCCTCTTGTTATCTTGTCCTTTAATTAAGAAACACTGCATAGTTTGGTAAAAAAAACAATAACTTTAATATTTAACGTAGCATTTCAAGAGTAATCTGCCTTTAAATTTAAGACCAATCTTGAAAACCCTTGGCTATTTGAAGTTATTGCTCCTGAAATAGCAAGTTCCCACAATTTATACATGTTATATATATATATATATATATGTTCTTGTTAACAATGATTGTTATATTGAAAACAATTATAGATATCATAAAGATGAATTTAAAACAGCAAAATAGTAGTGTGGATCAGCTGGTGTGGATCCTTATATGAGTTATTGCCCTTGAAAGACAAAATTTTAGCAGAATTTCAAGTTTCATGCAGGAAGTATGATAGATGTAGAGACATTTATTCATGTTCAGCTAAGTTTAAGATCTGCGAATAAGCTTACATCATGACCAAAATAGTTAATTGATCCTTTATAGGATTTTTTGTCCTTAAGAAATTATTTTACCAAAAGTTATGTTTTTTTGCAGATAATAATAGAAAGAAGGAATTTTTTTTTTTTAAGTGATAAATATGTTCAGCAAAGTAAGATCTGGGAATAGGACTTGTATTATTTAAATTGCCAATTGATCCTTCAAAGCTGTTATTCAACTTATTGCCCTGGAAAGAATATATTACCAAATATTTTGTCTGTTATAAGTTATTTCTGAATTATAAGTGGCTATTGGTTTAACTATAGAATCCAGTGGCGTAGCTTGCATGTATGCTCAGATGCTCAAGCATCCACATCATTTTCACAAAAAAAAAATAGCAGCAGTTTTTTATTACTACCACTGGGTCGATGCCTCTGCTGGTGGACTATTAGTCCCCGAGGGTATCACCAGCCCAGTAGCCAGTTCTTCGGTACTGGCATGAAAATACGGATTTTTTTGTGTTATTAAAATTTGCTGTTACAAAATATTAGAAATTATTTTAAATTAAGGAATGTATCTCCCTCATGCAAAGCTCTGATTCCTTTCACGGATTTGGCTATACTTTTTGGACCTTTTGAATTATAGCTCTTCATCTTTTATATAAGCTTTGGATTTCAAATATTTTGGCCACGAGCATCACTGAAGAGACATGTATTGTCGAAATGCGCATCTGGTGCAAGAAAATTGGTACCGTTAATTTTATTAACTCGGAAGTATCCAAATTTCACAAGGCTGAGGATATGAGGATAACGTCCAGTCATTTACGAAGCAGTATGCCTGGTCTTTCATTTGATAATTTAGTTTATGTAAACAAGATAGCCACAGAATAGTGTTTCAAGTTAACTTTTGTTCGTAAAAAGAAGTCTACGTAATCGGCTAATGCAAGCGGAGTGGACTGATACGCAGACCCGTGGACATGAAATTGAACCTAGTGGAGTGATGGCGTCTCATTTGACTATAGCAACTAACAACTAAAACACCATATCCTGATATTGTTTCTTGCGACATGTTAAACGACGTGATAAAAAAAAATCAATTTGTAATAGATCGTGATAAGTCCTGGGCTTATGAATTCCCTTTTCTATCTAGGTTCAAATACTAATTATATTTTCAATCAGTAAAGAACAAAGATCCAATGTTCCCCGCCATGCACATTAGATGTCATATTTTATCTATCAAAGGGCAAGGAACAAGGGAATAACTAAAAAAGCACTTTTTTGTTCTTTTTCTTTTTTCTTTTCAATATCTTAAGAGAAATAAAAGCTTCGCAGCAAATGAAATGGGATTTCCATTACAATTTATATTTCAAAGGGTCATAACTAGTTAAAAATATTTGATTACGACTTATTTTCCAAATTGTTAAAGACATTGCTTATGATAGGAGTTTCACTTAATCTGACAAGAATTGTACACATGAGAGTGCTAACAAGACCGGACGATTGGACGCCCGGAATCTTTATGTCTCCTGCAACACGTTTAGCTCAGTATAAATCAAAAATCAACAACTCAAGGTTGTAGACTCAAATTCCTGGTAACAGAAATCACTTTAGTTCCTATATTCCGAAGTTTCTAAATTATACAGAAGTGCCGCTGTAATGGGGTCCGTTTTTGATATGTCAAATATAAGATTGGGTGGGAAACTTTACATCAAATATTTATGAATTGAATGATGGTAGTTTCGAGGAAACAATAAAATTTAGTTAAAAATATAAATATATGAATTGGTGGATATTTTGAATTTAAACAAAAATCTAACTAGTGTCGGATTCTGGGGGAAGTACATGTGCTTAAATAAAAATAATTTTCTGCATAAGAAGCTCCAAAATTTGTTTCGCCTCGCACCGCTCGGCGAAACATCCACATCATTTCAACCCTGGCTACGCCACTGGAATCAAAAAGACTGCAAGCTACTTTAACTGGCAGATTATTTAAGGAACCAGTATACGTTTTAATGGCAAACATCACTTTCCTTGCTTTATTTACAAGCTCTTCAGAGCTATGCAATAAGTTTCCATTTGATTTCATCAGATTTGCATGTATGCAAATTGAATTTGTCTGCACTTGAGGTACAGTAGATATGAACCTGAAGAAGACAAAGCCTTTAAAAGTTTAAATGAAAATATACATCAATATTCATAAGAGTTGGGTGTATGTAGATCAAATTGGTATGTACTAAAGGTATAGTTAATTTGTACCTCCAGTAGGCAAAACCTGTGGAAAGTTTTCATGGGAAGACACATCAATACTAAAGTAATATAGTTGATTTGTACCTACAGTGGAAAAAGGTGCATAATTTTCAATATTATAAAGCCAAAAATTCTGTTTATGTGTCTAAAAAGTAAGATCCCAAAAATACTGAACATAGAGGAAAATCAATTCGGAAAGTCCATAATCACATGGCAAAATCAAATAACAAAACAAAATAAAAGATTTCAAGATGTCATCACAAGAAGTATTTGTACAATGTTATTGATAGTTTGAACAGAACATTTTCCCATAAAAATGTATATGCAATTATGCAAAAATCAGAATGTGTCAGTTTACATGTATCATACATCTGTAACAATATGTTATTGATTTTCTTCCTAAAACAAAGAAATAACGCTTTTTTTCAAACTTTAAAGTACTAGTCAAAGTGGATAAAAAAAGACGACTTGCATATATAAGAACTGCGGAATACCACCATGTTGCATTATTCGTTAAAATTAGTTTGAAAAGAGACGTTGAACAGAAAAGGAATCATGCACAAGCACACTATGATTTATTTGATGTTCTTGATTGTTCAAACAGGTTAGACATTACTTTATTTCTGGCTGTTCACACATTGTTGTCAAAATAATGGAGTTATATGCGAGTGTCATACAAGTGAGAGGTTCATCTAGCCACGTGTTTTAGGTTTAAATTTTGAAATATGATGAGGGACTTTTCGTTTCCCTTAAAGTTCGGTATTTTTGTTATTTAAGTTTTTTAATAATTGGTTAATATCACATCGTTAATGACTTTTATGTAAATACAAGGCGATTGACAAAATTGGAATTGTTTACTTTAAATGTTAACCTGATCCTTAGAACAGGTGAATTGAAAAAGACTTAATAAACCTACGTAACACTTTGTCATATAGATAAGGTGAGTTAAAAGTATCATTGCTCATTACATGAAGATTTGATTTTGATTTTTGATGAATTAACGCCACTTTTAATCACCTCAATTAGGCTTTTTCGTGGCGGCCAGTTTTCATTGTTGGAGGAAGCTGGAGTGCGCGGAGAAGCTACCGACCTTTGATGTGAAAACTGACAATCCCAGTCAATTAAAATTGGAGTCGAGTGCAGTGGAGGTTCGAACTCACAACCATAGTGTTGACTAGCTTGTGATTACAGAAGTAACTACACAGACTACTCGGCCACCGAGCCCTCCCCCCCCCCCCCCCCCCATTACATTAAGAGCTCGGTTTTATAGATGCATCGTTATATTGTTGAAGTCAACTGGCCATTGTAGATTACTTGTGTGGTTTCTCTGCCCAATTTGATTTTGATCTTGTAACCGCAACACTTTCTTTCATTCAGACGGAACGCCTGTCTATTAAGGGATTCGTCAATAGGCTTCCTGAATTAAAGTTTTTGCTAACAAAGGTCACTGAATATTTCAAATGGTCTTAATTAAAATTATCATGACTTTTTTTTTGTTCCGTGCCATACTTGATTTTCTTATTTATATCATAATCGACTTTATATATAGTATATCCCAGCATCAAAAAGTAGTAAACTTAAATAACCAATTGATATACTGCTGGCAAACACAATGTAAGTTAAAACAAATCACTGCATGTTCGTTGAAAAACACATTAGTTACAAAAGAGAGTGGGCAGATATCTAATGTGTACTTACTGTCAACATATTAAAATAACGAGGTCCAATTTGCCAGCCGTCATGACATAAAAATGGCAAATCAAATAATTTAACTTTATTTATAACTTATAAAGGACAATGGTGTTGACCAAAAAACTACACTAGTCCAGGCTCTTTTGATTTTCATATACTTACTAATGTCAATAATTAACAAGTTCCCGGTCGTATCCGATACCAATACCAATAGCATATGTCACATGTATGTATGTATGTTCTGTATCTCCCTCCTCTGTGAGCACTGGGTCATGGTGTAAAGGAGAACATATAACACCTGTATCGGTACAGAATTGATGTGAGCTTTTGCCTACTCAGTTTCCCACTGTAGATATGGCTAGTCTTAATACCAGAAATCTAACCTCCCACAAAACAATAAGTTCGATGTAATAAAACATTTGAACAGAAAAACGATAAGGACATATTTGGATTCCTGAAACGAATTTGATAAGGCAATTTCAAAGATGTTGAAGAACTCTCTATGCAAAAAAAGTTCACGTCCGCTCTCCGTGGCATGCACCAATATTCCCGGTTGAAATAAAAAAACCAAGACGGGTTTAAACTGAAAGACTTTTAAAGCAAAGATACCTTCCACCTTTATCATCAAAACTTTATCAGATGGCAATATGAGTACTAGAAATCTTATAATAAGTAGAAGGTGCTACATGTATAATTTAGTCACTGATCCGCGGGTGCTACATACGAAATCGACCTCAATCGAACAGTACTTGACTTGTCAAAATCGGTCGTACTCGAGAGAATACATTTATTGCATCTGCAAAAAATAATTGGTCGGAAGATTTAAGGAAGTAGCAAGTTTAATCCAAAATTTTTAAATACCTGTAAAATTAAAAGTTATTTTAATCAACAGTCATTGGAAACTGGACACAATGGACTGCATGTCTAGCAACTTGTGGACAAGAAATTCGGATAAGAGAGCGTACAATTGGAGGTTTTAGAGAGATGGATTCACAGGATTGTACAGATATTGTTTGTCCAGGTAAGACTTCGTTTAAGTTTTGCCTTATTTATTCCATGGCATGTTATATTTTATTTTTTCTAATATAATTGACTTTAAAGAAAATCCCACATTAAAATAGAAGTGAAATATATAATGATAGTAAATACCTTCAACAGAACTGACTTAAGTGAAGACAAATCATTGATAAAGTGAAGACACACCAACATGATCAATGCATGTCTGTTTGCAAATACCTTGATTACAAAAATGAGTTAACAATTTAAATAATTCGTATTTTGTAGTGCCTATTTTCTATATAATATATTGAAACGACATCGACCGAACAGTACCTGACTTAAAATGTAACAAGTTGTAAGGTTAAGCTTTAACATCAAATACAGGAAGATATTTCACATATTTGTCAAAATCGTTCCCGGGCATGTCGAGAGAAAAACTTATTGAAATATGTAAGATATATTTGGTCAGACAACTTCAGATAGAAGCAGATATACACCAAATTATTTATACACCTTCTAAATTTATATTTATTTATCCAAAGTCAATGGAAACTGGGGACCATGGACTCTTTATGGACAATGCTCAGTAACGTGTGGAGAAGGAGTGCAAACCAGAACACGATTGTGTAATGATCCTGCTCCTGTAGGAGACGGAGCGCCATGCGATGGTGTAGATACAAGCTCAAAAAGTTGTAACATAGAAGCATGTGCAGGTTAGACTTCGTTTAAGTAATTGTTCATTCATTTCGTGTCATGGTTCATCTTCTTTTTTATGCAATGATTGACATTGCAGTATATTCCACCTTCAAATAGAAGTAAATAATAATAATTAATGTATATACCGATTGCAAAATTGATCAAAGTGAAGACACACCAACATGATCAATGCATGTCTGTTTGCAAATACCTTGATTACAAAAATGAGTTAGCAATTTAAATAATTCGTATTTTGTAGTGCCTATTTTCTATATAATATATTGAAACGACATCGACCGAACAGTACCTGACTTAAAATGTAACAAGTTGTAAGGTTAAGCTTTAACATCAAATACAGCAAGATATTTCACATATTTGTCAAAATCGTTCCCGGGCATGTCGAGAGAAAAACTTATTGAAATATTTAAGACATATTTGGTCAGACAACTTCAGATAGAAGCAGATATACACCAAATAATTTATACACCTTCTAAATTTATATTTATTTATCCAAAGTCAATGGAAACTGGGGACCATGGACTCTTTATGGACAATGCTCAGTAACGTGTGGAGAAGGGGTAAACAAGAACACGATTGTGTAATGATCCTGCTCCTGTAGGAGACGGAGCGCCATGCGATGGTGTAGATACAAGCTCAAAAAGTTGTAACATAGAAGCATGTGCAGGTTAGACTTCGTTTAAGTAATTGTTCATTCATTTCGTGTCATGGTTCATCTTCTTTTTTATGCAATGATTGACGTTGAAGTATATTCCACCTTCAAATAGAAGTAAATAATAATAATTAATGTATATACCGATTGCAAAATTGATTAAAGTGAAGACGAATCAACACGATCAATGCATGTCAGTTCGTTAATACCTTGATTACAAAGAAAGAGTTTGCAGTGTAAATGATTCTTATTTTGTTATGTTTAACTGCCATTATCATCAGTCTATCACAGCACTCTTAATAAAAACGAAGAACAAAAAAGTTGGCTTCTTTACAATCTAACAGAAAAAGTATAGGCCAAAATACCAAATATATTTTTTTTTACATTTTGCACAAACTTTACAATTATTCTTTAGCTGAAATAATTTGAGTTGGAAACACCTCACTTCGTCTTTTGATTCAAGTGTGAGTAAAAGTGTACAAAACAATTGCGCACCTGATTTCAAAATGTAAGACAATATATAATTATACTGGTTTTTGTTTTGCTTTTTTATGAGCACTCATATTATAGGGTTTTGAGATGCATTTTAACATTATCACTACAATCAGACTGTGGGGTTCGTGTTGTTTATTCTTTGGGTTTCTATGTTGTGTCATGTGTGCTGTTGTTTTTTTTTTTTGTCTTTTTCATTTTTAGCCATGGCGTTGTCAGTTTGTTTTAGATTTATAAGTTTGACTGTCCCTTTGGTATCTTTCGTCCCTCTTTTAAGTAATAAGAAAAATTAGGAAAGTATTATTATAAAATATTAATAATTAAAAGTTGTTAAAGAGTGTTCAACATAGATGCAAAAGGTGAAGCTATGTTTCAGCTTATGATTATAACCAGATTTCCAGAATTAGCATAAAACTAGGTTTAGCCAAATTAGAAATAATTTATGAAAATAATTTGATTTCACATTTTATCGAAGATTTCTTGCATGTATTTGACCTTTTTTTTTCAAATGGTATAGATTTTAAATAGAGGAATATCTAATTCCTACTTTCACTGACCGTTGAAATGAAAATAATCCATGTTTTATATAAATAATGCTTAATAAGTTTTTAACTCAATTATACAGCAATAATTGTCTCCAGACAAAAAATAAATTGTTGTTTTTACATTCAAAATCTTGTTTGGGGTGTGTAATTTGAATAACGATGCTGTAAATTTAAGTTAGATTCGTGTGTATAGCTTGTTATATATTTATCAAATGATATAGTGCTGCTCCAATATGAATTGGATACATTTGACAGAATCAGGTGATTTGTCGGGCAGCCATTACAAATTAGGCATAGGTACGACCAGAAGACATAATGTAAATATTCTGGGATTTTTACAGTAACCATTAACAAATACAACATGTACCATAGACAGCTAACTGCAGGATAAATAAACCAGAGATTGAGTAATGCATGTGTATTCTTAAGAACAGTATGTTTGCTTATGTTTATGTGCATATTATACATTACATTTTAGAATGTTTGCAAATCTGTTTACAGTAGTATTCACATCGACATTACCCGGAGGTTTTCATCCATATCAGAACGGTGAGCTTATCGGATATCCGATTAAGCTTTTAGACAATAGTGGTTACAGTAATGGTATTTTTACTGTTCTTCCTGGAATGGGCGGTGTTTACTCGGCATCTGTTACCATGATGTCAGGCTCTGTTACAGGTCACACTACTTTGAGGAAAAATGGAGATATTTTGGTGTGGCTATTCACTAACAAAGAATATGATATGGCATCCCAAACTATCAACATTCAACTGGCAGAAGGGGACAGGATTTGGGTACAAATGAACAATCATGCATCGAGTCTTATTGATGTTTATAACACTTTTAGCGCAGTTAGGATACGTTAACTGTCTACATGATATAATAAAGGCTTTGAAGACGTTACGTTTCGTCCCATAAAACTAAGCATTGAATGCTTTCAAATAAAGTTTACTATTTTGTTATCGTTAAACTCTTTTTTAAAAGAGTTGTACCTTAATATTGAGTAAATGATTAGACGTATGTTTATTTATATTATATCATAAATCTTACTAAGATAATTTAAGCATGGGGTTAAGTTTATATCTATGTCAGATTGGAATGTAGATATGAGGAATGTGTCAATAAGATAAACTGACACAAACACATTATAAGAGAAATAACACATTTCAAAATTGATTGGTTAATGATATTTGCTTTTCACAAAGATAGATCAACTCATCATAGATACCAGGATTAAAATTTAAAATATACGCCAGACGCGCGTTTCGTTTACAAAAGACTCATCAGTGACGCTCGAATAAAAATAAATGTGTGAAATGCCAAATAAAAGGGGGACGAAACATACCAAAGGGACAGTCAAACTCATAAATCTAAAATAAACTGACAACGCCATGGCTAAAAATGAAAAAGACAAACAGAAAAACAATAGTACACATGACACAACATATAAAACTAAAGAATAAACAACACGAACCCCACCAAAAACTAGGGATGATCTCAGGTGCTCCGGAAGGGTAAGCAGATCCTGCTCCACATGTGGCACCCGTCGTGTTGCTTATGTGATTACAAATCCGGTAAATAGTCTAATTCGGTAGGTCACATTCATGGAAGGGAAGGGGATTGGAGTTACGACGTAAGGAACATATCCGATATCATTTGTGAAACGGTTATTCCATAACGGTCAACCAACTCGTGATGGCGTCCATAAAACTTACGAAGGGATGATTTCAACTTCACCATTTGGAACTCTTAGTTTAATAGCTTCCTTGTGAGCAGTAACCCTCTATCAAGAAAATCATGATAGGAAATGCAAGCATGGGAATATCGTATCAATTGGGAGATATATACCCCGTATGCAGGTGCTGCTGGAATGTTGCTACTTAGAAATTGAAAGTTCACAATTGGAAAGCTGAAATCATCTTTTTTGTCGTAAAGTTTTGTTTTCAACCGACCCTCATTGTCAATTTATAGATGTAAGTCAAGATATGAAGCCGACTTAACTGTATCTGTAGTATCCCTTATCTCCAATTAGATGGGATAGATGCGTTCCACATAGTCACCAAATTGTTTAGTGAAAGAACGTCATCTATATAGCGGAAAGTAGAGTTAAAGGATATTGCTAACTTCTTATCTTTCTTCCTAAGAAGTTCCTAAATGAAGTCAGCCTCATAATAATAAAGAAACAAGTCGGCAAGTAGAGGGGCACAATTTGTTCCCATTGGGATGCCGACAGTCTGTTGAAAAACATGTACTCCGAACGTTACAAATATGTTGTCAATCAAGAAATCAAGCATCTTGATAATATCGGTTTCAGAGAATTTTTTGTTTGAATCAGAGTGATTCTTTACAAAGTATGATTTATCCCTCCCTAAGACAAGATACTTGTATCTAAAGTACGAAGTTGGGGAGCATTGACGACCAAAATTCCTAAAAGTTTTGCCAGATACAGCTAAGGTTATCTATTCCTGAGATAGAAAAGCCTTAGTATTTCACAAAATTAAAGTTTTGTGTACAGTTACATGGTAGTGTGATATGACATGTCCTGCTGATTGTTTAATCTATATGGTTAGTCGTTTTTTACATGTTCAAGGACAATGTATGTAACAAAACCATTCAAGTAATCTTTCCGCTACTTTGCGGAAATTCTGTTTTTTTGTCGATCGCTAGATATTGGTCAAGATCAAACCAACATGTTAAAAGAATCGTTATATATATATATATATATATATAACCGCATAATAAGTGTACATAACAACACCAATGATATAAAAAGGAACTATAAATGTAATTATTCATAAATATTTCGGATAACAGATATCCTTCGTCAGTCAGATTCTGATGTTAAATGAATCATCTTTAAGTCTTCTTAGATTAAACTTTTACTAAATCTTGAATTTTATTCAATAAAAAAGGCAAACCGAACATCAGTTTAAATTTGATACATGATGTTCGGTTTTAACTATTTTAAGACTCAAAGCTCTAAGCTTTTTAAAAAAAGACATAGTTTGCCTGATGGTAAGGCTGTAAGAAAAATCGGATCGCGAGATAAATCACTCGATACAGACTAAGAATAAAAATATATATCAAACGTTTGAATAATAGTCAACGATTTTACCCACGTGGGAGCTGGATCGTTACAAGTAACGATACATGTACACAATAAAATAAATTATATAAACGCCTAAAAAGTGTACATAACAACACTATATATAGTGCAGGACTCTAAAAGTGCGATGGTCACGCTAAAGTGCGATGATCACGCTAAAGTGCGATGGTCTACGCTAAAGTACGATGGTGTATCACGGCGTGACGCTAAAGTGCGATGGTTGTTTTGTTTACTAACGTACGATTGAATATCACGCTAAAGTGCAATGAACCAATATAGTAAGCCTTACTGTAAGGTTCGAGGGATAAACGCTAATTTCCTAATGTTTGTAGAGTAAGACTTTAGTCAAGGTACGGCCTTCAACACAAAGGCATCAATACATGTTATCTTCTCCTACACTGTACAAAATAATGTTTTAGTGGACAATTTATGATTTATGCATGAAAACATGAACTTTGGTTCTACCGACTTTAATTTTCAATAAAATCGACAATATTTATTCAGATAAATAAACATTAAACGATATTATACAAATGAATTGATATAAAGGATTCAGAAACAAGCAATTTGCTTTTACAAATCTGTCTTCTTTTCCAAAAATAATACACTTATCAAACAATACATAGATATAAATACTGGCATGCTCTGTAATAAAAATATGAATATGAAAAAGATGAAAGAAGAAAAAAGAAAAAAAATAATGAGAACAAAAAATTAAAAACAATAATAATAAATGAACATGAATTATTGTAATGTACATGATGTATACAGTCTGAAATGCTTGGGTTCCTATTGAGTGATGAAGCATTAACTTCAAGGGTTAAAACGTTTACTTTTAATAATATATTTTTTACCAAACTAAATAAAAGACTATTTTTATTTTGCTAATCGGAAAGTACCGTTGATCCAAAAAGCAAAGTATTTGTGTTAACTTAAACAGGAAGAACTGAAACAGAATATATTGCTGAGTTCACACGTAAGTCGAATTCGATTCTCATTAACTAATTCTAATTAGTTTAATTCGCATTCGAAACGTTTAACGTCCTAACGTCAATTCTTATTCAAATTGGAATGCGCGTCAAATTCACATTACTGTCAATTCGAATTAAAGTTATGTGTGAGCGAGGCAAAATAGTTCATTTCTTAAATTAGTGTATAAAAGACAAGATAACAGGAAGTGAGAATTTGTTTCTACATCACTAAATTACGAACGAAAAGGTGAAAATTCTACTAACTTGAATCCATTCTTAAGCGAGCATAAAATATTTGACCGAAACGATGTCTTATATAATAATACGCTGGTACCTTACTATTTTGGGTACTTATTTTTCTTATTCAAATTGGAATGCGCGTCAAATTCACATTACTGTCAATTCGAATTAAAGTTATGTGTGAGCGAGGCAAAATAGTTCATTTCTTAAATTAGTGTATAAAAGACAAGATAACAGGAAGTGAGAAGTTGTTTCTACATCTACTAAATTACGAACGAAAAGGTGAAAATTCAATGAACTTGAATCCATTCTTAAGCGAGCATAAAATATTTGACCGAAACGATGTCTTATATAATAATACGCTGGTACCTTACTATTTTGGGTACTTATTTTTTTTTTGAAAAATGGTAGAGATTCACATTTTCTTATGTTTAAGTTAAGAGTGTTCCATAGTTTTGTTGGTGCAGGGATGAAATATTCAGAATATAAACGGGTCTGTGTGTTGACTTGTGTAATATTATTTCTTTGTCTTGTATTATAAGCATGCCTACTTCCTACTGAATCAGGCAATAAGTCTCTCAAATATTTTAACGGGGACCGCAAAGTAAACTGCAACATAAACAATAATTTCAATTATCCGTTATAGCTTCTTATGTAGAAACAAGATCAAGGATACGTTTGTATCTGTAAAGTAAAATGGTCAACTGCAGGACATCAGTCCTTCTTCCAGAACCCGGAAAAAACATGTATTTCGGCCAACAAAGCACGGTTATGTTTAAATTAAGTAAGTCATGGACATTTCTTTTAAAGTTAATAATCAAATATTTTAAACATTTATCTTTTGGCATGTTCACTTTTCGTTTGTATAAACAACTTTTCACGTCATAATTCATTGTAGGTTTATTACGTTTATACTTTCGCGGACAATCGCACTTTAGCGTGTGTAGGCACCGCACTTTAGCGTAGACCATCGCACTTTAGCGTGTGTAGGCACCGCACTTTAGCGTAGACCATCGCACTTTAGCGTGTGTAGGAACCGCACTTTAGCGTAGACCATCGCACTTTAGCGTGTGTAGGCACCGCACTTTAGCGTAGACCATCGCACTTTGGCGTGTGTAGGAACCGCACTTTAGCGTAGACCATCGCACTTTAGCGTGTGTAGGCACCGCACTTTAGCGTAGACCATCGCACTTTAGCGTGTGTAGGCACCGCACTTTAGCGTAAACCATCGCACTTTAGCGTGTGTAGGCACCGCACTTTAGCGTAGACCATCGCACTTTGGCGTGTGTAGGAACCGCACTTTAGCGTAGACCATCGCACTTTAGCGTGTGTAGGCACCGCACTTTAGCGTAGACCATCGCACTTTAGCGTGTGTAGGCACCGCACTTTAGCGTAAACCATCGCACTTTAGCGTGTGTAGGCACCGCACTTTAGCGTAAACCATCGCACTTTAGCGTGACCATCGTACGTTAGCGTGCCTATTGCACTTTAGACCGAAATCATTGTATCGTTTCTTATGTTGTCTAGTATATATACTTTTTCACTTTTTAGTTTTTTTTTTAATTTTGGTTGTGCTGTATTTAACCCCCTCTACCAAGAAATTTGTTTTGCATGCACATGTGCGATTTAAATCCATCGCAATTATAGATTTAAATTGAAAATGAGGAATCTCTTAAACAAGCATTGCACATTTTTGATAGTTTTGCTGCCTGTGCTGGTTTGAGGGTAAATGTAGATAAAACTGAAGCCATATGGGTTGGCTCAAGATTAGGCAGTAACGAAAAACTGTTACCAAATAAGAAATTATCTTGGAATACATCAGGAAAGTTTAAGTTTAAACTGTTGGGAATTCGTTTCAATCTCTTCAATGAGGATAAAACTTTAGAAAACTATACAGAAAAAATTAAAAGCATGAAAAGCCTTCTCAATTTATGATCATACAGAAACTTGACATATATTGGCAAAACCATTGTTATAAAAACTTTGGCTCTCCCACTTTTGGTACAGGTTCTGACAGTCCTTCCAAATCCACCAGTTCAGGTTATAAAATAAATACAAGGAATTTTCATTAAATTTTTATGGGATGGAAAACCAGACAAAATAAAAAGGAAAGTTATTATTAATAATTATTTATAAATTGCTAGATCCTTTGAATATGTCTCCCTGGAAAATTCTATTATTGAGTTATATAGAAAAATATGGAGGGGATAAAATATTGTACCTGACAAAAGAGGGTCTGGAAAAAATTGCAAAAAAGTTAAATCCTTTTTGGAGGGACATTTTTCTAAATCTGGCTAAATTAAAGCCAGAAAGGGTGTTTATTTGGCCTTTTTGTTTAAAATATTTGATTAATAACTTTAAAAGAAATGTCCATGACTTACTTAATTTAAACCTAACCGTGCTTTGTTGGCCGAAATACATGTTTTTTCCGGGTTCTGGGAGAAGGACTGATGTCCTGCAGTTGACCATTTTACTTTACAGATACAAACGTATCCTTGATCTTGTTTCTACATAAGAAGCTATAACGGATAAATGAAATTATTGTTTATGTTGCAGTTTACTTTGCGGTCCCCGTTAAAATATTTGAGAGACTTATTGCCTGATTCAGTAGGAAGTAGGCATGCTTATAATACAAGACAAAGAAATAATATTACACAAGTCAACACACAGACCCGTTTATATTCGGAATATTTCATCCCTGCACCAACAAAACTATGGAACACTCTTAACTTAAACATAAAAAAATGTGAATCTCTACCATTTTTAAAAAAAAAAATTAGTACCCAAAATAGTAAGGTACCAGCGTATTATTATATAAGACATCGTTTCGGTCAAATATTTTATGCTCGCTTAAGAATGGATTCAAGTTCATTGAATTTTCACCTTTTCGTTCGTAATTTAGTAGACTTTCAAAATTGTCGTTGTGGTGATGTAGAAACAAATTCTCACTTCCTGTTATCTTGTCTTTTATACACTAATTTAAGAAATGAACTATTTTGCCTCGCTCACACATAACTTTAATTCGAATTGACAGTAATGTGAATTTGACGCGCATTCCAATTCGAATAAGAATTGACGTTAGGACGTTAAACGTTTCGAATCCGAATTAAAATAATTAGAATTAGTTAATGCGAATCGAATTCGACTTACGTGTGAACTCAGCAATATATTCTGTTTCTGTTCTTCCTGTTTAAGTTAACACAAATACTTTGCTTTTTGGATCAACGGTACTTTCCGATTAGCAAAATAAAAATAGTCTTTTATTTAGTTTGGTAAAAAATATATTATTAAAAGTAAACGTTTTAACCCTTGAAGTTAATGCTTCATCACTCAATAGGAACCCAAGCATTTCAGACTGTACACATTACAATAATTCATGTTCATTTATTATTATTGTTTTTAATTTTTTGTTCTCATTATTTTTTTTATTTTTTCTTCTTTCATCTTTTTCATATTCATATATTTATTACAGAGCATGCCAGTATTTATATCTATGTATTGTTTGATAAGTGTATTATTTTTGGAAAAGAAGACAGATTTGTAAAAGCAAATTGCTTGTTTCTGAATCCTTTATAGCAATTCATTTGTATAATATCGTTTAATGTTTATTTATCTGAATAAATATTGTCGATTTTATTGACAATTAAAGTCGGTAGAACAAAAGTTCATGTTTTCATGCATAAATCATAAATTGTCCACTAAAACATTATTTCGTACAGTGTAGGAAAAGATAACATGTAGTGATGCCTTTGTGTTGAAGGCCGTACCTTGACTAAAGTCTTACTCTACAAACATTAGGAAATTAGCGCTTATCCCTCGAACCTTACTGTATTGGTTCATTGCACTTTAGCGTGATATTCAATCGTACGTTAGTAAACAAAACAACCATCGCACTTTAGCGTCACGCCGTGATACACCATCGTACTTTAGCGTAGACCATCGCACTTTAGCGTGACCATCATACTTTAGCGTGACCATCGCACTTTAGAGTCCTGCATATATATATATATATAGTGTTGTTATGTACACTTTTTAGGCGTTTATATAATTTATTTTATTGTGTACATGTATCGTTACTTGTAACGATCCAGCTCTCACGTGGGTAAAATTGTTGACTATTATTCAGACGTTTGATGTATATTTTTATTCTTAGTCTGTATCGAGTGATTTATCTCGCGATCCGATTTTTCTTACAGCCTTACCATCAGGCAAACAATGTCTTTTTTTAAAAAGCTTAGAGCTTTGAGTCTTAAAATAGTTAAAACCGAACATCATGTATCAAATTTAAACTGATGTTCGGTTTGCCTTTTTTATTGTATAAATTTCAAGATTTAGTAAAAGTTTAATCTAAGAAGACTTAAAGATGATTCATTTAACATCAGAATCTGACTGACGAAGGATATCTGTTATCCGAAATATTTATGAATAATTACATTTATAGTTCCTTTTTATATCATTGGTGTTGTTATGTACACTTTTTAGGCGTTTATATATAACTGAATCCATTTCTAAAAGGGAAAATGCATTCTTTTCCTCTTTGAAACATGGCAACCATTATACATTCATGTACTAGTTAAAATACCAATGCAGATCGACATATTTAACTGACTTCATTGCAAAGTTTGAATAATACCAATGCAGATCGACATATTTAACTGACTTCATTGCAAAGTTTGAATAATTTTGAAAATTCTAACACCCATACCATTGATATATCACTAGCAGTGACATTGAAATTTCCCCAAATTGTTTTTTGATAAATTATAACAGTTTTGTCTAACAGAATTGGAATCATTTTTAGATCGGTGTATACATATTTTGGTCATTGGACCAGAATATAAAAAAACGGGTAAGTTCTCACATTAAATATATAAAGGGTATGGCTGAATCCCTGCATGAACCCATCATTTGAAAACAACACAACAAACTGTTATTTGTATTTACTTGCATAAAACTGTTTATGCTTGAAAAAGTCTGGTCTCGAGACCAAAAACAGAAACATTTTGGACATCAGGCGTCAGCGCTAAGTTGTTTATATTTAACTAATTTAAACCAAAAAAAATGTTACATTCACGCAGATGATAGAGCTGTTGTCCACCCGATTTTGGTCCATAGACCAACTAAACGAATGATATCAAATAAATTAGTATCAATCTTATTTTTTTGGTTCTTAGACCAAGAACAAAATTGAATGTAAAATATAATGCGTATATCGCTTTTTGGTTCTTAGACCAAGAACAAATTGAATGTAAAATATAATGCGTATATCGCTTTTTGGTTCTCAGACCAAGAACAAAATTGAATGTAAAATATAATGCGTATATCGTTTTTTGGGTCTTAGACCAAGAACAAATTGAATGTAAAATATAATGCGTATATCGCTTTTTGGTTCTTAGACCAAGAACAAAATTGAATGTAAAATATAATGCGTAAATTGCTTTTTGGTTCTTAGACCAAGAACAACGTGAAAACATTACTCTAATCACACTTATTCATAGATTAGAAAGGTACATACAGTACATGTATATCATAATCAACCGGTAACATTTTCGTTTTCAAATATTCAATAAGAAGATGTGGTATGATTGCGAATGAGAAAACTCTCCGCAAGGGACCAAATGACATAAAAAAGCTATAGGTTTACTGTGACGTATGGCCTTCAAAAAAGAGCAAAATCCATACCGAATCTTCAACAATAAAAGGCCCTGAAATAATGCATATTTCTGGTAAACAAAAACGTGTACCATACCAGTCGAAGTATTTATTTAAAGATGAATTTCATATAAATGTTTCTTTTTTCAGATCTATTGATTACATTGAAATTGCATATTACTTTGGAACTCTTTATTTGAAATTAGATTTATTTTCTTCACCAATTTTTTTTGTCATATTTGTTTTGTGTTTTTTATTATCTGGCCTTTATTCGTTGATATTGATCTTTTGTTTTTAATAGTAAATACTAAAAATTCTACCGAATCATTTTCTTCGTCTTTTCGTTTGGTTTAAAGACCAGTTTATGAGTATCAAACAACCTATAGATTGGTTTAATTGTTTGGTTGTTTTTTCTATATGAATAAGAAAATACATGAATATTTGGTCTATAGACCAGAATAATACAATATCGTTTGACAACATTTTTTTTGGTTGAAAGACCACATAATTTATTCAAAACATTTGTGGATTAAACATTTGTTATTTATTAAGTTTGTATTGATGTTTTTTTTTTACAACAATAAAAAGTCACTTCTTCAGTTTTGGTCTAACAACCAGATAGCAAATTTTATGCTATGTGTACATGTTAAAAATGGTCTTTTGACTAGTATATTGAAGGAAACATTTCATAATAAATTTACAAGATATTGTAAAATTTGTAAAAGTTCTATAGCCAATATGAAAAATCTAATACTTAAGTTAGTAATAAAGTATTAAAAAAGCATTTAATGTATTAAATTAATCTTAAATTGGTTTACAAAGATAAAAAAGGAAAAAAATGGATTTTCCCTTTTAGAAATGGAATCAGTTATATATATATATATATATATATAACGATTCTTTTAACATGTTGGTTTGATCTTGACCAATATCTAGCGATCGACACAGAATTTCCGCAAAGTAGCGGAAAGATTACTTGAATGGTTTTGTTACATACATTGTCCTTGAACATGTAAAAAACGACTAACCATATAGATTAAACAATCAGCAGGGCATGCCATATCACACTACCATGTAACTGTACACAAAACTTTAATTTTGTGAAATACTAAGGCTTTTCTATCTCAGGAATAGATTACCTTAGCTGTATCTGGCAAAACTTTTAGGAATTTTGGTCGTCAATGCTCCACAACTTCGTACTTTAGATACAAGTATCTTGTCTTAGGGAGGGATAAATTATACTTTGTAAAGAATCACTCTGATTCAAACAAAAAATTCTCTGAAACCGATATTATCAAGATGCTTGATTTCTTGATTGACAACATATTTGTAACGTTCGGAGTACATGTTTTTCAACAGACTGTCGGCATCCCAATGGGAACAAATTGTGCCCCTCTACTTGCCGACTTGTTTCTTTATTATTATGAGGCTGACTTCATTTAGGAACTTCTTAGGAAGAAAGATAAGAAGTTAGCAATATCCTTTAACTCTACTTTCCGCTATATAGATGACGTTCTTTCACTAAACAATTTGGTGACTATGTGGAACGCATCTATCCCATCTAATTGGAGATAAGGGATACTACAGATACAGTTAAGTCGGCTTCATATCTTGACTTACATCTATAAATTGACAATGAGGGTCGGTTGAAAACAAAACTTTACGACAAAAAAGATGATTTCAGCTTTCCAATTGTGAACTTTCAATTTCTAAGTAGCAACATTCCAGCAGCACCTGCATACGGGGTATATATCTCCCAATTGATACGATATTCCCATGCTTGCATTTCCTATCATGATTTTCTTGATAGAGGGTTACTGCTCACAAGGAAGCTATTAAACCAAGAGTTCCAAATGGTGAAGTTGAAATCATCCCTTCGTAAGTTTTACGGACGCCATCACGAGTTGGTTGACCGTTATGGAATAACCGTTTCACAAATGATATCGGATATGTTCCTTACGTCGTAACTCCAATCCCCTTCCCTTCCATGAATGTGACCTACCGAATTAGACTATTTACCGGATTTGTAATCACATAAGCAACACGACGGGTGCCACATGTGGAGCAGGATCTGCTTACCCTTCCGGAGCACCTGAGATCATCCCTAGTTTTTGGTGGGGTTCGTGTTGTTTATTCTTTAGTTTTCTATGTTGTGTCATGTGTACTATTGTTTTTCTGTTTGTCTTTTTCATTTTTAGCCATGGCGTTGTCAGTTTATTTTAGATTTATGAGTTTGACTGTCCCTTTGGTATGTTTCGTCCCCCTTTTATTTGGCATTTCACACATTTATTTTTATTCGAGCGTCACTGATGAGTCTTTTGTAAACGAAACGCGCGTCTGGCGTATATTTTAAATTTTAATCCTGGTATCTATGATGAGTTGATCTATCTTTGTGAAAAGCAACTATCATTAAAATTGAGAATGGAAATGGGGAATGTGTCAAAGAGACAACAAACCAATCAATTTTGAAATGTGTTATTTCTCTTATAATGTGTTTGTGTCAGTTTATCTTATTGACACATTCCTCATATCTACATTCCAATCTGACATAGATATAAACTTAACCCCATGCTTAAATTATCTTAGGAGGATTTATGATATAATATAAATAAACATACGTCTAATCTTTTACTCAATATTAAGGTACAACTCTTTTAAAAAAAAGTTTAACGATAACAAAATAGTAAACTTTATTTGAAAGCATTCAATGCTTAGTTTTATGGGACGAAACGTAACGTCTTCAAAGCCTTTATTATATCATATAGACAGTTAACGTATCCTAACTGCGCTAAAAGTGTTATAAACATCAAAAAGACTCGATGCCTGATTGTTCATTTGTACCCAAATCCTGTCCCCTTCTGCCAGTTGAATGTTGATAGTTTGGGATGCCATATCATATTCTTTGTTAGTGAATAGCCACACCAAAATATCTCCATTTTTCCTCAAAGTAGTGTGACCTGTAACAGAGCCTGACATCATGGTAACAGATACCGAGTAAACACCGCCCATTCCAGGAAGAACAGTAAAAATACCATTACTGTAACCACTATTGTCTAAAAGCTTAATCGGATATCCGATAAGCTCACCGTTCTGATATGGATGAACACCTCCGGGTAATGTCGATGTGAATACTACTGTAAACAGATTTGCAAACATTCTAAAATGTAATGTATAATATGCACATAAACATAAGCAAACATACTGTTCTTAAGAATACACATGCATTACTCAATCTCTGGTTTATTTATCCTGCAGTTAGCTGTTTATGGTACATGTTGTATTTGTAAATGGTTACTGTAAAAATCCCAGAATATTTACATTATGTCTTCTGGTCGTACCTATGCCTATTTTGTAATGGCTGCCCGACAAATCACCTGATTCTGTCAAATGTATCCAATTCATATTGGAGCAGCACTATAACATTTGATAAATATATAACAAGCTATACACACGAATCTAACTTAAAATTGACAGCATCGTTATTCAAATTACACACCGCATACAAGATTTTTAAAGGAAAAACAATTTTTTTTTGTCTGGAGACAATTATTGCTGTAAAATTGAGTTAAAAACTTATAAAGCATTATGTATATAACAGATGGATTATTTTCATTTCAACGGTCAGTGAAAGTAGGAATTAGATATTTCTCTATTTATAATCTATACCATTTGAAAAAAAAGATCTTAATACATGCAAGAAATCTTCGATAAAATGTGAAGTCAAATTATTTTCATAAATTATTTCTAATTTGGCTAAACCTAGTTTTATGCTAATTCTGGAAATCTGGTTATAATCATAAGCTGAAACATAGCTTCACCTTTTGCATCTATGTTGAACACTCTTTAACAACTTTTAATTATTAATATTTAATAATAAAACAAAAACCAGTATAATTATATATTGTCTTACATTTTGAAATCAGGTGCGCAATTGTTTTGTACACTTTAACTCACACTTGAATCAAAAGACGAAGTGAGGTGTTTCCAACTCAAATTATTTCAGCTAAAGAATAATTGTAAAGTTTGTGCAAAATGTAAAAAAAAATATATTTGGTATTTTGGCCTATACTTTTTCTGTTAGATTGTAAAGAAGCCAACTTTTTTGTTCTTCGTTTTTATTAAGGGTGTTGTGATAGACTGGTCATAATGGCAGTTAAACATAACAAAATAAGAATCATTTACACTGCAAACTCTTTCTTTGTAATCAAGGTATTAACGAACAGACATGCATTGATCGTGTTGATTCGTCTTCACTTTAATCAATTTGGCAATCGGTATATACATTAATTATAATTATTTACTTCTATTTGAAGGTGGAATATACTTCAACGTCAATCATTGCATAAAAAAGAAGATGAACCATTACACGAAGTGAATGAACAATTACTTAAACGAAGTCTAACCTGCACATGCTTCTATGTTACAACTTTTTGAGCTTGTATCTACACCATCACATGGCGCTCCGTCTCCTATAGGAGCAGGATCATTACACAATCGTGTTCTTGTTTGCACTCCTTCTCCACACGTTACTGAGCATTGTCCATAAAGAGTCCATGGTCCCCAGTTTCCATTGACTTTGGATAAATAAATATAAATTTAGAAGGTGTATAAATAATTTGGTGTATATCTGCTTCTATCTGAAGTTGTCTGACCAAATATGTCTTACATATTTCAATAAGTTTTTCTCTCGAAATGCCCGGGAACGATTTTGACAAATATGTGAAATATCTTGCTGTATTTGATGTTAAAGCTTAACCTTACAACTTGTTACATTTTAAGTCAGGTACTGTTCGGTCGATGTCGTTTCAATATATTATATAGAAAATATGCACTACAAAATACGAATTATTTAAATTGCTAACTCATTTTTGTAATCAAGGTATTTGTAAACAGACATGCATTGATCATGTTGGTGCATCTTCACTTTAAACAATTTTGCAATCGGTATATACATTAATTATAATTATTTACTTCTATTTGAAGGTGGAATATACTTCAACGTCAATCATTGCATAAAAAAGAAGATGAACCACTTCACGAAGTGAATGAACAATTACTTAAACGAAGTCTAACCTGCACATGCTTCTATGCTACAACTTTTTGAGCTTGTATCTACACCATCACATGGCGCTCCATCTCCTACAGGAGCAGGATCATTACACAACCGTGTTCTTGTTTGCACTCCTTCTCCACACGTTACTGAGCATTGTCCATAAAGAGTCCAAGGTCCCCAGTTTCCATTGACTTTGGATAAATAAATATAAATTTAGAAGGTGTATAAATAATTTGGTGTATATCTGCTTCTATCTGAAGTTGTCTGACCAAATATGTCTTACATATTTCAATAAGTTTTTCTCTCGACATGTCAGAGAACGGTTTTGAAAAATATGTGAAATATCTTGCTGTATTTGATGTTAAAGCTTAACCTTACAACTTGTTACATTTTAAGTAAGGTACTGTTCGGTCGATGTCGTTTCAATATATTATATAGAAAATAGGCACTACAAAATACGAATTATTTCAATTGCTAACTCATTTTTGTAATCAAGGTATTTGCAAACAGACATGCATTGATTATGTTGGTGTGTCTTCACTTTGATCAATGATTTGTCTTCACTTAAGTCAGTTCTGTTTAATGTATTTACTATCATTATTATATTTCACTTCTATTTTAATGTGGGATTTTCTTTAAAGTCAATTATATTAGAAAAAATAAAATATAACATGCCATGGAACAAATAAGGCAAAACTTAAACGAAGTCTTACCTGGACAAAAAATATCTATACAACTTTCTACAGCCACAATTGTAAAAATTCCATTTTTACGCCGTCTTGTCGTTTGTTCTGAACATGCAGTCCATTGTGTCCAGTTTCCAATGACTGTTGATTAAAATAACTTTTAATTTTATACCTATTGTATTTAATGTTAACTTGTTCTCGTCCTGAATATGCATGAAATATTTGCCACTGGGCGTTAAGCAACCAACAATCAATCAATCAATCAATCTTTTGTAACTAATGTGTTTTCAACGAACATGCAGTGATTTGTTTTAGCTTACATTATGTTTGCCAGCGGTATATAAATTGGTTATTTAAGTTTACTACTTTTTGATGCTGGGATATACTATATATAAAGTCGATTATAATATAAATAAGACAATCAAGTATGGCACGGAACAAAAAAAAAAGTCATGATAATTTTAATTAAGACCATTTGAAATATTCAGTGACCTTTGTTAGCAAAAACTTTAATTCAGGAAGCCAATTGACGAATCCCTTAATAGACAGGCGTTCCGTCTGAATGAAAGAAAGTGTTGCGGTTACAAGATCAAAATCAAATTGGGCAGAGAAACCATACAAGTAATCTACAATGGCCAGTTGACTTCATTATATAACGATGCATCTATAAAACCGAGCTCTTAATGTAATGGCGAGGGGAGGGGGGGCTCGGTGGCCGAGTGGTCTGCGTAGTTACTTCTGTAATCACTAGCTAGTCTACACTATGGTTGTGAGTTCGAACCCCGCTGGTGCGGGTGCACTCGACTCCAAATTTAATTGACTAGGATTGTCAGTTTTCACATCAAAGGTCGGTGGCTTCTCCGCGCACTCCAGCTTCCTCCAACAATGAAAACTGGCCGCCACGAAAAAGCCTAATTGAGGTGATTAAAAGTGGCGTTAATTCATCAAAAATCAAAATCAAATCGTCATGTAATGAGCAATGATACTTTTACCTCACCTTATCTATATGACAAAGTGTTACGTAAGTTAATTAAATCTTTTTCAATTCACCTGTTCTAAGGATTAGGTTAACATTTAAAGTAAACAATTCAAATTTTGTCAATCGCCTTGTATTTGCATAAAAGTCATTAACGATGTGATATTAACCAATTATTAAAAAACTTAAATAACAAAAATACCGAACTTTAAGGAAAACGAAAAGTCCCTGATCATATTTCAAAATCTAAACCTAAAACACGTCCAATCTATTTCTGCCTTTGTACAACCATTTCCTTTCGTAGAAAATGGTCGATTGAACCTGGTTTTATGGCTAGATGAACCTCTCACTTGTATGACACTCGCATATAACTCCATTATTTTGAAACAATGTGTGAACAGCCAGAAATAAAGTAATGTCTTACCTGTTTGAACAATCAAGAACATCAAATAAATCAAAGTGTGCTTGTGCATGATTCCTTTTCTGTTGAACGTCTCTTTTCAAACTAATTTTAACGAATAATGCAACATGGTGATATTCCGCAGTTCTTATATAGGCAATTCGTCTTTTTTATCCACTTTGACTTGTACTTTAAAGTTTGAAAAAAACGTTATTTCTTTGTGTTAGGAAGAAAATCAATAAAATATTGTAACATATGTATGATACATGTAAACTGACACATTATGATGTTTTGCATAATTGCATATACATTTTTATGGAAAAATGTTCCGTTCAAACTATCAATAACATTGTACAAATACTTCTTGTGATTATATCTTGAAATCTTTTATTTTGTTTTGTTATTTGATTTTGCCATGTGATTATGGACTTTCCGAATCGATTTTCCTCTATGTTCAGTATTTCTGTGATCTTACTTTTTAGACACATAAACAGAATTTTTGGCTTTATAATATTGAAAATTATGCACCTTTGATACTAAATTGATGAATAATCCGTAAACAGCATAACTCTATCACACAAAGTCTACCTTTAGTACAGACCAATCTGTTGATATATGCTTGTATCCAAATTTTAGACAGGCATGGTCTACTTCAGGCATACATCTACTGGGCCTGAAATGCAGATCATTGCAACTTACTTACATCCAAATCTTATGATTATTGATGTGTATTCCCATAAAAACTTTCGACAGGCTTTTTCTACTGGAGGATCAAATCAACTGTGCCTTTAGTCTGGACTCATTTAATTTATATACGCCCAATTCTGATGAATATTGATATGTGCTTGTATCCATACTTAAGACAGGCTTTGTCTACTTCAGGTACACATCTACTGAACCTCAAGTGCAGACCAATGCAACTTACATACATCTAAATCTTATGAATAATGATGTGTATTCCTATGAAAACTTTCGACATGTTTGCCATCGGAGGTACACATCAACTGTACCTTTTTTACAGACAAATCTACATAGATCAAACTTTGATGAATATTGATGTATCTTTCTATTGAAACTATGGACAGGCTTTGTCTACTTCAAGTCCACATCTATTGTACCTCAAGTGCAGACCACTGCAACTTACATACATCCACATCTTATAAATATTGATGTGTATTCCAAAGAAAACTTTACACAGGCTTTGTCTACAAAGAGGAACAAATCAACTATACCTTTAGTCTTGGCCAATTTAATCTACACACGCCCAACTCTGGTGAATATTGATATATGTTTGTATCCAAACTTTAGACAGGCTTTGCGATAAGACGTGTCACGGTACTTGTCTATCCCATATTCATTTATTTGGTTTTGATGTTATTTTTGTTATTATCGTGGGATTTTTTCTGATGCTTGGTCCGTTTCTGTGTGTGTTACATTGTAGTGTTGTGTCGTTGTTCACCTCTTATATTTGGTGCGTTTCCCTCAGTTCTAGTTTGTTACCCCGATTTTCTTTTTTGTCCATGGATTTATGAGTTTGAACAGCGGTATACTACTATTGCATGTATTTGTCTACTTCAGGTACACATCTACTGTACCTTCAGAGCAGACAAATGCAACTTACATACATCCAAATCTAATAAATATTGATAAGAATTCCTATGCAAACTTTCGACTGGCTTTATCTACTTGATGTACAAATCAACTGTACCTTCTGTACAGACCAATGTAATCTACATACACCTAACTCTGATGAATATTGATATATGCTTATATCAAAACTTTAGACAGGCTTTGTCTACTTCAGGTACACATCTTTTGGAACTCAAGTGCAGACCGATGCAACTTACTTACATCCAAATCTTATGAAAATTATGAGGAATTCCCGTGAAAACTTTCGAAAGGCTTTTTTACTGGAGGAAGAAATCAACTGTTCCTTTAGACTAGACCCATTTAATTTACATACTATCAACTCTGATAAATATTGATATTTGCTTGCATCCAAATTTTAGACAGGCTTTGTCTACTTCAGGTACACATCTACTGTACCCCAAGGGCAGACCAATGCAACTTACATACATCCAAATCTTATAAATGATAATGTGTATTCCCATGAAAACTTTCGACAGGCTTTATCTACTGTAGGTACACATCAACTAAAACTTCAATACAGACTAATTTAATCTACATACACCAAACTCTGATGAACATTGATATATGCTTGTATCCAAACTTTAAACAGGATTTTTCTACTTCAGGTAAATATTGATGTATGCTTGTATCTATACTTTTGACTGGCTTTGTCTACTTCAGGTACGCATCTACTATACCTTAAGTTCAGACCAATGCAACTTACATACATCCAAATCTTATTAATAATGATATGTCTTCCCATGAAAACTATCGACAGGCTTTATCTAATGGAGGTACGAATCAACTGTACCTTCAGTACAGACCAATTTAATCTACATACATCCAACTCTGATGAACATTGATATATCCTTGTATCCAAACTTTAAACAGGATTTTTCTACTTAAGGTCCACATCTATTATACAATAAGTGCAGACCTATGCAACTTACATACATCCAAATCTTATGCATACTGATGTGTATTCCAATCAACACTTTCGATAGACTTTGTGTACTAGAGGTACAAATCAACTGTACTTTTAGTACATACAATTGTAATCTACATACACCTAACTCTAATGAATATTGATGTATCTTTCCAATTAAACTTTGGACACGATTTGTCTACTTCAGGTACACATCTAGTGCACCTCAACTGCAGACCAATGCAACATACATGCATCCAAATCTTATAAATATTGATGTGTATGTCCATGAAAACTTTCGACATGCTTTATCTACTGGAGGTACAAATCAACTGCACCTTCAGTACATACCAATTAAATCTACGTACACCCAACTCTAATGAATATTGATAGCAATTTCCATTTAAACTTTGGACAAGCTTTGTCTACTTCAGGAACACATTTACTGCACCTGAAGTACAGACCAATGGAACTTGCATACATCCAAATCTTATAAATATTCATGTGTATTCTCATGAAAACTTTCGACATGTTTTATCTACTGGAGGTACAAATCAACTGAACCTTCAGTACAGACCAATTTTTATCTACATACACCAAACTCTGATGAACATTGATTGTGTGCTTGTATCTAAACTTTGGACAGGCTTTGTCCACTTCAGGTACACATCAACTGTACCTCAAGTGCAGACCAATGCAACCTACATAAATCCATATCTTATGAGTTTTGATGTGTATTCCCATGAAAACTTTCGACAGGCTTTATCTACTGGAGGTACATATCAACTGTACCTTCAGTACAGACGAATTTAATCCACATACACCTAACTTTATTGAGTATTGGTGTATGCTTGTATCTAAACTTTGGACAGGCTTTGTCTACTTCAGGTACGCATCTACTGTACCTTAAGTTCAGACCAATGCAACCTACATACATCAAAATCTTATGAATATTCATGTGTATTCCCATGAAAACTTTCGACAGGCTTTATCTACTATAGGTACACATCAACTAAAACTTCAATACAGACTAATTTAATCTACATACACCAAACTCTGATGAACATTGATATATGCTTGTATCCAAACGTTAAACAGGATTTTTCTACTTCAGGTAAATATTGATGTATGCTTGTATCTATACTTTTGACAGGCTTTGTCTACTTCAGGTACGCATCTACTATACCTTAAGTTCAGACCAATGCAACTTACATACATCCAAATCTTATTAATAAGGATATGTCTTCCCATGAAAACTTTCGACAGGCTTTATCTAATGGATGTACGAATCAACTGTACCTTCAGTACAGACCAATTTAATCTACATACATCCAACTCTGATGAACATTGATATATCCTTGTATCCAAACTTTAAACAGGATTTTTCTACTTAAGGTCCACATCTATTATACAATAAGTGCAGACCTATGCAACTTACATACATCCAAATCTTATGCATACTGATGTGTATTCCAATCAACACTTTCGATAGACTTTGTCTACTAGAGGTACAAATCAACTGTACTTTTAGTACATACAATTGTAATCTACATACACCTAACTCTAATGAATATTGATGTATCTTTCCAATTAAACTTTGGACACGATTTGTCTACTTCAGGTACACATCTAGTGCACCTCAACTGCAGACCAATGCAACATGCATGCATCCAAATCTTATAAATATTGATGTGTATGTCCATGAAAACTTTCGACAGGCTTTATCTACTGGAGGTACAAATCAACTGCACCTTCAGTACATACCAATTAAATCTACGTACACCCAACTCTAATGAATATTAATGTGTCTTTCCATTTAAACTTTGGACAGGCTTTGTCTACTTCAGGTACACATCTACTGCACCTCAAGTGCAGACCAATGCAAATAACATACATCCAAATCTTATGAGTATTGATATGAATTCCAATGAAAACTTTTTACAGGCTTTATCTACTGGAGGTACAAACAACTGTACCTTCAGTACAGACCAATTTAATCTACATACACCTAACTATGGTGAATATTGGTGTATGCTTGTATCTTAACTTTAGAGAGGCTTTGTCTACTTCAGGTACGCATCTACTGTACCGCAAGAAAACACCAATGCAACTTACATACATCCAAATCTTATGAGTATTGATGTGTATTCCCATGAAAACTTTCGCCAGGCTTTGTCTACTGGAGGTACAAATCAACTGTACCTTTAGGTACAAACCAGTGTAATCTACATACTCCCAATTCTAATGAATATTGATGTATCTTTCCATTTAAACTTTGGACAGGCTTTGTCTACTTCAGGTACAAATCTACTGCACCTCAAGTGCAGACCAATTCAATAGTATACATCTAAATCTTATGAATATTGATGTGTATTCCCATGACAACGTTCGACAGGCTTTGTCTACTGGAGGAACACATCAACTGTACCTTTAGTCTAGACCAACTTAATATACATACGCCCAACTCTGATGAATATTGGTATATGCTTGTATCCAAACTTTACACAGACTTTGTATACCTCAGGTACACATCTACTGTACTTCAAGTGCTGACCAATTCACCTTACATACATACAAATCTTATCAATAATGATGTGTTTTCCCATGAAAACTTTCAACAGGCTATGTCTACCGGAGCTACAAATCAACTGTACCTTTACTACAGACCAATGTAATCTACATACACCCCCAATTCTAATGAATATTGATGTATCTTTCGCATTAAACTTTGGACAGGCTTTGTCTACTTCAGGAACACATCTACTGCACATCAAGTGCAGACCAATTCAAATAGTATACATCTAAATCTGATCAATAATGATGTGTTTTCCCATGAAATCTTTCAACAGGCTATGTCTACCGGAGTTACAAATCAACTGTACTTTTACTACAGACTAAGTCAAAATGCAGAAATCCATCGGTCTCTGTGAAAACTGTTAAAATATGAAAAAATAAAGGTTGGCAGGTAGGTGAAACTTACATAAATGAAGAGATAAATGAAAAATGAACAGATTGATGCCCGATTTATGTAATTGCAAGGCTCTCAATCGGCACCAGAAGCTACGAAGCAGCACATCTGTTTTGGGTGGGCAAATATCCACTTTTTGATATGGGACGAGCTCTGACGTCCCACGGCCCAAGCTTGTCTGGCAAAACAGCCGTTGGACGTCAGAGTAACACTACTTGGATAAAAAAAGTATTGGTCGGTTAGCATTTGACATGTGCGAGTGCATTGTAAAAGGATCTAATTGTCCTTTCATTAAACAAAATCATTTGTGTGATTTTTTTTTATCGCTGAAACACACAAGTTGTTTTGGTGATTAATAAAATACCTTATCATGTGATATATTAGGTCAGTGTATCAAGGATACGAGTACAATCTACGTTAACGCGCGTTTACTACAAAAATAGAAGATACGCCTTTTTCGCATTAACGCGACGAAACGAGAAAGTAAACGCCCGTTTACTCTTTACCAAATTAGAAGACACGCGGTTTTCGCGTTAACGCGGAGGTAAACGCGAAAGTAAACGCCCGTTTACTATTTATGTCTACTAAAATTTCGTAGTTAACGCAGAGTTAACGCGGCGTTTACATGAAGTGCACGCGAGTAAACGCCGCGTCAACTTTTTAGGCCCGTTTACATGTAATGCTTGGTATGCACCCAACTGTAGTATATATATATGAAAAAGCACATGCACATTATATCATGTATCTTAAGTAATTAAATCATATTTTTTGTTTAAATACACTGTTGTATTGTTTTATTGAAAATGCGCTTTTTAATGTACATTTACATCTATATGGCTATAGATTATGAGATGCATGTATAGCTAGAAAAATATGTAGAAGTTTAACTATAAATAAGAATTTTGCAAGTTAAAAGAAAAGAAGGGTTAAGATGGGGATCAGTTTTAACTTATAAGTTATGATCATTGATGCATTAAGGGACTTAATGAAAATGAAAAAAAAAACATAATAGAACGTATTAGAAGTGCATAGAAAGCTGTCAATGTTCAAAATTTTCACAATGGAAAATCTATTTCACACTTAAACATTGTCTCATTTTTTAATCTGGTATTATAATTTGTTATGTTTAAACATGAAACAATTGATGTGATATGTATATGAATGAAACAGAAACTCAGCATAAAGTTTATAAAAAATTGATTGGTTTTAGCTTTACTCTCAAGGCTGCATTAAAAAGTCAACATTCAGTCTTTAACAATATAAAAATAGATAGATGGGTAACAATATATATAAAAAGAAGATGTGGTATGATTCCCAATGAGACAATTCTTCACAAGAGACCAACATGACACAGACATTAACAACAATAGGTCACTGCACAGCCTTTAACAATGAGCAAAGCCCAAACAGCATGGTTGGCCATAAAAGGCCCCGAAATGACAATGTTAAACATTTCAAAGAGAAAGCTAACGGCCTAATTAGTACAAATTACAAAAACGAAAAGAAAAAAAAAAATATGTAACACATAAACAAACGACAACCACTGAACTACTCCTGACTTGGGACAGGCACATACATACATAATGTGGCGGGGTTAAACTTGTAAGCGGGATCCTCCCTAACCTAGGACAGTTAGTGGTATACCAGTACAACATAGAACAAAATATAAAAATCAGTTGAAAAAGGCCCAACAAAAATACTAGTGGACATGGTCGGGTACTTGTACATCCCAACAACAAAGGACAATATGTCAAGTACAGGCAACTCTTGCAATCAACATTATAAGATGAACACATTCAGTATTCAGTCATCAAAGTTGTAAGCTGAGTACGTTTAATACATTTGTAACAGAAATGGCCACAAAAACATGCCAGTACAGCATATCAAATCAACCACCCTACTTTATTATCTGTGTGTATCCTCAAATCAAGAGTATCATGGAACTTACTGAATTTTTTTGTTGCTGTATAGAGTAGAATAATTAGTTCCCTTCCAAGGAAATTGAAGGGGACTTAGGTTTGCACTCAGTCTGTCTGTCTGTCTGTCCTTCCGTCAGTCAGGCAAATCAGTTTTCTACACTTTTTTCTTCATGCTTGAAAATATTAATTTAATATTTGGTATATAATTTAATCATGGCAAGTAATAGAATACGTTTGATATATATTCCAGTCTGATGGTTGTGAGCAGAGTTATAGTCCTTGGACTTATAAAATTAAATAATCATTTTTCCACATTTATCTTCGCCATGCTGGAGTATATGAACTTTATATTTGATATATAGTTTACACCATGACAAGTTATAGGTCAAGTCAGAATTTTGTTTCAGAACAATGAATTCTTAACTAGTATACGTAGGGGACAATGTATTTGCATAGTTGCCATGCAGTTCTCTCAGAAATGTTTGATTTTATATTTGAAATTCCCTAAATTCAGGGCAGCCGCTCATAAATTACAGGTACATGTATAAGATATATGTGTTTTGTGTTTGTTAGTTTGTACATTAATAAGGTCCATAGATTTACCGTTTGCATGTTTTACACTTTCTCATGTCAGGGCCTTTTATACATATATGTAACTGGCAATGCAGTATGATGACACACAGCTGCGAATGTCTGTTGTAAATCTCTTCGACTATCTTGGGCCAAAAATAAAATATTGTTTGTTTCCCCTCCCACCACCGACCCGGTAGAATAGCCGCGACTCGAAAAATTTTATTGGCCATTCTTTCCAAAAAATTTTTTTTTTGCTATGTTGGTTTTTGGTGATATCTTTCCGATGCTGTAGTAAACGTGTGTTGGTTTTTTGTAATACCTTTCCGATGCTGTAATCAACAAGCGTTTTAAATCAAGACATTTTTGCATTGAAGCGTCTAGTATATGAATCGGAATCAAGGAAAACAAACTACCTTGCTACACGATTTGTGTTGTGTGCAAGGGTGATATTTGAAAACAAAAAAATCTGAAGCATCTTTCAACCCACTGAGTGCACCTTGATTGGCTTTGTCTTTTACCTCTGTTCCTGTTTAAAGGATAAAATCTTTGAGTAAAAATGGTCTGAATCGTGTTTTGAAATCAATCTATTTTGTCTTCGACTTCGAACAGGTTGGGCACAAGTCAAAAAATGTTGGATACGTGAATTCCCTGCTTTCACCTCTTACATAAACAAGACCAGTTTAAATGTGTTTTTATTTTTCAATTTATGGCATGAAATTTACAAAAGGGCACGTTTTAAGTTATAACTGCATCAGTTGAATTTGTAAATGCTTAAGGTATTCTAAGAACAACAAAACATACAAGTGAAGCCTTGTTTTCTATAGAACTAGAAAAAACATGCAAATCTTTTGTTTAGGAATTAATTGACCAAGCTGCATGATTCAGGTGCAACTGCTATGGAAAATTTTTATTCATTAAATTTTAATTCCCAAGTCATTAATTTAAGTCACTAACACATCTTTTTGTCATCTCATAATTGATGATCAAGGTATGAATTGGTAAACAGGAATTGTTTTTGTTTTGTGCGGTATGCATCAAATTAGACTTGAAATAAGCTTGATGTTTAACTAATTAAACACTTGCTTTCATTACACCTATTGTTATCATCACCTTCCTTAAACCATATCCTTATGAATGTGAGTTTAAAGAAATACCAGTGTATCATACACACAAGTGAAGGCAACAGTAGTATACCGCTGTTAAAAAAAAAGTCATAAATTGATTGAGAAAAAAAGTCCAGGTTACAAAATAAAAAAACTGGGGGAAAACGTTAACTATGAGGGAAAAACAACGAAACAATATAATACTGACGTTCAACAAAAATACCAAAAAACCAACACTGTGATGCACCATAAAATGTTCATATTTTTTTTACAATTGACTCCACTGAAATAATGTACCATTGCATTGATGTATAAGGTGTCAGAACTAGGTTTGACCTACATACATGTATCAACTAATTTTATCTAACAATGGTTGAGTCACTGTTTGCTAATTGATCAAGGTGGTGCAACTACTGCATCGCTCACCTTTCAACACTGACCATAACGTTGTGACGTTTAATCCCTCACGTGACATCTGCACTCGTCTCTGATTGTAATTGATTAGGATTATCAGTTTCCCAACCGAATGTAAATAGTGCTGAAAGTGACTTGAATAACCATCAATCAACCAAACACATTATGTAGAGACTTTTTTTAAACAACGACCCAAAAAAGCATAACATTGAGTACAATTGTGTTCACATTTTGTAGATATCAAAATAATATACAATTTATTAATGTCTTTCAAGTTTGAACATGTACAGGTAAAAATTCACTAATGTGAAATATATCTGAAGAAATACAAATGTAAAACAAAAGATGAAAGATGTCGCACGCCAAACCCATTTTGCATATATTTTAAAAATTGAACAAACCTACACAACATATGTCACTAATAATTGTTTCACACCTACAGCATTCTTCGATTACACCTTTACAGGTAAAAAATCACTGATGTGAAATATATCTGAAAAAAATACAATTGTAAAACAAAAGATGAAAGATGTCGCACGCCAAACCCATTTTGCATATATTTTAATAATTGAACAAACCTACACAACATATGTCGCTAATAATTGTTTCACACCTACAGCATTCTTCGATTACATCTTTAACTGTATGTATGGAACGCCATACCGGTCTTATAGTGTAAATATTTAATGTGCTGCGTAGCTTTGATTCTGTCCTGTCATTTTATCTTTATGTTACGTACAGATGCCTTTATTTCTGACAGTTCATCTGTGTGTTATGTCAAATTAATTAATGGTTTGGTCAATCAATGTGATATGTCATTTTCAAACTTTGTTGTGTGCTATAGGCAATACATTAAACTGTAACTACTATATGATTTGTGAATACCTCCAAATTTTATGATTAACCACTTTTACTTTCTTTCATATGTTGTGTGTATTCTACCTCCAATTCAGTTGATAATTGCATCTTGCCTCAAAGTTGATTGTTGTGCTAAATTTTCTAAACATTTGTTCTGATACATCTTACTTAAATGAAATCGTCATAATATTATAGTCTAACGACTTTAGTTTATACATATGTATCTCCAGTGAAATCGTCATAATATTATAGTCTAACGACTTTAGTTTATACAAACGTATCTCCAGTGAAAAACATAATACATAATGGTATAGTTCATATGCGTTTGAACAATTGGTAATCTCTGTTAGCATTTATTACGTTATGTGCAAATGCCTTTTAAATGTTTTACATGTGTATGTCCAAACACCCAATAGATTAGTTGCAAACACTTATAATTTGACAGTTCTTGTCCATTCGTTTTTGATGCGTTTTGTTTTTTTGATTTTGCCATGTTGATTATGGACTTTTCAAATTGATTTTCCTCTGAGTTCAGTATTTTTGTGATTTTAATTTTTATTTTTTATAACCTTTTATATACAAAATGTTAAATTATGCATTAAAGATATGGAAGATCTTCCTTCTGTTGATTTGTCATGTTATGATCAAACATTTTTTGAATATTGAAAATGAAGATTAGATCTTTTTCCATAATTTACAGCATAAATAAATGCAAGGAGGAAAAGACTTTCACGCTGAAATTTACAAATAATATTCTACATTTACTATATTGTTTCTTGTGTACTATTATTTGTCTGTTTGTCTTTTAAATTTTTAGCCATAGCATTGTCAGTTTATTTTCCATTTTATGATTTTGATTGTTCCTCTGGTGTCTGTTGCCTCTCTTTTTGTCGTCAACAATGATCAGACATTTAATTAATTAGCTTATTTGATAATTTGTTTTTGGTTTGTAAAAATGCAAATGCATGTATAATATAAAATTGTATAGTGCATTACAATTATAAAAGTTGATTAAACATTCACAAACATAATCAATGTCTGAATATAAATGGATACCTTTTTTCTTCGTGCATGCAACAGATTGAAACAGAAAATCTAACTACTGTACAATACTAGTTCGTCAATGCAAGAAACTTGCTTTTTGAAAATATTAGCAAAGCTGAAAATTTGGAAATGCGACCCATCGAGGGCATTGCAACTTTTAAAGTTGATTAAACTTTAAAAACTTTAACCAATGTCTGAATACAAAATTATTCTAGCCAAGGGAATCAAAGTGCTATTGCATCATTCATGTATAGGCAATGAACTCAGAGCGGTCTTGCATCATTTTTCCTGCAGCTCAACTAGACCAGTGCATTGAAAACGCAATGCAAAAACAATCTTTAAAGAACATATTAGCGAAAGAGTAGGCAATTGATAGCTTTTGCTTGGTTCGTATCAACAACCTTACACTTGCAGATTTTTACTATTTCGTTGGTTTCTAAAATATCAAAATAAATTTCGAATTCGAGTTTTTTCTTTAAAAAGCCAATACCAAAGTGATTTTGACGCATTTTCCTTTTCACTATGACAACTGGGTTCAAATTGATCTTTCATACTCTGAACAACTGTGTTTACCAAACATCCCGTGTTTATAGAAGCTTCATCATCAATGAATGTAGGAGATTCAGAACTATTTCATCGTTTTGTTTAAGGGAGTATTCTTTAATGTTAGATTTGTGTTGATCAGTTTTTAGTTTTCAAGTTGTGTTTAGTAGGCTGTTGTTAAGTCATTCCGTCGTTTTTCATTTTTTTGCCATTGTGTAGAACGCCACATGAGGGGTGATATTTTGATTTCGCCATTGTGAAATAACTTGTACAATAATAGAGAAAATAACAAACGAACTTCTTTTTCGCGTCGAATCACGGCGAAACACACTTGACGTCACAGGATGCATTACGTCATTTGAAAAGACGGAACTTAACATATTTTCAGGGATTAGTGGGGCAAGAGAACATGCTTTTCGGACAATACAGTCGTCAATCGTCATAGCAATATCAAACTAGGGAACATGGGAATAAGAAGTTGCTAAGCAGGAGTCAAAAAAGGGGGAGTAGCGGTAGTCTTGGAAGTGCAGTAGGAGTCAGAATGGGAGGGGGTTGAAAAGTAGTATAATCTGGGAAAATGGCTATTTTACTGATTTTCATTTTAAAAAAAATAATGATATATGCACAGAAAAAAAATGATGATACCTGTGTGAAATATCTGTTGAGATGTTTTCTGGTTTAAAAAAAAAACCACACATTGATTGTATAAATGGAGCCTTCAAGTTCATGAAAATGGTAGATGATACAGAAACAGCAGAAACACACTTCATGTTTTATGTTATCTTGTTAACATCAATTTGTGTAAATGTCAATACAACATAATTGCTACATATGAATTCAACAAAAGCAAAGTACAATAATTAAAACGGACTAGGGTGCCACAGTTATATTCTATATAATGGTATATTTGGGAATTTCTGAGAAAAAAATGACACTCAAATTTCTTTTAATGTCGAATGGAAATGCTTACCATTCACAAGTAAACATTAGTTCTTATTCATTTTCCATGTTGATCCTTTAATAATTGACTTTCATTTTTTTGTGGATAATATTCTTTCATTGCACAAACATTTACAGAATACCCAAATCCACATTAACTACATCTCTTGTTTTTAAATCTGCTCTATGCAAGTTCATTGTTACAACTTATAATTATTGTTCATTGTTAGTATTTGTTACAATGTATGTTCAAGAAAGGTAAAAGGGCTATTTTGAAGTGTCTTAAAACAGGTTTTCAGTCATTATGAGTTCTAGTAATATTTGTTAAAAGTCAATACGTTCAACAAAGATGTCAGTTTGTATGCGTGTTTTATACTTGTTAACTTGCAGATGTATTATTAACCACACGACCCTTTTTTGAATTTGTAGAATCATTAATATAATGTTGTTTATATATGCATGATATATGCGATGTAAAGCAGCAGATTATGGACAGTACACGTTCTGTCGTGATATATATATAGTACCGACAACAAACTATAACATGCCCCGCTGCTAAAGTTGCCGTTTTTTTCAAAAAGTGGATAAATCATATATCAGAACGACGCAATAATGCAAACAGATAACATGCAAGGCCAACATTAAAAATATCTTTGTTTCACTTCCCCGACTGATGTTATCAGGGTATGGGTAGGTAGGTAGGCAAATTATTTTATTTTATTTCTTGATATAATTGTTCTACATTGAATTTTTACAGAATTCAACAGGTAAGATAAGATAAGTCAAGAAAAGTGGGTATAACCTGTATTCAGTGTACACCCCAGTTTTCTGATGTTTAAAACAGTATACAGGGACCTCCTTTTTCCTATTCATTTTATGGTATGAAATCTACAAAAGCACATATCCTTCATATGAACACTAAAGATTGAGCAACATGAACTCCAAACTAGGTGCGATATCGCGTGCTGCAAAAGGGTAAGCAGATCATGCTTCACATGTGGCATTCGTCGTGTTGCTCAATAAATGTTTTCAAAAAGAAAGCTTTATGATCGTTGTATTGTACCGTTATTTATATTTGTTAAAACAAGTATAATCAACGCCATAGATAGACAATTATTCATAATTTATTAATGCACGAATATTTTTAATTTTGAGGTAAATGACATGTTACAAAACTAAATATACAATGATTGCTAATAATAATCAAACAGACAAAAAAATACACATATTTTCGTATGCAACCGGACGTACTTTAATTAAGTAGTAAATGTCCGACAGCTAAGAGAACAACCGATAAATAATAAAGGAATCAAAAAATTCAAAAACAACGCATTGAGGGAAAGTTGTCAAAATATAAAGAACACAGAAATTATTAGAGTTTACGATAAAGATAAGATAACTTACCAATATTTACAATGAAATAAAGAATGAAATAATAAGAATAGAAACATTTAGATTTAACATAGAAATAAACAATGCAAATTAAAAAATAAAGACCAGAGAAAGTGTTTAAAGTAATTAGTAGATTTGTCACATGATCTGTAACATATTTGTGAATAATTATGATAATTATTGACTTTTTTCTACAACATTTGTTGAGAACATACAATGTCTCATGTTTATATAAAATATGAATATGCTATAGTATACAAATGAACATTTAACTTTGATGAATTTTGGTATTTGAATGGTTTTCTATGCATGTAGTGAAGATGTCGACTTAATAGCCTTTTCAACATAATTGTGTGTGTTGACTTCACTTCATCTCTAAAATATCGTACACTGACTGGTTATTTTGTCGTTGTCATTTATTTCCATACACGCTAAGATCAATATCTACACTTCCAAATGCAAACAATACATGTACATAGCAGATCAATGCTGTGTAATACATTTTTATTCTTTAAATATAGATAGAAAATAAAACTCATACATGTATGAACTGAAAAAATGATAAGAGTTCTGATTCTGAGCACGATCATTGCATGACTACTAGATGGTCAAATCACGTTGAGACCTAAAATATATATAAACGGCACTCGCTGAAGCGAATATCGTTTGATAGCCATACCTGTTATATGTGTTAATTATTTACAATTTAGATAAATAGATACATTTTTCATTATACTTAATCAGTTATATACATTTATATGTCGTAATCATCAATAATCAAAGGAAAAAAAAGTGCGTCCATTATTTGTTTTTGAATTTGAAACATCTTTTTGTTCTTAAATTAAAATCTTGTATATATTTGCTTAAGACCACAACCACGACTTACTGTCGTAAGTGATGTACAATGATTTTCAAAGGTTTACAAGATATATGGACTAGGTATAATATAACTTTTCATTTCGTTTATATCTGTCATTTTTGTTTTTGCACCAAGATATTCCTTTTCAAGAATTTCAAATAAAACCTGCCAAAAACAATACTTAAAAAAGTAGAAATATATGATATGATCAAATAAATCAATGGTCCGGGATTTGAATAATTCTTAAACAATTTTAAAGTCTGCAGAAAAAATACTTTCATGTAATTGTAAAGGAGGAACATCATACAAGTACACGGTACCTATAAAGTACTTTACAATGTTATTGCATTATTGGAATTTTGTCACGTTGTACAATCGGAAGTATTTACATTCAAATACCAAAATCCTCAAAGTTAAATGTTCATTTGTATAATATAGCATATTCATATGTTATGCAGGTTTCATCTAAACATGAGACATTGTACTTTCTCAACAAATTTTGCAGACAAATAAAGTCAATAATCATCATGATTATTCACAAATATGTTACAGAACATTTAAAACATCTACATTATAATAAAGTCAATAATCATCATGATTATTCACAAATATGTTACAGAACATTTAAAAACATCTACATTAGTAGATGTTTTAAATGTTCTGTAACATGTTTGTGAATAATCATGATGATTATTGATTTTATTTGTCTGCAAAATTCGTTGAGAAAGTACAATGTCTCATGTTTATATGAAACCTGCATGAAATATGAATATGCTATATTACACAAATAAACATTTAACTTTGAAGATTTTGGTATTTGAATGGTTTTGTATGCATGTACTGAAGATGTCGACTTAATAACCTTGTCAACATAATTGTGTGTGTTGACTTCACTTCATCTCTAAGATATCGTGCGTTGACTGGTTATCTTGTCGGTTAATACATTTTGATTCTTTAAATATAGGTAGAAAATACAACTCATACGAACTAAAAGAATTATAAGACTTCTGATATTGAGCACGATCATTGCATGACTACTAGATGGTCAAATCACGTGGAGACCTACGATATAAATTAACGGCACTCGCTGAGGCGAATATCGTTTAATAGCCATACCTGTTATATGTGTTAGTTATTTACAATGTAGATTAATAAATACATTTTGCATTATACTTAATCAGTTATATACATATATATGTCGTAATCATTAATATTTTGAGAGAAAAAAAGTTCGTTTATTATTTCTTTTGAATTTAAAACATCTTTTTGTTATTAAACTAACAATTTGTATAGATCTGCTTTACACCACAACCACGACTTACACCCGTAAGTTTTGTACAATGATTTTCCAAGGTTTAAAAGATTTATGGACTAGGTATTACAAAACTTTTCATTTCAGTTATAGCTGGCAGTGTTTTGCATCAAAATCCACTACTGGACGAAAAAACGTCTGTCCATACCAGTAACAGTCGTTCTAAGACTGATAATGTTTGTTAAAGTTGTAACAGTTGTTAAATTTCACTGCTGCAGTAACTGTTTTTGTAACTGTCCCAACTTTAAAAGTGTTTGTCTACAACATAAATCGACTGTTGCAACGCAAGAAATAACTGTCACCGTTATTAAAGGACTGATACAACTATTTCAAAGTTGTAACAGTTGATTAACAACTGTCCCAACTCGAAAAACATTGCAACAGTCATAAATAAACTGATTAAACGCCTAAAGGGTTGTCACAGTCGTAATAAAACTGATGCAACCATTTGAAAGTTGTAACAGTCATTTAATTACTGTACCAACACGGAAAACGTTGAAACAGTCATAAATAAACTGTTTAAACGCAGAAAAAGTTGTAACAGTTGAAATATGATAGCTACAACCATTGTATAGGCATAGCTAATTTATAAGCGTAGCAACTTCCAAACATTGATCTTCATGTACACTTAAAAGTCACGGATACAAAATGTCTAACAGTCAGGGTGTGAAATATAAGGTTGTGACAAAGAGAAACAACTATCACTCCAATGTAATACATTAATTTTAGATAGATATTGATTTTAAAAAAAAAGTATTTTGAAATATTTGCCACTGAACACATTTTTGTAATCCTCGGTTATTTAGTGAATGTGCTGAATTTATATATTTTTTTAACACTTCCTCGCCCTTATCTCTTCGAACCAATAAAATCGGAACCAGCACTAGATACCTGCAATTTCACTAGATAAAAGATATATCTACTAACAGAAAAATCGAAAAACGTTACCCAATATATTTGTTACCAAATGTATCTTTATAACTGAATTAAACAATTTTCATATCATCTAAATAACAATTTAATTATTTTTCTATTAAATTAGTTTGGTGTAAAATCATTCATGCATACACGGTTGTTTTCAATACCCGTAGTTTTACGAATCACATCACTTCATAATAACGCTGAATATACATGATATACTCTAAACCTAGCGAGGAACTCCTAATACACGCACTTGTCAAACTTATCCCCACATAAAACTGCTTTATATTTTCTTGAGGGCTTATTTCACACACTAATTTTTGGGGGGCTACATTTCTTGTAAAATTATAAATATTGCCGTATAATCATTTTGATTTCTATACATGTAAAAAAAAAATCAGACATTTAACACATCTTTTGCAGCTATGGAAAACAAATCTTAAATCTATCTGAATTTAATTTATTTTATTTTACCGTATTTTATTTTTGAATAGGTCAATATTAACTCGACTTTGTATTGTACATTGTACGGAATGGTCTATTTGAAGTTCAATTGTAATTGATACACATGATACAGGTAAATAGCACGTCAGCATTCATGATTGAGGTAAAAAAATATTATCACTCGCGAGAAAAATTCATATTTTCACCGGATTTTCCGCAAAGAATTTACCATACATAATTTATGTAAATACTAGTAGATGGACGTACTGTTCAAGACCCGACAAAATAACTGGCGCAAGTGAAAGTTCAAATGTTCAAAACATGAAAACTCGCATTGTTTAAGACAGGGAAATCAAATCTTAATTCTTTGATTTTTTTTCACATCACTTTTTAGAACTTGATGTATTCTTTAGACTCCGGTCTTATTAAATTCTAAAGACTGACATCGGATTCTCTTGTGTGGTTTCAGTTGATCAGATGTACTAACGTTTATCCAAAATATTTTCCCATTTCAATTGTTCAAATTCAAATTATTTAATCCCATAAATGCTTGTACAATAATGACATATTATTCAATCAGTAAAGAAAACTAACAATGTTACTAGATAGATAGATAGATAATTATGTACAGACAATATTTTGGGTCCCTTTATATTTTTTTGTTCGGTGTGAGCCGAGGCTCCATGTTGAAAGCCAAGGAGTGGATCCAGCCATTTTAAAAAGGAGTTGTTACTAACCCAGGACAAAGGGGGGTTCCAATTACATGTACCCATTCAATTGCCTTGATCGTCCAAAAAAGGGGGGTTCAAACCCCCGGAACCCCCCCCCCCACCCTTGGATCCGCGCCTGAGGCTATACATTGACCTATAATGGTTTAGTGCGTTATACATGTATGACTTTGTAATGCTTATTGTGTTTATGGAAAACAATGGGAAAATGTTGCTTAACTTCTTGGGATATATATTAAGAAGGCATTTATTCAAAAGCAGATAGAATTGATTTGTAGAAAAACATGAATACTAAAGGGCAGATGATCAACTATTATAGTACAAGTCTATGATTAACCACAATATTATATTTGTCATCACTGACATATCAATGTTGCTTTTGTATACATGGTATAAAAATCCAACTTGGGTTTCTCATCTGAACTTGTTTACACGGTGTTACATTATCTAATATAGCTAGGCCTGTTATAGGTTTTTCATTATCACACGTATGGGGAACTGATTTTGCTCATTGTTGAAGGATGTACAGTTACTAACAATTACGTCACTTCACTTGAAGTTCCTCCATCGTTCAATTTTCATCCATGGAGATCCCTGTCTTGGTTTACGGTTGATGGTTGTCTTATTGTAATTCATACCACATCTCCTTATTCTGCTTATCATACAGTATACATGTTATACCAATGTCCCAGGTTAGTGGGAGGGTTGGGAACTCGCTAACATGTTTAACCCCGCCACATTATTTATGTATGTGCCTTTCCCAAGTCAGTAGCCTGTAATTCAGTGGTTGTCGTTTGTTTACATGTATGTGCTACATATTTGTTTTTCGTTCATTTTTTTAAATAAATAAGGCCGTTAGTTTTCTCGTTTGAATTGTTTTACATTGTCTTATCAGGACCTTTTATAGCTGACTATGTGGTATGGGCTTTCCTCATTGTTGAAGGCCGTACGGTTACCTCAAATTGTTAATTTTTGTATCATTTTGGTCTTTTGTGGATGGTTGTCTCATTGGCAATCATACTACATCTTCTGTTTTATATGTTATACAAGACTAAAGTACCTAGTATTATCAAATGAATTATAACAATTGTTAATAGTTGTCAGACTTTTGTTATCAAAAAGCAGCTACTGTACATGTGTATAATCAAGATGTAGACATGATCACTGGTGTCAGATGTAAACAAGGGTGACTGTGCAAATGCTGAAATGTCATCTCGGCTTTGCCTACATGTATGAAGGTTTTACTACATGTACAAGTATCACATAAACTTTCAATTTTCATTAACCTTTGAAAATGAAGTTGCAGTCAAATTAACCATGCCAGATGATGTTCACCCTACAAACTGACATTCCATACCCATGATACCCAACATTTTGTGATTTATACTGTCTGTGAAATAGACTTAACATTCTTAACATCCAAACCATGAAAACTAACTTATGAATATCCAATAATATGCCAAAAATAGTGATCCTATACATGTCATGCATGTACATGTACATTTATGTAGTTTATACTGTAGCATCTGAGAAACATTTGGAAATAGATCAAACCACAAAAACTAAGCATTGTTCAATGAACCATGACATTTTCATTGGGGTCAAAGTCTGATGTAAGTCTTGCAATTAGACATATTCACCTTACACTCATTTCATAAACCAAATATAGTTGACCTACTTTTCCTACTGCTTGTAGTATTTTAAAACATGTGTGAGAAACAAACTTGACACATTACATGTAACTGAAGTAACCTTAATCACTGATCCATGAAATGAAGTCAGGATCAGGCCAAACCTGCCTGACAGACACTGAGACATGTACACCTTTCAAGATACCATAACAATTAATCCAGTAACTCAATTAATATACATATGTTATACATTTAAGACTTCAAGTGTATTTCACTGTGACTGTTCAAACAGTAATATTTTTTGTAAACAGTTACATGTACATGTAGTGTACCATGAAAACTAGGTGAAGTGCAATGAACGAATCAATAACAGAAACTTCATAACATTGTAAAGGAAGTATTCAGGCATTTCAGCTTCTTAAATGTATCTGGTGAAGCTTAAATACAAAACGGTACGCTGTAGCCACTGCCAGATTGTAATACATATTTCTTGGCTTGCATGCATGTACTTCGACTTTTGTTGCAGGAGGGATAATAAAATTATACTTTAATGTACGTGCATGGTTTATTTGTTTCAAAAACCATGAACACTTGGCCACTAACATGACTAATCATGCTAATTAAGATTTTTATTTAATTCTAATTCAGACTTTAATAATTTAAGTACAGCAAGCAGTCATTTGACTCTAAACAATTGACACGGACTGCAAGAGACCCTCATAGTTGGTTAAGATCTTTTTACACACCCTGGACATGCTGGCGGTAGTTAACAATTGCAATGCCAACATAAACTTCAGATGTGATATACATGTACTGTTTTGTTAATTTCACTGAAACTAGAAATTTACATTATCCATATTGTTATTATATTAAAATGACTGATTATCCACTAATTAAAAGTATTCATGAATTCAGATATGATGCACTATTATTAGTAGTATTCACTGAAACTAAGCATTTTCATTATTCCAAATTGCTATTTCAAATGAATAGTTATCCTGGGTATTCATGGAATTCAGAAATAATGTACATGTATGATTGCACTATTAATATTCACTGCAACTACGAAATTTTGTTATTCCAAATTCACAATTGATCATGATAATCCAAGGTAATTAGTCCTCCAGTAATGTGGTCCTCCTTTAATACAATTTGTAATTTTCCTATTTGTACAAGGCACAATTTTCTTTTTGTCCAGTTTAATCAGAACATCACATTATCATCATGGAATAATGCTGCACGCCATATTCATAATTTCCAAAAACAATAGATAACTAGCATTAAATAATGAATTAATCCATTGTTTCACAATTTGCAGCTATACAGCGACTCAGTGACATCTATATTTTCTATGCAACAAAGTGCACATGTACTAGCAGGTGTCGTATTCTATTAAAGTGGGAATCATGGTCAAACCAATACATATTCAGTATGATTCTACAAAATAAAATATACATTTAGACTCAGGTACAGTAAATGTTTAACTAATAATAAATATATAATACTACATGTATATACATTGTGCAATAATTAGAAAGTTAATTACAATAACTGTATTTACCTAGATAAAACTAGCACTTCTCATTTGATTGACCAAAAAATTCTAGCACTAATACAATTCTATTTTCAAGTCCCTATTAACAAGAAAAATAAATCTTTTAAGGGGGTCTAAATTCTATATAGTGTTGTCTTTTTTCCTGCATTAATGATTTGTTAAGTGTGATTGTGTACTTTCATTGAAGGGTTACTGTCTCATTGAGGCTCACACCATACTTTTTTTCATCAATTCTTTAAAGTCAGACATCATGGACATAGTTATTCCTCTCTAAAACACAACAGATTATTTCTTTTGTTTATTTTAATTATGTTTATGATTTAATATGAAATATATTGATACTACAAACATGACAAAGAAGAGTTTAAGGAACGAAAAAATAAAATAAATAAATGCCCTGTTACTATATACATGTAGATGATATTGACTTTACCTTTGTCCAGTGCATATAATGAATAAACCTTTGTGATGTAAAAATATTGTTCCAAGACTTAACCATCCCAGTTAATGTTTTAAATCCTTGAGTTTAATAATTTTTACATCTTTTGTGTTACCCTGAATACTTTTTACTTATTCATTTGTTATAACAGCTTGCATTAAATAATGCTTTGCAGCTCTCTTTTTTTATTTAATTTAGTTATTTACCCAATTTTATTTTAATAAATCAATATTCAGATTACTTTTAAAATTTGCATTTTAATATCCAAACTAATATATATCCTGCTGTTTCATATTTTTCTTAAATTATAATTTGTTTTGAAAAAGTTATCAAAATTTTGAAGAGGACAATTTTAATCATGATAATTTGTGAACATTATTATAAAATTGTATCTTTATACCAATGACAGATTAAATATCATCCCCCAGGGCAATAAACTATTGTGTCTTAATTTGTATATTAGCTAGATCATGTATATAAGAATTTCTGATTATCACCTATCGCATATCCAGTGTTAACATCCTGATTATTACCTATTTTAATGTCACATTTGCATGGTCATATTCAGTAAATACAAATATTTTAATTGTTAATTTTGAATTTGAATTAATTTTTTTTGTTTTAGACTAAATTAGTAGATACAACACATACAATGCAGTTAACACAGTAAATTTTATGAGAACTTACTGGATAATACTATATCTATAAAAAATATTTTGAGCTTCATAAAATACTTTAAAAAAGTTTATACCATGTTAACATAAAAAAATATGCATACAGATAGATTTTTTGTTATGTTTTCCTGACATATTGAATGTTTACATAAAATAATTATCATGGTTATGTAAAAAATGCAAAAAATCTGCAGTCGTATGTGAATGCACATGATCAAAGGAGATGTGGGATATATCAATGATGCATCAACCCAACAGTTTAATAGGCAACAATAAAGTAACCAAAACACAATTTAATGCGTGTCGAAAAATATATATGAATTATGATTAGAAGGTCCTTAATCATTGCGGAATAAATATAATGACCATTGAATGTTACTTCTTGTAAGTTAGATAACATGTATGGCACAAATGAATTTTGAAAAACAATGCTAACAGGGCACAATTTATATAAAAATTTCACATGAAAATATATAGTTTGGGTTCAAAGTATTAACAAATTATAGTGATTTAATATAAATTCTATGTTAAATCTAAAAAGAATAAAATTATGATGCTAGCTTTGCTCTTTTAATATGTGTTTTTTTAAACAATGTAGTACATGATAAAAAAATAACTAATTGAATTAGCACAATTTGTTTAATCAACTGTGTTTAAATGGCAACTGTTTATGACTCTGTGCCTTGTTTCAGGAACATTAATTTAATAATATTGTTTTATTTTGATGATTAATGCTATTGTAAACCATTTTTAAAATATTTATTCACTTTCAATGCCTGGCATATGCATGCTATTATCAAATATATTAATGTTTTGTTGTCCATGATTTGAGAATTATTTAAAATCTAAATGAAAATGGACACTTGCTAAATAAGTCACTATTTAATCTTAAAGTTAATAATTTTCTTAACATTTTATGATCAAATCATATGTGTTTGTACTATGCATGTTTTTTTATCGAAATCGTGACGTCACAATGCATTCTAAATAGAACAAAAACTATCAGCTGATAAAGCAAAACTAGGGAAATACTAGTAATCCAGCATAAGCATGATAAGAAACACATTTTTATGGATACGTACATGTAAAGATCGGTTGGTTGTTGGTTATAAAATGTCCAGTGACAAGTATTTCATGCAAATTTATGACCCGAGTTAGCAATACATTAACATACAATATGTACACTACATGATGTATAGGTCAGCATGGTCAGTGGCAGATCCAGAACTTTTCATAAGGGACAGGGCCCCTGACTGCCCTTAGGGGCACGGATCCAGTCATGCTTGAGTGATTCCCTATATAATCGACCAAATTATTCCCACAAAAAAGGGGAAGATATAGAGTAACCTTTTATGTATTCCACTCAGGGTGATGTATGCAAAATAATTAAGGGAATAAATGACATACACATGATAATAGGGGGGGGGGCGGTGTCCTTCATGACTTTCAATGATCTATTATGAAGCACAACTTTAACATTGAAGCTTAAAGGTGGCTCAAAGCTTATATTTTCCCTGGAACATGCAACTATGCACGATTGTGGTAATATAGAACGTCGATTCAAAGCTATATTTGGCCTATCGGAGTATCTCAATATAGATTCCGTAGGATCAGTGGCGGATCCAGCCATTCTAAAAAAGGGGGGGGCAACCCAGAACGAAACAGGGGGAGGGGGGGGTCCAACTATATGTCCCCATTTAAATGCATTGAGCGGCCAAAACAAAGGAGGTTCGAACCCTTGGAACCCCCCCTTTTGGATCCGCCAATGAGAACACATTGCAAGGTATGTAAGCCGACAAATGTGCACATTTTCCCTTCAAAATTATGAATCCATGATTATTCGATAGACATGCTTTAAAATATTGATAATTTCTACTCACCGATTGTATTTTCCAGCTCAGATTATTGAACATGTGGTCTAACATCTGTAGTTACCTGTGTAAAAATATAGTTTGCCGACCTGAGGTCCCGGTTTTTTTGTGGAGAAATCGTTTACGGTGAAGAATTGTTTTCCGTTTTTAATGAAACTTGACAGATTTTACTAATTATTTTTTTAATCATCGGAAATGTCCCTCTTGGTGTAATTCGAATTAAAACGGGTTTATTATGCTGTACAATATTGGTAACTTAGTCATAATCTTTAAATTTATTTCAGGTACACCCTTGTACATTTTTCTATTGCGCAGAATTTATCAAATATGAATTTGAATGAATCCATTATCATCTTCTCATTCTTCTGCAATAATATTAAAACTCTATTTTAAACGAAAGCTTCTGGTTTTTAAAACCAGTTATGAACGAAAATGTTATAAAACAGATATTATAAAATAAAAAGTAAGGATATCAAAAGGATTATTTAAAGTCAAACGCACATGACTGTCAAAAATGAACGGACAATGCTCAACAATAAATGGAAAACGACAAAAGACAAACAACGATCGCAAAATAAGTGAATAAACAGCAAAACAAGTTTACAATCGCACGATAGACGATAATAGTATAAGTAATGGACTATTTCACAACAAAATCAAATCTTGAGAGCCGGGTGAGACGTGATTTTTTTTTACACTGATGGACTACCGTCACGCTAAAATATTTGTATTAAAACATTTACCGACTGTATCAACCTATGAAGTGTTTGTTTTAAACATTTAACGACTGTGTCAACCTTTTCAAAGTTGTAATAAACATTTAATGACTGTGCCAACCTTTAGAAAGTTGTAACAAACATTTAACGACTGTCCCAACTCTAAAAACGTTGTGACAAACATTTTTTGACTGCATCAACGTCTGAAAAGTTGTCACAAACAAATTTTAACTGTCCCAACTATTAAAAGGTTGTGACGGACATTATGCATCTGCCACAACTATTAGAAAGACTGTAATAAATAGATTTTGACTGTGACAACACCGTAAACCACTGCAACAGTTCTGAAATGACTGATGGTAGCATTTTTCGACTTTCACAACCCGTAGAAAAGTTGGGACAGAGATAAATGAACTGTTGCAACGAAATATGTCAGATTTGACAGACATTACTTGTCTTTTACAGACTAAGACAGTCGTACAACGACTGTTACTGGTATGGACAGTTGTTTTTTCGTCCAGTAGTGATAGTCCCTTTTCAAGAATTTCAAATTAATCCTGCCAATAACAATATTTAAATAAATAGGAATATATGATATAATCATTTTGACCAACAGTCCGGGATTTGAATAATTCTTGAACAATTCAAAAAATCTGCAGAAATAATAAAGGACGTCTCCGGGTGCGGGAATTTCTCGCTACATTGAAGACCTATTTGTGAATTTCTGCTGTTGTCTGTTCTATGGTCGCTCCGGTTGTTGTCTCTTCGACACATTCCCTATTTCCATTCTCAATGTTATTAATAGCAAAGGAGAAACAAAATATAAGTACAGGGTACCTATAAAGTACTTTAAAATGTAATTGCATTATTAGAATCTTGTCTAATTGTAAAACCGGAAATATTTACATATAATTAGTAGAATTTGTAAATGTCCTGTAATATATATCTGTGAATAATTATGATAATAATTTACTTTATTTGTCTGAAAATTTGTTGAAGAAGTACAATATCTCATGTGTATATGAATTATGAATATGCTATGGTATACAAATGAACATTTAACTTTTATAAATTTTGGTATTTGAACGGTGTTTTACGCGTGTACTAAAGATCGTAATTTATTAACCTTGTTAAGTAAAATTGTGAGTGTTGACTTCACTTCATCTTTAAGATACCGTTCACTGACTGTTGATCATTTCCGTGTTCTTTTCTCCTTACATGCAGAGAACAATATCAACAATTTCAAATGCAAACAATATATGTATATAGCTGCTCAATGTTACTTTGTGCAATTCGAATCATTGTATATAGCTAGAAAATAAAACTTATATTAACTGAAAACATAAAAGGACTTCTGATTTTTAGCACGATCATTTCATGAATACTTGTTGTATACCAAGAGACCCATACGATGGCCGTAACAAGAAATGAGTTGTACTGATATTAATTATTATCTCATCCTCAACGCATGATAGAGGTAATTTACATGTACTTCATATTCTATAATCGGACAAATCGATTCAATACTAAACAGAAGATTTCATAATACATTAGCATGTTAATATCATGTATATCAATGTTTAATTCCACCTGGATTAAATGCACACCACAATTTAAGTCATATTTAAAAACAAATCCACGTAATCTATAGGGTTTGTGTGTTGTTTAAACGTTTTGACTCATTCCAAATATCTTAATTAATATTAGTTTTTTGTACATGCAGTACAAAAACCATAAATTGAATGCGTTTGTAAACTTATTAATCATAAAACAATAAAGGGAGGATTTTATATTTTGAGACTGTCTCATTTTCTCAAGAGTATATTTTTTAAAGAATATTGCAAAAAACTAAAATTTTACCTCAAAATGTTATAACTTTATCAATATTTAAAAACTTACCAAATTTTTCTTTATTCTTCTATATTTCTTCTTTCTGAACATTGATGAAAAAGAACAAAAGCTCAGGCAAAAATATCTCTGCACTTGTTTAACTATATATCAAGGACAAGAGATAATCCCAAATGAGCAATCATTTTTATTCTGCTGTACAATCTTCATCAGTCCTGAAGCAATAAAAGTATAATAAGATAAAAGTTTAGCTTAAATCAATAAGTAATTTAAAGGTGAACTAAAATTTTAGCTGGTTCTTTTTCAGACCAAGAGCTAAAATTTTAGCATCCAGAAAGATAAAATTTTAGCTTTGCAGAAAATTGATAAAATTTTAGCAAACATGTACACAAAGATAAAATTTTAGCATTTGACAAAACATTATATTGCAAAGAAAAATAGACTTTAGCATTGAGTTACAGGTATTTAACCACTGATGATGGCATTACCCCTGTTAACCTTAAGTTTAATTGATTGTTGGTTGCTTATTTAATGTTCAGAGGCAAATAGTTATTGCTATAAACAAACAAGTGCCTTTATGGGACTCTGTGCATAAGGTCAAACACTGACTGACAATATAAACAGTAATAAATACTGAACAATTCTTCATTGTTAATGGTATAAACAAACAAGTGGCTATATGGGACTCTGTGCATAAGGTCAAACACTGACTGACAACATAAACAGTGATAAATGTTGAACAATTCCTCATTGTTAATGGTATAAACAAACAAGTGGCTATATGGGACTCTGGGCATAAGGTCAAACACTGACTGACAACATAAACAGTGATAAATGTTGAACAATTCCTCATTGTTAATGGTATAAACAAACAAGTGGCTATATGGGACTCGGGGCATAAGGTCAAACACTGACTGACAACATAAACAGTAATAAATGCTGAACAATTCCTCATTGTTAATGGTATAAACAAACAAGTGGCTATATGGGACTCTGGGCATAAGGTTATAGACTGACTGACAAACATAAACAGTAATAAATGCTGAACAATTCCTCATTGTTAATGGTATAGTAAACAAACAAGTGGCTATATGGGACTCGGGGCATAAGGTTATACACTGACTGACAAACATAAACAGTAATGAATGCTGAACAATTCCTCATTGTTAATGGTATAGTAAACAAACAAGTGGCTATATGGGACTCTGGGCATAAGGTTATACACTGACTGACAAACATAAACAGTAATGAATGCTGAACAATTCCTCATTGTTAATGGTATAGTAAACAAACAAGTGGCTATATGGGACTCTGGGCATAAGGTTATACACTGACTGACAAACATAAATAGTAATAAATGCTGAACAATTCCTCATTGTTAATGGTATAAACAAACAAGTTGCTATATGGGACTCTGTGCACAAGGTCAAACACTAACTCACAAACAAAAACAGTAATAAATGCTGAACAATTCCTCATTGTTAATGGTATAAACAAACAAGTGGCTTTATGGGACTCTGGGCATAAGGTCAAACACTGACTGACAAACATAAACAGTAATAAATGCTGAACAATTCCTCATTGTTAATGGTATAAACAAACAAGTGGTTATATGGGACTCTGGGCATAAGGTCAAACACTGACTGACAAACATAAACAGTAATAAATGCTGAACAATTCCTCATTGTTAATGGTATAAACAAACAAGTGGCTATATGGGACTCTGGGCATAAGGTTATAGACTGACTGACAAACATAAACAGTAATAAATGCTGAACAATTCCTCATTGTTAATGGTATAAACAAACAAGTTGCTATATGGGACTCTGTGCATAAGGTCAAACACTAACTCACAAACATAAACAGTAATAAATGCTGAACAATTCCTCATTGTTAATGGTATAAACAAACAAGTTGCTATATGGGACTCTGTGCATAAGGTCAAACACTAACTCACAAACATAAACAGTAATAAATGCTGAACAATTCCTCATTGTTAATGGTATAAACAAACAAGTGGCTATATGGGACTCTGGGCATAAGGTCATTGACTCACAAACATTATATTTTTAACAGTAATAAATGCTGAACAATTCCTCATTGTTAATGGTATAAACAAACAAGTGGCTATATGGTTCTCTGTGCATAAGGTAAAACACTGACTCACAAACATAAACAGTAATAAATGCGAACAATTCCTCATTGTCAATGGTATAAGCAAACAAGTGGCTATATGGGACTCTGGGCATAAGGTTATACACTGACTCACAAACATAACCAGTAATAAATGCTGAACAATTCCTCATTGTTAATGGTATTAACAAACAAGTGGCTATATGGGACTCTGGGCATAAGGTTATACACTGACTCACAAACATAAACAGTAATAAATGCTGAACAATTCCTCATTGTTAATGGTATAAACAAACAAGTGGCTATATGGGACTTTGGGCATAAGGTCATTGACTCACAAACACTATATTTTTAACAGAAATAAATGCTGAACAATTCCACATTTTTATTGGTATAAACAAACAAATGGCTATATGGGACTCTGGGCATAAGGTCAAACACTGACTCACAAACATAAACAGTAACAAATGTTAGACAATTCCTCATTGTTAATGGTATAAACAAACAAGTGGCTTTATGGGACTCTGGGCATAAGGTCATACACTGACCCACAAACATAAACAGTAATAAATGTTAGACAATTCCTCATTGTTAATGGTATAAACAAACAAGTGGCTTTATGGGACTTTGGGCATAAGGTCATACACTGACTCACAACCATAAACAGCGATAAATGTTAGACAATTCCTCATTGTTAATGGTATAAACAAACAAGTGGCTATATGGGACTCTGGGCATAAGGTTAAACACTGACTGACAAACATAAACAGTAATAAATGCTGAACAATTCCTCATTGTTAATGGTATAAACAAACAAGTGGCTATATGGGACTATGGGCATAAGGTTATACACTGACTGACAAACATAAACAGTAATAAATGCTGAACAATTCCTCATTGTTAATGGTATAAACAAACAAGTGGCTATATGGGACTCTGGGCATAAGGTCATTGACTCACAAACATTATATTTTTAACAGTAATAAATGCCGAACAATTCCTCATTGTTAATGGTATGAAAAAAACAAGTGGCTATATGGGACTCTGGGCATAAGGTTATACACTGACTCACAAACATTAACAGTAATAAATGCTGAACAATTCCTCATGGTATAAACAAACAAGTGGCTATATGGGACTCTGTGCATAAGGTCAAACACTGACTGACAAACATAAACAGTAATAAATGCTGAACAATTCCTCATTGTTAATGGTATAAACAAACAAGTGGCTATATGGGACTCTGGGCATACGGTTATACACTGACTCACAAACATAAACAGTAATAAATGCTGAACAATTCCTCATTTGTAATGGTATTAACAAACAAGTGGCTATATGGGACTCTGGGCATAAGGTTATATACTGACTCACAAACATAAACAGTAATACATGCTAAACAATTCCTCATTGTTAATGGTATTAACAAACAAGTGGCTATATGGGACTCTGGGCATAAGGTCATTGACTCGCAAACATTATATTTTAAACAGAAATAAATGCTGAACAATTCCACATTTTTATTGGTATAAACAAACAAGTGGCTATATGGGACTCTGGGCATAAGGTTATACACTGACTCACAAACATAAACAGTAATACATGTTAGACAATTCCTCATTGTTAATGGTATAAACAAACAAGTGGCTATATGGGACTCTTGGCATAAGGTTATACACTGACTCACAAACATAAACAGTAATAAATGCTGAACAATTCCTCATTGTTAATGGTATAAACAAACAAGTGGCTATATGGGACTCTGGGCATAAGCTAGGTTATACACTGACTTACAAACATAAACAGTAATAAATGCTGAACAATTCCTCATTGTTAATGGTATAAACAAACAAGTGGCTATATGGGACTTTGGGCATTAGGTCATTGACCCACAAACACTATATTTTTTAACAGAAATAAATGCTGAACAATTCCACATTTTTATTGGTATAAACAAACAAGTGGCTATATGGGACTCTGGGCATATGGTCAAACACTGACTCACAAACATAAACAGTAATAAATGTTAGACAATTCCTCATTGTTAATGGTATAAACAAACAAGTGGCTTTATGGGACTCTGGGCATAAGGTTATACACTGACTCACAAACATAAACAGTAATGAATGCTGAACAATTCCTCATTGTTAGTGGTATAAACAAACAAGTGGCTATATGGGACTCTGGGCATAAGGTCAAACACTGACTGACAAACATAAACAGTAATAAATGCTGAACAATTCCTCATTGTTAATGGTATAAACAAATAAGTGGCTATATGAGACTCTGGGCATAAGGTTATAGACTGACTGACAAACATAAACAGTAATAAATGCTGACAATTCCTCATTTTTAATGGTATAAACAAACAAGTGGCTATATGGGACTCTGGGCATAAGGTTATAGACTGACTGACAACATAAACAGTGATAAATGCTGACAATTCCTCATTTTTAATGGTATAAACAAACAAGTGGCTATATGAGACTCTGGGCATAAGGTCAAACACTGACTGACAACATAAACAGTGATAAATGCTGACAATTCCTCATTTTTAATGGTATAAACAAACAAGTGGCTATATGGGACTCTGGGCATAAGGTCAAACACTGACTGACAACATAAACAGTGATAAATGCTGAACAATTCCTCATTTTTAATGGTATAAACAAACAAGTGGCTATATGAGACTCTGGGCATAAGGTTATACACTGACTCACAAACATAAACAGTAATACATGTTAGACAATTCCTCATTGTTAATGGTATAAACAAACAAGTGGCTATATGGGACTCTGTGCATAAGGTTATAGACTGACTGACAAACATAAACAGTAATAAATGCTGAACTATTTGCCTCTGAACATTAAATAAGCAACCAACAATCAATTAAACTTAAGGTTAACAGGGGTAATGCCATCATCAGTGGTTAAATACCTGTAACTCAATGTTAAAGTCTATTTTTCTTTGCAATATAATGTTTTGTCAAATGCTAAAATTTTATCTTTGTGTACATGTTTGCTAAAATTTTATCAATTTTCTGCAAAGCTAAAATTTTATCTTTCTGGATGCTAAAATTTTAGCTCTTGGTCTGAAAAAGAACCAGCTAAAATTTTAGCTCTCCTTTAAATTACTTATTGATTTAAGCTAAACTTTTATCTTATTATACTTTTATTGCTTCAGGACTGATGAAGATTGTACAGCAGAATAAAAATGATTGCTCATTTGGGATTATCTCTTGTCCTTGATATATATAGTTAAACAAGTGCAGAGATATTTTTGCCTGAGCTTTTGTTCTTTTTCATTAATGTTCAGAAAGAAGAAATATAGAAGAATAAAGAAAAATTTGGTAAGTTTTTAAATATTGATAAAGTTATAACATTTTGAGGTAAAATTTTAGTTTTTTGCAATATTCTTTAAAAAATCTACTCTTGAGAAAATGAGACAGTCTCAAAATATAAAATCCTCCCTTAATAACAAAATGGTAACCTTAAGATTTTCATGTTACATACTCGAGCCAATCGTACCAGTGAAGATACATAAATACCGGTAGGTTGTGACAAAGGAACATCACCATATAAAGATGAATAACTAACGATAGGAAAAGAAAAATCATCTCTTTTATCATAAATATGTTTATCTTACCTCCTATACATTTCCAGGAATATGATTGGTTAAAAGCGTCCGCGTGCAAACCGTGTATATTTGATATTAGGTTAGTTGGGAGGCGGGGCTTATCTCATACACGGTTAGTAGTGGAGTTACGTCCCTTTATATACCTTATTAGGTAAGAAGGGGTGGGGCTTATTTCATACACGGTTAGTAATGGTGTTATGTCCCTTTATAAAAAACAAAACGGTACTGAGAAAAAATCTTAAAAGATCCAACAGACGAAAAAATTTATGATTAAGAATTGATAAAGATTAAAACAAATTCATAAAACACATTTAAACCTTACAAGTCGTTTTTGTAGGATCAATGGAAGTATTTTCTTAGTGCTAACAGTATTGAAGACTTGCTCATTTTGAGAATCACTAGTCTTAATTTCACACGTTAAGATAGTCGGTAAGATAAATTCGTTACATAGTGTGCTAGTGACGTAATACGGTATATATGGGGTCAGTAAATTCCATATGGAATTTACTGACCCCATATATACCGTATTAGGTTACTAGCACACTATGTAACTAATAGTATTAAGCTTTCCGTTAATGATATATATATATCAATATCGAGATAGAGCAGAGGTCATTGTATGTATTAGTTTTATTTAAAGTAAGTTCAACAGGATAATTTTTGTAGTATACATACTAAAATCGTTATTATTGACAACCAGTATACCATCAAAATATCCAAAAGTATCATTAAATTTTTGTAGCAAATGTTTTGCGATGGGTCTTTGCTGATTTTCGTCAGGAATGAGACTCATAGCAATACAAAAAAAAAACACGTCCACAATTACACAGTAAGACCCTTATTTGAATTCCATTAACTTGATGATCCAAAGCGAACACAGATGACTTGCGCATGGTATGACCCTTATTTGAATTCCAATAACTTGATGATATATGGAATCTCCAAAGCGAGCACAAAGCTATCTAGTTAAAACATGAAGGGCGGTTATAAAATCAAAACATGTCCCATTGACATAGTTTTTTTGTTTATTGCTACTAAAAATGACATAAAAGAATTTTAACATATGTTATCACATTCTAGCTTTTTAAATACCCATTTAATTAGGTGTGTGATTTTTTTCTTAATGAGAATATGAGGCAAAGGGGTATATAGAGTTTTTGACGCTCAATAAGTAATAAATTACATTACTTTCAAAGGCATTACTTATACAAATATTTGAAAAAATTCTTATATGGTCATTTTAAAAAATTTCCTGTTACAACACTTTGAAATTTTCGACAACCAAGGATTTTCTTTTCCCAAGAATAGATTACCTTAGCTTGTTTACAACTTATAGTTTTATTGATTATTTGACCAATACAACAGTCCATTTATGAATTTTTCTTGTGGAACAAATCTAAGAAGAAAAGAATGATCAGATAATTAATTAATATATTATGTAATGCACTTATGTATAGCTGTATAAGAGGGTCGCAAAAAAATAGAGGGACAGTCAAACTCATAAATCGAGAATAAACTTACAACGCCATGGCCAAACATGAAAAGGACAAACAGACAAACAATAGTACACATGACACAACATAGAAAACTAAAGAATAAACAACACGAACCCTACCACAAACCAGGGATTATCGCATGTGATCCGGAAGGAAGGGTAAGCAGATCCTGTTCTTCATGTCGCACCCATCGTGTTGCTTATAAGATAACAAATCCGGTCTAATAGTCTTATTCGGTAGGACACATTCATGAAAGGGAAGGTGATTGACGTTGCGATGTAAGGAACATATTTTGTAAAAGTGCACATCTATGTATCCTCCAGTGCATTGCAATTTTTGTATTTGATTGAATTTTATTATCAAATTGTTCCAATGAGTTACATTGATTTCCCAGTAAAATAAAAACCGATAATTTCACATGTGAAAAAATCATGGTTATTTCACTCTCTGACGTCATACAACAATAGGCGTTCTCAAGACGTCGATAACGGCGGATCAAAACAAATTGCAAATGCGTCGAAAAAAGATTTATTGTCTTACATATTTTTCATTAATTTAAAAAAAAATCCATTTGCCAATGTAATAAAGAGAATAACTTATTAAAGAATGCAAATATAAAAAAGATAATCAACTCGTGACCGCACAACACTGATAATAAACTCATGCGCTACGCGCATTCGTGAATTAATGTGGTGTTCGGTCACACGTTGAATATTATTCACTACTTGAATTCTTCGATTAGTAATTCTATAGCAATCTTTAAAAGTGTCTGAATACAATTCGTGGTTACTTTTTCTCTATATATGCAACAGATTGAAACAATGTATCTAAATATAGCTTTCGACGTGGTAACACGTGTTCGTTTATAACAAGACAAACTTGCGAGCAATACTACGTATACATATATAAATATATTTATACATTCATAATTACATTACTTACAATTTACATGTTCTGAGTCGAACACCAAGATGAAATTTGTATTTGTACTTGCCATTTTCATTGTTTGTGCTGCAGCAGTGACAATTCTTAAAGTTAAAAGTAAGACTTCTTTATCGTTATTTGAAAATATATTATTTTTTTTAATACAAGGGACAAGAATTTTCTGTTGTCTTTTTTTTTTTAATTTGTGATGTGGTTTTATACACTAATGCAGAATCAAAGTACAATTATGTATGTAAAATAAAGTTTAACTCTTTTTTTGTTTTAGTTTTCCGAGTTGATTACAGTCTGGTTTTGAATACAAATGACAGCATTTGGAACGAATTTTTCAATTTAATTTTATACGAATTTGTTTAGTTTGATCTGTTTTTAACAACCTATGATAATAAGTAGTCAGGCCTACTTGATTTTAGAAAAAATAGAAATTATATGTGTATCAATTGCATATCTAGATACACGTCAATGCAAAGATGAAGGTGGAATATGTAAACAAACGTGTGCAGTAGATGAAGAAGACACGGGTCGATGTTGCTGCAATAGTTATAGATGTTGCCAACCAACTCCTTGTGATGGTATGTAAACTGCATAAACATTGTACTGTTGATTGATTTCAGGTCATTGATAAACACGGATACCAATTTTCGTAGAGTTAGTGTTACAGTGTGAACAACGAATTAAATGTTATAAAATACATTATATTACAAGTTTTCTGACCAAAAAGCAGAAACAGTTTAAGGTCACCGTACATGTACATTAATTCACGAATATTGGTACCATCAATAATTAATAATTCCACAGTTCATAACATCTTTTGGTCGTAGTTTATTGTAAACAGGAACAATGGATTTGTTATTTTGATAATTTGATGTTTCTCAACGACGACGACCTTTACATTGATAACGGCTTTAAAAGAGGGGAGAAAGATACCAGGGGGACAGTCAAACTCATAAACCACAATAAACTGATAACGCCATGGCTAAAAAAAAAAAGACAAACAACCAAATATTAGCACAAAAAAACCCATTTAAAACTAAAAAAAGTCACGAACCACATCACAAAATCGGTTGATCTTAGGTGCTCCGCAATGGTAAGCATATCCTGCTCCACACATGGCACATGTCGTGTTGCTCATGTTATAACAAAATTATTATGAAAATTATAATTCGGTAGATCACATTCGTCGTGAAAAGGAAAGTGGATTATATTTACGACATAAGGGACATATACGATATTATCATTGAAATGATTATTCCAAAACGGTCAACCAACTCGTGTTGGAGTCCGTAAAATTAACGAAGGGATGATTTTAACTTCACCATTTTGAATTCTTGGTTAAATAGCTTGATTGTGAGCAGCAACCCTCTATCGAGGAACATTTCTTTACAATTCCGAAAATTTCAGACAATCCAAGGCTTGTTGCTCGATGTGAGCCAAGGCTCCGTGTTGAAGGCCGTACATTGACCTATTATGGTTTACTTTTATAAATTGTTATTGGAATAGAGAATCGTCTCATTGGCACTCGTAACACATCTTCCTGTATCTATTTATTTGTTTAATGAAAATCTGTCTATTATGAAGTTTTAATTTTTTTGTCAATTGGATGCGGTGTCATGCACGTCTGACAACACATCTTTTAACAATTATACAATTTAACTCAGAGTAACAGTAGTGGTCAAGGAATTTGCGCGAACAGCGTTTTCCTAGAATAAATGAAAATAACGGAGATTGTTTGACAGATTCATAAAATAAAAGCAGAATTAGATGTATTTTTGAAGATACTAATAACATTAACAATACAAAAAAGTGCACGAAGACTTAATTTTAAGATATTTGTAACAATATCATTCTTTGCAATAATCTATAAACTAGTATAGCTTACAATTTATATGTAATTTTGTTTTTCTAATCTATTCTCAGATACACTTCAGTATACCCTGTGTACAGATATTAACGGATTGACTAAACCGGTGAATGAAGAAGATACAGGCATAGGCCCGTTTTGCAATAACAGATGCTGTGCCTGTAATAGTATGTAACACATTTATTATCCGTTGTATAGTATAATAATTTAATTTTGGACGTAACGCGTCTTCTGATTAGCTGCCGTCGTTTTGTTTATCAGCTCATAAACATAATTGTGTCATGTGACCGTGACGTTATCAACGTTTTTTTCATGATTTACTCCGGTTTAAATGGAATTCAGAATTGAATTGTAAGAAATAACTGTTATATATATTTTTTTTGCTACGCGGGTTAATCAGTGTGCACCCCATTTTTGATGTTATTTCTTCATGTCAGAAAAAAATAGTCATACCTTAACACATGCTTAAGAAGATATCTTTTTTTAAACAAGCACATTTCATTTCGTTTTCAAAATTGAATTTTAAAGAAAACGGTTTCACAGTAACACATAAAAATAGTCTAGTATAGTTCATGTTAAATATTTAAAAAAAACATGATTTTCCTAAGCATGGAAAGATTACTCCATTGGTAAACAGACTTTATTAAGATGAAAAGTAGTCCATAATGGTTGAACAACAGCTATTTACGTCGATACTAGAATTCTACTAATTTATATCTGAATTATTTACTATGACAGGTACTTGTGGTGGAACATTTAATGGGCCAGATTGAAGTTTCGCGTCAAATCGTTATCCATCAAACTACTGCAATAACCACGATTACTGTATTTACAACATAACAGTTAAGAAAGGTTCAAGAGTAATGTTGAACTTCACAAGTTTTCACATTGAGTACAATTCCGATTCAGTTGGGGTATACACATATTCAATTAATTCAAAATGTAGTGCATGTCTTGCTAGTAATGTTATTAGGTATTTCCACTTTTCTATGGAAAGACCTATTGTATGTGTTCTCATTATTATTATTATTTGGTCTTTCCACTTTTCTGTGGAAAGACCTATTATATTTGTTATGATTATTAGGTCTTTCCATTTTTCGGTGGAAAGATATATTGTATTTGTTTTCTACCGTCAAAATTTGTTCTCGCGTAAAATATTTGTTTCGCAATATGTCGCTCAGATATTTCTTATATATTATTATACAGTTTCTGCGCTTTTTTTTTTCACTCATACTAAATCGAACAATTTTCTATGTAAGAGTTATCTTCCTATTCACTGTTAATCAAATGTGTGCATCTCCTTCGTAACAAAAAAAGGTATGGACAAATTATTTTCTAAAATTGTTCGTTTCATCCTGAGGAATTTTTGGCTAATTTGAATCGAGATGATTCGATGAAATGTTATATGAGTTATCTACCTTAACCAAATAAATTTGTCCGTATGTGTTATTAACTTATAAACTGTTAACCGTATAACCCTGGAAGGTTTGTATTTGAGGCCGCTATGTTTTTGCTTAGAACATGAGGTCGGTTTCTTCAAACAGATACGATAAAAGGTGTTTAATTTTTACTTTTGAGTGAAATAAGGAAGATAATTAGCTACTCCGTGTGAAGTAAATGTCACTTCCGGTCTCATAGGATATTTTCTTTCACACTGATTCCAAAAAAATAAAGTTTCTATATATTCTAGATACTTTTGCCTAAAAGCCAAAAATAATTTGCCACTTTCGGTTTATAGAAAGTCACTTTAGTGATAAGTGTATGTATCTAAATATCAAAATAAATGGATTGCAGGTACTTTTTCATGAAAAAAATGCAACAAGGCTACTTCCGGTTTTTTCAAGTCACTTCCGGTTGTCTTTTAGGTTTGAGTAAACACAAACTAGCGTCTTTTTAATAAACTTCAAAATTGCTTTGAAAGACTTCCGAACAATTTGGTTTTAATTGTATCTATATTTGCTTTGAGGATTCCTAACATTTTTATTTTCCTTTATGCCGTAGATTTTTCTGATATGTTTTTGAAACAGAGACAGAACAACCATGGAAAATTAGTGCTGTTAAGATCATCATCTAACAAAAACAGCATCAAAATATAAACAGTATACAATCATCAGACAACCTTGCGCAGAAAGTAACTTTAGAAACATAGATCATTATAAATTATCGGTTGATCAAAGATGCTCTGCAAAGGAATTCAAGCAAATCATGTTCATCTAGTGGTACACGTCGCGAAAGTCAGTGCAAAAGACGGTCGACTATATGTACTTCATGTTTATGCAAAAACATGTATTGTAATACATCAATATCGTCAGTTCTAGTGAACTGTCGATGTAGTTAGATACTAAAACATTATTAGGTATTGATAATACATTACTTTGATTAGGTATATGATGGTGAGATTTCAAGAGATACATACCTTGCTGCATTGACGGGAGGACCTAAAGGAGGCATAGAATTTACTTCAACTTCGAATACGATGATCATTCGCTTCTATTCTGATTCTTCTGTAATCTATTCTGGGTTCAATGTCAGTTATCAAACATTACAGTAAGTGACAGCTAGTCCTTTCAAATGAATGATATACACGTTCAAATGAAATAGTCACATATACATTTTGTAATTCAGAAGCATTTCAAACTAGAAAAGTCAATAGGCATGATTGGGAATCGGATGAGTAGTCCAGAATGTGCCAACGAATCGAATATCGTATAAATTTAGAAATAAAACATCTACTGAAAATGTAACCAACAAGATCAACACGTCTCTTGCATATTATAATGATGTTTTTGTTTTCTACTGACCACATATATATAAACGTAGAATGAGTACCATCTTGTTATAGAAGTAAGAGAGAGGCAAACGATACAAGAGAGACAGTCAAACACATAAGTCTGATAAACTGATAACGCAAAGGCTAACAAAGAAAAAGACCAACAGACAAATAAAAGTACACTTAACACAACATACCAAACTAAAGACTAAACAACTATAACCCTTCCGAAACCTGGGGGTAATTTCAGGTACTCCGGAGAGGTTAGCAGATTCTGCTGTACACGTGTAATCCGTCGTGTTGTTTTGTTCGAAGATTAACCGTTATAGACATTTGATTCCGAGGCACTCTTAACATGAAAAAAAATAGTGGATACATTTAACAGTCTTGAAAAGTTATGCATCATAAATTAGCATTTAGAATATGTTAAATTTGGTACTTCTCATTTGAGTTTAAGTTATGAGTATGAATTTCGTTTCTCTTTAATTTCTTATTTTCAACATGTTCAGGTGCCTGACAGTGATTAACTTTCTTATGAGATAACGTTAGGTAGCAATTTTATAGAATTATCAAAATTATATATTTGTTTCAATTCATGTCTCTTTTGCAGATGATTCTCCTACACAACATCCACAAGTGGAAAAACTATAGGAAGGACAATGATAATAAAATATGTTACCTGCAGCAAACTTCGTTTACCGAATTTATAATCAATAGTTTGAATTTTAGTTTAGAACAATCACTGCTACGTATAAAAAGAATGATACTGTAAATTCAGAAATTATAGCGTTCATTTATTATTGCAATTTTGTAATTTTAGACTGAAAGGCGATTTTGATTTTTACGATTTCGAGAAAAAAAACTGTTTAATTCATATAAAATTACTCAAATTGCGAGCTTAATGTATTGCGATAACAACTCTGTCGCATTTTTCGCAATAATTTCTGAATTTTCGATAGTTAAAAAGATAAAAAAAAATAAGTTATGTTTTCAATTCGGAAATCAATCTATAAAGCTTAACAATCATAGTATACTTCAAAACTTACATATACTTAAGTCGAATGTGTTTTTTTCTCCTAGTTTCACGTGAAAACAGTATTGCAAGATCACGTTTAACATTTGAGTGTCAGTTGTGAGAAAAGGTGGGAAATTTAACGGCAACTTGAAAACATGATTAATTGTGATGTATGTAGTTACAGTTTTTGGGAATGGATTCTAATCATTGTCATGTATGTTTGTGATGCTCATCCAATTTTGTCAATATACTATAGACTATATACAAACATCATACAAGTTTGAGCTGTCCCTATTTATAGACTTAGATTCAGCTTTCTTCGGACGATTCCTGTACCGAATCAAGAAAATGACATTTGTTATCCATTTTTACAGTTGGTTGATAAAGTTAGTTGTATGATTTTGCCATTGTTTGTGGACTTGCCCCTTTATGGATTTCCGTTGGAGTTCTGTTTTTGTATTACTGTTTTTTTAAACTCCGACCCGATGAATCAAAAACCGTCTTATTTCGCATTTACATGGTACGCGTAAAAATATGTCTTGAAAGAAAACCTGCCTTGACCAAAACCATACGACAAATATATTTAACAACGATCAGCTACCCTAGTGTTGATCTGTGCAGTGGAAGTACGAAATTATTTAAGGCAAGTCTTTTTCTTGATGTTGTCAGGGGTGTTAAAATTTAACAATGCATTTTTTATTGTATCAACCTTTGGTTATTCCAAGATAACACATACTATCATCTATATATTTATGCGTTCTGTTTTACGCTATAAAAGACTTAACACTATTCTGTCTCTGATAAAGGTTTAACTTCAAAGCCCAATCCTTTATTTTTTCACAGTACTATATAAGGATTGGTCCATCATCAGTTTCTACACAGAGCCCATATATAGCAAATCTATCAATATTAAAGTTTTATACAGTATTCAAATTGGCAATTGTAAAACATTCATCATAATGCGACGTATTCACAGTGCCGATTATGACTCTCCTTTGAGATCAGTCAGCGATAAGACATGAAAAGCGAAAAAGTCTGATTACTATCCTCAATGATCTGGAATGTCCTAGGATTGTCTGAACACAGTCATATACGTTCGGAACAAATTCCTACGGATCGTAAATGATGTGGAGAGGTCGACCAGACACCCTGACAATAAAAAACGTCTCGTGACATTCGTGAAGACTTGCAATCATGACTCTGTCGTGACATATTCTGCTGTATTGGATCAAAATTGTAACAATGATCAGTGTTTTCTGAGCGGTGTTCTGTGGAATATGCATAATCTGGATACATTTGTCATTACTGGGTTTCCTCTGATAGAGTCCAGATAGGAACCAGGTTTTGAATGCCGAATGCAAACCATCTTGCCGAAACTGTTTGGGAACAGGCTCGTTATTAATACGACATTTGACACTGGTACCCACGTCAGAGTCTCGACTATTACAGACAAAAAAGACGAAGTCACAACAAGCTGTTTGCAATGCGGTACAGAACACTATAATAGCATTGTGTTCCAACAGTACCTAATCATCAAGATATGACGAATGTTTCTAACGGAAATCTCCCGACAACGCTGGTTTACTGTTTGGTCATTGTCTGATCTCTGTCGGATCTCATTTTCAATTTATAGATGAGAGCTAAGATATGAGGCATATGTAGAGCGATGTGTATGTTGTATACTTTATCTCCAGTTCGATGAGATAGATGCGTTCAACACAATGTTGTGTTGTTTAGTGATAGAACCTTTAATAGTAGCTAGTAAAGTTAATGAAGAATAGCTGTATGTATGTCTGTCATCCCTAGTTTTTGGTGGGGTTCGCGTTGTTTATTCTTTAGTTTTCTATGTTGTGTTATTTGTACAAAAGATACCAAAGGGACAGTAAAACTCATAAATCGAAAATAAACTGACAACGCCATAGTTAAAAATAAAAAGACAAATAAAAGTACAGAAGACACAACATAGAAAACTAAAGAATAAACAACAAGAACCCCACCAAAAGCTAGGGGGGTCTCATGTGCTCCGGAAGGGTAAGCAGATCATGTTGCACATGTGGTACCCGTCGTGTTGTTTATGTGATACAAAATCCGGCAAATAGTCTAATTCGGTAGGTCACATTCATAAAAGGGAAGGGAATTGTAGATACGACGTAAGGAACATATCCGATATCATTTGTGAAACGGTTATTCCATAATGGTTAAGCAACTCACGATGGCGTCCGTAAAATTTACGAAGGGATGTTTTCAACTTCACCATTTGGAACTCTTGGTTTAATAGCTTCCTTGTGACCAGCAACCCTCTATCAAGAAAATCATGATAGGAAATCCGAGCACTGGAATATCAATTGGGAGATATATACCCCGTATGCAGGTGCTGCTGGAATGTTGCTACTTAGAAATGGAAAGTTCACAACTGGAAAGCTGAAATCATCTCTTTTGTCGTAAAATTTTGTTTTTAACCGACCCTCATTGTCAATTTGTAGATGTAAGTCAAGATATATCATTAGCAACACGATATATACCACATGTAGAGCTGGATCTGCTTACTCTTCTTATGCACCTGAGATCAACCCCATTTTTTTTTGGTGTCTTCACTGTTCCATGTTGTGCCTTGTGTATTAGTATTTGTCTCTTCTTTACGACAGCCGAGAACGATCATTCAGAATTCAGAATTCAGAATTCAGAATTCAAAATTAGAAATTCAAAATTCACAACTACCAAAAACAAGAAAAACAATCCTGTCTTATTGCAGTGAAAATACAAACAAAACATATATTGTCTTAATCAGTGTCGAAAGGATAAGTGCCAACATCATGTGAGACAAGTGAAATAGTTCTTGTTATCACTTTTACTCCGGGTAAGAGATATATCGAGAATAACTTCAATCATTATTAGATGTTATAAAAAAGAAGATGTGTTATTATTGCCAATGAGACAACTGTCCACAATAGACCAAAATAACACAGAAATTAACAACTAAAGGTAAATGTACGGCCTTCAACAATGCACAAAGCCCATACCGCATAGTCAGCTATAAAAGGCCCCAATATGACAATATAAATCAATTCAAACGAGAAAACTAACGGCCTTATTTATATAAAAAAATGAAAGAAAAACAAATATGTAACACATAGATTTTCTTTCACGTTCTTTCCATAACTAAAGAATAATTCTTAATATAAAAAAAAGAAGATTAGTATGATTGCCAATTAAACCATTCATTCAATATAAACGTTTTAAATAGTATTTAAAATGTCATGTTTAAACCATGTACTATAACGCGACGTTCACACAGTGCCGATTCTGGCTCCTGTCTGAGATCAAACAGCGATAAGACACGAAAAGCGAATAAGTCAGATTATTATCCTCATTAATCTGGAATATCCTATCATTGTCTGAACACAGTCGTATACGTTCGCAACAGATTCATACGGATCGGAAATGGTGCGGAGGGGTCAACCAAGCAACCCGACAGTTCAGAGCGTCCCGTACATTAGTGAAGACTTAGCCGATTTTGTCTAGTCGGATTACAATCGTGACTATGTATGACGTCATATTTTCTGTTATATTGGATCAAAATCGGTACAATGTTCAGTGTTTTATGGACGTTGTCCTGTTGAACGGGAACGATCTGGAGAAATTTGTTATTGCTGTTTTTCCTGCCGATTGAATCCGGATTGCATCCATTTTTTGTCGAAGGGAACTGTCTTCGTCTAAACTGTTCGGGAACAGTCCCGGTATTAATACGAAATTCGGCAATGATAACCACGGTAGAGTCTCAAAAATAAAAGAACACAATACGACATAGTTCAGTAATGCCGTTTGAAATACGGTACAGTGGACCTTGATTGGCTACGTTCCGCCAGTACCTGACCATCCCGGATATTGGATTGTGATTCCCAATATAGCATAAAAAAATCAAAATCGTCAAAAAATTCTTACGGTAGCTATTATTATTTATATTGCTGACCTAGGTTGTTTACGTGGTCGATTTTCATATCGTGGTTAGTCTTCACTTCTATGCAGACATGTATATTAATTGTATGGTAATTTTTTTTTATAATATACTGTTTGCAAAAGTAGGAATTATTCTTAATACTAAGGATTGTCGTTTGGTTTTTAGTTGCACTTAAATGTTTCGGTTGTTTCATTGTTTTCCTATTATAGTTGATGTGTTATCCTCAGTTTTAGTTTGAAACCTAGATTTGTTTTCTCTCAACCGATTAATGACTTTCAATCAGCGGTATACTACTGTTACCTTTATCTATACGTCAATAAACTTTCAATAAAAGGGTCAACATTACTTTCAAATTGATTAATTATATCCTAAAAATGTATAAAAAAAAGCAACGATGAATACGCTATATAATAAAACATATTAAAACATAATTCGTCATTCAAGTAACTATGATCAGATGACGTTTTGTGTTTGCTCATGAAGAACCTTATGAAACAGCTACAAAAAAATAAGACTGCGTTACCTAGGTTGTAAGGTATAGATATAAGTTCCATGATGTGCAAGGATTAAATATTATAACAAGTTTGAAAATATGAATGAATAACCCGAACTGAAATTCTGTGTTTGAGGGTTTTGTTTAAAGGAAAATCTAATGAGCCTGTATGAAACAAACACAAGTAATTTAATTATCGTCTTCAACGGTTATTTAGATCTACACATCATCTGAAAAGTTTGAACAAATGATATATTTAGATATTTTCAGTCTATCAGTTGAATTTCAGACTTAACTCACTGCGGTCTATTCAGATAGTTCGCTTGCGGTAAATTGAGATATGTTCACACTGTTCAGTCGTTGGTATTTATTTTAACAATACTTCATTGATCATCTAAAAAATGGAAAACAAATGCGTATATTTAAGTTCCGTTATTTTTATACTATCAATTTATAACAGTCGATCTTATAAAAAAGCTGGTTACTTTAAAACAGAGTAGCAAGCATCATCAATTAAATATGATTTTTTTTTCACTTTCTGAAAAAGAAATGTAAAATGAAAGTCAATGTGACATTTTTTGAAAATTTGTGTGGTTACAATTACAGGCAGGAAAAATGGAGGCAGTGATGATCACTGATGCATAACTTTAATGTTATGTTAATCACTGTTCACACCTTTATAATAAGATAATTTACTTGAATACCTACAAGATTATTATCAGGCTATTTGTGTCTAACATGTCGGATCATGTTTATACCAGTATCATGTAAAGAGACTGTTAAAAAGGGACGAAAGATACAAGAGGGACAGTCAAAATCATAAATTGAAAATAAATTCACAACGCCATGGCTAAAAATGACAAACAGACAAACAATAATACACAGGACGCAACATAGAAAACTAAAGATTAAGCAACACAAACCCTACCAACAACTTGGGATGATCTCAGGTACTCCGGAAGGGTAAGAAGATCCTGCCCCACATGTGGCACCAGTCGTGTTGCTCATGTTATAACAAATCCGGAAAGTGTACTGCTTTATTATTGATAACTATTAAGTTACTGAGTTTTGCCCAACAAAATGACTCATATGCCATGTATGTTGAAACATGATAGAACCATATGTTACTAAAATACAAATAACTTATAACACACAATCTCAGGCACTAAAACCAGATGATAGACAAGTGCACCTTTTCTAACTTTGAGTGATTGGTTCCTATATTTTGAAATCAACGATGGATAAAAGTTATCAAAGGTACCAGGATTATAATTTTGTTCGTCAGACGCGCGTTTCGTCTACATAAGAATCATCAGTGACGCTCATATCAAAACATTTATAAAGCCAAACAAGTACAATGTTGAAGAGCATTGAGGATCCAAAATTCCAAAAAGTTGTGCCAAATACTGGGAAACACAATTCAACGAATAACAATATAACTATATATATATTTGTTTTAGGGGCCAACTGAAGGACGCCTCTTGATGCAGGAATTTCTCGCTACATTGAAGACCTGTTGGTGACCTTCTGCTGTTGTCTGTTCTATGGTCGGGTTGTTGTCTCTTTGACACATTCTCCATTTCCATTCTCAATTTTATAACATTCAAATAATAGCTCCTTCTTTGAAACTGTCTAAAAAAGATAACTAAATCTTTAATAAATGATACAACGCTGATCATATAATATTTTAAGTAGAGGGTGCCAATCAAAAAACTAACATGCCTGTCATCAAAAGAAATAGTATTCTATAGAAACTAATGAGATAAAATCATACAATTTTTTCTAGGGTGATGAACACTATACTTAACATACTTTGTAAATAAGCCAATTAATTCAATAAAACACCTATATGCTAAAAAAGGTACAAATATAGGTAAATCTTCTTGATTTTTCAAGGCCAAGAAAGAATTTAGTGTATTTTATCCTTCTTCTAACGAGAATTTCTACTGCTATTGTGAAAATAAGAGAACTGCATGTACACCATTGTCGTATCCCACGAGATACATTATAGGTTTCTGAAATCCAGCCGTTGTTTAGCATACCGCCTTTAATATTTAGTTTTTTTTTATCCTTCTTCTAACCATTGTACTCTGGATCTTATGTGTGCACCTTTAACTTTATTTAAGTAGAGGTTTTTAAGTTTGTTTTCAATGGTTTTAATTTGTTTTTCCATAGTTGGGCTTGCATTTGTTTTTTCATTTAATTTTCTTAATTTTATTTCTAAATTTTTTATATCATTTTTATTTTCAGATGACCTTTGTTTGCAGTAAGTTTGAGTTGCGGTTCTTACCTCTAATTTAAACATATCCCAGAGTGTTTTCAAATTTTTGGTGAATGTTTTTTTTTTTTTATAGTTTTCGATTGTTTCTTCCGAATTTTGTCTAACTTGTATTGAAATGGCTTGGCGATCAGTATATGAGATCATTACAGGTCGAATATCTGCTTTCATAACATGCGGTCAGGACTTATTAAAAAGAAGTCAATTCTACTGGCTATTTTTGTATCATTTTTCCTTCTCCATGTGAATTAACTTGTATTTGGATGAAGTTCTCTCCATATAACTGTTAAATTATTGTTCTTTATTAATTTTTTAAATCTATTAACTGGTTTGTTGTTTCGTGAGATATTATTAGTTTTTTTATTATTAATTGATAGGGTTTCGTTCATGTCACCTCCAAGTATAAGAATACCTAAGCGATTGTTTTCAATTATATTTTGAACCTTTTTGAAAATTTGTTTCTGTTTTTGTGTTGATTTGGAGCATATACATTTATTAAAGTAAAAATGTTGTTATTTATTTCTATGTTCTTCAAAATTATTCTGCCTTCTGTATCTTTTATCTCATTTATTGTCTTACATTTTAAATTATTTTTCACATAGATCGATACCCCTTTTGATTGTGTGTTACCATAACTATGAAACATTTTACCATCAAACTCATTATTTATTGATTTTTCATTTTTTTTTCCTATAAAATTTGACTCTTGCATGAAAAGAATGTTACATTTTTGATTTTTTTGTCCATAATTGTAATCTTTCTATTTTCCCTTTTTGGCATAAACTTGACAGTTTAGTTATACAATATATTATATGTAGATTTTCACCCACTGTTAAATTTTGAGTTTGAATGATTTTTTTTTTACATAGATGCAAAAAGAAGATATATTTGTTTCACCTCATATTTACAACATATTTTCATTAGTTGTATGATTTTATGATTACTATAAAAACTATGATACATGATCATGTGTGAGATAAGTGCATGTAATAAACAAAATATATACACAAACCTGACAGTGGTACATGTACATGAACATAAATAAAACATAACACAAACAAACATAAGCATGCATGCATGTAATTAAACACATAATTTTATTTAACTTTTCATATATATTAGATTTTGCTGTTGCTTCTTTAACATGTTTTGAGACTATATATATACACTGAAAAACAGATATAATTTGTTTATATCATGTATTTTAATTTCATGGTTATTTATTTTTAGGTCTGATGTTTTGACATAAAATTACGTAAATCGTTTCTGTTTATCATTATATTTTGTCATGTCACTACAAATGTACTTCAATCTTGATGGCAATTGAACAAACACTTATAATTAAAGTTAGAACCAATCACAGAAACACTTACAATTGGTTGATATTTGATGGCAATCGACTGTCTTGGGAGTTAACTTATTAGCAATGAAGTACAATTTTTAATTATATCTATAACACAAGTGATGAATAGGGTGCAACTATATAACGCCTAGTCAATAAGACAATCAATGATGCATTTGTTGAACCAACGCCCACCATGTACTGTTAAATTACAACATAATTACAATATTCGGATGTTCGCACTTCAAATGATCACTATAAAGGTATAGGCTTGTGTCCATAGTCGTACAGTTTTCCACTGTTCAGTTGTACACAGATTTCAAATATGTCTGCTATGCACAGTGTTGTTTGGCTTTTCTACTGCTCGATGTCTTTCGCAATTTGTGCCGCTGACGGAAAAACAAACGTACAGATTCCTTTACTGAATAATAAAGCTACAGCTCCTCTGTATGCTGAATTTAATATGTCGAATTTGAATCAACGACTGAGAGAGATTTTTAACAAGGAAGTCATAGAGAATACAGTTAATGGTAAGTGTTTGAGAAAACGTCTAGTACTGTGGATTCATTTATATTCGTAGGATATCAAATTTCGTGGATTTCGTGGGTACGGGAGAACCAATAATTGTGATGTTCAACGAATAATCCTCTTCTGAAGGAAAGCATGCAGACTTTGAATTTTAAACTTACTTTTATTAGTTAATTTCGAATTTTTATTAGCAAATATTTTTTAAGTTTAACATTTTTTTTACAGATTCAATATCTTCTTAATAACTAGCCGAAGGACGCCTCCGGATGTGGGAGTTTCTCGCTGCATTGATTTTTTTATTAATCTTATCATGCCCATTATTTATACATTTTATTGTTTATCAATGCTATATTTCTAAAATCTGTTTGATTTAGAAGTTTTTAACATGGGCGTATATATTTTTTTGGTAATACTTATATATGTGAATAGATATATGTTGTAACGCGCTTAGGGCAATTTTAATATTATATAATGCGCTGTTATGAATACTGTATAATAATAATTACAATAATAATGATAATGATGAATATTCACGAATAGGCAAATTTTCTTTAAACCACGAAAATTGGTATCCACGAAAATGAATGAATTCACAGTATATAGATAAACTCATCATAGATACTAGGACTAAATTTTGTATATACGCCAGACGCGCGTTTCGTCTACAAAAGACTCATCAGTGACACTCGAATCCAAAATGTTAAAAAGGCCAAATAAAGTATAAAGTTGAAGAGCATCGAGGACCAAAATTCCTAAAAGTTTTGCCAAATACAACTAAGGTAATCTATGCATGATGTAGAAAAGCCTTTATATTTCAAAAAAAGCAAAATGTTGTTACAGTTGAAAACAAAAATGAATTTCCTTTTAGTGTGTGCGCATGTTCTTTTTTAACTTTTCTCTATTAGAAATGGTAGAGGGAACCAGGTTAAAAAGCCTACAATTGAGTTAAAATGTTAGACCAAACAATAATGTTGACAAAAGTTAGGTGCATTTAGTTTAAAATGAAATCCACATAGCTTAATAATTCGATCAGAGGTTAGTTTTAACAAGGTGTATAGTTTGACAAACTTTGTAGATGCAAGTGTAAGCATGTACGTCCATCGATGCAAGTGAATAAATCGAATGTTACTTGTTGAGTATATCATAGTTTATATCTGGGTGTAAGAGGTAGGTCGATACAAGAAAGTACGTCAATGTGGGTATATGCAGATAATACCTTATTAAGTATAAACACGTTATGGATCCGGACTGATAAGTAGATCGATAACCGTTATTGAAAGCAAACAACTGCTTAATTAAATAGCGGTAAATTTTGAAAATGAATAGGACCTCAGCCATACATAAATACACAGGAATATGACTATTGACTATAAACACAATAAGCAGCACATTTTGATTTAAAATATGAAACTTTGAATACGCAAGATGCTTTGAAGCAAATTAAATTTTGAAAAACGTAATAGCCTCAAAGATACATGGTTAGTTATACATTACTTTTTAGAAATGTAGCTATTATAAAGATCAAATATTGTCCTGGTTTTTTGTAAAGCATGCAAATAACAACAGGTTTGCAACATTTGTTTTTGTGTCATGTTCTATGTCTCTAACTTTTAAATCTACCTATAAAAACAATGTTTGAAATCATCATTTTCTGCCATAATTGCTAAAGCATTAGTAAAGAAACACTATTAGATCAATGTGAAGAATAAAAAGATGTGGTTTTATTTTAATTATAATGATGAGATATTTTTGCCAAATTTATTTCTTTTACTTATGCATACATAATTCGTCTAAAAGCTGTTACCATCAATTGCCAGATTGATAATTTCAATTGTTTAGCCTAAGTAAATGTTTTTTTTCTACCTATTTGTTGGTGTTACCTTAGCTAGTCACCACTTCAAATTAATCATGTATATCTATTGTATAGTCATTTTATATAATTAACTGTTAGCAAAACTATGTATTATTCTTGATAATAATGATGTTTTTGTCCCAGACGGATAACCCTGGCCTCACAACTTTTTGAAACTTTTGGTCCTCGGCGATCTTCAACTTTGTAGTTGTTACGGCTTTCAAACTTTTTTACATCTGAACATATTTTTGTGTGAACGTAGCGCGCGTCTGGCGTTAACAAATATTTTTTAACCTGTTACCTTTTGAAGACTTTTATTCATTTGTTTCTCTTTCCTATATGTTGTCCCATTTACCTGTTTATATATTGTAACCCTGTCGTGTATTGTTGTCATTTAAATGTTATAATTAACACTGCCATTCAAGAAGGAGGTTTGGCATGCCACAAAACCAGATTCATCCACCATTTTTGTCATAAAATACCCTGTACCAAGTCAGGAAAATGACCGTTGTTACATTAACATTTGTTTCTATGTGTGTTCCCTGTTTGTGTTGTGTTTCTGTTGTTCCTTTGTTCTCCTCTTACATTTGATAGGTTCCCTCAGTTTAAGTTTGTCACCCGGATTTTTTGTTTCTTTATCGATTTATGAATTTTGAACAGTGGCATACTACATGTACTGTTGCCTTGACTTAGTTGTATTTGGCAAAACGTTTAGGATTTTTTATCTTTGATGCTGTTCAACATATTAATTAGGCCTTTTTAACATTTTTTTATTCGGGCGTCACTTATGAGTCTTCTATAGTCAAAACGGGCGTCCGGCGTAAATATCAAATTTCAATCTTTGTGTCTATGAAGAGGTTATTTACATGTAAATGCACATTGTACATATTGTAATAAAAGATATGAATTATGAATTTACATGATATAAAGTTATGAAGTTATAAATCTTTCGTATCTTTTTTTTTATATGTTAAACAGTGAGCTGCGAAGAACCATACGAGAAGATAGGGAAAGGTTGTTATTCTATCAAGGATGACAACGTATCTGGTGATGCAGCATTTGTATGTATTACTTAGATAGAAAAAAAAGTACGGGAACACAAGGCTATATATGCAAAAAATTTGGTATATTTGTCAATGAGACAACTATCCACAAGAGATCAGATGACACAGAAATTAACAGCTGTAAATCACCGTACGGCCTTCAACATTGAGCAAAGTCCATACCGCATATTCAGCTATAAAAGGCCCCTAAATGACAAATGAATAGATGTTCTTAGCTGTATATGACAAAACTTTAAAAATTTGTTGGTCCTCAATGCTCTTAAACTTCGAACTTTTTCACTTTGGTAGAGTCGAGCGTCATTGATGAACCTTTTGTAAACGAAACGCGTGCCGAAAATAATATATTTTAATCCTGGTATTCATGATGAGATATTTTAGTATGAAATACTGAAAATAAGAGGGAAATCACGCAAAAGCTAAACAATATTACATAAGCTAGCTTTATAAGCGTGAATTTAGCGGGTAGCCACATATAAGTATCATGTAATTAAGTGTTTTGATAAAATGTTCATGGTGATTTTCCCATAAAAAATATATCAACTTTAAAATCTTTGATTTTTCAATGCTTTACTATGAAATGGTTTACTATTTGTTTTGTTTTGGCTTTCGATTTTTTTCCATCTGAACGTCACTGTATAGTCTTGTATGGACTAAATGGGCGTCTGGAGTATTAAATGTTAAACTTGGTACCTGTTTGTTAGCATTCGCGTGTTTTGTTGTGCTACGTGTTCTCCCATTTAATTGTAATGTAGTCTTGTCATGTAGTGTTGTCATGTAGTCTTGTCATAGTTAACATTGTCATAAAACTAGGAGGTTTGGCATGGCCAAAAATAACAGGTTTTTCTTAAACTGTCCTGTATTAAGCCAGGAAAATGGCCATTGTTGTATTATAGTTCGTTTCTGTGTGTTTGTTGTGTTGTAGTTCTCCTCTCATATTTCATGTGTTTCCCTCAGTTTTAGTTTGTAACCCGTATTTGCTTTTTTTCCCAATCGATTTATAAATTTCGAACCACGGTAAACTACTGTTACTTTATCAATTATATTTGTTTTCCCTTTATACCTGATTTTGATATACTCATACATTGTAGTCAATATATTGGAATTGTTTTAGACTGTCATATAATTCAGGGGTTTTGCAAGCTATAAAACCAGGTTTATTCTAACATTTTCTACATAAGGAAATGCATGTTCTGAATGAGGAATATGACTGCTGTTTTCTATACGTTTGATGTGTTTGCACTTTGATTTTGCCGTTCTATAAAAGGACTTTGCGTTTTGAGTTTTCTATGGATGTATTGTTGTCATTTTACTTTTACTTATATCACAGGCGAGCTGTACAAACCCTGGTGCTTACCTTGCTAACTTCGAAACTATCGAAGAAGCCATGATCATGAAATTGTTCCTTCAGAAGCGGAATTCAGGTAACTATCTCTCAAAATATTTGCAGAAATTATTGTTTACTTACAATTTAAGAATTATCGATGGGAAACTATACTGTCGTTTTGATTATGAAGACAATCTTATTAATTTTGTTTAACATTCATAAGAACAATACCTGTGCTACTTTTACTGTACCATATATAATATAAAAAAAGGAAATGACTTAAAATTCTATGTGAGACACCTTTTTATCCATGTTCAAATTGCGATGAATATTTTTGACAATTTAATGTCTTAAAATCTTACGACAAAATAATTCAGTATCTGTATTGTTAAGTCTAAACTCTAGCAGACGGTTATATTCTACTAAACTTCACAAATGAATGTTCTAGCTCATCCACATTCAAACATATCTGCGTGTATAAGCCCAGACAATTTTGATTCTCAGTACTTTAGTGTAAAATGAAACATTATTGTTTAAAAGTTAAGGTGTACGTGCCCGTTGTCAATAAAATCAACAATGTCGTCATATGTCAAATAGCGACAAACAGATTATTATTGGTTAAGCGAGAAAATTCAATTTCGTTGAGATGATGAACGATAATCTATAAATGCACTATACTATCAAGTAAGATGTAAAATACAGTTTGACACGCAAGCAGCAGGATTTTAAATGTTTTACAGTGTCTCGAAGACATGTTCTCTTAAAAAAAGAAAGAATCCACATAGTTTTGTGATATTTTAAACAAAATAATTACTTCGTTTTACATGTTTTAGTAGTTTTATTTTATAAAATGTCTTTAAATGTTTTTGTTGCTACTTTAGATCTCTTCCAAACGCTCCGATTGATTAACAAAGCACCAATGATTACATTGTAACAAAATGCATGCGTCATTGAATATTTATTATGAAGATGATTTCCTTATAGGTATACATTACTACGTTGGTGGACGTAATATCAATAGATACCTACCAAATGGCGATTGGAGATGGATTAAACATGGTAAAGCCACAAAGATGACTTATTTTGCCTTTGCATTTAATCAGGGACCCGATAGTAAACTTGATAGTGAAAACGACTGCATGTTCTTCTACGCTAGATATAGATACAAGTTCCATGATAATGGATGTGACAATGGAAAATACCTAGGAGGTTATATTTGTGAAATTTGACATGTGTTATATCAATTTGTTAAGATATAAATGAATAGCAAAAAAAATGAAATTATATTTATAAGTATCAAAAGGCCTTGATTGCGATACTATGTTGATTGTTTTATTGAGTGTCTATTTTTTCAGTTATTCGAATTGCTAAAGGGGAAATTCCTTACTAGTTACAAACATACATACATTAATTGTAGGAACATCTAAGATATGTGCAAAAGTCGGTACTAAATTATAATCCTGGTACCTTTGATAACTATTTACACCACTGGGTCGATGCCACTGCTTGTGGACGTTTCGTCCCCGAGGGTATCACTAGCCCAGTAGTCAACACTTCTGTGTTGACATGAATATCAATAATTTGGTCATTTTTATAAACTTCCTGTTTACAAAACTTTGAATTTTCGAAAAACTTTGAATTTTCTTATCCCAGGTATAGATTACCTTAGCCATATTTGGCACAACTTTTTGGAATTTTGGATCCTTAATGCTCTTCAACTTTGTACTTGTTTGGCTTTATAAATATTTTGATTTGAGCGTCACTGATGAGTCTTATGTAGACGAAACGCGTGTCTGGCGTACTAAATTATAATCCTGGTACCTTTGATAACTATCATACATTTATGTATTGTGGAAGTCTGATTTAGTATGCAAGTGGTTTATACATGATGGCATTTTACTTCCATATTGAACAACGATAGGTAATAAGTGTTTTAAGCTTACAATTTAAGATATTGTTCTTCAAATCTGTCTCCATCATTTATAAAAGTAAGAATTGAACTTGTTTTCTCATTTTAACTCGTATTTTCTTGGATTAATATGAGTTTCATTGTTTGAAATAATACTTCAATGTTATATTTGTTTTTTCTGCATATTGTAAGTTAACAAGCCACATGATAATAACGATACGATATATCTCTTAGTTACTTACGTTAATGTATGTAATATAATTTCTTTTTATACTTGAGCAAATACAAAATAATATATATTATCGTTTTAAAAAATGTGCTATTGTTTACAGATGCACTACAGTGAAAAGAAAAGATCAACCAATACAGCATAATGAGGTTGAAAATCCTTTTTGTCGGTAACTCCATATGCTCACTTCTACCGTTTGTCTAATAAATCAAGGTTCTACAAAAGTAAATCACGAATTCACCAATATTCCAACTGACTCCATTTTCGGAAAACAACATCAGTAATAATCATAAACCGTTAGCTATTTCTTTATTTCTTTAACTGCAGAACCAAATATAATGAAACTATGCTCTGGCTTCTGAAGCTACACAAAATAACTCACGAATATAGATTTGTTTCGTCTTCAATCCATTGCTTCATTACTAAATTGTCTATTCTACTTACTAATACGTTAAGTAAAATCATAAACCTAATACTACATTTTTAAATTAAGGCGTTTGGAAAAGTGGAATTAATTATTTTTGGAGTGTAAAAAATTCTTTAGAAGAACTTGATAAATTGCATGCTCATATTGATGATTTTGAATCTGCTCAAAGTTTTTAATTTTCTACCCCATATACCACTTTGCATCATATTCTAAACAGAAAAACATCATGCATCTAAGTATATGGACATTAAAACAGTCAGATTTTTGTTTATTTTCTTTTGTTACATCTTCTGACATCAGACACGGACTGTTCTTGAACTGAATTTAAATATGTGTATTGTTATGCGTTTACTTTTCTACATTGGCTAGAGGTATAAACATCATAAACATGTTTAACTCTGCTGCATTTTTGCGCCTGTACGAAGTCATGACTCTCTGGCCTTTGTTAGTCTTGTATTTTATTTTTAATTTTAGTTTTTTGTGTACAATTTGGAGTTTAGTGTCGCGTTCATCATCACTGCATTAGTATATATATATTTGTTTAGGGCCATATAAAGGACGCCTCCGGGTACGGGAACTTCTCGTTGCATTGAAGACCTGTTGGTGCGTCTTTTGCTATTGTCTGTTCTATGGCCGGGTTGTTGTCTCTTTGACACATTCCCGATTTCCATTCTCAATTTTACATATGTTCAAACTATCTTTTATAAGTAACAACACACAAACGAATTATGTCAATTGGACATGCTTTGTTAATATAACTGCCCTTAGATATTTATTAGATAACACTTTTGTTCGCTTTGGAGATTCCGTATATCGTCAAGCTTTCGGAATTCAAATGGGGACTAACTGTTCACCACTTATTACGGACCTCTTTCTGTTATTGTTAGTTACAATTTATGACTAAAATTAGCAAAGACCCATCGAAAGAACGTCACATACATAAGTTAACAATACATTTAGATATTTGGAAGACATATTGGCTCTCAATAATTACGTCTACAGTATGATTACTAAAAAAAATATCCTGTTGAACTAATTTTAGGTAAGGTGAATACTATCAATACGCCCTGCCTTGTCCTTTCCTTTCCTAGATCTTGATATCTTTATCACTAACGGGAAACTTAATACCGAAATTTATGATAAAAGAGATGATTTTTCATTTCTTGCGGTTAATTATTAATTTTTAGATGGTAACGTTCCCTTGTCACGATCTTATGGTGTGTTTTTTTTATTTTATTTTAACTTGTACGATTTGATCGTGTATGTAACACCGTATCAGATTTTAGCAAGAGAAATTTATGTAGTACTGAAAAATTATTACACCAGGGTTTTCGATAACACAAACTAGTCAAAATATTAACTTGCAGAAATCTTATACGTTCGGGCATTTCACATCCAATATTTTTACGGTAATTTTCTTAACAAAGGACGAACATGTCGGCATTCACCTCAAAAGCTAACAAAACCTTTAAACAGTCGAATTCAGAAAGGTTATAGTTACGATACGGTTGTCAGGTCATTCAAGATTTCATATTTTGGCTTATAGGGTCTTTTTATGGGAAATAAACATATTTATTCTGATACCACTTATTGGCAAGCTACGGGTTATGTTCTCATATATGGTATGATGGTATAATATTAAATCACTAACAAGAGGGATTTTGCTTGATATTCACATGATTCATATGATGAGGTCATACTATTTCAATCAGTTTAATTGAGGTCTGGAGCTGGCATGTTAGTAACTGCTAGTAGTCCTTTATGAATTGATGTATTACTGTCATTTTATTTAGATTCTTTTGTTTCCTATTCTAACATCAGACTTGGACTTGTATTGAACTGAGTTTTACTGTGCGTATTTTGGTGTTGTTTTTTTTACATAACCTAGAGGTATAAAAGGTGATTTTGATCTCAAAAAACATGTTCAACCTCGCCGCATTTAGTGCCTATTGCAAGTCAGGACCCTCTTGCCTTTGTTTTCTTTTTTTTTGTAACACGTAATATAAACGTGATAACACAAAGGACATTTATGTGAAGCATCCATTTAGAAAAATGAATATTGTCTTTGTTGTTCTTGGTCATCTCTATTTGAAGATGCTTCTCTGGTTCTTTATCTTAAAAGTAGGGTAAAAGTGAGTTAAAAATCAATATATTGTCTTGTAGGTTATAACTGATTATCACCTACTTCATATGCATGTTTAATGTACCTGTTATTATCCTGAATATGTGTGTAATATTTGCAACTGGATGTTAAGCATACATCAAAATGTAACTATTTATTACAATATATTTTAATCCAAATCTTATTTCAATTTGAAAGGAATTCGATTTCGAAAATGTACCACAAATTATGCATAATTAATTCTGCTGAAGATTCGGTGATGCAGACCACAGCTTGTTCTGGTTTGTGAACTAATTTATACAGAGATGATGGATGCAAAATGTAACAGCGCTATAAAATATCTAAGTAAATGAAAACCAAAAACTGAAAAAAATATATATATTTAATCAACAAAGTACAACTTTTGTCATGATATGCCAAATGTAAATAGAAATGGAGCTTTCAATGACTTCAAATTACCCGTATTACCCGGATGGTTGGAAAGCTAGTCTTTTCTTGGTTGAATTGAATATCAGTCCTCTGAGGATTCAAAATAAGAATCTAAAACGAGTTCTATAAAATATATAAGTTTCTCACAGAAGGTAACCAAACATTTTGCGACGATGCAAATATTTAACTTAAGAATATAAAAAAACTATCTTTAACTAATGAATTCAAATACCAAAAGCTATGCAATTTAATAGATATATACTTAATAAACTTCTTGCAAATTATTAAATGAAGAAATATGAAATTTATAGTTTAATCACGGGAAATAACAATGAAATGATAATCCTAACGGCCACATTACAATGCTCATTCTTAAAGAATTATGTCCCTTGTAAGTTTATCATGATTTAAAAATAATCAACCTATGACTAAAAAACTTAAAATTCAATTATATTCATATTTTAGAATATTTTAAACAGTTCACATTTGAAAATTACTGAAATAACAACAAATAATAATTGAATGTTCTATCTCTAAAGTGCATTTTTTCAAAAGTCTAAGAATAATATTGACATGAAAATACATTGGTATATTAGTAGTCTGATCATCTTAGTTGGACTTATACAGGATTGGTAACGCTCATATTCAATATATGAAAAACGATCCTAAGATTTAATTGACTGGATAAAGCCACTCGAGGTTTAATTTTTGGTTCAGTCTAGGTGGCAGAGTTGTCGATAGCTCTGGACACAGTACAAGCAATATTGTCTCGATATCCTGGAAAAAGAAACTTTTGTTTACTCTAACGAATTTGTAGATTTAACAATGTTGTTGTGATATTTAGTGTATGTATGAATATATTGTAATGTGTGTTTTCAGCCATACATCACCTTTCACTTCTGAGTCGTTGAATGGATCTGTCGTAGATTTGTCACTTGCAAAGACGTATTTACCCTAAATCCTAATAGTATGAGTACTAAATGTATATACATAGGGGCACATGAAAAGTATTTTTTTTATTGTGTTTGAGCCATACTTTGAACGACAATGGTTTACTTTTTACACATTGTGACTTGGCTCTCACACCACTTCTTCTTATTTCTGTGTAACTTGTATATGAATTTGCGAGTATCTACTTTTGCGGAAATAAACTTGAAAATAAAAACACCGCTGTAAAAAGTATAGAGTTCTTGATATTATAAAATAGGATTAAATTACTTGTTTGTGCTCATAATGACAAAAAAAAATCACAAAAAGAAGAATCATTGGTAACTCGTATCTACCCTGATGACATTAGATAATAATCTTACAAAATGCAAGAATAGTTGGTAATTTGGTGCAATACATAAAATTGAGAAAGCTGTCAGTTGCTATTAAAATCCAAGCTGATTTTAAAAAGTCACAGACATGTTCAAAAGGTATTATCTGAATTAATTTGTCTGAATGAACTTCTTTTGTATTCTGAATGACTGAACCTTACAGAAATAAACCAAACTACCAATTGAAAGAACTTGGCAAAATTTTGAAAACTCAATATATAAATGCGCTTAGTTAGAACAAAACCAGTGTAGACCAGGAAAGACTATATTTGAAGGTCACGTCTGATCATGTCCTCGAGGCAATATTCGAAACAGGCTGAGCATTTGTGGAGAAACATACAGATTATACCAATATAACCTACTACACAATCAGACTTATTAAATAAATTACAAACCATGGTCAGCTATAGTTGATACGAAAATAAGGAGATGTGGTATAATTGCAAATAAGACAACTTTCCACCAAAGTTTAAATAACGTGGATGACAGCAATTGTAACTTAATGTATGGACTTCAACAATATGAAACCCATACCGTATGGTAGGTACTACTTAAATTATGTTCTGTCTTTTCAATTAATGTCAGTACAAAATACGGCGTTTCCAGATTCTGGGAACTTAGAAATTAATATAACAATTCTTAAAGTGTATGTATTGATGTATGCACACATGTAAAGCATACTACTTACAGTGTTAGATAAAAATACAGTTATAATTATCGTGTTTCTGTTTTGTCGATTTCACCCAGGCATACTGCATTCGTAATCTGCATTTTCTGTTCATTGAAAACTACAATATATTTAAACACATAAGATTGCTAAAATAAAAGATGTTTACTTTTTTTTTTCTTCGTTTCATTGTTAACTTATATGCAATTTATTTTCGAAAAAACGAATGTTTACTGCATCAATTTAGATTGGTTATTTAATATGCATGACAAGATCATATCTTATATGATCATGAATTATGTAATCATTACTTTTAAGTGATGTAGTTACATGAAGAACTAATTTCCAGGATGCAATAATAGATTTGATAAAGATTTTTGAAAATAAAAAAAAAATGGAAAAAATAATTATCCTTTTTTAATAAATAGACAGAAATCATACTCACAATTTTCTGTGACTGGACTTAAGGTGGTACCCAACACGTTAACTATAATTAATTTGGCTCGTTTAATTTTCTTAAAATTTTGACAAAGTATTTACTTTGACCCTTTTACAAAAATATTAAAATTCAAAAAATTTTAACCAACCGTTTTATCAGAAAAATTACACTTGTTATATAGCAGTTTGACAAACACTTATTTTGATCATCGAAAAGCTTAATATTCCCTTAACAACACAACGTAATTAAAACGTTTAGAAGATTTTACAGAGTTACATGTATCTCTCTGTAGTGTTAGGTATCACCTTAAAATTGTATTTTCCATACCTACCTTAACTAAAACCATATCTTTAAACACAGATAAACTTTCAAAATTAAAAGCAATGCGAACATTAATGTAATACATTTACATGATTTACATATACTGTAAATTCAGAAATTATTGCGATCAATTATTATTGCGATTTTGTCTCTTTAGACTTTAAATTATTGCAATAATAACGACAAACACAGCAATAATTTCTGCATTTACAGTATTGAAAATAAGTATTTTCTAAATTTTCTAAATGTGAATGAATCTTTAAACAAATATCCATTATTTAACGTCTAACTATGTAATTTTGTGTATATACAAAACGATTGTGACATTTATGAACGGCAAAACTGACGAGGGAATAATACAGTTTCAAACATGTTATAAATATACAACTTTTCAGGGATGCTATTTTAATATTAATTTGATATTATAAAGAACTGCTAATTCCAATAATAGGTATCATGCGAAGACAAACTTGAATCTTCAATTGAATTTTCTGGATTAGTTGTAATTGAAGCAAATTAAATTATATATGTCAAAGCATTATCTAGATGTTGATTATACTCATATGCTAGGAAGCGGTAACATCAAGCAGTTCCAACATTCTCAGAAAATAGAAAGTTACATATGTATATAAGTGTGTTCACACAACACTATTAACACGTTAGACAAATCAAATAATGAAGTATGTAAAGACAACTGCTTGTTTGCATTATAAAAATCCTCAAAATTAAAAACTTATATCTTAATCTACAATGTATCTAATCATGTTTTTATATAAAAATCGTTCTATTGCAGATGATATTACATATGAAATCAACTGTAAAATATATGTTTAAAGTATTTCGGAGCAAATAGTACGTACCAATTATATAATTAAATAGCAATCCATTGCGTTAAAAACACATTCAAGTGTTAAAAGAAAAGAAAATGCTGAATAACATACTAACTTGTTTCACTGTAAATAAATACACCATAAATTTGTTCTTTGTCTGTGTATGTGATATTCGCTGTAACTGTTGATGATACTGTGACCTTTAGTATTTGATTGCCATTTGAACAGTATATTATGTTATGATATGCATGTATGTCTCTATTTGTATTGGCAGTATTCGTCATGAAAACTTGTGATACGGCAGTTACTTTAACATCTGAAGACATCAAATCACCAGTTATATATTCCATCCAATAAATGTGTCCTTCATTAAAATCTGATATGAAAATTGTTTTATCAAAATTAATTTCAAGCATTCGCAAAAAAATGAACTTGTATCATTGTCTATGTTTATTAATTAAAGGTTACTAATTGTTATCTACATTTTTTAGTTGAAAGAATATATGTTGATCGTCCACAAGACAACGACTTTATTACATCTATTGGTGTGTGTATGTGTGTCACATGCTCTCATACATACTTATACCCTGAATTAAGCGATCATCTCAGAACATGAATCTATTATCACAAATATTGTTTTTTTTTATTTTGGTGTTTTAACAACGCCACGCCAAACACCACTTTTTGACTATTTCGTTGCGACCAGTTTTTTTATTGGTGGAAGAAGCCGGAGTGCCCGTAAAAACAACCGACCTTCGATAGGCAAATTGACAATCCTAGTCAATTAGGAATTAGGTCGAGTGCACCCGCACCAGCGGGGTTCGAACTCCCAACAGCAATGTTGATCGGCTAGTGATCACAGTAGTAACTCCTTAAACAACTCGGGCAAATTCGGCCCCTAATGATAAAAAGGACGATTTTAATTTTGAAATTATAAATGTCTCATACCTTATCAGCAATATATCATTTTAACCTAAATATGAGATACATATTTCCCAACTAATTCGGCATTCACACGAGGTTGCAGTTGCTCTTCAGACTTTGTGAGCAATAACTAGTATCTGAGCATAAGGATAATAACTCATGGTTATGTTAAAATACACCTCGTCCTTTATCGAAATTAACTTCAAGATACCAAGACTTGTTTATTATTATTCAGTATCAACATAAAAGATTATACGTTATGGTCTTGAAGTATAGATTCTAGACATTGACGTTGTTTGTCATCATAATTATGTGTTATATAGCTTTGTATACCAGTCTTTTTATATTTTTAACATACATCAACATGTAATTGCACCTATTGCATGTCACATATGTGTAACCTTTGTGTTTATTGTCTATTTGTAAAAGTAATATGAGAAAATAACTTTCAAATTGTAAGCATGTTTACTCATTAAAAACAATCACGTTTCGAACTTTATATTAAACAAAACTAGTTCTTTCCGGTGGTGGTATTTTTTGTAAAGCGTCTGCAAACGGCTTGGCACCGGTATCGTCAAGATAACTGTTTATCGCGTCTGCCAAGTGTATATGTTTTCACCATGTAAGCTGTTGATTTTAACCTTGATTAACAGAGAAACATTACCATTTGACTAATTTAAACACTTAACGTATCAAAGTGGTACATGTAGTAGTATTAGTAGAAAAAATAGGTGTTAAAAGTAATAATAGTGGAAGTCGCAGTAGTATTTAAATTATGATCATACCTATACTCAAACCAGATACTGTTTGTGTATGCACATCTGTAAAAGTCTGTTTTTCAGTCCCATTTATTCTTGCTCGCCGTATAACGTTGTGTGAGGTGTCAATTATACTGTAATATATCCATCTGTAATGTAAATGGTGAAATTACTTGGACATTTTCATGAAAGAGGAACATCTACATAAAGCAATTCTGACTTTTAAAAAATGCAAAACAAAAGATTTTTGATCCGAAATTTCTATCTATTAAGGCGGTATAAGACGTTTCACGGTACTTTTGTCATATTTTTTATTCCTATCAGGTTTTGTCTAATGCTTAGTCCGTTTCTGTGGGTGTTACATTTTGATTTTGTGTCGTTGTTCTCCTCTTGTAATTAATGCGTTTCCCTCAGTTTTAGTTTGTTACCCCAATTTTGTTTTTTGTCCATAGATTTGATAGCTTATATTAGGTAGTTTGCCAAAATTTAATCAGAATACTTATTTGTTTTCTTTTGATTGGGAGACCTAAAAAATAACAATGCAAAGGTAAGTTGAAAGTTCGAGTCAGCCAAAACTATACAAAATATCTCGAAATGGGGCGAAAGATACCCGAGGGACAATCGTTAAACTAACAAATCGAAAATAAACAGACAACGCCATGTCAAAAAAAATAAAAAGACAAACAGACAAATAATAGTACACAAGATAGAAAACTAAAGTCTAAGCAACAAGAACCCCATTAAAACCTGGGGGTGATCACAGGTGCTTCGGGGGGTTAGCAGATTCTGTTCCACATGTGGTACTCGCCGTGTTGCTCCTGTTATAACAAATCTGGTTAATAATAATACGAATGGAAATGGGACTGAATATTAAAATACGACTTTTTGATAAATATTCCTAAAGTAATGAACTAAGAGGAGTTCTTGCTTGGACACACACTCCATAATCTAGTATAATACAAGAGCATAAACCTGAAACACGGGGAGTCACTCTACTGTTTCCACACGGCACTAAAAACAAACTGTGTAAGAAATAAAATGTAGAATGGAAAGGGGGCATATGTCAACGCGACAACAACCCAACCATAGAGCAGACAACATCTGAAGGCCACCATTGGACTTCACTGTAGCAAGAAACTTCCGCACCCGGAAGCGTCCTTCAGCTGGCCCCTAAACACATATGTATACTAGTTCAGTGATAATGGACGTCATACTTAACTCCAAATTACACACAAAAAACTTAAATAAAAATTACTACACGACTAACAAAAGCCAGATGCTTCTGACTTGGGACAACCGCAATTTCTGCAGGGTTGAACATGTTTTTTCAGATATCAAGCCTCCCCTATACCTCTAGCCAATGTATGAAAAACAAACGCACAACAATACGCATAGTAAAACTCGGTTTGAGAGAAGTCTGAGTCAGTTGTCAGAATAAGATAAGATAAGATATGAAACTAAACAAAATAAACAAAACTGATTGAAAGCTGATAAAGTGTTTACGTATTTCTATAAAATCGGAATAGTTTAACTCGGTAGTTCATATTCGCGGACTGCAGTTATGACATAAAGAAAATATCATCTGTGAAACGGTTATGCCATAACACTCGACCATCTCCGTCTGTAGAATTAACATAGGGATAATTTCAACTTCACGATTTCGAACACTTGGTTTAATAGCTTCCTTGTGAGCATCAACACTCTGTTAAGGAAATGATGATATGATTACAAGCCCGGGGATATCGTATCTATTCGGAGATAAATACGTATGATTTGTTGAATATTGTTATATTAATCGAAAAGGAGCTCAATGACTTATGAGTAATTTAATCTTATTTTCTTTTTTAACTATTGCTCATCCAACATAAAGTATCAATTTTAATTTCGTGATATTTTTAATTTCACCTAAGTTCATTCTTAAGTGAATTCATCTACATTTTATTATATACAGAGAAGATAACATACGTGTAGAATCTGTTTGGCTTTTGATTTTGTCTTCCTGCTTTCCATTGGCTGATGGTTTAACCCTGGCGAATCGTTTTGAGCAGAACCTTTCTTTTAATATTAATCATTAAATCGTATTTCTCTAAAGTCGTAATAGAGATTTCCAATAAAATGACACACGCACGTAACTCGACGTACGGACGTAATGGGACGGGTTATTGCCAACCATAAATTTGATTGAATACGTCTCTCTAGTTTAAACAAAGTGTTCCAAGACTTTTAAAATCCCACACTTGAATGATCGTTCATATGTTGTTTTTTTTTTATTATGACGAAACATGATAGAAATAATGCATTTTGATTGATCACGTGGTTTTCCGGATTCTTGCTTTTATTTTACTGACATAAAATCATGTAACAAACGTTTCGTATACCTAGTATAAGTATCAAATTATCTTTGATTATTCAATATACTTTGCAGATGAACGCCCACTTATACGCTTTTCTGTCTTTCTTTATAGTGTACCAATCTTTTTATAACATTTGTTTCGGGGAAAATATTTAAAAGGATATTTTTCTGACAATTTCGAAAATATCGAAAGCAGATTTTTTCAGAATCTATCCTTAAAAAGGTTGAAAATTCATATTATTATCGCTTCCATTTACATTACAAACAAAAGTTGTTTTTTTTTCATTTATTACACAATGCATTGATAAAGAAATCCCGCTATATGTAAAAGTTTTTTTTTTGAGAATTAAGGTGCGTTCGATTATGGATTGTAATGTATTCTTTATCGGATATGCTATTGGAGTCCAAATACAAAAGACAATTTCAGGGAATATATTTAATATCTCTTGACGTGAACTAACTAGGAGAATTTTATCCATTTACTGTTAAAGAACTAAAATGGCCATGGGTGACTGAATTCATTTTAAAGGGGAAATAATCATTATATTAACGGAAATGTGTAAGGTAAGTAACATTGAACAACATAGCATAATAAGATTTTGTTATCGGATGCAAATCCAAGATGCATCATAAAATAGGAAGCTAGATACGGATATTTGTTTAAGTAACATACAAAGTGTAAATTGAAAACAACTGATCCGAACAAGGGGTCATAGCTGCGTTTTTTAAACGAACTTACTTTTGGTGAGCAAGGTTTTGAACAGACACGAAGCATTCCTACATTTTATGGAGTACTCTTCAACCCTATTTAATATAAACAAGACTTAATAAAGTTCTCCATGGTATTACATGTATCATCTATACATGCTGACAAAAGTAAAATTAATAAAGTAAGAAGACATAGTAGATCTTAAATTTAGTATCCCCTAATGTCATGAATGTGTAAAAAAAAAAAACATTTTAGAGGAGATCATACATATGATTTTGTCGATCAGGAACCTATCTTAATTCTAATACCGAATCAAATACTGAAAACTAGGCCTTTAAAAAGAAGTGTAATTGGAATCGTTTGATTAAATGCGCGCTAGAAATATATTTTAATGATAGAATTCCAACAATTCTGAATTTTCATAGGCAGTATGATTTTTCCATTGATTAAACACAGGTGAGACTTTAACTGCCAGGATTCAAATCATTTGCCTCACCAGAAATAAAATTCAAGTTACGCTACTGTCGACTTATTGACATTTGGCTGCTTAACGTCCAGTGGCAAATATTTTATGCACCATTAACGTGTAGAGAGCGAGACATTATATATAAAAGAGGCATCGGATTCAACTTCCGTATTTTGACCGGACGGGACTGTGTAAATGTTCATCCCGCACATCTAACGGTCTTCCAACATTGGCAATGGTTCAACTGCTAAACGGAACAAGAGCAACAGTGACCATAGTTCTATTCCGTTGATATCTTTGAGATATTAGTGTCGAGAAGATGCGACCAAGAGAGACAGTTATTAAACGCCAACTATTTTAGAAAAACATAATTTAAGAAGATTGACGTTATATTACACCTACCTGTGTACGGGCTCTTCCTAGAACCCATGCATCATATTAATTAAAGACAAGATATGTTATTAGAATTATCTGATTCAGTAAAGTGTAATCATAATTGTTCTATAGATGCGTCCTCATAAATTCATTTGTTAAAATTCTACGGAAAGGTGATACAGATTTATCAGTGATCTGATTTTTCTTTTGCCAAAGTAGCTTGAAATAATTATAGAATTATGCTAAAAAGAAAAAGAGACAAGTCGTATACACTTTTTACATTCCGGCGTGTTTGAACCTCTTTCCTTAATCTTATAACTTAAAAATGTGAATATGATCACTCTTCATATTTCATTATTTTCATTTGTTCGAACTTAATTTTGATTTCTCAGCTTTTATAATTCACAGTTTAAGAGATAAATATACGGGCCAATTGAAATGATTAAGGAATGATCGGTGTGTTTTATTACCGTTTACTGAACTAATTACTAGTTTTCCCTTTAATGTCGTTTTCTATGAAATGACTGCAAATTTAATAACAAAATATGTAAAAAAAAAAATAGTACATTGTGCTAGTTTTTTAAATAATATTTATTCCAACAAAGTGTGTGTATTCAACGAGTCAAAACTTCATACAGTTTATTGTCCCCTTCGCCAACCTTCACTGCATTAGGCCGAGATACGGTCAGATATGTCGGTTATGTCGAGTAATGTCATTTTATAGGAAATCTTTACTGAGTCACAGAGCATACGTGTTTTGTGTCAAAGTGCGAAACTACACAAAGATGCAAGCAGTATTCATAGTAAAATACAGGGCGGTTTGTACGTTTTTTTATCATTGTCAATATAAAAAATGTATCATTATGTACAAAAGAAAAGCAATGTTGAAAGCAATTTTTCGAAACACTATTTCCATTTTAACTATTATTAAATGAAATGCCACACATAGATGTAAAATGCATGTCTTTTGTGAGGATGACACAATTAATATAAAAAAGAAGATGGGATATTATTGCCAATGAGACAAATTCCCTTGTTTCTTTGTTGTAATTGTTTTTCAAGAAATAAACGCTATATTTTATGGCCAAGATATGTGTTAACAATGAAGCAGCATTTGTGTTTTTTTAAGTGTTCACCACATGTTTTACATGTTTTATGTTATTACGAGTAGAGAAAATATTACGGTCATTTCTTTACAATTTGATTCTAAATTCTATTGTAAACCGGTGAATTCATGAAAAACGTTGATGATGTCACGTTCACATGACAATATTATGCCTATGAGCTGATAAACAAACCAACGTCAGCCAATCAGAAGACGTGTTACATCCATAATTAAATTATTAAATTATAATTTTCTATATGTATGATATACCTGTTAATAATATCTAATGTTAAAGCAAACATCGGATAATCTTGTAATATTAACAATTGATTTGATCCATCCATGTTACACTGATAAAGCTTTCCTGTATATCGTTCTATCCAATACACATGGCTGTATAACGGGTCAATTGCTATACCAATAGGGTTATTTGCCATTGTCACATTTTCTATCTGGTACGTATAATTTGATGGATAACGAAATCTTAAAAAATAAAATCGCAAAACAAATTGTTATCAGAGTCGTTACTCGTTTATATATAAAGAGAAAGTCTAAAAGGGTACAACATCACCAAAAAAGTGTAAAATCATGATCAAATATTAAATATTTGGAATAACTTGTATTAGATAGGGGCGACATTTACCAGAGTGAGATTCATTAAAACTTATAAGTCGAAATAAACTGACTACGACAAGGTTAAAAAAGACAACATAAAAAGATAGCGACTAAGCTTCACGAACCCCTCTAAAACTGAGGGTGTTCATCAGCAGATTCTGCTCCACACGAGACACCCGTCGTTTTACTTATGTAAGTGATAAACCGGTAGCAAGTTTATTTGTGTAGGTCACATTCTTGAAAAGGGGACATGATTGCAGATATGAAATTATATACATATACGGTATTATCTGTGAATCAGATGTTCTGTAATGGTCAACCAAATCGTGATGACATCCGTACAATTAACATAATGAAGATTTCAACTTAACCATTTGGAACTAGTGGGTCAGTAGCTTCCGAGCATCACACCTCTCTCTAGCAAATCATCATATGATCATCTTTTAAGCCATGACGTTGTCAGTTTGTTTTCGATCTGCGATTTTGAATGTCCCTCTTGTATATCATGCTTGATTGGATAGATATCCAACATTAGTAAGATGTAAAATGTGGTTGAAGTATGGTAATCAAACTGAAATATTAATCGTAGTCGTTATATAAATTATAAGAATTTAATATGCTGATATTTTTTTTTACAGTATTGCTGTTTTTGAGGAGGACTATTTTTTTTTAATAATGACTTCTAAGAAAAATGTTCTTTATTGTTTGTATCCAAAACCTTTCTCGGGCAAGTCAGTCGGCCATTAACCAACCGTCGTTGCGGTACATGACAGTGATGATAAGGTTTTTGAGATCAAACTATAGGTGCCCAGGTTCTCTAAATTGGCGATTAACGGGGAGGTAGAGCTTGCGGATGTAGTCACTTCGATGCTCATTCGTGCGTCTGTTGAATGACTAGAAACGCTGGGCACGGTTTTTTGATTTTTTTTTATCCGGATTTTTTCTGTTGCTTTATTGACTATTATTACAGCTGTATCATCATTTAAAGGATGGAACTCATATATACATTTGTATGTACAATATTGTCACTTTAAGTTTCCTGATAGCAATGTAACTGTTTTTAAAAGCAAATTAATTTCATCTTTTGAGGCCTTCAAATAATTCACTATATTAAATATGTTATGTCGAAACCATAACTATCGTTTCTGAGGTTTTACAGCTTTTGGAATGTGTATGATACAGAACAAATATCTTGAACAACACGAATATAACATTTAGAATTGAAATTGGGAATGTTCCAAAGAGACAACAACCCGACTATAGAGCAGACAACAGCAGAAGGTCACCAACAGGTCTTCAATGCAACGAAATATTACCGCACCCGGAGGCGTCCTTCAGCTGGCCACTAAACACATATATACTAGTTCAGTGATAATGAACGCCATACTAAACTCCAAATTGTACACCAGAAAGTAAAAGTTAAAATAATAAAAGAATAACAAAGGCAAGAGGCTCCTGACTTCGGACAGGCGCAAAAGTGCGGCGGGGTTAAACATGTTTGTGAGATCTCAACCCTCCCCCTACACCTCTAGCCAATGCAGAAAAGTAAACGCATAACAATGCGCACATTACAATTCAGTTCAAGAGAAGTCCGAGTCTGATGTCAGAAGACCAACGAAAATAAACAAAATGACAATAATACATAAATAACATCAGACTACTAGCGGTTAACTGACATGCCAGCTCCAGACCTCAATTAAATGTATTGAAAAATTATGTTTTCATCATATGAATTTCAGGCACAATCCTCCCCGTGAGGGATTTAGTATCGTACCATCATAAAATATATGAGAAGAACATAACCCGTGTCATGCCAACAACTGGTTTATTAATAATAAATGTGTTTAGTTCCGATGCAAAGACCCTATAAGTGAATCAATATTAACGCCAAAATATGCAATCTTTAATGACCTGAAAACAGTATCGTAACTATATTCCTTCTTAATAAGTCTATTTAAAGGTTGTGTTAGCTTCTGAGGTGAATACTGACATTTGTGTGCCTTATAAAGAATATTTTCATAAAATATTGGATGTGAAATACCCGAACGTATAAGAAGTCTGCATGTTGAGCTATATTTCCGAATGATGTCCTTACACCGATGATAAAATTTAGTAAATGTTTTGACTAGTTTGTGATATCGGAAATCATGGTGTAATAACTTTTCAGTAATACATGAATTTCTCTCGTTAACATCTAAAACATTGTTACATACACCAGCGAATCGTGCAAGTTGAGATATATAAACACCGTAAGATGGTGGCAAGGGAACGTTTCCATCTAAAAATGGATAATTAACGATAGGAAATGAGAAATCATCTCTTTTATCATAAATTTTAGTATTAAGCTTTCCGTTAATGATATATATGTATCAAGATCGAGGAAAGGGCAGTGGTCATTGTTAGTATTAGCTTTATTTAAAGTAAGTTCAACAGGATAAATTTCTTTAGTATACATACTGAAGTCGTCATTATTGAGAGCAAAGTATCATTCAAATATCTAAAAGTATTATAAAATTTGTGTATCAGATGACAAATATGCATGTTAAATTAAAGGTGAAGATTTAACAAAAGTTAATCAAACATGCATATAAACTTCAATACTTTATATGTACAATACAGATAACATATATTGATGTATCATTCAAACCATATTTTGAAATAAGTCACAAATAGTTCGACATACCTTAATATGTCGTTTTTACTGTATCTTGGAAAATAAATATATCCATTTTTATAATCATAATCCATAGAATCAATTTCACTCTCTAGATTGGTCAAAAGATGTGTCACTGCCCTAGTCTGCAAATTTACTTCTGTAATCTTACCAAGCGTTGAAACAATAAGTTTGAATTGAACACCTTCAATGTGAATTAAAAATATTTTATATATAATTGCCACAACGCTTTACTCTCAAAATCATAACTTATTAAAAATAAGTTGAATCATTACAGAAAAAAAACATGGTTCTGATTTCTTCAAAACTGTGAACTTGTTTGTTTTTCATTTTCCTATGTATAATGGTATCCGTGTCCATTTACTGCATGATATATACACGATATAAGAGTACACATTTAATAACGTTTATTGTGCGAGATGTACAAGTACGAAGCAATATCCCGTCAGAATGGGGACGTTTAAGATGATTTACGTAGAAAAAAACGCCACGCTTTTCTGTCGTATAGAACCCTTGCAACAAACCTCTCAGTGGTTCTTGCGTGGCCTATTGCAACGCATATCTTTTTGTTAATCCAATTCACCCATAATTTTCGGTTACAATGTACATAGTGTATTTATTGTTAATTTTTTGTCATCCTTAACATTCGTGAATAAATTTGAGAAAATGTAAGATACGTTGATTCATTTCATGTTTTACTGGGTTTAATTGTTGTATTTTTACAATGTTTTAAAGAAGATTAAGTGTTTCTTATTATGCCATTCTTTTCTTATTCAACCGTATATATTTTTAGAATGTTTTCTGGTATTTTTTGCTAATTGATTGTAATATTTTATTTGAAAGTGTTTCTACGACTAACCTTGTCCTATAAGGCAGAATAAAACAAACAATTCAGACAAAACCACTAATTTGCACTCCATGTTGAACTGATAAAAAAAAATCATAATTGTGTAACTCTTCAGCATTTAATAACAGTTTTATATGAAATACATTACATTATGCAAACTTGATAAACCTAACTCATATCTCTTCGTCTCTTTGTTATAAGTGAACTTGATTTACATTATTTTTATTTGACTCATTGCACAGATCATCGTCAGATTTAGTACTGTACACCTCTTTTGAGAATTTATCTGTTTGAATTTTAATGTTAAAAAGAACTGCAGTTGTAGAACGTATGAGGTAAAACTATCAATTACTTATATTGCGAACAAACAAAAAAAAACAGTTAGTATTTTAACTGTCCAATATACAATACCTGGTATGCACACATTATTATTCATCCAAAGTTACAATAAACTAACTGCTGCAGCAATACCATATACGTATATTCTGATCCTGTAAGCAGGTAATGAATTTTGATTGTAGTGCTAGAGAAATATTACCAACAAAATGACTTTTCACATTATACCCAACAATTATATGTGTCAATTGTTGTCAGGAAATGCATGATGGAAAGTTTTCGAAACGATAGTTCAAACTGAATTTAACAAGGAACAGTCAGAAAGCAGATATACCACCAATTTATCGAACATAAAAAACAAGGGTATTATATGACAAAAAAGTCACTGTGAAATTACGAATATTTAAATTACTCAAACATCTTAAAAATGAGAAAAGTAAACTAACAAAAATACTAGACACCAAAGATAATTGAGACCTATCGAGTTATTAGACATACAGGCACGACAGACCAACCATTTTCCTTTATCCAGGATAAGAGTGAACCCCAAAAATGTAGGGTTTTGTTCGATAATTTTCGGTCATGTTATGCATACAATTTTGTTTTACTGTCAAACAAAAGTCAATCTCGCCACATTTTTGTCACTTTTTTAAGACGTTAATGTTGTGGCGTACGTGAATTCATTAAACCTTGCTTTACACATGATGTCAGTGAACGTTGGTATGTGAAGGACACTTTATATAAAACGTCGTTATGTACTTGAAGTCAAAGAAGGGTGTTATGAACACGAAGTCTTAGAACGCTGGTGTGTACTTAATGTCATAAAAAACACGTTATCACCGAGGCGAAACTGTGTAAAGTTACTTACCTAGTCAAACTGCAAGAAACTTGTATTCCAGATTTTTTTTGTTAACAAGATTCTTTCACTATATGCATTAGTATCTCATAACTGCAAAATGTAAGTGTTTCCTTTGTCCACTTCAACGTTATGGTAGAACACATTTCGATGTTTCAATAGCTATGAAAGCCAGCTTTTTAAATTGGGCGATAATGAATAGGTGATTTTGTTATGAACATATTTAGAGTATAGTTATTTTGAACATATATAATTGTGTTCCAAAACGTATGATTGTTATTTGTTTTTACATGTTTTAAAAAGGGAAATTGAAAATAAATTTTCCGGACCTATAGTTATGTTTATAAATCATTTGTATTGTATGCATTTAAAATCTAGTCTTATGGCGTACTTTTATAATGTATTTGCTACTGGACATTAAGCAATCATTCCACCCTCTCCTTTCAACACTTGCAGATATTAATGTGTATAGATTAAATACACTCATATATAACTTTTATGCTGCCTGTTTGCAAATATAAAATAAGAGCCGCTTTTAAACTTTCCCTGTAGCATATGCAGCTATACAATCAATCATATTTGGGTACAAGCAACACACACTCGAAGTTAAGACAAGGCTTCTTAAACTGATCATTCAATATAATTCTTGTATTACAATCATGTTGTTTTTGTATCAAATTTTATAATCTAGCAGAGAAAAATAATCATCGAAGTGCATTGTAATTAAGAAAATGATTCTTGCTTGTGGAAGAAACACACAAACAGAAAGGCGTGTCGAATAGGCAGATTCATAATAACTATGTTTATACGATGAATTTGATGGTATCCATCTGATGGTTTATTTATTCTTTCAACTGTTCAGTTAATAAGTTTAAGACTATACATATGATCTAAATTATATCAAATATCATGTATTGGATGATTATCCTCATAATTCCCGTATAAAAATGCCTGGATTAATGTTAATATCCATGGTAGCCAGTAAGAAGTCGCTAATTAACGCTTTATTTCCATTCGTATATCTTTTATTATATCAAAAAGAAAAATCTTAAAAATATTGAACTCCGAGGAAAATTCAACACGGAAAGGCCCTGACAAATGTCAAAATCAAAAACTCAAACGCATTAAACAAATGGAAAACTTGGAACAGGCATTTCCCCATGTCGAAAATGGTAGATTAACCCAGTTTTAAAGCTCTTACTTGTATGAAAAATTCATTTTTTTTTACAACGAGACACGAACACAAAAGATAGACATAAGAGGTAAACATGACAAAAATAGAGGTACACCAGTTATACTTGGATGAAGAGTTGTCTCATTTGCACTCATACCACATCTTCCTATATCTGCAATGTATATATCAAATGCAATACTCCCACAAGCAGGGCCGTCTAGACTCAACATCAAAGAATTTTTTTTTTAATCTGTTTGGAAAAAGTATGTGAGGGCGGGTTCGTCTAATAATGTAGTAGTTTCATGCAAAATAACATAGTATTTCTAACATCTGTTGCCTTAATCATGTCAGTTTATAGTTTTTGTTTTATTTTGGTTTTTTTTCTCTTCTAATGTCTTGTTTTTACTGTATACTAAAATGAATGCAATACGTATATTATGTTAAATCGTTTCCGTATTTCTCACTTAATTCAAACATTGCATACTGATTTGTTGGATGCATTCTGAACACCGTTTATAACATCTCCTGAGTGAGTGCACTTGTTAAAGAAAATAAAAGAAGGAACAAAGCATTTTTATCTTTACAAAAAAAGCAAGTCATTTAAGATCTAGTATCTTAGTCTCATAAACAAAGTGATTTCGGGATTTACTGTGATGTAATATAGTTTTTGATCAATTTCATTCTTTACAGAATGGTTAATGACTTTGTTTAAACAGGACATCGATAAAATCAGTTGTGTGTCACTTAAAAATTGCGTGTTAGGGGAGTTCACTACTGCGTTTTAAAATAATATGATTTTTTAAATATTGTTATATATTGATAGTATATACTTAAAATAACAAAAATTGACCAGCATTCGTGTCCTTGATTTTGAAATATAAGCTATTGGACATTTTGCGGGAACTGTTTTATTTTCTAAATATATTCATCATTGACACCTTTGCTCTTTCATAAACTATAAAAAACAAAAATAATAATAAAGAGAATTAAATGTAAATTGCAATAAAGGCTTTTTAACTTGATGTTTTTTTCAAGTTTGAGAAAAAGAGAAGTAGCTACAGGGAAACAGCTAGTAATTTGGTTTCATGGATAAATCAAGAGGATTTTGAATATCTAATATAAAAAGAAACGAGAGCATCGAATAGTTTGTTTCTACACTTGACAAAGTATACAGTAGATTGACTGTTGATTTAACTACCAGAAGATTCGTATATTTTTATATTTTTTATATTTCGTGTTTTAACACCACATTTAAACACCACATATCGGCTATTTCGTGGCGGCTAGTTTTTACTGGTGCGGAAACTGGAGTGCCCGAAGAATACCACCGACCTTTAAAAGTAAAACTGACAATCCTAGCCAACAAAAATTGGATTCGCGTGCATCTGCACAAGCGTGGTTCGAGCTCACAACATCAAGATTGACGGGTTAGTGATTACAGTTGTTACTACTTACACCACTCGGCCACCGAGGTCTCACCATAAGTATGAACAATGGATGGTATAGCTTTGATGGTCCCAAGGTCAAACGAGCAATGTCTTTTGATCATAAAGAGAATATCTTCAATAATATGTAAATATCCTTAGTAAATAATGTTGGGTTGTTATTCATTAAATTAAAGTCTTTCTACCTCGAAGATGACAAACTATTTTATGTATGCTGTTCCATCCATTTAAAGTAGATCAATTTTCAAACGGCGAATTTCCATGACCCTTGTATATTAACAGATGTGTCACTTATATTGAAACTAGTTGAAAAGAAATAGAACAACTTACGACACAAAGAGTTATCAAGACAAAATTTATACCATCGATTAACCTTATCCTGAAGTATAACCTGATGACCTGATTTCAAAATAATTTCTGGTATTGTTAGTATTATTTAAAAAAATTTACGGATAGGAAATATTTGAAAAAGGCAACATGTAATATCAATGCTATCAACATCATTTTCTTTTATCAATTACAATTACATGAATTATTTCCATAATCTTTACTTCATGTCCTTTCATTTGCCACGGTGGGTATGGTTGTCCTGCGAGAGAACGTTCTGTGCTGGTGATTTGGTCCTGTCAGGTGCTGTAGGGTCCTGATTCTGTGCTGGTGGGTTTGTTTACATTGTATCAGAACGGCAATAAAACGACTGTTTTGTTGCTTAATTTTTCTCTGATGCGTCATAAGTACCATGCAAAGAATATTACAACAATATTATATTGCAAAAGTCGTGCTAGTTCGTTAAACGGAATTGTTCTGACGCCGTGCTGGTGATAAGAAAAACGGTCCTGGTTCTGTGCTCCTATGTCCTGGTTCTGTGCCTTTATATTTTAGTTAAAAGTGGCATATATTCAAGATCATTGATGCTGTACTGTTATTGACTAATTAACTGTTGTCAGCTTTTTTTGAAATTGACATTGTTGTGAATCTGTTTACTGTTTTTATAAGAGAAAACATACCCCTATTTTTTTTTAACTAACTGTAATCTTATTTATTGGCCTGTTAATGGAACCCTTCTTGCCAAAATTGCGGGTTTGTTTGTTTGGTTTTTTTTGGGGGGGGGGATGGGGGATAAGTTAGAGCGAGGTTACAGTGAAAGTTTTAAGCTTGGAATAGTTTCCCGTAAAATTTAAAAGTTGTATTTTAAAAGAAAAATATATCTTATAGCTGTTAAGAATCACTTGCTGTATCTGTAAGATTTTTGCAACATATTTTTTTTTTGTCTGAACGGTTATCAGGTATTTTTTTCGAAAGTTCGATAGAACACTAAAATAAATTTCACTATTTTATGAAAGGGCAGACTGGAATATGTCAATTTCAAAAATTAAAATATCTCGTAGCTTCATACTACCAATTGAGTATAAAACAAGTATATAAGTTTAAAAAATAAATTCTTAGATTAAACACCTTCATTTAACTTTAAAAGGTCACAACAGTTTAAAACAATACAAATCTACACACACAAAAAAACTGGCATAGTTTCAACTGGTTATCAACCCGAATCGCTATAAGATCATATCTTAGCTCACCTGTGTCGAGGGGTCGTGTGAGGTTCATGTATTGTCTTGGCGTCCGCAATTACAAAAAGATCTTTTCTGAAATTACTTGACCAAATGTTACCAAATAATTTTTCAAGAGTGAATCTAGGAAAAACAATATTCATCAACAAACATGACCACTGTCTGTTAAAATGTATTAGAGTTTTTAGTTACAGCCGATTCCATTGAGTATGTAGGCAAAGGTAATATTTTTGGTTAGCTTGCTTGTTAGCTAATCCGTGAAGTCATTGTTAGGTAAGGTATACTACCCTCCTTTCGAAGTAGCCTGGTCCTAAAGACAGAAAGATGTGTCATTTATCGGACTAGTCTACTCTTAAAGTAGGATAGATATAGGAAGATGTGGTGTGAGTGCCAATGAGACAACTCTCCATCCAAATAACAATATAAAAATTAAACCATTATAGGTTAAAGTACGGCCTTCAACACGGAGCCTTGGCTCACACCGAACAACAAGCTATAAAGGGCCCCAAAATTACTAGTGTAAAACCATTCAAACGGGAAAACCAACGGTCTAATCTATATAAACAAAACGAGAAACGAGAAACACGTATATATTACATAAACAAACGACAACTACTGTACATCAGATTCCTGACTTAGGACAGGTGCAAACAGTTTACATAATCTAACAATGACTTTTCTGTTTAGCGAGCAAGATAACCAAAGATATTCCCTTTGTCTACACACTCATTGAAATCGGCTTTAATATTGCAAAAGTTCAAGCAATTAGGGCAAAAATTACCGAGTAAAAAAAAATCAAAAGGCCAATGTCTATCTACCTTGCACATTTCAGAAAATTCAGATCAGATAACGAAACTGGGTCCAGCAACATTTATAAGCAATTTAAAAATTTTACCCTCACAGTTTCCATTCACCACAAATATTCTCGTTACAACGAATCATTTTAAATACAAAAATACCAGTTGCAGCCTTTTGTTTATCTATTAATATATGTATACGGATAAAGTTATGAAAGGCAGCAGGATCACCAGGGTGGGGAGTCCATGTCATCTGAAACAAATGCTAAGCATAGATCTAGAAAGCGACAGATAATCATGACATTAAAAAAACTCTCTTCTTTTCGACTTTTTTCGAACAAATTGACACATAAAACACCTTTTACTAGGATAACAATCCTGTCAAGTATGAGCTGGGTAAAATATATTAGAAAAGATGATGGAAATGTGAAAGTTTCCGTGCGTCAGGTGCAACAGCATTCGAACAGCTAACATGCCTCGTCAGGGTGGAAGCTAAAAAGTCCACGAAAATTTGATTTAAAACCTTTATTCGTTCCAACAAAGTTATTGAGATTTTGTTAAGGATTTAACTATCTACGACAACAGAGTTTGAATTTACAGCTCTTCTATTAATATATGCAAAGCAAACCATTGATAAAATTGCTTGCTATGATTGTTTGGATGTTTGTAAACGACAGGTAAGTAGTCTGTTTACTATATACTAGAATTTGTTTGGACAATAAACATTAACTTCAATTCCTGTCAGTTTGTATTTGTCCAATCAAATCCCAGTATGTATTGAAACTCCGCCTACCTATTGTTTGAAAACATCCAAGCAAACATAGCAAGCAAGTCAATCAATTTTTTTTTTTTTTGCATGCTTTTATAGAAGAGCTGTACTATATAATGCAAAGAAGCGTTTAAGTCTTTCGCCAAAAAATACTATCAATTTCTGTTTTTCCTATGTAAACTTCCGTACCATTTCCTTCCATTCATGATCATTAAATTGAACTGTAAAATATTTTTTGGTACCTTCTTAATTCCTTTATAAATCTTATGTAAACATAATAATGACAATAACTGTTGTGAGCACAAGATTCACTGCACACTTTTAAAGTTCTGCTTCATCAAACATTAAAATGTGAACTTAAGTTTTAAGACTTTTTTAATCGACACGATTATGATTTTTGTATATGAGAACATGATGGTTCATCTATTAGTTGAAAATGCGGCTTTGAACTAGCTTTCAGTATCTGCGAGCATTCGTTCAATAATGTGTGTCTTTGTGTTATTATTTCATGTGATAAATTGTTGTGTTGGTACACCAATGTAACAATGAAGGAGGTAATGAGGAGTGTTGGTTGGGTGGAAGTGGGGAGGGGTATGCGGAGCGCTAACAAACATGTCTATGCGGCATGGGCTTTGATCATTGTTGAAGCATCAATGTAAGGGGCATTTAATATCTTAATAAAACTATTCTTATTTTAGATACAATATATTGTTATCTGATATTGGACGACAGATGTTGCCCTTTTATGTAATTATGTAATACAAGTTACAATCATTTGAAAACACACATTAAACAGCCAAATGGATGCACAAGAGCTAAAATAGGAGTCATAGATCCTATTGGCAACAATTACCTCCTCAATTTTATTGATTTTGTAACATTTGTTTCAATTATGACCAACTTCTTATCCGAAATCACCAGCACCGTATCAGGACCCACCAGCACAATGACAGGACCCACCAGCACAGTATCAGGACATGAATAAATTGAGAAAATGCTGAATGTTAATAAATTGCCATGTTTTTACACAAAATAGTTTTGTCGTGTGGATTGCGGTGTAGAAAGCGGACTCTACGAGCATTTTTGTTTTATTTTTTCAGTGCTAGATTTTCTGAAAATGAGCATTTTTGTGTTACGCTTACAAAAACAGTTTAGAGAGTCAACTTTTAAATGGTTTACATATGAACATATAAGAAACAAAATTGAAAAATCTCAACTGTTTTCTTCCATTTTTTATGAGTGAAAACGTCAAAAATCATCATTTTCGTCTTTGTTTACATTTTTTTTTAAATTGACATTGTTGTGAATCTGTTTACTGTTATTATGAGAGAAAAAAAAAACCTATTTTTTTTAAATTAACTGTAATCTTATTTATTGGCCTGTTAATGGAACCCTTCTTGCCAAAATTGCGGGTTTGTTTGTTTGTTTTTTTTTTTTTGGGGGGGGGGATGGGGGATAAGTTAGAGCGAGGTTACAGTGAAAGTTTTAAGCTTGGAATAGTTTCCCGTAAGATTTATAAGTTGTATTTTAAAAGAAAAATATATCTTATAGCTATTAATAATCACTTGCTGTATCTGTAAGATTTTTGCAACATATTTTTTTTTGTCTGAACGGTTATCAGGTATTTTTTTCGAAAGTTCGATAGAACACTAAAATAAATTTCACTATTTTATGAAAGGGCAGACTAGAATATGTCAATTTCAAAAATAAAAATATCTCGTAGCTTCATACTACCAATCGAGTATAAAACAAGTATATAAGTTTGAAAAATAAATTATTAGATTAAACACCTACATTTAACTTTAAAAGGTCACAACAGTTTAAAACAATTCAAATCTACACACACAAAAAAACTGGCATAGTTTCAACTGGTTATCAACCCGAATCGCTATAAGATCATATCTAAGCTCACCTGTGTCGAGGGGTCGTGTGAGGTTCATGTATTGTCTTGGCGTCCGCAATTACAAAAAGATCTTTTCTGAAATTACTAAATTGAGAAAATGCTGAATTTTAATAAATTGCCATGTTTTTTTCAAAAATAGTTTTGTCGTGTGGATTGCGGTGTAGAAAACGGACTCTACGAGCATTTTTGTTTTATTTTTTCAGTGCTAGATTTTCTGAAAATGAGCATTTTTGTGTTACACTCACTAAAACAGTTTAGAGAGTCAACTTTTTAATGGTTTACATATAAACATATAAGAAACAAAATTGAAAAATCTCAACTGTTTTCTTCCATTTTTTATGAGTGAAAACGTCAAAAATCATCATTTTCGTCTTTGTTTACATTTTTTCATTGATCACCAGCACCCGTCAGGACCGAATCACTAGCACAGAACGTTCTCTCGCAGGACAACCATACCCACCGTGATTTGCATCCAATGTTAAAGGTTACCAAGTACAATAAGCAATAACGATGTTACTTCAGGCTTTCAAATAACCATTTTATAAGAAAACAATAAGACATTTAGTGTATAAACGTTTCGTTTCTACGAGCTGTACATTTCATACATAAAGGCGTCAGTAGTATACCGCTCTTCGAAATTTATAAATCGATTGAGAAAAAAACAACAAATATGGGTTACAAACTAAAACTGTGGAAAATACATTAGCTCAAAACTGTCCGACCATCTGTTCAAAATAAAAGACGAAATAATTCTTGATTCAATTATATATATAGCTTCAAAGTGTATTTTGACCTTGTCCTTGTGATATTTAAAGGTAAACATGTCCTGAGTTGAATGATAGTAGTCTCAAATATCAACCACTTTCGATTTTCATGTTTGGTATCGCATCATATATTTGATTATTCATCGTGACGTTGGGGATTTTTAAATAATCCCATTTTTTGTTTCTTCAACTGCAATTCATTTTCCATTTAGATGATTTGAGATGTTTGTTGTTATAATGAAGATAATGCAATTTGAAATTTTGCGAATGAAGGCATCCTTTTTTTGCTGTATCAAAAACAGATGTCCACCTGCAATATTTTGAAATTGAAGAGTTTTTTGTTTTTTTTAAATAACCAAAACCATTTAATGAAAAAGAGATAATGTTTCATCTTATTTAATTCACATTGATTCTTTTTTAAGTTTCATAAGTTGTATTATAGTTATCAAAGGTACCAGGATTATAATTTAGTACTCCAGACGCGCGTTTCGTCTAAATAATACTCATCAATGACGCTCATATCAAAATATTTATAGAGCCAAACAGTTGAATTTGCACAGTTTCTTCAGTTGAAATTGCATCCTTTTTCGAATCTTTGCCAAATGAGGTCATTTGGTTTTTCAAAATGAACGTCTAGATGCGCTCTTCTAAAAAAAAAATTAAACCCGTTTTTCATTCCAGTTGGAGGGTTTTGGATGATTTAGTGCAAAGACATAAAATTTCTCAGATGTTACATATCAAAATCATTAAGCGTACATTTAAAATATCAAAGTGACTTAAGGTGGATAGGGTCATTCAGACTGAAACGTGAAAGGTTTCAGATGGTATCCCATTATTTTTTATTCTAAATAAATAATGAAAACAACACGTGTCTAATAAATGTTTTCGAAGCACAAGCTCTTCTTGATTTACCTTCATCTAATGAGAATATTTGAAGCCAAAGGATGTATAAAATCGAAACAGTTGCAGAGCTTTGTTATCACAAATGGCCAAATAATGTAGATTCGGACTATGTATAAAAAAGAAGATGTGGTATGATTGCCAATGAGACAACTGTCCACAAGAGACCAAAATGACACAGACGTCAACAACTATACGGTCGTTTTTCTAAATAGTAGTCTCTATTTGTATACTATGGTACCATATTAATCGTTATTTCTCGTATATGAAGCACCCTATTATCATCTACTATATGAAACCTGCATGTAACACAGCATTATTCTCTATATTAAATTGTATACCAATCCTTTACACTATGTTCTTCACAGATTAACACCCTTTGATTATACATTGTATATTCTTTCTATAAAGCAATTCATTATTCCATATTTCTTATTGCAGCATCTCAATATTTTGTATCTTCTATTTTATAGCAATTCGTTATTTTTCATTCCTGATATTGTATCATTTTCATATTTTTTTGTATATGATCGCACCCCATTATTCTCTATTCATTGTATTGTCGAACCCAATATTTACTATTCTGTGTATTGTCGCATCCCATTATTTTCTATTCTTTGTAATGTCGCATCCCATTATTTTCTATTCTTTGTAATGTCGCACCCCATTATTTACTTTTCTGTGTATTGTCGCACCCCATTATTTTCTATTCTTTGTAATGTCGCACCCCATTATTTTCTATTCTTTGTATTGTCGCACCCCATTATTTTCTATTCAGTGTATTGTTTAACCCCATTATTCTCTGTTCAGTGTATTGTTTAACCCCATTATTCTCTGTTCATTGTATTGGCGAAACCCATTATTCGCTATTTGTTGTATTGTCGCATCCCATTATTCTTTAATGCAAACCTATTTAAACACTTAGACTATGTCTTAAGGTAGATCGGGTGTTTAAATTTTCGCGCCGTCTGCGCATAAAGTTGCACATTGATATCGTTAGTCATGTACATTGTCGTAAATTGCAATAACAATAAAATTTGATCATTTTATTTTTATTTTTATTTTAAATACGTTGAAAATGAGTTAAATAACAATTTACTGCAATTTCAAAACTTATTAAAGGTTATTGTCATTGTCGAAATAGTACTTCCGTTCTAAAAATATGGAGCATGTTCTTGACGTCGGAGAAGACTGAAGAGAGAATAACTCATAATAATCGAACACGTGAACTGCTTTTCATGAATACTGTAATGCAGATCGAAATTATAGATAACGATCTTAATTTTGGTAGCTTTTGAAGCAGTTTCACCCTTGTCTTATGTGAGAAAATATCCGGCAAATATGCGAAAGGTGGATGTAAACAAATCATGAAAAGGGGGAAAACTAAAACATTGTAAGTAAGTAATAATGAATTGAATATAAATGCCCAAAGAGCGATTCACGACCCCTGAAAATAATTTGTAAGCTTAAAATTAGCGGAAGTAATTTCAAAACAATATCTGTGAGGGGGAGGACAGGGGGTACCCTTATCCCTTCTCCCACCCCTCTTCTCCTTTCTCCTTTCTCCCATTAGAATAAAACATCTCCTTTTGAGATATTTTTTCTTGAAATATTAGAAAAATTTTTAAAAGGAGAGATATTTTATTTTTTCTCCTTTCTCCAACTTTTTCATCTTTCTCCCAGCCTTCCTCTCCTTTCTCCTACCCCCTTTCTCCTTTCTCCCACTCCCTTTCTCCTTTCTCCTACCCCCTTTCTCCCTGTCTCCCTTACCCCTGTCCTCCCCCTCATCTGTGGTGAACAACAAACCAGTGCCCCCCTCTTTTTTAGGCTGAAATATACATGTAACCACAGACAATGCATAGGCATAGCTCATGATACTTCTATCATTCATGTAATTGATTTGAAAATTTGTGGACCTAAGAGTTCAGGTGTGTATAGGTCATCTACATAGGGGTCGGACAAAACAGCCGTTAGACGTCAAGAGTAATAATCTCAGAGTAATCTCGGACTAATATAATATATGCAAACCCAATTTTCTTGTTGTAAACCTATAATATTTGAATGCGAATGCTGGTGATTTTGTTTAGCATGCACACTTAAAATTTAGAACATTTTCTGTCTAAACTGTTTAAATTATTTCAAAAAAAGATGAATCATTTTACAAAACTAACTTTCTTACTGAGTCTGATGCATGATGGTCTGGATGGAGTGTCCTTCATTTCTCTCTTATCTAATTCTTTATACCATTTATCTCTATTAAACTTGTCTTTCTTCATTTTTCTTTGTTTCTTATAATTTAACACCCCATTATTCTTCATTGTTATGTCTATTTTCTTTATTTACAAATCTTTGTGCATATAACATGCATTTATTATTATTCTCTATTCTTTAAAACTTTTCCTGATCCTCCTATAATGTATTTCATCCTAATTTTTACTACCTAACAGCAAAACCGGTCTTGTCATAAAATGATTATTTTTTTTAATTTTAAAAGCTTATTAGGCCTCTGTTCATCATATTGCTGTTAACTGATCCGCACAGTTATTTTCTTTAATATGTTAAAGACAATAAATGAAAACTTATTAAAATTTAACCTACATTAACATTGCATCTACAGTAGGTGTTAAATTCTCTTGACAGCTTCAGACATACTAATTTTTAACCTTTTTCCAGCTGATCCATTCATGACCAGAAGTTTTTTTTACAGTGTACATGTAATTTCAACCTCTTTAAATACAAAATGTACTTCCTCTTTAAGGCATAATTTTTTAAAAGGTGTATGAACTAAAATGGCAAGATATGTAAAGTTCACACTAGAGTCTATATTTGTAAACAAAGTAAAATCAAAGGATAATAACTATGTTCCTATCTAATAGGATAGTAGGACTTAACGGAATTTAACCAACTTAGTGTGACCAGAGCTTACTAAATTAAAAGCCTGTGAACCAGATCTCAGTGCAATAAGATATTATAGACAAAATGACTACTTTTATATTCAACTTTGGAACTGAAGAATTTCAACTATCAACATTTTTTGGGGCTTTCAACATTTAAATATTAAATATATTTTAAATTGCCTAATATTAAATGTGTCATGTTTTTAAAGCAATAAACTACTTATTTGATGTACCAGACATGTCGGTTGTCGGGGTCGGGGGAGGGGCTTGTATGAAAATTTAATACTTTCATGAAGTGCTTTTGTTAAATACATAATCCTCCCACATTTACAAAATGTATTTTAAAAAGAAAGGAAATTACAAATAGCATAACATATTACATGTAATAGTTTTATAGTTAGTATTAAAAAGTCTTATGCCAAAAAAACACTTGAAATAATTCAGGGTCAATTTAGACCCTAGCTCATACATTGAATTTATATTTTAAAAATGCATACTGCATCCGTAGCTATTAAAATTTGCTTTTTTTGTTTTGCTCATTTCTATTGCATGTTATTTTAGTCTCAATAGGCATGTATTTGAACCACTAACTATCCTACAGTCATTGACAAAGGAAGATAAAATATGAAATACAGCAGTTACAAAAGATTTTGTAAAATGCACATTTACTGAAATCTTTAATTTTATGACGGATTTTTATGCACATACAAATCTTGTCAAATTTTTCTTGGTTCATAAAAATTGTTAGACAAGGATCCTGACTATTCTTTCAAATCATTTTGCACATTTTTCTGTGATAATCTACTTTTTGCTAGATTAAGAATAATACAAATTGATAAAAGCCTTCCCATATGTTGTACCATTACATCACTGTCTCAGGTTAAGGGGAAGGGTTGGCACCTTCAAACATTAACCCCACCACATTATGTATGTTCCTGTCCCAAGTCATGAACCTGTAATTCAGTGGTTGTCTTTTGTTGCTGTGTCACATTAGCAATCAATTAGCATACCACATCTTCCTTTTATATTGAAACACAAATATTGACACATAAAAATCTGTCAGATAGAAAGTCAGAATGCGACTTATGGATAAAAACTTAGCAGACTTTCAGCTCACACTTATCATAAGTTAACACAATCATGGTTAACATTTAAGCACAATAAAATGTTCGTCATGATTGTATTCTCTTTGCAGCAGAATAAATATTAATAAAAAAAATGACAAAGATATACTTAGAGGTATAGGGGGAGGGTTGATATCTCACAAACATGTTTAATTATAACCCAGCCGCATTTTTGCGCCTGTCCCAAGTCAGGAGCCTCTGGCCTTTGTTAGTTTTGTATTATTTTAATTTTAGTTTCTTGTTTACAATTTGGAAATTAGTATGGCGTTCATTTTCACTGGACTAGTATATATTTGTTGAGGGGCCAGCTGAAGGACGCTTCCGGGTGCGGGAATGTCTCGCTACATTGAAGACCTGTTGGTGACCCTCTGCTGTTGTTTTTTTTATTTGGTCGGGTTGTTGTCTCTTTGACACATTCCCCATTTCCATTCTCAATTTTATTTAACTATACGTGTTTTACTACAGTATAGTTCACTTTTCCTGGATAGAATTAATAAAGTCATATTAATTAAAATCAGGCTATGCTGAAAAATAAATTCAAACTGACAAATAGTCAGGATAGTTCTTGTATCAGCTGTCTTGTATAATGTTTTTACCCTAATTAGTAAAATGATATTTGGTACAACAATTTCTTCTTTAGACAATGAATGTACTTATAACTTGAAAGCCAATTTGAGCAGGTACATGTAGCATTAAACAGAGAAACTATGTGGCAAACCAGTTAAAAAGGGCATTTGGATGGAGAGTTGTCTCATTGGCACTCATACCACATCTCCTTATATCTATTATTCAGGATCCATAAGAATTTAAAAAATATATACAAACATACATCATGGGAAGTGAAAGTTAGTGCTTCCTGAGGTTAGAATCCCTACTTTTTTGACAATCAGTGCTTTTGAATGGGGACATATGGTTAAAACACCCCTTTAAAAATGGCTGGATCAGCCCTATGGAAAAAAAATAACAATATCATCTGTAACATTTGATCTGCCTGATGATATTTCATCCGGATAGAATTTTGCTTATCATAACCATCTATCTATGGAAGACTTCTGACAAGCCATGTTTGTTAAAGTGTAAAAAAGAGAATGTAATGTATTGAGACTACCTTAAGATTATTGTTATCAATGGTGGAAACACTAAAATTAAATTAAAAAAAGAAGTGAAGTTGCATATATACATGTATGAGATATGTCAATTATAACAATTGACAATTGTAGAAATGGTTTTGCCCATACTTTAATAAGGCCTTTAGTTTTCTTGTTTGAATTGTTTTACATTTTTATTTCGATGCCTTTTATAGCTGACTATGCAGTATGGGCTTTGCTTTTTGTTGAAGACCTTACAGTGACCTATAGTTGTTAATTTCTGTGTCATTTTGGTCTCTTGTGGAGAGTTGTCTAATTGGCAATCATACCACATCTTCTTTTTTATATGCCCGTTTACGTCCTCAGGACGTATTATGGTACATGTATACTGTTGTCTGTCCGTCAGTCGTCCACTTGTTGTACAATAACTTAAAAACGCTTCATCCAGTTTGTATGCAACTTTGGTGGATGGAATTAATATCTATTGACATGAGCTCCCTTTCGATGTTTATAAATTTTAGATTTTAGGTTTCCAAGTTGTGGGTTTTTTATTCATTAAATTTTAATTTTATACAAATACAATACAAGTTCTAGCTTCATATGTACAAATAAAGGCAACAGTAGTATACCGCTGTTCAAAACTCATAAATCCATGGACAAAAAAACAAAATCGGGATAACAAACTAAAACCGAGGGAAACGCATTAAATATAAGAGGAGAACAACGACATAACACTAAAATGTAACACACATAGACAAAATCCCACGAGAATAATATATATATAACATCAAAACCAAATACATGAGTTTGGGATAGACAAGTACCGTGACACGTCTTATCGCAATGTGAATTTACACTCAAAAATAAGAGAAAACAAACGACACAACGTTATAATGTAATACACACAGAAACGAACTATAATATAACAATGACCATATTCCTGACTTGGTACAGGGCATTTTTAAAGGAAAAAATGGTGGGTTGAACCTGGTTTTGTGGCATGCCAAACCTCGCACTTTTATGGCCACGTGAAATATAACATCAAAATGACAACACAGGACTACAATATAAATAAATTGGAGAACACAATTAACAAAGAATCACACGAACAACAGCCAACAAAAGGCAACAAGTTCAAAATTTTAATACGCCAGAAGTGTATATTGTTCACACAAGACCTATGTGTGATGCACAGATACAAAAGTTTGAAAACCGAAACGAGTACAAAGTTGAACAGCATCGAGGACCAAAAGATCAAAAAGGTTGTGCCAAAAACGGCAAGGGTTTTCTGTTAAGTTACCAGAAAATCCCTATAATGTAGAGTAATTTATACTTTTGCAAACAGTAAATTTAATAAAATGAATATTCAAAAGATGAACATGATAAAGCTGAAGTATTAACTAATTACAGGAAACAACTGAAATACATTTACATAACCAGACATTTGAAACACAAAAGTAGACACATCCGAATACGTTTAAACCTCTACGTCAAGTGACGTCCTATTTGAAACTGAAAAATGACGAAAAAATGACGTCATTTGAATTAGTAAAACAGAGCATAAAAAAATGAAAAATGACGTCACATAAGAATGAATAAGATAGAATTAGGATTAATTTAAGATTATATATTTGAACTAAATACTGATATTGCATTTAATAACAAAGCACATTTTAATTCTTATTTATATAAAACTGAGGTAGCAATTAACTATATCATAAAACTATGTCCGGTTTTCTATGAATCTATCTTCAAACGTAAAATATCGTACTGATTACTTTGAACGAAATCAAATCTTATAAATGAAGACGGTGATTAATTTTCTTTACCATAACACATACATATAATAGAAAAGACGTCAACACATTTGACAAAATCCGATGAGAATTACAAATATAACATTAAACATTTAAACTAAATACATAAATTTGGGTTGGATAAGTACCGTACCACGTCTTATAGTAATGCGAGTTCACACTCGGCAAAACAGTCACAATCGGGAATAAGTCACGTTTGGTAATTAAAAGATTAGACGACATTATGACAAAACACAATCTACCATGTGGTAAAAATGTCCTTAGCTAGTTTGGTCAACGAAACATCGTATGGATCCACCAAATCGTGATGGTGTCCATAAAATTTACGGAGTGTCAATTTTAATCTGTCCTCCTCATAACTTTGTTGGAGCAGTTTCTGCGTAAGGAGCACACTCCTGTATATGAAGTCCGTATAGTGTGAACAAGCACGAGAATAACGTATCAATTGTGATATGTAAACACCATACGAAGGGGCAGAGGGTATGTTACTGCTGAGAAATGGGAAATTGATAATTGGGAAGTTGAAATCGTCCCGTTAATCATAGATTTTCGTTTGAAGTCGTCCATCTACGTCAATATTGAGGAAAAGATCAAGGTATGAAGCAGTCTTTCTAGTATCAGTGGTATCCTTAATTTCAAGTTCACAGTTGATATATGAGATGTAAGTATTGGCTGAAATATGGGTTATTCAATGATAGAACATCATCAATATATCGGAAAGTAAAATTAAAGAATTTCGCAAGGTGCTTTTTCTTTTTGTCTTTTAGAAGGTTCTGAATGAATTCTGCTTCATACGAGTACAAAAACAAATCAGCCAGCAGGGGTGCACAATTAGTACCCATTGGAATACCGACTGTCTGTTGAAATATAAATCCTCCAAACTCAACAAATACAAAATATCAATTATTGACCTTTGGTTCAGAGGTCAAGTCACACTGCAGTCGTTATAGCAGACGACCTACCCTCCTTTGATTTTACACGTACTTAACAAACTTCATATTAATCTGTATAACAATGAAAACAAATGTTTTGACATCCAATCAATCATGCATACTAGAAATGTCAATTATTTAACCTTGAAGCCAAAGGTCAAGGCTAAATTACTAGCTTCCCTGATGGTATACAACAAGCTGTCCCGTTGGTTTTACAAAAACACACAAAACATCATCGATTTATCTCAAAAGACAAAAATATTACGGCTCGGACAATTAACTACAAGTTCATAATATAACACTTAGATAGTTTTCAATAATTTGACCTTGAGGTCAAAGGTCAAGTAAAAAAAGCGGACTCGGTGGTACATAACTCACCCTCTTAATATTAAACACTAGCATACCAAATACTATTGCTGTATCTAAAGAATCAAATTAAAATCTGAACAAGAAAAAAATAATATTTTCAAATTTTTTCAATTCATGAATTTAAAGTTAACTCCCTTTTTTATCTATTTTCTTGTCAAAATTAGCTTGTATCTTTCTTATATGGACGGTGACCTACCATTTTTTTATCTTAACTTTTAAATTAATGTTTGGAGAATTCAAAAACACAAAATAAGGAAGTTCTATGGATCAGAAATACAACTTTTGATTCAAATAATGTATCAAATAACGTTTTTTCCTTCATAGTCTATACGAAATTTGTGTCAAAATGTTCATTTTGCCTTAAATTTTCAAATCAAAATTTTGAGCTTGGAACACTGGTGACCCCACTTTTTTATTTGATAATTTCAGAGTATATATCACTAATAAGTTTTCCTGAAAAAATATAAAAAATCTATGGATAAAAAATTAGACCCCCCATCTACCTTAAAACATTATTATTTACTGTAAATGTATGTATCTGTACTATCTTTCTCAAACAATATAAATGTATAAACGGTTACAGTAAGTTTGATAACTTCTCCATTTAATGAGACTATCCGTATTTGCAATGGATGATGATGTCATGCAGGGTACATTATATCAATTATAAATTCATGATTATTTTTAATTGATTAAATATAAAAAAAAAAATATGTGGTTTGATTGCAAATGAGACAATATCCACAAGAGACCAAATGACAGAAATGTATTATGCAGTTAATGCGTACATTTTTACGAATTAGCTTTCAATATTGCACAAACATGTAATAATGAAAGAAAAACGTATGAATTGCCTGTTTTCGAACTTAATAAATAATTATAAAAGTACATTGCTTTTATAAATCCTATATCAAGAATTTTTTCAACAAAATATAGTTTATCAGTTGTAATATATTTTAGATGGTACAATTAAATCGCATCACGTCAACACACACATTTTTGTTTAATGCATGCACGTTCTGACGTATTGGTCACTGAAAACAGCCTACTTAAATCGCCTTTTGCATTTTAAGACGGTAAATGTTTTTGTTCAAGTTTCTTTTAGAACTTTTTTAACACAAGTTGTCTTATATTCTGCATTGGTAATTAAAACCATTGACCCAAATACGCTAGCAGTATGGCTAATGCATATATATGTCATCTCAATTTACATTTTCGAATGTCCTCTGTTGAATATACTTATTATTAACATCATAGTCTGTGTTACGTTCCCAAGCTTGTCCGATTGTGTCAATAGTGTGTATAATAAATGTGTTGTGGTACTCATTCTTGCATTCTCATTATCTGTTATTTTTCCTTTAAATGTTTCCTTTAAATTAATGAATGTCCTTGTAACCATTCTTTTGGTAAAAGTTTGAAATACGAGATAACTCCAAAATTGGGCTTCACCGCATGTACAATGTAATGTGTCGTTTAAAATCCATACGTTCTTCTTTCGTGCCATTCATTTTCAAGTTCAAGAAGTGTAGTAGTGATCAATTATTTCCACTGCCGACATATCTATTAAACATAAATATAAATATTTAAAATATGAAGTTTTGTATGATATTCAGGGAAACAATCTCCATCACTGATTAATTGCATGTAATTAACAAAATGTAGGTCATCGTGTGGGCTTCCATATACTTAGTAGTTAATCAACAATTATAGGACATAAATATATAAGTTCATGTTTTCCATTCACCTCAACTGTACACCTGTTTATAGCACCAACAAGCAATGTAAAAACTCGGTATATTCTAAAGAGGACATTTACACATGAATGTTTAAATAAATGTGTTCAATGATGTCTTTTTGTTTACATGTCTGTGAATTTCAAGATACCAGGATTTACAAGCAAACACATAGAAGACCTGATAAATAATCGTATAGAAAAAAATATGAAAGAGGGGCGAAAGATACGAAATTGACATTTCAACCCATAGATAATAAATAAACGAACAACGCCATGACTTACAAAGAAATAAACAAACGAAAGTAAGTACACAAAAGTACACAAAATACAACATTTTTTAAGGATAACGATTATGAATTGTACGCATGGGTAAGACATCATACGACACTAAGATATTTTTGGAATATCAAAAGTTTCTATTTTCACTAATCTGAACATGCACTTTAAATAAGCAATACTTACAATGTAGGATATATTCAACAGAAAGTTAATTAAAAAACTGTAAGTCCGGTACGTTAAGCAAAACCTTCAAATAAAAAAAAAATGTCTTTGTTCAAAATACTGGTACCAGGATTTACGTAAACACTTGTCTGTATTTATATTGTATGTTTCTCTGTACACTTGTATCTTGTTTTTAGAGAATAAAGTATCTATCTATCTATATATCTATCTATCTATTTATCTATATTCATATAATTAAAAAAAAATGTACTGATTCTGTTTCGTCGTTGGATACTCTATATTTTAATTGTGTGTATAATATACTTTATTATTTTGTAGACAAGTGTTTGTGCAATGTGATATACTTTGTAAAGTCTAGTCTGCGGATAAAAAGCTGTTATGTTGTTGATCCACACTTGCAATTATCAAATGTGCGCGAAAAACAATAAGAAAAAAGTGTGTTCAGTTTAACTGTGGATATAAGACTATATGGTATGAGTGCTAGTAACACAAATCACCATCAAAGCTACAATTTGTAAAAAATATGTGTATATTTAAAAAAAAAAAAAAATTTAAATAACAATAATTTGGTTATGCATATGTACTTTTAAACATTGCTGTGCTAGTTTCTATAACACGTTTTGAATTACTCACCTGTGAATACAAGAAGAGTTAATTAAGTTCATGTTTGTAAAAACCTCATATATATATATATACATTAATTTTACTCATGTCCTTAAGGAAAAAAAGAAATATGATTATATCAAATTAATAAAACATATGTTTGTTTAAAATCATTATATTAACATGTGCAAATTTAAAAATATGTATAATCAAATATCAATAATTCATCAGATGACGTTCTTTGATTTGCAAACCATTCTTAATGGGGTGTATATTTTGTTTGCAGGAAAATATTATTCGATAAAAAAGAAAGTGGATACAGGTTTTATTTCAAATATGACCTTATCAAATAAGTCAAACCAAACATTAAAAACGTATAACACAACTTGACATATAAGATTGATGTTAACTTGAATTAGGTATCTAGAAAACATCTTAACTTTATTGTAGCATTCCACTTATGTTCATTGTCAATGCCCTCGAAATTAGATTTACGAAAGAACAAAGATCTGCAGTCTATTTTATTTATTATTATTGTTTCCCTTTTTTACCGGAAATTGATTCACATCACCGTGTAGGTACACAAAGTAGCATATGTTTATTCGGTTGTACTTTTAAGTTGGCTAGGTTGTTTTGTTCATTGATTACTCATATATGGTCTTGAAGTCATAAAACTTTGACCTAATTTTCCTTTGTACTCATACTCCAAAATTAACCAATCAAAATGTTGGATTTTAGGTTTGGAGCCTGATTTTTGTGCTTCGAGCACTGAGCAAAGTTTTATGACTTCAACCCCTGATGTCTGAGTTTTGAGCGTGAATAAATGACTGCTCCCTCATATTCTGGACATCCATTACAACGAATATTGATTGTATTTAATTGAAACATAGAAATCCCGAATTTTTAATGTTTAACGAACTACAAATTTTCTATAGGATTGTATGCAGACTTACCATTTACGTCAAATTAGATATCCTTAAAAATGCAAGGTTTCCTCATTCCACGAACATTGGTAACAACCAAAGTGCATATAATACACGAAGCTAGATACTAGTGTTAGTTAACGTTGACAATCTTTTAACGTAATGCGAATTAATAGCTATGAGATAATATTGATCATATATTACTCAATTTATTTCACTTGTTTGGGCGGAGTTCAACTGGTTCGCTCATAATAAACCAGTCCATCTATAGATAGGTGTTTTAGAATAAACTCATCAATGAATCGTCCAGTCATTCTTTTGTAAATTCATTTGATGACACTGATAGGTGATTAGAAATCAGTTATATTTATAACGGCAATCATCCTTATAACACACAATTTCAATTAGACTGTCCTTATGCAAATTACAACGAAAGCTCCGCCCGATCAGTTGAAATAACATTGGTAATAGTTGCAAAGCACAAGCAGTACATAACTATTACCCAATATTGTGACATTGACTCATACAAAAACGGTGGACATCATTAGCTAATGACAGATAAAAGTTGCAGATAAAATTGTATAAATAATATAAATATATTATATGCATTATATATTTAGGTCAATAATTCAAACATTTGATGCAAACATTATTATAATATATTCATCTTAATATAGGGGCAATATACATTGTGGGTATGCATGTGGTTGTTTAATTTACCATGTTTACTAATATACAATTAAACATTGTATTCCTCAATCGTAAGACATCAATAATTATACATAATAAATGTCATATTATCAAATTAAAAGAATTACTCAACCATATATGAATTGATTCGTTAAAACAAGTTTTTCACCCATTTGATGTATGGTACTGGTAATCTTATCAGTAAAATATTTGATTTATTGTCTGGATAAATATCGACAAATGCATGTAAAACATGTACATGTATCATCCTTCAATGGATTTTTGGAACTTTCAAATATGAAATGAAAGATGACTTTTAGTCTATTGTTTAGGCTTTTTATATCCACTAAACAGTGAAACGTTTTGCATATAGATTTTTAAAACGCGAATTATTTTGATAGATGTTATGTTGATCATTTGCAATTAGTGAAATTGAATTTTGTGTAAAAAAATGGTATCGTATATGTCAGATAATTTGTTTTAACCCTTTTTCCAATACGTTGATTCTTACCATAATAAAACAGTACACTATTGATTCCAGCTGTGTCTTTGTGTATGACCTCTGTCATTGTAATTGATGTTACTGTGACCTTCAATATTTGGTTACCATTTGAGCAATATATTTTGCTACCATACACATTAATGCCTATGTTTGTTCTAGTTTTATTCGTGCTGACAACTTTGATAGCATTTGTTCCATTGAGATCAGAGGATTCTAAATCACCTTTTTGATATTCCATCCAATACAAACGATTCTTATCAGCATCTGAAATAGCAATGGTGTTCTTGGATAAACTAACATCAGTTTTGATAGTTGAATATTTCAATATGGTGTCACATGGCATTCATAAAATTAAGAATGGAAATTGGGAATGTGTCAAAGAAACAGACAACAACCGAAGGCCACCAATTGGTTTTAAATGCAGCTGGGAGCTTCCGCACACAGCGGCATCCTTCAGCTGTCCCCTTAACAATTATGTATACACGTTCAGTAATAATGGACGCCATTCTAAAACGAATAATAAACAAGAAAATGAAACAACATGTACAAGACTAAGCTTTGGATTTCAAATATTTTGGCAAAGAACATCACTGAAGAAACATATATTGTCGAAATGCGCAACTGGTGCAAGAAAATTGGTACCTTTAATTTTATTAACAAATGCCGTTATTATCATGATTATATTGAAAGGCAAAAAACACACTTATTGCTTCACGTTTTACAAACGATTTTACTCTGTTTATTGGTTATTACATGTAATACATAACACAATGATATAACTACACACATAGTATTAGGTATAGGTATAATGATAAAGACACAGCTTAAATGTTGACGACTGTTGGGTGCAACAACGATTTTTGAATATAGTTTCGCAGTAAATTACAGTAACAACTATAGTTTTTCAAATCGAATGTTACGACAAAGGTTGAAATTGATCTTTTTTTCAAGGAATCAACACCGGTCTTACATCATTAAAAACTGCACGAAAGTTGCTTCTAAAAAAAATACTCGAAATTGATTAGTAATCAATCTCTGGCTTTAGCTTAACAAGTGTTTTAACATTAATTTTGGATTTCTATTGAATGATACTACAAAACTGAAATTATAACTTGATAATAAATATCTACATAATTACTACCAGCTCTACCAAAAGTAGGAATATCCTAAATGAGATTTACAGCATATTTGTTGATAGCTAAGATTCAAAGAGTTGTACATCGATATGAACTTTGTAATATATTAGTATGCTATAGATGACTTTTGGCTATTTCTCGCTTTTTTACACTATCATTGTCCTTTTGAACCTCCATTTTTTATGGAAAATACTCTTTTGTAAGAGAATAAAAGCTTGATAATAGCTCAACTTTTATTGTTTAACATTAGTTGCTCCCAATTCATAAATACTTGCCTAAGGAGAAAGTAAAATCGTAAGCATACTGAAAAATTCAAAACGGAATATCTCTAATTAATTGGAAATGTACTTTCAAACGCGATTGTAGTACTAGGGTAAGGCGTATTTTCGTCACCTTCCATAAACATGAACTAATTTCAAACGAATGGTAACATAACACCTCTATACTCTTCTTCCATAACATGTTCATAATACATTGTTATGTATTCTTTTCGTTGTTTTACTAAATCCAAGGATCATAACTTGAACTGGAACTGTAACTTGTTTAGTTAAGACTATATACCTATTATCAAATCAATATCTTGAAGAGTGAAAACAAAATGTGGACAACTGATTAGTTTCGTGATTTTTTTAAGTCAAAGAACCATAACTCTGCACAAAATTAAGTAATAAAAATTTGTAATTTTAAAAACAAAAAACCTACTTATAACAGTAGCCAAACTATAAATTATCCAATTGGCCTGGAAATTTCCTAAAAATATTTATTTACCTAAACATCACTTAAAATCCCTTTTGCATTTGCTCTAACTGTTTATGAGATATAAGCCAAAAGCTACATGTGACCCTTATGTTTTTGTTTTAGCAACAGTTGTCATGTTTGTTGATAGTGTTTGATTAAGTGTCAGTGTAGAAAAATGTTAATGTAGGCAAATATGTTGAACAAATTGTGTTAAATTGTTTTTAAAAGGCAATAGCTTCTTAAGAGATCAATTGGCTATTTCGGTTGTTTTCACTTTTTTGAAGAACTTGCAATGTACTTTGCTAAAGATTGTTGCTGTTTGTAATTTATCTTGATCTTCAAACATATTCATGATAATAACCAAAAACTGGATAATTTCTTTTGAGTTAACATATATATGTGGCAGCAACCCAACATTCTGTCTCTACATTTCAGGTCTGATAAACAGACGACGATGACGACAGAATACCGACGACAACAAGCCAAGTGATGGTATGAGCTCACATGGGAACCTTCGGACCCAGTGAGCTTAACAATGATGACAGAAAGTTTTAAAACTTAGTCATCTATATCTACCTACAATTTCCAGAGTTCTCTTTTCAAATCGCGGTTATTAATCATCGGAACGACACATGTTATATTTGACCTACCGAATTAGACTATTTACCGGATTTGTAATCACATAAGCAACACGACGGGTGCCGCATGTGGAGCAGGATCTGCTTACCCTTTCCGGAGCACCTGAGATCACCCCTAGTTTTTGGTGGGGTTCGTGTTGTTTATTCTTTAGTTTTCTATGTTGTGTCATGTGTACTATTGTTTTTCTGTATGTCGTTTTCATTTTTAGCCATGGCGTTGTCAGTTTGTTTTAGATTTACGAGTTTGACTGTCCCTTAGGTATCTTTCGTCCCTCTTTTATACCCATGTCGTCTTATTCTTTTAACACAAATTATTGTGTGTACATACCTATACCCAAACCAGTTACATCGACCGACTCTTTGACAGTCTGCTTTTCACCACTTGTTAATCTATATCTTCTTATTTTGTTTGTCTTGGTACTATAATACAGCCAGCTGCAATCACATAGTAAAAGGGAATAAAATCAAACATGAAAGAGTTATGAATTGATGGTGTTAGTCGACATCAGATCAGATGTTGGCATATTCTTTAAAAGGAACATTATGTCGCTTTGCTTCCATCTCATGAACACATTTAATTATTTTACAAATATGCTTATAACGTCGATATGTTTTCCATTTTTTTTCGTCATCGTTAAGTCAATATCACGTTGGTACCCTTTGGTGATATTCATCAGCGCATCTTTCATGTTTATTCGGTGGCATTACCATAAAAAACAACATATGTGAACCTAATTAATGATCTTAGATCCAAGTAAAACCCTTTACTATCAGTGTATTTCAAAAGTTATCAGAGTTGGTTGACTTTTATGCAATATCTGTCTCATATATGATAACGGATACTTTCACGTTACCTTTCCACGATTGTGACTTAACGAATAAAACGTTTAATTGGATGTGTACTTACATGAGCAACGAGACCGGTGCAACATGTGGAGCAGGTTATGTTAGCCCTTTCAGAGCACCCCAGTTTTGGTTGGCTTAATAACTTCCGTAATACATAGATACCCCTCATTTAAATTCAAATCGTCACCTCAGACACGAGTATAGCGAACACATTGTGATGTAAATCTACTATTTGACGGACCTCCCAAAAAAATTAAACAATCGTCCCTTTAGTAGTATTGTTTTGTTAAGACTTCTCAATGTAAACAAAATATATATCACTATCTCGAAAAAGACAGTTTTGCTGTTAAAGTATACCTGTTTACAAAATCTAATGTAATCGCATATAGTTGATCATCTTGAAGAATGAGTATCTTATTTGTTCCATCATAATTACACCTATATATCTTTTGTTGGTATATTTCTGTCCAATACACTTGATTCAATAACGGATCAATAACCAGAGCTATTGGTTCCCTTGCAGCTGCTACGGGTATTGTGCTGTAAGCTGTATCTGATGGATAACGAAATCTATGAAAAGTAAATAAACATTTTGTATAATATCACACTTCCGAGCGTCACTGTTGAGTCTTTTGTAGACGAAACGCGCGTCTGGCGTATATACAAAATTTAGTCCTGGTATCTATGATGAGTTAATTTACTACAACTGGGTCGATGCCACTGCTGGTGTAGATTTATTTCCCCGACGGTATCACCAGCCCAGTAGTCAGCACTTTAGTGATGACATGAATTATCATTGATATGGTTATTTTTATAAATTAACTGTAAACAAAATTTTAAATTTTTGAAATACTAAGGCTTTTCTTCCTCAGGCATAGATTATCTTAGCTGTATTTGGCAAAACTTTTAGGAATTTTGGTTATCAATGCTCTTCAACTTCGTACTTTTTTTTACCTTTTTAACTTTTTTTGATTTGAGCGTCACTGATGAGTCTTTTGTAGACGAAACGCGCGTCTGGCGAATATACAAAATTTAGTCCTGGTATCTATGATGAGTTTATTTCCGAACATGGAATAAATATATTCCGTGCGTTCGAAGCGCTTTTCAGGATTTCCTTCTTGAAATACCGTTAATTATTGCCAAAAAAGAAAAACATACAAAAAAAGTGCCTGTTTACGGAGTATATATCTCAAAATTGGTACGATATTATCGGGCTTGCATTTTCTATCATGATTTCCTTAAAAGGGGTTGCTCATCACATGGAAGCTATTAAACCAAGAGTTCCAAATGGTGAAGTTGAAATAATCCCTTCGTAAATTTCACGTTATGCTACTAAGTATATACGTTTCACAGATGATATCGGATATTTTTCTAATAACGTTACTACAATTTCGTTCCCTTTTCACGAATGTAACCTACAAAATTATACTTTTCACCGGGTATTTAAGAACATGAGTAACATAAAGGATGCCATATCATGCACATGTGGAGCAGGATCTGATTATCCTTCAAAAGCATACGAGATCACCCCAATTTGTAGGAGGGTTCGTGTTGCTTAGAGTTTTATTGTTGTAATATTGTATGTCTGTGTGTCCTTGTCTTTTATAGTCATGGCGTTGTCAGTTTTTAAGTCTATCAGTATGATGCTTTCAAAATATCTGATGATTTCACCGAGACTTTTTGTTCAAACATTGCTTTCATTCATTGGCGATCATTTCAAGATATCATAGTGTTATTAAAAACGATTTTCCTGATAAGTACCGAGCAGGTCACAACACTATAAAGTAACACTGTAGTAACTATTTATATGTATCAACATCCCAGCTGCGCATGCATACATATATTTCTCCAAGTTGATACGACTAATATTTCTTATCACGATGTCTTGGATAGTAAACCAGGAGTCACACGTGGTGAAGTAAAAGGTATCCCTTCGTAAGATTTACCCACGCCCTCAAAAGTGGTGTTCCTGTAATCAAGATCATGGAATATCTGTTTCACTGATGAAAACATGTACATGTATATTAATAATGTCGTATATGCGGTCTTGTCCACGTTTACCGAATTTACTGAGCGATTTAGCCTTATACAACATACATATGCATATTGTCTTTATATATGGTTCATATGACATAAGTGTTTCTCGTTCCTCGTTTTTTATATCGATAAGACAGTTTGTTTTTCCTAATTTGAATGATTTTGCACTAGTAATGTTCGGGGCATCTTGTAACTTGCTGTTCGGAGAGAGCCAAGGCTCCGTGTTGAAGGTCGTATTTTGACCTATAATGGTTTACTTTTATAAATTGTTACTAAGATGGAGAGTTGTCTCATTGGCACTCATACCACATCTTCCTATATCTTTATATCAATCAATTTCAGGATTATAAGAACATACTTAAATTGATTACCTCAAAATGTCGTCTTTATTATGCCTTGGGAAAAACACATATCCAGTTTTATAATCATAGTCTAACGAATATATATTACTTTGTAGATTCGATAATAAAGTTGATACTTCTCCATTGAGCAAGTTTCTTTCTTTGATTGAACCATGGATTGAAAAGATTATCTTGTTTTGTAGCCCTGGAATTAAATAGAAAAAAATATATTTTATTATAATTACATTCAGGTTTTTTTCATCTTTTTGTTTACTGCATAAGCCAAGCAAATATCGTTTTGGCTCTAGTTGCTGTATATTGTATTGGAATTTTTACGAAGAAAGGCTTAACTGTCTACTTTAGACACATTGAATCAATAGAAATTACCGTTCCAGATGCTTTGTGTGGTGTTGCACGTTGGCCATTATTTTATGTTGCTATCTTAATGTCTGTATACATTATTACAATATTAAATATCAAGATAGTATGTTATGATAACATACAGAGTTTAAGCATGTGTGAGTCTCACAGATTCATTTCACAGAGGCTTTGACATATTCGTGATGTTTTTATCAAAACAAAGTTTCACTGTATCTCTGTTCTGTTTTGCTTTCTGGTTTGCTTCTTTTGTTATGACGTTCTGTTGATAAGATATTAGAAAAAAATGACCAAGAAATCAGCTAACCATGCTGACCATGGCATGTTTATTCAAAAAGAAAAAAAATAACATATTTTTTTTACCACAATTCACGTCAAATAACAGTAAATGGGCAATGTCAGACATTGTCTTATAACTTTGTATACACCTTATGCTTGTTGAAGAGAATCTCAAAATAAATGCCATTATCTTTTCCCCTTAAATATACTGATTGCATTCGTTCGAAATAGGCGCCTTTTTTTTTTATAGAAAGCTTATACAATAAGCAAAAAATGTCCTAAAAATTTGACTTCAAATCGCCAAATTTCCAAAGTTTACTCAATATATTTTTTCTTAAAATACTATTTGGTCTTAATACAAAAAAAAGATCATCCTTTTGTAAGGAAATATAAATGTATATAACATGTATAAGATATCAATGATCACCTTTTAACTTGATACCAATTGTATTTATCATTTGTCGTAAAGAGAATTGCGTGCTCGTTTTGTTCCATTAATTTAAAACTATTACGTGAATGTCTATTTGAAAACAAATATGTGCCTTATTTGGTTTTCCCGTTTTAATGGTTTTTTACTAGTATTTTTATTATGTAGCTTGCTATTCAGTGTAAACCAAAGCTCCGTGTTGGAGGCCGTACCTTGACTTACTTTTATAAAATGTACTTGGATGGAGAGTTGTCTCATTGGCAGTCATATATCTACTTACCTCTACCGAAGAAGCAGACAAAAATAAGCAGCTCAATAAAAACACAAATACTGTATTTCATCACGATGTTATCTGCAAAGTATAAATAATTTATTGTTAATAATTCAAAGTAAAAACCAATCCTTAATGCAAATTGTTATAACATGTATAATATATTGAAAATTAAACATTTTTAAATGGTGAATAATCATATCGTTTATTTGTATCGGGCATTCTCTGTCTATGTTGTTGGTTTTTTATTCAGACTGTGTTGAGCTACTTTTCTGTTTGATAAATGTCTTAGTATTATTTGCATTTCCTTGGAATAAATAAAAGTATTAGTAGTACATTTTGTAAACCTCTGTTTAATAAAACTATTAAGCGAAAACAAATCCGAGTTCAATATATATAACCGAGTGGAAATTATCAGTTGTGAATGGAGAACAACGGAACAAACTTACTGCAAAAAAACAAATTTCAACGGACTAGTTTGTAGCAATAACCCTATACCTGACTTGATGCATACATTTGAGAAGATTTGGTATGAGTGCCTTTTAGACTCTAAATCCACGTCACAATTTGTAAAAAGTCAACCATTATTGGTCAAAGTGCGAGCTGCAACACGAAGCCTACTCTTACATCGAATAGCAAGCTATAAAGGGCCCAAAAATTGACTATTGGAAAATCATGTAGACACTTGTGAATCACATCAACAAACGACAACCGCTAAACATGAGTTTTCTGACTTAGGACAGATGCGAAAAAAACCTTCACCGTTACCTGAAACAATAATGTTACATCACAATCTAACAAGGAACACTATAAAACAGTATATTTTGCGAAAATATGATGTGTTAGTAACGAAATTACTACTAGTATCAATTACCCTGAGATGTACTATAAAATAAATTGCAAAAGTATTATATATTTCCAATCAAAAATCCTATTGACAAGCAAGGTAAATAATGAAATGCAAATATAAAATGTTGTTACTAAATTCTTCCGTATCAAATTCCAGTTTGATGGAAGAATGACCTTTCAGTTAATATTATGTTTCTTTTGTGTAAAAACTAGGTTTGACGTTCCGCATCCTTTGTAATACTAAAAGTTTTTTTTAGATATCTCGTAACGAGTATATTTTGTTTACATTTAACACAAGTAATGAATACACGAAAAGTGTTCAACGATAGAGACATGGATACTAAGAGTTGTAACAAATAAATTATTCTAAACTATGTACCTTTAATACAGATAATTTTCATATTATTGCTTTTAACCACGTCATTTGTACTGTTCAACCTTTGTATTTTAATTCAAGTAAAAGAATGTGATATGCTTACACTATATTTTGTTGAGTTTGTAAAAAAAAATGTATCATCAAACATATTTAGAAATACTTACCAACTCTATCAGCTAGTAAGTTAATAAATGATATTCCGTATCGATACAACTGATATCACTCTGTACAGTAACAAGTATTTTCTCATAAAAACTATACTTGATACGGTCGAAGTACTTCAGAAACATGATACAACGAAAATATAAACCATAACGTATTATGTCTTATATGAAAGGATTATACAATTTACGTGTATTCATTAAATATTTCACGTTCACACAAATAAATATTGATGATGATTGATTGCCAATGAGACAACTTTCATTAAGAGATAAAAACAAAACGCAGGCGAAAGCAATTGCAGGCTGATGTACGTTCTGCACGAATCAGAAACACATATGTGTACAGCCAGTTATGAAAGACCCCGACATAAAAATGTGAAACAATACGAATGAGACAAATAACAGTATAATTAATACAATGAAACTAAAGAAAAAAATTATGTCAGCTATGAAGGGAAGACAACTGTTGGACTTAAGTCTGACTTTGGACATTAACCATGTTAACTTAAGAATTTCTGTCAGCGGTCGATCTTTTACCATCTGTTTTTTTTTTTAAATATCAACAAAATGTAAATTTATAAATTGCTTACCTTAATTCGATAGTAGCACACATGACATAAAAAAACATAACAAATATATACTACGCTGAAATAAAAGAGTTCAAACAGTTTACGTGCAATTTATATGTTACCTTTTTATAATCATATCTTGTTACTCTGGAGACAATACTGAAAACGTTCATATACATGTAGTTTAAAGTTGACTGGAATTAACCAAAGTTGTTTTGTTTTTCAGTGTTAGGAATAAAATATTTACAACGCTAAAGATGTAATTAACTCTCTGTTTATTGAGAAATGGATGAACACAGCTGTATACGGACAACCAAAATGTGCAAAACATAGATGGTTTATTCAACAATTAGTTAATTATCCACTCATGCAGTAGACTTCTTACCAAACTTTTTTGAGTTTGATGGAGTTGTCTATCTTTGTACTAATCCCAGCACTCAATGTCAAATATCTTTCACCAGTCAATCGTAGAGTAAGTTTATCTCAATATACTCATTAAATATCAGATGATTATTGCAGTCAAATCTTCCATAATATAACCGTTCTGTTTTAGGAATATATTTTCTATTTCTCGTTATGTTACAACAAGCAATTTAAAACAATTCGTGCTAAATGGAAGGCTTTAAAACGAAAAAAGCAATTTAGTCGGAATAATCATAAAATATATGTATCTAATGAGGTTTCTTTTAAGTTAAAACAAGTTGGTGTAGGTCTGATGACATGTCCTTTCATTATCTTATGGTAATGACCATGTAGCATATTAGATTTGTAAACTTATTGAATAAATGTTTATTTTAAAATGATAATTGGCCAATACAAATAAGACGATGTGGTATGAGTGTCAGTCCGACAACACTCCATCCAAGTCATAATGTATAAAATGTTAACAATTATTAGCAATTTACGTTAAACAATTGGTCGTCATGAAATCCACGACCCGTAATTATCCCTCCAGCACAATCTAACTCTGAATTAAAATGCCTGGTTATTTCGGACGTATGATACCTCCCACATTCCAGTCGTTGGAACATAATTCTAAAATTTAAGATTACATAACTCGTTTACATATAAATTTAAAGTTGTAAATGCATTATTTTTAAATCTGGTATATCATCAAAATGGTTTTGTTAACATTTTTTTAATTATCTTATCGTGAATCTCTGAACAAGTGTGTGTTGCCTTAATTGCCTATCCTTTATTGTTTGTTTGTTAATTGCATTGTTTCAGATCTAGCTAATTTATGATATTGTATAGCTCCATCTTCGGTATCTTATGTTTTTATTGTGTAAAAATCCATCTCCCGACATACTTGTCGTTTGGTTTATGCTTAAAAGGAATCGCTTCGGCAGAAAATAAATTCAGGTTGTATACTTCGAATCTGGCGATGGAGAAGCGAGTAAGAGCATTATAATCATGACATAGTTTAAATGTAAAATGCATGTATTCAATTTGTTTACTGAGTTAATCCTAGAAAATATATATGCATTACGTTATTAATCACACATTTTAAAATTGTGTTCTATTTTGATCATGATGGAAAAAAGTAAATTCACAAAAATACTGAAATCAGGGGAAATCAAATCGGAAGGTTCTTAATCACAAGACATAATTTAATGACAAAACACATAAAAAACGAATGGACAACAACTGTCATATTCCTGACTTGGTACAGGCATTTTCAAATGAAGAAAATAAGGGATTAAACCTGGTTTATAGCGCTAAAACTTTCACATTGTACAACAGTCTCATCAAATTCCGTAATATTTACAATGATGCATGAACTAAACAGTCATAATAAATGAAAAAGTCAAACTATAGGTACATCAGTCATCATCGTGTTGCAATTTAAAAAAAAAAAAAAATTAACAAAACACAAAAGCACCTATCAAATCTAACATATGCATTGCTTCGCGTGTCTGACGTTAGAAAATGTATGCTTCACATATTTTTGTCGTTCAATACTTAAATATTGTCAAACAATTTTAAAATTTGAATAAACTATGTTAAAACAAATAATATAGACAAAACTTATCTTTAAAGAAGCATAATGTATACAAGAAAACACACATGTCATATAAAACACATAGAACAGATGTTGGTCTTGAATTTGTTTAATATACAATATCATAACATCAAATAGGTACATGATACATATACAATCTACATACTTCAGCTATATTATTATACTTACAACCATTTTATACAGAACGTTCTTTTACCTGTCAAATGAAAACAAATAAGTAAAATGATGTTGTCCTTAAAATAAAAGTTTTGCTATGTAAGATATCAATACGCGGGCATCGATCAGCTAACAATCAGTCAATGTCGGGTCAAACCCAAGTTATGATTTTGTTAGCTTTATAATAAAATCGTTGATTGATCGGAGGGACCAGACGATTCGGATGAATAACCCTTTTTGATAGTTAAAACTCAACTTTGTCGAATCAAAGTAATTAAATGTCAAAGTACGGCATTTCTCACAACGAACAACTAGCTATAAAGAGCAACACAAACTAGTTGTAGAGATCTAAATACAAATGTATTACAACTTCTAAAAAAACATTTTGTTTAATACGATCGGTTACTTCATCTATGATTTCTGTACAAATCATTACATATCTTAAGATTTCTAAGACTAATGATAATGCACGCATGTCGTGTGATTTGCCTAAATAGATTAACGCTCCCGAAAATACAATTGGAAAACAACCTAATGTCATGAAGGTCTTTGAAAAACTTATCTCTGCAAATGATATACAACCTTTGACATGAAATAAATGGATATAAACGATGAAACATTTGAGCACAAAAAAAAGCTTACATTCAATTTAATTGTTTTCTAAATTAATCCTTGATTATTAGCTTTAAATGTAAAATGATATTTCCCTTTGTGTGTTAAAAACATGTGTGCCACACTATGTCTTTTTATATAAAATATACAAATCAATGACACACATAGACTTCTGTTTTTGTGTTGATGTTTAAAAAATTTATGAATGAGGAAGAAACGATAATTTAATTTAATATGTAACACTGGTATTAAAGAGATAATCGTAACTGCAATTACGATTATCCCAATATGGCAACGGCAGATATAGGTAAAATCTTTACAGTAATTTTTCTCAAATGTAGCATGTTTATGTCCACGACGGAACGGTTCATATCTCCTTCAGTATCTGGTTTTTGAATTATGAAAAAAATATCAGTGTACAGCTTAGTAAGTGATTTCATGAATAGAATCATTCTTGTTGCTTTTGCAATTGAGGGATTGTGGGAAAAAAACATAAAACATGTGAAATTTTCCACTACAAAACTGTCACCTACGAAACAAGTATTTGAGATTTTGTATTTGTTCAATTATATTCGTGCACAACAAATACCAAGGGTTAGTTTCATGTAATTTTCAGTATGTTATCAACATAGAATATGATTAAATTGTCTCTGGCGAATACTTAAAGTTATTCCTACTTCATTATGACATAATAGAGTTTGGGCTAGAATTGAATAAGCAGTGGTTTCCCGGGGGGATATCAAATGTAACCACCTGCAATAAATGATTTAAAACAATATTTTTTTTACATTTACTTCGATTTTATTTAGGATAAATCAATGTTTTAACAGTCTTAATCACAAATCTGATGTAGGGTGACACATGCGTTTCGCCTGACAATTATTCCCATACATCATAACTTCCTTTAAAATTGCTTTTTCGCTCATTCCGATATTTTGTTAGATTCCTAGTTTTTTTAGTTTTTCTGAATTTTAACATAGTTCGTGTTTTCCCATTTCCAAATTTCTCCAAGCTTGTTGAACCTTCCAATTTTATGAAATTATAGTATGTAGCTGTTTTCATTAGAACTATTATTAATATATGCACACAAATAAATGTCATAAGATGTTGAAACGTAATTCATCCATCACCATAATTTAATCATGTGCTATCATTTATACGTCTTAAGTGTCACTAACAATTATACACTATCCAGTTACGATTATCTTCTCATTTTTCAATACCATAATTACGATTATCTTCTTTCCGAGTTACGATTATCATCCCGAATTTTTCAACGGCAATTTTCAAAGCACATAGACAATTCCAGTGCACCGTTAAGATTCAGAAATGATGTAATGGTATAGAAAAACCTTGCAGCTGAGTAACTTTTGACAAAAACATGGTGCATTTGAGAAAAGTGACTGTAAAGATTTTACCTATATCTGCCGTCGCCATATTGAGATAATCGTAATTGCAGTTACGATTATCTCTTTAATACCAGTGATGTAACGGGATAGATTCATTAGACTTTTACAGTTTTAGAATACGGACAATACGTAGAGACAAAATTACTGACTTATTTATTGATATTCACCAATTAACCGTATATTTAATATGTACAAACAATTGGAAACACTCGTCAAGAATAGTTATATATGTTTTAGCGGATTTACATAGACAACAAATCAATTCAATTACTATTTTAAAAGGAATGATGCATCTGCACGAACACACTGTTAAAAATACCTATTTAACATGTTGGATCAAGTTGCAACTGATTTGCTTTGCAAAAGTTAATCATCATTTGTAAGATTCGGTTAGTATAACAAAAAGCGGTAATTTTTTTTTAAATAAAACATACACAATATTGATTGATAACTAAAATAACATGAGAAAATAGAAAATATATACGTGGAATGTAGAAAGGCTGTTATCGTAGTGTTTCAATTATACCTTACCAATGTCTACAATGTATTTCTTCTCCTCAGAAGCAAAAGTTCCTAAATCAACTATAAAATAATTATAGTTAATACCTAAATAATACTTTTAAATGTACACTGTTTAAAAGGAAATTACCTTATCACAAACATTGACACACTTCAGTTAATTTTATTAATTCTCCAATTAAATCATGTGACATAAAATATGTCTTCTATGTATTATGTAATAATTCAACGTGAATGCAAATAGAGTTTATACCACTGCATCGATTGTTATACGTTACATCTCCTTTTTAAAATTGAGGTATCGAAAGGGTAAAAGAAAGGCGATGAATATTAAAGGGATGTTCGGAAATGGTAAGAAATGATGTGATTTCTCTTTGATTCGTCATTATACCTTGTCTAGTGAAAAGAAGCATCGTCGAATACAAAGTTAGGTTCATATGCTGCTTATCAACCTTTTTTTGCATTAAATAAGATAAATAAGAACGAAACACGACAGACAGTTATCAAATTATACGTTTGAACACATGGTTCCTAAGTTAAAACATATACCTGGAAAATGTTGTAGAATTTGTTTGGAGGTTCCTCAAATTCCAATTAAAATAGAATTGCAGGTAGTTTACATTTTCAAATGTCCATATGTGTCAGTATTATATTTATTGGTTTTCCAAGGATTTAAATAAAATCATTACGTTATATGTGGACTTCTTGAATGCTATTAATAATTTTATAGTAAAGGCTTTATGGAAATGTATTATAAATGTCTAATGCAACGAAACATTTAACCTTTGTATAATCTTTAAAAAAAAAAGAAGCAACAGAAACGATAGGGAAAGATCATCACATAAATCGAAAATTAACTGACAAAGACAGAAAAAAATCAAAAAAGACAAACAAACACAAAATTAACACAACATCAGAACCACTAACATAAGCCAAATAAAAACATCATTAAGATTTTTTTTTATCGTTTTCATTAGATTTTAATTGTTCAGAAACTATACTGTATAATGTTTTTTTTTATTTTTTATTTATTTCATCAAGCATCAGACATGTCAGAACTAAGAGTTGCATATACTAATCAATTAGCTTTATTATCTTCAACAATCTGTCCTATATTTTTCCAAAAATAATTATCTACAATTGGGACTAGTTTTACTATTGTTTCTTAAATGATAAATAAAAGCTTAAGATACCGGAGGGGCAGTCAAAATTTAATGATAGATACCTAACGTGTAACGAGTGACGCTATTGTGTATCAATTGTAATGCAGATTTCATTTCATGATTGATATTTGTGAATTATAATGCTTTTTAAGATATTCAATGCATATTGTATAAAACCAGGTTCAACCCACATTTTCTTTAAAAATGTCCTGTACCAAGTCAGGAATATGGCCATTGTCATATTATAGTTCGTTTCTGTGTATGTAACATTTTAAAGTTTCGTCGTTGTTCTCCTCTTATATTTAATGCGTTTCCCTCAATTTTAGTTTGTTACCCCGATTTTGTATTTTGTCCATATATTGACGAGTTTTGAACAGCGGTATACTACTATTGCCATTATGTATGTATTGTTTTTTTCATAATAAATTTCAACGTAATATGATTTGTTTAACACATGACATTTTAGACATTTATTAACAAATTAAAAGCCATAGGCAAAATTTCGAAAAAAAAGCCAAGTTGCAATGAATGGATGCGAACATAACATTTCTCTGAATCAGTTATCAAAATATAGTAAACCAGCTGCACTATCTTTTTGAATTCACTAACAACTTGTTTAATGCGCATTGTTTTACTATTATGAACATTGAATTGCTCATCTGAACACCCATCTGGTACCTTTGCATGCAGTTAAATGCATATTGCGTACCCAGAATGCATACATGGCAAAACTAACCCATCGTTAATAAATCCATCAATATACGATGATTTTGCATGGACATCACTTACTTATTTAAACGTGATCATTAATGCAGCCTGTTTGTTGCATTCATTTGTATTAATATTAGACAATTGCTTCTACTATCATCGAAGTACAAATCATTGCTGGAAATCGTGGCGATCTATCTGACATGCCATGTATGTCATTGTTAACCCAAGTCGTGTCCTTCTAATCAGGTTATGACAGGTTATAAGTAGCCTGATAAGTAGAAATATCGCCAATGTTTCCACTGCCGATATATCAATCAGATATTACATGTATAAACCCACATGTAATAACTTTTTTTGTTACATTTGTTGCAATAAATTACTATGATTTCCCAGTAAAAACATTTTTGTCCCTTGTGAAAAAAACGTGGTTATTGCACTTCTCTGACGTCATACAACAATCGACATTGTCAAGACGTTGGTAACGTCGGATAAAAAAAAACTGTGAATGGGTAGAAAAAGATATAGTTCTTTACATTTTCGACATTAATTTCATAAAAAAAGCCATTTGCCAGTGTAATAAAAAAAAATAACGAATCAAAGAATACAAATATCAAAAAAAGTTCATCTCGTGACACAACAACACTGATAATTAACTCATGCGCTGCACGCATTCGTGAATTTATGTGTTATTCTGTCACTCGTTGCATATGTTTCTCTATTTGAATTCTTTGATAAGTCATTCTATAACTATCATTTGTCTTTAAATTGTTTATTCAAATGATTTTGCTAATAATGGTTGTGTATATCACGTTTTGATTTAGGATAGAACTATGGAATAAATTATAATTATAATAACTATTCAGTTTCTGTTATTCCTTTGGACTACTCTTGTTAAAATCATTTATTGTTTATATCAAACAACTTAATTCATTATATGTTTGTCTAATTACAGGCAAAATATATATAACATTACCACCACAACTTTAACGAAAGAAATAGAAGCTTCCAATCAGACATATCACACACACACATCAGTGAACAAGTAGAGAAACGTAATATATATTCAATCTATTTGTAGTCTCAGGAAGAGGGCATTGGCTATGTTCATGTAGATGTGATGTTTTAGGAACATCAAAGGTTAGAAAAAATCAATGATTGACAAACATAAAACGATGTAACATAGAATAAGAAAACAAAACACAGTATGACAAAATAGATTTCATACAACACAAAAACATGACATATCAACGTCTGAACAGCACAAACTTCACTAAAATATCGTGTTTGATTTTGTCATGATGTTCGTTTAAACAGGGCAACCCTATATTTTGTAGATCATTTAAATGTTGGCTACTTCTGACACTAGAAGCTATATTGCTACTTTCCTCTTCACAAAATAAGTGTTCATATAATGCTATACAGTACTAAAACTATACTGAAATTAGTTTACATGAAATACAGAATAAAAATACTTTGGTTTATAGCATTTACCTGTACTGTACTAATCATATCAATCATAATGATTGATGTTTTTGTTCCTAGTGACAAAACGGATTTTTAATTTATCAAAACCAACCTGTACATGAATTATATTAATAACACAATTACAAGGCTTATTATCGTCACATGTTTGGCAATCTTTAGAATATGCATAAAATGTTTGATGTTTGAATAGTTATCAAAAGTACCAGGATTATAATTAGGTACGCCAGACGCGCGTTTCGTCTACATAAGACTCATCAGTGACGTTCAAATTGAAATATTCATAAAACCATTGCCAATTGGTGTATTGAATTGTTCTTCCTTTGGTATTTCACTTTCCTTATTTATGGTCAATATCTTATCTTTTAGTCAAGAAATGCTTGTATTCACTATTCAAATAAAACAAATTTTAAAACACAAAAACATGTATGTGATATTGATCTTAAAGTGCTTTCTTACTTTTCAAAACTGTCATGGATAAATATCAGATACCAATGGATGTCTACTTTACCATATGATACATGACATAGGCGAACTAAAATCGTCATATTTGATTCATGATGCTCGTTTACATGTTAGCTAAATCTGACATAAGAAGCTATATTTGTTACTCCTCTCTACAGAAAATAAGTGTACATGTAATACTGTACAGTGCTAAAACTATACTTGAATAAGTTAAAATGAAACACAGAACAAACAAGAATGTGACCCCAATACACGGATGCCCTATTCGCACTATCATTTTTTATGTTCAATGGACCGTGAAAATGGAAAAAAACTATAATTTGGCATTAAAGTTAGAAAGATCATATCTAAGGGAAAATGTGTAATACGTGTTAAGTTAATTGGACTTCAACTTTATCAAAACCTACCTCGACCAAAAACTGCAACCTGAAGCGGTAAAAACGGACGAATGAACAGACGAACGAACAGAAAAGCAAACGAACGATCAGACTGACGCAGAGACCAGAAAACATAATGCCCATAAATTGGGCATAAAATACTCTGGTTGGTAGCATTTACCTGCACTGTACGTATCATATCTCTCAATTATAAACAATCGTAATAATTGATGTCCGAACAACATGAACAATTCATATCTTTTTGTTCTTATTAAAAAAAAATATTTAATGAATTAAAAACAACCCGTACATGAATTATATCAATAACACAATGACATGGCTTATAATCGTTACATTTTAGACGTTGTTTAGCAATCTTAAGGCTATGCATAACATATTTGATGTTTTAACATTGACATGTCTGCAGTATGAATCAATCTGTTCCTGTTTTGGCACTCACTTGTTTCTGTAAAACAAAAACACAAACATTTTAAGTTTATAACGATTATTTCAATATGATTTACACAATTAATGGATGGCCTTGCCATGGCTATTATTCATTAAGAGAGTTAGAAACTTATTTTTGTTTGAATATCTAACTATAATAATAAAACGGCAAACTCACCAGAGGGAATATACACATTAAATACACTAATGTTGGAATTTATACTTCTATAACATAAACATGATCAATGTTGTTTCCGACAGGAAAAAAACAATTGATCAAAATATGTTTAAAGGGGTGTGATTCCCTTTAAACAAGCAAACAACTATGTGTATATGCCATCGAAAACGACATAAGAATTCTCACATGAGGACAATCTCGATATCGATTGTGTTCTTTGTCACAATAACACGGTGTGGCATCTATTGGAAATGATTGACATTAAAAAGGTAACTGTTAAACCAATGTTTCTGCTATTTAGACCAAATTATTTTAAAAGTTTCGTGTGACCTTATGAGATACATAATTGAGGTGAATACATTTTTTATAATTGTTTACAAAATAATGTTATAATTTTGCAGTTTAGAAATCATTGAAACAACAACATAGGTTGGGGTTTATGTTAGCATTATGATTAGGGTTGTGGTTGTAACTCTCATAATGATCATAATATACTATCGTTAATTTAAAATTCCGCTTTATTCTAGAGTTTCCATTCGACAGTTTTCTATGAAGATTTCTTCATTATAGTGACAATTATATTATATATATATATATATATAAAGATACATGTATTCTCAGACGATCATTGGAGTTTTTAGATTGACATTTTTTATTTACGTGCGACATAATACTAGATTGTGAACTTATTGAACATCTATATTCCATTTGAATTCATAGTTAGGAGATGAATTCCGAGTAAAGAAAAGTAACAATTTTAGACATGTATTTGAACAATTAGGTTGACATTTCAATTTGTATCATATGACTTGTAAAGTAACATACAGATATTGTTGAACTCTTTGTCTTTCGTTGGCTACCATTTAAAAGTAATTCCTGGCTGTATGACAACTCAAAGTGTCTCCATAACTTTAAAAAATATGTATAAAAGTATAAGTTCAAGATAAATCAAATCTGCAACATACTTGGTCATATTAACAGAACTGTTTAAAGATGAGTTATAACATTGTTGATTGTACAAATAACTTTAATATGAACATACATTTCTATCATGTTGTTTTTTGTCAAAAAGTTGTGTTACAAATTATTCTGATATTTTTCTCAATTGATTGTGTCATCTTTTACATGTCGGGGAATTTTTTACCATACGGTTTGTATTATAATTATTGTTGAAGGCAGTATGGTTTCCTCATAATTGTTTAATCGGTACTCATACTACATCTTCCAAGATTGTCCGTTTAAAAATTAATAAATCACAATGAAACTTCGGTTTTAATTTCGGCATGAAGCAATGCTGAATAATGTATACCAAGAAAAGCGTGTCGAACGCATTCATTTTATGCTGAATTGTTTTCGTTTTTTTATACATACTAGCACATGTAACCAATGGAATTTAATGTTATACACACTGGTGTGTTATGCTGTACTACTGCAGTAGAGAAAAATTTATATTTTGCAACTGTTCAGTTATCATAGCATTGTACTGATGTTGTTTACATGTTTAAATGGAACTTCTACAAAAACACAGAAGGGATATAGTTACGATACTGTTGTCAGGTCATTAAAGATTGCATATTTTGGCGTCAATATTGATTAATTTATAGGGTCTTTGCATCGGAACTAAACACATTTATTCAAAAACCAGTTGTTGGCTTGACACGCGTTATGTTCTTCTCATATATGTTATGATGGTATGATACTAAACCCCTAACGGGAAGGATAGTGCCTGATGTTCATATGATGAAATTATTGTCTTTCAGTCAGTTTAATTGAAGTCTGGAGCTGGCATCACAGTTAACTGCTAGTAGTCTGTTGTTATTTATGTATACTTGTCATTTTGTTTATTTTCTTTGGTTACATCTTCTGACATCAGACTCGGACTTCTCTTGAATTTAATTTTAAATGTGCGTATTGTTATGCGTTTACTTTTCTACATTGGGTATAGGGAAAGGGTGCATGTTTGCGTCTGTCCCTAGTCAGGAGCCTCTGGCCTTTGTTAGTCTTGTATTATTTCAATTTCAGTTTCTTGTGTACAAAAGGGGCCAGCTGAAGGTTGCCTCCGGATGCGGGAATTTCTCGCTAAATTGATGACCTTCTACTGTTGTTTTTTTCTATGGTCGGGTTGTTGTCTTTTTGACACATTCCCCATTTCCATTCTCAATTTTATTACATATAAAGTAAGTACATAAATGATGAAAAGATATTTACTCACCGTTGAAAATCCGTGCAGGCGGAAATTTATTATTGCTTTGGAAAATATTCTATATATAATTGCACAGTTCTTAAAAGCAAAGACAACGATAATAAAATATCCAGATTATACACAATTACACCAAGATTAAGTAATCCATTGATAGAAAGATACATCATCGAAATATAAAAACAAATATCCTTCTTCTACAATTCTTAAAATTACGATTCGGCAAAAAGCAAAATCAAGCATTCAACATTTGTTAATGATACTAGCACACACAGTAAAAAATAAAATAGCAAGCTTTTTGTTAGAATGCAGAACAAAATATTGAAGAATATAAACATACTTATAGCATAAATGTGTATTTTCAAGTACGTTTATCCGGATAAATTTTCTATGGTGAGTCTCATTCTCGTTTTGTGTAAATGAAGAGAACTTAAATGTAGTTCAGTACATACATTAGACAATTCCGTTTATTTTCCTATTGTTAGTCTTTTTTTATCGAGTATTACGAATAATTTTGCGTACATGACCTATGCGTCACTCTTTTTGATGAAACACCTTTTCATGTTGAGTTTCCTCATTTCGTCTTTGTTTTTGTGTAAATGAACCACTGGTTTTCTTTTCCATCGACATGCGTGTTTAACAATACGTTTATTCTTTATAAATCATGTAATAAACAGTTACAAAAGAAACTTCATATATAAATTAGTATCAACATAAAAGCGAAAGCAGCACCCAATAGTAAAAACTAGTGAGACATACATGCATATAGTAATAACTAAAAGTAAAACTTATCACAATGTCATATCAATTAAAACATGACAGCATTCCAATTTCTAGTGTTTATTAATCGTTCACAAATAAAAATAAAACTAAAGACAGGATTAAATACATGCATCTTTCATTTCAAAACCTTCTGTTGCATTGTGCATTTAATCATCTATTCTTTTTTAGTTTAACATCAAATTAAACTGAATTTATTAACGGTAAGTTCAAATTGTTGTAAGTGTTGTAGCAACAATACCGTACTCTTCTTTTTTTTGTATCACCTTTTGTTCTTAATTGAAATATCCTACTTGTGTAACACGATCTGCTAACTATTCTAGAGTTTTTGAAATCATCCTCCGATGGAATTCGTTCTGCCAAGTTATATGAATTGTATTTTGTAATTTTATTGTTTTCTTTTAATCCTTTTTTTTTTGCTATTGCGTGGTCGGTTTATTGTCGACTTATAAGATTAAATATCACTTGATTTCTTACAACCTTTTAAATGATTATAAAACAAGACAATAAGAAATTTAGGCTAAAAATCATATTTCCTCAAGTAGAATTAGTTTTATACATACCCATTTCGTCATACAAAAGAACACCTTGAGTTTTTGCAGTATCTGTGTGTATAACATAGGATGCTGCTGCTTGGGATGATATGACCTTCAATAGCTGGGTACCATTGGTACAGTATATGTTGCTATCAAATACATATATGCCTATGCTTGTTTGGAGTTCGTTCGTACTGAATACGTGAATGATATTGGTTCCATTTAGTGATGACGATTTTAGTTCGCCTTTGTCGTGTATCATATAGTAAAGTCGCCATTCATTGGTATCTGATAAAAAAATAAACTCATTATAAATACCAGGATAAAAAAAAACATTCACGTCAGACGCGCGTTTCGTCTGAAAAAGACACATCAGTGACGCTCGAGTCACAAAATGCTTAAAAGGCCAAATAAAGGAATTATGTCAACACTAAAGATGCATTCATCTTAGTTTTGATACTACATTTATCTAGTTTACTTCCTTTCCACATAATGGAACTTTGTAATATCTTAATATATAAAAAAAGAAGATGTGGCACGATTGCCAATGAGGCAGCAATCTACACAAGACCAAAATTACACAAACATTATCAAATATAGGTCACCGTACGACCTTCAACAATGAGCAAAGCGCATACCGCATAGTCAGCTATAAAAGGCCCCGATAAGACAATGTAAAACAATTCAAACGAGAAAACTAACGGCCTTATTTATGTAAAAAAAATGAAAGAAACACAAATATGTAACACATAAACAAAAGACAACCACTGAATTACAGGCTCCTGACTTGGGACAGTCACATACATAAATAATGTGGCGGGGCTAAACATGTTAGGGGGATCCCAACCCTCCCCTAACCTGGGACAGTGGTGTAACAGTACAACATAAGAACGAACTATAAAAACCAGTTGAAAAAGGCTTACTTAGAATCAAAATATATTGAATATTAATTTTTAAGTCAGTACGGATATTCTATACATTACCAAATATGTTTCATTTCATGTTCATTATATTATCAAAGAGATAGCATACCTATACTTAAACCAGTTACTTCGACTGAATCTATAACTGTATGTTTTTCGGAACCATTTAATCGTACTCTTCTTATTTTTCTTGTCGTTCCAAATGTACTGTAATACAACCATCTGCATTTCAAATAAAAAAAAAAACATTTCAAATGGTCAGAGTGAGTAATGGTTGATTGTATATATGTCATGTAATGAATTTCATCAATTTGTATTGTAGTCCTGTTACATGTATGTAATGTTGTCATTTTAATGTTATATTCAACATTGCTATAAAAATGGGAGGTTTGGCATACAACACAACCATGTTCGGGAGGCTTGACATACCACACGACCAGGTTCGGGAGGTTTGACATACCACACGACCAGGTTCAATTCACCTTTCTCTTCTTTAAATGTTCTATATCGAGTCTTACGAAATTGCCATGATTGTTATATTATAGTTCGTTTCTGTGTGACAACAAATTGAAGTTTTTAACGACCTTGACTGGCTATATAGCCCTTGCACGGTCGGGATTGTGTGTGTTTGTGTGTGTGTGTTACATTTTATTTTGTGTTTCTGTTGTGTGGTAGTTCTCATGTTTTATTTCATGCGTTTCCCAAAGTTTTGGTTTGTAGCCAATATTTGGACCAATTTATGATTTTCGAACAGCGGAATACATTTTGTACTTTTGTTGCCTTTATTTAATTCATATGTTGTACGTTTAAGATATTTCTTAAAGAGAACAGTACGTCCTTGTATTATAATTATTAACATTGTTTGATTTTGTATTTAACCCTTCTGATTTTTCTGACGTCTAGTCTGTTACATACACTTTTAGCCATCTTATACATGAAAACTCTTAAATATGAAAATCCGTAGAAAAAGTGCTTATAGTTTCAGAATTATTGTCTCAATTGAATACTTTTTTGTGAGGATCAAATAACTGTGAGAGTTCAGTGAAACATGTTTTTGTTGTTGTTTCTACTCATAGTTAGCTATTGCATAAATAATCAAACCTGTTCCGCTGATCTAGTGTAATAGCATATATGTTGTCATCTTGCAGTATACATGCTTTATTAAGCCCCTTGAAATTGCATTTGCAAATCTTTCCTGTGTATAATTCTGTCCAATATACATTATCGTATAATGTATCAATTACTAGTGATATTGGTTGCGCTGCAGTTATCACATTTTCTACTGAGTATGGTGTGTCTGCTGGATAACGAAATCTGTAAAGTTAATTTCAGAAAGTTTAGCATTTTATATTCTACAAAGTGCTGAAAATGTAAGAAATACTAGACCTAAAACTTGAACATGAACCTATTCACCAAACAACTCGAGAACAAAAACATAACATACATGTACTCCAATTTAGAATAAATTACCATGCCATTATGAATATATAAATAAAACTCAAACTCCAAGCCGAGTCAATCATTTATTTTCTATCAACCTGACATGAATTAGTATTTTTATATAGTTTAATCTTCTTACATAACATGTCTAGTATTACTGGTATATTATCGATTCGATTTGATTAACGAACTAATGTATATCCTTTTTATCGCTATTTTGTGCATTTTTCCTTTGATCTTTTTTTGTGATAATTTTCATATCATGCTACTTGCTCTGATGGAAAATTATCGCTAGAAACTAAGCATGCACGTGGCGTTGCTAACAAAATTGACATGAAATTGACACGAAATTGACAACGTCGTCATAGGTAAAATAGCGATCCCGGCTCAAGCGAGAAAATCAATCTCGTTGAGATATAAAATATAAGTCATAAATGAGAATACTTATCATGAATCCATTGTGTTCACAATGTAATTGTATCCCCTTCGTGCTATTTGAGCCAATAAACATGAAGAATTAAATTAAGAAGGGGTACCCAAAAAAAATGGCAAGTAACACACTGTCCTCACTAGGAACAAAAATCAACGACGATAACTGTGTACTCGGATCATAATATAAATTAATAAATGACATTACTAATATGACAAATAGTAATAATAATTATGATAATAGTTATAATGATGATAATTATGATAATTATAATGATGATATTAAAATGAATATAACAAATGATATAAAGTTAATAACAATCACATGCACAGTTCTTTAACTCAAAAATATATGGAATGTACTCTAAGTATCTACCTTGATATGACGTTTAAATTATGTCTCGGAAAATAAATATATCCATTCTTGTAATCACAATCCAATGAAAATATATTACTTCCTAAATTTGCCAAGAGAACTGATACGCTCTTTGAGCGCAGGTCGATTTCCTTAATAGTATTTTCAGTCGAATATATCAATTTGTTTTGAAGACCTAAAAAGCAAAAATAAGAATACGTTATTAAAAATGTCATATTTTATTTCTTATTTGATACATAACAGCAACATAAGTTACATTCTGACTGCTTCTAACACATAAATAACGTTTTAGTTCTTTATTTGTCCAACATATGTATAGATAAACAGCTAATTTATAACTTTATCTAAAAAAGAAGATATAGTATGATTGACTCTGAGACCACATACAATACCTTTGTATTGAATAATTACGTGATAGTGTCTGTGTACTCTTTGAAATTAGTTGTATTGTACTAAATGATATTGTCAGTTCAATAATATAACTATCAACTAATAATTTAATACGTTCCGTTTGATTGCATGACCTAAAGTTATGCAACAGCTATTGTCGGTTGCATCTAACAAGGGTTGTTCTTGTTAATATATAGATAGCACACTCTAAAAGAATCTACACCTTAGCCAGTAATGTATAAGGATAGTCGCCATTCTAATTTTATTTTAATTGGACCGGAAAGTGTTTTTGTTTCTGTTGTATTCTGATGCATTTTTGAGTCGATCTATTTTCTCATCTCTCTCTCGGCTATTTATTTTTTTTTAAATCGCTTGTACATTTTATTCATGAAGTCAAATTGAATATAATGTACAAAGATACATGTCTTACCTTGCCTTATCATGCAAACAAATATTACCAATTCAGACAAGATCAAAACGTAGCATCTCATGTTGTTGGTATGTACAAAGCATAGAAACAATTAAGACTTACTAGCTAAAGATGATTATCGGAAAGGAATTGAGTATTTCTGAAACAAAGAATTTGCAAGTAAATAGTTCATAAACAAGAAACATACTTCCGTACTGAAATGCTATTGCAGTGAAAGGTCATATATATATAAATGCTATGCTTACAAAAATTTCAATAAATCAAAATACTAAGGATTTGTTACCCTATGAATAGATTACCTAGTCTATAGTTTTGAATTGTTGTTCATTAATGCTCCTTTACTTCACAATTTTCTTTCTACATTCAATGTTCTTCATTTGAGCATTATTGACGGTATTTGTTAGCAAAACGCGAGTGAGGTATATGTAATTATAATCAAATAACATGTCATGTTATTTCAGTCTTTGTTATCTCGGCGTTTATATATACATGATATACATTTAATATAGATTATTATCACATATTTTGTACTGATATGTACGTTTTTGCATGGCCAATAATAGCCGGAAGTCAAGGTTGATATGGGTTTGTATTATTTGAACCGACTTATATGTGTTCAACATTGAAAAATAAAGTACTTAAACCCTTGTGTGAATTTAGAAATCGAATAAAAAAAAGAAAATACCATCTAACTAAGGACATTCCAGTGCATTGTATGTTTTTACAGTTGTGTCCTTTTTCATCAGTATGACTGTAAAAGAATACGTGATGTTAGTAGGTAGATTACCACACAACATACACATGTATGGTTGATTCAAGTTTATTCCAAAATCGTTTTTGTAAACAACCAACAAAAAGGTATTGAAATATAATATATTTTCAGTATATTTCTGAAATTTTATCCGGTAGCTTATTTATTTCATTTCATAAAAAAAAATGGTGGTACAAAAATTATTTAAACAATAACAAATATTCAATTACTGATTATTTTAGTATCTAGCCCTATAACAAAATCGATAGCTAATCAACGTTTGGTATTGGTGATAGTCATTTCCAGTAGTATTTGAGGGGAATACATTATTTGTCTGTATAGGTCATAATAAGAAAAACATGATAAAAACGTTGTATTCATATTGTCTACCATTCAATTATATTTGAATTTTTTTGTCTATATTTTGTTTTCTTTCTCTTTCTTACAACGTGTTACAACGGGCAAATCAACTAAGGAAACAATGTTGAATAGTAAACCGTAAATACTAGAGCGTGTAAAGGTACTTTAATTCATTTAAAGTAAACATGTACCCACGATGTATGAATTCTTAAACACAGATGCAATGCGTGTTTTAAACAAAATGTTTCCGCGTCAAGTTACTTTAAATCAGAGATTGACCTCATTTCTTTCATACATGTCTTTTGTATAAAATATGTTTATTGTTATACATCCTTTGTTGTAAACTTTTTTTAACTGAACTCTTTTGTGTTCGTATTTAAACTTAACCGTACACTTACTAAATTCACGAATACAGTAATGACATGAAGATCAGAATCACAATGTAATATAAAAGTTGTAAAAAGTCTATATCAATGGACAAAACCAGAAAAATATTTTATCTCGAAAAGCGGGATTTAAAAAAAGAGAATAAAATAAAATACTATGTAAATAGTATACTGCATTAATTGTGCAAGGAAAGAACATTCCGGTCAAAGAATGGCGGTTACACTTGTTGTAAATTGGCTCTTAAGATCTAGTATGAATTTTATGCATTGCCATAATAAACACAATACCGTACAAACACTACAGCTATATGTATCAATCACTTACCAAGTTCATCAGCAACCTGTAGAATAATCAAATTAAGCTTTCAGAGTTCAGTATGATAATTTCACTAAAATCTTAAAAACAAATACCAGGTGACAATATCGATGCGCTTCAGAGGATGTCATTGTGTGTCGATCGGTATGTTTTAACATACCGATCTTCTCACACAATGCAATCCTTAAACAAAGGACTAAATTCTATGGCTTTTTTGTTTAATAATGTTATTGTTATAGTGCTGCTCAAATATAAATCATATAAAAATGAAAAAAACTACCAACATGATCATCTAGAGGTAAAAGGAAGTGGTATTTTGATAATTATATTTTATACAAACAAAACACAAACTGTATATAGATTCGCTAGGAATATTATTATTTAATTACATGAATGTTATTTTCTATCAAAACGATAATGTCTTTTCACGGAAAAACCATCCTAACGATACCAAGTTTCATTTAAATTTGTTCCAAGGTATTGAATAATTAACGTTATAAACCAATAATATTACTCTCATTATAATTCCAATAGAAGTCTTATACAATATTCAATGCATATAGTAACTGTCAAGTCTTAATGCATAATTGGGATTCACTAGTATACAAATGTATATTTGAACTAGTCTTAACAGATTTAGGACATACACAGTACATCCGTTTGTTAATTCGTCCGAAATAGCAGAAAATTCGTTAACCCGTAGTTGCTATAACAAATGTAAGTGCTCTCTAAATGCATATTTTATTTTCTATGTGTATATAGCTATGTCATTATATAGTAACCACATTTTCTCATTTACTATATAAACCGGACAACAATGAAAGGAAAAACAACAGCACACGAGACACACAACACAACATATAAAACCAAAGAATAAATAAAACGAACCCCAATAAAACATGAAAAAAAAACATCCAAAAAAAGTAAAATCACAACGTAGAGAAATATCAATTCGGAAAATCCATAATCACACAGCAAAATCAAATAACAAATCGCATCAAAAACGAATGGACAAAAACTGTCAAATTCCTGACTTGGTACAGGCATTTTCAAATGTAGAAAAGGGTGGATTAAACCGGGTTCTATAGCGCTAACCCTATCATTTTAATGACAATTTCATCAAATTCCGTTATACTTATTTACATTGATGCGTTAAATAAACAACCACAATAAATAAAATAGTCAAAAAATGGGTACATCAGTCATCATCATATAACAATTTTAAAAGGAACAATTTAACAGAACACAAAAACATCTACTAACTACGAACACATTGATTGATTTGAGTGTCTGACGTCAGAAAATTTTGTGTACGTCACATAAATTTGTCGTTCAATGTGCATACAAACAATTTTAAAATTTACATAGGCATACAGGGTTAAAAAAAAAAATCAAAAGTATGTAAGAATACATTTCAGAAATAGACCCGAGATTTAAACTAGTCCAAAAGTTATATATATAATTTATAAGAATCCAAAAAAAGTTAGTTCCACTACGCAATTGAATGATTTTGACGTTTGTGGTTCAACGTATACAGTAATTCATAATAGAAATATATCATTATGACATATTATAGAACAAAATCATACTGATGCGATCTTCTAAAGTACAGAGTCACGTTATAAGGACAAAAGAAATACAAAAAGTCGCATATACAAAACAAACCACCATCAAATGAAAGCCAATACAAACACATTGGTGAGATGTATAAGTACCGAGCCACGTCAAACGGATATAACATAAAACCATTCAACAGTAAAAGTAATGTTAATAATAGAACAAAGACAAATGAAAGAACAATAACACACGTTGTACTGGGTGTTTATAAAAAGAAATAGTAGGTGTACTTTTCGTTCTCATAACTCTACTTTATTGAAAAAGAAAAATGCATTGCAAAGCAGAAGACAAATAAAATTATACCGTTACAGTTGTAGAAACACAATCACATGATTTGCTTGTTCGTGGTAAAATGTTCGAATACATAACACCTCCCTTTTATTAAGTTAACAAAATTTATAACAAGATACGTTTCTTGTACTCATTGTCATACTCCATGTTTCTTACTTCATGCATGCACAGTTACATACACAGGTTTTTATGACCCCGTAATAAAGTTACCGTCGCTATATACTTTTACCCTTGTCCGTCATTCCGTCATTCCGCAACAACCATTTTACGCCTTTTTTTTCTAAACGCCTTCAGATATTGAGCTAATGTTTGGTATATGAATTAACCATGATGAATTACAGATCAAGTTAAAGTTCGATCCGCACGGCTTATGTTTGCCGAAATAACGGGCTTGGGACTTTGATAAATTCTTGAAAATCACAAGTATATGGACTTTTTTCAAACACTTTAAGATATTGGGATAATTTTGGATACGTGAGTTAAGTAAACCAAGATGAGTTAGAGATCAAGTTTAAGTTTAATTCCGTTCGGCTAAATTTTGCCGAAATTGCGGGCTTTGGACTTTGACAAATTGATGAAAATCGCTGGTATACAGTTTATTTTCTAAACGCTTTCAGATATTAGACTGATTTTTGGTATATGAGTTAACCATGATGATTTACAGATCATGTTTAAGTTTTGTTCTGCTCCGCTATATTTTGCAGAAATTACGGCATTCAGACTTTGGTAAATCACAGTAATACAGTCTTTTTTTCTAATTGCCATCAGATATTGGGATGATTTTTGGCATGGTGCTTAACCAAGATGAGTTACAGATCGAGGTTAAGTTTTGTTCCGCTTTGTTGATTTCTCCGAAATTACGGGTAGTGGACTTTGATAAATTGTTAAATATCACAGATACATGTATTCAGACTTTTCCTAAACGCGTTCAAATATTGGGTTGATTTTCGATATGTGAGTAACCCATGGTGAGTTACAAATCAAGTTTAAGTGTTGTTCCGCTGTGCAAATTTTGTTGTTATTTCGGGCTTCGGCCGTTGATAATTTTTTGCAAATCACAGTTATACGGACCATTTTTTCTAAATTCTTTCAGATATTGGACTGGTTTTTGGTATGTGAGCAATCTGCTCCTCGATTTTTTTTCCACAATTAAGGTTTCACAACTTCGAAAATTATTGAAATCACAGTTTTTTTTCTATATGCCTCTAAGTTTTGAGCGGATTTGTGATACTTGAGACTACCATCATGTTGTGTTCACGAGTGTTATTGAAATTGCAGATTTTCAACTTTTTGAAACGGGCTATTCGTGTCGCTTTAACACATCTAGTGTATAACTGCAAAGTGATTCCTCATGTGTACGTGAGCTAGGGTATTGGTGATAAATTAGTATTGCATATAGGTTTTCGTAAATCCACCAGATATATATATCCCAAGTTAATACAATAGGTAAAATGTTGTTTGTTAGACTGTATATAAATCGGATAATGAATGTTTTAAGATTTTTCCTGTAACACGCCATAGAGTTTCAGGTTTCATTAAAGTATCTCTCTCTGATTTGTCTATCATTTAAACCATCATGACTCCTCTAGTTTGTTATACGACATACCAAAAAAATATTGCATTATGAAGACGGTCGTCTTAGATAAAAGTGTAATCACTATTCATCGTATCGTAACATTTATTCACTATCATGCATATTTTGCTCTTAAACAATAGCAAGTTCGAGATATAATATATCTCAACTTGTTATTATTTTCCGAATCTATGTATTAATATCTCACTCATTTCCTTTAAATCTATAGATTATTGAACATGTTTATTAATAGCTGATGTTGTTATCTATTGTTAATCACAGAGGAAATAGTATTCGAATGCCATCTAACTTTCTGATTGTTTGTATTGTTTGAGACTTTAAGACGGTTCAAATTTTCCAAAGACTACTTTCACATATTTCACTCGATATTCCATAAAGGTGTAAAAGAGGGACGAAAGATAACGACAACAGTAGTGTACAGCTGTTATGACAGTTCATCTTATAACATAAAATTCCCGTCTTTTACGATATTTAACCATATATAAAATAGATTCGGGTCATAACAAGTCAATTATCCTTATTTCAGTCTTTACTTATCTTTGAAAAAAATAACAAATTTAAATGCTGGATATTATTAGACTTACCACTGCATCGAGTATAATACGATATATCTACACTCAAGTCAGTGACATTTTTTAAATTTAAAACGCAAGTTCTGCCGAGCGTTTTGCATATTTCAAATGTACTCTCGAGATGAACAGTATGCAGGCAAACTTGTTCCTTTTTTTTAAAATGATCTTTCGATGTGACGTTATCAGACATGGTTGCCTTTTTTAATTTCGTCACATTAAAACATTCAGAGGAAGGAAAGAACACTCTACGTCATAATTGAGTTTTGACCAATTAAGAGTTGAACGAACCACACGTTGGTTCAATAAGAATATTGAACAGGTCAGGAAAAGAATCAATGGTGTAAGAACTCGATAAATTGAAATAACACATCCGAATGATTACAGTTATATACAGTGTAACAGAGTAATTTATTCCAGTTTTATCTAAAACATGTTCAACAAATTCCAAGTCATTTATTATAAAAAGTTTAATGAAATTAGAACTATTACATCTGAACATTATATATTGAAGCTTCAACGTTTTTGTATGACAATGATCAATAAAGTTCCAAGCATTCGGATGCAATAACCATTTATTGACGCCTATGCGGTACCAAGTACTGCGTTACACCGTACGCCCAGCTTCTGCCAGGCTATTTATAAAATAAGAACAAACAACTACTTTTACTTATAACTAAGTACGGTTAAAAATATTGTTTGAAAGTATGTGTTCAGTAGTTTCAAGTATCATAAAATACATTTTACAATCACTGTTTTGCCTTAAACATATCAATTTAGTCATCTTAAAAGATACAATAATGCTTATAAAAAGTCATATGTCAGATGTCTCAATTTGAAATTCAAATGATATTAATCCAAAACTAATTTCTTCTGTCGAATAGATGTGTTTTGACACAATACATGAACTTTATAAAGAATTATTTGCATTTTTTTCGGTTTTCGACTTTCGATTTTCACTCATATAGTTAGTAGTTCTTCTAGCATCATCTGCCTCTTTACACTTAACACTGGTACTACATTATATGTTAGGATGGTTTCATATAAGAGTATACAATTAACCACATCATACACACTTTTTCCATCGAAAACATTTCTATTTTTATTATTTTCCGTAAATGGAATGTATATTGATTGTCAATAAGACAACTACAAAATCAAAACTAGGAACATGTACTTTTGACTCTATATAGCAAGCATAGAAACAATAGAATGATATTCATATTGAGTACAGGTTTTGCTTCGCCGATGGATAAAAGTTTCATATATCATATTACATTTTTGTTATGGATTCCTTGTCTAAATCTGCAATACATACACTGTATATCGTGAACATGATCCATTATATTAATAAATACGTTTCGTTCATTTTTTTTTATATAAATAAGGCCGTTAGTTTTCTCGTTTGAAATGTTTTACATTGTCATATCGAGACATTTTATAATTGACTATGCGATTGGGGCCTTTGCTCATGGTTGAAGGTCATACGGTGACCTATAGTTGGTAATGTATGTGGTATTATGGTCTCTTGTGGACAGTTGTCTCATTGGAAATCATACCACATCTTCTTTTTTATATGACATTACATATTTCAATAGCCAACCTTTTGTAAAGTTGTTATGCGTTTCCTAATTCAAATGAAAATCAAATGAACTATTTAAACTTTTACTATCTAACTACAATGAATAAATATACCACTTACACTTAAACCAATGAAAATCTCTGTAAAAAGTCATCCTTTGGTCTACCGTCATCGCCGGGACAACTGTTCAATATGTTTACTGGCATTAAAACATGTTAAATAACATTTCTAAATGATAAAACGAAGAAAACATTACTGTTTTTTGTGTATTCATGTTTTAAGGAAGGAAAACAAACTAGCATTCTTGACACGACTCGACATCTATACTTTGCTTAGTTGACAAAGCAGCACATCGACTTTACCCATTTGTCAACCATGATAATTGTTGAATGAAACAAACGTACTTGCCACAGGTTTTCCACTAAACAACTAATTGACAAGTTTAGTTTTAAAACTGAACGATTTTTTTCTCTACTAGCATCAATTGATGTATTTCAAAACTACTGCATTTTTTGTATCTCTGATATAACGACTGGAAAACCGTCGTACACAAGCATTGCACAAGTTGGCACTCCGAGACGGTTTAGGAACAAGAAAGTGAACTGTGGTTGATTTTTATCAATAATACCGTTCAAATCGACGCTAGTGTCCGTATTGCCTTTGGTGTAAGGTGCGAATGATTTGTTCATTACAGAAGACCCTACATCAACTGTCAAGAATAAGATCAAAAATAAAAATAAAATATTGATATTTTCGTACTTTATCTTCATGTATGCATTGTTTGCGATTTTGCCCCTTGAAAATTATTCCATATCTTTTTATTTTGTATTAACGGTTATCAAATATTTCCCCATGAACAATAACTGTATGGTATAGTGTGTTTAATCTTTTAATTAAAATCATAATAGTTTTTCGTGAAAATTAATGGTAAAAATAATATATACTGTTGTGATCTGGTTGATAGAGGAGGAGGAGTGAATTCAAATATAACAGTTATTTAGCTTAAGTTGTACTCCTCGATGATGTCAGTGCTACATTTCAATGAAAAGTCTTTTTAGTGATGCCATTCGAGGTCATATCTATATATCTATTAATACTTACATATTAGTTAGACATGTTTATTATCCTAGCGTTTTCTGTAATGAACTAGATGTCACTATATATTATCTTACTATCAGTAAAAACATAGAAGTGTTTGTGTCATTTTATTCTTAAATTATATAAACATCAATTTATTTTAAAGAAACTGAAATAACAATACGAACTTGTAAGACAAGGCTCGAACACAAAATTGTATGCATATTCAATTCTGACTGTGTTCATATATGATCAAAAGAACAAAAACATGTTCAATATATAATCTAATGGATGTTAACATTAACATGTGCTTTCAACTTTTACATTAAACAATGATATTTTTTTTTATTATACAAAAAAAATAGAATATGAATCATGACTTATTACTGGCAATTTTGTTTATCAATAAGTATTGAATTGTACTGTAGTCAATTCTGCTATGCTATCAACTGCCAATAGGTTATATCAAAGCAAACTAACTAAATAAAAATATTACAAAAGCATTTAATATGATATCAGCTTAGTGTTTTCAGCCCAGGCATTCATATCAGAGAAAAGCAAATTATTTACAAATGCATAGTATGCGTTAAGAAGTTGTAAGTTAATAACTGTTTACTCTTTGCAAGATAAACATACATGCACAAGTATATAAAATTAACAAAAAACACTGATGTTCACGATATAGTACCATATTGATATACAAAATCATTTAGATTAAGAAAAGAAAATAATCGTGTAACAAACCAGACTTTTGGGTTTTGGTATATTGCATTTAATACATTGTTCAGACTATAAACTGTTCAATAACATGAAATACAACTTATTGATAACTCCAAGCTCAGTTTTATTATACACGTATTACCACACTTTTTGCTACTTTGAATTATTTATGCCTTTATGGTTTTTTTTCTAAAACATTGTTGTCAATATTGTGGAATTATATTACAGGTTGAGCTAGCTCAACCAAAACAAGTTTATTCCACCATGTTTTTCATATGAAAATTTCAGTACCAAGTAAGGAGTACGACAGGTGTTACCTATGTGTTTTTTATTCGTTTGATGTGTACGAGCTTACAATTTAGATATTTATTGAAGCACTTTTTGTTTAAATTTTCCTTTAAGTTTAGATTTTTGTTATTCATTTTTTTAAACCTTTTATTTTATATCTTTGAATACAATATACTAACAATCGCTCATAAAATTTCCTGTGAATACGTAATCCTTGATGTACTTACATGTTTCCTTATATACAATTACACTAAAAATTCTCTCTGGATCTGAGTATATAATATTCTTTATCATTGTAGATGTTGTTGTGACATTGATAATGGTGGTACCAGTTGCACAGTATACGTTGCTTCCATAGACATGAATACCTATGTTTGTAGAGGCTGCATTTGTGCTGACAACTTTGATTTCATTCTCTCCATTGAAATTTGAGGATTTTAAATCACCGCTGCTGTATTCCATCCAAAAAAGTCGACCTCTTATGGCATCTTACGTTAAAAAATAGTTATTATTTTATCTGTGGAAGGTTTGCTATTTTCTAAATAAGTTTGTTTTATTGCAGATGATTGACTCATTTATTCCCACTGTATCACTTGCTATTTGCCTATTTGAAAATTGCAGACGTATCAATCGAGCTTGTTCTTCGACTTTATTTATTGAAATATACCAAAAATACTCTGCAGAAAGCACTTCTATAATTAAGACACATGCGAAAAATGCATTATGTGTAGGAGATATATATCCATCAACAAAACTTCAAGAAAAGATAAAAATAATATAAATAATTTTGATTTTATATTGCTGCGAATATATAATAGAGATGAACAATAGTTATACCATGTATACCTTCCAATGAAAATGATGATTATTTCTAAGATAACTCACCTATGCTCAAACCATATATTCTGTGTGAACTATTGACGATTGTCTGTTTCTCAGTTCCATTTAGTCTCGATTTTCTTATCTTACCACTAGTTGTATAAGTACTATAATACATCCATCTTTTTATAGAAATAAATAAAAAGATTTGAAAAATAACATAAACAATAAACTCATCACACATACTAAGATTAAAATATTGTATTTTAGTTTTAGTTTGTTACCCCGATTTTGTTTTTTGTCCATGGATTTATGAGTTTTGAACAGCGGTATACTACTTTTGCTTTTATGTATGAAAGACTAGAAAAGACTCGAAAGTGAAACTTGAATTAGATAAGGAAAACTAAGGCGAAATTATTTCCAACATTAACGGTAATCAATTTCTTGGGTAGAAGATCAAAGGAGTTAGAAGTTAAATAGACAATGAATGATAATTTTAAAACATCACATGGTAATTCAGTGATGATTACTAACCTCCATCACCAGTGGCAAACAAATGATACTCTTTGAGTTGTCTAAGGTTAATGAACAAGTTGCATGGCTTGTTTTCTTATTACCTTAAAGTGAATGTATATGTTTCGTTCGTTATGCTGTACAAACAATTTACTCAAGTGAAATTGTACATCACTAAGTATAGCATGTATAGGGAAAAGTATTATAAAACTAAGCTGATATTCCCATTTGAATGGTGTAACACTTTATTTTTTAGGGGGCCCTCTTTAGCTTGATGTTCGATGTCATCCTAGGTTCTATGTTGAATACCGAACTGTGACATATAATGGTATACTTTTATAAATTTTGACTTAGATATAGAATTGCCATATTAGCACTCATACCAAATCTTTAAAGTAAATGCAAACATACGAAATTCGACATACGATCGGAAAAAATTCTGAAATTCTGGCTTCGATACACGTATTTTCAGAAACAAAATAACTAGTTTTATTTTCAACTCGCATGCCAGTGGCAAGACATCACTTTTAGATGAACATTTACATGACTTAGACTGTATTAATTTGTACAGAATGGTCTTACCCGGTTGATAAGAGTTTTTAAATATTTCAATGAGTAGGGAACAGTTTAACATATGAATATAATTTTACCCCAAAAGAATCACGTGAAAGTATATTCTTATTACATATTTGTTTTAATCAGGGAAAATATAGTCTATATGCAAATTGTCAGCAAGTCTTCAATATGGGATCAAAACTGTATTGTATGCCCTTAACCAATATTGTTTATTTCGTAAACAATAGGCGCAGGGTAAAGTGTACTGTTGAATCGTAATACCAAAATAACTTCGCCATTAACCAGTTCATAGTGATTAGTCATTTATTTTTTTATTTACTACGAACCTGTTAGAAGTATCTAATGTGAGAGCATAAAGTGGATCATCTTGCAGTATAAGTATTTTATTTGAACCATCTGAAGCACATCTATAAAGCTTCCCTGTGCCATATTCAGTCAGATACACGTCACTGTTAAATGAATCAACCGCAACACCAACCGGTTTATCTGCAATTGATACAGTTTCTGAAATGTATGGTCGTTCTGCAGGATACCGAAATCTAAAAGGAAAAAAAACCAATAGATATTTCATTACCTTTTTAGTAATATATCTTTAAACAAAATATTGTTTATTATAACTAATGTTTCATAACATAGTCACTACATACATGACTTTGTGTATGAAATCACCAGATATGACGACGAAGAAGGAGTGGGTAAAATCAATGACTACCTATGAGGGTTTCGCACAGCCTTTTTCCATATATACCACCTTTATAAGTTATTATAGGCAGTGAACTCTCTTTCAAACATTTTTCGATTTATCTTTGATCTGAACTTCGTATCTTTCTTGTTGATGGGGTGAATAAAACGCCTCCCAAGTCCAGTCTGTTTTTGTTTGTTTGTATCGATTTGATAGATAAAATCCTTTTCCAACTGATTTTGATAGTTTGTTCTAATGTGATATTGTAACAACCCTTCATTGTTGTATCACTATATTGTTGCATTGCTATACTACGTTAGATGAACGTTTTGCGTCATCTAAATTCTGCTTGTCACATCGTGTCTGATCCTATACAGGAGCAAAGGATTCCGTGGATATCGTTAATATTGTATATAATTTCTGTTTTAGTGTCAATGGTTTATAGTTGTCCAAGTTTTATTACTGCGTAACTTGTTTTTAAATTGGATTTTGACAAAGGTTTACACTAAAGGGATTCCTGTCTTATTGTGTATGTATTAGTAGGATCAAATGAGGGATAATATAAGATATGTGAAAAAATACCTCAATATATCATTACGTTCAAATCTTGTAAAATAAACATATTCATATTGATAGTCATAATCTATAGAATGTATAACACTTTGTAGATTCGTTAACAAATCAGCTACTTCTCCAGTTATTAAGTCGGTTTCTTTGATGTTCCCATAAGTTGAATAGATAAGTTTGTGTTGATGACCTGGAATAAAAAGAAATGTTTTCAAAGTACAGTTTAATGAAATTTTGATTTTGATTTTGATATTTTTGTTACTAACACAATGGATTCAACCCTCTCCCCCAGCTTTTGGAATGATTCGTAATTCCCAGTCTGCAGTTTTGAATGTAGTCGGTTTGTTTTCAGCTTGATATGTCCTTTTGTTATCTTTCACATCTCATTTCCCGCTTACGAGAAGTATCACTCATATTTTATATTAAGTCATACAAAATCATTGTCTGTTTGTTGTGTTAGGCGATATTAAACTACTTTTTTTTTTTGCATTGTTGATCACTAGACTATATCAGTCTAAACATTACCAGGAAGAATGTAACCTTTTTTCGAAGAACTAAATGTTAGAGTATATTCCAAAATCTTATGTTTCCATTTCCTCCTCTTATCATATTTGCATTTTATATCATTTGTGCATCATGAGTCTCAAAGTAGATTACCTGTGCGTATCTACAAATAATGTGTTGTCAGTAAAGCTCGAGGATAAAATTACAACATTAGTCCCAATTAATCAATGTGTATTGTAAAAATTTATGGTGCATTTAAACAATAGAAATGAGTGATTTAAGTCCTGATGTAGGTTCAAATCACCGTAGTTATCACTTTATTCGTTTTTTTTTAGTTACAATGAAAGCTGTCGTATATAAAAACATACTCCTTTGATTACGTGTTGACAATAAAAAGTATAAACACAGAAATACTGAACTCCGAGGAAAATTCAAAGAGGGAAGTCCCAAATCAAATGGCACAATCAAAAGTTCAAACACATCAAACGAATGGATAACAACTGTCATATTCCTGACTTGGTACAGACATTTTCTTATGTAGAAAATGTTGGATTTAACCTGGATTTATAGTTAGCTAAACATCTCACTTGTATGACAGTCGCATCAAATTTCATTACATTGTCAACGATGCGTGAAAAAAAAACCCAGACACAATAAGTAAAAATGTCAAAAATAGGGGTACAGTAGTCAACATTGTGTTATCATCTTAATCACTATAAAAACAACAAATGTAACGATGAGGCACAAAAAAAGGCATACATCAAATTTAACATCCTCATTTTGCTTATATTATACGATTTTTTTTACCTACCGTTAAGTTCCTTCTCTTCATCAATTCCATGCATAATTTCATTAATGTTACTCATATTTTTGAACAAATAGCGACACACAGATAATGTTTTAAAACAGTAAATACTTTGTGTATACAAATGATTTCTGAAAATACGATAAGATTAAATGCAACCACTTGTCGTACACACGCTACAGTGCAAGATAAAATATTTGACTATAGTATTAGCAAATAAAGGTAACAGTAGTATACCACTGTTCAAAAGTCATATTTTGAATTAGAGAAAAATAATCCGGATTACAAACTAAAACAGAGGGAAACATATCAAACCATCAAAAGAACATTTTACCGAGGTGCAACCAAAACACTTATGGCAATGAAACATACACAGAAATAAGCTGTTAGATAATAACTGCCAAATACCTGAATTGGTACAGGATATTTTAAGGTCAAATGGTGGTTAAACCTGGCTCTGTGGCTGTTTCCTGAACTAATCCAGCTTTATCACGGAAACCATATCAAAGATCCTAGTCACACGCTTTACCTTAGCTGTTAATGAAAATCAATCCGTACTGTTAGAAAATTTACCTCGTAATGTATTTGTCACAAAATACACTAAGTCACAATGTCATACTTTGGTTAGCATATCTTTATAAGCGAAAAAAAGATATATTTTTGGTGTAGTGCGCTTCCCACTTAGAAGAAAATGAATATGAATGTTGTAAATTCTTACCTTTGTCAATAAAGTTCACGTAAATCATAAATCCAAACAAAAGACAATTCATATTGCGATATAATGGTATTCAACCATAACCTGTTGTATCTTCATATAATTATAATTTCATAACAGTTACTATCAATCCAATTGAGCAGGTGTTATTTCTTACTAAGTGTATGTTACTATGTTTGTAACTAATACGGTATGCTTCATGACCAAATTTGTCAACTACAAACACAAACGATACTCGGATATCATACGCTGAGCTAAACCTTCAATTGTCCTTATGTATTTGTAAATCAAAAATATATTTAAAAAAAAACTTGATATCAAGTTAAAATGTTTGTAACTAATACTGGATGCTTCATGACCAAATTTGTCAACTACAAAAGAAATGCCTACTACACACACGATACTCGGATATCATACGCTGAACTAAACCTTCAATTGTCCTTTTGTATTTGTAAATCAAAAATATATTTTTTTTAAAACTTGATATCAAGTTAAAAATGTCATTTTATTGTGATTCGGTATAATTTATACAAATTTGATCTCAATAAAGTTAGTGTGACGGAAAAAAAAACATAAACATGATAAATAAGAAATTTTACTTCATATTTGACATTCAAATTGGAAACATGATATGTTTACACATTGTTTATATATCCTTTGGTTGGTTAGTATGTATCCATTAGTAGTCAATGTGCATTCGTTTTAAATGTACCATATAAATCCTTTTTTACAGGTTTTCTTTTTTTTTTATGTAAAACATAATATCGTGGTTTAATCTTAATTGTTAGTATTCAAAAGTCCATTAATTAATAAATGAAAGCAAACACATAATTTATTCAGATTTTTTGGGGAAGATTTATAAACGAACGTTCACATCAGTGCACTTAATTGTAGTATATTATTGCTATTTAGGGTACATTTACGTGTAGAGGTAACTATAAGTGTAATGAGGTAAAGCTCATAATATCGGATACATGAGTTTTGACATAAAATAAAGCGATCATCAGCATAGGCTATCACTTTGTTTATCTTGAAATGATGATATTATTGTTATTTAATGAAATAAAGAAATGACGCTTTATTTATGATGTGATATATCTTTCATCGACAACTCAATGACCCTTATGTAAAGCTACCAACGTATTCATTTTTACATAGTGTTACGCCTTTAAGGTAATAGATTTTGTTTCCTCTCCGATATTCCGGATGAGTTTTGACATATAATAAAGCGATCATTACCATAGGCTATCACGTTTGTTTATCTTTAAATGATGATATTAATTTTATTTAATGAAATGTAGAAATGACGCTTAATTTATGATGTGATATATCTTTCATTGGCAACTAAATGACCTCTATGTAAAGCTATAAACGTATTCATTTTCACATAGTGTTACGCCTAAAAGGTAGCAATTTTTATTTCCTCTCGGAAATTCCAAATGAAACTTTTTCAAATCGTACAATATGAAGATGCAATTCGATAAATATAAATAAATGCATTGTTCTTCCTTATATGTATATTTGATAGTGTAAAAAAACATGTAAAATACATATCAATAAATTCCCACTAAAAGTGGTGCTAGCCTTGTATTAACTGAATTAAAGAGCATTTAAAGGTTAATAATGATTTACATATTTGTTATTTTTACAATCTGGTATAAAACAGAGGGACGAAAGATACCAAAGGGACAGTCAAACTCACAAATCTAAAACAAACTGACAACGCCATGGCTAAAAATGAAAAAGACAAACAGAAAACAATAGTACACATAAAAGTACATAGCAAACCAAAGAATAAACAACACGAACCCCACCAAAAACCAGGGTTAATCTCATGTGCTCCGGTTGGGTAAGCAGATCCTGCTCCCGTCGTGTTGCTTATGTGATTACGATCTGGTATAACGGACATCTAACTTACGGATTAATATGTCCTTTTTAGGTGATTCAGGATTGATTTTTTAGATCACAAGGTAGATATTTTCAAAGGGATCCTGACACCAGGTATCTTCAAAAACAAAGACAACGTCTATCAAGTATTGTATGACTAATATATTATAAAACAATATAATATTATATTACATTTTTCAATAAATATCAATCAACAAAAAATAAATCTCTTCTTGCTTTACTATCTGTCTCTTTTTATGAATGTTATAACTTGAAGCTTGTTATAATAGTTAAAATTAAATGTTTCTTCGCATGCACACCATATACTGTAGCTAGGTCGAAGTAGAACTTCATGTAATTCGTACAAGAAGGTATACTTTGTAATGACAAAAATGTTTATGTTTTAGTCTAAAGATTGAGGAAATGATGGCTCCCTCGAACACAATTAACGAATATTTGGGTTGCTTAATTATCAACCTCACGCAATCGGATCAAAAAACATCTCTTGTACTAAACGTTCACCATAAGAAACACATAGCGCTCTGTTTTAGTTTACGTCCATGTAATATTAACATCAGCATAACATTTCAGTCTTCCCATTACAGATGTCTAGTTCATATTATTGTCAAACGTGACACTGAAATAATAACAGGATGAAATGACAGTCAGTGGCCCGTTGTCATTGCAGTATACTTTAAGTCTTTAATGCGGGCGCTTGTAGGTTTAAACACAATTCGGATCAAACAAAATTATTTTAAAATAATTTTGCTGTTTCTTCAGCAATCATTCAATCTTAAGGATTAACAGCAAAACATGTTGAGTCAATTTAATGTGTACTGTTGGGTGTATGTCTTTTTGCAGAATTTTACAGTTCGTCCCGTTGGGTAAAATCAAGTCAAATGTGTGTATCTACAATTAAATTGTCCATCTCGTTTCGAAAGATGATAATTGTTTTAATTTTTTTCCTTTTGAAATAGAACATAAAATAATACGAATGCAGGTTTAAATCGTTATCGTAATCTTGCTTCTTCCTTGTGCGTGAAATTAAGTAAAGATTTATACTAATTAGATCAACTTTTGTTTACTGGTTGGTTATATCTTTGAATAAGGGATAAATTCATGAATTCACGACTGAACAAACAATACGAAAAGACTTCATGTATGTAAAGCACGAACATGTATTTACTATTGTAGACTTGATATAAAATCTTTAAAATATACAGCCTTAATGTGTCCCTCTTATTGGAGGAAGATTTATTTTTTATAGAAAAAAATCATCGAAATGCTTCCGTTTACATTTTCGTTTGATATTTATTTTGTTTAATTAAAGGAAAAAGAGTTCAAAACGATTATAAACCTTTTTATGATGTCCAAAATCAATCAGTGTACAACCGTATTGAGAAAATATTTCTTGTTTTTTTGTGTATTATTACCACAGGAAGGGAAATGTCTCATTAGAAAATATTTCTTTTAATATGTATTTATAAAATAGAAGATGTGGTATGTTGCCAATGAGACAACTATCCACAAAAGACCAACATAACACAAACATTAACAACTATATGTCACCATACGGCCTTCAACAATGAGCAAAGCCCATACCGCATAGTCAGCAATAGAAGGCCCCGATAAGACAATGTAAAACAATTCTAACGAGAAAACACACGGCCTTATTTATGTACAAAAATGAACGAAAAACAAATAAGTAACACAAAAACAAACGACAACCACTGAATCACAGGCTCCTGACTTGGGACAGGCACATACATAAATAATGTGGCGGGGTTAAACATGTTAGCGGGATCTCAACCCTCCCCTTACCTTGGACAGTGGTATAACAGTACAACATAAGAACGAACTATAAAAATCAGTTGAAAAAGGCTTAACTCCTCAGACAGACACACAAAAAAGTGGACGTACGCGTGGCCGGGTACTTATACATCCTGACCTAAAAAGACACAATGAACAGATCTGAGAGTACTCGCAGTTATCTGATAGCTAGGTCAAAGCCACTGTTTTTTAATAATCCTGTGTTTGCTTTCTTTTTTATTTTGTAGATTGAACTGCATAATAATTCCTTTTGTTTACATGAAATAGGTGTTTTGTTGTTATCCGAATTATATTTGAATGTATACAATTCATTGCATTCTTTTCGAAATGGCAGGTAGTGTGTTGCATGGCCTGATACTCAATTGATTACGTCCATAGTTTTATCGTGGTGGACATTTTTTAATTATTTGTTAAATAAAGTATTTTAAAGCGTCACTGATGAGTCTTTTTTTAGACGAAACGCGCGTCTGACGTATTAACAAAATTTAGTCCTGGTATCTATGATGAGTTAATTTAAGTAAAAAAAACAACCTTTCGGAATGAAAATTTCACAACCCTAGACACAAAGCTAGATATTATATGGTAGTGGAAACTGCATAGAAACAAATTTCGCCACTTTGTCACCACTGACCCTTTACGTTTCAACATTTAAGTATGAAATCAAAATTGAACATTAAGAAAATATTACAAAAACCCTTCTTGTTCATTTTTCCCCATTTAAGAATGACAATAATAAGCTTTTTTGTTAATGGGGGCTTGAATATATGCATTTAAAGAATCCATGACGCTGACCACGGTTGTGATCTCAAATCGTATAAAGAATGCAATATTTAAATGCTATATAACTAACTAACGAGAAAACAAGCGTTTCAACTATAGCACATTAAGAAAGATAGACAGAGGTCTCAAAGGGTTTAAAAGAAACAGACTGAAAAAAGCTGAAAGGAAAAAAGTAAAAAACAACACCACCCTTACCAATAACCGGAAGTAATCGCAGGTTATATGGAAGGTTCAGTAGATACTGCTCTATAAGTGACAACTTTTGTTATGATAACATAAGATCAAGAGATCATAACCCTATGTGCGAAATATGACATGCCAAACGATAGTTAAGTCACTCCCTTTCAACACACACTAGTCCAACAGAGTAATGAGGAAGATCGACTTTAATCCACATTTTATAAGTTTTAGAGTCACCATAAAAAAACTGTTGACCATTACTATGTGTGTGCGTCTCAACTTATTAGAAAAATGTATTTGCAGTCATGAATATCTAGATACCAGCATAGTCGTCTAACCTATACTTATGTTGATAGAGCATGTCTGACTGAGTGTGTATTTGATGTTTGATAGCCATGCATTTCAGGAGACGTTTACGTTTTTGACTCACCTTCATTTGTCTTTCTTAATCAGCATTTTTTTTTTATTTTAAACGTCTGTGACTACTCCTGCTACTATTATCTCTCTATTTACAATCATGCGCAATTAGATAATCGTAAATATTTTATTATCTACTCTATATGCTGGCGCAGGTGCAAAGTTTTGATTCTGGTGTCTATGAGGTTTACAACCACTGGGGCGATGCCACTGCTGGTGGGGTTTTATTCCCTGAGGGTATCACCAACCCAGTATTCAGCAGTTTATTTTTTTATAATAATTAGGCTTTTTTACATCCGAAATATATTACCCTAGCTGTATTTGGAAAAACGTTTAGAAATTTTTGGTCCTCAATGCTCTTCAACTTCGTACTTTATTCTGGCTTTTTTAACTTTTATTGCTGCAAGCGTCACTGGTGAGTCTTTTGTGGACTAAACGCGTATCTGGCGCAGTTTTAATCCTGGTGTCTTTGATGAGTGTTAAGATAATAACATCAACGGTATCAATTTTTCTGCACCAGATGCGCAGTTTGAAAATCCAAAGTTTATTAAAAATATGAAGAACTATAATCCGAAAAGGTTCAAAAAGTAAAGCCAAAGCCGGGCAAGGAATCAGAGTTTCGCATGAAAAATAAATATTTCTGAATTAAAAATAATTTCTAACATAAAATTACAAAAGCAGCATTTGAAAAATATTAAAAAATCAATTTAGTAAAACAAGTCGGTTAAATTAAACACATTTGTTCAAAAACCAGTTGTTGGCATGACACGGGTTGTGTTCTTCTTATATATGTTATGATTGTATGATACTACACCCCTAACGGGAAGAATTGTGCCTGATGTTCATATGATGTAATCATAATCTTTTAGTCAGTTTAATTGAAGTCTGGAGCTGGCATGTCAGTTAACTGCTAGTAGTCTGTTGTTATTTATGTATTATTGACATTTTGTTTGTTTTCTTTGGTTATATCTTCTGACATCAGACTCGGCCTTCTCTTGAACTGGATTTTAATGTGCGTATTGTTATGCGTTTACTTTTATACATTGGCTAGAGGTATAGGGGGAGGATTGAGATCACACAAACATGTTTAACTCAGCCGCATTTTTGCGCCTGTCCCAAAGTCAGGAACCTATGGCCTTTGTTAGTCTTGTATTATTTTAATTTTAGTTTCTTGTGTACAATTTGGAAATTATTATGGCGTTCATTATCCGGATGCGGGGATTTCTCGCTACATTGAAGACCTGTTGGTGACCTTAAACTTCTGTTGTTGCTTTTTTTTTATGGTCCGGTTGTTGTCTTTTTTTACATTCTGTATTTTCATTCTCAATTTTAAGTCAATGTTTACTAAACGCAATAAATCGATCACTTAAAAATTCAGGCGCAACAATGGCAACTACATATCAGACATATTTTCCATGTGTACCTTTAACAAATCATCTAAACAGAAGATGAGCTAAATATTGTGAATCGCACTTATTGTTTGATTAAAATAAAAATAAAACATTTTTAAACTTAGAACATTTAAAAACAAAAATATGCATGCATTTTTGCAGTATGTTTTGGCGAAGAATTCATCAAGTATGAACTGTATCTGTTTTTATTAACAGAATAAAATATAATTACAACTGCGTATTAAAACAAATGTATTGATATGCAATCACACTACATACATAAATGCAATATACCTTAGTATTATTAAACAAATAGTTATTATCTGCATCTTATAAAAAATACTGCTTGAAAGATGGTATATTCTAAAGTCATTGTTAGTGGTGGCTGGTGAAAATATTTTTTTCAGGTTATGTTCATACTTTCTTTTAAAGATATTCGTTTTAATCTAAAACAAAATAACAAAAAACAATATTACAATTATCAAATACAGTGCGCATCTGCAAACACAGTTATCAAATATATCGCGCATCTGCAAAGATTGTAAGTACATTTTGTTACGAAAGAAAAAATAATTCTAGATTGATGTGATGCTACTGGAATTTAAAATCAAAAACTTTGTCATTGAATTTATCTTACTGTAATCGATAGGAAAGAAACAAAAATAAATCGATTCAATCTATCTCATACACCGAAAACCTATTTACATCTACTTCAAAACGTTCAGTAATAGACCAATGTAAACATTTCTATGTTACCAATACTTAAGAGATAACTGTATTGTACTTGAAGTTGTTTCCTTCTGTTTCAGTTTGTTGCCCTGATTTTGTTTTTTTGTCCATGGATTTATGAGTTTTGAACAGCGGTATACTACTGTTGCCTTTATGTCGGACGTCCATAGGTAGTTTTACTGTCGAAAATAGGCTAATGCCGCTACAAGGCAGCACTCGCACCGCAAAGTGGAAAGGGTTTAATATAAGTTGCAAAACTTGTTTCCCAATCCACTCTAAATAAATATGTTTACACTAAAACTAAAATTTAGTTTAGTCCGCAAAGCTTCAAATACAATACAGTTATCTCTATTCTAATGCAAAACAAGTACGTTATTCAATTCAAATCATTATTTCAATGTAAAATTTACATTAAAGAAAATTCCGTGAAAAGATGCGATCTTCTTTCGTCCCTAAACTACGTGACGTCTAGGGATGCTTCCGACGTCAAACGTAAACACCGGGCGTTTTCTGGCTTCCTGGCCGCTTCAGAATGTAATACATTTTGATAAAAAGAAGATTTCTAGGTGTAGCATGTGAGTTTTTTTTGTTATTTTTGTGGAAATGACATGTCAATACATTCCGCAATTCAAAATGGTGGCTTCCTTAGTTACAGACAAGAAGATAGAGAATTTTAGTGTCATCATATCAGAATCATTGATACAAAATGTTTGTATTAAAATGAGAAGTATAAGCAATTCATTGATATATATTTTCATGTACTGTGTTTCCAGTATATTTTAGTATATTGAAGGCAAAAAGATACAAAGTATATTGTATATAAGACTGTAAATCATACTAGTAACGTGTACATTGAAACATGTACGCTTTAAACTACATTCTGCTTTAATTTGAGTTTATTTTCAATTAAAAAATGTTTTTCTGTTTGTTGGCTTTTTGGTACAACATTTTTCATAATAATACCTTCAATCTATATTCGTATGCCAAGCAATACAATGTAGAATAGTAAATTGTCGGGTTACAGGAAACTGTCTTATTGTTTAACGCTTGATACATTATATGCTACGGTCAATATCAAGATAGAATTACATCTAAAAAAAGCTTTCAATTCATAAAAATCTTCTGAAAAAAAAAATTTAGAGACAGAAGTCGGTTAAATCAATCTTTACTTAACCCATCCGCAATAAATCGATCAGTTATGGTTGAAAAAGCTGGCACAACTGTGGAACAATATGGAACACATAAAACATATTTTCCATGTGTACATTTCACAAATATTCAAAAAACAAACCTAGGCCTAGAAAACTCTAGCCTCATTACCGAAACTTAACAGTGTGTATTATCACTCGATGTATTTGTCCGACGTATCTGAGTTGTTTAATAATACGCACTTTGCAGGAACAAACTATAAGATTGAAGGTAAATGATAATTTACATTTTACCTTGTTGACTATTAATTGCAAACACATGCACAATGTCTTCTCAATGACCATTCCACTCTTCAGTTCATTCTCGATACGTCTCAGCTACAGCCACACAATTATTGCCAATTATTGCAGAAGAATTGTAAATACTTTCACACATTTTAAACGAAAAATCAAACAAAATCAAATGCTATGATATGCATCATGTTATTGATATCAGGGTAATTTCCTTGAATGTATTTCTTGTTCATTAGAGAACAGTTCTATAAAATACGTCGAAGTACTGAGGTAGCTTGTGTAGCAGGATATGTTAACCTTTCAATACCACCTTATATACACAAGACGGTTCTCTGATAAATGTGTTGTAAGACATGGAATGTTACCATGATTTTGCAAGTCTACTTTTGAGTGTTGCGCTTTCCTGTTCGTGTGAATGATATAATAGCACATGCATTCGCTTTGTGTGTTGCAGTATCTAAATATTCCAAATATATTTATCAATGAACGGTTGCGAATTTTATCTTTAATGCGAGGAACTTGCCTACACCTGTGCATTTACTCATGAAGTCATAACGAAAAATGAATGCTATATAAATCTTCTCATGTAACATTTATTGAAAGAAACACATGCGAATATTTCTTTGAATATTTTGGATAAAGAAATCTTACCAACTATGTACTGTCTTACAGCTGGCTTAGTAACTATATCGACAAACATTGCTTGATAGTAAATAAGAGTTAAATACAGACTTGGAACTGAGAACAGTTTATTATGTTAGTGTATGTGCATGTACAATTCAAATACACAAACCTAAACGTAATTTGCAGTCATTGATAACTTTATAATACGTTAAAAAGATTTGTAATACAAGTACCGCTTATCACCCCTAGTTTTTTGGTGGGGTTTGCGTTGTTTATTTTTCCGTTTCCTATGTTGTGTCATATGCACTATTGTTTGTCTGTTTGTCTTTTTTAATTATTAGCCATGGCGTTGTCAGTTTGTTTTAGATTTATGAGTTTGTTACTTTGGTATATTTCGTCCCTCTTTTATGCTTTAAACTATTATCTTGTTACAAATATGCAAGATGTTTTCGTTACAAATATGAAATAGTTAAAGAGATCATAAAATAAAACGATATAATTAAACATGTTATAATTCAAAACTAAACGGCTGTATATTAAAGCATAATAATCATAATAAAGCTGTTAAATATCATGTGACTATCAACTATATAAACATAAATAACGATTCCACGAAACACCTAGACCCTAAAAGATATTTAATTACGAGTTTAGTATATATTTTGGTCAATATATGCAAATGTCATGTGGTTGGTGTTAATAAATAAATAAACAAACAAAAAAGCGCAAGCAACTATCAACACAATCACATATCAAAACAATGAAACGTTAATAAAAGATGCACACACACATTGTAATTTATCATAATATCATAGTTTATACAAAACTACATGTACAAACAGAAACAAAATAGTCTTATTAAAGTTCCGAAAATTTGTGAAAAGGTACATGATCAATTGATATTATGTCTGTAATTTAATGCTTGTAAGTTATTTAAATGCACGTTGCTTTACATATGTTTCATTAATTGAGTTATAAATGCTTACACTTGGAACGTGGTGTGTGTCCGTAAATATATTATCCAAAAACAGAAATTATGCTCTTTATTTATGCAGTCATAATATAAAAAATGTATATAGCGTGGTGTTCAGAGCAGATCTTTGACTGGTTCTGTTTTCAATATGGAAAGCTTTATGACTGCGATTACAATTGCCGTTTTGTTGTTGTCTTATTGAAGTATCTCATTTTTTTCCTTTAATTCATAGTAGCAAAATTGTGTATTACATTAAGAATCTCTTGGCTGTTAATGCAGTTTAATTTTTTTTATAATTTGACTTCAAAAATAATTTGATACAGTGATCTTGATAAGTATTACATGTATGCTATTTTGACGTGCTCAATGCTGTAAATGCCTGTTATATAAGATACGCACTTACCTTTTTCGTTGTAAAATAGTACACCGTAAATCATCTCGGTATCAGAATATATAACATTTGCTTTAGTTGGTGGTGAAAATATGACCCGTAGAATTCGTTTGCCATTTGCACAGTATATTTCGTAATTATGTACATGTATCCCTATGTTTGCATGTGTTTCGTTCGTGCTGACAATTTTGATAATATTAGAACCATTCAGATTTGAAGATTTCACATCACCGCTCTTTCTTTCAAGCCAAAACAGCCTATCAGGATTATATTCTGAAAGGAATTGAACATCTGGCATTACATGTATTTGAAATGCTTTCGAAATTAGTAATGTAATCATTTTATGTGCAAGATCTACAAACTGTAATAATGAACAACAAATGTTTGTCCAAGAACGTAATTCTTTAGGTTGTTGCTTCTTTTTAACTTCCACCCAAATATATTATATTTGTTTATGCTTCAGTGTTTTAAGTATTCCAAGCAAACAAATATGCTCATAACATACTTAAAAGCAAATTGATATCAATAATATAAAATAGAAGATGTGGTATGATTGACAATGAGACAGCTATCCACAAAAAACCGAAATGACACAAACATTGACAACTATAGGTCATTGTACGGCCTTCAACAATGAGCAAAGCCCATACCGCATAGTCAGCTATAAAAGGCACCGAATATATAATGTTAAACAATTCAAACGAGAACACTAACGGCCTTATTTATATAAAAAAAATGAACGAAAACAAATATGTAACACATAAAAAAAAATTGAGGGTAATATTCGGTACTCTGGAGGGGAAGCAGATCCTGATCCATATGTGGATAAAGATTTACATTGACAATTTCCTTCTTTCAAATGTTTTTGATAATATACCTATACTCAAACCAGTTACTTGTTCTGTGTTAACATCTACTACTTCTTGTGTTCCAGTACCATTTAAACGTGATCGTCTTATTGAACTTTGTGTGGGATAGATACTGTAATACAGCCATCTACGTATAAAATTATACACACAAAACCAAATATAAATACAAAATCGAAACATGAATAATAAGATAAAAAATGTAAGACTTCCTCTACAAAGTGTAAAATGATTCGTTCAATTTCAAAGTCGATTAGCAAGCCGTTTTGTTCACTTCAAGATTTTTTTTACATTGTCTGGGTTGTGCTGTTGAAAAGGTCTTTCTGAAGATATGTTCTAGCCTCGAAATCATCTTATTTGCATTTAGTGCTTCATAATATCATTGTTTTGATTTCTAGATTACTCGTTTTTCCATGACTTACTTCCAGAATATTCCAATTTCTATTAGTAATAATATTTATTATTTAATAAAATGATTTACTTTATTTGCGTTATAAGAAGTAATTAGGTTCTAGACCTTTATATAATTATTGTGGCGCATTTTTCTAATTATCGAGAAAACACCAAGCGAGTACTACAATTATGTTTAGATATTATTTATTACAATGTGTTTGTAAGGAAGTTTATTTTTTTCTTGTTCTAATTCATATTATTTATATTTGTAGAATGTGTGATTCAAGAATTGTGTCGATAATTTGGACTTTGAAATAATTTAATATAATTTTGATTAATATATTGAATTTGAATGAAACAATTTTTTGAAAAACGTTTATCAAAACTGCTTTGGTGCATCTCTCAATTCACATAAGTCTTCAGTTGTCTTTGAAGTAATAAGAAAAGTTTTATGTTCTGATCAGCAAGCGAAGGAGAACATGATTAAATTGAATAACCCTTTATATTGCATGTTGCAATTTGATATGCTAGAGGTGTCTAATTGCATAAAAACAAAAATGGTATTATATAATTTCATATGAATATGCTAGCGTTGTACAAATACAGAAATGCATGTACAGATTGGTGGACAGAATATTTCAACTGATTGGCTAAGCTTTGTCACACGTATTAAAAAACATATCTTACTTATAAGAAAGGTGCACAAAATTAAGTGGTGAACTAGCTTTGTTTTGGTTTCTTTAGTTTTTGCTTTAGTCAAATGTCAGTTGATAGCTGGATAACAACAAACCTGTTCCGGTAATCTAACGTAAGAGCATATAGTTCACCATCTTGAAGTATCGAAATCTTATTTGATCCATCGTAATTACATCGCTTAAGCTCTTCTGATGCAGTTCGTTCTGTCAAATAAACATGCTGTAACACTTGATCAATAGCAACACCTATTGGCCTCCTTGCCTGGGTTACTGTTTCTGTCATGTAAACTTGTTCTGATGGATAGCGAAATCTTTAAAAAAAAAACGATAAAGAAGATATTCTTTATTATACATTTTTTTTACATAAAAGTGTTTGTTAATTAATTACATTTAATTTATCATTTGATTGAGATAATTCATAAAAAAACCTATAACATATTAGTCGGAAGTATGTACAGTTAAATGCAGGATGGAGTTGAAATCGATGGCTTGTTTTATACATGCATCAATTTAAGAACAAAGAATTAAAACCCTTTCAACTGTTATTGTCCTTTTTTCATAATAAATTTTCGAGATCAGGTAATGTGACTCTCTCCCTTACAGTAAACACGTACATACCTTTGGCCGACTAGGTGGTAGCGTGTTCGCCCTGAGTACGGTAGGTGCTGGTTTAAACCCGCCCCGTTCGAATCAAGTACTTATAAATTGTTATTTGCTACTTCTCGACTTAGCAGGCGGCATTAAGGAGTAAGAGCAAATACCGGTCGGCTCAGAGTCAGAATAATGTGTAAGGGTAGGGTGACAAGTCTTTCTTTGGACTGTTATTTTGTGAAATAGCATGCTCAAAATTCCGCTTAGCACGTCGGTCTAGTAAAAAGCAGTGTTCATTTTCTAATTTTAATAACATGTTTCCGTCCCGAATATGCATTCAATTTGCTGTTGTACGTGGAACAGCTAACCACAATCCTCATACAGCACTTTTGTTGAATAATCAATCAAACTGGTGATTTGCAAACTTTGTGTATATCTTTGTTTTTGTTTTATCCTCTCTTGATAAACGATAGACAAAAGGTGTAGACAAATAAACTGAAATACGATATCCCTTATGTCTCAGATGGGATCAACACAGTATTACTGGCTTTGTTCTAATTTTGCTCTTTTAACTCTTCTCTTATTTTTAAGTATCCGAGATTGATTCACACCGCCTCTGAAGTTTCAAAATATATCTCAAGCTCGGCGTGGATTGCTAGTTAAATTTATGTTTATAGTGTATCATATTGCTCTTTGTCTGTTTTGGTTATGATACATCTTGGCTTTCAAAATTAGGCTTTGAGAGTTCATGATGAGGGTTAATCTAGAAATACGCTTTGAACATCTAGTTTCATAACGTGTTGTTTTCCATTTTCATGTTTACAATACAGAGCAGAAACACCCATGTATCATTCATTGGTTAAAATCCCAAAGAAACATATGACAGACCTAAGATTACTTTGGATTTCATTGTTGGTAAATGTCTTTAGGATATTTGTTTAGACATCAGGTGAATTATCAATACCTTAATTTCGTTTAGCCTAGTTCTTATATATGTGATTAACGCACAAACAAGATTTAGTTTGAGGCTTTTAACTAAAAGAGTGTTAAATGCGGGGATACAAACGTACAAGTATATGTATGTATGTTTGTAAACATAATATTTCTTTGTTTTCTAACATTTATCAACAACCTCATATTCTTAACAATTCGGAGAATTTTTACACGTTATATATTTCGTGTTAGCCAATTGCCTGTAAAAATCCTGAAAAGAATTTGTTAGGGGACTACCATGTGATCTACTGGTGGATGGCCGTCAGAAGTTATAAAATGTATTGTCTTTTAACATCTTCAAGGTTATGCTATTCATTCTAAATCATTCTAACCTTTCCCTTCGGACAATGAAATGGTCGGTTCGATATCAACCACGAGAGGTAGCGAAAACATTGATAAAATATTGCAAGATAAAGGAATTTGCACTTGTACAAGAAAGTTGACGATGTATTGATGGTTCGTATCAATCATCAAATAGATATTTTGATACTTTGGATTCTCTTTCAAGTTTGTTGTATTAAACATTTGCCAATATGAAAATAAAAATAATAACTATTATAGTTAGAACAAGGAGCGTAAGATCTTTGCATATTTAAAGCGATGATATGCAAAATAAGAGTTATTTTAATATATTTGTATTGTGATTCATAGTTTCCATTTCTCTATACCAAACACATACCTCAATATATCGTTTTTGTCCGCTCTTGGGAAATATATATATTCGTTGTTAGAGTCATAAACAAAACAATGTATGTAACTTTGTTGGTCGATAAAGATATCTGATACGTTTCCAGTGTCCATGTTGAATTCTTTAATTTTACCATAGGTTGGTACTTATACATCTCGTCAATGTGTTTGTATTGGCTTTCATTTTTTGGTGATTTGTTTTGTATATGTGACTCTTTGTATTTCTTTTGTGCTTATAACGTGACTCTGTACTTTAAAAGATCCCGTCAGTATGATATTTGTCTATAATATGTCATTATGATATATTTCTATTATGAATTACTTTATACGTTGAACCACAAACGTCAAAATCAATCAATGGCGTAGTGGAATTGACAATTTTTGGATTCTCATAAATTCTATGTATAACTTTTGAACTAGTTTGAATCTCGGTCTATTTCTGTAATTTATTCTTACATACTTTTGATTTTTTAACTCTGTATGCGTACATTGCCTATGAAAAAATTTTCAAATTGTTTGTATGCACATTGAACAACAAATTTATGTGACGTATATAATTTTTCTAACGTCAGACACTCAAATCAATCCATGTGTTCTTAGACAGTAGATGTTATTGTGTCCTGTTAAATTGTTCCCTTTAAAAAGTTTTGGATTCTCATATATTCTATGTATAATTTTTGGACTAGTTTGAATCTCGGTCTATTTCTGTAATTTATTCTTACATACTTTTGATTTTTTAACCCTGTATGCGTACATTGCCTATAATGTAAATTTTAAAATTGTTTGTATGCACATTGAACGACAAATTTATGTGACGTATATAATTTTTCTGACGTCGGACACTCAAGTAGATCCATGTGTTCGTGGATAGGTGTTTGTGTCCTGTTAAATTGTTCCTTTTAAAAGTTTTGGATTCTCATAAATTCTATGTATAACTTTTGGACTAGTTTGATTTCTGTAATTTATTCTTACATACTTTTGATTTTTTAACCCTGTCTGCGCTCATTGCCTATGTAAAATTTAAAATTGTTTATAATCCAGGTACTTTTGATAACTATTGTATGCACATTGAACGACAAATTTATGTGACGTATATAATTTTTCTGACGTCAGACACTCAAATCAATCCATGTGTTCGTAGATAGTAGATATTGTTGTGTCCTGTTAAATTGTTATACGATGATGACTGATGTTCCCATATTTTGACTATTTTATTGATTGTGACTGTTTATTTAACGCATCATGTAAATGTAACGGAATTTGATGAGACTGTTATTAAAGTGAGAGGGTTAGCGCTATAGAACCAGGTTTAATCCACCATTTTCTACATTTGAAAATGCCTGTACCAAGTCAGGAATATGACAGTTCTTGTCCATTCGTTTTTGATGCGTTTTGTTTTTTGATTTTGCCATGTGATTATGGACTTTCCAAATTGATTTTCCTCTGAGTTCAGTATTTATGTGATTTTACTTTTTTTTTTGTAAATATAATCTTGTTTTGAAGACCTGAATGTGAATTAAGAGGAATTAAAGAAATTGCTTACAATATTATCTCCGTAACAAATAAAAATACTTGATATTTTCTTTTTTCATGTATATATCACAAATATTATAATACTATCATTTGTGCCTTTATTAAAATTTGGCTATGAACAATCATTTATTAGATATTATTTTTTTTTAAATTAAAATAACAAACAGTTATATGGTGATCGTTGATGTATTGTGTCAAAAAAAAAAGAACACGGTCGTATGACCTTAAATTCGATTACAAAAACTGCCTCAGCTGTTTTTGTCCATGACTATTTTTGTTTTTGATTTTTTGTTTGTTTGTTATCAATCTTATGCGTCTTATCAATCTATTGAACTAAACGAAGAACAAATATAAATCTTTCATATCTGGTTGTTTTTCACTTTTCTTTCGACAGTGTATATTGCATAAGGGATTTAATTCAATTTGATCTAGTTATTTAAGGTCTATGATAATTGTAAAACAAAAACAAAATATGCTTTTTTTATCCTGTTATACTAAATTATTTCCCAAATTTGATCGCCTTGAAGATCATAAAAAACATTTTTATTAAAATAAAGTATGTCAATAAAGGCTTTTGTAAATATTGCCGGTATATTTAACGACCATTCTGTTAAAGAACAAATTCCGGGATATTTTGACATTACTGAGCTACCTCTTATTTGTTATATTTACAAGAAATCTACCCGGAAATTTGTGTTTAATTATAGTCATTTGTAAAGATGTTAATATCAGTGAAAATACACCTACTTCATGTTATTGCAGTAATTACGAATATATTTATGGACTCATTTCCCATGTTATAACAGGAGATCTTAACATCTTTATGCCACTGCTGGTGGACGTTTCGTCCCCGAGGGTATCACCAGCCCAGTAGTCAGCACTTCGGTGTTGACATGAATATCAATTATATGGTCATTTTTATAAATTTTCTTTTTACAAAACTTTGAATTTTTCGAAAAACTAAGGATTTTCTTACCCCAGGAGTATATAACCTTAGCAGTATTTGGCACAACTTTTTGGAATTTTGGATCCTCAATGCTCTTTAACTTTGTATTTATTCGGCTTTTTAACTATTTTGATCTGAGCGTCACTGATGAGTCTTATGTAGACGAAACGCGCGTCTGGCGTATAAAATTATAATCCTGGTACTTTTGATAACTATTAAGACCGAGAGTTAAAATCATTCCTCAGTAAAGGACCTAAATATCGTCCCCCGTCAATTATTAATTTGGAATGGGTGTCGTCATATCATCAACGACTCACTCCATACTTACTGTATGAAATGGATAAAACGGGAAAAAGCTGACAAAAAATCTTTGGACTCTTTTTTTAATTCAGTAATGAAGATAGTTGATATACGTATTCAACATTTTAAAGAACATTTTACTATTAACAATCACCACAATAAACCTATTTCTCGTATGAAACATAAACTAAAAGAACTAGCCAAGGAATTTGTTTTTGTCCCGGCCGATAAAGCTGCTAATAATATTATTATTGTTTGACGTAAATTTAACATTGAGGTTCTGAAAAAGGAAATCACAATTCACCAACATTCCAACTGACTCCATTTTCAGAAAACGAAATCTATAACAAACATAAACTTTTAGCCACCGCTTCACAAGCAGAGCCAAATACAATGAAAGTCCCAACTATGTATTGGCTTTCGAAGCTACACAAAACCCCTTACAAATATAGATTTATTTCGTCTTCAAGCCATTGTCAACTACTTAATTGTCTATTCTTCTTACCAGCACACTTGGTACAATTAAAAACCTTATAACAAATTGTTCAAATAAGGCCTTCGAAAATAGTGGAATAAATTACTTTTGGAGTGTCAATAACTCGTTGGAAGTACTTGATAAATTGCATGCTTATATTGGTGATTTTGATTCTGTTCAAAGTTTTGATTTTTCTACCCTGTATACCACATTGCCTCACATTCTCATTAAGATAAAATTCACACACCTAATTAAATGGGCATTCAAAAAATCAGAATGTGAATATATATGTTCAAACTTTTTTATGTAATTTTTAGTAGCAATAAACAAAAACAACTATGTTAATTGGACATGCTTTGATACTATATATGCCCTTGAATTTTTACTAGATTAAATTTTTGTTCGCTTTGGGGATTCCGTATATCGTCAGATTATCGGAATTTAAATGGGGACTAACTGTGCACCACTTATTGCGGACCTCTTTTTGTATTGTTATGAGTTACAATTTATGAAAAAAATAAGCAAAGACCAATCAAAACAACATCTGATAAACAAATTTAATAATACTTTTAGATATTTGGATGATATTTTGGCTCTCAATAATGACGACCTCAGTATGTATATGAATGAAATGTATCCTGCTGAACTTACTTTAAATAAAGCTAATACTAACAATGACCACTGCCCTTTCCTCGATCTTGATATTTATATCACTAACGGAAAGCTGAATACTAAAATTTATGATAAAAGGGATGATTTTTCATTTCCTATCGTTAATTATCCGTTTTTAGATGGTGACGTTCCCCTGTCATCATCTTACGGTGTTTTTATATCTCAACTTGTACCATTCCCACGTGTATGTAACAATGTTTTAGATTTTAACGAGATAAATGTATGTATTACTGAAAAACTATTACACCAGGGTTTTCGATGTCACAAACTAGTGAAAATATTTACTAAATTTTATCATCGGTATAAAGACATCATTCGTAAATATAGCTCAACATGCAGACTTCTTATACGTTCAGGTATTTCGCATCCAATTTTTTATGGAAATATTCTTTATAAAGCACAAAGTTGTCAGAATTCACCTCAGAAACTTACAAAACCTTTGAATAGACTTATTAAGAAGGGATATAATTACGATAGTGTTGTCAAGTCATTAAAGATTGCATATTTTGGCGTTAATATTGAGTCACTGATAAGGTATTTGCGTCGGAACTAAACACATTTATTATAAAAACAGTTGTTGGCATGACACGGGTTATGTTCTTCTCATATGTGTTATGATGGTATGATACTAAACCCCTAACGGGAAGGATTGTGCCTGATGTTCATATTATAAAATCATAATCTGTCAGTCAGTTTAATTGAAGTCTGAAGCTGACATGTCAGTTAACTGCTAGTAGTCTGTTGTTATTTATGTATTATTGTCATTTTGTTTATTTTCTTTTGTTACATCTTCTGACATCAGACTCGGACTTCTCGTGAACTGAATTTTAATGTGCGTATTGTTATGCGTTTACTTTTCTACATTGGTTAGAGGTATAGGGGGAAGGTTGAGATCTCACAAACATGTTTAACCCCGCGGCATATTTGCGCCTGTCCCAAGTCAGGAGCCTCTGGCCGATGTTAGTCTTGTGTTATTTTAATTTAAGTTTCTTGTGTACAATTTGGAAATTAGTATGGAGTTCATTATCACTGAGCTAGAATATATTTGTTTAGGGGCCAGCTGAAGGACGCCTCCGGGTGCTGGTATTTCTCGCTACATTGAAGACCTGTTGGTGACCTTCTGTTTTTGTTTTTTTTATTTGGTCGGGTTGTTGTCTCTTTGACACATTCCAATTCTCAATTTTATTTTTTTATCCTGACAAATTTCGTTAAAATGTCGGTTTCAAAAACTTAAAAACTCCTAATATAGGATAACTGTTTGAAGAATTTATAATTACAAAAATGAACACTTAGTTTCTTCGACTGTTTTCTTAAAAGCTAGCAAAGATGATATTTATACAGTCGATATAATGTTTGGACATTACTACAAGGTGTACCTTCCACATATGCATTTTGTATTTATACCACATGCTTACCATGCTTACTTTCTATTACGACATACATGTAGACCTACTCATAGTTCCGATTGTACGGTTATCAAGTTTGCGTTTTTGTCCTTTTACTAAAATTTTGCTTTAAGTGTCAATATTTTTCGTAAATAATAATATTTCACACATTTATAAATGCCTTACCTTGATTAATAAAGCAGACAAAAAGGAGCAACTCAGACAAAACCACCACATGATATTTCATATTGTTGTTAACTAAATAAAAGAATAACTTGGTTATACAGCTTAAACATCATTTTGAATATACAGAATGCGCCCAATGATACTTTTAAAATATAAGCTTTGTTTTTCAGCGTAACGTTACATGTGATTTGTCAAATAGAAATAACATGTTTAAGAATCAGATTTTGATTGAATACTTAATTTGACAATTTTTTCCAATTATACCAATTTGACTTGAGAGTGCATTTTGTCTGTATAGTGAATAGCTCTTCTTTTACCGTTTACTTTTATTGTGTGTTGTTCGTGTTTATTGGTGTTTTTTTTTCAAATTTGGAAAACTACATCACACATTGTTTCAAATTGTGCTGATACAATATCTTAATTTTGCTCCAAATATCAATGTAAACGAGACTAATGAACGATTGATTGTAAAGATAAAGTTGACCCATGGTCAACGGCTGTTTTCTGATCTTTGGTCTGGTTGTTGTCCATTTGACACATTCTCCATTTCCATTCTCAATTTTATAAGCAAAATTATATAATGAAATTTGCTAATATATAATATAAAATCGGACTATACTTAAATTGGTTAATTAAATGAAATATCTCCAACTTTTAAGAAAGTTTGCATTTCATCAGTTAAGTATTACCATACCATATGCATACTAATAAACACAAATTATCAACATAAACATATCAGTGATATGTAATTGTATTTTCATATCCAGATAAGACCGTACCTTGAACTGTAATGGTTTACTTTTATAAATTGTGTCCTCGATGGAGAGTTGTCTCATTGGCGCTCATACCATATTTTCCTATATCTATTAACCATCTAGAGTAATGCCACGTCCTCCAAGTCAGGAATATGAATAAATGTGTTACAGTAGTTTTTATCACTGTATTTGCAAACGATTCTGAAGAACACTCAGCAAAACAGGTAAAACAACTGTCATTTAGGTCTAAGTGAGTAATAATTGTTAATGTTTATCACCCCGTAAAACATGTCAGACAGAGGATATTGAATATCAGACTGTATCATGCATATTGCAATTACTGAATAAATAGTTTCTATTCTTTGTAATAGAGTATTCAATGTGAATAACGCTATATACATGTATGGATAGTTTAATCAAACAAGCTCTTTAGAAAAGGTATCAGTTTATTGTGTTCCGATTTTATCTTGGTAATGTGTATTATAGATGTATTGTCACGAGGACATTTAAATCAGAAACCATATTCGTCTTTTTTTGTATATAGCTGTGTCAAATACTAACTTTTCTATGTGAAATGACGAGTTGATGTATTTAACAGACACGAACATTTGTATTATTTATATTAGCAGCGAAATTAAAAAACAAAATAATGCACACATGCCTAATAGGTAAATAAATACGTTCGTGGCCTAATTACAATGAGTTGTTGCAATTGCATAATATTTGAAAACTGGTATAAAATTGCATCAGATAAAAAAATGCATCTGTTTTGCGTTATGAGAAATCGACGTTCATATTTTGTTATTAGACCTCCGAGAGATTGTGGGGAAATGAATATTGTGGTTATGAAATAATGATTAACAATAAGGTTAAAGTATACAAATCATTACTCACCAAATCTTTTTGTCAACTTTCTTTAGTTATGATTACAGGAAACAAATCAGTTTCAAGTCAGTATAATTACTGTTGTCCTGGTCATTTAAAGTTAATACACTTCAGTAATTTTCAGTGTATTTCCGTTTACGTCATTTTGTAAATGTTGTAAGAAAAAATAATTGAAATCGAAATAAACGATTTAAATAGATTCATTTTACTATACATGTTTGGTGTACCCTTTTTGTAATAATTTGCTATATTAATTATTTGCTGACAATACAGAAAATAAAACATTGACTTATAGTTTAATTTTGGAAGTACCACGTCTTCTGATTGCCTGACGTGTTTTTGTTATCAGCCCAAAGACATAATTTAGTCATGTGACCGTAACGTGTTAACAGTTTTTCATGGTTTTCTACGATTTAAAATGGAATTTAGAATTAAATTATAAGAAATGACTGTGATATTTTTTCTGTCTTTTCGTAATAACATAAAAAAAAAAATGTGGTGCACACGGTTGGCTAACCCGCTTCGCGTGTTATTAAGTTTGCACCAAATTTTTAATGTTATTTCTTCATAGACAGAAAAAATATTACAGTCATTCCTTAATTAATATAAAGATTTTTGATAAAAAGGTTTCAATTTTCAAGCTGTAATATGACATTGTAATATTGCATTATTAAAGAAGTTGATGATGTGAAGATGTCAGAAAATGTCATTTTTATAAATTAAGGAATGTATCTCCCTCATGCAAAAGTCTGATTCCTTTCACGGATTTGGCTACACTTTTAGGATCTTTTGAATTATAACTCTTCATCTTTTATATAAGCTTTGGGTTTCAAATATTTTGGCGACGATCATCACTGAAGAGACATGTATTGTTGAAATGCGCATCTGGTGCAAGAAAATTGGTACCGTTAATTTTATTTGAAGATGTGGTATTATTGTCAACGAGAAAACTATCCCTCAAAACTCATATGAAGTGGATGTTAGCTGATATAGGCATACAAACGATCTTTAACAATGAGAGAGAGAGAGAGAGAGAGAGAGAGAGAGAGAGAGAGAGACAGAGAGAGACAGAGAGAGACAGAGACAGAGACAGAGACAGAGAGAGACAGAGACAGAGACAGAGAGAGAGAGAGAGACAGAGATAGACTAATTTACAAATGCGAATGCGATGTGACAACGATATGAACATTTGTAGACCTGTTCATAGAAAACTTCTGATAGGAACATGTAGCAGGTTCAGGATATATACAGTTTACAATCTGCAAAATAGTCCGAAAAATCAAATGTGTATACCAATACAAAAAAAATGTAAAACATAAAATTGAGAAAGGACATGGGGAATGTGTCAAAGCGTATATAACTTACCTTCAGAACAAAAGCAAAGGAAAGCTATCGATCCGAAGAATGTCAACATGTCAACAATACACTAACGTCAATTCATTTCTATGTTGTAAAGCAATAATTGATTAGTTAAAAACTTATGCAGCAAAAGTAAGTTATTAATATGTACCTAATCAGTAAATAATAAACATGATAAAAGTAAAATCTATAAAAATACTGAACCCAGAGGAAAATCTAATTGGAAACTCAATAATCACATGGTAAAATCAAATAACAAAGCACATCAAAAGCGAATGGACAGCAACTGTCAAATAACTGACTTGGTTCAAGTATTTTCTGGTGTAGAAAATGGTTGGTTGAACCTTGTTTTATAGTGCTAAACCTCTCACTTGTACGACAGTCGTTTCAAATTTATATAAAATTGATAATGATATCGTCAACATGGTCAAGTAGATGACAAAGAAAATTGTTTGTGGCGAATATTGATACAATACCGTTATTTAAATTATATGTCCATGAATATGAAAAAGCACATTAAAGGCTGTTATTCATAACGTGTTCTTCAACCATGATCTTGATTTGCCTTTTAAACTCTTTTGATTCGAGCGACGTTGATGAGTCATTTCTACACGAAACGTACGTATTGTTTAAATAATTAGTGTCTGGTAACTTTGAATAGTTTCCTTACTTTTTTAAATTGATGACGAATGCTGTAAGAAATAAGGAAAGAGCAATTGGATAAACGTTTAAATCGAAATATACCGTTATTAATTTTGTGGTTAAAGTCTAATGAAAGCAAATATATAATTTTCGTCAGGTAGACTACGATCTTTCGAAGAATTACCAGTACACCCAACGACTACATGTTTTCTTCTTCGTTCCTTATGTAAACATATAATAATGAAATTCTTACATAAACGACGGGTGTCGCATGTTGGACAGGTTTTGCATACCCTTCCGGAGCTCCTGAGATCACCCCAACTTTTGATGGGGTTTGTGTTAATTAATGTACGGTGTATATACAATTACTGGTTAGTCATATCCGTTTCTCAGTTTTTAATGTTGTATTTATGATTGTATTCCGTTTGACAATACAAGTGTTATGATTAAAGTGTTAATGGTGAGATTACAGTGAATAATTTCGATGTTTAAATTTCCAACAAATTGATTAATACCAATAACTATGTCTTCGTCTTTATCTGTCAAATAAAGTAATGTAGCTCTGTCCTTAAAAAAAACATACATACTTCGGGGCTTTTTATAGCTGACTATATGCGGTATGGGCTTTGCTCATTGTCGAAGGCCGTACGGTGACCTATAATTCTTAATGTTTGTGTCATTTTGGTCCTTTGTGGATAGTTGTTTCATTGGCAATCATACCACATCTTCCTTTTTTATATTGTGAGTGTACTCCTGGATTGTAACTTTTGTAAGCTCTCTTGCTTGTTTTGTACAGATTGTAAATATTTATTGTTCTATTTGTTATCTCTGTGCCGATGTAATGCATTGGCTTGATGAGAATAAAAATATATATAGCTTGAAATATATAAACTCCGATTCCTTTCATGGATTTGGCTATATTTTTTTGACCTTTTGGATGATAGCTCTTCATCTTTTATATAAACTTTGGATTTCAAATATTTTGGCAACGAGCATCACTGAAGAGACATGTTTTTTCGAAATGCGCATCTGGTTCAGAAAAACTGGTACCGTTATTGTTTTTGAAACCTTATGTTTGTCTCCCATGTTTAATATATCGTTTTTAGGAAAACCAGTTTGTTCCAAACCTGTTCTGCTCGATGCTTTTTTTGTATAAATAGACAACATTTGATGTGTAAACACTAGAAACATTTACATTTTACTGAAACAAGGTATGCAGGAGTGATCGCTAATTTTTTGTTAGCCTAAATAAAATATAATTCCTTAGATTGTAGTCTCATTGAGGATGTTTTATTATAAAGTCAATTCGTTTGTATCAACATTGTGTTATTGTCAATATTTCTTTAGAACGGATCTTAAAACAAATTACAGTGCATGGACGTTTGATAGCTATCTTTCTTTTTTGTTGTAACTACGCGATGTTATTTAGAACTGCATTTTATTATTAGTGATTTATAAAGTGTTATGCAATTACTCTCATGAATACTTTATGTAACAGTGTTAATATGAGGACAAATTTATATGAAACCAAAAAAAGAAAAATGTAAGTTTGGCTCAAAAAGCCAAAAAAAAATGATGCTCGTTTTCGGCCATCAAATAGGGAGAGCGTTTTTGTAGGAGTGCAATATTTAAAAACAAAAAGTTTTAAATCTTATATATTTCAGATTGCTAGTAGCAAATGCTGTTTCTATGTTGATGGGGAAAACATGTTTTTAACTGTTTTGTGATTTATATGCAATTGTGTTTATTGTACTATCACTTTATCAGTCGAAATATACTTTACTACTAACTAAAAAATGAAAATGTAGGCGGCTTTGTAAGATTTATTCTTTTGTTTTTATTTTATTATAGCAATATTTGGAAACGACAAATTAGATCATACTTTCACACGTTATTAAGATGCTAAAAAGGTCAGTACACAGAATCTTTACTGCAAGTCGTTAGTTTTCTAGTTTGAATTGTTTTACATTGTCATATCGGGGCCTTTTATAGCTGACAATACGGTATGGGCTTGGCTCATAGTCGAAGGCCGAACGGTGACCTATAGTTGATAATGTCTGTATCATGTTAGTCTGTTGTGGACAGTTTCCTCAGTGGCAATCATACCACATCTTCTCTTTTTATAGTTAAGGCCATCGTGTATTATTTGTGAAGTTGCTACGGAATACTATAAACAAAGTCTTGGTATCTTCCGATGGACTTTAACAAGGTGAAACGTTCTACATCCTACAAAACCTTTCTTGGTGACGTTTTTCAAAATCTAAGTAACAACTGCAAGCTCTTGAATACCGAATAAGTTGGAAAAGGTATATCTTATAGGCAGGTGATGTTGATATATTGCTAATAAGGTTGCGGAGTTTGGATCATTTCAAAATCAAAATCGTCTCGTTTATCATAGATTCTAGATGCCAGATGAACTTTTTCATATGATAAGTGGGATGCCATTTTCACAATAAAAAATAAACCCACCACTACAATTGTACTGATATATTGTGAATATCAATTATACATTAACTTTAACAAATGAAATTGCATTATAACTAATATAAGATAATATGAAATAAAAATACAACAACTGACATCTTATGTTATGGACGGCATAATTATAAGGCAGTACGTGAAATATCAACACATGAGATAAAGGTTGAAGACCATATTAGCCATCACATACATATCTTAGGTTTAAACTACATTAGTATACAAAGATTAAATGCGAGTTTTAATACTGTTAATTTTGACAACGTCATTTACGTATTTATTTTTCAGTGAAATATTGATGTTCATCAGCGGATTTTCCCCATTATCATGATTATTCTGGAAAAAATTGTTAATAGTGTCTCTTCCATCCTGATGTGCTCAATCGATCTTTGCCTGTCAATCTTTAAACTAATATACATTGTAATTTTTTCATTAACCAAGCTGGAAAACAAATTAACGATTCACATTAGATTGATAACTTTATGCACGTTTGATGTGTTATCAATTTGTCAATGTTTTTTTTATATTTTAAACAATGAAAATAAAAAAAAGAGATGAAAATCATAACTGTTTTTGTTTACTAAGATAATGTGGATATTTTCAAATCTGTGTTGTTCCACATATACTCAAAAATGTGTTATAAGACTCGTTTTGGACACCTTTCTACAACAAAAAGGCTGCGTTTTGACATGCTTTTCAATGCATCCGTATGCTATTCGAAAATTTGATATGATATAAGGTATGGTATACTGTGTTTCAATTAATGTGTAGTTTATCATTGATATCCCGTTTTTAGTGTGTGCCAGTATACCAGTAAATAATATTGTTGCATATATAATGATATTACATTTTTCTTCGTGAATCTTGTTTCACTTGAAGTATTGCATAAAGTTATCAGTTTAACTCCTTAAAAAGATATACACACATTTCAGATCTAAACAATTGAATGTATCAAATTGTCAACGGAAAATCATATATCTCGATTTCACCTAATTACCAAAGCCTTTACAAACAAGTGAACCTAGCGCATAGGTATAAGGTCTTATTCCCTCTCGCAGTAGACACTGTTTAAATGGTATAAATTAACTCAAATAATGTGTGCAAATTAATATATTCGCATCATATTTTTTTTTTTTTTTTTTGGTACATGTTTTATTTATTTTGAATGATAGTGTATGTCGTTTCTGACAAAATGAGGATGTAAAATGACCATCTATCAAGTTTACATCGTGCAGAATGTTATCAACTATAATAATGTATTACTCACCTCGATGTCAATCCAATCGAACGGATATAAAGAAAAAGGTACTTGCTCGTATATACATGTATCAGAACAATAAAATAAAAAGTCAATTGGCATGTTAACAACATACAGTAAAAAGGTATCTAGCCAATGGAATACTGTGAGGTCATTGATATTCGTAAGATACCAATGTCGTGGGTACAGGAGAACAACGTATTTAAATGTTCAATAATATACAGATTTTCAGAACTTGCCAAAACACCGAATTTAAACATTCACGAATTTGCAAATTTTCGTCAATCCACGAAAATTGGTACCAACGAAAATTAATGAATCCACAGTTTACCATTGATCATATCATTAAACTGAATTGAATTTATTTCCCAGTTCTTAAACATAAGCAACATGACAGGATTTTCATTGCCGTACATACAGGGCAACCTAAGTATGTGGGTTGGTGGTATTCAGTCTTCAGTTTTCTATGCTGTATCGTGTGTACTTTTGATCGTCTGTTGGTGTATACTTTTTAACCAATGCCTGGTCAGTTTTTTTTCGAATGTCCGTCTTGCTTTATTCGCCTCTCGTTTATATTATGACGCAATTTAAATCGCAAATACTTTATTATCAAACTATGCGTTTCATTTGCAAATAAAATGTTCTGATTATAAAACATACAATAAAATGCAGATTAGAATCGTATCAGTAATGTATTGTAATATATATAAAACAGTAAAATAAAGCAGCTTGGTTAGTAAGAGATATGCAGAGAACATCACAAACAAACTAGTTTTGCATAATAAATTTATGATACAAATTAGTATATGAACATTTACAGACTAAAAAATCCGAAGTAGAAATATTTTGACCGGTGGCATATATGAAACTTATTTTCGTATCCTTCCGGAGCACTTGAAATCACACAAAAGTTTTGTCGGGCTTCTTGTTGCTTATTCTTTAGTTTTCTAGCTTGTGTCTAATGTACTATTATTTGCCTGTTGTTCTTTTTTTTTTATTTTTAGCCAGTGCGTTGTTTTTTTTACGTTCGATCTTTGAGTTTGACTATCCCTATGGTATTTTTCGCCCCTCTTTAGACGTAATATACGTTGTTTTAAAAACAGCTGTGTGTGTCACGCTCACAAATGTAGCATCTTGATTTTAATCTGCTACGACCTTAAACCATTCAGTTAATGTATACATATTTACATGAAAGCGACAAGCAGTACTTATTTTATATCAAACGAGTTAAACAATATATGAAGAGAAAAATAAATGAATTATACTGCTACACACATGTTATATTGATAATATGTTAACGAGTAGACAAGTAGATTAAACTATTTTCTATGTTACAACCATGAACCTAACAACTGATTTGAAAACTAAAGAACAAATAAACAAGCAAACAGAATACATATAACTAAATCAATAGTCTACCGCTAGAAACGTACTTATTACGACTTTAAATCATACATCTTCCTATATCTAATTATTTTTCAATTTAGTAAAAGATTTCATTTTGATGCATGTATTTATCGATAGTTTTGCTGTAAAAAAAGATAAGAGTAAAACAAGTGCCTTTAAGTTACTTTTAAATTTACATTGTGACACCTAAAAAAGATGCAGGTACTTATATGATTAATACGATGACACACTCATCGTTTCCATTTTTCGTGTATAAAAGGCGACGGTTACAAATGCGAGATTATGCTAGATATCATACCCGGTTTGATCTACCATTCTCTATATAAAGAAATGCCTGTACCAATTTAGGAATACATGTATGACAGCTGTTGCATATTCGTTTGGTGTGTTTTAGCTTTTGCTTTTGCCATTTTATTAGGGAGTTTTCGTTTGGAATTTTCCTCGGAGTTTATTAAATATGTGAATTTACTTTTTACCATGTCGATGCAACTTTCTCAATCATTGTATAGTGAAATGGATTCCCTCTTTTAGTGTGTAGTCATGATTTTCATTTGTCATTGTTTATTTGAGATATTAACCTCGGTAAAGCTATGTAAATTTCTATATAAAAGTACTCACGCTTTTCCTTATATACAAATAAACCAAATATTCTGTTGGTTCCTGCGTATATGAAACTCGCCGAAATCACTGGTGGCAATGAGACTTTGAATATCTGATTCACATTTACACAGTATATGTCTCTAGCAAGTACATAGATGCCTACATTTTTCGTGGTAGTGTTCGTGCTAAACACTTTACTGACATTAGTTCCATTAAGACGTGCAGATTTCAAATCACCTGTCGCGAAGTTCATCCAGTAAAGTCTTTCGTCATTGAAATCTTAAATGAAATAAAACTGAGAATGGAAATGGGGAATGTGACAAAGAGACAACAACCCGACCATCGAGCAAACAACAGCTGAAGGCCACCAATGGGTATTCAATGAATTGAGAAACTCACCCTGAGGCGTCCTTCAGTTGATTCCTTTATACATATGTCTACTATACAAATGAAAAAAAGTATTAAAATTGAAATCAAAAAAACATTCTTCATTTTTTTGTGATATAATATGGTAAAATAGTCATCACCTGAGTTTAATCAATAAATATCGACTCGACAAGTTCTTATCTGCACATGCAGCTACTGTGCTAACAGCAAAACAGATGTTTATATCCTCATTGTTTTCAACACTTCAGTTTTTAAAGTTATGTGATTGACACCTTGTAATGGGTTCTCGACAACTCTTAACTGCAGCAAGATGACAGATTATCAGCATGAGAGAAGCAGGGATGTCTTTGTAACACCGCACTTATTGTTGGTCATCACCATTCCACTATAAGTCGTTTTCAGAATAACAATCGGGCAATAAACAATGTGAAAGACCTTACGAGATAAAAAAAAAAAAGACCCCTATACCATTTGCTAGGGAAAATCAAGCATAATGAAGGTTGGTCAGAAGGAAACCCTTTGCCTACAATACAAAAACACTTCTGTTTGTTATCAAAATTGTGGTTATATAAATCTTTTTTTTCAAATATTTTTACGCGCTTTAATGCCAATGTTATCATAAACTATGTTTCAATATTATTATACAAATATTTTATTATATTTCAGACAAAAAAAAAGGCTGATTTTTAAAGTTATGAAAAATCAAGGTGTTGCAATACTTGTTTCCATGTGTATAGTTCAGTGATAATGGACGTCATATTAAACTCCGAACTATACACAAGAAACTAAAATTAAAATCCTTACAAGACTTACAAAGGCCAGAGGGTCCTGACTTGATACATTTTCGTGTTTTAAGATGTATTTTCGTGCCTTAACAGCAAAGGTTAAATATCGAAACCTGTGTGATTATTTTTAATATGAAAACTTATTTTTATTGACCACCATTTGAATATATATTTCTTTTTTGTCCTCTTTATCTCTCTATCTTTTGATGTATCATAGCACCCAAAAGGTAAAAGTTCGAGTCAGCCGTTTTTTATCATTTAGAAGAAAAATAGATATCGCAGAAAGAGCTCTATAACCTGTCAATATTTTAAACACCACTGTATTCTAATTATACATACATAATCAATCAAGATGACATTTTATAAATTTGTATTCAGCAGATGCTCTTTTATTGATTTACCTTCCTAAGTATTATTAAAGAATACTTACGAAAAATACCAAATGAATATTCAAAATCTTCGGTTGGAGCCACATAATAATACAATGATCAACAAACTAAAAAGGACCAAAACACAAAAGTGATAAGAGAAGACAATTCGAACTCTGCAAAACAATCGAAATCGACCTCAGTACTCCAGAAGTGATAACAAATTTGTATATCCATAAGATAACATACCAATACTCAAAACAGAGGCTTCCTCATCAATCACGTTTCGTATGTCAGTCCCATCCAATCTTGATCGTCGTATTCTCCTGGTGTTCGTCGTATAGGTTGTACTATAATACAACCACATGCAATGTTGTTTTAAACACACGAAAATTCAATTTTTTTTCTCATAATAAGTTAAATGTGTGTTATATAATTATATCAGGTAGCTTTAACATATCTACATCGACATGCCAATATCAGCTTACACACAGTTCTAAACTAATTCAATACTGATTGATTGATAACTATGTTACTTCCAGACGTTTGTATATAGATATAACTACAAATATTACTACTTATTATACATGTTATAGGTGATATTCCTGGTCTAGTTTGTTGAAGGATATACACAGGAAAAACTTGAAAAAAACCTGATGAAGTGCTACTCAACTAAAACTGTAAAATATATATATATACCAACCTGATACGATGGTCCAATGTTATAGCATATAGTGCATCATTATCAGTCAAGATAAGTAATCTACCAGTACCATTTAAATTACATCTATATATCTTTTTTAGCTGTATATTCTGTCCAATACACGTGACCGTGTATAGAATCAACTATAACACCTATTGGTTCACTTGCACTAGTCACAAGCTCAGAGTTGTAAGGTTGTTCTGAAGGATACTACAATCTAAGAATAAAACAATATCAAAATTATATTTAAATTGTTGAAGTTTATCTCATTTGTAAACATTTGATCACTAGCAAAGAGCATAACAAAACTAAATGATGATATCCATAAAAATAATACATGTGCAACCTGAGAGTTTACGTTCACTGTCAACAAAAAAATTTGGTGACTATTCTTGTTGTTAAAGTAAATGATTCTTTGTCAGTTTACAAACAGAATGACCGATCGAACTGGTGCTAATAAACGTCAAAACATTACATTAAAGTGACAGTTTATTGTGGGTTGTTTTTTCCGCTTCCTTTTGAAGATCGAACTTTGTCTTTGGGATGATGCATATGAAAAGCAGTAGCTTTAATTTTATTACAATGATTAAACATAGATTGATTCCACATGTCTTTTCTAATTTACAATATGTCAGTAGAATGTAGATCATAGGTTTAAAAAGCATATGTGGTAAGGTTTCAAATAAGATGCACATAAATAATCAAACCAAATGACACAGAAGAACGTTAGGATGTGTATTTTGAGATATGCAGTATATACAAAACTTATACCACAGGGCAAGTTATTAAATTATTGACTTTGCTCATCAATAAAATGTAAAACATCATAAATGAAAATTGATAACAATCTGATTGATTGTGAACAGAATAATAAACAAAAAGGAACATAACGATAATATACAGAATTCGATTCCTTCACTATATAGGAAACTTGTTACAAAAAAAAGATCAACATTATAGTAGTATTGGCTACAAGCATCAGTGTTGCCACTTTCTTTGAATATTGATGGATTTATATTGACTCCTCAAAAACATGCTGTTGACCAATTATTTTAGATATATAGTTTTATTCGTGTAAGCCAAACCATTAAGTTACATTTGATGACATACTTATAAAGCTCGTTACATGTTTTTTCCACATTTTAAGATATATATTGAATCGAATCTCTTCGAACAACAGTGAATGTGCAATTGTAGAGAATCATGAGGTCATCGTAAAGACCTGAAGACTTCTTGGTGACCTTCTGCTGTTGTATGTTCTATGGTCGGGTTGTTGTATCTTTGACACATTTCCCATTTTCATTCTCAATTTCACCTACACAATTGAAGAGAAAATATATTTGAAAAACGCAAAAACACTATACATAATATTTCGAAATATACATAAAAATATGACAAGTATTTCATCCATATATTCCAAGAGATTTGATTGAAGGATTAATCATGTTTTTAGAAATAAATATAAAAAAAATATCTATGCGTCAGTTCAGTAAATGTTTAAGGGAAAATGAAATAAACAATGCTTTGTCATATCGTAAAGTGTATTGCGAATTCTTACCTCCTTATGTCGTTAGACTGTAGTCTTGGAAAATAAATGTAACCACTGTTATAGTCGTATGCAATGGAATAAATGTCGCTTCCCAGATTGATCAATAGCCTTGTTGTTTTCTTAGTTTCCAGGTTAAACTCGTGTAATTCATTAGAAATTGAAAAGAGGAGCTTGGTTTGAAAGCCTGAAATATGAATTGAGTATTGATATAAAATAGCAACAAACATGTACGTGTGAAAAAAACAGTATTTCTATAAATAGCCAGCTATTTGATTTTCGATTGGACAAACTATGTCCTGTGATATGTGTTTTAATATCAGAAATAAACAAAATAAAGCTAGGGTTTGTATTCTAAACATACATGTGATACCTTGACATTTAATTGGTTTCAAACTTTGACATGATTTGTAGTTTTTCTGCATTTTTAGTTCATATATTCGTAAATTACTATCGAACTCAGGTTTGAACTATGTCAGAGGCAATTGCATTAAATGTATTATTCATGTCGAGGACTTCTTTAGCCGACTATACAATGCAGTATGAGTTTCATTTTGGATAAGTGTATGGTGGCATACAATTGTCTTCTACTACCACTGCGTTTTAACGCTGGTGGATACATCGGTTATTATCACCTCTTCTCGTATTTGATTTACTAGGTCCGTTTTTCTATTACTCCGTCTTGCTCATTTTATTTATCAAGTTATTCATATTCAATAAAAATATGTATTTTTTTCAATATTGATATAACAGGTAATCAATAATATATATCGTAATACACTCAATTAAAAACAAAAGCATATGGTCCGGTAAAATTTAAAGTACATTTAATTAAACTACTTAAGTGCCGATATCAGTAGATTCAATGGGCCTTTTTTGGCAAAACAAATTTAACCGGTTTGGTCATTAAAGACGCTCAAATTCAAGATTAGATATAAAACAAATCAATTATATATGCCATCAAACGTGTCTTTGTTTATATTTTTGATAAAAGTGTACGTGGCCGTAAGTGTATTTAGTCCTTACCTTTATTTATGTTTTATCTAATGCAACATATATTTGAATAGTCAGACTAAACAACAGTGCAGCCACATTTCAAACAACAAAAATGTCTAAACATGTGGTAACATTATAAAGTTTGCAGTAATTTTACTGGAATCATTGATGCTATTAACTTATGCATATTCTTTTAATTGTAAAAAACAACTAATTTACAGTTGACAAAAGTATTATTCTTCCGAACAAAAATCTAAGAGTTGACATTTTTAACAATTCACCAAAAGGTGTCTTACTGGGTCTACTACTTTAACTCGTTTTTTAAATTTTTATTATAATAATGTGTCGTTCAAATTGGTGCATATCTGTCTATATGTTTATCATATGTATTCGTTTCAGGATAAATCAGGCCGTTTGCATTCACATACACTTTTGCTTCTGATCAGTTCTTTTTTAAAAGGTGATTATTTAACATTGTTTAATTTACATTGTCTTCATTTGGTTTCTAACGAAAATTTATGTTATTGACTATAATACCAAATCCATGTGTGAGGGTGTCACATGGCTTCCAGAAAATGAAACAATGGAGAAAAAATGGCAGAAGAAACTGCATAAGATTGAAAAAAATTATGATATAAGGGGCTGTTGAAATATATAGAATACGGAAAATCCCCCACCCCCTTTTCCAAAAAAAAACCCAACAACAACAAAAATTACAAATAGAGAAAAGGGTATATTTTGTTTTTAGAGAAATCAGTTAAGAAAGAATAGACTCCAATTAAGACCCTCATGTACGTTTATGCACAGTCCTTACCTTTACTTATAAGACAAACAAAAACAACAAATTCAAACAAGATCACAATATGCAATTCCATGTTGATTAACAGAAATAGTTTGTCGACTATTTTATCAAAATGGAACAAACTTCTGAAATATAAAGATGCGTATGATTAATTACCATTGCAGCTATCTGCTTACATATCAGGAAAGATGTAAAAAAAAATAGTGTTCAATTCTATTTTACAATAGATGTCTAACTGACACACAAATTACAACAATCGTCACAAAGCTTAAATTATAATTGCGTTTGTCAGACTATAGTTAATCTTCAGATATCATGGATAGTATGAATTAAAAAAGAGAAATATTGAATTACATGACATGAACACCGACGTGCTTAATATGTGAAGTTAGAAATCATGGTGGTGTGTCAAATAAAAAGAAAATGTAAATAATCATCTCAACTTAATTACATGGACACTGCAAATATATTGTTATCAATGCATGTTATATTATAATCCTGGTACCTTTGATAACTATATGTAAACGTTTACAATTAACTGGTCTCATATTTAAAATTCATTTAAAATAGTGTATGTTTCTTTAGTATTGTATATGCAGTCGTTAAAGTGTAACTTTATCACCCCTATGTATTGTTGTTGTATAGAAGTAGGCCAAACATTCCTTCTCTATTGTCACTTGATTGACTAACATAAAATATTTCCGAAGGTCTGTGTGCGAGTGTTCTTATGTACCAGTTCAACCAAATTAAATAATTTCTCTCAATCGATTGATGGTTTTCAAACAGCGGTATACTACTGTTGACATTTTTTATGCATAATACAGCATTTATTAAAAAGAGCAAGTCATAATTTTACATGAATTAAAAGAAGAGACTAAGTAAACATGCAGATACTTTTCTACAAATGTTATTTAAAATCACACGAGTGTGGGTAAATATGGATACAGAATGATACATCGGTTATGTGTGACTCTGATTTTATTATATTTTTATATAATTTACATATTTGGACTTATAAGAGAAGAATCATGTTACTTACCAAGTCAATATGTAAAATACTTATTTAAAAAAAATCCTACGAGCCATTTACTTCTCTTTACCTATGCACAACTGTTTCCTGTCTGATCTTTTCAAGTGTATAACTTGTCAACCTGAAACATTAAATCATGAATAACGATGCACACCGATGATTGTTGGTTCATTCATTTTATTAAAGCCATAAATTTGCTAGTTAATCTTAGTTTTTAAACTATAATTTGATTTTAGTATCAACTGAAAAGTATAATTTGTTTTAGGATAAGTCGTTTGCAGTCAGTTCCGTATGTTCTTGATGTGAACAAGAAACTAACAATTACTGAACGACCGAAACGCAAACGGGAAAGGTATTAAAAATTAACATGCAAACTGTTTTTTTACAGGTTAAAGAATTCTGAAAAGTGTTGTAAACACTGACAAATACTTCATTATAATTTCCTTAGTCATGTTTAGCTTGAATGTTTCATATAAACATAATGATTTCACCCCAAACGGTTATTTGTGGGGAAAAAAATGTAAATGAGAAATGTTTCTGTTCATCTTTCTTTCATTTATAAACGTTTATTCCGGTGATACATTATTCCAGGGCGTGAATTTCTTATTATGATTCCCATCGTGTAATATTACTATAGCTACATTGTACCTGCAATGCATCTATTGCATAAATGGAATAAAGTGGTTTAATTAATTGCTTTACAGTTTTACGGACGTCTGCATTGTTAGTTTGACTGCTTTAGAATATCTTAGCCATACATAATTAAACATATGGCTCATATGTCGTAACAAAACACGACTTCGTTTCCCAATTATGTAAAAAAAAAATAGCAATCAATAATTGAATAGTACAGAAATGTCCTACCCTTTAGAGCACCTAAGTTCAATTCAATTGTTTTGGTGTCAGTCGTTGTTGTTCAGTCTTAATTCGCCATATAAGGTATAATTCAATTCAGTATAAATGCAGAAAAAACAAGAAGAAAACAACTCATCCGAAGAGTATATATAGATAAGTTAATTGTGGAGTCTTTCATAGATTGCTGTTCGATGAGAGACAAGGATTCGTGTTGAAGAACGCACTTTGACCTATAATGGTTAACTTTTACAAATTGTAACTTGGATGAAGAGTTGTCTCTTTGATATCATATTTAAATAGTTCTTATACATTTTCTATTGTTACTTTTAGTCTTACAATTAAGGTATTTGTTCGATGGTTTCTTTACGACAGGTTTCGGTTCATTGTATGTTCCGTTTTATGACGTTTTGATATTCAAATACTCGTAACTTTGTTTACAGTGAATGATTGTTTTTTAACAAGTATATAACATACATGTATATGTATAGGAATTGGGTAGGGTTACAGAATAGAAGATAATGGGCATGAAATGCAGAAATATTTAGTTGAAAATATGGAGAATAAATAAAAAAAGATACAAAAAATAAAAAAAATAGAGAATGATGGGCAAAATGGGCGAAATCAAAACAGTAATAAGAAATACGTGTACATTATTGCACAAAATGAATAAAAGAACAGAGAACAAAAATCCATAAAATAAGAACACTGAAATAAAATACCCCAACCAAACCCTCCTTTATGTAAGTAATTTTATGTTTATTATTATTGATGAACACAAATGATACGTTGATACGGTAACCGAAACTATCTTAGCAGACAAATCATACTTCTGAAAATATAAACATGCGCATTTATTTAAAAGATTCCTCACCGCTATCTTCATTCACTTCACAAAGGGCAAAACATCAAAACCAAAAGCACAAAAGGTCAAAAGGTGAAAAGTCTAAAGTTAAATTAAAGAAAAAAATATGTACAACTTAATAATATATATATCATTTAAAGATAGAAACCTAGTAGTAATTTGCTTTGTAAAATGTAATGCATTTTGACAAAATATCATTCAAAAGTATCGATTCAGCTAACGTAAAAAAATGTCATATTGAAAAACACAACAATACCCTGACGTAGAAAAATGCGTCACCACATATATTTCTGTTCTTTAAACAGCTACACAAGAAAAATATGAACTTAGGTTTTCGTTACAATATATGTCATTTAAATGTATCTGTATTGTTTGGAATATAAAAAGATAGTATTTAACCAACGTAAATCCCCAGTAAATCGAACACTATGACAAACGCAAAAAGAAAGGTTCAATTATTTTTGTAATTATTGAGCTACAAATGATCTCATAACAATATATATTTATTGAAAAGAAAACTAATATGACAGTTAATTGTTATCCATTCCTTTTGGTGTGTTTGATTTTGCCATTTGATAAAACACTTTCCTTTTTTTATTTTCCTCGGATTTTAGTATTTTTGTGGTTTAATTTTTTGAATAATTAAAATGAAATGTAGCAAACACAAAACAAAACAATGAATGTGCTTTTCATTTCGAGCATTCTTTGTTTTGGTGATATATGCTGTGTAATGTGTTAAGTCTGCTTGTTAATAATGTTGAAGAATACATGTTCAGTATTTATGGTATCGATACAAAGAGTAGGAATATGTGGAATAATATTGGTCTGGTAATATCCTCGCCGTCATCTTTGCTATTTTTCAAATAACGCATCTGCATTTACTGGCATGTACAGATAAAATATTTAAAAAAAAGCAATCCTATTGAAAACTGTCATAGAATGGTGAGGTTTATCTAGCAACAAGGTTAAGCTTCAACTTTATATTTGGAATAGTGTTTAACCAACTCGTTTTAGACAGTTGTGTATCCAATGTACTGTTGGCTGATGCAGCCTTAAGTTTAATGCAGTCTTAGGTTTGGTTGTGTCTGTTTTATGATATATTTTTTTAAGTAATCTTAGAGTTCAGTATTTGTGTGAAACGTTTTTTTTTCAAATTATACCATTTTTGTTGTAAGTTATTTTGAAATTCTAAAACAAAGAAAAATCAAGTTGAACAAATGCTACAACATCTCCTTTTTAATGATTACATTGAACCATTGTGCAATCTTTGAAGTTTTATGTATACAGCAATGTATACAGTAAACCATGATAAGTGTTCCGTTTTTGTTTATTGCAGGTTTATGAAAGAATTTACAAGGTTATTCATGGACAATAATCGTTAATAAACAGAAAATAGCATGTCGAAGAAAAGGAAACAAACAAACAAACAACAGTACAAAAATACAGAATAGAAAACCCAACCCAAAACTAGGAGGGGTTATTGTTCTCTTTTGTAAGCATATCATTCTCATATACGTATATACAACAGTAGTGCAAATAGTTATCAAAAGTACCAGGATTATAATTTAATACGCCAGACGCGCGTTTCGTCTACATAAGACTCATCAGTGACGCTCAGATCAAAATAGTTAAAAATCCAAATCAACTTTCAAATGGCATGTTTCTATTTAAAAGATACAGTGCATGGTATTAAGAAGAAGCTATACTGTTTCCGAAGAAATATAAAACGGCATATTATATCGGCGTCTAAATCGCAATGCAAATTACCACTCAATCAAACTTCTGCAAGTGAGATCAGGTAAGCTTATAGCATAAAGTTGGTATTATTTTCAATATCTGAATCCGAGTTTTAAACACTTTTGGTACATGTAATTCTAGGTAAATTGTGTTTTAAATTATACCGTTTGAGATATATCAATTAGAAACGTGTATCACCACTTAGTTTTATGGTTTTAACATTATGCATCAATGCATGCATTCAACGTATACCCTGTTTTATTTAGTCCCTCGGGGAAAAACATATTAAATCGTCTCTTTCCACAAGATTTAAAATATCTTGCTTACAGTCCGTGGTTTAATACAACTTTAAAAGTTTAAACACAATTAACTAATATAATAAATTATTTAAATTTCATTTAAGGGTATCTGTCAAAAAAAGGGAAATTCAATCTACTAAAGATTTTTATCTTTTGTATGTCAAGTCGTCAATGTTTAAATATAGTGTCGTTGACTATAAAAAAAAAATTAGGTCAGACGTTCTTTCTCCATTGTTAACATGTTTAACAACTTATTTCACTGTACAAAAGCCTACGTACAGGTGCTCTTACATTAACCAGTATATAAAACATAAGAATTTTTTACAAGTTTACAAGCATTGCAAATCAATGAAAACGATAATGGAAACATGCATACAATGTGTTAATAGTGTTATTGTGATTTTTAAATTTAAAAAAATAACACCAAATAATACATCGAAATATGACTCTATATTTGATACCTATTTATGTATAATTGTACAATGCTAAATAAAAAGAAACTTATTACTTACAACGTCCCTATAAAAACATAATTTATAAAATATTTCCAGCGCTATTTACTTCCCTTAACTACTCTACAACTGTTTCCTTGTGTGATCTGTGTTAGTGTATTAATTGTCAACCGGAAATAGTAAATGATGAATTACGATGCGCATCAGTGATTTTCGCTCAATTTCTGTTTTAATTCAACATAGTGAATTGTAGTCTTAACGTCCAGACTTGTATATGCCTTTTCGTTTTGTTCACGCCTTGTTGTCAATGAAATTGATATTGATGCAATTGTCAAACATTCAAACGGTCTAGACGTATGAAACCAGGTCCAATCCGCCATTTTCTACATATAAAAATACCGGTCGATAGTCAGGAATATGACATTTGTTGTCCATTCGTTTGATGCGTTTCAGCTTTTTATTTTTCCTTTTGATTAGGAACTTTTCGTTTTGAATATTCGTCGGATTTTCGTGGTTTGATTTATACTACATAAGGAAATGTACTATTCAGGAATATAACTTGTTTTAATTTGTTTGGTGTGATATGTAGTGTACTCCTGTCATGTTATGTCATTTTTGTGTTATATTTTACATTTCCAATAAAGCGCCACAAAACAGGTTCAACTCACAATTTCTTAAAATGTCCGGTACCATGTAAGGAAATGGCAGTTGTTATCGTATAGTTCGTTTCTGTGTCTGTTGCATTGTCGTGTGTTGTTTTTTTTTTTTTTTTGTGCTTCCGTGATTTTGTTGTTTTGTTGTTTTTCTCTCATAGTTCATGTATTTTCCTCGGTTATAGTTTGTAACCCATATTTTTGTTCTCAATCTATTTAAGACTTTCAAAAAGCCGTATACTACTTTTGCGCTAATTTAAAGCTTTTCATTTTGACATTTAATACTGAATTTTCCATTTTGAATTTTCCGTTAATTTTTTTTTTTAAATTTTACTTTTTGCTTTCAACTTGTTCAAATGATGCTAATGTTGTAATAATAAAGTACTTGGTTATTATTGTCAACGAAAGTGTAGAATGAAATTCTGCTAAGTGATTCGTATTAAAAATAAACATGTAATTAATACCATACACGATTAAGTTTATATATAGATTTTAATATTGGTGACGTAGTCCTAAAAAAAATAAAGACAAATATATAGGCCTTATTATTAGAAAGTATTGTAATGGTTTTACCAATATTCCTATTTAAAGTTGCTGTTACAATTAAGAAAGTAACGTTTGGTATTTTCCGTTGAAACCTGTGGATCACAAAATGAAGTTCCACGCACTAATATTGTGTACATCGATAAGTGTGCTATGCTTTTTTCGCCAAGGTAAGCAGCCTGCATAAGATAAGACATATAAGTGTTGTGAAAATAATTAAAACCTAAACAAAGCGAAACAAATTAAAATCAAAACAAAAAAAGAAAGAAAGAGAGAAAAGTTACGAAAAAACGTAACTAAATAAATATCAAAGGTACCAGGATTATAATTTAGTACGCCAGATGCGCGTTTCGTCTACATAAGACTCGTCAGTGACGCTCATATCAAATTATGTATAAGCCAAACAAGTACAAAGTTGAAGAGCATTGAAAAAACACATACAAAACCAAATACAAAAGTGAGATAGCGAAAGAAAAACGAAAACCATCCCGAAAGAAACTTAAATTTTGCTTACAAGGTCTTACGTTAAAGTATTTTTAAAAATGTGTTGTTCTATTTGTTCTTTATTGCATATATGAGCTCTACCGGTTTCTGTTCTTCTTTCTTATACATAAACTTTCCATAACTATAGATGATATCTCAAATACATCACATCATTCATCCCTATAATAGACAACTTGTTAAATTATTTATATTGAGAGTACCAATTTGAATGAAACAGACGATACACTAAAAACTCTTTTTCTAAATAACTGGAGTCCATGTTTTGTATTGGGTCTGGAAAACATTATGTCTTTGAAAATATGATGTGCTCGTATAATTTTGATATCTTCCAATGTTGCTGAAACTTCATGAAATATTCATGTCTTACTACTAGAGATTTTTGTTGTTTGCATGAAACATGTGAAATAAACAATTTTACGAATAAAAAAAATTATGCGCGTTGTTGTGTTAAAACTATTCACGTTTTATTCTGATAAATATATGGTCAATTTGGTTTTTACTACGACTACAGATACATACAAGACCGTTTGCCATTTTATTAGCATATCGGTTGCAAATAATCACATTATATCTTAATACCATAAAGTTCAAAACCCGTCATTAGTTTTTCATCAATATCGGTATGAATTGAAGACACTATAGTAAAAGAGAAACTTCGCAAAAAAATAAAAAATGATATTATGTGCATTATGTAGAAAAATGCTTTAATTCATGAATATCAAAATCTCATTCTGCAAGATAAGAGATCACCATCGATTTAAAATTTAGAGTATCAATTTTTTTGCGTGCCGCCATTTTCACATCTCTTCTTATTAAAAACTATGATATGCATATAAACCATAAAGGACCAAAACCACGGTAACCTAATTTAGTCGTTAATGCGTGTCGATATCTTGTCAATAATATCGAACGGTTGTTTTATTCCACTAACTAACTTGATACGGAAAAATGTAAAAGTAAAATATAAATAAATTACCATGGTCTGTCGTTTTATACTGTTTATATAGGAACTCGTCAAAAAGTCAAAGTTCAAAGTCATAAATGATCATAAATAAGTGGTCCGTGAAAAATATTTTCGAAAATCTAATTTGTTCATTATTCTTTTATGTAATACACTTTTTAAAATAAATTCGGCCTAAAGGTATTACACCAAAAGGTATTTTGAGGTGAAACGTAAAGGTATTCAAACGAATTCATGTCAGGCTTGTAAGTTCATGCCTCGTTTCACTTTTCACTTTTAATGGTTATATCTGAAATGTCGGCATGCAAAAAGCAGGAGAAAACGTCAAGACCTACAGGAATTAGTTAATATTTTTTTATTAAATATTGAATTTCTCCTTTATAACTGTACATATAGCGACAAAACTTTGCGAATACATATATAAGGCATAATGTACACATTAAAACCATTAGTCAACAATTGAGAATTTTTCCTTCAAACGTTCTAAATTCCATAATTGTCATATAATTAATTCCAGAATTAGAAGAGGGACGAAAGACACCAAAGGGACAGTCAAACTCGTAAATCTAAAACAAACTGACAACGCCATGGCTAAAAATGAAAAAGACAAACAGAAAAACAATAGTACACATGACACAACATAGAAAACTAAAGAATAAACAACACGAACCCCACCAAAAACTAGGGGTGATCTCAGGTGCTCCGGAAGGGTAAGCAGATCCTGCTCCACATGCGGCACCCGTCGTGTTGCTTATGTGATTACAAATCCGGTAAATAGTCTAATTCGGTAGGTCAAATTCATGAAAGGGAAGGGGATTGTAGTTACGACGTAAGGAACATATCCGATATCATTTGTGAAACGGTTATTCCATAACGGTCAACCAACTCGTGATGGCGTCCGTAAAATTTACGAAGGGATGATTTCAACTTCACCATTTGGTACTCTTGGTTTAATAGCTTCCTTGTGAGCAGTAACCCTCTATCAAGAAAATCATGATAGGAAATGCAAGCACGGGAATATCGTATCAATTGGGAGATATATACCCCGTATGCAGGTGCTGCTGGAATGTTGCTACTTAGAAATGGAAAGTTCACAATAGGAAAGCTGAAATCATCTCTTTTGTCGTAAAGTTTTGTCTTCAACCGACCCTCATTGTCAATTTCTAGATGTAAGTCAAGATATGAAGCCGACTTAACTGTATCTGTAGTAGGTGATTGACAAAAAAGGATCAATTCATGTCATCTACAATCTTACTCTTAAACGTTTATTTTATAATCTTTACTAATTTATTTTACTCCTAAACAAGAATTTGTGAACAGTCAGGCATTACTTCAACAAGTCACTATTAAAATTACCTATACAAGTAATGTTGAAAATGAGGCTACTTTCAATCAATATAACTTATATAAGTAACTTTTCTAAACTGATTTTTAATGTTCGTTCTTATGTTGTACTGTTATACCACTGTCTCCGGTTAGGGGAGGGTTGGGATCCCGCTAACATGTTTAACCCCGCCACAAAATGTATGTATGAGCCTGTCCTAAGTCAATAGCTTGTAATTCCATGGTTGTCGTTTGTTAGTGTAATACATATTTGTTTTTCGTTCATTTTCTTATAATTATAAATAAGGCCGTTAGTTTTCTCGTTTGAATTGTTTAACATTGTCATATCGGGTCTATTGTTGAAGGCCGGACGGTGACCAATACTTGTTAATGTCTATGTCATTTTGGTCGCTCGTGTACAGTTGTCTCATTGGCAATCATACCACATTTTCCTTTTTATTATATCATATAAGAAACTTTTAAAAATTACTTTTTTACGTAATGCCCCTGACTGGTAGAGCAAAATTTTTCTATACATTTTGCTCTAGGTTTTGGATGAATATATTATTGGATATAATAAAGAAATGTGTTGTATGATTGCCAGTGAGACAACTTTCCACAAAACACCAAACGACACAGAAATCAACAACTATAGATCATCGTTCGACCTTCAACAATGAGTTAAGCACATACTCAGCTATAAATCGGAATGATAGTAATTTTTTTAATTATATTTATTTATTTATGAAATGCACATTATAAATGTTTTTTTAATGCTAACATCTGTAAAATACATGACAATTTGTCGCTCTATCTCTGATGCTATTGTGAAGAAAGTTCTGCTTACCCTTTCCGAGCACCTCAGATCATCCCTTGCTTTTGTAGGGTTCGTGTTGCTTAGTATTTAGTTTTCTATGTTGTGTTTTTTGTTCTATTATTTGTATTTTTGTCTTTTAATCTTTTAATTAATTAGCAATGGTTTTGACAGTTTGTTTTCGATCTATGCGTTTGACTGCTTCTCTGGTATCTTTGGACCCCCTTTTTAACAATATATTCCATCAATACACGTTTGAAATGCAAAGGAATTCTAAAAAATATAAAGTCTCTTTCAATACTGGGTTTGAATTATCAATATTTAGTATAGCAAGGTATACAATAGATGTCTACCTCATTCCAATATCACTTCTATATTTGATGAAGTTTTCTCCTGGTTCCACGGAGGTAGTTTCAAAATGATAGAATGGTGGTTTTTTTAAGTATTTTATCAAAAACGTTGAGATGGTCAATGTCACATTTGTGTTTATTTTTGTTTGGGGGAGGGGCGGCTATATGCTTTGTCTTATGGTTTATAAGGAAATAAACAAAAGGGATATTTCTGAGCTGTATGTTAAAATAAGTTTGATCAATGTATCAAAGAGATTGTTTTACATTGAAAAAGATAAATATCAAAGAGAGATCATTATTCTAAGGGAAAATAATACTTTGCTCGCCTTTTTTACCAGCTCTTCGAGACTATTGTGCAAGTTAACATAACACTATCATTAGCAACCTGAAAAAAATATATACAGTTGCTTTCAATGTTTTGTTTTCTTTAAGTTTTATAAAAAAGTGTTTACATGTGTGTTATAACACAAACAATCAACGAATAACAATCAAGATCGATATGAACCAAAGATAACAACTGCCTAACTGGCTACTGACAGACCATTGCGAGTGGCAAAAACCACTACATTATCAAAAATAATTTATACAAAACGAACCGGCATCATATAACTCGCAAATGTGTGAAGGATAGTTCACGGGCAATTAAAGCTAACTTCCAAATCATGTACGTCAAGACAACAAACAATTGATTTAGGCGTTAAATATGTGCGAATATTGACGGGATTTTGAAAGATTTTTTTGTAACTGCAAGTCAAAGATCATGTTATGAATGTAATCTGTAGAGTTGTATGTTCCAGGTCTTCCAAACATGATTATCCTAACGGGTTATAGCTACATGTAAGTTATCAACCTGGATACTGGAGATGCATCATATTTACTGACTGATCTTCAAAGTGACATTTATTCTTTAGATTATGATTATAAAAATATGTATATTTATTTTTCAAGATTTGATAAAAACGACATATTAAGGTAAGCCTACTTTTCTGAAATATATTTAAAAATATTGTATATTAGTTGATGTATATAATTTGTATAACTCAAAGAAAGAATAAAACTTTAATCTCTTCAATTTCTGCTTGATATGTAACTGATTAAACAAAAAGCAATTATAAGTCACCGTACAACGTCATGAACGTGAAAAACTAAATTGCCCCGACATATAAAGCAGAAACGGCTCAAATGGGTAAAAACGCCGTCTTTATTTAGTATATGATCGCTTTTGAATCCAAAAAATTTAAATAGAAATGAACGAACGAATGAATAACTTGCTACGGACTAAAAACAGACACATACATAAATGTAATTGAACATTGACCCTTTAATATTACTTTCCCAGCATAATAATAATGAATTGGTATACTGTGGATTTATTTATTTCTAGGTAATATTTTCTGTTGAAAATGACAAAAAAAAAAGTTTTTTCGTTGCTATTTGATAACGTGGTTTATATATTAAAAAGAAGATCTGGTATGATTGATAATAGGACAGCTATCCAAAAAAGACCAAAATGACACAGACATTAACAACTATAGGTCACCGTAAGACCCTCAACAATGAGCAAAGCCCATACCGCATAGTCAGCTATAAAAGGCCCCGATTAGACAACGTAAAACAATTCAAACGAGAAAACTAACGGCCTTACTTTATGAAAAAAAAATGACGAAAAACGAATATGTAACACATAAACAAACGACAACCACTGAATTACAGGCTCCACAATTTAGTAATGGAAATTGGGAATGTGTCAAAAAGAAAAGAGTAGATAACATCCAAAGGTCTTCGGGGCATTGCGAAAATCCCGTTTTGCAAACAATGTGAAGAAGAAATTTAAAATTCGTTTAACATTTAAATGTGTGGCATACCTAATCCATCAAATTTACTTAAATTTGTATCCCGCAGATAAAAATTAACCCACAATTTACATGGTTTCCAAAGATATTATAAGTTTATCATTGTATATTGTGTCGAATGTTTTTGATTTTTATGAACATCTTTTTTGTTTTTGTTCTGATATAGTAATATAATAATTCAAAGCAAACCGCGTATAATAGACACATTCATGACATTGTGAAGAACTTAGATTCATTATTGTTCTTTGGAACCGATTTTCATTGATTTCTTGGGAACAGGTTAACCACGAAAAAAAAAGGTTCAACGATTTGTAAATTTTATGTATGCTTTTTATGCAGAGATTGGCACAACCACGTTATCAAATAACCACGAAAATGCATGGATCTGGGTTTTTTTACTCGGATATATTTTCAACAAATCGATTTGTGAATACTCAAAAGTGATATACTACTGTTGCCTTTACTAATACTATTATTAGATTTCAGAAATTTGTTTTTTATCAATAACGCCATTAGTTTGTTATCAGTTAAATTGTTTTATGCCTTTCAAAGTAGACTATTCGATGTGGTTTGACTCATATACGGTTGCTTACGTCTAATTCATTTGATCTTGAAAGAATATTTGTCTAATTTTCGAGCACACTGCTTCTCTCAAATTTTATATATGTTGTATGCATTAATGTATATCTTATGTTAGTTCTTGTGAATAAAATCAATTTTATATTACAAAAAGATGGCTGTACTACAGTACCTTAGGAACCAATAAAACAATAAGTCGATCAAGACTCGATGGTTCTGAAAAAACATACATTTATAGATGTAAAGTTAGAAAAAGTCACTGGCATTAGCATAGGTGAGTACATTGTTGTATGCATAAGTCGTCTATATAAAAATATATATGATTGGAGTCTGTAAGCTGTCGTTATATATGTGTGCTTTTATATTAAGAGCAAATTTCTATCTATCAAGAATCTGACGTATATAAATTACAAGTATATATATATATACACTAAATATTTTGTACATAAACTAAATATTTTGTATATAAACTAAATATTTTGTATTTAAACTACCAGAGTCTTATACTAAGCATCATCCCCTGGTTCCTTGCACCAAAAAAAAGACGTTTTCACAACGTTAACCAGTATAAAATTGGTGTATTTAATGACATTTTAACATGTTTTAATGAATGATAATGTACAGCATATATCTTTGTATCAGATGATAAAAATGGTCAGCTTTACTGGATGGAAAATGTGGAAGGCGTATTAAAATCCACGGATTCGAATGGTACTTATATGATGCAGGTTTCTAGCACACTTACACCTGGAGCAAGCATGGGCATTTATGCATATGGGACAATACCCCTAATGCGCCTTGAAATGAGGAACACAAAAGTTACGTGTAAACAAAAAATCTCTGTGTAGTGATATTTGACACATTTCTATGATAAACAAATGACTGAGCTGAACCATTAGTGTTAATTTAGAAAATAAGGGAACACAGAATAAATTGGTAAAAACCATGGAGCTATGAAATGTGTTCAAAGTATTAAAATTTCAAGGAACTTATTGTGTTAAAATTGGGATTTTTTACCATGAGGAGCGACATCGCAAAAGGATACTCGTGGTTTGCTAAATTACGGAAAAATGAATCACACTTCGTACCCCGAAAATTTAACCACATATGTAAAAATGTCTCATCTTCGAAACAAGCCATCATACATATACAAGTTTACGATATGGGCTGAGCAACAGAAGAAAACGCTACCATTACGGCCTATGGAATAACAATTGCGCATATTGCCCCATATGATGGTGACATATACTGTTCAAATGATATGCAGCTCCTTCAAGTTAAAATATCCGGAGGATTGCGAAGACCTTTTGTCATATATTCAGAAACAGATACGATACATGGTGTACTTTCCATTAACGAAAAAAGTAAGTTGTATCAAAACACGTTTGCATAATCATTACTGTTTTCAATATAATGATCCCTAGATGAGAGTCACATAGGCAATGTGTTCTCCTGATCTAGTTATAAAGTGACCTCAACATAGATTCAATGATTAGAATTGTATATGCCAGATACACGATTTGTCTACAAAATACTAGTAATCGTGGCTCTACACTTTTACATATCGTCACTGTGTTATTATTCTTTTGTACATTTTGTATTCTTGTATTTCATGTTTGCTCTTGTGCTTTGCATTTATGTCTTTTTGTGCTGATTTGTTACATATTTGTTTGTATTTATATTTATTAAGATTGTCACATAATTGACTGGTGCTCCCCTATAAGTCATATTTTAACCTACAGCCCTTGGATGGTGTAAACTTCCAAAAAAAACTTGTATGGTGTAATGGTGTATGGCTTATGGTGCAATGGTGTAAGGTGTATGGTGCTATGGTGTATGGTGTAAAGGGGAATGGTGCAATTGTGTTTGAGAAATGCTGTGATTGTGTAACGTGCGATCGGGAATGGTGTGAATGATGGTGTATGGCATTTCATTGGTTGAAAATGAAGTTCTGTTTATTTTATTTTCTCGAATTGTAAACATAGACAATACTAATAATTGCTTTATGGGTAATTTCGGATCGTGTAGAGAGAATGAGGAATGGTGTATGGTGTAATGTGTAAGGTGTATGGTGCAAAAGTGTAACGTGTATGGTGTAATGGTACAAGGTGTATGGTGTAATGGTGTAATGGTACAAAATGTATGGTGTAATGGTGTATGGTGTTAGTGGGAAGTTTACTGCATCCAAGGATTGTAGTATGTATGTTTGCTTTGTTCACGAATCGTTGTCAATAAAATGAGATTGGTGCGATCATCAAAAATGTACAGATGAGAGTTTCACATAGCTTGCTTTTAAAAAAAGATTTAATCCACCTTATTCTACAAAAGACTGGTAAATGATAGTTGAATTGTCACCCATTCGTTATTGTCACCAATTACTTTCATGTTTTTGATAAATACAGGCAACAGTAATATTACTTTTTTAGGCTTAAATTACAGTCTATAAAAGATAAAAACATACCAAATTACAGCTTCGTCCCCCTCATCTATATACGTTTGAATCGAATGTGACTATTCTTCTAAATTGATCATGCAAATATCAAAATCTATTACAAATGAGACTATTTTAATTCAGAAATTATAAGAGTTCTTCTCCTTAGCAGCAATATCGCAAGAATGAGTAAAAAATCCTCTACTAGTTATAATATAACCATAGAGTTACCTTTATAAAAAAATGTTCCGATTTTACCTGTTTCAAATAATGTTATACAAGGCATGTGTAAAATTTTATCCTGCCCAGTACTATAAACAAATTCTAAACCATATTTTTATTGAAATAAAAAAAAGATAATATAAAAAAGAAGATGTGGTATGATTGCCAATGAGACAACTATCCACAAAACACCAAAGTGACACAGACATTAACCACTATAGGTCACGGCCTTCAACAATGAGCTAAGCCAATACCGCATAGTCAGCTATAAAAGGCACCGATAAGACAATGTAAAACAATCCAAACGAGAAAACTATCCGCCTTATATACTATTATGTATATATATAATTTATATAGAAACATCGCTAGAAGTTACCAATCATATGTTTACCTCTTTGTTACCTATATATAATCTTCAAAAAACAACACCAAATAAAAACATTGTGCTTTGAATCAGTCAAGCCATCTGTTAATTAAACATGTTTTACTGCAATTGAAAGAAGGGTCAATCCAACAACTGTCAAGTTCAAAGGAATATTTATCCATCTGTTTTCGTTTGCAACTAGATTTGACATACTTTAAGTTGTTGATATTACACCGTATGATACGTTATCAAAGAGCGTTTGGAAACCGACATCTCTTTGGGAGCAGGAAATGTTTTAAAAAATCATCGGATAACACCAAATATAAAAAATAAGATATGGTATGATTGCCAATGAGACAACTATCCAAAAAAGACCAAAATGACACACACATTAACAACTTTATGTCACCGTACGGCTTCCACCCTGTTATTGTGATTGCTTTTCTTTTGGTCGGTTGACTTTCAGCGTGACTTGATATTTGGTATGCATGAAACTTCTATCGAAGGTTTGGTCTTAGTTGTTTCTGATATGCATCCACATGTGAATACGGACGCATGCGGATTTTTACAGTGATGTTTTTATTGTTTCCCCTTGTATATATAATTTTCGATATCGAGCGAACAAAAACATTTAATACTGTTCATATTTACATTCACGTGGCCTATAGCAGTTTGTGTTGGCAGTTAATTCCCCATGGAATAATTTTCACCATTCAAATAATGGGCATTTTCCATTGCAGGCCAATATCCTGTTGTAAAAACTAATTCAGACCATTATGTTGTGGATTATGGGAGTTCTTTGACTACTGACTGTTCATTTCAAACATCTGAATGGAATCCCGTTCGTGAAATATAGTGGCAGTTCAATAATAGTGGAGTGATAACAGAGATTGTAAAAGAAACCAAGGGAATATCCGGAAGTTCAATAGAAACACCATCTCTCACAATTCTCAATGCTACAGCATCTGAATCGGGAACATACATCTGTTACGTGAAAAATGATATTGGAACAGGACAAAGTACACCAATATATGTTACAATAACTGGAGGTTGGTATATAATCCCGTTTTAGTAGCATGCACGCAAAATGGGTTAATCATCAATGCCGTTATAACATAATCTTAGTAAATACGTAAAATCAAAACACAGACACATTTGATTATGAAATATTTGACCTTTCTGTGCAGTGCATTTAACTGTAAATTATGCGATTTATATCTGATAAAAATAAGACGACACTCAACTACAGTCAACCGCATCACTTCTACAACAATAATAAATCATCGTATGATATCTCAATAAATACCATAGAAATAGGAAGAGGTGATATGATTGGCAAAGGAGGTGACTCTCTATAAGGTATCTATTATCGTATCATGTGACAACCATAGGTCACATAAAGGCGTTCGACAATGAGAACTTTGACCATATAGCAAATTAGTCAATAGCAACAGCGTACTCGCATTATTTTACAGTCAAAAGATTTGACTCAAAATGGATTCGAAAAGTTGTTGAAACATGAACATCAGTTCACGGTAATATCTTGTCTCACTATCTCTGTATTTCCACTATTCTCTCACGTTTTATGTGTTTCCGTCATTGACATCTTCTTCTGCAAGATACAATCTGCAGTAAACTATATATAGCTACTGCTCCTTGATACACATACAATAGATTGACCCATCAAACATATAATGATATTGATTTGAACAGATTTAAACATCCTTCTTATTTTTATTTTTTTTAAACCTAGACTAAATATCCATCTTCGTAAACATTAGGCAATATCCTATCATATTATTCAAAGTGTGGCTTTTCTGTCTGTTGGATTTAAGATGATTTTGTGGACTATATTTGTGTTTTGTTTGTACATTGTACAATATGTGTATGAAAACCCATTCGGGCACACACCATTTGAAAGTGTTATCTTTGTTTAGAATAGTACCTGTATGCTCACATACATAATATATTACTTGTAATATTATAAATGCAGATGTGCCGACGGTGTTCGTTGGAGGTAAAAATTATTTCATAGGGTACGGCGAAGAAATTGTATTATACTGTAACATATCGTCTGACCCCCCTGCTAACAATGTGTATTGGGAGAAAGTAGCCTATTGAAGTAAACACATACTGAATAATTGGACAGTTGGTATTCAAGGCGTTTCTGTAGATACACCATCGCTAACTATAATGGAAAGTACTACTGCAGATATAGGAACGTACAGATGTGTAGCAATAAACGATATCGGAACAGGATTTAGCGATTTCATAAAGTTGGACGTAATTGGAGGTAGGTCATTATTAAATTAAATGAATTGATTAATGTTTTCACTATAATGACTGTTAGGTATGCATTGTAAAGTTGTCGAAAAAATTAGATATACTCCTTCAAAAGAATCTACACTTTCAGTTTGACATTAAATGACGTGTAAGTAGCTTACATATGATAACATTTCACATACTATTGTTTTGTATATTACAGAGCTTCCAACTGTCACGATCGCAGATGATTTACCAGAAATAAAGTATGGAGAAAAGGTGCGGATATTTTGTGCGATTAGCTGCAATCCACCTCCAACCAAAGTTTACTGGGAAAAAATATATAATGGTATATCCAAGGTGATAAGTAATGGGACATTAGGTACAGAAGGAATTACGGTTGACAATCCATCGATGACTTTGCTACATGCAACAGATTCGGACTCAGGACTTTATAAATGTTTTGCTGTCAATGTTTTTGGAATGGGGTACAGTTCATCAACTAAACTTACTGTCATAGGAGGTACATACCTTTACATAGACATGTTGTACAATCAACATTTTAAAACACTGTTTCCTTACTTTTCGAAGAAAAAAACAAAGAGGTCTAACAAACTACTAATTTCCGGAAAAATGCTACAAATCAGAAAGAGGGACGAAAAATACTAAAGGGACAGTCAAACTCATAAATCTAAAACAAACTGACAACACCATGGCTAAAATGAAAAGGACTAACAGACACATGACACAACATAGAAAAACTAAAGAATCAACAATACGAATCACACCAAAACTAGGGGCGATCTCATGTGCTCTGGAAGGGTAGGCAGATCCTGCTCCAAATGTGTCACCCGTCGTGTTGCTTATGTGATAACAAATCCGGAAAATAGTCTAATTCGGTAGGTTACATTCGTTAAAGGGAAGGGGATTGCAGTTACGACGTAAGGCACATATCCGATATCATTTTTGAAACGGTTATTCCTTAAAGATCCACCAACTCGTGATGGCGGGAAAAGTACACAAAACCAAGTTGCAATCTATTCGACGATATTTCATAGATACTGTAAAGAACCAAGCTTAGCTTATATGTTGAAAATAGCAACACCAAATTTACAATATAGAGATGATGGCCAAATGATTTTTTCTTAAGAACCTTGACTAACGTTTCATTCTTCCAAAACATGGAGATGTAAAAAAAAAAAGAGATACAAATTTCAAAATGTCAGTTTGAGCGTGTATAAGACGTTACCGTTTCACAAAACACCTTTCTATGGTAGCTAAGATGCATCGTATTCTTTTTGCATGTTAAACATAAAATGAGATATAACAATATTAAGGTATAAAGCTAAAAAAAAATATTTGTCCTGTTATCGCTCCGATAGACCTGGTAGATCAACTTTTTTCGTTATTCTTATTTTTTGGCGTGTGTTGATCCCTAGGACATCAGTATGCATCATTGTGAGGAAATTAAAAAAAAAACAGACGTATTTTCATCATATTTCTTGATTGCAGTCTTGCTGTTTTTAATTAGTATTAGTTCGTAACATTTTTAAAGCACTTGTATAACACATAGAACATTTATGTAATAATCATTAACCAATTTATCATTTTGTATACTAACAATATGTTGCTCTTGTTGCACACAATGTGTGCCTGCGTGTATTTGTAAACTTGTCTTGTCTTGTTTTGCAGGTCTCCCAGAGGTGGTTGTACCATCCATAACGCACCTAGCAGGCATTGGTTATACGATAGCTCTAACATGTGTCATTACAAATGCCTTTCCTGTAGTATCTAAGGTGTACTGGCAAAGATATATAAATGGACATACAACAATGATTTCATCAGATTCCCTTGGATATCTAGGAGTCACCGTTGAAAATCCCTCGTTAATAATTGAGTCAGCGAAGATATCATTAACTGGAGAATACACTTGTTTTGCTGTTAATTATGTGGGCACTGGCAGTAGCCTTCCAGTACAGTTAACAGGTAATATAGAACATGAAGGTGTTTATTATTACTAATGAAATAACTTTTCAATAAAGTCCGGATGACGCAGATAAAAGTAAACAAGTTCAGAGTAAGGCCTCTACCAATGAGCAAAACAAGGTCAGAGTTTGGCCTTTACCTATGAGCAAAACAAGAAAATACATATTTTTTTGTCTGCTTTAAAGGCACCGATTTGAAAAAAAAATTTTAAAAAATGTATACAACAAAAATTAAAAAATTATAACACAATACAACACAAAAAAATTAGCAACCAACTATAAACACTGATTTAAATGTTCATAAGTTTTACCAGTCACTAAAAGAAGACAAAGTGATACATTTTCCAATACCCGGGACATTGGCGAAACTGGAGAACACACGATAAACTGTTTCAATTAGTAAGACTAAGCTTAACTTTTTATTCCGACACGAGTCACATAAAACGATATAAAAAACCAGACAAAATTCCTAAAATACCGATCTTACTTCCGGCTTCTATAATCTAGTTAAAACATAATAGCAACTTTCAATTTCTCCCAAACTTATAAAGTTTTTAACGAAATATCTAATAAAATTTTGCAAGGCGAATTACCAATTTCGAAATTACTTTTTTTTTCATTCAATTATCAAACTGGTATTTTTTTTTATTCTAGATCAAGACTTTCTAAATTACAGTTTTTAAAAGCATTTACACATGATTTATAACTAAACAAGTGCAACGTACTACATTAAATAGTTCAATTTAATATTTTGTAGTCCAGGCTGGAGTTACACAACGAGCGCCAATTAAAGAAAATGCGGGAAAAATGGATAATACTTTGTATTTTTATTTGAAGATATATTTGTGTTATTAAGTTGCACATAACAATAATATTTACATGTACCTATTACTGTGGTTATTATTTACCAATCTTTAGATTGCTGACGGAACAATCTGAAAAGAAGAAAAAAAATGAACTCCGAGGAAAATTTTAAATGAAAAGTCCATAATCAATGGCAATATAAAATGATGAAACACATTAAACGTATGGACACTAACTGTCATATTCCTGAATTGGTACAGGCATTTCCAAAGGTAGACAATGGTGGATTGAATCTGATTTTATAAACATAAACCTCTCTAACTTGTATGACAGTCGTATCAAATTCAATTTATTTACAACGATGCGTAAACAAAGCAGACGTAATAGGTAAAATTGTCAAAATATGAGGAACATTAGTCATCACTAAATCAAATAGAACAAAAACAATTTGTTAGTTTTTTGGTAAACAAATAATTTTAAAGTCAACAGAAATCATATTCTACCCTAGGAAGAGATTACCTTAGTTCTATTTGGTAAGACCTTATTTTATCCTCAATACTCTCCAGATTTTCGCTTTTTTTATGGCCTTACATAAATAAATCGAGCTTCAATGATAAATCTTGTTTGATGAAACTTCCATAAGGCATACAACATTGTTAATTTATAAAACCGTAATCTTAACATTGAACTATACAAATTGTCCTTATATGATGGGTAGATTTCGTATGATTTTCAACTCTCGAAGATAGCTTAAGCACAAAATGAGTTTGTGTTATGCAAAGAGGCCTCGTAGCTCAAAACAATGTGATAATTAATCCCTTCGGTCCTGTCCAATGTAAAGCCCTGCAATGACTTAACATAAAAGTTAGGACATTTTATTCGCAACATACTGTTTACAACTTTCATCGATCAGGAGTTAGCAGTGACACACCCTCATCAGACAAAATAAAAAAACAAAAAATACATAAAAAACTGGTGTATTTTACTATCACGATGAATGATTAGAATAACAGAGAAGTGTATTGATCAAACTTTATAAACGTTTTTAATTTACTTTCAAAATTACCTTGTCAAACTCGATCTAATTGTAAAAGTGAAAGCGTTGATGTTCACATCTGGTGTATAAAGTTCCATTATGCGATTCATATTAACAAGAGCACACGATAAACTCTTTTATAACTCTATAAAGATAAGGGAAAACCAAAGTTTATAAACACAGAATCAAACAAATATATATTAAGCTGTTTGTGTTTGTATGCATTTATTGATTAGGTATTTTCATTGGTTCGTGTAGAAGAACTTTCGTAGCTATACATTGTAGTCTATAAGCAATGTCAGTATTACTGATAATAATGGTTAATGCATGGAATGTAGTTATAAATACTTCAAAAATATATATTTTACTATTTCAGTTCTACTAGCAACTTATCACTCAATATAAGACACTCAGGTAATGGTATACGTATTTTTCTTAACAAACAAAACAAACAGAACTGGAAGGAAGCAAACGGTTCCTACAATTAAGTCTCAACTCCTTCAAACAAAATAAACATAAGTTGTATGCCCCCTGTGGTCATAAGTTTCCTGACGTGTTGACGTACTCTACGTCAATGGTTTTCCACAAAACCAGGTTAAAAATCCTCTAGTCATGTTAGTTAGTCAGGAATATTGCAGTTGTTATTGAACAGTCCATAGATCTATTGATATAGGAAAATATGGTATGAGTGGGAATGAGACAACTCTTCCTCCATATCTATGTCTGTGTTTGTTGCAGGTCAGTGTGTATATTTGTCTGTTGTTTTCCTCTTATGGTTGATGTGTTCCCTCTGTTGCGGTTTCTGCTCAAGATTTGTTTTCGTTTCATCGATTTAAATTTGTTTGAAAACGGCATAATGTAGATTCTGTTTTTAATATTTGGGAATTTTATTTTCTTTTATTCTAATTTTTTAAAACAATTGTGTTTAATGGTGTTGACTAATAAATTTGAGAAAATTAAATCCTTAAGTAAATATGTATCTTCGACATGGTTGTTGGTTTGAATAGTAAGTGTGTTCCTATCTTTGATATAAAATGACTTTAACAGTTTCTACCATACGTATATTAATAACAAACCCCTTGATTTGTCAGGTGTGTTTTTGTTTTTCCCCTTCTTTTAATAGATATCAAAGCTATAGTGACCTTCAATATTACATGAACAGCTCACTGCTTTCAGTTTTCTCGTTATGGCTTTTTCAATTTTCAATAGAAACAATCATTTTTTTAATAGATATAGGAAGATGTGGTGTGAGTGCCAATGAGACAACTCTCCATCCAAATAACAATTTAAAAAGTAAACCATTATAGGTTAAAGTACGGCCTTCAACACGGAGCCTTGGCTCACACCGAACAACAAGCTATAAAGGGCTCCAAAATTACTAGTGTAAAACCATTCAAACGGGAAAACCAACGGTCTAATCTATATAAACAAAACGAGAAACGAGAAACACGTATATTTTACATAAACAAACGACAACTACTGTACATCAGATTCCTGACTTAGGACAGGTGCAAGCATTTGCAGCGGGATTAAACGTTTTAATGGATCCAAACCTTATCCATTTTTCTGAAACAATAGCATAACATCACAACATAGAAAAACATACGATAAAAAATACCTTATTTAACCATATCATTCCAAGGAGTTATCTCTCATTTTGACGAACACATCAATTAAGGAATTTCAAAAATAACCTAAATGATATACAAGGTGTATTGATAACGAGACAGTTAGAAAGTAGATACCAAACGATGAAACACATATTGATTATAATACGACCTTCAACAATGATCAAACAATACCACGCATACAAATCTATAATAGGCAACGACATCATAATATGCAGAACAATTAAAGCTAGAATACCCAGCAAATTGCATATACAGAAAGGAATGATAATCACTAAATCAAAATATCCAGACTTTAGACTGACACATACATAGACATTATGTTGGTGGGTGCCTAACACTTTCCGAAACCTTTGATAGGTAAACACTGTATGACACAGCACAACACGAAGACAACGTATACATACTTTGAAGGGTTCGACCCAACAAATCGAGACAAAAGACTAATGCACTTTACGACAACATGGACGACACACAGTGACAATCAACGGTCATTTATAGTTTTTAACCCCAATTAGAATTATAAGCAATGATGTATCAAAGATAAAATAACTTTCAATATGCGTAACATAGATGTTAATTTAAAACAAATTGAAATAAGGATCTTGTGTCAGGTATCAAGAAGTAGAAACTTCGAAAATGTAAACACTATATTCCACATGATTGTTTATTATTTCAGAGGCACAGATTGAAACAGAAGACTAGCATACATTAAACCAGTTTCTTAGTATCACTTATCATCATTGGTGTTTATACCTGATATATGAATTTGATTAAAGCACAAATTTAAAGTTTTATTTTTGAAATAACCACGTTTTTCCTTTATAAATTCGTTGATTTTTAACATTTATTATAGTGATACTCTTATTTTTTATTATGTTCAGTTCATACTTTCATTCATTTATAACAGCATTCTATGTCAAACTTTCAAATACAGTTCATATCAATTCATGTTTTGATTTGAGCATTCTAGGTGAAGGTAACTATGTATGTAAAGTACTCCGCTGATCAGTATAAGAGCCTTTAACTTTTAGAGAAAAATAAATATACTTATGTACATGTTTATGTCTTTTTTGTCATTGATATATACATATCTTAAGACAGTTGGGTCTGATTAACTTGATTTTAAGGCGAAAACCACATTAACGATACACTAACTCTACAGTTGATTCGCCAGTTACAAGATACAGAAATTGAATGCCAACTTAAAAATTGAAAAAAATATATGATGTTATATTTTATCTCGCTTTAATAGTTATCAAAGGTACCAGGATAATAATTAAATACGCCGGACGCGCGTTTCGTCTACATAAGACTCATCAGTGACGCTCAGATCAAAACAGTTAAAATGTCAAACAAATACAAAGTTAAAGAGCATTGAGGACCTAAAAATTCCTAAAAGTTGTGCCAAATACGGCTAAGTCAGACTAAATAATCATTTCATAAACCTGTCTACATAACTAAACTTAGTTTTGAATTTTGAAATATGTTTGCGATACAGTTTAAAAAGTAAAATTACAAAAATACTAAAATCCAAGGCAAATTCAAAACGGAAAGACCCTAATCAAATGACAAAATTATATGATACAACACACTAAACGAATGAACAGCAGCTGTCATATTCCTGACTTGATACAGGAATTTTCAAATGTAGAAAATGTTGGAATGAACCTGGTTTTTAGTTGTACGACAGTCACACCAAATGCCATCATATTCACAACGAAAGGCAACATTATCAAAATATATGTACAGCAGTCAGCACTGTGTCACAATATCAAAACAAAAAAATGTTTAACGAAAGAAGCACAAATTTTAACGACCACATTGATTGCTTACTTAGATATGTTTGCGACAATAAATGAAATTAGACACAAAGCTTAAAGCCTAGGGAATTAGCTAACGCCTAGGCAGGAAGACTAATGCCTAAATGATGTGTGGCATTAGTCTCAAAGACTAAGATTTAAGCCTTAATCCTGAAAAAATATGTGCAGGCATTTTAAGCTTAATGCCAAAAATATTTTAAATGACATAATTGCGACATTTTAAAAAGTACAGAGCCATTTCATATACCATAGAAACACAAGAGGTCACACGTACAAAACACACCAGCAAATATAATACAAACACATTGAAGGGATGTATAAGTACTGCGCCACGTTAAATGGATATCAAAGAAAGCAGAACGACTTCTAAACTTTCTGTTCATACACTGGTGACGGCTTACAAAGTTTCAGTAGGGAATGCTAGCTCTTGAAAATCAAATAAGTTGGGAAATGTATATCCCATATGCAGGTGAAGTTGGTATATTGCTACTAAGGTTGTGGAAATTGATACTTTCAAAATTTAAATCGTTTCGTTTGTCATATATTCTGGGACTTCAATGACTGTACGAGGTAAAAGTCTTAAAATGAGGCGGAGGAAGCCGTGTTGTTTCTTAAGTTTCAAATTCTGGGGATATATTAATGGAATCCAATCAGAAAAATTCGGATTGTTAAAGGAAGCTTCCAAAATATGCTCTTTGAAAACGTTTTAGGTACTTGTTGAATCCTCTCAGTTGAACTCTAGTAAGCGTCTCTCATACTGTGGTCAACGTGTGAGCCACTGCCTCACCCAGATTTCTCGGCACCGTTGGTATACAACGCCCGTCTTTTTTCTGCTATGCTCATTTTTAAGCTCCTCACAGCTTTGAACCTGTTTCTTTAGAGCTCTTATAATCTTACCCACAGTTGCAAATGTATTTCGAACAGTTCAAGTCTATAGTTTTACTAGGAGCTTCCGTGATCTTCAGAATGATAAATAAAAAACGTAAAAGTTTAAATACTGAAATTCTACATTCCCGACCTTTCCTGGCTTTCCATATATCATTTATACCATCAGGTCAATCGATGTTGTCTGGTTAATACATATATTGTGTATAGTTAATTTAGTCTAACAAGTCAAGTGAATGAATATAGATCGTCTAAGCATCGGGGATTAGTAAGGCTATTGGAATCAATGTTCAGAAAGGACTTGAGTTGAAGTTGAGAAGGATCCGGTTATTGCATTGACTAGTAGAGTTTGAGAGGTGTGCGGTCAGACTGCGATCGGTTAAAAGTCGAAACAGACCCAATCAAGAATTTGGTTTCACCTTGTCGTGTATGTTTGGGCCATCAAGATCACCGAATTAATCTGATCGGCACTATTAACTTATCTCATATAATTAATGCAATATTTTATAGAAGTAAGTAATCATACGTTGAAACCACTTGTTGGGCACAGGCTTGTCAGGAACGCTGAATAGGTTTGTGCTAACATGATGTCTGTAAAAAGAACTTAAACGAAATGAGTTAGTCAAATTGCTAAATGATTAAGACGAGGCCACACTTGTCAATCGTTTTGGTATATGTGACGAATTTGCTTATTACCACAAATCGGAACTATTACATGTAGACGTGTGTGGGTTTTTTTTAGTTAATGCCACATATAATGGACAAATTTTATCCTTCAGTTTTCCGATTCAGTTGTCTGTAAGAGGTGCCTAGTCTTTTTATGACACTTAAGCATTATGTACCCTTGTTTTGATTCAATGCTAAACATAGGAAAATTTTATAGAGAATACACAGCATTTCCCCTTGCACTCTTATATTTGGCAATTGAGTGCATGGTAGACATATGATTATCGCATACAGTGCTAGCAGTGATTTCCTTATATATTGGTTAAAACAAAAACAAATATCAACCAATCCACCTTCTAGGTTGCGCTCGACTTTAAAGACTCAGCCCAATTTTTTTTTTTTAATTTTAAGGTTGTTTACGATTTTTTGGTAAATAATAAAGGCTAACACATCATAGATCAACTAGTTTGTAATCTATCTTTGAATTTTTGTAACAAAAATCTTTTTATTAAAGTTTGGGGATTTTCTACAAAAACCTGGTTTTATTTGCCACAAACTCCCCTTTCTCTGTTAAATACAATATAACAATAAACACCAATGCTTTGCACGTAGGTTCCCTTAGGTAATTGTTCAAATTAGCCCATCACTTGTATTTAATATCTTTGTTGTTTTGATACTATTGCAGATTGACATTTTGTAATTTACATAGCTCCAGAAGGGCTCATAAACCTTAAGTTGATTCAAACTGTCTTTGAAAAACTTACTAAGTCACGTGGGTTTTTTTTCCAGTGTATATCCCGTTATGGTGGTAAGTCGTGCAATTAGGGACATTTTTTATTTTTTTTTCCTATAGACTTAGCTATGTTTTTATATTACTGTGTATTGTCAAGCTTTCTTACTCATACTTTTTTTTTCGGTCACTAAATGTATAATTTTGTTTAAAACTTAAGCAGCTGACCCGATTTGGTTCCATCAAATTCTAACGACAAACACCACCTGACTCATTGAATCGATATATCCAACCAAATTGCTCCCCTATTGTCAATTTGGTGATTTTTTAGTTTAAGGTAAATGTTTTATTTCTTTGTATGATATTGCTTTGAAATAGTTTGTAACAAATTAGGGGTTTATTCAACAGGAAACATTAGTATTAGCCATGCCACATGACACTGATGCATGTCAACACCGAAGTGCTGTTTTATAGGATAGTGATAGCCTCAAGGAAAAAACGTCCACCAGCAGTGGCATCGACAGGTGTGCCTTTATCAAAGGTTCGAATGTCAATTTCTTGTTGTAGTTTATAACTTTCATCTAATACATGTGTAATAAGCATGTCCCCTAGACGTGTTTGTTTATTATACATAACCATTTGTTCAACAATTAGCACTTGCCCACATTCGTTGACAAACTGCAATCAATTCTTATATTTCATATGCCTTATTTTACGTAAATATGGATTATATTTAATCAATAAATTTAAAGGAATATATTCCTTTTCTTAAATTTTCTATGCTGCAATATTCTAGTAGGATTAATAAATAACGCATCTGTTATACACGTTTCACCTATTTTGACGTTATTCAATCTGCATGGAGTTAGAAAAAACCATCCGCGCTCGCTCTTTTTAATGCTTGATTGTTGTGTGTGAGATGAAACAAGATCACATTAGAGTTCGAGTGATTGTTGTAAAAATTTGAATAAGATCACAACCTTTGTCTGACGTGGTGAGCATAAAAGACGAGCTAGTTCGGAGTTTGAATTCTAATAAATTTGGATTCGTGTATGAGAATGAGAAGGAAAAAAATGCCTATCAGTAAATCATTTGCTAAAGATGTATATTCACTTTTTATCGAACGGAGAACTGTTTCTCCTATTTCACAACACAGATGGGAAGAAAATTTTAATATAGAAATTAGTGACGAACAATGGAAAAAATATTTATTCACTATATTCACTAGCTTTCAAATGTTCTATAGAACGCAAACTACAAGCTTTCCAATATAAACATTTACACAGAATAGTCTCACAAAATTATCTTCTTGAAAAATATAAACTTTCTTTAACTAATGAATGTGCCAGTTGTAAAGAAATAGAAAATACAGAGCATTTTTTTTTTAATTTACAGAAATAAAAAAATGTTGGAGAGATTTTTCCAATTGATGGTATATTTGTATTCAGTTTGGGAGTTAATCTTTTTTGGAATAAAGGCAGTGTCAATTTTGGCGTATTGAGTTCTGATAACTTAGACGTAGGAAGATGTGGTGTTAGTGCCAATAAGACAACTCTCCATCCAAATTACAATTTATAAAAGCAAACCATTATAGGTCAAAGTACGGTCTTTAACCCGAAGCCTTGACTCACACCGAACAACAAGCTATATAAAACTTAGTTTTAAATTATTGTTTCCTACAGGCAAAGTATTACATTAATTATGTAAAGAACACTAAACCAGAAAGACTGGTCATATATGTGCAAGCTTTTCTCAAATTTTTTTAAAAGACGTCTCGAGATATTACAATATTTATATATTTCTAAAGACAAACACGAGTCATTTGTCAACAGATGGGTGAGATTTATGGAAGCTATCTAATTAAATTTATTTTTTAATATGGTTATATTATAATGTATTCCAAATTATTCTTAAGACGTTTTATATACTGAGTATTTACACCACTAACTTTTACTTTGTTTACTTTGCATAATATCGATAGTAAAACGATGCCATACATGTCATATCATTCACTTATATCTTTAAAAAAATGTGTGTATGCACTATAGTTTGAACACCAAAAAGATCAATCAAAAATCAAAAAAAGGTTGAACTGATTTTTATGATGCCTCGTTAGGGATCTATGCATACACAAAATATATTGCATGCGACTATATACTACTGCATGGGCTCAATTTTTTTAATTTTTCTTTGCTCAATATGACATATAGTGCGCACAAGTGAATATTTTTTGTGAGTGATATGAAAATATTTTGAACTTTAACTAATAGTTAGTGTGCTAAACATAACTATATTGTGCGCACAAATTCTGTGAAAGCTAGATGTGACAGTGCTGTCAGAGGTCTCCAGTAGAGAGATTTATCAGTCTTAAAACGATTTCCTAAGGTTTAATTTTGACACGAGGCTAAATTTCAAGAAAATAATCTCACTTTTCACCAAATATTATCAATAATGTAAAGTATAATTGACACCTGACTCATATTCCGGAGGCTCCATTTGAAAATTTCGTTGCATTATTTAACATAAAAACAGTTAGATCCTAATAACAAACGTCCGTATTCGTCTTAAAGAAAAATACATTATAGCTAGATAAAAGAAAATCGACATTTTATACTCATTTATATCATTAAAAGTACAGATCAATTTGGGTTTCTTCCTGACGAAAAATTGTTAATGTTTTGTGTCATTTTTTATAATTCTGAATCAATTGATCCGGTCTTATATAAAGGATATCAAATCTAGTTTCGTGATAGTAAGCCGCTTTAATTCGATTGGCAGATGTTTGTAATCTTTGCATCCTTCAACAAACATTCTGGCCCCAAATCTGAAAACAAGAGAACTCCCTTCAGACTAAGTATCCACATACAACCATATTTTAGGAGATGTAGCACTTTAGCAAACGCAGTACCATCAAAAACGTATCAATACCTTATTATATGACCCAAGTTTAGAAATGTGTCAGGAAAAATACATAAAGAAAATCAGCTGTATCAACTGCTTTCTCACTATATTACACCTCTATAAATTACTATTATTCAAGTTTGAGATTTAGCTTACTTTAAAACCAGTTATAACCCGTTGTTTACTGTGGTAGGAAAATGATTGTTCCAAGTTAAGGACATAACAGTTGTTTATTACTCGTTCCGTTTATCGATATGGTATTAATCTATCACTGATATTTATGAAAGATGAAATATCTTGTATAATGGGTGACTAAATTTTGTTAATACTGTTAAATCTAAGGAAGCAGTGCTGTCAAATATCTCCAGTGCAGAGAGAGGCATCAGTCATAAACGGTTTTATAAGATTTCGTTTTGACACGAGGTTAGATTACAAAAAATATATCTCACTTTTCGCAAAATCTCATCAATTATGTAAAGTTATTTAATTGATTCCTGAAACGATATTCCGGAAGCTACATTTTTAGATTTCGTTGCAATATTTAAAAAAAGAAATATTTAAATCCCAATAGTAATAATAAATGTCCGTCTTCGTCTGATAGAAAAATACATTATCGCTATTTAATACGAGTGGTATTGTTACTTATACATGTTATAAATGATCAACCAATGAAAAACCATGTACAAATATCACATTGACAATTTTCCTCTTCAGCGAAAATTTAATTTAATGAAGCATACACGTAGACTTGTACTCATTTGACATACTAGAAGTTTATTATGTTCTACGACATGTAATTCAAGTATTATGTTAGTGTACCCTTTTGGTCGAAATAAGTGTTATTCCCGTTTCCCTTTGGTTTTTTACTTTACTTTTGTTTTCTCCCCCTCCCCCTTTTTTATTTTCTCTGGTTTATAATGTTGTTGGGATTTCAGTTTATTTTTTTTTTTTTTGGGGGGGGGGGGGTGTTTTATTTCCTTGTTTAAGCTTTTTTACTTAACATACCTGAATTCCTTCAATACTATTTTCTGATGAAATATTAGTCACGAAGAATAATTAAGAAAATTCACTACTGCATAAGTTATATTAAAAAGAAATCAGAGACGATTTTTTTAAAGACTAATTAAATCAGAGTTATGCATATACACTCACGTCTTAGCAAAGTTGAATTAGTAAAAAGGTCAAATTCATTCCAAAAGCCTTTGTTCCTTGCTAATTTGTAGCCAATTAAAGCACCCATAAAAAGAAATAATCCAATATATTTTCTTGATAAACGACAATCCTAATAATATTCAAACGGAGTTAACACTATTTATTTATAACAGTACAACTATTTTGGCACTGTTGTGGTCAAATCCTGATTTTCCTGTTACATGTTCCAACCCTTTTCATTTTGTATATTTTCTACTTTTTCTACTTACTTTTATCAGTCATCCACGTCCTACTATTTTTATCAGTTGTTGACAGTCACTGTTACCTCCAACACACGATCAGATTATAACCATTTTTATATTATGAGCACATTTAAGTCCCCACATTTGTCCTTTATTACACAGAGTATCTACTATGATAATACCGGTATGTCAAAACGTTGACCTAATTAGCAAAAGAGGGACGAAAGACATCAAAGGGACAGTCAAACTCGTAAATCTAAAACAAACTGACAACACTATGGCTAAAAATGAAAAAGACAAACAGAAAAACAATAGTACACATGACACAACATAGAAAACTAAAGAATAAACAACACGAACCCCACCAAAAACTAGGGGTGATCTCAGGTGCTCCGGAAGGGTAAGCAGATCCTGCTCCACATGCGGCACCCGTCGTGTTGCTTATGTGAATACAAAGCAAGCGTTGGGTCAAATTACTCAAGATCTCAGCATCTACGCCTTACTCTAGATCAACTTGTGTTACAACTGATCATAACAAAGTACAAATCTTTAAGTATATATGTCTTATGTCGAATACTATGCAATATTGAAATAACAAAGTTAGTTTATGCTTTACTGAATGTTAGATTGAACTATTACTCAAAACAAGAACATAAACTTGATGATCGTCACAATGTGAATTTCAGCGTATTGTCGTCGTTGGTGATTTTACTGACCATCATAATGATTGCCACGTGTGTATGGTTCTTTTATCTCATGTATAGAGCTGGGGATTAGAAAAATCCCGGTCCAATCTTAATTTCTACAAGTAGTTGTAGTAGCTGTTCAACACATTCCGACTCCTTCCTCAATGGTAGTCATTTCCAAACATTTTCATGTTTAAATACCAAAAAAAAGTTTCCTAGCGAAACGAGACTTAATTGAAGCTAAGCTTAACGACAGAGATATTTTGTGTATTTTGGGGTTTTTTTCAGTTTGAAGAGATAAATTCAAACTTCAACTTGAAAATGTGTTTCATAAAAGAACAAACCCTTTGAAATGTGTACAGTGACAATGAAAGACAGAAATGGCCTATTTTAAAAAATTCTGTCAAGGTACACCCATAAGGAAAACATAGTTGATTTTAGACTTATTTATCAAAAAAGATTTCCCATTCATACAATCTCCAATCATTTCATGGGAAAATTATACCACACATGTGTATTAAATTTCCCAATCAAAATGCCGTTATGGAATTGTAAACGGGGCATGCATGATAACATCGACTTTTGCTGAATATTTTATATATCTTGTTGATATTTATATCAGTTGAGAAAAGAACTACATTCATAACCTTACAATAATTTCGGTTAATAAGTAGAAGATGGCTTCTTGTCAAAAATTGTTCCTCTTAAGTATTGTTGCTCTGAAGACTTTAGGTAAGACTAACATAACTTTATTCTTTGTATTGCCTGATGAATATATTCTTAATACACGTTTTCGAAATTCAGGTTTTCTATAACAATTCGTAAATGCATACAAAACTAAAAAGAAGCTATTAGGTTTTTTTGTTTGTTTTTTTTGTTTGTTTCATTATAAAATTGAAAGGTTATGTTGAGAACAGTATCAATTACGTTGTATATCAAAATATGTTTAAATAAACATTGAATACGTTTTCACTGCTTGAGAGGTCTCATATGCGAGAACAACCTGCAAAATCTTAACATTACTATATAATTTGAGCCATGTACCTCCGAGTGAGAAAACCCCGAAAACTCGTTATTTTATCTTTAAAATTGAGAATGGAAATGGGGAATGTATCAAAGAGACAATAACCCGACCATAGAAAAAACAACAACAGAAAGTCACTAACAGGTCTTCAATGTGACGAGAAAATTTTCGAAATAAAAGTCAAAGCTACAGTTTTTATTGATATCAAATCCGATATCTGAATTTTTATCAAAAACAGAACAAAACATTAACAATTTACTGAGCTTACTAAAACAGTCTCAACTTTGTTCTTTTTTGGCTCTATAACTTTTTTTTATTAGAGCGTCACTGATGAGTCTTATGTAGATGAAACGCGCGTCTGGTGAATCAACTTTTTGACTATTTTATTAATTGTGACTTTATTTAACGCATCATGTAAATATAACGGAATTTGATGAGACTGTTATTAAAGTGAGAGGGTTAGCGCTATAGAACCAGGTTTAATGCACAATTTTCTACATTTGAAAATGCCTGTACCAAGTCAGGAATATGACAGTTCTTGTCCATTCGTTTTTGATGCGTTTTGTTATTTGATTTTGCCATGTATTATGGACTTTCCCAATTGATTTTCCTCTGCGTTCAGTATTTTTGTGATTTTACTTTTTATAATCCTGGTACATTTGATAACTATCAGCAATGTCTTTATCATCTTTATTATTAATATAGTGTTTGAACGTGTATTGCAAAGAAGCAACTAAAAAAATAATGTGAATACTGTCGCTCGCTCATAATTAAAGCAGTAAACAACATTTTATGTTCTACGCATATAGCATACATTAAAATGTATTCGTATAGAAAAAAAAACGGCTAGTTGCAGGATAATTGTTGCATGTGTTGTATGTCTTATTTTTCTGTCGTAAGTTTTAGAATAAATAAATCAATAATCAAACAAGGATAACCATGTTAATGTCCCATACACAATCCTCAAATTTGAATAATAAAAAAACATGTATATTGCATATTCTACTACATTCAAAAATATTGCCTAATTTTTCCCCTTTATTCATATGAAAGTTTACACTAAATTCATTAATAAAAAACACCTAAAAATAGTAAAATATCTTTTTTATCTGATTGATAGAAAGCCATTTTGTTTGGTTTTGTCTACCTTTAAAAGAGGGACGAAAGATACCAAAGGGACAGTCAAACTCATAAATCTAAAACAAACTGACAACGCCATGGCTAAAAATTAAAAAAAGACAAAAAGACAAACAATATTACACATGACAACATAGAAAACTAAAAAATAAACAACACGAACCCCACCAAAAACAAGGGGGGATCTCAGGTGCTCTGGAAGGGTAAGCAGATCCTGCTCCACATGTGGCACCCGTCGTCTTGCTTATGTGATAACAAATCCAGTAAATAGTCTCTCCACGTTGGGTTTTTGATTATTTGATTACTTGGCCGTTTTATATAATGATTTATTTGATTACCAGACAAATCATTTCATGATTATTTGATTATTTGATAATCTAGAACGGTACTTTTGATTATTTGATCATCTTGTTCAACACAATTATACATGATTACGTGATAATGTGACTATTTGAACACCCCCATAAAGGGCCTCTGTAATATAAAAAACGTTTGTAGCGTAGTATTAGGTACATATTATGTTTGTTCCTCCGTTTGTTTGGTATGTCATTGTCTATTTTTCTTCGACTTAATATTATAAGAACTAACATCATTAGTTCAGGAACAATCAGACGAATTACATAAATACTGAGTTCTAACAAAAGGGGCAGAGTTTCAAAATGTATGTACCGTTGATGATTTCGAACAAAACTCGAAACGATGACTCTTTTATACAGAGAAGGATTCATGCGAGGGCGCGGGTTGCGGGGGTGCCCCCTTCCCCCTACTAAAATGTGCAAAGCATGTGTTGTCCTCAGCTGAATAAAGTATATTTCGATAATCTAACCTCAATGTTCGCCTCACTCTACGTGCCTAAACGATTCAGTGTACGTCCCCCCTCTCCCCCCCCCCCCTCACCTAAAATCCAAGATCCACCCCTGTTTAATAAACAATTCCGTAATTTACCTGAATAAAGTGCCCTTTTTTCAAACTGAATTATAAGACGTAGGACATAGCAAATTAATTAAGTAGGTAACTGGAATAGACTGGTTCCCTGTCCTATATCTGTTTGGCTAGAGTGGATCAGCCTAGTAAATACAATTTTGATTCTTCTCCTGTTGTTTCCAAAGTTCGATTTAATGTTTTGTGTGCTGTCTGTTTTCCTTTGGTTTTTAATGCCCCTTTAATACAAGCGTTTTATCCTATCTTTTATGTCATGTATTTTCCAGTCTTACTCTGACAGAAATGGATTGGTTTATATATATTGTTTTACAGGACTGGTAATTGAAAATACATTTACAACACCCAATATTGGATACAAGAATTTATTTCAAATCGCTGATTTTTTGAAGTACGTTGTTAATATCAACATAAATGGTCTCGATTTAAGTGGAATTACGACACTAACATTTGAGGTGAAGACGTGTCAAGATGCGTCAATTATTATGTCCAATTCAGACGATGGAAACTCCTCAAAGCCAATTTATAATTTTGTAATTGGTGGCTGGACAAATCAAAAATCAGCTATTCAAAGACGGAATGACGATTCACTTACACCGGGTAGTAAGCAACAGGACATAATCAACACTCCTGACATTTGTCAATGTGATGAATACCGACCATTCTGGATCAGTACCACCAACGGTGTTCTAATAATGGGAAAAGGACTTGTCGTTGGTATAAATGTTATAGCTGAGTGGATCGACCTAAATCCTTTTACAATACGAAGCATAGGAATATACACAAACTGGAGAAAAATAGGAGAATGGAAGGTTCAAATAGGAGGTAATATTAAAATTAAGAATTAAGGGGAATGTGTCAAAGCGACAACAACCCGACCATAGAGCAAATAACAGCCGAAGGCCACCAGTGGATCTCCAATGTAGCGAGAACCCTTTTCTTTATGTCTTTATCGCTTCAATGCAAGCGTTATTGTTTATCAGATACATGTATCCAATCCTACTAAACTTTAGAAAATAACTTGTAAACTGTGTTCTTCAAAGTCTATTGATTGTTTAGCATTGAACAACAGGGACAAGTTATGTTAAATTCGTCTAACAAAATATTATTTAATTTAAAAAAATTAAACACATATAACAACACTGTTTCTATAATTTGTTATAAATGTTTTACTCCTATTTGACATTTTATCCTATAAATATGTGTGTAAGTGTGTTTAAGAAATTGTTGTCAATTTAATGGAAAAGTATGCGACTGTCATACAAGTGAGAGGTTTAGCTAGCTATGAAACATGGTTTAGTCTACCATTTTCTACGTGAGAAAATGACTGTTCTTATAGTTATCAAAGATATTAGGATTATAATTGTTTACGCCAGACGCACGTTTCGTCTACATAAGACTCATCAGTGACGCTCAGATTAAAATAGTAATAAATGCAAAGTAGTACAAAGTTGAAAAGCATCGAGGACCCAAACTTCCAAAATTTCAAAATCTTGTGTACTAAGTCAGGAATATGACTGTTTTACTGAGTGAGTATGGCGTACTAAATTATAGTCCTGGTACCTTTGATAACTATTTACACCACTAGGTCGATGCCACTGCTGGTGGACGTTTCGTCCCCGAGGGTATCATCAGCCCGGTAGTCAACACTTCGGTGTTGACATGAAACTCAATAATGTGGCCATTTTAATAAATTTCCCGTTTACAAAACTTTGATTTTTTCTTATCCCAGGCTTAGATTACATTAGCCACATTTGGCACAACTTTTTTCAATTTTGAATCCTCAATGCTCTTCAACTTTGTACTTGTTTGGCTTTATAAATATTTTGATATGAGCGTCACTGATGATTCTTATGAATATGAAACGCGCGTCTGGCGTACTGCATTATAGTCCTGGTACCTTTTATAACTATTATTATCCATTCGTCGATGTGTTTGGATTTGTTATCTTGCCATTTGCTTAGGGACTTTGGAGTCCGATATTTTTGTAATTTAATATTTTTTACGATAAGAAAACAACTGCTGTAGTGAAATCCATATTAATATAAGTATTATCATTATTGTTGTTGCTTTCTTATAGCAGTTTTAAATTATTATATGAAAGATGACTTTTAAGTATCCATAAATAGTAAAACAAGTATTTGAATTCGTAATCGGGAGACTTTAATGTTCGCGATCTCCGGTAACATTTCCATTATAGTGTATGTATCAAAGCACTTTAAACATGTCATTTGTACAGAGGTTTCAACTCCCTCAGGCAAAATTGACTTTAGATGAATTTTGCTAACAATTTTAATGATTTTTATCATATAGCTCTACAACGGTATCGGTACTTATACATCCTCGGATTTCAAATGTTTGACTTTGAGCGTTCGAAAGGTAAATCAAGAAAAACGCTTCCAACGCATTGAAGTTATTAAACGTGTTGTTTTCATTTTTTTGTAGATTTTCATACTTTATTAACCTGTGTTTATAAAGGCGTGGTCATATATAAAATATTTTACATATGTTTTGCAGTTGTGAACAACCTTTACGATGGTCATTTCTCACGATGTACAACAAACTATAAAGCGGTCCTTGACATTTTGATCTCAAGAAAAAACACGTCATTGTTGGAATGTGCCGCCCTGTGTGATACGTTAACCTCATGTACTGGCCTAAACTATCATAATCAAAGGTAGGTTTTGTTCTTCTTCATTTTCATTCCTCCTAAACATCTGAACAGTTGAAAAGGTATACTGGTATTTGGAACTTCAGATATATATATCACGTCAATATCAAAGTCTGAATAAGTGGTTATATATAAACCACACTTCTTTACTTGGAAGAGTGTTGAGGATATGACGCGAAAGAAAAAGCTGTATGGAATCAGGTCCTTCAGAAATATATATTATGTACAATACCAAAATTCTATAGTTAATGAAATATTAAGCTTTTCTATGATCAAAATGTGTGTTTGTTATTCTGCTATATATCCAATGAAATATTTCCAATAAAGTATGTTGTTCAATTTTTTTTATATTTTTTATATTTTTGGTAAAAAGTCAAATAAACTCATCATATATACCAGGATAGAATCTAAATAAAGGTAAAAAGGGTAAATAATATACGAAGAGCACTGGGGACCACAAATCCCTTAACGTTTTGCTAAATACAGCTAAGGTAATTTACTCTTGAGATAGAAAAGCCTTAGATTTTTAAAAAAGTCAACGTTTTGTAAAAAGTTAATTTGTAATTTTAACTATAAATGATAATATATGCCAAACACAGAAGTGCTAACTACTAGGTTGGTGATACCCTGGGGGAATAATGATTTGTCAAAAGTTCATGAAAATTAAACGAGCCAAATTAATTTTAGTCAAGGTACTGTGGATTCATTTATTTTCGTGGGTTGCAATCTTCCTTGATTCAGGAAAACTTGCATGAACGTGGATATTTAATTTCGTGGTTTTGACAAAGTCTGCACATTGAAAATTTGTTATTCGTTGAACATTCAATTTCGAGGTACACCTGTACCCACACAAGCCACGAAAATTGGTATCCAACGAAAAATAACGGAATTCACAGTACCACCATATATCTAAACTCTGTAAAAGCTAATACTACCTCAAGATTATATTTTATTTATGATTTAATTTTTAGCTTCAGCTGTGAACTGGTAGAACTAAGCCCTGGAGTTGTAAGAAATATCCCAAAGAAACAAGATAACAGTTGGAGATTTTATTCAAAATGTTACAGATACAATGGTGCATGTCTTTGGTGCGACTTCTGATGGTGTTCGTCGCCATCAAAGATTTTTGTGTTACATATGATGAATTAATATTACTTTATTCGAGTGCGACTTTTTGTTAGTCGACATAGAATTTCTTCTGGATGATGAATGGTTTTTTTATTCGAGTGCGACGGTTTGTTAGTCGACATGGATTTTCTTCTGGTGATAAATGTAACTTTATTCCAGTGCGACTATTTGTTATTCGACATACTTTTTCTCCTGGATATTGAATGCTACTTTATTCAAGTGCTTCTGATTGTCACTCGATGTGGCTTTTCTTCTGGGTGAAGAATGTTATTTATTCGAGTGCGACTGTGTGTTAGTCGACATGGGTTTTCATCTGGATATTTGTTTGTTACTTTTTTCGAGTGTGACTGTTTTGCATTCGACATAAATTTTCTTCTGGATATTGAATGTTACTTTATTCGAGTGCGACTGTTTGTTATTCGACATAGATTTCTTCTGGTGATGATTTTTTCTTTATTCGAATGCGACTGTTTGTTATTCGACATAGATTTTCTTCTGGATATTGAATGTTACTTTATTCGAGTGCGTCTGTTTGTCACTCGATGTGGCTTTTCTTCTGGGTGATGAATGTTACTAGATTCGAGTGCGACTGTTTGTCATTATATATAGATTTTCTTCTGGATGATGTATGTTTCTTTTTTCAAGTGCGTCTGTTTGCCGTTTGACATGGATTTTCTGTAAAGGATATAAGCCTATAACAGTCCATGCTGTTCAATATTTCACAGATTGGACTTTTAGAGGCTTATATCTTACTTAAAACATTGTCAAAAATTTCATAAAATGCAAGCCAAAAAAATTTAACATTGTTTTTAACTAGCCTGAAAATTGTGAATAAGATTTTCTGTTCATAAAAAGTTAACATACATGTACGCCTCTTTAAACATTAGCTGAACTTTAACAATAGACAAAAACAAGTACAGCTGAAGGTAAACATTGTTAACATGTTTTGCTATATGTCGATTAAGACACTGGGTATGCGTATTACGATTTCAGCGTGCTCAAGAACTACTCTGAATATTTTCAGGGAATACTTTTCTATGTATTTCGTTATTCAATATTGAAAAAGACGATGAAAGTATATTCAAAATGCAAACAGAGTGATGTTTATGTTGTTTTGTCCTTAAATAGCGGCGTGATCTATCAAACGTTAGAAGCATTATTTTATTTGTTTAGTGTTTTTTCTCATTTTAATTGAAGAGTATACGTAGTCAGTGAACCATGAAAATGACGTCAAGGACAATTAGGCGAGTGACATTTCCAGAAAAGACGCTTAGTTAGTGACTTTAATGCACCCACCTAACACACAGCTGAATTTTTTATATGATATAGTATAATATCTAAACTTCCTTTTTTGGTCGGTCGTAAAAAAATCGTACGGTGCAATTTTTGTAAAAATTGAATTAAAATCGAGAAATAATTCAAAATTGAAAAATGACCAACAGTGTTGAAGCGTGAAACAATTAACATGTAGCTTTATTTTCTGTTGTCACAACGCAAACATTATGTACGTTTAACATGTCAATGTATAAAAAAATACTTTTCAAAAATAAAAGAAATATTTTTTGCCAGAAAAAAAAGATTTTTGTAACAATTTTGGATTTTTTTTATAAAAATGGTGCCAATTTTCATATTTTTTTTCATTTCTTAAATATTTTCGGCTCGAAACCAAAATTAATGATGTTCGTATTATTCAAGAGTTCATTACTTGTTTAAAACATCATTATCACAGTATTATTCTGCATTTTATACATTTTTTACACACTCCCCCTTTTCAATCAAATTTCCGAAATCGCTTTCTCTGCTAATTTCCCTCAAGTAAATGGACCTAAACGCTTCGAAAAAGAATATGAATAACCACGAAGGCATTTTTTTTTGGTACTTATATTACGCAAAGTATAAAACATAAATTTAAAAGGACCATAGGAGCTGAAATGTCAACGTTTTTTTCTTGGTAGAAAACCAATATCATACTGTTCTTAGTCAATTTGCACTTACAAAAAGCAGAGATTATGAATAACTCTTGAAAAATACTTCTTTCTCAATTGGATCAAGGCACATTTTAGTTTTGCAACTAAAAGTACGCAAGAATGTGTCAAATCTGTTATTTTTACCATGAACTTGAACGTGAAATATGTCAATTTTACCTTTTAAATTTCCTACCGTTTTAACTATCGCATACGGTAGACTTGTCGATGGTGCAAATTTGGTCAGTATTTTAGAGGAAGCATAGCGTATGTGCGAGGGCCACGTCAAGAACCTGTATGTTGACATGCTATAAATACTTTAATACATGGGGATATATATTCATTCAGTTGACAATTTTGAATTCTTCGAAGATATTTGAAATACGATAAATGTTCTACCTCAGGGGGTATATATTACATAAGATGTATTTTAAATAGGATAATGTTGGTTCTTTTTTAATATTCTTCGAAGTTTTACTTGGTTCGAGCTAACCGATGAGTCTTATGTCGACGAAACACGCGTCTAACGTAAACAAGCGATCATATGCCTAATATCTTTCAAATTGATTTGTTATTCATTATGGTTGTCGTTAGTTGCTTTTTATGATTTTGCTTTTGTTTGTAGTTTTGAGCATGAATCAAGCTTTTGGGTATCTAATTAAAATTGTTTTAGAGATTTATAGCCTTTACGGTGTTGGCCATTGTTTCTTGTTTTAGGCCATACGATAAGCTATAGTTGTTTACCTCAAAGCATTTAGTCTCTGGTATACAGAGATCATAGTGTCCTTTAAATCATACTAATCAAAGGTACCGGCCTTATTATATGATATCATCAGGCTTCTTATTCTAAATACGGATTAACAAATTAAGAGGAGTAATGTCAGAGGGTCGACGACGATTGTCTAACACTTCGTTGTATTGTAGACATGGAACAATTGTGTGCTGTTTACGAGTTCTATAACCAGTGTTAATTATGGTTGGCGATGCACTATGTTTATTGTGCATGTATAGTTTCTTTTATTAAATATTTGTACCTTTACCAACAGTTCATGCTCTTACAAGTTATATAGCTCATCATCAATTTGTGTTTCTAAGAAAACTCTCTTTTAACGCTTTCGAAATCATCAATAGATAGCGGATCTATCACTAGTTTTTAACAAAATTCATATTGACATGTAGATCGGTGCTGAAGGAAAACTCTGAAGTGTCAAAAACCAAAAATACGTCTGTATAAGTCTAATCAAGACGATTTGAGCAAGCTACATACTATCAGACTTCAAACCAAAAAGATTGGCATCGTGTCAGGTCTACCACCAAGTACATCATCATTCAAACTACATGTTCTCAAAGCTGGCAAACAAAGACATGGCGTCATAACAAACTAATACTACAGTAGGTTTACCTAAGTATGAGTACGATTGAGTGGTCTTAATACGTCATACTTTCTTTATGATTTAATTTTGTTCTTGTGAAGGAAAAAAATATGCATTAGGGAACTTGTACATGTACTGAAATCATTGAAAACATCTGTTACACAGAATTATGTCAATAACAGCGAAGTATCAATTTTTGTACAGTAAAGCAAAAGCTTCACAGGCTCAGTTTTAAAATATCAAATTCGACTGTCTTATATTGTTAAAAATCAGAAAATAGAAAATTGCATTATTTGTAATAAATTAGATTTATTTCGTTTCTTTTAAAGAAATAGATTATTCACAGAAAATCCTCCAGAATGACAAAAAAACTATATATAGGTTTAGCCGAACTATATCCCGCAAATTCATATTAGTTGATAAAAATCTATATATATCTAAGTTTTGAATACTGGTAAGACATTAATGCTTGCATTTTCAACTGCAAAACCTTTGACTGCACAAACGTGAGTGAAAATAATGCAGTCGTAACAAAAAAAACACGTTAAGAAATTAAAGTGTTGGTAAAGTATATAATCCCAAGTGTCAAAACAAGGGTCACCGTGGGATCTAAGTTTAGTTTGTAAATCACCGCATTCTAATTTTGCGTCTGGGGTCCGTCTCACAACAAATCTTACGACTTAAGCTGGTCGCAAGTTATGAAGAGTTCAGTTTACTTGCGATAAATCTTGTCTTCAGTTTTTTTTTTTAAAACCGACTTCTGTATCTGAAGTTTGGTAAATATAACAAAAGAAGATGTGGTATGATTGCCAATGAGACAACTGTCCATAGGAGACCAAAATGACACGGACATTAACAACTGTATGTCACCGTATGGCCTTCAACAATGAACAAAACCCATACCGCATAGTCGGCTATAAAAGGCCCTTGACAATGTAAAAACCTTAGTTTTGCAGCTATATATGTCGCGGACAGGACTCCATTATGATTGGATCCATATCATAGTGAACTGATTTTAATTTATGACCATCCTCTATTATATGATGTATATGCATACTTAGTTTCGAAAACCCTGGTTCAAAGGTTCAAAATATATGGACCGGACACAAACCAGACTAGAACGAATCAAACAATGTTTGAAAATTTGACGGCTCAAATGTCAATGCCACTATTAAAATGAACTGATTTAATTTACAAAGAACCACGTGCCATCCCATAATACATCTCTGAACTAAGTGTGTTTAACATCAGTTTTATAGTTCAAGGCAATGCATTTTATATTTGAAATCATTGGTTTTTGGATCAGCTGTATATCTGTATACATGTTTAAGTTACCTGATTTAATTCGACACGGGACGCAAACAAGTGGGGACTGACGGACGGGCAGACTTAAAATGTGATTCATATATCCTTTTAAGCTTTGCTTGTGGTTGTATTAAACATGTAAGATAGTGATTTCCGAACTTGACACGGTTTATAGGCTGTTAACAAACAAGACACTATTGTCACTATTGATGTGACAAAGACGTCTACTTTTTAATCTCTTTATTGCGTTGTTTTCTCTCTCTTTTACTCGTCCAACTTACAAATATTTCATCATATTTTTTTATTTTGCATGGCACACCATCAATTATAGCAAATATTAACACATGTAACGTCAAATATTTGTTATTATACGTCGTTTTTGTAGAAAGTACCGTTTTACCTATAGTAGAGTGAAAACGTCAAAATGACGTCAATTATCGCCAAACCATGAACGATATGCAACTAAGAATCAGAGAGAAGTTATCATAGTATCGTGTAAAGTAAAATTTGAATAAGCCATATTACCAGCTGCTTCAAATAAAACAACAATACTACAAAAGTGTTGTTCTTTCAATTTTTTATGAATGACCTCTGACCCCAATTTAAAAAAAATTGCACCATATTTCATTTCTACGACAAGGGAAAAATGGAATCTACACCTTTTTTCCTTTGGAATGATATATAATATAGCTGTGTGTAAGATAGGTGCATTAAAAATATTTTTTAGGTCTGAATGTCACTCGCCTAAATGCACATGCGACAGACAGAAAATTCGTAACATGAGGCATCTATATACAAAGTATAAAGCATCCAGGTCTTCTATTTTCTAAAATATAAAGCTTATCACGGTTACGCTAATGATGCCACTGCCGCAGGATCATCATCCATAGGTCAAGCTTTCAGTTGCAAAAACTAAAGACTATGCAAGGAGAATCAGATACTGCACGAATTGTGTTGACAAGATTATTGTAATAACAATTGCAACATTTTTCGTCATAAATATATTATCTGCCTAGTTGATTGGTAATTGTTGTACCAAGTCAGGAAAATAGCATTGCTATATTCATGATATTATAGTTCCTTTGTGTGTGTGGTACATTTTAATGTTGTGTTCTGTTGTGTCAAAGTTCTACTCTTATATTTGATGCGTTTCCCTCAGCTTTAGTTTTTAACCCTGATTTGTTTTTTCACCATTCGATTTATGAATTTTGAACAGCCGTATATTACTGTTTCTTTTATTTGCTTTCAAGCTTAGTTATGACAGTAGAGAATTTTCTTGTTTTCTCGACACAAAACAACAGACTACTCACCAGGTGAAAAGAAAGATTATTCAGTTGTGACCTTTCATCCTCAACTTTAGGTCAAGGATATTTATTTATTAAATAATAGTACAGTGATTTGTCACATGATTAAGGTGTGATAGTCACATGACATATTTATATATAATAAGTGTGGTCATATGACAAATGTAGCATATAAAATTGTGGATCACATGATACAGCTTCAGTGAAAAGAAAACATACAAAAGGCAAAAAATAAATGATCTTCTGACTCGAAACAAGGTTTTGTTTTTTATGCTATAATAAATTGTTAACATTCTTTTTACATTTTGTTGCAAAATATCATTTGGTTTCAACACATTAAAGGAAGACCTTCTGATAATAAAAGAAGAATTTATAAAAATCTGAAAATATTTAGGTTCCGCAGGCAGACACAATTCAATCCATGTTGCTTTGAAGTAAACAAATAATCTGAATTGTCACATGTCCACAAAGTGCAAACATAAATTGTCACATGATACAAAATCACATGATAACCTCATGTGACTTATATAAAATGACATGATTAAAATTAAATAAAGGAAACAAATAAAAGTCTGTCACTTTCTGGACTTAACTACAAAAAATTAAAAATTGTGTCTGCACTATCCTTTTGTATGTTCAATGGACCTTGTATTTTGGGTCAGCACTCTAACTTTGCATTCAAATTAGCAAGATCATATCATAAAAAACTAGTGTACTAAGTTTCAAGTTGATTTGACTTTAACTTTATCAAAAACTGCATTGACCAAAAACTTTAACCTGAAGTGACCAAAAACTTTAACAAAAGAGTAGGCCAGACGGATGAACAGACAGTTGAACAAAAGGATGCCAAGACAGAAAAACATAATGCCCCTAAGATGGGCATAAAAAAATATTAATCTTACTAAAATATAACTTTTTTGAATTTAAAGTAGAACATACTAATTGATTTTTACATGGTATGAACGAACCATAGCAAACATGATATTTCAGGTTTAAATTTTGTCTATTTTGACAGGTACATTAAAATCTTAGTTTCACCACTTAAAAAAAATAGGATAAAGTCCAATAAAATTGCAGTTACATAGGAATCTGATTTTCACCATTGATGGAAAGAGAAAAATTATAATATAGTCCAATCAAAATTGAAGTAACAAAAGCTTTTTTTTAACCAATTTTGAATTGATAGAAAGTGACAGACTTTGACCATTTGACCTCTCCATTGCACTATTGTAGTACCAGCACTTTAATGAAATGATATCATTTTACAAATAGAAGTTGTACCAAAACATTTTCACATTATCAGCAAATTTCTGATATAAGAAAAATTATTTACTGTAGTAACTTTCTTTTTCAAAAAAGTTAACATTTATATACAATATCATCTTTAAACAATCACAATATACATTTATTTTAATAAAAATAACAAATTAAACTGATGTAAATATAGATATGAGTGTATATATATGATAAATATATTCTATTCTTCAAGCTGATTTCCTAAAGCTTGAAGAGTAACGGTTTGGTTGGCTTGCTTTCATTGTTTGTATGAATGTTAGCTTGATCATTGAAATTAATATGAAAAATAAGATGTGGTATGATTGCCAATGAGACAACTGTCCACAAGAGACCAATATCACATAGACATTAACAGTTAAGATTGACATCTGCAAACAATATAGACAGGCATAGTCAAACCTGTATTTATTATATTTTAATTTGATTGAATGTATTTTACATTATCTTACCTCCAATAGATTTATAGAGATATGATTGGTTAAAGGACTACATGTGATGACTATATATATTTGATGTGTGTCCCAAAATAATTAAATATAGGGTTAGTTATCATACATGGTTAGTTACCATATGGAGTTAGTAAGGAGTAACTTCCCTTTCAAAACAGAAAAAACATGTCACAACCCTTTATAAAAACAACAGTGTTGAGGAAAAATCTAAAAGGATTCAACCGGTGAAAAAATTGAAAACAAGTCCAAAAAACATAAGGCTAACAAGTTGTCATACCAGAGTTACTTCCCCTTTAAAAAAAAAAAAAAAAGAAATCTGAAAGGATTTAACAGACGAAGAAATTGGTACATCATGAAATAAATTTAAAGCTAAACAGTTGTTCTTTTTCGCCTTGGTTCTCTGTATAGACAATGGAAGTAGGATCTTAATACTAAGTATATAAAAGACTTGATCACTTTGATAGGCTACTAGTCAAACTACTCCATGTGAAGATAGTAGGTAGTTAAATTCTTTACACAGTGTGCTAGTGATATATAAGGGATCAGTAAATTCCATATGGGGATTCAAGCTTTGCTCTCACCCTTCATGGAATCTACTGACCCCATATATATGGTATTATGTCACAATGTAACTAATAATATACAAATAAAGGAAGCAAGTTCACCAAAGTCTTACTGAACATGCATTAGGAAATTAGCTCTAAACCATGAAATATGATTTTATTTACAAATTCATTAAAAAAAAAAGCTTTCTATAAAAATATAGAAACATACATATGACAGACAGCAGTGGTAGCAGAACATTTTATAATTGTTGAACACAATACAGTACATGAATATTCATCAGGCCAGACAAGACAATCATGAATATTCATTAGGCCAGAAAACGAACACAAGACAATCATGAATATTCATCAGGTCATACAACATTAGTTCTAATCTTGATTTGAAATAGGTTTGTTTCAATTGTTGTCAATTTTTTTTTTGGAGGAGGGTAGGCAGGGGGGGGGGAGGGGTTATTACATTAATAACACTAATCTTACACAGAACAAATTTAAAAATTTAAATAAAACAGGAGATATAGGCAGGTCAAAACTGAAAATGAAGAAATATTCTAGATAGTTCTTCTTTGGTCTCTTGCATTTTTTTATATTTATTTTGCTATTTAAGTTTTGAAAACAAGTTTCAGGTATCAAAAGGTATTGCAGGGAGATACCACTTTTGAAATTTCTTTACTTTGTATGCGTATTCACAGAAATGAATACTGAAATTTGACATTTTTACAATGTTTCATATTCATGATATTCTTATATATTTTCTACTTGTGTGAAAATCCTGAAAATCAATTTGTTTACAGAATGATATGCTTTTAGCAAATAGTGAAGAATCTCTCGTTTTTTCTGTTCGATTTTGACCAATTTTCGGTTTTATCAGGTTCACAACGCATACAATTTGATATGACTGTGCTTTGGAAATTATTTGGTTTATACGGTTTTTGGTTTAAGCAGGATTCGGTTTAGCCAGGTTTCACTGTATATAAATCGAGAAATTGCCTCTTACAAACCGGGATAAATAACTCATACTTTGTCATGAACGTAAGCACTATACAAACATATAATACAGTATTAACAAACAAATAGACAATATTTGTACAAAATGTCAACAAAAACAAACAAAAAGTATCATTTAACAAATCACAGAATAGTACAGTAACAAACTCAAGTCATCTACAAAAAAATATTTGTTTTTGTTCATATAATAACAAACTATTTTTAGGTCATTACAAAAGTTTTGTTTCTTAGGTTTCTCTTCATATCTTTATTATTCTGAAATATACATACTGTAAATTCAGAAATTATTGTGTGCATTTATTATTGAAAATTTGTCATTTTAGACTTAAATGGTATTCTGATTTTTACGAATTTGAGAAAAATCCTGTTTAGCATGTATAATGCATATATAATATATTTCAAACTACGATTTTAAATTAGTGCGTATACAACTCTTTCGCATTTTTCATAATAATAAAACCTTGCTTTAATTTCTGAATTTATAGTAAAACTAAATATTATTGCCAATGACGACAAACCAAAAACAAAATATTTCCTTCATTAACATGATTAAAAAAAATAGCACTGCAGAAATATAAAAAACATTTCTAAAACACTAATTTGGAAGAAAAAAAACTAAGGTTGCATATGTTGGAAGATAATTTTGGCATTCTGTGCATTTTATTGAAAAAATATTCACATGTTTTCCTTTCCAACTGAAGTAGTACACATTTGTGTCTAGTGTTCAACAAATAACCCAGCGGTAGGCTTGGGACTGTTTTCTGGTCGGGTTGTTGTCTCATTGACACATTCCCTATTTCCATTCTCAATTTTATCATATAATAAAATATAATCATCATCAACATGATCAAGCTAACACCTTTTGATATCAACAGTTTTATCCCTTTCAATGTATCATGCTTTCCAATTGCAGTAGACCATTTTATCCAGTGTAGAGGGGGTCGGAGGGATCCTGATCCCGAAATACTCAACTGGGCTTAAAAACATGAAATCCTGAGGTCCTGAACTTAAATAAAAATAAATCCTGACATCTCGAGGTTCAAAATTGTTTTTTCCCATATCCTCAATGGATAAATCCCCAAAATCCCCAGCTAAAAAATCCCTTTCTTGGAGTCCAGAAAAAGGTTGTTCTCTCCCTCCCCCCTCTAGTATAGAAGCAGTCTGATTAACAAAGGGGAACAACTTATGCTAAAGGTGTGTAATAACATAATCAAATGGGTAATGGGCAAATAGACTACTATTGAAAATATCATTCTAAAAATGTATAATAAATTCAACTAAAACAAATGTACAAATGTCTTGTTACCTTAAGGTGGTACCTAACACTGCAGGGAGATAACTTTGTAAAAATCAGCTACATGATTTAATCATGTTTGTCAAACTGCTTTATAACCAATGATATACTGATTATAAATTGGTTGGTTCAAATTTAAAAAAAAAAAATTGTAAAAGGGTCAATTAAAACATTTTGTTAAAATTTTATGAAAAATAAATGAGACAAATTAATGTTAGTCTAGGTGTTGGGTACCACCTGAAGTAAAATTATCTTTCTTTGCAAAAGAGCTGTTATTAATAAATATTCTTGCTAACAATTGTCATAAATCTAGCCTTGATTTGCATTTATGCATAATTACAGGTTAAAATGCGTGTCTCTGAGGTTTAACTTCCAGCCTTCTGAATAGGCTTTCCAAAATGATAGTTTGGCGTGTTATTTAAATGTTTTAATGAAATGTTTATTTCCATGTTAATTCTATAACTGTTAAAACATGAAAAATGCACCTTTCAGCCTTTTATTCATACCTTGTATCTGGAATACAAATTTGAGAGGAAAATGTTTTTAAATGTTTTTTATTAATGGAAATCCTATTGAAAATCTAAAATCTCTGTCAAAATCTGAATTTGCAATATTACAGTGAAATTGAGAGCAATTTTCTGACTTTTTTAAACGTTTTTGAAAATCTCAAAAAATAATCTTTGAAGATCTGAATTTGCAATATTACAGTGAATTAACAAAGCAATTTATGTTTTCTATGATCTTGATAAGTTTAAGTGAAGATCATCAAGGTTTTGAGGTAATTAATTAAAAGCTGGCATAGCAATCACCTTTATTCAAAATAACACATTAGTTGCATGCTATATACCAAGGCTTCATTGATTGTTGCTTTCTTAATGTGGTTAATTTCATTTAAAATTATAATAAAATATCCTGGTAAAATCAAAGTCAGATGATAATATTGAATTCAATTAGACTATCTGTGTTTTGAGGATTTGCAAGGCAACAAGCCCCCCCCCTTTTCCCATTGTTATTTGGTATTTTTGAATGTATTTAAGAAAAGAAATTCTCTCCTTTAATTTTAACAATTTCTATCCTTCAATGTTTTCCCTTACTGGAAAAAACAAATTTGCCTACCTATTCTTACTGAAAAATCAAGTTTCCCCTGTATAACCCATTCCCCATTCATATCTTTATTTGTGGCATGTTCTATCAACATTATCATCTGGTGCCTTAAAACTAGTACCTTTTTTTTAAGTAGTATACTTTTTTCTGTTCAATAAAATAACAAAATATAACCCTTATTTCAAAGTGTGCCAAAATTATTATTCTTAAATACACTTTTGAAAAACAGCTCTTTAGTTACTGTAAATTCAGAAATGATTGAGTGCATTTGTAATTAAGATTTTGTCATTTTAGACTTAAACGCAATTTTATTTTTTTACGATTTTGAGAAAAATCCTGTAAAATATATATGAGAGTTTAAAATTTTGCTTTTACAACTCTGTTGCATTTTTGGCAATAATTAAAAACCTCACAATAATTTCTGAATTTAAAGAAGTTATAACTTGTTAACTTTCCATTCCAACTTTGATCTTGTAGCTATAGTTTTTGATTTCAGTCATGGTCTTCTACTATCCTCTCCTTTTAAATAATCTGTTCTTTAAAATATGAATTCAAATCCTTTATTTCTAGATTACTAAGTGGATCATCAAACATTCTTCAACTCAACACAGCTTGTTCACTTAGAAACTAATAGTTACGAATGTATCCATATTACAAAGTGGGTTTTTTTCCAGATGAGTTTTTAATGTTGAAATATTTCAAGTAATCATCTTTTGAAAATTTTCACTGACTTGTAAACATTTCATATCTTTCTTTACCAAACTTTCACAGACTGGTATAATATCTTTTCTCAACTTCCAAAATGTTTATAGATACTATGTAGGTTTATTTATACAATACATAGGTCTACAATGGAAATCTTTAAATCGTCTAAGTACACTGGCCGATCATTTTGTACAAAGCAACCTCAATGTGGACGACACAAACTAATTTTCATTGCGATTATCTCCCTTGACAACACAAACAATTTGTGATTATCTCCCTTGTTCTGATCATTCTGAAAGACTTTTGGTGGTTTTGTTCGATATTGGTCAATATTTTGATAAATATATAGATCACGTCGGCCCACTGACCACAAATCTATGCCGTAATAAATCTTCTGCTGTTGGCCGATCTTTAACGTTTTTCTTAAAAGTTGAGGACAACAATAGTACACATTCTTTTGACGTGTTACTAGGGAGTTTATATTGAGGATGATCTTCTGTGGCGATTTTATAAATGGCTGCCATCGATTCATAATCTGCATAAGGAGGTCTTTGAGTTAACATTTCTACTATAGTACAACCTAAACTCCTGGAAAATATAGATAAATTTGTGAAAATTGGTGTTAGATATATGCACACATTAATGATAATTGGTGTTAAATATAATGCCCATCAGATAATAATAAAGAGCTGTGCCATGAGCACATAAGCCTGTCACTTTTTTAAAGAATAAAGTTCCATCACTCCTCAATGTCATATCAGAAATTCATAATCCATGCAAACTGTGTATTGCCTTTTTGATTTTCATTAAAACTGAAGTCCCTTAGTGAATTTTTTGTCAATACTGTGATATAGTGTTGTTTTTATGTTCTTACTCCTCAGAGTGGTTGCACCATAGCAAGTTAGCCTTGTGACTTTTGACTATGAAAGCTTGTTTTTGATACACCTAGAGGTATAACATAAAATATCTGGTACTTTCAATTTTAATTAGAATGTGTTCTTTCCCTACGCTCTTGTTTTTTTTGCATTGTTGGGTTGTTGAAAGAATCATTGATGTATGTTCAATATCTTTAATTAATTTTGTAAAATGTATAAAATATTTTTCTTGGTGTTAGTAAGTGAAAAACACTGTTTATATTCATTTGACTGTCCTGTCCTTTTTTATGAAAATGTATTCTTTTAAATGTTAAAAGTTCAGTAAATAATTTGACATTCTAAATTTTAGGCATGTTCCCTTATATATGAGAAAATTTTATGCTTTCATTATACTGTTGATTCATTTATTTTCGTGGGTAACAATTTTCGTGGTTCGAGGAAAACTGACATATTCGTGGATTTTTAATTTCATGGTTTTGACAAAGTCTACACTTATTCTTTGAGAAAATTCGAAATTTGTTGAACATTTGAATTTGTGGTTCTCCTGTACCCTTGAAATCCACAAAAATTGGTATCCAACAATTATTAATGAATCAACAGCACTATGTATAGAAGAAAATTTATTTACCAAATGTCAGCTTTTCTGCCGTATCCCTCTCCATTGATAACTTCTGGAGCCATCCAGTACGGAGTACCAACAACAGTTTTAAGTCCTGCTATGCTACAAATTGTCTGTAATCGTTTAGAAGAACCAAAATCTCCTAATTTAACATTGCCTTCACTGTCACGTAAAATATTAGCAGCTAAAACAAAAACAGAATATCATTCTAATAACTGTTATGAAATTAATATAAAGCATTTCTATTTAAAACTTTCAAATTTGTTTATATCTTTTGTTGGTTTTTCTTTTTTGCCGAGTTTTGTGAGTTGTTTTCCTTCCTTTTTCTGATCATTGAAAACGTTTTGTCTACACATTTATTCAAATATAAAGACAGGTGCTACAATATATGAAGCACTAGACATATTCTTTTGAGAGTTGATTTTTTGGTTGCCTCTTTTTTTCTTTTACAATGGCAGATTATTCCATCTTCAACTTCTATTCTTTTTATCATACCATAATATACTTTTTCCATAGTTTATCAAACTTTCCTTAACGTATGCACAAAACCAAATCTGGCAACGAAAATTCATTACAATGACGTCTGTATATCAATTCTTAATTACCTTTAATATCTCGATGAACAATAACATTTTTGTGAAGAAAGGCCAGCCCTTCTAACACTTGGCGAGTATATTTGCGACAAACCACTTCGGTTAATGCCCCATATTTGTTAAGTAAATCTTTCAACGAACCCTGAAAAAATTAAAGTTCACTAATATAAATATCCACATAACGAAAAGACATGTAAATAAAATAAAAGCTAAACAATGTTCACTCTTTTACTCCACATGTGGCTTTTGCCTATATAGTACAATTTTTAAAGAAATGTATACTATAATACTATTTTTAAAGAAATGTATAAAAGTCTTTTCCACATCTTCATACATGTATATGCAGAAGATAGAATCTTGATATGCGATTCAGAATCTACAAAAAACGTTAGCTGTACATTATACAATAAGTTCTTAATAAAGAGATTGTAATTAAGAAATTCTTGTTTGATGTGGTCATATTGGTTTTTCTGTTGGTTGTTTTTAAAATCATAATTTAGGACATCAGTTTTCTCATTAAAATTGTCTGGCCTTTAAAAGTTACTTTACAGTATACGTTTTGCTCATTGTTGAAGTAAGATAAATGGCCAATAGTTGAATACATTTAATACATTTTAATTAAGAAATAATTCCTTCATGTCATGCTCTATGCTCATTTTAACATGGGTAGGCATTATATTTGTCGATATTTTACACTGAGCTTAGGGAGGTGTAAAATGTGGTCAAAAATAATGCCTACTCATGTTAAAATTAGCATGGAGTATGACATGAAGGAATTATTTCGATTTTAATAGGACAAATACAGTATTTTTATAGGTCAACTCATACGAAATTACTGTAAAAATGTGTGGCTGTTCCCGTTTCCACCTCTGTGCATTGCATTTCATATTTGATAAGTTTAAAAACTATGAGCAGTGTAAATATATGTTGTTTCATAAAAAAATATAATAAAAGTTTATGTTAGCTGCTTAAATGTATATTTTTTAAAGGATAACGATGGAAATAACATTAATATAAACAGTAAGTTCATGCACATGTGTCAAACATATTTTGTGCTCATTAGAACACGGCTTTGTTTACAAAGCATAATAAGGACGTCATATTAGAAATTATAGTAGATTGCTGTCTCATTGGCATTATCTTATTTTCATATTGTCAATTTAGTAGGAACCCTAATATTCCTTCCCAGTAATCAATACAGTCTATGCATTCAGGTGTTAATGAAGTAATCATAGATCAGCTGAATATAACGACTGAATTTGAGTTAGTTTAGTGACATCTAATGTTAATATCAATGATTATATATACTCACCCCAGATAAGTATTCCATGAATATAGATAAGCTAGTTTTACCCTGTTGACAACCAAAATAAGATACAATTCTCTCATGTTGGAAATTCCGTAATAATTGTATTTCATTCTCCAAAGCTCGCACTTCCTAAAAATACAAACACTATTATACTGTGGATTCAATATTATCATTAATTGGATACTAATTTACGTGTGAAGAGGTGAACCACAAATTTAAATGTTCAACAAAATACAAATTTTCTATAAACTTTGTATGCAGAGATGGCAAAACCATGAAATCAAATATCCATGAAAATGTAAATATTACTCAATCCACGGAAATTGATACCCACGAAACAATAAATGATTTTATGGATGCAATTATGATTTTATTGGTCCTCTTGTTTTTGAATGGGACTTTTCATTCAATTTGAACTTTCATGGGCTGCACTAAGATCTTTTTCAACTACTAGTCCAAAGACCAAATTTCCATTATTTTTCTTTTGTGTCAAAACAAAATTTTGCAAAAATATACTAGTCCAATTAAAATAGGACAAGTGACTACTAGTCTGTAAGGCACTGATCTGCTTAAAATCAGACTAATGGCTAATGGTGCAGATTGGTTTCCATGAGCAGCAAAACAGGAACAAATTGTGGTGTAGGATCTACCAACTCTTCCAGTACTAGTTAACCTGAGATATATTCCCATTTTTTTCATTGGATTCATGTTGCTCAGTTTTTGTTACTCAATGTAGTGTGATGTGGAATATTGTTTGTCATCTAAGGATTTTTTATTTTTACCACAGAATTGTATTTTTTTTTTAATTTATCGTCCCTTTGTTGAACAGATTGCTTAGTTTTTCAGCATATTAATCAAACCATAGAAACTGATGATACAGTAATTTGATTTGGTTTCCAGGACACCTTTCAATCAAAACTAGAAGGGAAAATTTTCTTAAATTTTCTTAATGTGCATTGTACTTAGGTCCCTTACAATTGTATTTGATGAACTTTTCCATGGTGCTTTTATACTGACTCTAAATAATATGTTTGACAAAAACACCCAAAGTAAGGGACCGGATGTTTAGTAGTTGCTGTTTGTTGATGTGGTTCATAAGTGTTTCTTGCTTCTTGTTTTAAAAGGATTAGACATTTGGTTTTCTCATTTGAATGGTATTCCACTAATCATTTTTGGGGCCCTTTATAGCTTGCTTTTCAGTGTGAGCCTTAGGTCCTGTGTTGGAGACCATACTCTGACCTGTAATAGTTTACTTTTACAAATTGTTAAAAATGTAGAGAGTTTTCTCATTGGCATTCATACCACATCTTCTTCCTTATCTCAACATACTTTAGAAGCTTCAGCATTCATGCTTGTTAGAGTGACTTGTTTGACTGCCAGTTCTCGACCTGTATCCCTGTCATAACAAAGGTATACTTCTCCAAAAGCTCCACTGCCTAACAGTTTACCCATCTGCCAGTTTACTGGAGCACGGGGAGCTGAAATAAATAATAACATTGTCTTCTTAATTAATATTAATTATCATTACTATATAAATTGTGGTTGAATATCACTGTACTCAAAAAACAAAACCTCCCAGAGTTTGATGACATTTATTCTTTTTAAAGTTGGTATTAGGTTCTCTTTTCAACACTTTCATGGGCAAAGTGTTTTTTTTTCTGTTTTTTAAAATAAAATCTTCTATAATATTTTTGATATTAAGCTATTTTAAATCTGTATGGTATTTTTAACATAGTCTAACAGTATTTGTATAGCACTAATCATTATTATAAATTTGAAAAGCTGCAAGTAACAAATTAAACAAACAGTACACATATCAAATAACTATTGTCACACATGTACAGCATTGTCGTTGGTAGGTTTAGAGCTCTTCCTTCATTCCTAAAGTCATAATCACTAAAGATTGGTATTAAAAGTTTGTTTCAAGGTTCACTAAAGTGTTACAGATAAATTAGACACTTCCTGGCCTAAATATATTGGTAAAGGTGAAATACAGAATACTGGAATTAGTTGGAAAAAATAATTAACTGTTAAAGAGTTATTTTGAGATTTTTATTACTGTAAATTCAGAAATTATTGCGTGCTTTTATTATTGTGATTTTGTCATTTAACATTTGAATGCTATTTTAATTTTTACGATTTTGAGAAAAGTCATGCTTAATTCAGTTAAAATATTACAAAATGCGAGTTTTAATTATTGCGTTTACAACTCAGTCGCATTATTCTCAATAATAAAAACCTCGCGATAATTTCTAAATTTACAGTAATGCAAATAATGTGAGTTGAGTATCACATTAATAACTCGCATTCTGATATCTGAAACATCCATCTGTATGCATATTTACCTAAAACCATAATCGTTAATCTCGCATTTGTGTTCATCGTTCAAAAAATTTCTGTATTTACAGTAGTCAACCTGTTTTTTGGATTTTTTAATTGCAATGCATAAACAAACAACCAAATTTGTGTTGAACACACTTATTGTAAACAGCTTTTTTAGTTTAGATTTACTTTGAGTACAAGTATATTCATGCGAGTTAATTTTTAAAATTTTAATTTTTAAAAATCTGGAATATTTAAAGAAAATATGTCTAGGCCTAAACATCTGTATACATTGAATATATGATTAGAAACCGTCTTTAAAATTAAGAATCTTTAATAATATCAAAAAGAGAGTCCCTTAATGTTAAATGATTACTATTAAATATATCACAAATAACCAAAGAACATCTACAGAGCGACTTCAGTGAACAAAATAACATCATTTGCATGCATGATCAAAACTGAATACAAAATGTTCCATGTTCAGGTTTATGCTCTTATAATATACTAGATTATGGAGTGTGTGTCCGAGCGAGAACTTCTCTAGTTCATTACTTTAGGAATGTTTATCAAAAAGTAGTATTTCAATATTCAGCCCCATTCTACTAATTGGTCAGCCATCAGTCATACCCTGATATACACTATCTTTTTCGGGTAATTAATACTGATAGCGTTCGACATTTTCAGCCGAACAAATTTATCACTTTTACTTAACTTAATTATTGTATGCTGGTTCATATTCTGGACGCCAATCTTTGCTCCTTTATTATGTAATTCACTAACTAAACAATTATGAAATTAAGAAACGGAAAAATACTAAATACTAAACTTGTTCAAAGGGTATCTACACGTCTCAATTTTCAAAATCGGTTATCTAAAAATACTACCATCGCTAACATTTTTAACAATAAAAATCGTGGTTACCCTTCTATCGATAAGTGTCATGCCAAAAAATGACTTACATGTCCCCGTCTTTCCACCAACAATACGGTAAGGTCCACGTTTAATGGTCGCACATTTTCTTTAAATTTTGAAACTGATATTACTTGAAAAACAAACAGTATTATTTATTTACTCACATGAAACAAACCGGGATGTGGTATTCAGTACGTAGGAGAAACTGGGAGATATTTATCAAAACGCACTCAAGAACATCTGTATCGTTTTAAAAGACCTAATAAATTCAAAAGTATCATTTACCAACACCTTAAGAAGCACAACCATCCTTTTAAATATTTAGCAGTTCAACCTTTAGAAGTAGTAAATAAGCAGCCTGGTGAATCGCATTCAAAGTTTGTACGATCACGGAAAATAATTGAATTAAATTGGATTAAAAAATTACAGACAGTTTACCCTCTCGGTCTAAATGATAATATCATGGGAATTGGTAATATATCTAGAACCAATTCCGTTAACATTTTGGATATTGTTTCTAAAACTGTTCGTAAAAACCGTTCTCACGGTTGTAGAACAAATCGCAATCAAAGAAAATTTCGGGCCAATCATACCAATATTTCGGACCTTATTTCTATTTCAAAAAACAACGGCAGACATTATCTGTTAACAAAACTCTGTTCTTTACCGGTTAATAAGTTAAATAAAATTTTGGAGGATTGCAACACAATTTCATATAGCAGTCCTAAGTATGAAATTGTTCAAATTATTATGGCATATTGTTATTCTAAATTATTTCCCAAAATTGATCGCCCTGAAGATCATAAAAAACATTTTATTAAAATTAAGTATGTCAACAAAGGCTTTGATTTTGTAAATATTGCCGGTATATTTAACGACCATTCTGTTAAAGAACAAATTCCTGGATATTTTGACAATACTGAGCTACCTCTTATTTGTTATATTTACAAGAAATCTACCCGGAAATTTGTGTTTAATTATAGTCAATTGTGTAAAGATGTTAATATCAGTGAAAATACACCTACTTCATGTAATTGCAGTAATTCCGAATATATTTATGGACCCATTTCCCATGTTATAACAGGAGATCTTAACATCGTTCAAGACCGAGAGTTAAAATCATTTCTCAGTAAAGGACCTAAATATCGTCCCCCGTCAATTATTAATTGGAATGAGTGTCGTAATATCATCCACGACTCACTCCTTACTTACTGTATGAAATGGATAAAACGGGAAAAAGCTGACAAAAAATCTTTGGACTCTTTTTTTAATTCAGTAATGAAGATAGTTGATATACGTATTCAACATTTTAAAGAACATTTTACTATTAACAATAACCACAATAAACCTATTTCTCGTATCAAACATAAACTAAAAGAACTAGCCAAGGAATTTGTTTTTGTCCCGGCCGATAAAGCTGCTAATAATATTATTATTGTTTGACGTAAATTTTACATCGAGGTTCTGAAAAAGGAAATCACCAATTCACCAACATTCCAACTGACTCCATTTTCAGAAAACGAAATCTGTAACAAACATAAACTTTTAGCCACCGCTTTACAAGCAGAGCCAAATACAATGAAAGTTCCAACTATGTATTGGCTTCCGAAGCTACACAAAACCCCTTACAAATATAGATTTATTTCGTCTTCAAGCCATTGTTCAACTACTAAATTGTCTATTATTCTTACCAGCACACTTGGTACAATTAAAAACCTTATAATAAATTGTTCAAATAAGGCCTTCGAAAATAGTGGAATAAATTACTTTTGGAGTGTCAAGAACTCGTTGGAAGTACTTGATAAATTGCATGCTTATATTGGTGATTTTGAATCTGTTCAAAGTTTTGATTTTTCTACCCTGTATACCACATTGCCTCACATTCTCATTAAGAAAAAATTCACACATCTAATTAAATGGGCATTCAAAAAATCAGAATGTGAATATATATGTTCAAACTCTTTTAGGTCATTTTTTAGTTGCAATAAACAAAAAAACTATGTTAATTGGACATGCTTTGATACTATATATGCCCTTGAATTTTTACTAGATAACATTTTTGTTCGCTTTGGGGATTCCGTATATCGTCAGATTATCGGAATTCCAATGGGGACTAACTGTGCACCACTTATTGCGGACCTCTTTTTGTATTGTTACGAGTTACAATTTATGACAAAAATAAGCAAAGACCCATCAAAACAACATCTGATAAACAAATTTAATAATACTTTTAGATATTTGGATGATATTTTGGCTCTCAATAATGACGACTTCAGTATGTATATTAATGAAATTTATCCTGGTGAACTCACTTTAAATAAAGCTAATACTTACAACGACCACTGCCCTTTCCTCGATCTTGATATCTATATCACTAACGGAAAGCTGAATACTAAAATTTATGATAAAAGGGATGATTTTTCATTTCCTATCGTTAATTATCCGTTTTTAGATGGTGACGTTCCCTTGTCACCATCTTACGGTGTTTATATATCTCAACTTGTACGATTCGCTCATGTATGTAACAATGTCTTAGATTTTAACGAGAGAAATTTATGTATTACTGAAAAATTATTACACCAGGGTTTTCGATATCACAAACTAGTCAAAACATTTACTAAATTTTATCATCGGTATAAAGACATCATTCGTAAATATAGCTCAACATGCAGACTTTTTATACGTTCAGGTATTTCACATCCAATTTTTTATGGAAATATTCTTTATAAAGCACAAAGGTGTCAGTATTCACCTCATAAACTTACAAAACCTTTGAATAGACTTATTAAGAAGGGATATAATTACGATACTGTTGTCAAGTCATTAAAGATTGCATATTTTGGCGTTAATATTGAGTCACTGATGAGGTCTTTGCGTCGGAACTAAACACATTTATTCTAAAAACAGTTGTTGGCATGACACGGGTTATGTTCTTCTCATATATGTTATGATGGTATGATACTAAACCCCTTACGGGAAGGATTGTGCCTGATGTTCATATGATGAAATCATAATCTTTCAGTCAGTTTAATTGAAGTCTGGAGCTGGCATGTCAGTTAACTGCTAGTAGTCTGTTGTTATTTATGTATTATTGTCATTTTGTTTATTTTCTTTGGTTACATCTTCTGACATCAGACTCGGACTTCTCTTGAACTGAATTTTAATGTGCGTATTGTTATGCTTTTACTTTTCTACACTGGTTAGAGGTATAGGGGGAGGGTTGAGATCTCACAAACATGTTTAACCCCGCCGCATTTTTGCGCCTGTCCCAAGTCAGGAGCCTCTGGCCTTTGTTAGTCTTGTATTATTTAAATTTTAGTTTCTTGTGTACAATTTGGAAATTAGTATGGCGTTCATTATCACTGAACTAGTATATATTTGTTTAGGGGCCAGCTGAAGGACGCCTCCAGGTGCGGGAATTTCTCGCTACATTGAAGACCTGTTGGTGACCTTCTGCTGTTGTGTTTTTTTATTTTGGTCGGGTTGTTGTCTCTTTGACACATTCCCCATTTCCATTCTCAATTTTATTAGGATTAAAATTTTAAATGCCATGTGATCATCCCACATACATGTGTGTACATATATATGTGTGTCCAATACACATTATTGATAGGTATACCATAAACTACACAGCACACAACATAATTACAATTAAATTAGAGTACATTTATAATGGGATAAATAATTATACATACGCTTGTCCGGTGTAAGACCTTAAACAGTTGGCATCAAAATTTATATAAAATTTGTTTTCATCAAAGTTTTTTTTCAACTTCAGGCTAACCAACTTCTCATTTGTTAATTTATCTTTTAATTTATTTCTTTTTTTATCTGACAAAAACTTTGATCAATATCAGAAAAAAAAATCCTTATATACACATACACACACAAAAAATAACAAAAAGCAAGGAACAACTGTTATTGCCTGTCATCACCTCAAAGTCACATTGAGGTCTTAAACACCACAACTCTCACCTAACTGCAAGTATTATAGCCCTTAGCACCTGATTAGAAAAAAAGCTTTTCTAAATTTAAATCCCACTACATCTTCATTGAAAAAAACCTGTATGGTATGCTAAAATAAATGGAAAACATGTCAATGGGACACAGATGATGGCCCCTTGCAAATAACTGTATAAAAGGAACCACCCTATATTTTGATGATCAACGTTTTTGAATGGAAACATATGGTAGCCCTCCCCTTCCCCTTTTACCCTGGGTTGGGACCATTTTAAAACTGAGTATCTGCCCTGTTCTAGTCCTATAAAGCCAGTTTTAATGTGCCCAAAAATTAATTGCTCCTTGGAAACAGAGTTCTTTAAATGGTTATTTCTTATTGTTTGTATCTTTGTAATTAGTACCTATAGCCATGATAGGTGATCAATCTCCTTTTGTAGGACCTTTAATTGTGATTCATCACAAAATTGTCTGGATGAACCGTCTAGTATGATGTTTAATTTTCGAAAAAAAACAACCTGCAAAATATTTTTAAAATAAGAAAATATTTTACTTTTTACAATTTTTCTTTACTTACATTTAGAGAAGGCTAAATCTGATACAGGATTGAACACAGGGCTATCTATATCACTATTTCTCTTTAGACTGAGTCGGCCCTCCGGAGAGTCCATGTCTGGATCAGGAGGGAATCCACTGCTGCTACTACTATTGCTGAGAGCACCGGAACTCCCACGGGATAAAAGTGTGCTCCCTAACTCAGGCCGTCTCTGTACGATATTACTGGCACGCGGGAATGTTCTGTGGCCTTCAATGTCATGAGTGTTATGTGTGTTTACATTGTAATTCCGTGGAAACGTATCAAACCATACTTTGCCATCTGAAAACAAAACAATTGTAAAAGATTATTATATGTCTTGTGCAATATGAAATGTAATGGTACTTTTGATTGGATAATGTTCAAGATCAGTTCTCATGCAATATGAAATGTAATGGCACTTTTGATTGGATAATGTTCAAGATCAGTTCTCATGCAATATGAAATGTAATGGCATTTTTGATTGGATAATGTTAGAGATCAGTTCATTGGCAATAATTTGCAAAATAGCAGACGACATCTCCCTGTTTATTTTAAATGTTCTGTTTTGAATAATTCACTCCACTCAACCTTTCTAATAATTTAGGATTTGACTGTAGTTCCTCAAAATAGCATCATTGTTATTATAACTTCGACTTAAGATTCAAATGAAATGCTGAAAATATTAAAAAAATCATGACCAATATCTCTTTTATTTTAATTTTTCTGTTGAAAGTTTCTCTACCATGGCTATATGCCATATATGGTGCAGGAAATGCTAGGAGCCTGTAATTCAGTGGTTGTCGTTTTTTTTATGTGTTTCATATTTGTTTTTCATACATTTTTTTACATAAATAAGGCCGTTAGTTTTCTCGTTTGAATTGTTTTACAATGTCTTATCGGGGCCTTTTATAGCTGACTATGCGGTATGGGCTTTGGTCATTTTTTTAAGGCCGTACGGTGACCTATAGTTGTTAATGTTTGTGTCATTTTCAAATTGGTCTTTTGTGGACAGTTGTCTCATTGGCAATAATACCACATCTTCTTTTTTATATTACCTTTCCAGAGCACCTGATTTCACACACACTTTTTAGGAGTTTGTGTTGTTTTTTATTTATAACTGTTGATGTAAATGTCTTTTGGTTTTGTGAGTCTTTGTATACTCCTTGGTTTTGATTGTTCTTGTCTTGTTAAGTTTTTTTGCCAAAAACACAAACAAAGCAAAAAAAATCATCATTTTAAGTAACATTTGGTTGTCTGTCTTGCCTACAATCCTGTTAATCATTGATTGCTTTTTCTTTTTCTGCTTTTTGGTGTATGTAACTCAATAACTCCTGATACTTCACAAAAATTATTAGTAAGAAAAACTACGAATAAGTTAGATTTTGCAGAAGTCTTTAGTAGACACTGTATAGGAGTGATTGCCTTTACTTTCACTTTATGAATACTACTGTGGATTCATTTATTTTCGTGGATTAAGGAAAACATATAGGTTCATGGATATTTGACTTCGTTGTTTTTACCAAAGTTTGCATACAAAATTAGGCCTATATAAAATTTTGTATTCGTTGAACATTTAATTTCATTGTTCCCCTGTATCAATGAAATCCACGAAAATTGATATACAAGGAACAATAATAAATCCACAGTATTGCAAATAACATTGTACAACATACCCGCCGTTTCATCTTTGGATGACGCATCAGTTAATACACTTCTCCGTGAACCAGCTCTTATTCTAAATGGGTAGGTGTCACCACTATAAAACGAAAATTGATTTTGTATAAATTACATTATTTTATTAATTTCCAACTCAATGCCATCAGTGAAAGGATAATGTTTGTTATATACTTTGACAATATATCCCCATGGATGAAACAGTGTTTCTTCATAATACATAATCACAATTTGGTACTAAAGGACCAATGCATGCTTTTTTGTATCAGAGTTAAATGTAGAAAATATTCTGCAACTCTTGAGATACCATTGCTCAGGTAAAACAAAGTTTTCTTTTTTTATAACTTGAGCCATGGTGTTTTCAATTTTTCTTTCTTTTTTTAATTTATGATAAGTTCTTTGATATTAAAGACTCATACCATTACTGTAAAAACATACATACTTTAGACACATTAAATTACCATGGATAAAATTACTTCTTATGGATTTACAGATGCAGTTTCCATTTTGAGAAAGTGACATTCAAAATTAATTTTCCCTACATTTAAATTTTGTGAATAAAATCTAGAGGCAATTCAGTAGATATACTAATTACTTACTGGCTACTACTGGCATAACTTCCACTGTCCAGTGAGGAGATACTACCGGTCATTTTCCCTGATCCTTCTGGACTATGATAGACACCCTACAAAAATCACCGATTAAAATTTCCAGTATTGCCAATAGATAAGTATTAATTGTACTGTAACATGCTTGAGTAAAATAAATTGAATCATTAACAAAAACATTTGACCATGTCAGGATTTCTGTTGACATGGAGAATACCAGTCTTTAGTTTCTATGTTGTGTCTTGTGTACTATTATTCGTCCGTTAGTCTTTTTCTTTAATAGCAATGGCATTGTCAGTTCATTTTCCAACTATGAGTTTGCATTTCTCTCTGATATCTTTCATCCCTCTTTTGGCACAGAAATTTGAGAAATAATTCTCCTTTTTTAAAGGATTTTTTTTCATTTCAACTAAATGAAAATGATGAGAACAATCTATTGAATGGTATCAATCATGTTGTTATTTCAAATTTCTTCTATCATGTTTATTTTTCAGTACATACTTCCTTTAAAAATTACGAATAACTTCACTTGGAGAAGCCCTATGAAGCTAGACAGTTTGACCCTCATATGAACACATGCCAAAATCTCTGACCTAATTAATACCAAGAGTCATCTTACCTCATCCCCATCTTCAGGAATGAACTCTCCCTCACTGTTAACAGAGGTACGTGAAACACTATGAGATATTCCATGTGGCAGGTGTCCAGGGGGTGGGCTAGGTGATTCTCTGTAGTCAGAATGTTTGGAAGACTGAAAAAAATAAATAATCATATATAATTTTCTTCACAATAAGCATGATAAGCATACAAAAATCAAAAAGTTTAAAAAAATAAAGTATTTGTCCATGGGACACAGATGTCTGGCCCCTACTTCTACATTCAGTAACTTTTCTATTTGTTAAAGGCCAGAACTCCAGAAGGTAAGAGTGGTCCAACTCAAATTGATTTTTCATCTGTGTTTGTTGGTAAATTGTATTGTGTGTCCATAACATTTGGTTGTGGCAAGGTATAGTTAGAGTGTGATAATAGCAAATTCAGCAATTTTTTTATTGAGAAAAATCCTGTTTAATTCATTAAATAAAAACAAAAAACGTGAGTTTAAATCATTGCGATTATAACCTTGATAAATGTTTGGCCATAATAAAAATATCACTATTTCTGAGTTTAAAGTACCAAAAGCTGAAATAGGACTGCATGGTAAATTTCTGAAAATGGAATACTGTGCATTAATTATTATTTGTTGGACACCAATTTTTATGGCTTTCATGGGTACAGAGGAACCACGATATTAAAAATGTTCAATGAATAACAAATTTTCTACAGGCATGTATGCAGACTTTAGCAAAACCACAAAATTAAATATACAAAAATATGCAAGTTTTCCTTAATCCACGATAATTGCATTGGTACCCACGAAAATAAATGAATCCACAGTAGAAGTCTTCACATAGAAACTTTCAAATAGAATAAATTTTAAACTACAAGTTCATTCAAACAATTAATGGATATGATTTTCAATGTTGCTCTTTGTTATATTTATACATCTGTGATTGAAATAATCAATGGCATTTTAAGGCTGCCTGTACAGTGTACTTACCATTGTACCAAATCCACTCTCACTAGTCGAGTCTTTGGACTGATGTTTTCTGACATTAGTATAACCACAGCCAGCGGGAGGAGACAGGAATAGCCGAAGACTTGTGATTTTCTCATTCTTGTCCACTAGATCAATGGCTGCGTCTAATTCTTTTTGATTTGTGATTGGTATGTGTACCTTCAAATGAAGAAAAAGCTTATATTACATATTACCAAAACATATTGGAAATACTTATGGATTATCATCGATCATCGCAACAAGATTGGTTTTCTTGCTTCAGCTGGAATGGTGAAAAATGTGAGAAAAGCAATCGAGTTGATATGACCAATGATAATCTGTTTATTGGCACCTATACCATGTATACCACATTTTCTTATTTCTATATATTGAAAATAATAACTGGCTCATTAGATAAGAGTCAGCACAAGACAGATCATTTTTAGTGAAATCCTGTTGTTTCCAATAAGCATTGTGAAATTAACCAAGAAAACAAACATCACAATGAAGGGAGATAACTTTGGTATAGGGAATTAACTCTTTTTATCAATAAATGTGTTCATATTTCTCTAAATGTTTCCTTAAAAGTTCACCTCTCCATTTGCCTGCGTAAAGAATATCATTAAATCCATAGTATACATCTCTGATACTTTCATTCTCAGGTGGCTGTATGTCAATGGTCGGTGTATGTTGATGCTCCTGAAAAACAAAACAGATATTTAGTCATGAAACCAATTCCACTAGTACTTTATTAAAGTGTAGAATCAAGTCAGGTTTGATATGTTTAACATATTGATCAGTCAGAGCTCATACATCAATAAGTCTGAATCTGCTTTTGACTCATAGAGGTCTAAATTTGTAAGTTTTAGGATTTGTCTCCCTTCATTGCAAGACAAAATACCACTTGAATAAGTCAAATACTGTTAAGCAAGAAATAATTGACCAGAATCAAAAAGTTGTTAAATGCAAAGACCATATGATCTACTAGCAGGACCAGCAAATTTCTATGTTTTTTTTTAAGTTTCGGAAGTACCCTTCCCTAGATCTTCACTCAATTTCTTCAGTTTCCATCATCACTTGATGGACAATTGATGGAAATTTGATGGTACTTGATGGAATTCCATCCCAAACCAAACCAAAGGCAGGTTGTTTTCTCAATGATACAAATTTAAAGCTAACCTACTTCTAGCATATATTATAATTTTGTATGCAATTATTAGACTGTAAAATAACTACAAAAAAAAAATCCAAGGAAAATTCATAACAGCAATGAACAGGTTTTGATGTTTTGCCAAAATCTGCATATGGTCACTTAACTGGGACAGTTGATTGTTTGAGTTTTTCTCACAGACTATTCTAAGTAGTCAAACATTTCAAATAAATCTAATAAATCTTGTTTATATTGACCCTAAAATAAAGGTCACTAAATGACCTTATACAAAAATAAATATATTATCATAACGTTCACGTAATTTTCTCCAAGTTCAAAGTCCAACATTTAGGTCTTTTTCACATTTCATTAGAAACCCTTTTCTGATCAACACCGGATTAAGTAAATTTTAACCTTTTCAATCTCAGTATAAATTACGATTTCGATCCTATTTTAATCTCAGCTGCTTTTCAAACCCATCCATCCATAACATTCGTTCTTACATAAAGTACTGAGCAATAACATTACAATTAATTGTCGAAGATTTTTATCTATTTTGATCACGTAATTTGATTTAAAAGTTAAAATTTTACTTCATTTTCTCACTGTTTGAAATTGAATGCACTTTTACTTGTATCAAACAAATTGCTCAAGGTTAAGAATCAGATGTTATTTTCATTTCAAAATCCTGTACATTTTGTAATACAGTACACCTTTACATTAAGTCAAGGATAAACACTGAGATCTCACGATATAACAAGCTTTTTTTAATTTTTTTAAGGGGTATGAAGACATCAGGGGTACTACTTGTACAAGTGTATTTTATTTACTTGAAGAAGTGAAAAAAAATATACACATATAAGTAAATAAATAATGTTTGAATAATCTCCCCTTAATTTTCTGAAAAATTTACTTGTATAAGTAAATTTTTCTTACAATCCAACAAAAATCCTCATGTTTTGAGATGTAAAATCATGCCTTTAATGATTTTTCCCAGGTTTGCTCAAATTTTTTCATTAAAGTTCAATGTTTCATCTCATTTATTCATCAAAGAAACTGATTGAGCAAAGATCTTGTATATTTGCGCAAGGCCTTCAAAAATTGCTCCTCTGGGGCTTGTAAATGAGCAGTGTTAAGAAGATAACAGACAAATGGGACTTTCATTGTCCATGAAATTACACTTAAATGATAAGTAAAGACATCTGCAAAGGGTACACAATTTCAAATTTTATTAAAGCAAAGAAATATTCAAAATTCAAGAAAGGAGAAAAGGTTGATTTTTTTACCCATACAAGTAAAAAAATCTGAATGCCAAAGGGACATAACTCAGCCAATTTTTTTTTTACCTATACAAGTAAATAAAATTCACTTGTTTAAGTATCCTACAAATTTACTTATATGTGTATATTTTTTTTTACTTCTTCAAGTAAATAAAATACACTTGTATAAGTAGTACCCCTGACATGGAAGAGGGGATACATGTAGCTAAAGGTTAAATCAGATGTTATTTTCATTTATTTTTTTTTATTTTTGTAATGGGGTTGGAGGAGGGGAAGGTGTTGCTCAAGGCTAAATCAGATGTTATTTTCATTTTAAATTGTGTAATACAGTACACCTTTACATTAAGTCAAGGATAAACACTGAAATCTAACGATACATTACAGACTGGTTTTTTTTCTTTTTTAAGGGGGTAAAGGGGGAGGTGTTGCAAGGTTAAATCGTCATATTAAGTTAAGGATCAACACTGCAATTCCATTTGATAATAGGCTGCTTTATTTTATTTATTTTTTAGAGGAAAAGGGGGGTAGGGATGGAGAGGAGGGTGATGCTCAAGGTTGATTCAGATGTGTTTTTTAAATTTTGAAACATGTCATACATTGCTAGTACACCTCTACATTAAGTCTTGGTAAACAATGTAATCCAAAAATGTATAAAATGCTGCTATTTTTTCCCCTTTATTGACGGGTACTAAAGGAGAGTAATCTGTAAGATGAAAGTCAGGATTAAACACTTTGATCCCATGGTATAACAAAGTATCTTTTTGGTTTAGGGGACGGGGTTTGGGGTTGGGGGGGGGGGGGGGGGCATGGTCATTCAGCACCAAATCATTTTATGACTACTAGACAAAGACCAATATAATCTGATATTTTTGCTATGTGTCAAAAGAAAGTTTTTCAAAAGTCTGAATAAAACTTTACTAGTCTGGGGTATTGGACTAGTCGCTAGAGTGTCCCAGGGAGGGAGTTTGAAGGAGGAGAAAGATGTTGAGACATAACTTATCTAGTCTTATATGGTCTAAGACTATCAATTAATACATGTTATATAAATCCTGTTTTAGGTCATACCGTCTATAACAAAATATTTAACCATTGTTAATGACAACTTTCAACTAGCTGTCAACCTAAAATCTTTAATATCTTTGAGATCTTGACAAACTAAGAGAGCTACCATTTGAATTTTATAAAAATCGAATGGTAGCTCCCTAACAGACAATCCCCTTACAGATCCTCACTAATACAATTAAACCTTGTTCTTTTACAAAAACAGTTTTATATAACAAATTGCATTTCTATTTCTTTGTGACGCTTGCACCAAATACACTCCACGTTTGATAACAACAACTAATTTGTCCTGTTTAAACGTACATAAAACCACAATCCACTGCATCAATGATATTACTCTGTTAAAATGGCAATCAATACTTGAAAGACTTTTTATTCAAACTGCAATAATTTTTCGATGTAAAGGCATTTAAAACTTTACCGAAATGTTTACAATTTTCAGAATTTAAAACTTTTTGATTGACTTTTATATTCATAAATAATTTCCAATAGATTTGTTTGCAATAAAATGTGTGTTTTCAAACTTCTATTTGATAAAGAAAATTGTGAAGGAAGAAAACTTATGCAAGTTATATCAGTTCAAAGCTAATATGTGTTTAGACTAATATAAAACGCTGAAGAAATTACTAATTTTTTTTTCATTTTTCATTTTAAAATTAAAAGAGTCAGTCTTTTTACTGTCAGAGGATAATATAGCTATTTCTTTTTCTTTATGATTTTCAAGTTCACTGATTTCACCCTAACATTAAGATACCTAATTTATATTCTTTTTCCCAACTTATAAAATTCTGAAGTTGCTACTTAAAAGCTGTTTAAAAGTACACAAATATTAGTTTTCTGACTTCAATACCCCAGACAACATGGCCCAAGTAAACAAAAGGAAGCACAAACGATAGTAAATCTATTTTTGTCATCATTTTCAAGTCATACTTATCATAAGTATACAAATATCAAAATAAAATGTCCTGTTAGTCAATCAATCCTGCCACCCACACACTTTATATGACATTTTTATGTGTCGTCTGCAGTGTGCAGTCACTCAGCAGACGACACGCAAGGTCAAGGTCGTTACATATGAAGAATATGATCCTTTCTATAGCTAACTGATTGAATTCTTCTCCTTTCTCAAAATAATTGACAAAGAAAAATATAAATAGTGCAGATAATATAGTTTTTAGCACTGCATTGAATGTGGTACAATATTTTCCTCAAAAACAGTTCAATTTTCATATTTAAAATTGTACTGCTAAGATATGAAAATTCATAGTGAAAAGTTTCGGTGGTGAAAATGGACTCTCACTTATGATTGATAAAAAAAAACATAAAGACTTAAACACATATTCCTTTTAGAAATGATTCATGTGGATAAATAAAGCCTGTTTATATATTTTATAATAAATTGCTCCTTTGGTTGACCTGAGGACAATTTCCCACTAGACAAATGTATATTTTATGATGTATTTTTTATCTTAAATACAACTAAAAAATAACAAAACAGCAAATTAATAGATCATTTGTTAAAGCTTTAAAAAACACATGAATAAAGGAGATGAATAACATGTGTTAATTTGAGACAGCAACACAACAACAAAATTAAAATAATCTGAGTGGAGGACAACATGAAAAATGCAAGTCAGGAGCCTGTAATTCAGTGGTTGTAGTTTGTTTATGTGTTAAATATTTGTTTTTATTTCATTTTTTTATATAAATGAGGCCGTTAGTTTTCTCGTTTGAATTGTTTTACATTGTCTTATCAGGGCCTTTTATAGCTTAGTAAACTATGCAGTATGGGCTTTGCTCATTGTTGAAGGCTGTATGATGACCTATAGTTGTTAATGTCTGTGTCATTTTGGTCTCTTGTGGACAGTTGTCTCATTGGCAATCATACCACATCTTCTTTTTTTTTTTTATATAATACCTTATTTCAGGTGTTTGTAACCTATATTATAATCATGTTACAAAATGTACCAACTTATGACTGGAGTTTTTAATTTTTACAACTCTAGAAAAACATCCTGGTACTTAGTCAAGCAACAGAATCTAACAGACTTATAAAGGTCAAGCTTACAATCATTACACAATTAAAAATTTCCGTTCATTTTATTGTGATTTAGCAAATGCTTAGAAAATATAAATCAATTGTTTTCTTCTCTACATTGCCATGATTGCAAGCTTGTTTTTATCTTGTCGTTCAGTTGCTGTTACTTGGCTAAAAGTATTGGATGAGTTCAAAATGTCCTACAGTATGCAAAGTAGGTTTAACATGTCAAAAACTTATATGCATGTACTTCTTAGTAAAGAGAGCGCAATATAAAAGTAGTGTATGCAATATGCATGATATGTTAAGCTGTACATCAAAACAGAATCGAAAAAAAAAGCATTTGATAATTTGTTTAAGCTTCTTTCTCAAAATGTTTGATGGGAAAATGTCTTTCACCAGAGACAATAACCTGATGGAGAGTTAAATACATGTACTCCATATACATGCCATAGTCAAAAGATGGCAATATGAAAATGTCTAAATTCAATATCATCATCAAGCAGAGTGAGTGTACATGAAACAGAATCTATAAAAAGAAGATTTGATTTTTTTTAAGCTTCTTTCTCAAAATGTTTGAACTGAAAATGTCCTACATCCAAGTCGGAAAGTTAAATACATGTATTCCATACATGCCAGTCAAAAGATGGCAATATGAAATACATGTAGCCTATTCAATACATGTAAATATGTTAAGCTATACCTCAAACAAAATCTATAAAAAGCATATTTCATTTTTTTAAGCTTCTTAATCAAAATGTTTGAAGTGAAAATGTCCTACATTCGAGTCGGAAAGTTAAATACATGTACTCCATATATGCCATAGTCAAAAGATGGCAATATGAAATAGTCTATTCAATATGTGTCAAGCTGTACATCAAACAAAATCTATATAAAGCAAATTTGATTTTTTTTTAAGCATCTTAATCAAAATGTTTGAAGTGAAAATGTCCCACATCTGAGTCGGAAAATTATATACATGTACTCCATACATGCAATAGTCAAAAGATGGCAATATGAAAGAGTCTTTTCAAAGTGTCAAACTGAACATCAAACAAAATCTATAAAAAGCATATTTCATTTTTTTAAGCTCCTTTCTCAAAATGTTTGAAGTGAAAAAGACCGATTTAAAATACATGCAGTGTGTACATGCATTAATGATCTATCATTTGATGCAGTCTCAATAAACATTATTTAAATCCCGTAAAATTTTCTTCTTGATTAAGTATCTGACTAAATGGTTTACTAAGGAGCTGATATTACATACTCTGTAAAAAATGATAAGTAAATATTTACAGTGTCACTAGCCTGCATAATTTTACCTATATTTTACCAGACGCTTTATTTATCATGCGATCTTCACCCATTTTTTAAAGTACATTTTATTTTCTTAATTTTTTTTGCACTTTTCTCATCTGATAAAGAGAATAGCACCTGTGAAGATTTGATAATTTTCAAAATGAATTATAATTGGTGATGTTTGTTTTTAAAATTATTTTTTTTGGATTTTTAAGGATTTTGATAATTTTCTTGACAATATTGGTTTATATAATGTTTGTTCAAATTAAATTTTACCCAATATGATAATCTTTTATTGGAGATAAGTTCGATTTTTTTTTTAAATATATTAAAGGTTTTACATGCATGATTGGTGGCTTTCCAATTTCATTGTCTGCTAAAATATGACAGAATCTAAATACCCCCTTTTTTTTGGGAAAAAATTTGGTTGATTTAAATAGGGAATCACTGAAGCATGACTGAAGCACTCCCTCCGTTAGGCAGTCAATGGGCCCCCACTTATGATAATTTCAGGATCTGCCAATGTACTAGCTACCATCTTCAGTTGACAAAATGATTAAATATGACCAAATTTCTTAATCAAACTTTTGGATTGACGGTGATATCAAATGAGTTTTCAAATTTCTGAAACAGTAAACTGGCAAGATATTAAGTCCCTATGATTCCTTATGAATCGAACAAAAAAAACAAAAAACTGTTATATATCTGATGTACATGTATCTAAATGAATATTCATTAGCGATTATCCTATAATTAATATTCATAAGTTATCAATGAAATCATCAATCATATGCCGAACATAATTTTACGTTCTATTTCCAGTTATCAATCATACATAATTTACTTATATATGAATAAATTGTTCAATTGAAAAAAAATTTCTTCTACTTCTTTTTAAACTCACGACCACCCACCCATCCACTTTTGAAAATAACAACATCATTGACTAGTTACTATTAGTATCATACTGCTAGAGCAGGGATGTGTTACTCATACATATATAGATATTAACAACCTAACAAATAATAAGGGAAAAGAGATGACTAATGACCATTAGGAATAACATAAACCAACTACAGACCCAATAAGGTATATTTTTGCAGAATGTAGCCTACCATCTATTCGTGAAAAAGAGATGACTAATGACCAAAAGGAATAACATAATTAACCAACTAGCTATAGCAACCCAATAAGGTATATTTTTGCAGAGTGTAGCTATTTAGTTATTAGTATGTTTTATTTTCCCTTTTTTACTTAGCAAATGTTTTAACCTTTTTTTTTAAATAAAAAAATATTTTTGCGATTCTTTTTTTTCGTGTCTAAGTAAAGAAAAAGACTCAACGCCAAATCCCTTTAATTCACAGTCAATCAGTGAAACACCTTATAGGTACTATAATAAAACTACATCTATGCATGTCAGGTCAAACTGTGTCAAATATTTGGGATTTATTACTTGTTTTACGTTTCAAAGATCCCCCCCTTTTTTTCAATCAAAATCATCCATATAGGCCAATTGTGTTTTTAGTGAATGTCCCTAATGTTTTACTCTGGCCCCCCATCATTTTTCAGTTCTCCCCCTATATCTGTTTTCTTTTATCATGTTAACATTGACTAAAGATGATTACCTCCCTTTTAAACATTTTATTTTTATGCAAACTGCATATTTCATTACAGATTAACATTGTTAAGTGCACATTCCTTAAATAATGTAAATAAACTTTTCCGGATCTAGAGAAATATTTAAATGTTTCAATGCATTAATTTTGTTTGTCGTCGATTTTCTTTCCGTTATTATATAATAAACACAGCCATCACAACGGTCATGACGGTACAAATCTAAATTTCCCAGTCTGGTCAAAGTCTGTGTTATCAAATTTCTAATCCTTCTGCAAACTTTTCATATCCACTTTTGCATTCAAATAACCCATGTCAAAATTCCTCAAACTTTTCATATCCACTTTTGCATTCAACTATTAAACCAATGTCAAAATTCCTCAAAAAAAAAATAAAAAGCTGCATACTTTTGAATCATTTATTGTTGAATTTACAAACATGACTAACTTTTGTGGATGGAAAAAAATTGTATGTCTATGAATTTTTGCCATGATGGGTTTGCCAAAGTCTTCGTCCAAGCTTAAGGCATTCATAAAGTTGTACTTTGATGAATTTTAAAATTTGTGGTGTACATGTACCCATGAAGTCTTCAAAAATTGGTATCCTACGAATAATATTGAATCCAATGTTTGAACAAATTTAATTACGAGATAAATAAGTCAGAAACTAAAGCAAACAAGAACAAGTTGCTGTGTAATATCTGATCTCTTAATTCACATAGACTTGTGGATGTTCACAGTTATTTTATTGTTTCAAAACAACAAGCATTTTATAAGACTGTTGTAAATTGATTGTATATAATTGACCAGAAAAAAAGGTCTGTGTCCTTATTTTCGAGATAAAAGCCATTGAAAATTTTGATGGAAATGATTCTTTCTAGATTTATTTACATTCATGACATTAGCATTTTTTTTTTTCAAAAACAAGGAACAAATAACAAAGAATTTTCAAAGTTAGCTACTTAAACATTATAAAGTATGTATTCAAATTATAAAAAGTAAATTGCGGTTATCAGGTTATCAGCCAGATTCTTTAAGACTAGAGAGTACTCCAAAAGTTTCTGACAAAAAGTCAAAAACAATATCGGCTAACATCCATAAGATATGTTACAGAGATATAGTTTAGGCAGTACAAACTCATTGATCGCGGCCTTGGAGAAAAGTTTCCTCTTACTAAGTGTAGTAATGTTATAAATTTGATCTAATTCTTCCTATTAACATGTTAGTATATAAACAGACAAAACGAATTGCCAAAAACCTAATTTTCTTCAATGACAAGATTTGTTTTTGTTTTAATATCAAAACCAGTCAGTTTAAGTGGATGTCTGAGTTTAATTTCAAGTTGGGGCCTTAATTAAACCTTTGAGTATCTTTCAAAATATAAACTTGTATACAAAATACAACTGTATACTATGTATACAAATCAATACGAAAAAAAACTTGATTAAAGGAAATGTTTATTGACATAAAAAATACAAATTAATTTGTAGGTCAATGTTCAACATACAGATTTCAAAGAGAGGCAAAAGATACAAAAGACATTATTAAACACGACAGTGTCCTACATCACTTTTACAGGACCAGGCGGATTGCACATAGAATTCATTAATTATAATAGTTATCAAGGTACTTATAATTTAGTACATCAGAAGTGCATTTCATCTTCATAAGACTCATCAGTGAAGCTCATATCAAAATATAAATCAGATATACAATTCTTGTTTTTAAAAACAAATATTACATGGCTTCGGTCATTTATTTATTTTCAGGATGGAAACCAATTTTTGAGGAAGAGTGAAAAAAAAAGATTTTTCAAGGATATTTTAATAACATTTAAGCAGGGATCTCCATGGCCCCGCCATCGTTCAAATTCTTGCGCCATCGTTAATTATAAGATCAAAATAAGACAGTCTTTTTAGAAATATATACACATCTGAGCTCTTGTTTTTAATCAATCCCCTTGCCATACATAGAAATTTTTCTTCCGTTTTTTTCTGCTAGGAACACACAAGATATATAATTACTGATGCAGTAACCAGTGATACATATTTCTGCAGAATATGCATTTGATGTTGTGACTCATTGACCTGGGAATAAGGACACGGTAATATAGGTGCAATTAGGTGATCAATAATTAGGTCAAGGTAATTATGTGTAGGTGCAATTAGGTGATCAATAATTAGGTCAAGGTTAGAATTAAAGGTTTTAAATGGACATAAAACGAAGCATAATTATAATTATTAAGTGACATAATTATCCAACCATGTGAGGGCTGTATAGCCAGTCAAGGTCATTCAAAACTTCAATCATCCTCATAATTAAGAAGTTTAAACTGAAATTATTGTTTCATCTATATCATATGTGTTTAATAATTGGCTAATAAAATAACTTGCATTTCCACCCTTCCTAGCATAATTTTAAGCCAAAATGTTTTTTGTTTTTTTTTAATATTTTGCCTACCTACTTAACCATGTTAACTGTATTTTTTTTTTCAGCATGTTAGCAGGAATGCGTCTGGCATATATACTAAATTTAGTCCTGATATCTATGATGAGTTTATAATATACTTAATTTTTTGAGGTCATTGATTTCCTTTCTGAATAATGGTATACATGGTATATAAAGCAACCCAACAACACAGGCAAATCAAAACTATCTAACAATATGAATATAAAAAATAATTTCCCTAGAATTTCAACATCTTACATGTCTTAACAGCAAATACACCACCCCAAGATACATTTGAAAATAAGTTACTTAACATGAAGTTTATTTGGTTTAACTGTGCATTACTTAATGTATATTTTCTCAGCCAACAAAAAACCCATAATAATAAATTATAAATTGTTAAGCTTTGTTATTTTTCTTTGTATAGTGGCCTAGAGCAATAAGCACCTAAAAAACTTTATAGAAGTGAATATGTTCAAAAGATCTTTGACCGACTTTTTTAATGCTCAAAGTTTCTTTTTTTCCCCCTTATTTATAGCTATAGCTATAGACACATCATAGTAAAGATGGTTCATTGATCAAAACTGAAATATTCTCAGGTCAACAAGTTCACTGGTATTTAACGTTTAACTTTCATTTTTTATAGCATCAAAAGACTAGATCAAAAACATCATGAACATGGATTTTGAAAAATAAAAAAAAAATGTCTTTTGTAAATTCAGAAATAATGATGTTTATTTCATGATGTGAATTTTTGTTATAATAAAACTTGCATTCATTATTTCAATCATCATGTTTCAAGAATCCCATCAAATATATTTTCATTTTTGGAAGAGGTCAAGAATTTGCAATAATAAGCGATTCATTAAATTTTCATAAGGGTCACAAGCTTAAGTCTTCATGAATAGAAAAGCATATGATAGGATAACGAATACAGAGAAATGCACCCCCTAGTAACAGATTTGCAAAATTGTAAGAGTATTTATGTCATGATTTTGCACTTTTTAGTGAAAATATAGAACCAACTTTTAGCAGTTTTTAAATTGCAAAATCCTAGAGTTGAATGTCTGTATTGGGGGTCATTCATTTCTTTTTTTCTTCAATTCTCAAGACAATTTTTCTCTATTCATTTTGACCATAATCATTATTTTGCATTTGCCCCTTTTTCATTTTATTCTGCACTTTCTCCCCTCCCCCAACCCAATCAATATCTACTCTATAAACCCCATTCATATTCTGACTACTCATAGTTAACCATGCACTACTTAAAACCAGGTACAACCAGCCATATCTTAATCAAACTCTCCTGAGGCAGTTTTGGCCTCTTATACAACACACCACTTATATCAGTGTTTATGAAGTGTTGAGCTGTCTTTATCATATATATATATATATATATAAAGATGTATTAAAGAGATCAAACCAAACATTTAAATGTCGGCACTGATTCTAATACTTATAATTTTCTCGTTTAGCTACCTGTAGTTTTTTTTCAATATTACCTCTTTTCGCCATTGTATTCACACTTAATCCGTAAAATTTGTTCTCTTTTCTGAAAAAAGATAAACATTAAATTTTAAGCTTATGAAGTGTCAAAAATAAGAATGGAGTTAATATTTTTCCTAATCACATGAACAGATTGTGAGGTGAATTTCTGTAAAGTAGATCAACATGATAATGTTACGAAAACAATTTCAAAAACAATATTTGTACAATCAATCCACTTCACATGAGTATAGCCTTACTTAGAAAGTGCTTTCCCAGGCCATACATTAGGTTATATTATTGAAGTCACCTCATAAGCTTACAACCAACAATTTTCCTGTTACATTAGTCTGGTGATGTGTAGTTCGATAATACGAATTTTTTTTCATATTGATTTAAGTTTTATAAATTCTTAATTTTTATTGTCTTCTTCCTCAATATTCAAAATATAAACATGATAAAATTTTAATTCTGAGATATATGTCAATGTATGTCTCGCCTGCATTCAATTTTGATAATAAACATAAATGTCAAAACTAAAATAGCAGTAACTTATCATGAAAATTATGCAAAAAAACTCAATGAACCACATTTGTAATTTTTATCATGTTTATAGAATTGATATGTGTTAATGCTATAATACACCTGCATACCAACTAGCATTATCATGATTATTGCCTGATCAATTTTACCATGTTAACTGACCAACAAATATTTATCACATAATTTAACAATCAAACAGGCCTCTGGGAGCAGGAATTTCTGGCTACATTGAAGACCCTTTGATGACCTTCTGCTGTTGTTTTTTTCTATGGTCGGGTTGTTGTCTCTTTGACACATTCCCTATTTTCATTCTCAATTTTATTTATGTTAAACCAAGCAAATAGAAATTGACTGTGAAGGTTGAAAGAATTAGGAAAAGGAATAATCTCCCTTGAAATTTATATGTGTAAGTGCTATACACTTGTCCAAGTTTATCCCATCCATCCAATTTGGCATATATTTTGGGTCCCTTAATTAACAGCTTCCTGTTTCGGTACACACGTCAATTGCCAAGACTCCAAGTTGAAGGTAATACTTTGACTATTATCTGTTTACTTTTTACACATTGTGACTTGGATGCATGGAGAGTTGCTGTCTCATTGACACTCATACCACATCTTCTTATTTCTTTATAATCCAGAATTGTGTATTCCATGATTTGTGCAGCAGTCAAAAATGTTATCCTTCGTTAACGTAACTCAACATCCAATATTTCAAAAGTTCTCTTTTTATCCTGTTTATGCTATAGTAACCATGGTAACCATGTGGTCAAATAGTCTGTGTAGGCCCTCTGTGTTGCTGTTTTGTTCCCAGACTGCAGACCTTTGAGTAACTGGGTCTAACTATTAACATACCTGTAGGTCTGTGTAGGCCCTCTGTGCTGCAGTTTTGTTCCCAGACTGCAGACCTTTGAGTAACTGGGTCTCAATATTACCCATCACCTCATCTAAATCATTCTTCTTATCACCTAATAGGAAAATAAAATAGGGTTTGTCAAATTTAATTCTTTATGCAATTACTGTAAATTCTTATATCTGATAAATGTAAAGTTAGTTCTGTATGCAGATGACAGTAACATGATTAAATATTTATTTCTGAATGTGTTTTCAAACATTGTTTTGAGTATAAGCCTGATTAAGCAAAATATCAAATTGTTTTATCCAACATGATCTACTGATTTTTATTACATGTATAAGGAGGAAAACATTGAGACTAATACATTTTGTTTGAACAAATTTCATTTGTATGGCCTTAAGAATGTTTAGCAAAAACATTGTAAAAAAACTGTACATTTTTTTTTTTTTTTAATTTGACGCTTTTTTTTTAATGACGCTTGACTATCATGACTATTTCTATGTTGAAGTATAAAACCTTTTAATTATAAAGCACACACTTTTTTGTGTTGACCTAATTGATTTACTATATAAACATGATACATATTAATAATCAGGCCATTTTATTTGTATGGCCTTATAAAGTGAACCAGGTTAATCTCTTATCCATCACAATGGAAATATTATTTAAACTTTCTAATCAATTTCATCTAAACAAGGTCAAAGAAGGTCATAATGGTATATCTGATTACAGAGGAGACACAGTATAGGGTATCAAGAGAGAGTCACTCTGACTTTAGTAACCTGAAGTAGGTCAAAATTGTGGTTGATAATATCTCCTAGAGTGGAAAATAAAATGTATAATTATTAATTCAATCAATTTTTTGTTGAAGTCTTATATTTCCTAGTTGTGTCAGTCAGACAGTTTTGGATTCTATAAATATGATAATAAGAGTCTCCAGAGGTTCATTTACAATATCTAGTCCCAAATTATTAGTAACAAAAAGGAACAATCTTTTTACTTAAGATATGGAATAGCTAAATGATATTATGATATACATGTATAAATTGAGGGCATTGTGAATGGATTTTTTATCTAGTACATTGTAACTAACTTGTTGTTCATTAACATCTTGACCAATTATTAATCAGACTAAATGACAAAGTTAAAATTTAGTTATCATTTGGCACAATGGTAGAGATGCTGAAACCCCAACAAACTGATTTGGTACAGGCATGTCTTTGTATATAAAATGGAGTAACATACATTGACATGTACATGTATATCAATGTAAAAAAAAATATGAATGTATGGAAATTCCAAATTACAATTCTAAAATGTGGGTCTTATCAAACCAGAAAGATATAAATGATATACATCATACATGAAACATGCAACTTGTACATTTCAAAGAAGATGATTTATGTACATGTCAGACCTTGGCATTGTGTGGCGAGGTCGTGGGATAATACATAACTATCGTTATATTAATTTTTAGTTTTTTTACAAGTATTAAACATGCGGAGATGAGTGATAAAGACGCTTATATTACTTTTTTACTGAGTCATTTTATTAACTGAGCGAAAGTTAAAAATTCCCATATAAACATGATAAAGCGCCTACTAACAAATTGCATATGAAATTTCTTTTTTCGAAATTAAAAGATCTCTTTCAACCATGGCGGCATGTCTGATTAAATATGCAAATGAGATTAGGCCAAAAAAATAATACATGTGTTTCTGCTTATGTGTTGAAAAAAATAGGGTAGGTGACTAAGGCTACACAATATCAATTTATTTAACAAACATTTTTTAGCTGGTTACTATCATACTACTACAAATGTACTAGGAATCAATCTTTTTTTTTCATGTAATTTTAACAGTGCTTGAAAAAAAATGGCTAAAAAAGTGTAAATGTAGGGTAGCTAGCATTTAAGTTTAGGATACAGATGTATTATTTTTTTGGCCTATTAATAGTGAGTTAGTTCTCGTTAACTTTAACAAAGTTGATAAACATGATAAAATTATCCTATAAGAATTGATCGGAAGGTTCTCATGGTGTTTCAGGGGGGTCTCATTGGAGGGTTCTGATCCCGGATCCCGCTAACTGTTTTGTCAGATTCCTGTATCCCCCCTAATTACACTATGTACGTAAGTCAAAAGCAATTCTATTTTTTTTTGTAATTTCCAGTGTCCTGCTAGCCTTCATTTCCCGTTTTCATGGCACAATAATTTGACTTTCATGTGTCACGCTTACAAAAAATTGTCAATCCCTTGTCATGCTTAGACCCCAATGAGACCCACTTTCAGATGCACAGACAGTCAACACAAAAAAGTGCACTGAATAAATTAACTCGCCAATAAAATGTCACTTTCATTTTAACCTTGAGATTTATTTTTTCAAAGGCTATGCCAATCATTTTATCAATGGTCCTTCTCAGCCTGTCAATTTATCATGTTTATTAACTATGAACAAATAAATTAAAAACATGTGTATACAACATGTACGAAGCCTTAGAATGTTTATGATGAAAATTCAAACAGTTCAATGGCATGATCCTGCCACCATGATCATGCCACTAATTGACTAAGATGCAAAATATCCATCTCAAAAAAGGAGCTCCTTAATCTATCAATATTTTAACTGCTCTTCCAACTTAAAAATATCTCAACTTTAAATTCTAGATTTTTTTCATTTTACCCAAGTACATCTTTAACATGTTTAAAGCCAAATAAATGAATTTGTTTATCATGTTTATGTAATAACCAAGGCAAATAATAAGTAATTACGTAACTATCTGAACCCAATCAACCCTTGAGACCGTAAAACATGCTCAATACATGTACCTGTACTGTATACAATTAAAAGCATGTTAACATATGCATGAAAATTAGTGTCAAATGAATTGAAAATATAAATCTTGTAAAAAATTCTGTAAATTTTTTATCATTTTCTTAGAAATTCATTCATTTAAAACATGGTTTTAAGAAATGACAACTACTCTTGGCCTACACAGAATTTGAAAGATTTGACCATGGGAGATAACTGTGTAAAAAAAGTTTTCAATCCAAGGGGAGATAATAAAACATTATAGTATTCTTAAAATAAATTTATGATAGGCCCTTCTTAAAAGTTAAGAAGTTTTTTTTATAAATCCATGTTGTGTTTTGTTGATTTATGAAAAGTCAGAGGGAATTTATTCCCATTATACATACTTAACATATCCATGAGCAACAATTTCAACTTTTGTTGAGGACTATAATTTTTTGTTGATATTTATCTGCAGATGCCTTTTGCAATGTTTTAGTTATATATTTGTGTCATTGAAATTTACTCATTCTAAATTAAGAGCCTGGTGTATGCATTTGTACAGTTGATCAGTGTTCTAATTCAGATTAAAGGGAAGCTTAGAGGGAACAATTTTAAAATGGACACTTTTAACCTGGTTCTTGTCTGAGAAGTGATAAATTATTCAATTTTAAGAATATATTTCGAAAATTAAAGAAACATAGAACAGAACAACAGAAAAGGTAGACAACCACAGAAAGGCAGATGGAACCACAGACAAGGTGAAGAGGGGACCATTAGAAAGGGCAGAGGGCACCACAGAAAAAAGTGACAACTACTTCACCCCTTTCTTTCATGTCTATCCACCCAGCTAAGATACTGCTGTATAATCATTTATATTGATCATATGACAGTGCAGAAAACCTTAGCTGGGTGGTGGTGTCTTTGAAATTTATCCCACTTCACCTTTTTAAGCTTTTACTCAAATTTATACACATACAAATTACAAAAAAGTAACATGTAAACCTATCTATATCTTACAAAAATGTTCTTTTCACAGGGGAAGTAAAAATACCAAAAGAATTCTTTGGCAGGACTTAAAGGGAGATCACAATCAAAGTGATGGATATCACTCATGGAAAGATTAGAACAGTAGTTTGCATTATTTCATATTAAGATATGGTGTTGAAAAATGAACATTTATAAAGCATTATTGCATTTACAGCAAGTCTTTAGAAGGAAACTTGCTTTTCCAGTATGAGGATAAAATGAGCTCAAATTAAATAATATGGGTCTCTAAATTTGCACAATTTCATTTAAACTGCAGTTTATATCTAATCGAAATTATGTTGCCGTTTCTGAACATGTTTCAAAAAAAGAAAAATGCAAAAATTCTTCTAGTAAATGCTACCAACTATCCTTGTAAGACATAAATTTAGACCAGCAGATAAAAGCTTTAAAGTGCCAACAAAAATAATCTAAAAATGTTGTTGAAGGGCATTTTGTAAGTTGAAACAGAGGTTATATGGCATTGAAGATTAAAATTTTTAGAGTGTCTTTTGATCAAATTTTAAAGTATTTTTCAACACAAGGCTTCAATTTTATTTTTCAACGTAAACCAATCAAAAAAAACTTATTTTATTGAAATGTGGATTCTTTCTTGATTGCAAAAATCTATATTTACTTCTAATAAAAATTCAAATGACTAAAATAGACATAATGATTGATGGGAAATAAACTAATAAACAATGGTTTGTTATAATTAAAAGTTTTAAAATTTTAAAACTGTTTCAAGCTTATTCCTGATAAAAAAAAGTGCACTAATCTAAATTGTTAATTAATTACAGATGATTATTGGAAATTTATCAAGTACATTATAGGCCATACTTGAATACCTTTCATATATTCATATTTATATTCATATTTCATTTTTTAAGATCTTGTTAATCCATTAATCATTTATCTTTCAGATATAATTTACAGAATCACTTTATGTAATGTAAATCAAAAGTAATTTGCAATTAATAAATCTATCATCCTTATAAATATCAAACATCTAATATACACATCTGTGTATTTAATTATGAGGTCAAATACTTGTGTATTAAGAATTAGATGCATATAGGAGTGGTCTGTATAATTATGTAAGACTGAGGTTGATAGGTAATGTGGTCAGTTTGATTAGCAGTTTAGAAGGTGGGGCATTGTATTTAAAGGTCCACCTTGTCTCTGATTGTTTAGATTGTTTGATAATGACAGTTGTCAATCATACTAGTTGAATCAATACCCACCTACCTAATCAAAATTTTATTAAAAAAACCTGCACATCAACACACCTTAATGACATACATTCTTGAATGAACTACTCCAATAATATATCCATTTTTTTCAGTTTATATGTGTATTATGTGCACATACACACATGTACATGAGAACCATAGGGAACTATATTTTAGTGTGAATACATTTAGTAACAGTAGCTAACCTGTCCTGTTGTTAGGGAGGGTGGTGCCTAAGTAAAGATTTAGAACAAGTTCTAATCTTTCCAAAAAGGACAGAGGGAACAAAGAAAAAAAAGTGGGGTGTTTTGCCCCTATCAGTATCAAATGAGCTAGCTACGATCCTCATCAGTATAACAATCATGACAGTGCAAAAAACCTTAGCTGGGTGGTGGTCTCTTTGAAATTTATCCCATATCAATTTTTACTCGTATTTATACACATACATGTAAACCTAGCTATATCTTACATAAATGTTCTTTTCACAGGGGAAAAAACAATACGAAAACAACTCTTTGTTGTGGGTTTTTTTTCTCATTCACAGGTGCTCTATAATTTCATCAAAGGCAGGTAAATAAAAGAAAAGGCCATGAACCAGAGATAATACATAACTACTTGAGGCAAAGTAATGAAATTATAACATCTAATATATCATCTTTATTACATAAATCTCTATCTACTATAGTTAAGGCTATTTATGCTGATTTAAGAGACAGTTTCTGTTTAATGGAAGGGGGGGAAATTGCCCTGTCTGTTTGGGTTATATATTTGTTAAGGAACACACTGCACATGCTGCATCTTGATTTAACAGGGATTTCAGGAAAAAAGGGGGATTATATCATCTTTATTACATAAATCTCTATCTTTTATAGTAAAGGCTATTTATGCTGATTTAAGAGACAGTTTCTGTTTAATGGCAGGGGGGAATGGCCCTGTCTGTTTGGGTTATATATTTTGTTAAGGAACACACTGCATCTTGATTTAACAGATATTTGGGGGAAAAAAGGGGGGATGATATCATCTTTATTACATAAATCTTCTATCTACTATAGTTAAGGCTATTTATGCTGATTTAAGAGACTCTGACTGTTTAATGGAAGGGGGGAAATGACTTGTCTGTTTGGGTTATATATTTTTTAAGTAATTACACACTGCATCTTATTTTAAGTGTGATTTGGGGGAAAAGGGCCTGGGATTTAAACTCACAAGAAGACACACTCTTTAATACGGTCATCATTCATAAAATTGTTGCAAAAGAGAAAACACAAGGGTCAGTTTTAGCATAAAAAGAATTTTAAATATAACTAGAATTGCTGTTCAACTATTTAGCCTTTCATCATGTTCATTATGTATAAATATGGAGTACCGAATATAATTTTTACCATGCTAGATAAATGTACATGATGTACATGTACTGATATAACTTCACAAATTCAGTGACAAATTATCTAATTTCAATAGAAATTTATAAATAAGTGGTCTTTCTCAAATCCAACATGTGCATGTGTTGATTTTTAAAAAAAGTTGCATTAGAATCAAGATAAGTTGCATTAGAATTGAGATAACACTGCATTCCGACTTCAAAATTTGCATACGTCAGTCTATAATTTAACTGATGAAAGCGATTATCAACTGGCTAAATTGCATATATATGTCAGTAAACTCATCATAGATACCAGGTTTGAAATTTTACCTTTGTGCCAGATGCACATTTCATCTTCAAAAGACACATCAGTGACCCTGGATTTAATAATGTTAAAAAGACCAAATAAAGTTGAAGAGCACTTAGGTTAAAAGAAATCTATAAGTTTTGCCAAATACACGTTATGGTAATTATTCCTGAGGTAGAAAATTTTAAAAGCCTCAGTATTTCAAAAATTCTGATTTTTTTGTAAACAGCTTAAACTTATAATTATGACCATATCAATGATAATTCATATTCGATTATTGGGCACGGAGACCGTAATGAATCTTCAGTAAACTCAAGTTTGCCACTCTCAAATCAATGACTGATGGTAACAAATTTATAAATCTTAATTACCCAAAACTTACCCATAGTTAAAGGTGATATGATTCAAGTTTTCACTACTCAATTTCAATTAAATAATCCATAATTAGTTAATTAATCCAATCAATAACATCCATAATTAGTTAATCCAATTAACATTATTCATAATTATATTTAATCCAAATCTTAAGGAATACACAAAACATAGTAATTATAATCCACACAACAACACCACGTGAAAGACAACATAATTTATCCCACAATTCACCCCATTGATGCACTACAACTTTTTTTCATTCATTTTTCACATCATCTCTGCTTCAATCAACATGGTTTCTTTAATTTATCTGAAAGTAGACAAGATTTCACACTTAAGATGAGAATTCAATACCTGTATTTTACTACAAACAAATGATAATGTACACAGAGTTAATAAATACCATTGAAAGTGATTTAATTCCTACAAACAAATTATAATTTACAAGGAGTTAATAAACACCATTGAAATTAGTTTTTTTTTACAAACAAATCATAATATACAAAGAGTTTATAAATATCATTGTAAGTTATACTTTGATTATTAAATTAGACAATTAATTATGTGCTGTAATCATATTTTTATAGTCTTGTTTTCATTTCCTCATGATCAGTTAGTGAGTGAGTCTTTTTTTTTTTGGAAAACACCTGATGACTTGTCTAGGTGAAAGAACTAGACAGACACAATAGTGTAAATTTCATACTTGGAAGATACATGGCACCAAAAGATAAGAATCTGGAAAATAATGTGTTTAAATCATACAACATGGTGTATCTCATCTTAACTTTTTGATGTCAGTTTTAGGAAAACAAATATATGAAGCGAAAGGTAATACATGAGCATGAAACACAAAGATCTGACTTGTTTATATCAGAGCTCGGTCAGATTTTTATATGTCTAAAATTCCTTTTATTTTGTGTGGCGACTAAATATAAAACAATGCTTTTCTAAGTAATTCATATTTGGTTCTTATATAAATAAGGAAACATTTTGGTAAAGGAAGATATTGAGATTATAATTTACTACTTTTTTAAGTTTTATTACATCCAGGAACTACAAATATGTTATAATGTCCTGACTGTCAACATTACATTTAAACCATCATTCTTTTCATTTTTCATTTTCTATTAAAAGAACAGGTTTATGTCCTCAGAAAATCTATAGTTAGGACAGAAGACATGTAGGTTAAGAAAACATTTTAAAAAACTTGGATTTATGCAAACAATTTAGTCTTTATAAGTATCTAATCTAAGTAAGATTCAAACCTTATAAACATATATATGTACATGTATAAATGTATATATGCAACATGTCAGTTCATGAAAAAGCAGCCGTGCCAGTTAACAAACTTATCAGTTTGAAGAGGGCCTATTCTAAAGTATGAACTGGTAAAAGATACAGAAGCATTGAGAACCCAATAAAAGTCACTATAAATAGAGAAAATATATATTTAGCATTTGACTTAATTCAATATCCCAAATCTAAAATGTGTTGTAATTTACAAATTAAATCACCAATTTCAAATCATGACATAGAACATTATCATTATAGGCATGTATCTACATATTGCCATTGATGCTCATAAAATTATATTCCGGTCCATAAAAACATCCACATTTTCCAATATGCCATTCTTAAGATGCTGTATCATGAATAAAATTCACATGATCAAGATGATCCTGGCGATCAGAAAATGTAGTCCTCACAATTTTTTTTCCCATGTTTAAACTATCAAACTGTTCTATCATTTTAGGCTACCTGTGACGTCAAGGTGACTGCGTTTAAATGCTGTGCCTGAGGTCCCATTATCACTACCAAGATATTTTTAATATCATTGTGAGGTACGAAAAGAGATAATATATAATAGTTGTTCTCAGGTATCACTTAAGTATCTTGATCTGAATCATAGCTACCGATATCCATATTTAAATGTACTATAGTTTTCTATGATTGAGTACTGTCATCGATATAGACCACTTTCTGTATCATTAAAAACAATTACCGATTTTCAATACCTCTTCAACTTTTTGTTTTCATGTAAATATTTAAGAAAACAATTGCAAGCAAAAGAAATTCCTTTAGTTTAGTGTATTTTTTTTTTAACATCTATAATAAAAAAAAAAATTACCTGTATTTTTAGTGCCTTAACTGGAAGTTTTCAAGTATATTTTTTATATAAGAGGGGGTCAGAGGGGTCCTGATCCCAAAATCCTGGGCTTAAATACATGAAATCCCCAGGTCCTGAAATTTGAAAAAGAATTCCCAGCTATAGATCCCAAAAGGATCAATCCCGAAATCCCTACCTTAAAAACACCTGATCAGGAATCCCAATAAAGGTCCTATCCCCCTCATATATAATAAAACCAAAAACTTACATTTAGCTAAGCTCCTAATAAGGTCATGTTGACATTGAAACAATCAGTTCGAACACTATTTTTTTAGAACTCCTTCATGTGCTTTCTCCATACAATGAACTATTTTCTTCACAAATCAAGTGCAGAAACTTACATGTACATGTAGTATGAAAATCTTTACCAGGTAAAAGAACATTATTATCAGACACAGTTAAATATCCTGCCGTTTTCAACATTTAAGAAAATGCACATTTATTTACAACTCTAATTGTCGGAAAATCTCAAACGAATTGTTTACATATATATTTACATGTATACATCAAAAAGAGTTGAAGTGACAGAGATTACAACTTGTCGTCTGCAAGAGGTCATCAAGGTGTTCAAGATGCTTGAACTTTACTGAATGATTAATCCTAAGTCAGCTATATTAGGCCTTTGCCGAATCAATTTTCCACGATATTTCCAAGCCTCGGGAAAACAGTTTTGACGATATATACATCATCTTTATATCAATCTGGCCTTGAGACACAATTTCATTCATATAAGTTGTGAAAGTTCACAAACTTATTCATTATTTTCTGAATAAATTTGAATTTTGTAATAATAAATTTATCCTCCATAATCTACAGGTGTTGAATATATATTACTTATCTTTAAGATTTGGGATTATAGTTCTCTTCTGTGACATTTAGCTTCTAATCATAATAATATCAAGATTATCAATAAGTTATCAATCTAAACACACTTCTGCATTGCAATGGACATATTGCATTAAACATGTAAAATAAAAATATGCAAGTCAGAAAATGATAATCAGTTGGACCATAGTCCTGTTTCACAAGCAATTGCATCATATTAAGGAGCCTTCATAAATTGGGACCAAAGTCCAAACCAGCAAAAACTAGGACTAGGTTCAAAACTTTCAAAAGTGCTTGCATTCCATGATCATGCAAACAAAACATGTAAGTAGCTATATACTGTCACCTGACCATAGCTAATCTGCAGTGGGTTTGTGGGTAATGTCATCTGACCCTAGGATTTCAGCAGGGGGTAAAAAGAAAAGTAGTCGTAGGATAGGATAGGATCGTCCTATTTTCTTCAAAAGCCAAAGAAAAATAATCATTTTCTCCTATGTTCTATTTTAGCCATAGGAGCTATGTTTCTTGACATACAAGGAAATAAAATAAAAAATTTATACTAGATACTCTGAAACTCATTTAGCCCAAGTTTGGCTGAAATTGATACAGCAGTTTCAAAGGAGAAGATTTTTTAAAGTAAGTCAACATGATGAACAATGATGAACAAATTGTGAAAAAAGTCTTTAAAGGGCAATAACTCCTTAAGGGGTCAATTGACAATTTTGGTCAAATTGACTTAATTGGAGATCTTACTTAGCTGAACATTATTGCTGTTTACAGTTTATTTCTATCTATAATAATATTCAAGATAATAAACAAAAACAGCAAACTTATCAATTCAGGGGCAGCAACCCAACAACAGGTTGTCTGATGCATCTGAAAATTTCAGGGCAGATAGATCTTGACCTGATAAACAATATTACCTATGTCAGATTTGCTCTAAATGCTTTGGTTTTTGAGTTATAAGCCAAAAACTGCATTTGACCCCTATGTTCTATTTTTAGCAATGGCGACCATGTTTGTTGATAGATCAAAACTTCGGATACAATTTATAAATAAGATACCCTAAGGAACAGTCAGTTAATGTTTGAAAGTATTTGGCCCAGTAGTTTCAGAGGAGAAGATTCTTGAAATAGTTTACGACAACAGACGACGACGACGACAGACGAAGGACGACGACGGACGCCAAGTGATGGCATAAGCCAGTGATATTGTTGGCTTTTTTCAAAACTACCTCTACCCTTTTTTATTGGGAAAATATGCGTCATTTTCATCAAATTGGGAAATTTAAAATATACCATGAATTTGACTGAAACTTCAATATACAGACCCATTTTCACAAGTCAAACCCTGCTATAAAATAAGACCCTATTTTATCAGTGATGATACATAAATAGACCCTCAAATCTGCACCTATAGTCATTTTAGGCATGAAAAATCTTTAAATGAGTGTTTTCAGTTTGTATTCATGTACAATTACTATTGAGACTGCACTAATTGGGAAACAAATTGTCTTTTTGGGAATAATTTTAAGCCATTTTTTTCAAATTGGGATTCTTCTCCAGGGGAAAAAGCCTGTATTCTCCACTAATTTAAGGCAAACAATATCACTGTAAGCTCACTTGTACCTTCGGGACAGGTGAGCTAAAAATCTATTAAGACTTAGCATTTAAATATAAAATGTGATTCAACTTCCATTTACATTGAAATGGTATCCAGAATTAAAATTCTCAAGAAAACTAACATTTTACATCTTGTGTACCTTTCCTAGAGAAAATCTGAAAATTCCTTAATCAATAAGTAATGAAATCTATAAGAGCCATAAATGAAAATTATGCTGTTGTTTTCTCCTCCTATACCTCCCACCACCTGACCACAAATAAAACCCATATTTAGCACATGTTTAGAATGATCAATTCCATTTAATACACATATCACATGTCAAGTACATTAATAATGGTTCAACAATTATAACAAAAATCATACTTCTTGACATTACAATACAAAGAAAACAATTTAAAAAGCTATTAAACTTAATTTTCTTCATGTTTTCCTTATTTTTTTGTGTGCAAAAAAATGTATCAAGCTACAGTAAAAATTAACCCACATTTTAACGTAACACCTTCGCCTTACTCCCACTCTTTATAGCAGGCAATTTATCATTACGCTTTAAAACATATCAGATGTCATTTTAATTCTGATCAAATTTTTGATCAAGGAAAGAAAATACCTTCTAAGTTGACATCAGAAGACTAAACATCAGACTGAGACTCACAAAGGCTACATAAGTCTAATTTGTCTTGTCTGTTGTTGCTATAAGGGCTTTTACTTTTTTTGTAGTCAGGCTTACTATGCTGTACTTCAACTGCGAGATTTTTATTTGAATGCTTTAAGGTGATAATATAAAATAAACTTAAGTTAGTGAAGCACACTCCAAACACATGTGAATATATATATATATATATATAAACGAGTCTAAATTGAAAACTACGTTCAAACCTATGATTGCGTTGGATAAAAACCGCAATTTTTATACGTGTGCATGGCAAACAAATTTTGTTATAGAAGGATCTAAAAACAGCACAAACAACATTTTCCAAAAGACCAAAAACGTGAAAAAGTATATTTAAACAAAACGCATTTGACTAACAGGTCGAACAACTGATGTTCTTTAACCCTGCTGACTGCCATTGACGATTGCCATATATATATATCTTGAACGAATTTCTATAGGATTTTTAGACCTTGAGCTACCCAGCTATCATTCTCAATATAATTTATAAAATTGTAAGATAAATATATCAGGAACATATTATTTTGAATTTTATAGAAAGAAAAAAGCATAAAAGAATACTAAAAATATTTAATGTTTTGCTAACAGGATTATATACTGTCTTTGAATAATATAGAAGTTGTCTAAGTTTCTTAAAATTCTATAAAAGTTTGACAAAATTTGCATTCTTGAAAAAAAAAATTGATCCCAAATGTTGACGTTGCCAACTTCTACGGAATGTAGGATTGCTAAATATTGCTTTCACTACTTTCTTTGCAGCCTTGACGAATCAAATCACGACCCTCACATATTATAGAGAAAATAAAAAGTACTTTGAAAAGATGTGAATTGTTTCCTAATTTATTTAAAGACAGTTTGAGCCTTTCCTTATTAAAAACCACAAAATGTATTTAGTTAGGTGTATGCATGCATGCTTATTGACGCAAAAACTACTGCACAATTACATGTACATGACGTACAAAAGCAAAAAATAAAGAAAACATTAAACTCACCTGTGCAAATCAAATTCATCTCTATTTAAACTTTTCAAGTTTATCAAATCTAAATTTTTACATCACTAAATCTTCGTTGTATTTTACATAACTCCTTTAAATTCTTAAAAAAAGTGACATTTCACGAGCACATGTTGAAAATAAATTTTCCAAACATAAACATTTAGAATACATATGCAAACATCATCTTCAATTTAAAATCTTCCTTTGCAATCATATCCTGAATAAGTTATCAATATGAAGATATACCTTTCAAATTAAATCTTCCTTTTATCAATTTTATGAGATTTTATTTCTCTCTCCTGATCATTTAAAGTTTATTTTTTTTCTTGCCTGTGAATTATTACATAAATTTTTTCAAACATGTATAGATGATTAGATCTAGGATTTTAATCATCAGTGAACCATGACCTTAATGCTATTTAAAACCAAATATATGAATTTTCAATAAACATGATAAAGTGCAGTGGTTAATGAAAAAGAGGAGTTATGTGGGGAATTTCAAAGAACATTTCTTTTTTGTTTCAGCTTCAGTCATGTAATCATACCACCTATTTCATGAAAAGTACATGTATACGAAAACATGAATTGTTTTGACAAATTTGAAAAAATCCATGAAAGTCACAACTTACAAGCCATTTCTTACAGGCTGCATGATCTGAGAATAATCCACAGATATCGGAAGATGCAGTGTGAATGGCAATGAGACAACTCTCCATCCAAGTCACAATTTACAATATGTATGCATGAATTACACAAACTTAAGACGTTAAGTATGGACAGAATGAGATGAAGGGATGAATGCATCATGTCAAGTGGATAATATAATTCCTGTTTATGGTGGAAGTGGTCAGATAATATGAGAATGGCAATGGGGATCCAAAATATATAAATATATCAAAGAGCGACAACCAGACCAAAGAAAACAGCTGAATTAAGGCCACTGGTCAGTCTTTAACACAGCAAAGAAAATTCAGCATCGTAAGGAGGGGTACAGCTGGTCCCTTAATAGGAATTTGTACTACCATGACTATGTAGTTCAGAGAAAATGGACGTCATACTAAACTCCAATACATTTAACATTTTTAAATGAACTAAAATTAAAAAAACATACAAGACTACCAAAGGCCTGGATAGCTGAGATAAACTACTAATTGTTGTTTTGTTATAGAGTACAAATATTCCTATTGCTACATTTAATGATTAGTCTGCAAAATGAATGTTTTAAGTTGAGTCCAATTTTAGTGATTTGCCATTATATATGATGGCCGATTACATTGATTTCAATAAACTTAATGTTTATTATCAATGAAATAAAATATGACAAACCTCACAGTACTTAGTTTACCATGACCTACAAAAAGTACATGTATTATTATGAGTGGGAAGGATTAAATTGCTGTGATGTAATTGTTGAAGAAAAAACAACAATTACACTTTGTTTATTGTTTGTACTCTATAGTATAAGGATCTGGATGGGCTTTACAGAATTATAGGTTTTGATTTTGATATTTGGTGTTTTAACGCCACTTTTAAGCACCACATTTAGGCTATTTCATAGCGCTCATTTTTTTTTGGGAGAAAGCCACTCACTCACAGACCTTCGATAGGAAAACTGACATTCCTAGCAAAGCCCATATTAAAGCATTATTACCGCTGTCTGTATGACTAGATTTTGGACAATTTAATTACTAACTTTTCTTAATTATTAAGCCAGGGGAAATAGTATGTTTGCAGCCTATACTTTTACGAAACCAAAAAAAAAAAATTTCAGTCTGCACAAAAATGTTTTCCAACTACTAAGTCTGATCGAAGACCAAAATTCAGACATTTTCCTTATGTTTCTAAACAAAATTTTGCAAATTTAGTCAAAATAAGAGGGGGGTAAATGGGAGCTTACAAACACCTGATCCTGCCTGAAAAAAGGTCCTGCCACCCTCCAAATAAGTGAGGAGAAACAGTCAGGGGTGCTACTTACACAAGTGATATCATTATCACCTATATAAGTGAGGAGAAAAGGCATAAAGTCATATACATGTATTATTTCTTTCCTATGATTTAGCCTTTAAATTTGTTAGCCAAAATACAAATGAGGGCCTATTATGCAGTTCCATAATTTATTTTTGAAGGATGACCATATTCATGATATTTGAAATAAGGTACCAGATTTGAATATCTCATTTGTGTATTTCTAGCATGTCTAGCACTCCATTAATCACTGAAATTATAATTGGCCTAATAAATTTTCTTTTTTTTACATTTAAATGGTTATTTATTTATTATTAATTTTTAATATTCGAAAAATGATTTAGAATTACCATGCTCTAAAAAGTATACGAAATTTCAAAACAAACTGGATAATCATTTCGGATGCATGCATCTTGGTAGTGATCAATATATAGGATATATATACAGAGACTTCAGGTGTAGAGCAATACGCTTCAGCGAATTCAAAATCTTACATTTTAAAAGTAATTCAATAAAATGTATGATGGATTAAAAAAATATTATAAAAGTATTTAAATACATTTCTTTACAAGCTGCAAGGGGTTTCATATTTAATTTATTATGCATCGGCTCATTGCATTCATGCATTGATCAAGTTTAAGTCAATGTATATATTATTATGAACTTTATGGCTGACAGCTCTAAGCCAAAACATTGAAGTTGAAAGTCCTCTTTTAAACAGAAATGCAACTTCACTAGATTTATTTTTTTGCATAAAGGATCATTGAAAATAGGTAGAAAAACTGTATCCCTTTTAATAAATGTTTAAAACATTCAACCAGGGGTTGTTACTCCCCAAAAAACAGAAATCATGGTCATTATAGGAACACCCAACTTAAAATCTGGTGGTCCAAGTGAAAAATTGGTGGTCCTCTTTTATAAAGTAAAAATTTTGGTACACATCATAATAAATAGGTATAGGTTGTACCGGTAAAGCCAATGAACACCATACTTTTTTGGTTCCATATCAACTTTTGTATTGCTTTACCAGAAAGCATAAACAAGTATGAGGAGGGATAGGACATTTATCAGGACTCCAGGATCTGGTGTATTTAAGCTCAGGATTTCAGGATTGACCCTTTCAAGATCCGGGAATTCTTTTTTAGAATTTCAGGATCTCGAGATTTCGTATTTATTAAGCGCCCAGAATTTCGGGATTTCGGGATCAAGACCCCTCCTAACCCCCCTCACGTATAAAATCACCAACACTTTTAAATATAAAAATTAATGTTTATGTTTATTGAATAAATGCACATTTATACCCCAATGGGGTTGAAGGCATATATAAATGAACACAATATATCATACAAAAATAACAACAAAAGAACAAACATTATATACATATAAGTATCTATCATGCAGTTGTTGAGTCCACTCTCCTCAGTGACCATGACTTTTTAACAAATATAATATAAGTTATGACAAGCAATTCTCTGAATCTGGAATAATTTTGAATAATGGAAAGATATTTCTAAATAGGAGAACCTTATAATAACAAAATGTATCTGATTTTTTATGTTCAGTACCAACCGGATCTGACTAATTTTAGAGAAGACTACACGAGAACAACAGAAATCTGAATTTATGTTGGGAAAACAGTCTGCAAGATACAAATTAGCCTAGAAAAAAGCCAGAGTGGTCACAAAAAAAACCATTAAAAACATCAAAAGAGACACATCTGAGAAAAGTACTAGTATATAAATGTATACAGTATAAGCTCACGTTAAAAAACCTGTATTGTACTTAAGAAACCCTATGTTATATCTTATCTGTGAAGTGCACATTACACAATATCACATGCATTGTTGCAGCGTAGTCACAATGACCAAAGAATGTCTGCCAAAACATTAACAAGATCAAAGAATAGCCTATCACTTCTTGTTTTTTCCTTCAAAGAAAACATGCCCCTAATCTTAATCTTTTGGAAGTAAGATGGAGATATTAATACACTTGCAGCTTATAAAAGATGACACTGAGCTAGATTTGTAGACAAGTATCTGAACAGTGTCAACGGGTGCTCTTCATTACTTCATTGTCAATTTAGTGGAATAGTGCTAAATCTGTATTGTTATATAACTTGAGAAATATACATGTATTGTTCAGGTTGTTGTCTCTTTGACACATTACCCATTTTCATTCTCAATTTTATTCTTGCACATGTTGTGGCAGAGGAGAAAATTTAATATAAGCTGTGACGGATGGAAATCAACCTTACAAATCCTTGAAATGCATGTGCATGTACATTTGCATGTATATTTGTACAGATCTAACATTGTTGGGTTGATGTTTAGACGAGTTGTACATGTATATATATACAACTCGTCTAAACATCAACCCAACAATGTTAGATCTGTAAATTTGCTTTTTTTTGGTACTTCCCTCGCCAGGATTCAAACCCATGGCCATGCTACTGTGATATCATGACATCAAATATATATAAGACTTTGATTGATTTGGGAGAAAAAAAAAGTTGTAGACTTTCTGTCGAGATTTTTCAACCTGTAAAAGACATGTAGTATGATGAGTGGGGCAGGACCTTTTACGAGACGTCAGGATCGGGTATTTTTAAGCTTGGGATTTCGGGATGGATCCTTTCGGGTTCCGGGAATTCTTTTTACCAATTTTGGGATGTCGGGATTTAAATTTCTTAAAATTCAAGACCTCAGGATTTCATGTTTTTTAAGCCCAGGATTTGGTAATCAGTACCCATCCAACATCCCCCCTCTCTATCTTGTACATCATGTACATGTATGTATAAGACTAAGATTGATTTTGGAATATTGAAATACAAAATATAAGATGACCTCTGGTCTGTGTGGGGACTTTCTATACTACAGTCAGGGGTACTACTTGTACAAGTGTATTTTATTTACTTGAAGAAGTGAAAAAAAATATACACATATAAGTAAATAAATCATGTTAGAATAATCTCCCCTTAATTTTCTGAAAAATTTACTTGTATAAGTAAATTTTTCTTACAATCCCACAAAAATCCTCAAGTTTTGATATATAAAATCATGCCTTTAATGATTTTTCCCAGGTTTGCTCAAATTTTTTCATTAAAGTTCAATGTTTCATCTCATTAATTCATCAAAGAAACTGATTGAGCAAAGATCTTGTATATTTGTGCAAGGCCTTCAAAAATTGCTCCTTTGGGGCTTGTAAATAAGCAGTGTTAAGAAGATAACAGACAAATGGGACTTTCATTGTCCATGAAATTACACTTAAATGATTAGTAAAGACATCTGCAAAGGATACACAATTTAAAATTCTATTAGAGCAAAGAAATATTCAGAATTCAAGAAAAGAAGAAAGGGAGATTTTTTTACCTATACAAGTAAAAAAATCTGAATGCCGAAGGGACATAACTCAGAATATTTTTTTTTTACCTATACAAGTAAATAAAATTCACTTGTATAAGTATCCTACAAATTTACTTATATGTGTATATTTTTTTTTACTTCTTCAAGTAAATAAAATACACTTGTATAAGTAGAACCCCTGACTGTACTAACTATGTTTATTGTTGGGTGCTACCTTAGGCTGGGCGGCTTTGTCATTTAATTAAATCAATAGAGACGAGTCCCCTTAGTATGGAAAGTCCCTGGTCTGTGCTGTACATTAAAACTCAATTTTCAAATAGTTGTAGATATCTGTAGATGTATATATATTAATGCATGACCCAGCTCATATAAGATTATAGCATAATTATACATTAGAATAATTTAAAACTAGCATCCAACAGTTAAATACACACATAGAACACTATGAAACCAATCTTCAAGACCACTCAGCCACCTGCAAAATAACAGACAGGATTTCTAAGACTATCCACGGTTCTGTAGTCCAAAATTCAAATCATAACCATCCCCACATGCACCATGATCACAACATCATTCAATTAATTACAGACATACATTACATTGTACATAACAAAATAGATTGTAATGTACAATGATGTACATGTAATCTTGGAACTTAAGCTAGAATTTATACAATCATTCACACTAGGGGTAATGCTGATATTTAATCGGTTAATTCCCTATTTTCTTAAACCATGATTCTTTAAACTTTACTGTTGAGAAATTCATACAGGTCTGTCAACCTGTGATGATGAAAATGCATTATTTGAAGGAGTTTTGGCATTTGTAAATTATACAATTTGTCAAAGAGAAATTTCTCTAAAGAGCTTGAGTGACCTATAACAAGTTTTGATCTACATACTGCTTAAAAATGAAAACACTATCATAACTTTAATTAGTAATCATAAACTGTAAGAGGAATTTTAAAACATTGTTTAGATTATAGTAAACTGCATTTTTTTTTAGTCCATATCAAAGAGCGCACACCACATTTTAGAGCATGCCTATATATATTTATACAATTGTACAACTAATATGTCATGTATGTACACCCTCTACTTTCATCATTTATCAGTTTGTTGCATCAGTTTTATATCAAACATCTTCTAAACAGTATCCACAACAAAACAAAACTGTTTGTTGTGTAACCAAGATAACTGTTGCTATGACAACAAATATAAATATTGCTGTGGTAATGTTTATTTGCTACAAGAGTGGTAAATTTAATTTCTTAAATGAAATATTTATGTTTTACAAATTGTCATGATTGTAGAATTTATTAGAGCAGCATTTTTTACATGTATATGTACAGATGTTCAAAATTGCTTTTTTATAGACATTAAATGTAGGTGGATTAATGAGTAAAAAAACTCATGTATCGATTTTTTGTTAGAACCGTCATGATCGCTAGAAGGATTCACACAGTCTTAACGCTGAGTGGCAGCCCAGACTTGTAAAATTGCTCTCGGGCCTGTAAAAATTATATCTTGAGGCCAATAGAATCTATATAAAAATGATCTCTGGGCCTCACTGACGGGCCTGCAGATTTAACAGTTCATCGTGAAGACTGTTCATGCACAAAAACAATATTAATAATCTGACCAACCAAAGGCTAGTACATGATTAAGGGGTATATTCTGGCTTTAATAACAGTGTCACACATCAAATAAATTGACCATAAAAGGCTGTAATTAAAAATGTAGAAAGTAGGGACGCATATAACAGATCTATTTAGGAGGGAAGTCGGAGGGGTGCTGATCCAGAAATTTTGGGCTTTAAAACATGAAATTCTGTTAAAATCTCAACATTCCGAAAATCGAAAAAAAAGAAATGCCAGATCGATCCAGAAAGGGTCAATCCTGAAATCCTGAGCTTAAAAACACCTGATCTAAACATTCTCCCCCCTTCTTTTTTGTATATAATTATTACATGTATTAATAATTAGTGATCAAAATATAGGGATATTTGCTGTCATGGCCATATGGACTTAAATTAACTACAGGGGGTAACTGTAGTCCAAATAATTATGATGTCTTGGAATAAAATTGAGAATGAAAATGGGGAAGGCTATTTAAAATTTAAGCTCTGTGGCAGTGATATAAGGCTTAAAGAAAAAAGTATAATAGCCTTTCAAGATGTCATAATTATTTGGAATACAAGGACTAGGGTAACCTTGGTAACTGATGATAGCCAATAGGTTCCATATGTCATAAATTTTATTATGTAATTTTACAATCCTGTCTTCTTTTCATGAATGCTTCAAATGGTCATTATTCATTTGTTATTGGCTACCATTAAAATTTAACTATGAATTGTCAAAATATCCTAATACACCTTATCGCTCATCTCATCTGACCCTGCTGCTTGAACTTTGGCACACAACCATGACAACAATCACTTTTCCACTATGGTCATGGTGGTGTCAAATATTTTGTTTTATGACGTAAAATCTACGGGAACCTGTGTGATATCCAGTAATGGTGGACTAAGAGCGATAAGGTGTTTTGTGATTTGTGAAAGGTCACAAATAGTTATCATGGTTACCATTAATTTTTTTTCTAAATTGACATGATTCATTAAACTCAAGTCTAATTTGTTATCGTCTCATAGAAATACGTATAATTTTAACGTCATTTGGCAATTATTTTTACTGTTATTGTTATTCATCAGTTGTTCATCATGAAGGTACCCCCATAATGACCCACATTTTTGATTTAAGAACTACCATTTATGTCACTGAGCCTGCAGATCATCCCCAAACTTTTAGAATTAAAATAAACATTCACTTCTGTAGTCATGATTCAATACTGTTTTGATTTCACATAGAACAATGTAATAACTCGTGGACAAATATAGCTTCAGTACAGTCTCTATAAACTCCTGTGCTCTGAGCCTGAGGAATGATATAAATGTGAAAAATTACCGTTTCAATAACTTGTTTAGAAAAGCTACTGAGCTGCGTTATAATCGTGGATCACTTTCTGTAAACTCGTGGATCACTTTCTGTAACTTTTGATTTCTTGATCGTTGTATATTTTCTTTAAAATGTGTGGGAGATAAATAGGTCGAGAGATCTCACCGATATGAAAGGTTTCACCACCAAGAACCACGTTGAGATTGTTTTGGTTTATATGCTGACATGTGCTCTCAACGAATAATTTGCGAGTTACGTATTCGTTCAAAACTGAAAGTTTTACTTACTATCTGCTTAACTCAATCAGATTCAAGTTTTAAAAAGCATACTTGTCAAAGTTCTATCTGATGGCCTCCATGTTCGTGACGTCATCAATCATTGCACTCTACTTTTCTAGTAATACACATGTTTTTCAACAGGTGTCGCGACCGAATACACATCTTTTTTACAGGTAAATTGGCGGGAATGTATGTTCTGTTTAAAATCGTAAACCGTCAGTTTTATTAATTTATAATTATTATTAAAAAGTAATGTGTTTCGAAATTTATTAAACATGTAAGAACAATTTTTAAGAATCTTGTTTGATCTTATACACCTTATCGCTATTTGTCCGCCATTACTGGACATCACACAGGGTCCAGTAAAATTATGACGTCATAATTCAAAATATCTGACGCCACAATGGAAAAGTGATTGTTGTATGACGCCAATAGTTCAAGCGGAACAGATTCTCGGGTCAAGCGGAAATAGCGATAAGGTGTATTTAGGCTTATCAATTCATTTTTGATCTGGGATGGGGGATCAAGTTTTTTCTGTGTGTGGAAAAGGGGGTTTCAATTTTTTTTTATAAATTCTAAGTGGGGGATCAATATTTTTTGCACATGGAAATGACTGGCAGAGGGGGATTTAGGGGGGGCAGGGGTCCGCCCCCCCCCCTTTTTGGGAAAAAAATTGGTTGCTTATATAGGGAATCACTGAAGCGTGACTGGAGCGGGTCCCAGTGGCGGATCCAGAGGGGGGGTTCCGGGGGTCCGCACCCCCCCTTTATTTTGGCCGATCAATGCATTTGAATCGGGACATATGTTTGCACCCCCCTGCACCCCCCCTTTGCCCTGGGCTAGCACCCCCCCTTTCGAAAATACCTGCATCCGCCACTGGGTCCCCTCTTAGGTCAGTCAGTGGGCCCCCACTTATGAAAATTTCTGGATCCGCCACTGACTGGTCATATGGGTCATTCAAAAAAGACATGGATTATGCAAAACTATGTTATTTGGTCAAAATCATGAAATATATCAAAATATAACAAAATATATCAAAATAACACTTGCATAATTATCTTAAATGTGAATGTTTTGTGATACATATATACAGTCATGACAGTTTACACTAGAAATGTTATAAAAACATCCTTTATGGTTTTTTTGTAAACCCTTGCAGCAGCATGGATATAGAGGCTTGTATAGGGTATATATTGGGATACGTATACTAGTGCAGCGGCGAAATCTGAAAAGACGCTTAGTTAAGGAGTTTAATGCACCCAAAGAACACACACCTGGATTTTTTTTAAAATGAAAGAATACATCAGTGGCGGATGCAGGTATTTTCGAAAGGGGGGGTGCAGGGGGGTGCAAACATATGTCCCGATTCAAATGCATTGATCGGCCAAAATAAAGGGGGGGTGCGGACCCCCGGAACCCCCCCTCTGGATCCGCCACTGTACATGTTAAACTTGTATTTTAAACATGCCGTAAGAAAATCGTATGGTCGAATTTCCGTAAAAATGGCTTTTTAGAGCGATATGTAGTGTATAAAAAAACTCCCTGATACGCTAAAATGTAAATTATTATTACAAATCACAATATTACGGCTATTTTTTTTATTTTATAATGTAAGAATATATAACTGACGATAAAACTAGTCAATAATTGTTTTAAAAATATTTACAATCAACATTTTAAAAACCGTTTTACTTCAGTAGTTGTGGTTAACACGATTTTTACCGATTTCCGTTAATAACAGGATAATTATAAAACACTTCATTTGTGTTTATTTGGCATAAAGATACACTTCGATATTTACTTTATACAAAACAACTTTCGTTTGGAACATTTCTTATTCGATTTACAAGATTTTTTTTAATTTGAATGTAACACATCAATCTGTTACACAATTTATCTAATTCCGGAATTACCGTCCGGGACGTTTATTTTTGTTTAATCCTCACTCCATTCAGTTCTATCACTGAACAAGGCAAATGTCGATTACATTTCACATTGAAATTGTTTAATTAATATCAGTTTAAGGGTTTAAATTTGTCTTTACACTAGTTTTATATTTGCTTTGTTGTTGATTTCATTGTTTTTTGTTATTTGGAATACCCAGAGTGGTAATATATTATTTTTTTTTATCATTGTTTACATTGTGTTAAGTAATCGCTTAAAAAATATTCCGGATCTATTGTGAAAATTTTCCGGATAATGTCACAGTTCGGTAGTCCTTTAAAACTTATCCCAACAAGTGCCAAGAGAGGGAAGTCTTCCTTAGAATGGCTGGAATGCATTATTTGTCAGATTAAAAGCCCGGAAAAATTATATATTTTCACTGACAAAGGCAAAGTTAGTTTCATTGAAGCTACTAAACTACGGAAAGATGAGATCTAATTGAAGATTGAAGAAGAGTTGTCTTCTATTAATCATTTTTTTTCGGAAAATGTTGATGTTAAATACCATAGATCTTGTTGTAAATCTTACACCAGTAAGCAGAATCTATCTTGTTATAAACAAGAATTTATGGAAACGGAGAATATAGGTGGTGCTAGCATTTTTTCACCTGCTGCAAGCACAACTAGAATCACAACTCGATCAGAGTGGTATTCCTAGATAAAGGAAGATGCAGTGTGAGTGCCAATGAGACAACTCTCCATCCAAATAACAATTTAAAAAGTAAACCATTATAGGTTAAAGTACAGCCTTCATTTTTTTGTAAGAACTAAACTTACAAAAAAGATGCTGAATTGCACAAAGTGGAATCAGAAGACAGAATTAAGAATATACTTGAGGCAGCTAGAAAAAATTCGGATCATGAAATTGAGTCAATGGTTTTACATGAAAATTTTACTGAAAATGCCCTTTATCATTCGGCCTGTATAACTAAATATCTACTGAAAACACCCAAAAAGCAAAAGCAGAATCTTCTGACCACGATACTGCATTTGTGAAGCTGGTATCAGAAATTAATTCAGACCTGATGGTAAAGCATAAGGCTTTTATGATGTCCACCTTGCTTGAGAAATTTCGTGTCTTGCTTCCACAAAACTATGCCGATAAATACACAACATATAAATTGCAAAATAGGTTAATGAATTATTACGGCGATGCAATTGTCATACAACCACAACAAGGCCAGGGTAAATCAAATATCATGTTCAGCAGCTCTATATCTTTCGGTGACGCAATCGAAGCTGTAAGTCAGCTAATATCTAAACTCAAAATAGCACAGTTAGATTTGGAAATTGGAAGTTCCAAAAATACAACAAGTGAAGAACAGATTTTACACACCGCTGCCAATATTTTAAGGCGTGATATACATAGCCTTGATCTAAGCAATGATTATTACCCAACACCTTCCGAATGTTCTCTGCCGTTGTCAATTCAATCAATGCCCCCCAACCTGACCAAATTTATTTGTTGGTTAATAAATGAAACGTCTTTTCTGGCCGTTACAAACCAAAATCATACTACCGTAGAAAAAATGCGAAAATGTATGTCGCTTACAGAAAACATAGTTTCAATGAGTACTAATGTTATCACTCCATTTCAAATTGGTCTTGCATTCCAATTGTATCACGAATTTGGATCAAAACAATTAGTGGAAACGTTAAATGCTCATGGGTTTTGCAGTTCGTATGATGAGGTAAGGCGTTACCTAACAAGCTATTCAAGTCAGGAAATTGATAGGATCAAATATTGCGTGTATGTTCCAAACGGTATTGTACCACTGTCGTCCAATGGTTGTCTTATCCAGGAAGGATAAGATAACATTGACATAAACACGGAAACGGTGGATGACAAGGATACTTTCCATTCTATGGCTAGGGCTGTTTTCCAACTGCAGATTTAAATGACAGATGCAAGCGCTGTACATGCTGAACAGGTTAAAGGTAAACGAGGACAGGAAAAATCGTTACCAGTCGACGAGCAGACAATGTCTTTGATAAACTGTGTACCATTCAACAAGCCAAAAGAGCGTCATGAGCCTCCCCGTCGTGAGAATGCATATAGTGATAAACAATCTTGTTCAGAAAGATGTGAAGCCTCTTAAGACTCCGTTTCTTAGTTCAGGTGAAAACAAGCAATCACTTATAAAGTTTCTTGGTGAAATCACTTTGCAATATATTAAAGAAAATAGTTGTCTAATGGATGGACAAAAACTACCTTGCTGGATCATTTCCCAATCCAGAAATAGTGAAAATAATAAGTCCAAAAGGTATATCAGATTGCAGTGAATTGGCAAGTACACAAGAAGAGGCAGATACACATATTATCCTGCATGCATTGAATGTGACAAACTGTACAGGGAAAACGGTGTAAACGGTCGCATTATTGTAAAGTCTCCGGATACTGACGTGCTAGTACTTTTAGTACATTATTTCCCACAGATGACTCATATATCTGAATTGTGGTTTCAAACAGGAATGATCCCTAGCATTAAGGATTGTCGGCGTTATATTCCTGTTCACGAGCTGTGTGGGTCGTTAAATTCAGTTTTGTGCAAAATTCTACCAGCTGCACATGCTATTACAGGATGTGATACTACATCGTCTTTATTTCGCATAGGCAAGAAATCCAATCATGCTAAAGGCACTAAAAGAAGTGCCTGTTGATTTCATTGACTTGTCCCAGATATCTTTATTAGATATAGAAGATTCAGTAGCCGTCAGTCGGAAACTCGTAACTAGGCTTTATGATCCTAAAGGAAAGTCCAAAGGCTGCCATAATAATCTGAACAGTTTCTGGGTGAAATTAGCCACATGTAAAGATTCTAGCTTGGTCCGATTCCCTCCTTGTGAAGCATCTTTCAAACAGCACGTCCTTAGGTCTTCTTTCAAAACCAAATATCTGAATGACTACACATATCGCCAAGTCTGCTATTGGATAGCTTCTGCAGTTTGGTTGGAAAGAAGGATAGTGTGGTCTTGAACCTGTCTTGTTTGAAGGTCAAATGTCATCTGACTTCCTTCAAGATTTGGTGTGCACATGGAAAGGAAAATCAGTTTGCAGAAAAAGTTGTGTGTGTTTTGAACAGAATTTGTCCTGTACTGAACTTTGTCAATGTCAAGCATCAGACCTTTGTAAAACCATCAATACACACCTGGAAGATATAGATGATGATGATGATGCTTGATTACCTGACCTATTTACGTCTTAATAATGCTAATTCATACATACACTTGTTTTGCTTTTAGTTTTGTCCACCTTTTCTGTTGATTTAATACACGTTTAGTTAACTTTGACACTGAAGCTATTTCCGTTTATTATGGAAGGACGATCGGGCATTCCGAATGTTAAAAAACGTCAAAAAACGTTGATATGATGCTAACATATTTTATAAACCTTATTTGAATTCATTTTGATTTTACAGCAAAAATATATATGGCAGCCTTTATTTGAAAAAAAAAATGTAAAAAATTTACGAAAATAACCATCATGACCATTGAAACTGAAATCAATGAAATTAACTTTTATCCCTCCTTTACCTGACTTTAACCTTTTGAATAGTAGCAAGTCGTCTTCAGACTTCATTTTTATGGGAAAAAAATATTACCAAAGTTCAAGGTCATCCTTGTATGGAAACTAAATTAAGTCATAAATAAACAAAATGTATCATATAACGAAAAACGTCAATTTTAACGTTAAACATGACGATTTTTAGAAAAAAATTGGTATTCACAACAGGTTCCATATATGTTGAATGAAATATTGTCCCCTGATTGTTTAATATGTTTTATGTTCCTAAATTTAGCCCAAAATAGACAGTAAAGACAAAATTTTGTACTATTCAATTGTTGACCTTTGACCTCAATTATGCAAAATTCCGACCACTTCTCATGCTTACGGCATCATTAATATTAAAGTTAACAATTTTATCTTTTCAATGATATATAATTTAGCCGTGTGTTCGGTGGGTGCATTAAAAAAAATATTTTTGGATTCTACCGCTGGTCTATACGTACAGGATATTTGCCATTTTAATTTTAGGGATATGGGATATTTGTCCTAAAAGTAAATGGGATATGGGATATTGATGCATTTATAAGGATATTGAATTTTTAACATGAAAAAAAATATAAGTGGAATTTAAAAGTTAAGTACAGAAATATTTACATCTCACTTGATAAAATTGCCCAAAAAAGTTTATTCATTAAAGGTCACTTTAGTCAGCTGCTTTGTTGATTTTCATTAAGTTTATGGTCATTTTATTTAAAAGTCATCCAAATCCACCCAAGCAAAAAGTATTTATCTATTTTCGATATTTATATCCGTCATTGGACGAAATTTAAGTCAGATTAGACCTCCGGTTTGCGTTTTTCTTTTTACTGTGAAACAAATACATATACTACGAATAAAGTGTATTTTCTGTCTGATATCATTTTCAAGTTTACTATCCACGACAGTCACAGGGTTTATTTAATAGAGAGGGTCTGAATATTATATCAATGGCCCCTGTGGATCAATTATTAAACTGAGAATTGACTGTAAAAAGAAAATACACTTTCGGGACGTCTGGAACGGGTGTTTTTAAGATCGAAATTTCAGGATTGACCATTTCGGGATCCGGGATTTCTTTTTTCGAATTTCGGGATGTCGAGATATCTAATTTGTATAATAAATTCAGAACCTCGAGATTTCATGTTTTTAAGCCGGGGATATTGCCAATGGGATCAGGGCCCCTCCGTAGTGGCGGACCCAGAAATTTGCATACGCAGGGGCCCGTTGACTGCCTAAGAGGGGCCCGCTCCGGTCATGCTTCAGTGATTCCCTATATAAGCAACCAATTATTTTGCAGAAAGGGGGGGGGGCGGGCCCCCTAAATCCACCTCTGCCCCGACCCCCCCCCCCCTTTGAATGAATGTTCATAATATACAGATAAAGTGCTAAAATTATTCAGGGTGTCATTAAAATTAATAGAGAACAAACAAACCAAAAAAAGGATTTTTTTTTGTGGAAAAAGGAGGAGCCGGGCTAGAAAAACAATTATCCTGTCCCAAATTACTGCATAATCTGATATAAAAGGCCCCGAAATGACAATGTAAAACAATTCAAATGAGAAAACTAACAGCCTTAATTATTTTCGTACAAAAAATGAACGAAAAACAAATATCACTGAACCACTGAATTACAGGCTCCTGACTGGAATGTTCATAATACATGTACACTTAATGTACTATGTTCATAATGAAATTAAAATAAAACAAAAAATGGGAATTTTGGAAATAAAGGAGGAGGGTTAAAAAAAACATATTCCTGTCCCCAAGTACCTATGACTTTTGATACTTTTCCTGAAATTCTCAAGTCATTAAATCTTTTACAAAATTCTTCCTACAACACTTTACATCCTTTCAAATACGTTCTGAATGACCGCGATTTCGCGGGTGTGTTCTAGTGTAGTGATAATTTTAAAAGTATTTGTGTTGCTTTCCATACTTCGTTCCCTATTGTTAATTTTCCTATTTTGGAAGGTGATGTTCCTTTGGCACTATCTTACGGTGTTTGTGTATCACAACTCCTCCGCTATGCCCGTGTCTGTTGTAACGTTTTGGATTTTAATGGACATAATCTATGTATTACTGGTAAATTATTAAGTCAGGGATTTCGTTACCACAAATCACTTAAAATCTTTACTAAATTCTTCCGTAGATGTAAAGATTTGGTTTTGAAGTTTGGTTCTACCTGTAGAAAACCTATTTCAAACGGGATAGCACATCCTCATTTTTACGGAGATGTTGTTTACAGTGCCATTGGATGTTGGATGTGAAATGATTGATAATTTAGTCTCAGATGCATCACTTTTTTTATTAGTTGTTATTAGCTTTGAACTAGCTGTCAGTAACTGCGAGTACTCTAAGATCTGTTCTTAGTGTCTTTTTGTTGATGGGATGTACAAGTACTCGGTCCCGTCCACTCTGTGTTTTTGTTAGATGTATTTCTATGTGTATCCATCTGATGAGTTAAGCCTTTTTCAACTGATTTGTATAGTTTGTTCTTATGTTGTACTGTTACACCACTGTCCCAGGTAAAGGGGAGTGTTGGGATCCCGCTGACATGTTTAATCTCGCCACATTCTGTATGTATGTGCCTGTCCAAAGTCAGGAGCCTGTAATTCAGTGGTTGTCGTTTGATGCGGTGTTACATATTGTTTTTTGTTCATTTTTTTAGCTCACCTGACCTGAAAGGTAAAGTGAGCTTTTCTCATCACTTGGCGTCCGTCGTCCGTCGTCTGTAAACTTGTACAAAAATCTTCTTTTCTAAAACTATGGGCCAAATTAAACCAAACTTGGCCACAATCATTACTAGGGTGTCTATTTAAAAAAAAAAGGTGTCTAATGGAAAGGGTATCTTCTAATAAGATTTCACATACCATGTCTATCACCTTATAAAACCAAGAACTCAACGAAACCAAGTAATTCATATATTATGTAGAACATGAGCCAACAGGACCCTACACTGCATTATGTAATAATTCAATGGTCTTTTTATGCAAGACAAGTCTACTGGGAAACACAAGTTACAAAAAAAATGTCAAGAAATCATGAGATGTTGACCTAAAACTAAGGACTTCCATTTATGTTGAAAAAAATCAATTAATTTTTATGTTAAGTTTTCTGAAATCCGTGCTAATGATATAATATTACTTTTTGATTAGGATCCATTGGAGATTTTTGGAACTGCTGTTCATGGGGCAACAGAAGTGGAAATTGGGTCAACAACAGATGAGGAAGCAGACCTGAGCATTTCATATGAAAATTTGAGTGGACCAGTTACAAAAAGGGTACTTTTCACTTTATACTTCTTTTTTCATGTGGTAAAGAACAGTTCTAAATGAATAACTGTCTGATATTAACAATAAAAAGTCTTGTCGTTCATATTAAAACTTTAATATACATTAATATTGTTTCTTTTGATAATAATAATATATCTTCAATATACTAGTAATTGATAAAACCTCATGCATATATATTTCCTTTCTCAAAACTTCACAAAACATTACTTTTCTTTACATTTACTCCTAGATAAAAAAAAATTATACTGTAAGGCATCTGCTTGAAGTAACCTTTAAAGTGTATTTAGAATTTTGCTGTATACTGTTGAGTAAAAAATATTCCATTCCAGGCCCTTTTGTTTTCCAAATTATTAATATTACCAATAACTGATAGGTTCCAGGTCGACGGGTTCAAACAGAAAGATTTTGAAAGCAGAGAAAACTGTGCACCTTATACATGTTATAATCGACATGACTTTATCAGATGACAATACCAATTACTAAAATAAGGCATACGCATAGTTATATATCAGTCACGACCCGCGATATCACGGGTGTGTTCTAGTATATATAAAGAAGATGTGAATCACTTTCTTTTGTAATTAAGTTCCTGTGGAGTGATATAAAAATCATTATCATAATTGAAGTGCTTTTAGTGTTGCTATTAAAAACTTCGGCACATTCTTTAGGAACTCATTCATTTTTATCACTTGAAAAAATGACTAAAACTATAAGAAGATTACTAATAGAAGAGGTATATACTCAAGTATGTCTTGACTGTTCCAACTGTCAGAAATGCATGGGCTAAAATGTCCAAATAATTCAATCATAAAAAAAAATCAATATTAAATGACAAACTTTGATGCAATGTTAATGTTTTCGTTAGTAAAACCATGCCTATGTCTCGCTTTTGCTCAAGAGGCAGACACATAGATGTTAATTTTTTTTTAAACAGACTATAATAAAATTCAATATATGCTTCTTTGTTTTTATGTTTAACAGACTTTTGATACATTTCTTCCAACAACTGGGAGTCATTCAAATCTTCTAATTTGAGAAATATTTGTTGTTGAATTTCTTTTTTTGTCATATTTTCTATTTTTTGACTTTCTTCTTTTTCTTTCTCTGAAACATAAATAACATGTTGTGAGGAGGTTTCATCATTAGATGTACTGATAAAAGACCTCATATAGTTCTGTCTTATGTCTTCTGCAAGGCTTGTAAAGTTGACCAAATCATCCCTCAACTTTAGGTCAAAGTCACCTGGTGTAAAAATGAACTATCAAAGATCAATCAAATTCTATGGTTAGTTATCATTTGTTTGTAGGTACCATATATATAAAAGGAGACCAATGGTTGGAAGAAGGTTTGTGATGAAATGTGTACCAGAACCAACTAATCGTTTTGATAGACATGCAGTCAAAGTTATGGCTCCCAGCATAGATGAGATATATCAGAAGATGATCTTGATGTTATAACTAGAGGACATCCAAATTACCAGGTTGTGCAGGACATTCTTGGCCAAACAATTGGGCATGTGCCAAAACTAGTATGCAACATTATTAGCATCCCAATGTTGGTTCAAAGATGCTTAAGACATGCAATTTGCATGATCACCAGGGCCCTAAACTTAAAGTCATATATCTGCTTGAATATGAATCACAGGCATCAATTTCCAGCATAGTACACCACATGAAAAGAGCTAACTGTGTTCCAAGTGACAATTTTTTCTGTTGAAATATATTTATGTCAATAAAATGATCAAGTACTGAAAATAATGTGGAATTTGATTTCCATGATATGAGGCCTCAACTACAGGTAAATACAGGCATGCCACTTGAATGAATGGATCACTTTTTCAACTTATCAGACAAACATATAACTGAGACAGAAATTTTGTGATTATCTGTCATGGGTAATATATGACTCGAGGTGTTTTTCAAATTCCAGCAGCACACCTATACTCACTTTTAACCAAAGTGAGGAAGCAACAACCTTTAGTGTCACCCATTTTTTAAACATGTCCCAATTTGGCTCCAGTATCCCGATCAAGTTACATTTAATCTCCATGTTTCCCAATCGGGTTACATTTCCCAATTTGGAGTATTTTCCCGATGAGGAATCATGAGGAATCATTGCCTTTATCTCCATACATATATTTTTTATTTTGACCTGCCAAAATAAAATAATATCTCCAGGGCTCAATTTCATCCTTACAAACAGGTTACAGAATTCCAGGTGAGAAAGCAACAACTTATTGTCACCTATAAAGGGGTCATGCCCAAATTTGTCTACAGTATCCCGATCGAGTAACATTTCTTCTCCATGTTGCCTAATCGGGTAACATTTCCCGATTTGGAGTATTTTCCCGATGGGGAAACATTGCCTTGTAGGTCCCCCTTTTTGAAAAGTTACTAAATCCGCCTCTGCTTATCCTGGGTGAGGTCCCCCTTTTAAAAAATGGTTGGATCTGTCTCAGTTACTCTAATCTAAACTGAAACACATCAGGCCATTTTGGTGAAAAGGGGGGGTCCAACCATGTAACCATTCAAATGCATTGATCACCCAAAAAAAGGGGCGGTTCCAACTGAAAACCCTCCCCTGGATCAGCCACTGCACATTACTGGGACCTATGTTAGTTCGTTACATGTAATTACTTAAGTGATGCGAAAACAACTCAATTTACTAATAAACTCCCTTATTAAAGAAACTGTATATAAAAGTAAACATGTTCATTTTATTTTGCTGTGTGAAATTGCTTATGCGGGAAAGACCCATTACAACCCGACCATAGAGGAGACAACAGCTGAAGGCCACCAATGGGGCTTCAATACAGAGAGAAGCTCCCACACCCGGAGGCGTCACAACAAACCCGTTCTAGAAATAATTTGTGAATGGAATTGGTAAATACAGTTATTCTTGATCTTCATACAATTTAAGGGCATTTCCAAATAGTCCTAAATATAATGCTTTATGCATCTGAAAAGGGTTGAAAATAACTCTGAAAAATCATCGTTTTTCCTCTACTCGGCATAGTTTGTACGTGCAGTATCTAGGTGTATTTTAAAGGCACAACAGTGAAGCCGCCGTATAATACTTCAATCGAACCGATTTACTTTTTGAAGTTTAATTACTATACTATTGTAACGAAAACCGAGCGGTCAGGCTTTGGTATTAACTATAAATATTGGAACCCTTAGTGTGTTGCTATAAGACTGGAATATATGAACTAGAGTTATAACTGGCGACTCTTCTTTGGTAACGTGGTTCTCTGGTATCGTGGTATTCGGATAGATCTACAGTTGGTTCTGTATAGGTTTTGTGGTACGTTGTGGTATTCTGATAGATCTTAGTTTGGTTCCGTTTAGGTTTTTGTAAGAATAACAGACTCGTCGAATAAAAATCAACTTGTATTTTATACGTGCAATAAATATCAGCAATTCGTAGACATAATAAATAACTTAAGTAACAGGATTCTAGTTTAACAAATAAATACCTTACTTTATTAGAATATCGTAAAGAAAATGGATAGCGGAACTATAATACATAAATACGGTATTACCTAGAAAGTTTACGAACAAGATAGTTTGGTAATCGGCAAATGGTAACGGAAATTCAATGTCAAAACTGATAACGTTTCTCTCGAGAAGTAATTCTCTAAATACAACTTTTTATGGAACTAACAAGCCCACATTATACGGAAATAGTCTGGTTATTACTTAGTCTGGTAAATGGTTTCGGTACATGTATATTTTAAATCGCTTGGAATTAGCGTGTGTTACTTGCCCAGGGTAAAGTCGTACTGAACCTTATCCTTTCTCTCCATCGTATTTATTTATACAAAATGGTTTACCATTTACCATTTCGGCTTACCATTTTTACCATTTTGGCTTACCATTTACCTAAATTACCAAACCCAGAGCCGACGTCATAACAAAAATAGGTTATGACGTCATTGGTGTACTTCATTTGAAGTAAACAATTCACAGCTGTTCCGATTGTAAAAAACAAAGGAAAGAATAATAAAAAGTTAACAATGTTTACACAAAGTTGTACAATAAATATATAATAGGAACAGTAAATTTACGGTAAGGTTTTAACAACATCATCACATAATTTTAGGGAAAACAAGTTCCATTTCAAGGGACCCCCCATTTCGTTTCACTATATATAAAAATATTAAATTTCGCGAACCATTTAGGTCACGGAAATTCCAAAATATGGCATCAGTAAGGAGAGTTGTACAAATAATGTGAATACACAGAACCCCCATCCAATTCATCTTTAACTAAAAGTATTCATCATTTTCTATTTTATATGTACTAACAATATTCCATTTTTCTATAATTTGGATTAAAATGTGCAAAAATCAGAGTTAGAATAGGTCGAATTCCCCAAATAAACATTCCCTGATTGGTTGAAGCACTGTGGCGTCGATGTAAAGCATAGCAAGCCTCGATGTAAAGCACACGCTTCACAGGAATAATTAAGGAGAGTTTTACAAATAATGTGAATACACAGACCCTCAATCCAGATTTATGTATTGCTAAAAATAATCAAGTGTTCATCATTTTCTGTTTTGATTCTGCTAACAACATTCTATTTTTTCTATAATTCCATTTGAAATATGTGAAACCCCGCAATGAAAATAGAATTAAGATAGCCTCAATGATGTAAAAGCAACCCAAAAAATTTCCGTTAATATGTTAACATCTTGAACTTCGACCCTGGGTTCAAAGGGTTAATAAACCGATTCACAAATAGAGATATCCTTTCGCTCAAGTGAAGTATACAGGCAACTTCGTTTACAGAAATATATACTAGTACACACGTTATCAGTAATATATTGTCATGCTTCTGCATATCCACGTTTTTTTTGTATGCTGAACTTCAGTCAAATTCAATTCTATTCAAACTTTATTACGTAAAGCAATCAGTGGCGGATCCAGAACTTTTCATAAAAGGGGGGGGGGGGGGGGGGCGCTGACTGACCTAAGAGGGGGCCCGCTCCAGTCATGCTTCAATGATTCCCTATATAATCAACCAAATTTTTCCCACGAAGGGGGGGCGGGCATGATAATGGGTACTGTTTGAGCGAACTGTCTAGTGTACTGCAAGATCGATGCAAATTGTGACGTCAGAGAGTGATCACGTGACATTATTATTTGTAAACAAAGCAGCTCCTCATGTAACACGTGTCTCAGTCTGAACTATACATTCAAAGTGCAATCAATCTTTCAATCGCTTAAATATAGCTAAATTTGGAAAATTTGAAAATGACTTGGGGAATGAAGATGTACCGGTAGTAAAGACCGAATATCAGTTTTGGTCTTATATATGTGTACAAATATATCACTGTTTCAGTGGCAATGGTAAATAGACACTGAAAAGTCTTTATAGTTTTGAATGTTTCTTCATCAGTTGACTTAAATTAGGTGGAGCCAGGAGGTGTGTTCTTATTTCCAACAGAGGAGCGCTCAACCTATATCAATTTGTGCATGAAGCAAATTGATAGTTGCTAGATACTGAATGATAATACCACAAGAAAGTTTTAACCTGTGAAAACTTAAAATACGATAAAAAAAACATGTCTTTTTCAGGACTTCTGATCCAACCATGTAGTATATGGCATTTTATTGAGATATGGTTAATTTTGGTCAATGGATGTTCATGAAGAACCTGCAGTACAAAGTATATCACTGGATTTAGCTCTTTGTCTAAGTGTATTATTAAAGTACTTTGCTTTGAGCTCAGTTCATTGTTATGCAATTCATTCTTTGTGAAATAAAGATTTGACAGACAACTCTCGTGTACAAGCATTTGTCAAAGTAGTATCACCTCTTTCTTCAATGTAAGTAATAGGGAGATAAAAAGCATATATCGATTTGAACCAAACATTATATGTCCTTTGACCAAATTTTATAAAAAGAACAAATTTACCCGACAATTCTTCTCCCGCTACTAGCAATATGATGCTAGGTTGTTTTAATACATCTGTACTGCCTACTGATGACTTGGTCCTGAGTGTAAATGGTCATTCGATTATGTTTAAAAAAAATTATAAGGCCTATCTGGCCTAATTGATTTCTAAAACTATGTTTCATTGTACATGTTCAACATTTTTCATTCAATTGTTTATTTCTAATAAATTTGTGTGAATTAACATTGTAACAGTAAATGTTAATTACTACACTTTCATACCACAACAAATACTGTATTTGTGGTACATGTATCACTTATATTTGTATCTATATAACAAACAAAAATGAAAAGAGAATAATTTTGCAATACCTTTTTGTATACTTTAACTTTTTAGATATTTAGACATATTAAGACTAATTAATTAGATGTTGATAATATCCACTTGACATGCCTGAAATTCTTTTAGATTACTTTTGGAGCAGTTTTGAGTCTTTGAAGCATGCTCAAAAAAGTTCTTTTGGTGAAATCATTTTCATATTTGTCAATTTATTTTTGCTTCGACCAGCTTTGGAGGAAATATTATCAAAGAATTGATAAAAATCAGCACAGAAGTTTACTTCCTAGCTCATCTAGCCCCTAGCATCTTGTCAGGCATTGTCATTACTAAAAACCAATAAATGTATTCTAATCTGAGGAACAATTCGACCTTTTAACATTTTTTTTTACTAATGATACTGACGATCCTCCACAAAGTAATATAAATAGAACCATACAAATAGTAAGCAAATACATATAAAAAAAGATGTGGTATGATTGCCAATGAGATAATTCTCCACAAGAGACCAAAATGACACAGAAATTAACAACTACAGGTTTTTTAGATAATGTGAATTTGCAAGATCTTGAATAAATGATATTAGCTGAGTTTCACAGGAGCGGGAGGATCGAAAACCATGTTGTAAGTAATATACTAGTAGTATTTTATTTTTTTCCAGATGTTTCATTATACTACTAGCTACAACATGTTCTAATAGTTTGCAGCAGATGCAAGTCAATGATATTGGGCGATAGTTTATAGGATCGTGTTTGTCGCCTTTTTTGAATGCTGGACATACACTTGCGTGACGCCAGTCGTCTGGGATCTTTCCAGAGTTCAGTGATGTTTGGAATATGATTGATAAGATGGGAGTGATAAATGATTTACAATCTTTTAAAAATTTTCCATGAATGAGATCAGGTCCAGCTGCTTTGTTGATATTGATATCATTTTTTTCTATGCCCTGTTGTTGTGTTAGAGTATCAGGCATCTGTTGATGTTTACTGACGCCCTTATCTGGTATTGGGTCATCTATTACAGATGTGAATGCTTTTTTGAACTGTTCATTTAAAATGTTAGCTTTTGCTTTTGAGTCAGATGTAAGTGCGCCCTTTTTTTTGGAGTGGTGGTATGTTAATGCTTTCAGACTTCTGTGTTTTTATATAACTGAACAATTTTTTTGGGAAGCTCTTTGATATGGTAGTAGGGTTGTCATCAACTGGTATACCACATATCATATTTTCAATATAATTCTAATAAGATGTTCTTTGTTGTTTTTGTATATCATGTTTTAATTTTTTGAGTTGGTCTTGTTTCCCTTTGCCTTTCAATTTGTACTTTTGATATTTTTTCTTGTACTTTTTCATTTGTCGTCTAATACTGTCCTTTATCCATGGTAAATTTTGCTGTTTCTCATCATTTTCGGTGGTATGTTCTCAGTGATAGTGTTTTGTAATTAGTTTTTAAATATTAACCAAAGTGTGTTTGTATCTGCACTATCTTTTTTATGTATGATCTTTTGATGTATTTCATCTATATCCTCTTTTATTTTTTGCCAGTTTGCATTTTTATATCTGTATACTTTACGTGGCTTGGTTTGGCATCTTTTTAATGTAAGTAAACATTCTATATATACAATATCATGGTCTGCCTTCCCTAATGGTGGCATGGTTTCAGTTTTTTCAATGATGGCGGGATAATTTGTTAACACAAGATCTAAAATTTTATCATTTCGAGTTGGTATGTTAAAAACTTGTGCTAATGAATGGTCATTTATTGTATCTAAAAGTTGTTGATGTTGTTTTGGATTTGCTTTTCCAGGGATGACGCTTGTTGTTTCCCAATTGATGTTTCCTAAATTAAAGTCTCCACCAATAATTATGGCTGACTTTGAGTTTGCGTTTATTCTGCTGTAATGATCTTTTGAAAAATATTCATAAGATGATGTTTTCGGATCTAACCAGGTTTCAGTACCTATTATAATATCAGGCTGTGTGGTATCGATCAAAATGTCTACTTCTGGTTTTTTGTTCTCAATAGACTGGAATGTAATTGTTCAAAGAGACCTAATACGGGACGTTCACTCCCGGTTTTTAATTTTCTTATAATCATTTAATAGAAGTGTTATAAACTGGCTGTTTCTGTTTTGGCACTGGTATAGATTCTCGGTCAGCTGTATTGGCCTCGAGACCCGTATAGTCCGGCCGATCGGTGAAAAAATTGCTCAAATAATGAGGAAAGCACCAATTTTTGCATGATGGTACATTTTTGTGTACTGAGCAATATTAGCTTTGGACCCACCCTCAAAATTCAATATTGCGGCTTATTTCAAGATGGCTGCCGTACGTTCTAAAATATTTTCCAGTATTACACAAACCACAGTGGATTTGATGCTGGAAGCACAAAAATCAACATATTTGAATGACTTGGTGTACTTGGTGATTTTGTTGTGATCTATCTTTGAAATACAAAATGGCCGCCTTAAAAAGGAGCAAATTTCCATTATTGAGAATTGATCTGAATATAAGCATTTTATTGATGTATAGTGTCATTTAGTATCTGTCCCAGTTCTGTCCTTTTTGATTTTGCCTTGCTTGTCATTTCATACACAAAGTAGTAGCTTTCATGAAAAGCTGCAGTAGTAGCTTTCATTAAAAGCTGCCCTATTTGTTGTCTTGTGTCACACATAAAAGCTGTTATTTAGGATTTATCTGCCTTAAGATATTATTCAGTGCTTATCTAATTCTTGGGTCGCAATATTTTGCAATTTGAGATATTAAACTGTGAATTGAGAATCATTTAAACACATATCAGTGAAATGGCAGGAATTGAGGACAACAAGGACAAGAACATTGAAATGGCAGAAACTGAATCACTGGGGGATATGGAGAAACCCACAGTTGAAGACGATTTAACAGAGGACAGCTCAGAAATGACTATTAAACAATTGTACCAAGAATTTTTAGCAGATAGTAAATCTAATGCTGAAAGAACAGCTGAGATTACCGCAATATAAAACAGAGCGAATCATTGCGAATTGATAAGATATGTGTTGGTCTCATTACGTTTCAAGCTGAACAGAAGGAGGCAATGCATATTAATAACGAACAGAGGAGAGCAATATTTCAGCAACTTCAGCAGTCTGAAGACAGGATAGACCATAAGGCTAGTAATAATTGCTTGGCGGAATTTATGGACAGACCAATAACATACTTAATGCTGTGGTGAGACGAATAGACAATCTAACAACAACTGAGGAAGTAGACACAGTTCTATTTAAAAGTGCATTTCAACAGCAGGGTACTTCCAACAACTGGCATCTGTTGTAAATGAATTAGTGGACAATCGAAATAAAGAAGTTAAAATTCCTGCAATGAACACATCATCTAAGCCAAAATTTGACCTTATCAAGTACAACGCAAGTTTACCAAAAGTACACAACAAAATCCATGCCTTGGGTCTTTCCCCAATTATAGTTCGCATGAACCAGCAACCACGCCAACTCTGTTGAAGGTGTCTTCTTCTTAAGTCAAAAGTCATATGTCAGGGCCTTGGCCCTGCATGAGACAGTTCAAATTATTTAACAATAATCTCCAATTACAAAATGAATTATGAACATACTAAAAACCTCTAGTACTTATCAAGGATACCAGCAAAATGCTTATGTGTCGTCTTACGCACACTTACCATCTACTATGAGTCAATAATATCTGGTTCAGAGCAGCACACCATTACAGAAACAATTTGCTGCAAGAGGATTCTATCAAGTTTCTCCAAGTCTGAATGCAGTGCCTACTTACGGTATCATCCCCGTCGAGTCAATGGCAAATCCCACATTTATCACTCCAATTATGACAACCTCGTCAGCTCCTGTAACTCTAACAGGCTTCCTATAACAGCAAGCTGACTCCACTGACCGATTCAGGAAAGGGCAGAGGAAACCAAAAGAGTGTGGCAACACCTCTTCTTCAGACTCCTCATTGGAGAGAGAATATACCCGATGTCAAGGAAATCTTGGTGCAAGGGACCGGAGCCGAAGCCCACAGCTCCCAAAAATGCAAAAAAAAACTCAATTGGAGAGGATCCATGACTTGGGAGGCGTTCATTTACTAATTTGAACGAATTGCCGGTAGATGCCAATGGGAAAACAGACAAATGTGTGTAGGCCCAATATTGCAGGCCGGTATTGGCTTTGAGTACACTCGCACAGATGATGATTCTAAGGCCTAAAAAAAACCATTCATTTGGAGCAGCGCTTCAGCAAGAAAAATGATCAAAACAGATTGGAACCGAAGCATTCCGTCGAGAATGTACAAACAAAGATTCTTCAAGGCATGTAATAAAGAGGAACCCAGAAAACGTTTAATCAACTAAAAACCTCAATAGAAAACCAGATGCCGATATATGGATCAAAAAGTGCCAATTATAACCATCGACAAGTCTACTTTGCTGATGGCGCACTATCACCGACCGATAAAGGAAATACGAGCAGACCTTTGGATAATGAGGGGTATAACCTCACACAAATTGTCACAAAACTAGCTGATTCTATGCTTTCAACCAATCAGCATAACCGTGGATTGGCCGATTAGTATAACCTGGTTCTTCTGATCAAATAATCATGGAAGATCACCTGATCAATTTCCACGTGGAAGATCTCCTGAGCAATACATTCGCGGTAGATCGCCTGATAGAAACACTCCCAAGCTTAATGCATATCGATCAGCAACACCCCCACTAAGCTAGAGATCATATAGTCCCTACAGACAACGGTTAGCATCTCCACGGGCAAACTCCAGAAATCCCGGTTATTTCAGACAACAATCACCTTCACAAGGATACGGAGCAAATCAAAGTGCAACCCCAACAATGGAGTCTTTAAACAGCAAAGGGTCGGGTCAGTAGGCCAACGCACGATTCCAAAGTCTATTGGCCATGAAACATCACCTCATCACAAAAGAGAACAGAGACCCACGCCCTCGTCCGATATTGTCATCAAACAAACCATTTGAAAGAGCTTAGCAGTACGATGTACTATACATGACAAGAATGTGAGCATGATTGTGGACAATGCTGCAATGATAACATTAGTAAATGAGAATTTAATTCCGGCAGAAAATGGAGATTTGGAGAACGTAACGCTACGTGGTTTGGGTTACCAGCTTGTTATTGGGAAGATTATAAAGAACACTTCTCGACATTAATAAAGTAAACATACAGTGGGATGTGTGAAAAGAGTCATTAACAGACGATGTTATACTTAGGCTAGATATTTTGGACACACTGAGCGCAGTGATAAACCTGAGTACTCCCACAATTACCATCAACAATAAAGTGATAAATGCGGCATTTGTTAACGGTGGAAACGAGATTTCAATTCAGCAAATTTGCATAAAACGAACCATCAAAGTTCCACCAAACTCAGAAATGACTGTTACCATTAAAACTAATAATAGTGCTGACAAGGAGTGCATTTTAGGACCATGCTCGCTGAATAGTTGCGAATTGGTTTCGCACATAGTTGAAAAAGGAAATAGTTGCCCCTTAACCATTTTAAATGATGATAATCGCCTATTCCGCCTGAAGGAAGGTACACCTATTGATTACATAGAATAATTTGACGATGTAGTGGGTACGGCAGATGAAAACGCGATAAGCGACGTAACACAAGGTGCCCTCGTCACTGGCTCAAAGTTCAGATGAGTTACCTACTATTCCACCACATTTAACCGACATATATTAACGTTCAATCGACTCGTTTCAACCTATTTCATTCCAACTATTAAAACTGAAAGCATTTAAAGAATAACATGTAACATATTGATTAACATTTTGTATTTCACTATTTGTTTTTGTATATGCAGCCTTATTTGCAAATGAATGTGTAATAGAAATCACCAAATATTTTTTTTTATATTTTAATTGATAACAAATTCAAGAACATGAAATCCATTTTTGAAGAATCATTCCTTTAATTTCCTAAATTATATAGAATACCTTTAGGACAATCTTGATATTAATACCGTTTTTCCGCTATCTTGAAAATGGCAGCCATATTGGATTTTTCAGAGTGGGTTCATAGCTGAAATCAAAGGGTATATAACCAAGAACTAATATGCAAAGTTTCATGCTTTCCTCATCAAGTGAGCAATTCTGCTCTATATCTGCACCATTCGGCTGGACTATAACCTATACCAGTGCCAATATAGATTCTCGGTCAACTGTATTGGCCCTCAAACCTTGAATCTATACCAGTGTCAATACAGAAACAGCCAGTTAATAACACTATAATATCGTGCTTCAAATGCTTGATATACTGGACTTGATCCTGAAGGGAATTTCGAAAAAAGAATATCACTCTTCAGTTAAAAAAAGCAGAAGTCGGTTTCACCACAAAACCTTACGACTAAGATTGGTCTTAAGTCATGAACAAATCCATGAAATCAGTATACTTACGATCAAACTTATTCATAAGTTTTTTGGTGAAATCGACTCCAGGTGTTCACTTTTCTCACTTAAAAGAGGGTGCAAATATTCAATACGAAAAAGACGGTGTAGCAATGAAACCGAATGAAAGGGAAATCATCCAAATACAAATCTAGAACCAATGTAAAACAATTTTTAAGATTTCCTTAATATTTCTGTCGTCATTTTCCAAAATCACTTTTTGATTAAAAGATATGTATTTCAGACGGAAATGTTTCATAAACAATCCATTTAGAATCAAATAATGAAGATTTTAACAACTATTATATATATATATATATATAGGTTACTACTGTACGGCTTCAGGAATGACGAATAGCCAAACCCAAATCGCATAGCAAACAATTATATAAGCCCCCGAAATGACAAAATTTGGGAAATTATCAAACAAGAAAATTAGCGGCCCGATTAACTCACAAATATGATATACAACAACAAAAAACTTACCACTTAACGCAAAGTTTCGAACGGGATTTGTTTACCTCGAACAGTTGCGTTGAGGTACAATGAATGAACCAAACATCCCAATCATACAATACATGCATGCACTGTTAATTTTTTCTTGATCAAGGATGACCTGAATGGCATTTACATAGATAGAATAAGGGCCTAACATAAGGACAAGAGAAATTCAAAGGGATAACATTAAAATACCTTGGTATAGGACAATAGGGTGGTAAAGTGTAAAGAATAACTAAGAAAAATTGAATAATTGGGTATCGATGGCAATTTTGAACCCCTCTAATTGGAGAATACATAATCCCTCATCCAGACACTCATTGTGTGCATCATTACACACATTTCAGAGGTTCAATTAGTGGACATTAAAAATACAGTTTGTCTCTGACATAAAAATCGAGAGAGGGAGAGAGTGAAATCACTTAAGTTGGGATAAAAAGCTTTGGTTATCTCTCTTTGAACAAGTAAATTTAAGAATAGGACAAACGAAGAAGGCCCACTTTCTCCTGAATTCCTTTTTTCCCCCAAAAAGGCTGACATCTGAAAATAATATGCAAAGATTTTACATACAGACACAAATACAGGTATCTACAAAAGCAAAATATTTTTTTTAGCTTTTCACATACAACTGTTGAAGACAATGTTGACACAATACTTAAACCGATATGGGTTTCAAAATAGGAATATTAACGACGAGGGTTATCTCTACTAGACCCTGTGTAGATTTAAGATTGATTAGTTTTTCAAAAAAACATATATTTATGAATATTGAACAATGGTACTGATCAACTTGGTCAATGTCTAACTACAACAAAAAATAAACTGTTATAAAACATGACATCATCTATCTACTATGTTAGATACGATGCGAACATATAAAGGTCGACCTCTGATGAGGGGTTACCTGAGAATATTCCAGAAAAAAACCCGAAACATTGTAAAATAAGTTCTAAAGATTTTAAGCAATTAAAAGTACGTAGCGTTAGGTCAGAAATACTGATGCCATACCATGAGTAAGTGGGTTTATGGCCATTTGATTAAAACTGAGTGAATTTCTCATGACTTTTATACAGTGTCATGAACTTTTTTGGATTCGAGCGTCACTAATGAGTCTTTTGTAGACAAAACGCGCGTCTGGCGTAAGAGCTAAATGTAATCCTGGTATCTATGATGAGTTTGATTATGATCTATTCAGATGTACCTATCGGTAGTTCGTCAATAACCAACAATATCAAACCAATTGTGTGGAACATTTGCATAGTATAATTGCAGTCTAAGATATATTAATGATTAAAAAAAAATCCCTAGGCAATATATAATGCAAAACACATGTTTACTTTTTCGGATTCGAGCGTCACTCATGTCGCCGATGAGTCTTTATAGACGGAACGCGCGTCTGTCTCAATATAAAATTAAATCCTGGTATCTATGATGAGTTCATTTACATCGAAATGTTATTTAAAATCTTAACCAAATAATGATATTGTCAACCTCTTATTTTGCTTTCTGATCCGAAATGTTTTGGAGATTTCCGTTTCCGAAGCGATTGTTTGATTCAGTTTTATTCAGAGGGTATACATTTTTTCATATGCAACTCCTTCTACATCCCTTTCTCAAGGCGTTGCAAGACTGTATGCAATTACATCCGTAGATTATATCACATACTCCTGAAGGATATAACCATGTGTCAAATTGTATGCATCTTGCAAACTAAAATATGCACAAATATGTGTATGGAGGCTTGTTTCGGAATATATATCCAATAGTAAATGTTTGCATACAATTCATGCCATCAAATATATGTTGTAGGAGCTGTGATAGATCAATTGTATCGCGCGTGTTTAAAAAAATTAATCACCAAATGAAAAGATATTGTCTTTGAACGTTACTAAGAAGCTCTTTACTGGATAAACCCTCGTCAGATGGTATGCATATTTATATAAATTTGAATCCGTAATGATATCTTGCTTATGTCGCATACATGTAATGTCGCCATTAATGGTTAATTGTAGGGAAACAAGTAGGTGCTTAGTACACTGTTCTACCTCTATAGTGCAAACAAAACTATAGCCGTGGTCATCTTTAAGGTTATTAAGGTTTCAAAATAACCAGCTTTTCATAACACTAGTATATATTGATAGGGAATTATTTAAGGAAACAAAAAAGGAAAAAAACAATATGGGCTTGTTTTCGAGATATTAGCCATTGAAATTTTGGCGGGAAAATGTTCTCTCTTGATTTTACATAGCTTTATAATTGACAAGTTTAAGAGCTCAAAAACTATTTAAAAAATAACAAAGACTTTGACAGATGGTTTATAATTATACATGTACAAAATTTATAAAAAGAAAAATGGGGCAAATTTTTAAAGGCATTCAAATGGATAAAACCAGAGGATTCCGAAAATTAGACAAAAATTTCAAAACATGACAATCGGACATCCTTAAGTAATCTTCCACCGAAAATTACTGCAGTGGAAGTTTATCCTGCTGCAGTTATACCTGCTGCTCATTCGATAACAAACTAGTAATAAGAAAAGTATCACGGGCTATATTCCAATTATCGTTAACAATGAAGTATTTTTCAAACAATCCTTGAATGTTCCTTCCTTCCCGGTCCATAATCTGAACAACTTTTTGTGATTCGCTTTGAAACACTTTCGTGTTGTTTTCTATATAATAAGCCTTGATTCTGTGACTATAAAATGATATCAATTGATGACGTATGCATATTATGATTTCTCTATACTTCAATCTGTTTTACGCTCTCCGATCTCCTTTTACATTTAAACGTCACATGATGACGTTAGAAATATATGCACCGTGGGGACCAGTTCAACAAAGTTTAAGGTGGTATGGGAGTCTAAATTGAAAATGATAGAATTTGTTCATACCTTTGCAAAACGTAGTATATATTGATATATGTTCAAAAATAAAATCAAAATGATAGGTCTCGCGTTTTTTCTCAAGCTACAGGTTGTGACATAATAACACATTTTGTATGGATTATACAGGAAAAAGCATTATTATGTGATTAGATGCTAAACTAAATGATAGAATTGTAAAATAGAATACGAGAAGAAAGAGTTCGTGTTGTTTATTCTTTAGTTTTCTATGTTATGTCATGTGTACTATTGTTTGTCTGTCTGTCCTTTTTATTTTTAGCCATGGCGTTGTTAGTTTATTTTCGATTTATGAGTCTGACTGTCCCTCTGGTATCTTTCGTCCCTCTTTTAGAAAATGCTTTGAGAATAACAGACATTATTATGTATATCTCCGAGTCTGCGCTAAGTATAGATATATATCGAGAATTTTATCACGGTGTTGTTTACAAAGCGAAAGAAGCACGTCATATTAAAATAGTTAATATATGTACCATTCAGAAGGATGCATTAAGGTGAAAACTATGGACGCCTGAAAGATAGTTCTTCATCATCTGCATAAATACAAACGAAATATGTGATTGGTTCGTAAATTTATCATCCAGATGTTAACCATTTTCAAAGTTACTCAATTTATTTTTCGTATATTTAAAAAATATACACAGAATTAACTAATTCAGGGAGAAAATATCTACAAAACACATAGCTAAATTTGAATGCTTTAAAGGGGCATTAATGACTGTGTTCATATAACTGTATTTAGTACATTGTAACATATACGGTATAAACTATTTCTGAAATCTGATACATTTTTGCTGCATTATGTACGCGGTCATTTCTTGTATTCATATCACTCATTTTTTTTACCAAGTTCATGCGTCCAAGCGCTTGTCTTGAGTTCCCGTCAAAGTCAAATATTTGAAAGCCATGGATAAACAGGACAAGAAACCTAAAGACGTCATTGAAAGGTCTCGATAATATAAAAAAATCATTTCGAATAATTGTAGAAAGAATTTCACATATAATTAGGGATAATGCGGTACTCTTTTCTTGACGTGATATGTTTTGTCTCTTTATCGGTACTGCTTTTTTGAGGTTATAATGTGCTCATGTAATAGTGCTGAAAAAAGTGGTCAATGTATATAATTAGAGATACTTGAAACGGACAATAACATTGGAAAATCAGATAAATGTGCAAATTTCAGTACTTTTGATCTAAATACAGCTTTGTGGTCTCTAAGTGCTATAAAAGAGTCGCGTTCATATTTGAAAGATATGAAACTAGTGCATTGAAGAGCTGTATCACTGTATCTTTGTGTCTTCCATCACGGGCCGTACTCGTCGTTTATTATCCTTACACTGAATTGACAGTTAGACTATATTTTATTCTCCTTAAAAAAATACTGTCAATAACTGTTACTCTGAAGATAATCAGCAATGTATGACAGTAAAATGTCTCCTGTTTTGTCATGTCCGTTCTGTAAGGCCACACGTAATAGTAATGCAAGATATTCCTCATCAATCTCCCACTGAACGACATTAGCATTGTGTTTCAGTAACATTTCCACTGTGTTATCTTGTCCTTCAATACAGGCCACATACAATAAAAATTCTCCATCAATGTCATGCGAAAGGAATTTCGAATTGTTTTGGAGTAGAAATTCTAATGTTTCTGTATGCCCTTCTTCGCAGGCCACTAACAATGGAGAATCACCATCACTGTAACACTCAGAGACGTCAGCATCGTTCTGTAGTAACAGTTTTACTATATCTGTACGTCCTCTTTGACAGGCCACATACAGTGGTGAATCTTTATAGATGTTACATTGAGAGACATCAGCATTATTCTCCAGTAACAGTTCTACTATATCTTTATGGCCTCTATCACAGGCAAGAAACAATGGGGACTCTTCCTCATCATTACATAAAATGACATCAGCATTGTTCATAAGTAATAGTTTCACTATATCTGTGTGTCCTCCCTTACAGGCCACACCAAGTGGAGACTCTCTATAACAGTTACACTGATTTACATCAGCCTTCCCCTGCAGTAGTTGTCTTACAATATCTGTATGTCCTCTTTTACATGCCACAAACAATGAAGACTCTAGAACCACATTACACCGGGAAACTTCTGCATTGTTTTTTAATAACAGCTGAACTACATCTAAATGTCCTCTCTCAGATGCCATATATAAAGCTGACCTACCTTTTCTACTTCCGTATGAATCGCACTTATTTACATCACAGTTAATTTCAACAATAAGAAACTGTACAATTTCAATGTAGCCACCTGCTGCTGATTCAATTAAAGGTGTTGTACTTAAGGTTGACATTAACCTATATATTTGTTATTCATCGTCTCTCGATATTACGCCTACTACTACCTCAAGCTTATTAAGTAATGCTTTTGCATCATCATTCCGCCCAAAAAAACTTATAAACTTCTCGATGAATGACTTGAATATTAACTGTGAATTATGAAATGTACTTGTAATGACATGCTGTTTTAAGTCATATAATAATCGTTCAAAATATTTTTCTTCTTGGTCTTTGGATATTGCTATCAAGTCATCTTTTGTTTGAACTTCCGTTACAGATTTGAAAATAAAATGACCCCTTATAAATACAGAAGAGGTATATTTGATAAAAAAAATCGGTAAGTTGCTGCCCACATATAATAGCTGCCATTTTATAGATTTTGTCATGTATCATTGTGTACTTTGTACCTTTTTGTTTTAAATAGGTTCCATTTAAGGTTCTGAAACAGTCTTTTAAATAATTTCTTGACATTTCTTTCGTTAAGTCTATATCAAACTCATTAACTATATATTCAAGTTTTGCTCTCTTCGTCTCTGGAGCTGATGTTAATTTTAGCCAATCTGTTCTGAATCCATCATCAAATACGATACACAGAACAATAGCACAGAATTGCAATTTGCTTTCGGAAATTATGCAGTGTATGTTCCTTTCAATAATATCTACAGGATCTGTAAAAAGTTTCTTGACTTCTTGTAATGTTTTATTTTTTGACATTTTACAGATTAAGGGGAAAAGTCAACATCCCCCACCAATGGCATTAGCGTGTCAATAATATTATCCGGAAGGTATTTTTGCATAATGAACATTCTTTCTTTCGGTAGCAAACATAAATCTGATGATAATATATTGCATTCTTTTTTGGTCAGTAATGTAATACGTTGAAACTGTGATTCTTTGTATATATGTAGTGTACAGGAAACCAGTAGTTTTTGACCTGAAATTCTGAGGGATTTGTATTCAATATTTTATTTTTTTCATTTGCAAATAATTTTTCCAAATTTTCGGAATAATCTCTCCAGATCTGTAAAGTGAGTTTGCTGATTATTTCCTTTCCGCAAATGTCATCTACAACAAACACTTGTGGTTTATTTGTTTTATAATAGTTTGTTATATCTGATGGTCCTGTGAAAACAGGTATTATCTCATATCCATACTTGTTACGTAAGTGTAAGGCAATATGGTGTATGTTTGAAGATTTACCACAACTCCCTGTAACAACTATACATGCTCTGGTTTCAACAAACGTATTTTTGTCTTGCTCCCAGTCTGATTTTTTTTGTTCATGTTGTACTGCAAATAAAAAAATGACAACCACTGTTTTCATCATCAATCAAGGAATTAGAAAGAGGTTTATTTATTGCAAAGGTTAACACATAATTATTGAACACGTAACATTTAAACGAAGCTTAAATCATGATTGTATCTAAATGCAAATAAGTTACTCTGGATATTGTCTTTCGATCATAAACTTTTTTATGTTAAAGTTTGGTAATGAAAGCTCTGGATTTCTAAAGATAAATCAGGTACAAATTTAATTCAATATATAGATTTGCAGTCAACGGGGAATTTGTAACTGAATTTATCCCTTATACTGATTTTATAGCCCTTATATTGTGCTGAAACACCACTCTCTTCGGAAGGTTTGGACGCCAACAACAATGTTTTACCTCTTAATAGTATATATGTACCTGTCCGAAGTCATTTGAGCTTATACATTAGCGCAATTCGGCGTATCATTTCGAAATGGCATATCATAATGAATTTGCTGTTCTCACTCAAAACTTATTTAACTGTCATACTTGAACCTGATATCTGGAACAATTATGATTAATATTAATCCACTATCAAAACCCGATGAACCTTTCTGATTCTTCTTTTTTGTACACGCATAAGACAGAAGAATTTATAAGATAACTAATCATCAGATGTAATATAAAGCCAAACATATAAATGATGATTGTATTTAAATATATTTGATCGATGTATATCAGTTTGGATTATTCCTGAAAATAAATAATCTATAATTAACAGGTAGCATTCATATAAATTTCTTGTTACAATTACGAGGAAAGTTTATACAAATCATACCTCTAATATAGTTTGGAATATGATCTTTTTCTTGTTTTTTCAATTCATTCTGCAATAAGTCTGAAATTCAAACAAGTACTTATTCGTTATACACCTCCATCAAGTTTATATGTAGTTTTGTATGCAAATCAAACTCGTCAATTAGAACAGGCTTTTCGTCTTCAAAAGACTCATTAGTGGCACTTGAAAAAGAAGCAAAAATGTCAAATATAGTACGAATGTGAAGAGCAATGTCCCTCTTGTATCTTTCGCCCCTCTTTAACCATACATATAATAATTCAGTTTCAATACTTTGTTTGTCTGGCCTTGTTAAAAGAAGCTGGTGATTTATTCATATTATAGTTCATGAAACTATATTAGTTTGTTACAAAATATTCAATAACATGGTACAGGAGAATTCGAACAATATTGGTTGCAAGCAGTGCATGAAAACACTTTTTAAATGACCTTTAATATGTTTTCATTTCGATAGTTAACAAATAAGTAGGTGAAGCCGGTGAAAGCAATGATCAACAATTAAATCTATACATTTAAGTAGTGTATTTAGATATTGAGGCACAAACGAGCTTGTAACTCCCCGGGCTTATGCATCATATCAGATATTTGGTCAAATTTAGTGTTTTGACGTGTCTCGTGAATTTACATCTACAGGCACGGACATGCATTATCTAGATGCTTTAACAATTACCATTAATATAAAAGAGATACCTGATTTAGTTTCAAGGCTAATAACTTCACTACTATTCAGTCGTTCATAAAATTTATCTATTTTTTTTTTTACTTTTGCCAATAAGCCTCTCTAGATTGTCTCCCTTTATTTTTATTATTTCTTCTAGATTTGATGTTGGCTGTTTAAGTTCCTTCTTTTCTTGAACATCATTGTCAATATATATTGAAATTTGCTCCAACTCATCTTGAAGATTCGAAACCTTCCTTTCGAGTTGCCTTTGAGAGACAATATTTGTGCCATTGAATTATCCAGCATCTTTGTTTCAGTATCCTTTAAACTTACAATAGAAGCTTGTGAATTATCAAGACCTTTAATGGCCTGAAAAATAAAGATAATGTGAAACTGACAAATGACTGAATTGGGCCATTAAATTCAAAGTATTCCTTAATATCATATTTTGGCAGGCTTATGAGCTTACTTGTATATATATTTTTTTCTATTTTTGTTTCTATAACCATAAAAAAATAAGGACTTTTTTCTGGGTTTTATTCTTACTCCATGGATTAATTTCGAAATTATTTGATTTACCGCGTGTATACTGAATATACTGCAATGAATGCATGTTCCAAAAAAGACATAGATAAATTTTACCTCAAAGCAGATATTGTTTCTAGAAAGATTTATTTAAACATATAATCCATACTAATGTCAGTGCACTATTTGAAAATATTGTTATAAAAACATTATCAAAGACTTTATCAGTTCTGAGAAGATTGATATTTGCAATGAAACATGCAGGTTCGATAGAAGGGGCTTCGGTTGAGTGTGTTTTTTTTTTATCAAGAAAAACATTTTGTTTAAGAAGGACTGTTTTGCCGTTCGTCATCGTGAAACCACTATGTAAATTGTAATTGAGTAAGTAAGTAAGTTAAATTTAGAATTTTAATGTATGAGTCGTCAAGATGTAGTGTTTGAAATGAACATGAGGTTACTAACCTCTTACAAAGTATATAGTGGCTATAGAGCCCACCCCATTTTTCTCATAACATTCGTATTCATGTCGTTTATTTCTTTCTTGGCACTTTTACACGGTAAAGGTAAATCATCGGATCTTGACCATTATAGAGTTTAAATGTCGCTGCAAAAGAACTTGTGTATAGTTTGATTAAAAGGATGGCACTGTTGCAATCCTTTTCTGTTTATTAATCTCTTTAAAACTTTGTTTTGTTTCTCCTTTGAATATTTATGAATACCGAGATTGTCGTTTCTTGTTTTAAAATGACCACAACACTTTAAAATTTGACAAGGAAATTGGTCTTTGTTGTAGGCATGGTTGAATTGTATGTCACTTTTTTTTTTATTGGAAAATGTTTCATTTAAGGTAGCACAATGCAAAGATTTTAACCCTCCAATTCCCCAGTTTTAAAATGCTGTAACTTTCGTTATAATGCTTGAAAATTTATAATAAAGGTATCCATGGATAGCTAACACAGACTACTCTTTCAAATTAATGCAATGTTAGTATTATACAACAATTATGTAATCAATTATAATGATAACTGTGTCTACAAAATTTTACAACAAATTTCCACATTCAATTGAAATTAGCTTCTTCATGGATCCTCCTAGAGGGTTGATTTTATTATATGTTGTTCCTTGAGTCATTATCTACAAAAGGTTGTCTCAGATTTTGGATAGAATGTATAGATCAAATGTTACACCTAATCATACATTATCTACTCTTTTGTGGTAAGGATGTTTACACTAATTACAAATTTATGAGAGAATGGAATACGATAGCGATAATTTGAGACACCCTTTTGAAGCTCCTGCTGTGCTAATTAAGATAACGTTCAAATTTCTTGTGTAGCTATAAAGAATAAAGAGCTAAATTCATTATAGTGAACTGACCACGATTTTGCAACTAATTGTATAATAATTGATTACATAATGATTGCATAACAAAAATATTGCATTCATTTAAAAGATTATTCTTTTATCTATCTACATATACCTCTTTTATTAATTTATATGCAATTTTAAGAAAGTTACAGCGTTTTAAAGGTTGGGGATTGGAAGTAAATAAATCTTTGTATTGTGCTACCTTAAAGAAAGATACAGCTGTTACAGGAAAGGTAACATCTTGAATATCAACAAAAAACCAACTTTATTTCAATCATAGGTGAAGTTCTTTCGGGTGTGCGGGTCTCTAACAGTTGAAGGTTCGCACTATATCTTTGAGTATCGCCCGTAATTATAGTAACCAGGTTGTGATCCAGAAACACCAGAAATTACAGTTTGTGTGATATAGTGATTATCAAAAAAGTCCTGAGTATTCCAGTTTCTTGAGAAAAAAAACTAATAATTTAAAATTTGTGTAAATTTAATATTAATGAACAGTCAAGTTGTCGAGAACAGCATTACGCTACCCTTTTTGCCAAGTAGTTTTAGAGATGAATATTTTTTAAAGAGAAAAACTACACAGGGGGTTATTATATAGAACAACTACATATTGTTCTTCCATATTCAGCGCACCATTGTCTCAATCACAGGCTTATAACTTAGAACTTGGACTAGTTCTATTGATAATAAAAATTTATCTGAAAGACATCAAATTTTGAGTAAACATATATTAGACCGCGGTGGCTTTTCCTCGTTTGAATGGTTTTAAACTTGTAATTTTTGGGGCCCTTTAAAGCTTGTTTTCGATGTGAGCCAAAGCTTCGTGTTGAAGACCTCTCTTCGACCCATAATGGTTTATTTTTATAAATTGTGACTTGGACGGAGAGTTGTCTCATTGGAACTCATACTCCACTCCAAAAAAAAAGTTGAGGATAACGATATAAATATATGACTGACACCAAATGCAGATAGAGCGAGAAGCTTTCAAGATTTGCTCATTTGTTTTAAAAAATTAATAGCTAAGTATTGTTACCTGTTCTAAAGTATTCCACATTCCAACAAAGTCTACATTGGATATTGAACCATCTTTGGAATGTGACACTAGAACATTTTTATAATATTTCAAGCATGTAATGTTGGCTCCATCACTTTTGTCATAAGGATTATGTAGCTCGTCAAATCCATTTACAGGAGCTACAACAAGTGGAGGTAAGTTACACAGTGACCACACAATCAAGTTAAGTCCAAATCAGCTGAAGTTACTATTGGTGTCCCTGCAATAGAAATATGCTGTAGAAGCATTAACTTTCGTGGGGTTAAAATTTCGTGGTTTTGTCTCTCTGTAAGATTTAATGGGGATCTAATTTCATGAAATTCCTTAAATCTAAGAGGTCTTATATGGAGATTAAATTTTCGTGAGGGTTTCAATGTCGTTGATATATTATTTCCACGAAATAAACGAAATTAAATCCTCTACGAAAATTTCTGCGTTTAAAGTATAACAATTTAGGACATTTCATGTTATGATTGCATTATTTCATAATTATAAAGAAGTAATTTGTTTATAAAAGTGACTACCATCATCCATGTATACAAATCTACACCAATCAACAATCAACACAGTAATGCAATGTGTAGCGCCCTGTATTGACTCTCTGATTGTTGTAAGACATTGTGCACATTCCTTCAGTTATTGAGATCTTTCAATAAAACATGGGTTCATCAAAATCTTCGTACATTTGGTGAAAAAGAGTTTAGAAGTTATGAGATTGAAAACATTATCAGCATTATTTCCTTGAAAAGAAGGCAACTGGTTTAGCATCATGTCATGGCATCACATATTGTTTTAACTCGCGACTCCACATTGATAAATCGCAAAACCTTTCGAAATCTTTTGTCCTCTATGTTCTTTAACTTAGTACTTGATTTCGCCTTTTTTAATTTTTTTTATTTTCGTCATGATGACTGAATTTTCCTTTGTAGACGAAACACCCGTTATCCTGGTACTTTGAATAAATTTATTTTCGTTGATTAAGGAAAACATTATGATTGCGTGAATATTTGATTTCGAGGTTTTGTACTTGTTTGGCTTATAAATATTTTGATATGAGCGTCACTGATGAGTCTTATGTAGACGAAACGCGCGTCTGGCGTACTAAATTACAATCCTGGTACCTTTGATAACTATTTTGCCAATGTAAGTATATTATTATATATGATATATTATTGATTTTGTACTTTGTCATGTGTTAATTGAACATCCAAGTTCGTGACTATCCTATATCCACGAAATCTACAAAAATTCAAATATTCCTGATAAAAACCAACTAAGAAAAGCGCCTCGTACGGACAAAGTTAAATAAATGTCCATTTATTAGCACTTGGTCAAAACCACAACAGGTGGACTGTTAGGTTTTTTAGGGTACTATCAGCTCAGTAGTAAATGGTGTAGCACTGACATGCTTTATACCTACTTCAAAATATCCGGTTGATAAATTCTTAAGAGACCTAGTCTCTATCTACCTAAAAAAAGGTGACTATAAATATGCATTTGGCTATTCTTTGGCAAAGTTGACCATCGATGAATTTGGCTATTTTTTAAGCTTTTTTGTCATATACCTCTTTAACTGTTGTGGTACTTATACATCCTCGGATTTCAAATGTTTGGCTTGAAGTGTTCCTAATGAAAGTGAATCCAGAAAAGCGCTTTGGGCGCATTCAATTATTTAACGTGTTGTCTTCAATTTCTTGTATTATTTTTAAAGTATTTTGCATCACTTGCTTTTATATGTTTAGGTTTGAAGATCTTGATGACGGTCAATCGAGAGAAAACTCTCAGGAAAAATGAAATTAATAAGGTATTATTTTCATTTAAAACAATCTCTTTCGTTAAAAAAAGGATAAAAGAAAATTTGAATACATTGTTTTTAAATATTTATGACTATGCCCATTACACAGGAGGAGTACGTCGAATTACATTACGCTCTCATATTTAAAATCGGCATATGCATAAAAGAATCAAAATAGTACGCTTTATTATAATTTTCTAATCATAAGAATTGCTAGAAAGTATATCCGACGCGTGGTTGAAATGTATACAGAAGCCCGCTACAATTACAGGTGAATTGAAAGCCATCGTTTATAAAACTGTAAAACCACGTGATAGAGAACTCGTTTTCACTTCGGAACTTACCTGTTGGAGGATAAAGAATATCCCATTGTCCTTGATAGAGAACACGTTTTATACCAGGAGGTGGATGTAGCAGCTGTTTGAGTGTAGCTTTGTTCCCTGTGATATATAAATCAGCCGATAAGTCTGGGTGTAGTTTATCAAAGAATGTTGTAAGTGCTCTAATGGCTACGCTGTAGTTTAGATACACAATACGTAGAAAGTTCTCTTCCTCTTTTGATACCATCCTGTTCATTACTAAAATTATTGTAAAGTTTTATTTGACAGGGTATTGAAGGTTATATACAGAATAAAGGGAACAGTGAAGGCAAACATTAAGGTTAATAAAAGAAAAGAAATTATGATCCCGAATGACTAAAGCATCTAATTTTTAAGACTGTATTTGATGAGAAACCAAAACAAAAATATTTTTTTCTCATTTCCGTCTGTTTGGGAAAATTATGAATATGAATATGCAAAGGAACTATCAATGCTTTAATGAAGTATGTTACGAGTGTATATGCGCAAGTTTCAATCCAAAAAAAAAACATTTCAAAATTATTTATATCTTCACTACTAAATGTGGTAATGCCATCGAGTGCCGACTGATGTATATATTTTATTTACAATGATCATTTGCCTTAAACATTTAAGTTTTGAGTAGAAACGAGCTAGGTTCGTTAATATAGGATCGTAAACGACTGTGTTTGCCATTGTCCTGGTGATGGCCGGTAGTCCTCTTCTGTTTCTTGAGAACCGTCATTAACATAAAATTACCATCCTAGTATAGCTAATGATCCTGAAAATCATTCTTCAATATCATTTTCGTTCTCTCTATAACATTTTCAAGTCAATGACTAAACAACAACTATGAGTTTGCAACGGGTTGTAATATATGGTTTAAAAAAAAAAGCATTATTGTTATCTATTGTCCGTGTTTGCCTCAAATGAGCTAGTTTTTCTATATAAAAGTCAATATTTTGAATTAAGCCCACGAGTTCTACAAATCCTGGTTATAAATTTTAACATGATTCCCGATGGACCATCCATGTCAATCATTTGGCGCAGTTGTGTCAGAGGTGAAGATTTCTTTTTTTTTAAGTTTTCGAAAACGGATGGAGAGACAGGCGACGGACGCTTAATGATGGTAATATCTCATTTATTTTCCGTGCCCGAGGGAGATATGAAGATGTGTTAACTCAAGAGGAATTATATTTCACAAGAAAATCGCCCAAGGGAGTTATAACTTTTCGACGGGAAACACATTTCAAAACTTTCGAATTCAAGCGAAATAAATGTTTCATTCCACTGCCTACACCTTGTTTTACTCCTAGAAAAATACCCATAATAGATATAGGAAAATGGGGTATGCGTGCAAATGAGACAACTCTCTATCCAAGTCACATTTTATAAAGGTAACCGTTGTAGGTCAAAATACGGCCTTCAACACGGAGCCTTGACTCACACGTATTGTAAGCCACCTCTAGAATAGGCATTTTCACAATAACTTTGAAGACCGTCTTTGATTGCTGATAAAATAGAAGCTAATAATTTCGAAAAAGGTTTCGTCGAGCACTTTTGAAGACCCAGCAATATACCGTTGTTTGTAATGACACTTATGTCGTTTAGGTATTCAATACAGTGATGGAAGATCCAGTTCTTCATCTTTGGTTGAAATTCCAAAGGAACATTGATCAGACCTATGATTACATAGGATTTCCTTTTTGGTAAGTGTCGTGAGGGTATATGTTGTGTGTACAAGTGAATTGTCAATTCCTAATTCGTTTATCAAGCAACTTGTTTAACTAAACCAAAATGAGTACATTACATTTCTTACGAATATAACATGCATTCATTTTGTACCACGATATATGTTAGTTTGTTTACTTTTAAAATATCCAAATTAAGCTTTGATTATTGTTAAGTGAACAAAACAAATTGAATGTCAAATCTAATACGTTTTCTCAGAGCTGAGCACGCCTCGTATAAATAAGCTAGTGAATTGGTAAATGAATACAGCTGCATGCATAATCTTAATACCAAAAATAAAGAGAATAGTCCGGGTTACGTCTGCATAAATGTAGTTGAGGAAAGATATTTGACTCATTTACCACTTGTTTTAGGCGGCATCTGTTCGTCTGGTTGCATATAATCAATAGCTTATAAACATACTGCTATATATATACCGATTTGCAATAAAACTTTAGTTGACAGATATTCTATTTTGTTTTCATTCTTACTATTTAAACTTAAATTTATATTGCTGTTTCTTTCTAAATGCGGATAGGCTAATTAAGTTTACCTTGGCTTATATCAACATGATAAAGATAATATATAAAGGTAAACAGCGAATCAGCAGCATCTGAAAAAAAGTAAAAAAAAGCGCAACGACCAACTTCCGACCGACTCAAATGTTTCACATGACACAAACACAAAAACCAACATAAACCGATTGTTTTCATTGGTTGTCTTTGTATAACCACTTATTTTAGTTTAGTTAAACATGTTGACATGTGCTCAACCACCTTTTTGCTTATCACCTTCGTGTAGTCAATGTCGTAAATGCAATCTAAAGATATAAAATGTTTGAATTATTACGCCAGATGCGACAAAAACATAGGTTGAAGGCCAAGTTACATACTAAAATAAATTCACTAAAACAGGAAACCCAAAAAGTTTGTACACAGAGATATATTTATATTTTTGTTTTAGGGGTTGAAATTGTTTAGAATGCAGGACAATCGTGTACACAGTTGAATAGCATTAAATCCCAAAAGTAAAAAAACAAATTGTGCTAAAATCGTCTTAAGCTATACAAAAAACGGGCGTAGTATAAATCTAAGCTCCAAAATGTTTATTTTTTTTCTATTTTTTTGTATATCTTATTACCAATTTTACTCTCATACAAATCATTAATATAATATGCAAATTACGTATGATATAAAAACATTCAAGAACAGTTATCATGCACCAGTACAAACCTGTATCTAAGATCTAAGTTATTTATAAGGATTTTCTTTCGACAGAAGTTATGGCAAACATGTTTTAAAAATCATGTTGATAAGTTTAAAGACTTAAAAAAAAATAGGTTCCAACCCCATTGGACAAACTTGACATTTTATGAATTTGGTCAAATATCTTCTCATGTATGAAGGTATTTATTCATATTTATATTTCCAATATTTGTCTTTATTCATTTTAGACGAAAGTAAATCTAGAAAAGTGCTTCGAACAAATAAAAAGAAGATGTAAATAATGAGAATTTTGTGGGTCAGTATCAGTATTTATAGTTTTGAATTTGGTCAAATACTGTTGCGTAAGAGTTTCTAACTTTGATTGTAAAACTGGCAAATTTCATAGTACTCTCATGCGTTTATATAGTATTTGGATTAACAATCCAAACTTTCTTATCAAGTCTAAATAATATATCAATTTGAGTAAAAAATTATGGACTAAAGATAAAGCTTCTTATGCATTATTTCATTATACTTCGAATTTGACAACAGCGGGCAAGTCAGTACCGGAATGATAAACGACACGATTTCTGATTTAAAATGATAAATGTTCATCCCTTTATCAGCAATATACAAACCTCACCACCGTATGGAGTATATGTATTTATAAATTCACGATCTTCAATAGTTTGCAACTAGTTTCCCCTATATTCACTTTGAAGTTATTATGTTTCGTTTGGTCGTACGGCGTTTGACTCGGTATGTATTCATCCAGCGCCTTTTTAACTTTGGACGTAGCTTGTGCAGGTGGATTCGGAGATGCTATTCGGACACATTGGGTTTTATACAATGTTGTTTTTATTTTTTTTATCCTTGTCTTTATATTTCCCCATTGGTTATCTTTTTGAGAAAGTGTATACTGTATACGGTATGTGCTATCAACAACAAAAACATTTTTGGGTTGATGTCATTATCAAATTTACTGTCTTCAACATTTTCATGTTTTTTGTTATCGTCTTTGTAAAATGTATTTGTATGTTTGTTCGAATTTTTGAGTCAGTTGTGTTATATGTTTGTGATGTGTGTTACTCGTTTTTGGCTGCTGTGTCCCAACTATTGTCACATGGGCCGTTTTTCTGGGTTGCTCACCCAATTTGTTCAGTTTAACAAACTAATCACAACTTAAATACAAATGAAAGGTTGAAATAGCTTTATCAAGGTTAAATTCATCATTAACTTCGGAAAAGTTCCCGTTTTTAGTCTGGAATATGGCAATTGTTTTTCACGTGTTCTGTTAATTTATTACGTTTGATTTTGTCTGTTTTTAAGGACATGCCCTTTTTAATTTTCCATGGATTTCGGTATTTTTTATTAACTTTTTGTCTTTCATACCAAGAAAAATCAAAATGAAAAGATGTTGAAAGTCAAATGATTCATAATACTTGACATTGATTCGATGATACCTTTTCTCTATTTATATTTATTTCTCACTAAAATCAATTCGTAATGCGTAAATATATCCAATTGTTATACCACGGTATTTTTTTCGATATAAGAAAGAATGAAATATTTGTTGTTTTTTATTCCCCATACTATTTGCAAGTCAAAAGTTTAAAATACTATTTACCTGACTGATAGTTTTAAAGTCTTCTTTAGCAACTTGTTTTTCATTGGACAAACATAACGTCATTTGCTTGGACCTTTTCACATTAAACAGTAAAATATCGAAAACAGGAAATAACCATCAGACGCCCAAACATCATGATATGGAACAATATGTGCTTCCGTAGATCCTGAAGATCTGTCAAAAAACTTAAATGATAGAGAATAAAAACATACAAAAAATGTAATTACATGTAGCATCGATAAAACAAAAAGTGAGGATTATTTACTTGAAAAAGACTACCGAAGACTAAGAACAGGCTACTACACACTTTTTTTTTTAATACAAAAATATTAATTTAAAAAGTGATATCTGTACATACGCCGAAACGTAAAACCAAATTAAAATCATTACATGCAACTCGAGTTTTGAAAATAATATTATTCAGTCATGTATTTGAAGGGTAGCATAACCAATAGTAAAGGGTTGAGAGCATAAATGCACATGCTTTCTTTATTATGTTTATGTAACCGGGATTGCATAATGTTCTAACCATCTGTTTGTGGATACCTCCATAAGTACAATAAAATCTGTCTTCTAGTGTTATTATAAATAATAAATCTTTCAATTTTCCTTTTGATCATGTTGATTATGTTCTGAGATCGTTGTGCTTCTTCTTCCTCTTTTTTATGTCTTTGTTTTTGTTTTTGCTTTGAAACAAGATATCAAAACGATTTTTTGAATATTATATGGAGCAGTGATTACGCTTTCATAATAACTCTTGTAATCGTACACCTTCTTCTTATGAGAGTTATATCACTGTACACTATTTATCTTGTTTGCCTTTACATATATTATTAACTAGAAAAAAACCCGGATTACTTAAAATGTTTATTGTGATACACAGCTTGGATACTTGTTTCTCAAACTGTGTTATGCACTGATGCATTATGTTGATATTTTTTATTAGTCAGTCTAGAGTTTGAAAGTTTAGTAGTTTCTGTCTCGGTGTTACTCATGTGCGCCTTGAACGGAGGATATAACTCTCCTATAAAGAAAAAGAAAACAACCTAGAACACTGCTGATTAAAACATTTGTCAATGGTGCCAGTTTGTAGTATTTTTTTTTTTCGAAATAGGCGAGTCAAGTTCTATCTCTGTATGATACGGGCGCTCCAAGAATAGAATATATAATAAAGAGAAGACAATACAGAATTCTTTGATGATTTAAACATTTCCTCAGTTGTGCGAAGTTTTATTTGTTTCATTCGAGTGGTGTGAGATCTGTCTCTCTGTGACACGGGTACTCCAATACGACAGGAGTTTACCAAGAGAAGAAGAAATCAATCTGATGATGAAACGCATTTCTTCGAGTTTGTTATATTTCTTTTTTCTTGAGTGGTGCGACTATGATCAAGTGATGCAAGTTGTAATGATTAGTTAGAGTGTTTTAGTGGTGCGTTTTGGCCGTGGATCGAGTTTGTCGTTGGCCGAGTTGTCATTTAATTGAATACAAACCATATCAGCCTGCTTACAAAACGTAGACGGTAAGAGACCAGCAAGGGAACTTAATTTGGGGTTTAATAAACGAAGCTAAGCTAATTAAAGCAATTACTATATGAAGTTATAAAGTATATTACAATCACTAACTATTTATTAATATTAGGAAGCAGGGCCGTAAATTGCCTCCCCTGTAAAGGGGAGGCACCCCGCCGAGCGGAGCAAGGCAAACATTTATTTGGACCCTTTTTAGACAAAAAATGATTTTTTTTTGAGTTTTTTCCTTGTATGCAATATACCTCCCAAGAATCCACCATTTTGTTAAATTTCAATAATTAAGCGCCTAAAAATATTGAATACAGTTGCCTTCTCTATGGTCGGGTTGTTGTCTCTTTGACACTTTCTCCATTTTCATTCTCAATTTTATAATTCAGAGTAAGATTAGGTGTAAAGTAATATTTTTTTAAGCTTTATACTGCTTTATGACTTCAAAAGCCATTTTTACTAAGTTTTAGTGAAACAATTTGCGAACTTAAAATGAATATAGTATAAAATGTCAGTTTCAGAATGAACAGTAATTAAGAAGATTATCAACATACATGTATTAACATCTGACTCTTATAAGTACAGCAAGCAGTCATTTGACACTTACCAACGACCGTGCCAGGGCTGTTAAGCCAGTCATGGTAGTTAAAAAATTCCATCATCATATATATGACACTTATCAATAGTGACGGACTGTGACATATCTTCATGAAACTATAAAAACGTTGTAACAAACATTTTTTGATTGCATCAAAGTCTGAAAAGTTGACACAGACAAATTTAAACTGTTCCAATTATTAAATGGTTGGGACAAACATTATACAACTACCCCAAATTTTGGAAAGACTGTAATAAATTCTTTTCCTTAAATAACTGATGATAGCATATTTTGATTTTCACAACCCATAAAAGTGATGGGACAGACTAAAATTAACTGTTACAATGAAAAAAGGCATCTGTCACAACCCTCACAGTTGTTATCAGTTGATTTGACAGTCATCGTCAGTTTTCCACCGACTCAAACAGTCGCACATTGACTATTACTGGTATTAACATTGGTATTTTGGTCCAGTATTGTAGGGACTATATTCGTGACAAACGAAAATCCAATTACAATAACTGTGTTCCCGGACCTAATGAGAAATAAATACATAAATATTATTGCAGAATTGCTTAGGTGAGAGTTAAAGCTCTTCAACGGTTTCGGTACTTATACATCTTCGGATTTCAATTGTTTGAGCGTTCCTGACGAAGGTAAATCCAGAGAGGCGCTTCGGACGCAATAAATTATTAAACGTGTTGTTTTCAAATTTATACTATTTTGGTTATTATTTCCAGTAAAAAAATGATAATTACTAATGAGATTTACCTGAATTATTGACTTCTATCAGATGATAGGGCACTGATTTCACAAGTAAAATCGACCCTGTTTGTAATATTCCTGTAAATACTGTTGTTTATTCTTTTTTTTAGATAAAAAAACAACATTTTATGAATCTTTACTCACTTATGTTTGACATATAATTTACAGAATGATGTTATGTTGTGTAGATCAAACGTAATTATATGTTTACTATTGTGGCCAGAAATTGTGTATTTTGAAATAAACTAAAATTTCTATTCAATTATGAAAATTACAAGATATTGACTGGGGTCTAGATAGACCCAATCAATAAGACGTTTAACATACACATAAATACTAGTAATAAATATTTTGCATATAGTGTAAATGTCTATTTAGACTGAACGTTGTTGTATTAATTAAAACTTTTATAATGTAGTGGTATAGATGAACATTGTCATGATATAAAACGACCATAATAAGAAAACGCGGAAACCGAAACCAACCTTGAATACAAACAATCGAACCCGTCCCCTAAAACACACTTTACTGGACTGCTTTCAACAAGTTTATACAATCACGGTAAGCCAGACAGTATATTGTATGATAATTGTCGGATTCCTGACCTTCATTTGTCCTCAATTGTGCTTTGTCTATATGCCTTTTGGTGTTTCTTTGATACAGACATGTATATGACGTGGCTCTGTAAATATACACCGCGTTATTGTGCCGTTGTAAAACATTTTTGTATTTTTGTCTTTCATTTTTGCTAATGTTCCTTAGCTACATAGATATAGGAAGATGTGGTGTGAGCCTTTTTAGGTTTCTTTGATACATATATGACGTGGCTCTTTCCTTATACATCCCGTCATTGTGGTATTGTACTACGATAAATTTGCGTATTTCTGTCTTTGATTTTTGCTAATATGCTTGGTCTATATGTCATTTTATGTTTTTTTTTGTTACATATTTTTTTTGTATAGTGATTAAGACTATATCACAATGTTGACCGATGTACCCATATTTTTTACATTTTTACCTATTATGTATGTTTGTTTTGTTCACTCATCGATGTCAATATGATGGAATTTTATTCGACTGTCGGAGAAGTGAGACATTTAGCTAGCTTAAAATCAAGGTTTAATCCACCATCATCTACATAGTTATAAGTGAATGTCTGTACCAAGTCAGGAATATGACAGTAGATACCCATTCGTGTGATGTGTTTGATGTATTTGAGCGTTTGATTTTGCCATTTGACATGTTTGATAAGAACATTTTCTTTTTTTTGAATTTTTCTCGAAGTTCATTTTTTTTGTGATTTTACTTTTTATACATATTGTAGTAGTAAATACAGTTTTAAAATATATGATCGACTTCAATTGAAATCCTACATAATTGGTTATGAATATCTTTATTTATGCTTGCAACATTGATTAGAAATATTTTTATGAGAACATTAACTTTTGAGTAAAAATAATACAGCAGTAAAAAAATATGTTGATAACACAAAATTATAACATAACACTGTCAAACACTGCAGTCGAAAGGCAACAATAATATTGATTGGACATAGTAACAATATAAGTGTTCCACACAAATCGTAGGGCCTGACATTTTCTCATATCTAAGTCTATCTTATATCAGTCTCTTATCAGGTCAATAAACAAATGCCAATGAATATGTTTATAACGAAAAAAAATAATGGGTTTTGATTTTTTGATAAAAAAAACGACGAAAAAGTTTCCATAAAATTTATTTTCTCGTCTGAGATTGTAAAATTAAAAAGCGTTATACATATAACCGTAAAATCTGTAAAATTGGATTTTTTCTTCTTCATAATTTTGCTATTTTTTATTGCGAAAATTGAAAATACTGAAAAAAACCAAATGAATTACTTTTTTTCACAATTTCTAATAAGATATTCAATCAATATACTGTCAATGAACAAAAAATATATATAAATGAATCTTTCTAGAAGTATGAATGAATGAATGAATCTTTATTGCAAAGCATAGACATGCTATGGCAAAATTAACAACATATATTACATAATATAAAACATGAATAGACAGCAGAGAACAATAGTATAATACAGTGACATATAAATTAAGTTATGAGACTATATTAGATCAAATATTCCATGCAGCTTTTATATACTTACATATTTTGATCGTGAGAGACTTACTAGAAGCTTGTAGTAAATTTAATAGTTTGATATTATTAGGCCAATGACAATTATAGTACTTAGGTAAAAATTGTGTTCGTACAGATCTATAAGATGGACAAACAAGAACAAAATGGTATTCATCTTCAATAACACACATTTAACAATATTCACATAAACGATTTTCTCTAGAATATTATTATAACGGCCAACTTCAAAATTTAACTTTAATGTTCCACTACGTAAAGTTGTTAACAGATTAACAATTATTGCTATAAGACAGATATTTTTCAATATAAAAAGTTAATTTAAATGTACTATAAAAAGACAGTTTACTACATTTTTGAATAGTAGTTGACCAATTCTGCAAGTAATGATCTTTAATACGAATTTTAATGTTATTTATACAAATTGTGCTAGTATCTTGGTTTAGCCATAACTAATTTAAACCAAGATCATATAACATATCACGAATATTCTAGGCCCAGTTTACATAAACATTGATAGCATCGTCATACAAGAGTTTATACACATCGTATAAAACTTTTGGTTTATTTGTAATAATATGTAACCAATATTTCAATATATTTTGTTTTCTAACAATAAAAAGAGATAAATGGCCAAGTTCGGCATATAAAAAGCATGTTGGTTCGTTTCGACCCAATTTTAACTCAAATCTACAAAAACGATTATGGATAAGTTCGATATCTTTATCACGATGGAAACCCTATATGTATGATGCATAGCTTAAAATGGATCCGACCATACTGTCGAAAAGAAACATCTGTTCTTCTGGAGTGATGAAGAATTGTTTGAGAGAGTTCATTAAAGATGACATGGCTCTAGATCCTTGTTGTGCTAAACGTTTCTTTGTATGTAAAAACTTTCCGTTGTAATGTATTAATACACCAAGGTACACATATGAATTAACAACTTGCAGTTCCTTATTATCATAGAAAAAAATTGAGTGTCTTCTGGTCTAAATCCATTTCTAAATACCACTACTTTGGTTTTATCAGCGTTTACTTCGATATTCCATTTATTGCAGTAAAGTAAAAGTGTATCAAATAAGTGTTGCAGAACAGTCGGTGTTTTTCCAAATAAAACGGTGTCGTCAGCAAAAAGTATTAGATATATAAGGATTCCATTCAACGATATGACATCTTCGTTTACATCGGTGGAGATATCTTGAATAATGTCATTTATAAAAAAATAAGAAAAGTAACGGAGATACGGGCTCGCCTTGTTTTACACCAATATGATTGTTAAAAGCCTCTGATAGTACTCCACCAGACCGCACACGTAAACGCACAGATGAATTAATAGAATTAACCATTGATACGAATTTACGGCTAACTCCAGATTTGAGAAGATTGTATATCAAAATTCTTCTGTCCACCTTATCAAACGTCCTTCGGAAGTCTACGAAACCACAATATAATTTTAATTGATGTTGAAGAGGGAAGAAAAATACCAAAGGGACAGTCAAACTCATAAATCTTAAATAAACTGACAATGCCATGGCTAAAAATGAAAAAAACTAACAGACAAACAATAGTACACATGACATAACATAGAAAACTAAAGAATAAAAACAACAGTAACCCCACCAATAACTAGAGGTGAAAAATATCATGGGTAGTTACAGACACGTTACAGATAAGGAAACTAAAGTTCGTTACTGATTGTCCCGACTAGTTGATTGTCGAAATAAAGAGTTGGTTTTATTTGGTATAGATTGCAACAAAATCCTATGGTACTGACTAGATATTTATATCTTTCAAGGCTGATCACTACCTATGATAGTTCAAACAAAAAAGTGCACTGAAGTGATCATTATTAAGATCCTATCAACCAATTCCATGTTATTTATGGATGATATGTTAAATGGACACCATCACGAGTCGGTTGACCGTCATGGAATAACCGTTTCACAAATGATATCGAATATGTTCTTTATGTGGGACTACAATTCTCTCCCCTTTTCACAAATATGACATACCAACTATTTATTGGGTTTGTAATAACATGAGAGAGACGACAGTGACACATATGGAGTTAAACTGCTTATCTTTCCGAAGCACCTGATATTCACCCAGTTTTTGTTGGGGTTCGTGTTGCTTAGTCTTTAGTTTTCTATGTCGTGTCTTGTGTACTCTTATTATTCTGTTTGTCTTTTTTTCTGTTTTAGCCATAGCGTTGTCAGTTTGTTTTTCGATCTGTGAGTTTGACTAGCCCTCTGGTATCCTTTGTCCCTCTTTTATATTTTGGTTTTTTTTTTACGAAAAAAGACACTCGGTGTCTATTCTGTCCATTTAATTACAGTCGAATGGACATGCATAACTACCCATCATCACATCATATAGGGAAAATTCAATGCATTTTCATACATATTATCAACATTATACATACCTTTTTGAAAATATCACACAATTTACATCACATTATCTCATAACAATTTATATTGTAACTGTTATTTTAGGATGTGAAATTTAAAGTTTATGTAAATTTTAACATCCCTGAGTTCAATGACTGTTTGTCTCAAGAAGATGAAAAATATTTCAATGCGTTTTAATTTTCGGGCAATATCAAGTGGTGTCTGACCTTTGTTATCACATATTCTAACATCTGCATTCCATTCAAGTAACAGTTTTACAGTTTTAATTTGTCTGAATAAGTCTGATTTTTTTAAATCACTTCGACATGAATCACAAGCTGCATGAAAAGAAGACTTTCCATCTTGTATTTCACGCTGAGAGATATCAGCATTGTTCTGAAGTAACAAATTCACTATATATGCATGCCTTCCTTTACAGGCCACAAACAATGGACCGGAACTGTTACAGTGAGAGACATCCGCTTTGTTATGTAGCAAAAGTTCAACTATATCTGTATGTCCTTTTTCACAGGCCACATACAATGGAGACTCACCATTACTATTACACTTAGATATGTCAGCATTTTTCCTCAATAAAAATTCCACTATAACTTCATGTCCCCCTTTACAGGCCATGTACAATGGAGACTCACCGAATTTGTTACACTGAGAGACATACATTTTGTTCTGAATTAACAGTTTCACTATATCTGAATGTCCTCCATTACAGGCCGCATACAATGGAGACTCACCGGATGTGTTACACCTAGAGACATCTGCTTTGTTCTGTAGTAACAGTTCCAATATATCTGTATGTCCCCTTCTACAGGCCCCATGCAATGGAGTTTCACCAGATTTGTTACACTGTGACACATCTGCTTTGTTCTGTAGTAACAGTTTCACAATATTTATATGTCCTTCTTGACATGCGACATACAATAGAGACTCACCATCAGAGTTACACTGAGAGACATCTGCTTTGTTTTGTAGAAACAGTATAATTATGTCCATGTATCCTCCTTTACATGCAATAAACAATGGAAACATACCAGAACTGTTATAATGAGATATATCAGCATTTTGTTTCAATAACAATTCTACAATAACTGTATGTCCTCTTGTACAGGCCACACTCAGTGAAGATTTACCGTAACGGTATCTGTTGCACTGTGAGACATCTGCTTTTTTCTGAAGTAACAGTTTCACTATAGCTGTATGTCCTTTTCTACAGGCTGCATGCAATGGAGACTAACTGAATTTGTTACACTGTGAAATATCAGCATTGTTCTGAAGTAAGAGTTCTACTATAAATGTATGATTGTTTTCACACGCCACATACAATGGAGACTCACCGGATGTGTTACACTGAGAGACAACAGCTTTGCTCTGTAGTAACGATTTCACAATATCTGTATTTCCTCCTTTACAGGCCACGTACAATGAAGACTCATCAGATTTGTTACACTGAGAAACATCTGCCTTGTTCTCTAGTAGCAGTTTCCCTATATTTGCCTCGCTTCCTTTACAGGCCACGAACAATGGAAACTCACCAGATTTATTACAATGAGAGACATCTGCCTTGTTCTGAAGTAACAGTTTCACTATGTTTGCATGGGTTCCTTTACAGGCCACATACAATGGCGACTCGCCTGATTTGTTACATTGAGAAACGTCTGCCTTGTTCTGAAGTAACAGTTTCACTATGTTTGCCTGGCTTCCTTTACAGGCCACATACAATGGAGACTCACCGAATTTGTTACACTGAGAGACATCTGCTTTTTTCTCTAGTAACAATTTCACTATATCTGTATGTCCTGCTTTACAGGCAACATACAATGGAGACTTATCGGATATGTTACATTGCAAGACATCAGCATTGCTCTGTAGTAAAAGTTCTACTATATCTATATGTCCTTTTTCACAGGCCACATACAATGGAAAATCACCATTACTTTTACCCTGAGAGACATCAGCATTGTTCTGCAGTAACAGTTTTACTATAGCTGTATGTCCTTCTCTACAGGCAATATACAATGAAGAATCACCAGATCTGTTACACTGAGAGACATCAGCATTTTTCTGTAGTAACAGTTTCACTATATATGTATGTCCTCCTTTACAGGCCACATACAATGGGGACTCAGCATTACTTTGCCACTGAGAAACATCATCATTGTTCATCAATAACAATTCAACTATATCTGTATGACCTCTTTCACATGCAATATACAATAGAGATTCAGCATTACTTTTACACTGATGTACATCATTATTTTTCTTCAATATCAATTCAACTATATATGTATGACCTCGTTCACAGGCAAGGAGCAATGGAGATTTACCAGATATGTTACACTGAGAGACATCAGCATTGTTCTGAAGTAACAGTTCTACTATATCTGTATGTCCTTCTTTACAGGCCACAGACAATGGAGACTCACCATTACTATTACACTGAGATATGTCAGCATTTTTCCTCAATAAAAATTCCACTATAACTTCATGTCCCCCTTTACAGGCCACGTACAAGGGAGATTCACCGGATTTGTTACACATTGTTCTGTAGTAACAGTTCCACTATGTTTGTATGGCATCCTTCAATGGCAACAAATAATAGAGTTTCACCATATCTATTAAACTGAGTGACATCAGTATTATTCTGAAGGAACAGTTCCACTATATCTGTATGTCCTCCTTTACATGCCACATATACTGGTGAGGTTTCTTCCTTATCACATCTATTAATATCAACGCTGTTCTGTAACAACAGTTCAACTATAGCACGATGTCCTCCTTCACAGGCAACATATAAGGGAGACTTTCCTTTACTGTTACACTTGGAGACATCAGCATGGTTCTTGAGTAGCATACTTACTATACCCGTATGTCCCTCGTTACATGCAACAAGCAATGGAGAATCCCCATATCTGTTACACTGGGATATATCAGCCTTGTTCTGCAGTAATATTGTCACTATATATGTATTTCCTCTTTAACATGCTATATACAATGGAGACTCACCTGATGTGTTACACTGAGATACATCAGCATTGTTCTGTATTAACAATTCCACTGTATCTTTATGATCTCCTTCACATGCCACAGACATAAGAGACTTTCCGTGTCTGTTACACTGAGAGACATCAGCATTGTTCTGCAATAATAGTTTCACAGTATCTGTGTGTCCCTCTTTACATGCAACATATAATGGAGTTTCTCCATTTAGGTTACACTGAGCAGCATCAGCATTGTTTTGTATTAACAGTTTCACTGTGGCTATATATCCTCCTTTGCATGCCACATACAAAGGAGACTCTCCAGTTATGTTACATTTAGCGATATCAGCATTGTTTTGTAGTAAGACATTAACTGTGTCTGTATTTCCTCTTTTACAGGCCACATACAATGCAGATTCACCAACAACGTTCAGATAAGAAACATCCGCATTGTTCTGTAACAATAAGTTGACAATATCTGTTTTTCCATCTTGTGATGTCTTATATAATGGTGTTTTGTCTCTTCCGTCTACTTTATTTACATTACATTTTACCGTATGAATCAGAAAATGAACTATATTGAAGTAACCACCCGCCGCTGACTCTATCAAAGGAGTTGTATTAAATGGTCTATAATAATCTCCCACTATCAAGTCGCAACCCTTAGTATCAAGTTCTTTTAGCAATGACTTTGCCTCATCACTCATCTCCAAAAAATTGATTAATTTATCAATAAATGATTGAGATATTAACTGTTTATTATGAAATGTACTGGTAATGTCGAAATCCCTTAAGTCTCTAAGTAATCTGTTGAAATACTCTTCTTCTTGATCGTCTGAAAGATATATGAGACCATCATCTTCTTCAGATTCAAAAGTGAAATGGTCACGAATAAATATTGAAGGAGCGTAAGTTATAAAACTTTCTGTAAGATGTTTGCCACAGATTACAGAGGCCATTTTATCGATTTTGTCATGAATCATTCTGTACTCTGTTCCTCTTCTCTTTATGAAGGTACCTTCTAACGTAGTAAAACCGGATTTTAGAGTATTTCTGGATATCTCTTTTTTTATGTCAATTTCAAATTCTTGAACAATGTCTACAAGTTTGCTTTTTTTCGTCTCTGGAGTTAATTTTAATTTCAACCAATCTGTATCAAATCCATTATCAAATAAGATCTAGATGCAAAGAACAAGAGCACAAAATTGTGCCTTGTTTTCAGAAATGATGTATTTGATGTTCTCTCTAATACTAAACAAAGGAGCAGTAAAAAGTTTAATTGTTTCTTCAGATGTTTTGTTTTTTGACAATTTGCAGAGCAAGGGAAAGAAATCAACATTCTCGATGACTGGTATCACTTTTTCAATAATGTATCTCGGATGGTATTTTTGCAGCATAAGCAATCTTTCTTTTTCTAGCAGGCACAAATCTGATGATAATAAATTGCATTCTTTTCTTGTGAGTAATTTGATATGTTGAAACTGGGATTCCTTATATATATGCAGTCTGCAAGAAATGAGTAATTTTGGATCTGACATATTTGAATTATCTATGCTCTCTTTTTCATTTTCTACAGTTTTAAATATTTTCTCCATTTTTCCTGAATAATCTCTCCACATCAGTAAAGTCTGTCTGTTGATCGTTTCCTTTCCACATATGTCATCGACAACAAAAACTTGTCTTTTGTTCTCATTATAATAATTTATAATGTCTGTTGGTCCAGCTAAAACAGGTATTATCTCATATTGAAATTCATCACGTAAAATTAAAGCAGCATGGTGAATGTTGGCTGATTTACCACAACCCGAGCTTCCTGTCACAACAATACAGTTATCTAAGTATAAAGACCATAGGATGTGATGTGTTGCTCGTGTTTTTACAAATGTAGTTTGATCTTGCTCCCATTCGCTTATATCATTTCCATGTTGAACTACCAAGAAAATAAATAAATGTTAATATAAATGGTTGCTGTTCACAAGGAAGCTATTAAACCAAGAGTTCAAAATGACGAAAAAAAAGTTGAAATCATACCTCTCTAAATTTTATGGACGCCATCACGAGTTGGTTGACCGTTGTGGAATATCCGTTTCACAGAGGATCTCGAATATGTTACTTATGGCGTTACAATTACTCCCTTTCCTTTTTCACGAATGTGACCTACCAAATAAAACTACTTACCGGTTTTGATATAACAAGACGGGTGCCACATATGGAGCAGGATCTGCTTATCCTATCGAAGCACATGAAATCACACCCAGATTGTGGTGGGGTTCATATTGCCGAGTCTTTAGTTTTCCAAGTTGTGTCTTGTGTACTATTATTTGTCTGATTGTCTTTTTCTTTTATACCGATTGTGTTGTCAGTTTATTTTCGATCTACAAGTTTTAATGTGCTTCTGGTATCTATCGCCGCTCCTTTAGCAAATGCATAAAACCAATACCGCACATAGAGCTATAAAAGGCACCGGAATGAAAAATATAAAACAAATAAAACAGAAAACCTAAGTGGCTGATTTCTGCCCAAACAATGCTCGAACACAAAATATGAAATACAAACTAGAACCAGTGAATAACAGGCTCCAGACTTTGGATAAACGCATACAGGATGTAGCGGAGTTTAATTTGTTTACTGGCGCCAAGTTCCGTCTATCCTGGGACAGTGGTGGAACAGTACAAGATAAGAATAAAATCAGTTAAAAAGGGTTTATTTTTTTCGAATTAGTATAAAGCAGAAAAAATTACTAACAAAAACCAACACAAGACATGTCAGACGTTGAAAGGAATTTACATCCCCACAGGAACTAAAATAAACTCATCATAGAAACTAGGATAACCGCAATTCCTAAATGGCACTCAGAACCCATATGAGAGTTCTCAAAATTTCCTACAACGGGTTCATAGTCAATCACAACTACCAATGAAATATTTATATAAGACTGAAAAATCAACCAGTGCGCATCCAATGGATTCAGTATACAGACGTCGTTAAAGTCAGAGAACGTACTTGTCCTTGTACAAGACACGAGTATCAACAGATTGTTTAACACATGTAAACATCATCTTCATATCCGGACTAAGAAATTAACATCTCTCTAAACATTTGTAATCCGTTTGTTTGATGAGTTTGAGTTTTTGATTTTCATGACCTTTGATTTTAATTTTTCCTTGGAGTTCGTTATTTTGTTGTTATACCTTTTATGGTGTGCTATCCCATTTGAAATTATCTTTCTACAAGTTCAGCCAAATTTTCCAATCAAATCTTTAATTGAATCTAAGGAAGAATTTAGTAAATATTTTAAGAAATTAACGGAAACGAAACCCCTGACTCAATAATTTACCAGACTTACATAGATTACGTTAATATGAATGACAAACGTCACTACAGACGCAGGCATAACGAATGATGTGTAATGCATAAACACTGTAAGATGGTACAAAAAACCCCATCACAGTCCACAAAGCATATCAGCAAAAGTGAAACTGTAACGCATAATTACAAGATCAAGTCTGATATTTAAGGGGCACAATTGGTACCCAGAGGATTGCATAAAACCTCGATAATTACATTTCTGTACGTATATATGTACATACATTTTTATCATAGATGATCCATGTACATGAGGTCAAGGTCAGATGAAAACTGCATATAGTATTCCATACACCATAAGTAGTTGACTTAATTTTGAAGGTAATTGATGTCAAAAGAAACTTTTACATCAGACCCAATCTTAAATATGCTGACAACGAATATAGAATCTTTGTTTCTGGCTTTCACGGCAAATAAACTTAAAGGGTGAAATTTTGTAATAACGCCAGACGTACGTTTTATCTTTAAACGACGCATCAGTAACGCTTAGTTAAAAAAAGTTCGATAACCAATAAAGTATAAAGTTGAAAACCATTGAGGACCCAAAATTCCAAAAAGTTGTGCCAAATCTTTACCTGGGATAAGAATATTCTTAGTATTTCGAATAATTCACACGTTTGCAAACATTTAATTAATAAAAATGAACGTTTTATTGATATTAATGTCGCCACCGAAGTGCTGATACTGGGCTAACAATGTCCTTAGGTACGAAGCATCCACCAACAGAAGTATTGACCCAGTGGTGTAAATAGGTTCCAGGTTTTTAATTTGAAAGCCGATGATCAGCATAATATCGACAATTGAGACTAGGTAAACATGAACTATGCATACCTCGTATATGGTTTGGAATATGATCTTCTACTTGTTTTCTCATTTCTTCCTTTAAGTTATCTGAAAATATAACAGTTACACAAATTGCAAGACAAAACAAATATATATTATATGTAGCTACTGTGGATTCATTGATATTCATTGGATACTAATTTTCATGGATTTTGTGGGTACAGGGGATTCATGAAATTAAATGTTCAACCAATTAAAAATGTTCGAATCAAAAATGTTCTAAAAGAATGGTTGCAGACTTTTCCGAAAACACAAAATTAAATGTCAAACCGAGGAAATTAGTACCCACGAAAATAAAATAATCCAAAGTATTCGGTCTTTAATGTTACTTCTAATTTAAGGTCTGAGTAGGATTCCCTTTTGTGTTTCGATATACGTTTTTTCCACGTTCTATCATATCACTGTGCTTAGGATCCATTCGTGGCCTTACTCTGTTTTCTGCTCTTTGGTGGGGTTATTGTCTCTTTGACATAATCCCCATTTCCATTCTCAATTTTATTAATTGAACTTGATATTACAAAATACTGCTTAAATGTCTTAGTCTTTTGCCCTAAATTTTCGAAAATTGGATCATGTATTACAAAATGAGGTTTTTATCTGTAGCTTCAATAATACAGTAGATAATTAATCCGTCAAAAAATATTCACGCCTAATTTGAAAGTTATCAACCATTTTTTTTATTTTGAAATGAGGGATTGAAATTAAGTGAAAACACACTTGTGACCTAAATATATAATTACGACACCCATTAATTTACAGGAATATAGAGCTATCTCCTATGGTTTGATTTTAATTAGGCTATGCAACACACTTAGGGAATTGTCTTTGAAGCTAATTACCATATTATAAGCCGGTAAAAGACTTGCAACAAGTACATTTGATGTCTGTTTTTGTCCCCTTTAACATTGTTTCCTTTGAAAATGCAGAAATATTACTTTAAACCCCCACTTGAATCCATATTCCATACAACTGCGTAAATTCACTAGAAAATTGATGTAAGGAAAATAAAAAATGCAATTGTACAATGTAATTGTAAGAAAAGGCAAGTGAAGTTTACCGCTGTTGGATATATATAGTCATAAATCGATCAAACAAAAAGAATCTAGATACAAACCAAAAACCAGAAAAACAGAAAAGCAATAAATAAATTAATAATAAACTTCAACAAAACCAAATGCCAACATACATGTACATAAAATGAACTATTTGCCATAATCCTGACTTGGTACCGTACGAAACCAAATCGCTAACCAAACCTAATTTCACAAGCCGCTAGGCAAGGGAAATTTGATCCAAAGACCATAACATGATATATCTGTTTAATTACACCAAATAGATTTTGATTGAAACTGTCTGTACACAGGAGGGAAATTGTAGAACCGCGGAAATTATACATGTACTTATATACGCGTTAGTGCTGTCTTCTAGTAACGACTAGGTTTCTATGTGTAAAATAATTGTTATTCCATCATTAAATCATTCATTTATGTATACGTCTTTTTTCCACTTTATATATGACATTTTTGTTGTAAAATGTTTCGGTTTAACTCAATCAGTATAGTGCTTAGCCATGTTGTCTTTAAATGAACATGCTAAAGTTGGAAAGGTTCCGAATGTTTCTGGCGGGAAGACGCTCGCGAGAGAAAAAAAGGAATATCCCAAATAGCAAATACCATGGTATTTGAGGAATATTCACCGGCAAGTATGAAAACATTTTTTCTTCCAAATTAAAACTAGGTGAATTCATCTAGAAAGAAAGGAATGAAACTCTAACCCCCATGCATTTAATATTCTATAGGGACATAATAGTTATCAAAGGTACCAGGATTATAATTTAATACGCCAGACGCGCGTTTCGTCTACACTAGACTCATCAGTGACGCTCAGATCAAAACAACCAAAAAGACAAGCAAATACAAAGTTGAAGAGCATTTAGTACCCGAAATTCCAAAAAAGTTGTGCCAAATACGGCTAACGTAATCTATTCCTAGGGTAAAAAAATTCATAGTTTTTCGAAAAATTCAAAGTTTTGTAAACAGGAAATTTATAAAAATGACCATACAATTGATATTCGTGTCAACACTTAAGTGCTGACTAGTGGGCTGGTGATACCCTCGGGGACGAATCGTCCATAACACAGGAATAGAAACATTGACGCTACCCAGGGTTGTATTTAATCTTTGAGGTTGGTGAAATGACACATTATGTATCAGGTTTGGTAACATTTATTTGAGGCAAACTTTAGCTTGTTTAGTTAGAGATTTGTAATGAAAAGCAACCCAGTTACGTTCCATTTCTAAAGGAACATGACTCAGAACAATAAAAGTGAGAACACCAAAATTCAAACTTGGTTTGTGCATTGTGGTATTAGGCATTGTGAATAAGATTCATAACATTTGTTTGAGGCAAACAAAAGTTAGAGAACAAAAACCAACAACGAGACGTTCGGACGGATAGACCTAAAGTCGTACGGACGTTATGACGGATGTACAGAAGTACAAGGGAAAAACTAAATGCCCCCTGTAACGGCATGAGTTAAGCCTTTTTCAACTGATTTTTATAGTTCGTTCTTATGTTGTACTGTTATACCACTGTCCCAGGTTAGGGGGATGGTTGGGATCCCGCTAACATGTTTAACCCCGCCACATTAGTTAAGTATGTGCCTGTCTGTCCCAAGTCAAGAGCCTGTAATTCAGTGGTTGTCGTTTGTTAATGTGTTACATATTTGTTTTTCGTTCATTTTTTTTACATAAATAAGGCCGTTAGTTTTCTCGTTTGAATTGTTTTACATTGTCTTATCGGGACCTTGTATAGCTGACCATGCGGTATGGGCTTTGCTCATTGTTGAAGGCCGTACGGTGACCTATGGTTGTTAATGTCTGTGTCATTTTGGTCTTTTATGGATAGTTGTCTCATTGGCAATCATACCACATCTTCTTTTTTATATATTGTGTATAAAAATTGAAACTACTCACTTAATTCTTCGCCTTGCTTCTTAGATTTCTGAAAAAATACTTTGATTATAACTATAAATAAAATATAACTAATTTAAAAGCAAAGACGGTATATAAAAGGCACTCATACCACATCTTCTTATTTATATATCAAGTAGAACGTTTATGATGTTAATCTAAGGGCACTTTAGAAGGTTGATGTTTCAGCTGAAACAGCAATGTAAAAATCAAAATATATAGCAATCAAAATAAGAAAAAAATAAAAAAAAATCCATGGTAAAAGAGACATACAGGATGTATAGATACGTTACGAATTCCTTCGAATTTAATGCAATTCAACATGAATATTTGAGTTGAATAGACACTTCAGACAAAACATCCTCACACTATATCATATTTTGCTTAACCAAGTTTAAGTCTTTTTGTTGTAGTTTTCATAATAAGCAAAACCTGAAAAATTGTTCAAGATTCTATTTGATGACCAAACACATCTGTGATAAGTATATTGTCAATTTCAAGCATTTCATATATTTGTAGATCTTGTATGTCTGTTAAAAGTGTTTGCCTTTTCATAATGGTTGCAATAATGTAAATGTGGTCAAAAGTCATCTTCAGAAAACAACACTTCTCGACCGTTATGTCGACTCCTGATTTCGATAACTTTTTACTTATTGTTAGATATCATTTGCCAAAACTAATTACATAACAATTAATTATGTAATAATTATGTCAAAATGAAATTATCACAGTTTGAAAGTTTAATCCTTCTTCTTTCTTTTGGTACCTCATTTATGAAATTCAAAGAAAGATCAGTGGAATAACATCAGTTGAAAGATGTCTGATTGGGGATGAAAAATCTTTGTATTGTGCTACCTTAATAGCAATTGTTGCTTTAAATGATTTAATATTACAATTTTATACCTGACCTTTCAATTTTGAAAAAAAAACGGAGTTTCAAAGTGCCCCAGGTTGCAAATATTCATACTTTATCTGTTAAAGGGCATTACTAAAGATTTCTGTTAATATTCTTCAAAACTTTTAATACTTTTACAGTTTTTATGTCTGTTGGACACATCTCTCGAATTATGTTTTTGAAGAAAACATGATCTAAGAAATAAAAGTTGACATGTAACTAATAGCATTCAAAGTTATTATTTTAATGGAGTTAAAACATTTCTATACCATTTACTGTCTTTTTATAAAAATACAGAGGGGTTCATGTTCAATAAAAAGAAATAAAGACAATAAAGACGATATTTCTCTACATTCTGCAATGTTTAAAATTTAGCCATATGGAGTTTGAAATTTTTTTTCGTCTGCTGCGTTTCATTTACTCAGAGTTATGTCGTTTTACCGTAAAGGGCGTTCATATCACTTTTGAAAGGTACTATGCATGATATGGATATTTTTTAAATTTATTTAGACCAAGGCAAGTCCCTTCAAAACTCTTCCAGTGACATGTTGATGTCACTACTGTAATGCTGAAGGAGAATTCCATTAGTTTCCATGGGACATTTATTTTAGAAGAAAATACTTGATCGGCACTGTTTTACAAACTAGTCTTATTAAATTTTTCCCTTCACATTTTTACACATCATTAGATATCGGATAGATAGAAAATGATATGTATTAGCCTTGGATTCAAACTCATATGAGTGTAGCTTTCTGAAGAGTAATTGATGTGTTCTCGTTACATCTTTTATTGAGTTCTACATACCTTTTCTAAATTTCTCATCCTCTCCTGTAAACTGATTTCTAAATCATTTAACTCTTGTTGCACTTTAACAAATTGACTGTCTGTCTCTGTACACAAAGTCAGAACATATTCACTAAGAATACTTGTCTGGTGATGTATGTCATTTACAATCTCTAAACCAAGAACTGTACCACTTAGAAAATTCTGACCTGTAAACAAGAATATTATATTTATTATTCGGGTAAGGCTTTTAAAGATTCAGGGATTACTTCTCATGTGTGTTGTAGCCAAACATAGCAGCAAATTATGTGTTGTCATTTTCTGTCATTGAAATATATCTGGTATGCATTAATGTGTTGTATGTGATATTGGACACATCAATATAGTACGGCGGCTGCGAGAAAAATTGTGCACATCTTGCCACAAGTATTGAATCTAGGAGGACGAACGTGAAACTGGCTATTATGCTATTCAGTTCAGGCGCTAATAGATGGCGAAGGGACATATAAGATCCATAGGAACCCTTTAAAAAACTCTTTGTAAGGCCTGATCATCTTGTACATCACCGGGTCGACACCTCTGCTGGTGGACTATCAAGGAACTAAGGTTTTAACTACCTTAGGCAAAGTTGGCTTTGGATGAATTTAGCTGTTTATTTTTAGTATTTTGACATATAGATCTTAAACGGTTTCGGTACTTATTCATCTTCGGATTTCACATGTTTGGCTTTGAGCGTTCCTGATTAAAGTAAATCCAGAAAAGTGCTTCGGACGCAAGAAATTATTGAACGTGTTGTTTACAATTTTAAACATCACTGGGTCGAAAAAAAATGTACCTCTGCTGGTGGACTATCAGTCCCCGTGTGTATCATCAGCTCAGTAGTCAGTACTTCGGTAGTGACATGATTTAACTGACTTTAATAGAATTGTCCGTTTATAAATTTTTAATTTATTAAGAAAATAAAGTTTCAACTCCCTCAGGCAAAGTTGGCTTTTGATGAGTTTAGCTATTTATTTTTGCTATTTTTGACGTCTAGCTCTTCAACGGTTTTGGTACTTATACATCTTCGAATTTCAAATCTGGTTTTGAGCGTTCTGGATAAAGTTAAATCCAGATAAAGCGCGTCGGACGCAAGAAATTATCAAACGCGTTGTTTTAATTTTTTTACATCATTGGGTCGATACCTCTGCTGGTGGACCTTCAGTCCCCGAGGGTAACATCATTATTTCCTATACATTGTATCCACCAGAATATCAAATAAAGGTTCCTGCACAATATAATGATAGTAGCAATACGTTAAAACACATTTCAATTACCCTACCTAACAAATACGCTTACTGTGGAGTCATTAATATTCGTTGGATACCGATTTTTTTTGTAAATTTCGTGAATACAGGGGAACTACGAATTAAAGTATTCAACGAATTACAACTTTTCTAAAGGCGTGAATGCAAACTTTTCTAAAATCACGAATTTAAATATCCACGAAAATGCAAGTTTAACTCAATCCACGAAAATATATATACCCATAAAAAAAATGAATTCACAGTACAATGTATGCAATATTCGACTTTACCGAAAGTAGGGTTTTTGAAGATATCTTATCTATATAATATACCCAAAAGTAGTACATAACAAAGGTTTAAATGTGTACCAAATATTATGATAGTAGCATGATAGTAGCATGATAATAGCACCTTTCCACATTAATCTAGCGTTCGATATTGGGCTGATTAAATTATCATGTTCGCCATTTTGGATTTTACCAGATGTGAGACATATTTTTTTTAAATGCCTCCCTACCTGATTTAAAAGAGTAGTTGTTTGAAGACGCTCAATGCCAAATTTATGCTTGTAGCAGAATGTGCACAATTCGTCTGATAAATGCTTGAAGCCGCTGTAGATATCATGTATGTTGTGTCATTTGTTAATATAGTCAAGGTAGTATCAGCTTTTGGGTTATATTGAATTCAGATGATAATATATATATTTTATAAAATCGGTTATTTTAGTCATATACAATAGATTTGATGACATCTATGCCTATAAGTGTATATATGACTGCATTTCAGGCAAAAAATTTAATCGCAAAAGTACTGAACTCCGAGAAAAATTAAGACGGACAGTCCCTAATCAAATGGTAAAATCAAAAGCACAAACACATCAAACAAATGGACAACAACTGTCATAGTCCTGACTTGCTACGGGCATTTTCTTATGTACAAAATGGTGGATAAAAACAATTTTTATAGCGCTAAACTTCTTATTCTCTTATGACAGCACAGTTAATTTTAAGTCATATTTGATTCAGTTAAAAAAAAATATTATTTTATGACATCTGTGACTTTGTTCACAACAATATATATATGTTGTTATTTCTGATAAGAGTCACAACAATACATGCATGGTGTGTCATTCACATATTTTGTGTCATTTGTGTGTAACATCGCAAAATTATATTTTATACAGTAGTTGATTGGGTTAAAGCAATATATCTTTCATTATTCATAACTTATATATTAATGTTACCATTTGTTGCCCAAGTGTTCAGTGCTCCTAAAACTCTGTTCTCCTCTCTGTTATAAAGACCAAGGTCCTTAACAAGTTGTTCCATCAGCTGGAAGGAATCTGTATATTTTGCTGTCGTCCATTCTGTGAAGTCACAATGTGCCCATGGATTACGTATGTCTGATCGTATCTGAATAATTATTAAAAGAGATATATTTAGTCCATTACGTGAATATTGACAGGCAAAATTCCGTTTTCAAAGACCCACAGAACAGTTTCAATGAAGCTAAATTCAATTTGCAAATTTTAATTCCGTTTGCTCAATTCATTAACATATCGATATAGTTTTGCTTGTTTATAACACGAACATCTTTATTAATTTAATTTATGTTTTAGTGTCAAACTAGTGCATACATACATTTTTACAGGACGTAAGTGACATGACATTAATCAAGATTATGGTATTGTTTTACTATTTTTATTATGCGAATGAATTCATTAAATATATAATCATATTAAAAACAAATTTAATTAAATAACTTCCATAAATTCACCCCATCTGTCGACAAATGACTCGTGTTTTTCTTTAGAAATAATATTAAAAATGTAAGGAAAGCTTGTACAGATATTAACAGTCTGTTTAATTGTGTGTTCTTTACACAATTAATGTAATACTTTGCCTGTAAAATACAATAATTTAAAACTAAGTTATCAGAATTCAAAATACTAAAAATGACACGGTCTTTATTCAAAATATTCTTACTCTAAAAACTAAATACCACAAAATTAGACAATTTTATTTCATTTCTGTACTTTCAACATTTCTATTATTAGTTATATAGAGATGCTCCTTGAAACGTTTTCCGGAAGCCTTATAATTCAAATGCAGATACTAAATGTTAAACCTGTCTTGAAAATGTATACCTTTTCTGCATCAAATTGCACAGCTAATTGAAATGAACTGATGTTGACGACCATACCAAGCAGAGCAGACGAGTCACATGACTCATCAATTGCGGTGTAATGAGCCATACTTGGCTGTAGGAACAACTTTGATAAATCGACATGGCTCGTCACTTTGTAATCATATGCTTGGTAATCATTTATCCATTTGTTGTTGATCTTCTTCTTTGGTACGCTCCTGTTGTTGTTTATTGATTCATAATTAAGAAAATATCGATTTGTTGCTGGATATTTCTTTAAATATCTATTGTATCCCTGTGTATCAATGAAGTCGCTGGCTACTAGAGAACTAAACAAGTTACTAAGAATAGGATCAACATACTTTCTTAGCAGAGGAGATATAATTGAATGAAGACAGATCCCAACGATCAGCCATCTTTTTTTCTCCTCATCTAAATCACCTGATGAAACTAGTAAGAAAAAAAATATAAGTTAATTGTCTTTATAATACATTTTCACAACCAACTCAAATCTCAATAGACTTTTTTTTCAAAATACAAAATGTTTATTAGCCTATCAAATATCTTTTTACCACGAATGTGACATTCCGAAATAGAATATTTACCTGGTTTGTAATAAAATGAGCAACACGACTGGTGCCACATGTGGAGCAGGATCTGCTTACCCTTCCAGAGCACATGCGATCACCCCCAGTTTTAGGTTGGGTTCGTGTTGCTAAGTTTTTAGTTATCTAATATTATGTCTTGTGTACTATTATTTGTCTGTTTTTTTTTTTGTTTTTTTTTTTTTAGCCATGGCGTTGTCAGTTTTTTTTTCAATCTATGAGTTTAACTATCCCTCTGGTATCTTTTGTCCCTCTTTAACTGCGTAGTGGAGGTTTAGTTAGATTTAAACTTGTATAACAATGTATAATACCTTAACCAGAATACAATATGTTGCATGACTTTAATTGTAGGCATGACAAGAGTAGTTAACCTGAGGCATACCTGGTCCTGTAAAACTCATTTGGTGACAAAATCAACAGTTTGCTAATAAAAACTTTTAAATACACATACTAAGATTTCTTTGTGTGTTGCTGATCATTTTTGAAGTTTAACCTTCATTCAAACGTTTGTTGTTTATAAGATGAAAGCCAAAACTGCAAAAAAGTGAAAATCAACGTTTTGAGAAAAAAGTAACTCCAAAAAGGGTTGTGAAATTTTAACAATAGACATATATAATCGAGCTGACCATTTTGTAATTTACCCTACCTTTTTCAGCTTTAAAAACAGAGCAATACAATGCCAAAAAAAATTGAATTAGAAGATAATTTATATATTGGAGGGGCAATAAATGTCTAACAAGACAACCAACTTTCTAGAAATCGTTAGGGTTAATATATTTTGTTGTTCGATTTGCAGTTTAAAATAGCTCCTATATGTTTCATCATGACAGCCAAAAAACACAAAAATATGACATTTCAGGGGCAACAATGCAATACAAGTTGGCAGATTGTTCTCTAGTTATCAGGATAAATACATCCTGTCATGTTAATCATTTTTACATTATTCATTTCTCTCTACATCCATAGATTTTAAACTTAAATAAGACTTAATTGGCTTGCTGACCATTTTCACCCTCAGGCTGTCAGTTTACCCCTCATTGATGTAGTTTTATGAATATTAACCGAAAATGATTTAGTTTAAGACTTTATAGGTCCTTTTGGTTGATCAATGAAAGAAAAGACACACAAAAAGACACACAGAAACACAAAAAAAACCAGTCGATGCAAATAGGATCACATAGGATTAAATAGGAATAGGAGGACGTGTTTTTCAACGAGCTGTCGGACGTCCAATGGGAACATATTGTGCCCTTCTTAATTCTTGCTGACTTGTTTCTTTATTAATATGAGGCTGACTTCATACAGGAACTTCTTAGGAAGAAAGATAAGAAGTTGGCTCATCCTTTAACTCTTCTTTTCTACTATAAAGATGATGTTCTTTCACTAAATAATTAAAAGTTTGGTGACTATGTTGGACGCATCTATCCCATCGAACTAGAGATAAATATGGAAGCGCATATGGTACACCCCTTGGAAAGTTATTTTGTTGCAAATAAGTCGGAATTATTAGTTAAGTTGTGTTTAATAAGCTGGAATGAAATCATCATGATGAATCAACTTGTATGAATGATGAAGACAAAGTTGCATTACAATGTCGAGTTGCTGATATGAATATATTGACATGGTAATAAGAAGTCGACATGTTAAATTCAATTTGTTAATTAATTAAGTCGACAACTTGTTTACTTCATGATGAGATAAAACCACCATTTTCGAAAAACCTATAAGGTCTATTTTTAAATCGATTTCCATCTGTGGTTTGTTTAGATGAACTTCGGTTGAGTGTCGCTATCCATTGAGTTAAATTTCAAATTAAAGTTCGAGTTGATGTTCAAAGTTATTTGGTATATAAAGGGGGGACGACAGTCAAACATCTGAAAAAGTACTAAAATATTGACATTAGGGAGATATTCCCACAACACTTATTCCGGCTTTTTTCCCACTTAGTTCTCAAATGGAATCAGTATATATTTATAATAAATTCGCGAAGAATTCATTGCACAGAACCCTCTTTCTCGCATGAGATTGCTGCTGTCAGAGTAAAATGACCTGTTTTATAACAATTCATGGAGATTTACAAATGTATCAGGACAAAACAATTTTACTTAGGGGACGACCATTTGATATTCGGGGGGGGGGGGGGGGGGCAGGAGGATTTTTTTGATCGGTTATTTGTTTTTGTAAACTAAGAGGGGACAGATTATTCATTTTCTGCACTATTGAAGCAAGATTTTTCATTTTCATTAAATAAGGGACTGATAATTCATTTTCACAACTATATTCATCATATTCGAAAACATACAATTTTTAAATGATTTGTTTTGTTATAAATAATACATGTCTAGTCAAGCCAGTATGTACAATTTAATCAGAATTCATCATCATCCTATGCAGAAACGAATCTTTTATATTCCCAACTGCATATACATGTATTGCATACATAGGCAGTATTAAAGTTTGGTTGTTACTAGCCTCTTTTAAAAGTATTGGCAAACATATTTCGCCGAGCGGAGCGATGAAAATTCTTTTTAAGGGTTTTTGAGCCACTGAAGGACAAATAAGCTATAGAACAAATGATTCAAAATCATGCTCTCTGGGTGTTCCGAAGACTCGCTGTTATAATTTGAAAATGCTAATTTTATTTAATAATTTTTTTACAATATTTTGGTCTCAAAGCAAAATGCATAAATTTGGTGTAAGACTAAAGTTTCTAGGGACAACATCAAGAGACCAATGTGCATGATATAGCAAAATTAGAATTCAAATAGTGAAGTCTGTGGTTGCTGTTTTTATTTAAACTCATTACATGATCAAGTTCATAACAAAATTACTAGATTACAAAAGGAATGCAACACTAACAAAATACAGAAGGGCAATTAATGAACAAAAGACAAATAAATAAGAAACATTGATTCAGAAAAATCAGGGCTAAGTCTGAGGGAAAACAGAACTTGTTTCTTGCAAGGCACTCGCTGTGAACACAATTTGATATGGAGACAAGCGTTTGGTTTTGAAATTTCCTACATATGAGACATTTGCCTCAATGTAGTTACGGCCCTGTTAAAATAAAATTGAGGTAAGGTTTCCTGAGACAATATACCTCAAGTTAAATGAAACCAATTGTCAGACATTTCAAGTATATATGAATCATATTTATACTTTTATTATTAAAAAAAAATGGGAAGTGTTTCCCGATTTTTTTTGGGAAAAAAGATGAATTTATGAAGAATCTGGTGCCATCTCATACTTTTGATTAGACCAGCTGAGTTATTTATTTTCAATGCATTGCAAGTCAGGTAATTTATTTTCCAACTACCTCAGAACAAACCATTTATTTTTGTGATTATCAAGTCTGAGTTATTTATTTGTAAAATCCTCCTGCCCCAGGACACCAAATGACACAGAAATTAACAACTATGTTTAACCGTACGGACGAATATTAGCAACACCTTTTTTACGCTTTTTGACACAGTTTTATATAAAACAAAATGATACAAAAGACAAATGATTTTTATTTGAATTCGTGATATATATATATATATATATATATATGTAAACAATTTAAAAAAAAAAGGTGGATTGAAATTTTAATTTTGGCCAAATTTGGGAGAAATATGTGACATCTTTACCCTCTTTTTGCAATATCATTAATAAAAACAAGCAGTTTGTTGCCATGGATACACCAAAACGAAATATCTAGAACCTTTGAACTAATTTTTGTATCAAATCTATGGAAATTACTGGTTGCATACATATGCACATGTATGACACAAAGTATGGGCTTAATTTGTAAGAAGGCAAGGAAAAGGAGGTGGTAAAATTTATGTATATTGATGTCTAACATCAGTATTAATGCAGTGACACATTTGTAAGCCACTGCATCATCTAGATTTCTTGGCACCCTTTAATTTACTGTCTACCTCTTTTTGCTGGTCTTCTACGCTCTCTGCAAGCTCCGTCACAGCTATTAACCTGTCTGCCTGAGCTCTAACCATATTGCAAAACAATCCAACTGCTTTATTTCCATATAGATATTTTAAATGTATATTTTTACTCAGAGCGTCTGTGAACTACTGATTCTAACCAAATACATGGGGAACTTGTTCATTTAAAACAAATAATGCCCAGCTTGCATATAGCGTTATGGAGAGTCATTACCAAGAACGATAAAAGTGACACCACCCAAATTTGCACTTGATCTGTCTTTTATTGTATTACGTTTCCAAAAATGGTTTAGGCACAACAAAATAAGGGAACGGAAACTAATTGTTGGGACGTACGTATACGTACTAACGGACGGACAAGGGAATCACTTATTGCCTCCTCCGCTGCAGCGGGTGATATAAAAAAGAATCAGATGTTTTATACTGAAATTGTACATACCCGTTCAATGCCCGACTATCCCTACTACTCATATACGATCGAGTAGATTTGTTCTGGCAGAGATCAGGCTGGTATCGAGCATAGTTGATAAGGTCTAGCTAGTCAAATAAAAAGATCGTATAGAGATCGTAAATTGGTCGGATTTATGGAATATGTATTCAATTAGTGGTCGGATTGGAGTCGTAATGGAATCATCAAGGAGTCGTAGATGGTCGAGTTAAACTCGAATATATATAGATTCTACCACTGCATCGAGTGTAATACGATATTTATCCACTCGAGACAGATACATTTTCAAATTTAAAACTCGAGACTTGCCCGAGCGTTTTTAATATTTAAAATTTAACTGTCGAGAGTGGATAAATATCGTATTACACGAGATTTGGTGGTGCAATCTGTTTCTCTAATGATTTTCTATATTATGCAATCAAACTTATTCTTCATTTCGAATGATCAAAAAGATGTGTTCTTTCTATGTGACGTCATCAGGCATGATCGCTTTTTTTCATTCCGTCACAATAGGAATTCAGAGGAAAGCAAGGAAATTCGACGTCATAATCGGATTTTAACCAATGAAATACTGAGATCAAACAAACCACACGTTGATTTTTTTTTTTTATACAATGGGTGCAGAAAGGGATAAATTGACGAAGAATTAGAGAAAGTCGGATAGCAGTCGGGTAGAAGTCGTAAACAGGTCCGATCAAGAATTTTGTCACCTTTGGTCGTGGAAATTTAGACAATCGGGATCATTCAGTTGGTATGATCGGCATTGTCTAAATAAACAACAAAACATATAAAAATCAGTTGCAGCTGCCTTACTCAATACATCAGTATTAATGGAAAAAGTAAGCTGACCCTGCTCAACGTGAGTTACCTGTCGTGTCATTGTGAAATTACAAACCAAGTGATTTGGTATAATGCAGTAGTTCATTTTCGAGGAAAATATGACAGAATTGTGGTTAAGACAATTGGAACATATTTTATCCGTTGTTTCCCTGTAACTTTGGTGTGAAGATACCATGATTAAATTTTGTATTTACGCCAGAAGCGCGTTTCGTCTACTAAAGACTCATCAGTGACGCTCGAATCTAAAAAGTTTAAAGGGCCAAATAAAGTACGAAGTTGAAGAGAATTGAGGATCATAATTCCTAAAAGTTTTGCCAAATACAGCTTAGGTAATATACCCCTGAGGTAGACATGGTAGAAATGTATTTCAAAAGTTCAACAGATGTGTAAACAGTTTTATCAACAGTTAATTAATGAAATGATTAAAGTGTTTCATTTGTTGACAACAATGTACAAGTCATTGGATTTGTGTCGCGACTTCGACATTAATGTCGCGGAAGTGAGACACAGCCAATCCTTTTTCCGTCGTCGTCAATTGCATCGGCGTTTTCGTCAAATAGATCGTATGTTTCTCGTTATATTTTTTTTACAAGTGTCTTTTCGGGATGTTTTAAGCTTACTATGCGGTAAGGATTTTGCTTATGGTTGAAGACCATACAGTGACAAACAATTGTTTTAAATACTTCTCCATGATTTGAAATGTGGTCGAGAGATGTCTAATTGGCTATCATACCACATCTTCTTATCTTTTTACAAGGTTAGGTTTTTTAATAGCAGTTAATAAAACTGGTTTGTCCTGATAAATGTAAAACTCCATGAATTGTTATTAAACTTGTATTGAAGTTAATCTTTAAGATCAAGATAAAGCATCTACAGAAAGAAATAACTATTTTCTAAATTTTGTATGTTACAGCAAAATTCACCTTTTACAGTCAATATTACAAATTATGCACTGACAGCAGCAATTTCAGGTGAAACGGAAGATTCCGTGCAATCCATCACGAATTACTTATGATACTGATTCCATTTGAGAAATAGCTATAGGGAGGGAAAACAGACGTACTAGTGTGGGGATATCCCCTTATGACCTAAATAGTGTCTTTTTTGTACTTTGACTGCCGTTACCCCTTATTATACCAAATAACTCAGAACAACAACTCGAACTTTAATTTGAAATTTAACTCAAAGGATAGCGACACTCATCCGATGCACATTCAACAAACGACATATGAAAATCGATTGATCATGTTTTTCCAAAATGGTTACGTGGTTTTATCTAATTATCAAAAAGGTTGTCGGCTAAATCAATTAACAAGTTGAATTTAACATGTCGACTTCTTATTACCATGTCAATATATTCATATCAGCAATTCGACATTGTAATGCAACTTTTTCTTCATTATTCCGACAAGTTGATTCCTCATGATGATTCATTCCAGCTTGTTACACACAACTTAACTAATAATTCCGACTTATTTGCAACAACATAACTTTCCAAGGGGTGTACCATATGCACTTTCATAGATAAAGGATACAACAGATACATGTACAGGTAAGTCGGCCTCATATCATGACTTAGATGAATTCAGCTTTCCAATTGTGAACTTTCTATTTCTAAGTAGCAACATTCCAGCCGCACCTCCATACGGGGTATATATCTCCCAATTGAAACGATGTTGCATGCTTGCATTTCCTATCATGATATTCTTGATAGAGTGATGCTGCTCACAAGGAAGCTTATAAACCAAGAGTTCTAAATGGTGAAGTTGAAATCATCCCTTCGTAATTTTTAAGGACGCCATCACGAGTTGGTTGACCTTTATGGAATAACCGTTTCATAAATGATATCGGATATGTTCTTTACGTCACAACTAAGATCCTCTTCTCTTGGATGAATGTGACCTACCGAATTAGACTATTTACCTGTTTTGTTATAACAAAAGCAACACGACGGGTGCCAAATGTGGAGCAGGACATGCTTACCCTTTAGGAGCACCTGGATCACTCCTAGTTTTTGGTTGGGTTCGTGTTGCTCAATATTTAGATTTCTATGTTATGTCATGTGTACTATTGTTTGTTTGTTTGTCTTTTCCAATTTAAGCTATGACGTTGTCAGTTAATTTTCGATTGATGAGTTTGACTGTCCCTCTGCAATCTTTCGATCCTCTTTTGTAACCCATTATTATGAACACTTTATAATACTAGTTTATCGGATAATATGTTAACTATATTATAGGATTTCGTAATTTATAAAATTACGGAAATACATAAGATGAGTAACATTTTTACAATTTGTGATATTGGTTTTTGTTATAATAAAACACCCATGCTACCACGCATCCCATATTTACTTTAGTGTTTCGGCAGTTAAGCTTTGGATGGTCATTTTAAGATGCATTATTTGAATGTAATCAAATATAAAAGTTATTCATGTATATATTAATATATTTATTTTTTAATTCTTCTTCAATAGATCTAGTTTTTATGACAGATCTGCCATCATCAGGGATCAAACTGTCAATTTTATGTTAAAGTCTTTACTTTTGATATACTGAGCATAACTCCAACACTCTTATCTTTGTTAAAATGTACTGAAAGCCAATGTTTCATAATACGTTTCTTTATTTTACGTAAATACGGAATATAGTTAGTTTAACACTGAGGAAATATTTTGTTTTTTTTTCAATTTATTTTGTTGTGGTAATTCCGTACGGTCAATTGATAAAGCATCATTAATACTATCACCTATTTGCACGTTATTATAACCCCTATCTAATAATTTCACTTTCGAATTATTTAGATTGCTTATAAATTTGTTCTGGTCACTTGTGTTTCTTATTTGCCGTATTGCTTCACCTTTAATAAGTCCTCTGAATGATGTGAGTGACAGCTATTTATGTGCAGACACATATAAAAATATTAGTCTCTTTAAAATGTATTTCAAGGTTAAGGATGTCATGTGTTGTAAAATCTTTGACCTTTGATTACATCAACATCAAAGAACGACATTTCATCGTTTGAGATAATATGGGGTTATAATTATTTGCAAGACGAAACAAATCTATAATTTCTTACATCGTTCCTATCTCTGCCATAATAGAATATTTTGTCTTTATGTTGAAATGTAGGAATGATTTGAGTTATTATTACGAACATAAGTATGTCACAGATTTTTGGCGAAGAAACTGCATCATCTGCAGTACCTATTATTTGTTTATAAATTATTCCATCAAATTCAAATACATTGTTTTCTAAAATGGTATTAATACATTGCACGGCGGAGCATTGCTTTTGGCGTTTGATATTTTAAAAGTGTCACAGGCTCGTTCAACCGCACTCAATAAAGCTTCTTGAGGTAGGTTAGTAAACATCTGTGTTTTTAGTATATCATACGAAACCAAAAGGTTATTAGCTCTAGCTTTTTATTTCTCAATGATGTTAATGAACGATGTAGTATCTTTTAGATATGTGGACTGATTTTAAACTATTGGAATACGAAAATAAAATAGTCAACGTAATGACCTATAAGTTCAGTTACAAAACCACACTGTGATATAATTGGACTGTCAAAAGGAAGTAAACTTAATTCATTCAATCCAGCATGTTATATCTTTTTAACGTCTCCGTTTTGTTATAATAAAATAATGTCAATAAATTATACAATTAAAATTTTACTATTTGCCCCCACTGTTTATGTTTATGTCTTAAGTTTAATGTTTGTTTTTCAGTAGTTGTTATTGATTTCTTTCTGTCATTTTGATTTAGTCGTAAATTGTACATGTTAGTTGTGGGTTTTTTGCTTGTTACCGAGACGACTACATTAAGTTTTTATCATTTTTATCGTTTTATTCTTTAAAAAGTATAACATTGTATTATTGTGAATTCATTTATTTTCATTGATATACATTTTCGTGGATTGGTGAAACATTAAAATTGAGAATAGAAATGAGGAATCTTCAACAACCCGAGCAAAGAGCAGCAAACAGACCAAGGGCAATGTTTCTTCAACACAAATTCTGCATCTTTAGTCGGGTTCTAGCTGGTCCCTAAAAAAATGTTGACTAGTTTAGTGAAAATGGACCTCACAGGAAATTTCGAATCATATTGATGAATTTAAATTTAAAAAAGCATACAAGGATAATTAAGGCCAAAAGCTCCTGTATTGGGACAGGTGCAAAACTGCGACGGGGATATACATGTTTTGTGAGATCTCAACCATACCCATAACTCTAGCCAATGAAGAATAAACAAGTACACAGCACTACGCACAGATTCCGAATATGTAACAAACGAAAGTATGCAAAATGACAATGATACATAAATTAAGTCCTACAAGCAGTTACAGACATGTCAGTTTTTTCGTGAATATAAGATTTGGCGGTTTTGTCAAAGTCGGCATACAAGCCTATAAAATGGCTACATAAGGATTGTTCTACTTCCAGTGTTTTGGGCGGGTTAAAAAAAATAAGGGTTGAGGGCTAACAACCATGTTTTACCCTGCTATATTCTGTTGGTACCTGTCCCTTGACAGGATTCTGTAATGTAGCGTTTGCGGTCCATCATATTTGTGCACGTTTATTGTGTTGCCGTACATTATATAATTAGCCCATTGGTTTTTAAACTCATATGAGATTTCAAGTTGAAAAAAGTTAACTAGCACATTAATCCACCTCAGAGGGTCAGTCCAGTACAAATCATTGTTCCTATCTATACAAGTTCAATATGTTCACGTCCTGATATACATGTAATATTTGTCATTCGACTTGCTCAAACACTGGTCATTAAACTATAATTCATCATCAAACTACCAAAGCGTCATTGATAATGATATTTATAGACTGATAAAACAATAAAACACAAAATCTGTTGTATACCTGTAGTTCTTGGTACGTTTATTTGTATGTCTTCTACTTGTCTCTGTAAATCAGGTGGTATAGTCCATTTCAAGGGTCTCGGTTCTGTTTGTTCAGTCATTCTGTTATTTCCAATCTATCTGTCACTTTCTCTAATCTGAATAACCATCCTAGCTTGGTAGAACCATTTCTTTTCTTTAAAAAAACACCTAACAATAAATGAAAAAAGTAATATGAGAAAAGACTCCATTAATCCTACTAGGAAAATATAATGTAACAAATATTTCATTCTTATCGGCGTATTCATGATCATATTATGTTGGTATGTTTTTGTTGTTGTCAACCACCTTTAAAAACGAATAGGTCTGTGTGTTGGTCTTGTACAGAGAAGGCACTGTATTCGTGCTATTTTGCCAAAAATGCTAATCAGCCGTAACTTTTCTATATGTTGTTATTACTTATATAAAGTGACAAAATTATGTGTTCAGGTAAAAAAAAAAGCTTGTTTCATATTGCAAGGCTGATCCTTATTTGTTGACCCTAATCGTTATAGAAAGAGATAAAAGAAAAGTTATATCCCGGATTGATAAAAAATGCTCTTCTTTTAGCGTAGCTTATAATCGTTGTGATCGGAAAATCATAATTTTTTAAAATAAAAATCCGATTTTTCCATCTATTTCTTGGGTGCATGTAACCAGACATACGCTAATTTCTTTGTTGACCTCACCGATACGAAGCAATAATAAAAAAATAATTAATGAGGTAAAGGTATTTTAATAGTTTGGGTAACCAATATTTTTTTTAGAAAGATTGTCTATTAGTCGAAAAAATAAATATCAAATGTAAAGTATACTCAGTGTATTTCATCTTGATAACAATATATGCGTTTTCCGAGCATGTTGAAAGCCATATTTTGTATGGCAGTTAAACATGCAACACATGTCATCGCCCTTTAAGTTCTTAACAAAGGGTTATAAGCATCACAATCAAGTAAATAAATATATGTGTCACTAGCAGTGACAATTGAATATCGTTTGATATCGACTCGAGTTATATAATGGCAATACAATAATTTGTTATTTATCAACGGAATTCTGAATAAATTGGTCATCTATTTTCGTATCGACTCGGTTATGATCTGGCTTATACATGATTTCGAAACGTGGCAGATTTTTAGATCGGCAATTATGACAAACGAAATGTCAACTGCTGTACAACACTAACATTTTCTAAACTTAACACTTTTAAAATACAAATCTAGGGCCAGTTTCACAAAGCTGTTTTAGAACTAAGGATGGTATTTCGACATATCTTTTTCCTAAGTGGGTTTTACAAAGTGGTACTACATACGAACATCTCTTAAAAATGGTTATAAAGTTAGGACTTCAAAAGAAAATGATCTATTTATTGTCCTTTACCTGCTCTTAACTTAATCTTTATACACTGACGGATTTTTATTATTCTCCAACAACGAACATGATGTATTGGTATCATGAATGCACGATTTTATCATTTTAACTTTATCATAACACATACAGTGAAAAATTGAATTCAACTCACTTGTACACAAAAAATAAATGTCATCATTTTATTTTACTTTCAATTTACAACAATTCTCTGAAAATTTAAAAGCTTTTTCAAATAACGTACGATAATATTTCAATGTTTGTCAAACTTTATATTGTAAACATACACCTTGCATTTATTCATAAAAAATATCAAAAACTTACATGCAATCACAGCTCTTCTAAGTTGTGTTTTATCTCATGTCCCCTATACCATGTATACAGTGACAAAAACAATTAAAGAATTCGTTTGAACAATAACTATGTGTTGTATTGTGAAAAAATTGTGTTTTAAGAAATACTCGTCATTCCTCATTTCTTATTTATACGTTGGTCATTTAATGACCCCTCCTGAATATGATAATCAACCCCATGTCAGCAATTCTTACATGTAATGTATAATAATCAACATGTATCCAATCATATCTTTTAAACCAAGTAAGATCATTTAATAAAATAGTAAACAGTACCATTTAAAATACAGCTAAGGTAATATATACCTGAGGAAGAAAAGCCTTTAGTTAGTATTTCAATAAATTCAAAAATTTGTAAACAGTAAATTTATAAATATAACAATATCAATGACGTAAAAACGATTTGGTCCTTTTTCACATCGCTATGCCGTTTTGCGTTTATTTTAATTTAAAAATATTTTCATGTAATAGAGTTATTTAACGATTTTCTACCTTATTTTTTTTTAGATTCCGATTTTATCGAGACATGTTTTCAGTGTCGTTAGAATAACTTCAATGGAATACAAAAAAAACCTAAAAAAAACACCTTTATCTTACAAAAATAAAACACAATTTTTTTTACTTTGAAATATATTTAATTATGTGTTTTGCCTATCGTCAATAATTGTTCATTACAAGGTGTAAACACAAGTTTAAACAAGTCAAAATATGCTGGAAAATCTGGTAGATTTGATTAGATTATTTACAGTTATATAATTGCAATTTATTATACCTCAGCATGTTTTTTTCTATATAAAAAATAATGAATTAGTTGTGCTAATTCATTCCACAGAATATTTGCCAGTCAAAAGTTTCAAAGATTATTACCCCGGTTAATAGTTTCATACTCATCTTTCCTGTACTGTTGCATGCTTGTTTTTCATTAAATAATAATGATGTCATTGACGATTCTGCTTGGATTTGTGTGCTTGGCAAGTTTAAACTCTAATATCGTAAACGTAATAATCTGTTTGTGTCGATTGTAATTTCATTCACAAGAAGCAATTATAAAAGAGACAGAAATCTTCTTGCGCCTTTTTTAAAGATCTAAAATAGTGTACGTTATTTATAAAACGGGTTTGGTCGTCGTATTCTAAAACTGTATTTGTGTTTGGTGTACTCTAACTAGAATTTATTATATACACGTGCACGTACGGAAAGGTTAACACAAATATTTATAGTTTTGATTGCAATTAATGAAATATTTACAAATACAACACGAACTATAAAAAAACGTATAGTTCATCTTATGCATGTCAAGTGATGTGACATTTTTCATTTCGTCCAGATGATATATCTACACTTTGAGAAAATTTGTTAATTTGGTACATGAAAACACTTACTGACTGCATTGTTCAGTATAATAAATCATCTAATGACTGCTTGTCCGGGTAATAGCGAGTTTGTTGTACCTTCGCATGCAAACTAGTGCTCTTAGCTTGGCCTCAAGCAATAGTTAGTATCTCAGGGACAACAAACTTTCTGTTACCCTTGCACCCAGTCAATTCGATTTGTATTTATTTTATCTAAAATTTACAACGTAAGCACAAATATGAGGTAGCATGCCTAAAGAGATGAAACAAAGAGATTATATCTGGGAACTAATACGCAAACAGAACAAAATTTCAATAAATATTAAACAAGCATATCTTCCAAAAAGGGCGTGGTTTGTGAAACAGCTGTATTAATAATGTAAAACCTGTAGAACTATTAGCTTATTGTTTATTAATCAAAGCGCACAACATTATCAATATTGAAGTCTTACCTTGAAAGTACGATTTTGTCCTTTTTCACATCGCTAAGCCGCTTTTTGGTTTATTTTAATTTAAAAATATTGTCATGTAATAGATCTATTTAAAGATTTTCTTCCTGATTTATTTAAAGATTCGGATTTTACCGAGAGGTTTTTTTCAGTTTCGTTAGAATAACTTCAATGCAATACACAAAAGAAAACCCCACAGAAAACCACCTTTATTTCACAAATATAAAATTTGAAGTACAATTGGCATAGTAAAAAGTTAATCATGACACATATTAAATTATGTTTCTTTGCATATCGTTAACAATTGTTCATTACAAAGTGTAAACACAAGTTTAGACACGTCAAAATATCAATGACAAAACAAAGTTTTGAAATCTGCGGGAAAATCTCAAAGATATAATTTAAGCATTTAGAGTTATATTATTGCAATATAATAATTTTAATATAGATACAAATGACTGTTCCATTCGATTTGTATTTATTTTATTTGAAATTTACAACGAAAGCAAAAAAAAAAGGTAGCATTCCTAATTAAAAGAGGGACAAAAGATTCCAAAGGGACAGTCAAACTCATAAATCTAAAACAAACTGACAACGCCATGGCTAAAAATGAAAAAGACAAACAGACAAACAATAGAACACATGACACAACATAGAAAACTAAAGAATAAACAACACGAACCCCACCAAAAACTAGGGGTGATATAAGGTGCTCCGGAAGGTACAGCAGATCCTGCTCCACATGTGGCACCCGTCGTTGTGCTTATGTGATAACAAATCCGGTAAATAGTTTAATTCGGTAGGTCACATTTATGAAAGGGAAGGGGATTGTAGTTACGTTATCTTTCAATGAGATGAAACATAGAGATTATATCTGGTAACCAGTAAGTAAACACAATCAAATTTCAATAAATATTAATATCTTCGAAAAGAGGCGTGGTTTGTGGAACAGCTGTATTAATAATGTGAAACCTGTAGAAGTATTAGCTTATTGTTTATTATTCAAAGCGCAGACATTCTCAATATTGAAGGCTTACCTTGAGTGTATATAATCTGATATATATTAAACGATTTTGTCCTTTTTCACATCGCTATGCCGTTTCTGCGTTTATTTAAATTTAAAAATATCTTTTATGTAATAGATCTATTTAAAGATTTTCTTCCTGATTTAGCTTTAGATTCGGATTTTACCTACACGTTGTTTTGCAGTTTCGTTTGAATAACTCCGATGTAATAGAAAAAAAACCCCAGAAAACCACATTTAATTAACAAATATAAAATTTAAAGTACAATTTGCAAAGTAAAGAGTATTATGTAATATATTTAACTTTTTTGGCATATGGTTAACAATTGTTCATTACAAAGTGTAAACACAAGTTTAGACAAGTCAAAATATCAATTAGAAATCAAAGTTTTAAAATATGCGGGAAATCTCTAAGATATAATTTAAGCATTTACATATCTTTTTGCAAGGGCTGGTAGAATCAATTTGTCTCATTAAAAGTTAAAACTATCAATGACGATAACAAACTATCCAATAGACCTATTACATATTACCGGCTTTTAACTCCAGATTGTATAATTTTTCAACAGGTTACCTAATCTGTGGTTAAACATCCAGGTACTCTTTAGGGTAAGAACAACCAAAAGAATTACAATCAAATATAAAAGTTTTGCACTTTGGGGGAAATGTTAACTGTTTCTGATTATTTTGTCACCATTTTCACTAAAAAAATGTACCATTAAAAAGCTTGATTTTACTTATGTACTCTGCTCTTAATTGAATGAGTATCAGGATGTCCAACCAGAGAGGAAAAGGTGACCTGTTGAAACAATATAAACTCCGGAGTGTAAAGTCGGTAATATGAAAATAGTTTAATAATATTAGAGGGGATAGACAGGGGGTTCTCTCTCCCACATACCTCCCAGTTTCCCATCCCCACTCCCACTATCCACCTCCCATCCTGTAACATAATTTTGTCTCCAACGGTTTAATTCAAACTATTAAATATACTAGTAGTAGTCTTAGCTTGTAGATAGTTAGGTCTTTTAACAGCCCTTCCACGCATGTCAAAATAAGAGGGACGAAAGATACCAAAGGGACAGTCAAACTCATAAATCTAAAACAAACTGACAACGCCAAGGCTAAAAATGAAAAAGACAAACAGAAAAACAATAGTACAAACGACACAACATAGAAAACTAAAGAATAAACAACACGAACCCCATGAAAAACTAGGGGTGATCTCAGGTGCTGCGGAAGGTAATGTGTGTCTATTAAGCACTGAAAGCCTCATGGTCTATTTCTAATGACTCTTTATCTATTGTTGTACTTTTAAGTTCTAATTTTTCTTTCACTTTGCAGTATTAAATCATCCTTAGGGTATCTAGTCTAACAAAATGTACCCGCCCTTTAATTAAGATAGCCGTCATGGTTAAAAATAGAATATCAGTATAAAATGCAGTTTTTGGCTTATATCTCTGAAACTTAAGCATTTACAGGAAATTTGACGGAATAAAAATGTTCATCAGGTCAAGATCTATCTTCCATGACAATTTCAGACGTATTGTTGGGTTACTGTCCATAAATTGGTTATTTAAAGGAACTTTTACAGTTTTTTGTTCTTTTCTTGAAAATCATGGTCGAGATGAACTGTAAACAGCAAAATTGTTCAGCAAAGTAAGATCTACAAATAAGTCACTTTACCAAAATGATCAATTGATTTATTTAGGAGTTATTGCCCTAAAAAAAGTAAATGTTTTCACAATTTTTCGTCAAATTTTGTAATATATAATAAAAGTTTCTCCTCTAGAACTACTGACACCAAACCAAACTTGGCTACAATTATCAATAAGATATTCAGTTAAAAATGATATGTCAAATGAACCCGCCTTAAAAGCATTATGGCTGACTTGGCTAAGACTAGAACATAGGGGTAAATGCAAGGTTTGTTAACTTTTTTTAACCTTTATAAATAAATAAAATCTGAAGGGAACACAAATTTTCAGAATAATAAGCTCTACCAATTGTCTGTATATGTCAAACCTGTTAGACAAATGCGAATTGGAATTATGACCAATAAATGACAAACATTTCATTTTTGCCTTTTATCATAAAAACTATGATATTTAGAGATAAAACGTTTTTTTTCTGTTATGTCTCATATGATTTAATAATTATCGAAAAATAATCACTTTAAATCATAAAAATGACCAGCAAGGCAAGATTTATTAATAAGTCAATGAAACAAAACAGACAAAAAGATCAGTAAAACAAGATCAACAAAATAGAGTTTTTTGTCATGAAGTTTATTCTCGTCTACAATGTAGGAGAGTGACCTTAATGTTTGATATGTCATAGACAAAGGTGAGCGACGCAGGCTCTTTACAACCTCTAGTATTATGTTTTAATCTATGCTCTTTAAATTTTGAAAGGGGTCGTTCTTATAATCCACCAATCATATAATAATTTAGTTACCCATTCATACCGTCAAAAAGGCCTCGGCAATTAGATCTCTTTCAGTAAGACTGATTTGTTTATGTCTATGAACATCTTGTTTTCAGTTTTGTCATTAACTGTCAAAAGATTTAGAATAACTCTGCTGTGGATATGGGCACCTATATACATTAGCTGTCATCAGATTGTCAAATACTAGGTGGTATTAAGCTGTATGTGTAAACTTCCTATAACTAGAACAAATAGGTTTTGGATCTTCAATCTTTCTCTTTTTGACAAGATAGTACCATATATATCTGTTTTTTTGTTGTTGTTGTTATTTTAGCGTTGTCAGAAAGTGATTTAACATTCAGCCAATCATTTAACAGATTGTTGCTCTATATTCGAAATTGTTTAAATAATAAGACGATAATTAATGTTTAAACTATATATGTTTCTAGTTCACGGTACCAGCAACATTATATTTCGTAGTGGCACTATGCTTATGCTACTGTGGTAGTTTTTAAGGATAAAAGATGGGTGGACATGGGGAACTCTCTCACACACCCCAACTCCCAGTTTTCCATCTGCAACCACATCTTCTTCCACCTTCCATCCCCATTCTTTCACCTCCCTTTTTAGCTGTCCACTCCATCATATCATGCAACTTTGTGTTTGTTAAGAATTCACAAAACGAACCGGTAAAAATCAATTACGATCAACATTATCAATTTGCTGTGATCTTTTTTCAATTTATTCTTACCGTATTTTTGAAGCAAATGTTCGAATGGATATTTGGAGAAATCTGCTTTATTATACTCAATTGATTCGATTTGTCTATGTTATTACTACAGTTTTGCTGCAAGAAGATTTTAAAGTATAAATGTTCTGAAAGTGACGAATGTACGAAAAATGTTAAAAAAAATGGACAAATGAGTAGGTCCCTTTTTTAACTCAAATTTTAAATAAGAATTACTTGACCAATACCTCAATCAGAGCTAATACAATAATTACATATATTTTTCCTTTTGTTGCCAATTGAATTCCTTGTGTTATATTCAAATCGTTACAGTAGCACTCATATGGATTTTTTCACGAAATTTCTGTGAAAACAGATATATTTTTATTGATTTTTTGAATATGAAACATAGAGCGCCTGCGTCTACAAAAAAATATAATTTACATTATCTTTGTAATGACATTTTACATATCTGATTTAATTATTTAGTTGGTCGACGCTTTAGCTCTAGTTTTTACTATGCCTTTACTTGTTTAAAATAAGTACAATTATGTTAAATTTTGCAAAAAATTCAATTTTGGTCCGATTTGTGATTTAGAAATCAACGTTTCAAAAATAATATTTCTATTTATTTTCTTAGATGTCTTCTCTTCAGGTTAAAGCAAGATTTTCCTAAATACAATCGGGACTACATTCGACCATTATCACTCGTTTCCTTTCGTCTTAATAATTTTACTTCCTTTTCAAAATTAAATGACTTTTAAGCATGTCGTGCTTATTCAATTGTGATCAATATTCCTAAAGTTCTGATTTACTACACAAATTCATTTCATACAATCAACCAATCTTATCACATATTGCTTCCTCTTCTTTTTTTGTCATTAGCATGAATATATTTCCTGTTGTGTATTTGTATTAAGGTTATTTCAAAAAAAGTTTTAACTCGCTAAAAATCGCTTGTGAATTTATGTTTTTCATTATTTTGATGTGAACTCGTTCACACAGGTTTTCTCTGGAAACTTATCAGCTCAAATCTTCCCCGTTTCAACATGTTAAACTGTGGCCAATATTTTTAATTGCTGAGTATTACTCTACACTGGTTAACGAATTTCTGTATTCCGAATAAAAATGTATCAATTAAGTTAGTGTTAGTCATTAAGTCGACTTATACCCTACGGTAAACTCTGCCCTCTCAAACATTATATATGTTGTTGATGTCTACAATTATATAACAACTATTGAATAGTCTGAATACAGTGCGATCAGGTCTTAATTAAAATTGAGAAGGGAAAGGAGGAATGTGTCAAAGCGACAATAACCCGACCATAGAGCAGATAACAGCCGAAGGTCACCAATTGGTATTCAATGTAGCGAGAAATTCCCACACCCGGAGGCGGTCTTCAGCTGGCCCCTTAAAACATATGTATACTAGTACAGTGATAATGGACGTCATACTTAACTCAGAAGTATACACAAACAAACAAAACAAACAAACAAATAATTTATAAGAGTCTCACCTCTTTGAAACATTTGATATGCAACACAATATAATATTAACAATGTATAAAAGTGTCACTCTAAAAAGACTTATGAGAGACTGTAAAAACACAGATTAAAATACATTTATATTACATCTATTACATAAATCAATATATCTTAGCATAAAACACCATACTATTAAAAACAATAATACAAAAGAAAACAAACAACATTATAAACACTTATTACGAGTATAAACTACACTTTCTCTTTAAAAGTGCCTCATGGCAGATTTTAACTGTAAAATAACAAACTCTATCGTCATGAAACAAAAATAAAAACTTTTCTTCATTACTTTAATAACTAAAACTACTTTCTATATTACATACATTGTTAAAAAATAGCGTTCTCAAATCTGCATTTTCTGGGCATTCTAATAAAACATGTTTTTCATCTTCAATTATATTCAAATAATTTTTCCTATAATTAAAACAGAACCTTTCATTTACATCTATACCTTCATATCTGCCAGTTTCAATTTTAATCGGAGCTCTAAATTTAGCATATGCACTTCTATATTTACCGGGCATAGTAATACTTAAATATTTTTCTGTACAATAATTGAATTTAAATAACCTGTAAGTACGTAATTTACTGCTTTCATTAGCTAGTAAATTTAAATGTAAATTATTTTGGTACATAATAAATAGATTGTTTTCAATATCTTTAATAACAGACTTGCTCAAAGTACATTTAATATTTCAATACTGATTAAGATCAAGTTCTTTAAACTTTGTATTCACTCTACAGTTCCAAATGTACTTTATTAAAACTGATATTATTACTCCCAAGAAAACAATTCTTATTAAGTCTACTATTAGACGTCATATTGAATCGTGACCATGCATCGTACACAAGAAACTAAAATAAAAAAAATATTTGCCTGCAATCGAATTGATTGAACAGTACTGATATAATAGCGGTAGATAAGTTTTAATATAAACTGAAAATATATAAATGCTCTAATTATTCGTTACCATTTCAGATAGAAAAAAATTTATATGTAATGGTTGTAAAAAAGTCAATATATCATTCAATGAACTTCACAGTAAAGTATCAAAAGATGTGATAGATGAATATTTCCAAAATTCAAGTATCCGTCATGGCTTCAATGATTTTACTACAGTACAATAATTCTGAGGAAGATGTTTTTGAATACAACTGTCGTAAACATATCATGCACAGAACGTGAGAACTGCCGTTAGCTAGATTTTTTTCCGAAATATCATTGTTTACTTGTAATCATCACGATAGGTTCGATTTAAAGTTTTAATCGTGTTGTAAAGGAGAACATGAAGTGTAATTGAAAAGTCGATATCAAAGGCACATGTATTGTTAAGTCCATCTTTCATGGTTTTATTAGTTTTGTATTACAAGTAATATTGTGCCTTAGATAAAAAAAAATCGTTCATTGTATGCTTACTCTCTTTTGTTACTATGTCTTTTTATTGAGTTAAGTCATTTCAATTGACATTTTATGGTGTTTTTATTTGTTTGTTTTGATGTTACACTTTAGTTTCAGGTGTGGTTAAAGGTTCGCGCCAATTAAAACGTTTAAACCTGTTGCATGTGTTTGCACCTGTGCTAAGTCGGGAACCTGATGTAGAATGATTATCGTTTGTTAATGTAGCTCTGATTTTTAATGATTTTTCGTTTTTTTTTATATAGACTAGAAACTTGGTTTTCCTGCTTAAATGGTCATACGATATATATGTTTGGGACTCTTTATAGCTTGTTAACTTGTTCAGTGTGAACAAATTCTCTCTAATGAAGGCCTTATTTAAACTTATAATAGTTTACTGTTTTCAAATGTCTGTTGGATGTAGAGTCGTCTCATTTAAACTGTTTATTCCGTGTTTGATTATACAATCATGTATACTATTGACGTGGCTCAGTACTTATACGTCCATCTATTGTGTTATTGTGTAGGTCAATTTTGTATGCATGTTATCTTAATTTTTGCTTTTTTACTTGTTTAAGATTAAATTACAGCATTGACTGCTTAGCCTAATTTTTGACGTTTTGTTATTACTTATTATGTCTATAGATATTGCTCACACATTGTTGTCTAAATATTTGATTTTAATACGACTGTCCTACAAGTACGAGGTTAAGATAGCTATACAAAAGTTTTAATCACCCATTTTCTAAATAAGGAAATGACTGTATTTAGTTAATAAATATGACAGTTGTTTTGCATTCGGTAGATGTGGTTGAGATTTAGATTGGTACCTATCATAAAGAGTTTTCTGTTTTGAATTTCCCTTGGAGTTCCGTAATTTGTTTTACTTTTGACCTATCTGACATCAAATCCCTGTGTCTTTGTTTTAATTTTGAATTAATGTCATTCACTATATCTTTTATAAGATTATCTTCCTGTTTTATTTTTATAATCGGACTGTCATAAAAATGTCCCCGTTTTAAGTGAAATAACATCAATGCAATGACAAAACCAACTAAGCTACTTTTGAACTTTTAAACTATTCGATGTTTAATGGGCCTCGTTATTTAAGAATTGAAATGTTTTCTTATGTAAATTTATTGGGGTGTTAAAGCGTTGATCGAAGTACATTTTGTATGAGCGCAGAAGCGCTTCATTGTAAAAATGCACGCACAGTATGCATTGTATGTTTTTTTCCGAAAAGGATGCAAAATTAAAACACATCAACAAATGTGAATGAAAGACGATTTTGAACTACTACGGCAAGTGAACAGCAACCTGACAACAAACAATTATAGTTTGTGCCCGGAATATAGAACCGACCTGAAAATCTTGATCAGATAAGATTTCAGTCTAATAAACCCGCACGAGTGGGGTTCAAACACACAACCCCAGCGTTGCCTGGCTTGTGATTACAGTATTTATTACTTCGACCACATGGCCACCGAGGCTCCTTATTTCAGAACAAAAATAATACACCATTATTGACCTAAATGCTATGTTAGATGGTGTATATTTAAGCATATTACGATAGATTTGATTAATTACTTATAATCTACACAACGAAATGTTGTTTTGTTAATTGTGTTCCAGAGATGAAGTATCAAAATACACAACTTTTTTTGTCTAAACTGTAATCACAATCACTTTGTTTGATTAAGTGCATATCTAACGCATCATTAAGAAACTTACTTATTCAACCTATCTTGAAAACAAATTCATTTAGTTTGAAAAAAAAATAACAAAATAAATTGTATTAAATCAGAGCACTTTCTGAATATGAATTAGTAAAAAAGATTTGTTTAAATATTGAACTTGTTGAAAAAGTCTTCAGTTCTGACCCCAAAAAAATACATTTCTTTGAGAGAGGAAGTGATAAATTTTAACATAGAAATAACCAGCAAACTTCTAACAGGTAAACTAAAGCAGTCAAGCTTCATTTATCAACTTAAAAAATAGTAAATTTTTACCGTCAATACAATGATATTATAATAATTCTTATATGATTTGAAAATTAGGGATAACGTTGATACAATTGATAGATATGACTTCCGGTAGCTGATCTTGACGTTAAATACTTTTCGATACACGACGTTGACCGAAGTTCTTTTCGTAACCAATGTAAACAAGAGGGCGGCAATAATAACACTGACGTTAACAATTTTTTTTCACTGCAAGTCAATTATTCAATTAATTAATACACAAACATATTCGTTTGTCAGAACAATAATATGAGTTTATGCAGTTTATTTGTTATCAGGTAGCACATTTCATTGAGAACATATTTTTGCGTTTAACAACAAATATGTGCATGCATTAAACCTATCCAATGACATAAATATACAATGTATGTGTGATAGAGGTAACGGGTGTGGTAAAATATACTACCTATCTTCTATTTTAAAGAATTATAAGGATTAAACGCCTTTTGAAAGGAATTTATTGCTGTATAAATTAGACGAAATCACTCACAAACATATCATAAAAGTCCTTTAATTGATGATGTATAGAAATTTTAGTAACTTGTGTATAGATATAGGAAGATGTGGTGTGAGTGCCAATGAGACAACTCTCCATCCAAATAACAATTTAAAAAGTAAACCATTATAGGTTAAAGTACGGCCTTCAACAGTGTAGTTTATTTAAATTTTATAGTAACTATACACGGTACTAACCGAAGTCAGGACAACAACATCGTACGCCATGTTTGAGCGTTTAATCCCATATTATTTCTTTTGTAAACCTCCATTCAGAACTTTTCTTTAAAACTATATGATTCAATATATCAAGCAAAACATGTTCAGTACTTATGAAAAAGTTGAACTTCTTTGTATCATAAATAGCCTTTCCAAAGCATGGAACAGCAAAGGTTATACTGTTCCTAAAAGCTTAATCTTAATTATTGTTAAGGAGGTTCGCTACTGAAATTCAAAATAACAAGAAAGTTTTCCTGTTGTGTTTTTTTATAACTCCTTTCATATGGGAGTGGAAAAATGAAAAAAAAATATAGGTCAATCCGCTATATTTTTCGTAAGGATGGCATTTATGGTCACTCATAATGTCAGTATTGAAAAATCCGGTATTTTCAAAGAATTGGAACATCTGCATTGAAGTTTCAATTACAACAACAATTCATACAAATGTAAATATATTTTATTCTAATATCAATAAAAATATACCTTTATTTCAATTTCTACAAAAATTGTGCATTCAAGGCATATAGTCAATGTGTTTTTCCCGTAATAAAAAAATAAACAAAAAAGTACGGGAAAGTGAATGACATCAAAATGAAACCTTTGATTTAACCTTTATAAAATAACAAGAAATTTTCAAAACAATTCAGAAATAATTCACAAGACTTTATTTTAAGATATTATTAATAGAAAAGTATAGGTCAATGTGCAAAATTTTGAATTAGAGCTGAAAAAAATCAAAATTCCATGAAAAACTACGGGAAATTTAAATTTAGACATTTTTCATAACATATATGTCAATTTATCAAATACTGTTATCTTTTTTAACCAAACAATTTGTTTTAAATCTAGATCACTGTATACTAGGTACAACAAAGACCTTTTTTCATTAAAAATATATAACTAAGGACTGAAAAACATTCAAAACAACATCAAAAAGTTCATGAAAATGACATTATTCTTTCAAAAAATCTGAAACCTGTCTTATGATCTTTTCTGATTTTGTGACACGTACACCTGAACCACTCTTTTCTGTGAAAAGATCTTTTATACCTTTACAACCATTCCTAGAAAAGGCCATCTTCAAGTGCTCTAAGCACAGTCCACTACTGGCAATAATACGTGCCATTCCTAATGAAAGTATCTTACGATCAATCAACAGCTTCAAAGTTGGTAAATTTTTATGCAATTCTTTCATAGAATTGAATTTGTCTGATATGACACATTCTGGTATATATACTTTTTCAAAATGAACATTTAATTCAATGTTCTTATTGACAAGTGTGCATAGTGCATCAACATCTTCATCAGCCCTGTGGGCTTCATATGATTTGCTCATAAATGTTTCAAACAAATTTGTCTGTGAATAAGAATTCAGACCTGGATGAGAAAGTTTAAATAATGGCAATGTGTCAATAAAGCCTATCACAGTTGACTTGAATTTATCAAGCAAATTACATTTTTGTAGTGAAGTGTACAATAACACACAGTCATATGTTTGAACATTATGGCCAATTAAAACATTGTTCTTAGTTTTTTCAAGAAAAGAAATAAAGTCATTGATGCACTTTTTGATATGTACAGCAGGCAACACATTTCCATTTGATAATAACTGCCCATTCTCAAATGTCAATCCAGTAATCTCTGCCGCCTTTGGTGTTATTTGGTGCTGGGGTAGGACAAATCTGGAAAAAGATTCTGCTGCACTCTTTGCTGCTAATTGTGTGATATGGGATGATCTACCTAAAAAGCAATATAAATACAACTTATTCCAGTTCCTAGATGTTCACATAAGAATTACATGTATCAGTAGTTGTAAAGGTTCTGTATTAAAATAAGTTTACCAATTTCTCCACAAAATGTATAGCAATGAGTAGTGATAATAGTTATTAAAAGTACCAGGATTATAATTTTATACGCCAGACGCGCGTTTCGTCTACATAAGACTCATCAGTGACGCTCAGATCAAAATAGTTAAAAAGCCAAATAAATACAAAGTTGAAGAGCATTGAGGATCCAAAGTTCCAAAAAGTTGTGCCAAATACGTCTAAGGTAATCTACTCCTGGGGTAAGAAAATCCTTAGTATTTCGAAAAATTCAAAGTTTTGTAAACAGAAAATTTATAAAAATGACCATATAATTGATATTCATGTCAACACCGAAATGCTGACTACTGGGTTGGTGATACCCTCGGGGACGAAACGTCCACCAGCAGTGGCATCGACCCAGTGGTGTAAATAGTTATCAAAAGTACCAGGATTATAATTTTATACGCCAGACGCGCGTTTCGTCTACATAAGACTCATCAGTGACGCTCAGATCAAAATAGTTAAAAAGCCAAATAAATACAAAGTTGAAGAGCATTGAGGATCCAAAGTTCCAAAAAGTTGTGCTACATTTAGTTCATATAATGTACAAATTTTTACACAAGAAATCCACATATTTCTTTTATTTCAAGGTACATGGCAAACTTTGTATTCATATATAGTGTAGATCTTGAAAGCTAAAAAAAATCAAGTTCCATAACTCTCTGAGGAGTTGGATTTAAAAAGTGTTAGTATAGTGTAGAATTGTCAAAAACATCAGCGTCTAATATCTCCAATAAGTTGTGTTAAATTATTATTATAAATGGCAGTTGTAAAAAGATCGAGATCATATGGTGACTAACAGCTTTGCAAGATTTGAATGACCTAATAAAGTAACTGACTGACCGACAGACAGACAAGGAGCATCACTTTAAAGGTCTCTCCATCACGTTGTGGCGTGGACAATAAATGTATTGAAAAAAAATGTTTTTTTATTATAGCATAATTAGTCCTGTAGCTTCTATGTCAAAGAAAATTTCTGTAACAGAATCATGCTTTGGTGAGGCTTCTATTCTTGAAGTTCTAGGAGGGGGTATTTCTGTTATGTTTTCGGGATCCAATCTAGATTCTTCCATATCTATGCCTGACTGGTAACTGATTCCTTCCCTCACTTCACAGCTTGATATATCTTGATTACTGAAAAAAACATTTTCAACAATGAATATGAAACTCTTCATTTTTCTCAATTATACATTGATCTTAAAGAATGCCAGGTTGTTTGGAAGTTTGATTTATTGCAATAAAATATGAGGATTTAATAAATAGGTAGTATAGAATGTGAGAAAATTTTCAGTCAGACTTAATTTAGATAGTCAACTTTCAAATTTGTTTACTATTTTTTTCAAATTAACTTGGATTTTCATAAAATTATACTGCTATTTCAGTTATATATGGATCTTACTGAATCCTAGCTTGTTATAAAGTTAAGACTATTGGCTGAGTATTGCTGTGAAGTTTAAGGATTTAATTAATCTATAGGTAAAAATAAAATAGAATGTGCAGTTCCCACAAAAGTCTTTAAAAAAATTATAACTATTTCAAAGCAACTAGGATTTTCATCAAATTTACAGATATCTTCATTATATATTTGTCTTACAAAATACCTTTCTTGGGGGTAATTTGGTTTATTAAAGTTATCTATCTGATGGCTGATTTGCACTCCTTTTGTTTTTGGGATTTAGGTTTCATAAACACCTATATCAATATCTTTTTAAAAAGAAACATTGAACAGGCTCTTTGTATTTTAATCTATTATGTAAATGCATCTTTCAAATTACCGTTCTGTCTTCAACTCTAATCTTCTTAGTTTAGCCTTCTTTGTAATCGCTATTGCCTTTCTCTTTTTGTACTGGAGATCTCTCAGCGTGCTAACTTTGGATGTGTGAACACCAGGTGAAAGACCAGCTGTTCTATTTGCCTGTAATGTATTTATATATATAAATAAATATTTGTTCATTCATTAGTATGAGTAAGTAAATTCCTTCCAACTTTATATGAAAGGTGAAATATTTATATTTTTTGCTGAATTTAATATACTAAGTTAACCTGGCATGAAAAGAGTTATCACCCATTGATTTGTGAACTGAAAAACTATTTTATTCTAGTGTGAAAATATTGTTATCCATTACAAAGCAATATATATATACTGATTTTAATGACATTACAATTATTTTAATAAAAATATATGTTTTTCTGTTACGTGTAATTTATTCTCCATTGCCATTGGCCTGCTATGAGTAATTTGAACTTATAGTAATCTAATATCATAAGAAATAACAAGAACAAAAGTATGAATATATAATCAAAAATGCAATGTGGCAATCAATATATAAATTGTCAATTTGTTTTATTTTGTCAAAGGAAAGGAATAAAAATTGGAGCAAAATGTAATTCCTTTTATCATGTTTATTTGGTTGGTAAACATTCTATCAAACTTTTAAATAAGTTATATAGTGTTCAAGACAATGTGCTAGCATTCATCAAATTCTTTAGAAAAACTAAGAGTAGAAAAAATATTGCTTTCCTATTTCTCTCTAACTTTCCTTTGACAGGTGAACAATTAATGAAAAAAAACATTAAATAATGTTAAAATGTCATAATCATAATAAACAGATTGGCCAGAAGCAAATATGGTACCCCATTATCCATGAAATGATTTATTTTTTTGGTTTTATAGGAGAAATTTTAGTTTCAGTTAGTATTAATTCTCATACTAGTTCCAAAACAATTCTGCAATTCAAACTCAGTTTACAAAGACAGACAGAAATGTATACCATAGTATGTCCTGTCAAAAGTTAGGAAAATAAAGAGTCTCCCAAACAAACATGAATTGTGATGATTTTGTTTTCTATGTCAAACTTGAAGTAGCAGACCCATCTAAGAATCATGCAACTTGGAAAATAAGTTGTTTTATATACCCATTTATTCATACAGTATATAGATATGTTTTAGCTCTATATATAGAGATAAACTAATACATTTAAATGTATTCTAAAGTGGCAGTTTTACTTGATTACAGGACATATATGACCTTTAAATGTGAACTATAAATATTCTGTTTGTACATTATTACAAATTTGAGAGTTATCAAGAACATTTTGTGCTTACTTTGGATTTTTCTTGTTGGTATATATGTATACTATAAGTGCCTGAAAATTAAACCCTTATCTATTAAAATGTTTGATGTGCATTTGTATTGAATGTCGATTGAAGCTCATACTGGCTCTCATCATTCATTAATTTGACTTGTTCAACTTGTTCTTTTCATGCGTTACTGTTTGGTTTTTTAAAGACGAAACGTGCATCCGGCATACAATTGTTTGAAGCGTGGTAACTGTTATACATATCGTTTTTTGATATTACTTCGGTCGTTGTTTTTCCTGTTTGAATGATTTTACACTAGTCATTTTGGGGCTCCTATAGTTTCCGGTTGTTTGAACCTGTGTTTCATGGTGAAGATTGTCCTTTGACCTTTAATGGTTTGATCTTACTAGTGGTATTTTACGTGACTTGGTTTCATTGCCACTCATACAACATGTTATTATATCTATCTATGATGACTTCATTAAATGTACACGGACATGATATACACGTTTGCGGTGTTGAAATTAGTGTCCTGCATGCAGCAGGTGACTTTGAATAAAGCAATAGCTGGAAACAGTTGTATTGAATATTTTTTCATATTTACATTAAATGTACATAACTCATGAAAGATTTATAAAAATAAAATTAAAAAATCAATATTTACGACAAAAAAATATACAGTCCTTGGATGATTTAATTTTTTCACTTACCAGTTAACCAGTGATTACGATTCTTCAACACTATACAGTCAATAAAAATGTTAACGTTTCATAATACATTTTAAATTGCAAACCATTTTCGTATAGTTTAAGAACTGTCCATCATTTCGATCTATCAGTTCTTGATATCTCATACAGCAGCACTGTTAAATGTTACCGAGTTCATTGTAGTGAAATTGACCTGTTTTCAAATTCAGTCTAGATAAAAAAAAAAAAAAAAAGGGGCGAAAGATACCAGAGGGACAATCAAACTCATGAATCGAAAATAAACTGACAACGCCATGGCTAAAAACTAAAAAGACAGACAGACAAACAAACAATAGTAAACATGACATAAACTAGATTCCCAAAAAATAGTACATTATAAAGCCAACTAAATTTCAATAGCAGCCATGATAAGTATTCTACAGTAGCTGGTTAATACGCTTATTAACTAATTTAGATATTTTTTTCCGGCAAAAATTGTTGAACACATATACATGATAAACGTGGAAAAACGTCACATTTAATAGTTAACTTGATGCATAATTCATATCCGACAAAATTTATGATATTGTAATTTAAGTCTTCTATTTGAAACGTAAAGATTTTTACAAAAAGTTTCTGTGGTAGCTGTCGCCGCCTTATAATTCCTATGATAATGCATATTGTAACTGTTACCACGGATGAAAAAACCCATACATATCAAATAAAACATATGAACAAAAAATTAAACAAAAACAAACCATAAAAAAAACAGCTCGAAAGAAAGGAATCTGAAAAAAAAATCACACCACCCCATTCAGTGTTGTTGTTACTCACTTTTATTTATTATTATAATACAGTATTACTGATTGAAAAAAAATCATCAGTGGCGCTCATTTCAAAACAGTTTAATACCAAATAAAGTACTTTTACAGTAACTGAGGTTTTTTTTTCGAAGATCCTCAATGCTTTCAAACTCATAGTTTATTTGGCCATTTTAACATTTTGATTCAGCGCGAGTTTGTTTTTTTGTAAACAACCGCGCATCTTGCATTCATAATTTTAAGAATTTTACCAATGATGAGTTGATCAACATAACTGATAGTAAAAAACCCAAAATCAAATGTTACCCAAAAGTAGATTTTCAATGATAGAGCCCGCAAGATTACCCGCCAATAAGATAAAAAAAAAACTAACATTTGCCTAATATAATTAGTTCTAAGGTTAACAATTTTAAGATCCCGTTTAAGCAAAGTCACTGCCTATAAAGTATATTGTACAAGTTGCCATGTTCACACTATTTTGATTTACAGACAAATCAACATAAAGTTTGCATACTCTTTCACTAAATAATCCATCATAGTTTGAAAGTGATCTCCAGCTTAAAGCATTCTACATCCTCTCTTTCAACAGTGTTTTCTAGAATCTTATCCAGTCGGTCGGTGTACAAATGTGATGGATTTATGTGTTTATCAAAACGATTTATCACGTCTTGTAATATCGTGCATAACTCAGTGTATCTTGTATCATCAAGTGCAAAGAATTTCATATGTTGAAGTTCATTTCTTGTTAGTCGTATACGTTCATTATCATCACCTAAGGCATTATCAGTGCGTGCCAGCAATATATCTCCACTTCCCTCCCCAAGAATTGCTAGGTTTGTGCTTGTTCATACGTCTGTGCTCTCCATATAAGAAAGTGATATCACACTGATTGCGAGGACGAATTACATATGTAGGGTCACCATCAGTCTCTAACTTTAGAAGATCAAAATGAACATCAGCAAGTATATTCAAAGCGACCTTTACCATTTTGCCATGATCATCTCTACAGTAGAAGAGGCTTTCTAAAACAAATGTTTAAAAGCTAGATTTATTTCGATACTATAGTATATTTCATTTAATGATGATATTTATGATGTAACATTTGTGATTAGCAGTTTAGGTGTCAGGCTTTCCAGAAATATGTCAGATATAACTAGTACAGACAAAATCAGTCAAATCATATGCTTCAATTGTCCATTGATATATGAATTTCGAAATAATACGAAATTAAGGTTTCAACTCTCCCGGCCAAAGTTGACCTTCCATGGACTATTGTTTTGGTTATCAAGTTTTTACACTGTTTAAGTAATAATACACATCATTTACTTCTTATCCCAGGCATAGATTACCGTAGCCGTATTTGGCACAACTTTTTGGAATTTTGGATCCTCAATGCTCTTCAACTTTGAACTTGTTTGGCTTTATGAATATTTGATAACTATAAAACCACTGGGTCGATGCCACTGCTGGTGGACGTTTCGTCCCATAGGGTAACACCAGCGCAGTAGTCAACATTTCGGTGTTGACATGAATATCAATAATGTGGTCATTTTTATAAATTTCCTGTTTACAAAACTTTAAATATTTCGAAAAACATGTGGTCATTTTTATAAATTTCATGTTTACAAACTTTAAATATTTCGAAAAACATAGGATTTTCTTATCCCAGGCATAAATTACCTTAGCCGTATTTGGCACAATATTTTGGAATTTTAGATCCTCAATGCTCTTCAACTTTGTACTTGTTTGGCTTTATAAATATTTTGATATGAGCGTCAATGATAAGTCTTATGTAGACGAAACGCGCGTCCGGCGTACTAAATTATAATCTTAGTACCTTTAATAACTTTAACTGTATTAGCACTGGTATAGGTTGAAAGTTTATCGAACAATTAAAGATTTGGATAATAGCGTTATAAACTGTCTGTTTCTGTATTAGCACTTGTATAGATTGAAAGTTTATCGAACAATTAAAGATTTGGATTATAGCGTTATAAACTGGCTGTTTCTGTATTAGTACTGGTATAGATTAAAAGTTTATCGAACAATCAAAGATTTGGATTTTAGCGTTATAAACTGGCTGTTTCTGTATTAGCACTGGTATAGATTGAAAGTTTATTGAACAATTAAAGATTTGGATTATAGCGTTATAAACTGTCTGTTTCTGTATTAGCACTGGTATAGATTGAAAGTTTATCGAACAATTAAAGATTTGGATTATAGCGTTATAAACTGGCTGTTTCTGTATTAGTACTGGTAAAGATTAAAAGTTTATCGAACAATTAAAGATTTGGATTATAGCGTTATAAACTGTCTGTTTCTGTATTAGCACTGGTATAGATTGAAAGTTTATCGAACAATTTAAGATTTGGATTATAGCGTTATAAACTGGCTGTTTCTGTATTAGCACTGGTATAGATTAAAAGTTTATCGAACAATCAAAGATTTGGATTTTAGCGGTATAAACTGGCTGTTTCTGTATTAACACTGGTATAGATTCTGGATTAGTTGTATTGGCCTTGAAACTCTAAGTTCGAGAGCCAATACATATAACCATGGCTATTCCAGAAGCATCCAGTGCATAATAATTTTTTTAAGCATGCATAGGAAACCTATTTGAACTCCTTGTTCACGTTCACGATACGTGCATGATTTGTCAATATTGAGGAGATTTCTAATTTCTTGTTTAATAAACTGTTAAATGCGTCTATTTTGTTTAGGACGCGGCATTTAAGACAAAAACAGAGAACCGATCAGTTCTGAGTCCGTGTATCTTGGTAAGATGTCTCTCTTGTAGATTGATATCTTGTACATTTACACCTATTGAATACGACTCATCCTTTCGGTCTTAGTATATGCATATTACTATCACATCTTCAATGTTCTAACCCTGATATAGACTCAGTTTTGTCCTTTGAACGTTAAATACCAGTTCATACTTCGATGAAAACGAATGGTCAACCGTGCAAATTTTTATTTGATAATTAACCTTCAATATCATCTTTATGATAGGTGTAAGTGCAGGGGCTGTCCGTTTAATAGTGGTTAGGTGCTAAATGCAATAAAGTGTTCAGTTATTGGCTTATCCGGTTATTATTAAGAAATGCTAAAATCACAGCATTAAAAGGCAACCTGCTACATTTCACTTATTGCTACCTATTTTTCACCTATTATTTTTTTTATTTTTTAATTTGAACTTTGTTTGACGCGAAGAAACATGATTTTATGACGATCAATATTATTCATAGTATTTTAAATATAGCAAAGTTGAACAAAATCTATTCGTTAGACACTTAACCAATAACATATTAATATGTTTATTGTTTATTTCTAAAAACATACCATAAATGTTACGATGAATTCGAAACGTATGTTCGGTATAGTTCGAAAGAAATCATTTCTTTATTTGTATGTATTTGTTTTTGTGTGCATTGCGTGCATTATTGGTACATGGTTAAGAATAAATACAAAAAAGGAATACACTTTTCGGGAAAAAGAATACGTGTCTCGTTGTAATCTTGAAGTGTTATCTCAATTCAACAACAACACCGATTTTCTTGTGGAATCAGAGGTATGTAAAATACCGAGAGTAAATCCGTTCGATAAATTTATAAAAGAATTTTTACCTGATGATCCACAAATATCAGTATGCGATAACAGTCATGTGTTTACATATGTTGATAACAATAATCTTTATATCAATTTCACGAAAAGCCGAAACCAAGTCGAATATTGTTCATATGAGCCTATATATTACATTAGTAATTCGTTCAAACTCGGTAAAGTTAGTGGACATTTCAATAAATCTGTACGGGTTACAGACGAATTTATAAAAGTTCAATGTTATGATGCCTTTAACAAAGTGATAGCTAAAAACTTCCATACCGTATTTGTAAAAAAAAATCCAAACATGAAAGCATCTAATCCACGAAATGATGTCGTACAAATGAAAAATATACCGAATACGAATAATCATGGAGAAACCCGTCTCAATGTGTTACTAATAATGATAGAGTCGACTTCAAGAATTAATTCTGTTCGATACTTACGCAAGACTAGAAAATATTTGTTGGAAACATTAGATGCAACTGAACTACTTGGATATAACAAAGTCGCTAAAAATACTAGACCAAATATGGCAGCCTTATTGACTGGGGATTTTATAGAAAACTCCTCGTGCTTTAAAGATTCAGAAGGAGTTGATAAATGTCCATTTATTTGGAAAGAGTTTTCAAAATTAGGCTATGCAACTCATTATGGACAGGATGCAGTATGCACATTTTACTCTTATAAATATCAAATATTTGGCTTCAAATACCAACCAACAGATTATTATGATCAACCTTTTCATGACGCAAATGAAAAGGGTAACCGAAAATTAACGAGATTGTGCTATCATGGAAAATCGTCATCTGAATCCGTCAACGAAAGAATGTTTAATATAGTGTCAAGCTTAAAAGACAATCCGTATTTCTCATTGTCGAAGCATATACATATGACTCATGATAGTCTAACCCGTGCTGTAACTATTGACAGACTAATTTCTAAGACACTTCAAAGACTACACAAAAACAGTTTACTGAACAACACATTCCTCGCACTGTTCGGGGATCACGGTATAAAATCTGGTAAAGTTAGACCTACCTTTATTGGCCAATTAGAGGAGAGACTTCCAATGATGTTCATGTATGTTCCGCCTTGGTTCAAAACAAAATATTGTAGCTATTTTAAGAATTTAAGAACAAATGCAAGACACTCATTCTACTCTATTGCATCTTCTTGATCTTGACAACAATAACCATGGAATAAAAACCTATCGTCAAAAAGGCATCTCCCTTTTCAAGGAAATTCCGAGGAAAAGATCATGTCAAGATGCTCATATTCCGTCTAAGTGGTGTGCATGTAATTTCCGCTTATAAAAAAACCCATAAAAACAAATAACTATCATAAATTGTAGTCATTGCATTTATTTGAATAGTTCAGAGCAGGTTAATATTAATATCAAATTAACATGTTCTCGTCCTTATGTGTATGTCGGTCTAGTTCAGAGCAGGTTAATATCAATATCAAATTAACATGTTCTCGTCTTTATGTGTATGTCGGTCTAGTTCAGAGCAGGTTAATATCAATATCAAATTAACATGTTCTCGTCCTTATGTGTATGTCGGTCTAGTTCAGAGCAGGTTAATATCAATATCAAATTAACATGTTCTCGTTCTGATGTGTATGTCAGTCTTGTTCAGAGCAGGTTCATATTCATATCAAATTAACATGTTCTCGTCTTTATGTGTATGTCTGTCTAGTTCAGAGGAGGTTAATATTAATATAAATATAGCTCCACATGCAGACTTCTTATACGTTCAGGTATTTCACATCCAATTTTTTATGGAAATATTCTTTATAAAGCACAAAGGTGTCAGTATTCACCTCAGAAACTTACAAAACCTTTGAATAGACTTATTAAGAAGGGATATAATTACGATACTGTTGTCAAGTCATTAAAGATTGCATATTTTGGAGTTAATATTGAGTCACTGATAAGGTATTTGCGTCGGAACTAAACACATTTATTCTAAAAACAGTTGTTGGCATGACACGGGTTATGTTCTTCTCATATGTTATGATAGTATAATATTAAACCCCTAACGGGAAGGATTGTGCCTGATCTTCATATGATGAAATCAATAATCTTTCAGTCAGTTTAATTGAAGTCTGGAGCTGGCATGTCAGTTAAAGGGAAATTCCGCGATTTTTTACTTATCATCTAATTATGTTCATCTTAACATAAAACACACATTTGCAAAGTTTTAAACATGTTAAATTTATATTCCTTCTAATAACGGAGAAAATCAAGTATTTGTAACTTTTTTGGTTGAATTCTCGAGTGGGTCGTGACGTATTAGCCCGATTTGTTGAATTCTGGGAAAAAATAAAATCTGTTTAACTCTTATAGCTTATCGACAATATACGTAATTAAAAGCGCACAGCTGACAAATGGTCGTAGTTATTAACCACAATATAAGAATGAACGAAAATGAATATGCATATACCGTTTTGTTTTGATTAAATTAAACTCCTATCAGTGGGAAAGCCAGTGACATTGAAGAGCTCCTTCCGGTGGTCCCGCGGGAAAGGGGAGATAATATAAAAATTTCGAGGTGGCGCTGTAACCAGCGTGTAAACAAAAACATAGCCTGTGCTTCAGGCAATAAATTTATTAAAACAACTTAACATCCATCAGTGTTTGAGGTTAATTTTTCATTAGAATAGATTTTGTCACACGACTGCCAAAATAGGTATTTAAATAAGTGCTGCGTTACTGAAATATGATAAATCAAAAGACGTCCACCGCGGATTTCCAGAAAACCGCGGGTAATCCCCCTGTTTGCTAGGAACTGACACAAATGCATCCTAAAGCTTTTCATTGGTCGAGATATAAATAAATGTGACCCAGAAACAAATGGGCACATGACTATGTAGAGGATTCCCCGTCACTCTGCCTCTTGTTTACATATTAAATACTTCAACCGGAGGTCGAAATTCAACATTTTTCAGAGGTTTTTGGAGTTATTTCGTCGCAAAGTAAAGCAAATTATGTCATATTTCACATTTTCAACCACGAAATTGATTGAGAAAATGAAGGATGATGATGTTACCAGGATTTAATATATTTTACTTAAAAATGATGAGGGGTTGAAGGCTTTACACCGTCATTTGTTGATGTTTTGCATGTTGCCAAAACTCCTCGTATTACGTTTTCTGTAGTTATTTAATTATGCTGCAGTGTGTAACAGATGTATGTAGTACATTGAAACTGGTTTAATCTATGAACTAATTTTTCCATATTAATGACTTCAGTTGTCTGGAAGTACCCCCCCCCCTTTCCCCCCAACTTTTCAAAAAGTTCAGTAAGGGACAAGTCAAAAGTTATTGTCTGGATAAAAAGCCTACACAAGTGCAAAGTGTAAGCACTCAATAAATCTTTGTTTTTATCGCGTCTTGTAATATCGTGCATAATAGTTATCAAAGGTACCAGGATTATAATTCAGTACGCCAGACGCGCGTTTCGTCTACATAAGACTCATCAGTGACGCTCAAATCAAAAATATTTATAAACCCAAACAAGTACAAAGTTGAAGAGCATTGAGGATCCAAAATTCCAAAAAGTTGTGCCAAATACGGCCAAGGTAATCTATGCCTGGGATAAGAAAATCCTTAGTTTTTCAAAAAGTTTATATAGTTTTATATACAGGAAATTTATAAAAATGACCACATTATTGATATTCATGTCAACACCGAAGTGTTGACTACTGGGCTGGTGATACCCTCGGGGACGAAACGTCCACCAGCAGTGGCATCGACCCAGTGGTGTAAATAGTTATCAAAGGTACCAGGATTATAATTCAGTACGCCAGACGCGCGTTTCGTCTACATAAGACTCATCAGTGACGCTCAAATCAAAAATATTTATAAACCCAAACAAGTACAAAGTTGAAGAGCATTGAGGATCCAAAATTCCAAAAAGTTGTGCCAAATACGGCCAAGGCATAACTCAGTGTATCTTGTATCATCAAGTGCAAAGAATTTCATATGTTGAAGTTCATTTCTTGTTAGTCGTATACGTTCATTATCATCACCTAAGGCATTATCAGTGCGTGCCAGCAATATATCTCCACTTCCCTCCCCAAGAATTGCTAGGTTTGTGCTTGTTCATACGTCTGTGCTCTCCATATAAGAAAGTGATATCACACTGATTGCGAGGACGAATTACATATGTAGGGTCACCATCAGTCTCTAACTTTAGAAGATCAAAATGAACATCAGCAAGTATATTCAAAGCGACCTTTACCATTTTGCCATGTTCATCTCTACAGTAGAAGAGGCTTTCTAAAAAAAATGTTTAAAAGCTATAATTATTTCGATACTATAGTATATTTCATTTCATGATGATATTTATGATGTAACATTTGTGATTAGCAGTTTCGGTGTCAGGCTTTCCAGACATATGTCAGATATAACTAGTACAGACAAAATCAGTCAAATCATATGCTTCAATTGTCCATTGATATATGAATTTCGAAATAATACGAAATTAAGGTTTCAACTCTCCCGGCCAAAGTTGACCTTCCATGGACTATTGTTTTGGTTATCAAGTTTTTACACTGTTTAAGTAATAATACACATCATTTACTTCTTATCCCAGGCATAGATTACCGTAGCCGTATTTGGCACAACTTTTTGGAATTTTGGATCCTCAATGCTCTTCAACTTTGAACTTGTTTGGCTTTATGAATATTTGATAACTATAAAACCACTGGGTCGATGCCACTGCTGGTGGACGTTTCGTCCCCGAGGGTAACACCAGCGCAGTAGTCAACATTTCGGTGTTGACATGAATATCAATAATGTGGTCATTTTTATAAATTTCCTGTTTACAAAACTTTAAATATTTCGAAAAACATGTGGTCATTTTTATAAATTTCATGTTTACAAACTTTAAATATTTCGAAAAACATAGGATTTTCTTATTCCAGGCATAAATTACCTTAGCCGTATTTGGCACAATATTTTGGAATTTTAGATCCTCAATGCTCTTCAACTTTGTACTTGTTTGGCTTTATAAATATTTTGATATGAGCGTCAATGATAAGTCTTATGTAGACGAAACGCGCGTCCGGCGTACTAAATTATAATCTTAGTACCTTTAATAACTTTAACTGTATTAGCACTGGTATAGGTTGAAAGTTTATCGAACAATTAAAGATTTGGATAATAGCGTTATAAACTGTCTGTTTCTGTATTAGCACTTGTATAGATTGAAAGTTTATCGAATAATTAAAGATTTGGATTATAGCGTTATAAACTGGCTGTTTCTGTATTAGTACTGGTATAGATTAAAAGTTTATCGAACAATCAAAGATTTGGATTTTAGCGTTATAAACTGGCTGTTTCTGTATTAGCACTGGTATAGATTGAAAGTTTATCGAACAATTAAAGATTTGGATTATAGCGTTATAAACTGTCTGTTTCTGTATTAGCACTGGTATAGATTGAAAGTTTATCGAACAATTAAAGATTTGGATTATAGCGTTATAAACTGTTTGTTTCTGTATTAGCACTGGTATAGATTGAAAGTTTATCGAACAATTAAAGATTTGGATTATAGCGTTATAAACTGTCTGTTTCTGTATTAGCACTGGTGTAGATTGAAAGTTTATCGAACAATTTTAGATTTGGATTATAGCGTTATAAACTGGCTGTTTCTGTATTAGCACTGGTATAGATTAAAAGTTTATCGAACAATCAAAGATTTGGATTTTAGCGGTATAAACTGGCTGTTTCGGTATTAACACTGGTATAGATTCTGGATTAGTTGTATTGGCCTTGAAACTCTAAGTTCGAGAGCCAATACATATAACCATGGCTATTCCAGAAGCATCCAGTGCATAATAAATTTTTTAAGCATGAATAGGAAACCTATTTGAACTCCTTGTTCACGTTCACGATACATGCATGATTTGTCAATATTGAGGAGATTTCTAATTTCTTGTTTAATAAACTGTTAAATGCGTCTATTTTGTTACGGACGCGGCATTTAAGACAAAACCAGAGACCGATCAGTTCTGAGTCCGTGTGTCTTGGTAAGATTGATATCTTGTACATTTACACCTATTGAATACGACTCATCCTTTCGGTCTTAGTATATGCATATTACTATCACATCTTCAATGTTCTAACCCTGATATAGACTCAGTTTTGTCTTCTGAACGTTAAATACCAGTTCATACTTCGATGAAAACGAATGGTCAACCGTGCAAATTTGTATTTGATAATTAACCTTCAATAGCATCTTTATGATAGGTGTAAGTGCAAGGGCTGTCCGTTTAATAGTGGAAAGGTGCTAAATGCAATAAAGTGTTCAGTTATTGGCTTATCCGGTTATTATTAAGAAATGCTAAAATCACAGCATTAAAAGGCAACCTGCTACATTTCACTTATTGCTACCTATTTTTCACCTATTATTTTTTTAATTTTTTAATTTGAACTTTGTTTGACGCGAAGAAACATGATTTTATGACGATCAATATTATTCATAGTATTTTAAATATAGCAAAGTTGAACAAAATCTATTCGTTAGACACTTAACCAATAACATATTAACATGTTTATTGTTTATTTCTAAAAACATACCATAAATGTTACGATGAATTCGAAACGTATGTTTGGTATAGTTCGAAAGAAATCATTTCTTTATTTGTATGTATTTGTTTTTGTGTGCATTGCGTGCATTATTGGTACATGGTTAAGAATAAATACAAAAAAGGAATACACTTTTCGGGAAAAAGAATACGTGTCTCGTTGTAATCTTGAAGTGTTATCTCAATTCAACAACAACACCGATTTTCTTGTGGAATCAGAGGTATGTAAAATACCAAGAGTAAATCCGTTCGATAAATTTATAAAAGAATTTTTACCTGATGATCCACAAATATCAGTATGCGATAACAGTCATGTGTTTACATATGTTGATAACAATAATCTTTATATCAATTTCACGAAAAGCCGAAACCAAGTCGAATATTGTTCATATGAGCCTATATATTACATTAGTAATTCGTTCAAACTCGGTAAAGTTAGTGGACATTTCAATAAATCTGTACGGGTTACAGACGAATTTATAAAAGTTCAATGTTATGATGCCTTTAACAAAGTGATAGCTAAAAACTTCCATACCGTATTTGTAAAAAAAAATCCAAACATGAAAGCATCTAATCCACGAAATGATGTCGTACAAATGAAAAATATACCGAATACGAATAATCATGGAGAAACCCGTCTCAATGTGTTACTAATAATGATAGAGTCGACTTCAAGAATTAATTCTGTTCGATACTTACGCAAGACTAGAAAATATTTGTTGGAAACCTTAGATGCAACCGAACTACTTGGATATAACAAAGTCGCTAAGAATACTAGACCAAATATGGCAGCCTTATTGACTGGGGATTTTATAGAAAACTCCTCGTGCTTTAAAGATTCAGAAGGAGTTGATAAATGTCCATTTATTTGGAAAGAGTTTTCAAAATTAGGCTATGCAACTCATTATGGACAGGATGCAGTATGCACATTTTACTCTTATAAATATCAAATATTTGGCTTCAAATACCAACCAACAGATTATTATGATCAACCTTTTCATGACGCAAATGAAAAGGGTAACCGAAAATTAACGAGATTATGCTATCATGGAAAATCGTCATCTGAATCCGTCAACGAAAGAATGTTTAATATAGTGTCAAGCTTAAAAGACAATCCGTATTTCTCATTGTCGAAGCATATACATATGACTCATGATAGTCTAACCCGTGCTGTAACTATTGACAGACTAATTTCTAAGACACTTCAAAGACTACACAAAAACAGTTTACTGAACAACACATTTCTCGCACTGTTCGGGGATCACGGTATAAGATCTGGTAAAGTTAGACCTACCTTTATTGGCCAATTAGAGGAGAGACTTCCAATGATGTTCATGTATGTTCCGCCTTGGTTCAAAACAAAATATTGTAGCTATTTTAAGAATTTAAGAACAAATGCAAGAAGACTTACGTCACATTTTGACACTCATTCTACTCTATTGCATCTTCTTGATCTTGACAACAATAACCATGGAATAAAAACCTATCGTCAAAAAGGCATCTCCCTTTTCAAGGAAATTCCGAGGAATAGATCATGTCAAGATGCTCATATTCCGTCTAAGTGGTGTGCATGTAATTTCCGCTTATAAAAAAACCCATAAAAAACAAATAACTATCATAAATTGTAGTCATTGCATTTATTTGAATAGTTCAGAGCAGGTTAATATTAATATCAAATTAACATGTTCTCGTCCTTATGTGTATGTCGGTCTAGTTCAGAGCAGGTTAATATCAATATCAAATTAACATGTTCTCGTCTTTATGTGTATGTCGGTCTAGTTCAGAGCAGGTTAATATCAATATCAAATTAACATGTTCTCGTCCTTATGTGTATGACGGTCTAGTTCAGAGCAGGTTAATATCAAAATCAAATTAACATGTTCTCGTTCTGATGTGTATGTCAGTCTTGTTCAGAGCAGGTTCATATTCATATCAAATTAACATGTTCTCGTCTTTATGTGTATGTCTGTCTAGTTCAGAGGAGGTTAATATTAATATAAATATAGCTCAACATGCAGACTTCTTATACGTTCAGGTATTTCACATCCATTTTTTTATGGAAATATTCTTTATAAAGCACAAAGGTGTCAGTATTCACCTCAGAAACTTACAAAACCTTTGAATAGACTTATTAAGAAGGGATATAATTACGATACTGTTGTCAAGTCATTAAAGATTGCATATTTTGGAGTTAATATTGAGTCACTGATAAGGTATTTGCGTCGGAACTAAACACATTTATTCTAAAAACAGTTGTTGGCATGACACGGGTTATGTTCTTCTCATATGTTATGATAGTATAATATTAAACCCCTAACGGGAAGGATTGTGCCTGATCTTCATATGATGAAATCAATAATCTTTTAGTCAGTTTAATTGAAGTCTGGAGCTGGCATGTCAGTTAAAGGGAAATTCCGCGATTTTTTACTTATCATCTAATTATGTTCATCTTAACATAAAACACACATTTGCAAAGTTTTAAACATGTTAAATTTATATTCCTTCTAATAACGGAGAAAATCAAGTATTTGTAACTTTTTTGGTTGAATTCTCGAGTGGGTCGTGACGTATTAGCCCGATTTGTTGAATTCTGGGAAAAAATAAAATCTGTTTAACTCTTATAGCTTATCGACAATATACGTAATTAAAAGCGCACAGCTGACAAATGGTCGTAGTTATGAACCACAATATAAGAATGAACGAAAATGAATATGCATATACCGTTTTGTTTTGATTAAATTAAACTCCTATCAGTGGGAAAGCCAGTGACATTGAAGAGCTCCTTCCGGTGGTCCCGCGGGAAAGGGGAGATAATATAAAAATTTCGAGGTGGCGCTGTAACCAGCGTGTAAACAAAAACATAGCCTGTGCTTCAGGCAATAAATTTATTAAAACAACTTAACATCCATCAGTGTTTGAGGTTAATTTTTCATTAGAATAGATTTTGTCACACGACTGCCAAAATAGGTATTTAAATAAGTGCTGCGTTACTGAAATATGATAAATCAAAAAACGTCCTCCGCGGATTTCCAGAAAACCGCGGGTAATCCCCCTGTTTGCTAGGAACTGACACAAATGCATCCTAAAGCTTTTCATTGGTCGAGATATAAATAAATGTGACCCAGAAACAAATGGGCACATGACTATGTATAGGATTCCCCGTCACTCTGCCTCTTGTTTACATATTAAATACTTCAACCGGAGGTCGAAATTCAACATTTTTCAGAGGTTTTTGGAGTTATTTCGTCGCAAAGTAAAGCAAATTATGTCATATTTCACATTTTCAACCACGAAATTGATTGAGACAATGAAGGATGATGATGTTACCAGGATTTAATATATTTTACTTAAAAATGATGAGGGGTTGAAGGCTTTACACCGTCATTTGTTGATGTTTTGCATGTTGCCAAAACTCCTCGTATTACGTTTTCTGTAGTTATTTAATTATGCTGCAGTGTGTAACAGATGTATGTAGTACATTGAAACTGGTTTAATCTATGAACTAATTTTCCAATATTAATGACTTCAGTTGTCTGGAAGTACCCCCCCCCCCCCTTTTTCCCCAACTTTTCAAAAAGTTCAGTAAGGGACAAGTCAAAAGTTATTGTCTGGATAAAAAGCCTACACAAGTGCAAAGTGTAAGCACTCAATTAATCTTTGTTTTAAGCTATTATTTTAGGGTAATGGTTACAGTCAAATCTCATTCTTTGATTTATAGTAAATATTATGGCAAATATTAATCTGAAATCAACTTGTCAATTTTAAAAGTACCAATTAACAAATTTTAATCTGATGCATCAATAATATTCACTTGATTTTTAGTCTTTGTTCTTGTTGTTTATATAAAAAAATACTAAGCAAGCTGGAAGTTGACACTTACACAAAGTGACATGTTTATAAATGTCTGTCCTGTCCTTATCATGCATATCAAGCAACCTGGTGTACACTAACCATTCATATTTGAGTGAGTCTGGGCCCTGGGGCATGTTTAACTCTTTGAAAACTTGAGATTAACATTCAATAGGAATGCCCAATGCCTAGTACAGCCAATTCCAAATACATGTTAGAGATATATGACCATTTAAAGCATTAACAAAATGTCTAAGGTCTACTTTGAAAATGGCATATGAATGTCTTACTCTGATTTAGGTGATCCTGTTTTCTTGCATTGATATTAATGCTTGACCTACATTTTTATTTTACACCAATCTACAAGAAAACAAAGCTTGGACACAGGATCTATAGTTTAATCAGAATCATACCATTACTGTATATGTGTGCTGATTTTTCTGCAATAAAATAATTTTTCACACATTTTACTCCATTCTAAAAGCACACATTTGCAATAATTTGCAAAATCATGTGATTACATATAGGAAAACGGCACCAGGACATCTCATTCCTAATATTACACTAGGAGCAGGATCTACTTAGGGGCGGCACCAAAAGTTCAATGAAGGATAAAAGACTTAATTCACAGTTTTTTCACTGACCCCCTACCCCCCTCTTAACTTAATTTGGGAAAAATTTATTGACCCATATGGATATATGTAAAAATCAATGTAGGATAACCAAATCTTGCAGCAGTTCAACCCCCACCCCCTAACTATTTGAATTAAGTTTTTTATCTTACATTGATCTTTTGATGTCGTCCCTTACTCTTCCGGAACACCTGATATCAATTGTATGTTGTGGGTTCTAGTTGCTCAGTTTTCTTTTTTCTAATTTGAATATTAGTTTAGACTTTTCATCAAACATGTATGAAAAAAGGGAGACTAATTAAAATGATTTATTTACACACTTCAGAAAAACAGTGAAAAGTCAAGTCATGATAGGCCATTTGAGAGACCTCAATGATACATTTACCTCACTATGTCTAGGAGAAGTGAACGATTCTGTTTCAGTCCTTCACACCTAATAAATCATCAAGTTGACTTTTTTATATCTCTGAAAATTTTATGTCTCAAATTCTACGTACTGTAGAATTTGAGACATAAAATTTTCATAAAATACATGTAAATGCCTGATATCATTGACGGATCCAGAACTTTTTCTAGGGGGCTGCTGACTGACTTAAGAGGGGCCCGCTCCAGTGATTCTCTATTTAATCAACCACTAAAGCCCTATGAATATGCTAGCTTTGCATCTATGAATCTCAGGGTTTTTTTTGTATTGCAACAGCATTATTGTCTCATGTACATTTACCCCAGGTCATCAATATAAAATGGTCGAGTGTTTCACATTGTATATTTGAAAATATAAAATTGTTTGGAAATAAACGTTTATTAAATGATAAATAAATATTATAGTCATGATAGTCATAAATATATTGTTAAAATGAAACATATGTAAAAAAATATTTTAAATAATTTAAGAGTATTATTGTTAAAAAGTCCAAATTAAAGTAAAATCAAGTCAAATAGTCCTCTGTCCCATACATGTAAATCCTCAAAATAGAAATCCTGCTCTTCTTCTTTCTATTGTTATCTGAAAATATATAATTTTTGCAGATGATATTATCAAATGAAAATAATTTCAAACTTTTCTACAGTTGTTATATGAAATTATAATATATTTTAATTGTCTACTAATTTCTATGTGGTCAAAGAATGAGAACTTCAGAAGGTTCACATTTATTAAAATTGGAATTCAATGTTTTTTATTTGAATTTCACTAATGGAAAACTTAACAGATGTGAATAATTGCTAATGAGACAACTATCCCAAAATACTAATTTGGAGTGGATATATAGGGATTTTTTTGGCTACATGAAAGCCTTTAAACATGAGAATATCCCATAATGTATAAACTATGATTGTTTTCAGATAATCTGTTATTTAAAAGGTTACTTTTCTTTCAATCATTCATATCTTTAATTCTTCATACCAGTAATTGATAATTAATGTATCCACCACCAATAAAACCGGGCCACAACACCTAGCCAATACTGAATGTGGCAATAAAATTCAACAATAAATCACATAATTTGTTGGGTTTTTTTTGCATGGAAGGAGGGGAAGAATTTATACTGTCCTACTGGTTAATATTTCATATACCTGAAATCTTTAAAAGATATTTTACATAGATATAGGAAGATATGGTGTGAGTGCCAATGAGACAACTCTCCATCCAAATAACAATTTATAAAAGTAAACCCTTATAGGTCAATGTACGGCCTTCAACACAGAGCCTTGGCTCATACCGAACAACAAGCTTAAAAGGGCCCTAAAATTACTACACGTAGTGTAAAACCATTCAAACGGGAAATGCCTATATGCACTATTCAGCAAAAATAATTGTGCTGCTGTTCAGATAAACTAGCGTCTGAATGGGGTGTTCTCCATTTTTTTATCATTTATTCTATAAGTTCATTTGTCTCTAATTTTTTCTAATACTTTTTGTCTATCATTTCTCTTTTCTCAATATATAAATTAGCACATCAATAGTTCAAATAACTATGACCTCTGGCTAGGATATTTTATAATTTTTTTTTGGGATGAGTAGGAAGGCGTCCCAGATAAAAAATAAAATAGCCTTGTCAGACGTCATAATTATTTGGACTAGCAAGTCATTTGCTCTATTACTTATTACATAGTCAATTTTCTCTATTCTTTGTTCCTTTAGTCGTAGTTCTTCAATTCTTTATACTTTAGCCATAGTTCCCATTGGCGAATCCAGGGATAGGGTTCCGGGATTGGAATCCCCCTTTTTATGGACAATTAATATGCTTTTGAATGGAGACATTTAGTTGGAACCCACCTTTATCCTGGGTAGGGAACCCCCTTTAAAAAATGGCTGTATCTACCCCTGGTTCCTTATTTTGTGAACCCTCACCCTGTACAATCTGTAAGAAATGATGGATAGAGGTTTAGGATAAAATTGAACTATAAGTTTATGTAGTTGTTATATTTTTCCTATAATCTTATTTTGTTTGTTTTTGTCACACACTTTTGGGGTTCCAAAAAAATAATATAAAACCATTTAATGAACCTTTTTATTATTCGAGACAAGCAAACAAATCAGTACAAATGCTAACATTGGCATGCCAAAATTCAAGTTTAAGTCAAAATTGAAGCCTCGGGCTGAGAAAGGGGCGTTTATTTCGTGTGGTCTGTGGGAATTTTAATGGATTTTAGCATCGTAAAGAGGCAAGCATATAGCCATAACCCGATCTTATCAATAAATTATGTTATGGATAATGTTCATATCTTTCTACTTACCATTAAAAGTAATAATATTAGGATTTCGTGTACTCAGAAACCTTCATTGGTTGAAAAATGGCGTCGATTGTATGTGCTTCCTTTTCGCAGCCTCAGTTACAATTTGACACGGATTGATGGGTAATTATGCAAATATTTAGGGACTCCTATCATCATGGATACTATTGTTGGTTATTTTATATTTAAATAGCCAATAGGATGCAAATGTGTCATTAATTTTCAGAAGGGGAAAACACCCGCCATATTTTTATCTTCCAAAATAACAACGTCACTTGCCATTTTTAGATGTTCTTTTCTTGTAAAATAAAATCTTCTAAGAAGAAAAAATAGCATGGTCACATGTAAAACTTACCTATATAACTAATTAATGATGAAATGACACAAGTTTAATTGTCTTGATTTTGTGGCCGTTACGTCATACGGAAGGAGGCGCAGAATCGATCTGTGGCTTTCCCACTGTATAAAATTATCTCTAGTAAATGTTTTCGAATAAATTTCATTAATTATTGTTGAGATTTTTTTCATAAAATATTTATTGAAAATTTTTACTGATATTGAACTGACAATATTTCAGTTCTATTTACCGTTATTAATTTGATTATCGTTTCAATGCAACTAATGTGTGAGCACAGTGTGTATATTATTTTGTAAAGGTCACTGAGGTCCATTCGTTTACCTTGTATATAGCTATGTAGCCGCAGGTGTGAGTTCAAGCGTACACAGGTATGAATGTTGTTATTTGGAAAGGATAAACCGAAAGGATTAGAAAGAGTATGATGTGGTAATCCACTAAGATTTAATACACGATGAGAATAAAGCTACAATAATTAAATTGTGTAAATCAATTAAAAAATAAAATTCAGATTCGTAATTCCGAAAGTGTAAAAAAATAACAGGAAACAATTTTGATTACTTTCTTATCGGCAATTGGCGTAATGATTCAAATATGAAGTAAAAAATAGTAGTTTTAATCTTTAATAAAACTGAATGCAATATTACCTAATTTGATATACCATTGCACATCTGTTTGATATCATTGACTTTACCGGAATGTCTTAACTTGTATTCCAATCTTAAGCTAAGGCATTTATTTTGAGGATTTTTGTACTTTTTTTTTAAATTCTATGATAATATTTGTGCATTGTTGAACATGCTAGCCGTCATTAATCCAAATAAGTATTTAGTAGTACAGTAGTTGTAATAAAACTTATATTTTAGACATGTATAACTGATATTGACTAATTTAGAATAGTTCGTCCCTACATCGTTGTTCTTAAAACAATCATTATTAGTATACATGTAAGTTTACTGACGTATAAGCGCCATTGAGATGAGCTCCAGAGAAAGCAGACTAGCAGCGTTTCGTTAGTTTGTTTGTTAGGAAAGGAGAGGAAATGCAACCACTTGTTTAGATAAACGATAGAATTACCATACAAACATTTATAGTCAACACAACCAGAAAGAGTTCCCATCGTTGGACGGGGAAGTATGTAGGCTTCAGGAACAAGTGACATGTTTAACTCTGAATAGTTAGAAAACGGACTATCGACATCGACCGCATGTTCTGAAACTACATGCATATATACGTATACGTTTATAATAGTGATGAGTTCTTGCGTCTGACAAAAACAATTCATTTTTTTTGCATAAATAAGGCCGTTAGTTTTCTCGCTTGAATTGTTTTACATGGGCTTATCGGGGCCTTTTATAGCTGACTATATGCGGTATGGGCTTTGCTCATTGTTGAAGGCCGTACGGTGACCTATAATTGTTAATGTTTGTGTCATTTTGGTCTTTTGTGGATAGTTGTCTCATTGGCAATCATACCACATCTTCTTTTTTATAAATTCCTTCATGATTATATATTGCCATACGTTTATATTGATTTGTAAGGAAATTACTCAAAATCGTTATTTGAAAATCCTGATTGGAAGATGTAGATTCATTTTAATACAGAAATTTCGTCTATATAAGTTTCACATGTGTATAACACGGAGAAGCTCTGAAGGTACATTACTCCCATTTTGTTTGGGTGTGAACCATCGATGTTAATTTACAGCAATATCAAAGAATAAGATGATGATGGTAAAAAGATCTATGGGCGTCATGTGGCAAATATTACATGCATATCGGACTATGAGTTGTCAATCAGTATGAAAAGATTTCCAATACAACCATATTATTGAGAAGGAATGTTTACATGCTATACTCTCGTACTAATATTACAGGGTTCTTGTGGCGTTCACCTTACACACACAACTTTTTAACGATGTTTAAAAAAAAAGACAGAACCAATTTAATGTCATATTTTTTTTTTTTAAATATAACCAAAAGTCTTTTATCTGACAAGAATACCCCTTTTTAGCGGACAAGTAATTTATTCTTTTTTCTGTTATTGAATACCAAGAAAGAAAATAAATCCCGAAATTAATTCGAAACTTTGATACTCAATAGTTTCCCAGGAAAATATTCCAATCCTTTGGTTATAATTAGTGTTCGTCCAGTGGCATATACAATAAATGAGATGACGAATTCTTTCCTTTGTTCGAGAACCATCTTATTGAAATATAAATCTGTGATTTTACTATGTCCACAACTTCGATGAACCAAAGCAAGTTATACATCGACCTGTATTTAAATCAAATTGGTTCTCTTCTTCTTCTTCTTCTTCTGGTATACAATAGTCTATCGACATTCGATGATTACATACTGTTGGCATACGTGGACTAGTCTATTTACAAAACTTTTACCCCAATTTGTTCGAAATATTTTTTTTTCTTATGTTCAATGTATACATGTATATATTTTAAATTTCGCTATAGTTCCGGCGTAACTTTCTACCCAGTCGTATAAACGAATCGTCAGTAAATTTTTTTAAATCATTTTTTCTGGTATGTTCCAATCTGTCCTTCACTATTGACAATGAGTATATTTTACATTTTCCAAAATTCACCCTTGGAAAAAATATTAATTAGATTAATTTCATCAAATCTTTTTTGGTATTATTTTTATTTTTATGAATAATATTCTTTACACCAGATATGTTATTTATAAACAAGCGTATGAGTTTAGTAATGACAAGTATGACAGTTGTATATTATACATCTGATAATTCAAAATGAAAAGTTATAAAAGAGGGACGAAAGATACAAAAGGGACAGTCAAACTCATAAATCTAAATCAAACTGACAACGCCATGGCTAAAAATGAAAAAGACAAACAGAAAAACAATAGTACACATGACACAACATAGAAAACTAAAGAATAAACAACACGAAACCCACCAAAAACTATGGGTGATCTCAGGTGCTCCGGAAGGGTAAGCAGATCCTGCTCCACATGCGGCACCTGTCGTGTTGCTTATGTGATTACAAATCCGGTAAATAGTCTAATTCGGTAGGTCAAATTCATGAAAGGGAAGGTGATTGTAGTTACGACGTAAGGAACATAACCGATATCATTTGTGAAATGGTTATTCCATAACGGTCAACCAACTCGTGATGGCGTCCGTAAAATTTACGAAGGGATGATTTCAACTTCACCATTTGGAACTCTTGATTTAATAGCTTCCTTGTGAGCAGTAACCCTCTATCAAGAAAATCATGATAGGAAATGCAAGCACGGGAATGTCGTATCAATTGAGAGATATATACCCCGTATGCAGGTGCTGCTGGAATGTTGCTACTTAGAAATGGAAGTTATCGGCCGTGTACACCGACAAATACCTGCAGAAGTAAAACGATGCATGAACTTGCAAGCCCGACAGGAAATCGATTGAATACCTGGACGTGTCACCTCACACCCCTCACAATACCTTTGGAAGTAATACCTTTAGTCATGCTGGTGATCAGATGAGGGAAGATCAGAATTCATATTTAAATAAAAATTATTACTTTAAAGAATTATGAACAAATAAGATTTTCGAAAACAATTTTCACGGAACATTTATTTATGATTTCAACTTTGACTTCATACCTAATTCCAATATTAACAGTTTAAAAACAACAGACCACGGTAATTTAAAAAAAAATAAGAATATGTTCCGTATCAAGTTAGTAAGTCGGATAAAACAACCGTACGATTGACAAGATATCGACACGCAATTACGACTACATCGGTTACTGTAGTTTTGTTTCTTTGTGGTTTATAGACATATCGGTGTTAAAAATCGGGAAAGAAGACAAAATGGCTGAACGAAGAGAATTGATACTCTAAATTTAAAATCGATGGTGATCGCTTATCTAGCGGAATACAACTTTGATATCGATGAATTTGAGCATTTTTATACAGAATGAACATAATATCATTTTTTTTTTTTTTTTGCGAAGTTTCCCTTCAACTGCTAGTCGTCTGTTGTTATTTATGTATTATTGTCATTTTGTTTATTTTCTTTGGTTACATCTTCTGACATCAGACTCAGACTTTTCTTGAACTGAATTTTAATGTGCGTATTGTAATGCGTTTACTTTTCTACATTGGTTAGAGGTATAGGGGGAGGGTTGAGATCTCACAAACATGTTTAACCCCGCCACATTTTTGCGCCTGTCCCAAGTCAGGAGCTTCTGGCCTTTGTTAGACTTGTATTATTTTAATTTTAGTTTCTTGTGTACAATTTGGAAATAAGTATGGCGTTCATTATCACTGAAGCAGTATATATTTGTTTAGGGGCCAGCTGAAGGACACCTCCGGGTGCGGGAATTTTTTGCTACATTGAAGACCTGTTGGTGACCTTCTGCTGTTGTTTTTTTATTTGGTCGAGTTGTTGTCTCTTTGACACATTCCCCATTTCCATTCTCAATTTTATCCTATTAATATCAAATTAACATGATTTCGTCCTCATGTGTTTGTCAGTCTAGTACAGAGCAGGTTCATTTTCATATCAAATTAACATGTTCTTGACCACATGTGTTTGTCAGTCTAGTTCAGAGCATGTTCATATTCAGATCAAATTAACAGGTTCTCGTCCTCATTTGTATGTCAGTCTAGTTAAAATCATGTCCATTTTTATATCAAATTAACATGACCTTGTCCGTATATGTTTATCAGTCTAGTTCAGAGCATGTTCAGATTAATATCAAATGAACATGATCTCGTCTTCATGTGTAAGTCAGTCTAGTTCAGAGCATGTTCAGATTAATATTAAATTAACATGTTCTCGTCCTTATCTGTATGTCGGTCTAGTTCAGAGCAGGTTTATATCAATATCATATTAACATGTTCTCGTCCATATGTGTATGTCGGACTAGTTCACAGCAGGTTAATATTAATATCAAATTAACATGTTCTCGTCCATATGTGTATGTCGGACTAGTTCACAGCAGGTTAATATTAATATCAAATTAACATGTTCTCGTCCATATGTGTATGTCGGACTAGTTCACAGCAGGTTAATATTAATATCAAATTAACATGTTCTCGTCTATATGTGTATGTCGGACTAGTTCACAGCAGGTTAATATTAATATCAAATTAACATGATCTCGTCATCATGTGTTTGTATATTTAGTACAGTGCATGTTCATAATCATATCAAATTAGCATATTCTCGTCATTATATACAAATTATATTTGGCTCTTGATCCATCAATATGTATTCAACTGTTCAAGAGAACCATTTGCAAACAGTGCAGTATTTATTTGACGATAATTTTAATAATGTTTTTAGATTATGTGTTAGCCTGAAGACTGTTTAGTTCATTTGTTCTTGCAATTGTTCACTAAAAAAGAAACTATTTAAAAGAATGAGGAGTAATTGCCGTCTTAGTTACTTGATGAAATAGCAAAATGGACATTAATATGTTTATAAGATATTAAAATAAGAGACGTTTTGACGCTTTATAATCCATCTTTATTTTCTACTTGGTCACCTTCTGTTTTCTATTTTTGACATCTGTGTATCAAAAGAGGGGCCAAAGATACCACAGGGACATTTAAACATGTTAAACTCATAAATCGAAAATAAACTGACAACGCCATGGCTAAATAAGAAAAAGACAAACAGACAAACAATAGTACACAAAACACAACATAGAAAACTAAAGACTAAGCAACATTGACCCAACCAAAAACTGGGAGTGATCTCAGGTGTCCCGGAAGGGTAAGCAGATCCTGCTCCACATATTGCACCCGTCGCATTGCTTATGTTAATACAAACCCGATGACAAGTCTAATTCGGTAGGTCTCATTAGTCAAAAGGGGACGGGATTGTAGTTACGACATTAATAACATATCAGCTGTAATCTGTGAAACGAATATTCCAACTCGTAATAGCGTCCGTGAAATTTACGAACGGATGATTTCAAATTCGGGAACTCTTGGTTTAATAGCTTCCTTCTGAGCAGTAACACTCTATCAAGGAAATCATTTTGCCAATGTTTATTGTATCAGTCTAAAAATATACCATTGATTGAAAATTTTATACCTTTTATGTCGAAAGTGAAATTGTTTTATTTGTGTGTGTGGTAGTGCAATGTGTTTTTCTTTGATGTTCTCAACTCATGTCATTTTTAGAATCAACACAAAGAAAAAAAAAGGAAAAAGGCACACACATGTCGAGAAAAACAACACGTTTCCATTTAAAAAAAACAACAAATACGGTAATACATTTCTACTATGTAGTCTCAACTAAAATGAGACTAAATTATATCAAAAGAAGGAAATTGTTTAATAAACATTGACCCGTTTATGGTTCACTCTCATATATGGTGGAACATGAATTAAAGTGACATGAGATCACTATCATATAAGGGGATAAATGAATTAAAGCGACATTAGTTCACTATCATATATGGGGATACATGAATGAAAGCGACATTAGTTCACTATCATATATGGGGATACATGAATGAAAGCGACATTAGTTCACTATCATATATGGGGATACATGAATTAAAGCGACATTAGTTCACTATCATATATGGGGATACATGGATTAAAGCGACATTAGTTCACTATCATATATGGGGATACATGAATGAAAGCGATATTAGTTCACTATCATATATGGGGATACATGAATTAAAGCGACATTAGTTCACTATCATATATGGGAATATATGAATGCAAGCGACATAAGTTCATTATCATATATGGGGATACATGAATGAAAGCGATATTAGTTCACTATCATATACTAGGATACATGAATGAAAGCGACATTAGCTCACTTTCATATATGGGGATACATGAATATAAGCGATATACGTTCACTATCATATATTGGGATACATGAATGAAAGCGACATAAGTGCACTATCATATATGGGGATACATTGATTAAAGCGACATAAGTTCACTATCATATATGGGGATACATGAATGAAAGCGACAGTAGCTCACTATTATATAGTGGGTGCATGAGTTAAAGCGACATTAACTCACTATTATATATGGGGATACATGAATGAAAGCGACAATAGCTCACTATCACATATGGGGATACATGAATGAAAGCGACATAAGTGCACTATCATATATGGGGATACATTGAATAAAGCAACATTAGTTCACTATCATATATGGGGATACATGAATGAAAGCGACAGTAGCTCACTATTATATAGTGGGTAAATGAGTTAAAGCGAGAGTAGCTCACTATCAGATAGTGGGTACATGAATTGAAGCGACATTAGTTCACTATCATATATGGGGATACATGAATGAAAGCGACATTAGCTCACTTTCATATATGTAGATAAATGAATATAAGCGATATAAGTTCACTATCATATATTGGGATACATGAATGAAAGCGACATTAGCTCACTATCATATATGGGGATACATGAATGAAAGCGACATTAGCTCACTATCATATATGGGAATACATGAATATAAGCGATATAGGTTTCTATCATATATTGGGATATATGAATAAAAGCGACATTAGTTCACTATCATATATGGGGATACATGGATTAAAGCGACATAAGTTCACTATCATATATGGGGATACATGAATGAAAGCGTAATAAGTTCACTATCATATATGGGGATACATGAATGAAAGCGACAGTAGCTCACTATCATATACGGGGATACATGAATGAAAGCGACATTAGCTCACTTTCATATAAGGGGATACCTGAATGAAAGCGACATTAGTTCACTATCATATATGGGGATACCTGAATGAAAGCGACAATAGCTCACTATCACATATGGGGATACATGAATGAAAGCAACAGTAGCTGACTATCATATTTGGGGATACATAAATGAAAGCGACATTAGCTCACTTTCATATATGGGGATACATGAAGGAAAGCGGCATAAGTGCACTTTCATATATGGGGATACATTGATTAAAGCGACAATAGTTCATGAATGAAAGCGACAGTAGCTCACTATTATATAGTGGGTACATGAGATAAAGCGACTGTAGCTCACTATCTTATAGTGGGAACATGAATTAAAGCGACATTAGTTCACTATCATATATGGGGATACATGATTGAAAGCGACATTAGTTCACTATCATATATGGGGATACATGAATGAAAGCGACAGTAGCTCACTATTATATAGTGGGTGCATGAGTTAAAGCGACATTAACTCACTATTATATATGGGGATACATGAATGAAAGCGACAATAGCTCATTAGATGTGTTTGGACTTTTGATTTTGCCTTTTGATTTTTGATTTTCCTTTTTGAATTTTCCTCGGAGTTCGGTATTTTTGTGTTTTTACTTTTCACTATCATATATGGGGATAGATGAATGAAAGCGACATTAGTTCACTATCATATATGGGGATACATGGATTAAAGCGACATTAGTTCACTATCATATATGGGGATACATGAATGAAAGCAACATTAGTTCACTATCATATATGGGGATAAATGAATTAAAGTGACAATAGTTCACTATCATATATGGGGATACATGAATGAAAACGACATTAGTTCACTATCATATATGGGGATACATGAATGAAAGCGACATTAGTTCACTATCATATATGGGGATACATGGATAAAAGCGACATTAGTTCACTATCATATATGGGGATACATGAATGAAAGCGACATTAGTTCACTATCATATATGGCGATACATGAATGAAAGCGAAATTAGTTCACTATCATATATAAGAATACATGAATGAAAGCGACATTAGCTCACTTTCATATATGGGGATACATGAATATAAGCGATATAAGTTCACTATCATATTTGGGGATATATGAATGAAAGCGACATTAGTTCACTATCTTATATGGGGATAGATGAATGAATGCGACAATAGCTCACTATCACGTATGGGGATACATTGATTAAAGCGATATGAGTTCACAATCATATATGGGGATATATGAATGAAAGCGACAGTAGCTCACTATTATATAGTGGGTACATGAGTTAAAGCGATATTAACTCACTATCATATATGGGGATACATGAATTAAAGCGACATTAGTTCACTATCATATATGGGGATACATGAATGAAAGCGACAATAGCTCAATATCATATATGGGGATACATTGATTAAAGCGACATGAGTTCACTATCATATAAGGGGAAACATGAATGAAAGCGACAGTAGCTCACTTTTATATAGTGGGTACATAAGTTAAAGCCACATTACCTCACTATCATATATGGGGAAACATGAATGAAAGCGACAATAGCTCACTATCACATATGGGGATACATGATTGAAAGCGACATAAGTGCACTATCATATATGGGGATACATTGAATAAAGCAACATTAGTTTACTATCATAAATGGGGATACATGAATTTAAGCGACAGTAGCTCACTATTATATAGTGGGTACATGAGTTAAAGCGACAGTAGCTCACTATCATATAGTGGGTACATGAATTAAAGCGACATTAGTTCACTATCATATATGGGGATACATGAATGAAAGCGACATTAGCTCACTTTCATATATGTAGACAAATGAATATAAGCGACATTAGCTCACTATCATATATGGGGATACATGAATGAAAGCGACATAAGCTCACTATCATATATGGGGATAAATGAATATAAGCGATATAGGTTACTATCATATATGGGGATACATGAATGAAAGCGACATTAGTTCACTATCATATATGGGGATACATGGATTAAAGCGACATAAGTTCACTATGATATATGGGGATACATGAATGAAAGCGACATTAGTTCACTATCATATATGGGGATACATGAATGAAAACGACATAAGTTCACTATCATATATGGGGATACATGAATGAAAACGACATTAGTTCACTATCATATATGGGGATACATGAATGAAAGCGACATTAGTTCACTATCATATATGGGGATACATGGATAAAAGCGACATTAGTTCACTATCATATATGGGGATACATGAATGAAAGCGACATTAGTTCACTATCATATATGGCGATACATGAATGAAAGCGAAATTAGTTCACTATCATATATAAGAATACATGAATGAAAGCGACATTAGCTCACTTTCATATATGGGGATACATGAATATAAGCGATATAAGTTCACTATCATATTTGGGGATATATGAATGAAAGCGACATTAGTTCACTATCTTATATGGGGATAGATGAATGAATGCGACAATAGCTCACTATCATGTATGGGGATATATTGATTAAAGCGACATGAGTTCACAATCATATATGGGGATATATGAATGAAAGCGACAGTAGCTCACTATTATATAGTGGGTACATGAGTTAAAGCGATATTAACTCACTATCATATATGGGGATACATGAATGAAAGCGACAATAGCTCACTATCATATATGGGGATACATTGATTAAAGCGACATGAGTTCACTATCATATAAGGGGAAACATGAATGAAAGCGACAGTAGCTCACTTTTATATAGTGGGTACATAAGTTAAAGCCACATTACCTCACTATCATATATGGGGAAACATGAATGAAAGCGACAATAGCTCACTATCACATATGGGGATACATGATTGAAAGCGACATAAGTGCACTATCATATATGGGGATACATTGAATAAAGCAACATTAGTTTACTATCATAAATGGGGATACATGAATTTAAGCGACAGTAGCTCACTATTATATAGTGGGTACATGAGTTAAACCGACAGTAGCTCACTATCATATAGTGGGTACATGAATTAAAGCGACATTAGTTCACTATCATATATGGGGATACATGAATGAAAGCGACATAAGCTCACTTTCATATAAGTAGACAAATGAATATAAGCGACATTAGCTCACTATCCTATATGGGGATACATGAATGAAAGCGACATAAGCTCACTATCATATATGGGGATAAATGAATATAAGCGATATAGGTTACTATCATATATTGGGATACATGAATGAAAGCGACATTAGTTCACTATCATATATGGGGATACATGGATTAAAGCGACATAAGTTCACTATCATATATGGGGATACATGAATGAAAGCGACATTAGTTCACTATCATATATGGGGATACATGAATGAAAACGACATAAGTTCACTATCATATATGGGGATACATGAATGAAAGCGACATTAGCTCACTTTCATATATGTAGACAAATGAATATAAGCGACATTAGCTCACTATCATATATGGGGATACATGAATGAAAGCGACATAAGCTCACTATCATATATGGGGATAAATGAATATAAGCGATATAGGTTACTATCATATATTGGGATACATGAATGAAAGCGACATTAGTTCACTATCATATATGGGGATACATGGATTAAAGCGACATAAGTTCACTATCATATATGGGGATACATGAATGAAAGCGACATTAGTTCACTATCATATATGGGGATACATGAATGAAAACGACATAAGTTCACTATCATATATGGGGATACATGAATGAAAACGACATTAGTTCACTATCATATATGGGGATACATGAATGAAAGCGACATTAGTTCACTATCATATATGGGGATACATGGATAAAAGCGACATTAGTTCACTATCATATATGGGGATACATGAATGAAAGCGACATTAGTTCACTATCATATATGGCGATACATGAATGAAAGCGAAATTAGTTCACTATCATATATAAGAATACATGAATGAAAGCGACATTAGCTCACTTTCATATATGGGGATACATGAATATAAGCGATATAAGTTCACTATCATATTTGGGGATATATGAATGAAAGCGACATTAGTTCACTATCATATATGGGGATAGATGAATGAATGCGACAATAGCTCACTATCACGTATGGGGATACATTGATTAAAGCGACATGAGTTCACAATCATATATGGGGATATATGAATGAAAGCGACAGTAGCTCACTATTATATAGTGGGTACATGAGTTAAAGCGATATTAACTCACTATCATATATGGGGATACATGAATTAAAGCGACATTAGTTCACTATCATATATGGGGATACATGAATGAAAGCGACAATAGCTCACTATCATATATGGGGATACATTGATTAAAGCGACATGAGTTCACTATCATATAAGGGGAAACATGAATGAAAGCGACAGTAGCTCACTTTTATATAGTGGGTACATAAGTTAAAGCCACATTACCTCACTATCATATATGGGGAAACATGAATGAAAGCGACAATAGCTCACTATCACATATGGGGATACATGATTGAAAGCGACATAAGTGCACTATCATATATGGGGATACATTGAATAAAGCAACATTAGTTTACTATCATAAATGGGGATACATGAATTTAAGCGACAGTAGCTCACTATTATATAGTGGGTACATGAGTTAAAGCGACAGTAGCTCACTATCATATAGTGGGTACATGAATTAAAGCGACATTAGTTCACTATCATATATGGGGATACATGAATGAAAGCGACATAAGCTCACTTTCATATATGTAGACAAATGAATATAAGCGACATTAGCTCACTATCATATATGGGGATACATGAATGAAAGCGACATAAGCTCACTATCATATATGGGGATAAATGAATATAAGCGATATAGGTTACTATCATATATTGGGATACATGAATGAAAGCGACATTAGTTCACTATCATATATGGGGATACATGGATTAAAGCGACATAAGTTCACTATCATATATGGGGATACATGAATGAAAGCGACATTAGTTCACTATCATATATGGGGATACATGAATGAAAACGACATAAGTTCACTATCATATATGGGGATACATGAATGAAAGCGACAGTAGCTCACTATCACATATGGGGATACATGAATGAAAGCGACATTAGCGCACTTTCATATATTGGGATACATGAATGAAAGCGACATTAGTTCACTATCATATATGGGGATACATGAATGAAAGCGACAATAGCTCACTATTATATAGTGGGTACATGAGTTAAAGCGGCATTAACTCACTATCATATATGGGGATACATGAATGAGGGCGACCATAGCTTACTATCACATATCGGGATACATGAATGAAAGCGACATAAGTGCACTATCATATATGGGGATACATTGATTAAAGCGACAATAGTTCACTATCATATATTGGGATAAATGAATGAAAGCGACGGCAGCTCACTATTATATAGTGGGTACATGAGTTAAAGCAACATTAACTCACTTTCATATATGGGGATACATGAATGAAAGCGACAGTCGCTCACTATTATATAGTGGGTAAATAAGTTAAAGCGACAGTAGCTCACTATCATATAGTGGGTAGATGAATGAAGCGACATTAGTTCACTATCATATATGGGGATACATGAATGAAAGTGACATTAGCTCACTTTCATATATGTAGATAAATGAATATAAATGATATAAGTTCACTATCATATATTGGGATACATGAATGAAAGCGACATTAGTTCACTTTCATATATGGGGATAAATGAATGAAAGCGACATTTGTTCACTATCATATATGGGGATACAAGAATGAAAACGACATAAGTTCACTATCATATATGGGGATACATGAATGAAAACGACATTAGTTCACTATCATATATGGGGATACATGAATGAAAGCGACATTAGTTCACTATCATATATGGGGATACATGGATAAAAGCGACATTAGTTCACTATCATATATGGGGATACATGAATGAAAGCGACATTAGTTCACTATCATATATGGCGATACATGAATGAAAGCGAAATTAGTTCACTATCATATATAAGAATACATGAATGAAAGCGACATTAGCTCACTTTCATATATGGGGATACATGAATATAAGCGATATAAGTTCACTATCATATTTGGGGATATATGAATGAAAGCGACATTAGTTCACTATCATATATGGGGATAGATGAATGAATGCGACAATAGCTCACTATCACGTATGGGGATACATTGATTAAAGCGACATGAGTTCACAATCATATATGGGGATATATGAATGAAAGCGACAGTAGCTCACTATTATATAGTGGGTACATGAGTTAAAGCGATATTAACTCACTATCATATATGGGGATACATGAATTAAAGCGACATTAGTTCACTATCATATATGGGGATACATGAATGAAAGCGACAATAGCTCACTATCATATATGGGGATACATTGATTAAAGCGACATGAGTTCACTATCATATAAGGGGAAACATGAATGAAAGCGACAGTAGCTCACTTTTATATAGTGGGTACATAAGTTAAAGCCACATTACCTCACTATCATATATGGGGAAACATGAATGAAAGCGACAATAGCTCACTATCACATATGGGGATACATGATTGAAAGCGACATAAGTGCACTATCATATATGGGGATACATTGAATAAAGCAACATTAGTTTACTATCATAAATGGGGATACATGAATTTAAGCGACAGTAGCTCACTATTATATAGTGGGTACATGAGTTAAAGCGACAGTAGCTCACTATCATATAGTGGGTACATGAATTAAAGCGACATTAGTTCACTATCATATATGGGGATACATGAATGAAAGCGACATAAGCTCACTTTCATATATGTAGACAAATGAATATAAGCGACATTAGCTCACTATCATATATGGGGATACATGAATGAAAGCGACATAAGCTCACTATCATATATGGGGATAAATGAATATAAGCGATATAGGTTACTATCATATATTGGGATACATGAATGAAAGCGACATTAGTTCACTATCATATATGGGGATACATGGATTAAAGCGACATAAGTTCACTATCATATATGGGGATACATGAATGAAAGCGACATTAGTTCACTATCATATATGGGGATACATGAATGAAAACGACATAAGTTCACTATCATATATGGGGATACATGAATGAAAGCGACAGTAGCTCACTATCACATATGGGGATACATGAATGAAAGCGACATTAGCTCACTTTCATATATGGGGATACATGAATGAAAGCGACATTAGTTCACTATCATATATGGGGATACATGAATGAAAGCGACAATAGCTCACTATTATATAGTGGGTACATGAGTTAAAGCGGCATTAACTCACTATCATATATGGGGATACATGAATGAGGGCGACCATAGCTTACTATCACATATCGGGATACATGAATGAAAGCGACATAAGTGCACTATCATATATGGGGATACATTGATTAAAGCGACAATAGTTCACTATCATATATTGGGATAAATGAATGAAAGCGACGGCAGCTCACTATTATATAGTGGGTACATGAGTTAAAGCAACATTAACTCACTTTCATATATGGGGATACATGAATGAAAGCGACAGTCGCTCACTATTATATAGTGGGTAAATAAGTTAAAGCGACAGTAGCTCACTATCATATAGTGGGTAGATGAATGAAGCGACATTAGTTCACTATCATATATGGGGATACATGAATGAAAGTGACATTAGCTCACTTTCATATATGTAGATAAATGAATATAAATGATATAAGTTCACTATCATATATTGGGATACATGAATGAAAGCGACATTAGTTCACTTTCATATATGGGGATACATGAATGAAAGCGACATTTGTTCACTATCATATATGGGGATACAAGAATGAAAGCGACATTAGTTCACTATCATATATGGGGATACATGAATGGAAGCCACATTAGTTCACTATCATATGTGGGGATACATGAATGAAAGCGACATTAGCTCACTATCACATATGGGGATACATGAATGAAAGCGACATTAGCTCACTAATATATATGGAGATACATGAATTAAAGCGACATTAGTTCACTATCATATATGGGGATACATGAATGAAAGTGTCATAAGTGCAATATCATATATGGGGATACATGAATTAAAGCGACATTAGTTCACTATCATATTATGGGGATACATGAATATAAGCGATATAAGTTCACTATCATATATGGGGATACATGAATGAAAGCCACATTAGTTCACTATCATATATGGGGATACATGAATGAAAGTGACATTAGTTCACTATCATATATGGGGATACATGAATGAAAGCGACAGTAGCTCACTATCATTTAGTGGGTACATGAATTAAAGCCACATTAGTTGACTATCATATATGGGGATATATGAATGAAAGCGACATTAGTTCACTATCATTTATGTGGATACATGAATTAAAGCGACATTAGTTCACTATCATATATGGGTATACATGGATTAAAGCGACATTAGTTCACTTTCATATATGGAGATACATGGATTAAAGCGACATTAGTTCACTATCATATATGGGGATACATGAATGAAAGCGACATTAGTTCACTATCATATATGGGGATACATGAATGAAAGCGACAGTAGCTCACTATCATTTAGTGGGTACATGAATTAAAGCCACATTAGTTCACTATCATATATGGGGTTACATGAATTAAAGCCACATTAGTTCACTATCATATATGGGGATACATGAATGAAAGCGACATAAGTGCACTATCATATATGGGGATACATGAATTAAAGCGACATTACTTCACTATCATATATGGGGATACATGAATTAAAGCCACATTACTTCACTATCATATATGGGGATACATGAATGAAAGCGACATTAGTTCACTATCATATATGGGGATACATGGATTAAAGCGACATTAGTTCACTATCATATATGGGGATACATGAATGAAAGCGACATTAGTTCACTATCATATATAGGGATACATGGATGAAAGCGACAGTAGTTCACTATCATATAGTGGATACATAAATGAAAGCGACATTAGTTCACTATCATATATGGGGATACATGAATGAAAGCGACATTAGTTCACTATCAAATATGGGGATACATGAATGAAAGCGACATTTGTTCACTATCATATATGGGGATACATGGATTAAAGCGACATTATTTCAGTTATTGACTACTAAGTTATTTGCTTGGAATAAAAAAAAAGGTTACCAAATGTTCGAATTTCTTATTGATACAACACAATAGTTGAATTAGAAGTATACGAAATAAGTACCCTTTCACTCAAAGGATCAAAAGGTAACAAATATAAATTCATTTCAAATTTTCCGTTTTAAATCACCGTCTTAAAAGGCAACATGTTTCTTTGCACTTGCATTGCTTCCTGCTGCTTACCTATGTTTTACTTTGATGTTGAAATTGAAATTTGTTAAATTGTTTGACACGAACAGATTTCATGATTTTATGACGAGCATGCACATTTATTTATTATCGATAAAGCAATTCTTAACAAAATCCATTCGTGCCTTTGCTAGTATATTGCATTTTTCTTAAAACATACCCTAGACCTCACGATGATTCGTTTGTTCCGTATAGTTGGATGAAAATATGTTCTCTATGTATATGTAAGTGTATGTGTGTGAGTCGGGTTCCTTATTGGCACAACGTTGACGATAAATACCAAAAAAAAGGCTTACACTTTTCGAGAAATGGAATACGTGTCACAATGTTATCTTAGAGTGCTATCTAAATTCAAAAAAAATCTGATTTTCCTTCTTTTTTCTTTTTTAAATCTCGTAAATCGATTTGAAAGAGACAAGTCAAGGTAATAAAAACTAAGAAGATCTCATGATCTGCTAAAGAAGAGAGTATGAGTGCTGCAGCAGGGTAAGATCTTCCTGCTAAGCATGTATAGAGAATGAAGGCTAAGCATGCATCACCAGGCGGCCACGCGAATTTAAACTCAGTCAAGATGTCAAGAGGATGAAGGCTAACCATGCATCACCAGACCACGTGAATTTATACTCAGTCAAGATGTCAAGAGAATGAAGGCTAAGCATGCATCACCAGGCGGCCACGCGAATTTATACTCAGTCAAGATGTCAAGAGAATGAAGGCTAAGCATACATCACCAGGCGGCCACGCGAATTTATACTCAGTCAAGATGTCAAGAGGATGAAGGCTAAGCATGCATCACCAGGCGGCCACGCGAATTTATACTCAGTCAAGATGTCAAGAGAATGAAGGCTAAGCATGCATCACCAGACCACGCGAATTTATACTCAGTCAAGATGTCAAGAGAATGAAGGCTAAGCATGAATCACCAGGCCACGTGAATGTATACTCAATCAAGATGTCAAGAGAATGAAGGCTAAGCATGCATCACCAGACCACGTGAATTTATACTCAGTCAAGATGTCAAGAGGATGAAAGCTAAGCATGCATCACCAGGCCACGCGAATTTTAACTCAGCCAAGATGTCAAGAGGATGAAGGCTAAGCATGCATCACCAGACCACGTGAATTTAAACTCAGTCAAGATGTCAAGAGGATGAAGGCTAAGCATGCATCACCAGGCGGCCACGCGAATTTATACTCTTGTCGCAAGAAACATTCCATTTGTGCATTTGTACATGACGTTGACCCAGATTTTGATGGCGTTTTACCTTTAGACCAAGCCAAGTCAAGATGTCGGAAATATGATACAATTGGTAAAACACAGATCAGACGACAATAATGGTAGCTTGGCGGTTCTGCAGGACAAACACATTCATAAGTTCCATTTGTTCCTATGGTATAGATTACAAATTTATCGAACAATTAAAGATTTGAATTATAGCGTTATAAACTGGCTGTTTCTATATTAGCACCGGTATAGATTACAAGTTTATCGAACAATCACAGATTTGAATTATAGCGTTATAAACTGGCTGTTTCTGTATTAGCACTGGTATAGATTAAAAGTTTATCGAACAATCAAAGATTTGGATTATAGCAGTATAAACTGGCTGTTTCTGTATTAGCACTGGTATAGATAACAAGTTTATCGTACAATTAAAGATTTTGATTATAGCGGTATAAACTGGCTGTTTCTTTCTTAGCACTGGTATAGATTAAAAGTTTATCGAACAATCAAAGATTTGGATTATAGCAGTATAAACTGGCTGTTTCTTTCATAGCACTGGTATAGATTAAAAGTTTATCGAACAGCCAAAGATTTGAATTATAGCGTTGTAAACTGTCTGTTTCTGTATTAGCACTGGCATAGATTAAAAGTTTATCGAACAATTAAAGATTTGAATTATAGCGTAATAAACTGGCTGTTTTTGTCTTAACACTGGTATAGATTAAAAGTGTATCGAACAATTAAAGATTTGGATTATAGCGTTATGAACTGGCTGTTTCTGTATTAGCACTGGTCTAGATTAAAAGTTATCGAACAATCAAATATTTCGATTATAGCGTTATAAACTGGCTGTTTCTGTATTAGCACTGGCATACATTAAAAGTTTATCAATCAATTAAAGATTCGGATTATAGCTTTATACATGTAACCATGTCTATTCCAGAAGCATCCAGTGCATAACAAATTTTTTTAAGCATGAATAGGAAACCTATTTGAACTCCTTTTCCACGTTCACGATACATGTATGATGTGTCAATATTGAGGAGATTTCTAATTTCTTGTTGAATAAACTGGTAAATGCGCCTATTTTGCTGTTACAAAATATTAGAAATTATTATAAATTAAGGAATGTATCTCCCTCATGCAAAGCTCTGATTCCTTTCACGAATTTGGCTATACTTTTTGGACCTTTTGGATTATAGCTCTTCATCTTTTATATAAGATTTGGATTTCAAATATTATGGCCACGAGCATCACTGAAGAGACATGTTTTGTCGAAATGCGCATCTGGTGCAACAAAATTTGTACCGTTTATTTTATTGTTTAGGACGCGGCATTTAAGACAAAAACAGAGAACCGATCAGTTCTGAGTCCGTGTGGTAAGATGTCTCTCTTGTAGATTGATATCTTGTACATTTACACCTATTGAATACGACTCATCCTTTCGGTCTTAGTAGATGCATATTACTATCACATCTTCAATGTTCTAACCCTGATAAAGACTCAGTTTTGTCCTTTGAACGTTAAATACCAGTTCATACTTCGATGAAAACGAATGGTCAACCGTGCAAATTTTTATTTGATAATTAACCTTCAATATCATCTTTATGATAGGTGTAAGTGCAAGGGCTGTCCGTTTAATAGTGGTAGGTGCTAAATGCAATAAAGTGTTCAGTTATTGGCTTCTACGTAATTTGCATTGAACTAATTAAATATTTATCAAATATTTCTTTTTCATAATGATAATAAAACAAAGTTTTATTTAAAGCATACGAAAACTAATTTCTTACACTTAACTGTTCGAGAGGTAAAAACTTAAAACAGATTTTCGGTTATTATTTAGAAATGCTAAAATCACAGCATTTAAAGGCAACCTGCTACATTTCACTTATTGCTACCTAATTTTTACCTTTTAGTATTTTTTTTTTATTTTTTAATTTGAACGTTGTTTGACGAGAATAAACATGATTTTATGACGATCAATATTATTCATAGTATTTTCAATATAGCAAAGTTGAACAAAATCTATTCGTAAGTCACTTAACCAATAACATATTAATATGTTTATTGATTATTTTTAAAAACATTCCATAAATGTTACGATGAATTCGAAACGTATGTTCGGTATAGTTCGAAAGAAATCTTTTCTTTATATGTATGTATGTGTTTTTGTGTGCATTGCGTGCATTATTGGTACATCGTTAAGAATAAATACAAAAAAGGAATACACTTTTCGAGAACAAGAATACGTGTCACGTTGTAATCTTGAAATCCTATCTGAATTCACCAACAGATCCAATTTTCTGGTGGAATCAGAGGTATGTAAAATACCGAGAGTAAATCCGTTTGATCCATCTATAAAAGAATTCATACCTGATGATCCACAATTATCAGTATGCGATAACAGTCATGTGTTTACATATGTTGATAATAATAATCTTTATATCAATTTGACGAAAAGCCGAAACCAAGTCGAATATTGTTCATATGAACCTATATATTACATCAGCAATTCGTTCAAACTCGGTAAAGTTAGTGGACATTTCAATAAATCTGTACGGGTCAGAGACGAATTTATAAAAGTTCAATGTTATGATGCCTTTAATAAAGTGATAGCTAAAAACTTCCACACCGTATTTGTAAAAAACGATCCAGTCAAGAAAGCATCTGATTTACAAAATAATGTTGTACAAATGAAAAATATACCGAATACGAATAATCATGGAAAAACCCGTCTCAATGTGTTACTCATAATGATAGAGTCGACTTCAAGAATTAATTCTGTTCGATACTTACGCAAGACTAGAAAATATTTGTTGGAAACATTAGATGCAACTGAACTACTTGGATATAACAAAGTCGCAAAAAATACTAGACCAAATATGGCAGCCTTGTTGACTTGGGATTTTATAGAAAACTCCTCGTGCTTTAAAGATTCAGAAGGAGTTGATAAATGTCCATTTATTTGGAAAGAGTTTTCAAAATTAGGCTATGCAACTCATTATGGACAGGATGCCGTATGCACATTTTACTCTTATAAATATCAAATATTTGGCTTCAAATACCAACCAACAGATTATTATGATCAGCCTTTCCATGACGCTAATGAGCAGGGTAAACCCCAATTTTCGCATTTGTGCATAAATGGAAAATTGACATCTGTACACGTCAACGAAAGAATGTTTAATTTGGTGTCGAACTTAAAAGACAATCCGTTTTTCTCATTATCGATGCATATAAGACTGACTCATGATAATCTAACTCGTGCTGTTACTATTGACAAACTAATTTCTAAGACACTACACCGACTACACAAAAACAGTTTACTGAACAACACATTCCTCGCACTGTTCGGGGATCACGGTATAAGATCTGGTAAAGTTAGACCTACCTTTATTGGCCAATTAGAGGAGAGACTCCCAATGATGTTGATGTATGTTCCGCCTTGGTTCAAAACAAAATATTGTAGCTATTTTAAGAATTTAAGAACAAACGCAAGAAGACTTACGTCACATTTTGACACTCATTCTACTCTATTGCATCTTCTTGATCTTGACAACAATCATCATGGAATAAAAACCCATCGTCAAAGAGGCATCTCACTTTTCAAGGAAATTCCGAGGAACAGATCATGTGAAGATGCTCATATTCCGTCTAAGTGGTGTGCATGTAATTTCCGCTTGTAAAAAGCAACCAAAATAAATAAAAATCTCAAAATTGTAGTCATTGCATTTATTTGATTAGCTCTGATTTCTCTAATTACAAGCTTGGATTTTTTTCATGCAGGAAATGTAATCTTTTATTAAAATGTAATCATTACACCAATAAAACACATGAGTGATCTGTCATCATACAAGTTTTACCAGTGTCTGAGCAGAAAGTTGATAAACCAGGGGTATGTCAAAGAACGTCTCATCCTTTTAAAAAAAAAGTTCATCGGAAGGTACCAAGAACTTGTTGATAAATATTCCGTATCAACTTCACAAATGATACAAGATAGTCTGGAAGTATAGATTTTGCGTAGTGACGTTGGTTATCATCTTAATAGCGTTATAGTATTCTTTTATTTGTCTTTATTTATATTACTTTTACTTTTAAGTCAGTTTTTTTAAATATTCATTTGACGTTACTCCGTGCTTATGTAAACCATCATACTTTGAACGACAAAATTATTTCATTTATTAATATTACTTTTACTTATGTATCATGTCATACTTTGAATGACAAAACTATTTTATTAATTAATACTACTTTTTCTGTTAAGTCTGTCTTTTATGATATACATTCGACGTAACTCTGTACTTATGTATCCCTTCATACGTTGAACCACGCAATTATTTTATTTATTATTATTACTGTTTTATCTTTTCACATGTATTCAAATGAAAATTGAGCAACAAAAACTCCACCATGTGCTCCTGAAGAGTAAACAGACCCCCCTCCCCCCTGAACTAGTGGCATCGGAAGTGTTTCTCATTCAATTAATCACCCGGTGATCATTCCAATTCGTTCAAACAAAAATAGGCTGAAAATAACACAAAAATACACAAAACTGTAATCATCTATTGGTTAAATTGTCAAACTAGTCTTACTGTTGCTATTACATTTGATAGTTTCCAAACGGTTTTACAACATCTCTTGATAATGTGATGTTTATGTCGGTTTTCCTTTAGTTGTTGATCATGTAAGTCCTAAACAAAGGAACGATTATTCAAACAAAATTCCAATTTTCTGCAAAATACTCATGGTAGTTTACACCAACTATGTTTTGGTTTAAGTGAGCATAACAAGTTGTGAATTGAATTTTGTGCAGAGCATTGTCTGTAATTGACTCTTTTGCTTTTTGACGAATGTGTTTTCTTCTTCTAATACAGCACAACTAAAACTAATATTTACCACAAATTATCTACAAAGTGAAAAAGTATTAGCAAAATAACTTCACTCCAAGGTGAACATGGTGAATTAAAAAAGGGAAGTCCATAAAATCTGACACAAAAAAAGGTCAAACTTTGTGTATCAAAATAACGAATAGAAATTCATTCTCGTATTACTGACTTGGTGTTCCTCCCCATCTCTCCCCCAAAAAGGTGAGTTTACCTCAATTTGAATTTTTCGAAAAACGAAGGATTTTTTTTTATCCCAGGAATATATTACCTTAGCCGTATTTGGCACAACATTTAGGAATTTTGGGTCCACAATGCATTTCAACTTTTTTCTTGTTTGTATTTATAATTATTGTGATCTGAGCGTCACTGATGAGTCATTTGTAGACGAAAGTGCGTCTGGCGTACTAAATTATATTCCTTGTATCTTTGATAACTATTTATATCTGGTACTGCCTTGCCTGTTGTTTTAAAATTCGAGGTAGGTAATTACATATTATGCAGGCGGGTCTGTATAATTATGTAGTTCATAATAATAGGCCAGGATTATACAGTGCAAACACAATAACAGGTAGGATATTTGGACAGAATTTTACTCCCGCTAAAAAAAAACATCATCTTGAGTAAACGTGGCTGATATTTAAACATGACAAAAAAAAATGGTGTCAATTTAACGTGACGGCGACTATATATATCCACATAATAATTCAGTAATATTTATTTCAGGATGTTTTGTATAAAACAAATGACAAAAAATTGGAACACATTGACTGCAAAAAAAATCATCATAAATACAGAGTGCCAGCATGTCCTCATGTTCATTCAAAATATTTTCTCGCAAAACAATTTCATTAGTTTTCATAACTCAGACTGGCTCTTTTCATAAAATATTTTGACCACATGAACCAAAACTAAACATATTTGCACTTTATATTGTAAATCTATATAGCCGCATAGTAAATATTTATGTGTCAGCATGTACTCAATTTATTCAATATATTGATGCGTAAAAAACTTTCAGTAGTTTTGATACCTCAGGCTGACCTGTGCAATACAATTTTTATCTGCATTAACCAAAACTGACAATATTATCACTTTAGTCTGTAAATCTATACAGTCTCATAGAAAGTTTCAGTAGATTTGATACCTCAGGCTGACTTGTACAACACAATTTTGTGACCGTATCAACCTAAAATGACCATATTTGCACTTAATCATGTAAATCTATATATCTGCATTTTATTAAATATTCGAAAGAAACCAACAGATATAAATTCAGGAATTCAATATACCAGATAAAAGATAACCCAAATCCATTGAAATCACTCGTAATATTTCCAATGACTCCAGATTACCTTCGTTATACAAATGAAGATAAATTGTAAGACAAACTAAATAATAATCATAATAAAAAACAACAAATAGTAAGTTTGAATTTTGGCAATTTTTTGTCATGGATTTATTAGGACAGTTCAACTATATATCAACCGGCCTATGAATTTGCATTCATCGACAATGTCTCATTAGTGTCCAAGATAAAAACATAGAAGGGCAACCATCATATGTTTTCTCCAAATGGCAACTGGGCTACCAGACGCCAACTGTGATAAATTCAGCCATTCAGTAAACCAATATATTCAGTTCATATTCTGTCCAATCCATGACGCTTCTTTAACGATATCTGAAAATATACAACAGAGAGCAGAAAATATTCTCTAGGGTGGGATAGGGTGGGTTTTGTGTTCCTTCAGTTCAAATCACGCAATGAACAAATCACGAAAAGCATGCAATTTTATACCAAATAAAAGCGGGAAAACCGCTTACGAAATTATGTAGGTAAATGAAGCCGCTCAAGTCCTTCAAAATTAAAGATAAAATAACTCTAGTTTAGCAGACGATAATTTTAATTTATTAAATTGATTTAATGCTGAATGATTAAATCTTAATAATTCAGTAATATTTATTTCAGGATGTATTGTATAAAACAAATGACAGCAATATTGAAACACATTTACTACTAAATTTTGTCCCCATAAATACAGAGTGCCGGCATGTCTTCTTTTTATTCAAAATATTGTCTCGCAACAAACTTTCATTAGTTTTCATACCTTGGACTGACTCCTATAATAAAATAATTTGACCGAATAAACCAAAACTGACCATATTTGCACTTTATATTTGTAAATCTATATAGCCGCATAGTAAATCAGCGATATTTTTATCTCAGAATTCAATGTATAATAGAAATGACAGCAATAATGGAATAAAATAAGTACAAAATAATGTCTGCATTACTTAAGGTGCCAGCATGTATTCCTTTTATTCAACATATTGATACGTAACAAAATTGCAGTTGTTTTGAAAACCCAAACTGACTTGTGCAACAAAATGTTCATCCGCATCAACCAAAACTGACCATATTTGCACTTCATATTGTAAATTTATACAGTCCCATAGTAAATCAGCGATATTTTTATCTCAGGATTCAATGTATTATAGAAATCACAGCAATAATGGAATACAATAACTACAAAATATTGTCCAAATAAATGTAGTTGCCAGCATGTTCTCCTTTTATTCAATATAGTGATACGCAACAAAATTTCAGTAGTTTTGATACCTCAGGCTGACTCGTAAAACAACATTATTATTTGCCCATATCAACCTTAACTGACCATATTTGCACTTTATCATGTAAATTCATATATCTGCATAATAATTCAGTTATTAAAAATGTATGCTTTCTTGAAGATTAATATCGTATAACTGTATTATGTTCTTTTCGTGTAACTAAAGAGTCTTGGTTGTTATTTTTGTGAAATTTAGTATCATAGAGAAATGAATGTTAAGAAATTAATAAGTGTACTTAAACAACAATAATTGATTTAATGTTAATGCATAATATCTATATGACCTACTGCGAATGACATCAGTCATGTTAAAACTACACGTACTAAACTACATCAATATGTGAACCACCTACATGGCAAGATGTTTCACCTTCTTAATAATTGTTATAATGAATTCAAACATAAAGTACAGAACAACCCGTCTGCATGGATACGCGAGGCATCAACATTTAGAATAACTTTTCCATTTCTACGACATTTTCAACATTGCAATTCAATGCCCATTGCAATTAAAAACTTATTAGTTGATCCCATTAGAAACACAAGTTACTATTTGTCGTTTTTGTTTAGCTACCAATGTGTTCGGTGTTAGAGAATTAATTCATTTTTGGAATAGAAAAAATTACATTTCTTTATAAAGGTTTAAATGTAGTATTTTATATTGTACACCTATATAGCCGCATAGTAAATCGGCGATTAATGTAATATAGAAATGACAGCAACAATGGATTACAATAACTATAAAATGTTTGGTCACATAAATTGCTTGTTCTCTTTTAATTCAATATATTGATACGTAACAAAATTTCAGTGGTTTTGATACCTAAGGCTGACTCGTACAAAACAATTGTTTTGGCCATATAACCTAAACTGACCATATTTGCACTTTATCATGTAAATATATGTATCTGCATAATAATTCAGTAATATTTATTTCAGGATGTATAGTATAAAAAAATTACAGCAATATTATAACACATTGACTCCAAAATTTGGTCCATACCCATTCAGAGTGCCAGCATGTCCTCTTTTCATTCAAAATATTGGCTCGCAACACAATTTCAGTCGTGTTTTATGCTTATTAGTTGATCCAATCAGAAACACAAGTTACTATTTTGTCATTCGTCAACCTGGAAATTTAAGCTTTCTGGAAGATTAATATCGTACAGCTGCGTTGTGTTCTTTTCTTGGCAGTAACTGGAGAGTCTTGGTTGTTATTTTTTCTGAAATAAAGTATTATAGAGATATGAATGTGTTTGTTGAAAGAATTAATTGATATACTAAAACAACAATAATTGATATAATGTTAGTGAATAAATTTTATATGACCTACTGCGAATGACATCAGGCAGGTTGAAATCAACAAGTCACCTACTAAACTACACGTACTAAACTACATCAATATGTGAACCACCTACATGGCAAGATGCTTCACTTTCTTAATAATTGTTAAAATGAATTCAAACATAAAGTACAGAACAACCCGTCTGCATGGATACGGGAGGCATCAAAATTCAGAATATTTTTTTCATTTTTACGACATTTTCAACATTGCAATTCAATGCCCATTTCAATTAAAAACTAATTAGTTGATCTCATTAGAAACACAAGTTACTATTTGTCGTCTTTGTTTAGCTATTAATGTATTCGAGTATTAATTCATCATTGGAATAAAAAAAAATCTTTATTGTAAATCTATATAGCTGCATAGTAAATCAGCGATTATTTTTGATGTCAGGATTAAATGTTTTAGACAAATGACAGCTATAATGGAATACAATAACTATAAAATGTTTGGCCACATAAATTTAGATGTCCGGAAGTGTACTCCTTTTATATATTGATACGTAACAACATTTCAGTAGTTTTTATACCTCAGACTGACTTGTGCAACACAATTGTTTTAGCCATATAACCTAAACTGACCATATTTGTATTATATGTTTTTAATCTATATAGCCGCATAGTAAATCAGCAATATTTATATGCCAGGATTCAATGTATAAAACAAATGACAGCAATAATTGAATACAATAATTATAAAATCAGGGTTTCCCCTGGGTAAATTTGTTTTTCGCCACCTCTTTCGCCAAAACAATATATTTTTCGCCACTTTTTTTTTCGCCAAGTTACATAAATATATTTCTCGTTTAAAGTTTACCTTTTTTTCTACCCCCCCCCCCCCTCCCTTAAATAAGATGATTGTGTCTATGATTATTCTCTCAAGCTTATTTTAGTGTCTATATTTTAATGAATAAACACTAAACATCTAATTTAAAACAAAAGATTTCTTTTAACATAAAAGGGGAAAATATTCATTGTATTTTAAACAACTTTTCAAAATGAGGGGGTCACTATACTTTTAATAATAAAGAAGATATAAGTCCTAGAATAGAACATAAATAATGGACATGTTTCATCATATAATACCAGTATAGTTCGTAGGGAAAGTTTCTTTCAAAGAAAAATGCTGATGTGCTCTTTTGTACTAAGAAGTAGTTTCTACAACAAAACGAAAGCTTTTATCACATACAATTGATCCCTCATTTCATGTGTAGTCATTACATTGAAGGGTTACTCTCATTCGAGGGTTTGTTCCCAACCTTTTGGATATATTTCTTCATAACGACAGTTTCTTTTCTTGACCATCGTAAATGAAAAAGTTGAGACGTAAAACTATGCTTGAAACACGTGTGTCACTCTAACGACTTTAAAGTAGTCTCCCTAATCAATTACCTATATTAAAGTCAAAAGATAATTTTAGTTTTAAATCAGAGATTTTTCTTGCCTTTAAATATTTTTTGTCACAACAACAGCCTCCTTTTCTAAACTATCTTTAAAAGGAGAGGAGACGTCAAAAGTTTGCTTCAAACACGTGCGTCGCAAAGTTGTAAATAAATTATGTATGTGACATTTAGTGGAAGCCATTTAACCATATCATTTTGACAAACAATTTAATAAACACCTTTATTAATTAGTCCTTTGTTGTCGATAGCTATAAAATGCAATCAGTTGATTATTGATTTTCTGTCCAAATCAAAGTGAGATCAAGGAGAATTCCGAGTATTGTCTGATCGGGTTAATTAGTTATCAAAGGTACCAGGGTTATAATTCAGTACGCCAGACGCGCGTTTCGTCTACATAAGACTCATCAGTGACGCTCATATCAAAATATTTATAAAGCCAAATAAGTTCAAAGTTGAAGAGCATTGAGAATCCGAAATTCCAAAAAATTGTGCCAAATACGGCTTAGGTAATCTATGCCTGGGATAAGAAAATCCTTAATTTTTGAAAAATTCAAAGTTTTGTAAACAGGAAATTTATAAAAATGACCACATTATTGATATTCATGTCAACATCGAATTGTTGACTACTGGGCTGGTGATACCCTCGGGGACGAAACGTCCACCAGCAGTGACATTGACCCGGTGGTGTAAATAGTTACCAAAGGTACCAGGATTATAATTTAGTACGCCAGACGCGCGTTTCGTCAACATAAGACTCATCAGTCCGAGAAACTCGAAAAAGTAAATAAAGTAGATGGAGAAAAATAAATCGTTATATATATTTCTTTCCCCAAATTCTTTCGCAAATGACGAATTTTTATCGTCACAATTCCAGCGGAAACCCTATACAAAATGTTGTCTGCATGAATTTAGGGTGTCAGCTTGTCCTCTTTTAATCAATATATGGATACGTGACAAAATTTCAGTTGTTTTGATACCTCAGACTGACTAGTACAACACAATTGTTTTGGCCATATCAACCTAAACTTACCATATTTGCACTTGATCATGTAAATATATGTATCTGTATAATAATTCAGATATTTATTTCAGGATGTATAGTATAACAAAAATTACAGCAATATTGAAACACATTGACTACAAAATTTTGGCCATATCCATTCAGAGTGCCAGCATGTCCTCCTTTTATTCAAAATCTTGGCTCGCAACAAAACTTCAGTCGTGTTGGATACTTATTAGTTGATCCAATCAGAAACACAAGTTACTATTTTGTCATTTGTCAACCTGGAAATATAAGTATTCTTGAAAATAAATATGTTAAAGTTATATTTTTTCATTAAAATGATGATTTTCATTTTCATCTAGCAACACACTTTTTTAATTGTAGTGGCATAGTCGGTCAACTGATAAGTTGTATGGCTGATTACAGGTAATGGATTACAGAAAAATTAAGACAAAAGTCATACTTTTTGAGAATGTCAAGTAAAAGTTCATGCAAATTAAGGCAAAAACTGGTCTTTTCAGACTTTTAGACTTTTGTAGTGTATGCTCCCAGAGCTTTTTCTTGATTGTCCTTGGAAATGACTAAGAAAACTAAATGTTGAATTACATACATTAGAAAACATGGACACTCGTCTGCAGCTTGTTTTAATTTCAATCAAGTAATCAATTTGTTTATATTACCTTGAAGATAAATTTGGGAGAGGTGTTCGTATTTGTATATCTTTATGACTTTAAGGGAATGCAGAGCAATGGATATCTTATGTTACAATCACGGAGTCGTTTCTGAAGTTAATTGAACCATTCATAAATATATAATAAGTTATGTACATTATTGACCTTGACTGAACTTCATTAGTTTGACTTTACTGAATATCCGAACTGAAGTGTAAGATATACATTGATGAAACTTTTCAGAATTGTTTCCCTCTAAGTAACGGTAGGTACATAATAAAAATAATTTTTCAAAATTAGATTGCAAAAAATACCAAGATATATTATGAATTATAAGCAGACTATACTGAAAACTCTAGATACTGTAATACTGTAGAATAGTATATATTTACAACAATAACTATGTACAATGTAGGTAGCGGGAATTTCTCGCTACATTGAAGACCTGTTGGTGACCTTCTGCTGTTGTTTTTTCTATGGTCGGGTTGTTGTCTATTTGACACATTCCCCATTTCCATTCTCAATTTCCTGCTCATCGTATCGAATGACCTTACTGTCGGATGACCGAAGTCAAGGTCATAGTATTTCTATTATCTAGGCAATTTTGGAATTGTTGTTTCCTGTTTGTTTGACGGTATACCGTCATGTTAATGAACAGCAATTGATGTTTCATTTTATAATCAATGGACGAATTTTGCTCTTGATTTATACCATCTTGGTAACATGATCTACATCTAGGTTTTTCTCTATCCCCCGGATTTCAATATGTTTTGGTTTAAGCGTTCCTGTCGAAAGTCAGAAAAGTGTTTCGGATAAACGAAATTAACAAAGTGTCATTTTCATTTACCCATGGGTGAACTATTGTTATTTTACAAAAGGACAAATACGTTGTCATATATATATTAATATTAATGGTTGGTATTATGATACAATGTGGCATTTAGTGATCTCAATAAGATAAACATGTCACTAATGGTATTAAAAACAGGTAATATAACAACATTTAATATATACACATCTATCTGTGTGTGAGATTTTTTAAGTTTAGAGTTTGAAATAAAGGGGACTAAATACAATATTGAGCTGTATATCTTCCGTTCACTCAAAACAACAGTTTCCGTCCAAACAACTGATGACTAAATGAGACTCGGATGACACAGTATCGTTTGTTGTCCATGTGATTTATATCGTCATGGAAATAGGATCATTAGGACATTAGGATAAATTATTAACATTTTTACTTTTTGTTATAAGATAGTTGATTAAACTGTCAGGGGTGCGTAGCGAAAATACGATAAGTATTCGTATTTAAAATCAATATCAGCCAATATAAATAATGCCTGGTGATACTGATAGTGTTATTTTTGATGCATTTATTGTTGACGTGGACAAATATTTACTGGGTATGTACCGTGCTGGTTCTGTTATATCCTATGTGTCTATGCTAATGAACATCATCATATTTGTTATTCTCTGTCGTAAAAATTTGCGTTCACCTGCTACAATAGTGATGAAGGGTTTAGCAGTAGCTGATATATTAACGGCGATTTCATGTTATGGGTTAGAACCAATATTCCAGTCACAATATGTTTGTTCAAAATACTTTTCAGACTCTTACAGTGACTTTGAATTTTACTTGACGTGTTATTTACGATATCCGTATTGTTCTATTCCTCTTCATCTCTCAATATTATCCATCACATTCCACAATGTATCAACAATGCTCACAACATGTCTCGGGATACAAAAGGTCATAGCCATTCTCTTTCCCGTTTGGACTAAAAATGAGCTGACAAAACAGAAAGCCGTAACCTGTTGTGCTATGTGCTTCGTATTGTCCATAGCAATAGGTATTCCACGACATTTTAGCATTTGGTCTGAGAAAGACAAGCATCCCAATGCCACAGACATTTGTGTTGTTAATGCCGGAGGTGACAATATATTAGAATACTCCTCTGTAACATATCTCTTGATGCAAACCGTTCTTTTAACAAGCTGTTGTCTTGTCATGCTGATATCTACAATATTCATCGTCTACAAGTTAATCACTAACAAGTTCAGGGGTCGGATGACAGAACAAAGGAGTCAAGAAAGAAGATCAGTTGCAATGATCATTGCAGTTCTTATTGTTTTCTTCATTGCAGAAGTTCCAAAGGTAATTGTGTCCATATTGTGGTGTTTTAGTATAAACATCGATGGTTATGTAACCTTACACGGAAAATGGCTGATGAAAAGGTACGAGCAAGATATGGCAGACCTTTTGACTATTTTTTTATATCCTTCTAGATTTGATAGTATGGCCGAATTTGTTCCGTACTTTAACATCTGTAATTGGCTTATGGAAGGTATAAAACTTTTTACAATTATTGGGTGTATGTCAAATTTTATCATCTACATTATGATGTCAACAAAAATGAGGAAAGAAATCGTTTTGCTCCTAAAAAAATAATTACCCCTTGTACACTCAACGATCAAATTCACCAAATAAGGAAAACTCCACATGGTAGGAAACAGCCACAAACAAGACAGCGATGACAACAACGGAAAAATCAGGAAAAATCAGGGCGAATGAGATAGAGATGAATACGATAGAACAACCAAGACAAAGCCTCACAAATGAGGTAGAGATGAATACGTTAAAACAACTAGGACAAAGCCGTACACATGAGGTAGAGATGAATACGATAGAACAACCAGGACAAAGCCGTACACATGAAGTAGAGATAAATACGTTAGAGCAACCAGGACAAAGCCGTACACATGAGGTAGAGATGAATACGATAGAACAACCAGGACAAAGCCGTTCACATGAGGTAGAGATGAATACGATAGAACAACCAGGACAAAGCCGTACACATGAAGTAGAGATAAATACGTTAGAGCAACCAGGACAAAGCCGTACACATGAGGTAGAGATGAATACGATAGATCAACCAGCACAAATTCGTACAAATGAGAAAGGGATGAATACTATAGAACAACCAGGACAAAGCCGTAGACATGAGGTAGAGATGAAAACGTTAGAACAACCAGGACAAAGCCGCACACATGAGGTAGAGATGAATACGATAGAACAACCAGGAAACACCCGTACACATGAGGTACAGATGAATACGATAGAACAACCAGGACAAAGCCGTACACATGAAGTAGAGATAAATACGATGGAACAACCCGGAAACAGCCGTACACATGAGGAAGACATGCATACAATAAAACAACCAGGACAAAGCCGTCCACATGAGGTAGACATGAATACGATAGAACAACCAGGACAAAACCGTACACATGAGGTAGACATGAATACGATAGAACAACCAGGACAAAACCGTACACATGAGTTAGACATGAATACGATAGAACAACCAGACAAAGCCGTACAAATGAGAAAGTAACGATAACAGAAAAGGATAACGTTCTGCTTTATTGGTAAATTTATACATTTATTATCCTTTAATTCGTAATTTTGTTCATTACTTATTAATATGTCCCGATATGAAGTTTGTTTATGTTATAATTCCACGTTGAAAATTCGGGTAAATGAGTTTGGCTGTGACTTTTATGTACCTTTAAACATAAAGCTTTTAACATATTTACGTTTTAGTGAACAAATTCATTTGAACATATAATCGTTCCTAATAAGAAACACAAACAATATATTGTATATTGAAAGGCGTTTAAAAAATCGACAAATATATATACACGCTATTGACAATGACCATCATGAATGCTAGGACTTCTCAATTATTGTGGATAGCAAGTACACATTTAAAAATACACTTTTTAGTGAAAAAACGAAATGACATCATATAAGATAAAATTTGGCAATCAAATTTAAGTCATGCTTTTAGAAAATATCTTTAGAATTCAATTGTAATTTTTTCTCTACCTTTAAATGGCCATGTTGAAACATTGGTAAGCACACACATGAAATATTTGATAAAACAGTTTGATTAATCTAATTAACCAGTTACATGTACACAAGTTTGTTTTTATGACAAAATCAAGATTGTTTTATAATTTTGTTAGGTTTAAACTGTTTTTATAAAAAATTCTTAGTATAGATTTTTTTTATGAACATACTAAGTATAGATAGTTTTATGAAATTCTTAAAATAGCTAGTGTGTATAAAAAAAATCCTTTGTTTCTCTAATTGTATATGTAAATACTAAATATAACTTTTGTTTGTTTTAAGAAAATATTTAGCATTGCTAGTTTGTATTACAATCTTAGTACAGCTAGGTTTTATAAACTCACTTAGTATTGATTCGAGCGTCACTAATGAGTCTTTTGTAGACCAAACGAGCGTCCGGCGTATATATAAAATTTTAATTTCTGGTATCTATGATGAGTATATTGTTTTAAGAAAATATGTCATATAGCTTGTTTTATGAAAGCACTTAGTATCGTTCGTTTTATGAAAATATTAGCTAGTTTTAAGAAAAATATTCAAATATTTTTTTTTATATATAAATAATAACATGAATAAGAAGACTTTGATTTTATGAAAATACTTAGTATATTCCATTACTGCGCTTGACTATAAAATACATGGTTACCTATCTCCTGTTTGTTTAGAGAGTCATTTGTTTATAAGATTTTAAGCGCAACAAACAAACGAGATGATAAACATAAATTTTACAAGATTTTATGATATATTATGGTAGATTCCCCACCTCTGGTTAACGAATGACACATTACTTTTCTTTTTGAATATCTCTCTGATCATAGGAAGTATGCATTGTTATGAATATCTTACGAAAGGGAGATCACTTTCAAAAGTACTACTACAATCTTTATATATTTCTTTACCTAAAACTTTTGTTGCAACAATTACAAAATAAAATGAAACCATTGTGTCTTTTTTTTTCTAAACATGAAAAGGACACTGTTTCTTTTCAAATTTTACTTGACAATACTAGTAAACATTTCATACAATTATTGTCATCTAATTTCGCATCATTATAAGCGAGAAGACCGTTTATGTCAATATTGGGCTTTAAAAGAAAAAGATGATGAAGGGACATTTCTGGTTTAAATGGACGGGAAATATAATCTAAAGAATTGAGTCTTTAAACAAATTGAAAATATCTATTCGAATATAGATGATATGGATAGCTCGGATACTTTTGTTTTTATGTCTTTCATGTCCCTCAATTATGCATATGCAGTATGCTGCTTCATTTATTAAGAAGTCATGATAACTATTGAGAATGGATTTTAAAATTGTATGTTTTGTACATATTATAATAAATTATGTCGTTGCATTTCATTATATTTTGTGATGTATTATGTAATGTGTTAATTTAACATTCTAAAAAATTCAAATCCAAACCGTACAACTATTGTGTAGATGTCAATGTTTTTACGTTTTTACTGGTGATTAATTTTGAATAAGTAATGCTTATTATTTTTTTTAAAGAAACAAATATTACATTTGATTCATTGACTATATTGATTTTCTTTATATTTAATATCCATAATAATACATGTTTTTGTTTTATTTTATTATGAATGATTTATGCTTATCTATTATTTAAGGAAGTTCGCCACTCAGTTTCAAATTATCAAGCTTTTTATAACACTAATCTATACTGATAGTGGATAAATAAAGGAACCAAACACAGCAAATAGTATATATAGGTCCGTGTGCTTGTTTTTTTAAATAATAATCACTGAATTTTTGGCGGAAAAATTTCTTCTCTTGATTTTTTCATAGCTTTATCATTGACGTCTCACAATTTTTAAAAATTATATGACAAAATGTTTTAAAGTTGCACTTTGTAAATACAGCTGTTTCTCAAAATACACCTCTTTTGGGGAGATCTTGAATATTCATAAAACATTGATTACATACTGGTTCCCAGTTATGCTCCATCTCACAGAGACATAACTTAGGAATAATACCAGTAAAAAAACATGTGCATATTGTTCACATTGAAATTTGTGGTAACCTTTCATTCGAGGTAGGGGCAATTCAGCAAATTAGTGTTAGTTTAAACTCTGAGAAGTTCAGGGCATATAAACGTTGAATATGTCGCACAGCCCTATATTTTGACATTTGAAAACAAATGTTGTGCATATGAACTTTCCTGTCTAGGATAAGATTTTTTTCAAAACATCATAGTAAAAGTGGTACAGTTTAAGCCGTAAAAGGAGTTTCTATGGGAAATTACATTGGGCATTCAAATGGATAAACCCAGAGGATTCCGAAAATCTGACAACAAAATCCGAAACATTACAAGCAAATACCCTTCAGTCAAATTTATGACATTCGATTTATTGACTATATATAATAGCTTTTTATATAAGACATTTTGTAGTTTGTTATCAATCTGGCACATACTTTACAAAAATAAAGACTATTCTTGGTCAAAGATTTGATTATTACATGCCATAATTACAATCCTGTTTTTTAAATAAATCAAACTTTCTGAAAGTTATCGTGATGTCACTTTTCCTGTGACTTCATTTTGTAGCGTTATTCTATAGGTGACAATGCTAGGTTATTTTGTACTGTTTTGTGTGCTTTCGTTGTTTTGTTTTACGTGTTTATTTTTATTCGGTGCTGACATGAACATCAGTTACATGGTCATTTTTTATAAATTGTATGTTTGCAAAAGTAAGAATTGTTCTAAATACTAAGGATTGTCTTATCCCATTATAAGCCAGGTAACTTTGATAGTTATCAGCATGTCGAAATGTCATATTGTAATGTATAGCTGTGTATTTCGTTGTCTTGAACATTCCTGCATTTATTCGTAGAGTAGTCCTATCATGTAATGTTTTCATTTTATTGTTATGTTTATCTTTTCATAAAAGCTCGAGGTCTCGCTAGCCGCATACCAGGTTCGACCCAAAATGTTTGTCTTAAAATGTCCCGTACCAAGTCAGGAAAAGGCCAATTGTTATATTATCGTTCGTTTCTGTGTGTGTTACATTTTAGTTTTGTGTTTCTGCTGAGTCGTAGTTCTCTTATATATGTGTTTTCCCTCAGTTTGAGTTATAATAATTATCAAAGGTACCAGGATTGTAATTGAATACGCCAGAGCACCTGATATCACTCCTAGTTTTTGGTGGGGTCCGTGTTGTTTATTCTTTAGCTTTCTATGTTGTGTCATGTGTACTATTGTTTTTCTGTTTGTCTTTTTCATTTTTAGCCATGGCTTTGTCTGTTTGTTTTAGATTTATGAGTTTGACTGTCCCTTTGGTATCTTTCGTCCCTCTTTCGTCTTCATAAGACTCATCAGTGACCCTCATATTACGATATGTACAAAGCAAGAAAAGTACAAAGTTGAAGAGCATTCAGGATCCCAAATTCCCAAAAATTGTGCCAAAAACGGATAAGGTAATATATGCCTGGGATAAGAAAATCCTAAGTTTTTCGATAAATTTAAAGTTTTGTAAACAGGAAATTTATTAAAATGACCACATTATTGATATTCATGTCAACAACGAAGTGTTGACTCCTGGGCTGGTGATACCCTCGGGGACGAAACGTCCACCAGCTGTGGCCTCGACCCAGTGGTGTAAATAGTTATCAAATGTACCAGGATTATAATTCAGTACGGCAGACGCGCGTTTTGACTTCAGAAAACTCATCATTGACGCTCATATCAAAATATCTATAAAGCCAAACAAATACAAAGTTGAAGAGCATTGAGGATCCAAAATTCATAAACAATTTGCCAAAAACGGCTAAGGTAATATATGCATGGGATAAGACAATCCTTATTTTTTTGGTTAACTCAAGGTTTTGTAAACAGGAAATTTATAAAAGTGACCACATTATTGTTTTCATGTCAACACCGAAGTGTTGACTACTGGGCTGGTGATACCCTCGGAGACGAAACGTCCACCAGCAGTGACATAGACCCAGTGGTGGAAAAAGTTATCAAAGGTACCAGAAATACATAAGACTCATCAGTGACGCTAATATCAAAATATTTATGAAGCCAAACAAGTTCAAAGTTGAAGAGCATTGAGGATCCCGAATTCCAAAAAGTTGTGCCAAATACGGCTAAGGAAATATATGCCTTGGATAAGAACATCCTTAGTTTTCGGTAAATTCAAAGTTTTGTAAACAGGAAATTTATAGAAATGACCACATCTAAAATGACAATTTATAAAAATGACCACATCATAGATATTCATGTCAGCACCGAAATGTTGACTACTGGGCTGGTGATACCTTCGGGGACGAAACGTCCACCAGCAGTGGCATCGACCCATGGTGTAAATAGTTATCATAGGTACCAGGATTATAATTTAGTACGCCAGACCCGCGATTGGTCTACATAAGACTCATCATTGACGCGGATACTTATTAGTAACCCGTATTTGGTTTTCTCAATTGATTCATGAATTACAAACAACGTTACACCGCAGTTGCCTTTATTTATCAATGTAAAATAACATCAATAATCAGTTTTAGAAAACGAATACATATGCTTGTTCATGTTAGTTTAATGTTCATGACCTACACTCAGCGTTATATTGTTGTGAAACTGATCATATTATCCTCTAAGTAAACAGCACCCTGGACATATTGAGTCATCACTTCGTGTCTGTGTCTGTTGTTGATGTGTGTCCAAACCATGAAAAAGATAATCTTGACATTAGGCTAAGTACAAAAAATGTATGTTCTTTGAAGGTATTTTTAACACGGCAGTCACTGATGTAAGAAGCTCTATCTAAAACCAAGTGCCTTGGGTAAGGTTTCAAAGCTTTCAAGTTTACACTTAAGGGTCATGGTTATAGTAGTAACCTTTGTATGGTCAATCTAATATTTTGAGTAACACATTTAAAGAACGCTCACATTTAAATATGAAGGACTATCAGTCCGACGAAGCACTATATTGTAGTCGTAACTTTAGTCCTTAAGTCTATTCTTGTAACATGTAGCAATTTTGTTTAGTTTGAGGTAGTTTTTGGTCGTCTAGCTTGGTGTACACACGTTCATTATGAAGTAAAATGTTTAGTGTATATTTGCTAAATTATAGTTTAGACCCGGATTTCATAGTTAATATTACTTTATTAACTTTTTGATTAAGGTAGATTAAAGTGTTTGTTGTAGCTACTGTGGATTCACGTATTTTCTCGGATTGAGTTGAATTGTAACAAGTGTAATTTAGTGGATCTTTCTTGTCATTGGTATGCCAAAATCTGGATTAAAATCTTAAGTAAATGTACACTACGTTGCATGTGTGAACTTGCAGATTTGTCAATACCCATGCCAACTACCAAAACAAAAAGTATCCTACGAATGATGATGAATCCACAGCAGTTTGTGTCAACTAAGTTTCAAATAAGATTATATCATGTATATATAGATACACTAAATAGATAAATGATTACGGAAATACGTTTAAGGTATAAAAAGTCATAAGAATTTCAAATGCAATTAGGTTCTATCCGGGCACTCTGGTTCTCAACCTTTGTTCCATCTGGGTTATTTGGTTCTGACTCTTGGTTCTATTTGAGTTCTTTAGTTCGAAGCCATATACTGGTTCAGCATCCGGATTGTTTCGTTATCGAAACCCAACTTCTTGGTTCTATCTGGGTTCTGTTCTTATGTTCTTGTTGAAATTGGAGAAGTATCCGAAAAAAAGATATAGAAGGTCAATGTCGCTTAAGGTAGATCACAAGTATATATTTTTTGAAACAGAATTTTTTTTATAATTTGTCAAAATGAAGATTTTACTATGCTCTTTTCAAAAAATTAAATAAAAAGTATGGGTCACCGTGCTATTTTTCAAGCTATGAGTCGTTGAAAATTGCCAAAACTTTTTGTTAGTTTGTTCATGAGAAAACACATTAGTGTGTATAAAAAAAATTCTATGAGATAGGATTTTGAAATAAATTGTGAGAAGAAAGGTTTCATAATATGTTTTAAGAAAACAAAAAGAAAACATGGTGTCAGCGAGCTTGTTTTCATGCTACAAGTGAAAATAAAAAAAATCCCTATTAGCCCAGTATAAATTTTGTACTAAAAGAGTTATCTCCCCTTAAATGGCTCATTTGAAAAAAAAGATTTTTAAACCTTAAAAAATGATTTTTGTTTAAATTATTTTTGAATAATACAATTAATTAACAAATAGAAAAAACAGTCTAACCATTGAATTGCAAATCTGTCTCCAAATTTGCAGATTTAAGCAAATAACTAGACCGGTTTTGTACTGTGATTGTACAATCCAAGATGGCGGTATACCATGAATCTACCTAAACTTGTTTTATAAGATTAAACAATTCAGCATCGAAGCTGTACGGTATTTATCTTCATTTTAATTATTTTCATTATGAAACTAGACAAATTTAAACCATCATATAGATTTAAAAAATAAATCAAAATATACAATATATATAACATCCTTTCATTTAATTCATTCGTTCCGTTTTCATTTATTTTTCTTGAGGTTGCTCAAATCCCGAATCCCCCACCGATACCCGCCACTGTGATAGCAATGCAAGGTTAGTCGCTTGGGTCGCATTTTGGCCCCGGTGGATTTTCAAATATGAAAGTTATTGTGTAATTAAATTCATTTTGGACAGCTGAGTACTAATTTAGCATCCAAAGATGGTTTATAAGAACATCAAGATCATTTGTTACATATTGTATGCGCTATTTTCTGTTTGACTCTCTGTATTTTCACAACTAGACCTGCTATCGGTCAAGACGTAAATGTAATGTTAACAGACACTTTTAATGTGTTACATATTTCCCCAAAATGTGGCCAAAAGTAGAATTTCATTCGCTTGAAGTCATACCTTTTCTGAAACTGTTAACATATATTTTTCAATAAATCCAATGAAAGCCATGTGTCTGTCGTCCTTCTTTTGTTTTTTGTAAAATTGCGTCAATAACTTCGTGTATTTTTTTTGAGGGATTTTATACATAATAAAAAGCATTTGATTACAAAAAGTACCAAGATATATTATGAATATTAAGAAGGCTATACTGAAAACTTTAGAATAGTATATATTTACAACAATAACTATATACAATGAAGATATGCCCTTCGTATCGAATTTCCTTACTGTCGGATGAGTGAAGTCAAGGTCATAGTATTTCTATTATATAGGCAATGGAGTGGATGCTATAATGGCCTAAAATGGCCCCAGATTTACAAGATAATAAAAATTCTAACTTAGGAGATTTGTCTCCATAAATTATTAGAATATAAGTCAATGATTAAACAAAAATGACGTCTTAATTGTAGGTGCAAATGACGTCAAAATTTGAAAAATAAGCAAAAATACAGAAATTTGGATGGTTTTTTACCACCGCACCATATGCATACTTGCACCAATGAGAAAATTAACATTTTGACAAGTTCATACATATCAAACTTCAGATAAAAAATCTGGTTGGTACAAGGTTGGTGCGATAGTTTTTTTAATTTTTTTTCATAGCCAAGTGGAGCAATAAAAAGCTGAAATTTGCCGTCCAAATTGGACCTATTCATCTGAAAAATGTTTAGTTTTAGCATTCTTATGCCTATATGAACTTTAGTTTTTTGTTTATGAAAGTAACGTGTATTCCTAATATTATTTCCGTAAGTATATTTAGTAAACATTGTAAAAAAAAATCCGAAAGCAATATACTGCATATTGTATCAAAGGAGTCAATAACAACTTTGAGGACATTTCATCAAATTATGAAATTTTATGACAAGTAATACAACAAAATCTATACATTTCTTAAGTTTCTGCTAATTCAAAATCTGGTGTTTGAATGAGGCAATCTTCTCTCTCTGTTATTAGAGCTTGATCCATGATTTGAGATCCAGGAAAAGGGGTGTGGGGCAATGAATACCAAATTCAAAAGATTATTTTGCTTAAATTTACATAATTGAGATTTTTTTTGAAAATGAAACTACCTATTATATTACAATTGGATGTGTCTTTGGCGGCAATGGGCATAGAGAACAAATTTCATAAGATTTGATTGTTAGAGAAGGAAAACGGCAAAAGGTAGACTATCCATATGTCTAAGTGCCAATATAACAAAAACTAATAGGGGATAATCAATGGTGGTATTACACCTAGATGCACAATATGTACATATCAGCAATACCTGGTTATTTTTTTGCTGATGTTTCAATATTGCTTTCCCACTTAATATTTACTATGTATTTTGTTACTTTTTACAATATGCACCTTAAATTGCCTTATTGTTGCAACATATTTGAAATTAAACCTTGTACAATACAAAACAAAATGGCGTTGCCATGGGCTCAGATGTGTTGATAGAGAGAAAAAATGGTAAAAATGCGCATTTCATTATTTAATATTTTGATAGTGTACATTTGTTTAAAGCTATATATGAATCATATTTGATGACTTTAACCCCGCCATTATATTGGTTGCTAGGCTACAGAAAAAACCGAGTTAGACTTAACGTGCAAGTATTTTTAGAAGGTCTATGGTATAGAGTTACACAAGAGAGACAACAAATACCAAAGGAACAGTTTCACTAATAAATCTAAAATAAACTGACAACGCCATGGCTAAAAATGAAAAAGACAAACAGACAAACAATAGTACACATGATACAACATTGAGACCTAAAGAATTAACAACACGAACCCAAACATGACAAATTAAGGAATTGTTGTTTCCTGTTTGCTTGCCGGTATGACATAATGTTAATGAACAGCAATGGATGTTTCATGTTAAAATCAATAGACGAGTTTTGCTCTAGATTTATACCATTTTGGTAACATGATCTACATCTAGATTTTCTACATCCCCGACTTTCAATATGTTTTGATTTAAACGTTCCTGTCGAAAGTATGAAAGTGCTTCTGATAAACGAAATTAACAAAGTGTCATTTTCATTTACCCATGGGTAAACTATTGTTGCGTTACAAAAGGACAAATAAGTTGTCATATACATTATTACTAGTGGTTGGTATTATGTTGAAATGTGGCATTTAGTAATCTTACCAAGATATACATGTAAAGAATGGTATTAAAAATTGACACATTGATTCTATAATCGCTGAAACTTACCGACTTCACCAAGTCAGGAATATAACAGTTGTGATCACTTCGTTTGATGTGTTTGGGCTTTTGAGTTTGCCATTTGATTATTAAATTTCGTTTTTGATGTTTTTTAGATATCCGCCTTTGATGTTTTTTAGATATCCGCCTTTGAAATTTTGACAGGAAAATGTTCTCTCTTGATTTTTCATAGCTTTATCACTGACAAGTTAAAGTTCGTAAACATGTAAAAAGCTATTAAAAAAATAAATAAGATTTTATAAGACTTTAACAAATGGCTTATACTTATACAAAGAAAAATGGGGGTCAATGGGCAAACTGTTTAAAACATTCAAATACATAAAACCAGAGAATTCCGAAAATCTCACAAAAAGTCAAAAAAATGTCAAGCGAACATCGTTAATTCAAGTACAACCATATATGAAAATGAACAATAGTTAAATGAATATTCAGACCAATTCTGTCTTTAAAATAAAAGCTGTATAGGGTAGTTATCAACCTTTTGCAAATGAATATTTACACAGTCATCGATTATCCTATTTCGGGTGAAAAGGTATCTATACAAATTCTGTAACTCTAAAAAAAAATGTTGATAAGACAGACAAAAACATCATCGTTCATTTCGAACTTGAATATTCCAAGGTCAATGAAACACGTGTACATGTGTTTATGTATGTGGAAATTGCAGATGATCGATTTTTATCAGACTCAGTTCAAATAGTAATATATTGTACATGGTGCTACATAATAATTATTCAAACCCGAATTTACATGAAATGTGTGTGTCTTTTATGTGTTGATCCGTAAAGTTACATGAGTTGAGAACTATTAAAATAAATGATGAATAAATTTATTTAAGAAAGATTGTCCTTCATAAACGTATCATTAATAGATTAATGTCAAAAACATTTATGCGCCCTTTTTTCATTTGATTAAACCATGAAGGAAATAGTTTCAATACGTTGATGACATTTTTATTTCAACGACATTAAACAATGAACGAAGATGAATACAAAAAAAACTATATATAAGGATGTCTTAATTTCGCTTCATGAGAGGGGCGAAATATACCAAATTAACAGTCTCAAACTCGTAGAACGAAGATAAACTGACAACGCCATGGCTTGAAAATAAAAAGACAGACAGACAAATAATAATACAAAAAATACAACATAGAAAACTAACGACTAAGCAACACGAACCCCACAAACAACTTCTTATGATCTCAATTGCTCCGGCAGGGTCATGTTAAAATTGATGCTAGCATAAAGCATAAAAAAAAACAAATCGATAATTATAATGACTTCAACTTTTAAATTACCAGTGAGCCATTAACGACTAGGTAAGGTCTTTGTGTTTGCAAATAAAAATACGATAGATCAACATACAAGTTAACATGATACAGGTAGTCAAATGTAGTTTTTGAATTACTTTTTGTTTAAAGTTGGCATTATGTTACTTATATTTGGGAAATAGATTTTTCAAAGAACTTATGCACTTTAAATCATTGATAATTTCATCACTCTTACAGTGGGAAAACCACGGATCAGTTCTGCGCCTCCTTCCATATGACATAACGGCCATAAAATCAAGGGCGACAATCGCGATATTTACATAGACGGCGACAGTATCGCGCCATCTCGGTAATTTGTTTACATCGTGTACGTGGGATTTTTCGAGAAATTTGTTATTAAAGACAATTAAACTTGTGTCATTTCATACAGTGGGCTGAAAAAATAGATGATATCACACTCTTTGAAAATATCGTGTAATTTACTTATGGGTATTTGACCCAGTTAACAGAATAATGGATGTCTACCATTATTTTTAAATATATACAGGAGATAACATTACTAAGGGTATAATTTATACGATGTTTAACTCGTTTATTTCGATTGATACGAATACCATGATACCTATTATTTCGTTGTTTTTTATCAATAATATTCATGATTTCAATAGAAGGAGTAGCAGATATGTTCCCTTGTCCAAGTATATTTCATTTAGACCCAGGGGATTAGCTGTTGAAGGTCGTTTAATCCAAGACAGTTCGATAATTTTACGGGAATCTTCAAATTGTTTATGCGACTGCCCTTGTTGTTTCTGGACCGTTTCGAGCAGTTGAAATACATATTAATTCAATATTGTGGTTGTGTTTACTTAAATGTTGATAAATTATACTTTTGAATTTCTTAGGTTTTCGGAAGCGATATAAATGTTCCTGTGTTCGTTTAAAAAAACTTCCGACATATATGTTCTACATATTGTATACCACACTTTGGGTATGTTCATGTAACCAGATAAATGAGACTTTGTTTTTTTTATGTTATGTCACAGGAAAAGGAAAGCGAAAAAGCTCTCCCGTTCACTGTTGACCTTATAGTATTATCAGAAGATAATCTAGAACAGGTTTGTCATTTTCTGGCATTGCACGGAAATATTTTTGGATATCCACGTACATTTTTATTTAATAATCTGGCTGTAGAGGCATTGCCACCTTTAACAAAATTATAAAAACTGCTTTAGATGGGGAATTTCGATTGACGGCGGTTGAATTAATATTTGGAATAAGGTTTTTAGAGCACGTGAATATTCTTGAAGGATTAATGTTTAGTGTTTTCTTTCCATTTCGTAAAATCATGATTTTTTAAAGGGTTATGAGAAGCTAAAATGAGGCCGAAAGTCATAACATTGAATTAAGAGTTACAATAACGAAATTTATAAACAATTTAAAAAACAGTCGAGGAATTCTTATAAAAACTATATTGAACAGCCCGACAAAAAAGTGACGTAATGTAACAAGGCAGACATGAAACAAATAAAGGTCCGAGAAAACAGTTATGACGTAGTGAATTTGTCTATAAAAGAAAACAACAAAAATATTTTAACCAAAATTAGCACCTCTTGGATTCAAAAAATATTTTTACAGTGTAGTGTATTAATTTTGGGACACATCATAATTTATGACCTTTTCAAACTGGACCAGATCACTAATTTATCTTAACGTTAATATTATTATAAACTGTTTAGACATGTACTAAAATCTAAGACTGAAATCAGTACTTATCCAACATCAATTGGATTAAATGTAAAAATGGCATAAGCAGTCATAGAAAAACACGACCTTATGCAATGCCAATATGAACCGTGAACCGTGAATGTACTTATGTATATAACAATAGTATTTAGTTTGGTTTTAATTTACTCATAACAAATTTATATCTATATAAAAAAAAACAATATTTAAAAATCTAAGTACAGTATAGAGTTGGTCACATTTTATAAAAAAACGTTTATTTACAGGATCGATAAGTTAACCCGAAACGTATCTTCATTGTTTGGCTTGGTAAACAACCTCTCCGTTAGAATGTACTATCCCGTTTGAAATAATTTGTTTGACATGAATATCCAAACTTTCAAACCAAATCTTCATATCTATGAAATAATTGAAGGTTTTAAATTATGTGAGGTAACGAAATCCCGGACTTATGATTTACCAGTAAAGTATACTGTTATTCATACAGCATGTATATAACATGAAATCATATTGTAATGTCTATTGAACGGGAGAGGGGTTGTAAACGAAAGACATTCCAAAACCAGGAATGTTTCTGTATGTACATATACTCGAAAATAGTTTGTGATCATATAGTATGGTACTTGAATTAAAGCGACAGAAGTTAACAATGTTCAAATCTCGTAAATCGAATGAAAGAGACAAGTCAAGGTAATAAAAACTAAGGGTTCACATGAACGGCAAAAGGAGAAAGGATGAATGCGGCAACAGGGTAAGCTCCTCCTGCTCAGCATACATCACCAGACCATGCGAGTTTATACTCAGTCAAGATTTCAAAAGAATGAAAGCTAAGCATACATCACCAGACCATGCGAGTTTATACTCCGTCAAGATGTCAAGAGGATGAAGGCTAAGCATGCATCACCAGACGATGCAAATTCATACTCAATCAAGATGTCAAGAGAATGAAGGCTAAGCATGCATCACCAGACCACGTGAATTTATACTCAGTCAAGATGTCAAGAGAATGAAGGCTAAGCATGCATCACCAGACCACGTGAATTTATACTCAGTCAAGATGTCAAGAGAATGAAGGCTCAGCATGCATCACCAGGCCACGCGAATTTATACTCAATCAAGATGTCAAGAGAATGAAGGCTAAGCATGCATCACCAGACCACGTGAATTTATACTCAGTCAAGATGTTAAGAGAATAAAGGCTCAGCATGCATCACCAGGCCACGCGAATTTATACTCAGTCAAGATGTCAAGAGGATGAAGGCTAAGCATGCATCACCAGGCGGCCACGCGAATTCATACTCAGTCAAGATGTCAAGAGGATTAAGGCTAAGCATGCATCACCAGGCCACGCGAATTTATACTCAGTCAAGATGTCAAGAGGTTGAAGGCTAAGCATGCATCTCCAGGCCACGTGAATTTATACTCAGTCAAGATGTCAAGAGGATGAAGGCTAAGCATGCATCATCAGGCGGCCACGCGAATTTATACTCAGTCAAGATGTCAAGAGGATGAAGGCTAAGCATGCATCACCAGGCCACGCGAATTTATACTCAGTCAAGATGTCAAGAGAATGAAGGCTAAGCATGCATCACCAGACCACGTGAATTTATACTCAGTCAAGATGTCAAGAGAATGAAGGCTAAGCATGCATCACCAGACCACGCGAATTTATACTCAGTCAAGATTTCGGAAATATGATACAATTGGTAAAACACAGATCAGACGACTATAATAGTAGCTTGGCGGTTCTGCAGGACAAACACATTCATTAGTTCCATTTGTTCCTATGGTATAGATTACAAGTTTATCGAACAAAGATTTGAATTATAGCGTTATAAACTGGCTGTTTCTGTATTAGCACTGGTATAGATTAAAAGTTTATCGTACAATTACATATTTGAAATCTAGCGTTATAAACTGGCTGTTTATGTATTAGCACAGGTAAATATTAAAAGTTTATCAAACAGTTAAAGATTTGGATTATAGCGTTATAAACTGGCTGTTTCTGTATTAATACTGGTATAGATTAAAAGTTATCGAACAATCAAATATTTCGATTATAGCGTTATAAACTGGTTGTTTCTGTTTTAGCACTGGTATAGATTAAAAGTTTATCGAACAATCAAAGATTTGGATTATAGCGTTATAAACTGGCTGTTTCTGTATTAGCACTGGTATAGATTAAAAGTTTATCGAACAATCAAAGATTTGGATTATAGCGTTATAAACTGGTTGTTTCTGTTTTAGCACTGGTATAGATTAAAAGTTTATCGAACAATCAAAGATTTGGAATTTAGCAGTTTAAACTGGCTGTTTCTGTTTTAGCACAGGTATATATTAAAAGTTTATCGAACAATCAAAGATTTGGATTATAGCGTTATAAACTGGCTGTTTCTGTATTAGCACTGGTATATATTAAAAGTTTATCGAACAATTAAAGATTTGGATTATAGCGTTATAAACTGGCTGTTTCTGTATTAACACTGTTATAGATTAAAAGTTTATCGAACAATCAAAGATTTTGATTATAGCGGTATAAACTGGCTGTTTCTGTCTTAGCACTGGTATAGATTAAAAGTGTATCGAACAATTAAAGATTTGGATTATAGTGTTATAAACTGCCTGTTTCTGTATTAACACTGGTATAGATTAAAAGCTATCGAACAATCAAAGATTTGGATTATAGGGATATAAACTGGCTGTTAATATCAATAATGTGGTCATTTTTATAAATTTCCTGTTTACAAAACTTTAATGTTTTCGAAAAACTAAGGATGTTCTTATCCAAGGCATAGATTACTTTAGCCGTATTTGGCACATGTATGATATTCATGTCAACGCCAAAATGTTGACTACTTGGTTGTTAATACCCTCGAGGACGAAACGTCTACCAGCAGTGGCATCGACCCAGTGGTGTTAATAATTATCAAAGGTACCAGGATTATAATTTAGTACGCCAGACGCGCGTTTTGTCTACATAAGACTCATCAGTGACGCTCATATCAAAATATTTATAAAGCCAAACAAGTACAAAGTTGAAGAGCATTGAGGATCCAAAATTCCAAAAAGTTGTGCCAAATACGGCTAAGGTAATCTATGCCTGGGATAAGAACATCCTTAGTTTTTCGAAAAAAATAAAATTTTGTAAACAGGAAATTTATAAAAATGACCACATTATTGATATTCATGTCAACACCAAAATGTGGACTACTAGGCTGGTGATACCCTCTGGGATGAAACATCCACCAGCAGTGGCATCGACCCAGTGGTGTAAATAGTTATCAAAGGTACCAGGATTATAATTTAGTACGCAAGACGCGCGTTTCGTCTACATAAGACTCATCAGTGACGCTCATATTAAAATATTTATAAAGCCAAACAAGTAAAAAGTTGAAGAGCATTGAGGATTCAAAATTCCAAAAAGTTGTGCCAAATACGGCTAAGGTAATCTATGCCTGGGATAAGAAAATCCTTAGTTTTTTTTTTAAATTTAAAGTTTTGTAAACAGGAAATTTATAAAAATGACCATATTATTGATATTCATGTCAACACCGAAATGTTGACTACTGGGCTGGTGATACCCTCGGGGACGAAACGTCCACCAGCAGTGCCATCGAGCCAGTGGTGTCAATAGTTATCAAAGGTACCAGGATTATAATTTAGTACGCCAGACGCGCGTTTTGTCTACATAAGACTCATCAGTGACGCTCATATTAAAATATTTATAAAGCCACACAAGTACAAAGTTGAAGAGCATTGAGGATCCAAAATTACAAAAAGTTGTGCCAAATACGGCTAAGGTAATCTATGCTTGGGATAAGAAAATTTTTAGTTTTTCGAAAAATTTAAAGTTTTGTAAACAGGAAACTTACAAAAATGACCACATTATTGTAATTCATGTCAACACCGAACTGTTGACTACTGGGCTTGTGATACTCTCGGGGACGAAACGTCCACCAGCAGTGGCATCGACCTAGTGGTGTTCATAGTTATCAAATGTACCAGGATTATAATTTAGTACGCCAGACGCGCGTTTCGTCTACATAAGACTCACCAGTGACGCTCATATCAAAATATTTTTAAAGCCAAACAACTACAAAGTTGAAGAGCATTGAAGATTCAAAATTCAAAAAAATTGTGCCAAATACGGCTAAGGTAATCTATGCCTGGGTTAAGAAAATCCTTAGTTTTTTGAAAAATTTTAAGTTTTGTAAACAGGAAATTTATAAAAATGACCACAGTATTAATATTCATGTCAACACCGAAATGTTGACTACTGGGCTGGTGATACCCTCTGTGACGAAACGTCCACCAGCAGTGGCATCAACCCAGTGGTGTTAATAGTTATCAAAGGTACCAGGATTATAATTTAGTACGCCAGACGCGCGTTTCGTCTACATAAGACTCATCAGTGATGCTCATATCAAAATATTTAAAAAGCCAAACAAGTACAGAGTTAAAGAGCATTGAGGATTCAAAATTCCAAAAAGATGTGCCAAATACGGCTTAGGTAATCTATGCCTGGAATAGGAAAATCCTTAGTTTTTAGAAAAATTTAAAGTTTTGTAAACAGGAAATTTATAAAAAATTACCACATTATTGATATTCATATCAACACCGAAATGATAACTACTGGGCTGGTGATACCATCGGGGACGAAACGTCCACCAGCGGTGGCATCGACCCAGTGGTGTTAATAGTTATCAAAGGTACCAGGATTATAATTTAGTACGCCAAATGCGCGTTTCGTCTACATAAGACTCATCAGTGACGCTCATATCAAAATATTTATAAAGCCAAACAAGTACAAAGTTGAAAGGCATTGAGGATTCAAAATTCAAACGGCTAAGGTAATATATGCCTGGTATTAAGAAAATCCTTAGTTTTTCGAAAAATTTAAAGTTTTGTTAACAGGAAATTTATAAAAAACGCGCGTTTCGTCTACATAAGACTCATCAGTGACGCTCATATCAAAATATTTATAAAGCTACTTGTTTGGCTTCATAAGTATTTTGATATGAGCGTCACTGATGAGTCTTATGTAGACGGAACGCGCGTCTGGCTTACTTGATTATAATCCTGGTACCTTTGATAACTATTAACACCACTGGGTCGATGCCACTGCTGGTGGACGTTTCGTCCCTGAGGGTATTACCAGCCCAGTAGTCAACATTTCGGTGATGATATGAATATAAAAAATGTGGTCATTTTTTTTTAAATTTTCTGTTTACAAAACTTTTAATTTTTCGAAAAACTAAGGATTTTCTTATTCCAGGCATAGTTTACCTTAGCCGTATTTGGCACAACTTTTTGGAATTTTGGATCCTCAATGCTCTTCAACTTTGTACTTGTTTGGCTTTATAAATATTTTGATATTAGCGTCACTGATGAGTCTTATGTAGACAAAACGCGCGTCTGGCGTACTAAATTATAATCCTGGTGCTCTTAATAACTTTTACTGTTTTAGCACTGGTATAGATTAAAAGTTATCGAACAACTAAAGATTTGGATTATAGCATTATAAACTGGCTGTTTCTGTATTAACACTGGTATAGATTAAAAGTTTATCGAACAATCAAAGATTTTGATTATAGCGTTATAAACTGGCTGTTTCTGTATCAGCACTAGTATAGATTAAATGTTTATCGAACAATCAAAGATTTTGATTATAGCGTTATAAACTGGCTGTTTTTGTATTAGCACTGGTATAGATTAAATGTTTATCGAACAATCACAGATTTGGATTATAGCTTTATCAACAGGCTGTTTCTGTATTAGCATTGGTAAAGATTAAAAGTTTATCAAACAGATAATGATTTGGATTATAGCGTTATAAACTGGTTGTTTCGGTTTCAGCACTGCTATAGATTAAAAGTTATCGAACAATCAAATATTTCGATTATAGCGTTATAAACTGGCTGTTCCTGTATTATCACTGGTATAGATTAAAAGTTATCGAACAATCAAATATTTCGATTATAGCGTTATAAACTGGCTGTTTCTGTTTTAGCACGGGTATAGATTAAAAGTTTATCAAACAGTTAAAGATTTGAATTATAGCGTTATAAACTGGCTGTTTCTGTATTAGCACTGGTATAGATTAAAAGTTTATCAAACAATTAAAGATTTGGATTATAGCTTTATAAACTTGCTGTTTCTGTGTTAGCACTGATATAGATTAAAAGTTTATCGAACAATCAAAGATTTGGATTTTAGCGTTATAAACTGGCTGTTTCTGTGTTAACACTGGTATAGATTCGAGATTAGTTGTATTTGCCTTGAAACTCTAAGTTCGAAAGCCGATACATGTAACCATGGCTATTCCAGAAGCATCCAGTGCATAACAAATTTTTTTAAGCATGAATAGGAAACCTATTTGAACTCCTTTTCCACGTTCACGATACATGTATGATGTGTCAATATTGAGGAGATTTCTAATTTCTTGTTGAATAAACTGGTAAATGCGCCTATTTTGCTGTTACAAAATATTAGAAATTATTATAAATTAAGGAATGTATCTCCCTCATGCAAAGCTCTGATTCCTTTCACGAATTTGGCTATACTTTTTGGACCTTTTGGATTATAGCTCTTCATCTTTTATATAAGATTTGGATTTCAAATATTATGGCCACGAGCATCACTGAAGAGACATGTTTTGTCGAAATGCGCATCTGGTGCAACAAAATTTGTACCGTTTATTTTATTGTTTAGGACGCGGCATTTAAGACAAAAACAGAGAACCGATCAGTTCTGAGTCCGTGTGGTAAGATGTCTCTCTTGTAGATTGATATCTTGTACATTTACACCTATTGAATACGACTCATCCTTTCGGTCTTAGTAGATGCATATTACTATCACATCTTCAATGTTCTAACCCTGATAAAGACTCAGTTTTGTCCTTTGAACGTTAAATACCAGTTCATACTTCGATGAAAACGAATGGTCAACCGTGCAAATTTGTATTTGATAATTAACCTTCAATAGCATCTTTATGATAGGTGTAAGTGCAAGGGCTGTCCGTTTAATAGTGGAAAGGTGCTAAATGCAATAAAGTGTTCAGTTATTGGCTTATCCGGTTATTATTAAGAAATGCTAAAATCACAGCATTTAAGGGCAACCTGTTAAATTTCACTTATTGCTACCTTATTTTCATCTATAATATTTGTTTTTGTTTTTTTAATTTGAACTTTGTTTGACGCGAATTAACATGATTTTATGACGATCAATATTATTCATAGTATTTTTACTAAGCAAAGTTGAACAAAATCTATTCGTTAGTCACTTCACCAATAAAATATTAATATGTTTATTGTTTATTTCTTAAAACATACCATAAATGTTACGATGAATTCGAAACGTATGTTCGGTATAGTTCGAAAGAAATCTTTTCTTTATTTGTGTGTATGTGTTTTTGTGTGCATTGCGTGCATTATTGGAACAACGTTAAGAATAAATACAAAAAAGGAATACACTTTTCGAGAACAAGAATACGTGTCACGTTGTAATCTTGAAATCCTATCTGAATTCACCAACAGAACCAATTTTCTGGTGGAATCAGAGGTATGTAAAATACCGAGAGTAAATCCGTTCGACCAATCTATAAAAGAATTTTTACCTGATGATCCACAAATATCAGTATGCGATAACAGTCATGTGTTTACATATGTTGAAAATAATAATCTTTATATCAATTTGACGAAAAGCCGAAACCAAGTCGAATATTGTTCATATGAACCTATATATTACATCAGCAATTCGTTCAAACTCGGTAAAGTTAGTGGACATTTCAATAAATCTGTACGGGTCACAGACGAATTTATAAAAGTTCAATGTTATGATGCCTTTAATAAAGTGATAGCTAAAAACTTCCACACCGTATTTGTAAAAAGAAATCCAAGCAAGAAAGCATCTGCTCTACGAAAACATGTTGTACAAATGCTAAATATACCGAATATGGATAATCATCGAAAAACCCGTCTAAATGTGTTACTCATAATGATAGAGTCGACTTCAAGAATTAATTCTGTTCGATACTTACGCAAGACTAGAAAGTATTTGTTGGAAACATTAGACGCAACTGAACTACTTGGATATAACAAAGTGGCGTTAAATACTAGACCAAACACAGCAGCTTTGTTGACTGGAGATTTTATAGAAAACTCCTCTTGTTTTAAAGATTCAGAAGGAGTTAATAAATGTCCATTTATTTGGAAAGACTTTTCAAGATTTGGCTATACAACTCACTATGGACAGGATGCAGTATGCACATTTTACTCAAAGGACATGTCTGGCTTCAAATACCAACCAACAGATTATTATGATCAACCTTTCCATGACGCAAATGAAAAGGATAACCGAAAAATAACCAGATTTTGCTATCATGGAAAATCGTCATCTGAATCCGTCAACGAAAGAATGTTTAATATGGTGTCAAGCTTAAAAGATAATCCGTATTTCTCATTGTCGAAGCATATACATATGACTCATGATAGTCTAACCCGTGCTGTAACTATTGACAGACTTATTTCTAAGACACTTCAAAGACTACACAAAAACAGCTTACTAAACAACACATTCCTTGCTCTGTTCGGGGATCCTGGTATACGATCTGTAAAAGTTAGACCGACCTTTATTGTCCAATTAGAAGAGAGACTCCCAATGATGTTCATGTCTGTTCCGCCTTGGTTCAAAACAAAATATTGTAGCTATTTTAAGAATTTAAGAACAAATGCAAGAAGACTTACGACACATTTTGACACTCATTTTACTCTTTTACATCTACTTGATCTTGACAACAATCACCATGGAATAAAATAAATAGATCATGTCAAGATGCTTATATTCCGTCTAAGTGGTGTGCATGTAATTTCCGTTTATAAAACAAACAATAAAAAACAAAAAAACTATCTTTAATTGTAGTCATTGCATATATTTGATTTATTCTTATTTCTCTAATTACAACATGTACAAGCTTGGGATTCTTTCATGCATGAGATGTAGTCAAATATTGTTTCTAATATATTCAAATTTAAATACCAAATCAATGAAAAAGAGGCTGATATGTCTTAAAACGAGGTCCAACTTTCACATGTCTTTAAAACAAAGACAAAAGATGACACACGAATAATTAGACTCCTGGGCCGAAAACAAACTGAAAATGGGATGACAAAATACGGAAAACGACGCAAAACAAAACATCATATAAAACACAACACAAACAAAAATAAAGATTGAGCAACACGAACACAACCATGTGCTCCGGCACAATAAGCAGATCCTAGTTTTCAATTACTGTTTTCTGTTTTCTAATTTTTTATTGATACGTATATAAATGACGCTTTTTATTTAATCAATTCCTTCATCATATATTATAATGATGTAAAATGTGTAAAATATGTTGGACGAAGTTTGATTATTTAGAATGAACACAAAGAAAGCAAACACTTTTGGAGAAAAAAACAACACGTCTTCTTTGTTTTCTTATACATATACATGATATACGGTATTAAATTTCTAGTATGCAGCCCCAAGTAAAATGAAACTAATTTATTTTAAGATATTTCAAAAGCAAAAATGTTTCTGAATATACATTTACCCATAAATGGTTCACTATCATATATGGGGGTACAAGAATTAAAGCGACATTAGTTAACTATAATATATGGGTGTATATGAATTAAAGCGACATTAGTTAACTATGCTCAAATCTCGAAAATCGACAAGGAGGAGACAAGTATAGGTAACAAACGAAACTGAGGGAATACCATGAACTGTAAGCAGAGGGATATTGTGTGCGTCATCAGGATAAGCGTTATACATACAACACCCGACATGTAAATTCACACTCAGTCAAAGTGACACACTCGGGAATAGAAAACCGTCGATAAAACCTTAGATCAGACGGCAATACTGGTAATCTAAACAGTAATGTTTTGATATTAGTGATTATGCAGTAAACACATTTTAAATTTTGTTTATGTTTTCCTTTGGTATAGATTCAAAGTGTCTCGACCAATTAATGATCTTTATAATAGTGTTATGAAATGGTCGATTCCATATAAGCCCTGGTAAAGATTCAAAGTTAGTTATAGTGACCCTGGGAATTGATTGAAGATCTAATACGGCTACAATACATTATAATATTCAGTTATTTACTACTGAGTAATTTGCTTGGAATAAACACAAAGCTATCAAATGCTCGAATTTCTTATTGATACAACACAGTTCATGTAGTTGTATTAGAAGTATACGAAATAAGTACCCTTACATTTAAATGATCGAAAGGTAACAAAAATAAATGCATTTCAGATTTTCCGTTTGAGTTGCTTTGTAGATACAAAAACTGACTTTACGTCACCGCCTTAAAAGGCAACATGTTGCTTTCCACTTGCATTGCTACATGCTACTTACCTTTGTTTTACTTTGATGTTAAAATTGAATTTTATTTAAATTGTTTGACACGAACAGATTTCAAGATTTTATGACAATCATGCACATTTATTTATAACCGATATAGCAAATTTAGCAAAATCCATTCGTTTTTGCCTTATCCAGTATATTGCATTTTTTCTCAAAACATATCCAAGACTTCACGATGATTCGTTTGTTCCGTATACTTGGAAGGAAATATGTTCTCTATTTGTGTGTAAGTGTGTGTCTGTTGGTCGGGTTCCTAATTGGCACATCGTTAAAGATAAAAACAAATAAGGCTTACACTTTTCAAGAACAAGAATACGTGTCACGTTGTAATCTTGAAATCCTATCTGAATTCACCAACAGAACCAATTTTCTGGTGGAATCAGAGGTATGTAAAATACCGAGAGTAAATCCGTTTGATCCATCTATAAAAGAATTTTTACCTGATGATCCACAAATATCAGTATGCGATAACAGTAATGTGTTTACATATGTTGAAAATAATAATCTTTATATCAATTTGACGAAAAGCCGAAACCAAGTGGAATATTGTTCATATGAACCTATATACTACATCAGTAATTCGTTCAAACTCGGTAAAGTTAGTGGACATTTCAATAAATCTGTACGGGTCACAGACGAATTTATAAAAGTTCAATGTTATGATGCCTTTAATAAAGTGATAGCTAAAAACTTCCACACCGTATTTGTAAAAAGAAATCCAGTCAAGAAAGCATCTGATTTACAAAATAATGTGGTTCAAGTGAAAAATATACCGAATACGAATAATCATGGAGAAACCCGTCTCAATGTGTTACTCATAATGATAGAGTCGACTTCAAGAATTAATTCTGTTCGATACTTACGCAAGACTAGAAAGTATTTGTTGGAAACATTAGACGCAACTGAACTACTTGGATATAACAAAGTCGCAAAAAATACTAGACCAAATATGGCAGCCTTGTTGACTGGGGATTTTATAGAAAACTCCTCGTGCTTTAAAGATTTAGAAGGAGTTGATAAATGTCCATTTATTTGGAAAGAGTTTTCAAAATTAGGCTATACAACTCACTATGGACAGGATGCAGTATGCACATTTTACTCTAAGGACATGTCTGGCTTCAAATATCAACCTACAGATTATTATGATCAACCTTTCCATGACGCAAATGAAAGGGTAACCGGAAATTACACAAATTTTGCTATCATGGAAAATCGTCATCTGAATCCGTCAACGAAAGAATGTTTAATATGGTGTCAGGCTTAAAAGACAATCCGTATTTCTCATTGTCAAAGTATATACATATGACTCATGATAGTCTAACCCGTGCTGTAACTATCGACAGACTAATTTCTAAGACACTTCAAAGACTACACAAAAACAGTTTACTGAACAACACATTTCTCGCACTGTTCGGGGATCACGGTATAAGATCTGGTAAAGTTAGACCTACCTTTATTGGCCAATTAGAAGAGAGACTTCCAATACTCACTGTATAGCATTAACAATATTTGTTAGTCATCTTTTGGCAAGATTTGTGATGATCTGTTATCTTTCTTTGTAAATGCGAACCAAAATTTCATTATTTTATCATAAACCTTTTTCATAGGATGCTAGAATGAACTATGTTAACACCAAGGAAATAGTTCAAGAAAATAAACATTAAAAAGATACTCATTCTGCATTTTTGTTATACTTTTATGTCATTTTTGAAATATATACATAACATAGCATTTACCCATCTTTATTTCAGATGTTTCAATGAACAGAATGCTAAATTAAGTCTTTTTTCTCTTACTTGTATTTGTCAGATCTGTATGCCTGCATACCACCCTGGTGTATGCTAAAACCTCACTGTATGTGTATACTAGAATTTGTCAGGTCTGTATGCCAGCATACCGACCTGGTTAATGCTAAACTCTCACTCTATGCATATATACTTATATTTCAGGTCTGTATGCTAGCATACCAACCTGGTTAATGCTAAACTCTCACCATATGCATATACTAGCATTTTTCAGGTCTGTATGCTAGCATACCGACCTGGTGTATGTTAAACTCTCTCTCTATGCATATATACTAGTATCTGTCAGGTCTGTATGCTAGCATACCGACCTGGTGTATGTTAAACTCTCACTCTATGCATATACTAGTATTTGTCAGGTCTGTATGCTAGCATGCCGACCTGGTGTATGTTAAACTCTCACTTTCTGCGTATATAACTAAGTATTTGTCAGGTCTGTATTCCTGCATACAAATCTGGTGTATTTAGAACCTTAATATATTTATTTTGGCATAGTTAAGGTCTGTATGCCTGTATACGAACCTGGGATATGTAAACCGATTTTTTAAATTTATTTAAATTTTTTTCTGCTAGGTACTTGTATGCCTGCATGGATTCTAAAATTTTATTCTGGATTCATGTTTGTATTGGCAAGTCTGTATGCCTGAATGCTAAGTATTTACTGAGTAACATTTCATTTTTAAATTATGTTTGCATACCTCCCTTAGAAAATAAGGAGATGTGTGATCTTTCAGTCAGTTTAATTGAAGTCTGGAGCTGGCATGTGAGTTATTTTTAACTGCTAGTAGTCTGTTGTTATCTATGTATTATTGTCATTTTGTTTATTTTCTTTGGTTACATCTTCTTACATCAGAATCGGACTTCTCTTGAACTGAATTTTAATGTGCGTATTCACGTTATGCGTTTACTTTTCTACATTGGTTAGAGGTATAAGGGGAGGGTTGAGATATCACAAACATGTTTAACCCCACCGCATTTTTGCGCCTGTCCCAAGTCAGGAGCCTCTGGCCTTTCTTAGTCTTGTATTATTTTGATTTTAGTTTCTTGTGTACAATTTGAAAATTAGTATGGCGTTCATTGCGTACAATGGGAGGCAACTCTCATTGTACCTAATTGATAACACCTTGTAAGAGATTGCTTCCCTTTGATACTTCATCCGGGTTTATATTACCATGTGGTTTTAAGCGAAAGAGCATGTTCCAGGCCACTTTATTATGTAATTGATATAAAACATTTTTTTTTTACATCCGATGGAAAACAATAGAACAAGAAAACATCCAGCGTACTTAAAAGACTTTATTCTATCATCTTTTGACATGCAGAAGGATTTTGATTCAGTTACAGAAGCTGGACTAGGAGATATAATTAATTCTGAAAACGTGGTTCAACGTCAGACATCAACACCGAAATCAGACGAAGCAAGTGCTAGCGTTCGTTCAAAATTACCTTCATCTACGAACATTGTGAGTGAACTTGATAAAACAATTCAAGAATTGACAATACAAAACAAAATTTTGGAACGTGATTTGTTGGCGAAACAACACGAGCTCCTTGTAGCCAAGAAAACATCCGGTGGTAAATCTTCAAGAACTAAAACGAAGGACAATGGTAAAAAAGTTAAAACATTAAAGCTTCCATCGCTTAATGAGTTACGGGATCAAGATAAAGTTGGAAAACAGACTAAAGAGCTTACTCGACAGCTGCTTAATCAATCTTCGTCCTCTTCCGATGATTCTGATTTTTCAAATGATAACGACGAGGATAAGGACAAAGCTCAAATCAAAGGTAATGATTTACCATATGTTATATTCAAAGATAAACAAAAAAGAACAGCAGTTTCCGGTGAAGCAAGAGCTGCTTAGGATAGAGTTAAATATGATTTGCCATGGCCACATGAGCATGCACAAACCAAATCGGTCAATTATTCTGATAAAGATTTCGGTCTAGCACAACTAGTCAGAGGTGAAACATTCATTATGCATAACATAGAAAAACAAGCCATTTCTGTGCACAGACAAAAACATCTCATTAATTTGCTTTATCTCGTTGAAAAATACCCCTTTGCGGAGATAAAGGATTTTCACGCCGAAGTTTTGCGTTCCATAGAAAGAGGTCACAAAAATTGGTCGCATGCATTTGTTGAAGAAAAAGGCCGTTCTCTCGTCACCCCCCTCACTTCGTTTTCGTCTACCCCGACTAAAACAGGTTTCAAGGATAAGCCGGTTGATCGCAATCCAATTTGCGGCGCATATCAAGCGGGAAACTGTAGTCGATCCGGAGATCATTTTGGAGCCTATGGTGACAAAAAACTATTGCATGTTTGCAGAAAGTGCGTCCGTAAAGGAAAAGATTCGAGTGATGCGTCTGTGCTACACCCTTCGAAGGATTGTCCACATCATCAATGATGTTCAACTTCAGTGCTACATTGTGAATCTACTAAAATGATCAATAATAGTGTTATTCAAAGGAAATTATATTCCCCTGTAATTACAGGTGTGTTATTGTGTGATAATTACGAAAATGATGTTGTGAAACCCCCTGTAATTGTGTCAGGTGCGATTGCTTCCCCTGATTATTCAGGTGTGTATGATGAGTTAACGAAATCTTATTCCCCTGCAAATATAGGTGTGTTGTGTGATTATTCACAAAATTCATTAGGAATATCCTCTGCATATGAGGCAGATGTTTTGAGTATTATTTGTGATGTTTCGTCATGTGAATCTATAGGCGAGTCAAGCTCCGTAGGTTTTAATTTAACAGGCGTTGATTATTGTGACAATGCTTTGAGTGAAAAAACGTCCCCTGCGTTTACAGGTGTGTCTATTTATGAAAATGATTCATATTTATTGCAATCTTTATTTTGTAGCACTGATTTTGACACTGTTGTCAAAGATGACAATTACATGAATTACAATGTTGTTGATGAAACTAATAATGTACTTTTAGCTTCAAGTATTTGTCCTTGGTTTACGAAAACAGCAGGGTCTATTGATTTTGAGTATTCACCAGATATGAGTGGCAATATTTTGAAAGATGTATCAACCAAATTTTGTGAAATGAATATAAATAATTTTTCACGTGTTCATGAAGCCGTGACAGTTATCTACAGTCACTACAGGAGACTTATAAGTTATCACAAAGATTTGAAAAGGAAAAAAAAACAAAAACATTGCACCAAACGTCAGTTACAACAAGTTATTGGGAAGTTGGCTTTTATTTCGTTATCGGATTTGCTATCCCGTTGGAATCTTTCGGAGAAGAACAGATCACAGTTTTTTTTATAGAATCTAAACTTTAAAATTCAGATTTTATTGAGAAAGAGGTGTTTAGTCATATGTTTAATGATATTATAAACATTTAGGTTTTCATACATGATACATTGACATTCTTTTTGCGCATATTTAGTGTCAGATAAGACTAACTTTGATAATTAATATGACATTGCTGTTTATCTAATTACTGTTGTTTATGACTTCCAGGTCTTAAGTCCAGAAGAGCAGTTTTGCAGAAAGAGGTCAAGCTTGCTAAGGGTGCAGCCTTTCGGCCTGGTACTTATTCTAATTTGAAGAGTCAACTCAATGCATACCATATTTTTTGTGTTTATTATAAATTTCGACCATTTCCTTGTATTAAGGACATAGTGTGTGCTTATGCATGTTTTCTATCTAAGAGTTTAAGCAGTTTTTCATCTGTTAAGAATTATATTTCTGGCATTAAGACCTGTAGTCAACTTTTTGGTTTTACTGTGGAACCTTTTTTATCTACAGAATTCAAATTGACTTTAAGAGGATTGAGTCATAAGAATCAGCATGTGGCTGTGTCAAAATTACCATTGTTACCTACACATTTAATTGATATTGTTAGGTTGTTGAATATTTATGATTATTTAGATGCTTGTTTATGGTGTTTTCTAACGTTTGCTTTTTTTGGTATGCTTAGGGCGTCAAACCTGGTCAGCAGAAGCTCTACATCTTTTAATTCCCGTGAACAATTGATCAGAGATAATGTTGTTGTTAGTGAAAAGGGTATTCTCCTTTTATTGAAATGGTCAAAGACTAGACAAAACCATGATTACACCCATCAGGTTTCTCTGTGTTGCTCAGTTGAGCCTTCAATATGTCCTGTTCGAGCTTATAAGCATCTTGTGTCTTTAATACCTGGTGATAAGAATGCTCCCGTTTTTGCTTTACCTGTTCATGGTAAATTATTGCCCTTATCTAGATCCGTTTTGTTGAACCGTTTTAGAGAGTTAATTGTTCTTGTTGGTTTAGACCCTTCAGTTTATTCTTTTCATTCGCTGAGACACGGAGGGGCTACTTTAGCCACCAAGGCTGGCATTCCTGAGATTTTATTGAAACATCACGGAGACTGGAGATCTGATTGTTTTCAGACTTACATTAAACAAGCTAGTGTTGATATGTATCGGGTCACGTCAGCTATGAATTATTTGATTGGTAGTTAGTTTTAGGGTATTTTGCCGGTGTATTATTATATTCTTGATTTGATGTTGTTGGGTTTTTGTTTTTTGTTGGTTTTTTTTTTTTTTTTTATGTATATTATTAACCCCTGTGTTTGGCGACTTCGTTTTGGGTTCAGGTGCTTCATATTGACATTTTGTTCATTGTAGCTTATTGATACCATGCTTGGTATAACTATATATGCATTACTATAATAAAGCACCTTTCGCCAAACACTATTAGTTGTCAATTATCACTGAACTAGTATATATTTGTTTAGGGGCCGGCTGAAGGACGCTTCCGGGTGCGGGAATTTCTCGCTACATTGAAGACCTGTTGGTGACCTTCCGCTGTTGTTTTTTTTTATTTGGATATAGGAAGATGTGGTGTGAGTGCCAATGAGACAACTCTCCTTCCAAATAACAATTTAAAAATTAAACCATTATAGGTTAAAGTACGGCCTTCAACACGGAGCCTTGGCTCACACCGAACAACAAGCTATAAAGGGCCCCAAAATTACTAGTGTAAAACCATTCAAACGGGAAAACCAACGGTCTAATCTATATAAACAGGATCAATACAAAAGACCGGAGGTTGTAACATTGTCGGGTTGTTGTCTCTGACACATTCCCCATTTCCATTCTCAATTTTATTTTTATGATTGTGAAATGTAAAGGTCGAAATACATGGATGTAAGGGATTACTTATGTATAGCCACGGGGGGGTCCCCCCCCCCCCCCCCCCCCCCGTGTGTATAGCCTTCAACTTCATTTGAATTTGAAAGAAAGCTCTTTTTAAAATTCTTAACAGCAACACTCAGGGGTTTATTCCCGTATACCAACCCGCTTTTCAATAAACCCTTGTTGATTATCGGCATACCAACATATAATCCTATACCCATTGGAACATAAAAGTTTGCATATTTGTTTGCCATTTTCAGTTCACGGTATTCTTGCATACAACACTGGTGTACGGTGAAAACTTATTTTTCTTGCATGGATACATACAAGCTTTAATTGCTTGTATACCAATCTATGTTTTATTGAATTGTAGTTTTACATACATTCTAGTATTGTCAAACCAAACTGGTGTTCAGTAAGTGTATGGTTTGCCCCCAGTCTTAAATGTATGCATATACAAATTAAAGTACACAAGAAACAGCATAGAAAACGAACAAAGTCTGAGCAACACGAACCCTAACCAAAAACTGGGGATGATCTCAGGTGCTCCAGAAGGGTAGTAAGTAGATACTGCTCTACATGTCCAACAGTGGCACCGTCGGGTTGCTCATGTTTTTACAAACCCAATAACTAGCTTTATACAGTAAGTCAAATCCATGAAAAGGGAAGGGGATTGTAGTTATGACGTGAGAAACATATCAGCAATCATCTTTGAAACGGTTATTCCATAACGGTCAACCAAGTTGAACTATATACCATGGTAACAATTGTGTATACACTGGAGTTGTAAAAACAAATCCTTCAACCAGGAAAGCCAAAGAATTGATGCCTTTTCTAGTGAAGCCATGCATACATCATTAGCAGGAACAGCAAAATGACTGTTGTTGTTCATTGGTGTCACTTGTTCTAGGAAGGCATTGGTTTAACCTATCCAGTCACTAAGAAGTGTTACAATTAAATTCATAAGCAACACATTAATAGTTACATGAAAGGTATAGCCAATGTTTGAAAAATGCTGAAACGAGAAATGGAAACTACATATTATATTCATATATATATATATATATGCGAGTAAATATTTTACACTTCACAAATTTAACATTGATGTGGCGTGGTCAACTTCATCAAAGATTTGATGTTTACTTATACTTAATTTGTTGAATGATCTTTTATCATGATTATTAAATATGACAGTTTGTACGGTACATGATGAGTTGCACAGTAGAATTGTAATAACATTTTGACGTTTATCAAAGCAAGGTTTAATCTTATTTAAGGACAGCGGTTCATAGCACGATTTTGTAAGAAACTTTTTGCATTGATCACGTATATTGGTGTAGTAGCTTGAAGTAACAATTAAGTTGCGATATAGATTATAATGAAGAAACATGTTGTTTTATAGAGTTGGAACTAAGTAACGTTTTGTATTGGAATTTATAACTGTGAACCTGAGCTGTGAACCTTTTAAATTTATCATATATAATACATGTACTTTAATATGATTAAAAATGTGAACATTAAACAGACTTCGTTACTAGTATATAGACGGTAGTGAGCCTATATATATACGGTGAAATATTTAATAGCTGTTTCCATATGTAAACGGGCAAGAAGGATTAGATCCCAGATACATATATCGAAAATAATGACTGTCCAAAATACACAGAACAAAGACCCATTAAGGGTTACATTTTAAATCACAATTACTGATTTAAAAGTTTTTATGACCTAAAGGTTCTTTATAGTGGTTGATTTGAACAACAAATTGTCGCCATGCATGTGATTGATTGAAGATCAATGAAATATGTCATTTCCTTAGTAACATTCATTTTTCCAATTTGAACACTCTTGAAATGTGCTGTTCTAATCCTTTTGCAATAAATTTATGTATAATTTGTTTGAATTACTTCTTTTCTAAAAACAAACTAAAAATCTAAACATAAAACGGTCGAACTTCGAAGCTACGTTTGCATTTTCATTGTATACATGTATTAAAATTGTAACTAAGGGAGCTACCATTTTATTTTTAGGGGGGGGGGGGGGGGGGGGGGGCTAGGATGAAATTTGAAAAAAATAGGCAGGACAGGAGTTTTGAGTGAAAAAAAGGCAGGGTGAGACGCTTGCAAAAAAAAAGGCAGGACCACAATTTAGGTAAAAAAAAGTCAGGATAAACTGAAAAAGAAAGGCAGGACTGAACAGAGTGAAAAATAAAAAGGCAGGACAGAGATTGAAGCTAAAAAAAATGCAGGACAAAATTTCTCATCCATAAAAATCAAATGGTTAAGCTCTCCAACACGTAGTAATAGGTAGATTTATAAAAAGTTTGCTAATGGAATCTCCTTGTTTTATTGGTCATTAACAATACAGGGATGAACCTTAGTGCTAGTGTTGTAACATTAAGGGGCTTTATCACAACTATTAGTGAAATAAAGTATCTGAAGTATCTTAAAAAAAGATCTTCATAAATTACCTTTTATTAATTTAAACAGTCTAGTGGCGGATTAGATATTTTCATAAAGGGGGAGGGGGTTCCTATATAATCAACCAAATGTTTCCCACAAAAGGGGGACAGGTACATTTTGTATCCGCCTATGGGACCCAAGTTCAACATCATGAAAAATAAGAAATAATAATGTATAGCAAAACAATTTACGAAAAAGGAAAACCGGAAAAATATGAACCAATGACAACTTCAACAGTCAGGACCCTGACTTGAGACAGGCATATAAAGACTATATATTGTGGCCGGTTTTAACATGTGAGTGCTCAGCTTCCTCCTTTTTTTACCTGGGACAGTTGTTTCCCTAAAAGTTGTAAGAATAAGACATGAATATCCAGAAGTTTCATAAGGGGGATGAGATAGGGAGGGCACTGCATGACTTCTTAAGAGATGGACGCTTCAGTACTGTTTCCCTCAATAAATCAACTAAAGTTTTCCCTCAAAGCACTGGCATAGCACCCCCTTAGATTCTACTTCTTGCTACATGTGTACAGGTTAAAGCCGACCTCCAAAAAAGAGGTTGTTAAATCATCGGAAATCGTGAAAAAAGTACAAAAATGTACAAAAACAGCTGGGTTTACTTACCATAAATATATCCGCCATTCTGGTTTGCTTCTGGTTTATTCAAATCAAGATAATAGAGCGTATTTTTGTCCATTTTCTTCTCCGTGAGGGGAACTCCTTCGTTGATCATTCAAATTGTTTACACTTATAAATGACGTCATCTAGATGGAGTGCGTGACTCCGCAGATAAATAGTCCTTTTTTCTTTGACTTTTTAATAATTACCAATACCAAGTATAATAAACAAAACAGGTTGTTTTGTAATCAATTGCTATTATTCTAATAAGGTGTACTGGTAAAGTAACTTGTGTAAGTCAAGGCTATCCGTCTATATCCTTCCGCTTTACGTCAGAAGGTCCCTGACGTCATATAATTTTTTTGTCAATAATTCCGAACTGGGAACCTTGCACAAATTGTGATCACCTCATTTTTCCGTAATTTTAATTTGCAAACAAAACAGATACCTGTCAATAAAGCGATCATAGTCTTGGAACTTGAGAATAGGTTTTCATTTATAGATTTACAACAGTGAACGCTTCACCGGTTTGCCTTGCAAATTAACGCTTTTCTGTTTACCAACGGGAGAAAATAAAGAGGTCAGTGGTAGGCTTTTAGTTTAAAAAAAAACTCGAAATCGGCAATAAAGTAAAACCACAACTACACTGACGTAAAGGATTTTTTTTAAACACCAAGGTTCGTATGCTATCATACAGACCTAGTGAAATACAACATCTGATTCAATATTTGCTGTTCTGCATACACCAGGTGCGTATGCTAGCATACGTACCTGAGAAATATAATGTATTAATTAAATGAAGACATTAGCATACACCAGGTACGTATGCTAGCATACAGGCCTGAGAAATGCAAGTTTATTTATTACAATTCAGTTCAGCATACACCAGGTGTTAAAATGCTAGATTCACGATTTCCAAGTGCTTGATAAAAAAAAAATGTGTTTTTTCTCTATTTTTCTCTTTTTTGCATAAGTTTGGCTTATGAGCAATAATTCGACCTATTTGAGTACGAATTATGACAAATTACCGTTAATGAGAATTTCTAATTTTAGATGAGAACGTGTTTTATGTATGTTCCGCCTTGGTTCAAAAATAAATATTGTAGCTATTTTAAGACTTTAAGAACAAATGCAAGAAGACTTACGACACATTTTGACACTCATTCTACTCTATTGCATCTTCTTGATCTTGACAACAATCAGCATGGAATAAAAACCTATCGTCAAAAAGGCATCTCACTTTTCAATGAAATTCCGAGGAGTAGATCATGTCAAGATGCTCATATTCCGTCTAAGTGGTGTGCATGTAATTTCCGCTTATAAAACAAACAATAAAAACTATGTTTAATTGTAGTCATTGCATACTATTTGCTTTATTCTTATTTCTCTAATTACAAGCTTGGGATTCTTTCATGCATGAGATGTAGTCAAATATTGTTTCTAATATATTCAAATTTAAATACCAAATCAATCAAACAAATGGCTGATATGTCTTAATACGAGGTCCAACTTTCACATGTCTTTAAAACAAAGACAAAAGATGACACACGAATAATTAGACTCCTGGGTTGAAAACAAACTGAAAATGGCATGATAAAATACGGAAACACGACACAAAAAAATAAATATTGAGCAACACGAACCCAACCATGTGCTCCGACACAGTACGGAGATCCTAGTTTCCAATTACTCTTTTTTGTGCTGCCGATTTTGAGTTATCTCTTTACAAGCATTATTTATACATCTGAAAAATGTCGGCGGTAATTTGCAGCGACTACCTTGCAAAAGTCTGCCAGCGGCGTTGTGGACTTTGACGTTAACGTTGAGGTTACAATCCCCAATTTTCAGCCTCAATTTTCTCGAAAACGAGCACGGTGACCTATGTTTTATTTTGTGTTTTATTTTATAACATGCCAATGCCTCCAACATATTTCAAAATTATAAAAATGACATTATATCATGAAACTGTGTCGGATGCCCTTAATCAACCTATTACTACAAGTTATGTGAACTTATATCATAAAATTGAGAATGGAAATGGGAAATCTGTCAAAGAGACAACAACCCGGCTATAGAAAAAACAACAGCAGAAGGTCACCAATTTTTGTACACTGACTTCAATAACTCGCCCTATCAAGTTTGCTTTATTTTTTTGCTTACTATAATTATGTTATTCTATATGTATGTCCGCTGTTACATTTGCAAAAACATCAAATAATTAAGAAATCAAATAAGGCTATTTCCATTACCTTAAAATTTGCATGAAAATTGATGGCAGGGAAAAGTTTATTTCGTATTTCATTTGCACTGAAACGGTTCTACTGATTATTATTCTGTTTGGAACATGTACATGTATGAGAAATGAAAGAAATAAAAAAAATCAGAATTTACAATTGTAATTGTTAAGTTGTAATTATCCGTTATACAGTTTCATGCAAATCACTATAATTTGGTTTACGAATATATTTCTGAAAAACTTGAACAAGGACATGTGTGTGGGATGGATATAATTCAATATTGAATTGTCTTAGGTGTTCGATATTTTTGTTATTTTTTTGCTATACAAGTGAGGACACAGATCGGTATGGATAGTATTTTTGGATGTTTGATAGTGTTTTATATGACAAAAGGGGTTATAGTTATCCCCCCCGAAGGGATCTATATTATTAACTGTGTTGTACAATGTATGTATGTGTGTACTGGTAAATGCCTCCGATATCCGAAGACTCCCTCGAAAGCTGCGAGGGTACAGTGGCATCCATGTACACTCCCTATCAGGACCAATGGAAATGTGTCACTAACGTATATTTATACGACAATTATTTTAACAAGGTGAATCAATCCCCACCCAAAACAAAGGGAGTGCTAGGACACCGGGAAGTCTGTAATTATGGTTGAGGAAGCCGAAGTTCTCGGAGAGAACCACCGGGCCATTTGGCGGAAACAGACAAACCAGAAAAATATCAGAAGATTGATCTCCAGGTCAAAGAAGGGGACACTTTGACCAATCGAGGCCCCCAAAGTACCATAACAAGCAACCTGAACATTAGAAGTGTTGTCTATTTTATGTTCAAGAGACACTTATTGCATTTATTACCAAATGATCATTATATAATATGTTCCACGTCTTTGATTTTGGATACATTTTGTAGCTAAGAGAGGAACACACAATAGGTTCATTTTTTTCAGGATGTTACTTTTTTTTATGGGAGATGGTATCTGAGAATATGTATTTGCTAACAATGTGTATAGTTCTATCTGTGTTACTTTGTGCTGAAGTCCGACTCTGTATGAGGGTATTTCTCGCTGTGCTGAAGACCCATTATTGGTATTTGGCCGTTTTCTGCGCTATGATCGGATTATTTTCTTTTTAACTTATTTCCCATTTCCATTTTCAATTTAATTAAGTGCTTATCTGCGAGTAATTTTAGTTACTTACAGCTAAGTCAAAACAAATAACAACTATGGACAAAAACCATTTATCAAGGACTACAATACCAATCAGTTCACATTCAGCATTCAATAGAGTAAGCGTTAGCAAAATCATTAACATTGTTTTTCATAGTAATTTCAGACGAAAACGAAAGAGAAAAAGTTCTTCCATTTACTGTTAACCAAACAGTATTGTATGAAGATGATCTCGATCAGGTTCGTCATTTGCTGATATTCCACAGAAATATTTGTGGATATCCACGCGGGTGTTTGTTGAGACAAGAACCTTGACAATTGGGGTCAAATACACTGCATCGGTTTTTCTGCAGAATTTTGTAGTTGAAAACATATCTTCTTTTTTATATTGTATATTTCTGGGTGTAAAGTTATATTCTATATCTTGTTGAACAGGTGTTGAAAGGACGTATCCTTTGTATGGGAGGTACACAGATCCGACATTTTTTCATAAAGAATTTAGCGACATTACAGAAGTACAATGGACTGGATTAAGAGGTTCGTACCAGAAAGATTGCCAATGTGTTAGTTCATCTTACTTCATTTAAAATTTGGGAATAAGTTTGCGGTTTTTAAATGGTTTGACGTTATGTATATTTTTTAGGTACAAAATGATTTTTCACATTTGTTTTTATTTTGAAAAGGTTAATTTGAAACACGTCTCGTATTATTGACATCGCTGTCATCAGAAAAATATCTGTGTCTGTAACATTATTGATTGTGTTTAAAATGTTGTTCATTAATCGTCAGTCTAATATGACGTCCTGTTATCGTCAACCAGTATAATTGCAATATATCTACCTTAAACATAAAAGGCAGTAATACACAAAAACGGCTGTTCCAAGTTACGACCAATCTATATATATTGTCAGTGTTTCTCAATTTTCGACATCAAAATCCTGAGTTTACGAAGGCCAAGATTCAGATACAACATATGTATCTCTTTTCTACAGCAAAATTAACAATTCAATCCATTTTAAATACTTTTTTTATGGAAAATAAAAACAAAATTACGCGAAATAATGTTAATATTTCATGGCAACAAGTTGACGTCACAAATAGGTTTCCGTAAACGAAATACAAAATGTAAATTCCGGGCTTCTTGTACACCTCAGAACGAATAATAAAATTAACGGTACCAATTTTCTTGTACCAGATGCGCATTTCGACAATACATGTCTCTTCAGTGATGTCAAATAGACATTTAAATAACAAGTTAACATTTTCACTATATAATTTTAATATCAAACTGGTACTTTGAGCCCTCTGTAATGCATATACGACATGCAGTATACCCAAATTCATTTTAGTCACGCTTGTACAATTGTATCTACATATTAACTAACTGTCTGCATAATATTATGAAGATTAAGAGATCAGAGGATCATCATTGCCCAGTGTCATGTGTCTTGACATTTTGACAATTATTTTCCGAAATGCGAAAATTTAAGCCCTGCGTGAATATAGTAGACGTCATTATTCTGGAAAATCTATTAAAGCTATCTATATATATCTATACATAGTCTATATTGTTTAGGTCATTGAAATACCAGCGATATCGCCGTCATTTAAGCGGTCTATGTAGGTTTTCACTTAATATTTTGAATATCGAACTTGCACTTTGAGCCTTTCGCAAACATGGAAAACAGGATATATTCCTAATTTCTTTAATCATTGTTTTGTCTTCATATGAACTTACTGTCTGCAAAATATAAGAAGATTACGAGATCAATGGGGTCTCACCATTGCCTTGTTGCTTTTTTGTCTGGATATTTTGACAATTTCCATGCCGAAAAATGACAATCTAAGCCCTAGGTAAATATCGAAGATGATATTATTCTGGAAAATCCTTTTGATACAATCTTTATATATACATAGTCTATGCATTCTTCGAACTTTATGGACATTGAAAGACTAGGTATGTCTTACCGTCATTAAAGCTGTCTTACATAAAAGTTTATATGTGAGGACAACGAAAATATCCGACAGCTTGAAGGGGTCATAAAACGATGTCCTATTTTTATCTTTTAACTCCTCTTAATTCTATAATTACAGGCGAGCGCCAAAATAAGGATTCGGAGGTTTTTAATGCACCTACCTAACACACGGCTATATGATATATCATTTGAAAGATCTTTTATCGTACATTCAGAATTGCCTGGTCGTCAAACTGGGAAATGGTCACATTTTTCAAAAAACGGCGAAAAAGGGGGGGAAATATAAGTCATAATTTGACGATATTGTTCGAAAAATGCAGTTTAAGAACAAATTAATCTGCAATATAATATAAATTATATCATTTGACAAACTAAAGTCTATCTAATTTTTGTTTCTGAAATAATTTATTTTTTTAAAGTGTTTAAAATGAAAAAATCTCGTTTTTTTGAAAAAATCATAATTTTTACGGATATTGACGCAAAACTCTCGGTAATATTTAATTTTGCATCTAAAAACGCACAAATTCTATTGGTTTTATATTAGTAACATATATAACTAGTTTTTAAAGTTCTAATGTCTCGCCTAGCTTGTTTTTTATACCGACAAAATATTGATAAAACTATATTAAAACATATCTTAAAACTCCTCTAAAGTGCATATTTACCATGTTTACAGCACAGTTAAAAATAAATGTTATTTTGGTCTCCTGTTAGTTCGACAGTTATAAATACAATATGATTTAATTGTCTTAAGCTTGCCAACCACGTCAAGGCCGCAGATCACTAGCAAGGTGTTGTTTTTTTGTTGTTTTTTTGTTTTGTTTAGATCACTTGCAAGGTGTTGTTTCTTTTTGGGTTTTTTCTTAACTACCACTATCATCGCATACGGAACTTAAGTACAGTACACACAACCATTTGGTAGAGTTATTACAAAACACAAAATTAATAATAATATACATATTTACATTGAATAACAGTGAGGCAACTTAAACTTTATATTGCCCCATTGCTCAAATGCTCTTTCGCTATTAGTCAATGGTATCGTTTTCATCTTCATCATCGTCATTCATTTGATCTTTTTTAGAGGTTGATGTTCTCTTTAGAATAAATATTTTGGCAAGTAGCACTGCCTTGACATGGACAAAGCTCCGTGCAAGACATTTGCTGCTCTCGGCAAATACATTTCTTGCTACGTATTTATTCCCTCTTGCAAGAACATACTAGATCTTGCAGGAAATCGGACTTCATCATGCCTAAAAAGTAGAATGGATCTGGGCCATGTAAACTCTTTTCCATCCGTATTCATAAGGAGACAAAGGATTTGGATGATCGAGATGTGAGGACATCCAAATTGTCGCGTTTGTTGAAATGACCGAAAAATATGTTCTTTGAATGCAGGTTCACTTGAGTCTTTGCATGTTACAAGTTTAACACGTAACTTGTTTAAGTCAACATGTGATGAAGCGAATTTTTCTTTTAAGTCATACAAGCTTGAAGTAAGCTCTATGGCAGCTGACAACGATGTGGAAAAAGCAATCTTGTCAAAGTTTTGGAGATTTGTAAACTTACTCGGAGATTTTCTTATCAACTTGAAAACAGTCTTTTTGCCAATCACAATTATAGCAGAAGTGGTATCACAACCAGTTCAAGCATGAACTACAGAGAGAATGTTAGCTAGTAAAGGTGAAACAGATTTACTTAACTCATGGATTGGTATGTACCTTCTACAGTCCCTAAGACAATTAATTGACCCCGTCAAAAACCACATTTGTTCAGTCGACACAGGAATCTTGAAATAATGAACACAGAGCACAAGAACATCTGTATCGGAACACTTGACTATGATTGGTCGCCTTATATTCAACTGTTAAAAGATTTTATGAGAGTATAACATGAAGCCAGATTCTGGTGTCTGTGTCTTCATACGAACAGGACAGATCTGAAGATCGATTACATGCTCTCATATATGCATTGAGTGTTGTCGCTCTATTCTGGATTGGAAAATGCGCCGTCAAGAACTAAACATTTGTTTTCATCCTGGAAAATATCAGACAAATTGCTGCTCAGATAATCTCAAAGGAAAGTTATCAGAGCTTGCTTGTTTTTGTTGCCTGATAGACATTTTTTCCAGTCTGGAACAGTTCGGCCTTCAGCGATATGAAACTTTTTCGTAGTTGTTGCCGATCGTCTATGTCGCTCTGCTGATTTTATGGAATATTCAGTACTTATGTCATAGCGATCGAAGACATCAACAACCTTGTCTGTGAATCGGAAGCATGATTGTAAAAGATGGACGAAAGATACCAAAAGGGACAGTCAAAAATAAACTTTTTTACAACGCCATGGCTAAAAATGAGTGCCTCCATAATGTAAGATTTGGCCAAGTCTCCAATTGTTGACATCCTTTTAACATCAAATGACTGAAATCATGCCATTTCTTATTGGTACGGTAGCACTGTGATCGATTGGAGGAATGTTAGGGACTGATCCTACCTAAATTTTCAAATTCATGGGAAGATCAGACTTATTTGTCTTCTTCATTATTCCATCGTCATAATATATGCAGTGGGAATGGGACAAATTAGATAGGACGAAACAGTTTCCACAGATACGTCATCTCTACATTTAGTTAGAGATAGTGTACGGGTAAACACAAGCTCGGGAATCAAATGACCTTTTACAACTTGCCCAGATTTGCATTTTAGTTGTACTTTGGGGTTCATATCCTCAAATGTCTTCAGTCCTGATCTTTGTCTGTTGATAGTGATGACTCAACAAATATCTTCCTTTTTGACGTTTTTGTTTTTCAAGTTTCAACTGATTTTAACAGTGAATCTTCAATGTCGTGACTTGCATGGAGACCAGTTGAAATGTTCATATGCTGACGGGAGAGATTATCAACGTCAAATGGATTTGTCATATTTTCTGTTATATAAACAGTTAGATCGTCTACAAATGGTTTATCCCTTTTCATTGCAGCTGGTTTTGCTTCATCGTGACATTGGTCACCAACCTGGACAAGACACGCACGTGCTCTCATTGCCGATGTTATCTGACTAAGCACATGCCTTGTAAGATTCCATCTTATCAATGAAGCCTTCCTCTTTGTTAAACCAACAATGCCTTTAACAACCTTAACACATCATCATGTCTTTGCCTTAAGCTAACAGCATTCATTAAGGTTGTGAAACCTCTATTAGTTGTCATACTAAGAGTCTCTTGTGTGCTATTTTGACATATTATACAGCATTGCTAATTATGGACATGCGGCAGCGCTTCATTGGAAGTGGCGCACATTTCACAGGACTTGGACACTCATCAATGATGAGTAATTATGATAATATTCAAGAATATAATATTATACAAAATGCAGTGAGTCTGCTGCTTACATAGCACATGCTAATATCATTAGTAATGGTTAAAGTGGTCTTTTGGTAACACATAATACGAATATTTATCTAGTAATATGTTGAAACACGACTTGTGTTTTGGAAACTCAAGTGTTACCTATGCATATTAGGTACTAGATTTATATAAATGTTTAGCGTCTGGGATAAACACGATACAGATCCGAGATACCGTTTAATAATGCAGCTTTTAGAAAAGTCGTCAAACGTTTATTATCCGTCATTGAGCTTCGATGTGTGTCGCAGTCTTTTCAGGGTATATGGAACTTATAAAAACAAAACATATAAGAGTTTTAATAATTCATTGACACTGACAATCGAAAAAAATATGGTATTTTTTTTACATTTTAGGGTTGGTCTTACAGATGCCTCAGAATCAACTAATTTTTCATAAAATCTTCTTTTTATTGGATTCCATGTCTTTTTAGAATGTATTCCAAGCTATCTTAGATAAAAACGAATAATATATTTACAACAATGCCGATATATGCAATGTTAAGTATCACCGTATAATCCAAAGTAATTCGACATGTCTGTGTTCTCGTGAGATTTGCAAGAAACGTGACCATAGGGAACTTTGACGACCACCCAAATCTTATGCTCTAGAAGTTTTTCTTTCGGTTGATACCAAAATTAGCTGTGTGTTCGATAGGTGCATTAAAAACCTTAACAAGAGGCTTTTTCTCAAATCGGCGCTCGCCTATTAATCATGCTTTAAATGTTATCGACCTTTTTCCATCACTTTCCATTTGTATATCAAACCTACTGCTAGTGGCCGGTTTGATATATACTATCGACAATCGAATATTGGACTGACCACTAACTTCACATACATTTTATTTGGCTGTGTTAAAACGGATATTGAATAAAAAATCAAAACGACTATTGCTAGTTTCATGCTGCATAACTTAATTAATGAATACATTAGAGCTGTATGAAATTCAGATAAAATAAAATGAAATTCCGCTAAACGAAATTTATAATTCTGTCACAAAATGCAATGTCCAAACATGGCGTCATATAGATAGAACTCTCAGGCTGAAGTTTATTCCGTACGTGTACGTCTGAATTCGTAACATATCTACAGATGGGTGCGGTCCTAACCTTGACAAAAGTTAACTTAGAGTTAACTTGTTGACTGCTTTCTAAGTTAACTTGAGAATTTTCAAGCAGTCAAGCAAGTTAACTTCGTCGTAGGTGGACCAGATCTACGGTCTGCTTTTTTAGGACTGCTGCAGACCTATCGACAAGTCTGCTTCAGACCAGACCTGTGGACAAGTCTGCTTTTGACCAGTCCTGAGGACAGGTCTGCCCCAGACCATACCTGTGGACAAGTCTGCTTTTGACCAGTCCTGAGGACAGGTCTGCCTCAGACCAGACCTGTGGACAGATCTGCTCCTGACCAGACCTGAGGACAGGTCTGCTTTTGACCAGACCTGTGGACAAGTCTGCTATTGACCAGACCTGAGGACAGGTCTGCTTATGACAGATTATCGTTATAAGAGTTTTCATATCAGCCTTGAGCTCTCATCAAAATATGTAAACAACATTCGCATTGTTTTTGCATAGGGGGTTGCACTAATGACAGGATGATTGCCCGGATAGTGACAGGACGGTTGACCGGACGACATATAAATAGTCATAACTTTTTTGTTATCCAATAGATTTGTTTAATATTTGTAAACCAGAAAGATATTAAACTGAATTTTATGAAAATAATAAAAAAAGAGGGAAAATAATTATTTTTGAGCAAAAAAAGTTGACCGGACGGTATTCACACTCTCCAATATACGCTATATATATATTCAACTGGTAGACGACAAGTGTTAATATCTCTTTTGTTTTATAATATTTGTCCATGAAACTCAGGAATCTGTGAGATTTATAAATATATTATACGAAAATATAAACTTGATTGCAAAAAAACGTTTTTTTTCTCAAAAAAAAAGTTGACCGGACGGTATTCACCCTCGCCGATATACGCCATACATATATTCAACTGGTCGACAAGTGTTGATATCTCTTTTGTTTTACAATATTTTATCATGAAATTCAGGAATCTGTGAGATTGAATAATATATTACACGAAAATATAAACTTTATTAATACACTTAATAAAGTTTCCTTAAGACAGATTGCTTTTTATTATTAAATAATGAGCAAATGAAATTATATTTGGATTATTTGAAAACTTAATTTGTAGAAATAATTGTCTTTCGTTCTTCAAATGCGAACAGCAAAACAAATTAGAAGTAATGATATTTAATCAAATTAATCTAATTTTGACACTTGTTGTAATCACCAATCAAGCCAAATAACATTGTCATTAAAGTTTTCACACCTGAGACATCAAATACATAATCATTTAATTGAATTACCTTATAATCAGTTGGTAATTAGTATCCAATTAAAGAAGAAATTTTATGAAGGTTTATGCTGTAACCCTCCTTCCTAAAGAAACTTGCCAGTGTCCAGCAAGTTCACAATGCTACCACATCCTGGCTGCAAAACTATACATTGGGGATACAGATGAAACAAAACCTGTAGTCAACCTTAAAGCGCTTTCGAAGAGAAACTTAAAGAGAAATGATAAAAAGTCTGGTAGAAAAAAAAAAGACCGAATGATGGTGATATAGAGATACTACCAGCTCCAGATTCTGAGGAAGCTCAATTAATTGAGACTCCTCTTGCACCACACTGGCAGAATTATTCTGGCAGACGGAAGGGGTCGGTGAGCAATTTGTTGCCGCCAATTTTTACCTTTGAAAAATTGAAACAATTTCATTTTATTCGATAGTAATATAGACTATTAACTATAAACTATAAACAAGGACTACTAACTATACAAATCCTTGATATAAAGGTTATTTTTTCATAATTATTGCTATTAAAAATAGTATAACCAAAAAAGAGATATTAAGTCTTGAGTCGATCAGTTCAATATATTTAAGGCATATATCGATTGAATGTAAAATCCGTCCGGTCAATTTTTTTTATTTTTTTTTCATTATTTAAATATTTAGTTTAATTTTTCGTTTATTATTCATCTCCAATGTTCATAAATTTAATGGTAAAAAAAATAATATTAACACTTGTGTCAATCAATTTAATATTATTAAGGCATATATCGGCGAATGTTAGTTCCGTCCGGTCAACTTTTTTTTTAAGAAAAATATTTTTTTTATCATAAAGTTTATATTTTCATATCATATATATTTATTTATCTCGCAAATATCTCAGTTTTATGAAAAAATATTGTTTACAAAAATTTTTTTTTAACATTTTTTGTCGCTCAGTTCAATATAATCAACGCGTATATCGTCGAATGTAGATACCGTCCGGTCAACTTTTTTTGCAGATTTTTTTTCTTTTTACTTTAAAGTTTATATTTTCGTGTAATATATTATTCAATCTCACAGATTCCTGAGTTTCATGGACAAATATTGTAAAACATAAGAGATATTAACACTTGTCGTCGACCAGTTGAATATATGTATAGCGTATATCGGCGAGGGTGAATACCGTCCGGTCAACTTTTTTTTGAGAAAAACACGTTTTCTTTGCAATCAAGTTTATATTTTCGTATAATATATTTATAAATCTCATAGATTCCTGAGTTTCATGGACAAATATTGTAAAACAAAAGAGATATTAACACTTGTCGTCGACCAGTTGAATATATATATAGCGTATATTGGAGAGTGTGAATACCGTCCGGTCAACTTTTTTTGCTCAAAAATAATTATTTTCCCTCTTTTTTTATTATTTTCATAAAATATAGTTTAATATCTTTCAGGTTTACAAATATTAAACAAATCTATTGGATAACAAAAAAGTTATGACTATTTATATGTCGTCCGGTCAACCGTCCTGTCACTATCCGGGCAATCGTCCTGTCATTAGTGCTTCCCCAGATATCATTTATTATTTACTCGCTAGACTCTACTAGATATTATACAAATGCTCTCTTTTATTTGATATACATGTATTCTTATATAAATAAAAAATGGCTATACGATCACACAGAGTTTTTTTTATTAAAAGGCGGATAGAAAGGTTATCCAACGCATCGGAACAATATTCTTATATCACGGGATAACGGCAACATTGTCTACGTTGGGTCTCACTAATAAGCGACAACAAGCGTCAAGAAGCGACAACAAGCGTCAAGAAGCGACAACAAGAATTTTTTTAGCGACAACAAGCGACAAGAAGACTATTTAGCGACGAGAAAACTTTTTTTTTTATTAGATATAAAGAAATTTGTATGTAATGTTTTTATTTAAATATACGAGTAGATATGTCTAATTAAAATGTTTTATTATATAGAAAGACGAAGAAATGAAACATTTGTGAGGAAGAAAGAGATTGTAAAGTTTATATTAGTATATTGGTAGATAGAGAAATTAAACATTTGTGAAGAAGAAAGAGATTGAGCTTCTTTTTTTATTTTTAAATATGAAGAATATGTATAAGATAATGTATATGTATCTGTTTTCATCAAAGTCAAAGTATGAAAAACGAAATTCAATGGAGTATTATATGGAGCAGGCATAATGGAATATAATATTTTGATTCATTTGCTTTATACTATGCTCTAAGTGTACTCTTGTTATGTCAATTCGATGCTTTATTTGTAGAACTCTCAGCCACGCTTTGCCATATTTTGCAAAGGAAATGCACACTTTAAAATTGAAACGAAAACAAAAAAGGTAAACTTTCCTTTGAAGGATTTATTGAAACAAAAACATGAAATATTTTTTCCTTTCTAACAGTATAATTCATTGTTCGTGATAGGAACAACAATAGATGTGGCTTCACCCTAAGGTAATAACAGTACAAACAATGTGGAACATCAAATGAGATTAACGACGCGCGTGTCCCCTGTTTTATTGCTACAATAACATCCAATTAACACCTTCAACTTTGTTCACGCGTTAGACCAAGGATTTGTATAGTTAACATACAATTACACGCTCCAGAATATACAATCATTGTAAATAGTGAACACCTGTTGAAAACTCAAGATTGTCATTTATTTCCTTTCATCTTCAATCAATATGCATAAACATGATAAATATCGTTTAATGAGGCAATAAACAAATAAAAAGATGAAAACATTCACATTTCAATTTTCTTATCCTCTTGTTTGATTTCAGTTCTTTGTATTTCACAATTTGTGTCAATATTTTCAGGACAATGATGCACAAATAATTCCTTTTGCGAGCTAAATATATATTGCACGAAAAGAGTTTTAAAAAACAATTTATAAGATAAGTAATATGTTCTAAAACACAAGGAAAAGTAATCTCATAATACAATAATTAAACGTAATACTGGCCGTAATACATAATAGATGATAAAATATTATGTAAATAATGTTTCATTTTTTTCTATCTTTCTTGTCGCTAAAATTATTTTCTTTTGCATATTCTTTTAATATTTATTGCAATAATAAATTTTAATTAAAAAAAATATATTTTCTTGTCGCTAAATAGTTTCTTGTCGCTTGTTGTCGCTAAAATAATTCTTGTTGTCGCTTCTTGTCGCTTGTTGACGCTAAAATTCTTGTTGTCGCTAATTAGTGAGACCGTCTACGTTACTTCGTTCCCCGTTGTTTACCTGTCCCTTCCTAAATTTTACTTTATGCATAAAGAAGTAGGTCCGGTATGGCCCCTTTTTGGCCTAAAAATATAACAGTTTTACAAAATTGCTAAAATGTAAACTTTTAGTTATTTATTGGACAGTTGAATGCTTCTGCTACATAAACATGGGCTGTTTTTTTACAATACAATGCACATATATCGGGTTGTAGCGCCATTAAGTCATGCTAAATTACTGAAATCTTCAAAATTCGATCATTTTAGTTAAATTTTAGACAGTTTACGTGTAAAACGAAAGTGGCCGCATTCGTGTTCATCCTCAATATTGCAATGTAAGTTGTATTTTTTTATAATACATAACATATATAAAGGTTGTGGATGAACACGGATGCGGCCACTTTCATTTTTGACAAAAACCATCTGAAAAATTACGTTTTTGGGCATATTTGAGAGATTTTTCATATTTGAGCTTCAATCGGGTCGTTTTTAATGACTAAATCAGTTAAAATCTTTTACAAAAACAAATTGAATCCAGTGAAATAGACACTTAAGTGTTTAAAAAGTGGTCAAAATCTTTCGTCAGATGAAACTGAAATTTGAGGCCAAAATGGGTCCTTACCGGACCTACTCCTTTATACTTGCATGGATATTTCATTGATATTCAACTTGTTTGCATTGGATTTACTATTCTATTTCCCGCAGAATATTCTAACAGAAATTGTACAGTGTCCGTAAGCATACGGTGTGGTAAAACTATCAACAATCTCGTCAAATTCGTCAGATTTATCGAGAGATTTGTCATTGCCGATATTTATATGGGACGTCCTAAAATTATACTCAATGCGCACTCTAATGAAATAGTTGCCACTTGACGTTTAACTATAAACAAAATCAATCAACCGACATAATAGATTCCAAGAAGAGAACCTCGTATACTTTTTTTTATTAAATCATTGTAAATAGAACAAATGAATTCAGACATGTCAGTGTTGGTACTTTGATGATGTGGCATAATAGTTTTGTTTTACACGTACACCATCATGAACTCATATATATGATCTGACTGTTATTTATATGATAAAAGAGATGAAATTCTGACATTCTCAATTTATTCAGAATATTTTTTGCATTAATAGTTTTCCAATATTATTGATTACGTGTACACGCCAGGAGAAGACATTAAGGCGCTCGGTACAATGGTATGTGGGTATATAGATTTGCAAATAAAAGTGCACATATGATCAGTTTTGATCAACTAGTTTTGTTTTCCAAGTCAGCATGAGGTATTAAAACTACTGAAATTTTGTTACGTATCAATGTTTTGAATAAAAGGAGGACACGCTGGTATCCTAAATTTATGCGAACAAAAATTTTTTGCTATTATATTGCAATTTTGCTGTCCATTGTCATGATTGTATTATACATTGATTCCTGACATAAAAAATATGGCTGATTTATAATACTATGCGGGTACGTCATGGTGTATATAGATTTACAAATTAAAGTGCACATATGGTCAGTTTTGGTAATGCGGTCAAATAATTTTGTTGTACAAGTCAGCTGGAGGTATCAAAACTACTGAAATTTTGTTACGTATCAATATTTTGAATAAAATGAGGACATGCTGGTGTCCTAAATTTATGCGAACAAAAATTTGTTGTTGTTATATTGCAATATTGCTGTCCATTGTCATGATTGTATTATACATTGAATCCTGACATTAAAAATAAGGCTGATTTACTATGCTGGTATATAGATTTACAATTTAAAGTTCACATATGGTCAAGTTTGAAATGCGGTCAAATAATTTTGTTGTACAAGTCAGCAGGAGGTATCAAAACTACTGAAATTTTGTTACGTATCAATATTTTGAATAAAATAAGGACATGCTGGTATCCTAAATATATGCGAACCAAATTTTTTGTTATTATATTGCAATTTTGCTGTCCATTGTCATGATTGTATTATACATTGAATCCTGACATAAAAAACATGGCTGATTTACTATGCGGGTATATAGATTTACAAATTATAGTTCACATATGGTCAGTTTTGGTGAATGCGGTCAAACAATTTTGTTGTACAAGTCAGCTGGAGGTATCAAAACTACTGAAATTTTGTTACGTATCAATATTTTGAATATAATGAGGACATGCTGGTTTCCTAAATTTATGTGAACAAAAATTTGTTGTTATTATATTGTAATATTGCTGTCCATTGTCATGATTGTATTATACATTGATTCTGGCATAAAAAATATGGCTGATTAACTATGGGGGTATATAAATTTACAAATTAAAGTGCACATATGGTTAGTTTTGGTGGATGCGGTCAAATAATTTTGTTGTACAAGTAAACTGGAGGTATCAAAACTACTGAAATTTTGTTACGTATCAGTATTTAAAGTAAAAAGGGGACATGCTGGCACCCTAAATTTAGGCGAACAAAAATTTGTTGTTATTACATTGCAATATTGCTGTCCATTGTCATGATTGTATTATACATTGAATCCTGACATTAAAAATAAGGCTGATTTACTATGCTGGTATATAGATTTACAATTTAAAGTTCACATATGGTCAGTTTCGGTAATGCGGTCAAATAATTTTGTTGTACAAGTCAGCTGGAGGTATCAAAACTACTGAAATTTTGTTACGTATCAATATTTTGAATAAAATGAGGACATGCTGGTATTCTTAATTTATGCGAACCAAAATTTTTTGTTATTATATTGCATTATTGCTGTCCATTGTCATGATTGTATTATACATTGAATCCTGACATAAAAAATAAGGCTGATTTCCTATGGGGGTATAAAGATTTACAATTTAAAGTTCACATATAGTCAGTTTTGGTAATGCGGTCAAATAATTTTGTTGTTCAAATCAGCTGGAGGTATCAAAACTACTGAAATTTTGTTATGTATCAATATTTTGAATAAAATGAGGACATGCTGGTATCCTAAATTCATTTGAAATTTATGCGAACCAAATTTTTTTGTTATTATATTGCAATATTGCTGTCCATTGTCATGATTGTATTATACATTAAATCCTGACATAAAAAAAATGGCTGATTTAATATGCGGGTATATAGATTTTTCAAATAAAAGTGAACATATGGTCAGTTTGGTGGATGCGGCCAAATAATTTTGTTGTACAAGTCAGCAGGAGGTATCAAAACTACTGAAATTTTGTTACGTAACAATATTTTGAATAAAATGAGGACATGCTGGAATTCTAAATTTATGTGAACAAAAATTTGTTGTTATTATATTGCAATATTGCTGTCCATTGTCATGATTGTATTATACATTGAATCCTGACATTAAAAATAAGGCTGATTAACTATGCTGATATATAGATTTACAATTTAAAGTTCACATATGGTCAGTTTTGGTAATGCGGTCAAATAATTTTGTTGTACAAGTCAGCAGGAGGTATCAAAACTACTGAAATTTTGTTACGTATCAATATTTTGAATAAAATGAGGACATGCTGGTATCCTAAATATATGCAACCAAAATTTTTTGTTATTATATTGCAATTTTGCTGTCCATTGTCATGATTGTATTATACATTGAATCCTGACATAAAAAATATGTCTGATTTACTATGCGGGTATATAGATTTACAAATTAAAGTTCACATATGGTCAGTGTTGGTGGATGCGGTCAAACAATTTTGTTGTACAAGTCAGCTGGAGGTATCAAAACTACTGAAATTTTGTTACGTATCAATATTTTGAATAAAATGAGGACATGCTGGTATCCTAAATTTATGTGAACAAAAATTTGTTGTTATTATATTGCAATATTGCTGTCCATTGTCATGATTGTATTATACATTGATTCTGGCATAAAAAATATGGCTGATTTACTATGTGGGTATACAGATTTACAAATTAAAGTGCACATATGGTCAGTTTTGGTGGATGCAGTCAAATAATTTTGTTGTACAAGTAAACTGGAGGTATCAAAACTACTGAAATTTTGTTACGTATCAGTATTTTATGTTAAAAGGGGACATGCTGGCACCCAAAATTTATGCGAACAAAAATTTGTTGTTATTATATTGCAATATTGCTGTCCATTGTCATGATTGTATTATACATTGAATCCTGACATTAAAAATAAGGCTGATTTACTATGCTGGTATATAGATTTACAATTTAAAGTTCACAGATGGTCAGTTTCGGTAATGTGGTCAAATAATTTTGTTGTACAAGTCAGCTGGAGGTGTCAAAACTACTGAAATTTTGTTACGTATCAATATTTTGAATAAAATGAGGACATGCTGGTATCCTAAATTTATGCGAACCATAATTTTTTGTTATTATATTGCAATATTGCTGTCCATTGTCATGATTGTATTATACATTGAATCCTGACATAAAAAATAAGGCTGATTTACTATGGGGGTATATAGATTTACAATTTAAAGTTCACATATAGTCAGTTTTGGTAATGCGGTCAAATAATTTTGTTGTTCAAATCAGCTGGAGGTATCAAAACTACTGAAATTTTGTTACGTATCAATATTTTGAATAAAATGAGGACATGCTAGTATTCTTAATTTATGCGAACCAAAATTTTATGTTATTATATTGCATTATTGCTGTCCATTGTCATGATTGTATTATACATTGAATCCTGACATAAAAAATAAGGCTGATTTACTATGGGGGTATATAGATTTACAATTTAAAGTTCACATATAGTCAGTTTTGGTAATGCGGTCAAATAATTTTGTTGTTCAAATCAGCTGGAGGTATCAAAACTACTGAAATTTTGTTATGTATCAATATTTTGAATAAAATGAGGACATGCTGGTATCCTAAATTCATTTGAAATTTATGCGAACCAATTTTTTTTGTTATTATATTGCAATATTGCTGTCCATTGTCATGATTGTATTATACATTAAATCCTGACATAAAAAAAATGGCTGATTTAATATGCGGGTATATAGATTTTTCAAATAAAAGTGAACATATGGTCAGTTTGGTGGATGCGGCCAAATAATTTTGTTGTACAAGTCAGCAGGAGGTATCAAAACTACTGAAATTTTGTTACGTAACAATATTTTGAATAAAATGAGGACATGGTGGAATTCTTAATTTATGTGAACAAAAATTTGTTGTTATTATATTGCAATATTGCTGTCCATTGTCATGATTGTATTATACATGGAATCCTGACATTAAAAATAAGGCTGATTAACTATGCTGATATATAGATTTACAATTTAAAGTTCACATATGGTCAGTTTTGGTAATGCGGTCAAATAATTTTGTTGTACAAGTCAGCAGGAGGTATCAAAACTACTGAAATTTTGTTACATATCAATATTTTGAATAAAATGAGGACATGCTGGTATCCTAAATATATGCAACCAAAATTTTTTGTTATTATATTGCAATTTTGCTGTCCATTGTCATGATTGTATTATACATTGAATCCTGACATAAAAAATATGTCTGATTTACTATGCGGGTATATAGATTTACAAATTAAAGTTCACATATGGTCAGTGTTGGTGGATGCGGTCAAACAATTTTGTTGTACAAGTCAGCTGGAGGTATCAAAACTACTGAAATTTTGTTACGTATCAATATTTTGAATAAAATGAGGACATGCTGGTATCCTAAATTTATGTGAACAAAAATTTGTTGTTATTATATTGCAATATTGCTGTCCATTGTCATGATTGTATTATACATTGATTCTGGCATAAAAAATATGGCTGATTTACTATGTGGGTATACAGATTTACAAATTAAAGTGCACATATGGTCAGTTTTGGTGGATGCAGTCAAATAATTTTGTTGTACAAGTAAACTGGAGGTATCAAAACTACTGAAATTTTGTTACGTATCAGTATTTTATGTTAAAAGGGGACATGCTGGCACCCAAAATTTATGCGAACAAAAATTTGTTGTTATTATATTGCAATATTGCTGTCCATTGTCATGATTGTATTATACATTGAATCCTGACATTAAAAATAAGGCTGATTTACTATGCTGGTATATAGATTTACAATTTAAAGTTCACAGATGGTCAGTTTCGGTAATGTGGTCAAATAATTTTGTTGTACAAGTCAGCTGGAGGTGTCAAAACTACTGAAATTTTGTTACGTATCAATATTTTGAATAAAATGAGGACATGCTGGTATCCTAAATTTATGCGAACCATAATTTTTTGTTATTATATTGCAATATTGCTGTCCATTGTCATGATTGTATTATACATTGAATCCTGACATAAAAAATAAGGCTGATTTACTATGGGGGTATATAGATTTACAATTTAAAGTTCACATATAGTCAGTTTTGGTAATGCGGTCAAATAATTTTGTTGTTCAAATCAGCTGGAGGTATCAAAACTACTGAAATTTTGTTACGTATCAATATTTTGAATAAAATGAGGACATGCTAGTATTCTTAATTTATGCGAACCAAAATTTTTTGTTATTATATTGCATTATTGCTGTCCATTGTCATGATTGTATTATACATTGAATCCTGACATAAAAAATAAGGCTGATTTACTATGGGGGTATATAGATTTACAATTTAAAGTTCACATATAGTCAGTTTTGGTAATGCGGTCAAATAATTTTGTTGTTCAAATCAGCTGGAGGTATCAAAACTACTGAAATTTTGTTATGTATCAATATTTTGAATAAAATGAGGACATGCTGGTATCCTAAATTCATTTGAAATTTATGCGAACCAATTTTTTTTGTTATTATATTGCAATATTGCTGTCCATTGTCATGATTGTATTATACATTAAATCCTGACATAAAAAAAATGGCTGATTTAATATGCGCGTATATAGATTTTTCAAATAAAAGTGAACATATGGTCAGTTTGGTGGATGCGGCCAAATAATTTTGTTGTACAAGTCAGCAGGAGGTATCAAAACTACTGAAATTTTGTTACGTAACAATATTTTGAATAAAATGAGGACATGGTGGAATTCTAAATTTATGTGAACAAAAATTTGTTGTTATTATATTGCAATATTGCTGTCCATTGTCATGATTGTATTATACATTGAATCCTGACATTAAAAATAAGGCTGATTAACTATGCTGATATATAGATTTACAATTTAAAGTTCACATATGGTCAGTTTTGGTAATGCGGTCAAATAATTTTGTTGTACAAGTCAGCAGGAGGTATCAAAACTACTGAAATTTTGTTACATATCAATATTTTGAATAAAATGAGGACATGCTGGTATCCTAAATATATGCAACCAAAATTTTTTGTTATTATATTGCAATTTTGCTGTCCATTGTCATGATTGTATTATACATTGAATCCTGACATAAAAAATATGTCTGATTTACTATGCGGGTATATAGATTTACAAATTAAAGTTCACATATGGTCAGTGTTGGTGGATGCGGTCAAACAATTTTGTTGTACAAGTCAGCTGGAGGTATCAAAACTACTGAAATTTTGTTACGTATCAATATTTTGAATAAAATGAGGACATGCTGGTATCCTAAATTTATGTGAACAAAAATTTGTTGTTATTATATTGCAATATTGCTGTCCATTGTCATGATTGTATTATACATTGATTCTGGCATAAAAAATATGGCTGATTTACTATGTGGGTATACAGATTTACAAATTAAAGTGCACATATGGTCAGTTTTGGTGGATGCAGTCAAATAATTTTGTTGTACAAGTAAACTGGAGGTATCAAAACTACTGAAATTTTGTTACGTATCAGTATTTTAAGTTAAAAGGGGACATGCTGGCACCCAAAATTTATGCGAACAAAAATTTGTTGTTATTAGGTCTTTCCACTTTTCTGTGGAAAGACCTATTGTTTTTCTTCTGATTATTTTTTTTTTTTTTTTTTTCTTCCGCCTAATTTTGTTCTTGCGATAAACATTTGTTTCGCAATATGTCGCTTAGATATTTGGTATATGATATCGAACAGTTTATGTGCTTTTGAAATTTACCCTGCGTAAACGAATACTTTTCTTTGTAGGAGTTATCTCCCCAAACACTGTTTTCCTTGTTAGCGCATCTCCTTCGCAACCGTAAAAGATTAAGACAAATTTATTTTACAAAATTGCTCGTTATATCCTTCGCATGATTTGTCCTATTTTGACCGAAGCGATATGACCGCTCCATATGAGAGTTATTTCCCCTTATTCATCTGATATAAGTGATATTGAATTTCTATCTTATAAATCATAAGTGATAGAGACCTAGGATCTTTTGATTTGAGGTCCTTGGTCCCAAAAAAAAAAAATAGGTCAAGGTCAAAGGTCAAGGTCATATTCTAATTTTTGAATTTGGCTTATTTCCACTAATTTCCAGAAACCGTATAAGATATCGACAAATTGTTTTTTCTAAATTGTGAGTTGCGACATGTCGTAACACGTAAATTTTGATTGCAAGGGTATGTTGAACTTAAAAGTGAGTTTTCTCCCCTCTTGTATTTAAAATACGCGTATGGTGATATAACTGATTAACCATATATAATTAAGACCTATGGTCTTTTGATTTTAGGTCCTTGGTTTATGACCTTGAAATTGATCTCAAGGTCAAAGATTAATTTGACGTTCTAGTTTTTGACCTTTGCTTTCAGCTCATATGTTTACATGATATAGCCATGAGACTTTTGGCAAAAGGTATCAAACCATTTAACCTTGAAAAAAAATAACCGGAAGTGACCTTGTGTAAACCGGAAGTAGCTATTTTTTGTACTTTATTAATAAAAAAAGTATATAGAACCAGATCTTTTTGGAATCACTGTCAATTAAATATTCAAATATTATCGGAAGTAACATTTTTCAAACCGGAAGTAACAAATTATCTCCCTTATTTAAAAAAAATGTATAGAAACCATATATTTCTGGAATCAGCGTACAATAATCTATCAGTTGACGATTGAAATGACAATTAACCGGAAGTGACCTTGTGTAAACCGGAAGTAGCTATTTTTTGTACTTTATTAATAAAAAAGTATATAGAACCAGATCTTTTTTGAATCACTGTCAATTAAATATTCAAATATTATCGGAAGTAACATTTTTCAAACCGGAAGTAACAAATTATCTCCCTTATTTAAAAAGAATGTATAGAAACCATATATTTCTGGAATCAGCGTACAATAATCTATCAGTTGACGATTGAAATGACATTTTAAACTTAATTTTACAACTTTCATATTAAAATACATTGTTTTCAGTGGAAAGACCTTCAATTGTTCTCTGAACAATTGGTTTTTAATTATATTGCAATATTGCTGTCCATTGTCATGATTGTATTATACATTGAATCCTGACATTAAAAATAAGGCTGATTTACTATGCTGGTATATAGATTTACAATTTAAAGTTCACAGATGGTCAGTTTCGGTAATGTGGTCAAATAATTTTGTTGTACAAGTCAGCTGGAGGTGTCAAAACTACTGAAATTTTGTTACGTATCAATATTTTGAATAAAATGAGGACATGCTGGTATCCTAAATTTATGCGAACCATAATTTTTTGTTATTATATTGCAATATTGCTGTCCATTGTCATGATTGTATTATACATTGAATCCTGACATAAAAAATAAGGCTGATTTACTATGGGGGTATATAGATTTACAATTTAAAGTTCACATATAGTCAGTTTTGGTAATGCGGTCAAATAATTTTGTTGTTCAAATCAGCTGGAGGTATCAAAACTACTGAAATTTTGTTACGTATCAGTATTTTAAGTAAAAAAAGGACATGCTGGCACCCTAAAGTTAGGCGAACAAAAATGTGTAGTCATTATTTAAATGAATTAAACTATTGCGGATTGTGGCTTCATAGTTCAAGGATGTATAACTAAAAAGGACGTATACACCTAACATCAAATATACTTCTTTTCAAAAATATACATAATATGATTGAATTTGATCTCGGAATATATATATATTCAGTGCCTGTTATCATTGAAACCAAGATCGTTTTTATAAAAGATAGATTGTCAGATCACAGATAAATTTGAGTTACGTTCTGTGCGTACTTATTTTCAAATATTTGTATTTAATCCTGTTCATAAAACGGAAGTAATAATTTTCAAATTACTTTATTTTCGATGTTTATACTACATGTACTACGAAACAAAGATATTAAAAATAATTTTCTTAAATCAACGAAGAGCGGTCCTGGTTACAAGTTAACTTAGTGTTGAGCCGACCAGTCAAAAGTTAACTTGGGAACAGGTCTGGTTTTGATCGGATTTGTCCACGCAGAAGTTAACTTTGTGGCAGGACCGGTTTCCAAGTTGGCAGTGTCTGCGCGTACCCGCATGCGGGTACGAATAGTCCAATTGCCGTTCAAGGCTGCGCGTACCCACATCCGGTTTTCTAATAAAATGCTATCGAATCGTGAATGAAACGTGAAATATATACGAAAATTGTCGATAATATGGGGATTTCGTGTAGATCGAGTGAAGAATATGAAAAAATAATATTTTCAAATTGTATTTATTAAATAAGGATACCTAATAAAAATTGCAAAATTAAATGCACAATGATGGAAAATGAAACTGCATGTACAGTCCCTGAAAAGTAAAATAAAACTACTAAAATTAAAGCTTGAGTTTATAAAAATTAAAGAAGCAAGCAAGTAATAATATCAATTCAAACCAATTATAAAAGATGTATGTAACTAATTAAGATTTGGAACACATTTTACATTTCAATTTATTCAAGTATGATTGGTTTGGCCAGAGACATATATACACATGATCTGCTAAAACTTCCCGAATATTGCAGGCTTTGGATCACACACTTTAGGTGTTCAAATCTGCGTCTGCCTATAGAAACAGGCAGATGGCAAAATATCCCGAGGCATGATAGAATATGTACTTTGTGTAAGAGTAATATTGGTGATGAATTTCATTTGCTATTTAAGTGTACTTATCAAAATATTGTTGTATTAAGAGAAAAGTTTCTGCCATGCTATTACACAGTGAACCCTAATTATAATAAGATGGAAGGTCTTCTTTCAATATGTAATGTACAACTGTATAAACGTCTTTCTGTATTTATCAAAAACATTGCAAATATTTTCTGAAAATGTTAAAAAAAACAACCCATGCTGTATGTTATTGTTATATCTTTATACTATGTCATTGATACCACATAATTACTTCGTCATGTTTATATAATGCTATTATGTATGACCTCATGTTACACATGTATCTGTGTCTGAGTGTTCAAATAAAAAAAAATGTATATATGTCTGGTTTGGCACAGCGTTTTTTTTTTCATTTTCCATCATTGTGCATTTAATTTTGAAATGTTTATTATGTATCATAATTTAAAAAATACAATTTGAAATTATTATTTTGCATACTCTATACACGATGTCCCCATATTATCGATAATTTCCGTAGATATTTCACATTTTATACCCGATCCGGTGGCATTTTATTAGAAAACCGGATGTGGGTACGCGCAGCCTAGAAGGGCAATTTGACTCTTCGTACCCGCTGGCGCATGCGGGTACGCGCAGACACTGCCTTCCAAGTTAACCTATGTTAACTTTATGACAGGACTGGTTCCGAAGTTAACTTATGTTAACTTCATGACATGACTGGTTCGAAGTTAACTTATATTAATAGCGGACCTGTTTCCAAGTTAACTTTTTGGCAGACATAAAAACAGTCCTTGGACCAAGTCCGCTTTTCAAGTTAACTAGATTTTGGTCCTAGGACTGGTCAGAGCAGTCTTATATTCGGTCACAGGTTAACTTTGACCAGTCCAAATGACTGGTTATCAAGTTAACTTGCTGTACAGGTTAGGAGTGCACCATCTGTATGTGCAATAATATAAGAGTTGATAGTTATCAAAGGTACCAGGATTATAATTTATTACGCCAGACGCGCGTTTCGTCTACATAAGACACATCAGTGACGCTCATATCAGAATAGTTATAAACCAAACAAATACATATATAATCTTGTTTTCGGGATATTATGTTGTTCTCGTAGTTCTCGGGAAATCGTGGTACCGAAGTTGAAGAGTTAGTGTTGATTTTTTTTACAATATATAAAACGATACATTTTATTAATCATATTAGTTTGTAAAATATAAAGTGACTTCAGGTAAAGTAGATGATTGATTTAATAATTTTTTCAATTATTATAACTTTAAAAACTCAAAAAAATCCCCGTTTCTCTGAAATCATGTATACTATCTAATAAGTGTTTTATGCGACGAAGCTGTTCTATCTCGTCACTTGGCATCTGTCGTCCGTCGTCGTGAACTTTTACAAAAATCTTCTTCTCTGAGTCTACTGGGCCAAATTAAACCAAACTTGGCCAAAATCATCACTTGGGTATTTTGTTTAAAAAATGTGTCCGTTGACCCGGCCAACTAATCAAAATGGGTAAGATATCCGCAATCTCGGTGTGTAAATTAAATTGCTCATCCGATAAGTGGAATGCTCCGATTAAACGGAGGTGAATACCTGTACAGAACAGAAATGATCGCCATTACTAAAATTGAACATACAGGTAAAATGTAGATTTTAACTTCAATCTCTGAAACCAATGAACATAGAGCAAATCTGACTGTGGTTAAATTGTTTATCAGGTCAAGATCTATTTGCCCTAAAAATTTCAGATGAATTGGACAACCGTTTGTTGGGTTGGTTCCCCTGATTTGATAATTTTATTGAAATTTTGCCGTTTATGGTTATTATCATAAACATTATTATAGATAGAAATAAATTGTAAACGGCAATAATGTTCAGCAAAGTAGGAGCTGCAAATAAGTCAAAATGACCGAAATAGTCAGTTGACCCCTAATAAGTTTTTTTTCCTTTTATAATAATTTTTTCACATTTTTTTGTAAATTTTTGTACTCTTTAACAAAAATCTTTGCTGACACCACTATAGCAGCAAGAATGTCAGTATAGTGAGATCTACAAACACTTCACCATCACCGAAAACAATTTTGTCATGACCCATCTCTGTCCTTTGTTTTATATGCACATATGCTTAGGTGAGCGACACCGGATCTCTAGAGCCATTACTTTTCTCTTCCAGGTAATACACTGCTTTGAATATATGGTTAAGTTAAATGTATAACCTTAGAAAGGAGTAGAAGGTTGGAACAGCAATATCGCTCAGACTTTTGAGTTTTAATTTCGTGTAAAATGATCATATTCTGTTCAATGGCCAACATCTTCATCAAGACCACACTGAGATATTCAGAAATACGCTGTTGTAAAGGAATCAGAATAGCAAAGATAACGGTCAAGAAAGCCTAAGTTGTTTTAACTCGAAAACACGAGGGTTTTTCTTTTAATATTTTATTTATTTTCTTATTTTCTTCATGTGTAAACAAGGTTAAAATGTTTACCTAGTATTGAGAAACACTGCCATGTTCTCACCATAAAACGTACTCCGAGGACAGACACAAGCGTAATTGGTAACAGTTATAAGGTAAACCTAGATTTCGAAAGGTAAAATTCCTACTTTTTTCCAAAACTTTAAACCTGAAATTGATATTATCCTGCACTTATTAAGTCTATACGAGAGGTAAATATGATAAACAGATACTCGAAAAAATAATTATCAACTGAAAACAAAAATGCTCGGTTGTATCAATTTAGAGATTTTAAAAGTCAATGATGATAACATGCAAACAATCCCAACATTTAATACTTCTTAATTTGTAATATCATATTTAAATACCGATGAGTTTATCTATGTATAAACAACTTAATCATTGTCAGTTATGTCCAGACTTCTGTTATAAAAATCTAATTTTAGCACTGTTACAAATATTTGACAAAGTGTGTATTTTAAATCGATTGTATGTGTTATACCTGGTAAATTTTTAAAACTTTAAACAAAATGGCGTCGCTTTGACACATTTATGTTTATGTTTTTAAACACAAAGAAACAGGATTAATGTCATATCGATTGGGCAAGGTAAATAATATCTTTGTAAAAAAATTATCAAAACAGAACAATGCATAAAATTGACAAAATTTCGGTTTTAAGTTGGATTTGAATTTGTAACAATTTCATGTCGCCTGTGAAGATTTTGTTACAATGTGTAAACCTGTCCCATTTTCCAATGCATTAATTTTCCCCAAAAGTATAACCAGTTACACGTGAGTACGATGTTTCTAAATGTTTAAATATCTAAATAAGGAACTGAGAATAGAGAATGGAAATCGGGAAGATGCCACAGAAAAACAAACTGATCCAAATGTAAAAAACAGCCTTAAGCTTTTTATATATTTATTTAATAAGACGTTATGTTTTATTAACATCCACATGTGAACAGATCTAAAACAAAGCAAAATCAAACTAAGAATGAGCTATATTACAAAAAAAGGATTATCTGTTTTCGCTTTTTAAACAACTATGTGATTTAATTCTCGATGTAACTTTACTTAGCGCAGACTCAAAGAGGTATTGATAACTGTTCGATTATACCTAAAACGTAGAGAAACATGTCTCGTAACCTGTTTAAATCTTATGTCGATTTTGCTTTGTTAAATTGGAAATTGAACCAAAACCAATACAGAACCCTTATAAATATTATCATGAATAACAAAATCAATTGATGCATTGGAGATTGGAAAAATGTTTGAAAATGAAATATTGTGAAATAAAATTATGCTAATACAATTAACGGTACCAATTTTCTTGCACCAGATGCGCATTTCGACAATTCATGTCTCTTCAGTGATGCTCGATTACATGAATCAATCATATAGAAAACACTCTTATGTTGAATTATATTCCGTTACTTGTACACCTCTCTCCAATTACACGAATAAATCTTTTCACAACAACGTCATATGCAAACCTGAAGTCATATAGATAACACTCTTACGTTGAATTATATTCCGTTACTTGTACACTTCACTCCAAATTCAAAAATGTCTCATTACAATAAATTTTGGTGAGGTGTTCAATTTTTTTTTATTCTGTTGTATTATTATTGCATTTATTGATCTCAGCTTTTTTTTACGAAATTTCAACTGTGAATTTGGCAGTAATATGCAAGTAAAATAATGAACGTTGTCAGTTTGTTTTACATTTATGAGTTTGACTGTCCCTTTGGTATCTTTCGTCCCTTTTTTAAGGGAATATATATATATTGTTTGAATTTTTTAGAGTGTCGCACTTGCATATTTCCTTAGTTTATAAAAAGTTTCACTGAAATTCCAAATAATGCATCATTAAATATTAAAGAGAGTTTTCGGGAAAGTAAATAGATTTTTAAAAACACCGTTTATATCACTCATCACGTTTTAAAAATACGCATATTAATTAACGATAACCACAATTCTTTAAAAACATTTAAATATGCGTTTTATCTTGATATTTCTTCTGACAAATGCAAACATTTATTTCTAAATACTTAACTAATTTATTGATAATCAAAATGTCGGGCTCCCGTACTTGAAAGATTCGCATTTTCTGTTGAGCTATTTTAATTAAATGAAACAAAAAACAAGATTTTGTAATTTGTTCACAAGTTCAACATGTGACGTTGTAGAAATCAATATTCCGTCTAGCCCGTCTGGTTCGTCGGATCAGTCAATGATTTTCTTTTTGAGTCTGACGAAATGCTGACATGAGTTTGAAGCAAACTTGACAGATCGGTGACTAAATAAACACATCATAGATACCAGGACTAAATTTTGTATATACGATTGCTGTAAATAGAATATTAGTATCAAGTATAATATGTTCAATAACATAACACCTTAATTATTGTAAAACATTAAAATAATAGCTCTACCAAACAAACATGAACAAATTTGGTATTAAACTGTATAATAATATTTGAACATGTTTTAAAACGATCATTCAGTTGAGTATTCTTCGAGTATGTATATATTTCAAAACCATAACGAGTGGGTGGATCATTCAAAGAATAACCGACTTCCTACAATTATCTGCAATCTTATTGGTCCTCAATGCTCTTCAACTTCGTACTTTTTTTGCCTTTTTTTTTTACTTTTTTGGATTCGAGCATCACTGATGAGTCTTTTGTAGACGAAACGCGCGTCTGGCGTATATACAAAATTTAGTCCTGGTATCTATGATGAGTTTATTTATCAACAATCACAACCGGGCATAATAGTAGATTGAACACATGTCGTTTATCCGTTTGGCTCTGATATCAAGACAATATTCAAAACGCACAACTCGAAGAAAAGCAGACAACCATAAAGCAAAGTACGAAAAACAACGTTAAGACAATCGAGGGTACAAAGCACTACAGACAAACTAAAGACTAAATAATATATTAGATATGAGAGCTATTTTCGATTGAACATATTGGGGATTATGGATATTGTCTAAGTTGATTGCATCAACCTCTGCAGTAAAATAAATGTCAAATATTATCAGTACTGAAGTGTATGTGACGTGCAATATCAGAAAAATTGGGTATTTGGTTGAATTTAATCTTGATTAGTATTTATAAGTTACCGGTTTGCGGTCGTGCAACCTTATTACCTGACTTTTCTTTTTCTAAATAGATATGACCTGAGTTTAGCTGTATAATGAAAACGTTATTTGTGCTTTTATTGAATCAGGTAAGTCGTGATATATTTATATTTGAATGAACATCAAGGCAAGTTTATTACATTACTTATATTGCCATAGAGGTTCGGGAGTAAAGGACACACACTTTATGGACCAATTTTTTTATCAGTATTGCAACAGTTGAAATTCGAAAATATCAAATAACGTAACCACGAAACTATAGTTCAGTGATTAATTCACAAATAGTTAACACTTTACACGTGAAGTGAACGGGTGTTTATTTTAAATGGCATGTAAAGAGTTATAACCAGACAAGGTGTTGAACAATAAATTGATTTGTATTTTCTTAAGTAGACGTATTTAGAAATTCCACTTAACTCGCATTTTAACTACTAGTAAGTTGTACAATGTATATAGTAAACGAACAATTACTTGACAAAAGCAAAATTTGGATTAGACATACAAAGTTGTGGATGTATGATATACTTTATTTGCACCTATAGTACTTGTATTTTTCGATTATATATGTATATGTCGTGTACAAGTTGCGATTGTGTACACGTTATAACATGTACAAAAATATTGTACATGTTATAACTTGTATAATGTAAAAATACAAGTTATAACATGTACAAAAGTACCTCATTCATGTTATAACCTGTACAAAATATTGCTTAAAAATGGTTTTAACTTGTACAAAATCGAAAAATAAGGATATTTTTCTATATCGCAACAGACGATATTGACCTCAATAACATTTTCATAACGTTTTTATTATTCCTTCATGTTAGTGTGTTTTGTCCTTTTTTGAAACAGTTAATGTCTAGGGGTCGGTATTACGAAGCATTCCTAAGACCTCTCATAAGATATATCTTAGGACATGTCTTATGATCCTCTTATGACTATCTATGGACATATCTTTATTTGATGAATTATAATTGTGAGTGTCCACTTTGAAGGCAATAGTAAAATACTTTCTTTCTAGTTGACACTAAAAGACATAAGAGGATGGCCAGGATAGTTGTGTCTACAAATACAATTTGGAATTGAAATGGGGTATGTGGTTAAAAGACAACAACCTTCCCATGGAGATCGGATCGGATCGGATCCAAAGGCAACAAATACATGCTTTCAAAGTAGAGGATATATATTTAAAACATCAAAATGACATTCGCCTCATGCAATGATCTTATAGTTTATAAACAAAAATTAAGTTATAAATTTACATAAGTCATGCTGAAGGCCAAAAATGTTGAAGAAAAGATCCAAAGATATTGATAATGAAGCGTGGTCCAATGCAAACTATTTTAGCTCTCTCTTGCTTTTACAGAGTAAGCATATAAGACATTGTTTTAGTTTTTGCATGCTATAAAATCGAGAGGGAGTTTTTCCCAAAATTATTAGAAATCGTTCTTAAACTTTTTGGAAGAATTTAGTTACTTGTATCCAATTATAATTGTCATTGAGGAATGCAAGCTTTTATTAAATAGTTTCACACTTATTTAAGCCATGATGGACTGCATGAAACATACAATTACATGAAAACACATTTTGCCAACATAAGTCATGAAACATATATTTCTGAAATTTTGTGATCATTGTCCTTTACAGAAAAAGACACTTTGTGGCCTATTCATTGTTGTTCTTTATGCATTGGTAAATTTAAATGTATATTTTACTTCATAAAGATTTATTTTAAATTTTGTAAAAGTTTTTTAAAAGTTAAAACCATTTTAAAGCAATATTTTGTACAGGTTATAACATGTATGAGGTACTTTTGTACATGTTATAACTTGTATTTTTGCATTATACAAGTTATAACATGTACAATATTTTTGTACATGTTATAACCTGTACAAAATCGCAACTTGTACACGACATATATACCCTTTCGACTCCCTTTTGGTGTTCTTTGCGATTCCTCCAGTTGCTGTGTGTTACCTTGGGCAGTCTATTGTTAATCGATTCAGATGTCGGTATACAACTGTTGCCTTGATTTATCAATTAATTATCAATTAGAACGAATATGATACAATTAACTTGGATAGCAGATCTATTATTTTGGGAGGGAAATCAAATATTTGATGACAAAATGTAAATAAAACGAAGGCTCCTTTTACAGTGTTAACTAGTATATATTAGTTGATTGTTTTGTAAATAAAGCGTTTCAAGTTGTCTGCAAAAAACAATCAGTTTTATACACACAGAGCTGAACGTATTCGTTTCAAGTCGTAGCAAATAAAAGTTAAACAGTCAATCCGCTATCATGTTATGTATTGTATGGCTTGTTTACCTTTTAGCTCTCTGATAAATATACATATTGCCCCAATAATTGCTAATGGGAGGCATTCAGCTCTATCGTCAGAATTGGACAAAATCGCAACCGTCATGGGTTATGCAAGATTAATTTCAAATACGCCGATTTTCATGCCATATGAATTGATCGACCTGCAGGGTTTTAGACCATCAGTTGTTCGACCTGTTAGTCAAATGGGTTGTGTTAAAATATAATTTTTCACTCTTTTGGCTTTTTGGAAAATGTTGTTTGTGCTGTATTTAGACCGTCTACAACGAAATTTGTTACATGCACACGTATAAAAATTGCGGTTTTATCCAACGCAATCATAGGTTTGAACGTCGTTTTCAATTTAGACTTGTTTATATATATATAAGTCTAAATTGAAAACTATGTTCAAACCTATGATTGCGTTGGATAAAAACCGCAATTTTTATACGTGTGCATGTAAAACAAATTTCGTTGTAGAAGGGTCTAAATACAGCACAAACAACATTTTCCAAACGACTTAAAAGTGAAAAAGTATATTTTAACAAAACACATTAGACTAACAGGTCGAACAACTGATGTTCTTTCACCCTGATGACTGTCATTGGCGATTGCCAAATAAAATTGATCACAAGATGTAACAAAATGGATCTTAATATAAATTTAATACTAAACGGAAAACAATAAACTTGTGGCTAAGATGTTATGCCACAAACATAAGGTGTCAATATACAACTCGTCTAAACATCAACCCAACAATGTTAGATCTGTAAATTTGCTTTCGCAAATTTTTATTCTTCCCTCGCCGGGATTCAAACCCATGCTACTAAGATATCGTGACACCCAATCGCCTGCACTGCAGCCGTCCCGCTAGACTCAATAATAAAGCTTTCGGTGGCCGTGTGTTACCTTTCCTCGTCAGTTTTAATATAGCGGCGTACTACAGTACATGATATAAAAGTCATGGAGATGTTATTGTTACAGATCAGATCAATTATCTATAGTAAAATATTCTACAATCTAATGCAAGATACAGTCACAGAAAATAATTATATTTATAAGTACGTCTGAGTCAGTGACAACTCTACAACAGTGACTGTATCTTGCATTTATTTGTAAATATATGAATGTCAATATATAATTTATTTTAGCTAGACAAGGAGCAAATTCTTTGTGATGTGAAAGTGATAAAATTTCACATGCAATGAGCTAACAAATCACGAACAAATTGCTTACAATTCATAAGCAAATCATAAACAAATTCAAGAAATTGTTTTAAAATCATTAATAAATCAGAAGTAATTGCTCTCCTACTTCAAGCAAATAACAAAGAAATTGTTTTCAAATCATAAAGAAATTGTTATGAAATCTTTGACAAATCAGAAGTAAATCAAATATTTTTTCCATAAGCAAATCATAAGCAAATCGTAAATAAATTGGCATCAATCATCAATTAACAGATAAATCATTTACATCAAGATAAAAAAAAATATGCTCTGCCCCTGAAACCCCCAAACTTTGAAGCGCATATGTCTTTATTTTACCTTTAATAGCTACTTCTCTACTTGTAAAAAGGAATACTATCTTTGGATGCGATGAGCTCTGTGTGGGAAACTCTTTATTATCTCACGAATTTGATTATAACCACGTGTACTTAGTAGAATGATTTCGAATAGGTGATGGCTCTTGCTCTTGGTCCAAATCTACTACATTGTAGTACTAGCTTTGCCCCTTTTGCCGGGGACATGGTATATATTCATATATGCCACGTACGTGACAGAGAAGCTGTATATACTTGGATATGTTTTGACAAAGACTTTAATTAGAAATCAACAAGTGAAACAAACGGTAATTTATGTCTAAAGGTCATCAATGCATGAAACTGTGTTCGAATTTTCACCCATCTATTCTAAAATGCTACATTAAAACGATATGTCTTATAGCATTTTATTTAAACTCTGACTTCTGCTGGTAGTCTTCTCGAATTATTTTCGTGAGATAATTTGTTAGAGAGCAATAGAGTAATATCAAATACGTTTCATATAGATAAGATCAATGAAACTTTTTCTGAGGTTCTATAGACTTTTCATCTGGATAAAAGTAGCAGAATTCCTAAAACCTTCTGAAGAACTTCATCAGCTCTTGAACAGAAAATAACTAAATTGATTTCTCCATATAGGGGTTGACTTATGCTTTGGCCTCTGTTTATGTATTTTGATATAGTATTTTGTTATAGTTATGGTGCCGATTGGACACTTAAAACTCAATCAGCACCATAACTGCAACACAATTTGATTACTCTTTGTTGCCTATTTTGAGACGAGAACATGAAACAAACTGTAACTACAACGTTTCCCCTTCTGGTGCAAATGAGGTCATTCATTGTTGTTTTTCAGGAATGTGTCATTCTATCGTTTAAGGTCATTTTTATGCGATCTTTGATTTTCCTCTTTGTCTGTTTTTGTTTTGGATTATGTACTGTATTTTAAGGATGTCTGCTGCTCTAATTTAAAATAACAAGGATTTCATGTGGTTGCTTAAAATGAAAACAACTTTGATATTTAAACAAAATAAAGTAATAAAATCATAAGTCTCGTGTGTAGTTTTCAAAATACGAGACATTTAGAAAATGGCGGGAAAAGGGTTTTCTTCAGACTTTACTATTTGTTAACATTAGAATTATTTTTTACCCTTTAAACCAAGGATCACTAAATCTTAAATGATCTATTGAACAGATTTATGAAGACAAAAGTGGGGTGTCGTGTAAAAAAAAATTAATACATTTGGATGGATAAAACCTGAGGAAAACGAAAATATGACAAGAATTCAAAAACATGACCAGCAGACATCCTTAAGAGGTAGAAAATAAATGTTAGAATTTCATTTTTTCGAGAATATTCAGTACAAAGTTGTTTGGAATGTATCATTTCCCCTTTATAAAAAGAAAATGTCTTAAGTGATGTGTTAGCTTTATGTTGAAAGATTTGAAATTGTGGAAGCAAGGTGCTCTTTTTGGTTCACTTGTTTAAAGTTGCGATGAAATTTAATTTACGATTGTTTGTGAATCGGTAAAATCGTACGTTTTACTGTGCGACGACGTAATCTCTAAGATTGTCGTACGATTTTTGTGAAACGATGGTCTGATATATATTACTGATGGTTCGTGATGCTCAGTCTTTTCTTTTCTAGTTTGCGTTTGGTACACTGTTGTTTTGTTTCTTGATATATCCTTGTCAGTTCGTTTTCATATATCCCGCTTCTCTTTTATTACAGTATGAATTTGTAATAAAACTAACAACTTTCTCCAAAGCAAATCCGACTTGATAAACCTATGCGCTTCTAATTCTGTCCCAGTATGCTGATAAGTTTATTACTATTTTGAATTTGTTGCAGGTTACAATCAAAACGAAGACGTAAAGCAACATCATGTATCACCAAGATAGAAATGAAAATGAAGAGAGACGAGCCAGACTTGCTTGTTTTGTACTTTATCTTTTCCCGAAAATAATGCGATGTTACTTATCGCATTACATACACACAAAAGGATTATCGACTAAGTACTGTAACAATAACAGGAATCCACCTGTTTTATCGCCTTCAGAACTACTTTTGATAAAAGAGTTACCGAACGTTAACAATTTTACAATACAGCTATGCTATAAATTAATCAGCTTTGAAGAATTGGTTCCAACACCATCAAGTGGTTGGGGAAGGTTTCCAGATTATAAAGCATTAAAAGTAGAGGATGATATTGAACGGATACGGCATGTTATCAATGCAATCAGGGTAATGAACAATGATGAGTGTACGGAAAATTATCTTGTCAAATTTCTATATAAACTAGAGCAGATTATTCGGCGATTTCATATTGCACTGGGGAATACAAGTGTTCATGCAATTTACCAATCTCTTCTCATAAATGATATAGATACTGCAGTTGTGTTGACAGAATTAAGAAACGTTGGTGTTATAGGTTAGAATTATTTAAAACATTATATTTAAATACCGTTTTAAGCTCAAATATATATCTTTTTCAATCTAGTAAAATGTCAAAAATGTATTCCATAATACCTTTAACTACATAATATTAGTAAGTCATAACATATTTCCTAAACTTAAGTGTAGTAGGAAATAAGACAAGAGATTGAGCAATACTGTTATATACTTATATGATAAAAGAGGGACGAAAGATACCAAAGAGACAGTCAAACTCATAAATCTAAAACAAACCGACAACGCCATGGCTACAAATGAAAAAGACAAACAGAAAAACAATAGTACACATGACACAACATAGAAAACTAAAGAATAAACAACACGAACCCCACCAAAAACTAGGGGTGATCTCTGGAAGGGTAAGTGATTTTCTTTCACTGATTACTATATCAAACGCGCTACAGCAAGGGTTAAAATAAAGGACCAACCCGTGGTAAAATTAAATGAATTTAAGCCCTCGTGAATTATTTTCATTCTAATAGGACACATTCAGCAATTGTTTTGGATCGAAGCCCTCTATGTGAAAGCCAACGTTTGCTGTTCCCGTATATGAACACACTAGAAATTTTGACGTAATTGACAAAGAAATTTGAATAAGTGACATTTTTAAACTATAGACAATAACAAACTAAGACAGATTTGGTTGAATTTAATTGACTATCTTACTTTCAATTAAGAAGAATTTGACATTATTCAAATACTAACTATCGTTTGTTTATGTTTCCATGTTTTAACGACATCCAGTTTTCCTTTCGTGCATTTTCTCGTAAAATACATTCTTACGTCATCGTTCAATGACGTCATTTACACTTTCTGACGTGTTCTAAATCATTCATGAGAAGCATACGACATGGAATCAGGAGTGGAACAGCCCAAACATGACGTTGCCTTATCAGTTGACATAAGAATATATTCGAATTTTACCATATTTGTTTACTCAAAGCGTTTGAAGAACGTCATATATGAATGAAAATTAAATCCATTTGTTCATATCATGTGGAAAACTGTGTTCATATTCTTTGGAGAGTTTCAAATTGAGTTTCCGTTTTAATTAATATTGGTGTTCGGTAGAAAAGGGTAAAATCACAAAAATACTGAACTAGGGGAAAATCAATTCGGAAATATATTTCTTAAAATGTATTTACTAAGGATACTATGGCTTACACTAATTCTTTAATAATATGATTGTTCGTTATTCCTTGCACATTTCAATTGGAATCGTGCCTTACTTTATCATTACTTTTGGATATTTGTGGACATATTTTGCACCAACAAACACACAAAAGGTCAGAATTTGTGCACATGCAAACATATCTAGCCCTCAATGAAGATTGCATGGCATAATTGGATTTCACAGTTCCGCCGAAACTTCTCTTTCAAGTCCAGTGAAAACAGGACGTCGTAGAAGGCGTCACAGAAGAAATTAGACTAGCGTGACATGAGATACGAGACTATTATAATATTGTTTGTTAAACATCAACCGTAATTTAACATGAAAAGTGTCTTTTCAGCAAAAAAATGGTAAAACAGTGTTCCTTGTTTTGTTTGAGACAAACAGAACATGCTGTTCCAAAAGCTATGTACTTTCATTTTTGAAAATATTTTAATGATTTTGTGATACTCAATAGCCAACATTCAAATATCGAGGTGAATATGACAACAAGGCTTATCCCGCCTTCACACCCGGTCTCGCTTCTTCTCAAGTTTATGCTATTCTCTCGGGGTTTTTATCGTGTTTTTATCTTGCTTTTATCTTGTTTTTATCTTGAAAACTCCGAAGAAAAAAATCATAAATATTCTTGAATATGCATTCACCCAGTAGAATTCTTAAATAAATATGGCATTCAATGTCAAGTCTACATTTATTTAATCAATTTCTTGTTTTTTCTCTTAAACAAATTTAGATTCTGATGTTCGACATATCAAATTACAAGACCGTGAAAGATACAGCAAAATCAGTGCTGTGATTACGGGATTTTTCCCTAAAATACTTCGAATCTTAATACCATCATACTATTCACCTTCGACCGTTTACAGTATGTGTACACAACCCGGACGAAAATGGGACAATTCACATGAGTTACAGATAAACAAATTGAAATCTAGTCTTAGCTATGACTCATTGGATACCTCAATGCTTTACCAGTTGTTTAGAAGATTTCCGTTCGTAGTTAAGGCTCCTACACGAGGATGGGGAAAAGAACCATCCAAATGTGATATTAGAATTGCGGATGATATAGAGCGAATTCGTCTCCTGCGAAATAAGTCCTCTCATCGCTGTGACACTTGCATCGACAAGACAGAATTTGACAATTATTTTTTACAGTTTCGGGAAATAACACAACGAATTGCTGCTGATTATGAACACGAATTAATTGCAATAGCAGAAGATAGTTTAGACCCTAAGATGCAGATTGAGTTAATTAAAGCTCTTCAAAAAATAGAGGATATTGAAGGTATGTTCAGTCATTTCATTCTTATTCATATTTCGCCTTCGGTCTCAAGTAATGAATTAGATTAACTTCTCCATGAGGGTTGAAGCTTACATGTAATATCTCTGTTTAAAGGAACAAACTATAACCACCAGACCATAGCTGGCTAGTGACCTTGACCCTAGTATATAAGCACCTGTTCCATAATAACTTGTCATTATTTTTATAGAGGGTCTGAAGTGAACACTTAACGTTTTAGTTATTTTTATCTAAGATTTAGGGGAAAGTTACTAAAGTTACATTTAACTTGTCTATGATGTACGACAAGTTCTAATGTCATTTTGTTAATTAGAAATAATAATTCCTCAATTGTTTACGATGTATGACAAGTGTTGATGGAAATGAATTTTATCAATTTCTCGTCTACGATGTATGACAATTTATATATTCAATAAGTTTTTGCCTTAGTACGATCTACGGCACATTTGTTACTTAATTCATACTCCTGTTTATTAAACAGGTAGATATTTAAAAGTATTTCTATTCACCTGAAGGTGGTGAGTACAGAATTTACACGTGTTTTATCTGCACAGGTACACATTATGTTATTACAATGGCTGAATTTGATTATACAAATGTATTGCTTTTGCAAGATGTTTAGAATGATGTTTACAATTACAAGGGTGATGGCTATGATTTTCATCACCTCTGGGTTGTTTTAGAAATTAAAGATGATAAATTTAATAGGAAAACAAAAGGTATTTTGAATAAATCCTCTTCTTAAACAGTTATAAAACCGAGTAGTTTTATAAAAGATCATAATGGAATTGCAATTGGAAATAATTGACAAGCAACAGAACCTGTCAAAAGTTAGTTTTAAATTCTAGTGCTATTTGTATAGCTTCAAAATCTACTTGATTTGTGAATATTTCGCAAGATAGTGCTGTTGAGATTTAAGATAGGAATGTATATTGATGCATTGACTCATTATTATCAATGTAGTTAAGAACCTGTATGAATCATGAGGTTTGAGACAGTTTCTCTGCCTTCAATTCAAGCAGAGACTGTTGAGAAACCTTATGCTTTATTCGAATTTTGCCATTAGAGGCTTACTTTAATGAAGATGTTATTCTTAATTTTGATCTGAACTACTGTAATGATACTGTGCATGTACCTCCTTTTGGAGTTTGTGCGATGGCTGATGATAGTCCAGCCGGAGCTGAATTTGATACGTCTTTTGATCCTGCATTAAGGTTTTCAGAAGCCTTTAAGGCTTCTTTTAGTGAGATTAATGGTACATTATCTCATCCTGTTTGTTGAACAGTTTAATCATGATTTTGCTTGGAAAATCCCATTTTTTTTTTAAAAAGGCAGAAAACTGTGTCTTAGTTTTCTTCTGGACTTTTTGTGACTGTTAATAATACTACCATGTCAGTAAATATCAAATCAGGAAAATATCAAATTCATAGAGGAGTAATGCTATCACCCTGAGAACTGTGAGAATCCTAGTGTGTCTAGAATGAATAAAACATCCAAACGGCACTGCATAGACAGGCCCACTCTGTGGTTTCAAAGATGTAGGAAACCCAGAAATACTTGATCATCACCCCTATTGTTGACTTGGCTAATTTTTGTTGTAAGAATGAGCCATTGGATCTTGATAATACAAGGATTTTATTGTAAAATTATATTTGTTTGTTTGACCATGGGTTTCTGGTTAAACGCATAGGACATGCCCAGAAATATCTAGATGATAAAACTTATTTGTATTTCTGATGTGATAGTTGATTTATCACGTTTTTAGTTATGTTTGCATGAAGCAAACTTGGTGATTATACAAAGATTCTAAAGCAAATTCTAGATTCCTTGGAAGAGTTTCCAGGTCTAGCAATTAATTTACTCCCAGCTGTTATGGGAAAGGCAATATCAGTCTTTTAACTGCGGAGGCTCTGTTGGTCAACAGGGCGTATACTAGTAGGCAATTCCCTTCAATGAGAGGGAGAGGTTTCCCAAAAGGGAACAGATAATTTCAAAGAGGTCACATTTCTCAACTGGTTGCTATTTACAGTAGATAACTTAAATATTATGATTTGGAAAATGTAACTAATGATCTATTGATATTAGATTTAATAAGAAATGGTTATAACATTATTTTTAATGATGTACCACAAGGTTCATCATTTTTAAATAAAATACATTTCATCTTTCATAAGGATGAAATAATTTCAGAAGTCCAAAAATTGATAGCTAAGGGAGCTATTTAAGAGGTTGATCGATCATTGGAAAATCAGTTTATTTCTTTATTTTCTTAGTTCCTAAGAAAGATGGTTCTCCAAGGCCTGTTATTTATTTGAAAAATTCAAACAAACTTAGCTTGTGGCTAATCAGCATTTGGAGCAGGACCATTTATCTTTTGTTGAGATGTAATTCTTAGGGATAATTATCTCTCTATACATAGAGAGCTAACATCTATAGATCTCACACATTCATATTTAAGTATCATTTATGATTATATCACAATTTCCTGATTCATGTGGAAAGGACATTGATATGATATTTATGTTCTTTGTTTTGGATTGGCTTCTGCATCAAGAGTTTTTACTAAGGTTTTAAAACCTGTCTATGTACTTTTATGAAATAATGTCACTTGAGGTATATATATGCTATAGTTTATACATTGATGATTCTTTTATTATGGATCAGAATTTAGTTGGTTGTATTGTGAATACAGTCTGTCAGAAGAAGTGGTGCATAGGATTGATAAGCTGTGCTTCGGAATGAATTATGAGAAGTTGGTACTCATTCCTTGGAAGCACAATGTTTTCCTTTGTCTCATCATAATGATACTGAGCTATTTGAGTTGTTTCTTACAGATGAGAAATGGTAAAATGATCTCCCTTGGGAAATTCTTCTTCAATAGAATTGTGTAACTGTATTATAGATGATTTGCATCATATATTGGTCTTGTGGCACATGCTTTTAATGCAGTATCTGTGGGAATTTTGCAGAAACATGGCGAGAAATAATGGTGAAACACTGTATAGTTGTTACAGTGTTTATTATCATCAATAGGTGAATGTTTTAACAATTTGAAATCAGAAATTAAAAATTGATTTATAGACCCATCCAAATAAGTTTTTGGATTGGACCAGATGCCTCATAAGAAGGATTTGTGATCCAAATTTGAAGAAAAATGTTCTGTTGTTAGATGGATATTCTTTAAGAACATGTGCTCATTTCATATAGATTTCAATGAATTGTTGGCTTTATTTTTCTTTTGGAGAGAAATTTTTAGACACATAGAGTTACACAATTAAAAAATACAATTTCAGTAGCTTTTATTATGTAATAGAAGGTATAACCTCCTTGTCACTTATCATGTTTACTTCAAATATTTCATTATTTGGGCTTGGTGTTCAAGAAAAAAACATTTCTTTATATTCCTGGTAAGAAAATTTTGATGTTTATCATATGTCTACAAAATTTACAGATTCAACAAGATTTCAATTGAAAGCAGATGTATTTGTTTTGTTGTTATCACGTTTTCATTTCCAAATCTGTAGATAATTGTTTCGTTGTCTTTTGACCAACAAGCTCCTTTCAGAGATGTTTGTTCTTTTCATGGTCAGAATTAAGACCTTATATTTTCCCAACTTTTTCATTGTTTGGGATAATTATAAAGAAAATTATTAGTGATAAAATTCAAAAGGCTGTTTTGATTATTCCATTTTTGCCGGCGCAGAGTTGGTTTTCTTTGCTAAGACCAATTTTAATTTATTTGCCAGTTAAACTGCTAATTATATTCAGAAATCACTTTAATATAAACAGGAGAATTCAGAATTATTTGTAAAATATATACACTTCATCTTGGAGACCATGCATCTATGGTCAAGCATTATCAATATTTTTTTAAGAGTTTTCATTATTTGGAGTGTTCAAAGAGAACCAATTTCCTAAAAGGATGTTATTGATTAATGATTTTTTTTGTAAAACACAAGCTTTTCATATACAGCATGTTTAATATGAATTTTACTTGTTCTATGTTGAAACAGACTTGATCTTTTAAGAAGTAGATGTTACTAAATTTTTTGTTTACTACATGTATTTGGGAAAGATTGCTTAAACCTGAATCTGTAATTGTAGAGTTAGATACTCTTTCACTGTGGAGATGAATTTAGTGCTATCTATTTTAAGTTCTTTATATTCATTAGAGGATTTAACATTGAAGACTGTGTTGTATACTTGTGTCTTTATTTGCCTTGACTACAGCTGTTAAAGTTCAATCTTTGACTTTCATTCAGAGACATGGCACTTTATTTTTTCATATACATGTATGAGTTTTTGAAAAATACTAGATCTGTTAGTTAGTCTACCTAACGAGGTGACCAAGGATTTTGATAAACCTTAATGTTGTGTTGTTAAGACAATGATTTATCATGTTTTGTGTACAAAATATGTGAGACAATTCATCTAAGTCTTTTCGTAAAGTTTAGATAGTTAGAGAGAGTTCTTATTTTATCCGAGGTTTTTAAAGGTTTACTCATTTAGAGGAACCTCTTCATAAGTGCATTTAGCTTCAGGATGTTCAATTAAAGACATTATGGCAACAGCTAAGTCTTGACATATGGTAAAACTTTCGGAAAGTGAATAATATCAGTACTAAAACACTTTTCTTCAGTTGTAGTTTCTGGATGATCTTTTGATTTCTATGCTTTATTAAGTGTTGGCATTTATATAAAAATTGTTTTTAGTTTGTGTCTACACTTTAAACAAGCTAATTCATTACTTGAGACCGAAGGCGAAATATGAATAAAAATGTTCCTTCATCCAAGCATATCTTGAATGTGCAGGATGAAGGTCATTCTTAGAATATGAGCCTGAGGCTCGAAAGTAATTAATTTCTATCCTAGGGATTATCAGTCAGACCCACCCTTTTCCAACGGTTTTTATATTTGGTCGACACAAACTTGCTTTTAATTATGACAAGTTATTATAGAAAATGTGCTTATATACTAGGGTCAAGGTCACCGGCCAGCTATGGTCTGGTGATTATAGTTTGTTTCTTTAAACAGAGATATTACATGTAAGCTTCACCCCTCATAGAGAAGTTAAGCTAATTCATTACTTTCGAGCCTCAGGCTCATATTCTAAGAAAGACCTTCATCCTGCACATCCAAGATATGCTTGGATGAAGGAACATATTGTTTGCTAGTGTATTAAAAAATGTAAAACAAAAATACTGAACTCCAGGCAAATTGAAAAGGAGAAGTCAACAAAAACTAACAAAATCAAACACTATCAAACACTATCAATTTAAAGAACAAGTGAAACACAACTTCAATGTTCTGAACTTGGTACAGACATTTTCTGAAGGAAATTGGAGGGGGTGTAAGTGCAACGATCGGTAGTGAGATTAAGATAACCTAATCGAAGTAGAAAGTTTAAAGAATTCCGAAAGTGTATGTATTTGTTTTTTGTGTGTTATCCGATTTTTCACACCGAACAGTTAGATATAAACGGACACAAAAATGATTAGTGCAAAAAACTCATCATTAAAACAAGGATGGAAATTTTGTATTTGCGCCAGAAGCGCGTCCCGTATACAAAATACTCATCAGTGAGGCTCGAATCAATTAAAATTAAAAGGTCAATTAAAGTACGAAGTTGAAGAGCATTGAGGACTGAATATTGCAAAAAATGTTGCCATATACAGCTTAAGTAATTCATTCCTGAGGTAGAAAAGCCTTGGTATTTAATCTTTCAAAGTTTTGTCAACATTTAATTTATAATTATGACCATATCAATATTCATCCATGTAAACACAGAAGTGCTGACTACTGGGGTGGTGATACCCTCGGGAAATTAAAAAAACTCCGCAGTAGTGGCATTGATCCAGTGGTAGTAAATACACTCATCATATATATAGAGAGATACCAGGATTGAATTTTGTATTTGCGCCATACGCGCATTTCGTGTACAAAAGACTTAACAGTGACGCTCGAATCATAAATAGTTAAGAGGCAAAACTAAATACGAAGTTAATGAGCAAAGAGGAACAAATAGTCCGAAAAATAAAACCGTTTAAACAGGAAAATTAAAACCTACGGTCTAATCTATATAAAAAACGAGACACGAGAAAAAACTGATGAACCATATCAACAAGCTTCAACCACTTAACATTAGGTTCTTGACTTGCGTGCTTGAATGTCAAGGCTTGGAGTTTATTTTCGTCCCTTTTGTATCCTTCGCCTCTCTCTTTACCTTATTGTAATCATTTCCTCCTTATATTCTTTGCGAAGGTTTATCAACGTCCATTGCATTGTCTTAGATAATAAAATTGAGAATGGAAATGGGGAATGTGTCAAAGAGACAACAACCCGACCAAGTTAAAAAAAACAACAGCAGAATGTCACCAACAGGTCTTTAATGTAGCGAGAAATTTTCGCACCCGGAGGCGTCCTTCAGCTGGCCCCTAAACAAATATATACTAGTTCAGTGATAATGAACGCCATACAAATTTCCAAAGTGTACACAAGAAACTAAAATTAAAATAATACAAGACAAACAAAGGCCAGAGGCTCCGTACTTGGGACAGACGCAAACATGTTTGTGAGATCTCAACCCTCCCCCTATGCCTCTAACCAATGTAGTAAAGTAAACAATACGTACATTAAAATTCCGTTCAAGAGAAATCCGAGTCTGATGTCAGAAGAAAAAAACCAAAATGACAATAATACATAAATAACAAGAGACTACTAGCAGTTAACTGACATGCCAGCTCCAGACTTCAATTAAACTGACTGAAAGATTATGATTTCATCATATGAACATCAGGCACATTCCTTCCCGTTAGGGATTTAGTATCATACCATCATAACATATATGAGAAGAACATAACCCGTGTCATGCCAACAGCCTAGATCTACAGTTTTAAGAGCTATATTACCAAAAGTCCTTAAAAACGGCCAATCCCATTTAAGGCCAACTTTTTCTGGAGAAAAAAGATGCCAAAATTACAGTCCAGATTATTTTTACTAGGGAACGAAAAAATCCTCTCCTTTTTCGTCAAGTTATATATTGTTTTTTGTCTTGTGAAACTGAAATAGGTACCATGTTTTTTTCAACCAAAGATACCAAACATAACATAAGTGTCCTTGCAAACAATTTAATTTACCATGTCGGCTAAATGCTCCAGAACATATCTTCACATTTTTAATCAGCAAATACTTGAAACTATCTGCTCTAAGGAAGGTATGCATCAGAAGTGGATATAAACAATTCCAAAGGGCTTCCAGAAAACTTGTATTGCTTATTCGTATCTTAAATACTAGTACTGTATGAATTTATAACAACTTTGTTTCACATGATGAAATGGCAAACGTATATTGTTAAATCATACTCTATGATAAACAACACTTATTCACAAACACACAACTCTCTGAAACTGACATGCTGGATTCTTGATTTTATATTGGATACATATTTGTTAAGTTTGGATAAACGTGTTATCAACAGACAATCAGAATTCATATTGTCTGCAGCTGATAAAAACACACAAAAGTCGAATAAGTAATTCAAATTTTTAGTCCCAGTTAATAAATGCAATTTTTATATACTAGATGTCCTTTATTAAAAAAAAAACTTTGGTCATTGTTGCTTTGAAAAAAAATATGTTGCGCTTTAAACGGTAAACATGGTAAAGGTTCAATAATCAGATAATATGGGACCATTTATCAAGTTTACATTATTATAATAAGGCTACTTAGTCATGTAATTATATTTTACATCTATAAACTAAATCTTTAAGGCTAGAGGGTTTATTAAATATTTGTTTTGTGGTTCTTAGAAAGAAATAAAAGGATTGTGCATAAATAAGATAACAATGTTCTAAATAGGTGACACCATGTACAATAACCTTATTCACATAACGTGATGAAACATGATTAACACGTTAACCCAAATTTCCTTTTTGTTGTTTACTCCACGGTTTATTTGCCATATTGGTAACAATTAGAGTTTTTTTTGTATTTTTTAAGAGCAATCAAGAAAGTGTCCAGTGAAAATTTATTATGGAAATGACTTTAAGAAGACTATAAAGGATATAAGGCAGAAGACCCAGACAGGAAATGACATAGTTGGTAAATACAATTCTTAAATATCTATTATTTGTGTAAGTTTTATACCTATATATTATGTTTCTGAATCTTACATCAGCAGATGTATTGGTCATTTATCAATTACTACTCATTTCATTTTTTAAGTATATACATGATGTAGGTTGTTTATAAAACAAAATTACTAAAAAATGCCTAAATGTTTTGCTAAATACAGCTGAGGTAATCTATTCCTGAGATAGAAATGACTTAGTATTTCAAATATTCAAAGTATTGTTAACAGTTAATCTATAATTATGAACATATCAAAAATAACTCAAGTCAACACAGAAGTTCTGACTACTGGGTTGGTGATACCCTCGGGAAATAAATCTCCACCAGCAGTGGCATCGACTCAGTGGTTGTAAATAAACTCATCATAGATACATGTAACAGGATTGAAATTTTATATTAACACCAAACACGTGTTTCGTCTACAAAAGACTCACCAGTGACGCTTGAGTAACAAAATATTAAAAAGGCCAAAAAAAATACGAAGTTAAAGAGCATTGAGGACAGAACATGCCTAAAGGTTTTGCCAAATACAGCTAAGTGACTCAAAATAAGGACAAGTAATTAGGTGCTTTTAATTCCAACAGGATTATTTTTGTTAACTATCTGTCAAACATGAAATTCACATTTTAGGACCAAAAAGGACTTTCATAGTAATAGAACTACATAATATAGATGACACTGAAACAAAAGTACAAATGCTAAACAGTTCAAAAGAGAAAATAAATGAAGGGGAAGTTAAAACAAGATTCATTAGGGCTTTTGTTGGAAGCTTAGTTTTATACGCATACATGACTACAGAAATGTTTACCACAGACGAAAAGCTTCACACTGAGTTAGCATCCTTTATGACAAAGATTATCATTAATGCAAAATTTGAGATACCTCCTACTCAATGGATAGATGCTGTAATTTTTCCTATCGAAGGTATGTTAACTTCTATTGAAAAAAGGGAGACAATAAAAGCCTTAATTGAAAACCATATATTGTATTCATATTACTTAAAATGCGCCATCGATTCCAGGTTTATTCAATGTACATGTATAACGAAATTTTAATGTGGTGTATCAGACTCATCAGTAACACTCGATGCAAATCATGTCAAGGTCTAACATAACTAAAATGGCATGAAAATACAGTTTATAAAAAAATCAACATTTTTTTAGTTGAACAAGTGAGGCACATCGGCTTTTGCCATTATGGAAGACAAATCACAAAAATACCGAATTCAAAACGAAAATATCCCTTATCAAACGGCAAAATCAGAAGCTCAAAGACATCAAACGAGTGGATAAAAATTGACATATTTCTGATTTGGAACAGGCGTTTTTTTACAAAGAAAATTGTGGATAAAATCTGGTTTTAAAGCTAGCTAAACTTCTCACTTATTGACAGTCGCATAAAATTTTATTATATTGACAACGATGTGTGAATGAAACAAACAGACATAATAATAGGTTAAAATGTCGAAATAGGGTACAACAGTCAACATTTTGTAATAATCTTAATCACTATAAAAACAAAACAAATGCGTAAAAGAGAACCACACAACGGCATTAAGACAAAGCACATAAGCAAAAATGAAAGTAAAAATACAAAAATTTACCGCAGCACAATAATACAATAATGGGATGTATAAGTACCGAGCCCGTCAAATTGATTTTTGTATTTACATTTAGTCATAAATCGTTCATTGGATGTTCAATTGTTTGTGCCTTTTGAGAGAGATAAGCCATTTCAATTGCTTTATTATGTGTATTTCTATGTTGTGAAGTTACACTATTGTTTCAGGGTGACGTTTAGTACCTATTAAAATATTGTAACCCACTGCGCTTTTTTGCACGTGTCCTAATTCAGGAACCTGATGTTCAATAGTTGTCGTTTGTTGATGTGGTTTATTTTATCGTTTCCCTTTGTTTTTTAAAATATATTAGACCTTTTTTACCGTTTATATTGGTTAACACTGGTATTTTTTTGGGCCCTTAATAGGTTGGTGTTCGGTTAAAACCAAGGCTCCATGGTGAAAACCGTACTTTGACCTATAATGGTTTACTTCTACAAATTTTGACTAGGATAGATAGTTGTCTTTGGCATTCATACCACATCTTCTAATATCTATCAGAAAAAAAATACACTAAACAGTATAAAATATTCAAAAAGACAAATACAAGAATACTTAAAACACGTCATTATGATAATAAACAACGTTAGTACCCAAAATCTTTTTTTCAAGACCACAGTTTATTATAAGTTAATTTGATACGGAATATTTAAAAACAAAGTTTTGGTGAACTCTTAAAAAAAAGGCAAGAAGTTCTTTGATATACCCCTGGTTCATTAACTTCTTCTCAGGCACTGGTGACATTTTACAAATTCGGCAAGCTCTGGAATACCGAATAAGTTTAGAAATGTATATCCTATATGTAGGTGAAGTTGTTATATTGCTTCTTTAGTTGTAGGAATCTATAATATCGAAATCAAAATCGTCTCTTTTAATATAGATAACTTAAAGAGGCATCACTTCAACCAAAATAATTAACATTATTTTTATACCATTTGTTTTGCAAACTATCTAATCCGACACTCAACACGAATGAAAGAGATGTTGATTAATATTTATCCACATAATTGCGTCTCAAGCTGCTTTTGAAAGTTTTAAACCAAAATGTAAAGGTATACACCAAAATAAAAATAAAACATTATTGTGTTTAAGCCTTATATTAAAGATTGTTCTCAAGAGTATAAACCTACATCTAAATGTATATAATGAAAACAGGAGTGATTAGAGTAAGAAATTCAAATAAGGTTAAATTGATACTAAATCTGTTATAACTGGATATGAGATGGCTTTTTATATCAACTTTATATATGTTGTTAAAAACTAAAAAGGGTCTACTAACCAGATAAATTACATGTTGTTCCAAAACAAATTGAGTTAATCTAAATTCAGTTTAATATTTTGTTCATGCATCCTTTTTAGTTAACAAATATACGCTGATTTTAAAATATAATGTGCTATATTTAAGTCGCTTGTAGCTTCGTGAATTTAGTCACAGAACTATGCAGAGAAAACACGTACTATCAGAACTTTATATAAAAAAACTGTTAAATCACATACTGTGATAAAGACATTTAACTGGTTTTTAGTGTGTCATCTTAAAATCATTTCAGTCGCAAAGTTTACCCCGGTTTGATCGCATTTTTTAAGACAACAATGAAAGTCATGTTAAATCACATACTGTGATAAAGACATGTAACTGGTTTTTAGTGTGTCATCTTAAAATCATTTCAGTCGCAAAGTTTACCCCTGTTTGATCGCATTTTTTAAGACAACAATGAAAGTCATGTTACTACCATATTTGGGCAAGTTTTTGTTTATTGTTTTCCATTGAAAGGAGTCTACTGCATCCATACAGTCATTTCAAATAGAATAAAATCATACTGTACGTTGTAAATGCCAACTACGTATACTCTCTGGAAGTTTTAATAAACAAGTTGTTTTGACGTACTGAAGATGAAATAAAATACGTAAAACAATTTTTATCCAACAAAATCATAGGTTTGAACGTTGGTTTTAATTTAGATATGTTTATATATTTTTATTGAGCTTAACAATAATTGTCGAAATCCGGTAATTGTGTGAAAAATTTTGCAACTCATATTTTCGGTATACCATCTTTATGGCAAGTTTTCATTTCTTTGGCAATCGTCGCCAATGGTTTAGGAACATCAGTTTTTCGACCTGCTTGACTGCCATGGACCATTGCCAAATAAGTTTATCACAAGATGTAACAAAATTAATCTTAATATTAATTAAATACCAAAGAGAAAACATCAAACTTGCGGCAAAGATGCAATACCACAAACATAAGATGCATAAATTAAAATTAGTACACCATAACTTGATTTCGACAATTAATGTCTCTTCATTGATATTAGGTTTAAGACGGTATTTGGAAGGTCATATTATTTACCTCAATTTACGATAGACTCTTGAATTTTAAAGAGTCGAGATAGGAGGCAAAATATATTAAAAGTCCAAACGAAAAGAAAATAAATACACTATTCGTTCATCCTATCTCTTATTAGAATTCAAAATCTATCCTTTTTTTAAGATGTGGACCGAAGATAAAATTATGCGTGAAGCCAAGGAACACTTCTTTATTGAACTGAAGAGGTCGACTTTAAATAGGAAATGAAATTCGGTCCGTGAATATGATTCCGTAACATTTGACCGTATAAAAAGTTCAATCGCCACTCGAAACCGTATTGGAATCTAAACCTTACAGTTTTACGAGACTCGATGCGTAGTATTCGGAATGAATGGATAAACAATTGTCACTGTCATGATACAAACTGTGAGTTTTTTCAAAAATACAAGTCTTCAAAACGAGAATTTCGTAAGGCTTTGAGAAAAGCATTTGACGGATATGAAAGTAATTTAGCAAAACCTGTCGAAAGTAACCTTGATATCGATCAGAAAACGGTTTGGACAATCATAAATAATCCAAAAAAGAAATCAAGCGCTTGTACTGCGTTAGTAAAAGATGGTGTGACTTATACCGATCCTAAAAAGATCAACGATATCTGGCTATCTCATTTCCAAAACGTATTTTCTCCGTCGACATATACCGACCCGAAGCGTGAAACTGAAATTACCGAAAAAGTGTCATCTATTCGCAAAATTGTCAACCGAGATCAGAAGAACATTACATTTAAATTATCAGATGTCAATGAAATTTGTTCAAAACTAAGGAACAACAAAGCGTGTGGCCACGACGGCTTGTTTTATGAGCACATACGGCATGGCGGTAAATTACTTATAAAACACTTACATCACCTCTTCAACTTGTGTATCAAATGTGCATATATTCCGAACGACTGGAGAAAGAGTATGATAATACTTCTTTATAAAGGTGGAAACAAGCCAAAAACAGATACAAACTCATACAGAGGCATCTCGTTAGTGCCGAGTGTCACAAAGATCTTCGAGAAGATTGTCGACTTGCTACTTACCTTATTGCGTACTGACTTCCCGAATGTCCAACAGGTAGCTTACCAAAAACTCTTGTCTAGTTTAAACGCTTCATTCAATCTTAATGAAGTAACTGTTCATCATATAAAAAAGAACGGAACAGTTATAGTTGTTTTATTAGACAGCACTAAAGCATTTGACACAGTACCTCCTGATGGATTACGTATTAAACTCTTTGAATATGGTGCGACCGGAAAATTATGGCTACTATTAGATAACATGTACACAGATTTATCAAGTGCTATTCTGTCTGGTGGAAAACTTTCGAAATGGTTTAAACTAAACCGTGGTGTGCGCCAAGGTAGTCCGTTGTCTGCAAAGTTATATCTGATCTTTATTAACGATTTGATTAATGAACTTGAATCTAGCAACAAAGGAGCATTCTTATATGACATTAATAGTAGTTCTCCCGTCCAGGCAGATGACATTTCTCTCATTGCCACAAATCACGAATCCGTTCAGAAAATGGTATCAATATGTGAACAATACAGCGAATCATGGAGCTTCTCCTTTTCACCCACGAAAAGCAAACTGCTTCAATTCGGCAAAAAACTAACAGGTCCAGATATATTCGTATACAACGAACCTATTCTATCAGTTAAAAGTGCAACACATGTTGGCATTTCACTAGACACTTCAATGAAAACAATGGATCGTACACTGAAAGCGTGTCGAACATTAAGAGCAACCACTGCGTCTGTGATTCGCTCTGGTATTCATCCTGCTGTTTCAACCCTATAGTATGTGCAAAGATTATTCGCCAAGTATGCTACCCAAAAGCTCTTTACGGATGCGAGATCTGGGGCAAGCTGTCTAAAACAGAAACACTTATGTTAGAACGAACGCATCACTATGTTTGCAAGTTCATTCAAGGATTACCTAGACGGACAAGAACTGATATGTGCCTTTCTCTCATTGGTTGGTTAAACCTAGACAGTTTTATTAATGAACGAAAGTTACTGTTCTTCGGACGAATTTGTAATTTACCACAAAGAGCGATTTCATTTCGTATTCTCGTACGTAAACTTTTTGAACTCAAGTACTTCAATCTAGAGTACACTAACTGTGCATCGGATTTTTCAAAGGACTGTGTGGATATACTCTACAAATACCATTTATCAGACTATTTAACCAAGTTTATGGATAGCGGACATTTTCCGTCCCAGCGTATATGGAAGCGAATAGTTCACAGATCTATTTTTGAATATGAACTTAACGAATGGCAACAACATATAAATATAGATAGTGACTTTAACATTTTCAAGAAGATACATAAAGTATTTCAGCCTCATCCTGCATGGACAGTTGCATTAGATTTTCCGTATTTGCGTAAACAGGCAAATTACATAGTATCCCTGTGTTGTTTGGTCCACAATACAAACAGTGATAGTATTTTATGTGATAAATGTGGTAAACTTTACACCGACCCGTGTATTCACGCAATTTCGTCATGTGACTATTTATCCGACATTCGGGATGAATTCTGGTGCGAGCTTCTATGCTTAAATCCAATAACTTTCAGTGCCTTTCTTGGATCCTTAGATGATGAAGATTTCTGTTATATTTTGCTCTCATGCGAAACCGAATTTGAACTAGACTGTGAGCAGAAAAAACGTTTTCAATTTTTATGCGTCAAATATGTTTACAGATTTTGCAAAACATTTTCTCATTCCTAATTGACAATATGAATTAAGTTCAAAGTTTCGTTGTGGTTTTTTTTTTTTTTTTCCCTTCGCAATCCGAATTAACAATGTGAATTAAGTTGAAAGTACTTTCAGTTATTACTATTACTATTTTTTATTTTTCATTTATTTATTTATTTTTTTTTCGATTCAAATTTGTATATATTGTGTAATGCTATTATATTGAATTGATATAACTATCTCTCCTGAGGGAGGCGAATGAAGATATATATACAAACTACCGCAAGACGTTACTACTAGGGAACGCCACAAGCCACAAACCATTCCTATAAACAGGAGATGCGGTGAAAGCGCTAACAGAAATAATTTTTGATTTATAATGTGATTTTTGTATTTTTTTAATTTTAATCAATATTATCTGTACCAAGGACTTTTTATTTATCAATATATATATATACTAAAGAAATATTGACACCGAATGTTTGTGGCACAACATCGTAGCCACAAGTTAACACATTTTTTTTTCTGTGACGTATTAAATTTATATTCAGATCCATTTTGTTACATCTTGTGATCAATTTTATTTAGCAATCGTCAATGGCAGTCAGCAGGGTTAAAGAACATCAGTTGTTCGACCTGTTAGTCAAATGCGTTTTGTTTAAATATACTTTTTCACTTTTTTGGTCTTTTGGAAAATGTTGTTTGTGCTGTTTTAAGACCCTTCTACAACGAAATTTGTTTGACATGCACACGTATAAAAATTGCGGTTTTTATCCAACGCAGTCATAGGTTTGAACGTAGTTTTCAATTTAGACTCGTTTATATTTTTTGTTTGGGCATGTATTATATTTTCCCTCCGGTTTATATGATCCGTTCATCCTAAATTGTCTCTTAAAATTCAAGAGTCAATCTTAAATTGAGAGTAAATTATATGGCCTTCCAAATACCGTTTCGATCCCTAACATCACTGAAGAGACATATATTGTCGAAATCTAGATCTGGTGTACTAAAGAAATATTGACACCGAATGTTTGTGGCACAACATCGTAGCCACAGGTTAACACATTTTTTTTTTCTGTGGCGTATTAAATTTATATTCAGATCCATTTTGTTACATCTTGTGATCAATTTTATTTGGCAATCGTCAATGGCAGTCAGCAGGGTTAAAGAACATCAGTTGTTCGACCTGTTAGTCAAATGCGTTTTCTTTAAATATACTTTTTCACTTTTTTGGTCTTTTGGAAAAATGTTGTTTGTGCTGTTTTTAGAACCTTCTACAACGAAATTTGTTTGACATGCACACGTATAAAAATTGCGGTTTTTATCCAACGCAATCATAGGTTTGAACGTAGTTTTCAATTTAGACTCGTTTATATTTTTTGTTTGGGCATGTATCATATTTTCCCTCCGGTTTATATGATCCGTTCATCCTAAATTGTCTCTAAAAATTCAAGAGTCAATCTTAAATTGAGAGTAAATTATATGGCCTTCCAAATACCGTTTCGATCCCTAACATCACTGAAGAGACATATATTGTCGAAATCTAGATCTGGTGTACTAAAGAAATATTGACACCGAATGTTTGTGGCACAACATCGTAGCCACAAGTTAATACATTTTTTTTTCTGTGACGTATTAAATTTATATTCAGATCCATTTTGTTACATCTTGTGATCAATTTTATTTGGCAATCGTCAATGGCAGTCAGCAGGGTTAAAGAACATCAGTTGTTCGACCTGTTAGTCAAATGCGTTTTGTTTAAATATACTTTTTCACTATTTTGGTCTTTTGGAAAATGTTGTTTGTGCTGTTTTTAGACCCTTCTACAACGAAATTTGTTTGACATGCACACGTATAAAAATTGCGGTTTTTATCCAACGCAATCATAGGTTTGAACGTAGTTTTCAATTTAGACTCGTATATATATATATATATACATAAGTACGTCTGAGTCAGTGACAACCCTACAACAGATGTAAGCAAATTTACAGATCTAACATTGTTGGGTTGATGTTTAGACGAGTTGTATATATATATTCATGCCTTATATATCATGTACTGTAGTACGCCGCTAGATTAAAACTGACGTAGAAAGGTAACATATGCCCACCGAAAGCTCTTTTTTTGAGAGCCCAGGTGGTCGTGTGGTCTAGCGGGACGGCTGCATGCAGGCGATTTGGTGTCACGATATCACAGTAGCATGGGTTCAAATCCCGGCGAGGGAAGAACCAAAAATTTGCGAAAGCAACTTTACAGATCTAACATTGTTGGGTTGATGTTTAGACGAGTTGTATATATATGACTCTTAAAATTCAAGAGTTAATCTAAAAATGAGAGTACTTTCTCTAAAAATGAGGGTGCTTTTTAAATGGCCTTCCAAATACCGTTTCGATCCCTAACATCACTGAAGAGACATTTATTGTCGAAATCCGGATATGGTGTACTAAAGAAATATTGACACCGAATGTTTGTGGCACAACATCCTGTCCACAAGTTAACAATTTTTTTTTCTGTGACGTATTAAATTTATAATAAGATCCATTTTGTTACAACCTGTGATCAATTTTATTTGGCAATCGCCAATGGCAGTCAGCAGGGTTAAAGAACATCAGTTGTTCGACCTGTTAGTCAAATGCGTTTTGTTTAAATATACTTTTTCACTCTTTTGGTCTTTTGGAAAATGTTGTTTGTGCTGTTTTTAGACCCTTCTACAACGAAATTTGTTTGACATGCACACGTATAAAAATTGCGGTTTTTATCCAACGCAGTCATAGGTTTGAACGTAGTTTTCAATTTAGACTCGTTTATATTTTTTGTTTGGGCATGTATCATATTTTCCCTCCGGTTTATATGATCCGTTCATCCTATATATTGACTCTTAAAATTCAAGAGTTAATCTAAAAATGAGAGTACTTTCTCTAAAAATGAGGGTGCTTTTTAAATGGCCTTCCAAATACCGTTTCGATCCCTAACATCACTGAAGAGACATTTATTGTCGAAATCCGGATATGGTGTACTAAAGAAATATTGACACCGAATGTTTGTGGCACAACATCCTGTCCACAAGTTAACAATTTTTTTTTTCTGTGACGTATTAAATTGATAATAAGATCCATTTTGTTACAACCTGTGATCAATTTTATTTGGCAATCGCCAATGGCAGTCAGCAGGGTTAAAGAACATCAGTTGTTCGACCTGTTAGTCAAATGCGTTTTGTTTAAATATACTTTTTCACTCTTTTGGTCTTTTGGAAAATGTTGTTTGTGCTGTTTTTAGACCCTTCTACAACGAAATTTGTTTGACATGCACACGTATAAAAATTGCGGTTTTTATCCAACGCAGTCATAGGTTTGAACGTAGTTTTCAATTTAGACTCGTTTATATTTTTTGTTTGGGCATGTATCATATTTTCCCTCCGGTTTATATGATCCGTTCATCCTATATATTGACTCTTAAAATTCAAGAGTTAATCTAAAAATGAGAGTACTTTCTCTAAAAATGAGGGTGCTTTTTAAATGGCCTTCCAAATACCGTTTCGATCCCTAACATCACTGAAGAGACATTTATTGTCGAAATCCGGATATGGTGTACTAAAGAAATATTGACACCGAATGTTTGTGGCACAACATCCTGTCCACAAGTTCACAATTTTTTTTTTCTGTGACGTATTAAATTTATAATAAGATCCATTTTGTTACAACCTGTGATCAATTTTATTTGGCAATCGCCAATGGCAGTCAGCAGGGTTAAAGAACATCAGTTGTTCGACCTGTTAGTCAAATGCGTTTTGTTTAAATATACTTTTTCACTATTTTGGTCTTTTGGAAAATGTTGTTTGTGCTGTTTTTAGACCCTTCTACAACGAAATTTGTTTGACATGCACACGTATAAAAATTGCGGTTTTTATCCAACGCAATCATAGGTTTGAACGTAGTTTTCAATTTAGACTCGTATATATATATATATATACATAAGTACGTCTGAGTCAGTGACAACCCTACAACAGATGTTAGCAAATTTACAGATCTAACATTGTTGGGTTGATGTTTAGACGAGTTGTATATATATATTCATGCCTTATATATCATGTACTGTAGTACGCCGCTAGATTAAAACTGACGTAGAAAGGTAACATATGCCCACCGAAAGCTCTTTTTTTGAGAGCCCAGGTGGTCGTGTGGTCTAGCGGGACGGCTGCATGCAGGCGATTTGGTGTCACGATATCACAGTAGCATGGGTTCAAATCCCGGCGAGGGAAGAACCAAAAATTTGCGAAAGCAAATTTACAGATCTAACATTGTTGGGTTGATGTTTAGACGAGTTGTATATATATGACTCTTAAAATTCAAGAGTTAATCTAAAAATGAGAGTACTTTCTCTAAAAATGAGGGTGCTTTTTAAATGGCCTTCCAAATACCGTTTCGATCCCTAACATCACTGAAGAGACATTTATTGTCGAAATCCGGATATGGTGTACTAAAGAAATATTGACACCGAATGTTTGTGGCACAACATCCTGTCCACAAGTTAACAATTTTTTTTTCTGTGACGTATTAAATTTATAATAAGATCCATTTTGTTACAACCTGTGATCAATTTTATTTGGCAATCGCCAATGGCAGTCAGCAGGGTTAAAGAACATCAGTTGTTCGACCTGTTAGTCAAATGCGTTTTGTTTAAATATACTTTTTCACTCTTTTGGTCTTTTGGAAAATGTTGTTTGTGCTGTTTTTAGACCCTTCTACAACGAAATTTGTTTGACATGCACACGTATAAAAATTGCGGTTTTTATCCAACGCAGTCATAGGTTTGAACGTAGTTTTCAATTTAGACTCGTTTATATTTTTTGTTTGGGCATGTATCATATTTTCCCTCCGGTTTATATGATCCGTTCATCCTATATATTGACTCTTAAAATTCAAGAGTTAATCTAAAAATGAGAGTACTTTCTCTAAAAATGAGGGTGCTTTTTAAATGGCCTTCCAAATACCGTTTCGATCCCTAACATCACTGAAGAGACATTTATTGTCGAAATCCGGATATGGTGTACTAAAGAAATATTGACACCGAATGTTTGTGGCACAACATCCTGTCCACAAGTTAACAATTTTTTTTTTCTGTGACGTATTAAATTGATAATAAGATCCATTTTGTTACAACCTGTGATCAATTTTATTTGGCAATCGCCAATGGCAGTCAGCAGGGTTAAAGAACATCAGTTGTTCGACCTGTTAGTCAAATGCGTTTTGTTTAAATATACTTTTTCACTCTTTTGGTCTTTTGGAAAATGTTGTTTGTGCTGTTTTTAGACCCTTCTACAACGAAATTTGTTTGACATGCACACGTATAAAAATTGCGGTTTTTATCCAACGCAGTCATAGGTTTGAACGTAGTTTTCAATTTAGACTCGTTTATATTTTTTGTTTGGGCATGTATCATATTTTCCCTCCGGTTTATATGATCCGTTCATCCTATATATTGACTCTTAAAATTCAAGAGTTAATCTAAAAATGAGAGTACTTTCTCTAAAAATGAGGGTGCTTTTTAAATGGCCTTCCAAATACCGTTTCGATCCCTAACATCACTGAAGAGACATTTATTGTCGAAATCCGGATATGGTGTACTAAAGAAATATTGACACCGAATGTTTGTGGCACAACATCCTGTCCACAAGTTCACAATTTTTTTTCTTCTGTGACGTATTAAATTTATAATAAGATCCATTTTGTTACAACCTGTGATCAATTTTATTTGGCAATCGCCAATGGCAGTCAGCAGGGTTAAAGAACATCAGTTGTTCGACCTGTTAGTCAAATGCATTTTGTTTAAATATACTTTTTCACTCTTTTGGTCTTTTGGAAAATGTTGTTTGTGCTGTTTTTAGACCCTTCTACAACGAAATTTGTTTGACATGCACACGTATAAAAATTGCGGTTTTTATCCAACGCAGTCATAGGTTTGAACGTAGTTTTCAATTTAGACTCGTTTATATTTTTTGTTTGGGCATGTATCATATTTTCCCTCCGGTTTATATGATCCGTTCATCCTATATATTGACTCTTAAAATTCAAGAGTTAATCTAAAAATGAGAGTACTTTCTCTAAAAATGAGGGTGCTTTTTAAATGGCCTTCCAAATACCGTTTCGATCCCTAACATCACTGAAGAGACATTTATTGTCGAAATCCGGATATGGTGTACTAAAGAAATATTGACACCGAATGTTTGTGGCACAACATCCTGTCCACAAGTTAACAAATTTTTTTTTTTCTGTGACGTATTAAATTTATAATAAGATCCATTTTGTTACAACCTGTGATCAATTTTATTTGGCAATCGCCAATGGCAGTCAGCAGGGTTAAAGAACATCAGTTGTTCGACCTGTTAGTCAAATGCGTTTTGTTTAAATATACTTTTTCACTCTTTTGGTCTTTTGGAAAATGTTGTTTGTGCTGTTTTTAGACCCTTCTACAACGAAATTTGTTTGACATGCACACGTATAAAAATTGCGGTTTTTATCCAACGCAGTCATAGGTTTGAACGTAGTTTTCAATTTAGACTCGTTTATATTTTTTGTTTGGGCATGTATCATATTTTCCCTCCGGTTTATATGATCCGTTCATCCTATATATTGACTCTTAAAATTCAAGAGTTAATCTAAAAATGAGAGTACTTTCTCTATAAATGAGGGTGCTTTTTAAATGGCCTTCCAAATACCGTTTCGATCCCTAACATCACTGAAGAGACATTTATTGTCGAAATCCGGATATGGTGTACTAAAGAAATATTGACACCGAATGTTTGTGGCACAACATCCTGTCCACAAGTTCACAATTTTTTTTTTCTGTGACGTATTAAATTTATAATAAGATCCATTTTGTTACAACCTGTGATCAATTTTATTTGGCAATCGCCAATGGCAGTCAGCAGGGTTAAAGAACATCAGTTGTTCGACCTGTTAGTCAAATGCGTTTTGTTTAAATATACTTTTTCACTCTTTTGGTCTTTTGGAAAATGTTGTTTGTGCTGTTTTTAGACCCTTCTACAACGAAATTTGTTTGACATGCACACGTATAAAAATTGCGGTTTTTATCCAACGCAGTCATAGGTTTGAACGTAGTTTTCAATTTAGACTCGTTTATATTTTTTGTTTGGGCATGTATCATATTTTCCCTCCGGTTTATATGATCCGTTCATCCTATATATTGACTCTTAAAATTCAAGAGTTAATCTAAAAATGAGAGTACTGTCTCTAAAAATGAGGGTGCTTTTTAAATGGCCTTCCAAATACCGTTTCGATCCCTAACATCACTGAAGAGACATTTATTGTCGAAATCCGGATATGGTGTACTAAAGAAATATTGACACCAAATGTTTGTGGCACAACATCCTGTCCACAAGTTAACAATTTTTTTTCTTTCTGTGACGTATTAAATTTATAATAAGATCCATTTTGTTACAACCTGTGATCAATTGTATTTGGCAATCGCCAATGGCAGTCAGCAGGGTTAAAGAACATCAGTTGTTCGACCTGTTAGTCAAATGCGTTTTGTTTAAATATACTTTTTCACTCTTTTGGTCTTTTGGAAAATGTTGTTTGTGCTGTTTTTAGACCCTTCTACAACGAAATTTGTTTGACATGCACACGTATAAAAAATGCGGTTTTTATCCAACGCAGTCATAGGTTTGAACGTAGTTTTCAATTTAGACTCGTTTATATTTTTTGTTTGGGCATGTATCATATTTTCCCTCCGGTTTATATGATCCGTTCATCCTATATATTGACTCTTAAAATTCAAGAGTTAATCTAAAAATGAGAGTACTTTCTCTAAAAATGAGGGTGCTTTTTAAATGGCCTTCCAAATACCGTTTCGATCCCTAACATCACTGAAGAGACATTTATTGTCGAAATCCGGATATGGTGTACTAAAGAAATATTGACACCGAATGTTTGTGGCACAACATCCTGTCCACAAGTTCACAATTTTTTTTTTCTGTGACGTATTAAATTTATAATAAGATCCATTTTGTTACAACCTGTGATCAATTTTATTTGGCAATCGCCAATGGCAGTCAGCAGGGTTAAAGAACATCAGTTGTTCGACCTGTTAGTCAAATGCGTTTTGTTTAAATATACTTTTTCACTCTTTTGGTCTTTTGGAAAATGTTGTTTGTGCTGTTTTTAGACCCTTCTACAACGAAATTTGTTTGACATGCACACGTATAAAAATTGCGGTTTTTATCCAACGCAGTCATAGGTTTGAACGTAGTTTTCAATTTAGACTCGTTTATATTTTTTGTTTGGGCATGTATCATATTTTCCCTCCGGTTTATATGATCCGTTCATCCTATATATTGACTCTTAAAATTCAAGAGTTAATCTTAAAATGAGAGTACTTTCTCTAAAAATGAGGGTGCTTTTTAAATGGCCTTCCAAATACCGTTTCGATCCCTAACATCACTGAAGAGACATTTATTGTCGAAATCCGGATATGGTGTACTAAAGAAATATTGACACCGAATGTTTGTGGCACAACATCCTGTCCACAAGTTAACAAATTTTTTTTTTTCTGTGACGTATTAAATTTATAATAAGATCCATTTTGTTACAACCTGTGATCAATTTTATTTGGCAATCGCCAATGGCAGTCAGCAGGGTTAAAGAACATCAGTTGTTCGACCTGTTAGTCAAATGCGTTTTGTTTAAATATACTTTTTCACTCTTTTGGTCTTTTGGAAAATGTTGTTTGTGCTGTTTTTAGACCCTTCTACAACGAAATTTGTTTGACATGCACACGTATAAAAATTGCGGTTTTTATCCAACGCAGTCATAGGTTTGAACGTAGTTTTCAATTTAGACTCGTTTATATTTTTTGTTTGGGCATGTATCATATTTTCCCTCCGGTTTATATGATCCGTTCATCCTATATATTGACTCTTAAAATTCAAGAGTTAATCTAAAAATGAGAGTACTTTCTCTAAAAATGAGGGTGCTTTTTAAATGGCCTTCCAAATACCGTTTCGATCCCTAACATCACTGAAGAGACATTTATTGTCGAAATCCGGATATGGTGTACTAAAGAAATATTGACACCGAATGTTTGTGGCACAACATCCTGTCCACAAGTTAACAATTTTTTTTCTTTCTGTGACTTATTAAATTTATAATAAGATCCATTTTGTTACAACCTGTGATCAATTTTATTTGGCAATCGCCAATGGCAGTCAGCAGGGTTAAAGAACATCAGTTGTTCGACCTGTTAGTCAAATGCGTTTTGTTTAAATATACTTTTTCACTCTTTTGGTCTTTTGGAAAATGTTGTTTGTGCTGTTTTTAGACCCTTCTACAACGAAATTTGTTTGACATGCACACGTATAAAAATTGCGGTTTTTATCCAACGCAGTCATAGGTTTGAACGTAGTTTTCAATTTAGACTCGTTTATATTTTTTGTTTGGGCATGTATCATATTTTCCCTCCGGTTTATATGATCCGTTCATCCTATATATTGACTCTTAAAATTCAAGAGTTAATCTAAAAATGAGAGTACTTTCTCTAAAAATGAGGGTGCTTTTTAAATGGCCTTCCAAATACCGTTTCGATCCCTAACATCACTGAAGAGACATTTATTGTCGAAATCCGGATATGGTGTACTAAAGAAATATTGACACCGAATGTTTGTGGCACAACATCCTGTCCACAAGTTAACAATTTTTTTTCTTTCTGTGACGTATTAAATTTATAATAAGATCCATTTTGTTACAACCTGTGATCAATTTTATTTGGCAATCGCCAATGGCAGTCAGCAGGGTTAAAGAACATCAGTTGTTCGACCTGTTAGTCAAATGCGTTTTGTTTAAATATACTTTTTCACTCTTTTGGTCTTTTGGAAAATGTTGTTTGTGCTGTTTTTAGACCCTTCTACAACGAAATTTGTTTGACATGCACACGTATAAAAATTGCGGTTTTTATCCAACGCAGTCATAGGTTTGAACGTAGTTTTCAATTTAGACTCGTTAATATTTTTTGTTTGGGCATGTATCATATTTTCCCTCCGGTTTATATGATCCGTTCATCCTATATATTGACTCTTAAAATTCAAGAGTTAATCTAAAAATGAGAGTACTTTCTCTAAAAATGAGGGTGCTTTTTAAATGGCCTTCCAAATACCGTTTCGATCCCTAACATCACTGAAGAGACATTTATTGTCGAAATCCGGATATGGTGTACTAAAGAAATATTGACACCGAATGTTTGTGGCACAACATCCTGTCCACAAGCTAACAATTTTTTTTTTTCTGTGACGTATTAAATTTATAATAAGATCCATTTTGTTACAACCTGTGATCAATTTTATTTGGCAATCGCCAATGGCAGTCAGCAGGGTTAAAGAACATCAGTTGTTCGACCTGTTAGTCAAATGCGTTTTGTTTAAATATACTTTTTCACTCTTTTGGTCTTTTGGAAAATGTTGTTTGTGCTGTTTTTAGACCCTTCTACAACGAAATTTGTTTGACATGCACACGTATAAAAATTGCGGTTTTTATCCAACGCAGTCATAGGTTTGAACGTAGTTTTCAATTTAGACTCGTTTATATATATATATATATATATATATATATATATCGTATGTTTGTGGCATAATATCGTTGCCACAAGTTATAAAAATAATATCTGTTTAGTATTTACTTTAATGTGACCGTATCTTACATTAATGTGTAGGTCCTTTACTATAGATAATTGAGCTGATATGTAACAATAACATCTCCATGCCTTATATATCATGTACTGTAGTACGACGCTAGATCAAAACTGACGAGGAAAGGTAACACACGGCCACCGAGAACTTTATTATTGTGAAGCCCAGGTGGTCGTGTGGTCTAGCGGGACGGCTGCAGTGTAGGCGATTTGGTGTCACGATATCGCAGTAGCAAATTTACAGGTCTAACATTGTTGGGTTGATGTTTAGACGAGTTGTATATACATAATGTACACAACCATGTATCACCATCACTGCTGGTGATCCGATGGATAAATCTGTTGTAGAGTTGTCACTGACTCAGACGTACTTATACATATAATTATTTTCTGTGATTGTATCTCACATTAATTTGTAGGATCCTTTATTATAGATAATGTAGCTGATCTGTAAAAATAACATATTCATGCCTTATATATCATGTACTTTAGTACGCCGCTAGATTAAATCTGATGTGGAAAGGTAACACATGGCCAACGTAAGCTTCATTTTCATGAAGCCCAGGTGGTCGTGTTGTCTAGCGGGACGGCTACTTGCAGGCAATTTGGTGTCACGATATCGCAGTAGCATGGGTTCGAATCCCGGCAAGGGAAGAACAAAAAATTTTGGAAAGCAAATTTACAGGTCTAACATTGTTGGGTTGATGTTTAGACGAGTTTTATTTAAACAACTCGTCTAAACATCAACCCAACAATGTTAGATCTGTAAATTTGCTTTCGCAAATTTTATATATATACATGATATAAGTATATCTGAACCAGTGAAAACTCTACGACATATTTAATCAATCAGATCTTGGATTATGTTTAATAGGAAATACGGAATTAACATTGGATTCATCCACAGCCAAGTCTCTAAAGTTACAGTTCAATGTAGATAGTGATGTTTTTGAAACAGATGCTAGACTTGAATCTGAAATAAGGGCAAGTTTGCAGCGAACTATCAAAAACCTGAATGGGAATGGATTTATTGATGACGTGACAGCTACAGTAAATGTTATGCAATCTGGTATGTTTTTGATATAAATACTATTATTTTAACCAGACCAGCAGAGACAGTATTTCGTTAAATATGAGGCCTCCGTGGTCTACTGGTCTAAGAGGTTACTACTGAAATCACAAGCCAGTCAAAACTGAAGTTATAAGTTCGAACCATGCTCGTGCAGGTGCACTCGACCCTAAATCCTAATAAACTAGGATTGTCACTTTTTCAGGGGCTAAATCTTTTTTTAATATTTAGAACATTTACTCTGAACACTACACACATGAATACATGCTACCGTATAGCGGGTTATTTTCGCGGGTGTAAAATTTCGCGATTTTCATTGAATAAGGTATATGAAAAATTTGAGCGGTTATTATTTTGGCGGATTCAACATTTTTAACATTAACTTTGCATGTACACTTTTAAATTGGCGGAATTTATTTTTGCAATTTTGTTCTATCCGCGAAAATAAGCGAAAATTTACACCCCGCGAAAATAACCCGCTATACGGTATCTCACGAGTAAAATAAGTATGGGTCAACAATTTAAGTAAAATACATACTTGTCGTCATGAATAATGTTATTCTTCTTGATAACAACGAGGAAAGAAAACGGAAAAAGAAATACATTATTTACATGTATGTATAATTCATGATATCTTGATTGCAATTGAATACAGCCTCAAAATGTTTTAAACTTATTTATAAAACTATAAAAGTATCGTTCATATTTTTTGAAGACGATACACATGATACAGATGGAAAATTAGATATGGAAACAAATCAGCTGATTCCAGCCGACAAAATTGTTGAAATTGAAAAAGAAGGAACAGTTGTCTCGAAGACATTTGACAAAGGTAATTTATATAACATTTCAATGTTTCCTTTTATTTCATTACATGTTGTCTTGTTAATTTCTGTTAAGAAACCATCTGAAGCCCGTATCTACCAGCGATATTTTCTCTCTGCTTTGAAAATAAATTGAAAGTATTGTGCTGTTTTCTAGTCTTTGATGGTCTCTTTGACTTACAAAAAATGTATTTCCGTTCTGATTTGTATATGATGAAAACAAATTTGAAACACGGAGGCCATGTATAAACCTTTTTGATAGTAGTAGGTATGACTTTTGATTCGGCATTAACCATGGACAACTGTTCAACTAATTAGGCACCTGAATATATATTGTGTGTTTAACTGTTGAATAGTATAATAGTATAAACTGTCTGTAGTTTTGATTAAAACCTTGTTTGTACAGGTATTCATATTCAACATTTCTTTCTTTCAAGTAGATTCAATCCACCATTTTCTACAAAAGAAAATGTCTGTACCAAGTCAGGAATATGACAGTTGTTATCCATTTCTTTGAAGTATTTGAGCCTTTGATTTTGGCATTTGATAAGTACTTTTGTGATTAAATCTTTCCTTCCTTACTTTTAATGAATTAAAATGCCAATGCATATCTATTCTGAGGCTTTGTTCACAATTTAGTAAGTAAGATGTGTACAATTGTAAGGAACAATAAAATAAATGCAGATAATACATATTAATTGATGTTTTTGGTATATGTTGATGCGGTTTGCACCGAGATTTGAACCAATTGTAGTTTACCGATGTTCAATTGCAGTTTATTAACTTCATATATATAAATATATGCAATGCTATGATTGTTGCGATAGGGGTAGGCATATTTGCTTTACATGTATCAACTACCTACATGTATCAAGGTCAATATCACACAATAAGGAACACGATGCAACCGGTATATCAAAAGATAAGGCGACTTTCTGTGTCTCTACATCAATGACCACATGTGTTATGTTTTATGTTTCTTGTGAGTTCAGACACGGATATTCCACGTTTGTCATAGAAATGAAGTTAAACGTTTGTTTTAATATCAATAAAATGTTGATGATAAAAATAACAACTCTTAAAATGAATAGAAACGCAAAAATATGACCTTAAGAACTATGGAGCGAGTACAGTTTTAACTACGAGATGAGCGAATTTTCTTCATTAAAAACAAGGTCAGTTCGCTCGACAAAAAAAAACATTCATCGGAAACAACTGTGAGTTCGATGGAAAAACTTATAATCAAATCGAGATGTCAAAACATTAACGGTATCAATTTCACTGCATCAAATGCGCATTTCGACTGTGAAATTGCCCGCGCAAAATACAAATTTCAGAGAGGAAGCAACTTCAAATCCCTAATTCAAAGTAGATCTGAATGATAACCTAGAGTTAGCAAAGCACTTATCGTTATTTTGTTTTACAAATTTCTCAAATAAAATAATATTATATTAAGTTTGTAACTCAAACCGTTTGTTGTAGGCGAGTGTAATATTTGATAAAGACGTCTAGTTAAGGACTTGAATGCACCCCCTAAAACACGGCTAATTTCTTTTTTTAAATGAAAGAATATTGGTTTAACTTTGATTTTTGCCCGGTCGTCACAAAATCGTATGGTGCAGTTTTTGTAAAATTAACGTTTATTTCAGAAATAAATTGAAAATTATAAAATTACATATTTTTCAAGCAAAAGAAATTAGCAGTATCTCTTCTTTTGAACAGAATAATTAAGTGAATTCGATTCCTAAAATAATAATAAAAAAAAAAAAAAATATTTACAACTGTAAGTCCGAATGCTTTTGTATTTTTTTCTAAATATTTGACATTTTGTACGAAAATTTTCATAATCCTGACCTTTTCGGATCTACAATTAATTTTGTATTAAATGCTTTTGCTCTCTATCCGTTTTAGAACACATCAAATTACTCATCAATTATCGTTTTTTTTCATTCAAGATCAAGACTTTATCTCAACATTTCTTAAAATCACGAATTTCTGTAATTTTATGATGTTGGGTAAAATCACTATAGTTTCCGGAATCCCTTATCTATGTCGTTATCGTTTTTTACTGAATATATTAGTCGATTTCCGTGTACTTAATAGTGCTATTAGAGTACGATAAATCATATTTCAACGGTTCTTTTTCTATCTTTAACTTCAGTGTAGCTTAAATAGATATAAAAACGTCCGAAATTAAGATCAAATCAAAGTAAAACATAGTTCACATGTATTTACTACATAGAAACTATGTATTTAACACTTAAATGAAGATACAGTTGTATTGCCGCAGTGGGAAAACGAAAAGATGAAGTTTACAGAAGACTGACCGATGAATATGAAAAAATGAAAACATCCCAGTTGAAAATACATAATATCATAAGAGTTGCTATAAATATTTCAAAAGTGAATGTTGTCTGTACAAAGACTTTGTACTACATGTAACAATTCTACCGACCAGTCTCTTCTCATATAGCAACGAGTCCAGTAGATTTACAACTCATTCTGATTTTTCTGTTTGTATATTTTGCAAATGTATAATGCCTATAAGCAAGTTACACAACTTCATAAGGTATCTTCTGAGAAGCAAACTCAAGCTGTATTGAGTTTTACTACATATATCTCCTACAATGATCAGCTTTACAAAATAACTCATGATAATTTTACTATTAAATCTTTATACCATCGAGCTTGCATCTCTAAATATTTGCTACAAAATTTGAAATCAGAAAGTAAAGAGTTATTTAATTCTGAGCATTAAACAGCTTTTACTAACATTTCGACGATTAAATATGACGTGCCTGTACATAAGGAAGTATTCTGGTTAACAACTATACTGATTACTTGATCAGTTAACCGGGCTTAATTTCTGCTCGAGGATCGTCGCCGAGAAAACTACACAACATATTATCAGCTTCAACAAAAACTAAAACGAAACTGGTTGCAAGCACCTTATGCAGCTACTAGTATTTTACAGAAGCAGATATAGGGTAAAGTTGTAATTCAATCAGATGAATATCCATGATCTAAAAAACCTTTCACTGGATTATTCAGTTGAAATTATGCCACCTGCTTTAAAAATATTGCTGTATCGTCTTTGGATGATGGCGCATCTGCGGCAGTCAATAAAGCGTACAATATTCCTATTGACAAAGTTCTTAGCTGTATGGCTTTAGTAGAATGTATATTATCTGTAAATATTTTTTTTTACTCTTTTTCATTTATGTTTATCATTACAAATGCACCGTATTTATGGACACACCTTTGATAACTATTAACAAGTTTGACTGATCAGGAGATTAGAAAAATTGAAAATGGGGCATACATTCTACATGGCATTATTTTCTTCTGAGGTCAAATTTTATCCAAGACAATGTCGACCTAACAACAGAAACAATAAGTTCTCCGTATGACTTTTGGTTGGCTAAAAGGCAACACCGGTCCGGTATGATGTCATCCAACTTTCTACAAGATTTGATCTATGCACGCATTAGTATATGTATAGGGGGAGGGTAAAGATTTCAAAAAACATGATTAACCCCGCCGCAATTTAGTGCCTAGTCAGAAGCCAGTCTGGTCTTTCTTAGTTTTTTATGATTTTTTATTTTAACTTCTTGAGTATATTTCGAAGCTTAGTATGACGTTCATTATCATTTCTAACTAGTTCATTTTTGTTTAGGGGCCAGTTAAAGAACGCCTCCGGGTTTAGGAGTTTCTTGCTGCATTGATGACCCATTTGGTGGTCTTCGGTCGTTGCCTGCTTTTTGAACGGGTTGGTGTCTCTTTGACAAATCCCTCATGTCCATTCCCAATTTTTAATTCAATCTGTATATAGTAGATCTTGTGTCCGCTTTGAGCAAAACCTCTGCTGTACTGATATATGCACATGCCAAGGAAGCTGTCTTTGTATGGATATGTTGACCGATAAGATTGATGAGATTACAAGTTAAAATGAAGCTATAATATCCCGATATCGCAATATTCCGACACCTAAATGGTCGAACATCCCATTGGTCCGACGTTTTGATCATTTAGGTTATACGCTAACGGGGTTTTAACATAACAAAGCCAAATAAAACGTTCAATATTAGGATAACCTTGTCTTCCCTTTTGAAGCGGTGAACCAAGATATAAAAAAGTAATACTTAGTGCCAAAGAAACCGAACGTCATCACTAGCGCAATTTAAAAAAAGTACAAACTACTTTGTCAAGTGTTGTTTGATTAATTAGATATCTCAATATTCATGTCGGCCGACTAAAGTAAAATCAAACACAGTTTGACGTAAAACGAGTGATCAAATTTTCCTTGTGATGTTTATATTAAAATTGTCAATTTGTTGATATAAATATACTAGTAGCACTTTACTCATTTTAGTAATGTTAGTTAGTACTCTTATCATATCTGATTCAGTGATGTAAATGAAATTGCGGTATGATCCAGACTCAACATATTGCACTACAATAATAAAAAACATCTGCCCTATCTTTGTCTCATCTTGAAGCAGTTGGTCAGCTTTCAAACTAACAGGAGACCATACGCTTCCTCGATTTTAGTGTACAGCTCATCATGGAACTTTTCTAAACAATTAAAAATACGTCATATGTTATATTTTCCCCTTGCTTCAAATATTTTATTTCGGAATATTTATATCAAATTCAAATATATGTTTGTAAATACGTGTAATCAGATGATAAAGAGGTATTATAAGATTTAGATAATGCAAGGGCGACTATAGATACAATTGTGTGCCTTAATGATCGATTTTCAAAGCCTCTAAGAGAAAACGTTACGTAACATGTGTTACCGTTAAAATCAACTAAAATTAATTAATGCTATGATAAAAATATATTTTCCCAACATTAATACAGCATTTCTATCAAATTGTTTCGTTTTTGCATTTGTTTTGACTCGCTTTTTCCACTTGAAGTATCCGATAATTGAAATTGCACCCATGACCTTTGACCTCGATTTAAAAAAAAAAATGCACCATAATTTCTTTTGACGACCGGGATATTTAGAAAGTACACATTCTTAGCTTTCCAGCGATATATAATTTAGCCATGTGTTAGGTAGGTGCATTAAAAATATAAATTTGGCTCTCATATCACTCGCCTATTGTTATGAAAACGGGAAATATGATGGCTAAATCATCGCAACTAAATAAGTCCTTAACGGCCATCAATGGTGCAACTTTTTGGGAAGCTGAACATGCACTGTTGACGTTGTGAGTAACATCATGTGTTAAAATGCTGTGTGTATTTTTGACATGGAACTCTTGATCAGACTATGACATTTTTACTCTTGACCTTGCACATTGGGTGTGTCAACATGATACAGTGTGCTCCTTGATATATTAACTTGACCTCTAATTATAATTTTCAATTGACCTTGCTTATGAATATGTGGCATGTAGATGTATTGTCATAAGATTAGGATGATGGGGCTAGTGGTACGAGAAACTTCATGTGAGCTTGACCTTTGCCTTCATTGTACAAATTGTATATTTTGTTTGAATTAATTGGAGAATTGTCTGATTGGCACTCATCCCACATCTTCCTTATATCTTTGTCAGGAGTCTCTGGTTTTGTTAGTCTTGTATGTTTTTAATTGTAAATAGATATAGGAAGATGTGGTGTGAGTGCCAATGAGACAACTCTCCATCCAAATAACAATTTAAAAATTAAACCATTATAGGTTAAAGTACGGCCTTCAACACGGAGCCTTGGCTCACACCGAACAACAAGCTATAAAGGGCCCCAAAATTACTAGTGTAAAACCATTCAAACGGGAAAACCAACGGTCTAATCTATATAAACAAAACGAGAAACGAGAAACACGTATATATTACACATGTAAGTTCATTTTTATGTTTTGGAGTTTGAACAGCCATTGTTGGCCTTCAACTGCCTTCGACAGCTTTCTGCTATTTTCACATGTTACTGTCTCTTTTACACATTCCACATTTCCATCCTCAATTTTAAGAATGGTTGGTTCAAATGAAAACTCAATCCTTTAATTTCTGTAAAAGTAAAGAGAAAACATTTACTGCTTCAGTTTCACCATGGGCTGCCAGTTGTGATAGATAAGGCAAAATGTTTGAATTATTTTACCTTTCATTTCATTTCATGGACATATAGATATGGATAGTCTGTTTTTACATCTTAAAAATTCACACAGAAGGTATACGCATATCAATAAACTAAACTCATTGCAAAGAACCTTTAAAGTTCACTTAGTCAGAGAGCTCAAGCTAGTGAAACACTGTGTTATGCTGGTCACGTGTAACTTGAAATATAACTGTTACCAAACTGCACCGAGGTCCTGAAAAAAAATGCAAGTTAATTCGTTAAGAAGGAGAATTCAATGGAAGTAAATAAGCTGATTACTGAATAAATGTAGAATACATCAATTTGCCACATATGCCCCTGCTTGTGAAAAAAAATTTGAGTAAACTGCCACATATAGATGCAGGATTCACGTGATTTTGACCATTTGTGAAGATAAGCATTGTGTATAAGTTTCAAAACATTTGGTTGAGGCAAACTAAACGAAAACAACATATTTAGCATTTTTTCTATCTTAAGGCTCCGTGTTGACATTTGTATCATTGGTACTCCTACCACATCTTCTTACATCTAATAACTCATAAACAGTGACGCCACCCAATATCGAACTTGATAGATCTGTGGTACGGGGTAATACGCATTGCATATAAGGTTTATAACACTAATTTGTGAGAACGCAAACGAAAAAGTCAGCATTTTCTATGTGTTTAACTCATGAACGGTAAAATCGACGATACCAAATTTAAAATTTGATTTTGTGTTGTGTGGTAATAAGCATTGTCCAGGTTAGGGGGATGGTGGGGATCCCGCCTTATTCGATATGTATGTGCCTGTCGCAAGTCAGGAGCCTGTAATTCAGTGGTTGTCGTTTGTTTATGTGTGACACAAATTAACCCACATATTAGAAAGTATAATTTTTTGTATGTAGTTTCAAACAGGTGAGGCAGTCACAATGCAAATCAAATGCATCCGTGTTACTATTTAGGACTTGTTTGATTTCCTTTCAGGGTAAACATAATAGGACAATATAGTATGCAAGAAGCCTGTCATTCCGTGGTTGTCGTTTGTTTATGTGTTTATATTTGTTTGTCGTTCCTTTTTGTACAGAAAAAAGGCCGTTAGTTTTCTCGTTTGAATTGTTTTAGACTGTCATGTCGGTGCCTTTTACAGCTGACTATACGGTATGGGCTTTGCTCATTGTTGAAAGCCGTATGGTGATCTATAGTTGTTAATGTTTGTGTCATTTTGGTCTCTTGTGGAGAGTTCTCATTGGCACTCATGCCACACTTTCTTTTTTATATTGTGTATAAGTTTTGAAGAATTTGGTTCATCAAACTAAAGTTAGGAGAATGGAACCCAGTTTTTTGGGACGTTCAGGACAGACGTACTAGGGTAACACTTTATTCCCCTCCACTATGGCGCCAACACAGAACTGTCATTAATGCACACACAATTTTATTATCTTAATTTTGATTTCTTTATTTTGGGCTGAATTATTATATGAATGCCCTTCACAAGAAGTATCAAATTTCACAAATTTTATTGTACTAATACATTTTTGTAATATTGTATAGCTTATTTTTCAACTAAATAAAGCTTACAAACATAAATTGATCATCACTTTCTTTTTATATGTCTTTTAGCATTCTGTTTGAACAAAACGATTTGTTACATATACTTCACATATATTTATATCAAATATATATGATATACAAAGCCAATAAAATAAAATTCAGTTAAACTTGAAAATAAATGTGCAATCAAATATATATGCCAGTCATCAACTGGTCAAGTGGCTAAATAAACATATCGTTGGCTTATTGAACGACATGTCCTAATTGGGTGGTTTTAAAACAATTAAAAACATTAACAGAAATAAGGGATGAGGAAATTAAAGGAAAACAGAACGACTGAATTAAATAAAAGGATGTTCGATATACTGAATTGAACCAAGGTTTAGAACCAGAGTGTCCGGAAAGAACCTTATTGCATTCGGAATTCTCGTGACTTTTTATACCTTCAACGTATTTTCCAAATCATTTATTTATTTAGTATATTAATATATATATTTTATTCGATTTATTTTAGAAAAATTTTGGTGTGGGGGGTCTCCTTATTTCATATATCTTGCTATGAAAAACATTTTCCTAGGAAATAACTAAACAAATATATAGTTATAAGTAAATGAAATTAGTGTTTATGCTGTTACAACAAATTATTCACTAAAAGAGAAGCCTTCTATGTCCCTCTCTGGAATGCGGCGTAAATTTAATTTTTACGTAAGGACTTATTGAAACCTCCCTGGAGACAGTAAACTTTTATATAGATTGTGCATTCTGCTAAAATGCTATAATTACTCATTTCTTATAACATTTCTATCATAAATGAGTGAAAGTAAAGTTACACCATGGTTTTTATTTATTGCCCTTACAAGTTGAAATTTTGAGGAAATGAGAGGTATAAATTGACCAAAAGGGACCTTATAAAGACAAAGAAATCAATTAGTGGTATGTATCCTCCTAAAATCATCTCATGTATCATACTCATCTGTAGGCAGATGAGATAAATATTTGATCATTTATTGGTCAACACTATATTCTATCTTGATTCGGCTTGATTTGGATTTGTCGAAGAAATTTTGCTCAAATCGCTGTAGATGTCGTCTTTCATTATACTAGATTTTTCTCAAACTATTGAACTGATTATGAAAAAACTTGACATAAATTTTTGAAATTACCAGTATTACAAAGTAAAAAATCACATTCAGTTTATTAAACAATAATGTTTTCTTTAGGGGAGGGTTGAAATATCACAATACATGTTTATCCCGCCGCATTTTTGCACCTGTCCAAAATCAGGAGCTTCTGGCCTTTGTTACCAAGTTTTGTATGTTTCTTAAATTTTATTAGTTCTTTTATATGTTTTGGAGTTAAGTGTGAAGTCCATTTTCACTGAACTTTCTTTTCGTAATGTGCATCGTCTATTTTGAGCTCTGAATTAATTATTGTAGAAGGATTATTTCCTGTGAATATGTGACCTTTTGTTATCTAACATGTTTTCTATTGAAATATGCACATTTTATTGCTATGTTTATGTTTAGTAATATTTTTAACAGTAATTTCATAAAATATAATGAAAAAAAAATGTTTTATATATATTTCCGTATAATAAAGAGTGTCTAAAAAGATTTGTACATTCTTAAATCTAATCAAAGTTTGCTTATCACTGGATTGTGTCTTGCAAGTTGTTAAGTACAAAAGTAATTATTGGAATAAAAGATAAAAGAAAAAAATAAACAACAACCGTATAAAAATATAAATCTTTCAAAATTTCTTTTTCGTGCATGAATTAATTTATTGTTTTGAACAGTCACGAAAATGACCTTTATTGCCTTTTTCCTGTTAACATGGTTATGTCAACATTTATTGGGGCAGTTGTTATAGAAATTAAACGCTAGTTAAATATCACAAGTAAAGCTTTTATAAACTGGTCACCTGTAATTACATTTACCTGTTTAAATAACACATTTTTGTTTCGGGAAGATTTAAAAACAGAACGAAAAGCAACTCTTGTCGAGGTTTTCTCTTCTTTCTTAGCGAGTACGTCACATCCGGTTGTATACGAAAATAGGTCGAAAAAAATCCCTTGAATTTGATAGTTTCAGGTACAAACATGTTATTAATCCTACATGTTATTGCAGTAAAACATTTCTGTGTCATAAACATATGTCTTGGGTATTTCAAAGCACCATTATTTCTTTAATTTGGGATTTCTATAAATAACGAAAACTTTTTGTGAAGTTGGAAGCATCCCTTTGTATATTAGGGAATATCCATGTCACAGATGATATCGAATATGTCCTATATGTCGTAAAGTCAATGCCGTTCCATGTCCACGAGTGTGATCTACCGAATGAGAGTACTTACCAGGTTTGTAATAACATATGTCATATGCCATATAACCTTTATCACTTCACTGGATGAATCAAAATATGCTTAAGGGTGTTTATGAAATTGACAATTTTGTAGAATGTTGAAAGCCCTCAAAGGGGATTTTCGTTGAACAAAAGGTTAAAAATTGTTTTTAAAACTTTGAAGAAAAATTACATAATTAATTTTGAATGATAAGATTTGTCCTATCTCGATAGTTAAATTGTCAATTTAACTACTATGGATTCATTATTATTCGTTGGATACCAATTTTCGTGGATTTCGTTGGTACAGGTAATTATAAACCACGAAATTAAATGTTCAACGAATGACAAATTTTCTATAGGCTTGTATGCAGACATCAGCAAAACCACGAAATTAAATATCCACGAACATATAGATTTTCCCTTATCCACGAAAATTGGTACCCACGAAAATAAATGAATCCACAGTATCTCGATTGGATAAATCCAATAATCAACTGCTATCAATGTAAGGATCTATATATATATATATATCAAAAGGGATACAACTATTCTTCTGATTAGTGTTGAAGTATATTAAGGTAATACCTCCTGCTTGGCGCAATCTCATTAAAAAGATCACAACTGGTCAGAGGGTATTACATTCTTATCATATTCTCCCTCACTACGTTCGTCCGAATATAAAGTAATTAATATTCTATGGCCTTAACAAAGAACAAACGACATAATGTATGTGTGCTAATCGCTATAATCTTTAATTCTATATAATACATCAGTTTATGTATCAAATACAAACATAATAACAATAATATCATAATTCCAATTACAAATTCACAATTAATCATCCGTGAATAAACGTGTCTTCTTACTGGCTATAGCGAGAGTCGATGGTCAGAAAGGTGACCGCACGGGTTTAAAGTGAGGACAAATGCACTGTGTCTAAACCACACCGGCAAAATTTGCTCGGACTCGATGCTATCTAACATCCGGCACAATGACGGAACACTAATAGACAAAAGAAAGGTAGGTTTCTCCTTATTTTTTATTCTTTTTATGATATCGAAGAATATATATACATATACAACTATTTTCTATTGGGAGATGCAATATTTTCTACAACCGTTCTCTACTAACGGAGAAATAAGTCAAAATGCATGTCAAAATGACGAATTGAGTGAAACTTGCCTCGAAATTGTTTAATTTCTCGTTAAATTGTTCACATTGTACGGAAAGAAAGGTACGGGAAGATAGATATTGACACGGAGATTGCAAATTAAGTTATTATGACCATCTCATAAATTGTATCTCTGTGTATGGAACAAAGAAAAGGATCATGTCAAATTAAAATAAACCGGTTTCGTCAATGTTGTTACTACACAATCACCCGGTTTCGTCTATATATATCACCCGGTTTGGTTTGTTTTTTAACAAACAATTTATGAAAAGCAACTTTGGCACGGATCTGAACATTGTATTTCTAGAATTTAAATATATATTTATTGTAAGGTAAACTTGGCGTGTTAAAATCTATTTTAAACAGGCACTTTTGGACATAGTTAATTATGATAATACACATTTTCCTAATGAAAGGCGTATCCCTTATTTCCCTTAACTTCAAACTAATTTTAAATGGAATATAGATACTCAATAGCAAACGCTGGTACCTAATTATTTTGTAACATTAATATATTTTCTTTGTTTATAATAGTAGTATGTAAAGATGAAAAATAAAAGTATGTGTTTTGATTGTGCCATAATTTTAATTTACTATACTAAATTATATACACTATGCATTCAATCATTGACGAACAGTCCCAAACCGACTATAGTCTATACTGTTCTGCACAAGTTTATCATGCATGTAGTCCTGCCAGATTTTTTCGGGTACTATATATACTGTGTTCCTTGCGCACTAAAGCAAGTGTTCACACTTAAGCATCCATAACATAGCAATGAGATTTGTAACTTTCTCCCCGTTTCTGGTAAGCACATTTATTTTTCACATTATTTTACAGTTCAAATTCATTTTTTTACAGTTCAAATTCATCTTTTTTACAGTTCGAATTCAATTGAAACTTCAAGATAACTTTCGAAAACAATATCTGACAGTTTTGTATTTTCAATGTGAATAAAATTTGGTTTGCAAAACATGACCGTCATTTATATCTAGGTCTTATTTAGAAGAAGTGACGGTAACCACTTATCCCATACACATTGACAATGAGACAACTTTCTTTTAGACACAAAAATGATGTTGAATTAATCAAGTTTAGGTCACCGTATGCCTTAAACAATGAGAAAAACACACAAACCGCATGAAAGCAAGCTATAACAGGGCCCTAAATTATAAATGTAAAACAAGAAAACTACCTGCCTATTTTATGTTCAAAACACATATGGTATAAAGCAACCAAAGAAAACCATGGAATTACAAGCCTGTGACTCGGGAAATGGACTAAGTCAAAGTGTTGTCGCTGACAAAAACAGTACAACAAAAGTACAAATAATAAAAAATGATGAATAAACCTTAACTCGTCCTATGACAGAGCCTTTATAGTAAATTCGCGATTTGTGCCAAAACTTGTATCATAGTTAAAATTATCCATTAAATATGATAAATATACATCTATTCGCACTTTACTATGAAATCCACTACCACTGAACTAGTATACATATTTATTAAGGGGCCAGATGCGGAGTTTCTCGCTTCATTAAAGACCCATCGTGGCCTTCGGCTGTTATCTGCTCTATGGTCGGGTTGTTGTCGCTTGGAATTTGTATGAACTTTTCATGTTTAAATGCCCCCTCCCCTTTTTGTTTTTGTTTTACCAAAAAAAATTCAATCCCTCTAAACCAAAATTTTAAACATCACCAAAAAGTAAACAGAAGTTTATAGTATTTATATAACTAAGAAGTGTATAAAGTTTGATGCAGTTATAATACTTCGTTTTTGAGATATGGCGCGACATGTTAAAAAAAAAACCACATTCCTGTTTCACTTACATGTTCTGTAACTCAAAAAGATTCAATTTGATTTTCACTAAAAGGTTTACAGATCATGTTAAATTTTAAGAAAATAAGATAAGCTGTCCTGAAGTTACGGTGCGACATATTTATGGTGGACAGACGGATAGATAGACGGACGGACGGACGGACGGACAGAATGACTGATAGATGGAGGAACGGACGGATGGAAAGACGGACGGTTAGACGGGTGTATACAATAATACGGCCTGTCAAAATTGGGACGGGCGTAAAAAAACGCAAAGAAATGGAGAAAAAAAATCGTAATTAAAGGTAAATAATTTTTATTAGGATATCGGCCAAGTCGATTTATTTGTATATTTGTCTGCCTTATCATTTTCCTATATAACTTTTATATATATTTGAAGAAAAAAAATGTACAGAAATCGATAAAAAGAACTTGATATTCGGCATTTATTATGAGAACCATAATCCAACTGGCATAATCCGATTTCCCGGATGTCCCTGTTTTCTCATTTCTTACAATATTTTAATTCGGTATACACGTTATAAGATAAGTGGCGAATCTAAATGACGTATATGTTGCACGCCCCGACCCCACCTTTGGTTGCCAAAACTTTATTGATTCCTGTATTTAAAGATTTTGTAAAGCAAAAAATAATCAAAATATTGTTCGACTCGTTACGCTCGGCGGTATGTAAAAGTTTTTCGAAATACGCTCACTTTGAAATAAACTGAATCCGTCTATCCGTATATATTGTCAAAATATATTGACCAACATCAGTGTACGGTCATCATAACACAATGGCGACAGTGCAGATTCGTTATTTTTTTAATAATGTTAACAAAATAATTATTATTGAATTGTATCGATGACCTGAGACTATTATACTAATTTGTACTATAGTGATAAATAAATTTTATTTTAATGCATGGTAGTTGTAACCCTACATTCATTTCATTTTGCACGATTATGCATGCATATACATTTGTCTTATTGTCAACGTTTATCCTTAGGAAGATTTATTTTAATCGATGGTAGAAAAGATTACATACATGGAATGATTAGATAACTTATAAAGGTGTCCATTCTTTTTTGCGAAATTCACATATCAATTGTGTGTTTCGATTTTTAAGACCGTAAACTTTAATTTCAAGTTTAAAAATGTTCAACATATTTTCCCATCACTCATATAAAAAAACATATTTAGAGAGCTTTAATCTCAATATGCTGTTAAAAATTTCGGAATGCAAAGTAAAATTAAAATATTTGTGTCGGCTATAAGAGTATGAATTTGCTTATTATTTATATGAATCTGAGACTCATATAAATAATAAGCCGCTGTCCGGTGAACGAACTTGTTTTCGAACGACCCACAAAACTCCTTTTGAACGCTGAAGTTAAATAATCAATTCTAATGTAATGCGATTATGATTTTTTTTATTTGACCAAACCGGGTTATGCATTTTGAAATCTATGACGAAACCGGGTTGTATACATTGACGAAACCGGCCAGTTCGATTTTGACATGACCCATTTCTTTCGTTCCATACACAGAGTTACAATTATTGAGAGTGCTCATAATAACTAAATTTGCAATCTCTGTGTCAATATCTATCTTCCCGTGCCTTTCTTTCCGTACAATGTGAACAATTTAACGAGAAATTAAACAATTTCGAGGCAAGGTTCACTCAATTCGTCATTTTGACATGCATTTTGACTTATTTCTCCGTTAATAGAGAACGGTTGTAGAAAATATTGCATCTCACAATAGAAAACAGTTGTATATGTATATATATTCTTCGATATCATAAAAAGAATAAAAAAAATAAGGAAAAACCTACCTTTCTTTTGTTTATTGGTGTTCCGTCATTGTGCCGGATGTTAGATAGCATCGAGTCCGAGCAAATTTTGCCGGTGTGGTTTAGACACAGTGAAATGGTCACATCTCATGAATATTCATGAACGTACGACGAACTAAACGTAATAGACCTTTCATTCATGATTGGAACTTCCTGTCGAACTTAAATCGCAAGGCCTTTTGAATTTACTAGAAAAAAGAAATAGAAAACTAGAGTTTTTGAAATATACGGGGTTATATTACCTGTAAACACAAATGTACTGAGGTAATAAAACTGTATTAAAGAACTTCTAATATGTCATGTCTTTAATTTTGACACACATTATTTACATTTAAGTGAAATAAATGTTTACTGCATCTTTGCAATACATTTTCTTTTTAAAAAGGTTATAAAAGGATTGGTATGGAAGCTCTATTATCATGATTAAATTTAATTCTTGGTTTTACGAAATAAAGGTGTAAATTTTTTAATCAATTGCTCCATAAAATATTTTATATATATTTTAATAAAAAGATGTTCACTACTTTATTAACTGAACTCAACTGAAATCATACTTCTATACACGGCTTAAGTAAATGGCGAAAACTGTCGAATACCATTTAATGTATTTGATACAATTCGAATAACAATGTAAATAGCAGTCACAATTCAGTTATAAGTTTTTTTTATCAGCGTGTTCAATTTTTATTCTAAAGGTGATATAGATGAATATAGTGACCAAAGTATAGTATGTTTATTTTAAAACTATGTTTTAATTTCAAATTGTTGTTCAAATGTATAGCCAGGGGAACTAATGGTTGTTTAAAACACAATAGATAGACACAAAAACTGGTCTAGGGTTGGTTAAGACTTGGTCGAGTATCGTTAGGACAAGGTCGAGTATGGTCCAGACTAAGTCGAGTATGTCCTTTTTCAGACTAGATTGAGCCTGGTTCATACGCGTATAAAATGGTTTATTACTCTTCGAGTACTAGCCTAGACCGTAAAGTAAGGTTCAGACTATAGTCGAGTATTATCAAGTACAATTAAGACCAATTCAGACTGGTCGATTAAAAATCAGTACAGTCCAGGACAGATGAAGGCCATGTCAGACTTTTACTGCTAAGTGGTGTATTTTAAAAGAGTTATAAGTGACGTTATCACGCTTAATTTGACTGTAATGAAATATCTGTTTCACAGATGATGACAGACGTGTTTCAATCGAAAAACCCAAAACCACAATCCCGTTCTCCTTTTCTCGAATGTGCCCTACCGAATAATACTTATCAGAGGATTTTGACTTACACAAGCAACTGAACTAGTACCACATTCCCTTCAATGTGACTTATCGAATTATTCTTTTCGAAGATTTGTGTTTACACGCGAAACTAAACGAGAATGAAATATGGAGCAGGATTTACTTACCCTCCAGTAAAACCTGATATCATCCCGTGTGTTTGATGCTGTTGTTGTTGATTTATCTTGTGTTTTATTGTAGCTGCCTGGAATATATTGGTATAAAACCTGACATTTCTCTCAAATCTTGACAACGACTGGTTGCAGTTTCATATAAGGTTTACGAACTTAGAATGTTCGATTATTCACATTCAAGAGAACCTGATATCCGGCCAGTTCTTTGATTTTGGATAGTTTTGACTAATCTTTAGATTTTTATACTGGTTTTTGTAATACTATTATTTGTCTTTTGGTCGTTTTGTTATGGTATTTTTTTTTAAACGCAGATGACAAAATCAAAAGCACACGTTTATTTATATGCGTAAAACATGTGTCGCACTTTTTCTGTGTACAAAACCACAATAAGACATCTTACATCGATTTATTTCAGTTCACATTTTCATCGGTTGGAAATTAAGTCTTCGATAAAGGTAAAGAAAACACAATATTGTTATTGTTATCATAATTATTGATTTTTTAGGAGGCGTCTTTCCTTGACTGGAAATTGCACTCTATTTCTATTACAGCTGCCTCTGATATACATTTTTTTTTTATTTATGATACATATACGTCATAACAAGTATTAGTCGAAGTTGAATATGATGTATACGACCTAAAAAATTTTTATTATTAATTGATAGGTATTCCAGATAATACAAAAGAAACAATTTATATGGAAACTTGTCATATGAGTCCAATATATCAGTCTGTTGAAGTCGAGGGTGACAGAACAATATTATCAGGTACATTTAACAAACGTAAATGTCGATTAAACTGGAAGCAGTATTATTCAATCAAATATTTGCCTGTTAAGTGACGTAAACTATATGGAGCAAGACATTAATTTAAACAAGGGGGTTGATTGCTGGTTGATTTGTTGATGCCAATGCGGATGAACGTTTCGTCCCCGAGGGTATCACCGGCCCAGTAGTCAGCACATCGGTTGATAATAAACATGGTACCTTTAATAACTATGAAGTTTGCTCAGATTTCCACTGAAAACATCCTTCATTCTTGAAAAGATCCTACAGATCTATTAATTTCAATTTTTATTTCATTAAATTTATTAAATACATTTGATCTGAACCAATAGTCGTCACATAAAAAGCTAACATTTATTAAAAGTTGCATGTGAGTTGAGAAACAATCACAATGCTTCGATCAAACAGTGAGTGATATTTACTGTAAGGGCATTCCGATTTACACAAACAAACCATTGTCAGCAGCCAGGTCATTTCAATTTCCTTTTAAGAAAAAAAAAGGTGTATATTCACAATAATGGCTTTCATTATAATACTTCTTGTGAGTAAAAAACATATAAGCTGCTTTCATCTTTTTTTTTCAACTTAGTAATAAAACTTGATCAATACTAGTTCAATAGGCTTATGTATGCGAATAGTTGAACAACTTGTTTTCTAAAAGATAATGTTATCTAAAAAGATTTTAGTATCACCAAGTATGTTAGTTTTTGTCATAACGCTTCATTACATAAAACAGAATTATTCCAAAAAGAGTACCTTTTTAGATAACAATTATACAAAATTCCAATCCAGGTATTTATAATTAGTTTATTTACAACCGCTGGGTCGATGCCACTGCTGGTGGAATTTTTATTCCACGAGGTTATCACTAGCCCAGTAATCAACACTTACGTGTTGACTTCAATTATCATTCATATGGTCATAATAATAAATTACTGTTTTGAAATACTTAGGCTTTTCTACCTTAAGAATAGATTTGGGCTTTTTAACTTATTTAATTCGAGCATCACTGATGAGTCTTTTGTAGAGTAGAAGAAATGCGCGTCTGGCGTAAAAAAAAAAGTATTGATCAAGTTTTATTACTAAGTTGAAAAAAAAGATGAAAGCAGCTAATATGTTTTTTACTCACAAGAAGTATTATAATGAAAGCCTTTATAGACACTTTTTTTTGTCTTAAAAGGAAATTAAAATGACCTGGCTGCTGACAATGGTTTGTTTTTGTAAATCGGAATGCCCTTACGTTCACAGCGATGTGAAATCGTCTAATCGGCGAGCTATTTATGTTTATAGAGATATCGAATTGCCAACGGGAAAATTCTTTTGATATCCAACAAGAACTGTTTTCATGCGACCGGTTATTAAACAGGTTTACCCTCAGGGTCATATTATTATGGCATTCTTATTATGCAATTCTTGTATTTAAGGGAGTCTAATGACAACATGTCACCTTAGTAAGTATCCGTGGTATTAAAATTTGAATGCCAATGATATTAGATAAGAATTTATAATAGTTTATAGAAAATGTCAATCACCAAAATTATTCTACTATTAGCTGCCAAACAAAACCGCCACCACTTCTAGATGCGCCAGTGTGTTTCTATGGTAAGATCAGTTCTCAAATATTCTAAACTTACTGTGGATTCATTTATTCTCATGGGTGAAGGAAACTTGCATATTTGTGGAATTTAATTTCGTTGTTTTGCCGAAGTCTTTATACAAGCCTTAAGACCATTTGTTATTCGTTAAACATTTAATCTCATGGTTCACCTATATCGACGAAATTCACGAAAATTGGTATCGCTGTTCAACTTTGTACTTGTTTTGACTTTCGAACTGTTTGTATCTGGGCGTCACTAGTAAGTCTTGTGTGGACGAAACACACTTTTGGCGTATTAAATTCTAAACCTGGTGCCTTTTGTTAACTATTATTCGTGTGTTTCTTTGTCCAATATGTTCTCATGTTTATTTGCATTGTAGTCCTGTAATGTTATGTTGTAATTTTAATGTTATATTTGACATTGCCATTAAAGTAGGAGGTTTGCAATGCCACAAAACCAGGTTCAACCCACCATTTTTTTCTTTAAAAAATGTCCTGTACCAAGTCAGGAATATGGCCGTTGTTATATTATAGTTTTTTTCGTGTGTGTTTCATTTTAGCGTTGTGTTTCTGTTGTGTCGTTTGTTTCCTCTTATATTTGAGTGTGAATTTACATAACTATTAGAGATGTCACGGTACTTTTCTATCCCAAGTTCATGAATTTAGTTTTGATGCTATATTTGCTATTCTCATCATATTTCTTCGTCTAATGCTGGTTTTGTTTCTGTGTGTGTTACATTTTAATGTTGGTCGTTGTTTGCCTCTTATATTTAATGCGTTTCCTTCAGTTTTAGTTTGTAACCCGGATTTGCTTTTTTCTATCGATTTGTGTGTTTCGAACAGCGGTAAACTACTGATGCCTTTATCCAAAGAATAATAACGAATCCACAGTAATTAATTTCATTTGACTTATGTAAAGTAAGCATATCTATCTGACAGGGATCATGTGACATTCACATCATCATTTTTGTCCCCTTTGCATGCGCAATGCGTTGCAGTGGATATAGAAATACCGGGCGTCCGTCCTGTCATGAAGGTTACACTTTGTAAAAACAGCTGTTTCTCAAAACACGCCTCTTTTGGGGAGATCTTGATTATTCATAAATGTACATGTGCATATTTTTTACATTGAAATCTGTGGTAACCTTTCATTCGAGGTAGGGGTAGTTAAGAAATTTAATGTTAATTTAAATTCTGAGAATTTAAGGGCATAAATGTTAAAAATATGCCGCACAGCCCTATATTTTGACCTCTGAAATAAATGTGATGCATATGAACTTTCAATTCTAGGATAAGATTTTTTTCAAAACTGCATAGTAAAAGTGGTTCAGTTTAAGCCGTAAAAGGAGTTCCCATGGGAATTGCATTGTCAATATTAACAGAAATGCAACCTGTAAGCGCTTTTAGGTGTACAACTCTTACCAAGTGTTTTTTATATGATATCAAAGGCTTATATTAACAACCTCTTGGACAAGTTCGAGACTTATTGGCGATCAACTATTTTTAAAAGAGTTATGCCGCTTGGAATGATGCTATAGTTTAGAATTATTGGTTCGTTTATTTTACCCCCGCTTTGTAAAAAAAAGGGCGGTATACTGTTTTACTTTTGTTTGTCCTTCCTTCCTTCCTTCCATCCATCCATCCATCCATCCGGCCATCTTTCCGTCAGTCCATCCGTCCCATGAATGTTTTTCGTCACATTTTTCTCAGGAACTACACTACAAGAAGACTTGTGCCTCACAACCATGTTTCCCCGGTGTAATGTGTAAAGACCTAAACAGTCCTTATCAAGGCTTTGTTTGTGGTGCTTGTCCTAAATATTATTATGGGAATGGTGAAAAGTGTTATAGAAATGGTAGGTTTTAGAGTTTCTCCCCTTTTATGCTATAGAAATGACAGACATTTTTAAAACTAATAAATCAAATGTCTGTAAAGTTTTTCTCATTCCACAAAAATATGACATCTGGTATTATTTTTTATGATAATTGAATTTGATATTTTATTTAGATGAGAAAGCTTGTCAAGAAACAATGTGCTCAGACCTTGTTACTTGTGAGGAGAGTTTGGAATATCTTGGATATCACTGTGGTGACTGTCCACATGGTTACATAGGCAATGGTACAATGTGTCAAGGTGAGTATGAGTGACCTGAATTTTTGGATTTTCAGGTTTTTTCACGTTGAGAATTATAATCATCAGGGAGTCACAATGTGAACCTTTTGCAGAAAATCAGATTATCTATTGACATTTTTTAAGAATGACTAAAGTAGGCTGTGAGGACTGATAATTATACCCCCGCTTTAAAAAAGGGGGGTATACTGTTTTACCTCTGTCTGTCCGTCAATCCGTCAGTCCTTCAGTCCGTCCGTCAGTCAGTCCGTCCCATGAAACTTTCGTCACATTTTTCTCAGGAACTACAATACAAAGATTTCTGAAATTTGGTTTCAGGGTTTATCTAAGTCAGCTATACCGTGTGATGCGTTTTCAGATTCATCACTCGCCAACTTCCTGTTTACCGATCACTTGTATGATTTTACACATGATAACCAAGTTGAAAATTTTCGTCCTATTTTCTCAGGAACTGCAATACAAGGATTTTTGAAATTTGGTTTTAGGGTTTATATAAAACAGCTTTACCGTGTGATCCGTTTTCAGATTCATGACTTGACAACTTCCTGTTTACCGAACACTTGTATGATTTTGCCCAAGATAGCCAATTTAAAAAAAAACGTCACAATTTTCTCAGGAATTATAATCATGACAATACAAGGATTTCTGAAATTAGGTTTCAAAGTTAATATAAGTCATGTGTTTTCAGAGTCATCACTGGATAACTTCCTGTTTACCGAACACTTGCATATTTTTACACTATTAATATTATCCACTTGCGGCGGGGGTATCATAATTCAGCAGTAGCTCGCAGTTTCACTTGTTAATTTTAAAAAGTTAAATAATAATGGTTTATTCTAAGCAGACGCTTTTAGTTAATTTGACTTTTTAAGTTTTAATGTAATGGTTCCTCATATAAGTTACATTGATGATTTAGACAAGTTAAAAAGTTAAATAATAATGGTTTATTCTAAGCAGACGCTTTTAGCTAATTTGACTTTTTAAGTTTTAATGTAATGGTTCCTCATATAAGTTACATTGATGATATAGACAAGTTAAAAAGTTAAATAATAATGGTTTAATCTAAGCAGACGCTTTTAGCTAATTTGACTTTTTAAGTTTTAATGTAATGGTTCCTCATATAAGTTACATTGATGATTTAGACAAGTTAAAAAGTTAAATAATAATGGTTTATTCTAAGCAGACGCTTTTAGCTAATTTGACTTTTTAAGTTTTAATGTAATGGTTCCTCATATAAGTTACATTGATGATATAGACAAGTTAAAAAGTTAAATAATAATGGTTTATTCTAAGCAGACGCTTTTAGCTAATTTGACTTTTTAAGTTTTAATGTAATGGTTCCTCATATAAGTTACATTGATGATATAGACAAGTTAAAAAGTTAAATAATAATGGTTTATTCTAAGCAGACGCTTTTAGCTAATTTGACTTTTTAAGTTTTAATGTAATGGTTCCTCATATAAGTTACATTGATGATATAGACAAGTTAAAAAGTTAAATAATAATGGTTTATTCTAAGCAGACGCTTTTAGCTAATTTGACTTTTTAAGTTTTAATGTAATGGTTCCTCATATAAGTTACATTGATGATATAGACAAGTTAAAAAGTTAAATAATAATGGTTTATTCTAAGCAGACGCTTTTAGCTAATTTGACTTTTTAAGTTTTAATGTAATGGTTCCTCATATAAGTTACATTGATGATTTAGACAAGTTAAAAAGTTAAATAATAATGGTTTATTCTAAGCAGACGCTTTTAGCTAATTTGACTTTTTAAGTTTTAATGTAATGGTTCCTCATATAAGTTACATTGATGATTTAGACAAGTTAAAAAGTTAAATAATAATGGTTTATTCTAAGCAGACGCTTTTAGCTAATTTGACTTTTTAAGTTTTAATGTAATGGTTCCTCATATAAGTTACATTGATGATTTAGACAAGTTAAAAAGTTAAATAATAATGGTTTATTCTAAGCAGACGCTTTTAGCTAATTTGACTTTTTAAGTTTTAATGTAATGGTTCCTCATATAAGTTACATTGATGATTTAGACAATTGCTAAAGATGTACCTACCAATAATTGATTGATTACACTATAAAGTTCAGCTGTGCTGAAATAACTTTTTTTAACTTCAAATTTCAAAATTTATTTTTTCTTTGTATCAAAGAGCATTGTATCAGAAACTGCATACTAAGTTATTGTTTACCAATGCTCTGACCTTGATTACTTTAGCGTGTAGATTTTATTTCTTTAGTTCTAGGTCAAAATTACATTTACAAAATCAACTTGTATTATTTCTTTCATTGCAGCTCCCCATGTACAAGAAATAAAAGAATGGGAGCAAGACCAAACTACCTTTGTCGAAACCAGAGCCACACATCACATACTTAGATCTTTACTCTTAAAGAACTGTATTTTTGTGACAGGAAGCTCAGGCTGTGGTAAATCTTCAAACATACATCACGCTGCATTACACTTACGTGACAGTTTTGAATATGAGATAATACCTGTTTTAACTGGACCAACAGACATTATAAAGTATTATAATGAAAACAAAAAACAAGTCTTTGTTGTAGATGACATATGTGGAAAGGAAACCATAAACACACACACATTACAGATGTGGAGAGATTATTCAGAAAAAATGAACAAATTATTTCAAATTGTAGAAAGAAATGTTACAACTACAAATGATGACAGTGTTTCAAGCTTAAGAATATCAAGTCCAAAATTACTGATTTCTTGTCAACTGCGCATATATAAAGAAGCACACTTTCAACGTTTTACATTATTCACAAAAAAAGAATGCAATTTATTATCACCAGAGTTGTGTCTCCAGGAAGCTGAAAGAATGCTCATGCTGCAGAAGTACCTTCCAGATGACATAATTGACAATATAAAACAAGTCACAAAGAACGTTGATTACTTTCCCTTGCTTTGTAAATTGTCAAAAGACAAAACATCTGAGGAGGTCCTGACATTGTTTACAGCTCCTTTACTTAGTATTAAAAATAACATAAACAACATTATAATTGAAAGCAAAGATCATTTCTGTGCTCTTGTTCTTTGTGTCTTATTTGATGGGCAATTCGATACAAATTGGCTGAAATTAGAATCAATATCAGATAGAAAGAAGGACAAAATTGAAAACGTTCTTAAAGAATTTGACATAGACTTACGCAAAAAGATGCATAGAATTTCTTTAAAATCTGGTTTTTCGACATTAAATGGCACCTTTTTAAAACTGAGAGGCACAGAGTATAGCATGATACATAACAAAATATATAAAATGACAGCTGTTATCTGTGGAAAACACCTTACAGAATGTTTTATAAAATATGCTCCCCCTGAATTTATTCGGAATAATTTCATTTTCGAATCCTTAACGGTAGATTATGAAAATGATGATTTGATTATACTATATAAAGACCTAGAAGAAAAATATTTTCAACGACTTTTATATGACTTAAAAGAGAATGTCATAACAAGTACATTTCATAATTACCAGTTAATTTATCAAACATTTAGATATAAGTTGATAACATTTTTAAGAAGCAGTGATGATGCAAAAACAGTCTTAGAGAAGCTTGATACAATAGGTTGTAAAATACCAAATGTTGTTTTTGAATTAAATGAGCGGTTTGAGAAACAAAACTTGACAACACCTTTAATAGAATCAGCCTCATATGGTTACTTTGATATTGTTAACTTTCTGATTGTAAATACCATATGTAACGTGAATATGACAGATGGACTAGGCAACTCCCCTTTATATAAGGCGTCGAAAAGGGGACATTTCGTTGTAGTAAAAATTTTATTAGACAATAGTGCGGACGTCACTCAGTGTAACAATGATGGTGAGTCTCCCTTGTATGTTGCCTGTAAAGGAGGACATACAGATATAGCTCAGTTGTTAATTCAGAATAAAGCGGATGTCACTCAGTGTAACAATAATGGCGAGTCTCCATTGTATGTTGCCTGTAAAGGAGGACATACAGATATAGCTCAGTTGTTAATTCAGAATAAAGCGGATGTCACTCAGTGTAACAATAATGGTAAGTCTCCATTGAATGTGGCTTGTAAAGAAGGACATAGAAATTTAGTGTACGAGTTACTTAAGAATAAAGCAGATGTCACTCAGTGTAACAATAATGGCGAGTCTCCCTTGTATGTTGCCTGTAAAGGAGGACATACAGATATAGCTCAGTTGTTCATTCAGAATAAAGCGGATGTCACTCAGTGTAACAATAATGGCGAGTCTCCATTGTATGTTGCCTGTAAAGGAGGACATACAGATATAGCTCAGTTGTTAATTCAGAATAAAGCGGATGTCACTCAGTGTAACAATAATGGCGAGTCTCCATTGTATGTTGCCTGTAAAGAAGGACATAGAAATTCAGTGTACGAGTTACTTAAGAACAAAGCGGATGTCACTCAGTGTAACAATGATGGCGAGTCTCCATTGTATGTTGCCTGTAAAGGAGGACATACAGATATAGCTAAGTTGTTAATTCAGAATAAAGCGGATGTCACTCAGTGTAACAATAATGGCGAGTCTCCATTGTATGTTGCCTGTAAAGGAGGACATAGAGATATAGCTAAGTTGTTAATTCAGAATAAAGCGGATGTCACTCAGTGTAACAATAATGGCGAGTCTCCATTGTATGTTGCCTGTAAAGGAGGACATAGAGATATAGCTAAGTTGTTAATTCAGAACAAAGCGGATGTCACTCAGTGTAACAATAATGACGAGTCTCCATTGTATGTTGCCTGTAAAGGAGGACATAGAAATTCAGTGTACGAGTTACTTCAGAATAAAGTGGATGTCACTCAGTGTAACAATAATGGCGAGTCTCCATTGTATGTTGCCTGTAAAGGAGGACATACAGATTCAGTGTGGGAGTTACTTCAGAAAAAAGCGGATGTCAATCAGTGTAACAATAATGGCGAGTCTCCATTGTATGTTGCCTGTAAAGGAGGACATACAGATTCAGTGTGGGAGTTACTTCAGAAAAAAGCGGATGTCAATCAGTGTAACAATAATGGCGAGTCTCCATTGTATGTTGCCTGTAAAGGAGGATATAGAGATATGGTGTGGGAGTTACTTCAGAAAAAAGCGGATGTCACTCAGTGTAACAATAATGGCGAGTCTCCATTGTATGTTGCCTGTAAAGGAGGACATACAGATTCAGTGTACGAGTTACTTAAGAATAAAGCGGATGTCACTCAGTGTAACAATAATGGCGAGTCTCCCTTGCATGTTGCCTGTAAAGGAGGACATAAAGATATAGTAGAACTGGTACTTCAGAATAAAGCGGATGTCTCTCACTGTAACAGTTTCGGTGAGTCTCCATTGTATGTAGCCTGTAAAAATGGACAAACAGATATAGCGCAACTGTTACTTCAGTATAATGCTGATGTCTCACAGCACGAACAACTAGATGGACAGTCTCCTTTGCATGCTGCTTGTGACATTGGTTCTTTAGAACCAGATTCGTATAAGATAAGATATTTTCGAAAAATTGAAACTGTTAAACTATTACTTGAATGGAATGCCAACGCTAAGTTTTGTAATAAGAGAGGTCAGACACCGCTTGATATTGCCCGAATATCACAGTCCATGGAAATTGTAAATATTCTTGAGGATAATCTATTAAAAGCATCATAATTAAAGTAAACATTTTATAAGTTTGCTTTGAACTAGGGAATCACAGTTACAATTCTATATTGTATCTGAATAACAATTAGTTTCATAACGTGTGAGAATGAAATATCGCTTGGTATCAATTCTAGTTACTAGATTTTAAAGAATAAAAAAACAAGCCTTGTGCGAGTTAATTACCACTATTTAAATTGAATAAAAAAGTTAATATCAAGCGATATCCCATTCTCACAAATTGTTCAACTTTCTCTTATATGGATATTATTCTCATTGTGTAAAATTGAAAACTTAGAGAATCTGTTATCTAGTCGTTCGCACTTGTATACATCAGTATGATGTCATATGTATGCTCCGGCTTCAAATGTTGACATCGAACATTTCAGAAGCGTTCTGTACACTTGAGAATATAATATAATGTTTCAAAAAGGAGATTTTCATATGAAAAACATGAATGTTTTGTTTATAATTGATTAATCACATTTTGTCGTTTTCATTGGCAAAGTGTACATCGTCTTAACCTTTGAAATTCATCAATGACCTATCGAATAGCTAATGCAGATGTCGTTATATCTTCTCATGCTGCTGATCCAAGCAGTCAAATTAAGTTCATTTTCGTATCTAACTACAAGCAGTGTGATACAAGAAATATATCTTCATATGAAAAGAAGATAACAGGCCATTTTGTCCATAGGAATATAGGTTATTGAGAGGCATGTCAATGAATTGTACGTTTAGCAGAGAGTCGAATATATATGTGGAATTTATATAATTTATTAATATATATTGAGTTAATATATGGAGTTTATGTTATTGATTAGTATTCCCATGGAATGGATGAATTTATTGGTATTTTTAAATTGATAAAGTGTATGTATTTTGGTTAGTGTAGGTAATTGGTTAATTTATAAATCAACCGAATTTGATTGTAAAATATATCCATGAGGTGCTTGTAATTGGTCATTATATGTCATGAATTATGAATTTTGGATGGTATGTGTATAGTGTATGTCATTGGTCAGTGTATGTGTGGAGTGTACTAGTATATAATTTGTCGATATGTTCACATACATCTGTTTGTTTTTAATTCTGTTTGTATACTAACAATTTTCACTTTTTTGTCTGCTCAGATAGACTCTCTTACTATTTGTTGTAATTTGTTGTTTGATATAAGTTTGTTGTGGTGTCCATGTTGTTTGGTTTGTTTTAATACATTTTCCATGTGTTTCAATATACACTCGGTTTTCTTTTCTAGTAGACTAGTTTACTGTTTATTATTACAAATACTGAAAATGTGAGGAAAAATTTAAACATTCCACCTCTACAAATTTTGATAATTAAATGGTATGTTTTAATGAAATTAAAAGATAAGTCAGTAATTAGCCATGTTGCTAGATCAGATTGGTTTTCGATTTTCATTGATTAATTTTCACAAGATTTTTGTCTGGAAGTACTGTTACATAATATTTACAAAGGTTTATGTTTTATTGTGCACTTCTCTGTTTTCAAACATAAGAAATTTGTGTAGGGCACATTTTTTGTATATACTTTCATTGTATATATTCATGAAGTAGTTTATTGAATATATTGTTAAAAACTTTTTGTACAGATTTAAGATGAAAAAATAATCCAATATGTTTACCAATATTAATTGATGCTTTTTAAATAAGGTTCGTCGATGTGTCCAAGATGTTCGCTAAGTTAATTAGACTTTGTGTTTGAATGTATCAACAATGTAAGATCATGAAGATAGTGACGACAAGAAGAATGAAAATGACTTTCGGAAAAAAGTTGTTGAACTGTTTAAAGTGTAGAACTGTCATAGTATGATGCTTTAGGATTTGTGCCATCATTCATTATAATGAAGGCTGCATATTTACATTTGTATATAAAATAAAAACAGAAAAATAGTTACCTACTCGTTACATATGCATCTTGATTTTAGAAACACATTTGACATAATTTGTATAACAACAGTCACACCTTAGGGTAACAATTGTATTATTGATATTAAGTAATAATATATTCTCCCTATGATTGATAATTAATTTTTTTATCTAATTATATGAGATCATAATAATTGTTTGTAAATATACTGCTTATATTATTTCATGTCAATAATTGCTACTTTTACATTGATTTACTAGACTTATACACTTTTGTGAAGATGGCCTCTCTAACTAATCTGATAGATGTCAAGGAATTGATCAGTTGTATAAATACATTTACTGTAGTCAATATGTTCATGAAAAGTGTTAATTTTAACAGTTTTCTGAAAAATAATTGTATCCCTGTTTAGATTTTGTTTTGGGCTTTTTTTGCAATTTTTGGTAAATATGTTCAGTGATACAAAATACCACACCATCAAGCTTAAATAATATAAAAAAAACTCTTAAATCAGTTCTCCAGACATTTGTAAATTTTACGCATTATGTTTTCTGGTCTGTGCATCTGTTCATTTGTCCGTCCGTTCGTCCGTCTGACCCGCTTCAGCTTAAAATTTTGGGTATTTGTAGTTTTTGATCAAGTTGAAATCAAAACAACTTGAAACGTATGGTTCCTATGATATTCAAATGCCAAATTAGAATTTTAATCTTGATTTCACAGTCCATTGAACATAGCAAATGATGGCACGAGTGGGGCATCTGTGTGCTATGGACACATTCTTGTTTTTCTACTTATTTGTTATTAGACAATAGGAAGGGCATATCAACCAGTTTAATGGAATAGACAACTGTTGTTTTTACCAGAATAATAATCGTCTCAATATATGTTTAGCAACCAGATTTTAAAAAAATGGTGTTGATGTTCTAGCATAAAATCCTGTTATTAACTTTGTTTTGTTTTACATGGTCTATTAGTGAGCCGCAATACAAGACTTCATGAGTTGATTCAATTAACTCACTATGAGATGAAATTTGTTAATATGTCTTTAATGGTATTATAAGATTGTTTTGACATTGTATTGTGTTTTTTTTTCTAGATGTTCCAAAATTAATCACAAGATCAATAGCTGTACATTTTAATACAATTGTTGAATATAATTACATAACCACAATTTGTTTTTTTTGTTTTTAAATATGTTGAATTTAGTAGCCTTCTATTCATACTAAAACTAGCATAGATGGTGAAGGGAATTCTTTAATAAATAAATACTATAATTATAGAACTTGATTTTTTTGTTGTTATATTCGAACATATTAGTAAATTATTGAACGATGTAGATATGAAAAACATATGAGACGGCAACAAAAAAACAATCCCCGTACTCTTTGTTCAGTGTTTGACATTCAGATGCGAATTACCAAGGACTGTCAAATCACTCGTCTTGTGCAAAATACTCTAATCTACAAATTATATGAATACGAATATGGTGAATAAAACTGAAGGATGAAGATACAAAGAGGATGAACAATAATCAGCAATCAAAGTAAAACTACCAAAGCCTAGGCAAAAACAAAAAAAAAGAAAATCTACCTCACCATAAACAGTGAGCTACGGAAGTACACTGCTTTTAAATTCATAACGTGTATGAAATATTATTCATCAATATTTTTTATTAAAGAAAAACGAAAACAAACATTTGGAAGCCTGAAATAATCTTTTGTACAAGAGATCTGACATCGAAAATATATTTTCATTGCAAAAACAATAACAAAATAACACTTGTTAAGGTGGTACCTAACACCAGTACTTTCACTAAAATCAATTTGGCTCGATTAATTTTCATAAAATTTTGACAAAGTATTTACTTTGACACTTTGACAAAATTATAAAAATTTCAAAAAATTTGAACCAACCATTTTATCAGAAAAAATACACTGGTTATTTAGGGGTACATGACAACTCGTACTTTCGGCAAGTCGTACTTAACCAACTCGTACCCTATTTTTACCAACTCGTAACCATGTTTTATTTGATATTATTTATTTAGTTTATATGCATAGTTATTGTATTTAGCAGTTTGACAAACACTACTTTTGATCATTGCGAAGCTTAATATTCTCTCAACATCACAACATAATTAAAACGTTCAGCTGATTTTACACAAAGTTATCTCCCTGTAGTGTTATGTACCACCTTAAACAGCTGAAACAAAGTTCCTGTATTGGCATAGGCAATTTAGAATAAGGATACGCAATACTTTTTAAAAGATTATATGTTGCTAATTTATAACAACTATTAGCCACTTGAAAAACACTGGTGGAATACAGCTAAGGAGAAGTAAGATCTTCCAATCTATTCCGCATACTATTAATCGTATCTTGCCAAAAAGTCTATATGGTTCATTGTCGCATCTTAGCGTCGTCTTGGATTTTAAAAAGCAATTTCTATGAAACTAACAGGTCAAATATGATCATTGCCGTTTTTGCATTAAATTGAACAATTTGGTAAGGTGCAGAGCATAACTGACAAACGGCATATATGATGCACAGGCCAAGTTCTATCTATTATGGCATTTTAAGTTTGAACTCAATTGGATGTTATTGCTTATGCGATATATGATTTAGCAAAATCACGGTTTTTATTTATCATACAGGTATTTGAAATAGATATAAGAAGACGTGTTACGAGTGCCAATGAGACAACTCTTCATCAAAATCACATTTCTAAGTAAACCATTATAGGTCAAAGTACGGCCTTCAACACGGAGCATTGGCTCACAGCAAACAGCAACAAAAAGGGTCCCAAAATTACTAGACTAACTGTTAAACCATTCAAACTGGAAAACCAACGGTATAATCAATATGAAAACGAGAAACTAGTTTTGAACCACATCAACAAAAGACAACCACAGAACATCAGGTTCCTGACTTAGAACAGGTGCAAACAAATGAAGCGGGTGTAAACGGTTTTTTATATAGATAAATAAAATCTTTAACAAAACAAGTGACCTGAACAAAATTTCTACAATCACTAGAAGCCCGATTTCAGTCTGAAACGGCCATTTTGGTCTGATCACATCTTGATTGACTGGATTTACCGCTAGAGAAATTCGTCCAGATATTTCAGATCGTTTAGTCGCCGTTCAGACCGATAGCCTCACCAGGTAAATCAGTTCGTTAAGGCGTATCAAGACGGAAAAGACTGAATCATCTAGCGGGTTGTTTAGACCCGTTAAGACCGTGTCAGACCAAAACAGACCATGGATACAAAGTTACGTCAAGATGTTGTCAGACCGTGTCCAGTCGTGTTCAGATTTTAATCATTTGGACACAAAACGAGTGAAACTTTCCCATTGTTTATCAGGGGTTGCTCCCCTTTTAAAAATAAAATAAAAGTTAGAAAGAAGACGGTTTATGTTAACTGAAAGTCTACCACGTCCCTTTAATCATGTTAATTAAATAAAAAAAATATTCAATTTGAATTCTTACTACATCCTATTTAACATGTTTTGTATATATTTTAAAAAATAGCTCAAAGTCATACTGCTGAACAAACCGCCGCGAAATGACTAAAAAAAATTCAACAGATTGCCGAAATAACATTTATTTATTCAATGTAAGCACCTGAACCTTTATATTAAAGGTTTACAAGTGATTACAATACATGTTTTTGCAATTACAGACTGTCGTGGGTGGTGAAAAATTTGTCATGTTGACGCAATAAATCATTTTTACACCCGTATTAAATAATTACGGATGTCGGCCGTGAACACACAGGCACTTGTCTCAGAAAATAAATTTCCTATAAACATGTACCTTATTATAATAAGGTATATAGGAATTTTTTTTTTCTGAGACAAGTGCCAAAAAATTTCCTATATACCTTATTATAATAAGGTATAGACTATAGGAATTTTTTTTTCTGAGACAAGTGCCTGTGCGTGAACACTTGAAAACGCGTGATCTTAATAATTATGTTTAATTAAATTTAAGATGTAACATTTTTTAATATTGTAAATGAATGCATTCATTTAACTTTTAATGTTGGCTATATAAATTGCATTTGAGTGAGGCAGGGAAAAATATATATATATAACTAGAATCTATGTCTTTTCTCGTTTTCCGTTTACTGTCATGCCATTGTCCGTTCATTTTTGCCAGACTCATGCGTTTGACTTTCCATCTTTATTTTTCACTTAGTCTATAATTCGAGAGCCTTTTATAAAAAAAATATTACACACCAGAAGACTTTGTTAAAAGATAAAGTTTGAATATTATAGCAGAAAAAGGCCAGTGTACCTGAAGTACATTTGAAGACCAGGTTATATATATTACATGAATACAGCATAATAAAGCTGGTTTAATTTGAATTACTATCCATTAGGGATATTTTCTGACGATAATTAATCAAATCTGACAAGTTTGATTAAAAACGGAAAATAAGCCCGTAAACGATTTAACGTTACCGTACCCTCTTTACTTGTCGCCAAACTCCCCGGCAGTTCCAGTTCCGATCCGCATACGGGCCCGAATACTACTCTACACTAATCACTGCCTTCGGCTTTTTTCGTTACGCGCTCTTCAAGTGGTTTGACCTGTGATGACCTTTTGTTGCTACTGAAGCAAATATGGCCGACCAGTGATGAATAAGGATCATCTGTTATCAACTTTACCATTATACATGAATAAAAACGATAACTGTAAGTAAAATATACTCAATCCAAATAATTTTACTAAATAGAAACTTTGCAAAATTATGTATCGTTAGGTCGAAGAAATCGATTGTGGTCAATTATGGCTTGAACACTATCGACTGCTTTGCATAAAATGTTGTGAGAGTCTGAGTGGTTAAATTTACCCGAGAAGCTGCTCCATATGGATTAAACTACGGATAAATTTTCTCAAAATTCGATTCAGATATATACATGATATATAATTTCATGGAATAAAGAAATAAAACAATCATATAACTATTATACAATGTATTTACTTGCAAAATAACACAGGGTAACACACACATACTAGATTTATTATGAATTTTGCTTTTATTATATATGTCATCATGGTCATGTGCAAAATAAATGTACAATAGTCTTTATGGGAACATTTTCATTTCGGTATTCAGGGACTGGGTTTGAAATTAGCATGAGTCCACACACAATAGCCCCTACAATTACAAGCATTTAAGTGTGGGCTACTTCATTTTTTTTTGTTTATATATATAATTTAATATATAATTAATACATGTAATATATACATAAGTACGTAATTTAATATATATATATATTTGTTGGCTATAAAATTTAAGCTGTGGGCTACAAATTGTCAATGCTAAAAATTTTACTTCAATCCCTGGTATTACTATTTATTTTCAAGAATATTTTATTGAATTATTATCCGGTCAATTCATACAATGTAATACCCCCCACCCCCAAGTAAAATCATTAAGGGCAAATAAAAAAATATGTGTGTTTCCTATTTCCCCATTTACCCTATAATTTAAGGTTACAAATAGCTGTCTGCCTAAGAGTTTTTTTTGTCGTCTTTTCAATAAGCATTTTACAATATAATATCTCTCCCAATGTTGAATAAAGTAAATTCCCTTTTTTTTTCATAGATATTATTTAATTTGGCCTTATATATATACATGTACTCCTAATAAATCATTTTAAGAGAATCCATATTTGTTCAAGCAGGAGCGGCAAAATATGATTTTTAACAACTTAACAAACATGAACTAAATTTAGCTACCTGTATTTACCTATTTGTTTAATTATTATGATTGTTTTGATAAGCATGCACTTTTGTTTTGATAACTACTTGCACCTATTTCTTGAACGCCAACACAATTTTACAGGTAAATTTTCGGTAGAACAAAGAATGTTGGCATTCAAGGAATAAACCATATCAACTTGTTGTCCAAGTAGAATATATAATATAAACATAATTAATGATAAATTCTTTGAGTCTCAAACATTAGCATTAAAAACCTAAACACATCTGAAAGTCATTTTAGCTCTGTCATATATGTTTAATAAATAATGCAACAATTGATTTTTAGTTAAACTTATTTTATTATCGCTTTATTAATTTTAGCTATGTCAACCAGAAGGACTTTGAACACAGTTATTGAATTAGTTTCCTTGGAGACTTTAACAGTAATTGTTAAGACTTGGAACAAGACAGAATGAAACTGTGAGAAAGTTTACATTTATACATGTACAGTGTACATGTAGCTTCAGTATGAATCAATTGATACACCGTAAGTATATCTTCTATGAAAGTTATAAATTGGTTGTTCACAAAATTTAGTTTTTACTAGACAAATGCTAGATATATTTGAGCATAAAATACAAGACCAAATTATATATTAAAACAAATACAAAAGTTTTTCTAAATATTACTATATTTCCTATATATATGGTGATATTAATTATATGATCAAATTGTTAGATACAACTACACTGTATAAAATAGAGGATGTTGTATGATTGCCAATGAGAAAACTCATCAAATGATAGACAAAATGACAGCAATTAACAACTGTAGCCTAAAGTAGGTCACCATACAGTCTTAAACAATGAGTAAATCCCATACCACACAGAGAGCTATAAAAGACCCTGTAATGACAAATGTAAAACAATTGAAACAAGAAATTTGGCCTAGTTTATGTACAAAATAATGAACAAAAAAAACAATATGTGATACAACAAACAACAACCACTGAATTACAGCATTCTGAATTGGGACAGACATAATCATGTGGCAGGGTTAAACATGAAAGCTGGTACCTAACCCTCCCCTTACTTGAAACAGTGGTGTAACAGTACAAAATAAGAACAAATTATAAAAATCAGTTGAAAAAGTATTAACTCATCAGATGGATACAAAAAGAAATACTGTAAACCAAATTAATTTCGCGGATACTTTATTTCGCGTTTTACCCTTTCTTGACCATTTCCCAGCTATTTAATTTCGTGATTTTCTGATTTGATAAAGCTTTATAAGGAAAGATCCAAGGTTTACATATTAGCGACGATTTATATTCGCGTTATTTTTCTACTTGCGAAAGTCGTGAATATAAATCGCTCGCAAAAATAAGTTGGTTTACAGTACATTTAACCAAAAAAGAGGGGACATGCCCGGTACAAGTATACAAACAACTGAAAGACATTCAGTACAGATATGAGATTATTGACTTTAAGCAAACTCAAGCTTAATATGAGGTGTGAAAAACAACCCTAAATCTGATACTAGTAGGTCCTGCAACTTTTGAACAACAGACTCTAAAAAATCAAAATTAAAAGTGAACTCAATCTAAATTTTGTGTTAAAATTTCATGAGAAATTGTTCAAAGCAAAGAAGACTATAATGTTTAAGGACTATTTTTGGTCCAAGAATATAAAATGTTTGTCAACTATTTCAAAAAGACACATTATGTTTGGAAATGTATCGCTTTCTTGGAGTCACACATATCAAGTCTAAAATATATTTTTATTTGACCAAAAAAACAAGGAAAATATTTAGGATAACTGTTATTTTCTTAGTAATATCTGGGCCAAATAAAAACCTTTACTATTTAGCCCCTTCTACTTTGAGATATTGAACAAAGTGTTGTCATTTGAAAGGATGAATGGACAAACAATTGCATACCATATACATCCCTTATCTACTGTAAATAAAACCAGAAGTAACAAAGTTAAAAAAAAAATGTTTATATATTTTCAGATCACAATTTTGTCAACCTGATCATTGGAAGTTTACCAAGTTATATGAGACGCATTGAAAGCCTGTAGAGATTCTACATGTATACATAAATGGAATAGACTCATACTTACAAATAACAAGACTAATGCACTCTCAAACAAGGATTATTCACGTTTCAATGAGTGAATTGAAGTGCATGCTAGCTGCGCATGGAAGTTTGTGTGCATTTTTAAATATTTATTTTTGTTTTCAAAAAATTACTTGTCTTCATAAATTAAGCATGAACATACATGTATTGTTGTTATTAATTAAAATAGAAATAAAGAATAGTTTTATCTCAGACTCAATTTTAGCCAAATAATACAGTTAAATATGATTTAACTTTTTTTCCTAATATATGAACATGTGATACAAGGAGATGTGGGGTATAGGTTCATTGGACAGCATCCCAACAACACAAAACACAATACTTATTAAAGTTGAATACAATTAACAGAATAGTTTAAAACTTTCAACTGGCCATCATTCATCAAAAAGTGTGAATATATTCAAATTTACAGCCCAATTACAAATAAAGATCTGCTATCAACAAAAAGAAAACAGGAATAAAATTATCTCGCAAATGAATCATTATTGTGCTAACCGGGTTTACCAGATCTCAAAATGGATAGATTATAAACACTTTTGATTAAATAGTAGATTTTATGCATAAAGCAATGCAGTATTACAACTGCTTTTACTACAAAGATGGAAGACCTGGATGCTTCATACTCTGTATATAGATGCTTCATGTTACAAAGTTTCCGTCAGTCACATGTCTAATGTCCTTGACCTCATTTTCATAGTTCAGTGACTTCTTGAAAAAAAGTTAAAGATTTTTTGTAATGTGAAATTCTCTCTTATTATAAGTGAAAGGATAAGTTATCCTTTTAGTTATCATAACTATATTTGGTATGTGCGTAGCTTGCAAGGTTCTCATGCCTTTCAGACAGTTTTCACTTGACCATGACCTCATTTCATGGATCAGTAAACAAGGTTAGGTTTTGGTGGTCAAGTCTATATCTCGGATACTATAAGCAATAGGTCGAGTTTATTCGGTGTATGGTATGATTGTAAGGTGTACATGTCTAGCTGGCAGGTGTCATCTGACCTTGATCTCATTTTCATGGTTCAGTTGTCAAAGTTAAGTTTTTGAGTTTTTGGTCTTCTTTTTCTAATACTATATGCAATAGGCCAACTATTTGGTGTATGGAAATATTTTATGATCTTTATATAAGTTGCACAGGTTTTATTTGACCTTGACCTAATATTCACAGTTCATTGCTCAGTGTTTAAGTATGTGCTTTGGTCTTTTTTTTTGAAATTATAAGCAATAGGTGAACTGTTTTTGTTGTATGGAAGAATTGTTAGCTGTACATGTCTACCTGGCATGGTTCATCTGACCTTGACCTAATTTTCATGGTTCATTGGTCAATGTTAAGTTTATGTGACAGTTGAAATACAGCTTTATATTTAGGACTATCAACATAATATCAATGATTAGTAAAGAAGGCGAGACATTTGAGCGTGTGCACTCTTGTGTTTCCTTACTGAATAAAAATTATGAGATTTAAATTGCTTTTGAGACAATAATTTAGCACTGACAATTGGCAATTGGACCAGATTCCTTCTCTCAGTTTTTGAAATATAAGCAATTGATTTTCAGTACATATATTCATTACTGGTTTAAATTTAATGCACACAACTACAATAACAATTATTGTTAATGCCAAGAGTATCAGGACATAATTTGGGTGTAACAGCTACCAAGGTATCTGTTAGCTTAAAACCCAGTCCCCAATCATGTATATTAAATAATAGATATTGGTTAATGTGCAGTAAAAGTAAAGAGTATATGTACAATATTATTAATGTTAGAGAGAAGTGGTCAAGATAATGTTTTGATGAGCAGTAATAAAAAAATACAATAAAAATTAATGCAGCAAGGTTCAGTATTTCAAAGAATTAATTCATAGGTGTCTAGGTAAAATGCTTGAACAATAATAGGATGCATAGTTATTAGGACCATTACACCTACATGTACCATTCATCTATTAAAAGGGGCAGGTATGTTTTCTCTCTTGAAAGTAACATAACTTTAAACTCCATTGATCAATTTTTTCAATCAACTGCTTGACATTTGTGGCTGTGTAATGGTATGTTGATTTCATCATTTGGAGACATTTAGTTTTTAGACAATAACTAAAGTATAAAAGAACGGATCTGTACAAGATGGTCCAACAGGTCCAAAATTAAAGTTTTTGTTTGATTTTTATAAAAAATAATAAATATTAAGGGTTTTTTGTTATGCAGAATCTAACCATGAATTTAGATTTTGAGCCCCATTATTAAATTAGTTCACATTGAAGTCTTAAGGGTCCAAAACTAAACTTAGCTTTCATTAAAAGTTCAATTCTTCTGATTCTTTGATATGCTGAATCTCAACATGTATTTATGTTTTGGATATTATACCATATTACATGTACATATTATAAAGGAAATATCCAGTTTTAAAATTCAATGTTCTTAGTCCACATTTAATCTGTGCCAGAAATCAAGCTATGTCAAGTATATACTAGTATATAATCATGATAATCACAATCCAAATTGAGAGCTGTATCAAGCTTGAATTTGGTGTCCATTATTGTTCAGGGTTCCATCTCTGGGTAGTATATAGCAGCACCCAACCATGCCAACAGAGCATTATATTTTGGAAGGAACAAACTTATTTTAACAATTCACTTTTGAAAACGTTATAGATGCAACGCAAATAAATGCTGATTTCATGGATTTTCTTGTTTTAAACTTTTATTACACCTCGAGCTCTGTCATGATTGATGAAATGAAAGACTGACCATATTCAAACTTGAGTTGATGATGTCAAAAAAAGTTCAAGCCTGCAATAACTTTTGGATGTGTGGTTGTTCACAAATAAAATAAAACTGAATAAACATTATAATTGCTATTGTAGGTAAGAAAATCTGGAATACATGTGAAAATATGTCTTATTTTGTAAGGTTTGACATGACAAAAATGCAAACTGACGGACTAAATAAGACTAGCACATGCAGGTTATACCATATAACCTATAGTTTCTTAAATCAATATCATTTTAACTTTGGTGGATAGTCACATTAGCAATCATTCCTGAACTCCATATTTTAATCATCATGATCATATATGTACTACAGCACATAATGTGTTAAAGAGTTTCTGTCCCAATCATTGTGTAAAAATCCAATATGGCCAATATACTATGTGCTATAAATCAGGTTAGTGAACACATTGAAGGGAAAGTTAACATGGTCATTTGTTTATTAGTCACAAATGTGTCCATGATGCAAACTTTAAATTTATATATGTACTGTATGGTTGTAGTCCAACTGAAAACCTCTTTACTTCATACTGTGAATGTCTTTACATACATGTAGCGAAAGTACATAGGTGAAAAGAATGAAAATGACACATTTTTATGTTATTTAACTAACAATGTCAAACCTTGAACGGCAATGATATGAACCTAAAGTCTTATATTATGGGAAGGGGCACTGACTGACCTAAAAAAAAGGGGGGGGGGGAGTTGTTGGTTCCAGTCATGCTTCAGTGATTCCATATATATAATAAACAAACATTTTCCAGGGAAAAAAGGAGGACTGGGCCACCCTGGATCCGACTATAAATGGATAAAAGATGCATGTCCGTGTCTTTTTGAAAAGGAAACATCATATTGGAAGGCTTGCATTATTTTGTTAGACCAAATTCAATGTACTTCCTCCGTTGACAACCGCATATTCAAATTCAAATCATCATTTGTATCTGTCCAAGTTTATGTTGCAGCATTTGGGCTTGTTTTCTCTATGAACTTAGGAGGGATTATGCGCCTAGCATGTATGTATACATTTATCTCATTCACGTTTCCCTCCATGTTTACTTTCCAAAGGGCTAGGGAAGATAACTTAGATAAGAATGCACACATAAGAAAGGTCCTGTGTGGGACGTTAATTTATTGCTCATTTTTTTTTATCTAAGAAAAGTTATTTAAATTTTGGGATCAAATTATAAAATTGAGGTTTTTCAAACCGGTAACTAATGGTTCTGAGGAAATTTATTGCGTAGATAAACGTTCCAAAATTTGGAACGAATTTCGAAAGCCGGTGGCAGTGATTGATGGAGTAAAGGAAAATAGTTCCGGAACGGAAACGATCACTGTCCGGAGTTTGACTTGTCGCATGTCGGCATCTTCAAATGGCAAATTTATTTTACACAAATTCGTTGACATGCCATGATGGTAGATGGACACTACAGCACAATATAAGCTGAGCTGGAAATTACAATTGGTGAGTAGAAATGAATAATATTTTAAAACATGCCTATCAGACATGAGAATAATCATTGATCCGGCCAAGAGTTTGAAGGAAAGATGTTTACATTTGTGCATACAGGTATGAATTGACTTTCTAATACACCACATTCTTGTACAGTAACTTGTTCAAAGGCAAAGTAAGAATTTGGGCTTGTAAAAAAAATTATTCCTGTGATTGGACCCCCCCCCCTTTTGGAAGATCAATGCATGATTTGAAAAAGGTACATATAAACTATGGTTTAAATCCTCCCTTTTAAAAAGAGCTGGATACACACCTGTTTATTGTCTAAACCATTGTGTGTATTCACAATGTTTTGGTTGGGGGGGGGGGGCTATTACCAGACCTAACCCCCTGATGGAGTAACCCTAGTCCAAATAATTATGACGTCTGGCAAGGCTATTTTTTTTTTTTTCTGAGACGCCTTCCTAGGACGTTGTAGGAAGGCGTCCCAGAAAAAAATTTAAATAGCCTTGCCAAACATCATAATTATTTGGACTAGAGTAACCCTACATATTCATATTTATTGTATGTTTAATAATGTATTGATAACTGTCACGTCCTAAAATTTGCATGAAATATCTGTCACTGGATTTTTTATAACTCATAACCAACCAATCTTCACATGTATGTTACAATGATGATGCACCTATTTATATAGCCACTGGTGGGTGATGTACAATAATTATAATTTATCACATATTTGTTATGAATACCTTCAAGGCTTGGGTTTGCATATGCAATAACCTCTAAATTGCCGGGGGCAAAAAAAAGAGTTTATTGATATTGTGCCCTGATTCCAAATGATGTGACAGCATTGCGTCCTTAACGAAAAATTTTTACACTTTTGTGATAAGAAATTTAAGATAATTTTCCAGGCATGTTTCATTAAATTGCAGGCGCGGATCCAGAGGGGGGTTCCAGGGGTTGGAACCCTTTCTCTTTTTGAGGATCAATGCATTTGAATTGGGACATGTAATTGGAACCCCCCTTTGTCCTGGTTTTCAAAATGGCTGGACTCTCCCCTGTATTGTTATCAATGATTTGTTTTGCTCTAAATTTTGTAGAACTTAAATATAACATGTTATAATCTATGCATACCATTGCTTTGTCATGTATGTAGTAATATTCTACAAATTCTATTTTGAAATAAAAAAGTATTATTAAAAGAATTTGTTGAATTATTATTACTACAAATATCACAAATCAAATACATGTAGTTACTGTAAATTCAGAAATTATTGCTTGCAAATTATTGCGAATTTTTCATTTTAGACTTAAATGCGATTTTAATTTTTACGATTTTGTGAAAAATCCTGTTTAATTCATATAAAATATCACAAAATTTGCGTTTTAAGTTATTGCGTTTACAACTCAGTCGCATTTTTCGCAATAATAAAAACCTCACATTAATTTCTGAATTGACAGTAGTATATAAAATAGTATTAATGCTATTGACTTATGGCAGATTTTACAATAAGAAGGAATTATTGTTTTTTTGTACCTATCAAAAAAGCAATTGCTGAAACTGTGAAACAGACTGTGTAATGGAGTAATGCATTATGTTATTGAATAAAATGTGTCTTTCTGAGTAAATAAAAATAAAAATTACTCTGTGTTTGTGTTTTTTGTTGGAATTAGAGGGTTTTCAATTTCAAAATATTGGACATGGAATAGACATCATGACCTACTTTACTGACATCCAGCTTATTTGGAGTGGAATTTTGAAATATTATTTATAAGTGGAGCCTAATAACATGGACTTATATTTTAATAAAAAGTCTTCTTTTGTGTTTTAATCATAACTTTAAGGCAGATTTTTATTGGTAAAGGCTAAAAAAGGTAATTTAATAATAATGTTGCTAATGTCACGACTTTTCCGTCCATTGTGGTATGTCACGATCGCAATTTTCTTATTGGTTCTCAGACAGCCCATTGTAGTTATTTTTATCCCGGGTTTTATAAATAATTGAAAATAGCAATCATATTTAATTTGAATGACGTAAGGGGGTCAAAGGACTTGAGGAATCAATATCATTGGCTGTTTTATTTTTTGCGAACGTTACTGCTTGAGGTTTCCGTCCAAATCAGTGTCACGTGAGCAACATATATATTTAGATCGGTAACTCTCCTGTATAGGAGTTACGATATCGCCCTTTGCAGAAATAGATTCAGAGTCAGTTCCTTCACATGATGGGGAAGCAAAGAAGGTAAGTTGTATGTAATATCGTTACATGAGGACCTTAAATGTATTCCGTCCATCAAAAAGACGTTCGCAACAACACGTAATGTCATGATAGTAGATGTTGCTAATGTTACTATTACGAATTGGTTTCTTGTGTATTCATTTGATATAAAGTACACCTGCAAATGACATTCTGTATATTTAGAAATTCTAAACCAGACTGTACAATTTTATTACTCCAGGCATATATTAAACACCACTGTGTGCATACATTTTAACTTTTAAAGATGTTGTTGCTCATGTGACATGTCCAAATGTCGCTAACGTTACTAATTTTTTGGTTTCTTGTGTATTCATTTGATATAAAGTACACCTGCAAATGACATTCTGTATATTTAGAAATTCTAAACCAGACTGTACAATTTTATTACTCCAGGCATATATTAAACATCACTGTGTGCATACATTTTAACTTTTAAAGATGTTGTTGCTCATGTGACATGTCCAAATGTTGCTAACGTTACTCATTTTTGTCTCCGTCACGTTAGCAACATGAAAGTAGGAGACAGAACACAATACTGTAAAATCTGCCTTATTTAATTTTATACATGTTATAGAAGTCGCATGTAATACAAGTTATAAATACTTAATTCTTAATGTAAATTTTTTTTGTAGATAAGATATCACATTGGTTTGAGCATGATTCCCAGCAAGATTATGAAGGGGCATATATATCATATATACATTGGAAATATATAGTGTCACTAAATTACTCTCATACAGTACCTCACCTCTGTAGCTGTAAATTGCGAAACGGTGGATTCATTCATAATTTTGAGTTACTTATTGCAATTGAAAATAACGTTGATAAAGCTAACAGCATTATGCCATGATGTTGATGGGATGTTCTGATTGGACAAAAAGGAAATTGTGAATTGAACAAATAGCAAACTTGAAATTCATAGGAAAAAAAGTAGGAAATTGGAATAATGAAAATTCATAGTTTCAGTGATTATCTTACAATCATCATGATCATTGTCAATACTACAAGTGCATCATCAAGATCATATAAATCTGAATTCACCTTGGATAATTATACATTTAAAATAAGAATTTGGATATAATAAGAATTTCTGTGCTGGCGTTGCTACTGTTGGCTTCATGTACCACCAGCTGGGAGTGTTTTAAAAACCTTTTTGACCTTTCGTGAGGGTCTGTCACGGTCCGTCACAATTGGTTAGTGTCATATATGCATGATTATGGAAGTTTCACCAACCTAGACAAGCTTTACAGCCCTGGCACGGTTGTTGGTTGCACTTAGAGTCAAATGACAGCTTGCTGTATACATTTGTAGTTCAAATAGTCTGAATGAATCTACATGTATGGTGACAATCTTCTAAATTACTGTTCATTCTGAAACTGGCATTTTATACTAGTACATGTAGTAGTCGAACATATTAAACAATACATGTACTTCAAAGTATCAATTTATTTTGTTTCGCCTTACATGAAAGTCATGAAAATTGGTTGTATATATGCAAGAAATATGTATTACAGTCTTGGGGTGATGGTGTAAGCTATTTTTAATAGAGCTTTAAATTTATAAAAGCTAAAAGAGCTGGTTCAGGGAATGAGTGTAAAATATACTGTTACATTTTATTACATGTAATTGGATACATTTTATTGTATATGAGTACCTTGCAAGGTCTACTTGTCTATCAGGTTAGGTTGACCTGACCTTAATTTTGTTTCATGGATAATCTAAGTGATTTAGGTTATTTCAGTTTAATACAATGTTAACATGGTTAGGTTTGTTTCTCAGATACTTCGTAATGAAATTAGAGACTGGAAATGGGGAATGTGCCAATAGGACAACAACCTGACTACAGAGCAGACAACAGCAGAAGGTCATCAATGTTTGAATTGTTTCTCAGAAGCTGTAAGCTACATTGAACATGTTGGAAACAAACATAATTTTTGTTTTGCCTAAGGAGATATGGTATCAGGGGTGAATCCAGCCATTTAAAAAAAGGGGGGGGGGGTCCCAACCCAAGACAAAAGGGGGGTTCCAACTATATGTCCCCATTCCATGATCGTCCAAAAAAGGGGGGTTCCAACCCCCTGAACCCTCCCCCTGGATCCACCACTGGGTATGAATTTTGATGAGACGACTTGCATTACTTAAACTGTAAACCATGTAGACCAAGTGATTTTCTTTTTAGTCACTATATAATAGGTCACTGCACACCCTTCAGCAAAGACCAAAAACTTAAACTTCATGATGAGCACCCTATAAATGGCTCTGCTTGGAAAGAGCTAGGCTTCTAACAGAGTTAATGTAAAAAATTCAGACGAGAACCCAACAGTGATGACAACTTGATTTATACTAGTATACATGAGCTACAAACAAACAAATATGTGATAAACAGCAATCAACAAAAACACTACAGACAAAAAATTAAGGGGAGACTAATTAAATATAAAAAAAAGAAGATGTGGTATGATTGCCAATGAGACAACTCTCCACAAAAGACCAAAATGACACAAACATTAACAATTATAGGTCACCGTACAGCTTTCAACAATGAGCAAAGCCCATACCGCCTAGTCAGCTATAAAAGGCCCCGATAACTATAAGAAAAAGTAAAACGATTCAAACGAGAAAACTGACGGCCTTATTTATGAAAATAAATGAACAAAAACAAATATGTAACCAAGGATTTGTATAGTGTCTCACTATACAAATCCTTGATGTAACACAAAAACAAACGACAACCACTTAATAACAGGCTCCTGACTTGGGTTTATTTACTTTAATGTAAAGTTTATTTACTTTAATGTAAAGTAAATAAAATTAACTAATGTCTTGTACCAGGGGTGTGTCCAGGATATTTGAAAGGGGTCGTAGAATAAAATATTTCGCCGAGCGAAGCGAGGCGAAAAATTTGTGGGACCTTTTTTTGGCTTAAAAACATAAAATAATAGAGAATTGCACTAATGCAACGGTTCCTGACTTGGAGCATGTATATTTTAAAGTTAAAGTGTCAGGATGTGACATTTTTTATGCCGAGTTCTCTCCATTAATTGTCTATGGTATATTAAAATGATTGGATGGATCTTAATAGGAGTAGACCAATAACGAGAAATTCCAAACTCAAGGGTATATAGGAGTTACTTAACATTTCAATTCCTAGGCCAGGATTTTATTAACGAGAGGCGTGATTACGGTTGAGGGTCCATGGGGAAGCTCAGAAGCTCCTGAATTTCTACAATTTAGCATCAAATTATGAAGTAATCCCTCTATTTTTTATTAAGTTCGGGTTTCGTTGAACGACACACATGATACAAGACAAATAAACACTGAAGAATAAAGTTCTTTCGTTCTGAGTATTGCTTTAATGTGGAAATATACATATTTATAGTATACATGTACCTTGACGCAAAACCTAAAATGAACACAGAAAAATACTGACGGACTCTCATTTTCAATTACTAGAGTGGATTCATTAGAACCATTTTACGTGGATTTCTCATGGCGTAATCGTCAATAATTTTATCAAAATCAAGTTTAATGTCTCTGTGAACATATAAAAGAAGCAGAGCATTTAGGCGATCCTCCTTCATGGTGCTTCTCAAATCATTCTTGATCAACTTAAGGGATGAGTTAGCTCTTTCGGTGGAGCTTGACGTGACGCTCGTCAAAGCAAGTAAGAAGAGAACTTTCATGATGTTTGGAAATAAAGTCGAGCATGCCCTTACATCAGCCGGACTCCGAGAAACGAAATTTTACGGTTGATGATGACCCATCAGATTGGGGAATCAGTATAAAAAGAAATCAGAGTATGTGTTTAATTAATGAATATGATAAATTGCTATCATTCTATACAATACTAGCAGATTATAACGATAGGCTTTTTTTTTTTTTTTTTTTTCAAAGGGGGGTGCGTACGCCCATTACGCCCTTACCTGGACCCGCCCCTGTGTACAAGTATTACCCTGACGTTCCGTGAAAATTGTTTTCAAAAATCTAATTTGTCCATAATTCTTTTATGTAATAAACTTATTTAAATAAATTCAGACCTTTACCTGTCTGATCACCAGCATGGCTAAAGGTATTACTCCCAGATGTATTGGCAGGTGACACCTCCAGGTATTCAAGCGATTTCCTGTCGGACTTGCAAGTTCATGCATCATTTCACTTCTGTCAGTGTACACGACCGAAAACTTGAATCTTTCCATTTTAAACTTTCAGGTGCATAGGTACGTAATCATTTGATAATATACATCTCTGTCCTGCGTGTCCGATAGTGATACACTAGTCATTACTGTTTATAAATAACATTTCTGGTGTAAAGAATATTATTCATAAAAATTTAAATAATTCCAAAAAAGAGATTTGATAAAATAAAAATTTGCTTACACATTTTTTCCAATGGTAAATTTGGGGAAATGTAAGTACTCGTTGTCAAAAGTAAAGACCAGTTTGAAACATACAAGAAAAATTGATTTAACAAAAATATATATATACGCACTTAACGACCATTCTTTTATACGCCTTGATAGAAAGTTACGGAACTATAGATAGTTGCAATTTAAAATTATATACATTTTTACATTGAACATAAGAAAGAAATAAAATTGAGAATGGAAATGGGGAATGTATCGAAGAGGAAGCGGAAGGTCACCAACAGGTCTTCACTGCAATGTAACGAGAAATTCCCGCTCCTGGAGGTGTCCTTTAGCTGGCCCCTAAACAAATATATACAAGTTCAGTGATAATGAACACCATACTAATTTCCAAATTGTACACAAGAAACTAAAATTTAATAATACAAGACTAACAAAGACCAGAGGCTTCTGACTTGGGACAGGCGCAAAAAATGCGGCGGGGTTAAACATGTTTATGACATCTCAACCCTCCCCCTATACCTCTAGCCAATGTAGTAAAGTAAACGCATAACAATACGTACATTTAAAATTCATTCAATTCAAGAAAAGTCCGAGTCTGATGTCAGAAGATGTAACCAAAGAAAATAAGCAAAATGACAATTAAACATAAATAAACATGCAATTTGCCCCCTCCCTTTTTGGGAAAAAAATTGGTTGCTTATTTAGGGAATCACTGAACCGTGACTGGAGCGGTCCCTCTCTTAGGTCAGTCAGTGGGCCATCACTTACGAAAATTCCTGGATCCGCCACTGAGCATGTTATCATGGGATGTCGATGGACTATTGTATACCAAAAGAAGAAGAAGAGAACCAATTTGAATTAAAAACAGGTCGATATTTAACCTGCTCTGGTTCGTCGAAGTAATAGACAAAGTAAAATCACAGATTTCTATTTAAATAAAATTGTTCTCGAACAAAGGAAGGAATTCGTCATCACAATTGTTGGGTATAATGTATTATAATGTGAACATCGTTCTGAAGTACTGTATGCCAAATTTTCTGTTCCAACATGCACGTTATATATATGCTACTGGACGTCCCAAGAGAATTTTCTGTTCCGACATGCATGTTACCAAGAGATGTGAATATTTTCTTGGAAAAGTATTCAGTAACAAAGTTTCAAATTAATATCGGGATTTATTTTCTTTCTTGATATATTCAGTAACAGCAAAAAGAATAACTTGACTGCTTGTCCGCTAAATTGGGCTGTTCTTGCCAGATAAAAGACTTATAGTTATATAACTCGAAAAACTTTTAATTTGTAATTATTTTTTTTATTTATATTCATCACTAGATAGCTGAAATTTATTGGGAAACTTGCATTTCGGGCATATTCTTTGCTTCTTAGCTCGAATTAAAGAGTGTTATAAACTTTTTCAAATGTTGAATACGCAACCAACAAATGGAAGTTTTTAACGACCTTGACTGGCTATACAGCCCTTGCACGGTCGGCCCTGGCTTGCGCCTTTTTGGGCATTAAATAATTTAATATGTTTACCATGTGGTAATTTAAATAATTTAGAATGATGAGAAAGTTTAATAAAAACAAAAATTTAAAAAGCAAAAATTTGGATAAATAAATGAATAAAAAAAGTAAAAAATTTAAGATTAAGTAAATAATAAAATAATAAAAGAATATAATACGCAACCAAATCTCCAAGTATTATTTATGTTTCTGGTAAAGGCGTTTGATTGGGTATTAGTTTGAGGTAGGCGTGTTTTCGGAAACATTCCTCCAATCAGACCTATTTGACATACATGTGTGCGCTGATGCGTGTACACTGGCTATTGTAACGGCACGTGTGACTGTCTCATATCGAAATCTGTCGAGCGTGACCAATGTTTATTGTAGAATTTTTTGTCATGTGGTCAAATTATTTGACATACAAGTTTTAAATTTGCATTTTGAAAGATTATTTTCGGAAGTTGTCCCGTATATACTATTCTAAAGTGTTAGAGAAAAAAAAACCAAGACTTTAAAGGAAAGATATACATATCAACGGAGAATATAACCTGAGAAAACTATACTAGTCTACTAGCATAATAGTCAAAGATATAAAACATGTATTATATGGCTCTGATATTAAATTTAACGTGTTCTGGAAAATTTTGACAAAATATAATTGCACGAATTTTTAATCGATCGCTGACCTTTAATTCTAGAAGTGACTTGTGACTGTTATAAACATGCAGAGACCTATGCATTATGGTTTAAGTTTACAATGAACACACTATAGTTATACATTTTCCTTTTAAATATCAAATAGACAATCACCTTTCGGATAGACTTGCTTTTTCTTTCTTTTCGTAAAAATTATCATTCGTCCATTTAGAGACATAAATTACAAGTTATATATGTCTCTGGTTTATTATATTTGATTACTTCAAAAATGCTTCAAAATACTATGAGCCTGTATTGGGGTCCCAACCGATCACACACAAAAAGGGGCGAGTTCCAACTATATATATGTCCCCGTTCAAATGCATTGATCGTCTTATAAGTTTATGACTCAACGGTTTCCTCCAACAATATGGTTTGATAAATTTCTTTCGAAGTTCATTACTTTTCACATACTAAAATAAAATGATATTCATCTTCAATTACTTGTTTATCACACATAATACAAAATCTCGGATATGTCTCAATATTATAAAATCGACAAGTTTCTATATTCAAACAGTGAGCAGATATATGCGGTATTTACAAATGAATGGTTTTATAAATATAATTTACAGCATGAACTTAATAAAATTGTTGGGGTCAAATACATCTATGCAACATACATTTAGGCGAGTCTTCAAAAAATAGTACATTTCACAATTAAAGCTACCGTTTAATCTATCTTTGAATTCAAATTAAAACAAATTCACTTTTTTTACACCCTGATGTAACCGTATTTTTAAAGTGTTGTCATCCGTATCAATAAATTGTTTAATAAAATTGAAGTGCATGAGTATTATTAACGTCTAGGATAAGTGTGAGATTTCTCTGTTGATGGGAATAAACAAAATTTAGCTGAATTTGTATTATTTAAATTAATGAAAAGGCAAGCTAGTGTGTGTTTGAAATGATATTGTTGAAATGGATTCACTGTGTCTAAACCACACCGGCAAAATTTGCTCGGACTCGATGCTATCTAACATACGGCACAATGACGGAACACCAATAGACAAAAGAAAGGTAGGTTTCTCCTTATTGTTTTATTCTTTTTATGATATCGAAGAATATATATACATATACAACTATTTTCTATTGTGAGATGCAATATTTTTTACAACCGTTCTCTATTAACGGAGAAATAAGTCAAAATGCATGTTAAAATGACGAATTGAGTGAACCTTGCCTCGAAATTGTTTAATTTCTCGTTAAATTGTTCACATTGTACGGAAAGAAAGGTACGGGAAGATAGATATTGACACGGAGATTGCAAATTAAGTTATTATGAGCATCTCATTAATTGTATCTCTGTGTATGGAACGAAAGAAAAGGGTAATGTCAAATTAAAATAAACCGGTTTCGTCAATGTTGTTACTACACAATCACCCGGTTTCGTCTATATATATCACCCGGTTTGGTTGGTTTTTTTTAACAAACAATTTATGAAAAGCAACTTTGGCACGGATCTGAACATTGTATTTCGAGAATTTAAATATATATTTATTGTAAGGTAAACTTGGCGTGTTAAAATCTATTTTAAACAGGCACTTTTGGACATAGTTAATTATGATAATACACATTTTCCTAATGAAAGGCGTATCCCTTATTTCACTTAACTTCAAACTAATTTTAAATGGAATATAAATACTCAATAGCAAACACTGGTATCTAATTATTTTGTAACATTATTATATTTTCTTTGTTTATAATAGTAGTATGTAAAGATGAAAAATAAAAGTATGTGTTTTGATTGTGCCATAATTTTATTTTACTATACTAAATTATATACACTATGCATTCAATCATTGACGAACAGTCCCAAACCGACTATAGTCTATACTGTTCTGCACAAGTTTATCATGCATGCAGTCCTGCGAGAGTTTCTGGTACTATATATACTGTGTTCCTTGCGCACTAAAGCAAGTTTTCACACTTAAGCATCCATAACATAGCAATGAGATTTGTATCTTTCTCCCCGTTTCTGGTAGGCACATTTATTTTCCTATAGGCATGTTTTTCACATTATTTTTACAGTTCAAAATAAAAAAAATTACATTCCAAATTCATCTTTTTTTACAGTTCGAATTCAATTGAAACTTCAAGATAACTTTCGAAAACAATATCTGACAGTATTGTATTTTCAATGTGAATAAAAGTTGGTTTGCAAAACATGACCGTCATTTATATCTTGGTCTTATTTAGAAAAAGTGACGGTAACCACTTATCCCATACACATTGACAATGAGACAACTTTCTTTTAGACACAAAAATGATGTTGAATTAATCAAGTTTAGGTCACCGTATGCCTTAAACAATGAGAAAAACACACAAACCGCATGAAAGCAAGCTATAACAGGGCCCTAAATTATAAATGTAAAACAATTCAAACATAAAAACTACCTGCCTATTTTATGTTCAAAACACATATGGTATAAAGCAACCAAAGACAACCATGGAATAACAAGCCTGTGACTCGGGAAATGGACTGAGTCAAAGTGTTATCGCTGACACAAACAGTACAACAAAAGTACAAATAATAAAAAATGATGAATAAACCTTAACTCGTCCTATGACAGAGTCTTTATAGTGAATTCGCGATTTGTGCCAAAACTTGTATCATAGTTAAAATTATCCATTAAAAATGATAAATATACATGTATTCGCAGTTTACTATGAAATCCACTATATCTGAACTAGTATACATATTTATTAAGGGACCAGCTAAAAGACACCACCAGATGCGGGAGTTTCTCGCTTCATTGAAGACCCATTGTGGCCTTCGGCTGTTTTCTGCTCTATGGTCGGGTTGTTGTCGCTTGGAATTTGTATGACTTTTTCATGTTTAAATGCCCCCCCCCCCCCCAACACTTTTTGTTTTTGTTTTACCAAAAAAAAATTCAATCCCTCTAAACCAAAATTTTAAACATCACCAAAAAGTAAACAGAAATTTATAGTATTTATATAACTAAGAAGTGTATAAAGTTTAATGCAGTTATAATACTTCGTTTTTGAGATATGGCGCGACATGTTAAAAAAAAAACACATTCCTGTTTCACTTACATGTTCTGCTTCATTGAAGACCCATTGTGGCCTTCGGCTGTTTTCTGCTCTATGGTCGGGTTGTTGTCGCTTGGAATTTGTATGAATTTTTCATGTTTAAATGCCCCCCCCCCCCACTTTTTGTTTTTGTTTTACCAAAAAAAAATCAATCCCTCTAAACCAAAATTTTAAACATCACCAAAAAGTAAACAGAAATTTATAGTATTTATATAACTAAGAAGTGTATAAAGTTTGATGCAGTTATAATACTTCGTTTTTGAGATATGGGGCGACATGTTAAAAAAAACCCACATTCCTTTTTCACGTACATGTTCTGTAACTCAAATAGATTTAATTTGATTTTCACTTAAAGGTTTACAGATCATGTTAAATTTAAAGGAAATAAGATAAGCTGTCCTGAAGTTACGGTGCGACATGTTTATGGTGGACAGACGGATAGATAGACGGACGGACGGACGGACGGACGGACAGAATGACTGAACGATGGAGGCACGGATGGATGGAAGGACGGACAGTAAGACGGGGGTATACAATAATACGGACTGTCAAAATTGGGACGGGCGTGTAAAAACGCGAAGAAATGGAGAAAAAAATCGTAATTAAAGGTAAATATTTTTTATTAGGATATCGGCCAAGTCGATTTAGTTGTATAGTTGTCTGCCTTATCATTTTCCTATATAACTTTTATATATATTTGAAAAAAAATATGTATAGAAATCGATAAAAAGAACTTGATATTCGGCATTTATTATGAGAAACATAATCCAACTGACATAATCCGATTTCCCGGGTGTCCCTGTTTTTCTCATTTCTTACAATATTTTAATTCGGTATACACTTTATAAGATAAGTGGCGAATCTAGATGACGTATATGTTGCACGCCCCGACCCCACCTTTGGTTTCCAAAACTTTATTGATTCCTGTATTTAAAGATTTTATAAAGCAAAAAATAATCAAAATATTGTTCGACTCGCTACGCTCGGCCGTATGTAAAAGTTGTTCGAAATACGCCCACTTTGAAATAAACTGAATATATTGTCAAAATATATTGATCAACATCAGTGTACGATCATCATAACACAATGGCGACAGTGCAGACTCGGTTTTTTTAATAATGTTAACAAAATAATTATTATTGAATTGTATAGATGACCTGAGACTATTATACTAATTTGTACATAGCAGTATAGTGATAAATAAATTGTATTTTAAAGGGGCACTAGCTGTCAAATTCATGGTCACCAATTTGACTCAAATTCTCATATTTGATTAATAACAATGTAAAACATTTATCCAATCTATCAAACGTTTAAAATAAACAGTTTACAGAGCATGGGGTAGATGATATGTAGGTTCGTTTCGTGTGTATTTAAATCCAGACGCCATCTAATTAACTATCGATTTGACCTCAGATGACCATATAAGCGATGTAAACACAAATAAAGATATGAATAGGTTAAACCAGCACGTGCAATTGGATTTTTATAGGTCTGTTTGATTTGAATTTATAGATTAAAAATATAAGTTTCTCATTGTTTTTAACCGTATAAGAATGATTTATATTGATCGAATTAGTAATCAAATGATTTACCGTAGTTTCACTTTCATTGTTGACATTTTTTTTCTTTAAATAACCAGTTCACGTACAATGCATGCGTTGTCAGTCTCTAGCTAGGGGGTTAAATTAAGTTCACATGAATACCGGTTAGAATGATGATGACGTTTTCACTTGCAAGTGAATCAGTCAAAAATTATGTATAATCGCTTATTTCAACAAAATTAAAGCAAATTGATTGCTAAAAGCAAATTATTATTTCATTATTCCAATTTAATTAATGATTAATCTAAAAAAAAATATACTTTATTTTTTTTATATATATCGTAGCTAGTGCTCCTTTAATGCATGGTAGTTGTAACTTCTATGCCGATTATGCATGCATATACATTTGTCTTATTATCAACGTTTATCCTTAAGAAGATTTATTTTTAACGATGGTAGAAAAGATTACATACATGGAATGATTAGATTACTTATAAAGGTGTCCATTCTTTTGTGCGAGAACATCACATATCAATTGTGTGTTTCGATTTTTAAGACCGTAAACTTTAATTTCAAGTTTAAAATTGTTCAACATATTTTCCCATAACTCATATAGAAAAAAACATATTTAGAGAGCTTTAATCTCAATATGCTGTTAAAAAATTTCGGAATGCAAAGTAAAACTAAAATATATGTGTCGGCTATAAGAGTATGAATTTGCTAATTATTTATTTGAATCTGAGACTCATAAATAATAAGCCGCTGTCCGGTGAACAACTTGTTTTCGAACGACCCACAAAACTCCTTTTGAACACTGAAGTTAAATAATCAATTCTAATGTAATGCGATTATGATTTTTTTTATTTGACCAAACCGGGTTATGCATTTTGAAATCTATGACGAAACCGGGTTGTATACATTGACGAAACCGGCCAGTTTGATTTTGACATGACCCATTTCTTTCGTTCCATACACAGAGTTACAATTATTGAGATGCTCATAATAACTAAATTTGCAATCTCCGTGTCAATATCTATCTTCCCGTACCTTTCTTTCCGTACAATGTGAACAATTTAACGAGAAATTAAACAATATCGAGGCAAGGTTCACTCAATTCGTCATTTTGACATGAATTTTGACTTATTTCTCCGTTAATAGAGAACGGTTGTAGAAAATATTGCATCTCACAATAGAAAATAATTGTATATGTATATATATTCTTCGATATCATAAAAAGAATAAAACAATAAGGAGAAACCTACCTTTCTTTTGTCTATTGGTGTTCCGTCATTGTGCCGGATGTTAGATAGCATCGAGTCCGAGCAAATTTTGCCGGTGTGGTTTAGACACAGTGGGATTTATAGCATGAAAAATGTGTGTAACTGATTTTACGTTGACTTGGACTGCGAATTTGAAAATAATATATTTGTGAAATCACATTCTACAAGATGACATATTTTGTAAGTACGTTTAATATACTCTATAACCTTTCATTCTAATTATAGTATCTTTGAAATGCATTTTATAGCGGACTATGCGGTATGGGCTTTGCTCATTGTTGACGGCCGTACGGTGACATATAGTTGTTAATGTCTGTGTAATTTTGGTTTCTTTTGGACAGTTGTCTCATTCGCAATCATACCACATCTTCTCTTTTATATTTATATAGCTATTACTTGCAACTGCCACATGTACATGTTCTAGACTCGTGTCGCTGAAAGAGGTCTCCTTTCAAGTTTGAAAATAGGTGGAAAAAAAGCCACACCCACTTATAAGATATATACATGCTCTCAGTCTGACTGTTGCATTTTGAACAAACGAGTGAAAGTCCAGCGCCATGTAGAACAAAATAGTTTCAACATTCATTTATCATTATCATGATCTTGACCTGCATGGATATATGCATTAACTTGCAACTGTACGGTTAAACAAACCGGTTATTGATGGCTGCACAAAAATCTTTAACCTCAGACAAAACATGAAATTAACTGTTCAGGAAAAACGAAGTCCATCTAGTAGTAAAATACGGAAAAATGAAAATAAATATATGCAAAATTTTCCCCTGGATACTGTGTTTTGGACATAAAAAAGCCAATGTCCCAATTTCCCGAAATTCCATTATGTTTGACAACGATTTTGATGTAAAACAAACCTTTAACCACAGACTGAACCTAAATGCTGAATTAGTCGGCGTGAATGCTGACGACGGAACCTTTATTTTTTACCAATTAATTAAATGAAATTGCGCCATATTTACCTGTAAATATTTTTTTACCTATAGCAAAAGAAAAGCAAATGGTATGTTGTCAGAGCTACCTTAAAAAAATAATAAATCCAGAGCTCTTCAAAATTGAAGAAGAAAACTAAGAAAAGAAAGATTTAAAATATGTGCGTCAGTAAATGTATATAGAGAGAAGAAAACTTCACCGGCTCAACTTAAATTCCAGCCGAATTTCACTGAATAGTGGATGCTATTGGTGTTGTTACAAACAAAGATGATGACTTTGTATTGTGTAACGATCCAGAAAGCGGGATCATTTTATTAGGATGCAAAGCTAATTTAAAATTTAAAATTTCTGTGTACAATTTCAGAGGAAGTTTTTGCTGGTGTCTATAAAATTTGTCCAAAATATTTCAAACAACTTTATACTATACATGCATGGCTTCAAGATAGGACATTATATATGTGTCTATTCTCAACTACAAATACCAGCCTTTAGTTCAATGATGTACAGAGACATTTTAAGGTGTAACTGTGTATATTTATACAAGTGAACGTTTTAATTCAGCATACTTTTTGTTATTAAAATGACTTTAACTCCGCCAGTCGGTAAACTGCCGATCCCGAGCCCGGATAAAGAAGGAGGGAAGTCAATCATTTAGTTATTTTATATAAATAAAAAAAAATTGGCGCAATTAGATGATTATTTTATTGGCGCAAATGATACCTATAGTTTTGAAAATTAAGTGGCGCCAAAGAAGTATTGGCGCAATTTAGTTGTGGCGCAAATGAGTTACTTTTTGGCACAAATAGATATCGCCCGAAATAATAGCTTAAACCCTTTCAAACTATTCTATTAATCTCTCCATGCCATATGGCATAGGTTATGATAAGCCCTCGGGGAAAAACAGTCAAATGAATGGATAATTATAACAAGTACGTGTATTCCCGACAAACAATGACAATTACCAAATTCGTTCATTACGTGTAAATGAATGCATTTTGTAAAAACATTAAATCTGTATTTATATAACTGTACAAATCACCCATGCAGAAACATATATACACATGGAAAAAAGTATTGCAACACCTTAATTTTTTAAAACATGAAAAAATAGTCTCTTATTTTGGATGGAATATGATAAAATATTTGTAAAATAATATTGAAACGTAGTTAACGATAACATTGGCTTTAAATCGAACAAAAAATGTATGAAAAAAAAGGTTTTTTCGAACTAAAATTTTTATAACAAAATGAAGTGTTTTTTGTACAAAAAAATGCATTTTACAAGTTTTACTGTAGACGAACTTTACAATGTCAGACATTTCAAAATTAATCTTTAGAAGATTGTTCACATCATGGTTGGTCGTTATACGCCAAAGAATTAGAACTTTGAGCGCAGCTTCCATTCAATACAACGAAAGCAAGCGATCCATGGTAAAAAAGACATTTAAAGGGCACATATTTATCTTTCGTCTGACAGCACGTATACACCGCAGTTATCGTGAATTATATAAACATATAAAAAAAAATAACATTATTTTTTTAAGACAAAACAGAGAAAAGAACTGATAAGTGCGGGTATTCCATGCGCCTTGCCTCCTTTATGTTTCGATATTTAGAAATTAATTATTCTTTTATCTATTATAACACGTGAAAACTACACCGGTGAGTTCCATATATGTCTTCAACTTACAGCTGGTCCTGAAAATGCATGAAATATTTGCCACTGGACTTTTAACAACCAACAATCAATCACACTACAACTTAAAGTATATATAGTAGTGAAATACAAAATGAATATTATAATGATACAATTAGCAAAATAAATAGAATACAAATACACACTACTTTATTTAACTGACATAATTTAAAGGAATACTCTGTAAACTATATAAGTAGAGAAGCGAAAAGTTTCTTTTGAATACAAACTTCCGAACAGTTCATGTTTTTTTGCTCAATTTAAAATCTTGAAAACATAAGCATGTATATTAAAAACTGACAATCAGACATCACTAATACGTGTATACACAAATTCATTAATTCTTTATTAACGTTTAGCCCTACGGCACCTTTCTATTAAGAATGATGATGAGAGTAATTGTAATATATAATAGGCATGTACTTTCTTACGTTACGGATCATTGATTTTGTTACCTGTTGACCCGGTTGATTTCTAGCACGTGCCATCGAACTCAACCATTTTAACTAAAATAGATTTTGTTTAAGTTAACGCCATATGTATACTAAGTACAGTATACCTATCATATGGATTAGAAAATGCATATTATACGGTGATACTTTAACACTGTCCCGACAGAGACTGAATGAATGCAGTATGATGATCAGGTTTCGGGATCCGAGAAGTCTTTTTTCGAATTTCCGGATGTCGGGAATATTTTTTTCCAACTTAAATAGAGTAAATCTCACTAAATTAATACACATGCAAACAAAAAGCAACAGCTTCAACGGTTAACTAGGACATATATCAACAGAAAACGAATTAAAGCAAATGTCATACATAAAACCAAAATATGCATGTGTTAATTTGCCTCCGGTGCATTTCTGTGGATCCTTAACTTTTTTAGGTTACGCTTAGGATTTTCCGTTACTAATCTTCAAATACGAAAAACATTTTCACCGGTGTTCACAACATTTTAAGGTTTATGGCATACATTCTGGTGTGTATACAATTAACATACGTCCTTGCATTTAATTACCAATATACATTTATATAAACTAACATTTATTAAAAAAATAAACAACATATATAGACGAATAATTTATTAGTTCCTCGACAAAACAAGAAAAGAAATAAAGATTCAACAGAAGATTTAATTTTTCTTTGTAATTAATCAAAATAATACTTCAAACAAATCCTAATATAAAAAAAAAACATATATACAAATTAATCTAAAATGCATTATCGAGTAGAAGGGGCGCAACTCGTGTTATCAAACCGGTATACTAAACGAATCTAAACAGGGTCTGAACATGTTGAACGTAATTTTGTATCAATGGTCTGTTTTGGTCTGACACGGTCTTAACGGGTCTAAACAACCCGCTAGACGATTCAGTCTTTTCCGTCTTGATACGCCTTAACGAACTGATTTACCTGATGAGGCTATCGATCTGAACGGCGACTAAACGATCTGAAATATCTGGACGAATTTCTCTAGCGATAAATCCAGTCAATCAAGATGTGATCAGACCAAAATGGCCGTTTCAGACTAAAATCGGGCTTCTAGTGAATGATTCAACATGTCCGAAGTCAATCGAGCATCCAACACAAGAGCTGTCACGTGTGAAGCAGGAATTGTTTACAATTCAGATCACTATAAGCCATACACTGTTTGGTTGGTTCGTGTTGTTCAATTTCGTGTTTTCGTTGTAGTGATTGTTATCTATTGTCCTTTTGTCGTTTTATTTACTTGTCACGGTCTTTTCTGTCAATTAAGAACTAGGCTAATTATGACCGAATTCAGAATATACAAAAACTTTATACTATGCTATATAAAGGAAACAGTAGTTTACCCCTGTTCGAAATTCATAAATCGATTGAGAGAAAACTAATCCGTGTTACAAACTAAATATAAGTGAAACACATCAAATCTATAATATAACAATGGCCATTTTCCTGACTTGGTACAATACATTATAAGAAAAAATGGTGGGTTGAACCTGGTTTTGTGGCGTGCCAAACCTCCCGCTTTTATGGCAATGTTCAATATAACATTAACATGATATGATTATATGGTAGGACTACACAACAAATAAATGGGAGAATATATAGGATAGCATACACACGAATAAAAGCTAACAAAAGATACCAGGTTTAAAATACGCCATACGCGCGTTTCGTCCACACAAGACTAACCAGAGTCGCTGAGATGAGAAAAGTTCGAAGCCAAAACAAGTACAAAGTTGAAGAGCATTGAGGACTAACAGTTCCAAAAAGTTGTGCCTAAGACGACTAGAAATTTCTGTCTAGGATTAAGAACATTCTTTTTATTTGGTGTTTTGAATGTGTTCGCCCCATAATTCAAGTGCAAGCACAATAGGAAACATTTCCTTTGTTGCTATTTGATGGTGTTCCAGATGTTTTGGCCAAGCCATTGCAAACCATTTATAACCCATAACACCTGCAAAACCTAGAGAACCAGCTGCATCAGTATACAATGATAAACTGTCAGAAGAAAGCCATTTATCGGCATAGAAAACTGATTTTCCATTAAAATGATCAATAAAGGATTTCCAAATACCAATATCAGCTTTTGACTCTCTAGTTAGTCTAATATAATGACATGGATGAGAGACTCCTATTGTGAGGTCTATAAGTCTTCTCAGGAATGCACGACCTGGACAAACAACGGTACAAGCAAAATTGAGGAGACCAATTAAGGATTGTAACTGCCTTAGAGTAACTTTCTTCCTCCTAGAAAATTCATGCAATTTTGCTTGAATTTTTTCAATTTTCTCTTGTGGTAGCCTACATTCCATTATATTAGAATCTACCTCTATACCGTAAATGGTTATGACAGTTGTAGGTAATACTGTTTTTTTTCCTTTTTTATGGGAATACCTAGTCGATTACATAACTGAATAAAAGTTTGCAAATCTTGGTTGCATTTTTCAGATTGAGGGGGACCCACAAATAAAAAATCATCTAAAATATGTGACATGCCACCTGACTGATATTTTGACTGCATTATCCACTGTAATGCTACACTTAAAGTCTCAAAAGGTTTTGGGGCACTACTTGCATCCATTGGAAACATTTATCATAGTAGAAAAATCCATTCCAGCTAAAACCTAAAAGGTTGTAGTCGGGTTTCTGTATCGGGATAATGCGAAATGCATTTTCAACATCGGTCTTAGCAATTTGACAGGATTGACCATATGATTTGACCAATTGAACCACATTATCAATAGAATCATATGAAACAGCAGAATATTCCATAGGAATACCTAAGTTAATTGAATCATCTTTTGGAAATGACAAATCATGAATTAAACGAAATTTCCCATCTGACTTTGGAATCAACCCTAGTGGTGAACAAACAAACAATGAAAATGGAGGTTCTTTAAAAGGCCCAGCAATGCGACCACTTAGACTTTCTTTTGCCAATTTAAGGTACACAGCATCTGGATTTTCTGTAGCTGATTTATGGTTTTTACATGTTTTGTTACTTGGTGTACCTTTAAAATTAAATGAAAAACCAAAAGTGAAACCATGAACTAACATGTTACGTAAATCCATATCATAACCCTGCAATTCCTGTCCCAGTAACTCAGCGTTTACCGGCGTTGGTATTTTGTTTCTGATTTGGCACCTGTTTGTTCTGTTGTGCATTTTGCTGTGGTTTATATTCAGTGCATTGAAATCTTGCGTGTGAGCCTTTACAGTAGTGGCAGACATGCTTGTATGAGCAAGGTTTGTTGCAAGTTTGTCCTCTGTTAAACAAGATGCATGTTTTGATATTGTTTGAATGCATGTTTTTATTGTAGTATTGTGTATTGCCTTGATTTTGAAAACTTTTGTTTTGTCTTGCTGGTTGGGCACGAAAATTCTTGTTTTGAGTGTTACTTGTATTTGCTGATTTAGTATATAATTCATCAATTAGTTTCCCCCAAGGAAGCTTAATAGATTCCCTTAACCTTCTAAATTTCTCATCGTAAATTCTCCAAGGTTCATCACCATATAAATCATACATCTCCCTAATATTATGACCATACTTAAGTAAATGCCTTGCTTCCTCAGGGCATTTTTCAATGTAAATATCTGAAAAAACTAAATATGCAGATGTCCACTGTTCAATGGAAAGTGGAGGTTTGTTTGACCTTGAGTTATTGTACAAAGACATTTTTTCTATTACTAACAAATAAACTAAATGGGTCCTCTACATAGGAAGACGTTAAACTATTCATATCAATGAATTCATCTGACCATATTTTCTCTGTAATCTTTTGTGAAACAGTGGCCCCCAATGGGATGCCATCTGATACTTGAATTTTAAGTGAATTTTCACTTGAATTATGTGTGTTGACTGGCGGCTCACCTGAAAAAAGTGTTTCAACCACAGTTTGAATATCAAATTCTTTAGAAGTGCAGCATGTCGGGTTCAAGACTGATGTATTTGTATTATCAGGTGCCACTGTGCATGTAGGATTTACATTTATTTGTGTTCTGCTCTCCTCAGATGCTGCTGATGTAGGATTAGGAGCTGATATTGTGCACAAAACTTGATCAATGTTAACATTCTGTGTAGATGTTGGTATCTGAATTGTTCCATGTAGCTGATCTTGTGAAACATCTGTATCTACATGTATATCGGCCTCAATATTAACACCGCTAGATGTTGGCGGATTGCTTGCATTTGTATTGTCTGACTGTAAACGCAGGATCTTAGCTGCCAATTTTGTGTAATCAATATTTGTTTTTTGTTTTTTGTGAGTTGGTTGATCACTTTGACGGGATTTTCCTCTTTTGGGAGGCATCTCCTGGCATTTGTTGAGCTGATTGCAATTTGACCTCAATTGATGATACTGAAACAAAATCAGATTGTTAATATATTGGTATGTGTATAATATACACAACACAAAATTGTAATGCCAATGGCTTATGTACTAAATGTAGTTTATTGTACACAGTGTGTATATGTATGTATTTATAGGTACAATGTACCAAATGTCGCTAACTTTGTTAACTGAATAAATGTAACCGTCTGTGCAGTTTTGCTTAACCTACAATGAGGTAGAATATAAGATAGTGCAATTATAAGGTACAATGTACCAATAATATAAACCCACAACTGTGTAAGCACCTACTTGTAGATACAAATTACAATGTAAATAAAGCAACTTATATATATAAATTAAATATGAACAATGTTCATAAAACATTAGGATTGATAAAACTACAATGTACTTTTAACTCCAAATTAAGTATTATAACAGATTAATTTACCTACATAAACAACATAATACAGTATCATTGGTTGGATGCATGAAGTACAGCAGAACGAATACTTTTAAAGTATTTGCGCATTCCAAAATGGTTAAGGTGCACTCCGTCAAAACACAAATAATTCAAATTATCCCAAAAACCACGGTGGTGCCAAAAAGAAATAGCCTTTTCATCATGCTCATTGATTTTCTCTTGTAAAAGTGTGTTTATTTGAACAACTTTATCATTGTATCCTGCATATGTTACCAATTCACTCCGACATAACAATTGTCCAATTATGACATGATTTACATTCAAACCATAATGTAAATACATCGCAAACGCAAAAAAGTCTTGAGAAACTTGGGACGCATTAGATCTCCTTTTAGCAGCATCATTTCCCCCTATCTGTATAAAAATTATGTGAGGGTGACAACTAAAAGAACATAATTGTTTTTGCAGAGCTAGTCTTGCTACTGTAAGTCCACCCTGTGCACGACAATTAATTAAAAAGTAACACTTCAACAAACGCAGATTTTCAAATTTGTCACAACTATTCATAAAGCGATTTAACCTCCTTATAAAACTGTGACCCAATAAAGTCACGTGTAAAATATTCCTAGACGAGGACTTCTCCATGATGGTTTACTCCTGGTTTGCCCACTTTTAATTCTACCAATTATCTATTAATAAAGAAAACAAAAAAGACAAAAGGTTTGATGAGCATACAGTTGTATAGTCTGTTCCAACTTGGGTATGGTCAGGTATATGGTTAGTAAGTGTTTTCTGCATATTCAGGTTGTTTTTTGTATAGAAAAAAATATTAAAATTCAAATATTTTTTCTCATTATTTTAATATAAATTCATTCAACAAACATACACAACAAATAATAAAAAAAGATATTCAGTTACAAAAGTGTCTATATTATTCATTAGTTTCTGAATGATTTTCATGATAAAAATACATTAATAAAAGATCTCTTTTATTGAAAACATAATTTAATAAATTAATCAATTTTATAAATGCATTGCATAAGGAAATATGTAAAATGAGGATAAATACAATCTTTTATATTTACACCAAAAGTCACAAAACATGATATTTACAAATCTTCACTTCATTGTCCAGTTCAAATGGAGAAGATGGCAGGCCCGTAGCCAGGAATTTCCAAAGGGGGTTCGTTGGACTCACAAACTCGACTTTAACAGTCACAATTCGAACAGAACATTGACTTTAACAGTGCTTATTTGTTTTTAAGGGGGAGTTCGTCCGAACCCCACTGGCTACGGGTATGGATGGGATCGATCATCGGCTGCGTCAGAGTAATCTTCCACGCTGATTAGTCCTTGTTGGAACCTTTCTTTCAGTATTTGGAGTCTGTTCTTATACTCTGTATCGTCATCTTTTTGGTGGGCGGCCTCCTCCTGCTGGATACTGGATAATGTTGCATTCTGTTAGTGCCTGTGTCTTTTTCAGTAGCTGAATGATCTCGTAGATGTTTGCGTTGGCATGTTTGAGTCTCTTCTTAAGTTTGTCGTGCCATCCTTCCAGGTGATTTGTGGTGGGGGTCCTTCTGTGTAATAGTGATTCCATAGAAAACGGTAGCTTTCAATCCTGAACTCTGTCATGTATTCTGTAAATGAAGTTGTAGCCAGTATGTTTTCAGTTTCTCAAATGTCTTCTTTAGTGTTTAGCCAAACTTCCCCAACAAGGTGGGGTGGAACAAGAGGTAGTATTGCGGCTCCTCGTTGCAGTTGAGTTATGTCTTCATTTTCTTTATAATAGGACTGTAGTCCATATTTCTGTGACTATTGCCAAATACACTGGGTGAAGTGGAAGTAGCAGCCTTTCACATTAACCCCTGGCCAAACTGTTCGTGCTGCGTTGTTGGTTGCTGTTTCATAGTCAGTAAATAGCCTTTTTGGTTGAATTTCTAACTGGTGTTGTTAGCAATCATGATTATTAATCGAAAAATATTTTATTTTTGTTATTTTTTTTTTTTTTAAGAAAATGCTAGATTGGATGCAGATTACTGTGTAAATTGTGTTATATTTATAGCTTGGCTATTGAACATCTGCATTTATATTCTAGTTGTAAGAATAAATTGGATATTTTTTTATATTTTAAGTTTCAGAACTGTGTATTTTATTAAAATTTAAAAAAAATAAGTTAAATAAAGTTAAAGATATTCAATGAGATTTATTCTAATAAATCTTTAGTTTCATTCTTTTACTTTTTACCTTTTTTCAGAATGTACCAATAATTAAAACTATTTATTGATAAATTGGAAAAATAGTTCATTTCGAGGGCAAATTTTTCCTTTTTTTGTATGAATAAAAATACATTTTCCTGCCAAAAATATATAAAATTTAGAAAGTTTTGCACACTTTCCGTGATTTAATAACAGAATATAATGTTCTTTTGAACATTTACAGGTAAAATAAAAGGTAAAAAATAAGAATATAATTCAGAAATAAACTATAATTGTTAAAACAACAATTCCCTCTATGTTTACATATACATGTAATTAAAAGTGGGCAAACCAGGATGACACCCTCCATGATAATATACTAGCTGTTTACACCGAAATTGTTTACGTTTAAAAGTCGGTCAAACTGTCACATGATTCCTTCACAACATAATGTCACGTGGTTCTTTCATCACAGAATGTCACGTGGTTCTTTCATAACATAATGTCACGTGGTTCTTTCATAACAGAATGACTATTACATAATATGAACACGAATTGCTTTCTAATACTATTTTAACGGATTTGTAGTTCGTAACGAATATAATAAATCCTCATCTCAAGTTAATTACTATAGATCTTCTATATACTGGCAGATCGTTAATGAATATTGTCAGCATCAAATGTATAGTTCATCGACCACGAAGTATTTGCGTGGGTAAATGTAGGTCAACAGTCTTGATGACTTTAAATGTATATAAACTACTAACTATTTTACTGACCTCTCGCTGAATAATATTAATCCATAAACAAATTATTCAAAATGTTGTTATGTGAATGAAGTGTCACCAGAGTGGATATGACCAAACTGATAAATCAAAAATTGTCCAGAGAAATTTTTGCGAACTTTCTTGTCGAAGATAATTTTTTACGTCATAACATATATATTATTTGATTGGTTGGCTAAATATAAAAATTAGATAATTCTAGAATATACACTTCTTCTTTAGTTTCAGAAAACCATCAACATACTGATGTTTACTTTACTTAGTTCAAATTGACTGTTTAATTCATATAGAAATTGTCCACATAGACATAAATGAATTTATGAAATAAATTAGATTTTATTAGTAACAATGAAAATTACAATGCTAATTAATATCAAATTGTGGTAGTTATTAGATAATCAATTGTATTACCTAGCTATGTCGGTGTTTATTATGAATCAAACTGTAAACCAATTTTATCTTATAAATTTCGTTGACCCAAAATAAAATATAGTAAATTAACTGGGTGATTAGTTTTCTGTACCATAACACACGAATACAACAGACAAAATAAGATTTACATCTACAAACGTTAAGACATTTGGCAAAAATCCGTTGAGAATAATGAATACAACATCAAAACTAAATACATAAATTTGGGATAGAAAAGTACCGTGACACGTCTTATACCAATGCGGATTCACACTCAGCAAAAAGTCACATTCAGGAATAAGTCATCACGTTTGGTAATTAAAAGATCAGACAACGTAAAGGCAAATCACAATCTAACACGTGGTATATTGTCCCTAGTAAGTTTGGACAGAGACACTTCGTATGGATCAACCAATTCGTGATGGTTTCCGCAAAATTTATGGAGTGTCATTTTTAATTTGTCCTCCCTATAACTTTGTTTGGGCAGTTTCTGTGTTAATAGCACACTTCTGTATATGAAGTCCGTAAAGTGTGAACATGCACGCGAATAACGTATCAATAGAGATATAAAGACCATACGAAGGCGCAGAGGGTATGTTACTGCTTAGAGATGGGAAGTTGATAATTGTGGAGTTGAAATCGTCCCGTTTATCATAGATGTTCGTGTGAAGTCGTCCATCTGTGTCAATGTTGAGGAAAAGATCAAGGTATGACGCAGTCCTTCTTGTTTCAGTAGAATCCTTAATTTTAAGTTCACTGTGATATATAAGGTATTGGGTGAAATATGGGTTATTCAATGATAAGACTTCATCATAATATCGGAAAGTAAAATTAAAGAATTTCGCTATTTACTTTTTCTTTTCTTTTAGAAAGTTTTGAATGAATTCTGCTTCATACGAGTACAAAATCAAATCAGCCAACAGGGGTGCACAATTAGTACCCATTGTAATACCGACTGTCAATTGAAATATAAATCTTCCAAACTCAACAAATATATTGTCGATCAAAAAGTCCAACATTTTGATAATATCATCTTCAGTATATTTTTTGGAAGATTCAGTGTGATTAAATAAAGATGAACAGTAATTTTGTATTTGCATATATCGCAAGGAACATTTTGTAAATAGAGAGGTGAAAAAAGGTGCAAATATACGTTAGGTTCCAGGGGCCGATCCAGGATTATGGAAAGAGGGCGAAAGTTTTATAGGTTGCCGAGCGGAGCAAAAAGAAAAAAATTGGGGCCCTTTTTTTAGCTAAAAAAACACATAATAAGTGTAATAAGCACTATTTAAACGTTTCCTGGCGTGTGACATGTATATTTTATAGTTGCTGTAAAGTGAAAGGGTTGGACATTTTTGATGCTTCATATTCTCCCTTTTAATGGTCCATCATAAAATAATAGTATGGATTCAAAGCTATATATACTGATTTATTTGATGTGGGACTTGTCAGTAAAAAATAGACCGTGAAAATTCTCGCCGGTTTGTTGAAAACCTCACAGTACGCCCTCTGCGCCCACTCTGAATCCGCCACTGGGTTTGTAGAAAAAAGGTATAAAAATCATATGTCATCACAACGCACAATGTCAGGCTTTTCTACCTCAGGCATTGATTGCTTTATTAATAGCAATAAGGTGTATTTATCAATCAGAAATCACATTCTAGATTTTATGGTACCAGGTCCTTTCATGTCCAGTACACTTTCGCACCCTCCACTTAGCTGTATTTGGCAAAACTTTTAAGAATGTTGGTTCTCAATGCTCTTCAACTTCGTACTTTATTTGGCATTTTAAACGTTTTTGGATTCGAGCGTCACTGATGGGTCTTTAGTATACGAAACGCACGTCTGGTGTATATACTAAATTGAGTCCTGGTATCTATGATGAGTTTATATACACCGATTGTGTTATTGTTATAAATCCTATTTGTATACAATCCACTTTTCGATTATTCCTTTATTTTGTCCCCAACAAATACTACAAAACCACCTCAAAATAGAACATTTTATTAATTTCTAATACTTAAAACTACATAATGTCCACTGTATAACAAAACAAATGAGAAAACGTAATACTAATTTTCCTCTTTAATGCTAGTGAGTTTTATCTCTGTGTACACTTGCTGTAAACTGTACATCTAATATTGTTTTGGCGGAAGAGGAAGTGGTTGAGGTGGAGACGGTATTTTCTTTGAATACGACCTTTTCCCGCCTTTTTCATCACTTCCGGAACTGCTGCTACTTGATTTTTTGTTGTATCTTCTTTTACTTTTTCCTCCACTGGATTTTTCGTTGCTGTTAGAACCGTTGGACTTTGACTTTTTGTTGTACCTTGTTATGGTTTTTCCATCATTATAGTTTCCACCGCTGCCAGATTTTTTTCTGTATGTTTTTAATTTCTTCTTTTCTTCACTTGAGCTACTACTGCTTGATTTTTTGTTGTATCTTCTTTTACTTTTTCCACCGCCGAATTTTTCGTTGCTGTTAGAACCGCCAGACTTTTTGTTGTACCTTTTTATGGTTTTTCCGTCGTTGTAGTTTCCAGCGCTACCAGATTTTTTTCTGTATGTATTCAATTTCTTCTTTTCATCACTTGAGCTGCTGCTACTTTTTTTGCCATATTTTTTGTTCTTCTTTGATCTTTTCTTTTCAGAGGAATCTGACGAGTCAGAGGCAGGTGAACTCTTTGGTCTGAGTTTAAGAACTGGTTTTTGATAAGGTCTTGGAAGAGGTCGAGGGATCGGCAGCGGATTTACCAGGGATGGTACTTTTTTTCTATTAAAATTAAAAGAAAAATGTATTTGCTCAATTCCAAAATTTAAGTTACATATAAAATATTTTTTTTCTATTTGAAAAGGACAAAAAGACAAATCTAACCTAGAACCAATGATTAATTAACAGCATCAAACATTTAAAGTTATTCAACTCAGAAAAAAAAACTTCACTATACCAAACTTCACGGTTTCCTATGATTGCTATGATCCACTTAAACTGGAATCCGCTTGTATTACGCTACACTCAAATTTAAGTCTATAGAACAGTAGTATTCCGAGAATCAGCTTAACATTCCCTTTATTTTAATTTTGATGGATAGTTGTTTCCTTGGCAATCATACCACATCTCCTTATTTATATATCATTTGATTAAAATCATTGATTTATTATGAAAAATAATGACAGTTTCAGACGGAAAAGTAAAAGCAGCAAATTTGAATTGATAGCAAATAACAGTATTTAAATACAGTTATAAACTATTGTAATAATTCATGTCTATGCAAAAAGTAAAATAACAAAAATACTGAACTCAAAACTGAAAGTCCCTTATCAAATGGCTAAATCAAACTCTCAAACACATCAAACGAAAGGATGACAACAGTCATATTTCTGATGTGGTACAAACATTTGCATGTAGAAAATGGTGGATTAAACCTGGTTTGATGGCTAGCTTAACATCTCACTTGTATGACAGTCCTATCAAAAAATTTCATATCCTAATTTAATTTGATAAAAAAGCCATTTTCAAGTGTAATAAAAATTATAACTAATCAAAGAATTCAGATATCGAAAAATCGTGACCGAACAACACTGAAAATTAACGCATGCGCTATGCGCATCGGTCAATTAATGTGCTGTTTGGTCACTCGTTGAATACTTTTCTCTATTTGATTTCTTCGAAAAAATATACCCGTTAGACAAACGATAGATAACTCATCTATTGATACACAAGGTTGCAATGGCAATGAATGGTATGCTCTAATATCGACTGCGGTACTTCCTATGAAATGTTACACTTCACTGCAATAAAGTATATTGAAAGAATTACGATTCAAATTTTCTCGAAACAGCTCTAAATACTCACTTTTATCAACATGTTCAGAGTAGTTTCTTAGCTGACCCGAGTTAATGTGGTTAATGTGGATATTGTCTTGTGTTTTACTTATTACTATTCACTGAAAATTGAAAAAATTTATCGAGTCTGTACGCCGAGCCGTATTATTCAACATACTGTGTATTTCAAAAAATATAATAAATCTGGAAGAAGTGATATGCGTCGTTAGTTTAGTTTAAACATATTTATTTATAGTGGATTGGGAAACAAGTTTTGCAACATATATAAATCTCTTTCCACTTTCCGGGTGCGAGTGCTGCCTTGTAGCGTCGTTATATCTTAAATAGTGAAAAAGTAAAATAACAAAAAAATCCGATCTTCATACAAAATCAAAAACTGAAAGTCCCTTATCAAAGGACAAAAACGAAGCTTAAACACATATAACATATGAAAAATAACTGCCAGATTCCTGACTTTAAACAGGCATTGCCTTATGTTGAAAACGGTGGATTAAACCACGTTTAACAGCTAGCTGATTTTCTCAATTGTATGACAGTCGCATAGAGTTCCATGCTATTGACAACGATATGTGAGCATGCAAACCAATCAGACTTAAAAGATAAAAAATGTCAAAAACATGGGTAACTTTGTGTTATAATTTAAATGACTATTAAACAAAATGTCAACAAAGAAACAAAATTGCATATAGACACTATAGACAGATATGCTGATATAGACAAAGCACATAAACAAAAATAAAATGCAAGAATACCAAAAACAAACATAGCACACTAAGGCATTATCGTTATGAATAAATTTCGAGGAACGCCTAACGAATATTACAAAAAATGAAAAACAGTTAATGTTAAGACTATACGAAAACAAATAAAAAGAGCAATACAACACTGCACAGGACTATATTACCTCAAATATAAATTAGTTCACCAATGACTCGCCTGAATTAGCCAACAACTGATTGCTGTATCAAATAGAAATCATGATTGACTGTCGTGACATGGAAGCCTCTTTCTCAAATTTTTGTTCTATTTTCACGTTTCTTGATCGGTGTGAGAAAAATGGTTCCACATGAATATCAATTATATGGTCATTTTTATAAATTTTCTGTTTACAAAACTTTGAATTTTTCGAAAAACTAAGGATTTTCTTACCCCAGGAGTAGATTACCTTAGCCGTATTTGGCACAACTTTTTGGAATTTTGGATCCTCAATGCTCTTCAACTTTGTATTTATTTGGCTTTTTAACTATTTCGATCTGAGCGTCACTGATGAGTCTTATGTAGACGAAACGCGCGTTTGGCGTATAAAATTATAATCCTGGTACTTTTGATAACTATCTCCTCACTTTCAAATGACTGTTCTCTGCAAATGATTGATCAAAATTTAATTTTTAATTTAAATTTTCTGTGGCTTTCTTCTGAATTTCCTATGATGACGTCACGAAAAAAGGCGACCATGTCTGAATACGCCACATATTTTAAACTTTCTTTGAAAAGGAGGGATACAATTCACGAAAATAAATAAATCCACACTAATGGGTATACATATAATATTTAATACTTGAAATATGTTGAAAACGTCATGAATTGGATAAACAAAGGTTTATCAGTAGATCACTGGAAAGCAATATAACACGAATTGTGTTCAGGATGTACACTTGAATTTTGAGGAAGAAAAACATGAAGGTCAATAAGTGCGTATTATTTTTTACAACAAAGCCTTTATTGTTAAATGTAAGTAGTTTCTGCGCGGTTTTCATTGTCATACGTTTCATATTTGACATTTGGTAACAAATAAAGTACGAACTTATACCACATACATGATAGTCAACTATAAAAGACCCCGAATTGAAAATTCACACCAAAAAAACATGCCTCATTTGTGTATAAACAACCAAAAAATATCAATTTACTATACAGCAATATACAGCAATAAATACCGAATGTAAAGTTTTGGTATATACCTCTGCTGTAGGACTATGAATTCTCGAGGGTATCATCAGTTCAGTCGTCAGTACTTTGGTCCTGACATGATTTATAACAAACCTTTCAAAAATTGTTCGTTAATTTATATTGAAATCATTTAGAAACTAAGGTTTTCAACTCTCTAAGGCAAAGTTGACCTCAGACGAATTTGGCTATTTTTAGGTCCTTTTTTGTCATATAGCTTTTCCTTTTCACTGAACTAGTATATATTTGTTAAGGGGCCAGCTAAAGGACACCTCCGGGTGCGAGAATTTCTTGTTGCATTGAAGACCTGTTGGTGACCTTCTGCTGTTGTTTTTTCTATGGTCGGGTTGTTGTCTTTTTGATACATATCCCATTTACATTCTCAATTTTATATTTCATCTGTTACGGTTTATAATACATTATTGGCTTTCAAATATTTAGCATTAGCGTAATGGATAAACGCTAATTCAGACAAGCGCTGCGGCCGCATAAAATTCGTAACCTTCTGTGGTGTTTTTAGATTTAAAAATTAAATTTTAGAATTTAAAAATATACAAAACTGACATTTTAAAGATAACATCTTAATAGTTATCAAAGGTACAAGGATTATTCTTAAATACGCCAGGCGTTTCTTCTACATAAGACTCATCAGTGACGCCCCTGTTAAAATAGTTATAAAGCCAAACAGGTACAAAGTTGAAGAGCATTGAGGATCCAAAATTTCAAAACGTTGTGTCTTATACGGCTTATATATTTATACATTGAAATGATATCTGATGCGACGTCAGATATTGCTACCCTTTAGTGTAACAGAAAAATTACGTTTAATTGGAAACCCGGACTATCTTATTCTACCTGCTTTCCTTTTTGGGTAAATGCAAAGTATAACAAAACAAGTAAAAATGTCGCGAGAATCCAATCCAATATGATTTTATAATTAACATAGGATAATTAATTTTACTGCTAGTAATTATGTGTTTTTGGAGGAATATTGCTGCATTATATATTCAAGCCGAGTATGATTTAATTCAAGCAGTGACCTACAATAGCTTATAGCTATGATACTGACGTTTTCTCACTTTTTGATCATCTTATAGATGTGTATTTTTGTAATGTGTGTATCATTTCGTTTTGTTAAATGCAGTATATGTAGTGGAGGAAGGAACACGCGAATGCAATTCATGCCGTCCCTAGCAAATTACGCTTGTGGCGACGTTAAATTATGATAACGGATAAACTTGCAAGACATTTTCATTAATCCGCATTTTTTATAAATAACCCTGTAATGTAAATGCTATTTGGTGTACCAACTTCAACTTTAAAAGTACTTTTTATTGGTATAGTTATCAAAGCCGAACAATAACCTTCACGAAATCAAATCTTTGTTTTTTTGGCCGTAAAATTTTTTGTGAATGCATGATAACTCGGGCATTTCCTCAAGACATTGGAAATCTATTGTTTTGAATTGGAAATGTAGCTCAATTTATATTCCAATTCGAATTTTGGGAGCTTACAATTAATACAAAACGATCGTGCTTACAACTTGATGAACTATCTGTCAAAATTTTATTTTTGAACTGAAATGTTTCAAGTTTCCAATTAAACTTTCCGATGGGACATTTCAGTACATCATATTCTTTTAAAAATATGTATGCAAATCTTAAAAGGAGACAGCCATGTTAACCAGTACTGAAATAATACACGTCATAGAATGTTCATGCAAAATTTTGAAGAGTTGCGTGGACATTTCGCGAATTGTTCGAGTTTTATGTATCGAGTTTGTGACATGGGACAACGCTAAGTAAACGTTTTTTTAGGATAATCTGTGTTTTCCTAAGTCTACAAATATTATATTTTTATTCTTTCGCTATCATAATGTGAAAATTTAAGAATCAATCTTTATTTTCATGTATGATTTGAAATATCTATTTCAGTATTTCTATAAAAATTTTCCCGTCAAATATTTACTTAACGCGGTTTTTCGTAGTAGTAGCAATATCTAACGTTGCATCATCTATTTTCCCGTACATTTAATGTTATATCAACAAAAAACACAGCAATAAAATTGAGAATGAAAATGGGGAATATGTCAAAGAGACAACAACCCGACAGACAACAACCGAAGGCCTCCAATGTGTATTCAATGCCGTGAGAAAATTACGCACCCGGATGTGTGCTTCAGCTGGCCTCTTCAGGGCATACGATACAGTTACAGAGGAGGTAATGACGTTGCTAACGTAAAATGTTATTTTCACGACGTCAAACTGTGACATATCGGGAAAAGATGCATTTTTCGACTGATTTTTATCATTCAAACTGTTTTAATTTGAAAACGAGTTCATGGACCCTTATTTTTCAAAACAGCAATTTGTTTCATTTTGCAGGGAGATTATGTGACCCAAATTTTATAAAACTGTAAATAGAGGATTTTTTTAATTTTTATAAACATGCAGCAAAAAATGACGTATTTCCCTCAATTCGTGAACATTTGATGAAATATGAGTTATTTTTGAATAAAAAATGCATAATTTTTTAGGTTTCTTATAAAATACAGAAATTACCGATTATTTAACAAAATAAAATTGAGAATGGAAATGGGGAATGTGTCAAAGAGACAATAACCCGACCAAATAAAAAACAACAGCAGAAGGTCACCAACAGGTCTTCAATGTAGCGAGAAATTCCCGCACCCGGAGACGTCCTTCAGCTGGCCCCTAAACAAATATATACTAGTTCAGTGATAATGAACGCCATACTAATTTCCAAATTGTACACAAGAAACTAATATAAAAATAATACAAGACTAACAAAGGCCAGAGGCTCCTGACTTGGGACAGGCGCAAAAATGCGGCGGGGTTAAACATGTTTGTGAGATCTCAACCCTCCCCCTATACCTCTAACCAATGTAGAAAAATAAACGCATAACAATACGTACATTAAAATTCAGTTCAAGAGAAGTCCGAGCTCCAGACTTCAATTAAACTGACTGAAAGATTATGATTTCATCATATGAACATCAGGCACAATCCTTCCCGTTAGGGGTTTAGTATCATACCATCATAACATATATGAGAAGAACATAACCCGTGTCATGCCAACAACTGTTTTTAGAATAAATGTCTTTAGTTCCGACGCAAAGACCTTATCAGTGACTCAATATTACTTCCAAAATATGCAATCTTTAATGACTAGACAACAGTATCGTAATTATATCCCTTCTTAATCAGTCTATTTAAAGGTTTTGTAAGTTTCTGAGGTGAATACTGACACTTTTGTGCTTTATAAAGAATATTTCCATAAAAAATTGGATGTGAAATACCTGAACGTATAAAAAGTCTGCATGTTGATCTATATTTACGAATGATGTCTTTATACCGATGATAAAATTTAGCAAAAGTTTTGACTAGTTTGTGATATCGAAAACCCTGGTGTAATAATTTTTCAGTAATACATAAATTTCTCTCGTTAAAATCTAAAACATTGTTACAAACACGAGCGAATCGTACAAGTTGAGATATATAAACACCGTAAGATGGTGACAAGGGAACGTCACCATCTAAAAACGGATAATTAACGATAGGAAATGAAAAATCATCCCTTTTATCATAAATTTTAGTATTCAGCTTTCCGTTAGTGATATAGATATCAAGATCGAGGAAAGGGCAGTGGTCATTATTAGTATAAGCTTTATTTAAAGTAAGTTTAGCAGGATAAATTTCATTAATATACATACTGAAGTCGTCATTATTGAGAGCCAAAATATCATCCAAATATCTAAAAGTATTATTAAATTTGTTTATCAGATGTTGTTTTGATGGGTCTTTGCTTATTTTTGTCATAAATTGTAACTCATAACAATACAAAAAGAGGTCCGCAATAAGTGGTGCACAGTTAGTCCCCATTGGAATTCCGATAATCTGACGATATACGGAATCCCCAAAGCGAACAAAAATGTTATCTAGTAAAAATTCAAGGGCATATATAGTATCAAAGCATGTCCAATTAACATATTTTTTTTGTTTATTGCTACTAAAAAATGACCTAAAAGAGTTTGAACATATATATTCACATTCTGATTTTTTGAATGCCCATTTATTAGGTGTGTGAATTTTTTCTTAATGAGAATGTGAGGCAATGTGGTATACAGGGTAGAAAAATCAAAACTTTGAACAGATTCAAAATCACCAATATGAGCATGCAATTTATCAAGTACTTCCAACGAGTTCTTGACACTCCAAAAGTAATTTATTCCACTATCTTCGAAGGCCTTATTTGAACAATTTATTATAAGGTTTTAATTGTACCAAGTGTGCTGGTAAGAAGAATAGACAATTTAGTAGTTGAACAATGGCTTGAAGACGAAATAAATCTATATTTGTAAGGGGTTTTGTGTAGTTTTGGAAGCCAATACATAGTTAGGACTTTCATTGTATTTGGCTCTGCTTGTAAAGCGGTGGCTAAAAGTTTATGTTTGTTACATATTTCGTTTTCTGAAAATGGAGTCAGTTGGAATGTTGGTGAATTGGTGATTTCCTTTTTCAGAATCTCAATGTAAAATTTACGTCAAACAATAATAATATTATTAGCAGCTTTATCGGCCGGGACAAAAACAAATTCCTTGACTAGTTCTTTTAGTTTATGTTTGATACGAGAAATAGGTTTATTGTGGTTATTGTTGATAGTAAAATGTTCTTTAAAATGTTGAATACGAATATCAACTATCTTCATTACTGAATTGAAAAAAGAGTCCAAAGATTTTTGTCAGCTTTTTCCCGTTTTATCCATTTCATACAGTAAGTATGGAGTGAGTCGTGGATGATATTACGACACTCATTCCAATTAATAATTGACGGGGGACGATATTTAGGTCCTTTACTGAGGAATGATTTTAACTCTCGGTCTTGAACGATGTTAAGATCTCCTGTTATAACATGGGAAATGGGTCCATAAATATATGCGGAATTACTGCAATTACATGAAGTAGGTGTATTTTCACTGATATTAACATCTTTACACAATTGACTATAATTAAACACAAATTTCCGGGTAGATTTCTTGTAAATATAACAAATAAGAGGTAGCTCAGTATTGTCAAAATAACCAGGAATTTGTTCCTTAACAGAATGGTCGTTAAATATACCGGCAATATTTACAAAATCAAAGCCTTTATTGACATACTTAATTTTAATAAAATGTTTTTTATGATCTTCAGGGCGATCAATTTTGGGAAATAATTTAGAATAACAATATTCCATAATAATTTGAACAATTTCATACTTAGGACTGCTATATGAAATTGTGTTGCAATACATAAATTTCTCTCGTTAAAATCTAAAACATTGTTACAAACACGAGCGAATCTTACAAGTTGAGATATTTAATTTGTGTTTATCTTTTATAACAAAAAAGTTATGTCTTTCTTTCGAATAAGAAATTATGGCCACAAATCTGAATTTTGAGCAAATATACAAAATTTCGACCTCATTTTACTCAAAAAGTAGCACATGAAGGTATATTTTTTATAAAATATTTGATTTAATCAGGTAAAAAATAGCCTATATGCAAATTTTCACGAACTTGCAAATACAGGATCAAAACTGTATCGTATGCCCTTAACGTAAATATAGACCAGTTTAGTGATAATGAACGTCATACTAAACTGCGAAATATACATAAGAAACTAAAATTAAAATCATACAAGATAGGCAAATAGCCAGAGGCTCCTGACTTGGGACAGGCGCAAACATGCAGCGGGATTATTTTTTTTCTTATCTCAATACCTCTAGCCAATGTAGAAAAAACAAAACAAACACACAACAATACGTACAGTAAACATCAGTTCAAAAAGGTCCGAGACCGATGTCAGAATAGGTAACGAAAATTTTTTTTAACAAAATGACAATGATATATACATTAACAAATGACTACTAGTAGTAACTAACATGCCAGCTCCAGACCTCAATTAAACTAATTGACAGAGTTTGTCTTCATCATATGCATATCAAATACAATTCCTCCCTTTAGGTGTTTAGTATTATACCATCATAAAATAGATTAAAAGAACATAACCCATGTCATGACAACTGGCACTTTGCCCACTCAATGAATTAACTCATCATAGATACCAGAATTAAATTTTGTATTTACGCCAGACGCGCATTTGATCTACAAAAAGACTCATCAGTTACGCTCGAAGGAGTTGCAATGCATAATGGCCTATGTGTTAAAACATACAAAGAATATGTGTTTTAACTGACCTACATGTAAAGCACACATTTTCACAAATTACAGGAAAACATTGGTTTTTCGTTTTTTTTCTTTGAAATATTACATTTACAGATCATAGTATAAAGCATTAGTGCAGTGCTCAGACTAAGGACTATGATTCAATTAATCAGTGTTTCAAATACATGAAATATGAAAAAAGAAAAAAGAATAGCGCATACAGATGTTTCAAACATTATTGCATGTTTAATAAACTAATTGACAAAAAAAACTATGTACATGGTTTCACATGCATTTAAATTTTTCTTAAACGAGAGACTACATAACTTTTATACGTGTCTCAACAGAGTTTAAAGCAAACTGTGTCATAGTTAGAATTTGCGTTTTAGTGTACATAGTTTCATACTATGAGTTGTTATTATTATTATTCATTATCTTGTACGTCTTCACTACTCATGGATTCATAATATAAATGAAACGAACTTATATAGAGGCAGAAGGTATCAAAAGGACCATGCAAAGTTTTCAGTCGAAAACAATTTGAAAAAAAGACTTTTGAAAACAATTTATCAAAATACAAAACCACAACATAACATAAAAGACCGAGCAACGAGAACAACCACTAACGTGATCATATGACCTCCGGAAAGCTAAGCAGATCCCGTTCAGGTGTGGAACCTGTGGTGATGGTTACGCATATAAGTTCACATTTGGGAATGTTAAATTGGAGGAACATAATATTGAAATACGATTACAACGATTGGTACAGACATTCTATTACTAGCATAACAGTGAGTTTAAGATTAAGATTAAAAAAAACAGCAGTGTTCGTAACTTTTAATTTTTATTTTTTTTCGCTTTTACGGTCGCAATATGGTTTCTGTCTTACAGGTTTTACTGTAATGTGTGTGTTCCTTATAAAGACACACTTTATGTAAACGGCATGATACAAAAACACCTTTAGCATAAAGTTCCAGGAAACCAATTCCTCTAATAGAGTTTCAGGCTTTGAAAAAGTCAGATAATTTTTCACTGTATAGTGGTCTGGATAGCATTACATTCATCATGTTAATGTACTGATGCAATGCAAAGACATACAACACACATATTTAACTACTCTGACAACACGTGAAAATGCTTAAACAGGTACACAATACTAGTTTCAAATCTAAGCATACAAAACTAAATAGGGGTTCTTCAAACGCACTCTAAGTAACACTTTTGGAGTATATTCAACGAGTTTTTGAGAGTTAGAAAATCGTTTTAGTCGTCAACGCATTCGGATTCGAGTAATTAACTGCTAAATATCTTTAAATTATACATGCTTTTATTTATTTGGAAAAATATACTATACAAATTACTTTTGACATCGTATTTCAGTTGAATCGACCGCAATGTTTCACTCTTTTAAAGTAACATATCTAGATTTAGCATTTGCAATATTTTAACTTCGCATTCATCCAGATATTTCGATTACAGTCCGGCTGAAATAAAGCTCATGCAGTGATTGTCTTCTGGGCATCATTCTCAATTCACATTCTCAGGCATAAAGACGTATAGGTGAAAAAAGAAATGCCACCATGTGCTATGTTTGTGTTATATTTAGTGCATTGAAAAACATGTGTTTTTAGTGTATTTTTGATAAGCTGCCCCTTTCATTTGATGCCTTTTTTGAGTGAACTAAAACTAAAATTAAGAATGGAAATGGGGGATTTGTTTAAAAAAATGTTTTTTACATTACAAACAATCCAATTTTTTGGGTTCAAATTAAGGCATATTCTCTCCTTTCATAAATAATTCGTTATACAATTACCCGTTTAAGTTAATTAAACTTGAGAATTAATCATTATGCAATGTTTAAATAATTTGGAGTATTTATACAACGTCTAAAATATGAATTATTTGATAAAATATATGTACGTGCAAATACTCATGAAATACCGGAAATCATCAAATTACCGTCTTTGATTCAGTATACAACATGTACATTGTATTCACACAAAAGCATTATCAATTTGCAACTGAAAACAAACATTTAATTGTCGATTTATGATCTTTTTGTGAGACAAATTATTTTATAAAGTGAATGGGTAACGAAACATTTATGAAAAAATTACAAATTAAGGTGATTTTTTGGCGTTCAGAAAAGGTGCACTCTATCGATTTAAATAAAGGTGTGCTTGATAACATTTTGTGTTTTAGCGATGAAGTGATTGACTTAAGATTGTTAAGTCATTCACTTGACAAACATCGCTTTGAACGAACGTCAAAAAGTCAGTTGTGGGGTTTGGTAATACTTTTTACTTTCTTAGGTTTCTTAGAGATACAAAAAAAAATGGCTTTGTTGGTTTCAGTTTAAATAAAGATTATGATAAACGTTGGTTGCGAAATGCTCACGAAAGAGCTTCGATATCATTTTATGTCGAGACTTGGTAGGAATGGTTAACCCTGAAACATCCGCCCAAAAGAACTAAAAAAAATCGAATGAAGCGAGACGAAACTGATTTTTTTAAATTGTTTCAGACACTGCAAAGCTGACCAATTCAGTTATAACATCTGAGCAGTTATATGGCTTGTTCTCGGGTTCTGTTGCTTCTTCGGAATTAATGTGCGACCTTCTTAACGCGTATGAAAATGGAAAATTTGCTTCAGAAATTTTCATTACGGAACGGCTTATTCAAAAGTCAACCGATATCTTCAAAACACTCAAAAGAAAATTATTGTTTACATATTTAAAAAAGGAAGTAAAAGGCAAGCAGTAAATGGCTGATAAGAACAACAAATATTGAGAGCAGATGAAAAAAAATGTTGCCTGTTTGTCATAGACCAGACAAGATAGTTGATTATGCGATAGATTCTCAAATTGAATTAGGTCCTCTTCCAATGTCTCTTGCAATCTTTGATGGTACATGTACACATGTAATGAAAAATTAAAACCTGTCCTGGGTGGTCTTTTAAAAAAGGCTCATTCCTTAGGCAAGCCTGTGGATATTTAATGACATGGCAGTTATTCAAACCATGACTAGGATACCTAGCACTTTTTTCGAATTGGCAATTGTTATTTTAAAAAACATCCTTTTAGTTTTGAAAAGTGGTCCCGCATTGATTTTGTCATTGAATAGTATCGCACAATATTCATAACGAAATTAGAATGGCAGGTCCTTGGGAGGGCAAATCATTACGATAAGTTTTAAACCATCACAATCGTGTTCTTTGGAATGGAAGAAGTGTTTGAGGGAAACCAAATTGCTTTTGTTGAATTCTTGTGTTTTGAAAAGAGTAAACAAACCTATAGATTTACACTTACATGTATTGATTTATTTGTATCACACGGAAGTATGTGCCAGAAAATATATGTTGAAAATGAAATAGCGTAGATTGGTTTTAGCTTATAATCAAACAGGAAGAAGCCGATAAAAATGTATCTCAATAAAATGCAAAAACATGCAGCTGACAAAGGTTACGACTCCATTGTTAAAAAACCTTCTGACACTGTTGTGGAAGTATTGGCTTACTATTTTCACAGTTGCATATCAATTCTAACATTGTAAGCCTGACAGATGCATCCCCAAATGCAGATTATTAAATGTGCAATCAATGTGTGCGAATTTGGTGAGAATGTTTGTAGAAAACTGCCAGAATTTCACACCAATACAGGTTGTGATTCAGTAAGTGTTTTTTTCTGGTAAAGAAAAAAAGCAAATCATTCGGCTTTTTGACACGTTATGTGGAGTTTTCAGAAGGTCTATTCCATATTGGAGAAACCTTGGAAGAGGTTGGCAAAGAGTTGTCAAAACACTTGAGAGGTTTTCATGTTCTATATATGGCTACGAAATTAAAAATATCGATAAATAAAGATCACAACGTTTTGAAATGCAAAAGATGCAATGTTAAAGCTCATTAAACAAGCCAACTTTCGGACGAAGATTTGGAAATCTGCTCTTAAACACAACACTGGTCTGTTGCCGAACAACTATGATTGGATTGTTCAGAGAGCTTTGATCAGTATCAATTTCCTAGACCAACCACTAGCGTTAGATGCTTTGGTAATTATGATGTGCTGTTCATGTAAAGCTGGTTGTGCCAAAAAAGATGTTCATGTGTTCAACAAGGTTTATCCGAAACCGATAGCTGTATGTTAATGCTCGAAAGCTTGAAGATATAAGCATTATCAAATCGTTGATATTACTAACGATGACGACAAAGATGATAGAACAGATGATAGTGATAATTCGGTAGATGCAGGTGACCTAACTGATGATGATTATATGGATTGACCTTCTGCGTGACCTTAAAATGTGGTGATGGGGTTGTTAAATTTAAAAAAAATAGAATTCTAGAAACCCTGACAGTTTTGTGTGTTTTAATATGTGAGTTATTTCATGAATGCGATGTATGAATGTTTGACAGAATCGTGCATTTCTGGTTGCTTATGTTTGTGTTTGTCGTTGATTCTATTTATTTCTATTCCGTTATATTTGGAATTTCCCTATTCTATTTCTATCTTTAGACTTGTGGTACAAGTTTGGCTAGTATGTAAATCAGAAGTGGCATATATAAGTCCTGATTACGTTTGATTATTATCGATGTGCTCGAGAAACTTTGATAGACGAAGTTAACGTTAAGCTCTGCATAGTATGTCCGAGGAAGGCTCCGACCATGATGAACGCCGTGCTACTACTCAACATGCTGAAAATAGTAACGAAACAGAGTTAAGTACGGACGGGGCTATTTCGCTTTTCACTTCAGCTTTAAACAATGCTTTAGAGAAGCAAAAACATTCCTTGATTAATCATTTCGAAGCTCGTTTAGGAAAAAGTGTTAAAGCAACCGGTGTCGATCAACCAGAATTTGTATTCCATAGTGAGGGAACTAAAGTGCAACATTCGTTTAATACCGAGCGTCTGGAGAGGCTTGCTGCCGTTGAAAGTTGTATAAAGCTTGGAAACGCTTCCGAAGTTAGTGAAATCATTTCCCAGGAAAAGGAAATCATCCGTAAGCGTAACAAAATTCTAAAGATAGCCGACAAGCATGGATGGGACACGGTTAAAGATTACTTGGATAGTCCGTTGGCCGACAATAAAGAAGATGCTAGTGATTTGCGTGCTGCTATTTCCAGGGCTTCTCGTAAAAGAAGTTCCAAGCCGTACAGTAAACCAGAATCTTCCAATAGTGGTTCCGGAAAAGGAGAATTCAATTCTAGGAGTTTTTTCGTGGCCTTGGCCAAGTCAGTGATACCGAGTTCTCCAAAGCAGGCAAGTCAGAAAGTTACAAGTGTTTCTATTGTAACCAGCCCGGGCATTTTGCAAGGAACTGCCCCGAAAAAATGATTTCTACAGCGACAGTTGGTGAAAGAAGTTCCAGGAACAGAACACAGGAAAGACCCAGTAACAAAACAGATACAGACATAGATGAAATCAATGGAAACAATTTGAGTGTTATGCCAATGATTCAAGATTTGCCAGTATCATACGAGATTTACCCTCTTTTGTCGAATCGTCTAGATCAAATTCTACAATTAAGAAATACAAGTGCTATTTTAAAAAGTTTGAAAAATGGTGTGTTTCATGTTCACTTTAGTGTTTACCAGCGACAACTACTACGATTTCTATGTATATAGGTGGACTCATTCAACAGGGATCCAGTGTTGCGATTTTAGATGCAAGTTTTCATTCAATAAAATGGTTTCATGACTTTAATTTCAAACATAATCCTTGTTCAGACAAATTCCTTGGTCTTATCTATGAAGGAGGAAGGCGATTGCTAAGTAAACCTATAAACAAAAAAGAACCTATTACGCCAGATATATTAAGGAAAATTGTTTTGAAGTTCGGAGATCATAATAATCTCAAAAAATTGCGTGTAGTAGTATTATTTCTGTTAGGATTTTCTGGATTTTTGAGGTATAGTGAATTGGCTAACATTAAGATGAATAATATTGAGTTTCAAGTCAGTCATGTTAAAATTCGCATTGATAAAAGCAAAACTGATTTATACAGAAGGGGTAATTCTGTTGTTATAGCTGCAACAGGTACAGATTTATGTCCAGTTTTTTGGTTAAATAAGTATATCAATTTAGCTGAATTGAGTAAAATTTCTGATAGCTATATTTTCAGAGCACTGTCTTTTATGAAATCGAAAGATGTTTATAAATTATGTAATGTAAATAGTTCATTGTCCTATACCAGAGCGAGAGAAATTTTGATAGAGTTTATCAGATATTGGTTTAGATAAGCTTAAGTTTGGGCTTCATAGTTTGAGAAGTGGTGGCGCTTCTACGGGGGCTAATAGAGGAGTCTCTGATAGGTTACTTAAAGTCCACGGTAGATGGGCTTCTGATAAAGCCAAAGATGGGTATATTAAAGACAATTTAAAATCTCAAATGGCTGTTTCCTTGAATCTTGGCATATAGTTCTCAAATTATGTATTCCTTTGTTTTATCGAAGTTACTGCGAGCAAACAAACCTAAATTATGACTTGTCTCTTATTTAGCCATGTATTTAGTATAGAAATGTTTTAAATTCGGACGAATTCATGAGGGAGAATTTAAATTTATTTCTATTCCATTATATTTGGAATTTCCCTATTCTATTTCTATCTTTAGACTTGTGGTATAAGTTTGGCTAGTATGTAAATCAGAAGTGGTCTGATGTTACTGTTGTTTTCTGCACGAATATTTCGAGGGCGGTAGTACGGGTGGGGTTTTATAGGCATATATAAGTCCTGATTACGTTTGATTATTATCGATGTGCTCGAGTAACTTTGATAGACGAAGTTAACGTTAAGCTCTGCATAATATATTACAGTTATGTTTGTATTGATATGTATTTAGAGGACATTGTGAATGTATATAGATGGAATTGTGGTATATATAAAATGTTTACAAGATATTAAATGTTGTTTCGCTGAGAAAATAAGAAAGTTACTGCGAGCAAACAAACCTAAATTATGACTTGTCTCTTATTTAGCCATGCATTTAGTATAGAAATGTTTTAAATTCGGACGAATTCATGAGGGAGAATTTAAATGTTATTATTTCTTTAACATTTAATTGTTTTTTGAACAGCCTTTATATACTTTATGCTGTATGTTTCAATGTCCAAAAATATACCATTTTATCAAGAAAATTAGTACGTATGCTTCTTTTCATTCAAATCATGACTTTGGAAATTGACCCTCTCCCTTTTTGTCTTGGTCCTCTACGATTTAAGAATTGATTAAAAATTAGCCTGCGTTATAATAAGATATGATGTGTTCCATTTAATAAAAAGTATAGTACTGAATACTTGGTTATTTTTACATTTTTCTGTAATTATGTGCAAAACAAAATGTTTGATATACCCTGAAATAAGTCCCCTTTTAACGCCTTTTGGACACTTTTTCAAAAGTCTAACACCTCTTAAAATACTCTTCAGATATTACATTTTAAATTATAAGAAATGACTAATATTTTTTCTGTCTATTTGAAATATCATACGCGCGTTATTCAGTGTGCACCACATTTTTTATGTTATTTCTTCATAGACAGAAAAAATATTGCAGTCATTTCCTTAATTGCAATAAAAGCTAGATTTTTTTTCTAAAAATGTCCTGTTTCAAGTCGGGAAAGTAATTTGTTATCTGTATGTGTTTCACTGTCGTTTATTTTTTCGTTACACTTAAGTGTTTCTGTTGTTCGCTGTTTTAAGTTTAAGTTTGTAACCCGGTTTTTTTTTCAATCGATTTAGGACTTTGTTTACGATAAAAATAAAAATTGCGTCAAATACAAATATGCTAAAAAATTATCAATAAGGTCTTTTTTCAATTTATTTGTTTTCAAAAAGAGTTTTCTTTCCTTGACCATCTTTTAAATGAAAATGTCAAGACGTTTAAATATGCTTGAGACATCAAAACGAAAAGTAAAGTTCTGGCACACACTTACAAACAATTATTTCTATTGAAGCTAAAGGAAAAGTTTATAAAGTCAGAAATTTTCTTTCTGTTGAACAGTTTTCGTAATGATATATTATACGAAAAGTTTAAATTGTCGATATTCAGATAAATATTGTAAAAGATCAGGTGAAAGTTCAGAGACCCTCAACAGAGACCCCCTGATTTTCAAACCTTTCTTAGATATTATGTAAATAGTTAGTTAATATACAGATACAAACACAACCGAAAGGAAACTTCTTGTGTTCTATGTTTAAATAGGTCTCAAACAACCTGCTTGATATTCACATATCTTAAAAGTGGCAATTTAAGCTCTCCGTAGATATAAAAGATGACATTGTTAATATTGTTCTTTGAAATCGTTTTGATACATTCTTTATTTATACATAGGCTTTGCTTTTGTCATGTCAAATAGCCATTCAAAGAACATGTTAAAGTGATCACTATATAATTTGAATATCAAACTGGTACTTGAGCCATTCGTAAAGCATATACGACAGGCAGTATACCCAAATTCATTTTAGTCACGTTTGTACAATTGTATCTACATACTACTAGTAACGCTCTGCCTAGTGCAGGTGGCAGTTAGGTCCGCTGCTGTATGCCCTGAGGTAATCGGTGCCCTGAGGTAATCGTGGCAATGCGTCATTGATTAAATACGCACGAAAATATAGTTCTTATTTAGATAGATCTTAATACCAAATTTTAATGTGACCAATTCCAAAGATGTCAACAAACTTCCCAAATGATTTTATTATTTGTATTCACCGATTATTCATTTCGTATGTACGTGTAGGGTGGGGATGGCTTGTAATATTATATTTTTTTTTATATAAAAGTTCAATTAATGATCTGAAGTATTCATTCATGACAGGGTTACCTGAGGTAACCCCAATTATAACAACACATACAACCATTAAACTCAAGTCAACTGAGGTAACTTTATATATACATCACATAAACAATACAAATCTATGAAGTCCTACATTCTAAATTAAGAAATTGTGTAATTAAAATATAAATGTATACACTAGCAAAGTATGTACTAAAAATCTTTAATAATAGGGTAACCTGCGGTAACCCAAACAATAACAGCAAATACAACCTATTTAACTCAAGTTAATTCAAATCACCTTTACATATACATCACATAAACAATATATCTTTAATGAATTCCTACATTAAAAATGAAGAAGTTGATTTATTGCACCATAAATGGATATACTAGCAAAGTATCTACTAAATATTCTGCCATGACAGGTTACCTTAGGTAACCCATGAAATAGAAACAAGTATAATCCATTCATATCAAGTTAACTTAAGTAGCCTTTCAGAAGTATCACATAAACAATGCACATCTATGAAGTCCTACATTTAAAATAAAGAAATTGTCCGATTTCAACATAAATGTTTACACTACCAAACTATCTCAAAAGCATTCTTGATAACATGGGTACCTGAGGCAACCCCAGACATAATTACAAATATAACCCACCTAACTGAAGTTAACTGAGGTCACCTTAACATGTGCATCACATAACAATACAAGTTTCATGAAGTCCTACATTTGAAATAAAGAAGTTTGTTTACTACAATTAATGTAAACAATAGCAAAGTATCTACAAAGAATTCATTCATTACAGGGTTACCTCAGGTAACCCAATAATAACAACAAATACAACCCATATAACTCAAGTAAACTCAGGTATCAACTTTAAATATATATGCATCACATAAACCATACAAATCTATGAAGTCCTACATTTATAAATTTATAAATTGTGTAATTAAAATATAAATGTATACACTTCCAAAGTATATGCTTAAAATTCTTTCATAGCAGGGTTACCTGAGGTAACCAATACAAAAACAACAAACAACCTATTTAACTCAAGTTAATTCAGATCACATTTACATATACATCACATAAACAATATATCTTTAATGAATTCCTACATTAAAAATGAAGAAGTTGATTTATTACACCATAAATGGATATACTAGCAAAGTATCTACTAAATATTCTGTCATGACAGGGTTACCTCAGGTAACCCATGAAATAGAAACAAGTATTATCCATTCAAATCAAGTTAACTTAAGTAGCCTTTCAGAAATATCACATAAACAATACACATCTATGAAGTCCTACATTTAAAATAAAGAAATTGTCCGATTACAACATAAATATTTACACTAGCAAACTATCTCAAAAGCATTCTTCATAACATGGGTACCTGAGGTAACCCCAGACATAATTACAAATATAACCCACTTAACTGAAGTTAACTGAGTTCACCTTTACATGTACATCACATAAGCAATACAACTTTCATGAAGTCCTACATTTGAAATAAAGAAATTTGTTTCTTACAATTAATGTAAACTCTAGCAAAGTATCTACGAAGAATTTATTTATTACAGGGTTACCTTAGAGACAGGGTTACCTAACAACAAAAACAACCCTTTTAACTCAAGTTTACTCAGGTAATATATATCTATACATCGCATGAACAATACAAATCTATGAAATCCTACATTTTGAATTAAGAAATTGTGTAATAAGAACATCAATGCATATACCAACAAAGTATCTACGAAGTATTCTTTCATAACAGGGTTACCTCAGGTTACCCCAAAAATAACAGCAAATATAATCAATTTAAATAAAGTTAACTTAAGTTGCCTTTCCTAAATATCATATAAACAATACACATCTATAAATTTCAAATTTATAAAAAAAGTAAATCGTTTATTACAACTTAAATGTATATTCTGGAACACTATCTACAAAGTATTCTGGAAAACTATCTACAAAGTATTCTTACACGACAGGATAACCTCGGGTTACCATAACAATTACATCAAATTAAAAAATACAAAGTCTTACATTTTTAAATTCAGAAAGTGTGTGATTAAAATACAAATGTATACACAAGCATAGTATCTACTAATGTTTTTTTCATAACAGGGTTAGCTGAGGTAACCCGAGCAAAAACAGCAATTACAACCAAATTAACTCAAGTTAATTCAGATCACCTTTCGATTACATCACATAAACAATATAAACTTCAATGAATTCCTACATTGAAAATGAAGAAGTAAGTTTATTACACCATAAATACATATACTAACAAAGTATCTACTAAGTATTCTGTCATGACAGGGTTACCTCAGGTAACCCATAAAATAGCTATAAGTATAATCTATTAAAATCGAGTGAAGACAGATATCATTTTCTAAATATCGCGTAAGCAATTTACATCTGTGAAGTCCTACATGTAAAATAAAGAAATTGTTTGATTACAACACAAATGTTTACACTATCAAACTATCTAATAAGCATTCTTTCATAACAGGGGTACATGAGGTAACCCCAAATATAATTGCAAATATAACCCACTTAACTGAAGTTATTTATGATCACCTTTACATATATATCCCATAAACAATATAACTTCAATGAAGTCCTACATTCAAAATGAATAAGTTGGTTTATTACAATTAATGTTAAGACTAGCAAAGTATCTACGAAGTATTCATTCATGACAGGGTTACCTCAGGTAACCCCAATTATAACACCAAATACAACCCATTTAATTCAAGTGAACTCGCGTAACATTTACATGTAATCGCATAAACAATACAAATATATGAATTCCTACATTTTAAATTAAAAAATTGTGTAATTACAGCATAAATGCATATACCAGCAAAGTATCTACGAAATATTCTTTCATAACAGGATTACCTCAGGTAACCAAAAAAATAACAACAAATATAATCGATTCAAATCAAATTAACATAAGGTTGCAGTCTTGTTATTGACTGCTCCATAGGCTTACATGCAAAACAGCTGATCTTAGAAAAAAATTCATGTTCATATCATGGATGTACCAAACTGAAATTGTGATTTAATTGAAAAAGGGGGTCTTGCCACGAAGAATAAAACGTTACGCAATCCTGAAGCCAACTCATTTTTTCTACTTTCTGTTTGCTATTTTTACTAGACCTCACCACTTCAAGTGAACATGATATCCTTCCACTTTCCTGGAATGATATCCCCAAAAGATGCAAGATTTTTTTTAAAAGTCTATATTTATGTTTCCATTCACATTAAACCTAAACACAAACAGAAAAAATGAGTTCAGAAAAAAATTCAGTCTACTAAATTATCTGTAAATCTCATTCTTGTCTATCTTTATGAATAACCTGACCATGCACAGTTGTACAGTGGTTCACTGAGGTAACCTGACTAGCACAAGAGTACAATGGTTCCCTGAGGTAACCTGACCATGCACAGTTGTACAAAAGTTCCCTGAGGTAACATGACAATGCACAGTATTACAATGGTTCCCTGAGGCAACCTGGCCATGCACAGTTGTACAGTGGTTCCCTGAGGTAACATGACCATGTACAGTAGTGCAATGGTTCCCTGGGGAAACCTGACAATTCACAGTAGTACAATGGTTACCTGAGGTAACCTGACCATGCACAGTAGTACAATAGTTCCCTGAGATAACCTGGCAATGCACAGAAGTACAATGGTTCCCTGCAGTAACCTGACCATTTACAGTAGTACAATAATTCCCTTGGGAAACCTGACCATGCACAGTAGTACAATGGTCACCTGAAGTAACATGACAATGCACAGTAGTACAATGGTTCCCTGAGGTAACCTGACCATGCACAGTAGTAATGTGGTTCCCTGAGGTAACATGACCATGTACAGTAGTACAATGGTTCCCTGACGAAACCTGACAATGCACAGAAGCACAATTGTTCTCTGAGGTAACCTGACCATGCACAGAAGCACAATGGTTCCATCGGTAACCTGACCATGCACAGTAGTACAAAGGTTCCTCGAGATAAACTGACCATGCAGAGCAGTATAATGGTTCCCTGAGGTAACATGACCATGTACAGTAGTTCAATGGTTCCCTGAAGTAACCTGATCATGCACAGTAGTACAATTGTTCCCTGAAGTAGTCTGACCATGCAGAGTAGTACAATGATTCCCTGAGGTTACCTACCATGCACAGTAGTACAATGGTTCCCTGAAGAAACCTGACCATGCACAGTAGTGCAATGGTTCCTGAGGTAACCTGACCATGCACAGTAGTACAATGATTCCTTGAGGTAAACTCACAATACACAACAGTACAATGGTTCCCTGAGGTCCCATGACCATGCTCAACAGAACAACGTTTCCCTGAGGAGACTTGAACATGCACAATAGTACAATGGTTCCCTGGGGTTACCTGACAATGCCCAGTTGTATAGTGGTTACCTGGTGTAACATGACCATGCACAGTAGTACAATGGTTCACTTAAGTAACCTGACCATACACAGTACAATGGTTCCCTGCAGATTAGTATAATGGTTCCCTATGGTTACCTGACTATGCCCAGTTTTACAGTAGTTCCCTGAGGTAACCTGACCGTGCACAGTATTACAACGGTTCCCTGAGGCAACCTGGCCATGCACAGTTGTACAGTGGTTCCCTGAGGTAACATGACCATGTACAGTAGTGCAATGGTTCCCTGAGGAAACCTGACAATGCACAGTAGTAATGTGGTTCCCTAAGGTAACATGACCATGTACAGTAGTACAATGGTTTCCTGACGAAACCTGACAATGCACAGAAGCACAATTGTTCTCTGAGGTAACCTGACCATGCACAGAAGCACAATGGTTCCATCGGTAACCTGACCATGCACAGTAGTACAATGGTTCCCCGAGATAAACTGACCATGCATAGCAGTATAATGGTTCCCTGAGGTAACATGACCATGTACAGTAGTTCAATGGTTCCCTGAAGAAACCTGATCATGCACAGTAGTACAATTGTTCCCTGAAGTAGCCTGACCATGCAGAGTAGTACAATGATTCCCTGAGGTTACCTACCATGCACAGTAGTACAATGGTTCCCTGAAGAAACCTGACCATGCACAGTAGTGCAATGGTTCCTGAGGTAACCTGACCATGCACAGTAGTACAATGATTCCTTGAGGTAAACTCACAATACACAACAGTACAATGGTTCCCTGAGGTCCCATGACCATGCTCAACAGAACAACGTTTCCCTGAGGAGACTTGAACATGCACAATAGTACAATGGTTCCCTGGGGTTACCTGACAATGCACAGTTGTATAGTGGTTACCTGGTGTAACATGACCATGCACAGTAGTACAATGGTTCACTTAAGTAACCTGACCATACACAGTACAATGGTTCCCTGCAGATTAGTATAATGGTTCCCTATGGTAACCTGACCATGCCCAGTTTTACAGTAGTTCCCTGAGGTAACCTGACCGTGCACAGTATTACAATGGTTCCCTGAGGCAACCTGGTCATGCACAGTTGTACAGTGGTTCCCTGAGGTAACATGACCATGTACAGTAGTGCAATGGTTCCCTGAGGAAACCTGACAATGCACAGTAGTAATGTGGTTCCCTGAGGTAACATGACCATGTACAGTAGTACAATGGTTCCCTGACGAAACCTGACAATGCACAGAAGCACAATTGTTCTCTGAGGTAACCTGACCATGCACAGAAGCACAATGGTTCCATCGGTAACCTGACCATGCACAGTAGTACAATGGTTCCCCGAGATAAACTGACCATGCAGAGCAGTATAATGGTTCCCTGAGGTAACATGACCATGTACAGTAGTTCAATGGTTCCCTGAAGTAACCTGATCATGCACAGTAGTACAATTGTTCCCTGAAGTAGCCTGACCATGCAGAGTAGTACAATGATTCCCTGAGGTTACCTACCATGCACAGTAGTACAATGGTTCCCTGAAGAAACCTGACCATGCACAGTAGTGCAATGGTTCCTGAGGTAACCTGACCATGCACAGTAGTACAATGATTCCTTGAGTTAAACTCACAATACACAACAGTACAACGGTTCCCTGAGGTCCCATGACCATGCTCAACAGAACAACGTTTCCCTGAGGAGACTCGAACATGCACAATAGTACAATGGTTCCCTGGGTTACCTGACAATGCCCAGTTGTGTAGTGGTTACCTGGTGTAACATGACCATGCACAGTAGTACAATGGTTCACTTAAGTAACCTGACCATACACAGTACAATGGTTCCCTGCAGATTAGTATAATGGTTCCCTATGGTTACCTGACCATGCCCAGTTTTACAGTAGTTCCCTGAGGTAACCTGACCGTGCACAGTATTACAATGGTTCCCTGAGGCAACCTGGCCATGCACAGTTGTACAGTGGTTCCCTGAGGTAACATGACCATGTACAGTAGTGCAATGGTTCCCTGAGGAAACCTGACAATGCACAGTAGTAATGTGGTTCCCTGAGGTAACATGACCATGTACAGTAGTACAATGGTTACCTGACGAAACCTGACAATGCACAAACGCACAATTGTTCTCTGAGGTAACCTGACCATGCACAGAAGCACAATGGTTCCATCGGTAACCTGACCATGCACAGTAGTACAATGGTTCCCCGAGATAAACTGACCATGCAGAGCAGTATAATGGTTCCCTGAGGTAACATGACCATGTACAGTAGTTCAATGGTTCCCTGAAGTAACCTGATCATGCACAGTAGTACAATTGTTCCCTGAAGTAGCCTGACCATGCAGAGTAGTACAATGATTCCCTGAGGTTACCTACCATGCACAGTAGTACAATGGTTCCCTGAATTAACCTGACCATGCACAGTAGTGCAATGGTTCCTGAGGTAACCTGACCATGCACAGTAGTACAATGATTCCTTGAGGTAAACTCACAATACACAACAGTACAATGGTTCCCTGAGGTCCCATGACCATGCTCAACAGAACAACGTTTCCCTGAGGAGACTCGAACATGCACAATAGTACAATGGTTCCCTGGGGTTACCTGACAATGCCCAGTTGTATAGTGGTTACGTGGTGTAACATGACCATGCACAGTAGTACAATGGTTCACTTAAGTAACCTGACCATACACAGTACAATGGTTCCCTGCAGATTAGTATAATGGTTCCCTATGGTTACCTGACCATGCCCAGTTTTACAGTAGTTCCCTGAGGTAACCTGACCGTGCACAGTATTACAATGGTTCCCTGAGGCAACCTGGCCATGCACAGTTGTACAGTGGTTCCCTGAGGTAACATGACCATGTACAGTAGTGCAATGGTTCCCTGAGGAAACCTGACAATGCACAGTAGTAATGTGGTTCCCTGAGGTAACATGACTGCATAATATTAGGAAGATATGGAGATCAGAGGATCACCATTGCCCTGTGCCATGTGTCTTGACATGCAAAAATTTAAACCCTGCGTAGATATAGTAGACGGCATTATTCTGGAAAATCTATCAAAACTATCTATATATATCTATACATAACCAATATTGTTTCGGTCATTTAAGACCAGTGAACTCGCCATCATTTAAGCGGTCTATGTAGGTGTTGTGAAAGTGAAATGGTAATTGGTTAAACCTCGATCTTTAATAATGATTTCTCATGAAATATCATTACTTCCGTATTATTTCTGTTTGCCCAATTTATGTAAAGGTAATATAGACCTGGTAAAGCACATTTAGTCTTGTTTCATTTATTAATCAACGTTTTCGGTAGAGTTTACTGTGTTGACACATTTTCCGCCAAACCGTAGTACCATGTTTAGTGCAAGAGTTGTCGTTCTTTTCACAACAAAGAAATTATTTCTGAAATACGGGATTTAATTCCGGGTGTGCTTATTGAAATATTATTATTATGGAATAAAACTATTTATTGTATATAATTAATGGTCATGCATATTTGTCAAAAGTAATGATCGCGTATACGAGATCCGCGAAGTGTAAGTAATTACGGGAAATAGTCGGTGATAATGACATCTTGGTTGCGAACGTAAACAACTGTGTAAGTGGAAATTTAACTGTCCCAGAGAACGGATGCTCCTAACCTATTTATTTCACGTTTGGCATTGTGAATTTATATAAGAAGCAAAGTTAAGCTATTTTAGCATTTATTTACACATCTTCAGGTATTAATTGTGTAAAGAGACGGTGAATTCCGTTACACATTGTATTTGACGGTGGCGTTTTTGCCGTGAAACAATTTTAGCCAAACCCTGGTCTAAGTTTGGAAATGTTCATTTTATTATTGAAATGACGTTACGTATATTTATTTCTATTTATTATTTTTGTCTAAACACTGACATTATGCAGGTTCTTTGACTTGGTTTAAATTGTGTGAATTATATATTGACTTTGAAGAATTGAAATTAATATTCCTGCATAATAAATTATTTTATTTAGAACTCTTTGTTAACTGTTAATTGCAGCCTTGTCTCCTATTCCGCTCGGTAGTTACATTTTTACAACATAGGTTTCCACTTTATATTTGAATATCAAACTGGCAATTTGAGCCTTTCGTAAACATGGAAAACAGGATATATTCCCTAATTTCTTTGATCATATTTTTGTCTTCATATGATGTTAACTTACTGTCTGCAAAATATAAGAAGATTGCGATATCAATGGGGTCTCTGCACTGCCTTGTGCTTTTTTGTGTAGATATTTTGACAATTTCCATGCCGAAAAGTGACAATCTAAGCCCTAGGTAGATATCGAAGATGATATTATTCTGGAAAAATCTTTTTGATACAATCTTTATATATACATAGTCTATGCATTCTTCGAACTTTATGGACATTGAACGGCCAGGTATGTCTTACCGTCATGTAAGCGGTCTTACATAAAGGTTAATATTTGAGGACAACGAAAATATCCGACAGCTTGAAGGGGTTATAAAACGATGTAATATTTTTATAAGCTATTTACTCGAAAAAACAGTTATCAACTGAAAAAAAATTCTCAATTGTATCGGATTAGAGATTTTGAAAGTCAATGTTAATAACAAGCTAACAATCCCAACATTTAATACTCCTTAATTTGTAATATTTATTGAAATACTGATATGTTTATCTATGTATAAACAACCTAATCATTGTCAATTATGTCTAGACTTCTGTTATAGAAATCTAATTTTAGCACTGTTACAAATACTTGTGTATTTTAAACCGATTGTATGTGTTATACCTGGTAAATTTTTAAAACTTTAAACAAAATGGCGTCGCTTTGACACATTTTTGTTTCTGTTTTTAAACACAAAGAAACAGGATTAATTTGGATTTGACTGAGCAAGGTAAATAATATTTATGAACATTTTTTTTTAGAACAGAACAATGCATACACTTGACAACATTTTGGTTTCAAGTTGGTATATTTTGTAACAATATAATGTCAGTTTTGAAAAGTTTATATGTAACAGTGTTTGACTCTGCTCGTCTTCCTCATGCATAAATTTTCTTTAAAAGTAGGAACAGTAACATGTGATTACGATTCTTATAAATGCTAAAATATTAAAATAAGGAACAGAGAAAAGAGAAAAGAGAATGGAAATGGGGAATGTGTCACAGAAATAAAAGCGACCAAAATGCAGAAAACAGCCTAAGCTTTATTTATATAGTAAGTTGGACATTGAGTCTTATTGATGTCTAGATATAAAAAAATCTATAACAAAGCAAAATCAAACTGCAAATACGTTATATTACAAAAGAATATCATCTGCTTTCGCTTTTTAAACAACAGTTTAAATTATCAATATATCTATTCTAAGCGCAGACTCGGAGATGCTCTTAATTATGGCTGTTCGATTATACCTCCCACGTAGAGAACCATGTACTATAAATTCAGAAATTATTGCGTGCATTTATTATTGCGATTTTGTCATTTTAGACTTCAATGCGATTTAAATTTTTGCGATTTTGAGAAAATTCCTTTTTAACTGGTATATAAAAAATTCAAAATGCGAGTTTAAATTATTGCGATAATAACCCTGTCGCATTGTTCACAATAATAAAAACATATCAATTCTGAATTTACAGTATCGTAAACCTTTTTTAAAACTTCATATTGATTTTTCATTGTTAAGTTGGAAGTTGATCCAAAAACAATACAGCAGTCTTATGAATATACTCATGAATAACAAAATCAATTGATGCATTAAAACTTGTAAAAAAGGTTGAAAATGAAATATTATTAAATCAAAATACACTAAAATACACGAATAACTCATGTCACAATAACGTCATATCCAAACATGAAGTCGTATAGATAGCACTGTTAAGTTGAAACATATAGGCTTCACTATATCATCATTACAGTAAATTTTTGGGGAGGTGCTAAATCATTATTCTATTCTGTTTCATTATAATTGCATTTCTTGATATCAGCTCTTTATTTACAAAATGTCAACTGGTACTTTGGCATTACCATTAGAGAAAAATAATGAATGTTAAGGGAAAATACCTATGTTGTGTTTTAATTGTTTAGATTGCTCACTTGCATATTTCTTATTTCATATTTATCGAAAATAATTTACGAATATTTGCAACAATTTGTCATTTGATTTTTAAGAGCATTTTCTGAAAATTAACTATCATGTTTTGTTTCTTGCCATTGCGTTGTCGATTTATCTTCACTCTTTTGTATTTCCCGTTGGTATCTACAATTATCATCAATCTTATCTGCAATCAAAGCTGGACATTACATAAGACTGGTTCCCTGTTTAATTCGTGTGGCTCTTATATAAACAGAATATTAAAAAATCACAAGTCGCGGAAAATGTGACAACCCAATACCAGAAAGAAAAGAAAAGAAGAACAAGTCAACAAAACACTTCAAAGAAACTAACGACAAAAACATAGTTGATAGGTGTATACTAGTTTGTTTAAAGATTGTAAATATTTTCGATTGAACTAATTTGTGATTATGGATATGATATAAATTGATTACACTACGACCTATGCAGGTTTCCCCGTTACATCTTTTCCAATGTCATGATAATGCTAAGTATTTGTAATTTACAAATGTACAGTCGTGCAACCATATGCATGTACCTTACTTTTCTTTTTCTAGATGGATAAGACCTAGTTCTAGCTGTAGAATGAAAACTTTTTTTTTGCTGTTATTGATTCAGGTGAGTCGTGCTATATCTACATATGACTGCACTTTAAAGGCAAGTTTATTGCATAACTTATATTGCATAAGAGTTCCATGAGTATAGGCGTTTTGAGTCTGATCAAAAGATTGATTTGAACGCAGACTTTATAAAAATGTATCTTTCTCATATAATGGAAGATGGAGTTATCATAAAAAAAAGAAGATGTGGTCTGATTGCCAATTAGACAACTCTCCACATGAGACTAAAATTACACATTAATTAACAAATATAGGTCACCGTACAGCCTTCAACAATGAAGGCTTACATGCAAAACAGCTGATCTTTGAAAATAAAAATAAAAAATGCTACATAGAAGAAAAACATTCAGGTTCATATCATGTTTATACTAATTGAAATTGTGATTTAATCCAAAATAAAGTGGGTCATGTCACGAAGAATAAAAAGGTCATTACCACGAAGTCAAAACATTTTTTTTTCTACTTTCGATTTGCCGTTTTTATTAGGCAGCATATCTTCAGGTAAACATAATATCCTTACTCTTTTCCGGATTGATATCCCCAAAAAGATGCAAGATAATTTTAAATCTATTTATATGTTTCAATTCAGCATAAATCTATAATCGAACTGAAAAAATTCTAAAAAAATGAACGATTTTGTTTTCCTCCATGTTTTGACATGCACCGATAAATGGAGTAGTAATACAAGACTGGTACCTGCATTACAGGCTCCTGACTTGGGACAGGCACATACATATTGTTAACAGAAACATAGAAAAGGACGAATCACTGCAGTTAAGCTGTGAAATATTCCGAAGGTTTTATTTACTGATAAGCACTACAATTGGTATACACTTGACACCACGATGTACTATTCAGGGCATACCTAATGACTTTAATCATGTTAATATTTCTTGTAAATTTTATTGGTAAGTACTATATGTATATTGAGGTTTAATGAGGTTTAACATGTTAATAAATTTCCTTATGTATTTTATAAAACATTGACCATAAATATAAAGGAATATAACTTTGTTGGCCCAATTTTTTTTTTTATCAGTTATGCAACTGTTGAAATTCGGTATTCGTCTCCAATTACGATAGAACAAAAAAAATAAAAAATTTGGGAAGATTTCCTGAAATTTTTATTCTACTAATGAACTCAAAATCGTTACCTTTTTTTTCAGACTCTTTTAAATCCCCGCATTTGCACATACATCGTTTTCCTTTTCCGCTCTTGTTTGCATGAGACTTTGAATAATATATATATTTATCAGTTTAATAAAATATAAGTAAGGAACTCAATGCCAATTCATTTTTAATAATTGTTTGATATGAAAAAACCTTAACTGATGACAGCGTTTTACTGTTTACATTGAATTTGACGTCATAGCGAAATCCTTAACAACAGAACCAAAATCGGAAACGTTTGGTATATCCGTTTCTTTTATTAACATGTTTGAATTAAAATAATAATTTACACAGACTTCGTCATATACACAGGTAGTGCTTGCCTCATACTAATCATTTATGTAAACGGGGAAATACCGTTTTTTTATGATTTTTATTCACACATAGTTAACATTAAAAGTGAATGGGTGTTCACTTTTAAGTACATGTTAAGAGTTATAACCAAACAAAATGCGAAAGAACAAAATGTTAATCTTGCATTTCCTTAAGTATATGTATCTAGAGGTTCCATTTTACTTGCTTTAACGAAGATTTAGTAACAAACAACCAAGGTTTCCGCTGGCGGTAGTCATTTTCTCAATTTGAAAAGAAATGATAATTGTGGCCATTATAAATTTTATCATTTGTGAAAGAATTTGGCGAAAGAAATATATATGACGATTTATTTTCATTCATCTTGCTTATTTACTATTTTTCGGGTTTCTTAGACTTTATTTGATCAGACAATACTCGGAATTAAATCCAAACTCGTTAAGATTTTGACAGAAAAACAATAATCAAATGATTTCATATTATAGCTATCGACAACAAAGAACTAATTAATAAAGGTGTTGATTGTATTGTTTGACCAAATGATATGATTAAATGGCGTCAGTCACATGTCACATAAAAGTTTTATTATCCACTTTGCGACGCACATGTTTCAAAGCAAACTTTTGACGTCTCCTCTCATTCTTTTAATGGTTGTCTAGACATTAAAACTGTTGTTATGATGAAAAATGTTTAAAGCAAGAAATCTCCAATTTAAAACTTTATCCTTTGACTTTCATATAGATAATTGATTTGAGATAGTACTTAAAGTCGTTTGAGTGACACGACGTGCTTCAAGCATAGTTTTGCGTGTAAACTGTTTCATTTACGATAGTCTTTTGTTATGAAGAAATATATGCAAAACGTTGGAACAATTCCTCGGATGAGATTAACCCTTCAATGAAATGACTGTATCTTAAGTGAGGGATCAATTTCAAGTGATTAAAGCTTTTGTTTTTTTGTAAACAATATATTGTTTTGGCGAAAGAGGTGGCGAAAAAAAAAATTGACCAAGGGGAAATCCTGCAAACAACCGCTAGAAAAAAGCAATAAATTGGATTAAACATAACAATTTGTTGACGCATGGTTAATTTTGCATAACATTGATGTTTGATATACATTACTTGCGCCTGTGTTGCACGTGTACATGTTTCAAGTTATACTCTTTCTGCAAGAACATGTCAAGCCTGTGAAGGTTCTGTGTTGTTTAACTTTCCGGCAAAATTATAGTTCAATTAACTTTGAATTCTGTTAAGAGAAAGGAAAAAAAAATATAAAACCAAATATATAAACTGTAAAACTGAACATCGAGACAACCTAATGTGGCGTAATACACGGTTCATAAAACTTTGTTTGAGGTATCGATAGATTAGTCATTATCGAGTTAAAAACTATTACAGACGCTAAACAATTAAGATAAAAACTTGAACTTGCCATACAATAAATGATTTTTGATCAGTATTTTTTTTAAAATATTATGTCGTAATATGAAACATATTAATGTTTGTGAAGTAACATAAATGATAAGCAATTCAGAAAAACATACATTTACTTTGGCTAAGTCAGATATGAAGACCAGTAATCTGTAGATACACCAACTAATTATCTCTACATTTCAATCAGTTTTTACTTTGAGGTTAATGTATTTTATCACAAAGAAGCTAATTTTTTTTTATATAAATAAGGCCGTTAGTTTTCTCATTTGACTTGTTTTACATTGTCTTATTCGGGTCTTTTATAGCTGACTATGCGGTATGGGCTTTGCTCATTGTTGAAGGCCGTACGGTGACCCTAACCCTATAGTTGTTAATGTCTGTGCGATTTTGGTCTCTTGTGGACAGTTGTCTAATTGGCAATCATATCACATCTTCTTTTTTATAACAATGGAATAATCAAAGACAAATTTACATGACACATGACTTTATGAATATCACAAATTTTAAGTAGAATAGATAACCCTGAAATAAGAATAACATTACAACAATCATTTAATAAATATCGACTCAAAGATTTTTTTTATATCATGTATGCATCTTGAATGCAAATTCACAATTTATCAAAAATATATATCATGTCTAATTTCGCGTTGTTAAATATTTTACTAGGTCATCGCTTTGACGTTGGAATATGAATTTAGATGTCCAGTTGCAGCAGAATGGCGTCTCAGACCAAGGAAGTTATTATGCGGTGCAACACAATACGTGTGTTTGTTATATTTACCAGATAAAACATACCATGAGACCTGCGACGGACTAGATATTAGCAACACAGGTAATATTATCCTCAAATGAACTTTTAAATGAAGAAAGTATTCATACCTATGCCATGATAAAACGTGTACTCATATTTGAAACGAAGCTAATTTTGATCCGAGGAAACAGTTGAACATGCATAATAATTTGTTCATACAGTTGCTTTCTTAATACATGTATTAGTAAAAGTTCAATGATTAGTTGATATTGATAATGACATACCTCCGAATAACAAAGGATGTTCAGTTCCGGGTAAGTTGATTTGAACAGCCCTTTGTTTAAAGGGTTCCGTCATTGTTTTATTGTACTATGGCAAATTTATGCCATTTTGTGGTTCTTTGTTACATATTTGTTTAGGTGTCATAGAGCTTAAGATTATAAAACAATCCTGAAGGCTGTATATTTAAACTGATTGAAACAACGAATTATTATTCTGTATATGCATCTTTCTATATAAAAAAAAAAACGCTGAATGTTGACCTTAAATATTGTGTTTCGTCCTTATCTTTGGGTTGCTGTCTTACTAATTTATACCTTTATTTCATATTATGCGTAATAACGCTATTGATTTGTCCCTATCAGTCTTAGTTAATTTGTACTGCTAAAAAAATTGTGCAGAAAACATCTTTGATTCAAATAAAAAAAATACTTGGCATGATTAAAGTTTTATCATAGTCAATACTATAGAAAAAAAACTCACATGATATTTCATTGCATAAAGGCAACAGTAGTGTACCGCTGTTTAAAACTCATAAATCGATAGAAAAAAACAAATCCGTGATACAAACTAAAACTGAGGGAAACGCAATAAATATAAGAGGAGAACAACGCCACAACATTAAAATGTAACACACACAGAAACGATCTCAGCATTTGACAAAATCCAACGAGTATATAGGAAAATAACCATCACTGGCACATGTGGCAGTTCACCAATCAAATTTTCATTTTTTAATCTGAATGTATTCAAGCTTTAGTTACCATGTTTCCTCCAATTTCCAAAATATTCTTAGAAACTAGTAATGGTGTTTTGAAATACCAAAGATATGTGTTTATGGCCAAGAAATGTTTTACTGCAATGAATAAATACCTACAACTGTAAATTTGGAGGATTTTTTTTTCGAACTATTTTCGTATGCAGTCGTTGGTGACGCACTATGATTTTTTGGTATAATACTTAAAGAAGACTGTTTTGTTGAATAAACTGAACGCCACTGCTTTCTCTGTAATACTGGTTATTGCAATCACTCTTGTCGAGTTTTGTCATAATTATATTAAAAGTTTCAGAAAATCTAGTATGATTTAAGACAGGGTTTAAAGCAAAATTTCTTAGAAAAATACAAACCAAACCGCATCATGATAGAATATAATGTGGACCATTTATTTCATCTGTCTACAAACAGTTGAATATGATACAAAAGATGAATAAAGGATGATAAATACCACTAATGGACTCTTTTAAAGTTTTCTTTTGGTATATTTATACCTCTCATTTCCTTACAATTTCAACTTTTTAAAATAAAAATTGTGTGGTTACTTTCACTCAGTTATGAAAGAAATGTTATGGTAAATGAGTAACTGAAGATTTCAAGCTGAATACACTATTCATATAAAAGTTAACTGTCTCTTAGGAGATCTCAATATATCATAACGTAAATTTTAAATTTACGCCGCGTTCCAGAGATGCCCATAACAAGCTTTTCTTTTAGTGAATAATTTGTTGTGACTGCTTTAAAAATAAGTTCATTTACTTATAACTATACATTTAATAAAAGTGTTTCTTAGAAAGAGAAAAAATATATATTACAGCAGAATAAAAGAAACAAGGAGAAAAAGCTCCCCAATACACTAACATGACAAAGTATAGCTTGTATTCTTTCAACTAATATTCAAGGTAGAGTAAAATTTCAAGGATATTTTTGGAGACTCAATCCACTCAGAATATTTCATTTCTTGTAAAATTTCACTTAAATTGCAAGACATGTTAACACATGAGAGTACTCACAAAGTCAAGCGTTCATGAACAGCTACCCATATTAGGTGTTATAGCACCATTGATTAGTCTATTTTAAATTTGCACTTTTCAAAAACATTGTGCAGAATTTATCTTTGTTTTAAATATAGAAATACTTGGCATGAGAAATTTCATCATGTCCAGTACTAATGAAAAAAACATCACATAACATTTTATTTCAAATATAAGAAAATATTTATCCCAATTAATCTCTTTGTTTACCTGATTCAATATTTAGTAACCATGTAGCCTCGAATTTCCAAAATATTCTATAAAACACCCCACTTTTCCCCTTCCACAACAAATGGTGCTTTAAAATACCCAAGACATAGGTTTATAAACCAGTAATGATTTCTGCAATGAAATATAGAATTAGTTACGTACAGCTGTCATATTTAAGGTTATATTTTTTTTAAGACCTATGTTCGTATGCAACCGGATGTGATGTACTATGATTTGGTGGTAGTACACCTTTTATTCGATACAAAATTATTCACTTGGGTATGGACATATTGACATCTCTGGATCTCTCCCGTTCCACATTATATCCCTGCTAAATGGGTGTGTTCATTTAACCTATTTGATATATAGATATGCTGCCTCGCAGCCATGTACGATCGAAATACGTGGAAAAAAACATTTGAAATATGATCTACGCACGAGTTGAATGGTTAAAATATTCAAACAATACGAAAGGTCAGCAACATGTGTTCAAAGAAGTCGCATGGCTAATCTTAATACATTCTGTTGGCGACTTTTGCATGTTTTTCTAGGACAATAGTTGGTGAAATAAAAAAAAAACGATTAGCAAGACAATATCTAAAAAGAATAAATGAAAGGCCCAAAATAAAAAAAAAATCTGTTCTCTTCCCGTCTCCTATTAGATTTGCTGAACAATAAACAATGTAACCTCTGACGTATACTACGACAAGGTTTTCTTGATGTTAAAAAAGAAAAATAAATGCAAATAGAAAGACGAAGGACGAAATGCTAAAATTTACGTTCAAAATTAAAATGTGAAATTAAATGAAGTATACAAAAATTGGAAAATTGTTTAAATCATTAAATAGAGCTACTATAAGTGAATGATATATGATCTTTTCACTAAATACATTCCTATCGCAGACAAAATCTCACGGTTAGGGATACGATATTATTTCCACCAAGACACCGTTTGATTTTTGACAGAACAAAAGCACTTTGGATAAAAAAAAATCTAAATTATGGTATTTTGCAGATGTTTTTCTTGAGGGCGTATATAATTAGCCATGCCCGATTAAGAAATTCAATCTCAACATAAAACGTACACCTGCTAAATAATTTCGAAGTCAATAAGTAGACGAACTGTAAATCATTAAAATAAATACATCGCATCGTCTAATAGAATTTATCTGTTAAATTTCAAAATCGTCCTTTCATATGTAGACGTAACGCGATTCTAGCGTAATAGATAATAATCATGGTACGTTTGATAACTATTTTATTCCATTCGACGCTAATATTGATTGATTCAATATTGGTATACGTTAAATATGTGTAGGGTAACCTTCTTACTATTACCAACATCAAAAAAATACAACAGAATGTATATGCATAACACCTTAGTGACATGCATTGTATGTACAGCGATGTACTATATACATCTTAAGAGTAAAAAAATCGATAAATATATGACAGTTATTGTTTATTGATATTTATTAGCTTCAGTAGATGTTTATGTTTACATATAAATGCATACACAGCAATATGCAAAAGAAACATTAAGTTGTTAACAAACATTTATTTAAACAATGTACTGCTTATCTTGAAAGAGTATGAATCCATAAATTTAAAAGCTTTTGTAAATACAAGTAGCCCCTTTGTTATAACCAAAGAAGAATTGATAAAAATCGATTATTGAAAAATTACAATACCAAAACTAATAGAAAAAGGACAAAAGAACCAACAACACCCAAAACACAACACAGAATAAAAATAAAGAATACATAAAGCGCTTTTATATACGTGTGAGTGCTCACAAACATGTTTGGCCCGTCATGTAATGTATTCGTCCGTCCAAAGTCAGGAGCTTGTAGTTCAGTTGTTGTCGTTGATTCATGGCTGTCACATTTTTTTTTTCGTATAAAAAAATGCCTTTGAATTAGTCCGCTTGTTTTCTCGAATAAATAGTTTCCAACTCTATCAATCAATGTTTAATCTAGTGTTCTAGATGTGAGTTAACGTATAAAGAAGACTATGCATATGTTGTGTACTTTATTACTAGTTCAATTCGGTATGATCAAACTATATAACTATTATTTTTTATATACTATGGAGGAATACCATTTCATAGAAGAAAGTAGGTTTGAAAACTAATCAACATTACTAAGATTTCATTATTCTGTTAAGGAGTTCTTGTATAAAATCTGTATTATGTAAAAAAACAAGCTGATCAGATGAGGTATACTTTTGGATCCCGATTGTCAGTATGTTCGTAGATAATTGCAATGAAACGAACTTAAGTTACCTCTGTTATAATATACATTTAGCTTAAAACAAGGAGTATCGTTATAGCTGTAAAAAGTCTAATACTTTTGAAATATGTGACATGAGCGAACCGACATAAATTTTATATATTCGAAAAAACCAAGTAACAGATACAAGGCTGATAACGTGCTTATATGAAAATGAGAAACAGGTGATTGAAAAAAAGGTCATGACTATCACATGCAATTTTATTTCCTAGCGTTGACATGATAGATTGCTACTTGTAATCTTTTAAATGTATGATCATTTATTTCAATCTCAGGCAGCAAACTTGTGTTTCAACCAAATTTCAACAAGGCGAGATGCAACTACAATCGATATCAACCTTTTACATTCTCAACTGACGGGAGCAGTGCTTGCGTGTATAAAAAGTCATTCTGTAATGCAGAGGGTCAATTACCTTTCAATAAAGGAAGTTTTGAAAATGACACAAGATGTGGATGCAACGTCTCGAAAGGGTACACATTTGTCACAAAGCCAAGAAACAAGTGCTACTGCATACCTTTAGAAGAAGACTGTTCCTGTTATAAACCTACTTGTAATAACAAAGGTAAACGTAAAACAAAAGTATCTCGTGAATTAATAATTAGTTTAGAATATTGTATGTTGATGAAAACACATGTATTTTCTACATGCTACACACGTAATGTGAATCAAGTCTAAGAAATTGAAGCACACCCATTAAATGTGGTCCATATGGTGTGAAAATGCACAAGCGTATTATATTACTTAAAACATGTAAATGAGACTGTGTTTAGAATTTGTAAGTTGACAATTGCAATGTTGAAATCATCACGTTTGTTATACATTTTAAATTTACAGGTAGATCAAATATACGTTCATGTATTTGTACATACTAATATGACAGTTATTGTTTATTGATATTTATTAGCTTCAGTAGATGTTTATGTTTACATATAAATGTATACACAGCAATATGCAAAAGAAACATTAAGTTGTTAACAAACATTTTTTTAAACAATGTACTGCTTATCATGAAACAGTATGAATCCATAAATTTAAAAGCTTTTGTAAATACAAGTAGCTCCAGAACTCGAGATTAAAGAAACAACAGACACGGCTTCCTCCGCCTCATTTTTAGACTTATATCTCGAATTTGACTTACACAGTCATCTCAGTACCAGAATCTATGACAAACGAGACGATTTTAATTTCGAAATTATAAATTTCCCCCACCTTAGTAGCAATATACCAACTTCACCTGCATATGGGATATATATTTCCCAACTTATTCGATATTCAAGAGCTTGCAGCTCCTACTCAGACTTTGTAAAACGTCATCAGTGTCTGAGTAGAAAGTTGATGAACCAGGGGTATGTCAAAGAACGTCTCGTCCTTTTTCTAAAAAAGTTCATCGGAAGGTACCAAGACCTTGTTGATAAATATTCCGTATCAACTTCTCAAATAATACACGATGGTCTTGATGTATAGATTCTGCGTACTGATGTTGTGTATCATCTTCACAACATGTTTTATTGTTCTTTTATTTGTTTTTGTTCTATTATTAAGATTACTTTTACTGTTAATGGTTTTATGTGATATCCGTTTGACGTGGCTCGGTACTTATACATCTCGTCAATGTGTTTGTAATGGCTTTCATTTTTTGGTGATTTGTTTTGTATATGTGACTCTTTGTATTTCTTTTGTGCTTATAACGTGACTCTGTACTTTAAAAGATCCCGTCAGTATGATATTTGTCTATAATATGTCATTATGATATATTTCTATTATGAATTACTTGTATACGTTGAACCACAAACGTCAAAATCAATCAATGGCGTAGTGGAATTGACAATTTTTGGATTCTCATAAATTCTATGTATAACTTTTGAACTAGTTTGAATCTCGGTCTATTTCTGTAATTTATTCTTACATACTTTTGATTTTTTAACTCTGTATGCGTACATTGCCTATGAAAAAAAAAAATTTTAAATTGTTTGTATGCACATTGAACAACAAATTTATGTGACGTATATAATTTTTCTAACGTCAGACACTCAAATCAATCCATGTGTTCTTAGACAGTAGATGTTATTGTGTCCTGTTAAATTGTTCCCTTTAAAAAGTTTTGGATTCTCATATATTCTATGTATAATTTTTGGACTAGTTTGAATCTCGGTCTATTTCTGTAATTTATTCTTACATACTTTTGATTTTTTAACCCTGTATGCGTACATTGCCTATGTAAATTTTAAAATTGTTTGTATGCACATTGAACGACAAATTTATGTGACGTATATAATTTTTCTGACGTCGGACACTCAAGTAGATCCATGTGTTCGTGGATAGGTTTTTGTGTCCTGTTAAATTGTTCCTTTTAAAAGTTTTGGATTCTCATAAATTCTATGTATAACTTTTGGACTAGTTCGATTTCTGTAATTTATTCTTACATACTTTTGATTTTTTAACCCTGTCTGCGCTCATTGCCTATGTAAAATTTAAAATTGTTTATAATCCAGGTACTTTTGATAACTATTGTATGCACATTGAACGACAAATTTATGTGACGTATATATTTTTTCTGACGTCAGACACTCAAATCAATCCATGTGTTCGTAGATAGTAGATGTTGTTGTGTCCTGTTAAATTGTTATACGATGATGACTGATGTTCCCATATTTTGACTGTTTTATTGATTGTGACTGTTTATTTAACGCATCATGTAAATGTAACGGAATTTGATGAGACTGTTATTAAAGTGAGAGGGTTAGCGCTATAGAACCAGGTTTAATCCACCATTTTCTACATTTGAAAATGCCTGTACCAAGTCAGGAATATGACAGTTCTTGTCCATTCGTTTTTGATGCGTTTGTTTTTTTTATTTTGCCATGTGATTATGGACTTTCCAAATTGATTTTCCTCTGAGTTCAGTATTTTTGTGATTTTACTTTTTAGATATATAAATGGTCAAGTACCTACCAGTTTGTGATGAAGTCACATTCCTTATCGTTATCAAATTTTTTAGCTACTGAATAATTCGATGACAACTTCACAATTATACATTTTAGTTTTACCGCTGATATATTTTTATGCTTATAATTTTCTAAATACCACAGGTAATGATTGTACTTCGACGGAAACCGTTATAATGAATGCCACATGTTCAATGTAAGTATAAACTCCACTTTAAAGTAATATTATTACTTCATTTATGGTCTTGTAAACAGATTTGTTTCTGTTATAACAAAAATACCATCGATTTTAACAAATGACGGGAGGACCATATGTAGAAAACAAGCGGTCTTTTGCCTAACATATGTGTTATAAAATACATTTTGGGATAATAGAAAAGAGGAAAAATAGTTCTTTGTCTTTATGTCACATATACAGTTTGATTAAAGACTTAAAAAGAAGTTACAGCACAAGGGTATTGTTCCGATCATTTCAATTTTTTAGGATGATTTGACATCCGACAAATATCTCTAAACAGTCGGATCATGCAACCGATAAAAATTCGAGGAGATTCTCTTTGAAAATAAAGCTGAACACGGTGTACAACAACTGAAAATATGATGCAAAAATTTATCATATTTATCGAAATAGGTTATGATGATGTTTAACTTAGTATGTGTTACCCGGGTCTGGTTGGAAGCTGAGAAATAATAAAGAATTACCAATACATTTACATGTGTTATGTATACTATACAGACCTCATATACAGAAGTGTACTCCTTACACAGAAACTGCTCCAACAAAGTTATGATGAGGAAATATTAAAAATGACAATCCGTAAATTTTATGAACACCGTAACGAATTGGTTGATCAATACAATGTGTCTTTGTCTAAACTAACTAAGGACTTTTGTGCCACGTCTTAGATTGTGGTTTACCATTTACGTCATTTTTAAAGTACCGAGCATGACCTATTCCGTAAGATGACTGTTTTACTGAGTGCGAATTTGAATTGCTATAAGATGTGTTATGGTTTTTGTTCATCCAACATTCATGTATTAAGTTATGATGATATATTTGTAATTCTGATCTGAATTTGTGAAATGTGTCATCGATTGTAGTTGTAATTATAATTTTTTTTTTATTTTCTATTCATATGTTAAAGTAAAGATAACTAATCACCCAGTTCATTTATAAACATTTATTTTGAAGCAACTAAACGTACGCGATTTATTTGTTTTATAGTTTGATATAGAAAAATACCGTCATAGCTAGATAATGAATAAATTATCTACACAGCTACTTTGACAGAGGTACTAGTTCTTTACCAAAAGTCTGTATACGTAGTACTGGACATCTACTTTTAATATTCAGAACTTTTGTGTTACTTTAAAATTATTGTAATATCAAGGTACCTGTATTTTATAGTACTTGATTTGTACTTGAAATTTAAGTACTACATATTTGTGGTTGCACGGTTACATTTTCAGCATTTTGAAAGTTTGTCTTTTTTAAATCTCATATAGTTATGATGTTCAAACATGAAATAATGTGCTCATTATTGGTATTATTTTTATACCAATATTTTAAGTACAAATCAAGTTCTGGAAAATACAAGTATCTAAATTTTAAAATTATTATAGAGTAAAGAAATAGTACTAAATATTAAATATTACATGGTTTAAGTACAGGAATAGTACCTATGCAAAAGTAGCTGTGTAATAACTAGCACAATTCTGTATGCATAGTGTTGTAATTATAACAAAATAGATCAACTATCATCATTACAAACCTGATCTTGAACTTTATCAAATGTTTAGAAAGTTACATGTGACGTCACTTTTATGGCGTCGATTCAGTCGTGTGACAGACATGCATGGTTCTGTTGTGCTGTTTTTGTATGCTGTCCTAGGTTGTTTTACGGGTTAGTTTTAATTCTGTGGCTAGTCAACCCTTCTGTAATGACATTAATATCAATTATATGGTAATTTGTATAAATTTGCTGTTTGTAAAAGTATGATTTATTCTAAATACTGAGGATTTTCTAATCCCAAGCAGATAAAACCTGAGCCGTATTTTGAACATCTTTTGGAACTTTGGGTCATCAATGTTCTTCAACTTTGTACTTCTAACTATTTTGATATGACCGTCACTGATGAGTCTTCTGTAGACGAAATGCGCGTCTGTCGTATTAAATTATTAACTATTAGCATCAAAATAAACTACTATATTGTTTATTTGTGTTTTTTCTGTCCTAAATGATCTTGCGTCTACTGCAGTGCTGTCATGTCATGGTGTCTGTCAATTCTGTGTTATATTTTATTTTGTTATTAAAGTTCGAGGTTTGGCTAGCCACAAACCCAGGTTCAAAAATAAAATCACAAAAAAAGATGAAAATTCAACACAGAAAATCACGAATCGTACGACAAAATTAAATAATAAAACACATCAAACGAATGGACAACAACTGTCATATTCCTGACTTGAACAAGCATTTTCAAATGTGGAAAATGGTGGATTAAATCTGGTTTTATAGCGCTAAACTTCTCACTCTACAAATTTCCTGTACCAAGCCAGGAAAAGGCAGTTGTTATCATATAGTTCGTTCATGTGTGTGTTGCATTTCAGGGTTTCTGTTGTTGTGTTGTTTTCATCTTAAAATTGATGGTACCCTCGGTTTAAGTTAGTAGCCCGGATTTGTTTTCTCTCAATCGATATACTACTTACAGTATGTTACTGTTGCCTTTATTTTTTTCGGCTAATCAGCTATATAATGATTAAGAATAAACAAACAACTGTTCCTAAGGTTTTGAAAATAATATAATATCTGACATAATTGGGAAAACCATATGATTGCACTTGATGAATAACTTACTTAATGCGTTTTCTAAACTCTGTTATGTTTAGGAGCAAATTGACATTAATTATTCTTGATATACTTTTTATGCATTGAACGAACTTTATTTATTAATTGAAAGAACTTGTCATAACATATATAAGACTAACTAAACTTTCTATTCATAAAGCAATATATGTATTTCTTTGAATCACAGATGTTTTTGTTTCTCTGAGCGTACATTATATCCTTTATGTTAAACACTTCATTGATTCATTGATACCAGTTCAAAATGAACTTGTGGGCCAAAAAGGGAAAAATGAGATTATTAAAATAAAATATAATGTGCTTTGTCTTTATGTCTTTTTGTGCTTCTTTGTTACATATTTGTTTGATTTTAAAGTGATTAAGATAATAACAAAATGTTGACTGCTGTACCTCTCTTTGTGACATTTATACCTAAGCTACTGTCATAAAAGGGGAAAGTGTATCTAGCTAAAAATCCACCGTTTTCTACATAAGAAATTGTCTGTACCAAGTCAGGAATAAGACAGTTGGTATTCATTCTTTTTACGTTTTTGAGCTTTTGATTAGGGACTTTAATTTTTTGGATTTTCATCGGAGTTAGATATTTTGATGATTTTACTTTTTGTTCTAACAGGTTACCGGAAAATAATAAATCAATATCATCGGTGGATGAAAAAATACACAAAAGAAAACAAAGTTTGGATTACGATGGCGAAAGAAGAGGTGAATTATTTTTCGGGGTTAACATGGTTTAGTGATTTTATATTTCTCAACTTCAATATGTAACTATCTTATTTCAATATGATGTTTTAAAAACATGTCAATATTCTAACGTACACATACACAAATTATATAAATTTTGCAAAACACTGTGTATTTAGCCAAATGATTATAACACTGTCTTATACAGACACATCTTAACCAGAACAAAATCAAATTCACAAAATATGATAAATTTTATTTAAGACTTAATGAATAGGGGAGTTATGTTGACATGGATTTCAAACGCGTCATGAATGTAAGGTGTTATTAGGTGAAAGTTATAAAAAAAGAACGATTATTTCTGGTATCTCTCTATACAAAAAAGAGTATTTAAAGAAAATTATTTAGATAATATATTTTGTTAAATATTGTTAAATTCTAATAGTCTATTTGAAGTACAAACACAAGTTTCTTTTTATCATACAACTTGTAAATTACATGTTCAAGGACATTAAACATCGGATTTTGTACATTATCATTTTAGGTAGAAAATATAGGCTTCCCTGTGTCTACTTTACTGTTGCAGTGCTTATTGTGATTATCCTTACTGGTAAGTTTTTAACAAAAACGTTCAATATTAGAAATAAATAAGGAAATGTGGTATGATTTGAATGAAAATACTATCTAGCGAGGAATTTTGAAATAAAATTCATATGGTTAACTTTCTATTACAATGTACATTCGCCAATCAATTATGTCGAACTTTACTAGTTTACCAGTAATTTAGAATTGTCAATGTGAATTTGTCACAGATTAAATGGCTATATATCTTCTTCTATTTTATTTTACACTTCTAAACTTTAGTTAAGCTTCTTATCACATAGTGATGTTTTCCTTTAAAATCCATACACAATGTGTCATTTTGTCACATTTCAAGCTTGAAAAAATGCTTATTATTATATAATTAAACGTTTCACAATATGTTTTACGTTTTTGGCCAAGTATGAACTAATTCTATCATTTTCAATTGATGCTCCCATATCACCTAAACAGAATGTTTACACCATCTAAGTCCAGATTTTTATGAGGCAGTTTGGCCTGATTAAATAAATCTGGTATTAATAAGATTAAAAAGTTTCCAATTTCAAATCAATTTGTTGATAAATGAAAATAAATGATATGAATTTGATAACCAGGCTAAAAATTTCAGTAATTTTATTAACTTAAATGTCAGGCGTTCTTCTTTTTAACGTTTTCTAACCAGTGTCCTGTTACAAACGTGAATATAAGCTTGAAAAAATGCTTATTATTATATAATTAAACGTTTCACAATATGTTTTACGTTTTTGGCCAAGTATGAACTAATTCTATCATTTTCAATTGATGCTCCCATATCACCTAAACAGAATGTTTACACCATCTAAGTCCAGATTTTTATGAGGCAGTTTGGCCTGATTAAATAAATCTGGTATTAATAAGATTAAAAAGTTTCCAATTTCAAATCAATTTGTTGATAAATGAAAATAAATGATATGAATTTGATAACCAGGCTAAAAATTTCAGTAATTTTATTAACTTAAATGTCAGGCGTTCTTCTTTTTAACGTTTTCTAACCAGTGTCCTGTTACAAACGTGAATATAAGCTTGAAAAAATGCTTATTATTATATAATTAAACGTTTCACAATATGTTTTACGTTTTTGGCCAAGTATGAACTAATTCTATCATTTTCAATTGATGCTCCCATATCACCTAAACAGAATGTTTACACCATCTAAGTCCAGATTTTTATGAGGCAGTTTGGCCTGATTAAATAAATCTGGTATTAATAAGATTAAAAAGTTTCCAATTTCAAATCAATTTGTTGATAAATGAAAATAAATGATATGAATTTGATAACCAGGCTAAAAATTTCAGTAATTTTATTAACTTAAATGTCAGGCGTTCTTCTTTTTAACGTTTTCTAACCAGTGTCCTGTTACAAACGTGAATATAGTAGTGGGAAAACGCATTACAGATACCAGGATTAAATTAATTGTTTCAAAGACGCCCGTTTTTTGTGCAAAGGTCTCTAGACGCTCTAATAAAAAAAAGGTAACAGAGCAGACCAAAATTCTTAGCTGAAGAGTATTATGGACACAAAAAAGAAGTAAAAATCAATGTCGAAAAGGGACATAATAAGCTAATGTATATTATATGATTTACGCTGGTGTTTTTTTTCTAATCTGAAGAGAAGACATTATATATACTATAACACAACCGCGAAATCGCGGGCATTCAGAGCGTAGTTTAAAGTATGTAAAGTGTTGTTGGAAGAATTTTGTAAAATATTGAATGACTGGAGAATTTCAGCAAAAGTATCATAAGTTATAGGTTATTGAGAACAGGAAAATGCTTTTTTTTTATCCCTCCTCCTTTATTTCCAATATTCCCATTTTTTGGTTTTCTATCAATTTCAATATGAACATACATTATGTATGTTATGAACATTCAAGTAAGGAGCCTGTAATTTAGTGGTTGTTGTTTGTTTATGTGTTACATATTTGTTTTTCGTTCCTTTTTTTGTACATAAATAAGGCCGCTAGTTTTCTGGTTTCAATTTGTTATACATTGTCAGTTCGGGACCTTTTAAAGTCTCAACCTGGCAATCATACCACATCTTCTTTTTTTTGCAATCAATGAATTTTGTAAAAGATTTAATGACTGAAAAATTTCAGAAAAGGTATCAAAAGTTCTCATGAATATTTTTCTGTATATTATGAACATTCATTACTATACAAATATAGTGTATGTACTTTCAATTCCAAGTTTACTAATCGATCCAAAGTGGTCATTGATATAGTATACAGACCCTCTCTATTTAATAAACTCTGTGACTGACGTGGATAGTAAACTTAAAAATGATAGCAGATAGAATTCTAAAAATACACTTTTTTCTTTGTATATGTATGTTCAAAGTATACAGAAAAACGCAAACCGTAAATCTAATCTGACTTAAAATTTCGTCCTATGACGGGACAATATCCGCATGCCTATTTTTTGGGTTTTCCCCAAAAATAACTCAATCTGAATGATCATATAAATGGATGACAAATGGCACGTTGCACTGTACCTATAGGACACAGAGGCGTGTTTATTAATTTATTGTGGAAAGAAGAGAGGCAACACCCAAAATGTGGTCTTCTCGTTTAATAGAATAGAATATATAGGAAATTTGTATTTCTTGTTTCTATATACAATGTATATATACTAGTCAACCAAAGAAACAATAGAACTTTTTTGCAAATTAAAGATAAAGTTTTCTGTTTATAGGACCAATATTGAAGGTAGTAATATTTAATCATTATGGAAATATAAATCCGTTTAAAAAAAATCGCTTTAGTGACGTTTTTTTCGATTTCTACTTTTTTTAACAGAATTTACATAAAACGACAATTTGAAAAACAGAAGTTTCAAATAATGAAGCCAACCTCTCATTTAAAAGTAAAGACAATATTTGCCATCAATTTGTTTTTGAAAATCATACATTTATTTCGTTTATTTGTTAAGCAGAGAGAAATCGTTAAAAGTCAACTGATTTACCATAGACATGAGAGACAGTATGTGTAGAGTGGTATTCAAAAAGCGGTCACAATTGTTACGGCCAGAAATCGCCTTTAAATTGTAGCCAACAAAAGACACAAATCAATAGTAAAATTTAACAATATTTAATATACAAAAGTTTACAAAAGGTATTACACAAATATTACTGTTAACTTAACTGTCAAAATATGAGTCCAATCTGTTATCTTTATCTGTATCCAGAAATCTTTCGGAATCCAATTTGAATATTACGTTCACTACTAATGTCACAATCCAGTATGATGTTGTTTGTAGAATAAAAGTGTCAATCCAAATGCTGTGAATACTAATGTCTATCAATGTCTATGTCCAAGTTTAATTATGAGAGTTTAACTTTAGTGTCTGTATATATAGTGTTGTCATGGAAAGTTCTAGAACACTCTATAATGGAACATTGTGGAAAATCCTGGAAAGTTATAACAAAAGTTTCTGGAATAACGTAGAAGTTTAAATTACGCATCTTTTATAAGGATCATTCTAGAAAGTTCCAATCATTCTGTGATTGTTCCAGTGATTCATAAACTGCACAGTTATATAATTATTTGATAAACAACTATCAGGCCATTCAACACAAATTAGGCCAACATAAATAAGCATAATCATTACAATATCATAACACCTCCCCCCTTAAAAGAAGTTTTAGTGTAACAAAAACTTATCATGAATAATATGAACAAAAATACATAATATATACAAAGTGATTTAATAAGCTCTAGATAAAGCATCAGCTATTACATTATCTTTACCCTTAATATGTTTTACAATTACATCATATTCCTGTAACAATAAACTCCACCTAGTCAACCTCTGATTTTTGTTTCTCATTTTATGCATGAAGGTGAGAGGATTATGATCAGTATAAACAAGAATAGGATATACAGTGGGATTCAAATATACATCAAAATGTTGAAGTGCTGACAACATTGCAAAACACTCTTTTTCAATAGTTGAATAATTTTTCTGATGTTTATCTAATTTCTTAGAAAAATATGATATAGGTTTTTCAACATTATCATCTGTCTCTTGATATAAAACAGCTCCTATTCCTACATCGCTTGCATCAACGGCAAGTTTAAATTGTTTTTCAAAGTCTGGAGTAATCAGAACTGGACTATTAATTAAAAGTGATTTGCTATTTTCAAAAGCGTTTTGACAATTTTCACTCCAGATAAATTTAGAGTCTTTTCGTAAAAGATGAGTCAATGGTTGAACAACAGTAGCAAAATTTGAACAAAATTCCTGTAAAATCCAATCATGCCTAAATATCTCATAAGTTGTTTTCTATTTGTAGGAGGTGGAAACTTGGAAATAGCTTCCACTTTAGCCATAATAGGTTTTACTTGACCTTGGCCAACTGTATGCCCTAAATAATCAACAGTGGCCTGACAAAATTCACTTTTACCAAGATTAACAGTCAAATTTGATTTTGACAATCTATCAAAAGTATCATACAAATGTGTTAAATGCTGTTCCCAGCTATCACTACATACAATAAGATCATCAATATAAGCATAACAACAGTCTAAATCTTTTATAACATTATTGATCATTCTTTGAAATGTAGCTGGAGCACTTTTCATGCCAAATGGCATTACAGTATATTGAAATAAGCCATCTGGTGTAACAAAAGCTGATATTTCACGAGCTCTCTGTGTCAATGGAACTTGCCAATAACCTTTCAATAAATCAAATTTACTCACAAATTTTGCTTGACCAATATTGTCAATACAATCGTCTACCCTTGGAATCGGATAGGAATCAGATTTTGAGACTGAATTAACTTTTCTGAAATCAGTCACGAAACGAAAGGTTTTATCCGGTTTTGGCACAAGGAGACAAGGAGAGCTCCATTCACTGTTACTCGGCTCAATAATATCATTGTCAAGCATATATTTAATTTCTTTTCTCATAACTTCAAGTTTGAGTGGATTGAGCCGGTAAGGATGTTGCTTAATTGGAGAAGCATCTCCTACATCAACATCATGACAAACAGCAGTTGTTTTGTTAGGCACATCTGGAAAAAGATTTTTGAAAGAAAATACCAAAGTTTTTATTTCTTCTCTACGATCAAAAGACAGATGTGCAAGTTTTGAATCTAAATTTGACAAAATTTCTGAATTTTTCAATCTAACGGTCTCTTCCATAGTTTTACAACTAAAAGTTGATTCAATTACATCTGGTTTGTCATGATTGTTCTCAAATTTAACCATGCCTAAAGTGGCAACCGGTTTACTATCACATAGTACATTAGTACGCTCAAAATATGGTTTTAACATATTAATATGACACACTCTAGTTTGTTTGCGCCGACCTGGAGTTTTTACAATATAATTCAAATCATTAATTTTACTCTCTATTGTATAAGGACCACAATATTTAGCCTGTAAAGGATGTCCAGGGACTGGTAAAAATACAAGTACCTTATCACCAGGCTCAAAAACTCTGTCCCTGGCATCTTTATCATACCATATTTTCATCTTGTTCTGTACATTTTTTAAGTTTTTCTGAGCAATTTGACAAGCAGTAAACAATTTTTCTTTAAATCTAGATACATAGTCTAAAAGATTCAAGTCAGTATGTTCAGTAAGCCACTTTTCCTTAATCAATTTTAACGGTCCCCTTACAGTATGACCAAATACCAACTCAAAGGGACTAAATCCAAGGGATTCTTGAACAGCCTCTCGGACCGCAAAAAGTAGAAAGTGAACTCCATCATCCCAGTCTCTGTCAAATTGAAGACAAAAAGTTCTAATCATGTTCTTCAATGTTTGATGAAAACGTTCTAAGGCACCTTGAGATTCTGGATGATAAGCACTTGATCTGTACTGAGCAATCCCTAACTGGTACACGACTTGCTGAAATAAACCTGACATGAAATTTGATCCCTGGTCGGACTGTATAGACTTAGGAAGTCCTACTAATGTGAAAAATTTGATCAAAGCTTTGACGATAGTCGGTGTCTTGATATTTCTGAGCGGAATAGCTTCAGGAAAGCGTGTAGATGTACACATGATTGTCAATAAATATGCATTTCCAGTCTTGGTCTTTGGTAAAGGTCCAACGCAGTCAATTAGAACTCTGCTGAAAGGTTCGTCAAAGGCTGGAATAGGCAGAAGAGGTGCTGGTGGTATTTTCTGGTTAGGCTTACCAACAACCTGGCATATATGGCATGATTTGCAGTATTCTGCAACATCGTTTCTAAGTCTGGGCCAGTAGAAATGTTGCAATATTTTTAGGCAAGTCTTCCTTATACCTAAGTGTCCAGCCAAGGGGGTGTCATGGGCAAGACCAATAATTTCTTGCCTATAAACTTTAGGCACCACCACTTGGTACACAACTCTCCATTCCTCCTCTGGGGTAGCATCAGGAGGCCTCCGTTTCCTCATTAAAATGCCGTCCTGATGGTAATAGCATTCGGCTACTTTGTCTGCTTCCTCCTGTGGTTGAGCTCTCTGGCTGAGCTGAAGAACCTCAGGGTCTTTATGTTGTTCTTCAGATAAATTTTCTCGGTCTAATGAATGGCTGTTAACGTCTGGCCATGGCATAATAATATTCTTGTTAACACTAGGTGGTTTTGTAATGGCCTTTTCTGAGCTACCAGGACCTTCAATGTCAGCTATAAAAGTGTCAGAAAGGTCCATGTAATCAAATTTGTCTTCTTGCAAATTCTCATTTTGTTGTTTTCTAGCCATCGCCCTAGTAACAACACAAGCTGGATACAATTCAGCATCATCTTCAGGTGATTTAACATCCACCACCGGTTCACTGGTAACAATTGGTTCAGCAACCACTTTGTTCCTAGCTAGATCATTTCCTAGCAATAATGTAACACCCTCAACAGGGAGATTAGGACGAACACCTACAACAACTGGTCCAGTTATCAAATCTGACTTCAGATAAATACGATGGAGAGGAACATCTATACAACCCAACTCTACACCTTGTAACAAAATGGAGGCACCAACAGAAGTCTTCTCGGACAAAGGCAACACACCTTCTAACAATAAAGACTGAGAAGCTCCAGTGTCCCGTAAAATCTTAATAGGCTGAAGAGTGGTATCATCAACAATAGAAACAAACCCATCAGACATAAAGGGTTTATATTCCTCCATGTAATCAAAAAAACTGGACTTAAAAGCCTGACGCGCAGGACATTCACTGGTAATATAAGGTGTCGTACAAGCACTGGTCTTTGGCTTGATATCTCGTTCATTCTTCTTCTGGAGTCTAAAACAATCAGCCATCAGGTGACCAATCTTCTTACAATAAGCACAAGTCAGTGACTTCTTCTCAAAAGTATCAAATTTTGAACTAGACATATTATAACTGGACTGACTCTTATTCTGTGGAACAGGCTTACTATCAGTATGCTCAGTGCTTTGATTTTTGTAATTTCCACTGGAAGTATTATAATTTTGACCCTTGAAACTTCTTTTATGTGAAAGAGTATAATTATCTGATATAACAGCTGCATCATGTATTGACTCAACAGTTTTGTCGTCTAAATGTGTTTTTAATTCTGAATGAACACATTGTTTGAACTCTTCTAATAACATCAATTGTCTTAGGTGATCAAAATTGTTATTTGTTTTCTTTGAAGTAAGCCATTTATCAAAAAGATCTTCTTTTTCCCGAGCAAATTCCACATAGGTTTGCGAATCATACTTTTTATAAGATCTAAATTTCTGTCTATATGCTTCTGGTACTAGCTCATAGGCTTTCAAAACTTCCTGTTTCACAGTGTCATAATCAGAACTTTTTTCTGATGGAAGTGCGGAGTATATTTCAGCTGCCTTACCCTCAAAAACACTTTGCAGCATCGTAGTCCAATACGGCATTGGCCATTTCAAATTATTAGCAATTTTCTCAAACTGTGGAAAATATTTGTCGACTGTTTTTTCACAAAATTTTGGTACCAAACGTATGTTTTTTGCTGCATCAAAATAATCTGATTTCGAGTGAACTTTAGTGTTGCTTTCTTCTTTGACCATTTCAATTTTCAGTTTCTCCATCTCTAGCCTTTCCCTCATTTCAAGTTCTTTTAATTTCTCCCTCTCTTTCATTTCCAGTTCTTTTAATTTAAATTCATCTTCTTTTTCTTTTTTCTCCATTTCTAACCTTTCCTTCATTTCCAGTTCTGCCTGTTTTAATTTAAATTCATCTTCTTTTCTTTTCTCCATCTCCTTCATTTCCATTTCTTTTAATTTAAGTTCATGTTCTAATTCAAGCTGTTTTAACTTAAAGGCGTCAACATTTTCAACCTTAAGATCAAGAGCCTCTTCACCTAAAATTTCTTCGTCAACTAATTTGTCTATAACCAAATTTTTTATAATTTGTTTTCTCATAGATACTTTAAAAACTAATTTCAGTTGTTTAGCAAGCAACACTAGTTCCTCTTTCTTTAAATTATCAAAACTCTCCAGGTCTGGCGTTTTCAAAAATTTACCAGCATCAAATGCCATTTTGTAGAATTTTGTTGGCTAGTTATAATAAAAATATTAAACAAATTTTGAATAAAATATGTTCAGTATCCCGGACGAGCCCCCAATTTCTGTTACGGCCAGAAATCGCCTTTAAATTGTAGCCAACAAAAGACACAAATCAATAGTAAAATTTAACAATATTTAATATACAAAAGTTTACAAAAGGTATTACACAAATATTACTGTTAACTTAACTGTCAAAATATGAGTCCAATCTGTTATCTTTATCTGTATCCAGAAATCTTTCGGAATCCAATTTGAATATTACGTTCACTACTAATGTCACAATCCAGTATGATGTTGTTTGTAGAATAAAAGTGTCAATCCAAATGCTGTGAATACTAATGTCTATCAATGTCTATGTCCAAGTTTAATTATGAGAGTTTAACTTTAGTGTCTGTATATATAGTGTTGTCATGGAAAGTTCTAGAACACTCTATAATGGAACATTGTGGAAAATCCTGGAAAGTTATAACGGAAGTTTCTGGAATAACGTAGAAGTTTAAATTACGCATCTTTTATAAGGATCATTCTAGAAAGTTCCAATCATTCTGTGATTGTTCCAGTGATTCATAAACTGCACAGTTATATAATTATTTGGTAAACAACTATCAAGCCATTCAACACAAATTAGGCCAACATAAATAAACATAATCATTACAATATCATAACACAATCTTAAAATTAATCCGTGAGGTGTGTTTCTGAAGCATTTATTTGAGACAAAAATAAAAAAAAAATGTATTTTTTGAAATTTCAAGAAAACATTTTTTTCCCCAAAAAATTTCAAAAAACAATATTTCAACCCATTAGTTCCAACATGAAACACAACTTTATTCGCATATTGCATATTTTTAAACAAAGAAATTTTAATTAGTACTTAGAAAATGACGTGTCGAATTTTTATTCAACTTTCCGCAAAACTAATTTGCACCGTATAATCGTTTACACGGAACTCTCATATACTCTCCGACAATTTTTGATTTTCATTTTAACATGTGCATACATTGCACATGAAAGTTTTTTAAAATAGTGTATCTCATTTTGTTTTATATTCAATACTTTTTGATAAATTTTATTTCAAAGTCGTATATCGTTTCTTTTGTTGATTAGTATATGTTGTGTACCAGTTATCTTTTTGTACAAATTAAAATTTGTATTTTGACTTTGTACAAATTATAATGTGTTCAAAACGTCCCTGTACAAATTTCAATTTGTACAAAATTTGCCCAAAATTCCCTTATAACTTGTACAACATTTTAGATACGAATTTTAGTGAAAAATGCAATGATTCACACGATATAATTGTAATTAACTTGTCCAGCTTCACCTTTGTTTGTGAAATGATTGATGGTTCAATTCCATTGGGTCTGATGATTTTATAATACGACACCAACTGGTTTTCTTTTAAAATAAAAGTCCGTCTATCTGGTCTGCATACATTTTATTTTGTTTTTAAAGTTTAGATTGTCTCAACTGATTTCCGTACAGTGTTATGAACAGTCATAAAACAAAGATCCTTGTTGAAAAATAAACATTGATAAAAAAAAAACGGCAAAAAACCAACTGACATATTCCATACTTGAGCATAGTCATATTCATAACTTAATGGGGTGTTTAATCTTCTGGGATATTTATTTTGTCTAAAAGTCTGATTGAAGTAGTTAAAATGCCCGCAAAACAGGTCGTTATCAAATTGAGAGTCAAAAATGGTTTGCAATACCTAATTCCATAAATCACTAGATCACCTGCTCATACGAATGATAAAGAACTTCTTTTAACTTTGTAACTTAGGTGTACTGTCTGGTCATTTAGTAGCAATTCAATAATGTGTATCAATGCTTTTTTCGCCAAAATCTATATGAAAAATTATTGTACAAGTTATAAGTGAATTTTTGTCCCATTTTGTACAAATTGTAATTTGTACAAGCACTTTTTGTACAAATTATAATTTGTACTATAATTTGTACAATATTTTTGTACAAATTATAGTACAAATTATAATTTGTACAAAAAGTGCTTGTACAAATTACAATATTTTTGTACAAATTATAATTTGTACAAAATGATAACTTGTACACAACATATATATATATATATATATCAACATAAACTACAATCAACCAACCAAGCGAGTGTTAAGGGCACAGGGTCGTTTGATATATATAGTTAAGAAACAGGAAATAAGTACAAAGATTTAAGAGTTGTGAAACTATACTCAGTCTGGTAAAAGATACATACGAATCCAATTAAATGCAATAATTCTAAAGACAGTACCATCGACAAAACAAATGATCTCGATCATAGTTGTTAGTGTCGATCGGACAATTATATCATTTTCCAATAAGAATTTGCGTTTTATCCCCCTTACATTACTCAAATGAGGGTTTTCAATTTACATTTTGAATCCTGAGAGAACAAAAACAATTCAAGACTGATTAAATTTGAAAACAAACAAAAACGTTCTATATATGTTATATAAATTGAATATGATCACATGTTTCAGGTTTGTATGCCGATCAATGTAAGTAATCATATGAGCTTAATTAGTTGTAATTATTTAGTGTGCAGTTGTAAAACATATTTCAAATATGTCTTAAGTGTAAGTGAAAAAAATTAAAGGGTGTATATTGAAGATTCGCTATAACTGTATACATGATTAATAAAAACTAGCGTAAATAATATATATGTGGTACCATCTGCACCTTGTTTATCATTGTGTAGATAATTCTCGTTAAGATAATAGATTATAGATTATAGGGAGAAAACGGTTCAGTAAATTTTATATATAAGATATACATTCAAGAACATTCATGTAGATTGTAAACAATATCATACTTGCAATATTTTAGTGACTATCACCGTAACAACGAATGCAGAAAACATTGCTACGGACTATGGCAAATCTATTACATTATCCTGCAACGTTAGTGTAATCTGTACGTGTTTTGTGAAGTCAATTGAATGGTACAAAGGCAAGAACAAAATTAAATGCTGTCGTGATAATACAACAAAATATGAATCTGACAGGATGCATCTAGAGTTGACCATTAAAGATGTAGACACAAATGATTTAGGAGATTATACATGTGTTCTAAATACCATATTTTCTACGTATAAAAGTAAAGATATCGAAGTAGTTTATGGTAGGTAAACACTACAGTTAATAAACAAAACACTTTATCAATTTTTTTGTACTTCCGATTTTACCTACCCCAGGAATATTTTTTTTTTAATGATAAGTCCTTGTAGGTATAAGTACTAAATATATAGTTATCAAAAGTACCAGGATTACAAACTCGTTACGAATTATATGCCTTAAAAAAGATATAATAGTAATAGTTAGATACATCTAAGGTCAATCTTGCTGAGGAGTTGGAACAAAAAAAATTTATATAGATTTTACAAACGAAATATATTGCGTGTCACATAAACATGATAAATGAATCAATTTCACAATAAAATACCGTTTTTTTCTTTGTGACGTTTATATTATCAATAAGAAATTTAAAAACATATTTTTTGTATTTTTTATCTACAGAAACGTTCAAAAAAATAATCGGAGTATTTATAGCAGGTTGCCACGATATCACAGAAGCAAGGGTTCGAAACCCCACTGAGGGAAAATACAAATTTGATTATGAAGTTTTGAAGATCTAATATTGCTATTCTAAATTTAAGACGAATAAAACAGTGTGATGTTAGCCCAGTATAACCACATGTTATCCGATGGATTATGTCTTTCATAAATTTGTCACATGTTAAGACGTGTGCACATAGCACTTATGTATTTAATTCACATTGTCTAAAGATCTGTGGAAGAGTGCTAGTGTTAACAAATGTGATGAATTGAAGCCGTAATTATCTTTCATCTAATATGTTGCCATCATACGAATTCTGCTTCAGATTTTTTTCAATATAATAGTATATATGAATTCTAAATGAAAACTATGTTCCAAAAAAGCATATGATATACTATGAGGAGATGCATCAATTATTTTTAACAGTTATATTTTTGTTCGTCACATGATCGCCACTGCACGATGCATTATTGCAATATTGCAGCATACAGAGTTTCCGCTTTATATAAATCGAATTCCTCTTTAGCTATATGTATGTTTAGAATTGTACACTATTCAAGTCCCGACTAATATTAACACACATTGTTTTGATGTGTGTAACATTGTCTCATAGAAGACTTTCTTCATTATTTATTTATTTCAGCATTACCTAAGATAGTTGTAACAACGCAGCTCATTGAAATAATACAAAATGGTGAGAGCATCGAATTACCTTGTAACATATCATCAAGATATAAAACTACTTCCGTCAATTGGTTCAAAGGATCAGATGGAATAATTGAAAATAGGAAGAAATACGAATTAAAGGGAAACAATCAAAACATACTTTGTATTCATGACGTCAACGTTACCGACAGCGGAACTTACAAATGTAGTGTAGAAAATGAAAAAGGTCGAAATGAAAGTGAAGGAATAACGGTAGTATACTGTAAGTAAAACAAAATTATCGGTGAAAAAATCTTATTGTGTCATTTTTTTTTAAATATATGCTTGTGTGATAAAAATCGTGTATAACATTTCGAAATATTGTACAACAGAAACAATCAATTTCAAAGTCAGATATGATTACAAATTCAGGCATTATACATGCAGATATACATTTGATAATAATAGAAAAATTATTTCTGACAACTACCTTTGTTATTACGACACTTGAAACGAAGAAAATATGTACGTAGAAGTTATTACGAAACTGAATATCAAAGGAAGTTGAAAAGTAAAAAGATTCAATAGGTTTTCCAATCTATTCGACGAAATTTAAACAAGGAATTCTGTTATGTAATACTTATTATTTTTTTTATCATTATTCTCTTACTTGAATATTGTAATTTATTTACGTGTAACAAAAACACGTATGTTAACAGGCTCAAAAGGAAAGGAAATGCCTACACGCTAAATATCAAAACATTTTGTGGTTGTTTTTTTTACCTAAATAAAGAATACTATTTTAAATCAAACAATTTCAAATATGTATATAGCCATATCTGGACAAGAAACAAATCTACAAATTAACGCTTGTTGCTTGAAGAAATATCTATTTTTATGAGTTTCTCAGGATCCTTGTGATATTTTGCAAAACAAAGCTTTACGACAAAAGAGATGATTTTAGCTTTCAAATTGTGAACTTTCCATTTCTAAGTAGCAACATTCCAGCAGCACCTGCATAATATGTATATATCTCCTAATCGATACGATATCCCGTGTTGCATTTCTCATATATCAAAAATAAACTAACAACGCCATGGCTAAAAATAAAAAGGACAAACAGACAAACAATAGTACACATGACACATCATAGAAACTTAAGAAACAACAACACGAACCCCAACAAAAACTAGGGGTGATCTAAAAAACTCAAAGTTTTGTAAACACGAAATTGAACTAACAAACCAATAACTATTTTAGAAAGCATGAGCCATGCAATTCTTAAAAGACAAGAAGGGTTGAAAAACATGACAAAATCATGATCTACGTAAAACTATAAGTTAAGGCAATTTACATATTATGAAACTTAATCAGATTGATAAAGTATGAAGAACAAATTAAAACGTGAGATTAACACTGCATCATACGTTTTTACAAATACCTCGATACGCTATTTTCAATGCACCATACATCATTTTAATGTTTACGCATATAGAATTTCCTCTTTATACAAATCGAATTCCTCATTACACCGTATACAACATTGAGGTGCGGACTAATATTAAAATAACATTGTATTGATTTTAGAGATATATGGTTTCGTATCCTTATCTAATACAAGATAAAAAGCAATTTGACTTTTCTTTATATATTTCAGCATTACCTGTTATAGCTGTAGAAAATCAGCTAATAGAAATACCTAAAAATGGTCAAAGCATCAAATTAATGTGTTACATATCTTCAAGATATAAACCTACTTCTATCAAGTGGTTCAAAGGTTCAGGTGAAGTCAGTGAAAATAGGAAGAAATACGAATCAAAGGGCAACAATCTAAACATACTTACAATTCATGACGTCAATTGTAACGACAGTGGCATTTACAAATGTAGGGTAGATAATGAAAAAGGACATAATGAAAGTGAAGAAATAACGGTAAAGTACTGTAAGTTATAATATATTTTTGATGAAAAAATCATATTATATCCATTTTTGTCGAGCCTTCGACTTTTGTCGAAAAAGTGAGACTAAGCGATCCTACATTCCGTCGTCGTCGGCGGTGGCGTCGTCCACAAATATACTATATACTAACTGTGGTTAAAGTTTTTGAAATTTTAATAACTTTCTTAAACTAAACTGGATTACTTCCAAACGTGGACAGAGGCTTGTTTATGATCATAAGAAAGTATCCAGAAGTAAATTTTGAAAAAATAAAATTCCATTTTTTGGGGTATTTTACTTATAAATGGACTTAGTTTTTCAGCGGGGAAACATTACATTCACTCTGTGGTTCAAGTTTTTAAAATTTAATAACTTTTTTAAACTATCCTGGATTTGTATCAAACTTGGACAGAACCTTGTTTATGATCAAAAGATAATATACAGAAGTAAATTTTGTAAAAAAAAAATTCCATTTTTCCCGTATTTTACTTTAAATGGACTTAGATTTTCTGCCAGGAAACAACACATTCACTTTGTGGTTAAAATTTAAAAAAAAAATAATAACTTTCTTATGCTACTTTTAATTTGTACCAAACTTAGACAGAAGCTTGTTTATGATCATAAGCTAGTATTTAGAAGGAAATTTTGTTAATATTTTGTACCTTTGTATCTGTATTTTATTTATAAATGGACTTAGTTTTTCTTCCAGTTAACATTACATACAGTCTGCAGTTTAAATTTTTAAACATTTATTAGATTCATAAACTATCCCGGACTTTTACTAAACTTGGACAGAAGCTTCTAACAATCAACAGATAGTATCAAGAGGAATATTTTTATTGATTTTTTTCCTCATTTTGTTGAGCCTGTGATTTTCAGCAAAAGTAGGCGAGACACTGGGTTCCGCGGAACCCTTACAAATTTTTCTTAAAATGTTTGTTGACATGGTTGATGGAAAAGGTATGAAGAAAAATCATATATAAAAATGTGCACAACGAAAACAATCAATTTGAGAGTTTGATTCGATTACAATTGTCGTCATCATAAATGCAGATATTCATTTTTTTATAAGAGATGAATTATTTGTTACAATAACAGTGGTTATTTCAAAACTGGAAACGATGCAAAAGGTTATATAGGCGTTATTACAAAGCTGACTATATCAGGATGATACACAAATAATGTGGTTTACTATGTATTTTATTCTATTAAACGAAATACTAAAAAGGAAGTCTGTTCTGTAATAGTTCAGTCTTTTTGTTTAACAAATTTGTTTGATAAATGTTAATTTGTTGTATTGCCAAATTCGTCTACTATTACTGTATAATTATGTTATCAGAACTCCTATGCAATTTGTTTTTTCTAGCATTTACTTGAAGATTTTACGCTATATATATGTAGCAAGGCAACTCAATGTCAGCAGGTGCAAGCTGAAAACAAACTCGTATATGCTAAATATCAAAACATTTTCACAACATGTTAAATAATTACAATTAAATGTATAGGCATTTCTGAATATGTTACAAAATACTTTTATTTTCAACGTTACGCTTCTTTTTTAGCTCACCTGGCCCGAAGGGCCAAGTGAGCTTTTCTCATCACTTGGCGTCCGGCGTCCGTCGTCGTCTGTCGTCGTCCGTCGTCGTCCGTCGTCGTCCTGCGTCCGTCGTCGTTAACTTTTACAAAAATCTTCTCCTCTGAAACTGCTGGGCCAAATTAATCCAAACTTGGCCATAATCATCATTGGGGTATCTAGTTTAAAAATTGTGTCCGGTGACCCCGCCAACCAACCAAGATGGCCGCCACGGCTAAATATAGAACATAGGGGTAAAATGCAGTTTTTGGCTTATAACTCAAAAACCAAAGCATTTTGAGCAAATCTGACGTAGGTATAAATGTTCATCAGGTCAAGATCTAACTGCCCTGAAATTTTCAGATGAATCGGACAACCTGTTGTTGGGTTGCTGCCCCTGAATTGGTAATTTTAGGGAAATTTTGCTGTTTTTTGTTATTATCTTGAATATTATTATAGATAGAGATAAACTGTAAACAGCAATAATGTTCAGCAAAGTAAAATCTACAAATAAGTCAACATAACCAAAATGGTCAGTTGACCACTTTAGGAGTTATTGTCCTTTATAGTCAATTTTTAACCATTTTTCGTAAATCTTGGTAATCTTTTACAAAAATCTTCTCCTCTGAAACTACCAGGCCAAATTTAAACAAACTTGGCCGCAATCATCATTGGGGTATCTAGTTTAAAAATTGTGTGGCGTGACCCAGCCAACCAACAAAGATGGCTGCCATGGCTAAAAATAGAACATAGGGGTAAAATGGCAGTTTTTTGCTTATAACTCAAAAACCAAAGCATTTAGAGCAAATCTAACAGGGAATAAAATTGTTAATCAGGTCAAGATCTATTTGCCATGAAATTTTCAGATGGATTGGACAAACTGCTGTTAGGTTGCTGCCCCTAAAGTAGTCATTTTAAGGAAATTTTGCCGTTTTTTGTTATTATCTTGAATATTATTATAGATAGAGATAAACTGTAAAGGGAAACAATGTACAGCAAAGTAACACCTAAAAATAAGTCAACATGACCTAAATGGTCAATTGACCCCATAAGGAGTTATTGCCCTTTATAGTCAGTTTTTAACAATTTTCATAAAATTTGTAAATTTTAACTAACATTTTCCACTGAAGCTCTTAGGCCAAGTTCAATATAGATAGAATGATTGTAAGCAGCAATAATGTTCAGTAAAGTAAGATATACAAACACATCACCATCACCAAAACACAATTTTGTCATGAATTCAAATGCGTCCTTTGTTTAATATTCACATAGACCAAGGTGAGCGACACAGGCTCTTTGGAGCCTCTAGTTTTGGTTTGCGATTGGTTTGATAAACGTTACGCCACGCCAAAATTTATACCAGGAAATACATATCAATTATGGATGTCATTTAGACAACTTAACAAACAAGTTATTTATATTAAACAGAAAGTATTTGAGTAAGCATGGGTCATGCATTACTTAATTATCAAAAAGAAACATGCATAAACAAGACAATATAAAGGATGGCAGAAAAACGACTAGTGAAGACAATCCTTATATTATGACCATAATCAGAATGCCACACAGCAGTTTACACACTTGTAAATGCCAAGCTTCGTTATCTCCACTGCACCATAAATCATTTCAATATTGCAGCAAACAGAATTTCCCTTTATACATTTATACAAATTGAATTCCTCATCATACGGTATACGCTATACTGTTAATTATACTCCAATCAAGTCCTAAAAATATTAACATCAAATTGTATTGATTGCTCGTTCTGTAGCATCATTTCATTTAATATGAAATCAATTTGAATTGTTTCGTATATTTCAGCATTACCTGAAATAACTGTAGCAAAGAAGCGAGTAGAAATACTTAAAAATGGGGAAAGCATCGAATTATCTTGTAACATATCATCAAGATATAAACCTACTTCTATTAAGTGGTTCAAAGGTGCAGATGAACTAATCAATAATAGGATGAAATATGAATTACCGGGCAACAATTCAAACATACTTATTATTCATGACGTCAAGATAAGTGATAGTGGCACTTACACATGTAGAGTAGAAACTGGAAAAGGACGAAATGAAAGTGAAGGAATAACGGTAATCTACTGTAAGTAATAATACATTATCAATGACCAATTCTTGGTATATGCATTTTTTTCAAAAGTACACGCTTGTGTGTTGTTGGAGAATGTTTAAACAAAATATTCATGTGAAAATGTTGTTAAAAAAACAAGCAATCAATTTAAAATTCTGATATAATTACAATTGCAGGCATAATAAAAAAAAATATCTATTAAATTAAATACGAACAGTCAAATCTTTTTTTGTGAACATTCATTTTTTTGGTAGGTATGGGGTAAAGGTAATTTTTTTGTATTATCAAAATCTTCTACTATTATATGAATAGATAATCAGCACTCCCATGCATTTGGTTTGTTCTAACATTTATTTGAAGATTGAGGAGATAACTGTAGTTTTTCAAGCTTGGTCTACGTAAAAGTAGATTTTACTGTCGCAAATTGCATTGACCTAGCGACGCGTAGCAATGGAAAATGAATGGACATTCGTGACATTAAAATCAAGTATTAAGAAGGCCAAGCTTGAAATACAATAAGATTATGAATATTGTAATGATTCATGTTAAAAACAAATTCCATTTGATAAACATTTTAGCTTAGAAGTGCCATAAATGAAACACTACACAGAGCTGTTTCATAGTTTTTAGCATGTAAGCAATTTGACATCATATATCTACTCTTCATTTAAAACATAAACACTGGAGATATCTATATTTTTCGTATTCTTCAGAATGGTTTTAATATTGACAAAGAAGAAGATTTTTAATATATATTTCTATATATATGAACAAGTCTAAATTAAAAACAACGTTCAAACCTATGATTGCATTGTATAAAAACTGCAATGTTTATACGAGTGCAGTAAATCAAAGTTCGTTGTAGAGAGATCTTTAAACAGCACCATTAACATTTTCCAAAAAAGACTAAAAAGTAAAAAAGTATATTGTTACAGGCGGGAGAGTAGGGGTCGAGTGTACTTTTAATTCCGTATGATTGGTTATTGATAGTGTTCCGTTACTTTGTCTTGTTTTGAGTGTAGTTTGTTGACTCCAGCATAATCATATATAAATGAAGAATCCAGCGTAAAAGAGTGACTTTTATTCTTGTCCAGTAGGCATGTATATCTCAATAAATAACGCATGCAAATATCAGCAATAACATAGTATAACCATAAATTGTAATAGTAAGATGCTGGCCTTCCGAACCCCAGATAAAACTTATAAATACAGATTTACAAGACTTTATCCTATCAATACAATAATGAGAGAATGAAATATACGTATTTCATTAAACTATGATATAAGAAAGTTGTCAACGTGGTGGGACATCGTATCTTTACATCTTTAATAATTTGTGTAATTTGTCAAAAACTGCTATGAGAAATTGTAAACATTGAACTGGTTCCTCATCTTGTCTTAATATGAAGCCACTTCCTGTTGAAGACCTGCTTAAGCGGGAGTATTTATAAAAGCGATATTTGGTTCCTAGACGTCCTTATGTGGGCTTTTAGTTAAATATTCCAAAAGATGTAAAAAGATAACCAAAGGCTTGAAATGCTATCGCATAGCTTAAGGTGAAATAGCTGTATATCGAAATGCATCCTGTACCTAAATAGCTTGCTTGACTTTAAGGGTTTGTTTGGTTTATTGTACTGCTCTGCTTGATAGCCAGATACGATATGCCAAAGTGCTAGTGCGACGCCGTATTTATACTTGACGGTGAAATACATCCGCGACTCACAGAACTGAAAATCTACTATAACTTTGAAATAATAAGGAAAACTCTGGCTCATGTCCCAAAATGTCGTTATAAATACATAAAATCGCGAAAGTTTGCCTTTAATTCCAATAAATAAGTGACATAATAAATATAAACCTTAAAATTCCATACTCGTGGCCTTATCACCTACGTTACTATATGACGTCATTGAAATCACAAAATAGTTCCTTAACGGCGCTACACAAAAACGTACTTAACGTAATTATATCCTATTATTAAATATCCTACACCGTAAAAGGAAGGCCAGCAAGTAATTTAATCATATCTTAATAATACTTTTATGTATTATTATAACTTTATAAAGAAGTACCGTTACCCGGAAGTGACCATTCGTTGAAATGGCAACTTCCAATATACGTAAACAAGCACTCGCCACGATGAAATTTAAGGGAAAACTACCCAAAAGATGTGTCAAATAACACTGAGACTGAATGAATAGGTAACGACAAACATGTTTTATAAACCCATTATCCCCTGAAAGTGTGAATTTAATGTAGACCCGTGAAAATCGTGATCGAAGTGCCTGTTCACTGACAGTTGAATTTTACCGCTATGTCAACTTGATAAGTTGATAGACGTTATGTTAAATGTTATGTTATCTGATAAAATTGGTACTTATTATAAACATATGCAATTTGATCTCCCCAAATTGAGATTGCCAAAGTTGTCTTAGTGTATGAAAATCATCTAAGACCATTATTTTTCAGGTTTCAGATATTGATCCCAATAAAATTTAGAAATATAAAATGTGTTGTTTCTTTGAGATTATTATCAATGCCCATTTATAACACTTTCCCCACCCAATAAAAAAAGAATTCTCCCGAATTCTCTTTTGTATTCTACACATGATAAAATATATGCAATGAACTCAAAGCATTAAAACACAAAAGAACAATAACAATAAAATTTGACAATTCTAAGTCTCTCTTGATCGGTTCTTCTTGGTGATGGTCGTTGTCATCTTAGATAGTAAATAAAAGTGTATACAGTTAATGCGATTTATCCTTCTTAACATCTTCTGACAATCTCAGAGGTACATTACATAATAATTTAACTAAGTCATTTTGTGGTTTTGATCGGGTTGCGGCTTCCAGCATATCTATTATTTCCAAAGCTTCAATTCCTTCCAGTTTACCAAGACAGATATCCTTCAACAAGTGGTAATTGGCCAAACGAGCCTTTATAATCAAGTCTTTTCCAGGTTGATTAGGTAACGCAGTACCTGGCAAGGCAAGCATGGCATACTTGTCAAGTACGTCTCTCTCTTCCTTGACGGTGTCGACTCCATGTTCCCTTGCCAAGGTCATGGCAGCGAACCTCCAGGCTGTCAGCTTCTGATCCGCTGTCAATTTCCTCCATTCCTTGGGCGGCCAGAACATTGGTGTTGGTTTACTCGACACCTCCATCCTTTCTCCGTCCCATTGTCTCCTCCCTGGTGGAAATAGGGGCATCCCTCCTGCCTTAAATAGCTTCTCCGCCCTCTCCCTGAGTGATATATTGGTAGTTTCTTCTTCGTCAGTGTCAATATCAAACACTTCCTTATGGCTCACCATTATAATTCGTTTATCTGACCTCTCTGATGTTGCCTTGTCTTCCTCCTCCTCTTCCTCCTCGTCCTCACTCAGCATTGGTAAATATGTATCATTCTCTTTGTTGTCTAGTTTCTTAAGAGGGCTGTCTTGAATTGGTACTGGCTTGCTTGGTTTTTTCTTTTCTGCTGTTGGTAGGACATCTGCAACTTTTTCTGATGGTTCCTGTGTCGTTGAGATGTTTTTAGCTGTTTCTGGTTGTTCCTTTTCTTCTAATATAACTTCTAGGTTGTCTACTTCTCCAATAGAGTCCATGATCTCGTACTCGGGCTCTTCTCCAATATCGGATCTACTACTTTCTTCCCTGGTTGTTTCCTCTGCCTTCTTCCTGGACTTAGTTTCAAACGTCACCTTTCCCCTAAAGAGCTTCCTGACATGTCTCTCACCAATTCCCAACGCCTTGGTTACCTGATTCAAGGTGTGCTTTGACTCAGACAACTTAAGTTCTGTTCCAAAACTTTGTGGTGGCTCATGGTCTGTCTTTGCAATGCTCATTCTCCTAACCAAATTGTCCTTTGCCCTGGAGTCCTCCATGACCCAATGTACCATTTCTACCTTGAACCATATTTCTGCTGACGACTCCTTCATTCTAAGAAAGCCTATGTTCCCCTTAGATGATAGGTCAATCCTGGCCACTGCTAGTTCAGGAAGGTCCACTAGAGGTCTGGACGGACTGTATTTCCGTTTCCTAGAGCTGGTGGGCTGCTCACTTGTAACATAATGACCCAGTGCTTTCTTCCATCCTTCTTCCCATGACTTCTTATGTTTGTCTGATCCCTCCTTCTTGGTGGCTTCCACCCATCCCAACAGTGCTGCCCTGGTCCTGATGGCAATGGTGCTCGTCCATTCTGAAGGCTTTATAATTCTAACATAATCATCTGGCCGCTTGGCTAACCAAAATCCATTTGGCTCTGTAAAGAAAACACCCTCCAGGAGGTCTATGGTTAGATCATTGTGTTTTCTCTTACTGTGCTTGTTGAGCTCCGACATCCTGCCAAACGTCCTCTCACTATCTACACACCATGGACAAACAACTCTGCACACCGAATGCTCGGAGATGGCATGGCTCTTCAGGTCCTTTTTCTTTTCATAGGTTTCCGGGCATAACCAGCATTTTGTTGATACCACTGAACTCATTCTGAAATACAAGGAATACTGCCATTAATTCCCTGTATTGTTTATTCAATAAGTTAAAATTCTCCCCCCGTCCCGTTCTATAAATGTGATCATGGAAGGCCAGCATCCGTAGGCAAGTAAACTCAAATCAAACCATGCAAATAACACCAACGAAACAACTCCAAAAATATCTATAACTGTTCATATCCCAAAAATAAACTCGACTACTAGGCTCCTCCTTAGTCAGTCAGGATCCCTTTCCTATATCTCAATGATTTGACTAGTGGTTGGCCGGACCACCCCCAAATCGCTCACTGACAGATCTGTCATTAAAATATATACTGCAGTATATCCCAAAATAAAAGTATGAACAGGTACAGAATGCTGAGGACCTTTAATATTCCTCCAACATTTAGTGAACTGGCTTATCCAATTGCTGGTCGTTATTTGCTTCCTCTAAATCCATCATTCTTCGAAATCTGCTTGCCCACGATGGTACATTCCTCCCTTAATACAGTGCTAAACGATCCACATGATATACAGTCGACGGCTGCATCAAGCTTCTCTTTACTCGGTAAGTAACATTTTCTATTCTCTTGTCAATTATAAATGGTCCTTTCCATTTAAGTGTGAGTTTTGAGCATATTCCCTTTTTTATTATGGTAGCCTCCTATGTGTTTGTCTTATCGGATGTGCAGTTCCTGTATTTATCCTATGTTGTACTCTATTAGTCCTCCCTAAATCATCCGCTGATTTTGCAAAAACGTCTGAGTATTTCTGAAGAAGTTCCTTCAGGTATTGCTTTTCTTTTTCCTGTAAATGTACATTACTTCTGTTAAATAAGTCCTCAATATGTGATGGTAGCTTGTCTGAACTGGTCCCTTCTGTTCCCATGTAATTGCATACTCCTACCGCTGGCATTTCGTAGTACGACTCACATACACCTATCTGTTCCTTAGCATGTACAGTAATTGGTTCTTCCCGAAAGTTAATTAATTGTACTCTAATGTCTTCCTGGTGTGGATCTAAAATTCCCCTAGTGATTTTATGTTCTGTTTCCTTTTTCTGAGTTTTATCAACGTATCCCAGTGGTTCTAAGTGTTCTGCATTTTCTATTATTACTGGAATGAGCATTTTAGATTTTCCCGGCAAAGTGACTGTCTCCTTTACAATGACTCTACATGTTGCATTTGCTTCTCCTCCTATCCAGCAACGTATATCTGTATCCTTTGTAGATAAAATCTGTCTCTTATAATCAATTTTGTCTATTTGATCAAATAGAAAATCCTGCCCCAAGATCGCATCTTGTTTGATATCACAGACCAGAAATTCAGTGTTAAAATCTGCTGTCCCTAAAGTGAGTTTTTGTTTAAGTGTCCCGTATGAGCATAAAGGATTGCCATTTACATCAAAAAGATTATATGTGCTTGGTTCTTGTATTGCGTTTTTCAGTACATCAGCTAACTGACAGTGTATGTAAATTTTATAATTTAATATAGAGGTGGTTGATCCATTGTCTATTAATATTGTCAAAGGTAAGTTTTGTAGGTATCCTTTTGTATAAAATCCGTTATCCCAAATACCACATGTATTTTCCATTTGTCCTATCCTAATATTGTGACTTAATTCCTGTGACCGTAAATTTCCCACTGGTTCCCGGTCTAACGAGCCACCTGGGAACTGAAGTTTCCCTGGTTGATACTTTGTGAGTTTCTGTTATCCTGGTCCTTGGAGCCTTGCTGTCCTCCAGTATTGTCATGTCTTGCATTTGCCTGTTTGTATCGGAGATAAAATGGACAATATCTACATAAGTGACTTGTGCTTTCACAAATGAAGCATTTAGCTTGCCTGTTATTTGTATTTCCCCATTGAGGCCTTCTGTTACTATTATTTTGCCAAGAGTTGCTATAATTCTGTTTTGTTCCTTCAAGCTGTGAAATCCTCCTTGTTAGTCCATTAATGCTATCGTGAAATTGGTTTTCCGAAGGTTCCTGTGAAAAATTAGATGCTTCTCCTAAATGTGTATCTGTTGTCATTCTGACACTGCCTTTCTTCTTTTCTGAGCCATCTCCTATTATAGCTTCATATCTTTCTATTACCTCTACAGCTCCTGTAACAGTTCTACATCCCTGGTTAGTGCATTGATATTTTACTTCAGGTGTAACGCTTTTGTACAGCTGGTTAAGTGCCAATACTTCCTGAGCCCTTGCATCAAGATCAATATAAGCTCTCTGAGCCATCTGGCGCAGATCGTCCGCCAACGCCGCTATTGCTTCTCCTGGGTTCCTTTTTCTCATTTCAAGACGAGAAAGCCATCTGTTTTGTTGCCTTGTACTCCCAAATCGTAATCCTAATCTCTGAGTCAAAATACCGTAATCCCGTTTTTCCGTCTGTTCTAAACTAATGTAAAATGTCCTTGCTGGTCCCCTTAATGCTGCTGCTAGCGCTAATACTTTGTCTGCGTCCCGCCATCTCCCAAGTTCGGCACACACCTCAAAGTGTGAGATATATTCCTCCCAATCCTCTCCTCCATCATATGGTTCCGGTCTAATAGAGACTGTGTGTGGGTTGTTGTATCGGAATCCGTCAGTATTTATCCCCCTTTGTCCTCTTTGTCCAGACATGCCATTTTCTCTATTTACGTCTCCCGCCCCATGTGCATATACATTTGCTCTGTGTTCTTCTAAAGTTTCATTTGCGTCCGCAAATTCGGTATTTCTCTCATGCCTTGCTTCTTTTTCTCTCTCTTTCGATCTAAATCTGATTTCCAGATCTGGCGACTTGGCCATGTTGAGACTTAGACTGATTTTAATCTAAACATATATAACGTACAATAATTATTGTAATAAATTTATTTCAATTTCCACCACGTTAAGATCGATCTTTATCGTAGACGTTGACATATTATATTGGTATACTAGTAGATAGTTGAATTAAAAAATAAATTTGAGGTTCGCATCCTGGATGCCACTTTGGACTGTGACATCCCACTTCTGACACCAGTTTGTTACAGGCGGGCGAGTAGGGGTCGAGTGTACTTTTAATTCCGTATGATTGCTTATTGATAGTGTTCCGTTACTTTGTCTTGTTTTGAGTGTAGTTTGTTGACTCCAGCATAATCATATATAAATGAAGAATCCAGCGTAAAAGAGTGACTTTTATTCTTGTCCAGTAGGCATGTATATCTCAATAAATAACGCATGCAAATATCAGCAATAACATAGTATAACCATAAATTGTAATAGTAAGATGCTGGCCTTCCGAACCCCAGATAAAACTTATAAATACAGATTTACAAGACTTTTTCCTATCAATACAATAATGAGAGAATGAAATATACGTATTTCATTAAACTATGATATAAGAAAGTTGTCAACGTGGTGGGACATCGTATCTTTACATCTTTAATAATTTGTGTAATTTGCCAAAAACTGCTATGAGAAATTGTAAACATTGAACTGGTTCCTCATCTTGTCTTAATATGAAGCCACTTCCTGTTGAAGACCTGCTTAAGCGGGAATATTTATAAAAGCGATATTTGGTTCCTAGACGTCCTTATGTGGGCTTTTAGTTAAATATTCCAAAAGATGTAAAAAGATAACCAAAGGCTTGAAATGCTATCGCATAGCTTAAGGTGAAATAGCTGTATATCGAAATGCATCCTGTACCTAAATAGCTTGCTTGACTTTAAGGGTTTGTTTGGTTTATTGTACTGCTCTGCTTGATAGCCAGATACGATATGCCAAAGTGCTAGTGCGACGCCGTATTTATACTTGACGGTGAAATACATCCGCGACTCACAGAACTGAAAATCTACTATAACTTTGAAATAATAAGGAAAACTCTGGCTCATGTCCCAAAATGTCGTTATAAATACATAAAATCGCGAAAGTTTGCCTTTAATTCCAATAAATAAGTGACATAATAAATATAAACCTTAAAATTCCATACTCGTGGCCTTATCACCTACGTTACTATATGACGTCATTGAAATCACAAAATAGTTCCTTAACGGCGCTACACAAAAACGTACTTAACGTAATTATATCCTATTATTAAATATCCTACACCGTAAAAGGAAGGCCAGCAACTTCCAATATACGTAAACAAGCACTCGCCACGATGGAATTTAAGGGAAAACTACCCAAAAGATGTGTCAAATAACACTGAGACTGAATGAATAGGTAACGACAAACATGTTTTATAAACCCATTTTCCCCTGAAAGTGTGAATTTAATGTAGACCCGTGAAAATCGTGATCGAAGTGCCTGTTCACTGACAGTTGAATTTTACCGCTATGTCAACTTGATAAGTTGATAGACGTTATGTTAAATGTTATGTTATCTGATAAAATTGGTACTTATTATAAACATATGCAATTTGATCTCCCCAAATTGAGATTGCCAAAGTTGTCTTAGTGTATGAAAATCATCTAAGACCATTATTTTTCAGGTTTCAGATATTGATCCCAATAAAATTTAGAAATATAAAATGTGTTGTTTCTTTGAGATTATTATCAATGCCCATTTATAACAATATTTTAACAAACCGCATTTGACAACCAGAACTAACAATTGATGTTCTTTAACCCTGCGTTTAACGATCGTTCTAGGTCACTAGCACACCGTGTAACAAATTTATCTTACCGGCAATCTTTACATGTGATAGATTGACTAGCGGCCTATCAAAGTGATCCAGTCTTCAATGCTTAGTATTAAGATCCTACTTTCATTTGTCTATACAGAAAACAAATGCTAGTAGTAACAACTATTATATTTAGCTTTTAATTTGTTTTATGAATTTATTTATTTCGTTCATTACATGTATCAATTTCTTCGTCTATCAAATCCTTAAAATTTCTTTTTGTTTTGAAAGAGAAGTAACTCAGTTATGCCAACAATAACAAATTTTTAGCTTTATGTGTTATGAGCTTATTTAACCATTTCATCATCAATCTCTTCATCTGTTGAATCCTTTCAGATTTTTCCTCAACACTGTGGGTTTTTTTTTATAAAGGGTTGTGCCATGTTTTTGTTTTGAAAGGGACGTAACTCCTTACTAACACCATATGGTTGCTAACCCTATATGGTAACTTACCACGTATTTTTTTAGCACCTTATAAGGAATATATATATAGTCACCACGTGTAGTTCTTTAACCAATCATATCCTCATAAATCTATAGGAGGTAAGATAGAGATGTTATAAGAAGGACAAGTGTTAAAAAAAATATAGAAAATATAAATTTAGATAGTTTACTGATAACAACAACACAACCACGGACAAATGATGTAGGAATAAGAATCGGAAAACCTCGGCCCTGTTTTGTGTTAATTGTTAAAAATCGACAAACTTCCAAATCAGGCGGATGTTAAGGAGGTAGAACTAGGTTAAGGGAAACAACTCTTAAAATCATCAACCATTTTCATATTTATATTCTAAGCTTCTAGGTTACATAGATTATTTCCAATCTGTTTCAGGTAAATGCTTAAAAACATTGATGATTAATGATATTTAAAACGCATAACTGATTTAAAGAGTTATCTCCCTGAACCAAGGTCTACCCCCTTAATTTTAAGCTTTTACACCTTCTTTTTGTATTATCACACGTTGATATGGAATGGGTGCGACTTATTAAAGGCTAGTCAAAATTAACAAATTCAGGGTGTCCAACGATTTAAAAGAATAATATAAGAAATTTGCATAAAGTATAATAAGGATAATTACCATGCTCATGATGCTGCAACATCAAATTTTAATTATTATAGACACGTTTAAGTATGTGACAACTTTATGACATTCTCCATCGGATAACACGTTGTTACACCATATTCACTGGATTCGTCTTAAATTGCCCTGTCAATAGATTTGTAATAGCCATTGGTGGTCGTTGTACTGCCTTTAATCGTCGTCTATTTCCTAAGTTGTAACAAATAGTATGGTGTATAGTGAAAAAAATTTCGATGTACATTGTACCTTTCAGATATATTGCAGTATTAATAGCTTACTTGAGTTTTTATTTTGCCAATTTATAAAGGACTTTGGGTTTTGAATTTCCCTTCGAGTACGGTATTTTTCATGTATCTTTGCTATTTTGTCCATAATATATTATATCCATTGCACCATACATTATTGCAATATATCAAAAGTATTTTGGTTAGATATATAGTGTTGTAGCAATATTTCATAGTAGATTATAAGATTTTTTAATTTTCACTTTTCGTATTTCAGCTTTACCTGTGATAAATGTTAAAGAAAAGAAAATAGAAATACTTGAAAATAGAAAAAGCATCCAATTATCGTGTGAAGTATGTTCAGAATTTGAACTTATTTCAATCAAGTGGTTCAAAGGCTTTGCTGAAATTACTGGAAATAACAAGAACAAGCAGAAGTACGAAATGAAAGGCAATACACCGAACACACTTATTATTCATGATGTTCGTTTGGACGACACTGGCACATACAAATGTAGAGTAAAGAATATAAAAGGATACAGTGAAAGTGAAGGAATAGCGGTAGTGTACAGTAAGTAAAATACATATATCTTTGAAAATTCAAATGGTCCTGAATTAGTGGTTCTATACTTTATGTTTAACTGTACATTGAAGTGATCATAAAATTCATGAATAAAATACATAAAAAGTATGAAAGACAACAACATAATGTAAAACATAAAGAAAATACAAAAAAGCTGATTACATTTTCACCTGTGACCGATGATCTTTTCTCAATGATAATTTGTAAGTATAACTGTCCTACCTAAATCCATTGTATTTGTCAAACATGTAAAACAAGAGTTTGAATCATTTACAAATGTATAGCGTTCATGTTTTAAGAGTTCTGTTTAATTTTTAGATGTGCAAAGTATAACCAACAGTGAAAAAAATAAATATCTGGAAAAAATCAATTCTGGAAAAGAAGCCAGACAATATGTAAGGATTCAGGTTATAGGTAAAGAAGGTGTTGGCAAGTCAAGTCTGGTACATAGACTACTTGGAAAACAAATCGAAGGGATAAAAAGCACTGATGGAATTGAAATTTTCAAATCTATTCAAATTAGAAAGGACGATGGTAAATGGATCGTTGATGAAGGTAAGTTAGAGTTCAGAGGTACAAGGGCTTTTTTGCTGTGTCTTATCAGACAACAGTAGTCACTACAATTTATATTCAACGAACCATGTTTACTCTTTCAACTGTAGGTTAGTTTTCTATGTTTTGTCTTGTGTACTTTTATTTGTCTTTTTGTCTTTTTTCTATTTTAGCCATGGTGTTGTCAGTTTATTTTCGATCTATGAGTTTGACTATCCCTTTGGTATATTATGCCTCTCTATTTCTTAACCGACTTTCAGTATGTCTTTGTAATTCTCTATGACGCGCTGCCACATAAAAGAAAAGTATTTATCGTTTTAGTCATGGTGGTGTCAACTTTTTTGCGACTTAAGAGTTTGAGTGTCGTTTGATATATCTCAAATATAAAAATATATTTTGAAAAAAAATATTGACAGGTTTAGGGATTTTTATGTTCATTTCTAACGTTTGTTTAAGAAGTAAAATCACAAAAATACTGAACTTAGAGGAAAATCCAATCGGAAAGTCCATAATTACATGGTAAAATCAAATATCAAAAACGAATGGACAAGAACTGTCATATTCCTGACTTGGTACAGGCATTTTTAAACGCAGAGATAATGGACTAAACCTGGGTTTATAGCGCTAGAGTAAATAAAGGCAACAGTAGTATACCGCTGTTCCAAACTCATAAATCCATGAACAAAAAACAAAATCGGGACAACAAACCAAAACAGAGGAAAAAGCATTAAATATAAGAGGAGAACAACGACACATCATTAAAGTGTTACACACACAGAAACGGACTAAGCTTTAAACAAAATCCTATGAGAATAACAAATATAACATCAAAACCAAATACAAGAATTTGGGATATATAAGTACCGTGAAACGTCTTATAGTAATGAGAATTCACACTCAAAAATAACAGAAAAAAACCGACACAACGTTACAATGTTACACACACAGAAACGAACTATCTAAATAAAAATGGTCATATTCCTGACTTGGTACAGGACATTTGTAAAGGAAAAAATGGTGGGTTTAACCTGGTTTTGAAGCACGCCAAACCTCCCTCTTTTATGGCCATGTGCCATGTGAAATATAACATTAAAATGACAACACAACATTACAGGACTACAATATAAATAAATAGGAGAACACAATTGACAAAGAAACACACGAATAGTTGCTAACAAAAGGCAACACGTTTACAATTTTAATACACCAGAATTTATTTTGTCCAAGCAAGCCCTACTAGTGACACCCAGATACAAATGTCTGAAATTCAAAACAAGAAAACGTGTTCATTTATTTAAACCCGAATCACAGTTTACGAAAAGACACAGTTTAGATCTTTTTAATGTCCTTTTTTTTTAAATAGATGACTTATGATTTTTTTTAAACACTACAGATTTTTCTAATTATAGTGTGGAAATTTATCAACAAAACTTCACTCGCTGTTAATATTAAACTACTAGCAATGATTGTCTCTTTTTTATTAAAATATTGCAGTTACACGCGTAAAAAACAATTCCTAAATACGTGATGCTTACAGGGAAGTTTACTCCCTAGAATTCATCTCACATTTTTAAGACATATAAAAAAGAAGATGTGGTATGATTGCCAATGAGACAACTATCCACAAAAGACCAAAATGACACAAACATTAACAACTATAGGTCGCCGTACGGCCTTAACAATGAGCAAAACCCATACCGCATAGTCAGCTATATGTTTACCTTAAGTGTCAGTCCCACTAGACCATGATGGCACCACGCTTACCACGATATGATAAATTCAGATCGTGGTGAGGTCACGGTATGAGCGGCATGAAAATGGAAATTCTCGTTGTTTTCACGATGTCACTACGTCCTCATTTCGATTCTCCAACGATCCCACTACGATTATACCATGTTCTCAAAGCGCTTATCCTGCAACCTCACTACGCTTATCAATTTCTCACTATGACCATACCACGACTTATCCGATTATAGCAAGATCTTACCACGATTATACTAAGTTCATACCGCGATCTTACTACGTTCTCAGTAATAACGTCAACATCGTGTTCCACATCTATTCAGTTCCATTCCTTTTATTTCTGATTAAAACTTTTTCTTGGAAACTTACAGTCCTGCCAACAAAATCTACAAAAAAACACGTGGGCGTGGTGGTAGGGATAAAGGAAGCTCTGATAGTAACGAATCCTGATCAAGCAGAGATTTCGGACCAACCAGTCCAACCTAAATTACAACCTATTGCTGGTCCATCAAGCTCGAATGACGATATTTTAGTGAACGATAGCAGAGATGAAACAGATGTGTCAATATATATAGGAAGATGTGGTTTGAGTGCCAGCGAGACAACTCTCCGTCCAAGAAACAATTCATAAAAGTGAACCATTATAGGCCAAGGTATGGCCTTCAACACGGAGCATTGGCTCACACCGAACAGCAAGCTATAAAGGGCCCCCAAAACAACTAGTGCAAAACCATTCAAATGGGAAAACCAGTGGTTGAGCCGTTTGAGAAAACGGATAAGAAGTCATTATTACGTACAGTCAAACAAAACCTGGAGAGATTTAATATATTTTATAGCAAAATGACAATGAGAATGCTGGTCGTAGTATAAACGTAGTCAGGTCGTAAGAAGAGCGTGATGAGGATGACAAGGGCGTATAAGAATAGAAAAATGGCAAAACAGCTAGGCATAGTAGTATTGGAAGCGCAGTTGGGTCGAGGCGAGAACGTGATGATCTCCGAATAGAATTAAGCTTTCGCAACGATGGTAAAGCGATCTTACTACGATCTAAGTGCGCTCTCACTTCGCTTCTACTACGACCTGATTTTGACACAACCGCACCACGATTGTTTTGAACATGTTTAAAGTTGTTCACGCACATCACGATCTTGAAGACCTCACCACGACCGTTATACGACCTTTCTGCGATCTACACGATCGTTCTACGGTCATCAAAATTTGATTTTTTTTCACAGATCGTAATTCGATCGTGGCATAGTTTGACTGCGGTTTACGGAGTTTTCAAAATGTTCGTCTATCCCCATGACCTTTATGTTCTGTTCTCTCTTACTGAACTTTTTATTTATATAGCTACATGTAATAAATAAATTAGTCCGGGGTTTGTTTCAAATTGATCTAAGCTTTAACTATTTTGTTAAATAAATGGTTTGCCTAGACAATACGATCTATGACAGCTGTTACTGTCATCGAAAAACAAAACTGATGACCTCGCCTGCCAAGCAACCTGGCAAACATGAAAAAAAGAGGTAAAATACATATCTCTAAAACTCAAACAAATGATTAATATGATATAATATAATTTCTGAGGAAAGGCATAAGTATGTATTATTGTATATGATGACAAGCCAAAGTCATAAATTAGTAACATATAATGTTTAACGATTGTCTATTGCAGTTGAAACGGAAAGACAAAAAAGGATAAGAAGGATAATGAAGATTGCTGACATAAATGAAAAGCCAACAGAAATTTCATCTGAAACTCAAAAAACAGGAATAGTTTCTGAACCTGAACCGAAAAAAAAAGAAAAAATAGCGTCCAAAAAACGGAAAATAAAAACAAAAACACCTAGTTCAAATGTAGTACCAAATATCCATGATGACAAAAAAACTACTACAGATAATTTATCGACTGCTTTAAATTCCGGGAAATTAACATTAAATATGGATAAACCTCTCTTAGTTACCATTAAACCTGATAAAAAAAAATCTGATGTGCATGAACATGAAAAACTAACTTCGTTAGAAATAACTGACGAAATGACGGCGAAAATTTTTGAAAATATGGATGAAATTCTTCTTGAAGTGAAAAAAGGAAAAGAAGAATTGAAATCTGGGCGTGTTGTAGAATGTGGTATTTGGGATTTTGCTGGTCAAAAAGACTATTATGTGACACACCAGACATTTTTAACGTCAGGCGCCATTTATCTTCTTGTTGCAAATTTGAAAGAGGATATTAAGGCAATAAGATATGACGAAAACTGTGATTCGATTGGAGGTAAGATTTGTAATATATTTAAAATAAGTCATTTACTCAACAATAACTGTCACCAAAATATTTTCCAGAACAAAAGTGAAAAAAATTTTGCATCCAAAATGCCAAAAGGTTTTTCCAAATATAGCAAGAATAATTTAGTCCTTGGATATAGAATTCTAAGTATTTTCAGAAAGTCCTAGTTCATTTAGGGTTTTGACACTATCAAAGATAATTATGTCCACACCAAAGTACTGACTATGGGGCTGACATACTCGAGGAACAAACCTCTTCTAGCTTGGAATTGCCGCAAAAGATTCGTCTGCGACTACGGAATTAAAAGACTTAACAAGTCAAATAAAGAATGAAGTTGAACAGCATTCATGATCCAAGGTCGTGGATGCTCTATACTCTAATTACAATGGATATGTTGTTGTTCAAGCACACAAAGTCTCATATCTTATTGTTTTGATATATGTCTCACTACTGAAATTGAAATTCCTAACAAAACGGGAAATCCAACGTAAACCACATATGGGAGGAATATGTTTTTTTTAAATCGCATATCAATCCTATCTGGTTTGGTTATAACATAAAACAAAGGACGTTGAAAAATATCCCAGTCTCAGCACTCCCCCCTCTCGAAATTGGGACAGAGAATGATATATCGCTGGGTCTTCAAGATGTTCTGTTTAACATTATACTGACGTTTTCACTAGCATGGTTTTAACTATAAACAATGGCCTTTATAACTTCGTATTGAGGTATACTCAACTAGAGGGATCAATTAAATGCACAAAGTCTTAATAACTTTAGATTCTTTTTAAATGATCTACTTTAAAATCACCGATCATTATCTTTCCAAATTTGCGGTAATATCAAAATCTTTTTTATAGTTATTCAGTTGACATAATTTCTTTCAAATTTTCAACTCAAAGATCGACTTCATCGTGTCATTAAATAAAGATTTCATTACGAAAATTGGAAAATTAAAATCCTTTTTTTTTATGAACAATCTTACTTTATGACAATAATTCATACAATAAATATACCAAATTTGATATCATCAAAGTCTTAATTTAAGATAACCTTTAAATTTATGAAAGCATTGGATAAAAAAAAAATTATACGCATGCAAGCATATCAAATTTCTTGATGGAGGGTCTTCAGCACGAACAACATTTTTTAAAAGACCAAAAACGGTTAAAGGTTTGAATTTTATTTATTTATAAATTTTAACAAAATGCATTATACTAGCAAGGTAAACAACGGCTGTTCCAACACGACTGACTGTCATGTCGATTGGTAAATAACGACCCCTATATTGAACAAAATTGGTCTTTACTATAAATTTAATAACAAACAGGAAACAATAAAATTTGCGGAAAAGATGGTATACCGCAAACGTGATATTTGTATAAGAATAAGTGTTAGCAACAACGATTGCTGAGACGAAGAAATATGTATACAAACACCCCAAGAAAGATACAAAATGATGGGTAAGGATTCGATCCCAGTACTTAAAAACTTTTAGAGCTGTATAGGTGGATTTTATATAGATAAATAAAATAAAAAAATAAAAAAGCAATGACGTTGTTAAATTTGATGTATGTTTTTTTTGTAGTGAGTAAAGTGATTAAGATAACAACAAAATGTATAACACAATGTTGACTGCTGTACACCTTTTTTGCATTTTACCTATTGTCTCTGTTTGTCAGTATAATGGAATTTGGTACGACTGTTATACAAGTAAGAGGTTTTGCTAGCTATAAAACAAGGTTTAATCCACCATTCTCTACAAAAGAAAATCCATGTACCAAGTCAGGAATATGACAGTTGTTATCCGTTCATTTGATGTGTTTGAGCTTTTCTATATTCTGAAAATTTATACTTGCGTGTTCATTTTAACATCCAGTCATGATTTACGGTTATTATCTCATGTGCATCTATAATAGAAGTGCATAACGGTTGGATGCGAAGCACCTTTAAGTCTTCCTCAGTACGATTATTTGCATTGACTATAGTTATCAAATGTACAATGATTATAATTTAGTACGCCAGACGCGCGTTTGACATCATTGCCGATTACTACTAATTTAACTTCAATTACTAGTTGTTCTAGAGCACTGATCTACTTTGATTCGTTTAAATCGGTGTGACTAGAGTTATACGATCAGTGATTATACACATGTGCGCAACCTTCCAGAATCGAAGTGTAAACTCTTTCCTCACTTTGTCACTCAAATTGAAGGAATAAGATGAAGCCTCGATTGTTTATTTTCTTCTTTTGCACGTCTGAAAAAAAATCAAATATATTTTCCAATGTGTAAAATGATAAAACAACATTTATCTGTTAAATATTGAAAACAACACGTTATTAATTTCTTGCGTTGCTAGTTAGAGTAGAGGTTTCAAAGTTGAAACATCTTTTTGAGAAAAAAAAATACGATACCATAATTTTCATCAGGGGATTTGCGGCAACAATTCCAAATTGATATGTCCATTTTTTTTAATACCATATTAAATAATTACACCCACCCCAACATACCCCATCCCACACACACTTATTTTAGCGCATATTGGCGGTTAGGACCAAGTTCATGTTGAAAAAAACTCGTATAACATTATCATCATATTTAAACTTAATTAAACTTACAGGTAACTCTTAATAACTGAAAGTACCGAAATTATACTTGTGTTCTATAGGTAAACGACTCCAGTTTTATTAACGAATCGACGTAGATCACCATGTTTAACGTCAGTTTAAACAAAGTTCATATTGCCATATCAACGGTTTTCTGCATTGATGTATCTGTAATGTGGTTCTTTGTATCTTTTCAGAGTACATTGACTTTTGGTTTGATAGTGTTCATTCATTTTGTAAAAATCCTGACGCAAGAATGTTAAATCCTCCGGTAATAATGGTTTGCACTCATACTGATCAGTGTGAAAAGGTATAGTATATGATTTTGATTTTTGGTGTTTTAACGCCACTTTTAAACACCGGTTTTGGGCTATTTCGTGGAGGCCAGTTTTATTGGTGGAAGAAGCCGCAGTGCCCGGAGAAAACCACAGACCTTCTTTAGGAAACTGACAATCCTAGTAAATTAAGAGTAGAATCGAGTGCAACTGCCCGAGCGGGGTTTGAACTCACAACCCCAGTGTTGACTGACTAGCTAGTGATTACAGTAGTAACTACTTAGACCACTCGACCACTGAGACTCCTAACAAAGTATGATAAAATGATACGATATAAATTTATAACGTTTTAATAGTGAAAAGGTTGCCTTCTTTTACAACGTTACGTTAAATAAACAGGCAAGGGAAAACCCGCTGTTTGCTTTTATTTTCAATTTTTTTAACTACAGTAGAATGCTATGACTAATAATTATCTCGATACATAGCGTCTCACTGGAACATGTATGTTATATCTACGTGCTGTTGATATGTTAACATACGGTTATTTCCTTCATTTAGAAACCTTGCTGTATTTCATTCAATATATCATTCGTGAAAATATTATCAAAATAATCTAAATAGGTAGAGCAACAATTATATTCTGTAATTGTCACAATATACACTACAAAAGTCCAAAAGTCTGAAAAGACCAATTTTTGTCTTAATTTGCATGAACAATTACTGGACATTCTCCTAAAGTATGACTGGTGTCTAAATTTGTCTTGACAAATTCTGATTTAAATTAAATGTGTATGAAATTTACTAGACAATTTCTCGACATTCTGAATATGGTCTTAAAATTTCTTGACAAATTCTTGACATTTGAATACTGTGTTGAAATTTTTCGACACATTCTCGACATTCTTATTTTTTCACAGTATTGCTTGACATCTTCTGAACATTTTGAATTGTGTCTAAAATTTACTTGACAATTCTAAATTTTACAAATAATGACCAATATTCATTATAAAACTTTATCTCTATTTCTCTGCATATCTTATGCTGCTATGTCAAGTTACACTTATTACAACAAAAACCAAAGTTGGGCATGTAAATATAAAATAATTGATTAAGACTTTGGATCTATAAATATTTTTATAATTACAAATACGGCTATGAAATTCAAATGTGGTTTGTAAATAATTTAAAAAGTTGATTCCTAAATTTTATAAATAATTGCTTAAATGATTAAAACCAATCATACTGTAGACATATTTCATTCTTCATGCATAATATTCAATATTTATATGGTAAATAAACAAATATTGTACCTAAATGTGGTTTTTATTAATAGCAAAGTATTATTGTATCCTAATTCTATTTAAATTGCAGTAGCATGGTCAGTCAACAATAGTTAGAACTAAAATGGATTTTCTTCATCAAAATAATGAAGTGAAATAATTTAACTTAAAAACAAATCTGATATTTCTCAAAGATTAAAAGAAAATTATTATCTTCTCCAGGTATAATAGAAAACTGTATTTATAAAGGGTCCCATCAATGATTTCTATAGATTCATTGGTCTTATAAAATTAATCTCACACAGACATGCATAATTAAAATCTAAACATTTTTTTTATCTATGATTTCTTGAGAAAAAAAAAATCAGGAGGATGTATTTTTTTTTTAGTTTTGATATAAATAAAGGCAACAGTAGTATATCGCTGTTCAAAACTCATAAATCCACGGACAAAAAACAAAATCGGGGTAACAAACTAAAACCGAGGGAAACGCATTAAATATAAGAGGAGAACAATGACACATCACCGGAACGCAACACACACAGAAACGGACCAAGCAACAGACAAAACACCACGAGAATAACAAATATAACATCAAAACCAAATACATGAATTTGGGATAGACAAGTACCGTACCGTAAAAAACTATGAAATACAACAGTCAATTGTGAATAAAAATGTTGTGTGTTGTTCTAAAAAGTTTAATAAGTTTTTGAATCAGATGGAAACAAATTCTTTATCTCAAACGAAAAAAGTAAATGTCCCCCCTTTTTAGGCACACACACGCACAAGAGGAATGGTGGGGTTCAAAAGAGACACACGGTTACATTTTAAAACTGCCCCAGATCATTCATTTTAGCATTTGTTTAGTAAACTGTCAAGAATGTGTCAAGACATACTCAGATTTTATTAAGAATGTCAAGACTGATCGAGACAAATTTAAGACAATCAAGAATTGGTCGAGACTTATCAAGACTATTATCAGATGATAAAGAAAGGGTTGAGAAATTTTAAGACATTGTTAATACTGCCAAGACACTTATCAAGAACCTAATTAGACAAAATCATACTATGTTAAGAATTTTTTAAAATAATTCAGACAAATTCAGACAAAAATTGGTCTTTTCAGACTTTTTGACTTTTTTAGTGATAGTGTGTGTTCATATCTTTACTATTTTATGTTTGACTTGGTGTTATGGCTTTAAAAAAATAGTACCGGATATTCAGTGTCAGTCATACAGGGATACATAAGTACTTTGTTAGCAACAAAGATTGATTAAAAGAATTTATATAAAAAACATGTGAAAAAGAAAATGTTTCTAAAAGCTCCCGCAGCCAAAGGCCATGTTAACCGAAATGAAGTAATTTATTTTCAACTTAAAACATTACGATACCAGCTCGTCTTTCGCATACGTTTTTCTAAGTTTGATTCAAGTTCAATGTGTTATTGCAACTGTAGGCATTACTTAAGGCTTGAAGATTTTTTTTTCAATGAAGATGGGGGATACTGTCATACACTTGAAAGGTTTGGGAAGCTTCAAAACCAGGTTTAATCTAAAAAATATCATGTAACAAGTGATGAACAATACAGCCATAGCGTTGTTCGTTAATTTTCTATCTATGAGTTTGACTCTTCCTCTGGTATCTTTCCCATCTTTGACAACTGTTTTTCTAATACTTTTGAAATTTTTTACTATTTGTTAAGGGACTTTAAATTTGGAATTTTCCATGGAGTTCGATATTTGTGTTATTTTAGATTGATACCTTACACCTGCATATGGGGTATATATCTCCAAATTGATACGATATTCCCGTGCTTGCATTTCCTATCATGATTTTCTTGATAGAGGGTTGCTGCTCACAAGGAACTATTAAACTAAGAGTTTCAAATGATGAAGATGAAATCATTCCTTCGTAAATTTTACGGACACCATCACGAGTTGGTTGATCGTTATGGAATAACCGTTTCACAATTGATATCGGATATGTTCCTTACGTCGTAACTACAATTCCCTTCCCTTTTATGAATGTGACCTACCGAATTAGTCTATTTACCGGATTTTATATCACATAAGCAACACGACGGGTGCCACATGTGGAGCAGGATCTGCTTACCTCCGGAGCACCTGAGATCACCCCTAGTTTTTGGTGGGGTTCGTGTTGTTTATTCTTTGGTTGTCTGTGTCGTGTCATGTGCACTATTGTTTGTCTGTTTGTCTTTTTCAATTTAGCCATGACGTTGTCAGTTTGTTTTAGTTTTATGATTTTGACTGTCCCTTTGGTATCTTTCGTCCCTCTTTTACAGTCCCTTTCAAATTTTGCAGATAACTGATGTTTCAACCTTATGTTTCGTTCTATTGTTAGCAATGTCAACTTATTATAAGGGTGGGCTATTTTTGTTGGAAAGTAACTACTATGGCTTATAATTGATTTAACTGTAATATAGATTATTTTGATATGACTTCTGCTTGTTTTCAGCTTGATGAGAGAATATCTGAATATGCCAAACAATTTGATTGTATTATTGGACAGAATACAAAGGCTAATCACAAAAGAAACATCCACTACATTTCTAACACACAAGATAATGGAGAAATTGACGAATTGAAAAGGACAATAAGTAGGATTGCAGAAGACATGAGTTATTTCCAGGTCGAACTTCCTACCCATTGGATTCAATTGGAAAATGCCTTGGATTTTTTAACAAGTGATTTAAAAACTAATATACTGTCATGGACGAATATTTTGGAATTAGGAAATAAGATGTTAATAAAAGGAGAAGGTGAACTGCTTGAGTTTCTTAATTACCAGCATAAAATTGGGAACATCATATTTTTCAATGATATACGTGAATATATCATTTTACAGCCCAATTGGTTGGTTAAGTGTTTTAGATGCCTTGTATGTGATGACGATCCTAAAAAACGAAATCCAAAAATATCATCGACTGAATGGAAAGCACTCACAGAGACTGGACGGTTATCAGAAACGATTATTGATGATCTTTTTCAAAACGAGAATGTGTTAGAGAAAGAACAAAAAGCATATGTACTTAGTGTTATGGAAAAATTTGACATTATTGTTAAACCACAATGTGTAGGTACCGAAGGCGATGAAAAATCAAAATCATACTACATCCCATGCATGATTAGAAATAGGTCAATTTCCGTACAGGAATTAAAGAAAGAGTTTGAAGTTAATAAAGAAGGAATCACAATCTCACCATGGTTTATACTTGAATTCACTTTTCTGCCGTTTGCATATTTCAATCACATTCTAGTCAGTTACATTAAATCATATACTGTCTGTGGAAAAGAGGACGAACAGAAAGCTATATATGAAGGAAAAGCCGTGATTTTCTTAGATGATAGAAAATCTAGAAAATTAATCATTTGCTATTCAAAGAATGCCATATCGTTGCAAGTATGGAAATGGGATCAAGTATCGGATGATTTATATAAAAACGTTTTAGAGGAGCTATATTCCAAAATTAAAGAACTAGAAAACAAACTGGGCCCCACATCTTACACTGTTGCAGCAAAATGCGATGATGGAAATTACTTCAAAAAGGAAAATAGAATCCGTTTTGAAGAACGAAACAAACGTTATTTCGAAAACGGAACATACTACTGTGAAGATCATGTTAATGCGAAATTTCACCATATAAAGGACATAGAAAATACGTGGTTCAGGCATGTTGACACGGTATGTACACTGTTTCACTACTGGCTAAAAACAAAAAAGAACATGATGCAGGTGATTGACACTATTTCCTAAAATTAAAACATATATCTCTTTTTCTTTCCAACCTGTCAATCTAAACCATTGTTTTAGTATTTCAAATCTCAAATGAATTCAGATATTCAGATGTTCCCCAAATAAAATACAAAACATTTTAAAACGACGTGGTCGGAATATCACGTTAATTCCCTGATGTCCATTGTTACAACTGACTTGGACACGTAATGCATTTTTAGCGTAGTCACTTGGCTCTTACTCTACATAAATCACAGAAAAATATATATTGCTCTTTTTTCTGTGCGCATTTCCTAATTTATCTAATTAGGGTCAGTAATTTCCAGTAAGTTCATATTGATAACGAACTGAACGAACTTGCAGGGAGACAAAAAATACCAGATTTGATAGAATGCGGAAAATGTTAAGATAGTTTGAATGAAGAACGTGAAGGTACCCCTTTTCTAATTAGATCTAGTTCTGTCTGCAATTATTCAACACTTGTGTTTCAAAAATGTGTTTAGAAATTAAGAACAAACGAATGATTTACAACTGTTAATAAACTATATTTTAACACTTATTCAAAAACTATTAGGTTTTTAAGATATTGGACAAAGCTATAACGTATTTATATATAAAGGATACATCAATGGATTTCTTTTAACTGGAAGTATCTAATCTTTAAAATGTTCTTAATTTTTAAGCTTAGTTGAACAGCAAATAAAATTACAAAGATTAAATCAAAATGGTCTTGACCTTAATATCAACATTTTCAAGATGACACTGACCTTTGATGTGGGCTAAATGTCAAGCCTGTAGACAACAGGACATAATTTAAAAGACGTGGGGTTTTTACTTTTATGAAATAAAACAGTATTTTTTTAATTTAATGTGCCAGAAGCGTTTGCTTCAAGAACAATAAAGTACACATAACATTGCCTACAGTAAAACACTCCAAGGAAAATTCAAGTAATTTTTTTTTAACTAAATATATTGTAGTGGAAAGTCAAGGTTATGGTAAGATTGGTATTGCAAGTGCTTATGACTGCAAACTGAGTGAGTGCAAAGATCAAATTTTACATTTAATTGTTTTAGATATTTGAGATAGGAGAAAAGAAAATACGTAAGTATCATTCATTGTCTTGAAAATTTGTAAATGTAAAACAAAAAATTGAAGAGAAAAAAAAACACTTAACGGTAGTATATTAGCGCCACATATTTTTTTAAACTTTTTCCTATCTTTGCAAAATATTTGTGAAATAACGCAACCCATTGGTATGCCCCAAGTGTTGGTTTTCGTTCACTTACTTTAGCATGTTTAGTTTGCCGCAACAAAATATTATAACACTTAAACACAATGCATATTACCACAGAACACAGATCATTGTCGAAATTGGGCGAAGTCAAGTTAACCGTTCATGAGTTATGTTCCTTTATAAAAATATTTTGTTAATCGTCTCTAACTTTAGTTTGCCACGACAGTTTGTTATTACCACAAAACACAGATCAAGTTTGAAATTGAGTGGCGTTCATTTTCCCGTTCATGAGTTATGCTCCTTTCTAAATGAAAAAAATGCCAAACCTGTTGTTTCAGTTCTGTAACTTGTGTTTGCCTCAACAAAATGTTTTAAGCGTTTGCTTATAATCACAAAACAGTCTTAATACTTTGATACTATATAAGCGCTTGAATATTTACTAAATAATGTTTTTGTTCGCTTTGGAAATTCCGTATATCGTCAAGTTATTGGAACTCTAATGGGGACTAACTGTGCACCACTTATTGCGGACCTGTTTTTGTATTGTTATCAGTTACAATTTATGACTAAAATTAGCAAAGACCCATCGAAGCAATATTTGATACAAAATTAACAATACTTTTAGATATTTGGATGATATATTGGCTCTCAATAATGACGACTTCAGTATGTGTACTAAAGAAATTTATCCTGTTGAACTTACTTTAAATAAAGCTAAAACTAGCAATGACCACTGTTCTTTCCTCGATCTTGATATCTATATCATTAACGGGAAGCTTAATACAAAAATTTATGATAAAAGAGATGATTTTTCATTTCCTATCGTTAATTATCCATTTTTAGATGGTGACGTCCCCTTGTCACCATCTTATGGTGTTTATATATCTCAACTTGTACGTTTCGCTCGTGTATGTAACATCGTATAAGATTTTAACGAGAGAAATTTATGTATTTACGTTCATGTATTTCACATCCATTTTTTTTTATGATATTCTTTACAAAGCACAAACATGTCAGTATTCACCTCAAAAGCTTACAAAAACTTTAAACAAACTTATTAAGAAGGGATATAGTTACGATTCTGTTGTCAAGTCATTAAAGATTGCATATTTTGGCTTTAATATTGGTTCACTTATAGGGTCTTTGCATTGGAACTAAACACATTTATTTTTTAAAAACAGTTGTTGGCATGTCACGGGTTATGCTCTTCTCATATATTTTATGATAGTATGATACTAGACCCCTAACGGGAGGGATGGTGACTGATATTCCTATGATGAAGACATAATTTTTCAATCAGTTTGATCGAGGTCTGGAGCTGGCATGTCAATTAACTACTAGTGGTCTGTTGCTATTTAAGTATAATTGTCATTTTATTTATTTTCTTTTGTTACATCTTGAGGGTTGAGATCTCATAAACATGTTTAACCCCGCCGCAATTTTGCGACTGTCCCAAGTCAGCTGCCTCTGGCCTTTGTCAGTCTTGTATAAATTTTAATTTTAGTTTCTTGTGTATAATTAGGAGATTAGTATGACGTCCATTATCACTGTACTAGTATACATATTTTGTAAGGGCCACCGGAATGACACCTACGGGTGCGGGAATTCTCGCTACATTGAGGATTCATTGGTGGCGTTCGGCTGTTGTCTGCTCTATGGTCGGGTTGTTGTCGCTTTGACTCATTCCCCATTTCCTTTATCAATTTTATTAAAATTCGTACATTCTGCATATGTATGTGGAAGTTGACTCGTGGGTATTTACTAGCAAGGGAATATGTGTACCATAGAAACATTCTCCATTTGTTCATTTAAGTATTATAGAAGCTATATCAAGTAGTACAAATTACCAGCAGACACTAATTTTTGGTGTGTATTATATCCCTTTAATCGAAAATGACATTTAACGATATATCTAAAAGTTCTTTGGAGTATCTAGTTTATACAACTGTCTTATTTAATCAAAATGGGTGCATTTTGAAAGAGTCTTTGTCAAACGAAAAGTGCTTATTCTATCTATAAAACCGAAATGGTTAATTCATGACATGATGAGGCGATAGGTGTAAAGACATTTTCAAATATGATAATAAAAGTGCTAACACAAATTACTGAATAAATGCTGATAACTTGCTAACACACTAAAAAAAATATCATTTTGTGATTAACACTGTTAACGTTTTTATATTTTTATGAATAGAAGATAGAAAATATCAAATCTTTATTTCACCAAAATGAAGCTTTCACCAAAAAAACTCAAATATATTGTTTAAATGGCCGCTAGCTACGAGACATATAAAAAAAAATCAAAAGTATGATTTTTTTTTTTTTATTCAATCATTTTTAAAGGTGACATAGTGAAATAATAATTTGCTTTTATCAGCTAAAATATTTAAATTTTGTCAAATTAAGCTCATAAACATTGCAAGTGAATAATTCGACTGCATTAAATCCGTATTCATGTGAACTCCAATTTAACCCCGTAGAAAGAGATAAAATAACGCATGTATTGTCCGTGTACGGATATTTAAAGGAAAAGAATGTCAACATTGACAGTGAAACTAGGTAAATAATTTGATTAACTGATTCGATACACAAAAAATCATTCTTATAAAGGTAAAAACGACGATAAACCTAAACTTTTAATCTACAATACAAAATTTAACGTACCTATTAAAGTACAATTGCACGAGTTGCTTAATCTATTCATATCTATGTTTATGATTACATTGCTTATATGGTCATAGAAGGTCAACTCGATAGTCAATCACATGGCGTCTTGGCTAAAATTCTCACAAGACGAAGCTACATCTTATTGAGACCATGTCCTTTAAATTGTTTATTTTATACTTTTGATAGTTTGAAAAAAAAAATACATTGATATAAATACAATCTGAGAATTTGGGTCAAATCGGTGAACATGAATTTGGCAGCTAGTGCCCCTTTAACGATACAAAACAAACAAAATATATGACCGGTAACTATGACTAAAAGGCGTTAGTAGTTCATATCTGGAAAATGCATTTAGAAAAACAAAGATATATAAAAAAGCAATCTGAGGGAATTGTATAACACTAGAGAGACTGAATCGTTGTTACGGTAAATAGTTATAAATGTCCCTCTAACTTTACAAGGTTCGTTGACATTTCAACGATTTCTTGTGGGACCGAACTTTGCTTTACAAATAAACGAAGAAACTCTACGATTTTTAAAGAAGAATCTATGGCAAACATTGTGTTTATCTTTAAATGTGAGATTGACATCATGAGTTAGAACTTCTGTTTTAAAAAATTGTCGTTTTATCTTAATTTTTGTCAAAAATTGAAATAACGACAAATGACGTCATGAAAACAAAATTTTGTTTTAAACAGATTTATATTTACATGGTCATTTGATATTACTACCTTCAATGTTGGTCCTATAAACGGAAAACTTCATATTTAATTTGGAAAAAAAAGTTTTGTATCGTTTCTTTTGTTGACTAGTATATATAATTTTTTTAGCAATATGTCCGGAGCCCTGCTGCATTCTTATAACAATAATCATGCAGGGTTATGATATAACAGGAGACACATTTGCTATACTATTACCACAGTTGACTGTACTGCTCAGTGTGTTTGCTACATTACTAGATAAATATATATACTATAAACTCTTTTTTTATAGAACATGAAGTTATTGTTTCATACTATTCTGTCATTTTACTTAGTCTTGAAGTCATCCCTTAATATTATGAAGACATTTTGATATAACATAGAGCTGAAATTTGTAATTGTACTATTCTATTCTGTCATATTACTATCATACTGCGATACAGTCGCATCCAACAAAAACATCTACATAAGAAATTGCCTGTAACAAGTCTGGAATAAGACAGCTGTTATCCATTGGTTTGATGTGTTTGGGTTTTTATTATTTGCCATTTGATTACGGACTTTCCGTTTTGGATTTTCCTAGGAGTTCGGTATTTTTGTTAGTTTACTTTTTTCCTGATATGATATCGAGCCGCTTTTTCATACTCTCGTATCACCTCATTCATATCACTATGCTATTTTGACAAATAACCAAATCATAAAGACATATTGATATAACAATAATGCTGACCAAGGAATATAAAACAAAATAGTACCAGATTTGGAATTTGATGAATACGAAGTGAACTTGTCATGTGTAAAAATTACTTTCCCCTAATTTTATGAAAAAAGTCCATAACCATGATAACTCTAGAAGGAAAATAATAAAATTCACCAACAAATATACAGAAAATTTACCAGTCATACAAAACAGCAGGGTGAATTTGAAATATAATGTTCATGGTGATAAAATTTTTAAATTTTAGATTTGATAGATTTGTTATACAGCGCCCTTATTCTGGTAATATTCAATAAATTTCAATTATTTTCAAGGTGCTAAAAGTTATGCCCATGTAATTTGAACTTTTTTGGATCGACAACTTTCTAAAGGTGCTTGAAGTTTTATGGCCATGTAATCCGATCTCAAAATTTAGATACCCTTCTTTTGCAAAAGATATTGCTTTTGATATCAATTGTTACCCTTTTGAGTATGAAGTCAGCAGAACAAATATTATAATTTGATCACTGTAAAAAATATGGCAGTGCGGAGCGGTACGATTAGCCACCGTGAACCTCGTACGAATTTATTTTAGCAAATATAGATTACGGAAATGTTTTTTATGATTAGCTGTACATGTGAGGCTATTGATAAGAAAATAATGCATTTCGTCGTACTAACAATCATTATTCGTGACAGATATTCACCAATTAAACACATAGTTGACAAAGTTTAAAGTGAACAAAATTTTCATTATCTCTTTATAAGTGTTTGGCTACTGATTTCCAGAAGCAATTAAGAAACATGTTTCATAAAGAAGGTTTTTTTCTACTAAATAGTTATCAAAGGTACAAGGCTTATAATTTGAAACGTCAGACGCGCGTTTCGTCTTCTTAGAACTCACCAGTCACGCTCAGATCAAAATAGTTTGAAAGTTAAATAAGTATAAAATTAGAGATCATTGAGAACCCAAAATTTCAAAACGTTGTGACAAATACAGCTGAGATAATCTATGCCTGCGATATGAAAATCTTTAGTATTTCGAATAATTCATAATTTTGCAAACAGTTAATTTATAAAAATGACCGTGCAATTGATATTCATGTCGACACCGAAGTGCTGACTACTGGGCTGGTGATACCCTCTGGGACGAAACTTCCACCAGCAGTGGCATCAACACAGACTGTGGTGTAAATAGTTATCAAATGTACTGAATTTGTTATTTTCCCCCCAAATCTGTGCAGCTCAGAATCAACAAGGTCATGCCTGTCAGCTTCTGACTGTTTAAATTGTTGGCTTGCGTTTAATGCATTGCATTCGTTGTTGATTTTGTTTCTTGTTCAAGATCTTGTTTTACGCTGTCATATTTAGACTTTTTGTTATGAAATTTCCACATGGGAAAAGTTTGTTCGTTTACGTGGTGGTGGTGGTTCCTCAAAATAAACACATGGTATGCTTTTATACAATATTTATTCCTTTTTTATACGCCCATCAAATTTTGACGGAACAATTTATGGTATACAAATGTCTGTCAATCTGTCTGTCCGTCGTTATTATGTCGCACTCTATCCTGAGAATGCCTTGCTGGATTAACTTCAAACTTTACATAATTATTTGTTGCGATAGTCTAACGTCGGTATACTTTTTAATTCAATTTTGATTTTTCCTTCCCCAGTTATTAAAATCAAATTCAAAAAGGAAGGAGGCAACTTTTCACATGTCACACCGTATCTTGATAATGCCTCGTCTGATAACCTTTTAAATAAACTTAGTTCTTTGTAGTGATGTTCTCAATGTCTGTATACATTTTGGTGAATGTTTAACTTTTCGTTTTAGTGTTATACAATTTTTTCATTATATAATGGGATTTGTGTCGCACTATATTTTAAAAATGCCGTGCTTCATTAACTTCAAACTTCACAATGATGTGTTTAAAGATAATCTATTGGTCTGTTTAATGTTGGTGAAATTGGTTTTTTTTATATGGAATTTGTCCATATAAAAAGGGGAGGCAACTTTGCACATGACGCATTCAACTCGAATTTATTAAATTCTTCGTAAAAAAAAATTAGAAAAATTGTACCTGAATAAGTGCGATTATAACAAAAACTATCAAATCCCAAATAAAGAATTTTATCACTATGAAAATAATTTTCAGAATTTACACTGTTGTTTTTATTGACTGTCTTATTATTGCTGGTGAATTTTTTATTTTCCTCACAGAGTTATGGACTTTTTTTTATATAAAAAAGAGGAGGCAGCTTTCACTTCAAATTTATTAAAATCTACGTAAATGAAATAATCTTGCGCCCTTCTTATATTGTTACATGTATATACTGATATACCTATAAGTATAAAGATGTATCATTATGATGTAGTAATCTGTTAGAATAGCATAGTGAAGTGATAAGATAGTATGTGAAATGGTGGTTCAATATCATATCAATATGTCTTTGTAGTATACGTTTTTATCGTCGTAAGATAGTAATATGACAAAAAGGGGGGAGAGGTAACTCCATGTTTTATGAGATGATTGTCTAGAATTCAAAGGAGTAGGTCCGGTAAGGACCGATTTTGGCCTCAAATTTCAGTTTCATCTGACGATAGATTTTGACCACTTTTTAAACACTTAAGTGTCTATTTTATATGTTTCGATTAATTTATGTGAAAGTTTTTAACTTATTTCGATCCAATTCAAGCTCAAATATGAAAAATCTACCAAATATGCGAAAAAATGTCACTTTTCAGATGGTTTTTGTCAAAAACGAAAGTGGCCGCATCCGTGTTCATCCTCAACCTTTATATATGTTATGTATTATCATCAAATACAACTTCCATTTCAATATTTTGGATGAACACGAATGCGGCCACTTTCGTTTTACACGGAAACCGTCTAAAATTTAAGTTAAATGCTGGAATTATTAAGATTTCGGTAATTTAGCATGACTTTATGGTGCTAGTACCCAATATATGTGCATTGTATTGTCAAAAACAGCCCAAATTTATGTAGCAGAACCATTTTACTATTCAATAGATAACTAAAAGTTTACATTTTAACAATTTTGTAAAACTGCCATATTTTCGGGCCAAAAAAGGGTCTTACGTAAGTAACATGACATAATAGTATTGTGAGGTTACAAAATGATATGAAAAAGTTGCTAAAAGTATCTTTATAGTATAAAATGTATCTTTATGAATGAGCAATATCAAATAATAGTATAGTCAAATGACAAATCAGTATAAAAATGATGCTCCATGTTGTATCAACATTTCTTCATGCATGTCATATTATAAAAATCTTTATGACAGTAAAATGACAGAATAGTATGAAAAAGTGACTCGATGTTATATGAAAAATGTTTATAGTATATATAATTTATCCTAGTGATATACCAATAGTATAGTCAAATGTCGTTATAGTATAGAAAATTTGCATCATGTTATATCTCAACCCTCAATAAATAAGATTATCGTTAGCATAAGGCAGTTGCAGAGTTCTATATTTATATACCTTACCTGTCGGTACAAATCTGTTGGTATGCTGGTAATTTAGTATATGTTTTACAGATTAAGACCTTGTTTTGTCACGTGTGATCTACTTTACATGGGCTTTGGCAATAGTTGTATTAAAGTGTTTTGAAACACATGCTGTCGTCAATATGTTTAAGAACAAAGAACACTGTCAAAACAAACAAACACCCCTTTAATATTTTGTAGTTTGTTCTTTTTAATAAAAAATATGGGTTTTTTTTGTGTTAAAATGTTGTATTGAGTGACTCTTTTGATTTCAGAAAACCACAAAGCAAACATCCCAGATTATGATCGAGTTCCAAAGCATATTCGAGGTATGAAAATCCTAAAATTACCACATTTTTACACCGGCAAATATTTTCACGTATATATCCAATGAAAGGAACGCTAATTGCATGTTGGTCCAGCTTATACGTTAAATTTACATGATATGTTTCTTTTCACATTTAATTCACGTGTATTACACGCTAAGTACATTTAATTTGCATGCTATATTACTTTTCACGTTTAATTTACACGTATTTTACGTTAAATGCATTTTCTCGTAAAAACGCTTTGATTATAGGAAATTTTGATTTCAAGTGAAACTGGCATAAAAAAAATTCACGCGAAATGACGTTGATCGAGATTTCACATTAAAAATCTTAAAATCTATCAGAATTGTTTCCTTCATTTCATGGTCAAAATTTACATATCACACATAACTTTGTACTATTTATTTTATTTGCAGCTCACCATGAACAAGAAATAAGAGAATGGGAACAAGACCAAACTACATTTTTGGAAACCAGAGCAACACGTCACATACTGGAGTCTCTATCCTCGCATAACTGTATTGTTGTGACAGGAAGCGCGGGCTGTGGTAAATCTTCAAACATACATCAAGCTGCCTTACACTTACGTGACAGTTTTGGATATGATATAATACCAGTGTTAACAGGACCAACAGACATTATGAATTATTATAATGAAAATAAAAAACAAGTGTTTATTGTAGATGACATCTGTGGAAAGGAAACAATTGACGTGCAGAGATTACAAACGTGGAGAGAATATTCAGAAAAACTTGAGAAAATATTTAAAATTGCAGAAAAAGATGTTGCAAGTAAAAAAGATTATACGGTTTTAAAGCTATCAAGTCCAAAACTACTGCTGTCTTGTAAACTGCATATATATAAAGAATCACAGTTCCAACTTATTTCATTATTCACAAAAAAAGTATTCAATTTATTATCACCCGAGTTGTGTCTGCTGGAAGCTGAAAGAAAGCATATGCTGCACAAGTATCTTCCTGATGACATAATTGACAATATACAACAAGTCACGGATAACGTGGATTACTTTCCCTTGCTTTGTAAATTGTCAAAAGACAAAACATCTGAGGAAGTGAAGAAACTGTTTACAGTTCCTTTAATCAGCATTAAACAGAACATAAACAACATTATTCATGAAAACAAAGAACAATTTTGTGTTCTTGTTCTGTGTATCGTTTTTAATGAAGGATTTGATACAGATTGGCTCAAATTAGGATCAGTTTCAGAAAGGAAGAACATGGAAACGGATAAACTTGAGTACATTGTTAAAGAATTTGATATAGACTTAAGCAAACAGAAGCATAGAAATTCTTTAAAAGCTGGCTTTTCAACATTAAATGGCACCTACTTAAAACTGAGAGGAACAGAGTATAGAATGATACATGACAAAATATATAAAATGGCAGCTGTAATCTGTGGACAACACCTTACAGAATGTTTTATCAAATATGCTCCAGCTATATTTATTCGGGATAATTTTATCTTTGAATCTGTAACGGAAGTCCATGAAAAAGATGATTTAATTGTATTATTAAAAGACGAAGAAGAAGATTATTTTGAACGACTGTTATGTGACTTAACAAAGCATGTCATTATAAGTACATTCAATAATTACCAGTTAATTTATCAGACATTTAGAGATAAGTTAATAAGCTTTTTAAAAAAGAAAAAGGATGCAAACACAGTATTAAAGAAGCTTGAAACAGAAGGTTGCAAAATAACAAAAAATAAGTATCTAATAAATCCGTTTGAGACACACTATTATACAACACCTTTGATAGAATCAACAACTACTGGTTACATTGACATTGTTCAATTTCTGATTGTTAATGTTAAATGTAATGTGAATAAAACAGACAGTGAAGACAGCTCCCCTTTATATAGGGCATCCGAAAGAGGACATTCAGCTATCGCTAAATTGTTATTAGAAAACAATGCTGATGTATATCAGTATAATGTTCATAGAGAGTCTCCTTTGTATGCGGCCTGTAAAGGAGGACATAAAGATATAGTAGAACTGTTACTACAGAACAATGCTGATGTCAATCAGTGTGATACGGATGGTGAGACACCATTGTATGTGGCCTGTATAGGAGGACACAAAGATATAGTAGAACTGTTACTACAGAACAATGCTGATGTCAATCAGTGTGATACGGATGGTGAGACACCATTGTATGTGGCCTGTGAAGGAGGACATACATATATAGAACTGTTACTGCAGAACAATGCTGATGTCAATCAGTGTAATGATAATGGAGAGTCTCCATTGTATGTTGCCTGTGAAGGAGGGCATACAGATTTGGCCGTTTTGTTGCTTAGGAAAAGTGCTGATGTTTCTCAGTGCAATAGGGCTGGTGAGTCTCCTTTGTATGTAGCCTGTAAAGGAGGACATTCAGATATAGTGGAACTCTTACTGCAGAACAATGCTGATGTCTCTCAGTATAAACAACAGGATGGACAGTCGCCTTTACATGCTGCTTGTGAAATTGATCCATTGAAATCATATAACAAAAGATATTCACATAATATAGAAACTGTTAAACTATTACTTGCATGGAATGCCGATGCTAAAATGTGTAATAAGGCAGGTCAAACACCAGTTGATATTGCCCGTAAATCACAGAACATTGAAATTGTAAATCTTCTTATGGATAATATTAAAAGCATCAGAGTTTAAATTATCATTTCATAAATTATAATATTTACAACTATGGAGTAATAGTTACAATTTTAAAATTGTATCTGATTAAGAATTATATGTAAATGATTAAATTATCTATTTCATGTATATGAGTGTATTTACATTTTAGTATATTTGGGTAGTGAACAATAGTGTTATTTTAACAAGTTGTTATTCTAATTATTTATTTTTGGTGTTTTTTTAATTAGATATAAAAAAAAAAGTTACTGAGAAGATTTTTTTTAAGATTACAACCACTGAAAACTGTTTACATGGTCTTATGACATAATTTGAAATTATTTTAAAAATAGCAAGTAGAATCTTATTATCAACATAGTTTGTGGAAGTAAGTCTGGCGAAAAAACTGTTTACATATTGCTCTTCATAAGAACAGTTATCATAATATTTATTTGGTATTGCATGTTATCAGAAAGTATATGTTTTGAGTTATGAAACATTTTGGTGTATGTATGAATTGAATCTAATTGGTCAGTTTATGTATGGAGTCCAAGCAATTTTTCAGTATATCTATCTAATGATTTGATTTGTTGGTATAGTTATGGAGTGCATGATACTTTTCATTTTAAACATTTGATTGTATATTAACACAGGGTGTATGCATTTAATCAGTTTAATATCAGTTGGTATATATATGAGACGTATGTAAGTCAGTTAGTGTATGTAATTGATCAGTTTATTTATGGATTGAATGTAAACTGCATGTTAACTGTTTGTAAGTAGTTCAGTTTGTCAGTTTGTCCATATGAATATATGTTATTGGGAGGCATGTAAATGAATTGTAATTATAGCAGAGAGTTTATGTTAATTGCCGTTTTATATATGTATTTGTTGGTATTTTTAAATTGACGGAGTGTATGTATTTTGGTCATTTAATGTAATTGGTTATTTATAAATAATTGAATATAATTGTAAAATATATCCATGAAGTGCTTGTAATTGGTAATCATATATCCGGAATTATGTATTTTGATGATATGTTTATGGTGTATGTCATTGGTCAGTGCATGTGTGGAGTGTTTATAATTTGTCAATATGTTCATATACATCTGTTTAAGTTATAATTTCTCTGTGTGTAAACTAACAATATTCACTGTTTTGTCTATTCTTACAATTTGTTTTGTTGTTTGATACATGTTTGTTGTGGTCTGAATATTGTTTGGTTTGTTTAATACATTTTCTGTGTGTTCTGTTGCCTGATCTAGAAGACTATCTTACTGTTTATTATTACATTAAAAAAAAACGAGGAAAAAAATAAATATTCCACCTCTCTAAATTTTGAATTTAAAATTGTTTGTTTTAATGCAATTAGATAGATAACAGTCAGTAATTAGCCGTGTTGCTAGATTAAATTTGTTTTCGATTTTCATTGATTAATTTTCACAAGAATGTTTTCTGGAAGTACTGTTACATGAATGCAATTTACAAAGGTTTATGCTTTTTGTGCACTTCTCTGTATTTAAGTTTTCTAACATAAGAGGACTTGTCATTCGTTTTATATATTTTTATATTGTTTGCAAATAATTTGAATATAATAGATGAAATTTGTGTAGAACACATTTTTTGTATATATACTTTCTTTGAATATATTCATGAAGTAGTTTATTGAATATATTGTTAACTTTTTGTACAGATTTAAGATATAGTAATAAACCAATATTTTAACTAATTTTAAATGATGCTTCTTTAATAAGGTTGGTCGATGTGTCCAAGATTTTCACTTAGTTCATTAGACTTTGAGTTGTATGACTGTAGCAACAATTTAATATCATGAAGATAGTGAAGACAAGAAGTATGAAAATGAATCGTTGAAATGTTTAAAATGTAGAAGATGCTTTAGGATTAGCGCCGTCATTCATTATAAGTTAGGCTGCATATTTATATAAAATAAAAACAGACAAATAGTTACCCGTTACACATATATCTTGATTTTAGAACACATTTGACATAATTTGTATTACCACAGTCACACCTTAAGGTTACAATTGTATTATTGATATTAAGTAATAATATATTCTCCCTATGATTGATAATTATTTTTTTTTATCTAGTTATATGAGATCATAATAATTGTTTGTAAATATACTGCTTATATTATTTCATGTCAATATTTGTTACTTTTACATTGATTTACTAGATTTATACACTTTAGTGAAGGTGGCCTGTCTAACTGTTCTGATAGATGTCAAGGAATTGATCAGTTGTATAAATACATTTACTGTAGTCAATATGTTCATGAAAAGTGTTAATTTTAACAGTTTTCTGAAAAATAATTGTATCCCTGTTTAGATTTTGTTTTGGGCTTTTTTTGCAATTTTTGTAAATATGTTCAGTGATACAAAATACCACACCATCAAGCTTAAATAATATAAAAAAACTCTTAAATCAGTTCTCCAGACATTTGTAAATTTTACGCATTATGTTTTCTGGTCTGTGCATCTGTTCATTTGTCCGTCCGTTCGTCCGTCTGACCCGCTTCAGCATAAAATTTTGGGTCTTTGTAGATTTTGATCAAGTTGAAATCAAAACAACTTGAAACGTATGGTTCCTATGATATTCAAATGCCAAATTAGAGTTTAAATCTTGATTTCACAGTCCATTGAACATAGCAAATGATGGCACGAGTGGGGCATCCGTGTGCTATGGACACATTCTTGTTTTTCTACTTATTTGTTATAAGACAATAGGAAGGGCATATCAACCAGTTTAATGGAATAGACAACTGTTGTTTTTACCAGAATAATAATCGTCTCAATATATGTTTAGCAACCAGATTTTTAAGAAATGGTGTTGATGTTCTAGCATAAAATCCTGTTATTAACTTTGTTTTGTTTTACATGGTCTATTAGTGAGCCGCAATACAAGACTTCATGAGTTGGTTCAATTATCTTCCTTTAAAATCAATGACGGTCCCGACAAAAGACATATTATTCAAAAGTTGTCATATTCGATTTGTTTTTCTTGTTAAATTCTTGTAAGAACTCACTATGAGATGAAATTTGTTAATATGTCTTTAATGGTTTTATAAGATTGTTTTGACATTGTATTGTGGTTTTTTTCTAGATGTTCCAAAATTAATCACAAGATCAATAGCTGTACATTTTCAATACAATTGTTGAATATAATTAGATAACCTCAATTTGTTTTTTTTGTTTTTAAATATGTTGAATTTAGTAGCATTGTATTCATACTAAAACTATGATAGATGGTGAAGGGAATTATTTAATAAATAAATACTATAATTATATAACTTGATTTTATAGTGGTTATATTCAAACATGTCAGTAACTTATTGAACGATGTAGATATGAAAAACATATGAGACGGCAACAAAAAAACAATCCCCGTGCTCTTTGTTCAGTGTTTGACATTCAGATGCCAATTACCAAGGACTGTCAAATCACTCGTCTTGTGCAAAATACCCTAATCTAGAAATTATATGAATACGAATATGGTGAATAAAACTGAAGGCTGAAGATACAAAGAGGATGAACAATAATCAGCAATCAAAGTAAACCTACCAAAGCCTAGGCAAAAACAAAAGAAAAGGAAAATCTACCTCCCCATAAACAGTGAGCTACGGAAGTACAATGATTTTATGTTCATAACGTGTATGATATGTTATTCATCAATATTTTTTATTAAAAAAAAACGAAAACAAACATTTGGAAGCCTGAAATAATCTTTTGTACAAGAGATCTGACATCGAAAATATATTTCCATTGCAAAACAATAACAAACAACACTTGTTTACTTGATATAAAAAAAAAATCAAAATATTTTAACCAACCACTTTATGCAAAGCTCTGATTCCTTTCACGAATTTGGCTATACTTTTTGGAACTTTTGGATTATAGCTCTTCATCTTTTATATAAGCTTTGGATTTCAAATATTTTGGCCACGAGCATCACTGAAGAGACATGTATTGTCGAAATGCGCATCTGGTGCAACAAAATTGGTACCGTTGATTTTATTACTACCACTGGGTCGATGCCTCTGATGGTGGACTATTAGTCCCCGAGGGTATCACCAGCCTAGTAGCCAGTACTTCGGTACTGGCATGAAAATACGGATTTTTTGTGTTATTAAAATTTGCTGTCACAAAATATTAAAAATTATTAAAAATTAAGGAATGTATCTCCCTCATGCAAAGCTATGATTCCTTTCACGAATTTGGCTATACTTTTTGGACCTTTTGGATTATAGCTCTTCATCTTTTATAAAAGCTTTGGATTTCAAATATTTTGGCCACGAGCATCACTGAAGAGACATGTTTTGTCGAAATGCGCATCTGGTGCAACAAAATTGGTACCGTTGATTTTATTATCAGAAAAAATACACTGGTTATTTAAGAGTTTGACAAACACTACTTTTGATCATTGCGAAGCTTAATATTCTCTTAACAACACAACATAATTAAAACGTTCAGCTGTTTTTACACAGAGTTATCTCTTGTAGTGTTAGGTGCCACCTTGAACAGCTGAAACAAAGTTCCTGTATTGGCATAGGCAATTTAGAAAAAAGATGCGCAATACTTTTTAAAAGTTTATATGTTGCTAATTTATAACAACCACTGGAAATACACTGGTGGAATACAGCTAAGGACAAGTAAGATTTTCCAATCTATTCCGCATACTATTAATCGTATCTTGCCAAAAAGGCTATATGGATCATTGTCGCATCTTAGCGTCTTCTTGAATTTTAAAAAGCAATTTCTATGAAACTAACAGGTCAAATATGATCATTGCCGTTTTTGCATTAAATTGAACAATTTGGTAAGGTGCAGAGCATAACTGACAAACGGCATATAAGATGCACAGGCCAAGTTCTATCTATTATGGCCTTTCGGGTTTGAATTCAATTGGATGTTATTGCTTATGCGATATCTGATTTAGCAAATTCACGGTTTTTATTTATCATACAGGTATTTAAATAGATATAAGAAGACGTGTTACGAATGCCAATGAGACAACTCTCCATCAAAATCACATTTCTAAGTAAACCATTATAGGTCAAAGTACGGCCTTCAACACGGAGCATTGGCTCACAGCAAACTAAAAAGGGTCCCAAAATTACTAGTGTAAAACCATTCAAACTGGAAAAGCAACGCTATAATCAATATGAAAACGAGAAACAAGAAAATAGTTTGGAACCACATCAACAAAAGACAACCACAGAACATCAGGTTCCTGACTTAGAACAGGTGCAAACAAATGTAGCGGGTTTAAACTGTTTTTTATATAGATAAATAAAATCTTTAACAAAACAAGTGACCTGAACAAAATTTCTACAATGATTCAACATGTCCGAAGTCAATCGAGCAATCAACACAAGAACTGCCACGTGTGTAACGGGAATTGTTTACCAATTTAGATCACTATAAGCCATACACTGTTTGGTTGGTTCGTGTTGTTCAATTTCGTGTTTTCTTTGTAGTGATTGTTATCTATTGTCCTTTTGTCGTTTTATTTACTTGCCACGGTCTTTTCTGTCAATTAAGAACTAGGCTAATTATGACCGAATTCAGAATATACAAAAACTTTATACTATGCTATATAAAGGAAACAGTAGTTTACCCCTGTTCGAAATTCATAAATCGATTGAGAGAAAACTAATCCGTGTTACAAACTAAATATAAGTGAAACACATCAAATCTATAATATAACAATGGCCATTTTCCTGACTTGGTACAATACATTCTAAGAAAAAAATGGGGGGTTGAACCTGGTTTTGTGGCGTGCCAAACCTCCCGCTTTTATGGCAATGTTCAATATAACATTAACATGATATGTTTATATGATAGGACTACACAACAAATAAATGGGAGAATATATAGGATAGCATACACACGAATAAAAGCTAACAAAAGATACCAGTTTTAAAATACGCCATACGCGCGTTTCGTCCACACAAGACTAACCAGAGTCGCTGAGATGAGAAAAGTTCGAAGCCAAAACAAGTACAAAGTTGAAGAGCATTGAGGACTAACAGTTCCAAAAAGTTGTGCCTAATACGGCTAGAAATTTCTGTCTAGGATTAAGAACATTCTTATTATTTAGAATAATTCATACTTTCGCAAACAGTTCTTTTTTTTAAATTACTAGTACTATAAAATAGATATACATGATAAAACCGAAGTGGTGACTATCTGCAGGAAAAAAAACGGATAAATTACATAAAACAACCTAAACCAGCACATAAAAATTCACAGCCCAGTTAGACAAAGCCATTAACGCATAAAGTGACGCCACATTTGAATTTCGAAAAATAAGATAGAATAAGGATAAAATTCAAGTCTACATTTGTAATACTTCTATAATGTTGTTAGTAACAATGAAAAGTACAATGCTAATTAATATCAAATTGTGGTAGTAATTAGATAATCAATTGTATTACCTAGCTATGTCGGTGTTTATTATGAATCAAACTGTAAACCAACTTTATCTTATAAATTTCGTTGACCCAAAATAAAATATAGTAAATTAACTGGGTGATTCGTTTTCTGTACCATAACACACGAATACAACAGACAAAATAAGATTTACATCTACAAACGTTAAGACATTTGGCTAAAATCCGTTGAGAATAATGAATACAACATCAAAACTAAATACATAAATATGGGATAGAAAAGTACCGTGACACGTCTTATACCAATGCGGATTCACACTCAGCAAAAAAGTCACATTCAGGAATAAGTCACGTTTGGTAATTAAAAGATCAGACAATGTAAAGGCAAATCACAATCTAACACGTGGTATATTGTCCCTAGTAAGTTTGGACAAAGACACTTCGTATGGATCAACCAATTCGTGATGGTTTCCGCAAAATTTATGGAGTGTCATTTTTAATTTGTCCTCCCTATAACTTTGTTTGGGCAGTTTCTGTGTTAATAGCACACTTCTGTATATGAAGTCCGTAAAGTGTGAACATGCACGCGAATAACGTATCAATAGAGATATAAAAACCATACGAAGGCGCAGAGGGTATGTTACTGCTTAGAGATGGGAAGTTGATAATTGTGGAGTTGAAATCGTCCCGTTTATCATAGATGTTCGTGTGAAGTCGTCCATCTGTGTCAATGTTGAGGAAAAGATCAAGGTTTGACGCAGTCCTTCTTGTTTTAGTAGAATCCTTAATTTTAAGTTCACTGTAATATATAAGGTATTGGGTGAAATATGGGTTATTCAATGATAAGACTTCATCATAATATCGGAAAGTAAAATTAAAGAATTTCGCTATTTACTTTATTTTTTTCTTTTAGAAAGTTTTGAATGAATTCTGCTTCATACGAGTACAAAATCCAATTAGCCAACAGGGGTGCACAATTAGTACCCATTGTAATACCGACTGTCAATTGAAATATAAATCTTCCAAACTCAACAAATATATTGTCGATCAAAAAGTCCAACATTTTGATAATATCATCTTCAGTATATTTTTTGGAAGATTCAGTGTGATTAAATAAAGATGAACAGTAATTTTGTATTTGCATATATCGCGAGGAACATTTTGTAAATAGAGAGGTGAAAAAAGGTGCAAATATACGTTAGGTTTCAGGGGCCGATCCAGGATTATGGAAAGAGGGCGAAGGTTTTATAGGTTGCCGAGCGGAGCAAAAAGAAAAAAATTGAGGCCCTTTTTTTAGCTAAAAAAAACACATAATAAGTGTAATAAGCACTATTTAAACGTTTCCTGGCGTGTGACATGTATATTTTATAGTTGCTGTAAAGTGAAAGGGTTGGACATTTTTTATGCTTCATATTCTCCCTTTTAATGGTCCATCATAAAATAATAGTATGAATCCAAAGCTATATATACTGATTTATTTGATGTGGGACTTGTCAGTAAAAAATAGACCGTGAAAATTCTCGCCGGTTTGTTGAAAACCTCACAGTACGCCCTCTGCGCCCACTCTGAATCCGCCACTGGGTTTGTAGAAAAAAGGTCTAAAAATCATATGTCATCACAACGCGCAATGTCAGGCTTTTCTACCTCAGGCATTGATTGCTTTATTAATAGCAATAAGGTGTATTTATCAATCAGAAATCACATTCTAGATTTTATGGTACCAGGTCCTTTCATGTCCAGTACACTTTCGCACCCTCCACTTAGCTGTATTTGGCAAAACTTTTAAGAATGTTGGTTCTCAATGCTCTTCAACTTTGTACTTTATTTGGAATTTTAAACGTTTTTGGATTCGAGCGTCACTGATGGGTATTTAGTATACGAAACGCACGTCTGGTGTATATACTAAATTTAGTCCTGGTATCTATGATGAGTTTATATACACCGATTGTGTTATTGTTATGAATCCTATTTGTATACAATCCACTTTTCGATTATTCCTTTATTTTGTCCCCAACAAATACTACAAAACTACCTCAAAATAGAACATTTTATTAATTTCTAATACTTAAAACTACATAATGTCCACTGTATAACAAAACAAATGAGAAAACGTAATACTAATTTTCCTCTTTAATGCTAGTGAGTTTTATCTCTGTGTACACTTGCTGTAAACTGTACATCTAATATCGTTTTGGCGGAAGAGGAAGTGGTTGAGGTGGAGACGGTATTTTCTTTGAATACGACCTTTTCCCGCCTTTTTCATCGCTTCCGGAACTGCTGCTACTTGATTTTTTGTTGTATCTTCTTTTACTTTTTCCTCCACTGGATTTTTCGTTGCTGTTAGAACCGTTGGACTTTGACTTTTTGTTGTACCTTGTTTTGGTTTTTCCATCATTATAGTTTCCACCGCTGCCAGATTTTTTTCTGTATGTTTTTAATTTCTTCTTTTCTTCACTTGAGCTGCTACTGCTTGATTTTTTGTTGTATCTTCTTTTACTTTTTCCACCGCCGGATTTTTCGTTGCTGTTAGAACCGCCAGACTTTTTGTTGTACCTTGTTATGGTTTTTCCATCATTATAGTTTCCACCGCTGCCTGATTTTTTTCTGTATGCATTCAATTTCTTCTTTTCATCACTTGAGCTGTTGCTGCTACTTTTTTTGCCATATTTTTTGTTCTTCTTTGATCTTTTCTTTTCAGAGGAATCTGACGAATCAGAGTCAGGTGAACTCTTTGGTCTGAGTTTAAGAACTGGTTTTTGATAAGGTCTTGGAAGAGGTCGAGGAATCGGCAGTGGAACTACCAGGGATGGTACTTTTTTCTATTAAAATTAAAAAAAAGATATATTTGCTCAATTTCAACATTAAATTTACATACAAAATGTGTATTTCTATTGAAAAATAACAAGCAAAATTCCAAACTGTTTTAGTTAAGATGACAAAAAGACAAATCTAACCTAAAACCATTGATTAATTATTCTAATGCAACATTATTTGTAACGTTCATTTTGATTGAATAACGTCACTTATTTACATGGCATCAATTGACAATTGATGCTATGGGACGTACGCGCAAGCGCAGACGGCATATGACAGATTTTAAATACATGTTTTATCGTTGTTTTCTGTTATTTTCATTAGAATGGAAATAACAATAATGTATTTTAAGCTCCGATGGCATCAATTGGGGATTTGGTGGTCGCAAATGCCTGTTTACTGTCTCCGCTAACGCATCGCCATTGAACTTAATTTGCGACCATCAAATCCCCAATTGATGCCGTCGGAGCTTGAAATACAATACAGTTTCCTATGATTGCTAACATCCACTTAAACTGGAATTCGCTTGTATTGCGCAACACTCAAAGTCTATGAATGAAGTGTAGTATAGTAAGCCGCGACACAGCTTAACATCCACTTAATTTGAATTTTGATGGATAGTTGTGACAATGTCTCCTTGGCAATCATATATAACCTACTTACTTTTATAGCATTTGATTAAAATCATTGATTTAATATGGAAAATAATGGTAGTTTCAATTTTTCAGACGAAAATGTACAAGCAACGAATTTGACTTCATAACAACTAACAGAAATTCAATATAGCTGTAATTGTGTGCACCTGTCTTAAGTCAGGTTGTCGTTTGTTGGTTCATATATTATGTTTTTCGTTTTTTTTTTGTAAGATTATATCATTGATTTTCCTATTTGCATGATTTAACTCTAGTCATTGTTGAGGCCTTTTATTTCTTGCTGTTCGGTTTGAGACAAGGCTCCGTGCTGATATATTTAATATTTGTGATTATGTGATTACTTGGACAACACTCAATAGTTACTTAAAGTACTCACTTCACAGATGTAGTAAGCTTTATCATCACAGTTGAAATCATTCCATGAGTAACTGTACCCACAATATAGAACTGCGCATTGCTGGTTGCTGTTTTGTTCAAAGCTGTTCCATCCTTCGTAGATTACGGCCTTATTATTAGATTCGTGTTTCCAAGAGCATTTGTATTGGTATACTCGTTTCTTACATACTGGTGAAATCCAATAGCTTCCTTTCCCAGCAATACCTGAAGATAAGTGGTATAACAAACGTAATAGCTCTTACAAGTCCAAATAACTTTAACGTTTTGAATGCTAACGAGGAAGGCGTCACAGCTAAACATAATTATCTTCCAATGCATCATTATTATTTGAACTTATTGAAATAGTTATCAAAGGTACCAGAACACGACAATTTAACTCCAAAAGGTTTTTTGCCTTAAAAAATATTGTGATCAAGCAGATGACCACAAAAAAACATTATGAATTCACCATATCTTACATGCAGTGTTAAAATTTGAAAAAAACAATTTGATTGATACCGTTGAAAACTAAAACAAATATAATATTTTCTGACTGATGACAAAGAGAAATATAACACACTTATTTTGTTATGAATTGGGCCGCTAGATTTATCAATTGAATTGTTTCATATTTTTTCATGTCGGAGCCTTTTATTGCCAAACAGCTGATCAAACGGTATGGTAGTATCTCGTTGTTGAAGGCCGTATGGTTGCATATTATTGCCTTATCGGTGCATTACGTTTGCGCGCATTACCATTACATTTGCGCGAAAAAAATATTACGTTTGCACGCAGCTTTTCATTACATTTGCGCGCATTTTTTTTTCAGGTAAACTCAGGTAAAATACTGGTAAGTGTTCTATTTATTTATTAAATTGTTCAATCATTTGCAAGTTTAAGTACCTCTTCGGGTTCCGTTAGTTTAAGTCCCCTGATCACCAAAGAGGAGGTTGAAGTGGAATTTCGAGCAGGATATGTCCGTTTTATTACAGTACTGATAATAAATGAATTTACATGTCGGTACGTGCCGAAAACTTATTTTGATGTACACTGTCGTCTATAATTTAATAGTGTCCAGAATCACAAAAATACATGCGCGCAAACGTAAAACATGTTAATCCCCAGATGCGCGCAAATTTAATGCGCCCTGCTTAATTACTTCCAATTAATTTAAATTTGTGGAAATTTGTCGCATTTGCAACATACAACATCTCCTTGTTTAAATATTTCCTAAATTGCATTAGTTCTTATTTCGAAGAATGGATAAAACATAAAGAAGGATAACAGTAAAAAAAGTCTCCCCCTAAAAAAATAGTTTGTTTCTGTGAACTGTAGACATAGAACATTATTCATCAATTTAAAAAAAAAACATAGCTATAACAATATTCAACTTACTCAGAGATTTTGCTTGCTGTTTTAGAAAAATGTCTTCTGCAATATTGTCTATTCTTGCCAGGTAACCTCCCTTTTTCTCGCAAATATCCTGAAATTCAAGACAAATTTTAGATGATACATTAGGATCTGTTCAGGTTATATTACAGAATGTTTAGTTTAATCCTGTCGCAGACCAAATTATTAATTTCCGGTTCCTGTCATCCCCTTCAGCCAAAATTATCAGGTCGTCTGCTTAGTCGAAGAAAGACCGGCATGCAACGTAATGATGTGAAACGAAAACGATGAAGACAACATGTTCACTGAACACTACTTAGAAAACTGTAGACTGCATGGGCACCACGAATCCAACCCAACACATCGTAGGTGATCTCAAATGCTCCGGAAAGGTAATCATGTTCTGCTACACATTTAACACCCGCCGCGTAACTCGTATAAAAGACGTTGATACGTTATATTAGAAATGAGGCCCCTCATGGGGGGTCCTATTAATCACATAATCACCATTTTTTTGCCAATATAATCACATAATCATTAAATATTTGCTTATCTTTAGTAATCAAATAATCATAAACTAAAAATACAGTCCTAGGTAATCAAATAATCATGAAATATTTGGCTTAATAATCAAATAATCATTAAAAAAACGGCCAAGTAATCACATAATCAAAAACCCCATGAGGGCCCTCAGAAATTGAATCTTTATCGTCTATCCCTGGACATTAAATTCGTAAATGTTATACTTTAAGAACAATAAAGAAAATTAACTTACAGAGGCTGTTTTCTGGTTAACTTGTGTTCGACAGAAAAAATAACAACTGTTTCCATGGAGATACCAGCCACTAGGACATCTTCCTGAAAATATGAATAAAAATAATAATAAAAAAAAAGAATAAGATTTGCGGATTATTATTTGATAAAAAAAAAAGTAAACCCCCTTAAAAAAAAGATAAAGATAAGAAGAAAGGAAAAAGAAAGTAAGAAAAAAAGAAAGAAATTAATAAAAAAAAAAAGGAAGGAAGAAAGAAAGGAATGAATGAAGGAAGAAAAGAAAAGAAAGAAAAAAAAAGAAAAAAAATTGAAACATAAATCCAATAAAAAGATAATAAACCGAGAAGAGATATATAAAAAAAGGAAAGAATGAATGAACGAACGAAAAAAGAAGAAGAAAGAAAGAAAAAAGAAAGGCAAAAAAGGATGAAGAAAGAAACAAAATTATTTTAAAATATATACTCACGGGGTGGCTTGTAGTAAGTCGCACTACCCAAAACCAGGACAGTGCTTAATAAAGCTATAACTCTCAACAACATTTTAGTGGAACTGATGGAGTGTTGAAACCATTGCAGCTACATGTTTATATACTATAAAGTTTCATGAAAATCTGTTCAAATTAATGTAATAACACTTTATAAGAAGCAGAAGTAATCGCCTAAACTGATGTCAAACAACATTTAATTGTGTAGGTTGTTAAACAGATCAAAGAACGAAAAATTCATAAAAAGTCAACAGGACTAATTAAGTGTAAAGGTTGTGGTATACTTTTGTGTTTTTGTAACAGATTTTTATGGTCATACTTTATTTTTCGATAAAAGGGCGTTTCAACCAGATTTATCCGGAATGCACTCTCCTCAAACTTGTTTCAGCACCATGGAATTTGATGTGTAATATAATTGGTTTTTTTTTAAATTTGCATGACCTACATTGTTCATACGCATGTTCATATGTGACGTAGTATTTTGATGAACCACGCAAAAAAATATATATCTATTGGGACATCAAGATACTATTTCAAACGCTTTCATTCTGTATGTGTGACTTTTGTTTCTCGTATACTCCAACTGTTAAACAGGAGCGAAAAATACCTGAGGGAGACTCACACTCATAGGTCACAAACAAACTGACAAAGCCAGTGTCAAAAATGAATACGACAAACAGAAAAATAATAGTACAAACGTCGCAAGATAGAAACTAAAGACTAAGCAACACGAACCCCTCCAAAAACGGAGGTGATAAAGCAATGCTATTTTTCATGTATCCCCATGCAATTCATTTTGTTTTAATCAAATTTATATGAAACAAAATTATTGATCAGAACTAAGAACTTATCATATGATATACATGACAATATAAAACAATAAATAGTACACGAAAGACAGGGGCAGATCCAGGATTTTTGTAAAGGGACGTAATTTCTGATATTTATCGTCGAGCGATACGAGGTGATTTTCTTGACGATTTTATACTAAAACTTATATATCGTGAACACATAACTCAATGATGTTTGGATTTTTTTTGGCGAACAAAGAAAAAAATTGAAAACAACACATTTAATCATTTCTTGCGTCCAAAGCGCTTTTCTGGATTTTCCTTCATCGGGAACGCTCAAAGCCAAATATTTGAAATCCGAAGATGTATAAGTACCGAAACCGTTGAAGAGTTATATGCCAAAAATGCCTAAAATAAATAGCCAAATTCATCTAAAGCCTACTTTCCCTGAGGGAGTTGAAACCTGAGTTTCATAGTTTATAAATTTATAAACGGACAATTTTAGTGAAGTTTGTTAAATCATTTCAGTACCGAAATACTGACTACTGAGTTGAAGATACCCTCGGGGACTGATAGTCCACCAGCATGCAGAGGTATGACCCAGTGATGTGAAAAATTGAAAACAACACGTTAAATAATTTCTTAATTCCACGGCGCTTTTCTGGATTTATTTTCAGCAGGAACGCTCAAAGCCAAACATTTGAAATCCGAAGATGTATAAGTACCGAAATCGTTGAAGAACTATATGTCAAAAATATCTAAATTAAATAGCTAAATTCATTTTAAGCCAACTTAGCCTGAGACAGTTGAAAGCGTTCTAACATTAAGTACGCCCCTCTCCTGCCCCAGTCCAACCCTTACTTCTAGATCTGCAACAGACAATTATTCGTAACATTTTAAAAGAGCCAGTGTTCATTTGAAAAGATTTTCGTATCTGAGCGTTCATGATACAGGTAAATCCAGATGAGCGCTTCAGACGAATTCAATTTATAGCCTTGTCAAGATTATTTTTTTATAGCACTAGGTCTTGTGAACTTTATCCCTCGTACGTATCACCGCTCAATACTGACTTGATTTATTACAAACTTTCTAAACAAATAAGAGAAATTATTTTCAAAATTACGCCGGAAGTTGAAACAACCTATGACTTTCGAAAATGAATTATTTTTGCTGTGGGTGCCTTTCGTGCTTTACAAAAAGCATTATCAATCATTGCATATTTATAATTTGTACACATGTTAAAATATTCGAGTTCATAATTTAACCTATTTTACATTCAAGTTCAGCTGTTAAATTTCAATATCGATTCTGCGAGTACAAATGAAGTAAATAACATTGGTGACTGACTGCTTAGTCGCTTGTATATGTCATGTGACTGGCTGCTTAGTTGCTTGTTTATGTCATGTGACCGGCTGCTTAATCGCTGGTATATGTCATGGGACTGATTGCTTAGTCGCGTGTATATGGCATGTGACTGGCTGCTTGGTTGCTTGTATAGGTCATGTGACTGGCTGCTTGTTTGCTTATATATGTCATGTAACTGGCTGCTTGTTTGTTTGTATATGGCATGTGACTGGCTGCTTGGTTGTTTGTATAGATCATGTGACTGGCTGCTTAGTCGCTTATATATGTCATGTGACTGGCTGCTTGTTCGCTTGTATATGTCATGTGACTGGTTGCTTAGTCGATGGTATATGTCATGTAACTTGCTGTTGGTTTGCATGTGTATGTCATGTGAATTAACTCATCATAGATAACAGGACCAAATGTAGTACAAACGCCAGACGCGCGTTTCGTCTACAAAAGACTCATCAGTGACGCTCGAATCCAAAAAAGTTAAAAAGGTCAAATAAAGTACGAAGTTGAAGAGCATTGAAAACTAAAATTCTTAAAGTTTTGCCAATTAGGTAATCTATGTCTGAGGTAGAAAATCGTGACTGGCTGCTTAGTCACTTTTATCGAACCACAGATGAATTATCACGTTGTGATTGGTTTAACGCCGTCACGTAGTGACCGGCCCCAATGATACCGTATGGGCTTAGTAAGTTTCATTTGGGGTTCATGACGCGTTAATGGCGACGTCATCTATTAATGTTGTGTTTCATAGTTTATTTTTCAACAAAACGCCGCAGAAAAAGTCCAGCGTCCGATAAACTCGTTATACGGTTAACTACTGACCCCTTCATATCCATAATGGGTGAATAAAATTCATAAGGTTCGGCCCCTATGGATTTTACTAACCCTCTATGGATCCGTAGGGGTCAGTTGCGAACCATATAACTTATAGTATATGTCATGTGAGGATGGCTGCTTGGTTGCTTTAACATATATCATGTGACTGACTGCTTAGTGTGAGATATATGTAATTTGATTGGCTGCTTAGTCGCTTGTTTATGTCATGTGACTAGCTGCTTAGTCGCTTGTATGTGTCATGTGACGATCTTCTTGTTTGCTTGTACATGTCGTGTGACTGGCTGCTTGTTTGCTTGTATCTATCATGTGACTTCGATGGAGAGTAGTCAAATTGGCACTCAAACCACATCTTCTTATATCTACTATATACAAATTCAATCACGAAATAGGTGACTATAGTATGTTTCTCGCTGTATTTGATCCCAAAACAAACATTCATATAATGAATAAAATTGAGAATAGAAATGGGGAATGTGTCAAAGAGACAACAACCCGGCCATAGAAAAAACAACAGTAGAAGGTCACCAACAGATCTTCAATGTAGCGAGAAATACCCGCACCCGGAGGCGTCCTTCAGCTGGCCCCTAAATGGTTTACTATTCAAATTGTGACTTTTAAGGAGAGTTGTCTCATTGGCATTCATGCATGTACCACATCTTTCTATCTATTCAAGACAGATCTACAATATCAATAATATAAATGTATGTTTACACGTTTTCTGACACAATAATGTTAATGCATTTGTATATATTAACATAAGTCAGAAAATGTCAGGCATTTGATTTTACGATATTAAAAACAGATTTACTTGTATTCTGTTAATGATGTGTTTTTATTTTAATCCGATTAGAAAAGTCATGTACTTAATGTTTGTTTAGGTCGATTTCTGTATTTAATAAGGGACGGCATCAAAAGTTCAATGTAAGATAAAAAAAAAACTTAAAACTTAATTCACATAGATTGTTCACTGACCCCGCCCCCCCCCCTCTGAACTTAATTTGGAAAAATTGATTGACCAATCGGGATATATATTCGCATCGGATCTCCTGGAAATTAAATCGATGGATTACGTACATTTCCAAGCTCGTGAAAAATCTAAAATTGACATCAATTCTATATATATGCTTACATCCACTTCATTTGAACTTTGAATAGTTGGGTTTTTTTTTGGCGATCATACCACATCTCCATACTTAATTATTTTTTCGTTCAATGGAAATTTCTTACAAATACAACAATGCTGAATAAAGGGTAAATATCATGAAGATTAGATAATTTTAACACTTTTTTCTTCATTTTGTTGGCCCTTTTTTTTTCTCACTTTTGTCCATTATTCTCTATTCTGTAAACCCCATCCAGTTCCTCTCCAATGAAAGTATTGTAAATTAGGGCCAACATTAAAACTATTGTGAGGTTTTTTAATGCCAAAATTGAAACTAGATATTTTCATTATTTCACAACAATAAACACGCTCATTCATAATTTCAGCCCCTGAACTTTAAACAATCACCAATTATGTAATTAGTAATAGCTGTCTCTTGAGTGACAAATTTGTAGTAAAGCTATCTCCAGACGGACGTATGTGTAGCAAATTTGTCTACAGATATACACATGTGTATCAAAGCTGTCTCCAGAGGTACAAATGTGTAGTACATCCGTCTCTGGAGGAAAATGTGTATCATAGTGATCTTTAGACAAATATGTGTATCAAAGCTGTTTCAATAGGTACAAATATGAAGTAAATGTGTCTCTTAAAGGAAAATGGTAGCACAGCTGTCTACAGACGGACATATGTGTAGAATAGCTATCTTCAAAGTACAAGTAGAATAGCTGTCTCCAGACGGACATATGTTTAGAAAAGCTGTCTCCAGACGGACATGTGTATAAAGTAGCTGTTTCTAGACGGACATATGTATAGAAAAGCTGTCTGCAGACGGACATATGTGTAGAATAGCTGTCTTCAGACGGACATATGTGATAAAAAAGCTGTCTCCAGATATACATATGTGTAGAATAGCCGTCTCAAGAAGGACATATGTATAGAAAAGCTGTCTCCAGACGGACATATGTGTAAAAAAGCTGTCTCCAGACGGATATATGTATAGAATAGCGGTCTCCAGATATACATAGAAGGATATAAGTATGGAAAAACTGTCTCCAAAGGACATATGTATAGAAAAGCTATCTCCAGACGGACATATGTGTAGAATAGCTGTCTCCAGACGGACATATGTATAGAATAGCTGTTTCCAGACGGACACATGTATATAATAGCTGTTTCCAGACGGATATATGTATAGAATAGCTGTTTCCAGACGAACATATAGAATAGCTGTCTACAGACGGATATATGTGTAGAATAGCTGTCTCCAGACGGACATATGTGTAGAATAGCTGTCAGTCCAGACGGACATATGTATAAAATAACGGTCTCAAGACGGACATATGTATAGAATAGCGCTCTCCAGACGGACATGTGTATAGAATAGCTGTCTCAAGACGGACATATGTATATAAAAGCTGCCCCCAGTGTGGAATAGCTGTCTCCAAAGGTGCAAATTAGTCTCTTGAGGGGAAATGTATAGCATAGCTGTCTCCAGACGAACATGTATATTAAAGTAGTCTCCAGAGGAACACGTGTGTAGCAAAGTTGTCCCCAGAGGTACAAATTAAATGTGTGGCTTAACTATCTCAAGAGGGCAAAACTTGTAGCATAGCATAGCTCTACTCAGGACATATGAGTAGCACAGTTTTTCTGGGTGGGTCTTTTCACCACCGCACACCACCGACCACCGCCGAACACCCCAAAAACCAACAACCACTAAGAAAAACTGTGATATTATACAATAAAACGATAAAATAAATTAAATTACATATATTTTAATCAATTTTTAGATTTTTATGGGCATCATTTTATGCTAAAATCGATAATCAATATATAAGGAAAAACATCTCCGGATTTATCACTTTCCGGCTTACAATTACATTTATGTGCGTTATAAAATTCACGTATTTTCATAATTAGACTTGTAAACAATTCAAGTATCCTCGTTCTCTTTTCATGGGTTATATTTTGATATTTGTCTCTTTTCTTATTATTGGTACAACTATTTAAAAAAAAAATGGAAACAAAATATATTAGAGGTGTCCATGAGGGTCTGCGGAGTTAAAAAAAGTGGGGTGCTATAGACTCTTCTTTTCTGTTATCTCATCTGTAGATATTTGGACTCTTAGCCTTCTAATTTGATGAATTGATAACTTAAATATTACATTTAAGTACCATTTATAACGATAAAAGTCGAAATAAAAAACTTTTGGGGTGTTCGGTGGTGAAAAGACCTACCGCAGTTTTTCTTAGCCAACAAATATGAAGCACAGTTGACTCAAAGGGGGATGTGTAGTTCAGCTGTTTCTAAAATTAGGCTAAAGATAAAATTATTGTAATATTGAGGTACTTTTATTTTACAGTACTTGATTTGTACTAAATATTTTGGTACAGAAATAATACAATATTCCATGTTTGAAAATCATATTTTTAATGAGACAATGACAGCTACCCATCAAGGTTCAAATGAGGTTCTCATTGGCAATCATATCACAACTATTTATATAGAACAAATAAAAATCCTTATTATTATAAACCGAACTAGATACCATTGAGATGGGAGCCATCTCTGTGGTCTCCACTGTCAATAACGTGGGGTAAATAAGTTGTATGGATAATCTGATATGAAGCATTATTTGAAGTTATTACATAGTCTCATGTGTGATTTTATTCAAATTTGTTATAGCGATGGACAGAACAACAGACAGACAGACCTTTGACCTAGGAAGTTGTACATACATCCTGACATATCCTCTGGTGTTGGTTAAAATGGATGTCAAGTATAAAATTTGAAATCATAACAGTTCTCAAGATATAGAGCGGACACGATCTTCACCACAGGACACAGGGTTGTCAACTGAAACCAAAGTTGTTTTACCTTGACCTTTGACCTAGGAAGTTGTACATACATCATGACACGCCTTCTGGTGGTGGTTAATAAACATGTAAAATATAAAGAATGAAATTATAACGGTTCTCTAGATATGGAGCGAATACAAGTTAAAGTGTTACAGACGGGCGGACAGACGGGTGGACAGACGGATGGACAGACGGATGGACGGACTGATCACTATAGGGCGACCCGCCTCAGCTGGGCCCTTATTATATATTCACTTGCACTACCATTTTCTATGTTCAGTGGACCATAAATTGGAATTTAAACTCTAATTTGTCATTAAAATTAGAATGATCATATGATAGGGAACATGTGTATCAAGTTTCAAGTTGATATGACTTGAACTTCATCAAACACTACCTTGAAAAAAACCTTTAACTTTATGCTGGACAAATGGAAGAACAAGCAGACAGAGGAATGCAGGGATGCAGAGACAGAAATACACAATGCCCCTAAGTATGGCATAATAATTTCTTTATTTAAATTGCAGTCAAAGACAAATATCTGAATCAAACTAATTTCAATGAACATACATGGTATTTTTACAAATTTATTTAATAAATACAAATTTGACATACTTTTTCACAGTAAAAATAAGTTTGAACTATTGAATACAAATATAAGGAAATTTGAAATATCATATATATATATTATACTTACTAACACCTGTACATGAAATATCACAGATTTTCATTATTTTTTTACTGTTTTAAATAGAAAGTGTTTATATTCCAAGCAGGTACACATAAAGAGATTCAGGATTTTGAAATAAAGGGTTGGGGGTGGGAGTTGCCCCTTGGTAAGTTGGACTTCCAAGAATCTATGCATTAAACATAAATGAAGCTCGATAATTGGGGCCTGGGAACCCTACCCATCCTAAATCTGCTTCTGCCAAACACTCACATTGTTATATGAAAATCATTCACACAGTTTTATATCTACAATGGAAATATAAGACTTATACTGAATTGTATGGTTATAAGAAAAAGAATATGACTAGTTGAAAAAAATGTTCAATAAATAAGTACATAAATGTTTTATATGGTAGAAAAAGCAAATTACACATGATACTCAATATAATCACTTGAAGTTTAAACCATTGTACAAATGTTGTATCTTTTCTCTTTTAGAGCTGTGATATGATAATAACTAAAATTCAGACAAACATATTTAAAACAAGATATGTATAAGATCCATATTTTATGACTTTGATTTACAAACACATGATGGACCAGCATATAACTATTCTGCCAAATTGTCAATGCAACCAGAGTATTAACCAGAAGATAAACAATAGATATAGGAAGATGTGGTGTGAGTGCCAATGAGACAACTCTCCATCCAAATAACAATTTAAAAATTAAACCATTATAGGTTAAAGTACGGCCTTCAACACGGAGCCTTGGCTCACACCGAACAACAAGCTATAAAGGGCCCCAAAATTACTAGTGTAAAACCATTCAAACGGGAAAACCAACGGTCTAATAGCTTGGTTCTGTCTGTCACTTAAAGTAAAAATCTGACACATATTTTTCATGCCTCGCATAATGTAGAATCTGGAATGTTTTGAAATTCTTGGTAATAAGGTCACTTCTTTCATCTTTTGCGTCTCTGTAATAAAAAATAAAAAAATGTTGTGGTTAAAAAGATTAAATAATTTCCTTAAAAAAAACTGTCACATAAATCACTTCTTTGTACTTTCATTTGGCAAGATATCTTTAATTAGTAAAATAAAATTGAGAAAGGAAATGGTGAATGTGTCAAAGCGACAACCACCCGACCATAGAGCAGACAACAGCCAAATGCCACCAATGGGTCTTCAATGTAGCGAGAATTCCCTCAACCGTAGTTAAACTTTTTCTCATTTCCTTGATGCTGTATAATTGCTGTCTCAGTGCATTATACCCTATTCCACCTTTTATCGAATTTGTTCGTCGCCACAAACTTTCCCAGATGTATGAAAAAATGTACATGTTCAAGGATGATTGATTTCATGATTTCTGCATACAAGCTAATAGAATTCTTTTTCATCATTTAACATTTCGTTGATGGTTCACCAACACTTATATACAATATCAAGACAGATTTGTATCCCACAAATAATAATAAATCCAAAGTACACATTTCTGTAAAATGAGGAAAAGGAACAATCACCAAAATTAGGGAGACTATTAACCCTTAGACTGCTACGCGCGACTATTGTCGTTCCGATAAGACAGTCCGCTACTGCTACTCGCGACTATAGTCGTTTTCCGTAACTCGTTTGTTTACACAGTTACCATGGAATGGGCGGAGTCAATATTCATGAGATTGCGGCAGTTTCGACTTGTATGGATTCTGATTGGTTAAAATCTGTGTTCTTTCGAATGTCTCTTTACTTTTAATGAGGTATAAGCGATAAACCGAAAGTGAAAATTTTTGATGAAAAAAGTGACAAAATGGCGGACATTATTTGGAGAAATGGCCAACACGTTCAGAAGTATTCCAATGATAACGATTCAACAGTGGCGGCCGATTAAAAGGATTTGAACGAGAACCGAAGATATAATAGACAGAAATAGAAACATTCTATCAAAACTGCAAACAGGAGACTTTTAAAGCGAGAATTACGGGGATTCCCAGACCTTGTTCAAAATGGATGACATGAAACCGGATTTGCGATTTTTATCATTTCGCCTTTCAAATGTGAATCAATATTGACTCACATCAATAGACCCGAACTTTAAGTTTGTCAAGATTATATATTGATGAAAGCTTTAACAATGAACTTGTCGTATAAATATATTTGTACATGAAAGTAAAAGTCGGCGCAGTGAAAGTTGGAGGGAAATACCGGAAAATATTTGCATAAAAAAGGCCGTTGGTCTGAGAAGAAACTTTTATTTTTTGATAATCACAATGGAACTTAGTTCTTAAAAGAGATTTTTAACTATATTGGTTCAGTTCTGAAGTCATGGATACTTTTACATTGATGGATTCGTTAATAAAACATGAAAACATAAGTTTACCTTTGTTTACCTCTATTCACACCTGTACAGGTAAAAAATGACCAGAGACTCACACAAAAATAAAATAAATAAAAAATACAGAATCTAACAATACTTTTTTTATATAACTTTTATTGATGAATATTCAATATTTACAAAGATACAGCAATTGTAAGTGAACATGTTTATTTCATCAGTGATTAAAATTTTACTCAGCATTACACAAAAGTACAATAGAAATCAATGCAGCAGTCTAAGGGTTAAATTTTTTTTTTTTTGCTTTTCATTTTCACGGTTACATATACGGTTACCTGTATATAGTTGTTAATGTTTGTGTCATTTTAGTCTTTTGTGGATAGTTGTCTCATTGGCAATAATACCACATCTTCTTTTTTATATTAACCACTACGAACCTTAATAAACTGTGGTATAAGCTCACATGAATCTTAGCATCTTTCATTAATATTAACTCTGATTCACAAATACTTACTCTACAATATTTTCCTGTATAATATTTACGACATGTGCAATAGTTTGTTGAGGTACACAGACTGCCATATCCACACGGAGGGTAACATGAGGCTAAAAATAGATACAAATATAACAGACTTTAAAAAAGCGTTATGTGGGAGTGAAAGTTTGAGTGAAAGAGGCAATTGTTAAATTGAGAAATTATTGATTTAAATAGAAGAGTTCAATATTCCCACAAAAGTAAATGTTGAATCCCAAATTCCCAAAAATTAAACACTATTTCCCTGATCCAAAAATAAAAATTCCTAGATTCCCAAGTCCAAATTAGTGTAAATTTGGAAATTCCCTGCAAAAATAAAGACCAATTCAGACATCCCGTAAAAAGATTCTTCTGTCCCTCTCTTTTATACTTTTTTTGGAATTGAGGGTAAAAGAATACAGCAGCATTTAATGAGTTTTGATTAATTAATGTACTGTCAATACTAATTTTATGCATTGTAAATTGCCTTTTCAGAAACTATATAGATAAAGAACTATGGGTAATCTCATAACGTTACATCATTGGTTGAAATTCCATTGTTTAGCACATTTTTAACCAATCACAATGTTTTGGTGTACGCTTTTGAAAATATAACCCAGGATGCATTAGATTCTGAAACAGAGAATTGCTTAAGTGGTATATCCATAAAAGCTGAATAGCTCACAATTTATATCCGTTTTCATTAAAAATTCCCCATATCCAATCAAATAAGTAGATTTGCCAAACTGACTGAATAAAGTAACATTTATTTTTAGTGCAATATAGTCTGACAGTTATTTTTTTGCAATTAAAACCTGTGTGCTGCCCACTGTTGGTGATTTAGGTTATATATATGTATATAACTCTGGTTCTTAAATTTTAACATTTACCAATATTTGGAGGTAATTTCATTTTTATCATCATAATATATGTAATCTTTTTAAGAAATAGTTGGGGTTATAAATAACACAGGTTATGATTATTTGTTGAAATTCAAAACAATCTGAATATGTTATGTTTTTAGAATATATTAAATTCTTTGCTCATTGTTGAAGGCTGTACAGTGACCTATAGCTGTTAATTTCTATGTCATTTTGGTCTCTTGTGGACAGTTGTTTCATTGGCAATCATACCACATCTACTTTTTTTATATAAAATTATGTAGAATGTTTTACCAGCTGCTATCTACTTACGAAATTGACAAAATGGTCCCCAGTACTCCGGTGGACAGCGACATCTATTAGGTAAATAACAATAACCACCATTTTGACAACCAAGATGACATGTAGCTAAAATGAAATTTGAATCTTCAGGTACTTCAAAATAAGTTCTCCGTAAAGTTTAGTTATCGTTGAATGCTTTAGGTCACTTTTTCTTGTTGAAAATATTATATAGAATTCTACTGGTGATTCTGTAAAGTAACAATAAATGTAAAGATAAGTACTGAATAAAAGAGTAGTTTTCAGTGACAATCTTGTTTCACAAGTAACAACTTCAATACTGAACACATTTTCTCTGATATAGACTGTTTCTATGAAATTTAAAAATCACACAATTCTAAAAAACTTACGTCGTCTGCAATATTTGCCTTCCCATCCTGCCCTGCAAACACATGCTCCAGGTCCAACACATCTCCCACCATTCTGACACATATTTTTCAAGCAATATTCTGTAAGATAAATGTACATAATACATGTACATGATTGTACAGTGATCACAAATAAGCAACTTTTAATGGCAAATACAATAAAAATCAAATATTTTATTAATTTAATCAGGATCCCACAGAGGGAATTTACAATTAACAATAGTGATAGTATAAGCAACAAACATGAGACATTGAACAGTATGTAACGTGACAGATAATATAATAGACATATGAACATAGCATTAAAAACAAATTTACATTAAAAGTACTCTTGACTATTTTTTTCTCCCTTCCGTCCTAATTACCATTATCATTTCTATATCAAGCAGTGCACAAATAAAAAATAAATAAAAATATTGATAATAAAGTTAGAACAAACTTCAATTATCATCTAAATAGATGGAAAATTTTATCATCTGCAGTAGACACTAAGGGACAGTATTCTGTAGCAGGAAAATGTGGAGTGATAAATTTCTGAAAGCACATGACACTGTATATCTGACTTACATAAACCCTGAAATCAAATTTCAGAAATCCTTGAAATGAAGTTCCTTAGAAAAATGTGACGAAAAAAATTTATGGGACAGAAGGACACACAAACCAACTCACAAACAGATGGATGAATGGACTTACAGATAAACAGACAGAGGAAAAACAGTATACCTCCAGCTTTTATAAGTCGTGTTATAATAAGTTTACCTTGCTATGATTACACATACCAAATATCCTTACAACAGCAGTCACCATGGTTACAATACTTACTTAACTGACATTGTAATCCTGCAAACCCTGGGCGACACTGACACTGGTTCCCTGCTGTACAGTAACCACCATTTTCACAAGAAGGATAACAGAATGCTGAAATAAATTTAATTGTAAGTGTCAGTGCTTTTTAAGGACATTGGAAAAAATATTAAAAAAAAAAACACACACAAAAATACCAGACAGAAACAATTTCTACAAATAAGTTGGTTTCTGTTAATTTTTCTGCACTTCTGTTTTTAAATCCTGAATAATTCTGCACTTATTTTCAGCTGCTCTTCCAAAGTTACATTAAAGGGGGTCTCATTGGGGAGTTCTGATCCCAGGTACCGCTTACTGTTTTGTCAGATTCCTGTATCCCGCTTACACTATGTACGTAAGCAATTCTCATTTTTATGTAATTGTCCATGTCCTGCTAGACTACATTTCCTATTTTCACGGATCAATAATTTGACTTTCACGTGTCACCCTTCAATCAATCATTTGGAATTTGCACACCTGTTCTTTTGTATTTCATCTTTTAAACAAGAATGTGTCCATTGAACATGGATGCCGTATTCACACTATCATTTTCTGTTTTCAGTAGACTGTGAAATAAGGGTCAGCTCTAATTTGGCATTAAAATTAGAAATTATTTTATCGACTCTTATTAAACGAAAAATGTTAACATTTGCAGAGATTTTTCAACTCAAAATAAACATGTTAATGGGAAAAACAAACCATTTTCACACTGACGGCCATGGTATCCCATGGGACAGTAACAAACCCCTGGACGGACACACACACCTCCATTAATACAATCTGGTTCACACACAGCTTGTTCACAAAAGACTCCTTTGAACTGTTCCGTACACCGACATCGGTTAAATCCAACACAAGTTCCACCATTCAGACACGTGATAGAACAAGATTCTGGGAAAAATATAAATACAACAGACAGTTTTTTATGAGAATGACAATTTTAGGCTGATTTCTTACTAAATTACTAGTGCAGTTTTTTTTGTACTTCATTTAACTTTTAAATTTTCTGTTTTTATTGAGTTTTACATATTCCAACAAAATCCTTGAAACTAGTATCCAAATATAATAAGGAATCAACATTTTATCTAGCTTTATCTTGAATTGATATCTCTATATCATATCTATGACCACAATTTATAACATAAATTACATGACCCCTGAACTCACCTATTTCACATCTATGACCTCTGTAGCCAGATAAACAGGCACACAAGTTTTTACCAAGACAGGATCCACCATTAGCACATCCAAGCGGACATAACTCTGTTAAAACAAAAAATCAAATCAAAATTTAATGATAGACAAAACAAAACACCTTTTTCTTTGAATGAAAACAACTTCTTTAAGATGGTAAAAAAACCTTTGTAAAATCAGACTAAGATATAATTAAGACATAATATAATCAAGACATGACTGCTAATTACAACCATGATTAAATTAGAAATTTAACCAAATAAGCTTAAAGCACATTGCAATAAAAATATATTCAGATTTTCACAAAAACAAAATATATGTACATACCATTAAAAAATTTAAAACTAGTACTAATTACATATGAAAGGATTTTGCTTTTCAATTTTACTTTTTAAAGCTTCTCTAAAAATACTTTGAAATGTTCTTCATAAAGATATAATAAAAATTAACTGACTGCAGAATTTTAAATTGGTACATTTTGCTCAGATCCAATGATAATTCAGGATATATAAAGCTGAAATATTCTTTGTGACCAGCGATCTGGGTCATAAAACTTTACTTGTATATATTTGTACTGAAAACAAACAAATTTAGCACTGTAAATTCAGAAATTATTGCATGCATTTATTCTTGCGACTTTATCATTTTACACTTAAATGCGATTTTAATTTTTATCATTTAGATAAAAATCTCTGGTTTTATTTAAATAAAATATTTCAAAATGTGAGTTCAAATTATTGCATTTACAATTTGCGTTTGTATTTTCTGCAATAATAAAAACCTCGCAATAATTTCTGAATTTACAGTTCTTTGATCCTTGGAAATATGAGCCTGAGTATGAAAATCATACCACAAATGTTTATGATGGCAAGCTTAAGGAAGTTCACTTGTCAGATTTTAGGATTTTTGTCAGATTTTCAGAATCCGCTGGTTAAATGTCTTTAAAAAAATCGCCCATTGACCCCCTTTTTTCTTTTTATAAATCTTTACATTTATAATGATAAGCCATCTGAAAAAGTCTTTTGAGGACTTGAACTTGTCCATGATAAAGCTATGAAAAGTCTAGAGAGAATATTTTCCTGCCAAAATTTCAACCGCTTATATCTCGAAAACAAGCACATTGACCTACATGTTTTGTTTGCTCTTTTGATTTCTTTATTAATCCCCTGTCAATATAAACTAGTGTTTTGAAAAGCTAATTATTTTGAAACTGAAAAGTGAACTCCCTTAAGTACATTATGTTATTATTTACTGTTAAATCTTTAACTTGCCTGTTTCACAATACTGGCCTGTGTATCCAGGGGGACAAAAACACTTGTCTGGTTGGTAACAGAAGCCCCTATTCTGACACTGGATTCTACATATTGCTAGAAACAAAACAAAAAAAGAGATGTTATAGTTTCAATTAGTTTAAACATATTTTATTTGCGTAAATGTGCAAAAGGGATGAGACACAAGTTGATCAAACTTATATAGTCTTCTCCCAAAGTTATTGTTTCAATCAACAATTGTTAAATTTAAAAACCATTCATACTTGTAAATACTATGGATTTATCTATTTCATGTATTGAAGAAAATTATATTTTCCTAGAGATTTGATTTCATAATTTTGCTAGTAATTGCAATAAAGCATTATGGAAATTTTGTACCTCTTTAAGGTGGTACCTAACACTAGAGGGAGATAACTGTATAATTAATGATAAAATTAGTGTTTGTCAAACTGCTACATGACCAGTGTAATTTTTCTGATAAAAGGCTTGGTTCAAATTTTTTGATTTTTTTATATTTTTGTTAAAGGGTCAAAGTAAATACTTTGTCAACATTTTATGAAAATTAAACAAGCCAAATTAATTTTAGTGAAAGTTTTGGGTACCACCTCAAATATTTTAATTTCTGGTTCACCTTCACCCATAAAATTCAATAAAATGGGTATCCCTGGTAAAATATTGAAATAAAGAAATACATGCATTACATTAGAACTAAGTCAAACATTTTAACAGCAATTTGCTCAAAAAATTTAACACCAATATTTTAATATGAAATACCTTGACTACATCCTGGTCCTTGGTAACCATGACGACATTCACAAACACCTGGCTGAGTGCAAATCTTCCCCTCTTTACATGGAGGGAAACAGAATGCTGAAAATTTCAATACAAAGCATCAGTTAAATAGTTGTATAAATAGACTTACTGTAGAAGATTTAAAAATGAAATATTATAATCTTGTAATTTAGTTTTACTCATATTTTTTTCTTTCATAGCTATAGCTGAGCAAATCCCTGCAATTATGTATGTAATACAAACAATCCTTTACCAGTTTGGTAATGTTGAAAGAAGAATGTATATAAAGAGGGGGATATGACCTACTCCAGGATCGGGTGTTTTTAAGCCCAGGATTTCAAGATTAACCCTTTCCGGATCCGGGAATTATTTTTTTTTAAATTTTGGGATGTCAGGATTTGAAATTATTTAAATTCGGAACCTCTGGACTTCTTGTTTTTAAGCCTGGGATTTCGGAATTAGGACCCCTCCGACCCCCCATATGGCCCTCTCCCCCCCTCTTTAAAGGTGCTTTGAATTTACACAATAAAAGGATAACATCCTTATGCAATAATAACTGTCAGATATGAGTAACAATACGTTTGAAATAGTTCTCTTATTTTTGCACTGGTGTTTTTAATGTCTTGCTATTTAATGCAAAACAGTATATTCAGAATCAGAAACATATTTTATCAAAAGATAGTGAACAAACAAAATTGATACCTTGGTTTATTTTTAGTTCTGCTAAAACTACATGAAAATTGCCATTTTCAAGCAAAATTGTCAATTTTTACTTGTTTATTTTATCACAAGCCAATTGACTTATTGTTCGTATCTCTGTAATTTTTATAACCACGACTTTCAGACATGAGCATAATTTATCAAAATGTCACAATCATGTCTAAGGAAAAGTTATTGGTGGACCTCACACGAAATGAAGTTTTTGTCTAAGTGTTGGGGAAAATAACCAGCAACAGATTATCTGGTTTTCGGCAAAAGGTTCACATTGTGGCTCCCTGCTGAATTTTTAATTTGTCAATGAGAAAAACCGAAAAATCCAAAAATGCAGGTCATTCAAACTCACCTTGACACATAGTACCATTGCCTATGTAACCATAGGGACAGTTACCACAGTGATATCCAGGATAATCCAAACTCTCCTCACAACTTACAAGGTCTGAGCACATTGTTTCTTGACAAGCTTTCTCATCTATTAAAATAACGTATCAAATTCAATTATCATAAAAAAAATCATACCTGGTGAGATGCCATATTTTTGTGGAATGAGAAAAACTTTGTAGATATTTGATTTATTGGTTTTAAAAATGTCTGTCATTTCTATAGTATAAAAGGGGAATAACTCTAAAACTTACCATTTCTATAACACTTTTCACCATTACCATAATAATATTTTGGACAAGCACCACAGACAAAGCCTTGATAAGGACTGTTCAGGTCTTTACACATTACACCAGGGAAACATGGTTGTGAGGCACAAGTCTTTCTACCTGAAAAATACAAAGCATTGGAGTTTCAGATACTATTGCAATGTTTTAATGGATGTGAAAGTATTAGGTTTGCAATAATTAAACTGGCATATTTTATAATTTCAATGTGATTTTCCTTCCAAAAATTTCTTCAACTTTTACCTGAGTGTTCTTACAGTGATATGCAATAATAAATGCTCACATTAATTTCATAATTAACTTAAGGTGGTACCTAACACTACAGGGAGATAACTCTGTAAAGTCAGCTATACGTTTTAATTTCGTTGTGTTGTAAAAGGAATAGTAAGCTTCTCAATGATCAAAATTGGTGTTTGTTAAACTACTATATAACCAGTGTAATTTTTCTGACAAAATGGTCGGTTTAAAATTTTTGAAATTTTTATATTTTTGTTACAGGGTCAAAGTTAATACATTGTCAAAATTTTATGAAAATTAAACAAGCCAAATTAATTTTAGTGAAAGTCACTGTGCTTAAACGGCCGTGGGTAACTTAAGTTACCCACAGCCCAAGATGGAGCCGCCGGGCTTCGGTTAGGAAGTTCGCTCATATATAATTACAATACCATGCATACAAAAGAATTGTTCAGTAATTAAAAAGTTATATAAATCTTTTAGGGAAACTTTGCAATGTAAAACGTGGTTTGTTACTACAAAATAAACGATTACAGCACGATTTTCCAAAACACTTATGATGTCCGTAACTTCAAAACAACTAGTCCGTAACTTTTTTTCTTGTACCAATAGGGATGTCCGTAACTTTAGCATGATGTCGGTAACTTTCAAAGAATCTTTATTCGTAGATGTATTTATAAAAAAAAGAAATGATTAATAATAAAAATATCGAACTCCTAGGAATATTCAAACGTGAAGTCCTTTATAGAATGGCAAAGCCAAAAGCTCAAGTTAACACACCAAACGAATGGAAAACAACGCTCATATTCCTGCCTTGGTACAGGCATTAAAAAGTAAAATTACAAAAAAACTGAACTCTGAAGAAAATTCAAAAAGGAAAGTCCCTTATAAAATGGAAAAATCCAAAGCTCAACCGAATGGATAACAACTGCCATTTTCCTGACTTGGTACAGGCATTTTCTTATGTAGAAAATTGTACGGCAAAATTAATGCATCTTACATTCTACTGGCTTTATAGATTGTTAACTGCTTAAGTTTTAGATGATAAATCATGACATGCAGGTTATAAATCTCACCATTTCCAACTGTAGAAATTACATTAATAGTGAACATATGAAAATTACCTTAGGAGAACAAGTTCGGAGGTCAATCCTTAGTAGAAATACATAGATGAATCAGTCCAAACCTCTCAAGAAGATGTGTATGATTTGATACCCGATCTTTTTAAATCCCTGAGGTCAATGAAACTTTTAGAATATTTTAAATCTACTTTTATTGCTATAATAAACTGAATCCTGTTCAACAATATAGCTTTCCATCTATTCCTAGATATTGGCACTTTTTTTTCTCACAATCAACAACCCATCACACTAGATATAGCGAAGAGACCATACTTTTTTGGCTAACAATTCAGAAATTATTTAAAGGAAAGGATATCAATTTTTCCGAGGCTATACGGACCAAGGACTCATCAGTGAACAATCTATAAAGCTAGAAGAATGTTAGATAAAGTTCGCCGTACCGTAAGATCCTGTTTTATCCCAGGAATATTTTTTTTAAAATTTAACGGAAAATCAGTGACACTCTGGTTTGCTTTTTCTCTTGTTTAGTTTGAAGCATATTGTTATTGTATAAATCTATGTAATAATATAAGGGGTTTGGTAGTGTTTATTGTCCTTTAAGTGTTGAAATTGTTAATTTTTACAATTTTGAAAAAAAGTTACCCACATCCGAAAATAAAGTTACGGACAGTCTGATTATTTTTGACTTATAAGTTACGGACATCTTATGCATTTTGCAAAAGTTGGCCTTGCGCTAAAATGAAGTTAAAATTAACAAATTTGAAGTGATGGTAAGTGATTTCTTTATTCAATAGTCCTATCAATATTTACATAGATCATGAAAAACGTTGCAAAAAGTAGATTTCGAATCAACTATCATCTCAACAAGTTTAGAGTTCGCCATCTTGGGCTGTGGGTAACTTAAGTTACCCACGGCCGTTTAAGCACAGTGAAAGTGTTGGGTACCACCTTAATGCTTATCTAAAATATATCCAAATTCTAAATTCTTTTGCTTGTAATTTTTACTCAGTAAAATTATGGAGATGTCTTTAATATCATTGAACAATAAAAATATCTAATATTTTATAACTTGAAAACAATATTATTTGTGAGGAACTATATATATACACAATCTATTCATTTCATGAATTTTAAAGACACAAAAAATAATTTATGTTATTATCAACTTGAAATATCTTCTCTTTTAATTAAAAAAAGCATTCCTACCTATGGTTAGAGGTATAGGGGGAGGGTTGAGATCTCACAAACACGTTTAACCCCGCCACATTTTTGCGCCTGTCCCAAGTCAGGAGCCTCTGGCCTTTGTAAGTCTTGTATTATTTTAATTTTAGTTTCTTGTGTACAATTTGGAAATTAGTATGGCGTTCATTATCACTGAACTAGTATATATTTGTTTAGGGGCCAGCTGAAGGACACCTCCGGGTGTGGGAATTTCTCGCTACATTGAAGACCTGTTGATGACCTTCTGCTGTTGTTTTTTTAAATTGGTCGGGTTGTTGTCTCTTTGACACATTCCCCATTTCCATTCTCAATTTTACTTTCTAGACTGTACTTTGACCTATAATGGTTTACTTTGATAAATTGTGACTTGGATGGAGAGTTGTCTCAATGGCACTCATACCATAACTTCTTGTATCTAAGCACTTTACTTTTATCAACCACTAAAAGCTGTCTAATATACCCAAACATACTTACAATTTACTCCATCGCCTTGGTAACCATCAAGACAACCACCACATGCATAAGATTCAGAAGTCTCTGTACATTGGACTCCAGGGAAACATGGGTCACTATGGCAACCATTTACTTTGGTCTCACACAATTTCCCTGGAATAAACAATAGTATTATAACTCTGCATAGACATTTCAACTTCACTGAATATTAGATAAGAAGGCAGCAAATTACAAGAGAATTTAATAAAAAAATAATTTTCTGTTCAGTAGATTGTGAAATCAGGGAAAAGACCTTGATTTGGCATTTTCTATGTTCAGTGGACCGTGAAAATGGGGTAAAATTTCTAATATGGCATTTAAATTAGAATGATCATATCATAGGGAACATGAATACTAAGTTTCAAGTTGAAAACTACCTTGACAAAAAACCTTTAACCTGAAGAGGAAAAACTGACAGACAAACAAACAGATTAAAAAGGGGACAAAAGCACAGCCCAAAAATCACAATGTTAATAGGAAGGCATACAAATAATAATGATTTTTTTTGTAGTGACTTTACCTGTGAAAGACGATGAACAACTACAGTTATAATCTGTTCTATTATTAGTCACAACTTGATTCTCACAAAGTCCACCATTTTGACAGGTACACTGTTTTACAAGTACCTATAATAAAATCATTTATACAACTGTCAAATTCCCTTACCGGTAATACAATATTTCTGTATGTTGTTTAGCAGTTTAATTCCATTTTTGAGGACATCATACAGAATAATAATTATATAGTAAGGTTCTATTCTGTGATTTATTTTAATCCATAAAATATTAGATTGAAAATATTTTTCATTCATTATTATTCTTAGGATAATATTTTTTTCTTGGGTTTTGAGGCTAATGGAAAACCACAAAGTAAAATTTTTGTGTATGCTTGTATGCAAACTATGGCAATTCCACAGAATGAAATATCCATGAATTTTTTTTTTTCTGAATCACTTTCATTAAAGGTTTAAGGGGTGTTTTAACCAAGCCATTTTTAAAAGGGGGTAACCAGGAATAAAGAGGGGGTTCTAACTGCATGTCCCCATTCAAATGCATTGATCCTCCAAAGAAAGGGGGTTTCACCCCTCCCACCCTGGATATGCCACTGGAATTTCGATAAGAATCTTATGAAAACTTACTGTTAAAACAAAAGTACTAGATGCCCCACAACTGTCGGTAACATTTATCACAAAATTATATCGTCCATCCCTCTTGGTTGGCTCAGATAACTGGACATGCCATGTGAATTCTCCTGATGTACTGACCATAGCGCCCTCTCCATTACTACCATAGTAGATATCCATGTTCTCTGGATCTCTGGCTGTGATATTAGTCTTTACTGTGTCTCCATTAATGACTGAAATAGTGGACTGGTCCTGCTCCAATAATGGAGAAAAATTGTCTGAAAATATAATCAACATAAAAGTGACCAATAGAAGTGCTGTTCCTTTGTTTTTTATGTGTTTTATGGCCCCACAACTAATATTCTTTCACTCTTGTCTGTCATTCCATCATTCCACAACAAACCATTATACAGACCTTTTTTTCTAAACGTCTTCAGATATTGGGGTGATTTTTGGTATGTGAGTTAACAATGATGAATAACAGATCAAATTTAAGTTCGTTCTGCGTATATTGATTTTGTGTCATGAATGGATACCCCCCATCCTTTTTTTTTGTATCATAACTTGTAAAAACATCCAAAGAATTATCTTTATGCATAATCAAGGTGAATTTCAATTGTAGAATTTGAATCCATTGCATTTAATTGATTGCTGAATAGAAAACATTCCTTCAGACAAAATGATATTTTATTCAATACTGAATTAATAGAAAATTTTCCTTCAGATAAAATTCGGCAAAATCAAGTAATGTGCACATGGATTATGTTGTCATTTCTATGCATAAAGTTTTGGAGATGGAGTTAAATTCAAACATTTACAACTTGCTCAGTCTTTAGTTTACAATGTTGTGTTTTGTGTACTGTTTGATTTCTTCTGGTCATTTTCTTTTTTTGCCATGATGTTGTCAGTTTGTGTTTGACGAATGAGTTTAAAAGAGGAGCTAAAGATACCAGAGGAACAGTCAAACTCATAAATCGAACATAAATTGACAACACCATGGATAAAAATGAAAAAGGCAAATAGAACACATGACATAACATAGAAAACTAAAGAATAAACAACATGAACCCCACCAAAAACTAGGGGTGATCTCAGATGCTCCGGAAGGGTAAGCAGATCCTGCTCAACATGTGGCACCCTTCTGTAAATGTCTTTTGCCTCCCATAAAGTATCAACAACTGGATTTGCCAATGGACATTCAGCAACCAAAAATCAATCAATCAACAAATAGATCCAATTTTTGCTTTAAAATTGTTACTCAATAATGTCTAAATGTCTAACTCTACCTGTTCTAGAAGACCATGTGTTTTTACTGTTACTTGTCAGGCACTGTAGACAGATATTCCTTGGACTGGTATCTTTATCTCTGTAACATCTTTTGTCTATGAAACAGGTACCAGTCTACAACAATAAATTTATTTCAATTCTATTTTCATTTAATAGAACAAAATGAAGATAATAATAATGACCAAAAGGAATGAATAAAAATAATGAACACTTACAGCTAATTTCCTAATGCATGTAGATCAAGACTTTGGTTAATTTGCTTGCTTTGCTTGTAAATTATACTACTGTATATGTGTGATAATGTCCAATCAAATTTAAATATAATATACAGGTTTATCTTTGCCTATATATATATTGTTCCAAGATGGAAATTAAATTACAAACCTTGATAACAGGTTTAAGCAAACAAAGCAAGGAAACCAAACAAAGTTTTACTCTACAAGCATTTGGAAAAAAACTTTAAAACAATTGCATTTATTTACTTTCTAGAACATTTGTTATATAAAATTATTTTCCAGCTTTTAATATCCTTGACAGTGTTAACACCTAATGGTACTTTACAAAACTTACATGTCAGATAGGAGTTGTTTCCCTTGAATTAAACTTTTTTGTTACAATGTTCTTTTTTGAGTGTTCATGTCTAATCTGAACAAATGTCAATATATTGTCCTTATCTGTTCAATAATACTTAAGAAATAAGTGACAGAGATATCTGTTGGACAGAAAGACTGATGGACATACAAACTAATGGACAGACAGTGTTAATGCATTGATCTTAATTTGAAGTAAACAAAAAAAAATTTTACGTTATCAAACTGGGAAAGTGTCAACTCTCAGTTTTTTGCCTCAACAATATATCAGTTTCTCCGTTTGATACATAATTTGCTTACTACCATATAGCAGGTAATTTCCGCAGATGTTAAATTCTGCAATTTTCATTGAATACAAAATATTTTGGCAGTTCATATTTTGGTGGATTCAAAACTTTTATCAATACCTTTGCATGTGCATTTTTAAATTGGCAGAATTTATATTGGCAGTTTTGATATATCCAGGAAATTAAGCAAAAATGTACACCCAGCGAAAATAACCCACTATACAGTATCTTATCTATTATTGGGTGCATTTATTATTGCTATTTTGTCATTTAGACTTAAATGCAATTTTAATTTTTACATTTTGAGAAAAATCCTCTTAATTTCATATAAAATATTTCAAAATGGGATATTAAATTATTGCATTTACAACTCAGTCACATTTTTCGCAATAATAAAAACCTCGTATAAATTTCTGAAATTACAGTATATGTGTAGAAAGATTGTACTAGTATTTCTGTGTAACACTACTCACTCTCAGCGTACAGCCTCCATAGATATCACACATCTGACAAAGACTGTCAAGAACAGCAACTATCTGTGTCCTCAAAACCATATTGTCACCTTTTGGTATCTAAAATTAGAAATATCAAACATCAAATAAGCAGCTTTTTATATGTAGTTTTGAACAGGAAAATATAGTTGGGTTATCTCCCTTTTTACTGTTTACAAATTTTAGATTTTTTTGAAATACTAAGGCTTTTCTACCTCAGGCATATATTACCTTAGCTGTATTTGGCAAAAATTTTAGGAATTTTGGTCCTCAATGCTCTTCAACTTGGTACTTTATTTGGCCTTTCTAACTTTTTTGGATTCAAGCGTCACTGATGAGTCTTTTGTAGACGAAACGCGCGTCTGGCGTATACTAAATTTAGTCCTGGTATCTATGATGAGTTTATTTACAATAATTTTAACCATTGAAGCAAAGTGAAGTTTTTCAGTTTTGTTGAGCTATGATGCCAATTTAGATTTGTTTTTGTCATATTTTTATTTATGTGAATAATGCCACTGGTTGACTATCACAATACCAACTAGAACTAGCATTCCTACTATCTGATGTATATATTTCTGAAATCTCAATAAATAATTAGCACTTCTGCTCACTCTAAACAAATCCCATTAATAATCTCTGAATTTATTGGATTCTGATAAAATCTGACATGATGTAAATGACATTGTAAGATACAGCTATGACAACAACACTTTAATTTCTTAAATTAGTTTAATTTTGGATGTAACTACTCTTCTGATTAGCTGCAATTTTTTTGTCTATCAGCTCAGACATAATTTTTTCATGTGACTGCAATGTCATCCATGTTTTTCATGGAATACACCTTAAAAATGGAATAAAGAATTAAAAATGCAATGCACACTTTTATTCAATTACCTGCTTATTCAGTGGAGTGCAACAAATTTTTATGTTATTTCTTCATTGACAGAAACAAGAATGTGTCCAAAGTACACGGATGCCCACTCGCATTATCATTTTTTATGTTCAATGGACTGTGAAATTGGGTTATAAATCTAATTTGGCACTAAATTTAGAAAGATTGTACCATAGGAAACATGTGTACTAAGTTTCAAGTTAATGGTCTTCAACTTCATCAAAAACTACCTTGACCAAAAACTTTAACCTGAAGCGGGACAGATGGACAAACAGATGGACGCTCGAATGAACAGACAGAGACACAGACCAGCAAACATAATGCCCCTCTACTATCTTAGGTGAGGTATAAAATATTACAGACATTCCTGAATTCTTCAAATAATTATATTCTTACCTGAACTTTATACACATTGACAAAGTCATCACCCCTGGTAACCATTGGTAACATACATTCTACCGTTGTACTGTCTACATAGCGAAGTAAAGTTGTGTAAACATCACCAACTGGTTCCCAGCCATATTGTGTGAACTGGAATATTAAATGATCATGTAATAATTCAATCTTATATTGTATCAGCATTTTATTATATAAAACATTTTAAAATGCATACAATTTATGCTAACATAAAAAAATTGCAATCATTCTGCAGTCAACTATCAACTACAGTGAAACCTGTTTAACCCGAATTTCTTTGGGACTTAAGATTGAGTTTGGTTTTGGCCAATGTTCTGTTTAATCAGGTTCACAACGCATACAATTTGATATAACGGTGCTTTAGAAAATGTTTGGTTTATACAGGTTTTCTGTTTACCTGACCAGGATTCGGTTTAGCCAGGTTTCACTGTATCTTTATTTTCATCTTTTTTTTACAAAAATCTGTACAAACCTATATTGAAAAAAAATTTGACAACAGATAATTAAGTCTAAATTTAAAATTGTATTTGATAATAACTCAAAACACTTCAACAAGCTTACAAACACCAATCCTAATCATGTTCAAATGGAACTTTATCACATCCAATTAAAAATACCTGCATGAGAGTCACATTACATTTTGTTACAAATTCACCAGACCGTAACAAATCAACATGAACTGTACTACAATGTGAAGATCGTTTGTCACAGGTAACCATGGAGACAAGAACTTCAGTTGTTGTCATTTTTGTTGTTGATGCAGCTGCTGTTGTTGTTGTAGTGGTTGTTGATTGAGTTGTTGTCATCATTACAGTAGGTGGAGCTGTTGTTGTCTTGGTTACAGTTGTTGGTGCTAAAGTTGTGCTTGTTGTTGTAGTTGTTGGGGTCGTTGTGCTGGAGGTCGTTGGCATGGTAGTAGAACTTGTAGTTGTTGTGACCTCTGTGGTAGAAATTTTCACAACAAAATATTATTTAGTAATGGCGAGTGATAAAATTTAGAATGGAAATAGGGAATGTGTCAAAGAGACAACAACCCAACCATAGAGCAGACAACAGTTAAAGGTCGAAAATGGGTCTTCATTGCAGCAAGAAACTCCCGCACTTGGAGGTTCTAAAGCTGTTGATAGATATAGGAAGATGTGGTGTGAGTGCCAATGAGACAACTCTCCATCCAAATAACAATTTAAAAAGTAAACCATTATAGGTTAAAGTACAGCCTTCAACACGGAGCCTTGGCTCACACCCAGTTTATTTCCATCTTATGAGTTTCAATGTCTATTTTGTTATCCCAATCTTTTTTAATAAGTTAGATAATATAATCAACATAATTATGTTCTATCAAGAAAAATTAAAATATATGTGGAACTGAAGAAAGGACTTCTTAAATCCTTCTTAAATCCTCATCACAGCCAAGACAAAATCTTTGAGTAAATTTGTTGTTATAAAAATTGTAATTGCTGTTACTATTTGCTTACCTAGCTCTGAGACATGTTACTATTAAGGCAGATGCAATTTGAGACAGTAAAAGTTAGTTTTACATGCATATCTTAAAATACAATTCAGATATCATAAACTTTTGAACTACACAATTATTTTATTTTCAATACTTGATGCTCAATTTAAAAGATAAATAAATATTGAAATGGACTATTTACTTTTTTTTTAAATACTTGAAGCTTATTTATCAAAATCTAAAAGACACGGTGTATAGTGAAAGATAATTAAATAATTAAAAATTACCTGCTTTGGTTAGACATTCTATACCCGAGAATCCTTGGTAACACAAACATCCATTTTCTACACAAATGCCATTTCCATAGCAACCTTCAGGACAAAGAATTGCTTGGCGGATGTCCTCAATATTCACATCAGCAAGTTCACCCAAATCAGTTGAATTCGTTTTTTTATTCAATTGAGTTTCACATAAATTTTCTAACAGACGTAAAACCTCAGGCATCCATGTTGAATTTTGATAGGAGGTTGCCAAGGCAACACAGATATTCATCACTGTATCAATATCAATTCTAATTTTATTTAAGCAAGTTTTGGCAATCCCTGAGGTCATAAACATATTTTTACAACTGTCATTTGCAAGCTGCCCATCCTTAACAGGCTGTTTAGTTTCAATTTCTTCATCATCAAAATCTCCTTCAAACATGTAATCTGGTATTTGATTGGTTCCTTGAGTTTTGTTTATCCAATAGAATGTGGTCTCTTTCAGATAAAATAAAAACTGTGGTTTTGCAGCAGATGATTTTGGACAGGAAGTCTCATATGAAGACATCGAACAATCACATTCTGGCATCTGAGGGGTCAAGTTCATCAATAAGAGTTCATAATTCGCAAACAAACTAAGACCTGGAAGTAACCTTCAAGAAAAAGATAAGATCTTCTGTTGTTTCTACTGTAAAAACCATTCATACTATTATCAATTTGTTCTAAAGAAGAACAATTTCATAAATTCTGTCATAATGCATATATTAAACTGCAGCAATGCTTGTAATACAGAAATGCCACAAATACAAATTTTCAATTGTTTTTTTTATCTCAGGTAAGCATTGAGAACCCATGAGCTCCTCAATATAGACCAACATACATTTAATGCAAATACAAAGGTGGTTTGATAGCTATATCTATGAGTTATACAAATATCCAAAATATCTGACATTGTATTGCAGACAGAGCCATTTTTTTCTGCAGTATAGGCTCAATACTATCTATTCTGTAAACCCCTTCTAGATCTTTATACATGTATATAACATATTAGGAATGGCAGATGTACAATGGTGGCAACTCCTTATATGGATCTGACTCTGTAACTTACCTCCAATCAACAAGAGGCTGACTTGTCTGTACATCGTTACTATGGTACCATGTATTATTACCAATCGTACCACACAACCCATCCATCCTGTCCGTAAAATATCCTGACGACTGTACGGTCAAGGTCATACTTTGGTGTCGAAGGTCAATTCGTACCTGAGCTTTATTGTCCAAAACAATCTGAAGAGAAAAAGTTGCTAAAGATACTATTTTGATAAATAAGATTTTCATTTCAAACATTTTACTGTAAACTTTAAGTCCTACAAGTCTATATTTTGCTAAACATCCTGAATGTTTATTTTAGTAACCTTGTTTTTGGTCTTTTGGCTGTTTTATAAGATTTCTAAACATTTTAATTGATTGCTTGATAGATTTTTGGTGTTTTATGCCAATTTAAAAGCATTATTGGCTTTATTGGTGTTGTCAATTACATTGTTGGAGGAAGAATGCGATCCCAGAAGGCCACTGACTGTCAAGATTTTTTAAAATCTGATTCATATACTTACATATATCAATTTCCCATGTCGTCCTTCAAATATCTTCATATTAGCCCTCATGGCAGGGCGATATTGTATAAATATATCCCCTTCCTTATTAGTTGACCTACATCTGTCAATGATCAGTCTGGTCTCCTTGTAATAGATGGCAGCACCACAAACACAAAGTAAATTTTCATCTTGGCAACTGGTCACTCTTATCTGGATCTGTTTTTTGAAACAAGAAAACATATATATATCAAAAAGAAGATGTGGTATGATTGCCAATGAAACAACATTCCACAAGAGACCAAATGACACAGAAATTAAAAACTATAGGTCACTGTACAGCCTTCAACAATGAGCAAAGCCCAAACTGCATACTCAGCTATGTACATTTTGTAACAAGACATTTACTGTAAATTCAGAAATTATTGCGTTCATTTATTATTGTGATTTTGTTATTCTAGACTAAAATGGGATTTTAATATTTGCAATATTGAGAAAATTATCTTGTTTAAATCACATAATAAAAATCAAATTGCAAGTTTTAATTATTGCTATTATAACCATGATGCATTTTTCCCAATAATAAAAACATTGCAATAATTTCTGAATATACAGTATATCATTTTTAAAAAGTTTTATTTCCACATACCTGGATCTGTTAAAGAAGCAAACATATACATGCGCAGATTAACTTGTGTGAAATGCATATGCAGTCATTGGACAAAAGTGAGTTCCCACTCAATAAAATTATAAAAAACATTATCGCACTATCATTTTCTATGTTTAGTGGACCGTAAAATTGGGGTAAAAACTCTAATTTGGCATTTAAATTAGAAAGATCATATCATAGGGAACATGCATATACATGTGTACTAAGTTTCAAGTGAGTTAGCCTTTAACTTCATCAAAAACTACCTCGACCAAAAACTTTAACCTGAAGCAGGACGAACGGATGGACAAACAGACGGACAAACTAACAAACAGACAGACGAACGAACAGACAGACAAACGAACAGACAAACAAACGGACACAAACACCAGAAAGCATAATGCCCCTCTACTATCGTAGGTGGACATAATCAAAGTGCTGGATAGCACCTGTGGAAAGTTTGCAACGGTAGATTGTAATATTTCAAATAGATTGTGTGTAGATTGCATGTTTAACTTTTTTTTCCTACTTAAAAAAGAAAAAACTTTATCAAGAAATAATTTTAACAGGATGCTGCTATGAAGTCTCCCAAACAAAGCTCTCAAAATTAGTCATTCCCACGGTCGCCTGACATTAAACAAAGTCCAATACAAATTGGTCTGGTCTAGTAAAGTGATATTCATGATTTGGGAGTGGGGATCTAGACAGTTTACAAGTTCTCAAACAGGCAGGAGGTAGGATAAGAGTGGCCCTAGGGGACTAGCCTTTTATTTCATCTGATTTGTTTTATTATTCCGTACAAGAATATATGTTATTTCAGTATGGGGATTTCAACAGTTTTCAAGTTTTCAAATAGGGGGTGGATCTTGACTGTTTACAAGTTCTCAAAACAGGATGGTGTGGGGTTACACCGAGGGACTTCCTTAAATTTTCACTTTATTCGTTTTATTGTCCAATACAAGAATATTTATGATTAAGGGTTGGGGATCTCAACCGTTTACAAGTTCTCAAACATGAGGGGTTGGGGATGACTCAGAGGTACTCCCACTATATTTCATTGGTTTTGTTTTGTTGCCCCATAAAAGAATATATATGGTTTAGGGGTGATCATCTCGACGGTATAAGTTTTCAAAAAGAAGTTGGTGAGGTCACCCCTGTGGACTTCTCTCATACAAAAATATACTAGTATATGGTTTGTGGGTGGGGATCTCAGCCATTTTCTAGTTCTCGAACAACAAGGGGGTGGGAGTGACCTCTAGGGACTCGCCATCTTTTGAATTTGATTTGTTTTATTGACCAGTACAATAATATATATGGTTAAGGAGTAGGGATCTTGACCATTTCCAATTTGTCAAACAACAGGGGGTTGGGCTGACCCAAATGGACTCCCCCTTTATTTCATTGAATTTGTTTTGTTGCCCTATATAAAAATATATATGGTTTAGGGGTGGGGATCTCGACCGTTTACAATTTCTCAGACATGAGGGGGTGGGGCTGACCCAAAGGGACACCCACTTTATTTCATTTGATTTGTTTTGTTGCCACATACAAAAATATATATGGTTTAGGGGTGGGGATCTCGACAGTTTCTAAGTTCCCAGACATGAGGGGTTTGGGCTGACCCAAAGGGACACCCACTTTATTTCATTTGATTTGTTTTGTTGCCACATACAAAAATATATATGGTTTATGGGTGGGGATCTCAACCGTTTACAAGTTTCCGAAAAGAAAGGGGTGGGGTGACTGACCCCTCTGGAGTTCCTCTATATTTCATTTGATTTATTTCATTGTCCCATACAATAATATATATGGTATATGGGTGAAGACCTCAACTGTTAATAAGTTCTCAAAAAACCAGAGGGTGAGGGTAACCCCAGGGGACTCGCCTTTTATTTCATTTGAGGCGACGTATTGTAACGTATAAGAACATATAATGTTTAGGAGTGGGGATCTGACTGTTTTTAAGTATTCAAACATGAGGGGTTAGGTGGGGTGACACCATGGACTCAACCTAAATTTAAATAATTTGATTTGTTTTATGGTCCTGTGATCATTACTGAAAACCATGTGTGTCTGTCACTTACTGTTATAATTTATTATTGTTATTGAAAATTTAAAAAATAATCCCTTAGGGTTCTATAGTAAATTCCTCCCTTCCGTTGGCCCCTCAAAATACAACTAAATAGACCCCAAGAAAAAATATAAAGAACTGAGCAAAAACTTTGTTTAGGAGTCTTAAAAGCAATTAGTATAATTACTATTTTTGTTATAGTCCGATTTCTAATGCCGAATATGTAAAAGGCAGAGTTTATTGTAGTCCGAGTTTGTTGTGGGCCGAGATCAGATGAGATACCATGATACTTCCGATACTCTCGGGCTGTTAACTTTTGAATAGAAATTTGTAAAAATCGTAGTAAGCGACGAAAAATGTCCATTCATGAAATATTTTAAACACGCTATTAATTTTCTCTCAGTCAACCGGGGGAAGGTAGGAAACCTTTGAAACCGGGATTGTAGTACTCCCATTTGGAGGCACACATATATGGATCTGACGCATGTCTGAAGAATACCGATAAAATCATAACCTAGGAACTGCTGTCTCCTCTGTATTGATTTTACTTTCCGCGTAGCGCAGATCCGCGAAGTAGTGTTTGTTCGTCTTTCAAATGAAGTTGAATTATTTGATTTATCGATGAAAATTCAGTACATTTTTATTCAACCTGTATGATATTAAAATAGAAGAGCTCAAAATTTCAAAAGCATCTTTCTATTATTAGTTTTCAAACACCAGTACTACATTATCTAGAAGTAGGACACACTTCCTAAAGTCAGTTAGTCTGTCTCTTTTCGGGTTAGGTTGATGCCTTAAGAAAGTTTATTGCTATAGCAAGCTATAGCAAACTATCCAAAAAAATTAAAGTATGATCTGTTTTTGTTCAATTATTAATGAAAGTGAAATAGTGAAATAATAATTGGCTTTTAGCAGCCAGAATGGTTCAATTTGTGTCAAATTAAGCAAAGAAACATTGATAATAAATTATTCACTTGCAAGTGAATATTTTTACCTCATTGAATCTGTATTAATATGAACTTTAATTTAACCCCTTAGCTAGAGATAGATAAAATGTGCATTGTGCATGTTTGATTATTTAAAGGAAAAGAATGTCAACATTGAAAGTGAAACAAGCTAATTGGTGTGGATTTTCCTAATTATGGAAGGCCATGCCCGGACCTATGTCTCTGGTGTAGGGTTTTCTTACTGGCAATCACACCACATCTTTTAATCTTATAAATAAATTAATCCAAATGCTGTATTCTATTTCTTTTTTTATAAAACTACATGTTGAATGTACAGAATTTTAAACATAGCCATTTTTATTCCGATTTGAAGAACAACTATTATGTCTAACATCTAAAATGCCATATCTTTTCAACTGTCAATTTCATAATCAAAGTCTGCATATACATGATATACAACAATAGTTAATTTAATTTAATACTTTGTTTAATGTTTAAATTCATGGCTTACCTAAACCAACAAAATTGGTATTCCTCAAAAAATGATGATTCCACAGTATATGTAAGGTTTAATTGGAAACTAAAAGTTTATTTTTAACATGAAACATGTAACTAACACAATTGAACACTACACAATTTTACCTCAAACTCGTTATTTCTGCTCTTCAGAAGTATGTATGTTCCTCTTCTAGATAATTTAGACATACTGTAAATATAAATAAAGGGCAAAATGATACAATATCATGGATATCCACTTCTATCACATAGGCTATTTTGATTTTAAATCTGTGATATTGAGGAAATTCCTGTTTAATTCATGTAAAAAAATTCAAAATGCTAGTTTAGATTTAAGAAATAATTCTGTAAATATAAAGAAAGATCAAAATAATATAATACAAATTGTAGCCCCTTCTATTACATTTCAAATTTCTACAAACATTCAAATCATGAATATGCATTTAATTTGCACCGGACATTTGAAAACATTCTAATGGTTTACTTTTAGAAATTGTCACTTGGATGGAGAGTTATCTCATTGGCACTTGGATGGAGAGTTATCTCATTGGCACTTGGATGGAGAGTTATCTCATTGGCACTCGGATGGAGATCTAGAGTTATCTCATTGGCACTTGGATGGAGAGTTATCTCATTGGCACTTGGATGGAGAGTAATCTCATTGGCACTTGGATGGAGAGTAATCTCATTGGCACTTGGATGGAGAGTTATCTCATTGGCACTTGGATGGAGAGTTATCTCATTGGCACTTGGATGGAGAGTAATCTCATTGGCACTTGGATGGAGAGTAATCTCATTGGCACTTGGATGGAGAGTAATCTCATTGGCACTTGGATGGAGAGTAATCTCATTGGCACTTGGATGGAGAGTAATCTCATTGGCACTTGGATGGAGAGTAATCTCATTGGCACTTGGATGGAGAGTAATCTCATTGGCACTTGGATGGAGAGTAATCTCATTGGCACTTGGATGGAGAGTAATCTCATTGGCACTTGGATGGAGAGTAATCTCATTGGCACTTGGATGGAGAGTAATCTCATTGGCACTTGGATGGAGAGTTATCTCATTGGCACTTGGATGGAGAGTAATCTCATTGGCACTTGGATGGAGAGTAATCTCATTGGCACTTGGATGGAGAGTAATCTCATTGGCACTTGGATGGAGAGTTATCTCATTGGCACTTGGATGGAGAGTTATCTCATTGGCACTTGGATGGAGAGTAATCTCATTGGCACTTGGATGGAGAGTAATCTCATTGGCACTTGGATGGAGAGTTATCTCATTGGCACTCACACCACATAGTACCAGGTACTCATACTCATCATAGATACCAGGAATAAATGTTTTATTTACGCCAGTCGCACATTTCGTCTTTTCGTTTTTATATTTGTTTACCTCAACTATTGTATCTGTATTTATATTGTATTTTTCTCTGTAAACTCATATTAAGTATTTTAGAGAATAAAGTATCTATCTATCTATCTGTCAACAAAAAACTCATCAGTGACGTTCAAATAAAAAAAAGTTAAAAAGGCCCAATAAAGTACGAAGTTGAATAGCATAAAAATGATGTATAAAAAAATATTTGAGATTATGACCAGTTTATTCATTTTCATTTTTAGCAATGGTGTTGTCAGTTTATTTTTGATTTATGAGTTTTGACTGTCCCTCTGGTATCTTTTGTCCCTCTTTTACTTACTTGTTCTGGAATGACAAAATAAATACACCAGCTGTCATGTAACAGGAAGCTGATGGCAGATCTATCACTTTTATCTACAAATAAAAACAGCAACCGTACAATTATTCAGCAATCCTTCCATTCGTGAAAAAGCATCAAAAAGCGTAAAAGTGATGCCTCCCAAATTCTACCTAGGTCTGAGTTTTGTGGTTATAAGCATTGTGATTAAAATTCATAACATTAAGTTGAGGTAAACTTACGTTAGAGAAGGGAAACAAATTTTGGATGTACATACTGTCCTACAGACAAACAAGGGGCATACAAATTATCCAACTGATAAAAATTGCTTAGGCCACATTTGAAAATATTTTGGTTTGTCCAAACCTGACCTAAGAGAAGAGACAGTGTAGGTAGGTTTAACGCATACTTTTTTTTCCAGCAAGAGTCAGATACGTTAAAGTTTTTATGTCTTTCTGATTAAGGAAAACCCTTTTCTCTACAGGACATAATTGATCTTGAGTATTTTCTGGATAGCTAGGGTTAGGGCGAAAAAATGCATCCTTTTTTATTGCATTGACATTAATTTACCTTTGCTTGTACAGTGTCTTGATTCCACATGACCTGTTCATCCACATACAGATAACCAGAAATATGAATGTCCTTGACATTTAATGTGTAAAGGTTAGGGGTCATTGCAACCTTGACCTGTTGTGTGATGCATCCAATACCTTGACATCTGTCATTAGGTCGGAACTCTAGGAGACAACGGGATAGTAAAACATTGGACAGTGTGTTCCCTGGAATTACAAAAACAATGGTAACAGGAATCACATTTCAAGCAACTTTTTAAAGTACAAAATGCAAAAATAAAACAATATTATATAAATAACATATAGCTGTGAGGGTGATAGAGCAGATTGGTACCCCGAGAAAACATTGTCAACCACGGCGAAGGGGTTCCAATCTGCTCTATCACCATCTCAGCTATGTGTTATTTAATTTATTATACTGAATGTCCTATCATTATTGGCTTTTACAGACTACTTTTATTTTAAAAGTATTTTCTATGACGTCATGTTCATAACAACGTTACGGGCATTAGAAAAAAAAAAAAAGTCAAGCAAGATGTTTTATTTTATTTATTCTAACAGTCGATAATAAAATCTGAGCCAAAACGTAGAACTTAAGCATTCTATTTAATTCCTAGATGTAAATTCAATTCATTGTTCTTTGAATTATCGATTTTTGATTGGTCTAGACGAGAGGGTAACATTAAAAAAAATTGTCACCCGCTCAGCCATGTGATAGAGTAAATTGACACCCTTGTCTTAGCCAATCAAAATGTGGCATTTTAATGTGAAGTATAATAAAATAAGTTGTCTATACTGGTTGTCTTAAACTTGCAGTGAGGTGAGAGTTGGTTTTTTTTGCTCCCTGTTGAGGTCTCAGTCATGACTGTGATATGAAGAACAGCAATAAAACGTTTTTTCTTTGCTTTTTATGGGTTTTGTTGTTGTGTATGTACTGATTTTATGTAATGGATGGATATGCCATCTTATCTTTTGTTTTTCTATTATACTAAAATATTTGTAATTCAAAAAATATAAATTTATGTGCGGGTCATGTATGAGTTTTGAAATATGTTATTTATTCTATTGTGTTTTCACAATAATTGTAATCCTGTTTTGGCAGGCAGTACATAAAGAAGGTTTGCTTAAGATTTAATTATCGAATAAAATTGAGAAAGGAAATGGGGAATGTGTCAAAGGGACAACAACCCAACCATAGAGCAGACAACAACAGAAGTTTGTTGAATGTATGCATATTGAAGAATAATTTTCATAAGAATTTTTTTTTTTTTTAATGTTTTGAAGTTGCATGTAAAGAGTGATAAAATTGAGTATGGAAATGGGGAATGTGTCAAAGAGACAACAACAGACCATAGAAAAAACAACAGCAGAAGGTCACCAACAGGTCTTCAATGTAGCGAGAAATTCCCGCACCAGAAGGCGTCCTTCAACTGGCCCCTAAACAAATATATACTAGTTCAGTGATAATGAACACCATACTAATTCCCAAATTGTACACAAGTAACTAAAATTAAAATAATACAAGACTAACAAAAGCCAGAGGCTCCTAACTTGGGACAGGCGCAAAAATGCGGCGGGGTTAAACATGTTTATGAGATCTCAACCCTCCCCCTATACCTCTAGCTAATGTAGACATATATTAATGTAAATTTTTATGATTATAATGGACAAAAGAAATCCTAACCTCTTGGATATTTGACTGTTAACACCATGTCTAGTTTACACCTCTCTGTTTCACATGTTAATGGTACCGTGGACACAAACGTTAATGTCTCTGGTTGTCCATTCTCTTGTAAAACTATATTCCTCTCCATCACCTGTTAATATATAAAAAAAGTCTTTAAAATCAATTGTCAGATTTACTAAAAAAAAATCTTTGGGGGGCAGATTAGGCCATTTAAAAAAGGGGACAGGGGTTCCTTAACTCAGGAAAAAGGGGGGTTCAACGGTCAACCATAATTTGGTGTTTCTATAAAAAATAATTAGAAAATTTAGGTTAAACATGCATGGTGACTTAAAATATTAAGTATATGTATATACAGAGGAAAAAAAGAGGTAAAAATTTGATAGGTTAAACTTCAGTACTGGTCGTTTTCTTATATGCAATGAAATGTTATGAGAAATTTTGTCTATATTACTCAGAGTGGATAAAACTTAAGTTATTTTTTTTTATCTGAAACAAAGATTACTGTAAATTCAGAAATTATTGATATGTTATTAATATTGCAAAATAAGTGACAAAGTTATATTAGCAATAATTTAAACTTGCATTTTGATTTTTTTTACATGAATTAAACAGGAATTTTTACATTATCACAAATTTAAAATTAAAATCCCATTTTAATCTAAAATGATAAAATCACAATAATAAATGCTTGCAATAATTTCTGAATTTACAGTAATCAAATTCTGCACAATTTTTTGAAAAGTGCAAATTTAATATAAACAAATAGGAGAAAATCAATGATGGTTTTACATCTAAAATCAATACTTTTGTTTTTTATTATATATATTACTAATGTTATTTCAACTGATCGGGCGGAGCTTACGTTTTAATTTGCATAAGGACAGTCTATTTAAAGATGTGTGTGATAAGGATGATTGCCGTTATAATTATTACTGATTTCTAATCACCTATCAGTGTCATCAAAGGAATTTACAAAAGAATAACTGGACACTTCATTGATGAGTTTATTCTAAAATACCCATCTATAGATGGACTGGTGTATTATGAGCGAACCGGTTAAACTCCGCCCAGTCAAGTGAAATAAATTGAGTAATACCATGTCCACTTTTGATTTCTTTATATAAATTCATAAAAACTATAGCTGTATCTGAATAATGTCCAAATTTTAAAATGATTTTTTTTTACATATGATAAACAAAAACACTTCTTTGCTGATCTCACAATGACTTCACTACAGAACAATATATAAATAGCTGAACTATTATGAACTGGATGATCAGATAAAAAGTTATAAATACATTTTGAACCAGGAAGTAAATCTTATCATTGGACTGGTTCATTTATTTTCAATGGGTAATTTACTTTTATTTCAGTTTATTTTTATTCTTAATTACTTTATGTATGTTAAGAAAACAACTATAATTTGTAGGATAGTCTGGATTAAAATGAAAGAATTCTGAATTAAAATGTATTGGAAAAGAAAAATAAAACTCGGAAAAAGAATTTTTTCTGACTTGTTTCACCTTGTATTATAAAACAAATGGTATAGATTATAAGGTACAAAGTCTGAAAGGTATTCATTTGAAAGCAAACAATTCATACCATATAAAATGGCTCAGAACTTTATGGTTTGTCAATTCTGTGAAACTTCAAATGAACCAAAATATAAATGTGTAAATTGTGATTTAATTCTGTGTGAGGGATGTAAAATCAAAATTCACACAAAAATAAAGAAAAATGAAGTTCACCAGGTGCTTGATCTTAAAGAATTCAGTAACTTGGGAGCAAGTGAAACTATTCGTCATTTAGACCTGAAAGATATTCAATGTTCAATTCACAATGACGAACAATGCATTATTTACTGTGAAGATTGTAAGGTGTTGCTTTGTGCGGTTTGTCTACTAGAAACCCATAGAAATCATAATCTGACAAAAATTGATGTAGTGTATCAAAGGAAAGTAAAAGAACTGCAAGAGTTGGATGACAAAATTCACCAGGAATTGCCTTTTTATGTTGATCTTGAGAAAGAACTGAAAAAGATTAAATCTATCGAAAATGACCAGTACAATGAAATAAAACAAAGGATCCTAAAAAAGGAAAGTGAACTAAAAGAAAGCATCACTAATCAAAGAGAGAATCTCATCACAGAGTTAGACAAGCTGTGGAAGCCAAGGGAAGAAGAAATGTCAAGACAGCTGAAGGATACTACGGGAAAATGTGGCACCCTTGCACGAAACAAATCTCAAATTGAAGAGACATTTCAATCCCACAATGCATCAGCTATTTTTACAGCTTCAGGTAAACTAGACAATGATTTGCCTACAAGACCAGTTAAAACAATATCTGAACAAAAAACATTTTTTTCAGAAGCAAAAATTATTGATGATAACGAAGAAGCGTTTGGTTCTATATTAACCATTCCAGAGTTCAAGGTCACTGGAACATTTACGTCTGTGGGGAACATCTGGAAGATTGAAACTTTTGCAGATAATTCAAATATTTTATGTTTTTCAGGAGAATGGACAATCAAGTCATTTAAACTTAAGAATTCAAAATGTGAAACTACAAGTATAGCAGGGGTTGACAAAGCTACCATTATTGACATGACAAAAGCAAAAGACAATACATTATTTTTCACTGTTGTTGCATCATCAGAAATCAAATGCCTATCAACTTTTACACCAGACAGTAAGATAGAAACATTTACCTCTATCTCACCACTTCATGCCAGAGGAATTCATGCAACTAACAACAATATTTTCATTGGATTTAAGGAGGCTGGACCATCTTTTCCACTTCGAGTGGAAAGTAGAAGAGGAATACTTGTATATGACTATAACTGTAGACACATGAGAACATATGAGTATGATACAAACAATCAGAGATTATTTTCATTACCAGAGGCTATCATTACGAATATAAATGAGGACATCTGTGTAATTGATGGTACAAATAATAAACCATGGGAAGGTAGGGTGGTTGTCCTTGGAAAATATGGGAATCTGAAATGGACTTACAAAGGTTATCCTAGCATAAATTCTGCAAATAATTTTAATCCTCAGGACCTTGTAACCACTTCCAAAGGTTTAATATTAGTCTCAGACCATAACAGCAATGCTGTTCACATGTTTTCTATGGAAGGTTGTCTAGTTTCTTGTCTCAATGAAAGTCATGGTATTAAGAGACCATTATGTCTGAATATAAATCAAGATGGCCAGTTACAAATTGGGTGTTCTAGTATTGGAACAAAAGATGGGATAAGTAAATTACACACAGTAGATATTTCTTTGTAAAAACAAATCAAAAGGCATCCTTCCAACATGTGAAAATTCCGTTTAAGCATTCTATAGTCAAAATCAATGCCTCAGAGGAGCAGTATTTAGTTTTATTCACTTAGTAATACAATGATCTACTATAACTTTTGTGAAATTTACCACAGGAAAGACTATCAATTAAGAAAGTTTTAAATCTGGTCTAAGATACTTTGCTGTATTCAATTTTTGGATTTTCAAACATTGTTTTTTTATTAATAGAAAAGAAGATCAAGTTACCATGGTTACTTTTGTTCACCCATAAGCTGTGTATAAATTACTTTATACGAAAATTTGGGTTAACTGTATTTAATTAAGTTTGAATATTTGGTCTTTTACAATTTTTCAAATAAAAGTTCCAACATTTAAAACTATTGCTTCAAAATGAAATCTGTGTTTATTCTAATTTTGAGGTATCTTAACCTAAAAACAATGTATTAAGACACCTAATTTTTTTATTAATTTAAAAATTGATATTTGTATATATGTTTGAATTACACAAAACATTGATCCTGCAGCCACAGATGTGCCAGTGGTCAAACATTATTTTTTTTTATAGATACAAGCTTGTACTTGATGAAATCTACACTGAAGAGAATTAATAGAAATATTTACATACATGTATGTTTCATCAAGGCATTCCAAAACTTATATTTTTAATACATTGTACCAATAAATGTAATATTCATGACTTTTTGATGCTTCAATAAAATTGAAATAAAAATACATTTCTAAAAAGGATTGCTATGCATTGCCATTAGTTCATTGTTAAAAGAATTTTGTGTTCTTTTTTAATTCAATTTATATACATGTATATCATACCATTTAAGAAATCAATTGTTTATTTATTCTAAGCTATACTTTCAACTCTTATTGAAAAGGTTTTCAGGAAATTTAATACATACATTGTATAAGTTTACTACCTTTAAAAAATGTTGTACATAACTTAAAGAAAGACAGACACATTTCTTATTTAAGGTCTATTTCATTATTTCAAATCTATTTTATTATTTCAAATCTATTTTCTCATTTAAATATAATAATCTTGAATTATTGACAAGCACATACATCCATTTGTTTCAAAAGCTAGATATAAAGTAAATTTAGGTAGGGGATCTGGTTGCTCATATTAAATGCAGCTTAAGGGAATACGATACAGTAGCAGGGGCAGATAATAACGTTTTCAAAACTGTTCGTGTTGTTTTCGTGACGTTGGTAACAAGAACGTTGTAGTTTCGCGATGTTTCTAATAAGAACGTTATTGTTTCGCAACGTCGCTTTAAATGAAGTTACAATTTCGCGGAATATACACTGACGTCATAAATCCAGTTGCGTGAAATTCAAAAAAGTACCTGCTGAAAAATCGGCCATGCCGTTTCTGAAAGACGGAGAAATCCACTGAAGGGCTGGTAGATCAAAAGAAATACTGGAAATGAACAAGAACAAATTAAATACGACTTTGACTGACAATGAAGAAATGGTTATAGACACAGAGGAAAGTACCGACGGGATATCATGGAAAGATGGTAGACGAATTGAAGAACTTTTCAGTCTGGCAAAAGCACTGAATAGCGTACTGAATGTAACTATGTATAGACATGTTTATTGTTGTTGAAGACCGCTACTTAAATCTCTAGATATTTATTTTTTTATTTTTTGGGGTTGTCGGGTTGTTGTCTCATTAATGCAGTCCCGTATGCATCTTTACACAGAACGGTATTATCTTATTTGTTTGATAATTTTTCATTTGATCATCAAGTGAGCTAACTTCTGTGATTTCTAGAGGGGTGCATTAACTGAATAGTTTTGCATTTACTGAATAGTTTTTTTTGCACTGTCTAATCTTCTCAGTTGGCTGCTTGTCATAGGAAAATCACGTATTGTCACATTTCCATAAAAATGTAAACAAAAACGGTATCCCAGCAAAGTACATAAATTGATTAATAAACTGGTCCGCCGAGCGCAGATTGATACGACCACAGATGGATACGACCGCATAAGTCTATCCCTAAACAATAGGAGTAAAAATGTACACAATATACAATTCTAATATAAAAAAGTTGATGTGGTATGATTGCCAATGAGACAACTCTCCACAAGAGACCAAAATGACACATGCATTAACAACTATAGGTCACCGTACGGCCTTCAACAATGAGCAAAGCCCATACCGCATAGTCATGCAGCTATAAAAGGCGATATGACAATGTAAAACAAGTCAAACGAGAAAACAAACAGACTTATTCATAGAAAAAAAGGAATATATGTTTGAATTTGAATTGTTATTTAATTAAACAAGTAATAGGTTTCTGGCAAAGAATCAATTAAGTCATACAACTTGAAATTACACGATTTACACTCTGCTATTGTCTTCAGACTTTATACAATGAAACAACTAGCAAAATTAATTGTAACCCCAACAATTTCTTCAATGGTGAGGGGGGAAAATCACTTTGATTTTTAATTTAAATATCTTTAATCTTGCGGGGATTTTTTTTAGACCAACCCCTGAACAAACTATGATATTTAGAAAAAAAAACACTTTCTTTTTGTAAAATGTGGTACTATTATCGTGGTCGGATGGGAATATTTTCCTTTATCGTTTTTTGCGTTTTCCTCTGTCATTTTCCCAACGCGAAATCGGGCAATTAAGGAAGCGTAATCTAGAAAATAAACTCATCATATATACCAGGACTAAATTTTGTATATACGCCTGACGCGCGTTTCGTCTACAAAAGACTCGTCGGTGACGCTCGAATAAATAAAAGTTAGAAATACTCGATTAAGTACTAAATTGAGAAATTGAAAAATCGGGAAATCGATATCAAGATTCAAGAAATTAGGAAATCTAGAAATCGAGTAAGCAAAAACGCGAAATCCAAAGAAATTCATTTTGCGTTTTCGCTTTCGTGTTTTCGCGCTGTTGCCTTTTTGCTTTACTGATTTCTCGATTAGCATTTGTAAAGTAAAAGGAGAAAACATGAAAAGGCTAAAAGGCGAAATGGTCGCATCCGGCCACCATATACTATTCAATATAATTATATTCACACATCTTCTCCCTATGGTATTTCACCTGGTGGTACATTTTCACAAAAATAAAAAATAAAACAATGAACAAAACACAACTTATTGTCATTTGAAAATTGATTGCTTTTGTCTCCTTTATGTCTCCTTTTTTTTTTAAGAAATGGTTCATAGATTTGATTTTTTTTCCCCTACAGGGAGCAGTTAAATGTAGAAACCACTGCCATTCCAAAGTTAACGGCTAAATACGACATGTGTTGGCAAAAAAGGGGCTCCGGTCGTTCGTACAGTAGCCACTCAGGTGTTGGATCTGTAATTGGGCAAAACACTGGAAAAGTTTTAAACTTCAAAGTATGTTCAGACCACTGTCAGATATGTTTAAAAGCATCGCAATTTGGTAAAGAACCAGAAAATCACGAATGCCAGAAAAATTGGAATAAATCACCTAAAGCAATGGAGGCACATACGGGAGCTGAACTTCTAAAAACATTAGAAGATATTGGGGGAACACAAGTAGGTGTGTTAGTGATGGATGACGATTCTGCCACACTGTCCCAAGTGAAGGAACGATTGGGACATCCAGTGGAAAAATGGAGTGATATAAATCATTCAAGGAAGTCGGTGGGAAATTCTATGTATAACACATTGCAAAAAAAACACAAAACTTTAACTACCACAGTTATAAAGTACTTTCAAAAATGCTTTTCCTATGCAATATCACAAAACAAAAACAAAGAAAATGCACTTAAGGAAACACTTATCTCGATAGTTCCACACGCTTTTGGTCAACATGAAAAATGTGGTAATTGGTGTAAAGCGGACAATGATAACTTCAGCTTTAAATCCCTACCTGGCGGAAAAGCATTATCCGGTGATGACCTTTATAATGATTTGTACATTGTATTTGAGACCATGTCAAACAATGCACATAAACTTGCACCCGGGGGATCAACAAAAGATGTAGAGTCTCTAAATGGCATATTCGCGTCTAAAGCACCAAAGCGAATATGCTATAGTGCCAGTGAAAGTTTGAAGAACAGAGTTTCTGCTACAGTAGCTCAGAAAAATATCGGATACCATTACATTTCGGAACTTCATTTAGAGGCTGGGTTATCGCCCAACAAAATTACAAAGAAACAAAGCGAGTGTCTTTCAAAGGAGCGAAAACGGCAACTGATTTATAACCAACAACCAGAGGTGAAAAGAAGGAAAATTAAAACAAATAACGAAAAAAAGACAGAAATAGCTAAGAAAGAGAAAGTTGAAGGGACTACGTATAAAAGTGATGTTGGTTTTTCACTGGTCACTGAGATAAACAATATACCTGGGATTCGATATCGTTCTAACATAGAAACTGTGACCAATTTTGATGGTAATTTTGCTGTGTTTGACTTGGAGACCAGTTCGTTACAAGAGGACTGTGAAATTCTACAAATAGCCTGTAAATTTAACGATAATGAATTTAGTTGTTACATACAACCAACCAAGCCCATTTCAAAGATGAGTAGCGCTGTCACTGGACTTACAAATGAAGGGGGTGTTCTTTTTCACCATGGTAAACCAATACGAGCAATCAACCGAGAAGCAGCATTTCAAAATTTTGTAATATGGCTAAGTCAATACAAACCAGTAATACTAATTGGCCATAACGCCAAGTTATTTGACTCTAAACGTTTAATTTTTAATATAAAGAATTATACATGTTTTGCCGAATTCAAGACAGTTGTTAAGGGATTTGTCGATACCTTGCCTTTGTTCAAAAAACAATTTCCGGGTTTTCCAAACTATAAGCAGACTACAGTGTATGGACATGTTTGTGGAGGACAGTTTGATGCTCACAACGCAATAGGAGATGTTTCAGCATTGAATTGTATATTGGAAAAATCGAGCATTGGTAAGAAAGAACTACTTTTACATTCTTTCAGTATTGAATCCCTAATGGAGCAACAGAAATTTGACACAGAAACAAAGAGAAATGAGAAAACTTATGAAACTGTGATAAATGATAATTTTTTAACAAAATCTATGGCGCGTAGGATGGCTGAATCGGGTCTGGTGTTGGATGATTTTAAATCAATACACAAAAATCATAACAACCGTGGTGTACAGCAGGTATTCACTGAAAAACGTATCAATCGAACACCAAGAGTGACAGACAAAACAGCTATCCTCAACAAATTTTTGCAATATTTTTCATGACAAGAAGTTTTTTTTTATTATTGATACAGAAGATAATAATACTGTCTTTAATTAAAAACAATCGGAATTAAATTATTTTTTGTCTTTATTTTTTTAATTTTTTTTGTGTAGCATTTGGCAGACTTAAAATTGTATGGAGTGTTGTCATTGTAGAGCCACATTTAACAAACTACCATCAAAAAACCATAACCAACTGCATGTGCGAGACCCTCATGAGTAGACAAAGTCATACAACACCCTATTCGTAAATAAAATAATGAATAGAGTGTGTCATCCTGTTCTGGACTTGAATTTGGTACATACAAAAATTGCCGATTTAAAATTGATATTTTAAAAATATACAAGTGTGGACACAGATGAGTGTGGACAGTATGTTTGGATGTTTGACAGTTTCTTATGACAGAAGGAGTTCTATGGTTTTCCTATATGGTGTTATTAACTGTGTTGCACGCGGTGACAACCAATCTGAGCATTAGAAGTGTTTAAAAATATTCAAGTGTATGCAAAAAAACTGTCAATACAAGTATGTTAAAAAGATTTCAAAAAAGTATATTGGTGTCATTTTTGGGTTGATTTTAAGCAAATTAGTACCAAATGATCCAAAACTGTCACACGACAGTTTTATTAATTGGTTGTATTTTTGTTTTGTTTATCAAACTGGGCGTAATACTAGTAGACCAAAACAAGAAAATAACCGTTCACATGCTAATAAAGAGCTTATTATTCAATGTTTACGGTTCGTTATCGTGCATCATATTTGTATTTCGTTCATTGTTAAATCAGGCCGTACGTTTCCCGTTTCAGTTGTTTTGAATTTGTATATATCTATATCTTTTTATTCTCATAAAGCCAATGCATTACATCGGTACAGATATAACAAATACAACAATAAATATTTACAATATGTACAAAACAAGCGAGAGAGGTTACAAAAGTTACAAACCAGGAGTACAAACACAATTTATATTTTTTACAAAAGAACAAAGCTTCTTCAGAACTGGTTTTCTTGTAGGGGTGTTTCATAGCTGATTCTGCGGTATGGGGTTTACTCATTGTTGAAGGCTGTCCCATGTCCTACAGTTGTTAACTTCTGCGTTATTTGGTCTCTGGTTGAGATTTGTCTTATTGGTAATCATATCAAGTCTTCTTATTTGTATAGGTACATCTGTATTGTACTTTAACATATTGAGAGATAAAAATTGAAAATCAGCAAATGTACATAAATTGCAGAAAGACAGATCAGAGAGTGTACACACACGCCAAAACTCGTCGCTTTCAAGGTGATGAGCAAATATGAAGTCATTCAGTAAGGTTATTTCTAAGAAAAGTAACAAACATATTGTTAGACGATCGGATAACAGATCAAACAACGTGTATGCAATATAGCTCTACTCGTAGACAAAGAAGTAAGCCAATATCATATAAATATCTATACGCCGCATAAAAGGTAATGAAAGTTATCTATTGATAATGACATCGTTCAATATCATTTTCTAATACCGGCTGCTGTACTTCATATGAAATGTTATACCAAAACTTCGTTTTCGGTTGATTGAGGCAATAATGAGATGAAACAGCTTCAACTGTAAAACAATAAGTACTCCTTATATTACAAGTTTGTAAGATGATTATCTTATTATAATCGAAGTATGTCCTTTTAAAGCTGACGATATGGAATCGGTTTTGTCATTGTAGAAGGTTATATACGATTGTCACTTAATGGTATCACCTCACTCAATTTAAAGTTAGGTTCACATTTTGCCATATCAAGGCCTTTCAAATAATATTCTATCCTCTTTTAGTACATAAATCAATTTAGAACTAATGTCGGACGGATATGCACCTTTATACTTATATCAGAGTTTTCTTTATTGCCGTTCAGTTAAAAAGTAATCTGCTAGTAACCTTTGTTATATCCCTTACGTTATCATAAAAAGGTTTCTGTCCAAATGTAGTTTCGTAAATGTTTAGCACATATGTTTTGCCATTTTACAAGGAACCATATCATATGCATTTTTATGATAAGTATCAACGCTTTTGAAAACACCTGCATATAATTATAATTGAGAGTATAGTCTTGTACGGCGGGAACGATTATACGACGTCTTTGCGATTAAAACTTAACATAACGTAATTTAGCGCCATACTGACAGACGTCGTAAAATATTAAGGTATATGGCTTTTATTGAAAAAACAAGCACATGGACCCCTATTTTTTTCTTTTGCAATTAATCAAGTACTGTTTCATGAACACTCCGCCAAATTTTCAAGAAAAAATCAACGATCAAATTTTTTCTGCACTTCCGAAATGACGTAAAAAAATGGTCAAATTCTTTAATTCGCATATTGCAATCTGAATCCGGAAAATTATAATTTGGTTTAACCTTAAAATTGTTTTATAATGTTGATGCCATGGATCAAGGGAACATTTTACAAAAAAACCGGTTAAGTTATGACTTTTGGTTCAAAAGTATTGTTACTTTCTTTAAAAGTCCTTATTTATGAAATTTCAGGGATTTTCTTCCAAATATGAATATTTCGAACCAAATTATCTCAAAAAGTAAGTCATGAAGGTACTTTTTTCTTTCCATATTTGAAAAGTACACATTGAAATTGACCTTCTGTCAACATTTCAAGAAAAAATCAACGAGGGATCTCTACTGTATCGTATGCCCTTAAGACAATAGATACAAATAAGGCAGTTGCTTAACTCTCAAGTATTGTTGATGCATAATTTTTAATATGTACTACAAAGTGATAGCATACATATTTTCCTCTGAAATAGGTTACTTTTCATCAAACTATTTTATTTAAGTAATCGAAATGTAATCGAAAAGTAATCGATGATTACATCCATTTTTTTGCTGTAATCGATTAAATTACGATTACATGTAATCGAAAATGTCTTCGATAACAGATTACTGTCGATTACTTGAAAAAATGTAATCAATTACAATTACAGATTACGATTACCCCATCCCTGAATAAAAGACGAACCGAAGGTCCCTGTTTATACATATGACAAATGTTTCTATTTTTAAAAGGACACAACCCCTTAATAGTGAGCGACATAGGTTCCACTTAAACATATTGATCTGATCCCTATTCTTACCTGTATTCCCAGGAACAATAACTCTGAAGATTTGCTTTGTTTCTGATGGACTGGCATAACTTCACATGCAACCTAAAATGCATAAAGAAAATTACAATGAGTTTAAAAATACCATTGAATTATCAACCTTGATGCTGTTTTTGGATATCTACAATACTGGTGTCCAAATTTTATGCCATATAACTAAGCACTTGCCACCTGCAGATTTGACCTCACAACCTCTGAGTGAGTGTTGACACCCTAGTGATACTGTAAATGAACTTCTAAGATTACTCAGACACCAGTCTTAAAAAAAAATTTACATGTAGAAAATTTACCCTCCCCCTAACACTTTAAACATGATTTAAGATTTGTACTTGCATGAGCCATGTTTGACACTACTGGTGGTTCACCATCAGTTTTTGTTGTGGAAATTGTTTTGTAAAATATTTGGTTTTCTACTGTGGATTCATTTATTTTCGTGGGTATCAATTTTCGTGGTTTGAGGAAAATTGACCTATTTTTGGATATTTAATTTCGTGGTTTTGGCAAAGTCGACACTCATTCTTTTAGAAAATTTGTTATTCTTTGGACATTTGAATTCGTGGTTCTCTTGTACCCAGGAAATCCACGAAAATTGGTATCCAACGAATATTAATGAATCCACAGTATGTTGCATTTTTTTTCTTCATCTTTTCATTGATTTGATTTTTTTGCAATTGTCGTCAGCTTTTCTTTTGATTTCTGAACTGAATGTCTCTTTGGTATCTTTGGCCTCCATTTAATTATAAAGTTATTCCATGTTTGGTACATATACTTACCGAGTCACCTGTGAGAACATCTTTCCCCAGAACCACTTGGTCCCTTGTGTCTGACAGGAATTTGAACTTAATAACTGTAGATACACCATTCCTGATCCTGATCCAAGTCACAGAGAATGTTGGCTTATGTTGTGATACAGTGATGTTATTCACATCAAATAAACACACAACTGACACCCTATCTGGATATTTTTTCACATGTAACTTTGGTTTAGAAATCTCAACAACAACATCTGGAAAATAAATATGAGATCAAATAATACCATTGCTTAATCATTAGAATGTGAGCTCAAATTAAACCAATACCATTGCTTAATTATTAGAATGTGAGCTCAAATTAAACCAATACCATTGCTTAATCATTAGAATGTGAGCTCAAATTAAACCAATACCATTGCTTAATCATTAGAATGTGAGCTCAAATTAAACCAATACCATTGCTTAATTATTAGAATGTGAGCTCAAATTAAACCAATACCATTGCTTAATTATAAGAATGTGAGCTCAAATTAAACCAATACCATTGCTTAATTATTAGAATGTGAGCTCAAATTAAACCAATACCATTGGTTAGTTATTAGAATGTGAGCTCAAATTAAACCAATACCATTTCTTAATTATTAGAATGTGAGCTCAAATTAAACCAATACCATTGCTTAATTATTAGAATGTGAGCTCAAATTAAACCAATACCATTGCTTAATTATTAGAATGTGAGCTCAAATTAAACCAATACCATTGCTTAATTATTAGAATGTGAGCTCTAATTAAACCAATACCATTGGTTAAGTAACCACTTTTACTGAGGGTCCAAATTCAGGTCTTTTGTTAGTTTGTATTTATTTTTATTTGGAAAGATTTTTTCTCTGTTCTTTGTATATTCAAGCACCCCATTATTCATTTGTTATTTCTTAAATTTTTAGCCTATAAAAATTTTTCTTTATTCTTTATTATTTTGCCAATTTATTTTGGACTTTTCCCCAATATTCTTTATTATATGATATGAACCCAATGCAGTCTCTCAGAAGAAAAAAAATGCTCTTTAATTTCATACTTTATTTGGCTATTTTTAACTCTTTTGTTTTGTTTCAGCGTCACTGCTTCAAGAGCCATTTGTAGAGGAAACAAACTTAAGGCTTACAAAGTTATAAGACTTGTAACTTTGACAATGCTTTTGGTCTATAAGCATAGGCAGATCAAGGGGGGCCCTGGGAGGCCCGGGCCCCCCCTTTCGTAAGAAAAATTTGGTTGATTATATAGGGAATCAATGAAGCATGACTGGAGCGGGCCCCCCCTTAGGTCAGTCAATTGAATTTAAAACATTAAACTGATACATTTTAGAAGATAAACTTGTATCAGCTGGTGAAAAAAGCTATGTGTCAAAAAACTTATAACTTGTACAACCAGATGCTCCGCAGGGCATAGCTTTATACGACCGCAGAGGTTGAACCCTGAACGGTTGGGGCAAGTATGGACATAACATTCAAGCTGGATTCAGCTCTAAATTTGGATTGTGATTAAATAGTTGACACAGCATAGGTTTCTGACACAGAATGAATGTGTTCTAATGAAATTAAAATTTTTGTTTTCTCTTAGAGCAATTCACTATGCTGTTGTATATTATTCCTCTCAAAAAAATGTTTGAAGAAATTTTCTTTTTATTTATGAAATTTCAAATGAGAAAATTGAACCCATTTTTTTTAATCACATCCCCCTTTCCCTTATTCCAAAACTAATCTCAATTAAAATTTCTAATGGAGTTTGCAACAATTACTACTCATTTAAATACATCATAAAATATTAAGATGTAAAAAAACTGCTTGTTATCACTGAATGGTAAAGATTATTTTGATTTATCAGTTGGTAGTAAAAAGTGAATATACATTGTATTTTGTATATATAACAAAGATTTAAGTTGATTCTGGACAAAGAAAGATAACTCCAAATAAAAAAAAATCTTACAATTAGATATTTCTTGCTTACTATTCTGGACAAAGAAAGATAACTCTAATTAAAAACAAAATTGCTATTTCACAATATTTTGCAATAAGATATTTCTTGCCATTGCGCAATACTGTGCAATTGAAAAGACTTGCTATTGCACAAAACTTAATATAATAATTTTAGATCCTGATTTGGACCAACTTGAAAACTGGGCCCATAATCAAAAATCTAAGTACATGTTTGGATTCAGCATATCAAAGAACCCCAAAATTTCAATTTTTGTTGAAATCAAACTAAGTTTAATTTTGGACCCTTTGGACTTTAATGTAGACCAATTTGAAAACAAGACCAAAAATGAGGAATCTACATACACAGTTAGATTTGGCATATCAAAGAACCCCATTTATTCAATTTTTAATGAAATCAAACAAAGTTTAATTTTGGACCCCGATTTGGACCAACTTGAAAACTGGGCCGATAATCAAGAATCTAAGTACATTTTTAGATTCAGCATATCAAAGAACCCAACCGATTAATTTTTTGTCAAAATCAAACTAAGTTTAATTTTGGACCCTTTGGACCTTAATGTAGACCGATTTAAAAACGGGACCAAAAGTTAAAAATCTACATACACAGTTAGATTCGGCAAATCAAAGAACCCCAATTATTCAATTTTGATGAAATCAAACAAAGTTTAATTTTGGACCTTTTGGGCCCCTTATTCCTAAACTGTTGGGACCAAAACTCCCAAAATCATTACCAACCTTCCTTTTATGGTCATAAACCTTGTGTTTAAATTTCATAGATTACTATTAACTTATACTAAAGTTATGGTGCGAAAACCAAGAAAATGTTTATTTGGGTCCCTTTTTGGCCCCTAATTCCTAAACTGTTGGGACCTAAACTCCCAAAATCAATACCAACCTTCCTTTTGTGGTCATAAACATTGTGTTTAAATTTCATTATTTTCTATTTACTTAAACTAAAGTTATTGTGCAAAAACCAAGAATAATGCTTATTTGGGCCCTTTTTTTGCCCCTAATTCCTACACTGTTGAAACCAAAACTCCCAAAATCAATCCCAACCTTTCTTTTGTGGTCATAAACCTTGTGTCAAAATTTCATAGATTTCTATTAACTTAAACTAAATTTAAGTTATAGTGCGAAAACCAAGAAAATGCTTATTTGGGCCCTTTTTGGCCCCTAATTCCTAAAATGTTGGGACCAAAACTCCCAGTATCAATACCAACCTTCCTTTTGTGGTCATAAACCTTGTGATAAAATTTTATAGATTTATATTCACTTTTACTAAAGTTAGAGTGCGAAAACTAAAAGTATTCAGACGACAACTTGATAGCAAAATACGACGAAAAATTTTTCAAAATTTGTGGTCGTATAAAAACTCTGTACAAATTATAATTTGTACAAACTTACATCTTGTACACAACATATACATGTACACGGTAGCTAAAACTGCGATTTTTTTTTTAGAGTAAATTATAACAAATAGGTTAATTTGCTTAAGCTTTTATAAATGTAATATTTTTAATTGATTTCTGAATTTTTGCACTAAACAGTTACATACTCCTAGAATTTGGCTAGAAACTCAACTAATAGTCTCAGTATCTGGAGTTGAGGCCATCATTTCAAGCAAGTTTATTGTACTTAGACTCAGAAATCAACCAATCATATTAATACTGGATTAGTGTTTGAAGAAAAAATATTGTATCAATATATTACTAACCAACACATTTTTGCAAATGAAGCACATAAACTTGTCCAACTTCACAAACCACATTTATAACTGAAAAATTATGAAAACAATTAATTAAACATTTTGAAACATATTGAGAGAATGGAAGCATAATTTGAAATTTTATATAAAGTCTCAGGTCACATACCTGTACCAGGCCACTTTTAAATAAGTGGTTTCAAACTTTTGTAAATATGGTAAAGGTTGCAAACAAAAAATTCTCTGAAACTGACATCATCGAGATGCTTGCTTTCTTGATTGACAACATACATGTATTTGTAAAGTTTGGAGGACGTGTTTTTCAACAGACTGTCAGAATTCCAATGGGAACCAATTGTACCCCTTTTCTTGGGGACTTGTTTCTTTATTATTATGAGGCTGACTTCAGACAGGACCTTCTTAGGAAGAAAGATAAGAAGTTAGCAATATCCTTTAACTTTACGTTCCGCTATATAGATAATGTTCTCTCACTAAATAATACAAAATTTGGTAACTACATGTACATGTATGTTGAAAAGAATCTATCCCATAGAATTAGAGATAAAGGATACTACATATACAGTTAAGTCTGCTTCATATCTTGACTTACATTTAGAAATTGAAAATGAGGGTCGGAGGAAAAAAATACTTTACAACAAAAGAGATGATTTCAGCTTCCCAATTGTGAACTTTCCATTTCTATGTTGCAACATTCCAGCTGGGCCTGCATACGGAGTAGATATATATATCTCCCAATTGATACGATATTCCCGGTCTTGTATTTCCTATCATGATTTGCTTGATGAAGGATTGCTGCTCACAAGGAAGCTATTAAACCAAGAGTTCAAAATGGTGAAGTTGAAATCATCCCTTCGTAATTTTTACAGACGCCATCATGAGTTACAATTGTAGTTGACTGTCACGGAATAACCATTTCACAGATGATATCGGATATGTTCCTTATGTCGTAACTACAACATGTACAATACCCTTCCCTTTTCACAAATGTGACCTACTGAATTAGACTATTTACCGGATTTGTAATAATATAAGCAACCTGACAGGTGTCACATGTGGAGCAGGATCTGCTAACCCTTCCATAGCACTTGAGATCACCTGTTGCTCAGTCTTTAGTTTTCAATGTTGTGTCTTCTGTACTATTATTTGTCTGTTTGTCTTTTTATTTTTATCCATGACATATTGTCAGTTTATTTTCAATCTATGAGTTTGACCATGTTGACTGTCCCTCTGGTATCTTTCGTCCCTCTTTTACAGGTAATATTTAATCAGTTATCAGGTTGCAAGGTTTACAGAGGTAAAAAATAGTTATAGTTACATGTATATATAAGCTCTTAAGATACGATGATATAATTTGTAAAGTTTTTTTGTTTATTAGCATGATTAGAGGTAAATTGGTAATGGAAGATTTATATACACATGATACATGATATAGGTTAAACATGTTGTATGTTTCCTCTCTTTTGAATGAAAACTTTTTTGGCTCTACATTGATTATTGGTTGCTTAAACTCCAATGGCAAATATTTCATTAATGTTCAGTGTCTTCAGGATGATTTTGGCTCTACAATTACTTGTATGCATTTTACAAATTGACAATTGCTATGCTGGGACTATTACATTGTATAAATAGTCCTAGCAGCAACATATTATACAAGAGTTTTGCCACTCAGCAAACTAATGTGTATCCAATTTCTCACTGCCAATAATAAATCCTTGTGCGATCTCCATTAGGGGACGACCATTTGATATTCTGGGGGGGGCCAGGAGGATTTTGAAAATAAATAACTCAGCCTTGATTATCACAAAAATAAATGGTTTGTTCTGTGGTAGTTTGAAAATAAATTACCTGACTTGCAATGTATTGAAAATAAATAACTCAGCAGGGTTATGGCTTATTGGGCCTTCAGCGGTTCCAAAACCCTTCAAAAAATTTTTTGCCTCGCTTCGCTCGGCGAAAAATGTTTGACAATACTTTTGAATTAGGCTAGGAAAAACCAAACTAAATTAACTTCAATACTATGTATGTATGCATTATGTGTATATTGCTTGGGAATATAAATGATTCATTTCGTTAAGAAAATTATTAAATACTTAATCTAATTATACCAATTGTCTTTTATAATATACTTATTACTATGTATTTTGTCCTGTCTTGCTATGTATTATCTTAAAATGTTTGTATATACTGTCCTCTTGTACACAAGTATGTGTCTGACTGAGGTTATGAATGACATCTTGAATCTTAAAATTTCTGAAGGGGATAATGATCTTCTAGTATTCTGATTAAATGGTACACAATAACTTGACTATACATGTATTAATGGTTTATCTTTTTTTTAAATGGTTATTTGGACGGAGAGTTGTCTCATTGGCACTCACACCACATCTTCCTATAAAATCTAATTATTCAAAATTAACAAATATTTTTAAAAAAAATGGATGTTTTCGAATTTATATCATAAATATATTGGTAAAAAATGAATAATCAGTCCCTTTCTTTAATGAAAATGAAAAATCTTGCTTCAATAGTACAGAAAATGAATAATCTGTCCTCTCAGTTTACAAAAATAAATAACCGATCAAAAACAAATCCTCCTGGCCCCCCCCCCCAGAATATCAAATGGTCGTCCCCTTGGTATTAACAGCTAGGTTACTGTTACATAACTCACTGTACTCGAAATAAGGATTAATAAGTAATGTTCCAACAACCAGTGAACCTCTATTATGAAAACAGGCTTTCAATGTACTATGTTTCTCTGGTCGGAAGAGAGAGAGTAAATGTTTCAAAAAATTACCCAGTCCCAGGTTGGAAAATAAATAATGGCCTGACCTCAACAAATTTGCTTGTCTCTGTATTAGCCCAGGATGTACTGACCAACTTTTGCTACAAGGGTACAATTTTAGATGGACCACAGCCACTTATGATTATAGTTTTCATCATTCAAGACATTACAAGTACAAATAAGTCCTGCAAAATATTTCTATTACAAAAACACATAACCGGAAGTCTCTATTAGAATTTCTGAAGCAACTTCTGATAAGTCAATGCACAAATTCCGGAAAACATTAAACGTTTACTATGACTACTATATTAAAAATTTCTCGATCTAGACCTTAATGGGGAAATGATATTTACGTGTGTGTGTTTCACAGATGACCTAGTATGTCTATTAAGTACCTTTAGTACAGTAAGCAAGATCACATCCTTTTGTACTTCGCAGACGATACGCAAAGAAATCACCACAGTTTTTAACCGTTACTGGAAATTTTAATCCACAACATTCTAATTCCCTTCCTGGAACCTCAAACGATGCGCATGCTTGCGTTCTTATTTTCTTTCCGGGAGAAGGTAATCCATCTGCTGGTAGAGGGAGCCAAATAGGGGCACGTGTTCCACAACCGTGCTGAAAATAAATTATTAGAAGTTGAAAGTTTGAGTGAAAAATAGTTCTTTCAAACATTAAGTCTTATCAAGGATTTGTATACAAATCCTTGGTCTTATGTTATGTCTTTTAAAATGAATAAAACGATGGCACGTTCAAGCAAAATCGGTGAAGATAGTCCATTTAAGAGGGGGTGGACTCCGGGATCCGGTGTTTTTAAACTCGGGACCTCGGGATTGATCCTTTCGGGATCCGGGAATACTTTTTTCGAATTTCGTTATCTGTTGTCTAATCTATTGTCTAATATTTGAAAGTTTTATTTTAGTTATGCAAGCTTAGAATAATCGACGCGACAATGAAATCGATGATTGTCGAGTGACAAGTCCTGTCATCATTTTTTGTCCCAGTTCCATGCATGCAGGTATTATCATATGTCCAGTAAAGACAAAAGACTTGCACTTACGCGGGATGGTTAAGGTCACTCAGCACTGTTTTTAGCTATTTGGGCATAATAAACAGTAAAACCGCCGAAGCGGTACATAATTGCTGTATGAATGGATAACGTCTAATCATTGGTATTTTATGATAAAACAATAAATTATGTTTCATATTGTTTTGATTTACCCTGGAAAAAAAGTCACGTGACGATCACATGACTACTGTGGCATTTATATATAAAATTATAGTTTTCCGTAAAGTTCTAGTACGTACACTTAACGTAAATATTTCCTTTTGGTCTCATTTTAACGGGAAAAGTATGTGGAATAAGAAAAATGCTATACACTGGTGAATACTCACAAAAGATAATAAAAAATTAAAATAAACAAGCGAAAAATCGTTACGATCAACCTTTTTAAGTAAACAACGCTTTCTGTTTAATTCACCAATATTGCCACGCAAATTGTATATCAGTTTTCATAATCCTGAGAATATTCCGATTTTAAAAAGCTAATCATATTAGAAAAATACAGATGATTAATTCTAGAACTTTCGCTCTGAAGTTGACCAATGTCAAAATTCTTAATGTACGTCATTACTGTCAAACGTTTAAGTGACGTCAAAAGGGACACAACTCTGTAAATTATTCTGACGATCTTTTCAACATAAAAATAAATCGATGAGAGGACAACATACCTATATTTTAATAAAATAAATGTCATTCCCAATACATTTACCAAGTTTTATGTTTTTTTAACAACTTTCAAAACTATTTCATACAGAAATTATTAAAATAAAATGACAGCTTTGATATAAATGCCGTTGGTATACCTTTATCCTTTTAATAAAAAAAAAAAAAAAAGATTTTTTTTGTGTGAAAAAAACTTACCTTTAAATGCATAATGTTGGTAATATATATTTCAGCTGCAGAATAATATTTCAGTATATTTTTTTTTCTTTTAGTTGCTGATAGTGTTAGAAAGACTTCCAGATGACCATATCTAGGATCAAAGTTCCATCACAAGCGACCCACCCTATTTGTTTGCCTTTTTGTGATAATAAAGAACTAAGTTATGATCTTATAATTATTTTAACCACCTTAAACGAAATTTTGACTTCATCAACATACACAGAAACATTTAGAACATGCTGGACAGAATTTGAGGGGGGGGGGGGGGGGGGGTACTGGTGTTGATAGTATGACCAGGTCTTAACATTAACCCATCACACTTGTATTTGAAAAAACACCAAATAAAATTATTTGTGCATCTTCCCCTGAGAATAAGTAGTTTTTGTCAATGGATAATCAAACTTTTTATGTGGAGCATCCAGACTCAAGTCTCATATATTTCTATTCATTTCTGTTTTTCGACTTTATTTTGTTTTTTAATCATTGTTGTACTTTTTCTGGTTGTATGTCTATCTTTTTTCTCAAAAGTCATATCATAAAAATCTTCTGGAAATTATCTGTATTCAGCAGAGAATAGCAGCAGCAGCAGCAGCAAACCAAACATGGAAGTCATCTGAGTCATAACACAAACATTTTTCATCTTGAATTTTATTTTGCATCTCAAATTTTGACATATATATCATGAACAATAATACAAACAAGAATATGCAATGATATAACAAAAAATATCAAATACAATGAACTACTGCAATTTTGCCAAAGTAGTTATTGCAAGGTCAACAAAGGACAAGACTGCAATTGACAATTATAACCAGTCAAAACAACAAAATCCAGAGCCTGATAAAATTTTGAAGCCCCATTATAATAATCATTTGTCGATTCAACAGCGTTATGAAAATTACAGCATTTTCATGGGAAAATATCCAAAAATGCTCATCAGCAGCTACAATTATTTTCGGCTAAAACTGCCAAAACTACAAGATTATGTATACCAGAATAGATACTATCTCAACAAAAACAAAACTGGAGAAAAGGAAAAATTTGTATCCCAGTTTAGTTTGGTCAACTGGATGCAAATGAAGGAAATTGAAAAACATCAGCATACCCTTGAAGACTGCCCAATCTGCACCACAAAATACAATGTGTCTTCGTCATTACATACATGTAGAAAAGTTGAAAATAAGGCAGAAAATCTTAAGTCTTCCTGTACAAATCTGGTGGACACAATTCAGGAAGAGTTTTCTGCCTCTCCATCTTTAAATAAGGTGTGGTAAAATAAAAATTCTTAAAATTAAGAATAATTGGTGTATAAACTGGAAAAATATCACTGACAAAGTGAACCAGTATCATGATAAGCTACAGGCCCAGCAGCTTAGGCTTGTAAAATTGCATTCAGATCCTGTCTGCAGGCCAACAGAATCTAATAAAAAAATCCTAAATTTGAGATCAGATTTTAAAGTTCATCTTGAAAATCGAAAATCAATAAATAAATGAAAGAATTTAATAAAATGTATGTGCAATGTGATCTATAGTTTATGAATAGATAAAGTCCTTTACAAAAAAAGTGATTATCCTTATCTCTATAAAACAAATAACTTCTAGAACCACTAACATAAGCCTTCTCAACAAGAATCATACTTACATATTTCCTCATACACAAATGTATATAAGATTTCTAGATTGTAATCATTGATCATATCAGACTATCTGTTTCAAAATTAATATCGGTTTAAAAAGTGGGAGGTATGCATGGCAGGGAAAAATTGCCTTCCATGTTTTAACTGCCTATAAGGATCAGGCAAAATGGTAAAATAATAAAACTAATAAAAAATAAACACCAAGCTAATCATTCTACTTTGAAGTTCATTCATTATAAGTTAGAAAAAGTGAATTAGTTGTTAGCGTTTCTGGTTATGGAAATAACCAAGTTGGAGAATTGGTTAGAATAATAGAAAATTAGAGTTATCTCCCCTAAATGCTTATTTTTAGTGCATTTCAACCAAATTGTATCTTCTATTATCCAGACAGTATAAGGAAAAGAAAATACTCTTTTTTAATTCTACTTAATAAGCTATGAATAACAATCAATGTAAATTATGGTGTTTTTTTTTGGCATGTTTTCACCTGGTACTGGCAGCTAAATGATTTATTTTTATGAACAAGCTTTTTCAACATTATATAAACTTCTACTACTTTTAAAACATTAAGTTGGTATAACTGGGTTTTGACACAAAAATCAATTAATACAATGACAAACTTGTTCAGGTCAGGAGTTCAGCCAACTGAAATGAGGACCAATTTCCTAATAATCAAAATTATAATTAAATTTGTCAAAATTAACTGTCTAAATCTCTAGCCCTTCAGCTTTACTTGTGAAGTGAATTTTAACTTGATATCTAATTCAGTATTTGTACATTAAATTTATATTAAAGATAAAAAGTCTAGCTCACTATTCAAACTGATTTATAAATGCATGTATCAATGCTATACAGTTGTCTGAATAGTCTCCCTTTAACACTTATTCATAAAACAATTACCTTTAATAGTGGTACATTAAAATATTCAAAAATACAAAAAGATCTGACATCTTTATAAGACACAACACAATATTTGGAATAAAACATTAATAAAAAAAGAAGTTGAAATAATTGTAAATGATATAATATGCAGCTCACAAAATAAGAAGACTGGTTTCCTAAGCTTTAATACTTTTGATTAAAAATTCAACATATAAACAGTTTATTTATTCTTACTTTATTGTATTTCAGTGTGCATGGGCAAATCAGAAGCAAAAATGCATTCAACACAAATTAGGAAAACTTGAAAGAATACAATACAAGTTTGACTCATTAATGTCTAGTTTTACTATTAAATGGTCCTCCTCCTTCATCATTTATTTTTCCACAAAAGCAATTATATCATACAAATTTTCTTTCATCAAGCAAATTTATTCAAATAAATTCAATTATGTAATGAATTAATTAAACATTTCCTAAATATATTTTTAAAATTGAACTAATTCTAATTTTGATCATCAATATCTTTGTTATGACTCTCTTGAATTTCATTTCCAAATCATTATACTGCCATTATGATAGACTTAGATGAAATTAAAAAAAAAAAGGGAACAAAATAAGCTTTAAAATGTTTATAGGTTATTTAACTCATTCTCAAGATGTTTGATGTTGAAAAAAATGCTGAAAAAGGCTTTCTCTGACTTTTACCTTATATTAAAAGCTTGAATCTAAGGAGAAAAAACAAAGATGTCTGAACATATGACAAAAGATACCAAAACCTCATATCAGTATATTCCTTAAATTGCACAGCATTTAATGATAATCAATTCATGCAATCTGTTATGCTGCAAATGCATATAAATTTGCACACTCTAGTTTATAAAACATTACCATAAAAAGACACCTTCAACAAATGCAATTTTTTTTATAAATGAATCTACTATATTTGTAACACTATTTGTAGTCTCTTAAATATAACATGTTACAATTAGATGTGTAATTAAGTGACCAGTTTAATAAAATAACTTGAGTCTTAACTATAAATCCATGTCCCTTTATAAAGTACTTAAAATGTTTTCAGTAAAAGACATTCACACAATATTATAAAAGGTAGTTCTGGGGATACTGATTTTAATATGTGAAATTGCCAAGCTTTTTAGATTTTAAAATTAATTGTCCGAGTTGAGAAATATTGTAGTACACAAGATGAAGCGTTTGAATTTTTCTTCTATTGACTTTTAAACAAAATCTAATACAAACTTTGTCCTGTCATTCCAAAAAACTTCAGAAAGTTGTGTTCTTTCTATTTGACGCCATATCAAGCATGGCTGCCCTTTTTCGTGACGTCACATTGAAAAATTTAAATAAAAGCAAGAAATTTTGATGTCATAATTAAAATTCAACCAATCATGCCAAGAACATGATAATTATTTTTCTCACAAAGGTGGATTAATGTGAAACACATTAAAATGAGAGAAAAGGCAATATAAACATTTTCTATTAACCAACATAAATATTTTGTCAATGCATTAAAATTTAAATGATCTTAGATCAAAGAAATATTTCATTCCCCCAGAACTACCTTCAATTAAACATACATTTCATTTGTAATACAATCCATTATTCTACTACAAAACTGTTTTAACAGGTGACAAAAGCTGTTGTGCAAGTTATAAACCCAGTATTTGCTTCAAAATTTGATGTAAACTTTGAAACTGCAATTGCTGAATCTTTTCATCTGTCACCAACTGAAACCGCAGAAAGCAGGAAAAACACAATGGAACAAACACTCAACATGTCCATGCAATCTATCAACAGTGCATTAACTGACAATGACAATGATGTTAGGCAGTTCTTAACATTAGGGAAATCGTATAAAAGCCATGACCGCGAGAGGATGATATTTTTTTCAACAAAAGAAGAGGCAAGAAAGATTACCCAAAAGAAACTAGAGCAAGAACAGCTTGGAAAACTGAAACCAAAAAAACATCACGGGAATTTTGATAAATACAAATTTGACAGAGAGAATTTCATTGAGGAAATATCAACTATTGAAGAGGGTCAAATAATAAATTGGACCAGCATGGCAAGAAAGCACAACTTTCAAAATCTAAATAACAAAATGCCACTCAATTCAGGACAGATTTTAATGGCATATGCTAAAGAGCAAGGTATAATGAAAGCAATTTTTACAGACTCCTTTATTTTTTAATATTTACTGAATATAAATTTTTAATAGATCCATGGATTGCTTTAAACTCTTTATTTAAAAGTTTGCTATTAAAAGTAAATTTGTAATCAAGCAATCCACATCCTGAATGGCAAAAACAGTAAAAAATATTTTTGTAAGACATATCAATTTGATTTAAAAAAAAAAAAGAAAGGAGTTGCTATTATTACCCAATCAGAACCATACTGTAGCAATTATAGAATGTGTCCATAGTACACAGATGCTAAACTTGCACTATTATATTCTATGTTTAGTAAATTCATCAAAAATCTAATTTGGCATCCCTTTTGATAATGTTAAAATGAACTTTGATGGTCTGAAACAGTTGCTTTCAATCTGCCTTTATTTTTTTCATTAGGAATAGATATTTACAAATTTAACAAGCAAAGTCGAGTCAGCGGCAGGGATTACTTGCGCCGTGTTCGTCGTGCAAAAAAAAGGTTGCTGAAGACAAAGATTTCTATCAATACACCAAGGTCAGCCAAAATACTGAGAGGTATAGTTAAGGAAAAGGTAGAGTCAGGCGAAATTAACATTGGAAAAAAGATAGCTCCAAAAACCTTCCTAACAACAACGATAAATAAGGAAGGAAACCTTATTGAAAAATCAAAAACAGTTTATGGTAGAAAAATTCCATTAAAAGAAATATTGGAAAAAGAAAACCATAGGTTACATGCAGCTGGGGTTCTTAGAGTGAACACTGATGAATATTATGACGAATTAACAGAGCCTGAGCTAGACAAGTGTCTGATCAACTTGCAAGAGAATCATCACTGCAACAGCAACACAGAAACAAAACGTAACATCTTGAAGGCAATTCAAAGATCAAGAAACATTAAAGTCTGGCATGACCATTCTGATATTCTTAGCCATACCTACATAAATTTCATGATAAGTTACATGTATGACTCTGCAAATTTTCTAACAAGCAAAGAGTATCTGGAAAAAAATCCTACCATCAAAGATATAGACATACAGAAAATTGTTGAAAGGCCACAACTGTATATTTTAGGACAATCAGGTAAAAAAAGTACTACATGACAACAAATAGATAAAGTATAAGGAGAAATATTGTATGGAAAGAGTTTGTAACTGATCAAATTCTATTTAAAAAGAAAATGGGGTACGACTACAAATGGTACTCTTTCTCCAACTCATGAAAATAAAATTGGGTTTGATTACCAATTATATATTTCTTTGTCCTATTCCATGAAAATAAAATGGGGTATGAATACCTATTAAACATTTCTGTTTCCTATTCTATATAAACAAAATGAAGTATGTTTACCAATTTTACATTTCTGTGTCCTTTTCCATGAAAATAAAATGGGGTTTGATTACCTATTAAACATTTCTTTGTCCTATTCCATGAAAATAAAAAGGGGTATGATTACCAATTATACATTTCTTTGTCCTATTCCATGAAAATAAAATGGGGTATGATTACCTATTATACATTTCTTTGTCCTATTCCATGAAAATAAAATGGGGTATGATAACCAATAATACATTTGTGTCCTATTCAATAAAAATAAGATGGGACATGATTACCAAATATACATTTCTTTGTCCTATTCCATAAAAATAAAATGGGGTATGATTACCAATTAAACATTTCTTTGTCCTATTTCATGAAAAGAAAACAGGGTACTATTACAAATATTACATTTGTGTCCAAATATTGCAAATAAAGACATTTTTTGTTAAGGGCCTATAGTTTCCCTCGTAAGAAAATCAAACAAGATGCAATGGCTTTTAAATCAAAATTACTTTTACTCTCCAGTCCTACCCTTTTTAAAAGCCTGTTTCACTTTTTGAAAAAACAACTTTTTAAGATTATTCAATGAAATCTGTGTTGCAAAAAAAATATTAAGTTGCCGACCAGATTCCTTGATAGAATTTGAAACTGATCAAATCTGTCTCTGGAGAATATTTTGAATAAACTGGGATACAATTTCAGCAAGTACAGATCAAGACCAAAGAACTTATATACAGACCAGAATGGAGGACATTGTAGAAGTATCTGAAGGAACCAAATTCCAAGATGTCACTTTCACGGACAAAATAAGAGTTTTCAGTGGCGACAACCCTGCAAGACAGTTTGAAGCAGGACAACAGAGAGGTGGAGCATACAGCTGTCTTTGTGGTATTCCATCAAAAGCCCATATTAATCTTGAAAGCTGCTACAAGCAAAAACCTCAGGATCTGGAAGACAGACGAAAACTTGTAACTGAAGGGTATTTGTGGAAAAAAATTGAGGGAGGTAATTTTAATCCCTTCAAAAATTTAAAAAAAGAAGAAATTATCAATGAATTGGATTATAGGAAAATCGAAATCATAAAAGAAGATAAGCCATCCCTACAACAAGAACTGACAGAGCTGTTACATGGAATCTGCAGACCACCAGCACTGATGCTAAATAACCCATCAATATCAGCCTCTGAACATCATATTGCCCATTATGAGATCATGCAGTGTGAACCGTTGCATGATATAACAAATGTGGTGCAAAATGTTTTAACGGAACTTCCACACCATGTGGAAGATCCTGAGACAAAGTTGGCACTTGAAAAGTTTACAACAAAGGCCATTGGTGATAAAAACCAACTTAAGGGTTCCGATGCCAGATGTATTGCCATCAAACTGGAGAAATTGGTTCACTCTCTCTTCTTAGATGACAAGATATCTAATGATATAGTCAAGATGGTTTCTTCCATGGTGGAAATTATTCACATTGCTTACAGCCCTGAGGAGAAAAGAAGTCCAAGGCAAGTACTTCGCCTTTTCAACATAACCTTTTTATTTGGAGTATTGGCGAAGTCTGTAATTGCTAATCCTGTGAAAATGACACAAAGAAAGTTCTATGGTAACCATTTTCACTCCATTGTTACACATCTAGCTGAAACATACAGGATCATGAACACCAAATCTGTTCTTACTGAAGATGAGGAGAGATCTTTTGGACTTCTTAGAAGAATTTCCGAGACCACTTCAAACAGAAAACCTGGTGATGTGATTGACAATGCTATCATCAGATACAATTGTCAATCACAAGCTGATGACAGATTAGACTCCTTAAAAAAACAAGAATGTGAGATAAGTCGCCTAGCTAAACTACTACAAGAAAGAACAAGTTCTGTTTTTAACAAAGACATCCTAATGAACAAATCATCTTTGTATCAAACACATTTAAGCAGGATTGCTGAATTTGTTAAACCTGGAGAAAACATCTGGTGGCACTTCAATGGTGATTCTGTAGTCTTTCATGACAGTCAGCAGGAACCTCCTTTCAGAGATGATGGGCCTCTTCTTTTGCATTTCAGATCTTCTTCCTTAAAACAAAAACATGAGGAAAATGAAAAAATCTGGCAAAATTGCATAGATCAATATGAAACAAAAAATCTGTCATTGCCTTTACTTAAGTTAAAAAAAAGGGGTCAAGATGGAAAAATTGTTATAGTGTTGAATGAAAGAAAGAAAGGTAATACATGTACATGTGTCTTCACAGAATAATAACTTACTATGCATTCATTGCAACCATATTGAAACCTCTCAGCAGCACAAAATTGACCAAAGCCTTAAAAGGTTTTTAAGTGTAAAATACAACCAGATGCTCTGCAGGGCGCAGCTTAATACAACCAGAAGTCAATTCTTGAAGATTTCTTGCTATTGCAGAATACTGTGCAATTGAAAATTTCTTGCTATTACACAATACTTATAATACAATATAATAATTTTGGACCACGATTTGCACCAACTTAAAAACTGGGCCCATAATCTAAGTACCTGTTTAGATTCAGCATATATCAAAGAACCCTAAGAATTCAATTTTTGTTAAAATCAAGCTTAGTTTAAATTTGGACCCCTTTGGACCTAAATGTAGACCAATTTGAAAACAGAACCAAAAAATTAAGAATCTGAAAACACGGTTAGATTTGAAATGTCAAAGAACCCAAATATTTCAAGTTTTGATGAAATCAAAGTCTAATTTTGGACCCTTTTAGCCCCTAATTCCTTGGAACCAAAACTCCCAAAATCACTCCAAACCTTTCTTTTGTGGTCATTAACCTTGTGTTAAAATTTTAAAGATTTCTGTTATTATTAACTAAAAATCTATGAAGAGGAAAATCAACATAATAAAAACACACAACTATCTAAAACTACACCTTATTTCTTGTAGACAAAGAAGTCCCCTATCCGAATGTTAGCACAGGTATCCAGGCAACATCAACAAATAGTGTTGAGCAATCTGGTAGGTCAAAGTATCCTGAAATATTTGTTTAATTAGAGTTTTTGCTTTCATTTCATGTTTCATTTCTTGTTTTTTTTTAATAGATACGACCATTGTTTTTCCTGTTAGAATGGTTTTACACTAGTAGTTTTGGGTCCTTCATAGCTTGTTGTTAGGTGTTAGCCAAGACTCTGTGATGAAGGCCTTTGACCTTTAATGGTTTACTTTTATAAATTGTTATTTGGGTGGAGAGTTGTCTCATTGACACTCATACAACATCTTCCTATATCTAGGAACAAAGGAATTAAAAGAACATTATATATATAAAGAACAATTTTTTGTAGTGTTTTAACTTTTTCTCTCATGATATGCAATAAATCATTGCATTATGATTGTTTGCATTTATTTGGTCTCAAAAACTGCAGCAGTGTGGAAATTATGTTGCAAGCACTTGTCTCTGGACAAGTCTAGCTGTAAATGTTACTTGTCCAGTAAAATTTTACGAAATTGAACTTTGTCATGTGATTTTTTTTGTCCATTGAAAGTAAGATTTAAAAAAATACTTGTCCATGTGTTTCAATGTACACTGTATGAGTCATGCAAGGCATTTCCACACCAATGAACTGTATTATTTCTTACCAGTTTCTTTGTTTTTTAGATGATGAGCATGAACCTGCATTTATTCCAACTGTGGATGAAACTCACAGCAATCATGAAGAGACAGGTATTTACTAAAATGAAAAATATTTAACATTCTCATCAAATTACATTTATAATTAACATGATATTCTGACCGGATTATACTCATCATGCACAACCTCAGTAGCCCCTGTATGTATGATGGTCTGTGAAGTTTCATCAATACCAATTTGTTTATTCGGGTATTTGAACTAATTACACATATAAAATGATTGTGTATGTATTTATGAATTGCAGTTGTATCATTTGTATTGTTTGTTTCTTATTTTGTATTTGTCATAAACTTGTTGATTATAGTTTATTCCTTACTTGCGGATTACAGAATTTATCTTTCATTTGCAGAGTTATCTCCTTTTTATAGTAAGTACAGCAAATTTTCAAAAACTATTATTTCTTACCAGTTTTTAATTTTTTCAGATGATGAGCAGGAACCAGCATTTATTCCGACTGTGGATGAAAATCACATCAATCATGAAGAGACAGGTATAAACAAAAAAACAAAAATATTGCAGCATTATCAATATAAAACATGTTACAACCCAATATTGACTTAAGACTTAAGCAACTTAGCAGCACAAAGAGTTTTGTAGGTTAAGCAACATAATTATCTTTTAATTATCTTTTTTTTTTTTTTAGATACAGCAGTCCAACATTCTATTCAGGCAACAACAACAAGTAACATGAGTAATGATGAGCAATCAGGTAGGTCAAAGTATCCTGAAATAATTTTATAATAAGACTTTTTGCTGCCAACCTTTATTATTCCATCTGACGTTTGGTAAAATTTCAAAAGCATCTTTCAATATAAAGCAATGTTTTTAACACTAGTTATTAATTATCTTGGAGCAAAACATTTGCTGTAATCTGTCACTAGAAGTTTGAGGCCAATACCTTAGGAAGGTAGCTATATGCCTTGCTAACACATACATTTAATTCAAATTGAATGCAAATTCGTTAAATAGGTATACACACTCTTCTTTTTAATTCGAATTGGCTATTAAATTGTAATTATCCAATTCACATTACATATATGCTTTTGTTAAAACTAATCAAAAGTTAAGGTTGTTTGGACAGTTAAGGCAATTTGACATGCATTGTAATTCAAATTAAAATTGACGTAAGATGTGTTGAATTCGAATTACGTGTGAACTCAGCATAAGTAAGCTATAGCAAACTTTCCAAAAACTATTATTTCTTACCAGTTTTCAATTTTTTCAGATGATGAGCAGGAACCAGCATTTATTCCGACTGTGGAGGAAAATCACACCAATCATGAAGAGACAGGTATAAACTAAAAAAAATAAATATTGCAGAATTATCAATCCAATATGAAATATGTGTACTCGTTGTTTGTTTATTAAATTTCTTGTAACAATGAAACTGAATGAAAATGTCCCACAACTCAGAACCTACAAAATCCAGAATTCATGAGAAAAAAAACATGCAGGAGCTTACATTAAAGATACATGTATAAACATTTCTTCAAAGTTTCAGGCATATTGGTTAAAGTGTTTTTGAATTAATGTTCAACAAGTTGATAACGTACGATCAACGGTATACCATCATACGTCCCGTAAACAGGCGTATAAAAACTGCAGTAAACTGTAGCCAGCATAAGTACTAGGCCAGGATTTGAACCTGGAACCTCCTCAACTGGGTTGAGGTGCTCTTCCAAATGAGCTACCTAGTAAACAATAAGGGTCAAAACTATCAATTCACAAAACTGATGAATTTGTCTTATATTTCAATGTCTTAAAGTGTCCAAAGTGAATGTGGTTTTATGTTCATGATTTCTCCAATATGAATACTTCTAAAATGCAAAACCTTTAAAGACAAATAATTCAGCCATATTTTTATTTAAGATGATGATTCAATGACCATTTCATCTAAACAGATTGTTTCCCTTTCTGGAGACCATTGTAAATTTTAAAATCTAATACACATCATGCCAAAAACTGAAAAGTTAACAAAATAATTCTACATGGTTTTTCAATACTTATCAGTGTTTTTGGTTAACCAGCAAAACTTTACAAATACTTGGTTTTTTTTTTAGAATGAAAGCCTGTTGTCAAAGAATTCTTATCTCCCTGTGGTGGTCCTTGAAGAATGTCTGGAGGTCCTCAACTTTAATCTTTACTTTTGCATATTACCAATAATTTGGTTAAATCCATCCACCAAGTTACCAACAAATTTTCAACAGTAGTCTTTGTGTCTGAAAAGTAATATTAAAAAACTAATATATAAAATGTAATGAACTTTATTTTAATTTCATTTTCCTTTATCCTTATTTACAGGCTACCAGTTATCAAATCATACTGTACACAATGTTGATGAGAAATTTGCTGCAAGAAAAGTAATAGATAAACAGCTTTCAACAAGTTAGTCTTTTGTTTTAAAATGAGATTTCTGATGACTGAAAAATGCATAGAAATTGCATGTAAAGAAATTCATTGTTCATTTTTTACACAATTGGGCTAAATAAAAATGTAATTGTGGTTCCAGTTACCAGAAAGACCCAAGAACTTTTTTTGTGTCATTTCTGAAAACAACAATTAATTGATCAAATTTGGAGGATTGTGAATTTAAATAATTAAATTCATAGATTCCCGTTTAATATCTGAACTTCATCAGAAATATCAATTCTTAAATGCAACAAAATTAACAATAAACGTAACATGGCTATTTATTTTTTTCCCAGTAACACTTGAAAAATGTGGAACTTCCGGTAGAGGCATGTATAATACTGTATTCAACACATTTTTTTATTGATTTTGACAATCCATCATGTCCATCATAAAAAAAATTTAAAAATAAATAAAATGAAATTCCTCACCTACCGACCCTTATTTCCTAAAAGAATGTTACTGTAACCACACATACATGTATATTTTTATTTGGCCTTGGCATATAATTTTTAGTATTCCAGTAACACATACAATACATGTACCTATAAATATAAAACAAATCTAACTTATCTATGTATTAATATATTTATAAACATTGGTAACTTTATATTTATAATTAAGTTTGATGGATGAAGTTTTTAGGTTCAATGTTTTATCTTTCAGGATATAAGCATTTGGAAGATGACAAAGTTAAAGTTCTTTACAACTCATATATTAACAAAGGTATGATAATTATAATAAAAACTTAAAACTCAATCAGTTACATTAAAACTGGCATTTATGAAATACCATTTTTACCATAAAATATATTGCTCGGCAGACCTTAAATTATTTTTTTCTTGCTTTGGCTTGTTTTTTTTTATTTTTTATTCCATTTCATACCTTTATATTCATGAAACCATTGTTGAACAAACTTCACAACTACATGTACATGTAACTGAAAATGATGAAAGTTGTCAGTTTAAATGGCCATGGTACATGTACTAAGCTCCCTATCTTCATGATCTATGATAACGATGTTATCTGCTTATTGCATGCATTATTTGACAAATATTTGAATTTTTCAATATACAATAATCCAAATGCAAATCTTATTACAGATAAGAAATCTGCTATATGTGACAATGATGACAGGTCAAGTTATACAGCAAGTACATGTAGAACAACCATTAGGAAGAGAAAATTGCAAGTTAAAAGGAATCTTTTTGAAGACAAAAAAGGTAATGTACATCCTATTGAAACTATTACATGTATGACTTGTTGTGTCAGAACGACATAAACAGTCCTTTTTCAAATAAAGTGAAAACCTGCAATATCAATTACAAGTGGAGACTGAATCGTGCACGGTCCAGTATTCAACTGTCTATTTCAGAATATTTTAGACAGACTGAGAGTGCAAACTTAAGTCCCCTTCAACTTCAACGGTAGGGGTCTAATAATAATTTACTTTCCAACTGAAAAGATGCTGTAATTTTCAAGTTTCATATATGATTTCCATGCTTAGAGAATTCAGAAACAAATCATTTTCGTCTTTTGTACATACATGTTTAATAAATAATAAAATGAATTGTCTCTTCAAACTTGATAAATGTGATGTTTTATTTTCAGGTAAAAGTAAAAAGGGGATTCTGCTAGAACTTGGACAAATTGACAAAATGAATATGGTCCATCAATATGTATTAGATTCAAGTAAAGGTAAATTGAACAATTTATACATGTTGTAATTAATAAAAATAAGTTGTTCTTTTTGTCAATAATAATCTTGCTTTGAAATTAAAAGTGCATAAAACAAAATAAAAATTAATGACAGGAATTCTCCCCCCCCCCCCCCCCCCCTTCATATTAAAACATTTAAATGATGATCACTTTTTAATTGACATGAATATCCTAATTTATAGTACATTTGTATCTAGTGTACTTCATTCTTGTATTGCCAAGACACAGTCGTATACTCAATAATTATAAACAAAAACATAACTGGACAAAAAAATATAGTTAAAAAGAGGACACAGGACTGACATCTAGGACCCTCTGTATTCTTCTGTCCGTTCATCTATTTTCATTTTACTGCTTTTTTGGGAGGTTTCATTTTAAATCATTTGATTAACATTCTGTTGATAAAACTTACTTAATCATGATCAAATCATCTAGCTACCTTTAAACTCTGAGGTTCCTTAATTATTATTGTCAGCACACCAATTAAATTACTTAACCTGGTTCCAAAAGTTAAGTATATCTATGACAAGTAATAGCTGTAAACCGTAAACCAGTGTGTCATGATTTGACCAAGTACCCTATGTAACAACAAATTTCAATGTATACGAACGAACTTTTATGTTTTGAAAAAAGTTTATTGTGCCTAATATGAAAATTTTTATTGAACACTTTTTTTATCTGTATTTTAAATAAATGCATTTCCTACATAGGACTGTATTTTATTTACAGTGATGGCAGATGTTCAAAAACCTAAAACAGAGATGGACTTTTGCAAAGATCTGTTAGGTGATGAGAATAGAGAAATAATAGATGTCATCAAATACCAAACTCTTCTTGAAAAATATCCAGGCAACAGATCGTTTAAATCTTCATTTGATATTGCTATGGCTAAGTTACAAACTGCAATATCAAAGGAACATAACACACTAAAGAAATTGTTTTTGGAATCAAAGTTTGATCGTATAATATCTGGTAAACTAAAAAAAGCAGAAATGCTTTTGAAAAAATGGAAAGTATATTTCTTTTAACCCAATTTTGGTCAGGTTTTCATTCTTATATATATTTAAATTCAAATGGTAATTATCTTGTTGCAGTGATAAGTATATATCATAGATTTAGAAGGATTATTGGGTTTTTCTTTTTTGATAAGCTGAATGTTATGTTATATATAATTATTTCAAAGAGAAAGCAATTCAAAATGAAAATCTTGTTTTTATTGTTTTTTTCATCGGACTGCGTTGAATTCAACACATGTATCTATTTTACATGTTAATGTATTTACATGTATATGGTAGTTAAAACATCAAAACTTTTTCTGCAAAATGTTTATTTAGTTTTTTTTTAATGTAAATAAGCTCATTTCAAAAACTAACAGTTGTCACTTGACAAAAATAAAAGGTCAACATTGAAACCAGGTACTTGTGTACTTTGAAGGTTTTATGAAGTTTGAGTTTGTTATGTAATAAAGATAATGTTAGTAAAAAAATGTAAATACCATTTTCTGTGAGCTTCCTCAGGTTTTAACAATGGATGGTATTTAAATATAGACAAATTGTCAATAATCATTGAGTTATGGTGCCAGGGAAACATTAAGGTGGCAGTTAAATTATGGTACTTTTGAGTTATTTGATTGTTATCCATCTACATGTACTTTGAACTGTTTGATAGGTTTCCAGTTACAGTAACATATTTTGTTATAACATGTGTAATATCAATATCTAACCAGTAACTTTGTAAAAATGGATGTCAAGCTTATGATAGATAAATTAATTATTTTTAATTAATAAAAGATGAAAACATAAAAGTTAAATCAATTTATGGAATATTTTCTATACTAATTTGTCTTAATATATTATGAATTCTAGATTTTTGCTTACATGCTAAGGATTACAATTATATTATGAATTCTGGATTTTTCCTTACTTGTTGAGGATTACAATTATATATTTTTCTCAAATTTGTCAAATGCAGAAAATTTAATTAAGAGTAAACATTTTTAACATCTTAGTCTTTTATATGTACATGAAAAAATTGTTTATTCAAATACATTCATAAATGACACATTATCATAAATATATAGCCACTAATATTTGTGTTGTTATACTTTATTGTTAATTTGTAAATACAAATGAGGGGGAATTAATTGGACCTTAATCGAGACCCTCGGATCAGGTGTTTTTAAGATCAGGATTTTGGGATTCTAAGCCCAGGATTTTGGTATCAGGACCCCTCCTAACCCCCCTCACAAATGTATATTAAAAAGATGTGGTGTGATTGCAAATGAGACAGCCCTTCACAAGAGACCAAAGTTAAATGACACGGAAATTAACAAGTCAACTGTCAAGACTGTATGTGATCATACAGCACAGCCTTCAACAATGAGCAAAACCACTACTGCATAGTAATCTGTATAAGGCCTTGAAATGACAAATGTAAACCAATGCAAACAAGAAAAGTAATGCCCTAAAGCACAAAAAAATACTGAAAATCAAAAATGTAACACAGCAACAAACTATCCTGACTTAGGACAGGCACATGAATACATAATGTGGCGAAGTTTAATTTCAAGTTATAAAAACAAAAAACTCCAGGATAAACTTGTAAAAATAGAGAAGACCAATTAACAACTAAACAAGAATGTGTCAGTTTTAGGTAGAGTTGTTAAGAGATCTGACCTGTTTCTGCTATCCACAAGAACTTGCGGTCATCCACTGTTCAGCACTTCAGTACTTAGATAAAGTCTGTCTGCACCTAATACTTATCCAGAAACATATAGAACTTGTGTTAAACTCTGTTCCAATTTGTTTTATTGGACTTCAGATGGATTTTGTTAATTCAAGAACTTACTTACCCCGCCCACCCATGGCTCCTTAAAGACTTAACACATGTAGGAGTTAGAGGACAGGTGCAGAACTGCCAAAATCATGCATTTTGCCTAAGATTCATGCATTGTCATTGAATTAATTTCTCTATTATCTTATAATTTTTGCTTAAAATTCATGCATACATGTATGTTGAATTTTGGCACCCGGTAACGACCTAAGATAAGCAAAAAAAAACAAACTGAATATTTTCAATTTTTTGGAATTAAGGACATGACCCCGGATTGAAAGAGTGTGATACTTGTGTCAAGCAACAATCCCTTTTGCGGCAGGCAACTTCAGATTAAAAGGCCAATCATAACATACAAATACAATGTAGCCAAGTGTCTCAAATAGAAATTGGAGGGATATATCAAGTATACAGCTTATCAGATAACATATGGATAGGGCTTTTTTCTTCTGAGTCTTCATAGTATATGAAAATGAACTTTAATTAGATTACAGTACAGACTGTATTAGCTGCAGAAAAGTTTTTGTGTTTAATTTTTATTTTAGTGCACATCTACATGTATCAGGCGCTTAAAATTCTTTTGTAATTGTGGATCAAATTGACGAAATACACTCATTTCCCTTTTGTTTAAAGATATTCATTATACATATAATGTATCTCATAATCTGCTGAGATTCGTTATGTGGTTTGCAGTTTTGTCAAGCATGTGTCATATTAATGCCAAAGTGAGATATGTAGCTTCATACATGTCTAAGTGCATAGATCTGTATATATGTTGATTTTGTAACTTCATATTTCCTTTGCAAATAGAGAGATGCACTGAATAGCTGTACTTATTCAGTTTATAGCTATCGGCAAAAGTTGAAGAATTCTGTATTTGAATTTTCAAATGTCTGGAGATACATGTACATTGTATTTGAAATGCCAACAAATAGTCATTTTGACTGCATTTTTCACATAGGCAGATCCCCCTTGGATGGGAAAGTTTGGTTGATTTTATCTTAGACTACTCGATTATTTGTATAGGGAATCACAGAAGCATGACCCCCCCCCCCTTTTTCCCTTTTAGGATAAAGCTCTGCACTGTTTCGGGCACAATTTAGTTATTATTTATGACAGATTTTCGCAATAGATAGCAAATCATCAAACTAAATAAATGATTAAATAAATATCTTCTTGACAGGCATCGCTTAATCAACGGATTTGATGCAGCGAGACGACAAACACTGAAACAGGTTAGCAGTTAAACACGTGTTCTGGTAAAAAATTGACGTTCTGACACCAATATATCGTTAATTGAGGTCTTTTCTCCATTATTATTTGACTTACTTGATGCATGCAATCATAAATGTCCTAACAATCACTTGTCTTGCCCAAAGAAACCTGATTCTACAGTTTATTTCAGGTTTTTCTAGGAAAAGTCACTTTACTCGTTGATCAAACAGGTGCTCTCACCATTCAGAATACAAGCTCTTGAAAGACCCCGAATGATTTTGATTGGTCGGTTAGTCAAAATAGGCGGGGCTAAGTCCGCGATAGAAAAACTGCTAAGATAAATAAACTTTACTTATAAATGTAATTATTATGACGAATTATGGAACCTTAAATAGTCATACACCATATCGGAATACTCAGACAACAATGCATGGTCTGTTTCTACCATATAACGAAATATTTCCTTCCGACGCTGGGTGTGCACTGATGACGTAGTGAAAAATAATGGCGGAACATGGAGTTATCTCCCCTTAGTAAAAAATCCGGGAAAAAATACCTAAATATGCCTTAACAGTCCCGCGTAATTATCCAGGAAACAGTACATAGTTTCTGTATTTGTTCTGACAGCAAAAACATTACACTTTTTTTTTTTATTATTGTGAAGGAAAGAAATTTTTGGTATCCTTTTTTGTAAATAATTAAGTTTGCAAAATGTCAAGTTTTTATTTATCCACGAAAGAGTATTGGCGGTTTTATTAGAATGACAATACGTCAGATTAGATTTAAAGCTTTTATCTGCGAAAACAAAGGTCACATTTCATCTATCCCTGCAAGACAAAACAACATGTTGTAATCTATGGTTAAATAGTTGAAAATCATTACAGGAGCTATGGTCAGCTATTCCTTATCCAGCTGCATAAAGACAACATACATTGGCGGATCCAGGAGAAAGGGGGGGGGGTCCGGGGGTTGGAACCCCCCTTTTTTTTGGACGATCAATGCATTTGAAAGGGAGCACATTATTGCCCCTTTTTAAAATGGCTGGATCCGCCCCTGAGTCAGATTAACCAATGTTGATATCTGTTTCGGTTGCTAACACCATAGATCATGTAGATGTATGTTGGTCTAGTCTCTCTCTTTTTTTAATTCATCATAAGACTACTATAACACATAGTAGTCTCACTGTTACATCTTGCGCTCTTGCTCCAACATAGAAGATTTTTCTTTACTTACCGGAATGCATGTGGTTGGCATTTCTGCATCAGATCCGTTAATTTTAAATCGAAACCATCCATGCTTGATTCGATTATCGCACAGCCGACGTTCCGATGGTTTTGCCTTGTAGTTAGGTGATCGCCGATAATCGTCGATAACTGTATACCTTTTTTCTGAGCATGGGTCTATCTTGATTGAGAAATAAAAGAAAAATGATTAGTGTCAAATTAAACTAAATAATAATATATCACATATAATAATATATCACATATTACTAAGTTGATCGATTAAAAATGAACGTAATTATATATTGCATCATCAGTTAATCGCGTTCTTATTATTAACGTACGATAAACCGGCGATGTGTTATATTCAAATGTTATCCATAAACATGTTTAATTGCGAAAGACAGAATTTTGATATTAACATGTTCCACCCAGCCGGATAACAAATTATAATATATATAATATTATCGCTATTTTGTGCATTTTTCATTTGATCTTTTTTTGTGATAATTTTTCATATTCGTGGAGATGATCAACCATAACCTATTAGTACATAAGAGATCATTAAACCTTCATAATAGATATCAGGATTGAAAATTTGTAACGCGCGTTTCGTCTACAAAAGTCTCATCAGTGACGCTCGAACCAAAAAAAAAATTTAAAAGGTAAATAAAGTACGAGGTAGAAAAGCATTGAGGACCAACTATTTATAAAGGTTTTGCCATTTACAGCTAAGATAATCTATTACTGAGGTAGAAAAGCCTTAGAATTCCAAAAGTTTAAAGTTTTGTAAACGGCAGTTAATTCATAATTATGACCATATCAATGATAATTCATGTCAACACATAAGTGCTGACTACTCGGGGAACAAAAAAAATCCACCATGCAGCACTAAGTGACATCGACCCAGTGGTTGTAAATAAACTACTATAGAGATCAGGGTTGAAAAATTTAACTGCGCTAGACCTCTTCTGCAAAAGAAAGCCCAATTTAAAATAAAATATATATATTTCAAGTCTATTTTTCTCAATTTTGAACTGTGTTGACACATGTTTCATGTTATCAAGTTCAATCATTCTCTATTCTGTAAACCCAGGAACAGAAATATTTCAACTGTTCCCAGCATAACCCCATACTGACCCTCATATTTGCATAAGACAAAAGTTTGCCCTCAACTACAAGTGACTTTAAATATGCCTCCCCATGTTGAACCCCTTTCACCTTGATAAAACCAAATGCACAAAATATAAATCCCTCGGAGAAACTGCTGGGTTATAGCAATTAATCTTCTTCAAATGTAAATTTCAAAGGTGACGCTAATTACCAAAATTAACATTACAATTTACATTGTAAATTTCAACAAACATTTTGAATGACAGCTATACGGTTTTGCAAAGATTGCAAATAGTAAGTAAATGTCCGATGCATTTGTTGTATTTAAATAAATGTAGTATATTTGGTCTTGTAATCTATAAATGGCATTTTAGAAAGGTTGTGCTTATAAATCAATGTTGTATTACATTTATACTTAATTTATTGAAATTTATATTCCGGCTACGTAGTGTTCTCCAGAATTATATTTTACTCCTATGTATGGTCAATATTGTTTTCAATATTTAAAGTAATGATTCCATATGACTGTTACTTTTATATACATTACAGATTTTTTTAATTTTGTTGTCTTGAATTTCGACTCGACCAAAGTAGTAAGGAATAAAATGTCGATAAACACTTTTTCTTTCTGGTTTGTAGGTATAATTTTAAATTGTTTGTTCAGTAATCTTCAGTTGTATAGTTAAGAAATAATTCATGGGGGCTTGAATATATCGTGATTTTACCACGGGTGGGCCCTTTATGACAAATATTTTACCCTGAGCGATAGCGAGGGGTAAAATATCGGCATAAAGGGACAACCCGTGGTAAAATCTAGATATATTCAAGCCCCCATGAATTATTTCGATTCTAATAGGACAAATACGGCAATTATTTTGGATCGAAGCGCTCTAGGTGATGGCATTATTTGCCGTTCCAATATATAAACGCACTATTAAATTGACGTAAAATAACGGAGCAAACTGAATAAATGATGATGCTTAAACTATTTATAATAATAACATATTTAGATAATTTTTTGATTAATCTAATTATTATTGTACTTATATGTCTCATATGTATACAAAAACGGCTAATATAACTCATTTTAGCATCATTTGTTAACGTTTCCTTGTGATGATTTTCCGTTTCACAAGCGTGTATTTTCCCGTAAATTCCTTATATTCTGACGTCATTGTTCTATGACGTCGAGTCGCTCATTCATTAAAAAACATATGACGTGGGGGTACAATGGGAACAGCCCATGAAATATATTCATATTTTACCACGGGTGTGTACTCAAAGCGTTTGAAGGACGTCATGTTAGAATTTAGGTTAATGTTTAGCGTTATTTAAATATAGCTCTTTATTGTTCCGCCAAGACCAGATGGACACTAAATAGGCAAGGTCATTGCGATGTACCACCAAACTGAAGCGACAAGGTCGTTGCAGTTTACCAAATGTACTGGATTGTCAAGGTCATTGCTATGTAAAACCTATACTGGATGGACAAGTTCATAGAAGTGTATCACCAATACTGGATGGACAATGTCATAGTCTAGAAGCGTAGCACCCATACTGGATGAACAAGCTCATCAGAGTGTTACGCTCATACTGGATGGACAAGGTCATCAGAGTGTTACGCTCATACTGGATAGACAATGTCTTCGAATTGTAACACTCATAATGGATTGACATGCCATTGAAGTATACGCCAAATACTGGATAGACAAGGTCATGGAAGAGTACGCCAAATACCGGATGGACAAGGTCTTTGAGGTGTTCGCCCCGTACTGGACGGACAAGGTCATTACAGTGTTACACCCATACTGGATGGAAAAGGTCATTAAAGTATACTACCATACTGGATGGACAATATACAACAAGACTATGTGGTATGATTGCGAATGGGACAATTCTCCACAAAAGTCCAAAATGGCACAGAAATTGACAACTATAGGTCACCGTACGACCTTCCAACAACAAAGCCCATACCGCGTAGTCAGCTTTAAAAGGCCCAGAAATTACAATGTAAAACAATTCAAACGAGAAAACTAGCATCCTTATTTATGTAAGGCCATTATAATATACTGTCATACCGGACTAGAGGGAGAAGGTCATTGCAGTATTCTACCATACTGAATGAATGTACCACCCATATACTGGATCGATCAAGTTATTACAATCTACCACCCACACTTCGAGTTTGGGTATACATTTGTTTACATATAATATCCATATTTTTTTTAAGATGGTTACATTGTAATTATATGATCAAAGGTTCTGCATGGTGATTTAAGGTACAGACACGAAGATTTAAATAATTCGTGACCTGCGCACAATTAATCTTTATAACTAATGGCTACTTCATAAAAAGTTATCTTGTCAACATAATCCATTAAATGACAGAGCGAAGAGTATTTATGAGTATACACATGTCTAATTATGGGTTATGCAATACACAATTCATTATGATTGATTACAATTGGGGTGAAATTCATCGTCAAAATATGCACTTTATTAGATACAGATAAAATAAACAGTTGAAAAGTTTAAATCGCACCTAGAATAATAATAATTATATCAGACTTAAAATTTAAAACAGATAATTTGGAATGAAATTTGATTTATAATAACAGAGTATTATATTTAAAAAAAAAAAGTTTTATGAGTTTCACTATACAATTGCAGACAAATAAAATTTCTATTATAAGGTATTTGTCCAAATAAGACTATTTACCGGTTAAAAGAGAGTCTCACAATCTATGTACTAGATACCGGGACAAAGATACAAGTGAACGTGGCCGGGTACTTGTATATCCCGACAACACCATCTCGATTTTGGCAAAAAACAGTTAACAACATATGCAAAATGCTAATAACAGTAACACAGTCGGTTGAAAAAAGTTAACACTTTAAATTTATCTCAGATAACAATAACAATACCTTGAAAAAGGCAAAAACAGGTTAACATAAAAGGGTACCCCCCCTCCCCCCTTAACAAGCAACACGGACATGTCTATGTGGAGCTGTGTTTCTGTTATCCGGCTGTTCAATGATTAGCTTGGGAGCACTGTCATTTTCGGCGCGGGGTGTTTGCGCTTTTTCTAGTAAAAGCAAACATTCTCAAGACATAAAAAAACGTACAATTATCACAGGTCAATTTTCGCTTGATATCTAGAGCGCATTCCAAGAACTGAACAAATAAAGCTCTTGCTATCAGTTCTGACTGGTATTTCGCCCTTATTTCCAGTTCTCTATTTCTCATTGAATAACACACTATAGGTAAAAAGCGCAAATGTCCGGTCAATTTGTAATACAGGTAAAAAAAGCGCAAACGTCCTGTGCCCGTCATTTTTACCAAAACATTGTGACCATGTTTTACCAGTAGATGGATCAGCTGCGGATCCAGAAGTTTTCATAAGTGTGGGCCCACTGACTGACCTAAGAGGGGCCCGTTCGTGTCACGCTTCAGTGATTCCCTATATGCCCCCCTTAAATCCGCCTCTGGATGCTGAGTATAATTATAGAAAACAGATCAAATACCACCAAGAAAGTTTTTATCAAGATTAATTGCGATATGTTCATGTTGTGACATAGTAAAATGTAAATCAAATTATATGAGTGTTATATTAATGGATATATTGACTTGCTTTATCTTTGCTGTTATTAAATATGTAAGATATTGTGATATTATGTCAAATATAAGAAATTAGAGGCCCCACTGAGATGGTAAATGGCATATAATTATTTCTTGTAAATGATAGATTTAACGTTTTTGTGTCAGAAAAGTCAAACAAGAATAGTCTGTGGCTTTGTCTTAACTTGTTTACTCATGAAATCGTTATTTACCTTAAGTTAAAAATATCAGTGATATATAAGGATCTAGACGGGGTATATTAATTTTTGTATATTTTTTCTCTATTCCCATTTTCTGCTGTATTGTTCCCTTATTCTCTAAAGTTTGTAAGACACATACAGATTATCATAGATTTATATTTATAATATAGTTGTACATTTTGTCAATCTTTCACGATTGAACGAGTTTCTGCTATTATCTCAATTATGCTAAATTTTGGTCTGATGTTGTTTATATAGCTTGTAAATTTAGAAATGATCCACGTTAGGAGCTGTTAGTCGTTTTTCCTATTTTATCAAAAGTTATGCCATTTATTATCTTTTGAATTGTTTCCTAAGTTGGTATGTTGGGGCCCTTTAACGCTTATTATTCTTTAGGGGTTTTGCTCATTTATGAAGACCGCACGGTGACCAGGCCTTGCGGTCATAAAACATAGCACATTTTTTGTACTCAGTCTGAAGAATCAACCAATCAAAATACTGGATTTCATGTTTCGAGCATGTTTTTTGTGCTCCGAGCACTGAGCAAAGTTTTATGACTTCAACCCCTGTATAGTAGTTTATGTTCTTGACATTTGGTCTCAGGTAGATAGTTTTCTCGGCAATTATACCACAATTTTTTTTTATATTATTTTGATTTTTACACCAATCCGTTACATTTCTGTCACTTGCGTAGAAGAAGAAGATGTTGAGGATCAAATTTTAAAAAGGGGATTCTAACACAGGACAAAAGAGGGGTTCCAACTACATGTTCTATTCAAATGCATTGATCGTCCAAAAAAAAAGGGGGTTCAACCCCCCCCCCCCCCCCCCCCGGCCCCCATTTTTGATCCGCCATCCGGTAGCGTGAGTTGCCTTCTATATATAGACAAAGTTTTTAGGTAAGACCATACGTCTAAGTGTTTTTAAAGTGCCAGTCTTTGTAAGAATCAGGCAATTTAGGTAAAAATCAAAACATGATCAGAAAAAAACCACCGAGCTAATCATTCTATTTAATACTAACTATCATCCTGAGTTAAAAATTATCAGTCTTTGTTTGTGTGTGTGTCTGGTAATTTCAAATAACTCGGTTAGAATGATAACAAATCACAGAGTTATCTCCCTTTATTCGTTAATTATTAGAATGATAACAAATCACAGAGTTATCTCCCTTTATTCGTTAATTTCATTTGAACCAAATACCAGAACAGAAAACAGAAATGAATGTTATTTTTGTGCATAACTACATTGTATGAACTGAAATCAATGTCAAATTGGGTGGATTTTTTTTGTCATGTTTTCACCACTGCCTGATTCTTAGGCAGACTGGCACTTAAAAGTATGCTGACATGTCTTCCTCTGCGTTTCTACTTTGTGTTGTGAATAAGCGCGTTAAAAATCTGACTCAGTGTGTCGGTCTGTCACACAACTGTTAACATTAACATCACCTTAACACTTTCTAGTCCTGAAATACATGTAAGATTTGCCACTGGACGTGAAACACTAATTTACCATCACCTTTAATATAAGATAATATTTATACATCTGTTTTTTTAAAGGTTAAATCAACGAGAAATTATGACAAAGGCATGTCTGGATTGGGGTTACAGAAAGGAGGAGTGAATATGGGGTTTGTAAAATAGAGAATATAAAAATGGATCAAATCTACAGAAATTAAGGCAATGCAGAATAGCGAGATCGAAAAGGAGAGCGAATGACTGGTTGCTTAATTATAAAGAGAATAGAATAAGGCCAAATAAAATAATATGTGTGTTTCCTGTTTCCTCTTTGAAAAAAATAGGGTAGGTAGGTAGGGATTTTTTTTTATTTTACCATTTTTTTTTACATTGAGTCTATGGGAGAGAAATCCTGACTTTAACAGTGCTTATTGAAAAATGACCAAAAAATCTTTAGGGTAGGCTATTTCTAAGCTTAAAATATAGGGTAGGTAGGGAAACAGGAAACACACATGCTTTTTTATTTGGCCTAATGGATAGAAATATAAAGAATATTTAAAAATCAACTAAAATTAAAGAATACAGATAAAAACCGATCCAGACCCTCAGTGTATGTTACCGAATTTGGCATTCAACAATTTTCAAAATGACTCCCAAAACAAACGTAAAACGATTACGAAGAGGTCGAGTTTAACACAGAACAAACAAAAACAATGGCAGAAATAACATGGCCAACATGTGCTTATATAAATAGGATACATGGTGAAATTCTCTAAATATTTTATCAATTTATGAAATCTGGTTAAATATTCAAAATGTATGACGAGTTTCAAGTAAGATATGAGCGATGTATGAACAATGAATTACAATGTAAAATGCAGCAAATAATTTGAAAAACAGAAAAAAAGAAGATATGTACGTGGAATACACGTGTTGAAACAATAACTGAGCCACAGATAAACATTGAAAAGTAATTAGTTGATATTGACACTCATTATCATACCGGAGTGGTAAACTGTAAAACCAGGGGAGGTGAAATGGACCGGTAACATGGAAAATTTTACCGAATTAATATTTCCTTTTTTAATATAGTTTAGAAAATCAAAATAATGGAGAACACCTGACTATGCCAACTTTTTTAAATTGCAAAAACAAACAGTTTAATGCAAGTCAATACGAATACCGGGTATAATATATTCTTGAAATGTCACTCGATCTCAATGTAAGATACTTAGTAGCAGATCTGCTTTTTAGTGTCCATACATTATCATCATGTATAAGTTGCATGTAAATTTTAGCACAAAAGATTCTGTTTTTACCGCATCATAATTACTCGTTCAAACTTTATTGCGGGGAACAAACAGAAAAATAAAACTAAACGCGTTGACCTGAAATCTAATGACGAACTTTCAATTGTTTTTTTCAACGCGCTGTGAGTGACGTACATCACAGCTTTGCACCTGCATAAAGTCGACGAAGAGGTTAAACTTACTAAGAGACTTCTTCGTAGTAATCGGCAAGTAATTTAACCCTTTAAAACCTCAATGCGTGAAATTTCTTCTAGTGATATAAGATTATACATGTCTGTCCATGATAATACGGTTGTATTGAGATGTTCAAGATTGCATAATGAGATAGCTTTCAAATATTTGGTAAATCGAGATGACCTTTCCTGACCTGAGCCTCGTGGTAACGTGTAACCTGGTTGTTAATTGACTGCGTATTGGTTTTAATGTATGTATATAATATTTCATATTCTCCTTTGATTCTGGAGGAGGTTTACACGCTGCATTGAAAAATACAACTGGTATATCATTTATCTTTCTATCAAAGCCACGAGGTCACGGAACTAAAATGACAGATTATTGAATTGCATAGCTAAATTGTGTATATGTTATTTAATTCCTTTTCTTGTTTAAACATAAACAAAACTTGATGAATTTAGAAAGAGAAACTCCGGTTATGATAAGGTAAATTTATTTGCCTTCTTATTCAAGCATGTATATATACACAATATGTCCTGCCAAGTTCTTTAATAAAAATAAATCAATTTCCGTGTGCTTGTCTAATTTTTTGTAATTCATATTTTGTATTTTACAATGAGATCGGTGAGCGAGTCAGGAAAAAACTTGCAGGTTTCTTTCCCCATTGTATACATTTGTTAATTAAACTATGGGTTCAATTGCATTTTTATCAACATTGAGCAAATAAAGTTTAATTCAAACCAGTGCTTGGGTTGCCGCATGCACTCGCAATGTATAGTCCGAAATTGCTATAGAGGTCAGAAGGCTGTTTCAAGTAGAAACATAATTGCGTGGTCCGCATACCAACCACGAACTGCGAAATTCCGTCAAACGGTCATGAACACAATATAGCGGAGCTTTTGCTCATGTTAAAGGTCTCATGATTTTTAAGATGAAGATTAATATTTAAAGCAATAATACTTTGATTAGGTTTTGACCAGTTCGTATACGAATATAGTGTCCTACTTTTATACATCACACACATGTCCCAAACTACACAAAGTTAGGAATTGGACATGGAAAAAAAACTATATAAAAAAGAACATATGGTATGATTGCCAATGAGACAGCTATCCACAAAAGACCAAAATGACACAGACATTGACAACTATAGTTCACCGTACGGCCTTCAACAATGAGCAAAGCCCATACCGCAACATAGTCAGCTATAAAGGCCCCGATTAGACAATGTAAAACAATTCAAACGAGAAAACTAACGGCCTTATTTATGTAAAAAAATGAACGAAAAACAAATATGTAACACATAAACAAACGACAACTACTGAATTACAGGCTCCTGACTTGGGACAGGCACATACATAAATAATGTGGCGGGGTTAAACATGTTAGCAGGATTCCAACCCTTCCCCTAACCTGGGACAGTGGTATAACAGTACAACATAAGAACGAAATATAAAAATCAGTTGAAAAAGGCTTAACTCATCAGATAGTCAAACATACAAGTGGACGTGGCTGGGTACTTATACATCCCAACTCAAAAAGACAACATATGCATTTATCACATAAGGGGGTACATGGTCATCTACGTTTGTCTTTGTTTAATATGATAGAGAGTAATTGGCATACATTGAGTCCTTGATAAATGAAGAATTCACAAATAAAGGACACTCATCTAAACCCTCATCTATCAACGAATCTGAATAAATCTTTATTAAATGACCCGATACCAATTTCTTTGCTAAATACCCTATATATGCATTGATCAGAATAGGGTTTTTTTCTCTGATGCTATCTATCGTCTTAATTAAACATTTTAACATGTTCAAATTTAGATCTTGTTCAAAGAAGATTTAATAGTTAATTAACCTGTTAACGACGCAGTTAATGACCCGTTTTAACACTTTCAATCTGTGAACGCTAGAATATTTACAGTTTATTAAACACGTGTCAATTTTTATGGATACATTATCGGGGCCATTATTCCGAACATAAATCGACACAGTTAGATACATATCTAGATGCATTAATAGATATGGTATAAAAGTTAAAGTTTTTAAAATGTAAATACACGAATAAAGTACAAATGCAAACAAAATTCTAAACAAAAGTGACATATTAAAATACAACCAAATCTTTTAGTACATAAAATCTGTTTTTAAATGACTGATTCGTGATAAAGAGTTGTATGTCAAGATACATTTTGAATAATAAAAAATGGAAAAAAAAAGTTTAAATGGATTGTCAATGAAGACGTTAAGAGTTGGACTCATTTATGAATGAAAAAGAAAAATGGTGTGAAAATAATGAAGATATGAGATTGGTAACAGCATTTCAACAAACGGGCGTTATTAGTGATATGAGGGGGGAGGACAGGGGTAAGGGAGAAGGGTACCCCCTGTCCTCCCCCTCTGATATAATTGTTGAGTCTGTTAGTCTGTTTATTTTCACAACCAGTGAGCTGACTTTGAACATTATAATAATAAGGAGATGAGTTTTGACTGCCAATGAGACAAGTATCCACCAAAGATTGATGATCCACAACCAGTGAGTTGATTTTTGTTTTATAAAACATGAACACAAAGTGGCTTACCGCACGCTATTGCTGTTAGAGAGCGAAGCACTTTTCCAACAGGAGCCATTGGAATAAACCTCAGAATAAACGTCTCCTTCCGACCGACGTTACTTAAATCTAATTACATTTTAGAATCCAAAAAGGCTACCCTTACGAAAAGGTCGTACCAATCAAACAGAAAAACTGCGGCCTTCTAGAACTGAGATACAAAATAGGCTTTCTTTGTAAGGTCCAACGTCAAAATCTTCACCAAATCTCAGTGGTTTGAACCAGGGGCAATTTTAAGGTAGCGCTTTGCAAATTTGCCTTTTTTACCCAACAATTGTACTATTGTGTAACTGTTTGTAATCACAAAGTCCCGTATGGTGACTTCTCTCTTCTGTTAGGATGATGCATTACCCTGTGGCCTGTCACAGTATCTTGTGAGAAAGCAATTTCCCATGCAGAGTTGTCGGTCCTTGCTCTCTCAGAGAGCAAGGACCGACAACTCTGCATGGGAGATTGGTGAGAAAGCACGTTTGAAGTCTATTTCGTGTCGGTCTTGTTCAATGCTATGGAATTAAAATATGGACGCATCCGGGTGCGGGAATTTCTCGCTACATTGAAGACCTGTTGGTGACCTTCTGCTGTTGTTTTTTTCTACGGTCTGGTTGTTGTCTCTTTGACACATTCCCCATTTCCATTCTCAATTTTATATCATATATCATAACTAGCGTTAAAGAGTATACGAACTCAGAGATCTACATTTTTAATATTGGATTGTGTTTAGAAAAGTACATAATCATTCAATAATGACAAGTTTTGCGTTTTATACACCTGTTATGTTTGCCACTGGACATTAACGGCATCTTTTACTCAGTCATCTGCTTCATTGACCCCTTATTAATTCGTATTCCTAAACTATCTCTGTAAGCACTTCCATTACAATTTAGGGATATTCAAATCAACCAATCAAAATATTACTCTTGCACACAATAATACAAATAAATATTTTAACAAATACCATGGCGCATACCGGTCAGCAAATCAAGATAATTTAACTCCTAATTTATTTGATTTTTAAAATTGTTTCATATGTAAGAAGTGAAATTACTTTCTCAACAGATTTAAATAGATGTGAGGTCTACGAACTTTCTTTATGTTCCCAAACGTATGCGCTGATAAATCTGATTATCTGAAGTGGGCGATTATTCAAGTTCGTCTAAATAACAGTGTGACCATTTTTATTCAAGTGTTAACACTGAACATGCGTAAACAAAATGCAAATCAAACAATTTAATATTTATATAATTGTTTCGCATTTATGACATTGAAAGGACCACACCAGAGAGTTAACGACCAGGCACAGTAACCCGAATAATGTCAGTCGTTATATTCCGCTGATCTCCGTCTAATCTCCGATTGCTACATTAACTACAGGCCGCTAGAGGGCGCAGAATTATTCGAGTTAAGGCACAGGGGATCAAGGCTCTCGTAAATTAAACGAATAGTGACTCCAAGAATACGAACATGTGACTTGGGATGGACCAAAGGCAATACATTTATAAATCATCGTCGCAAGTCAAGAAATCGTGTTCAACGTCATTTCACGACCTCATAAGGTTACTTACATGAATAAATTCACTTAAGTGAAAGCATTTTACCATAATAATGCAATGCAATGCTATCCTAACCGTGCTGTCAATATACGGTATGGTTTTTGCTCTTTGTTGAAGGCCGTATGCTTGTGACTTACATAGCTCGCTTACATCTACGCCATTGGTCCCGGGTAGATAATTAATCTCACCACATTTTTAAAATGACTACTTATAATTATATTCATTATTGAAAGCACGATATGTAAAAAAACTTTGTCATTGGTTTCCCCTCACACTGACGTATAACTCTTATTATATGACTTTACTAATGTTAATATAGGTATAGGTACTAAGTATATATATATATATATAACTCGTCTAAACATCAACCCAACAATGTTAGATCTGTAAATTTGCTTTCGCAAATTTTTGGTTCTTCCCTCCCCGGGATTTGAACCCATGCTACTGTGATATCGTGACACCAAATCGCCTGCACTGCAGCCGTCCCGCTAGACCACACGACCACCTGGGCTCTCAAAAAAAGAGCTTTCGGTGGGCATGTGTTACTTTTCCACGTCAGTCTTAATCTAGCGACGTACTACAGTACATGATATATAAGGCATGAAGATGTTATTGTTACAGATCAGCTAAATTATCTATAGTAAAGAATCCTACAAATTAATGTAATATACAGTCACAGAAAATAATTATATTCATAACATTGATACACTTATTGAAGTTATACATACCCCACCCCGCCCCTTTTTCCCCCAAAATTACATTTTTGAAAATTGTGAATTTTATCTCAAAAGTTGTTCGCGTCTACTCGATATTTATGACTTTATCAAACTTTCAAGAGACAAATTTTCGTGTATTTCAGATTTAAGAAATTATTGAATAGAGGTCAATAACATTATGTATACACTGTATATCTTTGAAGATAAGAAAAACAACTTGGGTATATTTACTTTGATGATGTGAAACCTGTTCACAGAACCTCAAGTATTTGACTTCCGTAAGTTTAAGACCAATTAAGGTCGTAAAACTCTTCCAAGTCCAACAGTGAATTGTATCTTTTACATATTTTTAAAAGATTCAAATTCTTATGAACTTTATGTCTTAAATTACCATACATAAAACGTAAGTTCGAGGATAAAAGCTAATGACAGTGAATTTGAATTATGATAACCTCGCGAGTTTTATAATAGATTAAGTTTTGCACAGATATATCATGTTAAGGAGGGGTTATTGCGAAAAAATACCAGTCGAGAGAATGTAAAATTTCACGAGCCGTAAGGCGAGGGAAATTCATTCTCAAGACTATGATCGTGACGTTACCTGGTTACAAGCGTCCAGTCGGATATTGTATTTTTTGGCAAATACCACGGCAGAGAGGGTAAACTAGGCATATCCTTTTAGAAAATACCCCGGGAGCGTTAAAAATGAATTGATAACAGTAAATTGGTGAAAAATACACTGGCTATCAACCAATCAAAAACCCGGATTCTTACATAAGGTGTAATTAATATATTTCAACTAGAAGCATTTCATTCTTAATTAATGGCTAATCGACCACTTAAATTGACAACTATACATATGGTACTTAATGAAACCGCTTAAAACTCTGTACACACTAATTTATTGGAGCATTTTTCTGACATACTTTTAATTAAACGATATATTTAAACTCCGTGTAAATTTATTATAATTGCATGTAATATTCGATAAGGGAACACTGATATGTATGATAAAATTAATGTAAACAGCAAGTCTGCATAAATAGTGCATTTTATACAGCCTGTTTCCACTTTAGATAAAATATATAATCAGTTCCCTAGAGGAAAAACCCTACATGGCAACCGTTTCGACAACTTTTTACTAGTTGCGAGGCGAAATCTTAAGATTGTTCAAATTCTGTTCACATTTTTTTAAATGATAAGCGATTTACGCTTTCTTCTTTTTAAACAATTCGTATTTTTAAAGTTTTCGGATAAGCAAAATGTATTCAACATGTACAGTACTATCAAAATACGTGGATTTATTATCTTCTTTTTCTGTCAACGTGTTTGAGAATTTTTTATATATTAAACGTTTTTGATATATTTTGATATTGTGACAAATAAATCGATAATTACTTACATGCTTGGTCCAAAAGTACAAAAGAGCTGTTGATATTTCTATATATTTCTATATTTCTTGACCCAAGAAAATGTTACTCTTATGGAAAAACTGGGTTGTTATATTTGTGACTGTTTTGAATTAAGGAGATCAGGCATGAACACTGACATTTATTCAAGTAAATAATTTGAAAATAAATACATATGATTATGCATGTATAATGTAATTTTATTATTCTTTTATTCACAATATATATGTGGTTTTTAGCTTGATTCTGACCAATGCTTATATTCCAATTATATATGTATATGCCTCTATTATTGCTGTTGTTACTAATTATGTAAATCAATTGTATCTGATTTTATGCCCTTTATGGGCCCTGTAATTTGGGAAATAAAAATATTCTATTCTATTCTATTCTATACAGCAAATAGAACATTCATTGTTTTTTAATTTGAGTTTAGGCATGCGAATCAGATACAGTGATTGCAGTAATTGAATCAACAATAAGACTCAAGGGCAGGGTTTCCCCTGGGTCAATTATTTTTTTCGCCACCTCTTTCGCCAAAACAATATATTTTTTGCCACTTTATTATTTTTTCGCCAAATAACATAACTATATTTTTCGTTTGAAATTTACATTTTTTTCTACCGCCCCCCTCCCATTTCCCTTAAATAAGATGATTTTGCCCATTGTGTCTGTGATTGAGTCAAGGGGCTTTGACTTATAGCAGTTAATGCCTGTGTCATGTGATCCCTTGTGGAGAGTTGTCTAGATTATTGGCAATCATACCACATCTTCTTTTTATAATTACAATATATACACAACCCTCAGTCAAAATTAAATAAAATGATAAAAAAATCACCTCGAATATTGTATTCATAATTTTCAGGATATAACCGATAAAAAATATCCTTTCTCATTTTCTCTTTTTTTTTTAATGAAAACGTGTGACTGTCCCTCGCTCTGAATTCAGTCATGATTTGCTTAAGTCTTCATATATTCTTTTCGACCAGGGGCGGATTCAGGATTTCCAGTTAGGGGGGGCGCAAATTTTTATGTCCGCCTAGCGGAGCGAGGCGAAACATCTTTGGAGGTTATTTTAGGTAAAATTATTGAAATATTCTTCTAAAGGGGTGAAATGTAGATATCTCGAACTATTGGGTGTTCTAGTAAAATTAGCGAGGTCAGGAATTAAAGTTTCAAGCTCACGAAACCGCCTTAATCCACACCTGACAACAAGCTACAGATAGACGAGCGGACAGACGGACGCAAAGTGACACGAGACAAATCACAATTGCTCACCTGACCAATATATTTCTAAACAAAAAGTTCTACTTTTACCAGCAATTTTTACATTTTCCTTTCATACTATGATATCTGTTTTTTACTTTTTTGATTTTCGGAGGTCGTGCTAGACTTTACTGAATTCGCCACAAACAACTAAAATCAGAATGAGATGCATTTACGCAGTTTTTTGGTTTTTTTGGGGAAACCAAGCATACAGTAATACGATACAGAATTCGGCTAAATATTTAGGTTGCAAGTGAGAAATAAATATAGACACAGAGATACAAATTAATAAACTAACCTTTCGCTCGAAACAGTATTTCTATCTTTCATTACGGATATTTTAAAAGAATCCCACCTGCCGATTGTTTTTTTGACTGTGTCATGACGAAATTGTGAAAGTGAGTAAGGGATGTTTTGGAACTTCGATTATCAAACAAATCTATTATAAAAACCGCAAATACAATGTAACAATTGTTTTTACTTTAACTGCTAAAAACCTATTATATTTTTCATCAAACGCAGCTCCGAGTTTGACACCTTCCTGTGAAATTATTTATATACAGAACTTTAATAAAGCGTAGGTCAGTTGATTCGACAGTAATCACGTTGATTCGATTCTGTTAAAATGACTGTTTTATATACTTTGAATGTTAAAAAAGATTGAATGGTCTCTTCTGATACTTAAATATGTTGAAGTCAACCCATGCTTTGCAAATTTTAGGGGGGCGCACGCCCGCCACGCCCCCGCCTAAATCCGCCCCTGTCGACTACATATATCAAATTCACTATAAACATGCAATCTTAAATGATTCAGGCTTGAAAAAAAACAAATGGACGCATGGCGTATGAAGCAAAACGTTAGTGTAAATTTAAAAAAAAATGTTCAAAAACTGCTGCATGCATTTCATAATTTTAAATTTATCATTCAATAAATATCTACTCAATTTAATAATCACATCTATAAAAGTTCATAACCTTTAATAGTAGATCAAAATCTTTTTTTTTTAAATCGTTGTTCAAACATTTTAATCATCTGTAAACTATACTGTTGACATACAATTGACAATATCAGCAAATCTAATTACAAACTATTGTCAAATCAAATATATCAAAACTAAAAATAAACTTACCGCACTTGAAACACTCCCATAAGTTTAAAAACACAATTGCCGATGATATCTTGTATAAAAGTAAATAAACCTCCATTATGAATGATGATTCCAACGTTATGAATCCAAAATTGTATTTTAATCACAAATTCTAACACATCTTTTTCAAAATTTTCAACGGTAAAATTGTATTATAATCACAATTTCTAACACATCTTATTCAAAAGTTTTAGTAAAAGTTCTATCTAGAATTATTGGCGAATTGACCGTCTGCAGGGCAAATTCGCTGTCAAATTATGAATGATGATACTGATGTTATGAATCTAAAATTGTATACTTATCACAAATTCTAACACATCTTATTCGAAATTTTTAGTCAAAGTTCACTTTTACAATTTTGGCGAATTGACCGTCTGCTGGGCAGACGACAAACATTTTAAATGCCTCATCTGTAATTTAAATATACCAGTGCAGCAACGTACACTTTCATCGCAGTAATCACATTTTATTAAATGTCCCAATACATTACCAAATAATCACAGGTATCCATATCGAATAGGAGAAGGAGGAGTCGGTGATTATTTGGTTCATCAGAAAAATAACATGATTTACTGAATAAATCCTGTTCCAAATCATTCAGAGGAAGAAGAAATTGAGGAAACTGAGAGGGTTGCACAGGTGGATTCAAAAATTAGAAAGAAGTAAAAGGCATATCAACCTATACTAAAACAGTTGCTCTATAAGAAGTCTCGGTCTATATAATAAGTAATTTTCAAAAATATGTCCTGAATTTTATATTTTTTATAAAACATCAAACGGGATTTCATTCCCCTGACTTTCACCGCACTGAATTCGCTTCTTATATGTATTATTTTATTGTTACACAGTTCATCAGAAAAATAACATTATGCTTTACTGAATGAATCCAAATGATTAAGATGAGGAAGGAATTGGGGAAACTGAGAGGGTTGCACGGGTGGATACAAAAATTAAAAAGAAGAGGAATAATAACCTGGAAAAACAGGTGCCCTATAATAAGTCATTTTCGAAAATGTGTCCTTATTAAACAAAAAATCAAAATAAGGGATGTTATTCCCCTTAAATTTCTTTCCCAAAACTGCATGAAACATGAAATAAAAAAAAAATATCAATATATTTTTTGTTACTTTTAGTACTTTAATCAGAGGCTATTTTCATTTTTGTGCTAATTTTCAGTTCCTTTTCTTCAATACATACATAAAATATCTTCTACAATAAAATATAGTTTCGCCTTAATTATTAAATCTGCATTGTATTGGAATTTTCTAGGGTGGTGATTTCGATATGTTGCATTGTACCTGTCGATTTACAGGTGTTTTATCCAGGTGCTAGTCAAATAACCACAGATATTTTTAATATTTACATTTTTATCTTAATATATGTTAGTTATGTGTTTAATCATTTCACAGATCGTTTGTTAGTTGTAGTTTTATTATGTGTTATAAAAAGTAATTTCAAGTAATAAAACAAGATTATGGTGTTAATTTTGACAATCTGTAAAATGTTGTCTGGAATGGAGAGAAGCGATCTTTAGTGGAAGTGGAAAAAGGTGTCTTGAAAGCAAAGTAAATACTGCTTATGTATTGCTAAATAAAATTGAGAATGAAAATGGGGAACGTGCCAAAGAGACAACAACCCTACCATAGAGCAGACAACCGCAGAAGGTCACCAACAGGTCTTTAGTGCAGCGAGAAATTCCCGCATCCGGAGGCCGCGTCCTTCAGCTGGCCCCTAAACAAATATATATACTAGTTCAGTGATAATGAACGCCATACTAAACTCCAAATTGTACACAAGAAACTAAAAGTTAAAATGAAACAAGACTAAAAAAGGTTAGAGGCTCCTGACTTAGGACAGGTGCAAAATATTGCGGCGGGGTTAAACATGTAAAAGTAAACGCATAATAATACGTACATTAAAATTCAGTCCAAGAGAAGTCAGAAGATGTAAATGTCCATTTTGCCATACATACAAATTCAAAAGTCGAAAATAAATGACAACGTCATGGCTAAAAAGAAAAAGACAAACAGAAAAACAGAAACTACGCAAAACACAGCAATTATCATTTCATAAGCATGTGCATGTCAACTTTTAAAGTCTGACAAAGCAGAGCTTTTCATACCTGCTAACTTTTCAAAATGCCCATTGGGGTTTTGCGTGCAAGATGGCTGTCATAGTCCTAAAAAAAACTTCAATTTGGGAGCCTCCATGGGGAAAATTCCCCGCAAATAGTGACAGTTATGGCTTTTTATCCGACTGGAATTTTTTTTCTTTATTTTGTTGTTATACAAATTTTATATAATAAGATTGACCAACACATCACATAGTCAATGTGTACGAGTTGTAAAATAACAATATACTAATATTCAAACATGGTAGTTGCTGCTATTCTTTGTAAATAAAAGACTGGATTGTCTACGTTACTCTAGATTTTACTGTATTTATATAAAAAGATTGACAAAAAAATTAAAATAGTCAATGTGTTCTAGTTGTACCACAACAATCGGAATTAACATTCAAACATATAAATCAGTAGTATTGTATACATATAATTGCACCTGTCCTAAGTCTGGAATCTGATATACAGTAGTTGTCGTTTGTTTATGTAATATATACGTGTTTCTCGTTTCTCGTTTTTCGATTAGACTGTTGTTTTTCCCGTTTGAATGGTTTTACACTAGTAATGTTGGGGCCCTTTATAGCTTGTTGTTCGGTGTGAGCCAAGGCTCCGTGTTGAAGGCCGTACATTGACCTATAAGGGTTTACATTTTTTTAAATTGTTATTTGGATGGAGAGTTGTCTCATTGGCACTCACACCACATCTTCCTATATCTAAATAAGTATTGCGGTTGTCCACCCGGTATTGAAAATAATTCTAAAATAGTCAATGTGTACGAGTTGTACCCTAACAATCGGAACATTCAAACATATGAGATGACATGTCATGGGTCAATTTATTAATATGAATCAGTATTATTACCAACATAAGTATTGCGGTTGTCCACGCTGTTATGAAAATGATTCTTGTAGTAAAATAGTCAATGCGGACGAGTTGTACCACAACAATAGAAACATTCAAACATATGAGATGACATGTCATGGGTCAATTTATTAAGTTTCTTTTGTTGTTGGGAAGACATGAAATGGAAATATTTGATTCCGGTATTTTTATGTTTGTTGTATTTTACACTAATCCTGTTAAAGCGTTACTAAACATGATCTTATACACCTTATGTTAACCTGATTAACATCGTACAAACAATTACAACGACAATATCGACGAGGAAAAGGAAAAAACTAAAATAAACAATAAAGAACTAATGCATAAGTTCGTAGGGTTCAAACATATATTGCAATATATGATAGCAAATAAAATTCCTACATTTTATTCGTTTTCGTTTTCTAGTATACAGACCGTCGCTGGGCTTCTAAAATGTCGTATATTACTTTTTTGACTAAACATACTTTTTGACATCAATGGTCTGGGCGGTAGGGAATCTTTGGTATTACAAAAAGCATACAGTTAGACCAATCATAATGTGTGAAATAGGAAATATTAAAAAATTGCCAATGTCAGTTGTTTGTAAAGTTTGCTTCCAAAATGTTGTATGAAAACTTGAAAATCGTTGTAGAATGGCTTTGGGAAAAATAATAATTGTACATTTCTTTATTCCTGTGAAAATAATTTTAAGGTCTTGGATAATCCAGAAATGTCAATTTTTTTATTTCACTGCTATTTACAAAAAAGTTCAAGTTCACATGCGACATTTTGGAAGCATGTATTTTGCCAAAATTTTCAAAGCCTGATTGTGAGATATTTTTTTCTTGAAAAATTTGTAATTTACAACATTTTAGAAGCCCAGCGACGGACGTAAACAAATTGGTATCGACAAGGGCGATGAAAAATGAGGTTGCAATCCAAAACAGACTAGGGAAAAGGAGCTCGAGACGATGGCGCTAAAGCACGTGTGAAGATCTCTGTCAAACTTGATAAATAAGAGACGACATCAAAAGTTCAATGTAAGATAAAAAAAAAACTTAATTCACATAGTTTTTTCACTGACCCCCCCCTCTCTTAACTTAATTTGGAAAAATTGATTGACCAATAGGGATATATATTAAATCGATTTTGGATTAACAAAACTTGCAGCAATGTTGACTCGCTCCACCCCCAAACTATTTGATTTAAGTTTTTTTTTTTATCCTACATCGATCTTTTGATGTCGTCCCTAAGTGTGCTATACATTTACTGCATTTTTAAGAAAGTCGAGACATTTTTTCTTTTCTTTTTTTTTTTTTTTTTTGGGGGGGGGGGGGGGGGGTTAATTGCTTCAAAAACGTGGTTGACTTTTGTCTTCCAGTATAGTCAGGACGATCATGAAAAACATAAACAGTACATGAAATAGTAGGCACTGCAACATATTGGTTGGTCTTGATTGACAGCAGGAAATTTGATGTTTGCTAGACTTTCCAGAATCCATAAGGTGATGACATCATTTCCTCTTTCAACAGACGATAGCCATCATACGTATCGGTCCAGGGGCGGATCCAGCCATTTGAAAAAGGGGGTTTCCCAACCCAGGACAAAAGGGGGGGGAGGGTTCCAACTATTTGTCCCCATTCAAATACATTGATCGTTCAAAAAAGGGAGGGTAACCAAACCCCGGAACCCTCCCCCTGAATCTGCCAATGCTGTCTGAAGAACACACAATAGTAATCAAAAGAGGACAAAAATACCAATTCAAACTCATTAATTGAAAAGAAACTGACAACGCCATAGCTAAATAAAACCAGACAAATTGAGACACACAACAGTACACAAGAGTAAAAATCAACATAGAAAACAAGAGACAGTGCAACACGACCACCACCAAAATCTGTAGGTAATCGCTGGTGCTAAGGAAGGATGAGCAGATCCTGCTCTTCATTTGACATTCTGCGCATTTTAGAACAACCCTGATGATATCTTGATAGGATATCATGTACAAACTCTCAGATATCGTAACAAAAATTGGAGGTACTCGCCAGTGTTACGGAAGTGTGGGCAGATCCTGTTCTTCATTTGGCAACGATTATGTTGCTCATTTCGATACAACCCTGGTGATATCATGATAGTATATTTACAAGATCTCAGATAGCGTAGTAAAACGAAGCAACTAAGGAATGGTGATTCACCATTTGCAGACGCTGTGGGAATATTGTTGCATAAAATGGAAAGTTCACAATTTGGAAACTCATATCTTGTTTTGTTTTTAAGTAATTTTAAAGGGTTGAAAAAGCGTTGATCGTTCAACGCTTTTACACTCTCAATAAAGTTACAAAAAGTAGTATTTGATAGTTATTTAAAAGTACCAACTACAATTATGAAATAATTTTAGATTAGAAAGAAAACTGGACAGTAAATTAACTGAACTAGCAAAGAGCTAGCTGACCTACTCTCTATACAATACACTACGCGAAAGAGTAGCTTTTAAAGTAATTAAATTGTCTTTGGACGTCGAATGTAGATGTCGAATGTAGATGTCGAATGAAGATGTCGAATGTAGATGTCGAATGTAGACGTCGAATGTAGATGTCGAATGTAGATGTCGAATGAAGATGTCGAATGTAGATGTCGAATGTAGACGTCGAATGTAGATGCATTTCCACTGAAAATATGTAACCGTAAAATGTGTGGCATGGCCAGGGGCGGATGCAGGAATTTTCCAAAGGGGGTGCTATCCCAGGGCAAAAGGGGGGGGGGGGTGCAAAACATATGTCCCGATACAAATGCATTGATCGGCCAAAATAAAGGGGGGTGCGAACCCCCGGAACCCCCCCCCTCTGGATCCGCCACTGCATGCCATGCCATAAAAGACGAGGACAACTTCGCATTATCAAGCATTCTTTATCTCATTTCCGAAAATATTTGAATTTTTGATTTAAACAAATAGATTGACGGACCATAAATAAAAGAATCCTGCACAGTTCAAGTATTAAGTTACTATTAATATAATGGAGCAATTACCGTCTAATAACGTGCAATAGTGTGCTTGTCAAAATCTCCCTTCAGCCATGAAACGTGATGTTTCCCGCCTTTAAGCTACCAATTATATTTTCATAATAGATTAGAGGATAAAATTGACAAGGCATATTGAAATTAGGACAAGAAGATAAACAGAAGAATAACCCCAAGGAAGAATGAAAATATTTAAATTGATATACTTTTTAAAATGAAAATACCAGTATTGAAATTCATCCGTTGTATAATTTAATTATGTTTTAGATGTAGCGGGTTTCCAGCGGCTTTGGAGATGCAAATTTAATACTGCGGTGTTTTGTTGTTGATACTATAACTGAAAAAGTGACAAGTTTAAAATTAATTACAAAGGAGATATTGTTCTTATTCCCTTAGTTGTTTTCACTCACAAATATAAATATCGGATGGGGGATTGAACGGATTAGCGGAATCGAAATATAGAATGATAGTATTAGATAACATAAAACGATAGATTATTATGTATGTTTATTCGTTGAATATAAAAAAGAAGATGTGGTATTATTGTCAATGACACAACTCTCCACAACTTCAGATAACAATTAACTAGTGGCTAAGATGTTATGCCACAAACATAAGGTGTCAATATTTTTTTGGTACACCAGATCCGGATTTCGACAATAAATGTCTCTTCAGTTATGTTGGCGATCGAAACGGTATAAAGGCCATATATAATTTTCCCTCATTTTTAGATAGACTCTTGAATTTTACGAGTCAACAGGATGAACAGATCATATTACCCGGTGCGCGAAAATGTGATACAAGCCCAAACGAAAATATATAAACAAGTTTAAATTGAAAACTACGTTCAAACCTATGATTGCGTTGGATAAAAACCTCAACTTTTATACGTGTGCATGAAAAATAAATTTCGTTGTAGAAGGGTTTAAATACAGCACAAACAACATTTTCCACTTGTACTCACTTGAACCGACCATTATAGCAGTAGCAGTATCACGTGGGTGGTGGTGCAAAGAGGGTTTACATCCCAATTTTGATTTGAAAATATATTTTTTAGCACATTCTTTCAAAATCTTGGCCTTCTGCAACTACTCTGCTACAGTAGAGCTAGATCGAGTTTACTAGTTATGAAGAAGACAGAAGAACAATTAGGTGTTCACAACGTGTGTAGAAACTTTTGAGTACCGTCCTTTTCTGTTCTGTGTTGATATTTTGTCTCTTAAAATAATTCAGTGGCGGATCCAGACTATTTTTCATAAGTAGGGGCCCATTGACTGACCTAAGAGGGACCCACTGCAGTCACGCTTCAATGATTCCCTATATAAGCAACCAAATTTTTTCCCAAAAATGGGGGGGGGGGGGCAAAATCCGCCTAGAGCTGTCTTTTACTTATTATGAGTAGACTCATTTACTAGTAAAATTGCTTTACAAACTAATGTTTTTAGTAACTTTTAAGCACTCCTTTTCTGTTTTTTGTTGATATTTTGTCTCTTTTTCTCATAATGTGTAGACTCATTAACTAGTATAATTGCTTTAAAAACTATTCAAGAGGCGCGAAACATACATTTGAACTCTGACATCGATCGAAACTAAATTAACGCCATGGCCAAGATAAAACTTGAGACAAACAGATAAATATTAATACACAAGACACAACATGGAAAACTGAAGACTAAACACGAACCCAACCAAAAATTGGTTAGCAATCTCGGGTTCCCCAGAAGGTTTCTTTCTTTTGTCAAACAACTTAAAGACTGGAACAAATTGTTCCCAGTCATAACAAAAAACACCACCACAGAAACCTTCAAGGATGCACTCACACACGATGTGCTCCTTGATACATATCCACACCTGAAGTAATCAGGCACTCATGTTTTTATCTTAAATTAAAAATAAAAAATAAAAAATGTAATACTTAGAAATAAAAAATAAAAAATGTAATACTTAAAAAATCTGAATAAAAACGACAAATCTAAAAACAAAGAAAAATTGTAAAAATTAATAATATATACAAAAGTATGGAATACATATATGTTTGGATTCTTTCATCTGAAGATTTGTTTGTTACTTCAAACTTATCTAACTTATTGCACTCCCTTTTTGAAGAACGAAAGAAAATTATAGAAAATATTTATAAATACATAAATTTGAAAAATTATACCAGGCATGATCCGGAAAGTAAACATCAGTATGTTGATGGTTTTCTGAAACTAAAAGAAGATGTTAAGCAGATCCTGCTCCACGTGTGGCACCAGTCAAAACATTTAGTAAATACGGAAACTCACATTCCTCCGGGATTGTTTTTGGTTTGTATTTCAACGATTACCTCCCTTTATCTAAGCACGAATTTCCGTTCAATTTCCGCAAATAAACAAAGAGTTTGATAGAAGAAATTAATTATGACAGGCTGTGAAACATGAGAATATTGATATATTTATGGATAGCTTTTATCTTTACAACTGTGTCTACAGGTAAATTTAGTCTGATCACTTGCATCATCACACACTTAGGTCTCTTATGAAACCGAAAACACCCCCTTTTTGTAGCATTCCTCAAGGTATACTCATACCTTACAGGTTAATAGACTCAAAGTTGTGAGTCACTTTTAACGATGCTTCTAAAAGTCCAATCTCTCTGTTTTAAAAAACCAAGGAAAACCATTTAAACAATCAGAATGATCAGTTTTCATAGTTTTTAGAGGTTCTCGTACAAAGTTATGGTTTTGAAGTTGCTGATACAAGTATGCATGGCCTATGTCTATAGTTCATCTAAATTACTAATTCTATGTAAGTTACTGGGTTCGTACCAACTTTGTGATGCACCTAATCACTATTTGTCTGCCATTACTGGACGCACAACATGTACAAAGGTTTCCGTAAAATTTGTACATCATAAAAGAAAATATCTGACATTTTCTGATGCCGCAATGGTAAAGTCATCAATAGTTCAAGAGAAGCAGATTCTCAGGTCAAGTGTCTTGGATTTCTAAATAGTTACAAGGATTATTTGGCCAACCACACAATCCAATAATACAATATCTATAATACTAAAATTACGAAGTCCAATTTTTCAGCCGTCATCACTTAAAAAACGACAAATCAAAGAATTCAACTTTATATATCATTAATATAGTACAAAGGTGTAGATTGAAAATTACACCACTCCAGGCCCTTTTGTTTTCCACATAATTAATATTGCCAATAATTAAGAAGTTCCGGGTCGAGTCCAATACCGATACCAATAGTATATTCACCTGTTACCTATTTCCTAATCTGTACGTTCCGCATCTGACAGGCGCACCACCAAACGGTGTATTCAGGGTTAATATGCTATATACACGGGTCATAATCACAGGGTTGACACTACTAAATTGTCAAATAGCTACCTATTGTAGTATTTTAATCAGTAAGACTTTCTAAGATAACAAGACTAAAAATGAGGAACAGTTTTCAATTTGTTAGTGGGCATACATGACGTAAAACAGCGAATCAAAGGATTCATCTTTATTTATAACTAATATAGGACAATGTTGTTGATTAAAAAATACTCCATTCCAGGACCTTTTGTTTTCCAAATAATTAATATTACCAATAATTGATAAGTTCCAGTTCGACGGGTTCAAACAGAAAGATTTGAAAGCAGAGAAAAACTGTGTATCTTCAAGTTATAATCGGCATGACTTTATCAGATGACAATACTAATACTAAAATAAGGCTTGCGCATAGTTATATACCTTAATTCAGTCACGGACCCGCGATATCGATATCACGGGTGTGTTCTAGTTCATATGATGATTACATTGATTACAGCCTAAACAGTCTGGAAACTTTTAAGAAGCGTACATAAGATACTGAAGGGAAAACAAAACCCTTTAGTCCATAAATAAAGTTATCAATATTCATGATATATAAGTTTTAAAAAAAAAACCAGCAGATTATGTGAATTTTCTTAAATTGAATTGCTTAAACAACAATGATAATCAAATCAAGCAATTTCATTACAAAACTTTCAATGAATGTGAACTACAAAGTATTGCAAATTATACAAATGTACCTTAAAAAGATAGTGAAAACGCCACACTTCTATGAATATCGCATACATACATAAATTTATAAGTTTTCAAATAACTGAGATTCATTGAAATATGAGATAAATCATGTTGATAAACTGAAATTCAAAGAAATGTTAATAATTTTAATTGCTTAATTTATTTACAACTTTTATTAGGAGATGAAACATTTCAGCTAAAATATTTTGAGACTTTGAAGTCATCAGATATTCGATCAAGAGTCAGAAGAAGTCCAGACCCAAATCCAGCATCACGTTTACATGAGTTCTGGTTTTCATCATTCGGAAGGTAAGTTTGTTCATGATCAGGACATTTTACCATGCTAAACATCATACTATTGTATCTGTATTTATATTAAAATTGAGAATGGAAATGGGGAATGTGTCAAAGAGACAACAACCCGACCATAGCAAAAACAACAGCAGAAGGTCACCAACAGGTCTACAATATAACTAGAAATTCCCGCACCTGGAGGTGTCCTTCAGCTGGCCCCTACATGTAAACAAATATATACTAGTTCAGTGATAATGAACGCCATACTAATTTCCAAATTGTACACAAGAAACTAAAATTAAAATAATACAAGACTAAAAAAGGCCAGAGGATCCTGACTTATATTGTATGTTTTCTGTAAACTTGTATTAAGTTTTTAGAGAATAAAGTATCTTACTACATGTATCTATCTATCATATATAACAGAAACTTTAATAAAAAAGAACACAAAAAATCTTTAAAATTGTGTTAATTATATTATAAAGATATTATGCTTATTTAAAATTATGCTTGTGATCATTGGTGATTTAGTTCTGTTTCAGAAATGAAATATTTGTTATGAACTTATGATTGTATGATCATGATGATATTTGTCTTTATTTTATTCAGTAAAATATGAAATATTCCGGAAAGCATATTTAAACAAAAAAATAAGGTTTATTGACATTTAACTACAAAAGCTAAAAATTCAACCTACACATAATTTAATGAGTATGCTACATTGTACCTTGAAATGTTGACATTGTGGAGAAAGATTTTCTGTTATCTCCTTTATTGTTAAATAATTGTTAAGGCTGTAAACATGCACACCAATATAACCAATCAAGGACTACTACACTATACTCGTGAACACATACATTGAACGCTTGTTGTCATTTTGGTGTTTTTCACATGTGTAGTTACTGTCTAAAAAACACTTGCTTTTGATTATTTCAATTTATTTTCATTCTATAGTTTTTTATACGACCGCAAATTTTGAAAAAATTTTCGTCGTATATTGCTATCACGTTGGCGTCGTCGTCGTCGTCGTCGTCGTCCGAATACTTTTAGTTTTCGCACTCTAACTTTAGTAAAAGTGAATAGAAATCTATGAAATTTTAACACAAGGTTTATGACCATAAAAGGAAGGCTGGTATTGATTTTGGGAGTTTTGGTCCCAACATTTTAGGAATTAGGGGCCAAAAAGGGCCCAAATAAGCATTTTCTTGGTTTTCGCACTATAACTTTAGTTTAAGTTAATAGAAATCTATGAAATTTTGACACAAGGTTTATGACCACAAAAGAAAGGTTGGGATTGATTTTGGCAGTTTTGGTTTCAACAGTTTAGGAATTAGGGGCCAAAAAAGGGCCCAAATAAGCATAATTCTTGGTTTTCGCACCATAACTTTAGTTAAAGTAAATAGAAATCAATGAAATTTAAACACAATGTTTATGACCACAAAAGGAAGGTTGGTATTGATTTTGGGAGTTTTGGTCCCAACAGTTTAGGAATTAGGGGCCAAAAAGGGACCCAAATAAGCATTTTTCTTGGTTTTCGCACCATAGCGTTAGTATAAGTAAATAGAAATCTATGAAATTTATACACAAGGTTTATGACTATTAAAGGAAGGTTGGTATTGATTTTGGGAGTTTTGGTCCCAACAGTTAAGGAAAAAGGGGCCCAAAGGGTCCAAAATTAAATTTTGTTTGATTTCATCAAAATTGAATAATTGGGGTTCTTTAATATGCCGAATCTAACTGTGTATGTAGATTCTTAATTTTTGGTCCCGTTTTCAAATTGGTCTACATTAAGGTCCAAAGGGTCCAAAATTAAACTTAGTTTGATTTTAACAAAAATTGAAACCTTTGGGTTCTTTGATATGCTGAATCTAAAAATGTACTTAGATTTTTGATTATTGGCCCAGTTTTCAAGTTGGCCCAAATCGAGGTCCAAAATTAAACATTGTTTGATTTCATCAAAAATTGAATAATTGGGTTTTTTGATGTGCCAAATTTAACTGTGTATGTAAATTCTTAATTTTTGGTCCAGTTTTAAAATTGGTCTAAATTAAAGTGCAAAGGGTCCAAAATTAAACTAAGTTTGATTTTAACAAAAATTAAATTATTGGGCCTCTTTGATATGCTGAATCTAAACATGTACTTAGATTTTTGATTATGGGCCCAGTTTTCAAGTTGGTCCAAATCAGGATCTAAAATTATTATATAAAGTATTGTGCAATAGCAAGTCTTTTCAATTGCACAGTATTGTGCAATGGCAAGAAATATCTAATTTCACAATATTGTGAAATAGCAAATTTTTTTTTAATTAAGAGTTATCTTTCTTTGTCCAGTATAGTAAGCAAGAAATATCTGCAAGAATTTTTTTAAATTGGAGTTATCTTTCTTTGTCCAGAATCAACTTAAATCTTTGTTATATACAATATACAATGTATATTCACTTTTTACTACCAACTGATAAATTTAAATAATCTTTACCATTCAGTGATAACAAGCAGTTTTTTTACATCTTAATATTTTATGATGTATTTAAATGAGTAGTAATTGTTGCAAACTCCATTAGAATATTTTAATTGAAATTAGTTTTGGAATAAGGGAAAGGGGGATGTGATTAAAAAAATGGGTTCAATTTTTCTCATTTGAAATTTCATAAATAAAAAGAAAATTTCTTCAAACATTTTTTTGAGAGGATTAATATTCAACAGCATAGTGAATTGCTCTAAGAGAAAACAAAAATTTTAAGTTCATTTGAATACATTCATTCTGTGTCAGAAACCTATGCTGTGTCAACTATTTAATCACAATCCAAATTTAGAGCGGAATCCAGCTTGAATGTTGTGTCCATACTTGCCCCAACCGTTCAGGGTTCAACCTCTGCGGTCGTATAAAGCTACGCCCTGCGGAGCATCTGGTTATGTTTTATTTTCAGAGATTTTCATTTAATGTTAAAGCAATCATCTGTAGTGACTAGAAAAACTAAAGTGACACTAATCACGCCAAGTGGGGGCAAAGTTGAAAACCAGTTAAATTTACAAGATTTTTTTACTGGAACAATAGCAGGTAAGATAAATTTAAACATATTTATTTATAGTGGATAGGGAAACTTATATTCATCCCTTTCCACTTTGCGGGTGCCAGTGCTGCCTTGTAGCGTCATAAGCCTACTCTTTTTCGAAATCTACAAGGGTGTCTTTAACCTGCAAGAGATATGGCTCTCTCTTAACACGGGTCAGCCATTTATCGTCCCCTTCCGACGGACTATCATTGTTTCCTCAAGACCATACTCGCAAATGATGTCAAGGGAGAGCCGAAAATTGAGTTCCTGAAATTTTCATCCCGAACGGGGATATATTTTGTAGTCTTTTTTTTCATTTGGCTTTTATAAATTGACCAGCTCTTAATTTAGCAGTCATGTCAATAGTGGGGGTTCTCAAAGTTAAACTCAATAAATTCTGATTATTTATTGGCATAACAGGCATGACATACAACAGGAATATAAAGAATATATATATGAAGACTTAAAAACCTGTCTCTAAGTGCTCAATCATTCCTCATTACTGAGTTTAACATCACAGCATAAGAATAAATTGTAAAGATGAGTTTGTTAGAGTTTGTCTCATCAAATTGACAGGAAGCACAAAAAACAGCTAACAGAATGACATAATTGGAAAATATACAAGATTCCAATCTAAGTGTACTGGTTGTTACTATTAGTTATCTCAAAGCTTATGACAATTGATAAAATAATTCATAAATGTTTTTTTATTTATTGTATACTGTGGATTCAATTATTTTCGTGGATATTTATTTTGGTGGATTTACACTATAAAACTTGCATATTCATGGATATTTGATTTCTTTGTTTTGCCAATCTATGCATACAAAGTCTATTGAAAATATGTTATTGGTTGAACATTAGAATACATGGTTCACCTGTAACCACAAACATTTGTATCCAACGATTAATAATGAATCCACAGTATCTCCAAAAGAGATAGAACATTTTTAACGTTTTTGTTTTTAAGTGATATATACTTTATTTTTTTGATAGGTGACGATGACGCCCATGTGGAGGCTCATTGGGAAGACAATCTACTCTCAACCTATATCACAACAGCAGACGACATCTATATCATAGAGGTATAGTAGAATCTATATCATAGAGGTATAGTAGAATCTATATCATAGAGGTATAGTAGAATCTATATCATAGAGGTATAGTAGAATCTATATCATAGAGGTATAGTAGAATCTATATCATAGAGGTATAGTAGAATCTATATCATAGAGGTATAGTAGAATCTATATCATAGAGGTATAGTAGAATCTATATCATAGAGGTATAGTAGAATCTATATCATAGAGGTATAGTAGAATCTATATCATAGAGGTATAGTAGAATATGTTTGATCATCTGATTAGAGAAACATTCATAGACTAGAATGTATGGTGTCTTTATATACATGATCAATTTAGTATTAAGGATGAGAGTTACCAAGCCAAAAAAAATTTGAATAATACAATATCAGACCTAGTCAAAAAGTCACACACTTGAAAATACAAAATTATTTTTTTGAAACCCAGAAGAAAACAGTTGAATTTATTTCTTATTTTTATCTCACCTGACCCGAAAGGTCAAGTGAGCTTTCCTCATCACTTGGCGTCCGTCGTCTGTCGTCCGTTGTTTGTAAACTTTTACAAAAATCTTCTCCTCTGAAACTACTGGGCCAAATTTAACCAAACTTGGCCACAATCATCCTTGGGGTATCTAGTTTTAAAAATGTGTCCGGTGACCTGGCCATCCAACCAAGATGGCCGCCATGGCTAAAAATAGAACACAGGGGTAAAATGTATATTTTGGCTTATATCTTTAAAACCAAAACATATAGAGCAAATCTAACGTGGGTAAAATTGTTGATCAGGTCAAGATCTATCTGCCCTGAAATTTTCAGACGAATGGGACAACTTGTTGTTGGGTTGCTGCCCCTGAATTGGTTATTTTAAGGAAATTTTGCAGTTTTTGGCTATTATCTTGAATACTATTATAGATAGAGATAAAATGTAAACAGCAATAATGCTCAGCAAAGTAAGACCTACAAATAAGTCAACAAGACCAAAATTGTCAGTCAACCCCTTAAGGAGTTATTGCCCTTTATAGTCAATTTTTAACAACTTTTCTACAAAAATCTTCTTCTCTGAAACTACATGGCCAAATTTAACCAAACTTGGCCACAATTATCATTGCGGTATATAGTTAAAAAAATGTGTCCGATGACCCCGTCTACCAAACAAAATGGCCGACATGGCTAAAATTAGAACATAGCGGTAAAATGCAGTTTTTGAATTATATCTTTGAAACTAAGACATTTAGGGCAAATCTTTCAAGATTTAAATGTCCATTAGAATAAGATCTTTCCCCTCACAAATTTTCAGATGAATCCGACAACTCGTTGTTAGGTTGCTGCCCTAAAATTGTTAATTTTAAGGAAATTTTGCAGTTTTTGGTTATTATCTTGAATACTATTATAGATAGAGATAAACTGTAAATAGCAATACTGTTCAGCAAAGTAAGATCTACAAATAAGTCAACATGATCAAAATTGTTAGAGGACCCTGTTAGGAGTTATTGCCCTTTATAGTCAATATTGAACAACTTTTCGTCATTTTTGTAACTTGTACAAAAATCGTCTTTTCCGGAACTATGGGCCAAATTTAAACAAACTTGGCCACAATCATTACTAGGGTTTCTATTTAAAAAAAGTGTCTAATGACCCCACCTACCAACCAAGATGACCGACATCAGTAAATACAGTAACAGGTGAGCAACACAGGCTCTTGAGAGCCTCTAGTTGTAATTTCTTACTTGTTACTTGTCCTGAGAACGCCTAACTTGTTGGTGAAACATGTCAACCAGAATTAACCCTTACCATAGGGTAATTTATGGGTGTTGTTGTCTTTATTATCGTTTTGTTTATTAATAGTTAGTTAAAAATAAGGTAAACATGCCTGAACCAGATTCAATTTGCTACACTATCTGCGTTATTTTGCTTAGGTTATAAACTTTCTAAGGAGCACATCTTACTAGTTTTGAATTTGAATCACAAATAGAAAAGAAGAAATGAACTGCAATTTTCTTGATAAAAAATTGTATAATTTACAGCCATCATGGAGAGTTCTAGGAGAATCAACAAATCACAGTTTAATAGCATACAGAAAATCTGATGTCAAATTAGAGGAACTTCATCATGGAGGAGAAAAGTAAGTCAGGGTTAAATAGAGGGGATTTCATGCTTTTGTGATTGGTGATATGGAGGATGAAAAAGAAGCACGTAATATAGAGGGAATTTTATGCTTTTGAGATTTGTGATATGGAGGATGAAAAAGGAAGCATGTGGGATAGAGGGTGTAAAAAAGTGGAGATTTGGGATACAGTAAAATAAGTGGGACAATTTTTTCTAGTGACTTGCAAACAGCACAAATGATATTTTGATGTAGGTAATTTTTATTTATCAAAGTGATTGTTGAAAGATTTTATTTTGTATTCCACTCAGAATTAATATTTTCAAGGAAGAATATTGTTGACAGTAACATTTATTTTATATTTTGATAGGGTGAGGTTTTGTGCACAAGATGATAAGTATGATAAAAGACATAACAGAGCCAGTGAATATTTCCTCCAGATGGCAGCACTTAATACTCAGACACAAACAGGTTTGTAAAAAATATAATAAAGTATAAAAAGAAGATGTGCAATGATTGCCAATGAGACAGCTCTCCACAAGAGACCAAAATGACACAGAAATTAACAATAATAGGTCACTTAAAAATGAGCAAAGGTCTGTTGAAGATTATATGAGCCAAAAATACTGTTTGTGATTGATTTTGTAGATAAAAATTAAATGGAGCCGGTAGACGGTAATTTGCATCCTAGAAATCTTGATAGATGCACGGAAATAAGAGGCAAAAGATACCAAAGGGAAATTCAAACAGAATACCAGTTTTGTGGATTGAGAATATTTGATTTTGGGATTTTGCCAATTTTGCAAATAATTATCAATTTATTGAACATTTAAATGTTAGGAAAAATTGGTATCCAACAAATAATAATGAATTCACAGTTTTTGATTTCATGGTTTGAAAAAGTTTTCACACAAGCCTATACAAAATTTGTATTTTGCTGAACACAAAAGTTTTCAGTTCACCTATTCCCTATAATCAACTTAAATTGGTACTTCACGAATAATATAAAATCCACAGTATGAAATATTTTAATTTTGTATGATAATGATGATACTTTTCTTTTTGTAGGTCAAAGTAGAGTTAAAAGAGAAAACATAAAATCATTTGGAACAAAGAGAGTTTGCAAGTTATTTTTAGTTGCAGACTACGAATTCCATAAAAACGTTGGTGACGGAAGAGCTCATACCACAGCTAATTATATTGTAAGTATGAAATGACGTTGTAGGGTAGAGAAACAAACATTTTATGAGAGGGCTGTTCCAGAAATAAATGTATGGTGAGATTGGAGGCACTTTTCATTTTAAACCATAATATTTAGAATTTTAATTGATGATTTCAATTCTTTATAGACTAACAATTGTTGAGACTATTTTGATTAAACAATCACAACTCATCAAATTTAAAAGGTTATTTTTTAGTTATTGTAAATAACGAAGATTTCTTTTATATTGGCAAATGTCTTATATTTGTGAATAATTAAATGAAATTGAATCAGAAGTCACTGCAGTGTATTTAAGGTTGCACTCATCTGCTTTAGAATTTCATAGCCCCTATATCTTACCACTTTGGACATTGAATATTACAAGGACAAAGATAAATTCAGTACAAGTTGGAATAGCATGTTTTTAAGTGAAAAAGAAAAAATCAAACAAACAAAAAACAACAGCATTCTTACAAGAGTGAATGAAAATTAAGTAACTGAAATATTTGCCTCAATACTTTATTAATGCATTAAAGAATATTTCAAAAACCAATTTCATCATTTGTTTTATATTTGCAGATAGGCACTTTGAACAAAGTAAACGAAATATTTAGAAGAACAAAATGGCCAGATGATAATTCAGATCTTATTGGTTTGGGATTTGAAATTGCAGAGGTAAGAATATACCTACATCAATTTTGGAAAATGTTGTTTGTGCTGTATTGAGACCCTTCTACAACGAAATTTATTTTACATGCACATGTATAAAAATAACGTTTTTTATTCAATGCAATCATAGGTTTGAATGTAGTTTTCAATTTAGACTGGTGTATTTTAGTTCTTTTATATATTTCTCTGTTATATTTACTGTTTCCATTTTCCAGCTCCAGATTCATCAGAACTATTCGGCTGAAAAAGGTCATTATAATTATGGTCCTATGAAAAATTGGACTGCAAACACATTATTACAGGCAAGTATAAGCATACTTAACATTTGAACTTTGTGTGATAGAAATCATCTTGATACAAATGAATAAAAATGCATCTGTAACCTGTTTAAGGTTGACAAAATCTTTATGCAAATTCTGTAACATTTAGAAAATAAACTCATTATAGATACCAGGACCAAATTTAGTATATAAGCCAGATGCGCGTTTCGTCTAAAAAAGACTCATCAGTGACGCTCGAATCCAAAAAAGTTTAAAATGCCAAATAAAGTACGAAGTTGAAGAGCATTGAGGACCGAAATTCCTAAAATTTTTGCCAAATATAGCTAAGGTAATTTATGCCTGAGGTAGAAAAGCCTTAGTGTTTAAAAAATTCTAAATTTTGTAAACAGTTAATTTATAAATAGAAAGTTGAGTTGTTATAAGAACACTACAAAACAGAACAAAATTCGTCTTTCAAGTCATATTAGAATATTTCAAAATATCATACATGTACATGTATATGAGAGGGGATAAGAGGGGTCCTGATCTCGAAATCCTGGGCTTGAAAACACAAATCCTGAGGTCCCGAATTTAAATAAAGAAAATCCTGACATCACGAAATCCGAAAAAAAAGAATTCCCGGATCCTGAAAGGGTCAATCTCGAAATCCCGAGCTTAAAAACACCCGATACTGGAGTCCCAATAAAGGTCCTATCCCCCCTTGTATATGTACATTTGCTTAAAGTTGATTTCTATCTTATGCACCTACATATATCTGGGAAGTTAAGTATAACTTCTATTTTTGCATTACCTTATGAGGTAAAGCAAAAGAATTATACCTCCCTTAAAATAGATTGTTAATAGAATATATAGAACACTGCAAAAATAAAAAAATGTAAATATTTTGTGACATACTAGAGTGTGGAAATTGGATGTTTTTAAAATTCTATCAATACAATGGCAGGAAGAAATGTAAATTTACCAAAAAATACTGATTGCATACTGTCTTCAATGCTTATTCCTGTATTGTCTGAGATTAGAACATTTATTTTCAAGATTTTTACAATAGCTTATAAATTATTTATATATTGTACATTTAAATAATTTATATTTAACTGCTAATTTTATTTCAGGCATTTAGTCGTGATGAGCAGTTTCGTGGATTCTGCTTGGCTCATTTATTTACATTTCATAAATTTGAACGGGGAGTTTTAGGACTTGCTTACATTTCATCACACAAAGAAAAAGATCCAGGTGGTTTGTGTTCCTGGGGTAGGTATCAAGTATTTAAGGCGGTACCTAACACTACAGGGAGATAACTCTGTAAAATCAGCTAAACTTTTTAATTACATTGTGGTGTTAAAGGAATATTAAGTTTCTAGATGATCAAAATTGGTGTTTGTCAAACTGCTATATAACCAGTGTATTTTTTTCTGATAAAACGGTTGGTTCAAATTTTTTTATATTTTTGTCTAAGGGTCAAAGTAAATACTTTGTCAAAATTTTATGAAAAATTAAATGAGCAAAATTAATTTCAGTTAAAGTGTTGGGTACCATCTTAATTTAAAAAATGAGAAGATGGGGTATGATTGTCAATGAGACAAATCTCTACCAGTTATCAAATGATGTACAAGTAACAAGTTAACCCTATATTTTTCTATTTATAGAAGTATCTAACCGTTTGGTTTAAAATTATTTTTATCTTAAAGTTTTTTAGTCAAATTTTACACTTAGACCAATTAAAAGATAGAAGTTTGTTCAAATTAAGTATCTTGGTTCTAGATTGAAAAGATTACCTTCAAATTCACACACCTTCCTGTCGTGTAGTTTGTACACTCAAAGTATTACAGTCAAGTTTCGTACGAAGATTCTTGAAATGTGTTTTTAACAACATTTAATATATTTGTTATTTTTCAGATTTTTTCCACCAGGGGCATAACTCAATGTTGAATACTGGTCTTAGTACCAGTAAAAACAGTAAAGGTCATCGCATTCTATCACTAGAAGCAGCATTAGTTACTTCTCATGGTGGGTATTTATTTACGAGGGATACATTGTATCAAAAGTTTTTATTTTCTCTAAGACCAGTATTGGCTATCCTGTTGATCTAAAAAAAACTTTGGTGTTAGTGAACCTCACTCGTGCATTTAAAGGCGTCGTCACTGCCATTCCAATGTTGAGCGAGTGGTTGGAAAACTATAAATTTATATTGCACGAATTATTCGGCAAATTAAATTCAGATAATTGACAATCAGCACCGCTGTTATTAGGGAATTGTGATTAAGTACCTACTGAACAAACTTTAATTCTAGTTTATCCTGCACAATGACAATCACTAAGACGCTTGATGAATGTTAATAGTGCAGGGATACAGGCAACCCACTGTACTTGGTAAATGAGGTCACAAAGGACAGTTGTGCTAGTGGACACCAATCAAACATTTAATTCATGTTTTAGTTAGTCAGTTTGAGAATTTTTAGTCTCCTACCAATGACAAAGTTGAAGGGAACTTTAGGATTGCACTTCTGTCTATCTGTCAGACTGACTGTCTGTTTTATCATGACATGTTACAGATCAAGTTCAAATTTTGTTCCTGTCTGATGATTTTGTGCAGAGTTATGGTCCTTAGACTTAGAAAGTTATCTCCAATATTCAGTTTTCCACACTTGTTTTTGTCATGCTTGAAGATATTCTTAGAGTATTGCATGGCAATACATAGTCTCCTACAGGTAAAAAAATAAGTGTACAAGAACAAAGTTCGAATTTGATCTATAACTTATCATGTTGTAAACTATATAACAAATATCAAGTCAATATCTTCTACTTGATGACATTTTATCATTTATTACTTTCTAATCCATCCCTTTATTTTAATTTCATATTGCTGAAAATAACAGAATTAGGTAAGTTTATTGATAAGTGATACCTTTATGTGTACAGATTGAATCTTTCTATAAAAAAAAACACACTAGAAGTTTTTGCTATAAATGATATAGTCGAACTAGAACACATGCATTTTCTAATTTATTCTAGAGTAAGGTACATGTTTTTATCTTAAAAATCAGTAATATAAGGAATTCTGACTTTAAGTGAAGTCTGTACAAAAAAGTTTATTTAAGAATAGCTGTTTTTTTTATTGTGAAGGGTTGACATTGTCATAGATAGTATGATCATCATAGTTGTTATATTTTATATGGAAATAAAATATGACACATATATTGGAGTGCCTCGCTATTGTTGTCATCCAATCAAAATTACAGATTCTAATGAAACATACATGTAATGTTATAACAGTGAAACCTGCTAAAGAGACCACCTGTATTAAGCAATCACCTCTGTTAAGGGACCACTATTTGTAGATCCCCTAGTAGTGCATTTCATTTAAATTGTAACTGTATTAAAAAGTCCACCTGTGTTTAGAGGCAATTTATTTGCTCTCACTTAGTTGGTCTCTTAAGGTGGTTCCTAACACTACAGGGAGATGTCTCTGTAAAGTCAGCTAAACGTTTTAATTACCTTGTGTTGTATAAGGAATATTAAGCTTCTCAATGATCAAAATTGGTGTTTGTCAAACTGCTAAATAACCAGTGTAATTTTTGTGAAAAAGCAGTTGGTTCAAATTTTTTGAAAGTTTTATATTTTTGTTAAAGGGTCAAAGTAAATACTTTGACAAAATTTTATGAAAATTAAACGAGCCAAATTGATTAAAGTGAAAGTGTTAGGTACCACCTTAATACAGGTTTCACTGTATACTAAAAAGAGAGACAAGGCTGTTCCATGGTACTGTATGTAGATATATCTTTTTCAGGTCATAACTGGGGAAGTGAACATGACCCTGACACATCAGACTGTGCCCCACCCTCTGAGAGAGGAGGACATTACCTCATGTATCCTTATGCAGTTACTGGGTATGACCAAAATAACAAGGTAAGACCATTTAAGGTAGATGGGGCAGGGGCAAATTAAATATGAGCTGCTCGATAGAAACCGGCCTTATGCAAGTGCATGTTCACATTAACATGCACATGATTTTGGTTATGTTTGGAACAATCAATTACAAAATGAATTTTGGTCTGTTTGAAAGGTTTGTATATTAACTCAATTTTCAAACATTTACAGACTTTGTATAGAGATTCATTTTGCATTTTTAACCCGAAATAAATACTGTCAACCAACTAATTTTGGCGAGCAATTTATTTTTGCAGGTAGAAAAATAACGCGAAAATAAATCATCGCAAATATGTAAAACTCTATTGTTACCTTATTAAAATACACCAAGTCAGCTGGAAAATCGCGAAATTGAATAGCCGCTAAGTGGACTAGAAAGGATCAAACGCTAGATATAGTATCCGCCAAAATAAGTTGGTTTACAATAATCAGAAGTATCTTTTTCATAAGATGTACTTCTATCCAACGCAGCTCACATGCTATTTTAAAAAGGTTGAGCAGTAACATTCCAGAGTTTTAAGAATACTGTATGTTCAGATATTATTGCAAGGTTTTTATTTTAGGAAGAAAAAGTTTGTAAACGCAATAATTTAACTTGCATTTTGAAATATTTTATATAAATTAAACACGATTATTCTCAAAATCGTAAAAACTAAAATAGCATTTAGGTCTAAAATGACAAAATTGCAATATTAAATGCACGCAATAATTTCTGAATTTACAGTATATGATACATAGGAACACACTTTTAAGCCATTAGACAGAAAACTAAACAATAGAATTTAAGATATCTTTTATAACGTGCTTCAGAACAGAAAAAAACATGATTTCGGGACTTATTTTCTTGCTGAAAAATAAAATAGGGAAAATTTATTTCTTTCTAAAATTGAATCAAGTGAGCAATAATAAATGCACACAATAATTTCTTAATTTACAGTAGATAATTTGAGTGCCTCCTTTTCCCCATCAACTGATAAATTGAACAACTGTAACCATTGAGTTTAAAACTCTTTCGTTTGATTATAAATATTTAAGAACTTTTATTTACAGTTTTTCAGTCAATGTAGTAAGCAGTATATATTTAAAGTTTTAGAATCAAAAGGACCTAGATGTTTTACAGGTGAGTGAATATATGCTTCAAAAATGTTCAAATATAAATATAATAAAATGTCGATCTTTAAAATTTTGATTTCAAACTAATAGTATGGCAGGGTGTTATTTTAAGGACAAAGGGGCATGGCACGTAATTTTTGTACAAAAAACAAAAAAGAACAGAGTATAAAAATGAATGTGGCAGAGAGTCACATCCTTCCAAAACATCTTGTATGAAAGAAACACTGAAAAACAAAGGATATGGTGTATCGATTCATGACACAAAATCACTTCACAGAAGTTAAAAAAACAAAAGGAAGAAAATATTACTTTTATTGCTGTGCTTTTTCTGAAAGACACAATTATATTATGAAGCAAAAACTTATCTATAAAAACAAGAAGATGTGGTATGATTGCCAATGAGACAACTCTCCACAAGTGACCATATGACACCAGTAAAAGAAATAAAAAAATAATATAATAGAATATGTTGACAGTTTACTCACAAGCAAAAACCCATAACTGTAAAATATAAGGGCAAACACTACAGGCATGGGGACACATTCTACTGCATCCCTGCCTGGAATTCGAAACAACACATTTTATAGTATCATTGAGCAAAACATTTTGTTATATGTGGACATCTGTGCATTGAAGAACAACCCTCTGTTGGAAGATCAATAAATTATCTGTCAAGAAATATATAAACCATATAGTCATAAATACTGTGGATTCATTTATATTAGTTGGTAGCAATTTTCACAGATTTAGGAAAACATGTATTTTTGTGGATACTGTATTTAATGATTTTGTTAAAATCTAAATACAACCCTATTGAAAGTTTGTACTTCTTTGCACATTTGAAATTGTGGATTACCTATATTCAAGAAAATTGGTATTCAATGAATGATCAAGATAAATCTGTTCATCTCTTTTTTACCTATGAGAACGTTGATATTTTTTTCTTTAAGGTAGATCATAAGTATATATTTTTTGAGACAGATTTTTCTTATAATTTGCCAAAATGAAGATTTTACTATGCTTTTTTCAAAATTTTTATAAAAAGTATGGCTCACCGTGCTATTTTTCAAGCTATGAGTCGTTGAAAATTGCCAAAATTTGCTTAGTTTGTTCATGAAAAAACACATTAGTGTACATAAAAAAAAATCTATGAGATAGAATTTTGAAATAAATTGTGAGAAGATGGGTTTCATAATATGTTTTAAGAAAATAAAAAGAAAACATGATGTCACCGAACTTGTACTCTTGCTACAAGTAAAAATAAAAAAAAAACCTATTAGCCCAGTATAAATTTTGTACTAAAAGAGTTGTCTCCCCTTAAATGGCTCATTTGATAAATATTTTTTTTAATACAATTAATTAACAAGTTTTATTTATATAGAAAAACAGTCTAACTATTGAAATGCAAATCTTTCTCCAAATTTGCAGATTTAGGCAAATAACTAGACCGATTTTGTACTGGCCACAGACCACAATTAATTCCTCTATCAGTTCTTTAGAACGTTTTGTATCATTAAAAAAATTGCACCGAATCTTTTTGTCTAATTTTTTGTGTGTGTAATGTATAGTTCAAGTCCAGAAATATATCCAAAATTCAGAAAGATTGCTTTCACACATCTTACAAATTTAGCCAATACACATCCATACCCCTATTGACAAGTCAAGAGATGTTCCGAAAACTTTAAATATTACCTTTTTGCACTTGGCCTAATCACTCATTCCATATCAAAATCAGTTTAAATACAACATGCAAACAATTATTTCACCTCTCTTCTTCAATTTCCACCCAAAAAAATCTAAGAAATGAGTGAGGAAGGGAAAGAAAAAAAATTAAGGCAAAATACACTGTAATTAAAAGGAACTATATTCGTGGACAACGAAAAGCGGGGTCATTAATTGTGGTCTTGGGCCTATTAGGGGCCTAAAACTTGACCAATTCTAATAAAACTTGGCATGATATAAGCTTATTATATTATAAAACAGTTTACAAAGTTTCAAAGCCATATGATACCAAATAAAAAAAATGTGGCATTTTTTATATCTGAACTTTAGGTGCTGAATTGTGGCGTTGAATTAGAACAATTTCAACTATCAAATTTGAGCTTCTAAAAACCAAAAGATACCAAGACTAACACTTTTTAATGTCTCTATGTATAAGTTAACATCTATTTAAAGCAACAAAAAGCATACTTCATTGTTCAGACTTATGAAAAATGACCAGAAGTTAATTTTATATCAGCCTGTGCCCAAAAATAGAGGTTTTCAAATAAAGTGAGGCCTTATATCAAATGTAATATTTTTCACTTACAACAATTTTCTGAAGTTGTTAAGTTATCAAAAAAACTTTAACATGTTATAAATGTACTTTCAATGGAAATATAAGTTTCAAATAGCATAACACATGTGGATAAAATGGTCTTTAGCAATGTCTTGCTTAAAAAAACAAGTTGTCAATTTAGGCCGTTCCCCACATTTGCATATTAAAAAGCATATAAATGATATGGGAGATGGATATATGCTTCTTTTTGCTTAAATCTGTGCTTAGATATGACAAAACATGGAGCCTGGATGTAACAAGACTATCACTTTCAACTATATATGTAGACAGTATGGTCTGATGCAAAGTTTATTAACTTTACTGTTTAAAACCTGAATGAAATTTCAGCCTCAAAAGGCCAATATTTTAAGCACTTGCTATCCAACAGAAGAAAATAAAGGTAGTCTGTGAAACAGAAATTGTTAAACAACCAGTAATAAGTGTTTTTGATATAGATTCAGTGCGATCTGTTTAGGAATACAACTTTTAAGTGCATAGAACTTCACATTTCACCTGTGGCGTATACTGACAATTAGACTTAGACTACAAAAACAGCACATTTTGCACTCCTTTTATGTTTTTATCTACTTTTTTAGCTCACCTGGCCCGAAGGGCCAAGTGAGCTTTTCCCATCACTTTGCGTCCGGCGTCCGTCGGCGTCCGGCGTCGTTGTTAACTTTTACAAAAATCTTCTCCTCTGAAACAACTTGGCCAAATTGAACCAAACTTAACCACAATCATCATTGGGGTATCTAGTTCAAAAAATGTGTCCGGTGACCTGGTCAACCAACCAAGATGGCCGCCACGGCTAAAAATAGAACATAGGGGTAAAATGCAGTTTTTGGCTTATAACTCAAAAACCAAAGGATTTAGAGGAAATCTGACATGGGATAAAAATGTTTATCAGGTCAAGATCTATCTGCTCTGAAATTTTCAGATGAATCGGTCAACCTGTTGTTGGGTTGCTGCCCCTGAATTGGTAATTTTGTGGAAATTTTGCTGTTTTTGGTTATTATCTTGAATATTATTATAGATAGAGATAAACTGTAAACAGCAATAATGTTCAGCAATGTTAGATATACAAATAAGTCATCATGACCGAAATGGTCAGTTGACCCGTTAAGGAGTTATTGTCCTTTATAGTCAATTTTTAACCATTTTCTTAAATTAAAGTAATCTTTTACAAAAATCTTCTCCTCTGAAACTACTGGGCCAAATTCAATCAAACTTGGCCACAATTGTTATTGGGGTATCTAGTTCAAAAAATGTGTCCGGTGACCCGGTCCACCAAACAAAATGGCCGCCACGGCCAAAAATAGAACATAGGGGTAAAATACTGTTTTTGGCTTATAACTCAAAAATCAAAGCATTTAGAGCTAATTTGACATGGGGTACAATTGTTTATCAGATCAAGATCTATCTGCCCTGAAATTTCCATACGAATTAGACAACCCTTTGTTGGGTTGCTGCCCCTGAATTGGTAATTTAAAGGAAATCTTGCTGTTTTTTGGTTATTATCTTGAATATTATTATAGATAGAGATAAACTGTAAACAGCAATAATGTTAAGCAAAGTAGGATTTACAAATAAGTCAACTTGACCGAAATGGTCAGTTGACCCCTTTAGGAGTTATTGCCCTTATAGTCAATTTTTAACCATTTTTCGTAAATCTTAGTTATCTTTTACAAAAATCTTCTCCTATGAAACTACTAGGCCAAATTAATCCAGACTTGGCAACAATCATCTTTGGGATATCTAGTTTTAAAAATGTGTCTGGTGACCCGACTATCAAATCAAGATGGCCGCCACAGCTAAAAATAGAACATAGGGGTAAAATGCAGTTTTTGGCTTATAACTCAAAAACCAAAGCATTTAGAGCAAATCCGACATGGGGTAAAATTGTTTATCAGATGAAGATCTATCTGCTCTATAATTTTCAGATAAATCTGACAACCCATTGTTGGGTTGCTGCCCCTTTTAAGGTAATTTTAAGGAAATTTTGCTGTTTTTGGTTATTATCTTGAATATTATTATAGAAAGAGATAAACTGTAAACAGCAATTATGTTCAGCAAAGTAAGATTTACAATTAAGTCAACATGACCGAAATGGTCAATTGACCCCCTAAGGAGTTATTGTCCTTTATAGTCAATTTTTAACAATTTTCATAAAATTTGTAAATTTTTATTAACATTTTCCACTGAAACTACTGGGCCAAGTTCATTATAGATAGAAATAAATGTTAGCAGCAAGACTGTTTAGTAAAGTAAGATTTACAAACACATCACCATCACCAAAACACAATTTTGTCATGAATCCATCTGCTTCCTTTGTTTAATATTCACATAGACCAAGGTGAGCGACACAGGCTCTTTTGAGCCTCTAGTTTTTGTGTTCAGAGTTCACAAATGAATAAAAGAAGTGAAATAAATACCACAAACACAAATAGATATCAGAAAAAAACCTCCCAGAGAGAAATTAAGCATGCTGTTTTTGCAAAAATATTGAAAAAATTGAAAAAGCTACATTTTGGGCATTTAACCTGAAAAGTGACTTTTTCACAAAATTTCTATCAAATGAAAGTGAAAATCATTTCTTCTCATGTAGTTTGACAAATAAATACCAATAGATCATTCAGAGAAGATGTCAAAATAAAATTTCAAAATTTGCTAAAATGCACCTCTTAGGCCACAGACCACAATTAATTCCTCTATCAGTTCTTTAGAACGTTTTGTATCATTAAAAAAATTGCACCGAATCTTTTTGTCTAATTTTTTGTGTGTGTAATGTATAGTTCAAGTCCAGAAATATATCCAAAATTCAGAAAGATTGCTTTCACACATCTTACAAATTTAGCCAATACACATCCATACCCCTATTGACAAGTCAAGAGATGTTCCGAAAACTTTAAATATTACCTTTTTGCACTTGGCCTAATCACTCATTCCATATCAAAATCAGTTTAAATACAACATGCAAACAATTATTTCACCTCTCTTCTTCAATTTCCACCCAAAAAAATCTAAGAAATGAGTGAGGAAGGGAAAGAAAAAAAATTAAGGCAAAATACACTGTAATTAAAAGGAACTATATTCGTGGACAACGAAAAGCGGGGTCATTAATTGTGGTCTTGGGCCTACTGTGATTGTACAATCCAAGATGGCGGTATACCATCAATCTATCTTAAATAAACTTTATCCTACACTTGATAGAAAAATAAACTAAAAATATGGGGTCAAAATCTGCCTTCGAAAGAAGCATGCATCTTTGTGAAGGTATTTTTTTCCTGTTGACCTAATAGGAGAAAAAAAGGTAATATCAAAATAAAAAAAGAACTAAATTACGGAAATCGCTTAAATTTTAAAATAGTTTAGTTCAAGTACAGCTTATTTGAAAAAAATCATAAAAAGTATAGGTCACCAATGAGTTAAAAAAGATATTTCAATTTTAATGGCAAAAATAGCATTTGTTTCACCGAAGGGAGATAATTTTGAGCTTTTTCAATGATATAAACATTTCAAAAGTCATTTGGGGCCAAAACAAATTGATTTTTTGGGGTACCATATCATAAAGTAACAACTTATAGAGTAATAAATAAAATATGAAATGAAAATTATTATTTTTTTAAATTTTTGCTGAATTTTTTTTTTTTACCCTCAAGCCTCCTTAAATGGCTAGAAAATTCATATAAATAGTCTAAATATAAGTTTTTTCTGTAACAAATGATTTTCAGAAAGTTCTGATGTGACATTTTGTGGGAATGGTAAACTGGAGGAGGATGAAGAATGTGATGCTGGTTACTATGGTGATAATTGTTGTGATAGAGATTGTAAACTCAAACCAGGTGCAATATGTAGGTAAGTTGTTGCTATGGTAACCATGACATTGCTTGTAATCTCAACCACCTGGAGTATGAAGATAACTCATTACTATTGTAACCATGCGATAGATTGTAAACTCAAACCAGGTGCAATATGTAGATAAGTCATTGTCATGGTAATCATGTAATATCAAACCAGGTGCAATATGTAGGTATGTCGTTGCTATGGTAACCATGTAATATCAAACCAGGTGCAATATGTAGGTATGTTGTTGCTATTGTAACCATGTAATATCAAACCAGGTGCAATATGTAGGTATGTTGTTGCTATGGTAACCATGTAATATCAAACCAGGTGCAATATGTAGGTATGTTGTTGCTATGGTAACCATGTAATATCAAACCAGGTGCAATATGTAGGTATGTCATTGCTATGGTAACCATGACTTTGCTTGTGATCTCAACTAGCTGGAGTATGTAGAAAAGTCATTGCTATGGTAACAGTATAATAGATTGTAAACTCAAACTATTGCAATATGTAGGTCAGGTCTATTTGTTGTATGTACAAAATTTATAGAAAATAAGGTCCAAAATTAATGAAAAGTTATTCTGAAAAGATAACAGTATTAAACAATATTTAAGGAATGACTGTAATATATTTTCTATCTATGAAGAAATAACATAAAAAATGTGGTTCACACTGAATAACGCACGTAGCGGGTTATTTAACAGTTATTACTAATAAACAGAAAAAATATTAGTTTCTTAAAATTTAATTCTATATTCCTTTTTAAACCGTAGAAAACCATGAAAAAGCGTTGATGACGTCATGGTCACAAGGCTAAATTATGTCTATGGGCTGGTAACAAAATAATGTCAGCCAATCAGAAGACGTGTTACATCCAAAATTAAATTATTCCGTATTAAATCACTTAAAGACAAAAGTGCTTTCACTCATATATATGTTTTTAAAGAGTATTTTTAATTAAAATTTTATTTTCATAATACAAATTGTGATAATGAATATAGAAGGTGTTTTAACAGAATTTTTAATTTTTTAGTGGATGGAATTATGAATGCTGTGTGCGTTCTACATGTAAAATAGCAGATAAAAATACTTCTTGTGGTGTTGAAAATACTCTAGACTGTAAAGGGGACGCTGTGTGCAAGTATCCTTTTATCAAAATCTATGGCAAACTATTACATTATTTGTGACAAAAAATGGTTTACTTTTCTCTGATGTCCAATGGAGTAAGTTACATGATAATTTTAGATTTCATGTAAGTACACACCAACTTTTTAACATTAAATACATGAAAAAAGTTTACAATGTTTTCAAGTCACCAAAATAGAGAGTTTAATATTGCAAAAGTATCATCTTTAAAATCAATAGTATAGCAGATATTATATTTCTTAGTTTTGAAGTTTGAAAATTGGAAATGTAATTGCTTATTATAGAGAGAATTATATCTTTATTTGATTTGATTTCAAGTCAAGATGACATTTTTTATCGCCACAGTTAATCCTTCTATCAGATTTATTACATATCTATAATACTACAATAAAGAGGTCCAATGATTAACAAGTTCCGGGTCGAATCAGATACCGATACCAATATTACAGGGTAATTGCATGAATATTGCGGAATATTGTCCCGAGTAGAATTTTATATTGCACGAGCTTGCGAGTGCAATATATGTTCCACGAGGGACAATATTTACCAATATTCATACAATAACCCTTTTATTGTATAGCAATATAATATTTGAAAGTAAAAATTGGTTTAAACTAATATTTTGTCGTTGATGACATCATGTCTTTGAAGATTTATTGCACAGTGCAATATTAGAATTTATTGCACGCCAACTTTTGGTTACTTTCTGTGGGAAATATTATATTGCTATGTTACAATATAATATATATTCACCTGTTACCTATTACCTTATCTGTACGTTCCACATCTGACAGGCGCACCACCAAAAGTTGTATTTAGGATGCTAAATGTATTAGACGGGTCATAATCACAGGGTTGACACTACTAAATTCAATCATTGTCAATTTGTTCCCTATTGTAGTACTTAAATCAGTAAGACTTTCTAAGATGACCTTACGAATACTCAAAATTTGCACTTGAAAATAAGACGTATAGGTAGTTTTCAATTTGTTAGTGGGAATGACATAAAACAGCGAATCAAAGAGTTCAACTTTATTTATAACTTATACAGGACAATGCTGTTGATTAAAATATACTCCACTCAAGGACCTTTTGATTTCCAAATAATTAATATTACCAATAATTGATAAGTTCCAGGTCGACGGGTTCAAGCAGAAAGATTTTTCAAGCAGAGAGATTTTGAAAGCAGAGAAAACTGTGTATCTTATAATCGGCATGACTTTATCTGATGACAATACCAATACTACAATAAGACTTACGCATAGTTATATACTTTAATACACGGGTGTGTTCTAGTATATGTAAAGTTTAATCATTGATTCACAGTACACTATTAAAATCATTAGAAAAAAAAATTTGAACAAAGGTACAATGAAAAAGATACATGTTTCCTGTACCTTACAATTTAGATAACAGTAGTTTAGAATGCAGATTATTTAAAAACCTGATTTTTTCCATGTTTTCCTGTTAATATCCTTAACCTTTCTTCAGTGGATCTAGTCTCAATTGTCCTGAACCTAGGATCAAAAACAATGGCCGACCATGTATAGATGGGTAAGTTACCATAACAACCTAATAAATAAGATGGCTACATAATACCATAACAGTGGTGGACATTGGTTATTATATAGGGTGATACTTTGTTTTCATGTGTTAACCTGAGATTCAAAGAATATAAAGATGTGATCATGCACTTGAATAATGATGCTGTTGTTTTACACCTTGTAAAAGTGAGGCATTAGATACCAAAGGGATATTCAAACTCATAAGTAGAAAACGAACTAACAAATGTCATGACAAAACATTATAAATTATATGGTTCGCTACTGACCCCGTAAGGATCCATAGGGGGATAGTATTTAACCTTTTCTGGTGCTTTTTGTCGAAAAATAAACAACATTAATAGATGACATCACTATTAATGCGTCATGAACCCCCATTAAAATTTACTAAACCCATACAGTCTCATAGGGGGTCACCACGTGACGGCGTTAAACCAATCACAATGTGATATTTTACCCACGGTGCGATAAGAACAATGATCAATAGTATAATAAACATAACATAGAAAACTAAAGTCAAATCTCCCCAGAAAGATGGTGTTCTCAGGTGGTCTGGAGGGGTAAGCAGATCCTGTTAGTGTTCTCAGGTGCTCTGGAGGGGTAAGCGGATCCTGTTGGTGTTCTCAGGTGCTCTGGAGGGGTAAGCGGATCCTGTTGGTGTTCTCAGGTGCTCTGGAGGGGTAAGCGGATCCTGTTGGTGTTCTCAGGTGCTCTGGAGGGGTAAGCGGATCCTGTTGGTGTTCTCAGGTGCTCTGGAGGGGTAAGCGGATCCTGTTGGTGTTCTCAGGTGCTCTGGAGGGGTAAGCGGATCCTGTTGGTGTTCTCAGGTGCTCTGGAGGGGTAAGTGGACCCTGTTGGTGTTCTCAGGTGCTCTGGAGGGGTAAGTGGATCCTGTTGGTGTTCTCATGTGCTCTGGAGGGGTAAGTGGATCCTGTTGGTGTTCTCAGGTGCTCTGGAGGGGTAAGTGGATCCTGTTGGTGTTCTCAGGTGCTCTGGAGGGGTAAGTGGATCCTGTTGGTGTTCTCAGGTGCTCTGGAGGGGTAAGTGGATCCTGTTGGTGTTCTCAGGTGCTCTGGAGGGGTAAGTGGATCCTGATGGTGTTCTCAGGTGCTCTGGAGGGGTAAGTGGATCCTGATGGTGTTCTCAGGTGCTCTGGAGGGGTAAGTGGATCCTGTTGGTGTTCTCATGTGCTCTGGAGGGGTAAGTGGATCCTGTTGGTGTTCTCATGTGCTCTGGAGGGGTAAGTGGATCCTGTTGGTGTTCTCAGGTGCTCTGGAGGGGGTAAGTGGATCCTGTTGGTGTTCTCAGGTGCTCTGGAGGGGTAAGTGGATCCTGTTGGTGTTCTCAGGTGCTCTGGAGGGGTAAGTGGATCCTGTTGGTGTTCTCAGGTGCTCTGGAGGGGTAAGTGGATCCTGTTGGTGTTCTCAGGTGCTCTGGAGGGGTAAGTGGATCCTGATGGTGTTCTCAGGTGCTCTGGAGGGGTAAGTGGATCCTGATGGTGTTCTCAGGTGCTCTGGAGGGGTAAGTGGATCCTGTTGGTGTTCTCATGTGCTCTGGAGGGGTAAGTGGATCCTGTTGGTGTTCTCAGGTGCTCTGGAGGGGGTAAGTGGATCCTGTTGGTGTTCTCAGGTGCTCTGGAGGGGTAAGTGGATCCTGTTGGTGTTCTCAGGTGCTCTGGAGGGGTAAGTGGATCCTGTTGGTGTTCTCAGGTGCTCTGGAGGGGTAAGTGGATCCTGTTGGTGTTCTCAGGTGCTCTGGAGGGGTAAGTGGATCCTGTTGGTGTTCTCAGGTGCTCTGGAGGGGTAAGTGGATCCTGATGGTGTTCTCAGGTGCTCTGGAGGGGTAAGTGGATCCTGTTGGTGTTCTCAGGTGCTCTGGAGGGGTAAGTGGATCCTGTTGGTGTTCTCAGGTGCTCTGGAGGGGGTAAGTGGATCCTGTTGGTGTTCTCAGGTGCTCTGGAGGGGGTAAGTGGATCCTGTTGGTGTTCTCAGGTGCTCTGGAGGGGGTAAGTGGATCCTGTTGGTGTTCTCAGGTGCTCTGGAGGGGTAAGTGGATCCTGTTGGTGTTCTCAGGTGCTCTGGAGGGGTAAGTGGATCCTGTTGGTGTTCTCAGGTGCTCTGGAGGGGTAAGTGGATCCTGTTGCACATGGTTCACCTGTTGTATTGTAACTCCTGATTTTACATTCAGTTGAATTTTCTCCTAGAGTGAATGATTAGACATTCAAAAATGCAAAAACACTTTAACTGGTTACTTTCAAAATCATTATTTAAAAGCCTCTTTTACGGCTGCCAGATGCCAAAAATATCAAAGATATTCCATAACAGTCAACCAAATCATGATGGATTCATGATGGAGATTATTATAATAATGCACATGTTTATCAATACATCTAATTACCCTGTATGTATTTCATGGGGTGCCCACAACTTTACCTTAAGCAACCATTGGTGCAAAAGCTTTCTTGCATGCAGCAACCCTCTATCAAGGAGATTATTATAATAATGCACATGTTTATCAATACATCTAATTACCCGGTATGTATTTCAGCTAGAAAAAAGGTAAAAAATCATTATGCAAAGTCATTTAAAACATACCAAAATTTTTACTTTTGTGTTATTTATTATACAAAAATAAATCAAATTCATATGTATGTAGTTATTTACATGCAATTGCATACATTTGATTTCAATCCGACGCAGCTCACATGTTAAATTTTGAAATCTCCATTGCTCAGTCATAATTTTTCTTCATATGGCTTTAGCTAAGATTTAACTTAGCTTCACCTGAGCAATTTTGGAATCAAGGAAGTTATGTAATTCCAATGTACATAGAAATAGAAAGTTCACAATATGAAAATTGTAATTATCAACATGCGTCCTATAGAAATTGACCTTATGCATATTGAAAAATGGGAACTTTTTTTATTGGTGAAGAAAAGTAAAAATTTTATATGGATTCAAACCAGCGAATAAGTTTTCTTCAGAAATAAATTCTAGATAAGCTTATACAAGAAATGGTTGAATTTTTCAGAGGTATATGCAAAGATGGTGTCTGTCTGAACTTCTGTGAAATTAAAGGCAAAGTACCTTGTATATGTGATCCAGGTAATAGTATATAATGGGAGGATACTGATTTATAGATAATAATTATTCTTCTTGCGGTGGATTTATTTATTTTCATGGGTACCAATTTACGTGTATATTTGATTACATCGTTTTGCCAATCACTACGTGCAAAGCCTACATAAATTTTTTATTCGTAGGTAGCGGGGTTGCTTCCCCTTAATACAGGTAGAACATATATAGCCAGTCTTAATCAACTGAGCTAGGGAATCAAATTCTTTGGCTCAGTGGGTTAACGCACTGACTGTCACGCAGATGACCTAGGTCTGAATCCTGGTGGTGACGATATGAATTTGTAGAGTATATACATGCTCTCCGGTTACACGTAGAACATTTGGATTTGTGTTCAACTGTACCCACAGAATCCATGAAAACTGATATAAACAAATAATAATGAATCCACAGTATTAGGGAATAAAAGGAAATTTGGGAACTACCTCAATGAATCAGCAACCCAGTGTTCAAGCAAAACAAAAATAGAGAATGGTCAACATAAGTCTTTGATGATAGACTGTTATTTTTACAACATTTGAAGCTATAAACTGCTAAAGGTTCAGCAAATTATGAATAATTGTTAAAGAGACACCAAATTCTTCAAATGAAAACAGAAAATCAAGCACATAAATTGCACACATGTATTACACACATAATCTAATCATCGAGCCTAACCCTTGCTTTGTATAATTCTGCCTGCCTGCTTTGGAATTATTTCAATCTTGAAGTTAGTTTACATATATTATGGGATTCAAACTCAGATTCTCAAAGAACATATTGAAAAATGGGAACTTTTTTTATCAGTGAAAAAAAGTAAAATTTTATATGGATTCAAACCAGCGAATAACTTCCCTTCAGAAACAAGTTTTTGGAAATTGTTGTGTATACATTGTATATTAAGTTTCTTTTAAAAATAGAGGCTAAATTGTGATTGTTTTCTTTGTAGAAACTGGTTATGCATGTTTTAAATGTTGTAAATACAATACTACCAACTCAACTTGTCAAGTAGATGAGAGAATGGTAGAATTAACAGACGGCAGACCTTGTTACCATGGTTACTGTGAAAGTGTAGGTATTTTAAAGAGGTTTTTAAGATGAGATTTTAATATTTTTAAGAATTTGGTTGTTGAAAAAAAAAACACAATTTGAATGAAATTTAAGGAGTAGTGAAAAAACGACAATGTGCTATTTTTCTTTTTCTTTCATTATATTACACAGAGGAATGTAAACATGAGGGCTGATAGTGGTAAAAGATTGATCCTGAAATTAACCTTGACATTTTTTCCAGGGTCATTGTAAGAAGCAAGTGTCAGATATGGTTCAGCGATTATTCAGTATTATAGAAAATATTACAGCTGATGAATTTGGTGAGTGTAAAATGATTGAAATAACATGAAAAGGATAAAAAAAATGGTCATGAAACTTTTCAAATTACCTTCTATAAATTTTTTGCAATTTTCACATATCTTGAGCGGTGTGAGAAAAATATTTTTCATCACTAGCGAAATATCTGATCTTAGCAAATGATCTGACAGTTAATATTAAAAAATGACATCAAATTTTCTTGATTTTTCTAAATTTCCTATTGTGACTCCCTGAAAAAATGCGACCATGTCTGTAGGCGTCACATATAAAGAACGCAACTTTCTGCAAATTTTTGAAAAGGAAGGATAAAAACCATTAGAGATAAATGAATGAAAAAAGGAAAAGTCTCATTTTAAATCCCTAATATTTTATAATTTTCTATTTACAGTGGCGTTTATGAAGAGTAACATTGTAGGAACAATCATCATATTCTCATTAGTTCTATGGATTCCGGCCAGTTGTACATTCAGTTATTTCGTAAGTTTTGCTCTGTTTTTATGCCCCACCTACGATAGTAGAGGGGCATTATGTTGTCTGGTCTGTGCCTCCGTTCGTTTGTCGGTCTGTGCATCCGCCGTCTATCCCGCTTCAGGTTAAAGTTTTTGGTCAAGGTAGTTTTTGATGAGGTTGAAGTCCAATCAACTTGAAACTTAGTATGCATGTGCCCTATGATATGATCTTTCTAATTTTAATGTGAAATTAGAGTTTGACTCCAATTTTACAGTTCACTGAACATAGAAAATGATAGTGCAAATTTCAGGTTAAAGTTTTTTGGTCAAGGTAGTTTTTGATAAAGTAGAAGTCCAATCAACTTGAAACTTAGTGTACATGTTCCCTTTGATAACATCATTCTAATTTTAATGCCAAATTAGAGAATTTATTCCAATTTCACGGTCCACTTATCATAGAAAATGATAGTGCGAGTGGGGCATCCATGTACTGTGGACACATTCTTGTTTTAAGTTATATCTTGGTTTTGTAAGTAATGTAATTCTTTCCACCACTACTCTTAATTAATTAAAATCAGTTTTTCTGTTGAAAGATCAGTTGTTTACTTCACTGTCCATTTTTATTGTTCACTTAATATGAATAGAAAAAGAAACAATATTTTCAAGAGTTCATTAAGCATGTGAAGTAAATTTATGAAAAGCTTGGAAAACCAGTTGTCTACTGAGAGTTACTTTTTAATCATTGTTACTTGTCAGTATGACAATTAGAAGAGGGGTTGTGATTGCCAATGACATAACTATCCAAGAAACTAGTTCAAAATGTGTAATTATTCAAAAGAGAAAAAAAAATAGTCTGACTTATTCTAAATTATCTCCCTTGTAAACATGGTTTATTTTCCTTGACATTTTTCTTATCTCCCTTTACATCCTGGTTACTTTTGACTATCCTTGTGAGGAATTTAGTACAAAATGAACTTTTTTTTATAACGTTTGATTTATTTGCAGGATAGAAAAAATGACAGAAAATTAAAAAGAATGAGAAGTAGGATGGTATGTAAGATTTATTTTCTGTAAATTCAGAAAAAAGAAACTCACAAAAATACTGAACCTTGAGGAATATTCAAAATGGAAAGTCCCTTATCAAATGGCAAAATCAAAGGATAAAACAGATCAAACGAATGAAAAACAACTGTCATATTCCTGACTTGGTACTGGCATTTTCAAATGTAGAAAATGGTGGACTAAACCTGGTTTTATATTGCTAAAACTCTTACTTGTATGACAGTTTTATCACATTTACAACAACGCGTGAACAAAACAGACACAATAGGTAAAATTGTCAAAACATGGGTACAGCAGTCATTACTGTGTCACAATCTCAAAACAAATATTCAACAAAGAAGCACAAAAACATCTACCAAATTTAACAACCACTTTCATTGCTTCGCCACACAGGAAGAAATATAAAATAATTTTGTAGTTCAAAGTGTTTTAAAAAAAATATAATTTTACATGGGAAATAGTGGTATACAGGGTTAAAAAATCAAAGTTTTGTTAGAACTAATTACAGAAAAAGACAAAGATTTAAAATTATCCAGAAGTTCTTAAGAATTTTTAAGAATCCACATACGTGAGTAAAATAATTTTGTCTTTCATAGTATTTTCAAAATTATATATAAAGTAACCATACATTGTCTCAAAATATCAATGTTTATTTGTACAAGGCTTAGAAGTATGTAGAAAGCGAGGCTGTGCCGAGCATTTCTACCTGCTTCGAGCCAAGTACAAATTACATTGATATTTCGAGACAATGTATGGTTATTCTTTATATACTGCAACTCTTATAACTGTAAGTTCTAAATGAAGTTTTTAGGGTAAAAACCATCATTTCTTAATTTTGAGCAGAAGACATTAAAATATCCGCAAACCTGTATGTTTTATTGACGTCATAAATAAAACTCTACGGAAACCCATTGTCAACGTCATAAACAAGGTGATATACAGTCAGTGACTGTATATCACATATAAATATACAGTCAATGCAATTTGACTGTTCAAATAGCACAGCCGCAGAAGATAATAGGATAATAACATAATGGCATTATAACAAATTATTGGTGGCATTTATTTTTTGCAATTTTTTGACAAAAATGTGAGATTTAACAATACAATTTCAGAAAAATCTGCATATAAGATACTTGAATTAGGAGATAACTGTATTGTATTTTAAGCTCCGACGGCATCAATTGGGGATTTGATGGTTGCAAATTAAGTTTACTGGCGACGCGTTAGCGGAGACAGTAAACAGGTATTTGCAACCATCAAATCCCAAATTGATGCCGTCTGAGCTTAAAATACAATATTGTTATCTCCATTCTAATGAAACTGACAGAAAACAACGTTAAAACATGTATTTAAAATCTGTCATATGCCGTCTGCGCTTGAGCGTACGTCCCATTGATGCCATGTAAGAAAGTGACGTTATCCAATCAAAATGAACGTTACAAACGTAGTTGCATTAAAATGTGAGTTCTTATTATTGGGATATCACCCAGTCCTGATACTGATGTTTATAAAATCTAATAATGCTAAATGGTTATGTCAAAGTTCACCTTTTCTGGTGAGGATAAATCAACATAATAAATTGTGTTGATAATAAAAATGAAGGGTAATTCTGAAACAGCCATATGAAAAATAAGAAAAATAACAACCCCAAAACAACTATGTATTTATTTGTTAATTAAATACTAAATTTATTTTTTTATTTTCAGAATAATGTGTTCATATTAGACGAAGATAAAACCAAAATAAGGCATGCCGGGAACTTTAAACTCAAACCTGCCGGTAGCATTATACGTCAACATGGCATCCGTCCATTACCCACAATTCAAAGCTTCGATTACCTGGACACAGAAAGAGAATCAAAAGTTTAATGGAAAATTTACAGAACAAATATATTGTATGGAGAAGAGGGACCAAAAATTAAGTTATCATATATTTGTCTACAGTTCTTTATGTTTATGTTAATTTTTTTTAACATTTTTGAAAATGAGAGAAAAAAGAAAATTATCAGCAACCAACAGTTAATGTACTAATCAGCCCTAACCAATGCAGCTGTTTTATTTGAATATAAATAATTTTATTTTTAATGATTTGTAACAGTCCTTATAATTTCCATGTATCTGACTGTGTTTCCGTATGTTTTTAAATTTCTTTTTTATTTAAAAAAAAGTGTTTTGAATACTATTTACAACCAACTGTATGTAATAACAAGATTCTTATTGGCTCTAACAAAAAGCAGCTGTTTTATTGAAATATGATCCATTTAGCTCCAGTATTTAAAAATTGCAAAATGTGTTACCTTGCTTTTTTTTTAGAAATGAGCAGCCAACACCCTTATTTAGAAATATAACTACATTTATTGTATATTTTGAAATCACAGAAAAGATCTAAATGAAAAATACACATGATCATAGACACATTTTGTCCTCTAACAAAAAAAGGGTTGAAAGTAGTCAGGGTTACCATGGTTACAGTGAATATTGAATTGATGTTATTAAGGTGGTACCCAACACTTTCACTGAAATTAATTTGGCTTGTTTAATTTTCATAAAATTTGCTCAAAGTATTTACTTTGACACTTTAACAAAAAAATCAAAATTTAAAAAAACTTTGAACCAACTGTTTTGTCAGAAAAATTACACCGGTTATATAGCAATTTGACAACCACCAATTTTGATCATTGAGAAGCTTACTATTCCTTTTACAACACAATGTAATTAAAACGTTTAGCTGACTTTACAGAGTTATCTCCCTGTAGTATTAGGTACCACCTTAAATCATAATTTTTTTTTAAATTTCATTAAAAAACATGGAAGAAATAGTTGAGAAAATCTATCATAACTGGAAAGAATTAGCTATACATGTGTTATAGAAATACAAAAACGTCTTTTATATAATTGATGTCATGAAGCATTCAAAATTGTCCAATCAGAATTAACATTGCAAAAATATAAGAGATTGGACTTTATGTATACATTATTTTATCATGCTGCTAAAAAACTAAATATTTCTTATTTTAAAAAATGATTTTAAAAGGTTGTTTTATGTCATTTCAAATTTTATACATAAAAACATTTAACATTTTTGTTTTTAAAAGAATGAGTATTTAATCATGAATGTAATATGTGTTCAATATGTGTAAATTATACTTAAAATTGTGTATGTGTATTGTTTATTCATTTTAACTGGACTCATTATATATAACTGGAAATGTGGAGGACTTTATCTCCTAATGTCTATTTGTATGTTTATCAAAGAGTCTATTATTTTCCAAATATTTTTCTTTTTTCTTCAAATTATTCCAGCTGAAATATTCATATGATTTATTTCTGAAATATGAATGAAAATAAGGAAAGCATAGAATGTGTCTTTTATTTAGCTAGTTAACAGGATTGTCAAAGTTCTGGTGAACCATTTTTTAGGAGGTCATCTTTGATATCTTCTTGCAATCCAATCTCATTAAAAATACAGATTCTGTCTCCACATTTTACTAACAAGGATCTGACAATGTTGTTCTTGAAATTATAACATCAGCCAATGAAGTTCCAGCTTTCACATTTTTGAAGGTGTGTATTATAAGGATAAAACCTAAGATCCCAGACAGTGTTCAAAACAAAAAAATAAAACGAGTTTTCAGATCTTTGCAAGGAAAGTGTGGACACAGATCAGTATTTTAATCAGACTTGCAATCATCCCTGGGAAGGAGCTTTCTTGGATGTTTTATACTCATATTAACATGGTACAATCATTTGTATATGACAATGAAGGATATTTACCAATTTTATTTATAACTTTTCTTTTTTGTTTCTGTAGAAAGTGAATTTAAAAACATTTTTCCCAGCAACCTTTTTATTTCTCAAAATATTTTAAAAATACACAAACCAGCATGCATCTGTCAAAAACTATTGTTATTGTACAGGAAATAAAACATGTCCCCAGAAACAGTTGGTGTCCAATGAATATACATTTGCAAAAAGTAAAAAACCAGGTGAACCCCAACTGATTCTTGGGAAACGTTTTCATTACCTTTTCAATAATTGCTGTTACATTTTTTATTCAGTTTAAAAAAAAATATATATTTTGTTTCCCCATACATTTTCAATAAAAAATCTTTAATTCTTTCCTAAAATTTTTGTTTTGAAATTCATCCTATAGACAAGTAAAAAGTGTGCCTTATTAATGTTATTAATAACCTTTTTGTCTACTAACTTATCTTTCAATATAATGAACCAAGGTACTTGTGTGTAAAATTTGGTATTTCTGAGGAAACTGTTTTATTAAGATATGGCCCAATGTTGAAAATTTTAATGTTTTAAAAATTCTTTAGTAAAAATACAAAGTTTGAATATTTTTATGTAGTTTATATAATAAAAGATCATTTGTTGTCTACCATAGTGTCTGTCTTATTGATTTATGTTAAAGGTTAAAAATGTCTTTTTGCATTGTTTTAAAGTTATAATATGTTTATTATACATTTTGTACTATCTTTCATTTTTGAAGTACAAATAAAAATTTTACAAGATGTCGTGCCTTACTATTTTAAGTGCCTTTTTATTCTGTATAATACTGTGATACTATTTCTTGTTGACAAATTTTTATGTTTCTTTTCACTTCATAGCAGCCTACTGAAGGGTGTATAGAAAACAAGGTTTTTGAACAGGTAATTTTTACTACATTTTAATGCTTACTTGAAAAGTGAATTAATATGCAACAGAGTCACACATTGTGCCTTACTATTTAAAGTGCCTTTTATTTTGTGTAATACAGTTGTGCCTTAACGAACAAATTTTATATTTATTTTGTTTTGCTAAAAACAGCAGATTACTAGGGAATGTAAATCAAGATGGCGTCTAAGTATGAGATTCAAGATTTTAAAGAGAGTATTCTCCCTTTGTTATGAATTTCAACAGTGAACAAAAATACAAATGGAGTCTCTTATCTTTCCCATCCGGAAATGTTCATGCTACTGGGATTAAAATAAGAATATTCTGTACCTTTATTTTAATTTGCGTTGAATAATTCTATTATGTAAATTAGTATTGATATTCATCAGGATATCAATGAAAAGTTACCCAAATAGTTGTAGAGCATAACCTCATGATGTGCTTATAGGAATATAACTTTAACTCTGTTCTGGATAGTAAAGGGATATAACTGAATTCTAAATAAGGGGAGATAATTGAAGTTATTAATAAGGGGAGACAATTGAAGTGATTTTGTTTTCATATATTTCCAACTTCAATACATTCATTAGATGTTTTAATTGAACTATTGATAAAAAAATCTGTTGCATATAAAATTTGAAGAATAGATAGGTTATAGGAATCACCTTGTCTATTTGTCTGCCTCTTTGCCCATTTGACTTTTAAGTGTTACCCTTGCTTACTTTTTAAAGGAACAAAACCATGTATAAAAATTTCAAAGAAAATCTGGGGTTCTGCTGATGAATATAAACGAAAAGTTACCCAAATAGTTGTAGAGCAATACCTCATGATGTGCACATAGGAATATCACTCTGTTCTAGATGGTAAATAAGGGGAGATAATTGAAGTTTTTAATAAGGGGTGATAATTGAAGTTCTTTATATGGGGATATAATTTAAGTTCTTAATAAGGGAAAATAATTGAAGATCTTAATAAGGGGTGATAATTGAAGTTCTTTATATGGTGATAATTGAAGTTCTTTATATGGGGATATAATTTAAGTTCTTAATAAGGGGAGATCATTGAAGTTCTCGATTCAATGTTGTGTTACGTCGTAAGAGTCTCTTGTAAGCATAACTCTTTCCAAATGGTTAGACTGATTTTGACAGAACTTTACACAGCTATGAATCACTACCTGAAGATATTCATTTTTTTCCTTGTACTGACTTTTACCAAAATATCAATTGTAATAAAAAAAATTACTGTTGAGGGAGACATGTCTTTAAACTTCAAAATATTCCTATTTGTATAACTTTCTCCATTTTATTTTTACAAAAAAACAAGGAGAAATGTTTTTTTTCAATATTCCTTGAAATTTCCAATTTTCAATTATTCCAATTTGTATAACTGTTTTATTAGATACTTATGTAGAACAAGGGACCAGTTTTGTATACTTTCAATTATTATTTTGTACACTTTCAGTTTTCAATATTGTTTAACTTTTCAATTATTCCAATTTGTATGACTATTTTATAAATAAGATACTTATGTAGAACAAGGGACCAGTCTTGTATATTTTCAGTTTTCATTATTTATCTACTTTCAGTTTCATTTTATGCCTGACTGACAAGCATTATGTATTCTCAACATTATTAAATATCATTAAGGAGGTAGACCTTGGTTAAGGGAAATAACTCTTAAAATCATCAGTATGTATGTGTCAACCATTTCATAAATATATTCTAAGCTTCAACGTTACATAGATTATTTCCAATCTGTTTCAGGCCAATGCTTAAAATACATTAATGAAACTTGACTTTTACAAGCGTATAACTGACTTAAAGAGTTGTCTCCCTGAAATAAGGTCTACCCCCTTAAATGCTTTAACAAATTCATTATTACATATCAGAGTTTATATTATCGTTAGACATTTATTGTTCTATATTTAGATGTGTTTGTTCTATATTTAGAAATTCTTTATTAACTGTTTTAGGATGATCTTTTTATTTCTATATAAAACCATCAAATTTTATCATGAATAAAATTTTAATAAAGATAACAGTTTATTGTTTTGTTTGTTTGTCATACAAGTGTTATTGACAGGATACAATTAAAATATTGGAAATTAAACAGACCTGACCAACCAACAATGACAAACTCCTCTAAGAAATAGACATTTTCTTGTTTTTTTAAAAGATTGATTAGACCATAATTTTTTCCTGTTTGAATGATTTTGCACTAGTAGTTCTTTGGCCCATTTATAGCTTGGTGTTTGATGTGAGCCATGGCTCCATATTGAAGGCCGTACTTTGACCTATAATGGTTTATAATGTTTATTCTTTAGTTTTCGCATGTTGTGTCATGTGTACTATTGTTTTTCTGTTTGTCTTTTTCATTTTTAGCCATGGCTTTGTCAGTTTGTGTAAGATTTATGAGTTTGACTGTCCCTTTGGTATCTCTCGTCCCTCTTTTACAAATTATGACTTGGATGCAGAGTTGTCTCATTGGCACTCACACCACATCTTCTTATCTATACTATATCTATATATTTTCTTTGTTTGACAGAGAAGCAGCAAATACAATACTAAATTCTAATTTGACCCTGTTAGGGATCAGACAAATGACCTTCAGCCCTAAGCTGACCATAGAGGTGTTACTAGGACAATATGTTTATGTGTCACTCCTTGCTATCAACATGACAATGTATACTTTCTTAATAGCAAAACATATTGATCACTATAATTTACCTGTTAAGGTGGTACCTAATACTACAGGGAGATAACTCTTTAAAAACAGCAGAACGTTTAAAAGACGTTGTGTTCATAAGGGAATATTAAGCTTCTCAATGATCAAAATAAGTGTTTGTCAAACTGCTATATAACCAGTGTAATTTTTCTGATTAAAAGGTTGGTTCAAATTTTTTGAAATTCTTATATTTTTGTCAGAGGGTCAAATTAAATACTTTGACAAAATTTTAAGAAAATTAAACGAGCCAAATTAATTTTAGTATAAGTGTTGGGTACCACCTTAATAGCAAAACATATTGATCACTATAATTTCCCTGTTAACTGTTACCAAAATGATGTCTTTTTATAGTCGTGATTAATAAGGTTTGAAGAGATAACCCTGCATACTTCAGTATCCATGCAGAAGAATCTACCAGGTGATTCCAGGACAATATTTGTGTGTCACTCCTTGATTAAGCTGTTAACATGACAAATAAATGTTTACTTTCTAAATAGAAAAACATGTCGACCACTATAAAATAATTACTTTGATGTAACCAGAATGTTGTCTTTTTATAGTCCTGATTACCGTTATAAGGTTTCACTAGCTTCTGCCACCAGAAGCTGTTGGTTTAATTGACTTATTTAATTTTAAATACTTTCTATTTTTACCATTTTTATGCCCCACCTATGATAGTAGAGGGGCATTATGTTTTCTGGTCTGTGCATTCATTCATCCGTTCGTCCGTCCATTCGTCCGTCGGTTCGTCCATCTGTCCCGCTTCAGGTTAAAGTTTTTGGTCAAGGTAGTTTTTGATGAAGTTGAAGTCCAATCAACTTGAAACTTAGTATACATGTGCCCTATGATATGATCTTTCTAATTTTAATGCCAAATTAGAGAATTTATTCAAATTTCACGGTCCACTAAACATAGAAAATGATAGTGCGAGTGGGACATCCGTGTACTGTGGACACATTCTTGTTTATTTTATTCTTTTAAACATGCTTAAAATAAATGAATTTCGAAGTATACATTAATCAACTTTATTTTGTCTTTGTATAATATATATAGCAACAACAGTTAAGATCATACATCAGTTTCTCCCCCAATTATCCCTCTTTCACATTTAGAACATTCTTATTCAATAAGACGTTTAATTAAATATCAATGTGTACCATAACAGAAAGAAGTTTTGTTGCTAGATTTGATTCTATAAATGTTAATATAAAACTAAACCTGAAAAAAGTCAATTTATTGAAACATCGCAATATAAAAAGGTCTTGAATTACTGAAGTTTCAGAAACATAAAAGAATGTGTGCAATTCTTATTGCAAATCTTTGGCCATTGGCAAATTTGCCAAATCCATTTATGCAATTGCAAAAAAAATTGACGAAATTTACTACTGAAATTATGAGTTAAGTATTTATTATATGGAGCCCCGTACTGTGCAAGTTTTCACATTACTATGTTATTAGAAAGTCACAGTCATTTCTAAATTAAAGGTAATATTTTCAGAAACGAAATGTTTTGATGTTGGTAGGCAATTCAGGTTTTAAGTTACTAGCTGTTAAGTTTTTACATGTATTGAAAATTGTCCAAATAAATTCTATGTATATTTTTTCTTAAATAAGATCTAAATACCTACTGACAAAAAAATTATAATGATCTATAACGTCTCTGAAATGGTGCAAAATACACCATGGCTTACCAAAAACATCTTATTAAATAAAAAAGACATTTATACATAACATATCTTTCAGAATATATAAATTAATAGTTTTTGGAAATAATATCTCATAACCACAAATAAATAAAATTAACAAGTACATAAATTCAGTCTTTAAAAAATATCTAATGACCACAAATAAAGTTAACAAGAACATAAACCAATCACAAAACAAAGGAATGTATATAAAGACAAAACAAAAATAAACAGTTTAACATGGAATGTATAATACATAAAACAAAACAGATAAATTAACAAGCAGATCATGTAGTCTATGCCGTAACATGAAGTAGATGTATGGAAGATGGTTTAATGTGATTTCTTAACAATGCCCCTTACTGGAACATGAAATTGCACATGTTATTGTGTTAATATAAAGATAAGGAGATGTGGTATGATTGCCATGGAGGGAATAAGAACCTAAAGATCTAGAAGAAATACATGTAAAAAGAATGTTTTGTCAGACATGTTTATGATGTATCAAAGAAAAATAAATATAAACAGTTGATTATTCAAACCTGAAGGGCAATAAATGTTATTGATAGTATCAAAATATTCATGTCATTTAAATAAAAATTAACAACTTTGCACATATATCATTACTCCTGGTAGAAGAATCTAGTAGTTAATGTACAGTATTTGAAAATACCATTGAAAATTAAATTTTACAACCTTGCTTGGTTATATTGTTCATTACTACATGTAAAAAATTGACCAAGTTTCCGTCTGTAATACTGTAAATTCAAAAATTATTGCGTGCATTTATTATTGCAATTATGTCATTTTAGGCTTAAATGCCATTTGAATTTTTACGATGTTGAGAAAAATCCTGTTAAATTCATATAAAATATTTCAAAATGCGAGTTTAAATTATTGCGTTTACAACTCCGTCGCATTTTTCGCAATAATAAAAACCTCGCATTAATTTCAGAATTTACAGTAATGTACCAAGCTCAGTGTCTAAAATCAATACTCGCCAAAAGGATCGTGAGAAATGAATTGGAAGAGTACAGATACTTGGGAACCAGCCATATGTTAACTTATTCGTAATATTTACTTTAGAAAAAATGAGCATTAAAAACTTAAAACATTTATACTCAAGAGCTTTGAAATTTTACCACAGGAAAATGTGGCATTACTTAAACTTACCACAACCAGGAGTTGATGAAAAGTACAATCGAGAAATGTTTACCATGTATAACGGTATAGCTAGTTATTTTCCCGGGGTGTAAATTTTCACTTATTTTCGCAGATATAACAAAATTGCCAAAATTAATTCCGCCAATTTAAAAATGGGCATGCAAAGGTATTGAAAGTTTTGAATCCGTCAAAATAATAATCGTCAAAATATTTTGTATACCTTATTCGATGAAAATCGTGAAATTTTACAACTACGAAAATAACCTGCTATACGGTACTATCAATGGTACATTTCAACTCCTTATTAAAATGCGTAGTTTACATAAGACTAAAAAACATGTGTAATCTGTGAACTCAATTAATATTGGGAATGTAATAAAATCTTTATCTTTTTAGACAAATTTTTAGAAGACACATTCTAAGTGTCTAAATTTTGAACCTATCTTGCAATTTTTGCAAATAATTTAATTGCATGTATCCAAAATCCCTCTTAATCTCCTTATGATGTTGAATTCTGACAGTTAAATATTTACATAACTAACATTTTTTATTTATAAAACAACTGAAGAACAAAAATAGATTTAATTTGTAGATAGACCATGCTTTTCTATGGCAGAAAGATAATACATGTTAAACACTGAAAAATTAATATTAACAAAATAAGATGGATTGAGAGACAGATTATTATCATTATGACAAAAATACAGATTCATTCGAATTTCAGATCTATACTGGTAAAAGACATCCACTTTATTTCATTTTTACGTCAATTTCAAAATATTTGTTTAAATACTACTTTACTAAATCATGGATTGCAAAATTAATACATGTACAAAGAAATAGCGTGGATTCATTTATTGTCATGGGTATACATTTTTTCATGGATTGAAGAATACTCTAAAAACAAAAATTATTGTGTGCTTTTAATATGATATCAATGAGATTTTTTGAAGAATGAACAAAATTGCAAGATTTATGTTGCAATTGCAGGACAACCTGCATAGATATATATGAATCACGTTTTAGAGTGCAAGTTCTTATTATTGTGATTGTAACCAAGTCACATTATTTGCATTAATAAAAACCTCACAATAATTTCTGAATTTACAGTACTCCTATAATACTGGATTCTTGATTTAGTGGTATTGTCAAAGTTTCCACACAATAGAAAACTGTAATATTGTTGAACATATATTTTTAATTAGTTCTTTGCCTCTATTCTTACAATCAACGAAAAATTGTCAGGCACCCGACAAATAATAATGAATCCAGTCAATAAAGTGTTAATTTGAATATTAAGGATATGTGAAATCTAAATCATAGTACATGTATAATGCTTTCTATCATTGTCTATTAATATCAAAAATCAATTATTTTGAATTTTTGGTTATTTTCTAGTTTACAGATCTTTTTGAACCAGGTTTGCCCTTGACTAGTCACATAAACCAAAAGTACCTTGAGAAAGAAATTCTTACATGTTTCGGGACACATTATTTTTATATTTATTTCATGGAATGATGTCTATGCTTTTTATAGTCAGGATAAAAGATGTCACATTTTATTTATTAATAGCTGGTAGAAATAACATAAAAAATACAGTCCTTCATACTACTTCTAAACAGACTCTTGAAAAAATGTAACAACAGGATTTCAATTATAATTGCACATGAAAACAACCATCAAGTCAGATTCTCTAGTTGGTCTTTAATCAGATCTTACAACTGGTCGTTAGTCAGATCCTAGAACTGGGCGTTGGACATATCTTCTTCTGTCTTACCAATGGCGTCAGGATTTGATAATGGATCAAGATCAGCAAAGAGGTTGAACCAGGCTGACATGTCTTGTCCCTAAAAAACAATATTGAAATAGATTATGTCTTGTCCTTGTTAAAAAATACAATATTAAAATAAATTATGGATATTTACAACATAGTTTTCTCGTTTGAATTTGTTTTACATTTGTCATCTCATGGTATTTTATAACTGACTACGCAGTTTGTGCTTTGCTCAATGTTGAAGGCTGTACAGTGACCTATTATAGTTGTTAATTTCTGTGTCATTTAGTCTCTTCTGGAAAGTTGTCTCATTGACAATCATACCACATCTTCTTTTTTATCAATGTTTACATAATCAAACATTAAGACTAATCTAACATGACACTGCCTCAGTGGTCACATGCATGTTAGCCTTCAAGTGGAGGAGGTTGAACCCTGGCCAGGTCAAACAAAAGTCTTTAAATTTGGAATTTTCTGCTTCTCTGCTGAGCACAATGGCATTTGGGAATTGGAGCAAAGATTGGTAGGTTCAGAGTCAGAATAATGTGTCATGGTAAGGTGACATATCTTCCTGCAGACTGTTACTTGTGAACTAGCACCAGCTCAGCACTCTGTTTAGTACAAAATAGGGTTAATATTTTCGCATTAACAAGGGGCGTAAAGGGGTGGTATCTGCATGGAGGAACACGAAATAAAATTGCAATTTCACTAAGAACGAAAATAACTCTTTACCACCATTGTTGAAGGCATTACAGTGACCTATAGTTGTTAATGTTTGTGTCATTTTGGTCTATTGTGGAGAGTTGTCTTATCTGCAATCATACCAAATCTTTTTTTTATAGTTGTTGTCTCATTCTGTTAAGATTGCTGCCTGACCTTGAATCGTTAGATTTTTGAATCATAGATGCTTCTCCATACTTTTTTATTTATAAATTGAAGGTTTCTTTTTGTAATATGTTGGGACTGTGAAAGCATTGATCAAATCATATTTTTATAAAGCACTTTTTGCCAATCAGAAGTAAAGCTTTTTGTGAAACATCATCAATGAAATTATTCTGAATTGAAGGTAGGCTAAATATTCTTATATCATTTCAATTAAAAATCATGAAAGCCTTAAGGAAAGGACAACACTCATTTACACTTATTTTTAAATCTTATTTCATGAAAGCATTGTTCTCACAATAATATAACAAACCTTCTTTTTCTGTGATTTTGCTTTGGGTTGTTGAGGATTTTGACCAGTGGCCATTTTATTGCCTTGTTGTGGTTCACCTAAATAATGAAAAGAATCAAATTAATCACATGTTATTGTTAATTAACATGGTCTAAAGAATTATTATTCATTCACACCTTAATGTAACTTAGCACTGCTCTGACATCATAGAATTTGTAAAGTTATTCTACATTGATCTCATTTATATTTTGTTCGTCACTTCTGTATTTTTTTCTTATCTCTATTTGAACATTTTCACTTCTTGCGCAAGTATAAAGCCTTTGATGGTCTTCAATAATATGTTTAATCAGAGTTCGCATATCTTTTTATCCCTGGTGGTCCTTGAAAAAAATCTGCTGGTGCTCAATATTATTTCTATTGAAAAATACTAAAATTGTGTCAGTCCTTTGTAATATTTTGGTGGTAAAATACGTAGGACCACCACTTTTCGTGAACTCTGAGTTTTATGATAAAGTGTGCTCACTTTATACTGTGATGGATGTATAAAAACCAAACCACCTTTGCTCTGATTGAGGATGTTAAAATCTGAGGGTTAATGTATGGAGAACACCACACTCCCTGAAAATTAAAAACAATCTCGGTGTTTGTTTATGACCTACTGTAAATTCAGAAATACTTGCGTGCATTTATTATTGTTATCTTGTTTTATCTCATAAATGCATGTTTCAGACTTTCAGTGTGTGTTTAACTTATTAAATGTTTAATAGAACTTTTGTGCTTCATGCTTATATACTGATATGAAACTCTTGCTTTAATTTATGAGTGCATGAATTGATATGTATGTTATGTTCTATTTATTTCTCTGTCGGTTTTAAAAGCTGATGTCGGGATTTAATTTTTTAAAATTCGAGACCTCAGGATTTCATGTTTTTAAGCCCGGGAATTCAGTATGAGGACCCCTCTGACCCCCCGCAATAAAGATAATAATATAAAATTGGCATTAGCATACCTTGTGAAAGATTGATACCCGACATTTCTTTGTTCAAGTCTAATAAATTTGAAGGCATAAATTCAGCATGCTGTTCTGTTTCACTCCCTTGGTTGGTTGCCATGGTAGTGGCTGTTCTACCATCTCCAAACACAGCCTGCCATTCGGCACTGAATTCATCCTCCTCTGTAGATGGAGCATTCAGAATCTCGTTCAATATTGTCATGTCATCTTTATCTGTGTCATCAGGGTCAAGGTCGTCTGACAATAAATCTTTATCTGAAATGAAAATATTGTTTTAAACTTAAATAATTATCGCAAAGACTAAATATTCTGTCTTTTTCAAATTTTGTTAATGTCTTCTAAAGATAAAGAATTCAAAGAATAATGTTTTGAATTTTCTTCACCATCTTTTTCTAATTTAAAGTCATAAGAAACCTCAAATCAAAAAAAATAATGCATATGTTTTTTATAACTCAATGGATACTTTTCATTATAAAACTTATGTACATATACTTTTTTCTGAAGAAAATTCTTTAATTTATTCATATTTAGAAGAAGTTTACTTTATTTTAATTGCTTGCTTCCAGCAACCAATTCCCCGACATATTTTCCGTATGCAAAGTGACCTCAGTGTGACCCATCTCGTAAAAATCTGGTGATCTCAATACGCATGGATGTCCTTAAAATAAACTATTATCTGAATTCACATGTTAAACACGTGCTCTCTTTCCATGCTTTTTTGTTTATTTTTTGTCGATTGTTGACAAACAGGTGACCATCGTTAAACTTCGGCTTCAAAACAAGAACTTTAATTACCTGCCATATTTTCGCAACAACACTGACCGATTGAAAAAAAAATTGAAGATTATACGAAATTTACACGAAAAAGATGATAAATTCGTGCACAGAAGACTAAGTTTATGATATTTGTATGCATTGGTTCAAGAATTGGAAGAACATAATTTTTCACCGGTCACTCGTTTCTTATGACTTTAAGATGAAAAATAAAAGTTTTAAGAACTCTATTGAGAAGGAATTTTTTTTCAATATAATTATTCAGCATTATCAAAATAACTTTAACTCTTTATCTATCTTAAATTCCCTACTATAAACTCAAAACATTTTATATATACATGTATATAAAATGAAAATGACACATTATTTATAAAATCTGAAATAATCTCCATCAGAAACACTCGAACGCAAACATTTGAAAGCCACAGATGTACATGAATAAGTAAACAGTATCCATTAATTTTAAAACAAATCTGAAATCTGAAATTAAGGATTCAAAATTTCCTTGTACAGTGAAAACTGTCTATATTGAGGTTTGACTATAAATGAATTCATTCTCATTGTATTTTACTGTCTGACTATTTACTACTTTTAATATCTATGAATTTTAATCTACACTTCAAACATTTTTTCGTTAGCCTTTATTTTCACCATAATAGCCGAAATATTGAGTCCAGGTATTTAAATCATTCAAAAAGTAAAATCATTTCTATTTCATATTTTGTAACAAAAGAAATATTTGAATGTGATATTCAAAATATAACAAAATCACCTAAGACTCATTCTGCATTCATAAATCACAAAATCATTTTAGAGTTAATAAATAACTCTTGTCAAAAAGTTCTTATATTTAAATGCATAAAAATGTCTGGAAAATCAGAAGATTATTAACATTCTGTTGTACTTTTCTGGAGTGAGAAAAAAATCCAGGATTTAAACAAAATGCAACAATTTATATAATAAAAAAAAAAGAATTAACTTATCATAAAGTTAAGTTTTTACAATAATGCTATAATGATCATATTGTTATTTGGTTTCAATCGTCTTTCATTCAGAATAGGAATAGCTTTTTTCATGGTTTCAATAATTCTTATGGTAATTTATTATTTTTTGGTAATATTTCGGTTATGCAATTTTCATTTCTATCAAAAACTTTTTTTTAATATTTCAAAACAATCAAAGCGCGAAAGCGCTGTAAAGGCAGTTAATTACAGGTTGTGTGTATTTCTAGTCCAGTTATCAGGTTATATCATTATCTTCCATAGAACAGAGGTGGTTTGTAGAATTTAAGATTTAGAGTTCTTTTGTACCTAGTTCACCTATATCTATAGTCTACTGTTTACAGTATATTTTTTGTGCCTCGCCATGAAATGCATTTTTAGCCATGGCCTTGTCAGTTTGCTTTAAATTTATGAGTTTGACTGTCCCTTTGGTGTCTTTCGTCCCTCTTCTTTAGACATAAAAGAACTTTTCCTTTTCAATATAAATAGACTATTTTTAATTATTGATTGTATACGCATATTCTATGACTCCCATAAAAAATAGTTCACAAAGATTGACTAGTCTCTGTACTGTGTGTATAGCAAGAACATCAAGTAAAATGTAACATAATGGTAAATGTACATAGTAACATGTCAACTTTTTTGATGACCATACCTGCCAACTGTCAGTATTTGCAGAGTATTTCCTCCATCGAGCTCCAGGCTCCCAAATGGAAATTTTGTAAGAGCAATTTTGTCGACTATTTAAAGAAAACAATTAATTCAACAATGGCTATAAGCGTGTTAATGCAAGAAGAAGCCAAAAACCATATTAGAATATATTTGAAGGGAATCCATGACAATCGCCCCATTAGCAAATAGCCCCACTTTTTCACTAACTCGCCCCACTTTAAAAAAAAACTGCCCCAACCTGGATTACCAAATCGCCCCACTTGTGAACTGTGATAAATCCTGTTAATATTACTCCTGCCAACTCGCCCCACCTAATAGAAAACGATAATATCTAGATAAATATATTATTAACCAGGAAGAATTTAGTAATGCCAACTCGCCCCACTTATGTAAAAAGATGTTATACCGTTGTATATAAGTTAAATTCTGTTAATATTACTCCTGCCAACTGGTCCCACCTAATGGAAATCGGTGAAATCTAGATAAATATATTATTAACCAGGATGAATTTAGTAATGCCAACTCGCCCCACGTATGGAAAAAGATGTTATCCCATTGAATATAAGTTCAATTCCTTATATTGCCTTATGATACAATTAACAGGTTTCTTTTCAATTGTTATGCAAATAACTAAGCTTCAAAACTTACATTTATTCTTCAACAATCAGTTTTTTTTTAGAATTATAATTTCTGTATATATCAATAATAGTAATTAAATTAATTTTCGGTTTGTTTGTATTCTGTGTAGATTAGTTTTCATTAAAGTGGTGCGAGTTTTTATTTTTAATTATTTATATATATATTAATCTAAAAATTACCGTTTTTTTATAAGTAGGGCGAGTTGGCAGGAGTAATATTAAACAGGGTTCTCGCTAAGGCAAGTCCATGAGTCCTGGACTCATCAAAATCTGTCTGGACTCACCATTTTCAAAACTGGTGAGTCCACAAATACATCAATATTGAAATATTTTGTATAAACTGAACACAGTTACCATGACTCACCGTGGCCAAAATGACGAGTCCCTGGACTCGCCTTCAAAAATCCTTAGCGAGAACCCTGATTTAACATGATTTAACCAATTTCACATGTGGGGCGAGTTGGCAGGAGTAATATTTAACATGATTTAACCAATTTCACATGTGGGGCAATTTGATAAATCAGTTTGTGGTGTTTTTTTAAAAAGTGGGGCGATTAGCCAGTGGGGCGACTTGTCCTTCTTCCATTTGAAGGCCCCCTTGAAGGTTTTGTATGACTTTATGAACCATCTTTCACGTAAAACCCCCATGTGCATTTTGAAAAGTTGGCAGATATGTTTCTAACTCCAGGCAAAATCTACCGGTATGAATGAAAAAGAAGTTTTCAATTAAGGCTCTGTGGCCATAACAGCTGTCTCATTAGCATTTCAACCACTTCCCATATTTGCAATTAAAACAATAGAAGAAAATTGTTCAACGCAAAAACAAAACTTACTTGTAAATATGAAATTCTCTTTACGGTATTAGTTTTTCTCATTGTTTGAGATTGTACAGTAGTACCTGTAACTGCTTATACCTATTTCTTATTCACTTTTGCTTGATAAACTCACTATATATCATATACATTGTACCATATGTATTTTTATATGCATTCCAATAACATGAAAAATTGTAATTCAATTCTATATACCAAAGCAAAATGAACTGCACCACTTTCATTCACTAGTATGCATCTTTTGGCAAAATACAAGTTCTTAGATGACACAATTAATATAATATATATTTATTGATAAAAAAATAAAATTTAGTATACAACTCTTTAACAGGTATAAAAAAAGCACAGCTGTGTCATAAATTGTGAAATCTGTGCTGAAAACATAGACATTGATGGTATTTGAGTAATTCCATATGTGAAGCTCAACATTAGCTCGTCAGTTGGTGGTGGACAGTTATAGTTCCTTTCTGCAGGCTAGGATGAATGACTTTTCAGGAAAACCAATTTCACAAATCAAAACTTTCCTCTAGATTTCTCCTACAATAATCATCCAGTTTAGTTCTTTTGTTTTAATTGGACACCATCCTGATTTTTAATTTTGCAAACCATTCAGTCTCTTGCTTGCAAATGGTGCATGAAAATAGGATGGGTATGGCAGTAGACAAGTCTCTTTAAAGTGGGTTTGTGCCCTGAAAAAAAGTTTTATAACTTAAGTTTAATTGAAACTTGTGCAACACATATACCTAAATAACTATATAACATAGAAGAGAGCATCATTCGTGTCAATGTTTTGTTCCTGTTTACATTGTCATTGATATTTTTTCAGAAAGCCTGAGGCATAGCTCATGAATTCCTGTCATTAGACATTTCATCCTAAATTAACATAATTACTGCTAGAATAATTATCTGTATGATATACGTACACTATCATTGTACAGCCCAAGTCTTCAGTATATATAATTGTTGCATTCATTCACTCCTGTGTTCAGTCGTTCAAAAATATTTAAACATCAACAAATGAACTTTAATAAGGACAAGAAAACACTAGAAAAGATACGTACGCAGCAGTTAGTAATCATCAAAAATCTGATGGATAACCGGATACCATAAGAAGAAGTACATACAACCCGTGTTTAAGTGTATTTGAAAGAGAAATAAATCTGGTTAAACTATGTAAAAAGGAGAAATATATCTGGTTAAACGATGTATAAAGGAGGAAAAAATTGTAGATATTGCATTACGATGCGTTCTACCTAATAGCACGTGGATATGTTTACATATTTAGACTTGACCCAGTATGACCCGTACCTTGTAGGTCACCGCCGTCGTTTAACTGTTTAAACACTTGACTACAGTTGTGTATAAGCTAGACAATAAAAAGCTTAAGCCTGTACTATTTGTGTGAAGTAAATGTGTTTGTTCTGTACATTTAAATTGTTTTACCTGATAACAAGGACGTATATCTATCCGTTTCCTTCTCAATTCACTTTGTCAAATTCTTCGAGCTTCTTCAAAACATACGTATTACTGCGCCCGGAAGTGAAAAAAATATGAGAAATCCTCGTAAAATAATGCTATTTTCAATTTTGTTGAATCCATTTTGTTTTATTATTATACAAAGATAAAAAAAAAGTTACGATTAATTATGAATTTGCATATCATTATACGGAACGTTTATGGACTATTTTTTAAGTCGGTCATTTTGGCGGGAAATCATGTACACATACACACGTAGATTGGCTGGTACCCGATTGTAATGTTACACATCAAATATATCAAATAGCTAATACCCGGAACGTAGTACAGGGAACCAGGATAATAAGTAGACAACATACATAACTAATACCGAAATTGAAAAGGCTTTACGGTTTCTCGTTTAAAACCGAATTCCGCTTTGAATTATAGAAGATGTAATATAAATCATGTTCAGTCGACTTTTCATTGTTATATCAACGTCTGAACTAGTTAAAGAATCTTTATATGTCAGATAACACTTGAAATTGACCCGACCTCTTTCCTCACGGAATATACAAATAATGATAGTTTGTAGTCAGGTTGACTGCTTATAATGCAAAATACACACTAATAGCAAGTTCTACAAAACGAACAATACACACTGATCGTTTCTTTAGTCCCCAATGTAAATGAACGAAACAAAAACCATATCATACCATAAAAAGAAGAGGAGAAATTCGAACATTTCCGGATCTATTTCTGGCCAAAAGACCCCCAGCAAAGACTGAGTATGAAAAGATGAACCTCATGACTTAAAAGTCAGGCCTTAAAGCACTGCCTTTAAAAATGGATAGATCTAGCTATTTGCTATCACTGCACAAGATTGAATATTTTTAAAAACACTCAGATACATACTATTAAATATGAATGTTGTTACATTTCAATTTAATTTTATTTGCAATAACCCCGCCTATAAATACAATTTACAAAAACATAACTTTATCAAATGAGATTTAAATCCCATTCAAAGCTATTATGTAATCTTTTTACATGCTGTGAAATTCATTTCACATAAATTCATTACATCTTAGTTTGTTTTGTGGTTGTGTAGGTGGTTTATATTACATGACTTTAACTTTCTTAAAGCAAAAGTTCCAAGTATAAAAATAAGGTGGTATGATTGCAACTGAGAAAACTATCCACATGATATCAAAAAAAAAGTTATCAAGTATAGACCCCTCTATATACAGCCTTCATCAATGAGAACCAGATGCTCCGCAGGGCGTAGCTTTATACGACCGCAGAGGTTGAACCCTGAACGGTTGGGGCAAGTATGGACACAACATTCAAGCTGGATTCCGCTCTAAATTTGGATTGTGATTAAATAGTTGACACAGCATAGGTTTCTGACACAGAATGAATGTATTCAAATGAACTTAAAATTTTTGTTTTCTCTTAGAGCAATTCACTATGCTGTTGAATATTAATCCTCTCAAAAAAATGTTTAAAGAATTTTTTTTATGAAATTTCAAATGAGAAAAATTGAACCCAATTTTTTAATCACATCCCCCTTTCCCTTATTCCAAAACTAATTTCAATTAAAATATTCTAATGGAGTTTGCAACAATTACTACTCATTTAAATACATCATAAAATATTAAGATGTAAAAAAACTGCTTGTTATCACTGAATGGTAAAGATTATTTAAATTTATCAGTTGGTAGTAAAAAGTGAATATACATTGTATATTGTATATAACAAAGATTTAAGTTGATTCTGGACAAAGAAAGATAACTCCAATTAAAAAAATTTCTTGCAGATATTTCTTGCTTACTATACTGGACAAAGAAAGATAACTCTTAATTAAAAAAAAATTTGCTATTTCACAATATTGTGAAATTAGATATTTCTTGCCATTGCACAATACTGTGAAAAGATTGCTATTGCACAATACTTAATATAATAATTTTAGATCCTGATTTGGACCAACTTGAAAACTGGGCCCATAATCAAAAATCTAAGTACATGTTTAGATTCAGCATATCAAAGAGGCCCAAGAATTTAATTTTTGTTAAAATCAAACTTTAGTTTAATTTTTGACCCTTTGCACTTTAATTTAGACCAATTTTAAAACTGGACCAAAAACTAAGAATCTACATACACAGTTAGATTTGGCATATCAAAGAACCCCAGTTATTCAATTTTTGATGATATCAAACAATGTTTAATTTTGGACCTGGATTTGGGCCAACTTGAAAACTGGGCCAATAATCAAAAATCTAAGTACATTTTTAGATTCAGCATATCAAAGAACCCCAAGGTTTCAATTTTTGTTAAAATCAAACTAAGTTTAATTTTGGACCCTTTGGACCTTAATGTAGACCTATTTGAAAACGGGACCAAAAATTAAGAATCTACATACACAGTTAGATTCGGCATATTAAAGAACCCCAATTATTCAATTTTGATGAAATCAAACAAAGTTTAATTTTGGACCCTTTGGGCCCCTTTTTCCTTAACTGTTGGGACCAAAACTCCCAAAATCAATACCAACCTTCCTTTCATAGTCATAAACCTTGTGTTTAAATTTCATAGATTTCTATTTACTTATACTAACGCTATGGTGCGAAAACCAAGAAAAATGCTTATTTGGGTCCCTTTTTGGCCCCTAATTCCTAAACTGTTGGGACCGAAACTCCCAAAATCAATACCAACCTTCCTTTTGTGGTCATAAACATTGTGTTTAAATTTCATTGATTTCTATTTACTTTAACTAAAGTTATTGTGCGAAAACCAAGAATAATGCTTATTTGGGCCCTTTTTTGGCCCCTAATTCCTAAACTGTTGAAACCAAAACTCCCAAAATCAATCCCAACCTTTCTTTTGTGGTCATAAACTTTGTGTCAAAATTTCATAGATTTCTATTAACTTTAACTAAAGTTATAGTGCGAAAACCAAGAAAATGCTTATTTGGGCCCTTTTTGGCCCCTAATTCCTAAAATGTTGGGACCAAAACTCCCAAAATCAATACCAGCCTTCCTTTTATGGTCATAAACCTTGTGTTAAAATTTCATAGATTTCTATTCACTTTTACTAAAGTTAGAGTGCGAAAACTAAAAGTATTCGGACGACGACGACGACGACGACGACGACGACGACGACGACGACGACGACGACGACGACGACGACGACGACGACGCCAACGTGATAGCAATATACGACGAAATTTTTTTCAAAATTTGCGGTCGTATAAAAAAACAAAATAATATAATTGACCAAGGCTGATATATGAAAAAGGTGAACAAATCTAATGAGAAAACAATCGACCCAATTTATAACAAAACAGTTTGCTTATAAGCACACAACACGAAGAAGCAAGAACCAAAACTGGTCTTCACAGTCATTACACTTGTCCTCCTGTGTAATGTTGGACTCTTATAAACAAGGCTTTTTCAACTGATTTTTATAGTTTGTTCTTATGTTGTACTGTTATAACACTGTCCCAGGTTAGGGGGAGGGTTGGGATCCCGCTAACATGTTTAACCCCGCCACATTATTTATGTTTGTGCCTGTCCCAAGTCAGGAGCCTGTAATTCAGTGGATGTAGTTTGTGTATGTGTTACATATTTGTTTTTCTTTCATTTTTTTATATGAATAAGGCAGTTAGTTTTTTTCGTTTGAATTGTTTTACATTGTATTATCGTGGCCTTTAATAGTTGACTATACAGTATGAGCTTTGCTCATTGTTGAAGGCCGTACGGTGACCTATAGTTGTTAATGTCTGTGTCATTCTATTACAGAAGCCTACAGCTTCTTGGTTAAAGATGAATATCTTATTCTACAGGCTAGTAACGACGTTGTTTTACAGTTGAGTGATTTTAAATCATAATCACCTGTACAAATCCACTCATGCGTGCATATATAAACCCGTGCACACCTGTATTTGATGAGGGTTTATTGCTAGATGGTCAACGACATACTACTAAGATGACAGAAACCAATCCATGCCGTACAGAGAGACGTAGTAGTTGGCGTACCCGCGTTAACATGCCTCCAAAACCATTGTCTATTATGGGGAGTGTCATGCCGATTAACGTCCGAGGGCTGTATCCTAGGCTGTTGGGTGATACGACCTTCATTTTCCTGCCTCACGGCTTGGGTCCTGATAACGCTTCCTGTCATCTTTAGAACTACGTCCACGATTCATCTACCAGTACTCCATCATCGAGGCTAGCGGGCTGCCAAGCTGACCAAACTGGCCCTGAAAGCAGCCGTTGTGAAGAAGTAAAATCCAAAATAGTCAACAAACCAAAAACAACTCACCAAAACCAAGATGGCGGCCTCCATTCGGCGTCCTTTGCTACCCGTTCCTGACCCACGGCACAAAACATTTAAATGCTCACCAATCGTCTTCGGGCACCGAGCCGACCGTGCGAGGGCTGAAAAGCCAGTCAAGGTCGTTAAACACTTCCATATATATATTCTGCCTCATTTTATTCTAAGGCTAGAACGAGTAAAGTAAAGTAAAAATAAAATTGCTGAATCAGCAGACACGACTCGTGTCTATACTTTATAATGTCTAGTACTGAAGACTCCGACTCGGGTCTTTCCCAGTCCAGCCAAGTGGCGGCGGACATTATGTCCATTCTGGCTTCGGGGGACGAAGCTAGTTTCTCTGGGTTTTCTGCAGTGGCTGATGAGTCAGTACACTTCTCACCACCCAAAAAGAGACAATTAAAGTCGGTCGTGGTTCCCCCAGAAAGTGTTAAGAAATTAAAGAAAACTAGCACAAGTAAACAAAACAATGAAAGAGGCCCGGGTAAGGGACCTGGCAAGAACAAGAAAGGAAAGGCTCCCGTAAAACGGGGAAACATTACAAAACCTTCAGATAAAGATAAAGAAAGAGAAGATGAATTCAGAAGAATTTATTCTAAACTAGAACTCTTGTTAGACAGGCAAAATAGTAATGCCGACAGATATGAAGTAGCGAGTGCACCGGAACACCCGGTTGCACCGGAAGATGACGAAGGTGAAGGTGAAGTTGACTTTAGTCAATATGACATTTTTGGAAACAATGCAGATGATGAGTTTGAATCAGAGGTAAACAGCGAGGAAGAGTTCGCTTATGCTATACCAAAAATTTTTGAAGATGATGACAAGTTTGGTGACGAAACACATAAGAGTATCGCTGCTCTTGTAAACGCTGTGACAAATCGTAAGTCTGTTATTACAGAAATAGCTAAGGATTATAAAGTTCCTTCAAATAGCAAGTCTTTGGCACCTCCTAAAGTTAATCCTGAGATTTGGCATCTATTGAATCGCCAAGCCAGAAGTGATGATCTGTCATTTCAGACCATACAAAGGATCTTGGGTTTTGGCATTGTACCAGTAATACGTACTGCAGAAGCACTGACGAAACCAGATGCAGTAAAAACGGTGGCTAAAATGAGGGTCAACATTAATAATGCCCTGTCAATGCTTTGTGCAGCATTTTTTGAAATATCATATGTTAGACGCATGACACTGAAAAACAATATGGATCAGAAGTACCATCAACTGTGTACAAGACATTTAGACGTTACCGAATATTTGTTCGGAGATGATGTGTCCAAGAAAGTTAAAGATATTAATGATGCCCAGAAGATGAAGGGAGTTGTAAACACAGCTACTTCAAAAAACTGGAGACAAGGGGGTTGCAGCTATGGTTGCCCCCCAGGTATAAACAGGGGCAGAGGAAGATACCAAAACAACAATTATGGCCAAAGAGGCATGAGAAACTCCCGCTACAGAGGGAGAGCTGGTTACAGAAACCAAAGAGGCAGGAGATATTAGAGGTAAAAAATCTATCTCCCACTTTTATAGCTGGGTCTATTCGTTTTGGTTTACATAATTGGGAAAAAATATCATACGATCCTTGGATTCTTAGTCTAGTTCAAAACGGTTATGAAATTGAATTTGAAAATAAACCGGTTCAATTTTTTATGCCAAAAATTATGAATTTTGACAAAACTGAAATAGAACTAATTGATAATGAAATTCAAATTTTATTGTCAAAAAGTGCAATACAAATTTCGAATCATGAGAAAGATGAATTTATATCAAATATTTTTCTTGTTCAGAAGAAGAATGGGAAATATAGGCCTGTAATTAATTTGAAAGGTCTGAATCAATATGTGAAATATTTTCATTTCAAACAGGAAAATTTACAGTCTGTTCTGTTGAATATTAGCAAGAATGATTATTTTACATCAATAGATTTATGCGATGCATATTTTTCAATTTCAATGAACAAAAAATGTAGAAAATATTTGAAATTTGTTTGGAAAGATCAGATTTATGAATTTACTTGTCTTTGTTTTGGGTTAGCAAGTGCACCTAGAATTTTTACAAAACTTATGAAAGTAGTTTTTTCTCATATAAGGAACCAAGGAGTAGGGTCTTTTTTCTACATAGATGATTCATTATTACATAGTCCCTATGAGAACATTTGTTATGAAAATACTGTCATGTTGAGAAATCTGTTACACTCTCTAGGGTTCTTAGTAAATAAAGAAAAATCAGTATTCATTCCAACACAGAGAATAATTTTTCTAGGATATTTGATTGATTCTGTGCAATTTAAAGTTTTTCTGACAGAAGAAAAAATACAAAAGATTTTGAAAAGTGCAAACAAAATCTATAGTCTATACAATCCTGTTATCAGGGAAGTAAGTTCTTTAATAGGTTTATTTACTTCAGCTTCATGTGCAGTTTTATTAGCACCAATTTTTCATAGATATTTAGATATTGAGAAAACTTTAGCTTTGAGCAAAAACAATGACAATTATGATGGTATCATGAGTCTCTCCGAGAATTCAAGAAATGAAATTTTATGGTGGATTAAAAATGTAGATAGGAATGAAGGGAAAAGTATAAGCTTTGGTACTCCTACTGAGTATATTGAAACTGACGCTTCTAAAATTGGATGGGGAGCGGTTTATGGTAAAAATAAGACTCAAGGAAGATGGATGAAATCTGAAAGCATTTCACACATTAATATATTAGAACTTTTAGCTATAAAATATGCATTTTTTTCATTAGGAAAAAACATTTCAAATTCTCATATTTGCATTAAATCTGATAGCTCTACAGCAGTTCAATATATAAATAACATGGGAGGTAGTGTTGTAGCACTGTTGGAAGTAGTAAGAGAAATATGGTTCTGGGCTGCTGATAAAAACAATTTTATAACAGCAGTCCATATTGCAGGGAAAGATAATATTACTCCTGATCAATTGTCAAGAAATTTTAGTGACTCTTCTGAATGGAAGTTGAAAGAAAATATATTTAGAAATATTTGTGGGCATTTCTTTCAACCAAATATTGATTTATTTGCTTCTAGACTTAATAAACAGTTAAGTAAATATGTCTCATGGTTTCCAGATCCAGATGCTATGGCTTCTGATGCTTTTTCTTTCTCTTGGAAAAATTATTTACCATATGTTTTTCCTCCTTTCAGTATCATAGCAAGAATTTTGAACAAGGTAGAAGAGGAACAGGTGAGAATGGTTTTAATGATAGTTCCAACATGGCCATCCCAACCTTGGTTTCCAAGATTATTGAATTGTTTGGTCGATTATCCTGTTATTCTCCCTTTTTGTCAAGATCTTTTAAGACTTGTACACAACAATCAAAAGCACCCGCTAAACATGAGAAAGTTATTCCTAGTCGCTTGTGTAGTATCAGGCATTCCCTCCAAAAGAAGGGAATTTCAAAATCAGCTAGAAACATCATCACTCAGTCATGGAGAGTCTCTACCTCGCGACAATATGAATATAGTTGGCGGAAATGGTATCTTTGGTGTAATACACAAAAAATCAATACCACTTCACCAAATGAAGTACAAGTATTGAATTTTCTCGCTAGACTCTATGATGATGGCAAATCTTATAGTTGCATTAATATGAACAAATGTTCTATTGGCCAGACTCTGGCATCAATTGGCTGTAATACAGTAATCAATAGTAATCTCATTTCCAGATTTATGAAAGGAATTTTTAATGCAAGACCACCTTTGCCTAAATATTCCATCACATGGGATGTTGGTAAAGTTGTTCATTATTTAGAAACTTTATTTCCACTGGAAAGTTTAAGTCTCAAGATGTTAACTTTAAAAATTGCAACTTTATTAGCTTTAACTACTGCTCAAAGAGCTCAAACTTTGACAAATTTGAATTTGAATTACATGGAAACATCTAGTAAAACTGTTGTTTTTACTATGAACTGTTTACAAAAAACAGACAGAATTGGTAGGATTAACCAGAACATAACTCTGGATGCATACAAGAAAAAAGAACTTTGCCCAGTATACACATTAAAATATTATTTGAAGGCTACCAAAAAATTGCGCAAAGATGATTATCTCCTGGTGTCTTTTAGAACATGGCGTAAAATATCAACCTCAACTTTAGCTCGATGGTTAAAAATTGTCTTGACTTCATCTGGTATTGATGTTACAAAATTTCAGGCGCATTCTTTCAGAGGCGCCTCTACATCTGCAGCTTTTAGTGCTGGTATCACTCTAGATATAATTATGAAAACAGCAAATTGGAAATCTGCAAAAACATTTAAGAAATTTTATCTAAGAGAGGTTGAAGCTAAAAGAGGTGTAAAGACAGGTAAAAAGAAATTTATTAATGCTGTTTTGTCTGTTTAATGTCAACCTAAATAATATTTTACAGGAGTTCCATTCTTACAGAAACCGATAACATTGTACGTGGATTGACCAGAGCCGTCGATTTTTCCAGGATTGTGTTCATGGTGTTGTGTTGGATATATAAATGAACTTTATGGACTTTGTGTCATGATTATGTGATTATGATAATTGTAATATTTTATGACAGCATTAAATGTGGATGTTTCAAATCTTATATTTGTGGCCATTTTTATCTCATTTAATTGATCTCTTTGCTTTAAAGATTCATCTTTAACCAAGAAGCTGTAGGCTTCTGTAATAGAATGGACCATCATCCAAACATCCATAGGATGTGATGGATGATGGACATTCTGTAAGGCTTCGCGGGTTAAAGACCCGCCCTTGATTTATGGCCCACCCATTTTATATACAATTAAATGAGTTTTTTCGCTCACATCCTTTTTCGGGATACTTTAAAATGAGACAGAATACAGGTGTGCACGGGTTTATATATGCACGCATGAGTGGATTTGTACAGGTGATTATGATTTAAAATCACTCAACTGTAAAACAAGGTCGTTACTAGCCTGTAGAATAAGATATTCATCTTTAACCCGCGAAGCCTTCGGCTTCCTTACAGAATGTCCATCATCCATCACATCCTATGGATGTTTGGATGATGGTCCATTTTGGTCTCTTGTGGATAGTTGTCTCATTGGCAATCATACCACATCTTCTTTTTTATACTGACATGTAGCTTTTGTCACCTAGTTTCCCATCCCCCTCCCAACCAAAAAAACTCAATATAAACCAAGTATTAATTCATTATAAGTCCCACTTAAGGAATATCAATATAGATTACAGTAGTATAATTGCTCTATTACATTCCTACTAAAAATACCAATACAATTAATCAATTACTCAATAATTCTGTTTACCTACAAATTATAGTCAAATTGGTCTGTGTAAAATTCATTTTCATTATAGTCTGTTCTACATAACCATTGTCATTCCGAAAGTATGTGGCTCTTCACACTAGGTCATCATTAGATAGATCAGTTGTGGATCCTGGTGGGTGGAGTGGGGAATCTGGGGGTTGGAACCGCCCCCTTCTTTTGGACGATTAATGCATTTGAAGGGGACATTAAGTTGGCCTCCCCTTTTGTCCTGGGTTGGGATTCCCCTCCCCCTTTTTCAAAATGGCTGGATCCGCCCCTGTAGATGACTGATGAATAATCATTTGTGGATCTCCATTTGTCTACTTTTCAATTTCGCTACATGGGCAATAACTCTTATAATTGGCATTATTGTTCTATATATAATCAATGAGTTGACACCTCATTAGCATATACATTATTTACTTCCCTACATCACCATAATCATTTGAACACATTCGTTTCAAATTAGCCTTGTAGTTTCAGAAGAGAAATATTTGGAAAAGCTAACGAAGAAATACTGACCATTACCAGATTACAGCAATAGATCAGATTGGCCCATTGAACTCAGAGAGCAGTATGGGGGACACAGATACCCGTAGTCCAGAGAGCAGTATGGGGGACACAGATACCCGTAAAATAATTCTTATATTACATAATAAACATTCTGACCTTTGTACTGTTAAAAACTGAGTTTTTACCTCTAGATGTATTTTGGAAATCATTTACTTCATTGGGTTGGTGCCTCATTTATGTTCTTCAAAAATTATAGCAGTGCTTTCATTATTGCGAAAAATGCGACGATTTTTGTCAATATCGCAAAAATTCAAATAGCATATTCTAGTCTAAAATGACAAAATCATAATAACAAATGTGCATAATAATTTCTGAATTTACAGTAAAACTGGGTAATGCTATCTATCTTTACCCTTAACTGTACCTCATTGTGGGGAAAAATCTTACAAAATTATGAAGTTTTCTTCAATATTTCTATTTAATCGGCTGTAAATTTTACATTTGTCAATATCAGCCTAGATATTAAATCCCCTAATATGTACTAAGGTAAATAAACTGTTAACTTAACACTCTATATTTGACAGATTGGTATCTTTATTACCCGTTGGTTAAGATAACACTATCTGTAAAAAAATAGTTTTCACACATGTATAAAATAGGTTTTTATTAAAGTTCAGGGGCTGTCGTAGCTGTGTGGTAAAATTTAGAGATCTTCAAATCCCATTTTTATTACAAATGCCCATTTGGCCAACAAATGTATTATAATGAGAACCTCAGTGACTTAGTAGTATAAATACATAATTCTAATGCAACAACATTTGTAACGTTCATTTTGATTAGATAACGTCACTTTCATACATGGCATCAATTGATAATTGCTGCTATGGGGCAGACGCGCAAGCGCAGACGGCATATGACAGATTTTAATTACATGTTTTAACGTTGTTTTCTGTCAGTTTCAGTAGAATGGAGATAACAATATTGTATTTTAAGCTTCGATGGCATCAATTGGGGATTTGATGGTCGCAAATACCTGTTTACTGTTTCCGCTAACGCGTAGCCAGTAAACTTAATTTGCGACCATCAAATCCCCAATTGATGCCGTCGGAGCTTAAAATACAATACAGTTATCTCCTAATTGATGTTATGGGAAGTATGCCCAAGCGCAGCCAGCAATATGACAGATTTTAAATACATGTTTTAATGTTGTTTGCTGTCAGTTTTATTAAAATGGAGATAACAATGGTCGCAAATACCCGCCAGTAAACTTAATTTGCGACCATCAAATTCCAATTGATGCCGTCGGAGCGTAAAATACAATACAGTTATCTTCTAACTAGTGTGTCCCTAGCCTGTCAACACTGAATGCTGTAAAACAACTGGTGAATAAGACTACAATCTTGATTGACTAGGATTGTCAGTTTATCTACTGAGGTTTGGTGGTTCTCTCACTTTGGCTTTCTCAACCAATAAAAACAACAGCCAAAAAATAGCACAAAAGTGCTGAAAGGTGTGTTAAAACTCCAATCAATTAACCAATCCAGATACTCAAGTTATTTAAAAACAATCTAAATATAAACCACTATAAATAGTTTTAGGAACATTTAGCAGTGTTTTTGGTATTTTTTGCTGACCGTGCAGGGCCAGTCAAGGTTGTTTCTTTGCAGATTGGTTTCTATTGTATAATGATCCCAGTGCTTAAAGGCCCATCTAACTTGCAGTGAGGTGAGAGTTTATTTTCTCCACGCTGAAACTTGACCATATAGAACAGCAATTAAAGTACTGTTCCTTTCTTTTATCATGATTATGCCATGTATGTATAAATATGAAATCAGACATAAATCTTACATAAAAGATGAAAATAGTCAATGATTTTTTTATACATTTTTTATCTTTATCCTATCCATTTAGCAATTGAACACAAATCCTCAGATCTAAACTTTAAACTATTAACAGGCAATTTTCTTTTAAAGAGAATATCCTTAACATCATTTCCAATATTTATTTTTTCATTTTAATTTACAATCATCCATTTAAATACATGTAAAAAGAAAGCTCAAATTACTGAAGCATGGATACTTAACATTTCAAACTAAATAATTGAAAGAATTAAAACGCTGATCCCTTTTAAATACTTTTACGATATAAGCTATAGGCACGTTATGATTATAAGTTTTTGAAAGGTAAAATTATTTCTACCTGTCAATTTTTACCTGGAGATGTTAAAAACAGGCCACATAACAACGCTAAAGATAACAGGCACATATTTTTTCAGGATTCCAAAAAACTAAAATTTGGGGTAAGATTGATCTGGGTTTTTTTTATTGATTTTAAAAGTTAGTATTCATAGTTTTATCTTTTTAAACTGTATTTTATTTCATTCATTGATAAAATTCTTCTTATAACATGTATGATATATGAAGTAAATTAAAAAATAATTCAATGCTGTCTATATCTAAAAACGCCAAGCAGGTAGATAAGCAAAATTTGCCTTTACATTTTTTCATTCAAAATTGGCACATCATTCTAAAAATATTCCAACATTCTCACTAGATATTAGTGACATTAAACCCAATCTTTACTCAATTAAAAGTATTCAGAATTTCGGGCTAAAAATAAAGCAATTTTCACATTTATTTTCATGGGATTTTGTAATTTTTTTATAAAAATTATTTCTACAAAATTTTTAAAATTCGATATCCATGCAGTAGTTCAAATTCAGGGGTTTATCATATATTGCTATATCAAATCCATAAAATTGAAAATTTCGAACTCTTTTGACTCCAGTTTTTGTCCTTTAACTGCAATTTAACCAATTCAATTTTAGTCATATGTATTCACTGTACTCAGGTTCGAAAATCAACAAATAAAGAAATTGGATTTGGTGTTTATAGGACAAATTTTGAACTCCAAGAACTTTGTAAAATTTTATGACCAAAAGGCCTATTGTACTCTTAAAGTATATAAGAAAAGAGTAAAAAACATATCAAAATTTTCCTTTCTTTTGATTTTCCTTTTAAACCTTTTAATCCAACTGGCCTCATGTCAAGCAAAGGATTAGGATTTTCAATTAAAGTGTCTTAGTATAAACTGTTGCAGAATTACCATAATATATATCTTATCCATGGTATATACAGTGGACACTATAAAGCTTAGTCAAACAAAGTTTATACAAATTCACACCCAATTATATACTGACCTTCCGATATAATATAATAAACAAATACAGTGGTGTTTAAATTTCTAATTTATTGTTAGCATAGAAAATTGATATGTGACTTGTAAAGGAGGGGTTAATAAGGGGGTGAGAATGTCTTCATAGTTGTAATTCCAGGCCAAATTAAGACAAATATGCAAGATTTTTCTGTGGTCAGGTTGTTGTCTCTTTGGCACATTCCCCATTTCCATTCTCAATTTTAAGTTCTGTAAAAGTTCTAATGACCTGTTACACTTTCTATTACCAATGGCAATGCCTTAAAAATGATATATTTATGTTTATTACAAGAAGGGGTTAAAGGCCATACGTTGACCTATAGTTGTTAATTTCTGTGTCATTTTGGTCCCTTGTGGAGAGTTGTCTCATTGGCAAAATGTAAATAGCTGACTATGTGGTTTGGGCTTTACTCATTGTTAAAGGCTGTACAGTGACCTATAGTTGTTAATTTCTGTGTAATTTTGGTCTCTTGTGGAGATGGAGTTGTCTCATTGGCAATCATACCACATCTTCTTTTTTTACATTAAAAGGGAAGTAACAGATAGTCTTCATAGTTGTAATTCCTGCCAAAAAATTAAGCCAAGTTCAATACAAATTTTATAATTATTCATTTATTGATTGATAGAATAATTAGTGTCTACTTATGACATATCAGTCAGTGGCGGATCCAGAGGGGGGGGGGGGGTTCCGGGGGTGCGCACCCCCCTTTATTTTTGCCGATCAATGCATTTGTATCGGGACATATGTTTTGCACCCCCCCTTTGCCCTGGGTTAGCACCCCCCTTTTCGAAAATTCCTGCATCCGCCCCTGTCAGTGCAAAAAGGTTATATTATTGTAAGACCAATTACAATATTACGATTTTATTATAATGAGTATAAACAAAAGGCATTTGAAAAATTTAACATAAAGAGTTATTTCAATATATTAGTACTTTGGTATAGAGCAAAACTGGAAAACTTAAAATGAGTGTAAAAAACATATGAAATTTAATTTTAATTTTACAAAATCGATTATGGACTCAAAACATGATCATAACACCCCAAAAAATCAATACCGGCAAAAGTGTATTTTAATCTAAGTCATATTGATAAAATTAAATAATTTTATATGCCAACAAAAACTATATGGGTCATACAAATATACTTAACTTAAGAACTTCAGTATTTTCTATTTAAATACTAACTTTGTTAAGTTCTAAAAGAATATCAATATTTTTTTAATTTAATTAAAGTCTTAAAATGAAATTTGTTTTCAATAAATTTGATTGATTTGAAGTTTAAACCTTTAATTAAAGTCCAATACCAAATCAATGTCACCTTTTTGCACTAATTGCTTTTAATTTAACTTCTCACACTTGGGTAATCAGGTAAATGAAAATCAATATGTAATTTTCCTTTTTCCTGTCATCAATCAAGCGATTATCACGATAAAATATGTTTTTTAAAGCGATTAATCAATTTAATCTGCTCTATCAATATTTAATACAGAATTTTTTATAGAAAGTTTGTTGTCCCTAGCTACTGGAATGATGTGTTTCATTTTTTAAAATTCATGTACGTGTGAAAACGCGAAAAGTCATCTGGAAAATTGGGTATTTAGGTAAACAAGTATTTAAATTCATAATTCTTTACACTGCTGTGAATGTACTTACATTAGGAAATTATGCTTTTGTAAAATTAATACAGATATTATTCCATCTAGATTTTTAAAGGTAAAGCTCTCTTTTATTTACAGTAATTTTCTATTTTTATCATTTAAATTCAGGTACATGTATTTATGTTAATCTTATTTAAGATGATATGTGTAAACATTTGTTTGCCTTATGTGTACTTGTCTCATTTGAAACCTTGTTATTATTGTAATGTTTTATACAATAAAATTGAGAATGGAAATGGGGAATGTGTCAAAGAGACAACAACCCGACCAAAATAAAAAAACACAACAGCAGAAGGTCACCAACAGGTCTTCAATGTAGCGAGAAATTCCCGCACCCGGAGGCGTCCTTCAGCTGGCCCCTAAACAAATATATACTAGTTCAGTGATAATGAACGCCATACTAATTTCCAAATTGTACACAAGAAACTAAAATTTAAATAATACAAGACTAACAAAGGCCAGAGGCTCCTGACTTGGGACAGGCGCAAAAAATACAAGCATGGATCCAGGGTTGAAGGGAAAAGTACAAACATATTTTTGCTGTTGCTGTTATTGTTTAATGCTTGAACTGTGTGTCAACTTATCTCTTATTGTATTCAGGCTTTAAATAAAATCTCTATTAAAATTCAGTAACTGTTTGAAAGTTGAGTTGTTATAATAAACCCATAAAAGACTAAGATTCATCTCAAATTTTGTATTTGAATAGTCCTAAAAGTTGTATACTGTGGATTCATTATTATTCGTTGGATACCAATTTTCATGGGTTTCCTGGGTACAGGTGAACCACGAATTCAAATGTACAATGAATATTCTATTTTAAATAGGCTTTCTATACAGAGATCTACAAAACCATGAAATCAAATATCCACGAATATGCAAGTTTTCAGCAATCCACGAAAATTGATACCCACGAAAATAAATGAATCCACAGTATATGACATGTAAAAATGCACTTGCATGAGGTCTATTTCTATCAGACACAGCTCATATGATTTTAATATCTATTTGATTTTTTTTCAGGGATGACCACAGCAACAACAATGAATGGAAAAGTGGAGATAACTCTTGCTGAATTAATCGAATCAAAATTCCTGAGGTGTTCCAAATGTAACCAGACTTATCAGAATCCCAGGATTCTCCCTTGTCTACATACATTCTGTGAGAAGTGTATTGAGGAAATCTCCCATGATGCACCAGGCACGACAAATCAAGAAAATTCTATTGATCGATTACAGTGCCCTATATGTCAGTCTTTTATAGGAATTCCAGGAGAGGGAGCCACTACATTTCCTGAGAATCCATTCTTGTCTAATTTACTGAATATTCATGATTACAAACATCCAAAAGAACGAAAGTGTGATTATTGCTCATTTGATGGGAAAAGGACATCAGCTGAATATCTATGTTTAGACTGTAATGACGATATGTGTAGCAATTGTTCCGATGCCCACCGTCGCACAAAAATAACCCGTAACCACAGTGTCATACCATTCAAACAAATTCAAAATGGCCTCTATGATCATGACATGCGTTCACATCAAGCACGACCATGTACCAAACATGATGATCAATTGGACTTTTTTTGTGAAATCTGTGAAATTCTAATTTGTCCTCAATGTAAAAATGAGGAGCATGATAGTCATAAAAGTATCAAATTTGACGATGCCTTGCCTCGCTATAAACGTCATATCAATGGCTTACTAGAGGGAATCCAAGGTCGCATTCCCAGCATTGCTGACTATGTGAAATATTTAAAATCTTATGAGAATTCGTTGAAAGAGAGCAAACAAAAACTTACAGAAAATTTAGAAGCCCAGTCAAAGACTTTACATCAAATAATTGACAGTTACAAATCTAAAATGCTTACAAACATTTCTCAAAAATGTGAAGCGGAATTGGCTGACCTTGAAACAAAAAGCAATAACCTTGAAATTGCTGGTAAATCTTTGCAGGATAATGCAACATATCTTCAATATCTACTTCATCATGGACGTAGCGACGAAATCCTTGCTTTACATCGTCAAATTACTTTCCGTCTTACACAACTTGCTAATATGCAAATTGATGGAATTACTCAGAAACTAAAAATGGGGTTCTCCCCAGGAACAAACATGGAACAAAATATTAAACTTCTCTTTGGAAAACTTCTACTTGAACATGTTCCTGTTAGTCAAAAAGAGGCTGCATCTGCTCTTGAAAATGGTCAGCTGTCTGTGACCACTATGTTACCACCATTGAAGAATTCACCAGAGGTCGTGAAAACATTCGACGCAGAGGGAAGCAATGATTTTAAAGATGTCTGGCCAACCGGAGTCTCTATTACGCAGAGTGATGAGGTGGTCACAGTAGACAGGGACAACAAAAAGGTCAAGGTCTTTGACAAGAATGGCAACCTCACTTTGGAATTCGTTGGAAAGCCAGATGACAAGTTAGGATCACCTTTTGATGCAACTGTTCTAAAAAATGGAAATATTGCAGTGACAGACTATGAAACAAACGAAGTTAAGATTTTTGATGCGGCTGGTCAATTTCTTTCCTCTATTTCTGGTCATTTCAAGCATCCAAGGGGAATAACTACAAACAGCAAAGGTCATATCATAGTTGTAGATTGTGGTACACTACAGTTAACAGTTTATGACCCCAAAACAGGAGAACTTTTACAGAAAATAGAAGCAGTAGATGGAAAAGGTTCGAAAGTTCTGGTAGATCCATATTGTGTGGCCGTTACTAATAAGGATAATATCTTAGTAACAGACACAGCAGCGCCAAATATCAAAATCTTCAGTTCAAGCGGAAAATTCCTTGCAAAATATGGAAGTTATGGCACGAAACAAGATCAAATACTTCAACCCTACGGTATCTGTTGTGATGATTACGGGTATATTTTCGTAGCCGACAACCAGAACCATCGTATTCACGTTCTTTTACCTGATGGTTCATTCTGTAAATATCTTCTGACAAAAAGCGATGGACTCTGGCATCCTATGGGTTTAGCTATCACTAAAAATGGACATTTTCTAGTCACAGAAGCGCTAGGCAAAGTTCGCGTCTTCCGATATATTTAAAGAACTAAAATGAAAACGGCATCTAGAGTTTAGTTTAATCAATCTGACACTCTCCTTTCATGTACTAGTGCAATTAAATATCTTTATCAAAGATTTGCTTCAGAGTATATATATTAAGCCAACAAATCGGAAGCAAAATGATATTCTAAATCAACTTGTAGTAAAGGATAGTTTTCTCCCTTGTACTTAAGATGGTAATGCCAATGTTTCATTCAATATAATATTTGAAAACAATGGTTGTCATAATACTGTTTCCACAAGAAATTTCAAAATATATGTGATAGTTTCAAATTTATAGTTATTTCTGGTTACTATTTTCATGGTTTAAGACCTCAAAGGTTGAAAGTGCTTTAAAAATATGGTCACATGGGCTTCTCTTTTCCAGTATATAAACCAATTTTGAAGAGAATCCATGTAACTGTGCTGTCAGCCATGTTGAAATTAAATCAGTGGGGTGCGTTGTGATCTTACAAGGTCAATAGAAGACATGTGGCAAGGTCATTATCAACCAAACCCTAGGTTTCCAAAAGCAACATGAGCAAGTCAGATTTCCTTCCCCTCAATTGGCCGTTTCAGAATCTAAAGCATCCTGGGTAATTTCATTGTTCGTATCCAAAGTAAAAATTACGTTACGTCATTGGTTGAGTTTCCATTGTTTATAACGTTTTAAACCAATCAACACGCTTTGGTGTATGCTTTTGAAAATATTACCCAGGATGCATTAGATTCTGAAACGGCCAATTGATCATCATGTCATAAAACCAATTTATCTTTCAACCAATCAACCATGTTTTAGACAGAACTATACTTTTGGTTTGCTATAAGTTTTAAATCTTAAAAAAAGTTGACTTCAGGAAAATAATATTTTACATCAGCAACGTCATTACCTCCCCTGTAACTGTATTGTATGCCCTTAAATCCAGACATTATGAAAGTTAATCAACCCTTGAACAAATCATAAGAGAGGTCTACATACCTTTTCTTATTAAATTTAGTTTTTTTTTTAGTCTTTTTTGACGTTGATATTATAAAAGTGCACCTATTCTCAACAACAGCTGTCACTTCCATTTAAATCATAGCATTTTTTACCAGACATTAAATGAATATGAACAACCCATTAACATATTATAAGCAGACTTGAGGTGATTGCAATTGTTAATGAGCTGTAATTGATTACAATCTTTCAAGTAATCACAGTAATCATTCTTCAGCCAAAATCTGATTACATGTAATTTAATTTAATCAATTACTTTCAAAATACCCTGTCATACCCGTAGCCAGAGGGGGTTTGGATCCGAACCCCCCCCTCCTTGAAAACAAAGAAGCACTGTAAAAATCAATGTTCTGTTCGAATTGTGACTGTTAAAGTCGAGTTTGTGAATCCAACAACCCCCCCCCCCCCCCCCCCCCGCAAATTCCTGGCTACGGGCCTGCCTGTAATCCAGATTATAAATAATAAGAGAGGTCTACATACCTTTTTTATTAACTTTTGTCAGCTTCATCTTTTCTGATGTTGATATGATTTGGCCAGTAAAATCTTCCTCTGGTTTGTCCTCCTCAAACTCTATAAACGGACTAGAAGTATCGGACTTTTTGGAATCTCTTGAAAGGATTGATTTGTTCTCTGAAAAAATATGGATGAAACTTGTTGGAGTTCCGGTCAATATAATACTTCCATGATTAAACATAGATAAAATTGAGAATGGAAATGGGGAATGTGTCAAAGAGACAACAACCCATCCAAAGAGCAAACAGCAGAAGGTCACCAAGGGGTCTTTAATGCAGCTAGATAAGATTGTATTTCAATGTCAAGCAGTCGACATCAATTATAATAAGATTTTAAATTAAGTTTAAGGAAAAAAACTCATGGATGCACCTTGTGATATTTCACACTTTCTTACACTGTATCTAATAAAATGCAATGAAACAGTTGCGATTGGACAAAAGTCACCAAAAAAAATAAAAAAATCTAGAGGTCAACAATTGGTCAGCAAAAACTGACAATGTTTTATATATATATAAAGAGTATGTGAAGACTGAAATCCTCTAAAATCTAGAAAAGTAATACAAATATAAGAGAATTTCAAATATATGGTTGAAGTATTTCATCCTCTGTATCACTAGCCCATCAACACTAAGGTTGTGAGTTTGAACACAGCACACAGCAGATTCGCTCAAATCCAAACTTAATTGACTAAGATTGCAAGTTTTCCTGCTAAAGGTTGGTAGTTGTTTCAAGTTTCCAGAAAAACTGACCACCTTGATATACCCAATAGTTCTGAAAGTTAAACCATTAAACACCAAAAATCAATCATTCAAATATATGCCACCAACATAAAATTTATTGAAGGGTTAAAGTATAAAGATAATCAAACTAATCATAGGAATGCCTTTTTTGGAAACTTTTAAAATAACCTTAAAAATGTTCTGCACACTTTTACATAACAGGTTACAGGGGGTTTTCAGTATGCACCTCATTAGATAGAAAAAATATAATACAGTAATTAAACTATTTCAAAATTTTATGATTCACTTTTAAGAATCTAGTCGAGTGACAGTCAAATCAATCCTACCTTCATTTAAAGTATGTCCATCTCCTTCATATAAATTCTGCAAACTACCATTGGTCTGTAAGGAGTCTTTACCTTCGTCGTCATGGTAATCTTCAAATTCTATCAACCTAGAAAAAAACACCTTTGATTTCATGTTATTTTATTTATTGTAATGGTAATCTTCAAATTCTATTAACCTAGAAAAAAAACACCTTTAATTTTATGTTATTTTATTTATTGTAATGACAATGTTCAAATTCTATCAACCTAGGATAAAAGACATTGTTTCCTTAAATTCTTTTACATATTCAAGTTGCCACTTCTTTTTTTCCAAATAATTGTAAACATTCAAAGTTTTCAATACATTTTCAAAAATTTTGCAATTCAATAGGAGAGAACGCTTGCTATATTGTATAGAGAGAAAAAGACCTTTGATTTTATATTCAAATTTACACTGTTTTTTTATCCAAATATTTGTAACCCACAAAGTTTTCCACACATTATCAAAGTTTTTTGCAATTCAATGGGAGAGAAGCTTTCTATGTTGTATATAGAGAAAAAAGACCTTTGATTTCAAATGTTATTCCATATATATCCAAATTTACACTGTTTTTTTTTATCCAAACATATGTAACTGCCAAAGTTTTACATGCATTATCAAAGTTTTTGCAATTCAGTGGGAGAGAACTCTGGTTATATTGATTTCAATTTTATTCCATATAAATTCAATTTTACACTGTTTTTTTTTATCCAAATATTTGTAACCGATAAAGTTTTCAATACATTAAAGTATTTGCAATTCAATGGGAGAGAACTCTAGTTATGTTGTATAGAGAGAAAACAGATTATCTCCCATGTTTCAAAGAGGAAATGTTTACTGAATGGATAAAAATTAACTGTGATGATTATCATTTTCAACCTAAGGGTGCTTTGTATAGAATGATTCTATTTTGACAATTTTATAATTCTTTTACATATTCAAGTTTCCACTACTTTTCCCAAATATTTGTAACCAAAAAAAATTCTATACATTATCAAAAATTTTGCAATTCAATGGCAGAGAATTCTTGCTATGTTGTTTTGAGAGAAACAAAGTAATTTCTCATGTCTCAAAGACCAAATCCAAAGTGTTTTTTTTTTTAACATAAATTAGGCCGTTAGCTTTATCGTTTGAATTGTTTTACATTATTGTCATTTTGAAGCCTTTCATAGCTAACTATGCTCAATGTTGAAGGCTGTACTGTGACCTATAGTTGTACATTTCTGTGTCATTTTGGTTTCTTGTGCAGAGTTGTCGCATTTGCAATCATACCACACCTTCTTTTTAATATTTACTGTATGGCCAGAAAACAAATTGGGCAGATTGTCATTTTCATCTAAAAGGTGCTTTGTTGGAAAGCTTCCATTTTATCATCTAACACATAATGGAAAAGGTCTGCTTGTAAAATTGCCCGAATTAAAAGCTCTGTTTCAAAGCAATAAATTCTTTTAAAATTCTAAATAGTAAAAGTTTTATTGTCTAATTTAATTATGAAGAGTTTGGTTCTGTTAGTTAAGCCAAATTTGTTTAAAAAAAATCATATTGTGACATAACATTGGTTTCTTTGAAGTGCCATTTGAACAATGTGTCGAATTTAATACTAAAACTACTGCTAAATGCTCTTGTTACTTTTGCTTAAATCATAATTTTCCACAGGTAAAAACTTTTTCATACTATTTTTGGTGGATTTTCTGGCCTACCTCAAAATCATTCAAAATAATGTAAATTCTGAAACTATTGCCAGGTTTTATACTGCAATCAGCTATTTTACTATACAGATAAAGCTATACGTATAAACGTTAGCTTTATACGTCAATGACCCCATCTAACCTATAAGCCCCGCCTCCTTATTGTATTTCATCAACAACGTCACGTCACGACCATGACAACGTAAAGTAACAATGGTCAAACTTTTATGAATTTATACTTTTATGTCTTCAAATTGGTTTTTTATATACCATGATAATCAAATGTTATTAATTAAGTTCATTTTCCCTTTCTAATTCCTCAATATGTCAATGTCTTATCGCCTGGACTACGCTCATAGGGAAATACCCCAAAATGGTACCCCAAGAGGGAAATTCCTAACACTTTTTTTTAACAATTTTTGATATATAATTTTTGCATTTTAAAATAATTTTTTTTCGATTTCAGTATAAAAACAATATACGTATAGTGTCTTGAAATATGAAATTTATTTGTATTTGGCACGAAACAGAAAATGCTCGGTAGAACCTCGCATTTTCCCGTTTCTAAGCCTCATACAAATAAATTTCATATTTCAAGACACTATACGTATATTGTCTAATTAAATTGTACATATGATGTGACTGGGTGAATATTGCAAAAATAAGAAACTGCAATCTGATATATATCTGTAAGAAGATTGTCCACTTTCCAAAAATCGCAATAATAAATGCACTTATAATTTCTCAATATCTACAGTATTTTTTGGACACAATGGCCTATCTCCAATCATTCAAAATACTGTGGATTCATTTAATTTTTGTGGGTACCAATTTTCGTGATTTGAGGACAACTTGAATATTCATGGATATTTAATTTCATGATTTTGGCAAAATCTGGATACATTTCTTAAGAATCTTTGTGATTTGTTGAACATTTAAATGTGTGATTCTCTTGTACCCACAAAATTCACGAAAATTGGTATCAAACGAATTTGAATAAATCCAATTAGGTTTACCTGTCGTCACTAATATTTTCTGAAATATCGCCATTATTTTGTAACAAATTTTTATCATCATTTTCATCAATGTGCCCTTCTAATCTACTGGACAATTCTTGATCAAATTCTTCTCTTTGTTTTTGGCATTTTTCTTTGATGTAATCGTAACTGAAAGTGACAACACATACACAACATTTATGCACACAGATAAACTAGCATATGTGTAAAATACACAATTAAAACTAGAGGATTCTTAAGTTTAAGGTGGTACCCAACATTTTCATCAAAATTAATTTGGCTCATTTAATTTTCATAAAATTTAGTCAAATTCTTTACTTTGACCCTTTAACAAAAATATAAAAATTTCAAAAATTTTGAACCAACCGTTTTGTCAGAAATTACACTGGTTATCTAGCAGTTTGACAAACACCAATTTTGATCTTTGAGAAGCTTAATATTCCTTTTACAACACAACGTTATCAAAACGTTTAGCTGATTTTACAGAGTTATATCCCTGGAGTGTAAGGTACCACCTTAAACAACATTTATACACACAGATAAACTAGCACGTGCAGAATGCACAATCAAAGCATGCAAAACTGGAGGATTCTTTAGGTAAAATAACATTTATACACTTGTTCTAATTTAAGCATCCAAAACTGAAGGCAAAATTAAAGGATCCATCATCGAATAGGGAGATGCATTAGGTTAAACAACATTTAATACACTTGTTCTAATTTAAGCATCCAAAACTGAAGGCAAAACTAATGGATCCATTATAGAATAGGGAGATGCATTAGGTTAAACAACATTTAATACACTTGTTCTAATTTAAGCATCCAAAACTGAAGGCAAAACTAAAGGATCCATTATCGAATAGGGAGATGCATTAGGTTAAACAACATTTAATACACTTGTTCTAATTTAAGCATCCAAAACTGAAGGCAAAACTAAAGGATCCATTATCGAATAGGGAGATGCATTAGGTTAAATAACATTTAATACACTTGTTCTAATTTAAGCATCCAAAACTGAAGGCAAAACTAAAGGATCCATTATCGAATAGGGAGATGCATTAGGTTAAACAACATTTAATACACTTGTTCTAATTTAAGCATCCAAAACTGAAGGCAAAACTAAAGGATCCATTATCGAATAGGGAGATGCATTAGGTTAAACAACATTTAATACACTTGTTCTAATTTAAGCATCCAAAACTGAAGGCAAAACTAAAGGATCCATTATCGAATAGGGAGATGCATTAGGTTAAACAACATTTAATACACTTGTTCTAATTTAAGCATCCAAAACTGAAGGCAAAACTAAAGGATCCATTATCGAATAGGGAGATGCATTAGGTTAAACAACATTTAATACACTTGTTCTAATTTAAGCATCCAAAACTGAAGGCAAAACTAAAGGATCCATTATCAAATAGGGAGATGCATTAGGTTAAACAACATTTAATACACTTGTTCTAATTTAAGCATCCAAAACTGAAGGCAAAACTAAAGGATCCATTATCGAATAGGGAGATGCATTAGGTTAAACAACATTTAATACACTTGTTCTAATTTAAGCATCCAAAACTGCAGGCAAAACTAAAGGATCCATTATCAAATAGAGAGATGCATTAGGTTAAACAACATTTAATACACTTGTTCTAATTTAAGCATCCAAAACTGAAGGCAAAACTAAAGGATCCATCATCGAATAAGGGATGCATTAGGTTAAACAACATTTAATACACTTGTTCTAATTTAAGCATCCAAAACTGCAAGCAAAACTAAAGGATCCATTATCAAATAGGGAGATGCATTAGGTTAAACAACATTTAATACACTTGTTCTAATTTAAGCATCCAAAACTGAAGGCAAAACTAAAGGATCCATTATCAAATAGGGAGATGCATTAGGTTAAACAACATTTAATACACTTGTTCTAATTTAAGCATCCAAAACTGAAGGCAAAACTAAAGGATCCATCATCGAATAGGGGATGCATTAGGTTAAACAACATTTAATACACTTGTTCTAATTTAAGCATCCAAAACTGCAAGATTCATAAATATACACTTGGTATAATGAAATCATGCAAAACTAAATAATTCATCAAGCAAAAAAAACCTTGTATATACTAGATTTAATAAAGAATGCAAAAATACATAATTCAGTAAGCAAAAAAAACTTGTTTACACTTTGTTAAATTAAGCATGCAAAAATAAACCTTTTATCTTGGAAAATAAAATCTATACACTCTGTCTTATTAAAGCAGGCAAAAGTACAAGATTTATCATGCAAACCTAAGGATTCACATTCAACCATGCATGTACACTAGGTCTAATCAAAGCATTTAAAACTATAAAATTCATCATGCAAACTTTTAAAAGATTCAATTTATACACTAGGTCTTATTAAAGCATTCAAAGCTACAAGATTTATCATGCAAACTAAGATTCAATTTATACACTAAAAAAAATCTGTAGCATGCAGACTTTTGCAAAAACCATGAAAAATCAAAAATCCATAAAACTATAAAAATAAATAAATCAGAAACAGATTCATAGGCATGAATGAATTTTCCTAAATAAGTTGTGAGATTAAAATGTTATAAATTTGATAGATAATTATCTCCCCTTGCTACTGTATCATTTACCCATAAATATATTTCCATATTTCTCACAACAGCACAGACACGACAAATATATATATAAAATCAATCAACCATTTCAATACTAACTTGCTAGGATCAAAGTCATCATCTATGTCTGCTTCTTTATCTTTACCCGTCTCTTCTGCTAATTTTCTACTAGGTTCTGCTAAATCCTGAAATACATAGAAATGTGAAGTTATTAGAGCTCAGTTCCTTATGCTTGTAGAGTAAAAGTTTGGTTGGCTTGCTTGTTCTGTTTGTATAAACGTTTACTCAAGCTTTGTAATTAAGATTGACATCTTCAAACAATATGTATACAAATAGTAAAACATGTACATATCATTTAAATTTGATTGGACTTTCTCCCAATTACAAATTTATAAGCAAGCAATAAAATTGAGAATGGAAATGGGGAATGTGTCAAAGAGACAACAACCCGACCAAATAAAAAAACAACAGCAGAAGGTCACCAACAGGACTTCAATGTAGCGAGAAATTCCGGCACCCGGAGGCGTCCTTCAGCTGGCCCCTAAACAAATATATACTAGTTCAGTGATAATGAAGGCCATACTAATTTCCAAATTGTACACAAGAAACTAAAATTAAAATAATACAAGACTAACAAAGGCCAGAGGCTCCTGACTTGGGACAGGCGCAAAAATGCGGCGGGGTTAAACATGTTTGTGAGATCTCAACCCTCCCCCTATACCTCTAACCAATGTAGAAAAGTAAACGCATAACAATACGCACATTAAAATTCAGTTCAAGCTTACTAAAGTATTGCTGGTGACTTTGTGCTGTTGTTTTTTTATTTGGTCGGGTTGTTGTCTCTTTGACACATTCCCCATTTCCATTCTCAACTTTACTCTACATGCATTAGGAAATTACCTCTAATTAACTAGTTTTATTTACAATATATATATTCAAATATTCTACTGGCTTTGAGATGCAAATTTCTTCTTACCAATACACCGTGTGGCAAGTGACAATATAATTTATTTTCCAGAGATATATTTTCTAATCTAGATGTGGGCATATCAATCTATTTAGATGTGGATATTTGAAATTTTATCATAGTTTGCAGTGATAATGTTTACCTTAAATTACCGGAGAATAAAGGCTTTTTCCCCTAGAGAAAAATCCCAATTTGAAAAAAAAATTGCTTGAAATTATTTCTAAAAAGACAATTTTTTTCCAAAACAGTGCAGTCTCAGTAGTAATTGTGCATGACTACATACTGAAAAACACTCATTTAAACATTTTTCATGCCTAAAATGACAATATGTGCAGATTTGAGGGTCTATTTATGTACATGTGCATCATAACTGACAATAAGAGTTTTTATTTCAAATGTGGGTTTACCTCTTTACTGCCCCTAACATAGTAATCTTAATATTAAATTCATAGTAATCAAACCTTTATAATAGTAAATTCATAGTAAACAAACCTTTATAATATCAAATTCATAGTAAACAAACCTTTATAATATCAAATTCATAGTAAACAAACCTTTATAATATTAAATTCATAGTAAACAAACCTTTATAATATTAAACTTATAGTAAACAAACCTTTATAATATTAAATTCATAGTAAACAAACCTTTATAATATTAAATTCATAGTAAACAAACCTTTATAATATTAAATTCATAGTAAACTGACATTCATAATATATTAAATTCATAGTAAACCCATCTTTTATAATTATATCAAAATCATAGTAATCAGACCTATATAAATGATAAAATAGTAAATTCATAGTAAACAAACCTTTATAATATTAAATTGATAGTAAACAGACCTTTATAATATTAAATTGATAGTAAACAAACCTTTATAATATTAAATTCATAGTAAACAAACCTTTATAATATTAAATTCATAGTAAACAAACCTTTATAATATTAAATTCATAGTAAACAAACCTTCATAATATTAAATTGATAGTAAACACACATTTTATGATTATACTAAATTCATAGTAAACAGACTTATAATATCAAATATCAAATTCATAATACAAACCTTTATAATATTAAATTCATAGTAATCAAACCTTTATAATATTAAATTCTTAGTAAACAAACCTTTATAATATTAAATTCATAATAAACAAACCTTTATAATATTAAATTGATAGTAAACAAAACTTTATAATATTAAATTTATAGTAAACAAACCTTTATAATATTAAATTCATAGTAATCAAACCTTTATAATATTAAATTCTTAGTAAACAAACCTTAATAATATTAAATTCATAGTAAACAAACCTTTATAATATTAAATTCATAGTAAACAAACCTTTATAATATTAAATTCATAGTAAACAAACCTTAATAATATTAAATTCATAGTAAACAAACCTTTATAATATTAAATTCATAGTAAACAAACCTTTATAATATTAAATTCATAGTAAACAAACCTTTATAATATTAAATTGATAGTAAACAAACCTTTATAATATTAAATTCATAGTAAACAAACCTTAATAATTTTAAATTCATAGTAAACAAACCTTTATAATATTAAATTCATAGTATTGGTATCCTTTAAAGCTTTCTGCGACAGCTGTCATGGTTCTTGATGTTTTTTCCCAGAAATGTAATAACGTTGATTGATAATTGGCTAAGACATGCGAGAACATATTACACCTACTGGCTGCTAATAAGTCGACTTTTTGCATCACATCCAGTTTTAACTTATCAAATTTAGCTTTTGTTTTCCGCACTTGTGCTTGAACCTGAAATAAAATTATTATCATTATGAGACTATGTTCTATTAAAATACATTCATGGTACGATTTTTTTCTTCAAAAATGGTGTGACCAATGCAATGAAAAGAGTTAAATTATATATAAAGAAAATGCTTGGGTTGGTCTGAATGTGGCCTTTAGAATTAAATGACTGTTAACGGCAGATTTTCCTTAACTATTTTCTTTATTCTGTATGTCATCAATCATTTGCTTCAACTTTAACTTCACCAAAACCTACCTTCACCAAAAACTTTAATCTGACAGACCAGAAAACATAATGCCCATCTACTATCGTACGTGGGGCATAAAAAAAATCTTAAATTTAAGAAAGGTAAAATTTATGATTAATTTCAAGGTTCAACAAGAGATCCTAATTTTACTTCTCACACTCAAATAAAATTGTAAAATATTTTTTTTACTTTTCTTATGAAATCTATTTTTTCTTACTTTATTAAAATTGATATGTTTCTTACTTTTCTAAATTTTTCTAACTGTTTATAAGTATCTGGATCCAACTGTTCTGATACATCTTTCATCCACAAGAGGGCGCCTCTGTACTCTGTCCTGGCTCCTTCCATTCTATTTATAGTCATCAATGTGTCTGATATGGCTCGGTATCTAAATGTTTCCACTTCCTGGTAAAGTCTTACAAGCGGAACTCTCATCGCTAACCTAAAGTAATAATGATCTTTTAGTTTCATACAATTCAAATAAAGGTGGGTCTTAAAATACCAGAGAGATATTCAATCTCATAGTCAAGAAGCTCTATGATTTTCATACTTTTGCTGAGCTGAGAAGCTCTATCATTTGCCTACCTTTGCTGAGCTGATACTCTATGATTTTCATACATTTGCTGAGCTGAGAAGCTCTATGATTTGCATACTTTTGCTGGGCTGATAAGCTCTGTGATTTGCCTACCTTTGCTGAGCTGAGAAGCTTTATGATTTTCATACCTTTGCTGAACTGAGAAGCTCTATGATTTGCATACTTTTGCTGGGCTGATAAGCTCTGTGATTTGCCTACCTTTGCTGAGCTGAGAAGCTTTATGATTTTCATACCTTTGCTGAACTGAGAAGCTCTGATTTGCCTAGTTGCTGAGCTGAGACGCTATGTGATTTGCATACCTTTGCTGAGCTGATAAGCTATGTGATTTGCATACCTTTATTGAGATTATAAGCTCTGTGATTTGCCTACCTTTGCTGAGCTGATATGCTCTATGATTTGCCTACCTTTGCTGAGCTAAGAAGCTCTGTGATTTGCCTACCTTTGCTGAGCTGAGAAGCTTTATGATTTTCATACCTTTGCTGAGCTGAGAAGCTTCATAATATGCCTACTTTTGCTGAGCTGAGAAGCTCTGTGATTTGCCTACCTTTGCTGAGCTGAGAAGCTTCATAATATGCCTACTTTTGCTGAGCTAAGAAGCTCTGTGATTTGCCTACCTTTGCTGAGCTGAGAAGCTTTATGATTTTCATACCTTTGCTGAGCTGAGAAGCTTCATAATATGCCTACTTTTGCTGAGCTGAGAAGATCTGTGATTTGCCTACCTTTGCTGAGCTGAGAAGCTTCATAATATGCCTACCTTTGCTGAGCTGATACTCTATGATTTTCATACATTTGCTGAGCTGAGAAGCTCTATGATTTGCCTACTTTTGCTGAGCTGAGAAGCTCTGTGATTTGCCTACCTTTGCTGAGCTGAGAAGCTTCATAATATGCCTACTTTTGCTGAGCAGAGTAGCTCTATGATTTGCCTAACTTTGCTGAGCTGAAAAGCTCTATGATTTGCCTAACTTTGCTGAGCTGAGAAGCTCTGTGATTTGCATACCTTTGCTGAGCTGAGAAGCTTTATGATTTTCATACCTTTGCTTAGCTGAGAAGCTCTGTGATTTGCCTACCTTTGCTGAGCTGATAAGCTCTATGACTTGCCTACCTTTGCTGAGCTAAGAAGCTCTATGATTTGCCTACCTCTGCAGAGGTGAGAAGTTCTCTGACTTTCAAATATTTGCTGAGCTGATAAGCTCTGTGATTTGCCTACCTTTGCTGAGCTGAGAAGCTCTATGATTTGCCTACATTTGCTGAACTGAGAAGCTCTATGATTTGCCTACATTTGTTGAGCTGATAATCTCTGTGATTTTCATACCTTTGCTGAGATTATAAGCTCTGTGATTTTCATACCTTTGCTGAGCTGAGAAGCTCTATGATTTGCATACCTTTGCTGAGCTGAGAAGCTTTATGATTTTCATACCTTTGCTTAGCTGAGAAACTTTGTGATTTGCCTACCTTTGTTGAGCTGATAATCTCTGTGATTTTCATACCTTTGCTGAGATTATAAGCTCTGTGATTTTCATACCTTTGCTCAGATTATAAGCTCTGTGATTTGCCTACCTTTGCTGAGCTAAGAAGCTCTATGATTTGCCTACCTCTGCAGAGGTGAGAAGTTCTCTGACTTTCAAATATTTGCTGAGCTGATAAGCTCTGTGATTTGCCTACCTTTGCTGAGCTGAGAAGCTTTATGATTTGCCTACATTTGCTGAGCTGAGAAGCTCTATGATTTGCCTACATTTGCTGAGCTGAGAAGCTCTGTGATTTGCCTACCTTTCATCCTTTGCTGAGCTGAGAAGCTTCATAATATGCCATCTTTTGCTGAGCATAGTAGCTCTATGATTTGCCTAACTTTGCTGAGCTGAAAAGCTATATGATTTGCCTAACTTTGCTGAGCTGAGAAGCTCTGTGATTTGCCTAACTTTGCTGAGCTGAGAAGCTCTATGATTTGCCTAACTTTGCTGAGCTGAGAAGCTCTATGATTTGCCTAAATTTGCTGAGCTGAGAAGCTCTGTGACTTGCCTACCTTTGCTGAGCTGAGAAGCTTTGTGATTTGCCCACAGCAGCCATCATTTTTCCAGCTCTGGTTTTGTCAATATTACTCTGTGATTTAAGGAATCTGCCTGTGCTACTTTCTTCTTGTGACAAACCTGCAAAAAGAAAATATTCATTCAAACTTGTGTTTATTTTGTCTAAATATACATTGTACATGGATGAACTACTTATCATTATTATTATTTTTTTTTACACAAAGATTTCTGTTAAAGCCAGTGAGAGAAGCGAACCTTAAACTTGCAGTGATAGTTTTTTGGCTCCATGTTAAAGGCCTGTCACTTTGAGATGAAGAACAGCATTAAAAGCAGTTTCTTTGTTTTTTTAGTGTTGGTTTTATTTTAATCATATACTGGTTCTGTGAATCCTTTGTATTTTATAATATTTTAACATTTTCATTGCAAATTTTTTGGGGGATCGAACTTGAATTCAAATCATACTTGTTTTTTTATATTTCTGTTAAGAATTTAATTTCATGATTATTTTTTTATTTCAAAGGTTCAATGGATGCTTAGTTAGTGCTTTTACACATTCTAATACTTTTGTAAGCAGCACTTCTGAAATCAAATTTAATAGTCCTTTCACTGATTGATTTTTTTTTTATTCAGGGCCCAGCTGAGGCCCCTCTCCAGGTGTGGAATTTTCTCACTGTGTAGAAGACCCATTTGTGGCTTTTGTCTATATATGTTGCTCTTTGGTTGGGTTGTTGTCTCTTTGACATAATCCCCATTTCTATTCTTAAATAGAATTAAGAATTGAAATGGGGATTATGAGAAAATTTTAAGATTTCCTACATTTCTTCATATTTGTTTACCTATAAAGATGTAAACAATTCTGACATTTTCTATTATTTCCCTGTAGTTTCTACTTACGACACAAACGATCCTGGTATTTTTCTATTACTTTCAATAGTTCCATGGAAGATTTCTGTATTGCTCTGAACACCTAAGAGATAAAAATGGCATACATCAATATAGCTCAGAATACTTTATTTCAAAATCAAATATAGTTTACGTCACGTAAAATTGGTGCCATTATTTTTGTCAAATTTTTTTTAAATATCAACCGCATTTACTAAAGATCATTTAATTAGCGGAACAAATCCTGTCCAAATATCCACTACAGTCCTACCTTTTATTGTGTTTGCACTGTATAATCCTGACCTTTAGGCTTTACATAATCCAAGATTATTTTGTATGGCGTTGTTATTACTGGAAGTGTTGCCGTGGAGTTCCACGTGCTCTCCATTTTCTTGTGTCTCTCAGAGCTTTTCGTCATCTTTACAAAAAAAGCGCTGGAAATTGTATCATCAATGACAATGATATTACCGGAGAGTAACGAATGTTATGAAATAGGGGATCCTCATAGAAACCAAGATGGTGGTTTTACAATGTAAATAATCTTGAAAAATGTGAAGGTCAGGACACAACACAAACACAATATAAGGTAGGATAGTAGTGGATATTTGGACAGGATTTTACTTCCGTTCATTGAAAAACATGATCTAGAGTAAACGCGGTCGATATTCAAGAAAATTTTGACAAAAATCATGGTGATAATTTTACGTGACTGCGACTATAATTTATCAAAAATAACATAACAACCTGGCTTGTTTGTGTGTAAAAAAATTTTTTTTTTATAGTGACAGGAGCCTGCAATTCAGTGGTTATTTATGGTTCATGCCTGTCATCTTCTTTTTTGGTAAATTGCATTTTAAATTTGACTGTTAGTTTTCTCATTTGAATTGTTTCAGATTTTTCAGATCAGACCTTTTACACTGATTTTATTGTACAGCTTATCTCATTTTTGAAAACTATATGGTGACTTATAATTCCTTTTATTCATGTCATTTGAAATTTGATGGATAGTTGTCTCATTGGGAATGGCAATCATATACCAGTGGTACCACATCTCATTTTTATATCAAGCATGAACAGATAATTGATTCACAAAATGCTTCCATATTACTTCCCTCTTACAATGCTTTTCAGGTAAATTTAATTCAGTGATAATCCAATATTAATGCATTCAGCACAAAATTAAAAAGTCTTGAATCTATCAATCCAAATTTGAATTTTTACGAAAATTTTATTAATATTTTATTAGGCCTGTAAAGAAAATTTTCACAGCCCTAACAGTATATTTACAAGCCAGAGCTGGTGTGGTGGGCCTGCATACCTTTAGCTTAGCATCAGGTTGAGCATCTTATAAATCAATTCAATAAAATTCCCATATCATACCATATAGCTGATTATTTCAGCGAGGTGTTTATGTTGGCTTGTTTGGAAGTTAAGAAAATAGTGAAAATATATTTTGTGAACATTTATGCATAAATTCAATACTTTCTAATCATAGTAATAGCTAATATGTTCGCAAACTCCTTTTCCCCATTTGAAGGATTTACTACGGTTTATGTTAATTTGAACATACACTCCCGAACAAAACCAGCTATACAAGTACCTTTAACTTACATGTACATGTCAGAAGCATCAATTTGAGCATATATCATACCTCTAGCTTAGCATCAAGTTGAGCATCTCAGTAGTATTAACTAAATATCATACCTCTAGCTTTGCATCAAGTTGAGCATCTCAGTAGTATTAACTAAATATCATACCTCTAGCTTAGCATCAAGTTGAGCATATATCATACCTTTAGCTTAGCATCAAGTTGAGCATATATCATACCTCTAGCTTAGCATCAAGTTGAGCATTCCCATATCATACCTCTAGCTTAGCATCAAGTTGAGCATATATCATACCTCTAGCTAAGCATCAAGTTGAGCATATATCATACCTCTAGCTTAGCATCAAGTTGAGCATATATCATACCTCTAGCTTAGCATCAAGTTGAGCATATATCATACCTCTAGCTTAGCATCAAGTTGAGCATATATCATACCTCTAGCTTAGCATCAAGTTGAGCATATATCATACCTCTAGCTTAGCATCAAGTTGATCATATATCATACCTCTAGCTTAGCATCAAGTTGATCATATATCATACCTCTAGCTTAGCATCAAGTTGAGCATATATCATACCTCTAGCTTAGCATCAAGTTGAGCATATATCATACCTCTAGCTTAGCATCAAGTTGAGTATATATCATACCTCTAGCTTAGCATCAAGTTGAGTATATATCATACCTCTAGCTTAGCATCAAGTTGAGCATATATCATACCTCTAGCTTAGCATCAAGTTGAGCATTCCCATATCATACCTCTAGCTTGGCATCAAGTTGAGCATCTCAGTAATATTAACTGTATCATACCTCTAGCTTAGCATCAAGTTGAGCATATATCATACCTCTAGCTTAGCATCAAGTTGAGCATTCCCATATCATACCTCTAGCTTGGCATCAAGTTGAGCATCCGATGCCACCACATGTTCATCCTCTTTCTTGCCTAGTTTCTGTATTACTGCTTGTTTGGTGGTCCAGAACGTTTCCTTGATCTTGTGAACTGTGGATGTATCTGTGCGTTCCACATATTTATCATAGTTGGATCCACTGTAACCATGACGACTGAAGAAAGATTTAAAACAGTTTTACTGATGTTCTTTGACAAGATTCATAGAAAAATTATAAAACAGGCAAGACATATATTACTCAAAGCCTGTGCTTTTTTATATTGCCAATGGAAGTCTGTTAAAATCCTTCAAATTGTTAAATTTTCCTGCCAGAAAGACAGCATAGACATGGTAGATGCACCAAAAAATGTCATGCAACACAACTTTTTAAACCTGTAATAATATATTAAGTTGAAAGTTCCAATATCTTTGATCTTCTATAGACTGTCATGAACATGTATGCAGTATGATTCAAAACTCACTATCTAACAGGTAATTGCTTATTTTTATTTTTATCAGGTTTATATGATCAAATGCTCTTGTATTATTATTATTTGTATCAATACTCATAGCTGAATTGTGACTACAATGAAAATTGCATTTGTCTAATTCAAATCTTGCTTATAATGAAAACTAACCTACCTAAACCAAACATTTATAACTCCAGTTGTATCCAAAGTCATGGATTTTATGTGTTATGATTATGAACCTGATTAAACTGAAAATCTGCTAAAACCAAACTAAATCGTAAGTCCAATTTATCATGGTTATTAAGTTTAAGCTCAGTTAAAAGACTGGTTTCACTGTATTATCATGGTTATTAAGTTAATTTCAGTTAAGACTGGTTTCACTGTATTATCATGGTTATAAAGTTAAGTTCAGTTAAGACTGGTTTCACTGTATTATTATGGTTATTGAGTTAAGTTTGGTTAAGACTGGTTTCACTGTATTATCATGATTATACTTACGACATCCTTTCTACCAGATTACAATATCTGTACACAGCCTTGAGGAACTACCAGACAATCTGCAAAAAAAAAAATGAATAAAATAAAGTTTTAGGTTTGATATAAAAAATATAGAATATGATTGCCAGTGAGAAAACTCTCCACAAGAGACCATTTGACACAGAAATTTTAAAATACTGTCACCATTGTTATGATTTACTTATTTCTATTTCTCATTATAAATAAACATAATACACCATAGACAATTTGCAGTTAGCTGGACAAAACTGCTCTTTAAAAAATTTCATTTGGGAGCTATCATGGGGGAATCTTATAGTGACAGTTGGCAGGTATGTCATATGAAATAAAAGTAGTAAGTTTATGCTGTCATGTGTATAAAGTTGATGCCTTTTATCATGTTATCATTATCATTTGTGGTTTGCAATATTTTCCCTTGAACATGTTGAACAATGTTGAATCCCGAATATTTTTGTAGCACATTATATATAGGGTATCAGGTCCGAACATGTGGGGTGCGAAGGTGAAAGGGGGCGAACATGAGTGGGTGCGAACGTGAATGGGCGCGAATGGACCCGCATTCTATATATAGGAGGTCTCATTGGGGGTTCAGATTCCCATATCCCGCTTATACTATATACATTAGCAATTCTCATTTTTTTGTAATTTCCCGTGTCCCGCTAGACTTCATTTCCTGATTTTATTGCACAATAATTTGACTTTCATGTGTCACCCTTACAAAAATCAGCAATCCCGCGTCACGCTCAGACCTCAATGAGACCCACTTTATATTAAAATTATTTATAACCTCATTAACGTGTAATTAAATGATTTATCTATTGGAAGCAGTTTGACTCAGCCTATTATGGTTCTCGTGAAAAATCTAGAATAATTTGTCCCTAAAGATCTACCAGGGGCTTTGCTTCGAAAATACACATATATGTTACTCTTCAGGGTAAATGTGTTTTGTTTATTATCATAACTTAATGCTGACTCAATATAATATTAATGTTGACCATAGGAATATAAATCATTGTAAATGTGACTGGAGTTATTCAGATTAGCTGCGTTACACATCAATGTATATTTGGGTAAGCTTTATCAGAGACATATTGTATAAATTATTTGTGTGACAGTGTCTGGCTTTATTAAATTTTTGGTGCAGAGACGTGTCAAAAACTTACACAAATAAACAGGCGACGAATCGTGTGTTTTGTGGTGTTTTAAATAGAAGAAAACATTTTTGGTCTACTTTGCTAGTTTTGAATGAGAGTTATATAGGGTGTAAGTGATCTTACAGGTTTTGTTTTCTCTTATCAAAAAAAATATTGCTGCATTAAAAATCGCATCATTTTCAGACGTCCATGTTTACTAACGATAAATACCGGAAAGTGACGGAAAATACCGAATGATACAAAGGGAGTTAATCTGTCATACGTCTTTTTCAAAGAACTGAAAGGACTATAAGAAACTTCTGGAAATATCCAAATGCACATGTTAACTGTTAAATTTCAAAGATTTGGTCCTTTTATTATCCTTGTTTCTGACGTTATTATTATTTTGTAGGATTTTTTAATTTGTTGTCTTATTTTTGGTCATTCTATCATTCTATTATTTACAGGATAAAGGTAAATTGAGTACTTATTTCAAATTTAAATTTTCATTTGGTAAAGAAACCTATCTATCCTCTATAAATAATGGCAATTGTCGAATTCTTACTAAATTTAGGTTAAGTAATCACAAATTAAGAGTTGAAACTGGTCGTCATGAACGCAGGGTAAATATGTCAGGTAAATTAGAGAGTATTCCACGATGTGAAAGACTTTGTCAATATTGTAATTTGAATGTGACTGAGGATGAACACCATTTTTTATTGCAATGTCCTCTATATGTAACTTCAAGAACCATTTTATTTGATAATTTATTTATGGAATATCCAAAACTAAGAATACTTAATTCGCAAAACCTATTTATATGGATTATGGCAAATGATAATGATAATTTTATTAAAAAATTATGCAAATTTTTAACTTCAAACTTAGAAGTGAGAAATAATACTGTCAAGTGAATTAATACAGGTTTTAATGATAATATTTGGGGAAGAGTTATCTTTCTTTTGCTGAACTGACAATGTCGTATATATATGTACTATTGTTTTGTTTTTATATAAATCATATTATAATGTTTAAATTTCATATTGTTTCTAAATATGTAATTTATGTTTTGTCTATTATCCATTTTGTTTGTAATTCATATGCCTATAAGGGCCCTTTGATTAGGAAATAAACATATTTGATTTGATTTGATTTGATTTATCACTTCTACCATTTTCAATTTCTGATATGATATATGTTACACTCAAGGACTTATATTAGATCCCTGGTTACACTATAGAAAAATCATGAAAAAAAAGTATGAATGACTGGTTACAAAAGATTGGTTCCGTTTCCGAAAACTAAGGATTTTCTACAATAGTAAAAGTTAAAAGTTAATACTAATTAGCTACTAGGAGCGTTAAGAAGCGATAAAAACTTGAAGAGACCCCTCCCCCCCCCCCCCCCCCGAATTTAGCGACAAGAAAAATCTTATTACAAATAAATTTATCAAAAACTAGAAATATGCGTTGACATTTTTCAGCATACGGATACGGACATTAATAATTCTTTTTAAAATTATAATTTGATAGATGAAGAAATCATTTTCATGAAAGACAAACTGCACTGAACACCAATCAGCCATATATATTCCATCTCAACATATTCCAACATATACAAAGAAACCAACAAAATAAAAGACAGAGAAATCATACGTGAAATTTTCCGGTTACCCTATCTTAGGGTCTTGGCGGTATGAAGCCACACAGCATACACCTGCATAGTTAATATATAGAAAAGGCATGATCAACCATAAACACAAAAAGAAGCTACATCATTTTTCAATTAATAGTAGCTTATTTGAGGGATGGACCTGACCGATGACGTCATCGTCAGTAACTACAAGTGGTCAGTTGTTAATTTCTGTCTATCATTATCATTTTTGGGGCCCAGCGTTTATCTGTTCTATCATCGGATTGATGTCCATAAGGCACATCCCCCATTTCCATTTGGAATTTTACACAACACATACCATTATTCATATACGCAACAACTTGGCATGCAGAAGCTACGCAACCTACAACGAGAAAGGCAAAGAATTCGAACGAAGATATAGGGGCTATACAGCAGGGTGGCGGATTACAACGAGAAAGCAGGCAAAGAACAAGATATAGGTGCTACATAGCAGGGCGGCGGAGACAACAACATGTGCGCTTTGTTCCATAAGTTTTCTGATTATCATATAATATGAGTGTCTTGATTAAAGATTTATTTTCAAAGGCAGTTTCTATTTGAACGGGCAGTCGGACGAAAAGAACCTGGACTATTTGTCAGGGCAATACAATGTACATGTCACTATTTGTGTGTGCGTGTAAAATGATTTTCAGCAGCTCCAGGGGTAGCAAAGTATATATATGGACATTAAAACATCAATGTTTTGTTATCTTTATTGCTTGAACCAGAAGTCCATTACTAGCACAAGTCCATTCCTAGAGTAAAAAGTAAAATCACAAAAATAATGAACTTAGAGGAAAATCAATTCGGAAAGTCCATAATCACATGGCAACTACTGTACATCAGATTCATGACTTAGGACAGGTGCAAACGTTTGCAGCGGGATTAAACGTTTTAATGGATCCAAACCTTCTCCCTTTTTCTGAAACAATAGCATAACATCACAACATAGAAAAACGCACGATAAAATATCAATACACTAGTTCAGGGAAACAATGCGCATGTGCAAGATCGATCGTGATTTTGCGTTATCGACTAATTAGATACGAGATTTGATAAACTGGGGGCATTGTCAGTTATCAGATCGGCATCGTTATAACTGTAATCAGATTATTGAATACTTTATTTTCAAAAAGCATATCATGACACAGGTACATGCTATGGCAAACGAAATATATATACAATATACGACAATACATGTGATCTAATTTTCTAAGCTGCATTTAATAATTGCATAGTTTTACTGTTATTTAAGTTTTAACTGAGTTAGAATACATTATCTAACTAGTGCCGATTTGGCCAAGAACAGTAGAATAAATATAAAATTCTATAGAATTACGCACAGATCTATACGTTGAACAGGATAAAACAAAATTATATTCGTCCTCTAAAACATTCATATTGCAACATATACACATTTTATTTTCTCTTTGGGTATTTAGATAACGACCAACTTCAACATTTAACCTAAGTGTGCCGCTACGCAATTTTGTTAATATAGATACATTACAATGAAAATCTAAGTATCTTTCAAAACCAAATACTTGTTTATATCGTTTATAAATACAAAGTTTGTTACATCCTTCTAAAGCTGAAGATAAAACTGACATATTAAAACAGACTATTTTGACCGTTATGTTAATTAATCTTAATTACAAAAGGAACGGTTTCATATGTCACCTGACTTTGAGTGTAGTGAACAGATTCATGCTGTGATGTTAAATTAGCAGATCGTCTATATATTTAAGAAGGTAGTCGGGTGCTATTTCATAACCATATCTTAGGCACTGATCTTAAGTCATAAAAATAAAAGTCAATCAACACCTAGGCCATATGGTATCATAAAGTTTTACCTTAGACAATTAATCTCACCAGGGCGACAGTTAGACACAATATTAATATACCCTTGATCATAATAATGTTCTGACAGTTGGGTTCCATTAAAATATGTTCAAAATGCTAGCCCTGATTGCATGTGTGTATTATATTTACATAAAGTTTATTGTGCTTAATTCAAATGCATCAGATATTGACAATTTTTGTAAGGAATATCTAAATAATTTCAAAGAGATTTAACAAGATCTTAAACAGAATAAAAGATGCTTTATATTTTTTTGTTGTGTCTTCAGAAAGTGAATTTTTACACACATATATCTAGTTTGACATTTGATTACATACTTTTAATGAACTGTTCTGTCGTATATTAATTTTTGTTTCAGAAATTCACGTTAATAGGTAGAAAAATTATAAGTACTAAATATAAAAAAATATTGTTTTATTACAATTACTATAGAAAAAAGACCCCCCCCCGCCCCCTATACAACTTAACTCAATCAAAAAACGTAAATTAATACATAACGAACGAATCCTTTTATTTGTACAATAGTTGGATAAATTGAAATACAAAATATTTGGTGGACAACGCACCTACTGAAATTCGAATTAAAAATATTGATTTCGCAGCCTTCAAAGAAAAAAAAATAAACATTCAACTTTACTACTACAATAGTATCACAACACTAGTGTTGCATTACATGGTAATACATTATTAATAAAAATGAGTTATATGTTACACGTGAATAGGACAGTAACGCACATATACTTAAGGTGAAAAACGAAGCTTTGATGTGTTTCGTTTTTTAAGGTACTAAGTATACATCATGTGACATACACTAAGACGATATTAAATTACGTTTTACCTCCTTGTTATAAAGATTGATATATGGTTCAGGTAAGATGATTTTCAGTTCAACCAAAATTGGTTTTTGTATGTTTTGCAAATAAAGATATATAATTGTTTAAATTGTATATACATTTTTGACATAATTCATTTGAAAGTCTAGGGGCCAGCTGAAGGACGCCTCCGGGTGCGGGAATTTCTCGCTATGTACAGTGAAGACCTGTTGGTGACCTTCTGCTGTTGTTTTTTTCTATGGTCGGGTTGTTGTCTCTTTTACACATTCCCCATTTTCATTCTCAATGTTTTTTTTTTTTTTAGAGATATGACTCTATTGATTTAAAATTATCTTTAAATGTTTGTCTTGGTAAGCATATCATGTATGGTCATGAATTGTAATGAAAAATAACACTAAGTATATTACATAAAAATAGATGATTTAATAACTGTTTTAAAGCAATTGAATTTATTTTTGCAGATAGATATGATATCATTAGATATCTATTTATAGTATAGCAGATTTAATTTAAAATTATCGATCATGTCGACAAAACATATAATACGGGCAAGGTCAAAAATGCTATTTATATGTTATACTAAACTCCGGCCGCAAGTACTGATTTTTTTTTTTTTTAAATGCAACTAATTTAAAGAATAAAGTTGATATATATTCGGACTTCTCTTGAACTGAATTTTAATTTGCGTATTGTTATGCGTTTACTTTTCTACATTGGCTAGAGGTATAGGGGGAGGGTTGAGATCTCACAAACATGTTTAACCCTGAGATCTCACAAACATGTTTAACCCCGCCGCATTTTTGCGCCTGTCCCAAGTCAGAAGCCTCCTTGTTTGTCTTGTATTATTTTAATTTTAGTTTTTTGTGTACAATTTGGAAATTATTATGGCGTTCATTATCACTGAACTAGTATATATTTGTTTAGGGGCCAGCTGAAGGACGCCTCCGGGTGCGGGAATTTCTCGCTACATTGAAGACATGTTGGTGACCTTCTGCTGATGTTTTTTCTATGGTCGAGTTGTTGTCTCTTTGACACATTAAGATTCATGGGATACCGCCATCTTGGATTGCACTTTCTCAGTACACAATCAGTCTAGGTATTTGCCTAAATCTGCAAATTTGTAGACAGATGTGCAATTCTATAAGCTGTTTATTTAAATGAAAAAATCGCTGATTTATTACGTTATTCAAAATATTTAGTCATAAACCAAACAATTGGGTTTTAGAATCATTTTTTTCAACTTCACGATTTAAGAGGAGATAACTATTTAAGTACAAAATTTATACTGCACTGATAGGGATTTTTATAAATTTTACTTGTGGCAAGAAAACAAGTTCGGTGGCACCATTTTTTTTGTTTTCTTAATATAATTAAACAACAAACAAACAAAAATTACTACTAAAATACAAACTACGGAATATATGTATATGTATATTATATACAAGTTGAGCTATAATATATAGAATGGATGTGAATATATGTAAACATTATCATTATAGCAAAAGATGAATTAAGATATTTCTTTAAACAATTAGCATGGGGGGGGGAATAAACTTCTGATATTTGTGTTTATATAAAAAAGAAAATGTGGTATGATTGCCGATGAGACAACTCTCCGCAAGAGACAAAAAAAAACACAAAAACTATAAGTCACCGAACGGACTTCAACAATGAGCAAAGCCCATATAGCATAGTCACTTATAAAAGGCCCCGAAATGACAATGTAAAACAATTTAAAAGAGAAAACTAACGGCCTAATTTATGTACCAAAAATTGACGAAAACCAAATATTTAACATATAAACAAACGACAACAACTGAATTACAGGCTCCTGACTTGGGACAGGCACATACATAGAGAATTTGGCGGGGATTAAACATGTTAGAGGGATACCAACCTCCCTAATATGGGACACTGGTGTAACAGTATAACATAAGCACAGACTATAAAAATCAGTTGAAAAAGGCCTAACTCATCAGATGGATAAAAACACAAATACTACAAATACAAGAGGACGTGGACAGGTATTGACTTTTTATACTACAAGGAAACTAGAGGCTCTTAAGAGCCTGTGTCACTCGCCTTGATCTATGTGAATATTAAACAAAGGACGCAGATGGATTCATGACAAAATTGTGTTTTGGTGATGTTGATGTGTTTGTACATCTTACTTTACTGAACATTCTTGCTGCTTACAATTATCTCTATATATAATGAACTAGGCCCAGTAGTTTCAGTGAAAAATGTTAGCAAAAATTTACAAATTTTATGAAAATTGTTAAAAATTGACTATAAAGGACAATAACTCCTTAGGGGGCCAATTGACCATGTTGGTCATGTTGACTTATTTTAAGGTCTTAATTTGGTGTACGTTATTGCTGTTAACAGTTTATATATATCTATAATAATATTCAAAATAATAACTAAAAACGGCAAAATTTCCTTAAAATTACCAATTCAGGAGCAGCAACCTAACAACGGGTTGTCCGATCAATCTGAAAATTTCAGGGCAGATAGATCTTGACCTGATAAACAATTTAACCCCCATGTCAGATTTTCTCTAAATGCTTTAGTTTTTGAGTTATAAGCCAAACTGCAGGTCTATCCATATGTGAATGTATGAAATAAGTCTGTCACATTCACCCGTCTGTTTACATGTTTACCAGTCCGTCTTTGTCCACTGGTTCGTCTACATTTTCACTAGCTTTGAAATAGCTTTCGGTAAGTGCGAGTACTTTTATTTCTGTGATTTGTGTCTATTGTTTTTATGTAAGTGATTATTGTGCACCGTACCCATATTTTTAGGGACGCGAATTGCAACTGATATTTTACAGTTTTTTCTTGCGATGTGTTGTCCTAGGTTTGGTTCATTTGGGAGGGTTGAGTTTATGGCCACCACATTGTTTATGTGTCAATGCCCATTCTAAAGCCAGGAACATGTAGTGCAGTGGTTGTTGTTCATAGTTCATGTCGGTCAATAAGGCTGTTTAGTTTAGTTTTGTTTGATTTTTGTTTTCAAATTTTAATGGTCGGGGCATTTAATTGCCGACTAAATAGGTTTTTTTTTATTGTTGGAGGCCGCTCGGTGGCCTTTAGATACTTACCACCACGTCATTGTAACTCTGGTTGATACATGCACTTCAAGTCTTGTATCATTAGTGCTGGACCATGGTCGATCCTATGCACCTTTGAGGCAGGCGGGATATTTTTGTAGATCTTTAACAGCTCAAACTAATGGGAGTGTACTTCTATGTCTAGTCCCATGCTGCATGGTTGGAGAGGGTGTAATATCTTCTGTAGGTTTGATGAAGTTTCACCCGTATCGGACTTCTTCTCCTGAATGAAAGCTTTAAGGCGACGAGTATTTTTGTATGCAATGTGCCCTACTCGTGTCTCAAACTTATCTGTAGCGTTTTCAACGCTCTTGTAGCGTGTATATTATGTGCGTGCAGTTTACTCGTATATGCTTGACAAACGCTTGAGCTGAATGAACATTTTGATATTCCATTATAATCTCCTGGAGTAAAAGCGTTCACCAAGCGTATGCCTAAAGCATTTCGACGTACTTCAAACTTGTGCAACGTGTGTTTTTAAACGCTTGCATAACGTTCCCCTGCATGGTGAGCAACTAAGTTCCGCATACGGACTTTGTTAATTTTCTGTTTTGACTGATTGTTTTACATTGTCATTTCGGGGCCTTTTATAGCCGACAATGCGGTATGTGCTTTGCCTGTTGTTGAATGCCGTACGGTGACCCATAGTTTGTATGTATGTGTTATTTTGGTTTCTTGTAGATAGGTGTCTCATTGACACCAAACTACATCTTCTTTTTTATATTCGATATCTTATCGCCGACCTTGTAAAGTCTGTTAAAACGATGCATATACATCGCTTAATTTTTAGGTTATCAGTCGTAATTAAAGTGGCACATTTAATTCGTTGTTTCATTGCTTGAAGTGTTATTTCTTACATCTGCATGGTAAAATTTGTATCTTTTTAAAATACATTTTAGATTTAGATTTCTGTGTTATTTTTTCCCCTTCATATTGAACATCTATACTTATCAGTCGCATTTTAATGACGAAAAGGATTCCGAGAGGTTTTGTGACCTCCTTGGGTTTTTAAAAAAAAGTAAATAGTGTTGCAATATTTAAACAAAGAAAATAACTTTAAATTTGCAATATTAATGAAAATAATTACTGACATATACTTTCATAATTAATTTTAACGTTATTTTCAATAAACGATATTTTTTTTTTAAATCCTCGTTTTTTACACCTATTTGAGGCACGTATTTATGATTATGTTTCCACGTCCTTGGTCTATCCTAGACGTTAAATTTCAAGAAAGAGCTTACACTTTTTTTTAAGATTTAATTTTTAATTATTCTCGTTCAGAATATAAATCGCATTGTTTACATGAAATCTTATCTCATATCTAAATACAGCTGGTTATTACGTTTGACTCTTATTAAAATTCTACGCATGCAGGTTAATATTAGCAGCTTGTAATCGTGTGCAAGGAAAAAATATATCATAATAAATTTTAGATCATACGTAAAATATCTCTATAGCAACTTAAGATGATAATGCCTATTCAACAGATTAGTAAGCTATTGCGAATGTATTTGAAAGGTGGTCATAGAAAGAACAGAATTGTTCCGAAAGACTACATCTATCGTCCAATATACTGCGTAAACCCTCAGGGGGGTTTACGCAATTATATTGTAGGATTCATGTGTGGATTTTTGATACGAATCTCAGTAATAAAAGTAAATCATACAATAGAATATTTTTATGATTTTTTTTTCTACAAATACTTTTAACAAACATATGAAACTGACTTGATATGATCGATAGTGTATTAAAAATACATGTTTGTATTCTGACCTTTTTGCTTCAGTCAAGCAATCATTTTCTGCTGGTAACATGTAAATACAATGTGTATTGTTATGTGACACTTAGTAAATGTTGAATGCGTGGTTAAACTCAAGGTAATTAAAAGATTAGCATTATGTCATTCTGATCTTTGATCGTCAATCAGTGAATTCTAACCGTCACGGTTCACCGTTCAAGGTGTGAACATCATTTCGTATGAATGATTTAGGGCGTATGACATTTGCGCCGATTTTCACAGGAAATTCATAAGAAAGAATTAATGTCCATGGTCTCTTAAGAATGTCATTTTTTATTTCATCCGTTATCTTGGAATCTTCAGAAAAGCTTGTCAGGGTGAGGGGCATAGAAGACGTGACAATTGTGTGTTGACGCCCGGAGGACTCAGCCATTCAAAATTTTTGGCATCAGCAACAGAGTTACGATGCTGGTTTCGTAAGTGAAAAGAGAAAACCAGTTTTCAAAACGGAATAAAACTACAAGAGGGATCATTAACATATTTGTATATATATTTTTATTAACTTCATTAATTTAGTTTTATTCTTACTAGATTTACCATATCTTTATTTTTGTGAAATTTTCGATGTGTTTTTGCGTACGGGTTGCTACGCACCTGCACATCTTCTTATATCTATTCACCTGTATTTACCTGTAATTTACATGTTAAAAAATCGGCGCAAATGAAATGCAGATCGGCGCAAATGCAAAACGCCGAATGATAAACGGAAGTGCATAAGCTCACTTTTAAATGAATTATACTTCGGATTACTTTTGTAACTATGAAATACGTAATTCATTCAATTGATACAGTAGCCTTCTAAACACGGGTGTATGAACTAAAAATTGTACTATTTGATATTTAAATTAGAATCGGCAAATTAACCTTTAAAGTCATATGAAACGAGTGAGTGGTGAAAAATAAAGTTTGTCCAATTCTTGAACCAATGCATGTATACATCATAAACTTAGTCCTCTGTGCACGATTTTATAATTATTTTCTCAAATATATCATATAATTGTCAGTTTTTTTCTATCTCTGTTTGTTATGATTTAACACATATGGCTGCTCATTAAATGCCGTGTTTTGAAGCCGAGTTTTACAGATTGTTACCTTATAGTAAACAACTCGCAAAAAGCATGGGTATTTAGTACGCGTTTAACATGTATAATCAGATATTTCACGGTGGGTATGGTTGTCCTGCGAGAGAACGTACTGTGCTGGTGATTTGGTCCTGACGGGTGCTGGTGGGTCCTGATTCTGTGCTGGTGGGTTTGTTTACATTGTATCAGAACGGCAATAAAACGACTGTTTTGTTGCTTAATTTTTCTCTGATGTGTCATAAGTACCATGCAAAGTATATTACAACAATATTATATTGCAAAAGTCGTGCAAGTTCGTTAAACGGAATTGTCCTGACGCTGTGCTGGTGATAAGAAGAACGGTCCTGGTTCTGTGCTCCTATGTCCTGGTTCTGTGCTTTTATATTTTAGTTAAAAGTGGCATATATTCAAGATCATTGATGCTGTACTGTTATTGACTTATTAGCTGTTGTCTGCTTTCTTGAAATTGACATTGTTGTGAATCTGTTTACTGTTATTATGAGAGAAAAAATACCTCTATTTTAAAAAAAAACTTTTAAACTAACTGTAATCTTATTTTTTGGCCTGTTAATGGAACCCTTCTTGCCTCCTTTTAAGATAAGAAAATATGTTTACGATTTTCGGGATTACGATCATTTTGCAAGATCACCAAAATACGTTGTAATTTATACAATACTTATATAAAGTAGATAATGTGGTATGTTTGTTGTCAATGGACAAATTTCCATAAGAAACCAAAGGAAGTATGTGTTAACAACCATACGTCATCGCAAGACCTTCAACAATAACCCATAAAATAAAAATGGACAGCAAAAATATAGAACAAAGGACTTTCTGAGCGTTTGAATCATGTCTTTAGCAGCTTAAAACACATTTGTTTGTGAACAATTGAGTGCTGACTATAAGAATGACAATAGTATTGCGGGTTTGTTTGTTTGGTGTTTTTTTTTTGGGGGGGGGGGGGGGGGGGAGAGGGGATAAGTTAGAGCGAGGTTACAGTGAAAGCTTGGAATAGTTTCCCGTAAGATTTAAAAGTTGTATTGTAAAAGAAAAATGTATCTTATAGCTATTAAGAATCACTTGCTGTAAGATTTTTTCAACACATTTTTTGTTGTTGTCTAAACGGTTATCAGGTATTTTTTTTTCGATAGTTCGATAGAGCACTAAAAAAAATCACTATTTCATGAAAGGGCAGGCTAGAAAATGTCAGAGAATGAAGACGAGATAACCTAGAGAACACTAATAAAATTTAGATTTATTAGCTTTTTTCATTTCAAAATAAATATTTTTGATAAAGAATTACGGGGGAGGAAGTGAACGATGTGTCCTTCTTTTCTATATATATGAATATTTTTCATGAATAAAAATAAAATGTGCTTTGATTATAATTGAAAATGAGTAAATGGAAAAAATACCCAACTAAAATACACTTTTATTTTAATATTGGTAATATCACTAAGTTCAAGTTTTGTGTGTCAAACACACCATCTTTCACGGTAGTAATGACTGCTTACTAAGATGTTTCACTTCATTCATTTTTTTTCTGCATTTTATTATATTGTGAATTCATAGAATTATTATATTAAAATTTAGCCTTAATTTATATTTAAAAAAAACTGAATCTAAAGCCAGATATATCAAACATTTTTGTTTCCATCTATCCGTTTTCAGGACTTTAACAATCAACAATAACACGCCTGGAAAGTAAAATGCGTACTCGGCTGTCTGTAATCGACCATTTTTAGACACCCCAGGCTCCAAAAAAACCAAGCCGGGGTGGGGGTTCAAAGATGCAAATTAAGTACTTATATCAATATTTTATCTTTTCGTGTACGGTTTATGACCCCTCATGTGGCCTGTCAATTCCGAAATGTGCAAACTGCAATAGTATCAAAACAGCACAGACAATGAATAATAGAGATATAATTTTGTACATATATCAAGGGGAAACTTCTTGCAAAGCATTAGTATTTATAGTTCATTATTGTATTTAGTAGAAAAAGAGAATTAAGTGAAAATAAAATCACTATAAAAGTATTTTTGTAGAAAATTCACAGACCTTTGTACAGAGATTTTTGTTATATTTAGCATGGGATCAACACAATGGTTCATTACAGACGGTAAAAAAAAATCAAAATGTTTATCTTCCTTGCACATTTCAGAAAAATTCAGATCAGATAACGGAACTGGTTCCAGCAACCTTTATAAGCAACTTAAGATTGTGACCTTCACAGTTTCCATTCACCACAAATATTCTCGTTACAACGAATCATTTTAAATACAAAAAAATACGTGTTGCATGCAGCCTTTTGTTTAAATTAATATATGTATACGGATAAAGTTATGAAAGGCAGCAGGGTCATCAGGGTGAGGAGTCCATGTCATCTGAAAATATCGCAGATCAAATTATACGTTCATTGTGTAATCATACGTTTTTTGATTGAGTTAAGTCTGCCAATTGATATATTATTGTATGTTTTTCTATGTTGTGATGTTATGCTATTATTTCAGAAAAAGGGAGAAGGTTTGGATCCATTAAAATGTTTAATCCCGCTGCAAATGTTTGCACCTATCCAAAGTCAGGAATCTGATGTACAGTAGTTGTCGTTTGTTTATGTAATATATACGTGTTTCTCGTTTCTCGTTTTGTTTATACAGATTAGACAGTTGGTTTTCCCGTTTGATTGGTTTTACACTAGTAATTTTGGGGCCCTTTATAGCTTTTTGTTCGGTGTGAGCCAAGGCTCCGTGTTGAAGGCCGTACTTTAACCTATAATGGTTTACTTTTTAAATTGTTATTTGGATGGAGAGTTGTCTCATTGGCACTCACACCACATCTTCCTATATCTAAGCATAGATTTAGAAAGCGACATATAATCATGACATCAAAAAAAGTCTCTTCTTTTCGACTTTTTTTCGAACAAATTGACACATAAAATGAATTAAATAGTATTGTGGAATTTTTAACTTATTTTAGATACTATATATTAATTGTTATTTGATATTTGACGAAAGATGTTGCCGTTTTATGTTATTATGTAATACAAGTTCAGATCATTTGAAAACACATATTAAACAGCCAAATGGATGCACAAGAGCTAAAATAGGAGTCATAGATCCTGTTGGGAACAATTATCTGGCTAATTTTATTGATTTTGTAACATTTGTTTCAAATATGACCAACTTCTTATCCAAAATCACCAGCACCGTATCAGGACCCACCAGCACAGTATCAGGACATGAATAAATTGAGAAAATGCTAAATTTTAATAAATTGCAATGTTTTTTCACAAAATTGTTTTATCGTGTGGATTGCGGTATAGAAAGCGGACTCTATGAGCATTTTTGTTTTATTTTTTCAGTTCTAGATTTTCTGAAAATGAGCATTTTTGTGTTACGCTTACTGAAACAGTTTAGAGGGTCATTCTTTTAATGGTTTTTATATGAACCCCTAAGAAACGAAATGGAAAAATCTCAACTGTTTTCTTCCATTTTTTATGAGTGAAAACGTCAAAAGTCATCATTTTCGTCTTTGTTTACATTTTTTCATTGATCACCAGCACCCGTCAGGACCAAATCACCAGCACCCGTCAGGACCAAATCACCAGCACAGTACGTTCTATCGCAGGACAACCATACCCAGCGTGTATTTGTTTATTTCAATGACAGATCCATGCGTATTGTGGTCTCCGGATTTTTACGAGGAGGGTTACGCTCGGGTCACTATGCATACGGAAAATATGTCGGCGAATTGATTGCTGGAAGCAAGCAATTAAAAATTAGTAAACTTCTTCTGAATGTTGACAAATTAAAGAATTTTCCTCATAAAAAAGTATATGTACATAAATTGTATAATGAAAACTATCCATTTAGTTATAAAAAAACATATGCATAATTTTTTTTAATTTGAGGTTTCTTATGACTTTAATATTTGTAACAGATCATTATCAATTGCAATTATATAATTTAGTCCATCCAAAGCGTTCTTTATTTACCTATTCAGGAATTAATGTTCTCATAAAAATATTTAAAATCTCCCAACGCACAAATACTTCTTCTTCTTCTTCTTCTTCTTCTTCTTCTTCTTCTTCTTCTTCTTCTTCTTCTTCTTCTTCTTCTTCTTCTTCTTCTTCTTCTTCTTCTTCTTCTTCTTCTTCTTCTTCTTCTTCTTCTTCTTCTTCTTCTTCTTCTTCTTCTTCTTCTTCTTCTTCTTCTTCTTCTTCTTCTTTATATTTCTGGTATGTCCCAATCTGTCCTGCACTATTGGCAACGAGTATATACTCACATCATAGTCATGCTGGTGATCAAACGAGTGAAGGTCCGAATCTATTTCTATTTGAATTACATAAAGGAATGTCATAATGAACAAATAAGATTTTTCGAAAACAATTCTCACGATACACTAATTTATGATGAACTTTGACTTTTTTTTTTTTATCTTATCCCAATTTAAACAGTTTACAAATGACAGACCATGGTTATTTAAAAAATATCATTTTCCGTATCAAGTTAGTTAGTCTGATAAAACAACCGTACGATTGACAAGATATTGACACGGAATTACGACTACATCAGGTTACTATAGTTTTGGTCCTTAGACATATCGTGGTCTTTAAACGGAGGAGATGACAAAATGGCGGCACGCAGGAAATTGACACTCTAAATTTAAAATCGATGGTGATCTCTTATCTAGCAGAATAAAACTTTAATATCTATGAATTTGAGCATTTTATACAGAATTGACATAATATCAATTTTTGATTTTTTTGCGAACTTTCCCTTCAAGGTCTAATATATTAACCATAGATTTTGTTAATGTCTTTTTTAGGCATAATTACTGATGAAGAACAGAAATGATAGACATGTTCATCCTACTGACTGTATTTCAGGTAAATATAATTTAAATCTGCCCCATTGTTTTCTTTTCTGTCTTTTTATGTTTCAAACATTTTCAGGACGAGAACAAATAATGAAATAATTAAATCAATAGGAATATTCTACACTTGGTGGTCTATGATAGGCGGTAATGTGGAATGCTACTGAAATGAGGACATTTTTGTAGGAACCAAGAAACAAATAATGATTTTCGGTGATCGCATCGAGTATTTAACCTGACACCATTGTCTTAATTTATTCAGAATCTGATTTTCTGGATTTTATGTTGGGTTTAATTTATTGCAAGGATTGTTCAAACTGTCGTTAATGAGCACTAGAAGTTCAACATAATGAAAGTCATAATAGATGACCATTGTTTCTTTGAAAAATTATGGGCTTCACCTGTAGGAAACACATACACATTAGTCTTGTTGACGTCAAGTTTGTACTTGTGACGACATGCCTAAATGATACCAGCAATTTCTACAACCCTTCGATTGTTTTGTATATACGAACAAGTTGACAGCAACCGAGTACAATATATTAAATCTAAACAAAGGCAATAGTAGTTGAGCATACGTAGATTAAAAAGACAAATATTTTTTTCGGTGATGATCATTGCCAAAATATTTGAACACCGCAATTTTGTTGGCTGGTATTTTTAAGAGGTTTTACATACTTACAAACCACAATCTTTGAGCATCTGTGTTGATAACATTTTGATGGAACACTTACGACGAATAAGCATTTATCTTTTTTGTAGCTGTTAACCTTAAATGAAGCCTACAACTTCACTTGTCCATCACAGTCACACTGGAATATTCGGGCACAGTCCATGTGTAAGCCCCCAAGAAACTATACTTGCTTATTTAACGTAACTTTTAGAGTAAATATATACAGAGATACATGTAGCAGACCAAGAATTTTAGGTGCAGGTATGTCTATTCTAAATATCTTAATCTTTGTAACGTAAATAATATCATTTACATTTATTTAGTTTGGAGCTTTATCAGAAGGTTTCTGGCGAGCAACACATGTAATTAATTAAATACATCATGAAAACTAAAATGTGTTTAAATTAATACAACTGTTTGATACCTGGTTGAAAAGAAATTTTGAAACATGATAGCCGATGATATTTAACAAATGTATTTCATTGAAAATAACATAACTTTGTAGTGAAAGTATGCCGATTACGTGTGCCTGAATTAAGTAAATTACAAATGCAGCGGAATATGATTTATAATATAAAACTTCAAATATATTAAATAACTTACATTACTTACATTATTAACAATTGCAGGTTATAAATACGTCTTTCAGCCGAATTTAAACAGAGCAACATGTAGTGTTCACCGATATCAGCCCTTTATTTTCGACACAATCGGGCACAGTGACTGCATCTTTCAGAAATCATTGTGCAACGGCTTAGGTCAAGAGACGTACGAAACCGGCAACACTACGATGGACAGAAAATGTATCTGTAATACCAAAAGAAGATACACTTTTGTCAGGAACTCGAAAAACGAATGCTACTGTAATCCTTTAATTGAAGATTGTTCCTGCTATCTTAGAATAAATTCATACAACAAAACAATTGAACTGAAAGGTAAAGATCATTCATTATTTACCAGATTTAAGCTGTCAATATTTACAAGTAGCTATCTCTCTTTTAATAATGACAAACCTATTTTTATGCCCCACCTACGATAGTAAAGGGGCATTATGTTTTCTGGTCTGTGCTTCCGTGCGTCCGTGCGTCCGTTCGTCCGTCTGTCCCGCCTCAGGTTAAAGTTTTTGGTCAAGGTAGTTTTTGATGAAGTTGAAGTCCAATCGACTTCAAACTTAGTACACATGTTGCCCATGATATGATCTTTCTAATTTTAAAGCCAAATTAGAGATTTTACCCCAATTTCACGGTCCACTGAACATTGAAAATGATTATGCGAGTGGGTCATTCGTGTACAGAGGACACATTCTTGTTTAATATATTTCTAGCGACAGGGTTTAGTCAAGCACCTTCTGACTCACATTCCATCCGTCCTTTTTCTTTCCAACACACACATATAATCTTTTATCTTTAAATTAATTCTTAAATTCATCAGTATTAATTATTTGATTTTGTAAAACATATGCCCATTGATTATTATTTACATAGATTAGATTTATTAAAAAAATTCCAGTAGGGTTCAATATAAGGTTATTTGTAAGAATAAGGCTTATCACAACCATGTTGTCGATTCCACTGATAAACATGCTAAATGACGTCTGCTTTCTAGGATACAATTACCCCAGGGTTTTTATCCAACGCAATCATAGGTTTAAACGTTGTTTTCAATTAAACTTACTTATATATTTATTTTCTGTGACTGTATCTTACATTAATTTTTAGGATCCTTTACTATAGATAATTTAGCTGATCTGTAACAATAACATCTTCATGCCTTATATATCATGTACTGTAGTACGCCGCTAGATTAAAACTAACGTGGAAAGGTAACACATGGCCAGCGAAAGCTCTTTTTTGAGAGCCCAGGTGGTCGTATGGTCTAGCGGGACGGCTGCAGTGATAGCGATTTGGTGTCACAATATCACAGTAGCATGGGTTCGAATCCCGGCGAGGGAAGAACCACAAATTTGGGAAAGCAAATTTACAGATCTAACATTGTTGGGTTGATGTTTAGACGAGTTATATATACATTATGTACACAGCCATGTACCACCATCATTGATGGCGATCCGATGGATACATCTGTTGTAGGGTTGTCACTGACTCAGACGTACTTATGTATATAAATATATATATATAAAGAAAAATTATAAATATCTCTAAATTAAAAACAACGTTCAAATAGTTCATCAAGGGTACCAGGATTATAATTAAGTACACCAGACGCGCTTTTCGTCTACAAAAGACTCATCAGTGACGCTCATATCAAACCTATGATATGATAGAAACCGTAATTGTTTTACGTGTGCATTTAAATCAAATTTTGTTGTAGAGGAATCTAATTACAGCACAAACAACATTTTCCAAAAGACCAAAAATGAGAAAAAAGTATATTTTAACAAAACGCATTTGACTAACAGGTAGAACAACTAATGTTCTTAAACCCTACCGACTGCAATTGGCGATTGTCGAATAAATTGATCACAAGATGTAACAAAATGGATTAATACAAAACAGAAAACAATACACCTGCGACAAAGATATTATACCACTGACATTAGGTGCAAAAATTAGTATAATTTTATACTAAATTAGTTTATATGTAGGAATCGGAACCGCGATGGTTACGCTGAGGTGTAATGGTCTAAGCTGAAGTGCGTTGTTTAACCCACTGGAGTGCGATGGTAACATTATGACGCTAACTTGTTGATAACTACACGGAGGAGCGATGATGGTTACGCTGAAGTGCGATGGTCTAGCTGTCTGTGATATAGTATAAAAAGCAAATTATACATGAGATGAATATCATTTTTCAGATTTGACCAAAGCAGTTGCTAGCCTCGCATTTGAAAGATTTTTTAATTTCTATTAATTCAAACCAAAGACTTCAAAACCTTCATTTTGTTTTAATGTATTTTTAAATCTTACAATTATTAAATACGCAGTAGTATGGTATCAGAAAAAATGACATGACAACGTGACGGTTTAGAGAATGTCACAACAATGAAATTAGCTGATTTGCCGCTGCGGAGCTACAAATATATCGAAAGTGCACGTATGGACCAGTCAGTTTAATGTCAGCCTAACATGTTGTAGAAGTTAAATTACACACTTTAATCAAAATACAATAAGGTTACACTGACGGTGTTGATACAAATCAACTTTATAAAGTAAAAACAATGTTAACGTAGTAAGCAATTTCATCTTTGAATTGTCCACACTAAATCGTGTAAAGTATTCTTGAAGAGAAGTCAAAATTAACATTTAGATAAATACATTTTGTTTGTCGTACAAAATTTTTGGCGCATTCTTTCGAATACTGGTTAGCTCATCTTCAAACCATGTTTATCTTTTTGTCGCTCTGACATAGCTTTAAATCTTTTTGTATTATCAGCATCGCTCAAACCTGTTCGTGACTATAATCCTTCGTTATTTTTTCTTTTGTTTGCATGAAATTTTATCTACAAAAACTTATAATCCTGCCTGCAAATTTATGTTGTATTTGATGTAACGTTATACTGCTGTCACACCAGGCCACGATTGCACTACGATCTGTGAAAAAATACTAATTTTGAAGATCGTAGTGTAGATCGCAGTAAGGTCGTAATACTGCCGTGATGAGGTCTTAAACATCGTAATTAGAATGGCCAACTTTAAAGCTGTTCAACACAATCGTGGTACGGTCGTGGTGAAATCAGATCGTATAGTAGAAGCGTAGTGATATTGCAGTAAGATCGTGGTAAGATCGCAAAGATCGCTGTACCATAGTCACGAGACGGTAGCGCAAACGCGATTCTAGTCAGACATTCTGCACTACAATCTCAAAGCGACGTTACTACGGCCTCACTACGACCATAGCGTTCTCATCGCGACCCAACAATGATTCCACTATGACTATACCATGTTTATACCACGCTGTTGAAGACCATAGTACGATTCTAGTACACCAATGCGGTCATCATCACCCTCGCCTTACCACCCGACTACATTTATACTACGACCATTTCGAGTTCTAGTCATGCTCATACATTGTCATAGTCATTGTCAAACAAAATATATAAAAGCCGTTCAGGTTAAGTTTGTATATAATTTGGAATTCATATCCCTGATTTCCAACAGCCCATTCATGATTAACAAATCTGTATCATTCCTACTATTGTTCAATAAAATATCGTCATTTAATCTTGATCGACCAGAAACACGTTGTGATTCAGGTTGCAAAGGTTGATGCGATATTTCTCCTAGACCAGGATTCGTGTAAGAGGCCCTTTTGACTTTACCTCTACCCCCTTCTACCACACCCACAAGTTCTGGTAGATGTTGGTGGCATTTCCGTGATGTTTTCGAGAATTCTATGTATTAAAGACAATTATGAATGGAACAGTATTCATAAGGAACATGTCAGACGTTATTACTGAGAGGCTAGTTAGATCGCGTTATGAACTTGGTGAGATCGAACAATGGTCGTTGTAAGAGCGTGCTATGATCGCAGAAGATGCGTGGTAAGATCGTGTTACAGTCGGATAAATCGTGGTATGGTGGAATGTAGAACATGATAAGCGTAGTATCGTGATAATCGTAGTTAGGTCGCAGAATAAGCGTGGTGAGAATGTAGTAAGGTCGCAGAATAAGCGTGGTGAGAATGTAGTATTATCGTAGCGAGATCGTTGTTTAAGCGTAATTAGGACGTAGTAGCATCGTGAAAACAACAAAAATTTACATTTTACTGCCGCGCATACTACGACCTCACCTTGATCGTAATCTACTTATAGATCGCGGCGAGCGTGGTGCGATCGTGGTCTAATGTGACCGGGTTTTTATACATGCTGTATTAGTATTTAAAAACCGTCACAATAATCAAACGTCATGCCAAACCATCGCACTTCAGCGAATGGACCATAGTACTTAGGCGTAGACCAACGCTCTTCAGCGTGACCATCGCACTTCAGTGTATATATATAACTCGTCTTAACATCAACCCAACAATGTTAGATCTGTAAATTTGCTTTCGCAAATATTTTGTACTTCCCTCGCCGGGATTCGAACTCATGCTTCTTAGATATCGTGACATCAAATTACCTGCACTGTATCTGACGCGTAAGACCACTCGACCACATTGGCTTCACAATATATATATACACGTATACACATTAAAACAACAATTCTACATTTGTTTTATTATAAATACATATAATTTTAAAAGTTAACTTACCTTCAAAGAATTATCATACTAGTATACCATATCCTTTGTTTTAATCCATTTATATTCTTGTTTGTTAACATGGACACTGAAATGCGATGGTTTGGCATGACGTTTGAATATTGTGACGTTTTATTTTATATTAGTTCAACATGTAAAATTAATAACACTTTAACTTAAAGAATACGAATACTTCGTGAATGCCAATACACAACACACTTTTATAGTGTTACGAATAAAATTGAGTGAATGTGCTACCGTTTATTACAACTTACGGAAAAAGTTGAACATTTTCATACCACTTACAGAAGGGGTATATTTTACAAGACAAGCGTCTCAATTATATTTTTCAGATGTCAAATGCTTTGATGACAGGGAAATTACAGGAAGTCCTAACTTAGGAGAAATGTAATTTTTTGTTTATTTATCAAATTATATCCCTTTTTTATGTCCAGTTTTTTCTATAAATTAGATTAAATTTACCTACATATATGCCTCTTTTTTATGTTAAAAATTCACCTATAAACATCGTTACATAAGGATTCACAACTGAATAATTAAAGATGTTTTATAACAGTACTAAATGGATGAAGGTGTATTAACTATGCTTACGACGGAAAAATCATAAAATAAAAAAAAAAAGAAATATTTTTGTGTTATTCATAAAAAAAACAAACGTCAATACAAATGAAGACAAATTCTGCTAGCGGTAGCTTTGCTTTAGAAAATGAAACACTTGGCTATTGTTGAAGTTTTAATTTGTTTTTATGTTTTCTTTTCTCATTTGATGTGTACAAATCTATATAATAAAAGGCACGTGCATATTTTTTTTAGGTCCAATATATCACGGACAATCACGATCATTGAACTTGACAACTTTAATTACAACCTTAACTTTCCAACAAGTAAGTCTTAATCTGATAAAGAAAGGATAAATACAAAACCTTAAAAGTGATTTGAAGACAACATATTTGTATCTGTTTTGTGATGTATTTTGTAAGAAAATAATTAAACAATTCAACAAAATATCTTAAGCAATGACCAGCAATGATAGATTTGTAATCCCCTTTTAATTATTGTCTGTGCAGAAAAAGATCAATGTGTTATTTCTAGATACCGTTTTGGTCATACTAGAATAACACACGTGTATCTAATAAGAAATGAAGTTGAACCACAATGCATAACTTGCAACTGCAAGTATACTTTTGATAAACATGTTTTAATTACTTGTATTGACTTTAATTATATTCGACAGGTTGAGAACACTACCTTATATGGAAATGCATGAATTAGCATACTTATGTCCTCGCACATGTAATTGTTTATTTACGTGTGACGCAATTTATTTTTACCTAGATATTTGACCAATCCACTTAATGAGTAACAATGCATGATAGACTAATACGTGTTTACAATCAACAAAACAAGCGTGTTATTTACTGAAATACAACACATTTTTTCATGCAATTCGGGTTAACAATATCGCTTATTTTTTCTTTTTTTTGTATCCACATTTATAGTTCGTGATATAAAGTATTCGTCCCATGCTCAGATTAACGAAAAGGTGTTTCTATGCGAAGAAACAAGTGTTTGAATTACCCCATGTAAAGTCATTAATATGTTTGATGATGAAACGGAGATTTCAGGTATTCGTCCACCAGACAGTATCGAAACAACAGTGAAAAATACAATTACCCATCAGACAAACTTACTAGTGTAAAGTTGGCCGTCGATAATATCCGGTGCTTATATTCATGGGGTTCAGCAACGTTTGTACAAATGTTGTATAGCTATAGATAGTTAAAGAAAATTATGATCATATGAATTTTGTGTTCGTAAAAAGGCGAAGGGTTAGAGTTTGTTAAAGATCTGATGAGATTACTAAATTTTCTAAGATTTTACAAAATTCATTTAATGATATTGTACCTTCTTTTATTTTAAAAAGTAATTTAAATCGATGAACAGAAAGTGTTTATTGCTTTGTCTTAAACAACAATGAATATTTATCAATCGGGGACAATTATAGCAGATTAAACGGTATGGGTATTTCTCATTGTTGAAGCATTATAGATGCCTATCACTACTTACACCCACTTCATTTTAGCTTAAATGAACAATCAAACCACATCTCCTTGTATACAAACATCTTTCAGAAAGTTTGATTTTCAATTTTGAATTTTAAACCTGATGCCTTTTGTTATCTATTAATCATGTTTTTCTTTGTCTAATATGTTCTCCTATTTATTTGTATTGTAGTTCTGTAATATTATGTTTTCATTTCAATGTTAAATTTAACTTTGCCATTAACGTGCGAGGTTTGGCATGCCATAAAACCAGGTTCAACCAACCACTTTTATTCCCCTTTGAAAGTGTCATGTACCAAGTCAGGAAGATGGCCATTGTTATAATAATGTTCGTTTCTGTGTGTGTTGCATTTTAACGTTGAGTCGTTTGTGTTTTCTCTTATTTTTGGGATATTGAGAAAAGACGTGGCACGGTACTTGTCTTTCCCAAATTCATGTATTTGGTTTTGATGTTATATTTGTTATTCTCGTGGTGTTTTGTCTTCATATGCAACTATTCCAGTCATAATTAGGTTCGATAACTGTGTATGTGACTGGTTTAATTAGGATTATGTAAAATGTACTGGTTACCAGTGTAATGATTTCAATATATATATATATATATATAGATATTTCATCTTTGTTACCATCCATCCGTGGTTCCCATTTGTTAATATAAAATATTATAATTAAATGATTTCATAAACAATCGTTTAATACTAATATATATATATATTAGGTGTTGTCAAAACTTACATCGTGATGAGGCCACGTTGCCATGTTTGTTTTCCTTGATCACGTTGATGACTTAATTAATATCTCCACAATCTAGCTTTATCCTTAATTATCATACGAGTTACAATAATGTGTCATATTTAATTGCAATACAAACAGTTAAATCTAATTGAATTACTTGCATGTGCAAAATAAGTGTCGAACATCGTCTACGTTTGAAAATTATTTGGTCGCCATTTTGTTATATGTAACTTCGAAATTTTATCAAAAAAATAGCATGTATCCACTTTAATAGAGGGAAATAATGTTTAATTCTATGCTGCATTAAGGTAAGACAATTATTGAAAAGACATGCATCTAACAATTTTTTGATTTTCATCGTACAAATCTTCAAAAATATATATTCCCATGTCGCTCCAAGCTATCAATGTACATGTAAACTGCATGGTCGGTGCATGTAAATCTTTATTTTTAGTGTGAGAGTCTGTTTCTAATAGATAACTTGAAGAATATGTGAAAAAAGAAATTTCTTAAGTACAAAAAGACACACTTTGATAAATATTCGAAATATTACTTTTTGATTTATAACTAAATGAATACCGGCATGTCGTGTCGTTGTGAACCTTCAACAGTGGCCGCCATTTTGAAAATATTGCTGAAGACTGCCAAAATATGAACTTTTCAACCAAATTTCGAAGCAAAAAGTTTAATACCTGAACTGATATGGTTTGCGATTTCATTTAAATGAATATGTTTTCGATCTTTTTAGGGTTTGGAAGGATATAAGTGACAATAAATTAGTTGAGAAAATGGATTTAACAAAAAGGTCCCATTGCAATTTTATCGAGTTTTAACGAAGATGTCAACGGAGGCTGTGTGGCTATGTCACCTTAATTTTCAAACTTATTTCGAAGCACGAAATCATATTTCTGAACTGAAACTTAAAACATATTTAGTTGTAAAAATGTATTAACTGTAAAACGTGGGGTTGGGAGGGAAAATATACATTATAACAAAAAAGTTATGACCGTTTTATCTATGTTCCCCGTTCACTTTAATTGATAATCAATCGGCCATTAATGATATACAACTTAAGTGGAAAAGTCACGTGATGACGGAGATAGTTGGATATGGTTGCTTGGTCCGTTTCTGTGTGTGTTGCGTTTCGGTGTTGTGTCGTTGTTCTCCTCTTATATTAAATGCGTTTCCCTCGGTTTTAGTTTGTTACCCCGATTTTGTTTTTTGTCCATAGATTTATGAGTTTTGAACAGCGGTATACTACTGTTGCCTTTATTTTAAAATATATTTACTAACGTCTGTAGAACACTATAAAAATACATGTATTTTCATTTTGAGAATTAAATAGGTATAGAACATGCACAATCCCTTTATCATCCATCATAATTCATCGAAACTACACACGACCTTTTTTAAATTCTTGTTTGACAGTGTTAACAAAATCTATAAGTTTAATTGATTTTTGACATGACTCCGTATTTGTGACTTTCATACTGGTCATTTTGTTCTGAAGGTAGTGAAACAGCAACTGTAGTTTCATTTTGTTTTTCGTCCTTGCTCAGTTAGATTTTATCTAATGGAGACATTGGATTTTTTTAACGGACTCGTACATTTACCAAACATATTAAAACTATTCATGATGTTATCCATTTTATGAGCGACAAGGTGGTAGCATTGGTATATTGTGTGAAAACTGCAGCGTTGGAAATAAAGCTATTATGTTTCTTTTATTTATTGTATACATTTCTTCTTCTTTTCTTTATTGAATACATCCGTTAGTTTTTTTGATGTTTTTTTTTTGTTTGGATTGTTTTACACATGTTATTTTTGGTCCTTTTATAGCTTACTTTCAGCATTGAACCTAACTTTGCTTACTTTAAAAGAGTGTGCATAGGAGAAAAAAAATGTCCAATTTGGCACTCATACCTCCTCGTCTTATTTCTATATACAAAGCACGTTTTAGAAAAAAAAACCTAATAGGTAATATGAAACCCACTATGATCCAGAAGATTTAAATAATTGGAAAAATTGCGCATACGTCAATTTACAGCAGCCAAACGATAAGAATACCTCTTGGGTATTTTTTGGGATACAATTAGCAACAGACGACTTTATCGATGGTTAGGACTAAGTATGTTTAGCTATTTACGTTCTGCTTTAATAACGCTTATGTTTAGCATACTGAATATTGTGGTACTCTTATTTTTAGTTCAGGTCCTGTTGAAAAGGTTTACACATCATAAACATTATAAACACAATAGAAATGTTTCATTGCCAGTTTTCATGTTTTTCGAGGCAGAAATGATTTTGAAATGACATTATACAGGATTAAAAGAGCTAAAAAATTGTTCATACTAGACAGTGGTCAATATATCTAAAATTTCACTGTTTCACGCACTGAAATAATTGCACAAGGAAAATGAATAACAATGGAAAAAACCTGTTCAACTATTTTTACATGGCGAAAAGGGAAGTCGAATCGTGAAGCCCGTAAACATTTTTTTTAATCTGAGCATGCAAATTGGAGATTTTGTTATATATTTGACAATACACATATTTGCAGAACAAAAACATTTATTTCTCACTATTTCCGCGTGTTTTCAAGTAGTAGAAAACTTGTAGTAGCCAACAAAACATTGTAGATCATTGAGTCTATTGGTCAGTTTTTCGAGGCCGTATTGGCCTTGTGTTTGGGAAATTTCTATGAAAATATATTCTGACGTCAGGAAATTTAGAGTTTTCAACCTGTTCGAAGGAATCATTTCAATGTCTCTATAAAATGTATGATTATTTTGATTGTGTTCCAATTACAAATATTGTTTTAATTCTTAAAAGAAATAGAAATATATTATTAAATACAAAAATATAAAGTTTCAATGATTATAATTTTAATCACGTTATCTACGTGTTGAATTTTATTTATAAATAAGCAAAATTGATTTAGACTTAGTTTTACTATATTGATGTATTTTTTGTCTGATTTAAGATAGAAATACTTAAGATTGTAAAAATATCCCAATTTGCTCTCACAATGATATAGACTTTTTGCGCTAAGGCGGCTTTAATCAAACACCAATCAATCAATCAGAATTATAAATGATATATAAGAAAGGTCACACCACATACGGATAATCGTTCACAAGTTTCAATATTGCCTAAACGCTTAGTACGAGTTTTTTTTAAAATTATTTCTTTCTAGTGAACTTTATAAAAATACTTGTGATACAAACGACCGTCAATAACGGCTGCTATTCCCAACTTCTAACAATTTGACATAAAAATGAAAAGAGGAATAATTGCCTTCTTATTCTGTCTAATCATTTAAACAATATTGCTGATACCCACTGGACAAAGATCCTTTTTCAAAACTTGTCAATCGTTTCAAAAGTATGGATGTCTACACCTTATAATCCCAAACACCATCATTTATGACTGCAACAGCCACTTAAATAAAGTATTATCACATATTTTTATTACAAAAATAATAATTAGAAAATGATACATTTAAAATGCTCTTCCAGAGTAAGAGTTGGTGATCTTGACAACTATAAAAGATATAAAGATTTTGAATCTTCACAATGAACATGAAAAAAAAAATAAGTTCGTGTTGCTCAGTCTTATTTGTCTGTTGTTTTTTTTATGTTTTAGCCATGGCGGTCTCAGTTTATTTTCGATTTATGAGTTTGACTGTTCCCCTGGTAAATTTCGCCCTGTTTTAAGGACAACTTGCTTTTCATGTGTTTGTTTTGTACAAAAGTATGGAATACCCTGTCCACCAATGAAACATTCAATTACTGATAACACAATATTTAGAAGTCCGATTTCTATTGAACATTGTATTTTTATTCATTTATTATATCATGTAATAAAACTGCCTTCTGTGTTATCAATATTGGACACAACTTCCCATCACTCATATTTTCATTAATTGACAATAATAAAAATAAGTACAAAGTTAAGTTTAAGTTTGTTTTTCGTATCGAGAAACATGTCAGAATAAAAAAAAAATAACACTTCTTATTTTCATTCCTCAGCATTAAAACATGTTTTGCTTGATTTAACAAGGAGACAGGATCAACAATTTTACCCCTAGTCAGATTTGCTCTAAATGTTGTGGTTTCAAAGATATAAGCCAAAATATACATTTTACCCCTGTGTTATATTTTTAGCCACGGCGGCTATCTTGGTTGGATGGCCAGGTCACCGGACACATTTTTAAAACTAGATACCCCAAGGATGATTGTGGCCAAGTTTGGTTAAATTTGGCCAAGTATTTTCAGAGAAGAAGAATTTTGTAAAAGTATACGGACGACGGACGACGGACGACGGACGACGGACGCCAAGTGATGAAAAAAACTCACTTGAACTTTCAGGTCAGGTGAGCTAAAAATGACAGATTTGTGCTGTCTTTACCTGTACAAAAGTTAACTTTTACCAGACTTGTTGACTGATCGATTGATGATTGGTTGCTTGTCAGGTTAACTTAACACATTTTGAGCAGACAAGCAAGTTAACTTTATGTCTTTCTGCCATTTTGGACAGCCTCACACTTATTCCCATGTCTGTTGTTTATCAGATCTGTGGGCGAAACTGCTTCAGAACTCATTGTCGTTTCATGCTTTTTTCATGCCATAGCTGACCTTTGGTTATCAAACTTGACTTGAGTGCCTCCTAAATTCAACAAAACTTTTTTTTTTTATTATTTTAGATGAATATCGCATCAACGCAGCCAATTTTGTATTGACACTGTTGTTAGCAAACTGTAAGTATTTCAATATATATCAAAAGATTTAAAGAATTTCGACAAACATTTTTGTATTTCTACGTTCAATTTATTGAACGGTTTAAGAATAAATAGATAAATCTATAGTTCCCCTTCTTTTTTATATCGAACAAACATTTTTTAAAGTTTGTTAGAAGAAAGAAAAGCCGCGTGCCCTTTACTTTTTGAAAGTTGAAATAAACTCCGTTTGGCAAACCCTGCACAATTATATCGATTTTGATTAAGACCCACCATCTAATGTGATATACAATTTAGTTTCATGTTGCTTTCCGATAAAAAAAAATATGATTGGATTCCCCTCGGCGGTCGGTTATTTTATGATTTTACTTTTAACATATTCATTTAATGTTTCAACGACTTAACTCCCTCTACTACTACTCTTTTGCAGATCCAATTTGTTTAAATATAAACAATTTTTCTCGACAATTACACATCTTTGTACTGTAAAATATCAAACTCCGGTTTCAAATCTAATCCGGTATATGAGTAATTTCCGATGTTGAGTTAAAGCTTTTATTTCACTTTTACTGGCAATTAAAGGAAACCAGTTGATATTTCCGATAAATAAATGTTATATCCGGTTTCGAATCATACGTTACTCTCAATTATTTCAGATATATAAAGTTTTAAGTACTTTAACACAAAATTTGTTACAAAAAGCTATTTCTTGTTCACAAAAGTCACTTTCGTTTGACATATTTTGAGTTCAAATATCTCCCGGCACAATGCAGAAGATGGTATGGCTATATGATATCCAAGTTCGAAGTTATTTCAAGATCAAAATCAAAGTCAAATTTACATTTGGTCTTAACCCTTTATTAAAGTTAATAATACAAAGTTCTCAATATTAATGTACCTTTGGTCTAAAAAATGCATTAGATATCAACATGCAACGTGTTTCAAACATCACATCCTTTCGACAGACACTCAAATCAATCAATGTGTTCGTATGCAGTAGATGTTTTTGTGTTCTGTTAAATTGTTCCTTTTAAAATTGTTACACGATGATGACTGGTGTACCAATATTTTGACTAATTTATTAATTGTGACTGTTTATTCAACGCATCATGTAAATATAACGGAATTTGATGAGACAGTTATTAAAGTGAAGAGGGTTTATCCTTATTGTTATATCTTGTATTTATTATTAAAATGACATGACTAAATTATGTTTTTGGGCTTATTACAAAATAACGTCAGCCAATCAGAAGACGTGTTACATCCAAAATTAAATTATTCATATATATGTTTATGTTAACATCGCTTATATGGTCATAGAAGTTCAACTCGATAGGTAATTGAATGGCGTCTTGGCTAAAATTCAAACGAGACGAAGCTTCATCTTATTTAGATCAGGTCCTGTAAATTAGTTATTATATGTTTTACATTGCTATCAATAAAATATGAAAATTTGAGAACATGAATTAAGAAGCTAGTGCTCCTTTAAGCATTTCTAAATTTATCATCACTGATAAAGCTGAATACCGAAAATATGTACGACTTCTTGAATACGTAAGGAACTTTAGAAAGAATAATTAAAATCCAACAAAATGTTTTATTAAAGGTTCAATATCAGCCCAAGAAGGCCTTTAAAGTGTTTTTTCTTGATATTTCCCAGTAACCCCGAAATGTGATGTGATACTTTACGGAAAAACATAATTTTTCCATATCAAACTGCTCAATACTAAATTTTATGCTATTAACATACAGTAAACAGTATAAGTTATTTACTCAAATTAAAGGATAACATCAGATTATTACATGGCAATTTTCATATATATTTTCTTAAAAAAATAGATTAAATTAAAACAGCTTTGCGTACGCACATTCCTCCAAGTTTGCCTACCAACACCATGTGTATGTAAAATATGTTTTGATATATTTATTCGTAAGATACTTTATAAAATACAATCAAATTGACGGAAATCTATTATAAACATTGAATTTTATAATTTTTCAGTCGCTGTTTGCATTATTGTTCATAGAATTTTGCCACGATGGATCCAATTTCATAATAGTAAGTTAATTAAGATATCTATATATATATAGAGAGAGAAAACAAAACCGTGTCAAAGGAAAGTGGTAGTTCTGTGTATTAGGCGAGTGACATTCAGACCTAAAAATATTTTTAATGCAACTATCTAACACACGGTTATATTATATATCATTCGAAAGGAAAAAATGTGTAGATTCCATTTTTCCCGGTCGTAAAAATGAAATATGATGCATTTTTTTTCAAATTGGGATCAAAGGTCATTCATAAAAAATTGAAAGTAAAACACTTTTGCAGTATTGTTGTTTTATTTGAAGCAGCTGGTGATATAACTAATTCAATTTTTACTTTTCACGATACTATGATAACGTCTCTCTGATTCTTAGTTGCATATCGTTCATGGTTTGGCGATAATTGACGTCATTTTGACGTTTTCACTCTGCTATAGGTCAAACGGTACATTCTACAAAAACGTCGTATTATAACAAATATTTTATTTTATTCATTGACATGTTAAACGTACATAATTTTTGCATTGTGACAACAGAAAATAAAACTATATTTTATTTTTTTCACGCTTCAACACTGTTGGTCATTTTTCAATTTGGAATTATTTCTCGATTTTAATTCAATTTTTACAAAAATTGCACCGTACGATTTTTTTACGACCGACCAAAAAAGGAAGTTCAGATATTATACTATAACATATAAAAAATTCAGCTGTGTGTTAGGTGGGTGCATTAAAGTCACTAACTAAGCGTCTTTTCTGGAAATGTCACTCGCCTATATATATATATATTTATCTCTTAAGTTCTTTCAATTTAGACATGCCCATTATTGTATATACAAAATTTAGTCCTGGTATCTATGATGAGTTTATTTCATATATTACTTATTTCTGATATATATAAGAAATTTAAATGGTTGGTAACAATATTATAGGTTTTTGAAATTCTTACCAGTTAATTAAATGTCCTTCATTCTAGTTTATTTATTAAATCATTAATCAACCAGGTTCATTTTCGGTCCCTTTATTGTATGGACAGGTCTGATTAAAAAGATAATTTTATGTTTATTTTTCTAAATAATAGATGTGATAAAGTCATAATCATTCTTAATAGCTAATTTTGGTTGGAGTTGAAAAAAACACAACCACTTGCCAAAAGGGATTGTTAACATGTGATCTTGGACCTACATACACGATACATCAGATCATTTAATTAATATAGTTTTCGAATAAGTCAGTAACTTGCAATCATCAATAGTTGACCTATACTTTATTTGAAAAATTGTTTCTTTTAAGCTCACCTAGCCCGAAGGGCCATGTGAGCTTTTCTCATCACTTGGCGTCCATCGTCCGTCGACGTCGTCGTTAACATGTTACATTTTGAACTTCTTCTAGAGAACCACTGAATTGGAAGAAACCAAACATGGCATGCATGTTCCTTTTGAGATGCTGACCAAGTGTTTTTACTTTGTAGCCGATCCATCATCCAAGATGGCCACCAGCGGGGGTCTTAGTTTAACATAGGACCCTACGAGAAATGTATACAAATGACTGCTTTTAGAGAATCACAGAATGATATGAAACCAAACATAGCATGAATGTTACTTATAATGTCCTGACCAAGTGTAGTTACTTTATAGCCGATATATCATTCAAGATGGCCGCCAGCGCGTGACTTAGTTTAACATAGGACCTTTTGGGAAATGCATACAAATGACTTATTTTAGAGAACCAATGAATGGAATGAAACCAAACATAGCATGACGGTTCCTTATGATGTGTTGACCAAATGTTGGTACTTTATTGCCGATCCATCATCCAAGATGGCCGCCAGCGGGTACTTAGTTTAACATAGGACCCTTTGGAAAATGCTTACAAATGACTTCTTTTAGAGAACCAATGAATGGAATGAAACCAAACATTGCATGAATGTTCCTAATGAGGTGTTGACCAAGTGATGTTACTTTGTAGCCGATCCATCATCCAAGATGGCCGCCAGCGGGCTACTTAGTTTAACATAAGACTCTTTTGGAAATGCATACAAATGACTTCTTTAAGAGAACAACCGAATCGAATGCAACGAAACATGGCATGAATATTCCTTATGAGGTGCTGACCAAGTGTTTTTACTTTGTAGCCGATCCATCATTCAAGATGGCTGCAGGGGACTTAATTTAATATAGGACCCTTTGGGAAATTCATACAAATGTCTTCTTTTAGAGAACCACTGAATGGAATGAAACCAAACATATCATTGAAATTTCTTATCTGGTGCTGACCAAGTGTTGTAGCTTTGAACCCAATTTCTTTTTATGTGAATTCAAAATCCAAAGTAGGGTCAAATGAGCGATACGGGCTCTTGAAAGCCTCTAGTTTAATTTTGTCAGGTTTACCATCCGGGCCTTTTTTTTTTTTACTGCGACAGAAAAATATGTAGAGATGATTTCAAGCAGTCATTTTGCCTTGAAAATAACGGATCACTTCAAATTTGTTGAAAAGGGTCAAAAGAGTGTAACGAGTGTTGTGCTCTTTGATACCAACATAGCAACGCTACGGAAAAATAGCCGACTAAATATATTTGTTTTGTGTTCATTTAGAATGGAAGAAAATGGTTTAAAATCATCAGCTTTTAAGATTATTTTTTGTCTAACGGTATACAACACTAAATTAATGTTTACAACAACAACAAAAAAAACCAAAAAAACCCGTAGAACATTTTTTTTTCTGTCTGTATAATTCAATGACATTTTGTTAGAACACTTGTCACTTAAATCTAATGTCTCAACTCCCAATTATTTTCCAGGAATGGAGAGTTATTTTCTATTGTCGTATGCTATACCCTGAGGGGAAAATCTTTGTGACTAATAATTAGACTATGTTATCGATGACAACAATTAACCTAGAAGACTTGACACTAGTACATCTAATATTTATATTAGTCCCTTTGACATTGTTTCCTATCAAAATGCAGTAGTTTTAATGAAAACCGCATTTTGAATTAATGTTACATAAAACTGATTATTTTTTTATAAGAAAAGTGAAAAAGAAGAAAATGTATTAGAAATTTCCAACATTAAAACACAACACTGACTGAAATAATTCACTTCACGTCATAAAAATATTCAATGTAATTGACAAATTGCCATCATATTTGGAAATTTTTAAAATCTCTGTGTTTGTGGGCACATAAACGCAAAGTTTAAACCTATATCTTTAATTAGTGATAGGCGTTATCAGATCGAAATGAACCGCTTGTTCATAACTTTTCTTCTTTCTCGAAAGTAATTTCTTCGGCCTGTTGTTTTTTTACGAATGTCTGCCCGTTATTTCATTTTAATCTGAATAAAGCTAGAATCAGATAGAAACTAAGGACTATACCCAAGTGTATCCACGTATAAGGCCGTGTTCACACCAAACGTACAATAAACACGTTTGCAATAAGTTTAATGTAATGTAGACTGATTTCACATTAAATTTTGTCACATCGATACACCTTGTTTAATTACCTGTACATACAATTTATTTACACTTGTAAACTATATGTCATTTAAATGTTCATTAGGTAGAACCGAATGCAAAATGTTCGGAAAACTTTTCTAGGGGACGACCAAAAAGTGAGGGGTGAGGGAATGTATTTTTCTTGAAAAATATTGATTCCCATCTGATAAATTTTTTTAAATATTCTGAAACCAGAGTTTCCCCATACATTATAGAGTTGAATATTGAATAAAAATTATTTGATTGCTAACATCGAAAAAGAACCTGAATAACAACGTTCGCGCAAAAAAAGTTTCGGACTCAGAAAGAAATATACACCCCCCCTTTTTTCACTTTGAAGTGCAATGATTGCTCCTATATGAACTGAATTATGATTTGCAGTAGTTTAAAGAAACTAAAGATGTTTACGCAGTAGAAAACGTAGGCTGCAGTAGCTTGCTTAAAGACGAAGAAAAAAGATTGTGATGTAAAGGATCAATACATTTCTATCTTGTCTGTTTATTTCAAATGGTTTTTATTCTCCAAGGAGTATTTGGCAAAGAGAGGGGGTACATCCAGTCGATTCAAGAAGACCTTTTCAAATGAACTATATGTTCGGTAATGATGATGCTTTGAGTCTTGATTAAGGGTTGAATAAAGCTACGTAAAGTTGTTCTTATAACAAATAAGTGAATCAAGTTTAGACAAATATTTCTGTAAAGAACTTTATTAATACTTGTTATAAATGTCAGTTTTATTCGAAAATCATTTCTTCTTATATGATAAAATAAATGTTGTTATGCCCAGTTTTGGGTACACTTAACCTACACAAGGCCAACGTCGACTATCGACTGCATTTAGACAAAACATGATTCAAACTACATTTTAACATTGAGTTTCATCAATGGAAACATAATTGTGTTTAGTTTACGTGTGAGGTATACTAACACAACACCGAGTTTAGGTTAATGAGAATACGGCCTTACTTAAATGCAGTCTATCTGTTGGATATTCAGTCCATCTGTTTAAAGAACTTAAAAAATAAAACGGTAAATAAAATAATTCAATTCATCAACCAACATTTCAGCCAGATCTACGCGAATTGGACTAATCCCACATTTATGTCTATTACATAAATATTTTCTAATAATATATGAATAAAGGGAGACATTTATAAATAAGAGACACCGTATAAAGTTTTCAACAATAAACAGCTTCATATCGTCCCGAGTTTAAAAACGTAAATAAGTTAACACATACTGTTAAACATCTGTCAATACGGAATTTTTCAAGAAAACCAAATGCCCCCCCCCCCTTCCCCCGAAAAGTAAGGACATGCATATATTTTATTGTTTTATGTCACTGTTTATATCCAACTAGAGAATTATACATTGCTCCAAAATAGCACCTGATATGAAAAAATGTAATATTTAACCATATTTTGTATGTACGGCTGTAATTAAGTATCAAATGGAAATTAAATTCTTTTTATTTACAGATGAACAAGTGGACAATATTTGACTGGTAGTTGATTACTTAACGTCCAGAGTCAAATATTTCATAACCTTAATATTAAAAAAACACGCAAAAAGCTCATGGTTTAATAATACTAGATATAGGAAGATGTGGTATGACTGCCAATAAGACAACTCTCCATCTAAAAAACAATTTGTAAAAATAAACCATAATAGGTCAATGTACGGCCTTCAAAATATAAATGGCCCCAAAATTACAAGTGTAAAACCATTCAAACGGGAAAAACAACGGTCTTCTGTTTATTTTGTGTCTTTAAGAATACGTCTGTTTATATATGAATATCAAACACAAATTACTTAGTTTTTTTTATTGTATATCTTCGATTTTGTTATCCGTCTGTGGTTCATCGCCAGACTGTGGGAAATTCGGATTGGAAAAACATTCGTCTTCAGAAATACCAGAATATGCAACTGAATATGTTCCACGAAAAACATACATAAATCCAAGTTATCATCCTTGGTGTCTTGTGAAAATGTAAAAAAACGAACTCACTTGTGAGTTTATAACTACTCACTTAGTTAAGTAAATTCTTTTAAATTTAATACGGCCAAGTGAAGAGAATGGTCAAGTAATTAATAATTTATATATTTTATTGCAGTTTTAACGTTTTTAGTGACAGAATGTCCAAATAACTGCCAAAATGGATGTCGGCTCTTCGGGCCTCTGCTCCATTATTTCGCCAGGATGGTCAGTTATTTGGACTTTCTCTGTAACTTGTACCTGCTATATTATGTCAATTGTACTGTAATTTTAATATTGTCTAGTCTTTCATTTTAAGTAACGTGTTTCTTATGTGATAAGAAAACTTGTACGTCTAGCAATGTTATTTACCCAACATATAACTGCTATAATTTATGCAACACAGATAACCGTGCATATGTTGCAATTGACGATGCCAAAAGTTAGCCCTCTATTCACCGATATTGACATCACTTTATACAACTTTCAGTAAAATTTTAAAGTAAGGCTATCTGGTTTGTCATATCTCCTTTTATACGGCTGAACGCCTGCGTCAAACTAATAATCGATAAAGTAGAATGTTTGCCTGGTTTGTCATTTTTTTCTTTGACCATGAAGATTTCTGTATATTTCAGCTAATTGTATTTCATTAACCCTTTGGATCTTTCTCTGAGTAACTACAATATTTCAAGGTACTTCAATAACATTTATGTATCTTTTTCCAGCTCCTAAAATATTTGGCATAGTCGAATGTACGGATCGTTCAATAACCATTGAATGGTGTATGGATGATAAAAACGACTTTCTCATGTATGAACTTGGATATCGAGTTGAAGGCACAGACAAATGGACTGTTAGGACACTTTCTAATAAAGATGTAAAGGCAGTGGAAAATGGACGACGCATTTATCAACTTCTTGATATCTTACCAGAAACAAGTTATGAATTAAAAATGTGTTCTGTTGATGACCATGCCAAAAGCAAATATACGGAGTCGAGGACCAAGCAGACGCGTAACCAGGGTAATAAAACACAACTGAAACATTAATGCAATTTTTTCTACCTAATGGTTTTTAGCCTGTTATAAATGACGATGTTTTACAATTACATAATCGATGCTACAGCTCTTTGATGTTTTGGGTACAAGATAATCACTTCCACAGTATAATTTTTAGTCAATATTTTTAAAAAGATTTCGGTTCATCATAACAAATGAGCAAATGTGGCTGTGTTTCGCCTAAAAACAGCTCTGTGTACAGACTTACCTGTGCAGTTTGGAAAGTTGTAAGGCCTGGCATTCAATTGATATATTAAAGTTAAGTGCATTTTGTGATTACGAAAGATAAAATCGTTTTTGGAATTTTTTAAGATATTCCTTTCATTGGTGGCTCATATAGAGAACATATCCATCGGTCATCAGTATTAAATTTCCTATTGTCATTATGTTTATGAAACGGTTGGCGGATTTCAACAAAATTTTTCAGGAATTTATAAAATATAAAAATATCTGCATAAGGTGTGTTAAGGTAAAAATGCAAAGTCACTATGCAATGTTTTTGAAACTGTACAGGGATAATTAATACGTATATCAAAATTACCATTACATACATATTCCTGAGAAAGTATAAAACAGAGTACATTACTTAAGATTATTTCCAAGTTCCATAAAGGGCTCGCATGCCCCTATAAGTGTCAGATTTATTAATATACAGTTTTTTTCCGAAAAGTTATTGAATATTCGTTCCATACGGAATATTTATAATTCAGTTTTCTTCAAGGGACAAAGCAGTTTTAAAATTATATTCAATGAATACTCAGATATTTTCTTTTGTGTTTTGACACAGTCCCCACATATAAAGCCTAATTTGTTAACCTCGGCGCGTCGTGAATATACCTTTTCGTAACATGTCTTAAATCATTCCTTTGTGTGTTATTTTTAACTGTCATTCCCTATTGAACTATTTTTCTATTATTTTTTAGCTGTCGATAGTAAAATGTCATGCAAAATGTTTGCTGCCTGTTTAACATTCATCTAATTAAAGATTTAAAATACCCTCAATTTCTCATTGAATTTATTCAGTTTCAAGAGAGCTAAATAATGAATTTGTCGAAAAAGTATTCCATTGATAATTTGATAGGAAATTTTGAAACAAATATTAGAATTAACAACACGATCTGACGAAATTTTTAAGTAACCCACTAATTCTTTGTATAGGATCATGTACTGAGAAATAAAATACGTTTTGAAGGGAATTCTTCAAAATAAAACAAAGCAATTTTTATGTTTCAATTTATTTTATTGGCTAAAAGTTACCGCCAGATCCACAGTTGACCAGGCGTTACTTAGAATGGACCCACCATTTTGAATTGATTGGATCAACAAATGTTCGATGACTACAATATCATCGAAAATAAAGCAGCACCTTCCTTGAATTCTCCGTTTAAATGTGGTTTTATCCGAATTTGAAATGTAGAGGTAACGTTATAACCTCCAGTTTGTAAGTTTTTACGACGTCACGTTTAGCCGCAACGTCTTTGCGCTAAAATCATTCATGAAAATTCGCGGATTGTTTTTTGTATGTTCTAACGTACTATTTCTTTTCGTAATGCATTTAAAAAATCGGAGTAAAACTGCATTTGTGACCTTCAAATCGACAATTGACGGTGGCAACTCTTCAACTACAGTACTAATATTCCTTAAATCAATGGCACAAAATCAGCACATGCACAGGAAAAAAACACACAGCAAATATCAATGACACAAAATCAGGACACCAACTGCAATAAACCAACACAAAAAGTATTGATTCATAAATGTTGAGATACATTTCTTTATAAATTGTCTAATATAAAAAAAGAAGATGTGGTATGATTGCCAATGAGACAACTATCCACAAAAGACCAAAATGACACAAACATAAACAGCTATAGGTCATCGTATGGCCTTCAACAATGAATACATCAAAGATGACTTTTTTTTTCATCGCAATGCATATGCATTTAGACAATAAAGCTGATAACAAAAACAAAAATAACACATAAAAGGGGGACGAAAGATACCAGAGGGACAGCAGTCAAACTCATAAATCGAAAATAAACTGACAACGCATGGCTAAAAATAAAAGAAGACAAACAATCAAACAACAAAACACATGAAACAACATAGAACACTAAAGAATAAGCAACACGAACCCCACCAAACACTAGGGATGATCTCAAGTGCTCCGGAAGGGTAAGTAGATCCTGCTCCACATGTGGCACCCAATGTGTTGCTTATGTTATAACAAAGTCGGTAAATAGTCAATTTTGGTAAGTTATAAGTAGAGCAAAAGCCGACGAGAAATCCGACCTTCGAATGAGAGAAATAGTCTTATCTTTAAAACAAATCACCTATTTTGTAAAAGCAAATGTTCATATCACAATGTCCGTGTTATGATGCCTGCTCATTCTTCATAAATTTTGAAAACTTACATGTGTTGATGCATAAATTAAAAACTATAATGGATATTTATATGTTAACATTCGTTTTGTAGTAAGAAATTGCTGTCTTTCTTAAATAAGTCTATTAGAAGATGAAATTTTAAAAGATTAGACTACACAAATAGCATAAATATACCGATGTTACTGTCCAAGGTACATACAATGTAAAAAAAATTCAATTATGTTTATAGCGAAATGTTTATACATTTCATGTAAGTTTGATTAAATCAAAATCATGCATTTGATATAATAGATATATTTACTTTTAACTGAACACAACTAATTATAGGTAAAAATTATGTTGTAACCGATGATAAAAATAAATCCTAAGGAAAAATAATGGTAGATCGTCTTATATTCTTTGTATGGAGAAAATTAATGAATAAAGAGGGTTCATTTTCAGATCGATATGTGAGTATGTCTGTATGTCTGTATGTATGTGTGTTAGTTTGTATAAATTGTGTAATATTAATGTGCTGCCACTGAACACTTTGTTGTTTGTTCTAAAACACTTTTTTTATATTTATTTCAAATATTGTGTCAAAGTATAAATTTATTTCAGTTTTGCCAGAAGCCATACACCAATCATCAGAGGAAGACAAAAACAGATTCAAATATCTAATGAAAACTGAAAAAACTGAAAAAAGGTATTTTGTACGAATCATGATAGTTGGTAAAGAATCAGCTGGAAAAACATGCCTCTTGAAAAGATTATTGAAGGAGGACATATCTAATGTTACTAGTACAGATGGTGTTGATATTGTTGTTCGTAGATGCAAAATCAACATAGAAGATGGAAAATGGATAATCGGAAATGGTATGTACATACTCAGTGGTGATACATAATGATTATGAATTTAAAGAACGTTATCAATCGAAAACACCTGTTTACTATTAATTAAGTATAGCAATGGCGAAATTTAGAACACAAATATACTAAAAACACAAATAATCACGCAGATAATTTTAATCTTCCACTGTCAAACTTAACATTCACTGGTACCATAAACATCGTAACGAAGATTCCTGGTTGGTAACGTCTTCCTCGAATAGAATTACTGAAGGAATGTCTATTGCAATCTGCTGAGAAGAGAAATGCAATTTTTAAAAATGTAATCTTAAAATACAAATTACAATTATCTTGTGTTTGTTATATTTAAGCTCGTTCATGTTTACATTTTACGGACTTAATTCACCTGAATGTAATCTTTCTATAAAAATTACTCCAACAGAGTATTTAGAAGAACAACCTAAATCGACACTACATCAGTTTTACGGGCACTATGAAGCATTGTGTCTGTGATTCAATTAACAAGCGCCTTAAAGTCAAATACTCCAATTTAAAAACTAAATTTGAACACTCATTGTATACCTCAATAACTCAGTATTTATGGAAACATGTTAACATGGACTTTCTTTCCTTTACCTCATATAGTCTTAGTCATATTCCCTTTCGACATATTATCGCCGTTTTGCTATTTTTTCTGTAAAATGTGTGCGCCTTTACCACTTACTTGCGTAAAAAGATGATAAAGGCTGTTTTTTATGTTCTTACTGTTAATATTCCTCTTTACCCCATTTCCAAGGTTATTTGCACATATAAAGAAATTCGCAGGTGTTATTAAACGATTTTGGTAATACTCTAGTGAAGGGAAAAGTTATTTGCAACCTTGCAATCTGAGTGGGTCAGGAGTTTAATTAAAATTCATGCGATAATATGCGATATAAGGATGAACTGGGGTTTAAGTAATTTTGTAGAAATCAATATTCGATGTTACGAACACTCGCCGCTTTTCTGTTCACCTGTGAAGTCATCTGTTTTCTTTTGGTTTTTGTTTATGTTTGATAAAGTAAAAGATACAGTCTATAGAATTTTGAGACCTACTGTTTGACAATTACGGGAGAAAATTGGAAACGAAATTTGAAGGAAATGTTGGATAAAAAAGAATCAAGGGCCTACAAGTTTCTGGAAGCTACCAAGAGCTGTGAGGAAGTTTATGTGCAGATATATCATCTTTGGAGGGTTGAGAATAATTAACTGATACATGCTGACGTATGGAATTAATTGCCAAATAGTATATCATTCAACTGAGACACTATGTAATTTATTCTCTTCGGTTTGTGTCGGGCGGATATTATTCAACAATTTAAACCATATAAGTGTCATTTAAAACAGAGCTTTTTGAATAGTTGTTGCTGGTCATAACACAAAGTCGATATCATAAAACTGAGAATGGAAATGGGGAATGTGTCAACAGCCGTAGGCCATCCATCGGTCTTCAATCCAGCAAGAAACTTGCGCATTCGGAAGCGTCCTTTAGAAGCCCCTTAACAAATATGTATACTAGTTCAGTAGTGATAATGGACGTCATACTCAACTCCGAATTATACACAAGAAACTAAAATCTAAGATCACTGAGCGTCACTGATTAGTCTTGTGCATGTTGTGTGGTCGAAACTCACGTCTGGAGCATTAAATTTTAAACCTGGTACCTTTTGTTAGCTATTATTCGTATTTCTCTGTCCTATATGTTCTCCCATTTATTTGTAATGTAGTCCTGTCATGTAATGTGGTAATTTTAATGTCATATTAAACATTGCCATAAAAGCGGGAGGTTTGGCATGCCAGAAAATCAGGTTCAACCCACCATTTTGTTCTTAAAATATCCCGTACCAAGTCAGGAAAATGGCCATTGTAATGTTATAGTTCGTTTCTGTGTGTGTTACACTTTAATGATGTACTTCTATTATGTCGTAGTTCTCCCCTTATATTTGATACGTTTACCTCAGTTGAATTTGTAACTCGGCTTTGTTTTTCTCTCAATCGAATTATGAATTTCGAACAGAGTTATACTACTGTTGCCTTTATTTTGAAGAGGCGCAAAAATGCTACGGGGTTAAACATGTTTTTTGAGATCTCAACCCTCTTCCTTTACCTCTAGCTAATGAAGAAATAAAAGAGTATGATTGTCCTGGGGATACGATTGCCATTATTTTAATTGATATTAGTATTATTCTTAAAGATAATTCAACTGTACCTGTGTTCTCTTTTTTATTTTCGTAATCTGAATAGTTTTTCAACTTTAAAAAAAATAGCCAATCCTCGATACAAGCTGTATGAACAATGTTATGATTGTGTTTTATTTTTGTGCTGTAAATTCCTTGTAAGTTTACTTTCCACCGCAGTCACTGATAGTGAACGAAGGTATCTCACTTCGTACCTTATCACCTATTTTCTTACGTGAATTCTAGGAGGAACCCCCTTTCTAATTCATTAAATGTTTAATTTCCCTTAGGTTTTAGGGCACGACTCCTTTCAGTACACATTTCTTTGTTGAAATTGCCATCGCTTTTAGTATAATTCGACGTCTATTGACAGAACGGGCTAATTTTTTCTCGACGTATCATCGTATTTTGATTCTTACATTAACGGACGTATAAAGGCCACAACTCGAAGCGATAATATGGAGACCCCATTTCGGCTAAGAGGTGTTCTAGTTTCACCTTTACGTTGTTTTGAATTTAAATGTTGCAAATGATTTTATCGGAATTCGGAGAACTCTTGCATTTTATCAAAAGTGCGGAAATCCCTCTGTGACGTGTTCCTAAATATATTAAAAAACTAAATATAAATAATTCCTTATTCTGATTTTCCGTGTTAAAAACACGCATATAAAAACTGGAAATATCGAAATATTAAGATTCACAGAAGAAAATTATAGAAGAGATGTTTAAATTGAATCCGTCGGTTTGATTTTGTTTTTTCAAGCAAGAAAATTTTAAGAATTTGAGATGTTTCTCAATATTTAGAAGAAAAAAACAACAGTACGCACAGTTAAACTCAGTAGCACAGTAGTCAGCACTTCTGTGTTGACCTGAGTTATCATTGATATATATTAAATTATACATTAACTGTTAATAGAATTTGAATTTTTGAAAAACTAAGACTTTTCTTCTTCAGAAATACATCGCCTTAGCTGTATTTCGCAATTTTTTTAGGAATTCTTGGTCCTCAATGCTCTTCCACTTCGTACTTTTTTGGTATATTCAACATTTATTTTATTCTAGCCTCACTGATGAGAAAAAACGGGCGCCTGGCGTATATGATTAGTTTATTTAAGAGAAGTCCGAGTCCGATGTCAGAATTTGAAATAAAAGGAGATAAACAAAATAACAATGATATTATGCTTAATTATAAAGCTTATCACATATGTTGTCTATCCCAAATTCATGTATTTGGTTTTGATGTTATATTTGTTATTCTCGTTGGATTTTGTCTGATGTTCGGTACGTTTCTGTGTGTGTTACATTTTAATGTTGTGTCGTTATATTTAATGCGTTTCCCTCGGTTTTAGTTTGTTACCCCGATTTTGTTTTTTGTCCATGGATTTATGAGTTTTAAACAACAGTTTACTACTGTTGCCTTTATTTATACCTTAGCATATTAGATGTTGCAAATAGACTATTTCTTAACCTTGATGTTTTAATCCTTTGAATCTTACCATTTTGGTCCATCGCATTTTAGCGTGATATATCATCGTACTTTAGCGAACAAACAACCACCGCACTTTAGCGTACCATCGCACTTTAGAGTCCTGTATATTATATATATCGTTATATGTTATTGGAGTCTGTTTTAGAGCTCTTGTATTATACTAAAACCATAAACCCTTCTTCATATACAATATATTGATATCAAGTTGATACTTACATGAAGACACCGCATTCAAAATAACGCTTTCAGAACTCATATGGATAGTCGTTAAAGGATGGAAAACTACACATGTCATGTACATTAAGTATTTCTAAATTGAACATTTAAAATGATTTGAGTTAAGATTCCTCTCAAATATTTGGTATAATTTCCCTACTTTTGAATAACCAAGCCGAATTTGCAATTTTCCCTATTCAATTTTCATTTTATCATCAAATACTGATATGATTTTCCCTTCTTAAAAATAGTATGATATTTTGTTTGTTATTGATCAATATAAACAAAAAGATGTGGTATTAGTTAGCTTAAATTTAATATTCAAGTCTTTTTTGCCATATAAAATCTCAATCAATTAAATAAAGAGTATCCCCCTATAGATTTATGAGTTTGACCGTCCCTTTGGTGTCTTTCGTCCCTCTTTTATCCCTTATGAATAGTATGATTAATGGTCACCACTGCCAATTGATAGACTTGAAACTTGTAAAAAGTAAGCATTGTTTTCTTATTTCTTTTTCCAGAAATTAATGATGATAAAATGGGCCGGATTAAGAGAGCATTAAATTCGAATGCCGAGGACAGAGAAACTAAAAATATGCAAGGAGATGAGACAATGAATACAAATATAAGTCAACTTGGTGATATGTCTACATTTAAAAAAGACACTGCAACAGACGCAAAGTACAGTCTGGTTAATAGTGAACAGACAAATGAGTCTTCATTATTGGTTATACCTGATGATGTCACAATTGACGCAAACGTTAATTTGGATAAAAATGAAAATACGAATGATTCTCCATTATTGGTAATACATGAGGATTTCACAACCAACACAATGGTTAATCTGGATAAAAATGAAGATACAACCGAGTCATCATCATTGGTAAAACATGTGGATTTTACAACCGACGTAAAGCCTCAGGATTTCACTAGCGACACACAGGTTGATAAGGATAACAATAAAGAAAAGAATGAATCTTCATCATTGGAAATGCCTGCTGATTTGATGTCTAATGTGTTTTCTACGTCAACTGTAAATACCCCTTCTAACCTTTATGCATTGTGTGAATTGTGGGACTTTGCAGGACAAAAAGAATTTTATGCTACACATCAAACATTTTTAACAAGTAGTGCAGTATACCTTGTAGTTGCAGATATGGAAGACGACATATGTAAACAAGACTTAAGTCAGTGTTTTGCAGATTTTCAGAATATTGGAGGTATGTTTACGAATAGAAAAAAATATTCCAATAGCAAGAATTGATTTAGGTTTTTCAGATATATAAAACTGTAGAATATTTCTCAATTATGGACTTTTGATGAGGTCAATATAGCAAATCCCTCTATAAAGGATTTACTGATTGAAAGTCTTGAATTTATATTTAGGGTAAAACATATGAGCTACGTCGTATAGAAATAAACCGTATGCAAGCGTACGTTTCATGTACATGTATAAGACTTCGATTGATTTTTAACAATTGAATACGAAGAAAAAGATTAATTGTGTTCTGTTTTGTTTGGATTTTATAAAAACTAAATTTTTTAATAGTATATTTAAGTATATATATTTATGTTATAGATAATGCATATTTCAAGGTTTTTCTTGTCGTAGAACACACCGAGGGGTGTCAGGATTGATCAAATGAAAGACCGACCAATCCTGACAACCCGAGGTGTGTTCTACGACAAGAAAAACCTTAAAATATGCATTATCTGACTTATATACCGTCAAAAACATATTATGTTTTATAAAAGATTTGCAAAATATAGTATCCTATTTTACCGAACAACACTAAAGTCATGGAAGTGGGATATTCCTTTTTAATGCGTTCAAGTTTTAATACGCCCTACGGCTCATTTAGAATGTGAAATAAAACTCACTAATTAATCTAGATATAAACCTTTTAAAAAATATTATCCATACACAATAAAAATATTACTGTAACTGCATGAAGTAAGACACAAATGTATTGTTACTATCCGATAACGGTGTATGACAAGTAGAAGACACATTGTAAGTAATTTATTGTACCACTTAGTTTATGGAAAAGGGGGAGGGGTATGTTGTTTTGTCTATTTGTAATGTCATTAGATTACCTTAGCCGTATTTGGCCCAATTTTTTGGAATTTTGGGTCCTCAATGCTCTTCAACTTTGTATTTGTTTGGATTTTAAACTATTTTGATCTGAGCGTCACTGATGAGTCTTATGTAGACGAAACGCGCGTCTGGCGTATAAAATTATAATCCTGGTACTTTTGATAACTATTTACACCACTGGGTCGATGCCACTGCTGGTGGACGTTTCGTCCCCGAGGGTATCACCAGCCCAGTAGTCAGCACTTCGATGTTGACATGAATATCAATTTTGTGGTCATTTTTATAAATTTTCTGTATACAAAACTTTGAATTTTTCGAAAAACTAAGGATTTTCTTACCCCAGGAGTAGATTACCTTACCGTATTTGGCACAATTTTTTGGAATTTTGGGTCCTCAATGCTCTTCAACTTTGTATTTGTTTGGATTTTAAACTATTTTGATCTGAGCGTCACTGATGAGTCTTATGTAGACGAAACGCGCGTCTGGCGTATAAAATTATAATCCTGGTACTTTTGATAACTATTCTATCGTGGAAAAATAGTTATTTTTTTAACAATTTCAATTGAATCGAATGAAAAATTCAGAAAGATTGTCTTTTGAAAAGCAATACATTTTATTTACAGATACTCAGGATATAATTATATACCCTCCGCACCCAACCCTTTTCTGTGTTACGTTGAGGTTATTCAATAGAATAGAATATTATCTTATTAGTTGATCATTTGATAGAGTAAAAGTATACATAAATTCAAAACAGTTAAGAACTGACACAAAGACGAATATAAATACATGTAGGTCACAGTATGATTTGTTATTCAGCGTTTATCGTCCTGAATATGCATAATAAAATTAACGGTACCAATTTTCTTGCACCAGATGCTCATTTCGACAATACATGTCTCTTCAGTGATGCTCGTGGCCAAAATATTTGAAATCCAAAGTTATATAAAAGATGAAGAGCTATAATCCAGAAGGTCCAAAAAGTATAGCCAAATCCGTGAAAGGAATCAGAGCTTTGCATGAGGGAGATACATTCCTTAATTTATAATAATTTCTAATATTTTTGTAACAGCAAATTTTAATAACACAAAAAAATCCGTATTTTCATGCCAGTATCGAAGTACTGGCTACTGGGCTGGTGATACCATCGGGGACTTATAGTCCAACAGCAGAGGCATCGACCCAGTGGTAGTAATAAAATTACCGGTACCAATTTTTTTGCACCAGATGCGCATTTCGACAAAACATGTCTCTTCAGTGATGCTCGTGGGCAAAATATTTGAAATCCAAAGTTATATAAAAGATGAAGAGCTTTAATCCAGAAGGTCCAAAAAGTATAGCCAAATCCGTGAAAGGAATCAGAGCTTTGCATGAGGGAGATACATTCCTTAATTTATAATAATTTCTAATATTTTTGTAACAGCAAATTTTAATAACACAAAAAATCCGTATTTTCATGCCAGTACCGAAGTACTGGATACTGGGCTGGTGATACCCTCGGGGACTTATAGTCCACCAGCAGAGGCATCGACCCAGTGATAGTAATAAAATTAACGGTACCAATTTTCTTGCACCAGATGCGCATTTCGACAATACATGTCTCTTCAGTGATGCTCGTGTCCAAAACATTTGAAATCCAAAGTTATATTAAAGACGAAGAGCTATAATCCAGAAGGTCCAAAAAATATAGCCAAATCAGTGAAAGGAATCAGAGCTTTGCATGAGGGAGATACATTCCTTAATTCATAATAATTTCTAATATTTTTGAAACAGCAAATTTTAATAACACAAAAAATCCGTATTTTCATGCCAGTACCGAAGTACTGGCTACTGGGCTGGTGATACCCTCGGGGACTTATAGTACACCAGCAGAGGCATCGACCCAGTGGTAGTAATAAAATTAACGATACCAATTTTCTTGCACCAGATGCGCATTTCGACAATACATGTCTCTTCAGTGATGCTCGTGGCCAAAATATTTGAAATCCAAAGTTATATAAAAGATGTAGAGTTATAATCCAGAAGGTCCAAAAAGTATAGCCAAATCCGTGAAAGGAATCAGAGCTTTGCATGAGGGAGATACATTCCTTAATTTATAATAATTTCTAATATTTTTGTAACAGCAAATTTTAATAACACAAAAAATCCGTATTTTCATGCCAGTATCGAAGTACTGGCTACTGGGCTGGTGATACCCTCGGGACTTATAGTCCACCAGCAGATGCATCGACCCAGTGGTAGTAATAAAATTAACGGTACCAATTTATCTTGTATATTTTATATATATAGCATATTTACCACTGGACGTTAAGCAAGCAACCAACAATCAAACAACCTATTCAGTGTGACTCAATGAGATTTTAAAAATCTAACACACGAATAAGTTAAATCTGGCTTTTTATTTATGAACGTCTATATTAAAATTCATCTCACATTTGATATGATAATGTTTCTTTATTGTAGCGATAAATTAACAAAACTTCACGTTATTTGTTTCTAAAATTAAAATGCGGGCAATGAAGGTTTCTTTCACATCTATCATCGATTGAACTTTAAAATATAAATTTCCAAATTAACAACAAAAATATATCAGACGGATCAAATTTTAAAGTAAATTATAGATTGCATTTTTATCAAGGAAAATAATGACCTCACACAGGTCATTATTTTATGTTTTTGGGCATTTTTCATTGACACATGGTATCGTCCGGGTTCATTCTGAAAAAGAATGACCTGTCGTTTGGAAAGAAAATAACTCCATATAGGTATATAAATATATATAAACGAGTCTAAATTGAAAACTACGTTCAAACCTATGATTGCGTTGGGTAAAAACAGTAATTTTTATACGTGTGCACGTAAAACAAATTTCGAGGTAGAAGGGTTTAAAAAACAGCAAAATTTTTTTTCCAAAAGACCAACAAAGTGAAAAGTATTTTTAAACAAAACGCATTTGACTAATAGGTCGCACAAGTTACTGATGTTCTATAACTCTGCTGACTGCCATTGGCGACTGCCAAATAAAATTGATCACAAGATGTAACAAAATGGATCTTAATATAAACTTAAAACTAAACAGAAAAAAAAATATTAACTTGTGGCCACGATGTTATGCCACAAACATACGGTGTCAATATGTTTTTAGTACACCAAATCCGGATTTCGACAATAAATGTCTATCCAGTGATGTTAGGGATCGAAACGGTATTCGGAAGGCCTTATAAAAAGTACCCTCATTTTATCAAGTACGTCTGAGCCAGTGACAACTCTACAACAGATTTATCAATCGGATCACCAACAGTGATGGTGATACATGGCTGTGTACATTATGTATATACAACTCGTCTAAACATCAACCCAACACTGTTAGATCTGTAAATTTACTTTCGCAAATCTTTTGTTTTTCCCTCGTCGGGATTCGAACCCATGCTACTGAGACATCGCCTGCACTGCAGCCGTCCCGCTAGACCACACGACCAGCTGGGCTTCATGAAAACGAAGCTATCGGTGGCCGAGTGTTACCTTTCCACGTCACTGACTCAGACGTACTTTTGAATATAATTATTTTCTGTGACTGTATCTTACATGTATTTGTAGGATCCTTTACTATAGATAATTTAGCTGATCTGTAACAATAACATCTCCATGCCTTATATATCATGTACTGCAGTACGCCGCTAACTTTAAACTGACGTGGAAAGGTAACACATCCCCACCGAAAGCTTTACTTTGTGAAGCCCAGGTGGTCGTGTGGTCTAGCGGGACGACTGCAGTGCAGGCGATTTGGTGTCACGATATCACAGTAGCATGGGTTCGAATCCCGGCGAAGGAAGAACCAAAAATTTGCGAAAGCAAATTTACACCCTGCTGACGGCCATGGGCGATTGCCAAATAAAATTGATCACAAGATGTTATATATACAACTCGTCTAAACATCAACCAAACAATGTTAGATCTGTAAATTTGCTTTCGCAAATTTTTGGTTCTGCCCTCGTCGGGATTCGAACCCATGCTATATATATTTGAATGGTTTTACACTAGTAATTTTGGTGCCCTTTATAGCTTGTTGTTCGGTGTGAGCCAAGGCTCCGTGTTGAAGGCCGTACTTTAACCTATAATGGTTTAATTTTTAAATTGTTATTTGGATGGAGAGTTGTCTCATTGGCACTCACACCACATCTTCCTATATCTATATATAAAAGTCTATAAAAATTACCAACCAGCAAATTTACTATGTACTGGATCGTCTAGAATAGGCGATACTATGCAGATAAGGAAAAAAATATATCAGTCTAAAGATTTGCACAACGGTACTGATATAAGATGTTATTATACGAAAATGTTGTTATAAAATCGTGTTGACAATCAGTATTATTAAAACTTGTGACACAGAAGAAGTCCATTTATTGAGCCGAAATATTTGTCAACACGATTTTATAACAACATTTTCGTATAATAACATCTTATATCAGAACCGTTGTGCAAATCTTAAGACTGATATATATGTAAATTTGCTTACGCAAATATTTGGTTCTTCCCTCGCCGGGATTCGAACCCATGCTACTGTGATATTGTGACACCAAATCGCCTGCACTGCAGCCGTCCCGCTAGACCACACGACCTCCTTGGCTCTCAAAAAAAGAGCTTGCGGTGGGCATGTGTTACCTTTCCACGTCAGTTTTAATCTAGCGGCGTACTACAGTACATGATATATAAGGCATGAAGATGTTATTGTTACAGATCAGCTAAATTATCTATAGTAAAGGATCCTACAAATTAATGTAAGATACAGTCACAGAAAATAATTATATTCATAAGTACGTCTGAGTCAGTGACAACCCTACAACAGATGTATCCATCGGATCGCCATCAATGATTGTGATACATGGCTGTGTACATAATGTATATACAACTCGTCTAAACATCAACCAAACAATGTTAGATCTGTAAATTTGCTTTCGCAAATTAATTTTTGGTTCTTCCCTCGCCGGGATTCGAACCTATGCTACTGTGTGATATCGTGACACCAGCCTGCCGTCCCGCTAGACCACATGACCACCTGGGCTCTCAAAAAAAGAGCTTTTGGTGGGCATGTGTTACCTTTCCACGTCAGTTTTAATATAGCGGCGTACATGATATATAAGGCATGAAGATGTTATTGTTACAGATCAGCTAAATTATCTATAGTAAAGGATCCTAAAAATTAATGTAAGATACAGTCACAGAAAATAATTATATTCATAAGTACGTCTGAGTCAGTGACAACCCTACAACAGATGTATCCATCGGATCGCCATCAATGATTGTGATACATGGCTGTGTACATAATGTATATACAACTCGTCTAAACATCAACCCAACAATGTTAGATCTGTAAATTTGCTTTCGCAAATTCTTTGTACTTGTTTGGCTCTATAAAAATTTTGATATGAGCGTCGCTGATGAGTCTTATGTAGACGAAACGTGCGTCTGGCGTACTAAATTATAATCCTGGTACCTTTGATAACTATTTGGTTCTTCCCTCGCCGGGATTTGAACCCATGCTACTGTGATATCGTGACACCAAATCGCCTGCACTGCAGCCGTCCCGCTAGACCACACGACCACCTGGGCTCTCAAAAAAAGAGCTTGCGGTGGGCATGTGTTACCTTTCCACGTCAGTTTTAATGTAGCGGCGTACTACAGTACATGATATATAAGGCATGAAGATGTTATTGTTACAGATCAGCTAAATTATCTATAGTAAAGGATCCTACAAATTAATGTAAGATACAGTCACAGAAAATAATTATATTCATAAGTACGTCTGAGTCAGTGACAACCCTACACCAGATGTATCCATCGGTTCGCCATCAATGATGGTGATACATGGCTGTGTACATAAGGTATATACAACTCGTCTAAACATCAACCCAACAATGTTAGATCTGTAAATTTGCTTTCGCAAATTAATTTTTGGCTCTTCCCTCGCCGGGATTCGAACCTATGCTACTGTGATATCGTGACACCAAATCGCCTGCACTGCAGCCGTCCCGCTAGACCACACGACCACCTTGGCTCTCAAAAAAAGAGCTTTTGGTGGGCATGTGTTACCTTTCCACGTCAGTTTAAATCTAGCGGCGTACTACAGTACATGATATATAAGGCATGAAGATGTTATTGTTACAGATCAGCTAAATTATCTATAGTAAAGGACCCTACAAATTAATGTAAGATACAGTCACAGAAAATAATTATATTCATAAGTACGTCTGAGTCAGTGACAACCCTACAACAGATGTGTCCATCGGATCGCCATCAATGATTGTGATACATGGCTGTGTACATAATGTATATACAACTCGTCTAAACATCAACCTAACAATGTTAGATCTGTAAATTTGCTTTCGCAAATTTTTGGTTCTTCCCTCGCTTGGATTCGAACCCATGCTACTGTGATATCGTGACACCAAATCGCCTGCACTGCAGCCGTCCCGCTAGACCACACGACCACCTGGGCTCTCAAAAAAAGAGCTTTTGGTGGGCATGTGTTACCTTTCCACGTCAGTTTTAATGTAGCGGCGTACTACAGTACATGATATATAAGGCATGAAGATGTTATTGTTACAGATCAGCTAAATTATCTATAGTAAAGGATCCTACAAATTAATGAAAGATACAGTCACAGAAAATAATTATATTCATAAGTACGTCTGAGTCAGTGACAACCCTACAACAGATGTATCCATCGGTTCGCCATCAATGATGGTGATACATGGCTGTGTACATAATGTATATACAACTCGTCTAAACATCAACCCAACAATGTTAGATCTGTAAATTTGCTTTCGCAAATTAATTTTTGGTTCTTCCCTCGCCGGGATTCGAACCTATGCTACTGTGATATCGTGACACCAAATTGCCTGCACTGCAGCCGTCCCGCTAGACCACACGACCACCTGGGCTCTCAAAAAAAGAGCTTTTGGTGGGCATGTGTTACCTTTCCACGTCAGTTTTAATGTAGCGGCGTACTACAGTACATGATATATAAGGCATGAAGATGTTATTGTTACAGATCAGCTAAATTATCTATAGTAAAGGATCCTACAAATTAATGAAAGATACAGTCACAGAAAATAATTATATTCATAAGTACGTCTGAGTCAGTGACAACCCTACAACAGATGTATCCATCGGTTCGCCATCAATGATGGTGATACATGGCTGTGTACATAATGTATATACAACTCGTCTAAACATCAACCCAACAATGTTAGATCTGTAAATTTGCTTTCGCAAATTAATTTTTGGTTCTTCCCTCGCCGGGATTCGAACCTATGCTACTGTGATATCGTGACACCAAATCGCCTGCACTGCAGCCGTCCCGCTAGACCACACGACCACCTGGGCTCTCATAAAAAGAGCTTGCGGTGGGCATGTGTTACCTTTCCACGTCAGTTTTAATCTAGCGGCGTACTACAGTACATGATATATAAGGCATGAAGATGTTATTGTTACAGATCAGCTAAATTATCTATAGTAAAGGATTCTTCAAATTAATGTAAGATACAATCACAGAACATAATTATATTCATAAGTACGTCTGAGTCAGTGACAACCCTACAACAGATGTATACATCGGATCGCCATCAATGATGGTGATACATGGCTGTGTACATAATGTGTATACAACTCGTCTAAACATCAACCCAACAATGTTAGATCTGTAAATTTGCTTTCGCAAATTTTTGGTTCTTCCCTCGCCGGGATTCGAACCCATGCTACTGTGATATCGTGACACCAAATCGCCTGCACTGCAGCCGTCCCGCTAGACCACACGACCACCTGGGCTCTCAAAAAAATAGCTTGCGGTGGGCATGTGTTACCTTTCCACGTCAGTTTTAATCTAGCGGCGTACTACAGTACATGATTAATAAGGCATGAAGATGTTATTGTTACAGATCAGCTAAATTATTTATAGTAAAGGATCCTACAAATTAATGTAAGATACAGTCACAGAAAATAATTATATTCATAAGTACGTCTGAGTCAGTGACAACCCTACAACAGATGTATCAATCGGATCGCCATCAATGATGGTGATACATGGCTGTGTACATAATGTATATACAACTCGTCTAAACATCAACCCAACAATGTTAGATCTGTAAATTTGCTTTCGCAAATATTTGGTTCTTCCCTCGCCGGGATTCGAACCCATGCTACTGTGATATCGTGACACCTAATCGCCTGCACTGCAGCCGTCCCGCTAGACCACACGACCACCTGGGCTCTCAAAAAAAGAGCCTACGGTGGGCATGTGTTACCTTTCCACGTCAGTTTTAATCTAGCGGCGTACTACAGTACATGATATATAAGACATGAAGATGTTATTGTTACAGATCAGCTAAATTATCTATAGTAAAGGATCCTACAAATTAATGTAAGATACAGTCACAGAAAATAATTATATTCATAAGTACGTCTGAGTCAGTGACAACCCTACAACAGATGTATCCATCGGATCGCCATCAATGATGGTGATACATGGCTGTGTACATAATGTATATACAACTCGTCTAAACATCAACCCAACAATGGTAGATCTGTAAATTTGCTTTCGCAAATTTTTGGTTCTTCCCTCGCCGGGATTCGAACCCACGCTACTGTGATATCGTGACACCAAATTGCCTGCACTGCAGCCGTACCGCTAGACCACACGACCACCTGGGCTCTCAAAAAAGGAGCTTGCGGTGGGCATGTGTTACCTTTCCACGTCAGTTTTAATCTAGCGGCGTACTACAGTACATGATATATAAGGCATGAAGATGTTATTATTACAGATCAGCTTAATTATCTATAGTAAAGGATCCTACAAATTAATGTAATATACAGTCAAAGAAAATAATTATATTCATAACTACGTCTGAGTCAGTGACAACCCTACAACAGATGTATCCATCGGATCGCCATCAATGATGGTGATACATGGCTGTGTACATAATGTATATACAACTCGTCTAAACACCAACCCAACAATGTTAGATCTGTAAATTTGCTTTCGCAAATTTTTGGTTCTTCCCTCGCTTGGATTCGAACCCATGCTACTGTGATATCGTGACACCAAATCGCCTGCACTGCAGCCGTCCCGCTAGACCACACGACCACCTGGGCTCTCATAAAAAGAGCTTGCGGTGGGCATGTGTTACCTTTCCACGTCAGTTTTAATCTAGCGGCGTACTACAGTACATGATATATAAGGCATGAAGATGTTATTGTTACAGATCAGCTAAATTATCTATAGTAAAGGATTCTTCAAATTAATGAAAGATACAGTCACAGAACATAATTATATTCATAAGTACGTCTGAGTCAGTGACAACCCTACAACAGATGTATCCATCGGTTCGCCATCAATGATGGTGATACATGGCTGTGTACATAATGTATATATAACTCGTCTAAACATCAACCCAACAATGTTAGATCTGTAAATTTGCTTTCGCAAATTTTTGGTTCTTCCCTCGCCGGGATTCGAACCCATGCTACTGTGATATCGTGACACCAAATCGCCTGCACTGCAGCCGTCCCGCTAGACCACACGACCACCTGGGCTCTCAAAAAAAGAGCCTACGGTGGGCATGTGTTACCTTTCCACGTCAGTTTTAATCTAGCGGCGTACTACAGTACATGATATATAAGACATGAAGATGTTATTGTTACAGATCAGCTAAATTATCTATAGTAAAGGATCCTACAAATTAATGTAAGATACAGTCAAAGAAAATAATTATATTCATAAGTACGTCTGAGTCAGTGACAACCCTACAACAGATGTATCCATCGGATCGCCATCAATGATGGTGATACATGGCTGTGTACATAATGTATATACAACTCGTCTAAACACCAACCCAACAATGTTAGATCTGTAAATTTGCTTTCGCAAATATTTGGTTCTTCCCTCGCCGGGATTCGAAGCCATGCTACTGTGATATCGTGACACCTAATCGCCTGCACTGCAGCCGTCCCGCTAGACCACACGACCACCTGGGCTCTCAAAAAAAGAACCTACGGTGGGCATGTGTTACCTTTCCACGTCAGTTTTAATCTAGCGGCTTACTACAGTACATGATATATAAGGCATGAAGATGTTATTATTACAGATCAGCTAAATTATCTATAGTAAAGGATCCTACAAATTAATGTAATATACAGTCAAAGAAAATAATTATATTCATAACTACGTCTGAGTCAGTGACAACCCTACAACAGATGTATCCATCGGATCGCCATCAATGATGGTGATACATGGCTGTGTACATAATGTATATACAACTCGTCTAAACACCAACCCAACAATGTTAGATCTGTAAATTTGCTTTCGCAAATTTTTAGTTCTTCCCTCTCCGGGATTCGAACCCATGCTCCTGTGATATCGTGACACCAAACCGCCTGCACTGCAGCCGTCCCGCTAGACCACACGACCACCTGGGCTCTCAAAAAAAGAGCTTGCGGTGGGCATGTGTTACCTTTCGACGTCAGTTTTAATCTAGCGGCGTACAACAGTACATGATATATAAGGCATGAAGATGTTATTGTTACAGATCAGCTAAATTATCTATAGAAAAGGATCCTACAAATTAATGTAAGATACAGTCACAGAAAATAATCATATTCATAAGGACGTCTGAGTTAGTGACAACCCTACAACAGATGTATCCATCGGATCGCCATCAATGATGGTGATACATGGCTGTGTACATAATGTATATACAACTCGTCTAAACATCAACCAAACAATGTTAGATCTGTAAATTTGCTTTTGCAAATTTTTGGTTCTTCCCTCGCCGGGATTCGAACCCATGCTACTGTGATATCGTGACACCAAATCGCCTGCACTGCAGCCGTCCCTCTAGACCACACGACCACCTGGGCTCTCAAAAAAAGAGCTTGCGGTGGGCATGTGTTACCTTTCCACGTCAGTTTTAATATAGCGGCGTACTACAGTACATGATATATAAGGCATGAAGATGTTATTGTTACAGATCAGCTAAATTATCTATAGTAAAGGATCCTACAAATTAATGTAAGATGCAGTCACAGAAAATAATTATATTCATAAGTACGTCTGAGTCAGTGACAACCCTACAACAGATGTATCCATCGGATCGCCATCAATGATGGTGATACATGGCTGTGTACATAATGAATATACAACTTGTCTAAACATCAACCCAACAGTGTTAGATCTGTAAATTTGCTTTCGCAAATTTTTGGTTCTTCCCTCGCCGGGATTCGAACCCATGCTACTGTGATATCGTGACACCAAATCGCCTGCACTGCAGCCGTCCCGCTAGACCACACGACCACCTGGGCTCTCAAAAAAGAGCTTTTGGTGGGCATGTGTTACCTTTCCATGTCAGTTTTAATCTAGCGGCGTACTACAGTACATGATATATAAGGCATGAAGATGTTATTGTTACAGATCAGCTAAATTATCTATAGTAAAGGATCCTACAAATTAATGTAAGATACAGTCACAGAAAATAATTATATTCATAAGTACGTCTGAGTCAGTGACAACCCTACAACAGATGTATCCATCGGATCGCCATCAATGATGGTGATACATGGCTGTGTACATAATGTATATACAACTCGTCTAAACATCAACCCAACAATGTTAGATCTGTAAATTTGCTTTCGCAAATATTTGGTTCTTCCCTCGCCGGGATTCGAACCCATGCTACTGTGATATCGTGACACCAATTTGCCTGCACTGCAGCCGTCCCGCTAGACCACACGACCACCTGGGCTCTCAAAAAAAGAGCTTGCGGTGGGCATGTGTTACCTTTCCACGTCAGTTTTAATCTAGCGGCGTACTACAGTACATGATATATAAGGCATAAAGATGTTATTGTTACAGATCAGCTAAATTATCTATAGTAAAGGATCCTACAAATTAATGTAAGATACAGTCACAGAAAATAATTATATACATAAGTACGTCTGAGTCAGTGACAACCCTACAACAGATGTATCCATTGAATCGCCATCAATGATGGTGATACAAAGCTGTGGACATAATGTATATACAACTCGTCTAAACATCAACCCAACAATGTTAGATCTGTAAATTTGCTTTCGCAAATTTTTGGTTCTTCCCTCGTCGGGATTCGAACCCATGCTACTGTGATATCGTGACACCAAATCGCCTGCACTGCAGCCGTCCCGCTAGACCACACGACCACCTCGGCTCTCAAAAAAAAGAGCTTCGGTGGGCATGTGTTACCTTTCGACGTCAGTTTTTATCTAGCAGCGTACTACAGTACATGATTAATAAGGCATGAAGATGTTATTGTTACAGATCAGCTAAATTATTTATAGTAAAGGATCCTACAAATTAATGTAAGATACAGTCACAGAAAATAATTATATTCATAAGTACGTCTGAGTCAGTGACAACCCTACAACAGATGTATCAATCGGATCGCCATCAATGATGGTGATACATGGCTGTGTACATAATGTATATACAACTCGTCTAAACATCAACCCAATAATGTTAGATCTGTAAATTTACTTTAGCAAATATTTGGTTCTTCCCTCGCCGGGATTCGAACCCATGCTACTGTGATATCGTGACACCTAATCGCCTGCACTGCAGCCGTCCCGCTAGACCACACGACCACCTGGGCTCTCAAAAAAAGAGCCTACGGTGGGCATGTGTTACCTTTCCACGTCAGTTTTAATCTAGCGGCGTACTACAGTACATGATATATAAGGCATGAAGATGTTATTATTACAGATCAGCTAAATTATCTATAGTAAAGGATCCTACAAATTAATGTAATATACAGTCAAAGAAAATAATTATATTCATAACTACGTCTGAGTCAGTGACAACCCTACAACAGATGTATCCATCGGATCGCCATCAATGATGGTGATACATGGCTGTGTACATAATGTATATACAACTCGTCTAAACACCAACCCAACAATGTTAGATCTGTAAATTTGCTTTCGCAAATTTTTAGTTCTTCCCTCTCCGGGATTCGAACCCATGCTCCTGTGATATCGTGACACCAAACCGCCTGCACTGCAGCCGTCCCGCTAGACCACACGACCACCTGGGCTCTCAAAAAAAGAGCTTGCGGTGGGCATGTGTTACCTTTCGACGTCAGTTTTAATCTAGCGGCGTACAACAGTACATGATATATAAGGCATGAAGATGTTATTGTTACAGATCAGCTAAATTATCTATAGAAAAGGATCCTACAAATTAATGTAAGATACAGTCACAGAAAATAATTATATTCATAAGGACGTCTGAGTTAGTGACAACCCTACAACAGATGTATCCATCGGATCGCCATCAATGATGGTGATACATGGCTGTGTACATAATGTATATACAACTCGTCTAAACATCAACCAAACAATGTTAGATCTGTAAATTTGCTTTTGCAAATTTTTGGTTCTTCCCTCGCCGGGATTCGAACCCATGCTACTGTGATATCGTGACACCAAATCGCCTGCACTGCAGCCGTCCCTCTAGACCACACGACCACCTCGGCTCTCAAAAAAAGAGCTTGCGGTGGGCATGTGTTACCTTTCCACGTCAGTTTTAATATAGCGGCGTACTACAGTACATGATATATAAGGCATGAAGATGTTATTGTTACAGATCAGCTAAATTATCTATAGTAAAGGATCCTACAAATTAATGTAAGATACAGTCACAGAAAATAATTATATTCATAAGTACGTCTGAGTCAGTGACAACCCTACAACAGATGTATCCATCGGATCGCCATCAATGATGGTGATACATGGCTGTGTACATAATGAATATACAACTTGTCTAAACATCAACCCAACAGTGTTAGATCTGTAAATTTGCTTTCGCAAATTTTTGGTTCTTCCCTCGCCGGGATTCGAACCCATGCTACTGTGATATCGTGACACCAAATCGCCTGCACTGCAGCCGTCCCGCTAGACCACATGACCACCTGGGCTCTCAAAAAAAGAGCTAACGGTGGGCATGTGTTACCTTTCCACGTCAGTTTTAATCTAGCGGCGTACTACAGTACATGATATATAAGGCATGAAGATGTTATTGTTACAGATCAGCTAAATTATCTATAGTAAAGGATCCTACAAATTAATGTAAGATACAGTCACAGAAAATAATTATATTCATAAGTACGTCTGAGTCAGTGACAACCCTACAACAGATGTATCCATCGGATCGCCATCAATGATGGTGATACATGGCTGTGTACATAATGTATATACAACTCGTCTAAACATCAACCCAACAATGTTAGATCTGTAAATTTGCTTTCGCAAATATTTGGTTCTTCCCTCGCCGGGATTCGAACCCATGCTACTGTGATATCGTGACACCAATTTGCCTGCACTGCAGCCGTCCCGCTAGACCACACGACCACCTGGGCTCTCAAAAAAAGAGCTTGCGGTGGGCATGTGTTACCTTTCCACGTCAGTTTTAATCTAGCGGCGTACTACAGTACATGATATATAAGGCATAAAGATGTTATTGTTACAGATCAGCTAAATTATCTATAGTAAAGGATCCTACAAATTAATGTAAGATACAGTCACAGAAAATAATTATATACATAAGTACGTCTGAGTCAGTGACAACCCTACAACAGATGTATCCATTGAATCGCCATCAATGATGGTGATACAAAGCTGTGTACATAATGTATATACAACTCGTCTAAACATCAACCCAACAATGTTAGATCTGTAAATTTGCTTTCGCAAATTTTTGGTTCTTCCCTCGTCGGGATTCGAACCCATGCTACTGTGATATCGTGACACCTAATCGCCTGCACTGCAGCCGTCCCGCTAGACCACACGACCACCTGGGCTCTCAAAAAAAGAGCCTACGGTGGGCATGTGTTACCTTTCCACGTCAGTTTTAATCTAGCGGCGTACTACAGTACATGATATATAAGACATGAAGATGTTATTGTTACAGATCAGCTAAATTATCTATAGTAAAGGATCCTACAAATTAATGTAAGATACAGTCACAGAAAATAATTATATTCATAAGTACGTCTGAGTCAGTGACAACCCTACAACAGATGTATCCATCGGATCGCCATCAATGATGGTGATACATGGCTGTGTACATAATGTATATACAACTCGTCTAAACATCAACCCAACAATGGTAGATCTGTAAATTTGCTTTCGCAAATTTTTGGTTCTTCCCTCGCCGGGATTCGAACCCACGCTACTGTGATATCGTGACACCAAATTGCCTGCACTGCAGCCGTACCGCTAGACCACACGACCACCTGGGCTCTCAAAAAAGGAGCTTGCGGTGGGCATGTGTTACCTTTCCACGTCAGTTTTAATCTAGCGGCGTACTACAGTACATGATATATAAGGCATGAAGATGTTATTATTACAGATCAGCTAAATTATCTATAGTAAAGGATCCTACAAATTAATGTAATATACAGTCAAAGAAAATAATTATATTCATAACTACGTCTGAGTCAGTGACAACCCTACAACAGATGTATCCATCGGATCGCCATCAATGATGGTGATACATGGCTGTGTACATAATGTATATACAACTCGTCTAAACACCAACCCAACAATGTTAGATCTGTAAATTTGCTTTCGCAAATTTTTAGTTCTTCCCTCTCCGGGATTCGAACCCATGCTCCAGTGATATCGTGACACCAAACCGCCTGCACTGCAGCCGTCCCGCTAGACCACACGACCACCTGGGCTCTCAAAAAAAGAGCTTGCGGTGGGCATGTGTTACCTTTCGACGTCAGTTTTAATCTAGCGGCGTACAACAGTACATGATATATAAGGCATGAAGATGTTATTGTTACAGATCAGCTAAATTATCTATAGAAAAGGATCCTACAAATTAATGTAAGATACAGTCACAGAAAATAATTATATTCATAAGGACGTCTGAGTTAGTGACAACCCTACAACAGATGTATCCATCGGATCGCCATCAATGATGGTGATACATGGCTGTGTACATAATGTATATACAACTCGTCTAAACATCAACCAAACAATGTTAGATCTGTAAATTTGCTTTTGCAAATTTTTGGTTCTTCCCTCGCCGGGATTCGAACCCATGCTACTGTGATATCGTGACACCAAATCGCCTGCACTGCAGCCGTCCCTCTAGACCACACGACCACCTGGGCTCTCAAAAAAAGAGCTTGCGGTGGGCATGTGTTACCTTTCCACGTCAGTTTTAATCTAGCGGCGTACTACAGTACATGATATATAAGGCATGAAGATGTTATTGTTACAGATCAGCTAAATTATCTATAGTAAAGGATCCTACAAATTAATGTAAGATACAGTCACAGAAAATAATTATATTCATAAGTACGTCTGAGTCAGTGACAACCCTACAACAGATGTATCCATCGGATCGCCATCAATGATGGTGATACATGGCTGTGTACATAATGAATATACAACTTGTCTAAACATCAACCCAACAGTGTTAGATCTGTAAATTTGCTTTCGCAAATTTTTGGTTCTTCCCTCGCCGGGATTCGAACCCATGCTACTGTGATATCGTGACACCAAATCGCCTGCACTGCAGCCGTCCCGCTAGACCACACGACCACCTGGGCTCTCAAAAAAAGGGCTAACGGTGGGCATGTGTTACCTTTCCACGTCAGTTTTAATCTAGCGGCGTACTACAGTACATGATATATAAGGCATGAAGATGTTATTGTTACAGATCAGCTAAATTATCTATAGTAAAGGATCCTACAAATTAATGTAAGATACAGTCACAGAAAATAATTATATTCATAAGTACGTCTGAGTCAGTGACAACCCTACAACAGATGTATCCATCGGATCGCCATCAATGATGGTGATACATGGCTGTGTACATAATGTATATTCAACTCGTCTAAACATCAACCCAACAATGTTAGATCTGTAAATTTGCTTTCGCAAATATTTGGTTCTTCCCTCGCCGGGATTTGAACCCATGCTACTGTGATATCGTGACACCAATTTTCCTGCACTGCAGCCGTCCCGCTAGACCACACGACCACCTGGGCTCTCAAAAAAAGAGCTTGCGGTGGGCATGTGTTACCTTTCCACGTCAGTTTTAATCTAGCGGCGTACTACAGTACATGATATATAAGGCATAAAGATGTTATTGTTACAGATCAGCTAAATTATCGATAGTAAAGGATCCTACAAATTAATGTAAGATACAGTCACAGAAAATAATTATATACATAAGTACGTCTGAGTCAGTGACAACCCTACAACAGATGTATCCATTGAATCGCCATCAATGATGGTGATACAAAGCTGTGTACATAATGTATATACAACTCGTCTAAACATCAACCCAACAATGTTAGATCTGTAAATTTGCTTTCGCAAATTTTTGGTTCTTCCCTCGTCGGGATTCGAACCCATGCTACTGTGATATCGTGACACCAAATCGCCTGCACTGCAGCCGTCCCGCTAGACCACACGACCACCTCGGCTCTCAAAAAAAGAGCTTTTGGTGGGCATGTGTTACCTTTCGACGTCAGTTTTTATCTAGCGGCGTACTACAGTACATGATATATAAGGCATGAAGATGTTATAATTACAGATCAGCTAAATTATCTATAGTAAAGGATCCTACAAATTAATGTAAGATACAGTCACAGAAAATAATTATATACATAAGTACGTCTGAGTCAGTGACAACCCTAAAACAGATGTATCCATCGGATCGCCATCAATGATGGTGATACATGGCTGTGTACATAATGTATATACAACTCGTCTAAACATCAACCCAACAATGTTAGATCTGTAAATTTGCTTTCGCAAACTTTTGGTTCTTCCCTCGCCGGGATTCGAACCCATGCTACTGTGATATCGTGACACCAAATTGCCTGCACTGCAGCCGTCCCGCTAGACCACACGACCACCTGGGCTCTCAAAAAAAGAGCTTGCGGTGTGCATGTGTTACCTTTCCACGTCAGTTTTAATCTAGCGGCGTACTACAGTATATATATATATATATATATATAACTCGTCTAAACATCAACCCAACAATGTTAGATCTGTAAATTTGCTTTCGCAAATTTTTGGTTCTTCCCTCGCCGGGATTCGAACCCATGCTACTGTGATATCGTGACACCAAATCGCCTGCACTGCAGCCGTCCCGCTAGACCACACGACCACCTGGGCTCTCATTAAAAGAGCTTTCGGTGGCCATATGTTACCTTTCCACGTCAGTTTTAATCTAGCGGCGTACTACAGTACATGATATATAAGGCATGAAGATATATATATATAAAAAATGACTGAATAAATAGTCAACGATCAATCTTACAGGGCGATGGATCATGTAATATGATTCTGTACACTACAAAATATAATATATAACAAGTCAATAAGGGTACAACATTGCCATTAAATAACTATAATGTGACCAGGTGGAATAAGGCTCAGATAAATTATGCAGAACGTTCATATATTTTAATAGATATAATATATAATAGAAGGCAACGACAGATCTGAAATATACAGATAATGACAAATAAATACAACTTTACATATAAATGCATATGAATATATCATTTTGTAGCAAATAATGTATATTATGTTTAATTACACAATTGCAAATAAATATTAATGCAAAACACAGTTTAATGACCACTCTGAATGTAAACAATTTGTTAATCTATGCTAATGAAAACTGTTCACTAAAGTAAGTTGACCATACTACTATATAAAATACTATATAACATTGAAAGTTAATTACAGGTAAAAAGAATATATAAAGTTTGAAATACAGTTAGCAAAGTAAATGAAACTAAATAAAATATTTAAGTAAAAAACATTTAACCTATAAACTAATTTGAAAAACCCTTAAATGTAAATACCTTATAATGCTGGCTACGGCTCTTAATGTTGTTTCTGGTGTTTCTTTTTCGCATTGACAATATAGTAAAAAAGTACAATATATATAGTCAAAAGGTGAACTGTTTAACTAGATAGAACCAGATAAAACAACTATTAAGTAAGGTAGTTTGTCCAATAGCCAGTGGTGAGTAAATATCAAAGATCCCAAATACAGTATTTTGGATTCATTGAACCATATAATACAAAATATGTTCAATATAGTAAGATCATTATAGTATAGGGTAAAATAGATATAAACTAAGTACAAAGTTAGGAATAATATCAAATAGATAATATGTAAATAAATGAACTTGTCCACAATAAAATATACAAATGTTAGATATTTCGGATAACAGATATCCTTCTAGATTTCCAAAGGATGTGACAGTTGAGATGTAATAACTGCACCTCATTATACAAAACATATTTTTGCAATCACTATTAGACTGCTATTCGTTTGAAAGGCTTTAATATGTAGTTTCTGTTGTAATTGCCCTACCGTTGTCTAATTTATTCCATCCTGGATCGGTAAGGACATTTTTGATTTTTTTGTTTGAGGACTGCACTCAATGCAGTTATTACATCTCAACTGTTACATCCTTTGGAAATCTAGAGTTGTGCCATTTCACATCGTAAATAACTATTTTTATTTTTGGCATATTTCTGTAGTCTTTGCGGTGTGTTCGGAAATTTTAAAATTGTTGCAGCGTTCGCTTAAATTGTATAAATCAAGATTTTGATAGAGTCTCAATTTGAATTGACATGATTCATTTGACATCGTGCTATTATTGAAGAAGGATATCTGTTATCCGAAATATCTAATATTTGTATATTTTATAGTTATTTAATGGTGATGTTGTACCCTTATTGACTTGTTATATATATATATATATAGACGAGTAACTCGTCTATATATATATACATAATGTACGCAGCCATGTATCACCATCACTACTGGTTATCCAATGGATAAATCTGTTGTATAGTTGTCGCTGGCTCAGACGTACTTTTTAGAATTTACTAAATTTAGATTAGAAAAAAAAACTTTCCGACCAAAGAGATGATTTCAGCTTCCCAATAGTGAACTTTCCATTGTTATGGAGCATCATTCCAGCAGCGCCTGTTTATTGAGTATATGTCTGTCAGTTGGTTTGCATTTCCAAGATAGGAGGTTTCTGCTAACACTGGAAGCTAACAAACAAAGAGTGATTCCCAGTGGTAAAATTATCCCTTCGTTAGTTTAAAAGACGCCATCACGAGTTGGTTAACTGTTTTTTAATATCTATTTCACATATAACGACGGATATGTTACAATTTTCGTAACCAAAATCTCATCTTCTTTTCCTTGAATGTTACGTATCGAAATCGGGTTTGTACTTATATGAGTAAAACAACAGGTGCCACATTGGAAAAGATCTGCTTATCCTTCCTTACAATCTTTTATACAAGAACACAAACCCAGTAAAAATAACATCAAAGCACATTTTTTAAATTAAAAATGGAGAAGGCTACATATGTTTAGAACCATAAGATGAATATATTTTCTCCTATAAACAGCAAAATTGTTCTTTCATTAACATAATTATATAGTTATGTTAGAAACAATCATAGTTTTATTTATTTTTTTGTTCGGATACAAATATATCAAAAGTATCCTAGGTGGTCTGTAAACGTTATTTATTTAACAATGTCGATATGTTTCAGAGTATATTGATTTTTGGTTTGATTCTATCCATTGCCATCGAACAACCGACGAACCACATAATAATGGCCACTTCGATCCTGCGATTTTATTAGTTTTCACTGGAAAGGATAAATATGACAAGGAGGTAATATAATTGTAGAACATTGTTCCTTACTTCTTTCCGCTGATATTTGAAGTACTGTCATCCGTAATTGATCGAATCGTTATCAGAGAAATGTTTACCTTTGAGATCCACCCATAGATGATCGAAGGACATAAATTTGTCACCGAACCATCATAAAACATTACCAAATCCCATAAAGTATAATAGATTAAAAACAACTTGAAACTCAAAAAAGAAAGTCAAAATCATTTTTAGAAAACAACAATAACGTTAAATAAGCATGGCAGATAACGACTGGAGTATAATTTTTCTAACAGTACACAACTTACGAACAAATAAAACTTCTGTTGATTGATGAATACTTGCTTAAAGCCAATTATTTCATGCAAAGCTACAAGCAATATTTATACAGAATGTATGTTTTGATATAATTATAGAAATCGCTAGCGTGCGAGGACTTGTTTTTGAAAAATAATGGTATGATGGACAGGAAAAAAAATTCGCCTATGATTAAGGCTCCGCAATGTGTGCTTTCGGATATGTTCGGGGTTTTAGATTGAAGTTAAGATTCAAAAACTCTGAACAGGTTGCATGACTGTCATGAGATTGTTACAATGATTGACGATTATAGATTTCGTTCATAAGGAATTGATTAGTTGTTGTTTGATTAACTGCTAGTGAGGAATATGTCATGTATATTCAGATCGAAAACAAACGAACAATAAAAAGAAAAATAAGGTCCAATAAAAAGAATTTGGAAAGCCATTTGAAAATGGTGTTATGAAGATAGGAACAGAAATTTAGTCCGGCCGTACAGGCCCTTTGAAGAGTTGTTGTTAAACAGAAAGTTCAGCACTCTATCAACACAAGGCATCAACCTTAACGTTTCTTATCTGACTGTACGCGAAATCATACATCCTGATCAGCAAAAAACTCTCCCTATCTGCAAAGGGGTCGGACCAAGGGATGACCATAATTTATGCTCCAATTAACACTTATAGTTTTTATAATGTGACGTGGCATAAAAGCCAATTAGGTAACTTTTCATAAATACAAATCGACAAAAGGGTAAAACATAAAGTTCACAATACGGCCTTTAACAACAACACCCATACCGTATAGTAAGGTATAGAAGACTCGTAAATTTTCCTTATAATTTCATAAGAACGCTAGTGGTACGTATAAACCCAGATACTATATATTGGAGATGCATCATCTTTTGAAATAATATTAGGAAAGCGCTACCTTAAATGTCAGCTTTATACTAAGACAATGTCCTATATCTTGATTGGTTGTTGGTTGCTTAACGTCCAGTGGCAAATATTTCATGCATGTTCAGAAAGAATGTCCTAGGCTACATTAACGTATTGTTTATGTATAAAATAAAATTATAAGTTCAGATGGATTATGTTTAGAGAACGAACATTAAACTTGAAAAGGCATGAAGGGTTATGGTATTTTTCCTGAAAAAAATATTCTGATTCCCAAATTGATGAATAACAAATCTGTTCTAGCATAGGATAATCCAGATCTTCACCAAAATATGCAAAATAAATTTAATTTTTATATATCTAAAAACATAAAAACTTCCCAAACTGCACTTGTCAGTCTGTACACAATAGTTTTTAAGGTGATAATAAGGCCGTATTTGCCAAGTTATTATGATAAACCATAAACCTTAGAGTTAAATTTTGACTAAATGATTTTGATTGATAGCACTGAAGGGCTTCGTTAAAAGAACATCTGACTGAATAAAAAAACATTGGTATTTCTGATCATCTTCAGTTTGTGAGTTCTACATCAATTTCATGTACTAATTCAGAGTCGTTTTTATGTCATTTCTTGCATATATATTTTTTTTGTTACATGCACATGATGTAGCTTACTTTTCAAGTTTTCATATGACAGCGAAATAAAATTGAGAATGGAAATGGGAAATACAAGCATGTCAAAAATTTGCTTTTGAGTAATGCTTAATCATGTCATCGTTGTTTTCAAGGAGACACATTTGGTTTCCAGACAATAGTTTGAGTGTAAGTGAATGGATCTCTATGAAATTTTACTAGGAGGTTCAATACACAAAAGGAAGATTAGAATTGATTTTGGGGTTATAGCACAACATTATTGGGGGGGGGGGGGGGGGTATTTTCCAAATTTTTGTTCTTTCTTCAAAAACTTACCTTATTTACATTGATTATACTCATTTAGTATACAAAGGTGCAACAACTACTGATTTGGCAGGAGATGCACTCAAAATAGGGTGTTTTAAATATTTTATCTGTAATTTGTGTATTTTCCCTATGATATGTACTTGATAATGTGGATGTGAGTTTCATGATAAAGAAAATATATTTGGTAAGTATATATTCACAATTGATATGCGACAGGGTGCTGAAAAAGGATCTTTTTTCCCTTTAATTCCAAAAATTGCACATGATTTTTTTTCTCACAGAAACACATGAGTTATTTCGTGGATAAAACACATGTCATTGTTTGAAACTTTCAGTAATAAAAATTTAGTTTAGCCTGTTTGAATGTTTCACTGATTGTGTGAAAATTTTAACAAAAAATGTACAAAACACTTAATGACATTGTATTATCTGCAGAATTATTGATAACTTTCCTCACAATATATTCACAAGGACATATAACTGACATATTGTCCATGCTATTTGGTTCTGAGTTTTTATTCATACATACATGAATACTGGCATGGCTGGTGCTGTTTCAAGTTGTCTTCTTTTTTGGGTTTCTTGAGAAGTATTTGTTTAACCTGTCAGTCGCTAAAAAGTGTTACAATTCTTATTTAGACGCAACACATAAATAAAGACCAAAACGGTACTGCTTTCACATGAGAGATTCTAGAAATAAAAAATTAAAAGTACACATTTTCAATATTTTTGTAGGACTAACTATCATATGAAATTAAGGATATATGTAGTTAGAGACTTCTGATGAATAGAAATATGTGGATTCACCTGATACCTGTTTTCAAATTAGTCCATATTGAAGTTTAAAGGATCCAAAATAAAAATATGTTTGAATACAACTGACATAAAAAAAAAATGGTGTTTTTTATATATGCTTAATATACATCTTTGGTCGTATCAGACTGTGCGTGGCGAAGAATCTCATTGCCTTTAAGTTTGAACTTTTTGTTTTGTTTTGGTCATGAAAAAAAAATTTGTAGTTCTGTTGTGAAGTTGCTAACATGAGAATACCCAAATTGCACCTAAATTGCCATTTTTTCCCCCAACTTTTATTATTGAACCAGACAAAAGTTTATTCTGTGCTTATTTTTTAGACTATCCTTGTTTACAATATAGTTACACCAATTTGATTGTGAGTCCATGTAGAGTCATTAAAAATGGGTTTGAAATTACATCCAAACAATCAATGATACTGTAATGAGGCCAGTACCCAAATTCAATACATCATTTCATGAATGGTTAATTTCAAATCCTTTAAACTTGGATATAAACAGAGATTTTGATTTATTTCTTCAAATATTTCGAACAATTTATTCCATGCTTTTACTATTATGTTTTGAAGAAAAGGATGCTGGTAACAAATTGGTAGAGTGAAAATGTTTTGATCTGACTGGTTTAAACTGATGCATTTAATATGCAGGCGACTGTTGCAGCTTGAATTTTAGGATGTAGCCCACACTTCTAAGTAACATGCCATATATACCTATCAAAGTCATGGTATTCTCATGGGTTATCATAATAACTCCATTTTCCAATACAATCCAATTTTGGACAGTATGGGAGCATACAATATATATATACAGAAGTCAGTTCTAAATGTACTATTGAGACTGAAGTCTCCTTTTATGATTGAACTTAGAGAGAGAACACAAAACAGTTTTCATCTCCTATGACTGTATAACAAGTTATAAGGTGTGACATAATCAATGAAAAGATTTGTTGTTGAGAGTTGAAAATCCAGCAATGGGGGGGGGGGGGGGGGGGGGTCCACCCTTTTTCTTGAGAAAAAAATGTCAGCGGGCCCTCCTTATGAAAAAGGATGGATTCATCATTGACTATACATGAGGAGGAATAACCGTGATCACATTCAACAGTATAATCATCAGTGTTGCTTGATGTGGTGAATAATGTGGCAGATGAACATAAGTAGTCATGGTCAACCAGTGCACCGGAGTTTACCCTTCATACCGCATGGCCATAAAAAATTCGAAATGTATTGCCTGCAGAGGTTTTTTCTGTGTTCCAATGGCTGGACGGAACTTTTACGCTAAATATGTTATCGTTAACTATGATTTTGTGACATATAAATGAAGTTGCTGTGATTGTTTAGGTAATTTGTTTTGAAGCAGACGAAACATGGCGTCGGTAATTTCCGTGGTACAATAAAATTTAAATAAGCTACACAAGTTACCAAAATTTCTGAATTCTTGTTCTATCAAACAAATAAAAATTCACATCGTACTCAACATCGAAATTATTCCGATCTGTCCCGTTTTTTTCAAGATCGCGTTGAAACGTTAAATTCGGCCGCCATTAAAAAAAATAATCGTACGAGATTTTACGAGAGAGACGAAACTTTTCAGATGGGTCGTGTAGAAATAGTTATCGTTCTTTACTCTAAAACGATGCTTCTACCATAAGTGCCAGCTAAAGCTGGAATATTAACATCAATCAATAATAATTGTTTAAGTATCAGACATGATAATTGTTGATTTTTATATATTTTCTGTAGAAAGATTTGAAGAGGAGAGAAAAGGAACTTTATGATCAAATAGACCACGTTCTTGGATTTCAAAGTAAATATCATCACTTGCGCCTAAAGTGTTATGTATCAAATACAATTGATACTGAAGAAGAATTTGAAAAGTTGCAAATTGCAATTTACGAGACTGCACGGGAAATGGATAATTGGGGTAATACTTTTCCGTTGAAATGGATCCTTTTGGAACATTTGATCGAAATTAATAAAAGTATGGGAACAAATTTTATCTCTTTAAACGAGATGTATAAAATGGCTCAACATGAAGAGATACAGATACTGGAAGAGGATGAACTGTTATTGTTTCTTCGATTTCAGCATAATATAGGAAACATTATTTACTTCGAAAATGTACGGGACTTGATCATATTAAAACCTCAGTGGTTGGCAGATGCTTTCCGATGTTTAGTTTCAGATAGGTATGATGACAGCAAACTGCACCATCGTGAGGACTGGACACTATATAAACGACAAGGTAAAATAAGTGAATCGCTAATAACAGAACTCTTCGCATCAAAAGATGGAAGTCAGTTTTCGGGACAGAAAACTAATTTACATAAAGTTATGGAAAATATGGACATAATAGTCAAGATTGAGGAATCTAGTTATATAATTCCAAGCAAAATGCCGTCGTCCACGTTTGATGATGTATGCGAAAAATTTGGTATTCTTACAAAAAACTGTAAAAGGACTTCCTGGGTTTGTTTTAAGTTTGAATTTCTTCCACCTTCTTTCTTTAACCATCTATCGGCCTGGTTTATCAGAAACTACTACCCTAGCAAGGTAGATGGTAGTGTTGCTTTATACCGTGGCATCTGTATGTTTGACTTTGAGGAATCTGGTTGTAAAAAAATTCTGGTTACCATGTCGACTGATACAATTGCTCTTCAGGTTGTGTCTTTTTTCGAAATACAGGAGGGATTCGGAAGCACGTGTTGCGATATGTACGGTAAAGTGAAACAACTTATTGAAATTATAAAAGAGAGGTATAAGGTGAAACTTTCTTTTAAACTCCATTTCAAATGCAGTGATGGCGACTATTATAGAGACACTTTTGAATATGATACTTTGAAAACAACCCAAGAGCTTTTTTGTTCACAGCATCGGAAAGCACATCTCTCTGAACAGATATACTCGCCTTGGATAGAGAATGAGGTATATTTAAAACAGCTGCTTCAGAAAATAGTGAAATTTCCATCTTAATACATCAACTAACGAAAAATGTCCTAATAAAAGTTAATATTGATCGGTTAACAAAGTCTTTATCCTATAAGAAAGGTATTAATGATAAATTTAAACAGGATTGATAGAAATAGAAAAGGGTCAATTAAATGTATTTAAATCTTTTACAATTATTCTAATTCAAGTCAAATTTATTTCCTTTTGACTGGTTTAACTGCCCGCGTCGTAGTTCATGTTAAGATCCTTGTACATATTCATCTACTGTCAATATCGATTTTCAGTTAAGTATTTTTTCGCCAAAAATATGGTGGCATGATTAAATTAGGATATTTCACATTACTTGAAGACAAAACCCAAAGAAAAAATTACATAGGCGTTATAAAAAACATAATTTAAAAAGTTTTCCTTCGCGAAAATTACCGTTTGACGCCAGACGGTAAAGAGCATTACTACTCTCATGCAAGATATTAGACATACAAATAATGCACCAAGCAATAAATTTCAAAGAAGGGCGATACTTATGGACAAAATTGGAAAGTGAAATGAAGTGAAACAATTACACAATTATTCCTACTCAAACATTTTCATTTAGGATAAAAAAAAAAACGTATCAAAGACCCTAGAGGGCCGTGCGGCGTTATATTATTTTGTAGATAATGCTTGTGAGATCCTTTTGAAATCTTGTAGTGGTTGACAGGAATATATTTTGCCTTTGAACATGTTGAATATTGACTTTTACCTATTGCCAGGCCATTGATGAAAAGTGCCAAGAAATCTTCTTCGTCAGGAAATTGATCATCTATCGGAAAATTTTGTGAAAATTTTTAAACATTTTTCGAGGAGGAAACATATTCTGATTAGTAAAATTAACAACATTATTCTCGATTCGTCCTATCAATCAAAAGATTGAGTCGAACTTAATGTTTAAAACACTCATATAATTGTTTTGTTTTTATTCAGTTAAAACGTGTTCTTTTTTAGGTTGAAAAGACTCCTGATGACAGAGCAGAAATAAGAACGAGACAGGATGACCTTAATCCAAGTAAATCCATTGTTTACATATTTTTCTTTCGCATTTTCAGACGCGCGTCTGGCGAACTAAATTATAATCCTGGTACCTTTGATAACTAATTATATCTTTAAACCGTTTTGTTTTACCACAAATATAAATGACGATATAGCTCCTAAGTCATATTTAATTATTTCACAGTATATCAGTATATCGAGGGAACATTAGAGAAAGGGACGTTTTCTTATTCAGAATTATCAAACTTAATGCAACAGATGATGATTAAGGTGACTTAAAACCGGATTTTGACCTTCATGAACGACATGACTGGTACCACATGAGAAGCAAGATGCTTACCTTTCCGGATCAACTGAGATCACCCCAGTTTTTGGTTGGATTATTGTTTCTTATTGTTTAGATTTCAATGTTGTGTTTTGTGTACTGGTGTTTGTCTGATGGTCGGATCCATTCACGCTTGGTCAAAATCAATGGTTAACAACATTACACATAAAATGTGTTAACAAAAAATCTAAAAAATCAGTGAAATGTGACAGATTGACACAATTAATAAACATGTGTTCTAAATCTTCTCTTGATTGTGCACACGCTGGACAAGTGTTGTTATCAGACTTGTTACATTTTAAAAGTTTAACTTTAGTAACTAAAGTTCCATGAAGTACTTGAAAATAAAGTTGCCTGCATTCACGAGGCAAAATATGTAAATTTGAAAAAAAACACCTTGAAAGTTCTGATTCTGGATAACAAGTTGTATTAAGAGAATATAAAAATTTCGAGTACTTTGTGGCATAGGAACTTGTTTTAATCTTCAACAGAAAAAGAAAAACAAGCTGCAGTTATTTAAAAATTCTTTGGGATTGACATTATCATTGAAATAATGTACCAATTCAGGAGGCAAACTGACAAGCACATTTTTATAAAATTTGCAGACATCATCATATTTCAGATTATTTGTATTAGTTTCAAAGGCAACATAAGTCTTCAATTTGCTCTATACAAGCGACATTTCACGCACGAAAAAGGGAAGCTTTGATTAAAGCTTTTAATTCACAAAGTAAAATTTCTTTAACCAAGAGTTATATTATTTTTGAAAAAAAAAGTATTTTTCTACAGAGCAAAATAATCCGAATTTAATCTCTACTAAGATTTTTTTACCGAAAGGCAGATGTTTTTGGTATTATGTCTTGAAAATGCATACCACCTTTAGATTTTTCTATAATAACTGTTTCATATGCCACATGGTGAGTTTTAAAATTCCATAAAAAATCAACACATATTTTTTTTATTTGTAAATAAAATGAAGTGGGACAGGCAGAGACGGAATAATGCAGGGTTACATTGTCTGCATTTGCCGAGCCCTCCAAAAATCTTAGACATGGATAGACCAGCAAAACAAAACAGCAAACTATTAAAAAACAGTTGAAAAAAGGCTTGACTCATCAGGTCAACACAAAGCACACCAACAAAAACAAACAAAAACACGTCAGATTCAAGGTGCCAATTTGCGAGCTTTGAAAATTCATGATGACATGTACACAATAATAATCTATCATCTATCATACATGGAATGGTGTCTCCACAGTAAAGTCTAATACAACACAGTTAATGTTTGTATATTACATAGCAGAAACTTACTGAAAGTGATTAGGGGTGACAATTAACTTAGACACCCAACATTTACCACCCCAGACACTTACTGAAAATACATTCGTAGAACTGAAAAGTATCTTGTTTGATATGAATGTAAATAGAATTGGTTTTTAATTTGACGCAAAGATTTATGCATCGCTATAGGAGGATTGTTTTGAAAATACCGGACTTAGTATACTATAGCTATGAATAAATTAGACGTAAAGTTGGAATCAACATATGAAAACTTCATATGCTATAAAAATAAGCGAGATAGTACATTTCAATCGTCACATTATTTTAGTGGAATTTTATTGTTTCGGTCAACAATAAACTCCCCATTGTTCCCCTTATACACGTCTACAGATTCTACGTATAATCTTCTTGATAAACACAGGCAATGAATTCTCTCAAGCTAAATGATAAAATTGTTGATATTAAATATTGCGTCTGGGAAAGTTTCGTTACACGTATTTTGTGTTTTAAAATATCTTCTAAATTCTTAAATTCACAAAAACAATTGAGGGAATTGAAAGAACTTAAAAACAAGCAAGACGGGGTTCATATACAAGATGAGCGTCTCCTGTCATGCATGCAACAGACGCAATGTGGATCCAATCTATGTGAAAATATCCTAATCTAATCAGACGACAATTCTAAAGAATTATGTCGCCGAGAAAAAAAATCGCTTTTGGGATGAGACAAATTCGTAATAATAACGTAATCCTGTTGTAACAACTTTTTAAATGCTGTTTGTATAATGTAAACACACAAGCATACCGTTCCTTATATTAGATTAAAGAATGATATTCTTTTAAATAACATGTCTTATTGAACTACCATCTAGATATAGTTTCTATTCTAATAAAAGAACTACTTGATAAAAATCCAAATGATTCTCTTTACATACAGTTATGTCACAACAACAGATGAACAACTACTTGAAATTAGTGGCCATTATTGTTGATGTCGCAATGCTTGTTATCTGGAAGTATATAAGAGAAAAGATCATCGGACATGATAGTTTTGAAACATTTCTGAATAAGGAGAAACACAAGTTAGTGCATATTTTCGAAACATTTCGATGTTGCCAATGCATAAAAGAAACAATCTCTGCAGAGAGACTGATATCAAGGAAGCAGTTATTCTTACTGTATAAATCAGACGAAGGGAGGCAGATTCGTCAACACAATAAATATACCGGAACCAAATTGACCCAAATTTGCATCTGTAAATATTCTGCAAGAGAAAACATTGATATAAGAGTTCTTGATATCACACTAGCAAACTTTATAATTCAGAAATGTGGAAAACAAGAGATAGGGATAGATAATTGGATAAATCAAATCAAGGACGTGCGAAACGAATTATTCACTCCGTCAGATATACACGAATTAACAGATCAAAACCTAAGCAGAAAATGGAGAATACTAGAAGGCTCCGTACTAGGAATAGCTAGAGTAATAGGCAGTGAATATGCTGTTGAAACCGAGAAACATATCATACAAGCAAAACAACTTACCATAGTTACTGATAACATGTTGAAGAGTGAGATCATTTGTCGAGATTATTGGAGAATTAAATGTGCTGAATTTGAGGTAAGATTGGTTATATCTCGTTTGTAAAGCTAATTGCTAGGAAAAGTAGAAGGATTGACATAAAAAACGTAGTCGGATTATGACGTTAACAGACGTTTAAACAAATTAAAAATGAACACGCCAGAAGACAAGTTTCAAATATTAAAAATTTGATCAACCAAATGTCAATAACTAAATATATTTGAACCTAACCGTGCTTTGTCGGCTAAAGCAAAGGTGTTTTACTAAATTCTGAACAAATCTTGACTATGAGAGAATTCTAGACATTCAAATGTTTATTGTTACATTAGAATATTTGCAGTTTTAAGGAATATCATTAATACCGTATTGTTTATACAACCAAATTTAACAGCTTCCAATTGCGTTTGAGCATTTCCATATGCTCAAGTCAATGGGTGTTTCGGATAGGCGATATTTCTTAAATAAGTATGTTGGAAGGCACCACTTTTTATAGATGAACTCAATACAATAATGTATTTAGACTTTTTTTTTTATAAAACATTATAATCAATAATCAAGTGTGAATTTGGGTGGCGTCACTTTTACCGTTCTATAGAGTTATGCATAAACAGCACAGATCAAACAGCGATTTCTGGTTTAAATTAATTTAAGAAAAAGCGCTAGGTGAAAAGAAATAGCGCCCGGGTAAGGAAATAAAGCGCCCGTGAGAAGAAAATTGTAATATTTTATAACAAAAAAATGTTTTTTCTGAATTAAAAAAAAATAAAATCATTGTTTGTTTTGTCTTAAGTGTTGTTGCACTTTTACTCTTTAGATTTCAAAATTGTATTTACGTACTAAGTAAGCTGTAAATATAAATAAGAGGAAATAAAAAAATCATAATTGATATTGTCCTCGATCAAAACGTATTTTTGTTATTAAAAAAAATCAGTGCCCGAGGTCTAATATTCGCAACTGCATGGTGGGCACTCTTCAAAGTGTTGTATTTTATTAAACACTCTTGCATGAATTAACATTGGAAGATCGTCGAAAGGATCTAAAAATAAATCAATGTGCATATCTTATTTCCTCGACATAAAGTTGTCTCATGCCAATACAATTTCTATATATATTCCACGGGGGCCTTTTCCCTTCCCCGGGCGTTTATCTTTTCTTCCCCCGGACGCTTTTATTTTTTCCCGGGCGCTCCCAGTAGCGATATAGTAGGAACCGTTGTGTTGCATCATTTCAATGCCTCAAATGTCTAAACACGCGTTTGTGTCTTTCTTTTGTATTAGACATGATGAGATAATTTTGTTAGGTTTGAGCTGACAAAAGTGCTCAAGCTGTTCGTAGTATTACTATATCCGAATGTTAACTTCGAGTAGCATTATGATATACTCGAGAATGGTGGAACTTTCTATGTAATGAGTGGTAGGGATGAGCGTCTGGAATAGGTCACTATTTCATACTCCATGATGTATTAAAAGGGTGAGAAAATCAGATTAAATAGGTCACTAGGTTGATGTTATCACTTGACAATTCTTGATTAAATCATGAGTATCTGAAACTATTAGGTGTCAGTATTGAGTTTTGATGCGGTTAAAGCACAATGATCGTAAATGTATCAGCTATTTGTCAAACCAATTAATCTCTATTATTCCAATGTAGTATTTCCACTGATGCTAGTTTTATATGCTATAAATATTGTCTGTTGAAATTTCTTCACAATGTAAGATATATAAAAGGGGCAAATAGAGGAAAGTGTTTAAGATTTTTTTAAGAAAAGCAATGCATTGCAAGCCCCACCTTTCCCCTTTTCAAAAAAGAAAATCTCTATACTAATGTACCAGAGGTCTGTGTTACTTGATATATGACAAGGTATATCTTTGAAAATATATGAAAAGGGGGGCAATTGATGTCTCAGCTGCTCACCCCTACATATAAGGTTGAGTCTGCCTTATACACTGCTGGTGGACGTCTCGTCCGCGAGCGTATCACCAGCCCAGTAGTCAACACTTCGGTGTTGACATGAATATCAATAATGTGGTAATTTTAATAAATTTCCTGTTTATAAAAATATGAATTTTTCGAAGCACAATGATCGTAAATGTATCAGCTATTTGTCAAACCAATTAATCTCTATTATTCCAATGTAGTATTTCCACTGATGCTAGTTTTATATGCTATAAATATTGTCTGTTGAAATTTCTTCACAATGTAAGATATATAAAAGGGGCAAATAGAGGAAAGTGTTTAAGATTTTTTTAAGAAAAGCAATGCATTGCAAGCCCCACCTTTCCCCTTTTCAAAAAAGAAAATCTCTATACTAATGTACCAGAGGTCTGTGTTACTTGATATATGACAAGGTATATCTTTGAAAATATATGAAAAGGGGGGCAATTGATGTCTCAGCTGCTCACCCCTACATATAAGGTTGAGTCTGCCTTATACACTGCTGGTGGACGTCTCGTCCGCGAGCGTATCACCAGCCCAGTAGTCAACACTTCGGTGTTGACATGAATATCAATAATGTGGTAATTTTAATAAATTTCCTGTTTATAAAAATATGAATTTTTCGAAAAGCTAAGGATTTTCTTATCTCAGGCATAGATTACATTAGACGTATTTGGCACAACTTTTTGGAGTTTTGGATTTTAAATGCTCTTCAACTTTGTTCTTGTTTGGTTTTATAAATATTTCGATATGAGCGTCACTGATGAGTCTTATGTAGACGAAACGCGCGTCTGGCGTACACAATTATAATTCTGGTACCTTTGATAACTATTTGTTGGTTTATTTTACACTTCATTTCTACCCACGTGACTTTCTTTTTTTTTACTGATAACCGAACGCAACATAACATTCATTGTTGCTTATTATTTATATTTTCAATTTCATCAATAAATATTCATGATTTTTTTTTTAAACAGAGATAAATGATATGAAAATGTTCTGTCGTGAGGAATATATATATATCAATAACAAATAAAGAATACCAAAAATGTGTGTTAACGCATGCAGAAGAATATTTGAGGAACTTTTTTGGGAAAATATGAGTGCCTACTCAAGTCCAAACTATTTGAAAAATCAAATTAATACAGAAGAGTGTCCATCATGCACTTGCACTGCACCATTATTAGAACAGTAAAAAGTAAAATTATCAAAGGTACCAGGATTTTAATTCAGTACGCCAGACGCGCGTTACGTCTACATAAGATTCATCAGTGACGCTCATATTAAAATATTTATAAAGCCAAACAAGTACAGAGTTGAAGAGCATTGAGGATCCAAAATTCCAAAAAGTTGTGCAAAATACGGCTAAGGTAAAAAGTAAAATCACAAAAATACTGAACTCAGAGGAAAATCAATTTGGAAAGTCCATAATCACATGGCAAAATCAAATAACAAAACGCATCAAAAACGAATGGACAAGAACTGTCATATTCCTGACTTGGTACAGGCATTTTCAAATGTAGAAAATGGTGGATTAAACCTGGTTCTATAGCGCTAACCCTCTCATTTAATAACAGTCTCATCAAATTCCGTTATATTTACATGATGCGTTAAATAAACAGTCACAATTAATAAAATTAATTAATAAAACTGAATGAAATACAAATGGAAAAATATATATATATGTAAATATTAATATAATATATAACAAACCAGAGTATACTAATTTGTATCACTACAAGATAATAATTATTACCATGAGGTTGAATACCCTGTCATTTAATCATCATCCACGCACGAATTGGTCTATACAAATGTATATACATGTATCTTACTTTCACTTTTTTCTGAGACAAGACCTTTGTCCTTGTGACCATCCACGCGGTCATCCGATGTTTAGTTCTTCAGTACTTTGATTTTTCACGTTATAACACAAAGTTTGCGTTGAGCGTTATAATATAAAAACAGGATATGTGGTATGATTGCCAATGAGAAAACTTTTCACAAGAGACCAATTGACTCAGAAAGTAAAAGCTATTGGTCACCGTATGGCCTACAAAAATGAGCAAAGCCTATACTGCATAGTGGACTATAAAAGGTTCTGAACAGTAAAATGTAAAACAATTCAAACGACCAAAGGAAATAATACAAACATAGGAAGAAATGTATAAAAAAAAAATGTGCGGCGCTAATATGCTTCGGTACAAGCACATATTGAAAATAAATATACGTTTAAAAAAATAAAAAAACGATGAGATGTGGTATGATTGCCAATACTACATTTGGTAATTATAAATGGAGCTCTCTTACAATTTGACGAATCATACATTAGATTCGTTTTAAGGGATCCTTTATTTTGACATATTTATGAAATCTTAATCGAAGTGTCTTGAAACTTCGATGGTGTTTTATCTAAGTGTTTTCCTATCAAGGAAAAATACACTGCATGTAATGACACGTGTTTAACTTAATTTTTCGAAAGACAAAGGAATTGCATGACGTACGAAAGGTAAAATAATAATACGACCAGGGGGAAGGTAGCGTGGCCGGTTAGGGTAATTTTGTGATTTCTACCAAAACATTGCAGCATCCTTGCCTTGCAATTCACGATGGTCCACGTTGACAATTTGATGATGGCATACTCATTTAGAATAAATAATTATGAATCTTGTCGTAACATTTAGAGTATCATACTATTTCATTAAAATGTTAATTTTGAAACCAATTCCCGCGCAAATGTGTGTAATCGTGGGAAACAATCGTAGCGTGTCGGACATAAGTGTATTTGAATATCAAAAGCGTGTTTTATTTGCAATATGCTTAAGTCTTTAAAGACAAGTTTAATTCAGAAAAACATGCTGTTTTACCGGATAAAACGCAGACTCTCGGCATTATCGTAGAAATATACAATACATGCTCCCTTTACGTTTGTTCGTTCGTTTCGTCAAAATGCAAGAAAGCTCGTATGAGACAACTATCCAACAAAGTCGTAAGGATGTGGTCAACAGAGTTAAGCAAACCGTATACAGTCTTGTCTGAGCACGAATTTATTTCACGGTCAAGAATAACACGTTGTCTGAAACTTCTTTTTTAATCCTAAACTGTTCAGGTAAAATATAACATCAATGTTACTGTACTTTGGATACAAATAGTTATCAAAAGTACCAGGATTATAATTGTATACGCCAGACGCGCGTTTCGTCTACATAAGACTCATCAGTGACGCTCAGATCGAAATAGTTAAAAAGCCAAATAAATACAAAGTTGAAGAGCATTGAGGATCCAAAATTTCCAAAAAGTTGTGCCAAATACGGCTAAGGTAATCTACTCCTGGGGTAAGAAAATCCTTAGTTTTTCGAAAAATTCAAAGTTCTGTAAACAGAAAATTTATAAAAATGACCATATAATTGATATTCATGTCAACACCGAAGTGCTGACTACTGGGCTGGTGATACCCTCGGGGACGAAACGTCCACCAGCAGTGGCATCGACCCAGTGGTGTAAATAGTTATCAAAAGTACCAGGAATTAGTTTATTTATTGAAATGAGTTAATTTTGGATCAAAAGTTGTGTTTGTTTTTTTTTCTTCACATATGTTAGGTGTCGCCTTTTGTGTTTTTCATCTATTTAGTGAACCGTATCTAAAATAAAATCACAACAAATGGACGTTTTTAACGATCTTGACTGGCTATACAGCCCTTGATCGGTCGGTTTTGGGGCGTTTTATAATTTATTTTTTACCATATGGTAATTGATACAATTTAGAATGACAAAAAAGGTTAATGAAAAGTAAATAAGAGAAACAATTCGAATAATATATAAATGAATAAATAAATTCATGAATAATTTAATAAATGAAAAAAAGAAAAAAATATGACAATAAATACAATAAAAGAATATTTAATGATTTTTTTTAGAAAACCAAAGATAAAAAAAAAAAATATATAAACGTAACAATAAATAATTAATAAACACGGAGCCACCAAAAGGCCAGGGGTCTGTTGTTCAACTTGTCGTTAAATTAAACGAGTCGTTAAATTTTACTAATCACTGCGTTAAATTTAATCAGTCCATTATCATGTTGTTCAACTTGTCGTTAAATTTAACGAGTCGTTTAAAAATGTCAAAGTGTCGTTATATTTAATCGACCTCATTGAGGGTGATTAAATTTTAATCAGTTGATTAACCTCAAACTAAGATGGCTGTCAATGTTTTGTTTCAACCACCTGTTGTAAGAAGAGAGCGACATTTTCGCGGTTTTGACCCTCTAGAAAGGGAATTTTCTGATGAGGAGCTAAGGCAGAGATATAGATTTGGCAGGGAGACTATTGCATACCTGTCAGATTTAATGAGAGGGGATCTTGAGCGTGGGACAAACAAGGAGACAGTCCTTTCAGTGGAACAACAGATTATGATTGCCTTGAGGTTTTATGGAAGTGGATCACACTTGCAAGTAGTTGGGGACACAATGGGATTTGACAAATCAACTGTATCTCGGGTGATTAACCGTGTGACGGATTCATTAGTTGCCATGAAAGATGATTTCATATCGTGGCCAGATAATCAGAGGAAGAACGTAATAAGGGCTGGGTTTTATGAAAAGGCTGGTTTTCCAAACGTGGTTGGATGCATTGATGGGACTCACATACGGATTACTGGGCCTAGCATTGATGAACCAGCATTTGTTAACCGAAAGGGGTTCCACAGCATCAACGTACAAGCCATTTGTGACTATGAAGGTAATTTAAAACACTGTATTATACCTATTTTATATTTACAACATGCTTTGTGTGCGTCCTTTTTCTTGACATCTTCAATCGTCCTTGACCATACACATGGCTGGTTTTCTGTTGAACTGGTTTTCAGCTTATTTGAAAATCGATGGAAAAAGAAAGACAACTCAATCTTTTCATACTTTCTATTGGATCCGTAGACTCATTGTTTTTTTACCAGAGACATGTCTCTAATTTTACCGTTTCACTTTTCTGTTTTTACTGTTTCACTTTTAAATATGCTGGATCGAGTGAACTGCTAAGAGTTAATGAACATAAAATTATTGATCAAAATAGTTATATAGATTTTGCCAACCCTTATCTGCTTTAGGTAGAATTTGTCACAGTCAGGCTTATAAGTTATAAACTTTGAAACGTCAACAAATAGTGTCCCCTTGTAGTTTGAAGAAGTCCAATCTGTCATCCAAAGTTCGCCCCCATTCTTTTCGGTTGGAAAAAAAGCCAGTCATTGTTCCAAATATTTTTTTTTTAAATGTTAAGGGAGCATATATAAGTAACTGCTTCGATCCCCGATGTATTATTTATCTGACTGATTGTTTATAAAACTATACATATTTTGCTTTCATCACATTGCAAATTCAGCTAACATTTTAATGACTAGAACTATAATGGACAAACTATATGTATGCACATAAAAGAAGATGTGGTAATGATTGCTTCAATGGGACAAATCTCCACAACAGATTAAATGACACAGAAATAAACAGCTTGGGTCACCATACTTAATCACAATCACTGATTTGCTTTGCCTTGACAAATGAATTATGGAACTATTTTTTTACTTTTGTAACTATCATATTTTTCTTTAAAGGTAGATTCACCAACATCAGTGCTAGGTGGCCAGGATCAGCACATGATTCTCACGTTTTCAGAACCTCAGCCATAGGAAAACATCTTGAGAATGTATATCAAGGAATTGGACAAGGTGTATTGTTAGGAGACAGTGGCTATCCCTGCAGACAGTTTTTGCTGACACCATACAGACAACCAGCTGCTGGTAGAGGTCAAGCAAGGTTTAACAGAAGACATTGCTCAACAAGGTCGACAATAGAAAGGACATTTGGAATATGGAAGAAGCGCATTCACATTCTAGGATCAGAGGTACAATTAATTCTTTACAAATAATCACAGTATAGTAACATGAATATTTGACATGATGTTTGCCATGTATGCCCTTATATTTTAAAAGTCATGTTTTTTTTTCTTGTGAGACTGCTGTCTACTAAATCTTTCATTAGTTCATTTTTCGATTTCTCTAAATTTCGGTTAAGGTATTAATGGTCCCCTTCTCTATCTTTTCTTTATACATGTAGCTACTATACGTTTTTGGTTTTTTTTTGCTGACCACAGTATGGTTGCCTATAATTGCTTACATCAACTTCATTTTAACTTTGCAGGATACATACATTTTAGTTATAAAATTAACAATCACACCAAATCTGCTTATTTTTATCACGTAATAAAACCCGGAAAAACTGAAAAATCAGTTGTATATTAAAGGCCGGCTGATAAAGCTGACATCAGAAACACGTTAAATATCAAGCCAGGACAAGAACACAATGATCGATAATTCATCTGCACACAGATCAAAACCCGAAAATTATACTGATAACAGGGATTCAGTTGGAAAATTGGTGATGTTAGTTCGATAACTTAATGTACCCCAAGGGTGAATGGGGAATAGAAATATGGTCACGTAGTCTTCTTCCGACCGGCAGTAAAACGCTTGCCGAAGTGGGGCGTCCGTTTGGCTGCGCGGGATGTATAAGTTCGCAGTCACGTCCGGTCAGAATGTGGACGTTGAATCCGATATCTCGAGTAAAGAGAGTGCCACGCTTTGTGCACGTTAAGAACCCTTGCAACGACTCATTGATGGCCCGTAAGTGGCCTGTTGCAAGGCACAATTTCTGTCCCTATCCAATATACCCTCATTTTCCATTGGCAGTCCAAATTTCTCCGACCATCATCCCAAATGGCCTCTATTATGACAAGATCTACCTATTGCATTTATTGTGAACTTGTTCTCGGCCTGAATATGCATGAACTATTTGCCACTGGACGTTAAGCAACCAACAACCAACCAAATTATGTAGTCATGTTTGGGTAACTGCTCAAAGTTAGCCATTACTATAACTTTATTAAATGGTGAATGTAACAGTACATCACCAGTTGTTGGACTGTTTGTTCAGCTTTATGTTTGATTTGGTCCCTTTTTGTCGAGCCTGCAACTTTTGTTGCAGAAAGCTCGACATAGGGATAGTGATCCGGCGGCGGCGGCGGTGTTAGCTCACTTCTTAAAAGCTTTATATTTTAGAAGGTAGAAGACCTGGATGCTTCATACTTTGTATATAGATGCCTCGTGTTACGAACTTTCCTTCAGTCACATGTCCAATGTCCTTGACCTCATTTTCATGGTTCAGTGACTACTTGAAAAAAAAGTTAAGACTTTTTGTAATGTTAAATTCTCTCTTATTATAAGTAATTGGATAACTATATTTGGTATGTGCCTACCTTGCAAGGTCCTCATGCCTGTCAGACAGTTTTCACTTGACCTCGACCTCATTTCATGGATTAGTGAACAAGGTAAAGTTTTGGTGGTCAAGTCAATATTTCTGATACTATAAGCAATAGGTCTAGTATATTCCGTGTATGGAAGGACTGTAAGGTGTTCATGTCTAGCTGACAGGTGTCATCTGACCTTGACCTCATTTTCATGGTTCAGTGGTCAAAGTTAAGTTTTTTAGTTTTGGTTTATTTTTCTAATACTTTATGCATTAGATCAACTATATTTGGTGTATGAAAATATTTTATGATCTATATGTCCGTTAAGCAGGTTTTATTTGACCTTGACCTCATTTTCACGGTCCATTGCTAAGTTTATAAAAGTGTTTGTGTTTTGGTCTGTTTTTCTTTTTTTATAAGGAATAAGTCAACTATATTTGTTGTATTGAAGAATTGTTAGCTGTACATGTCTGCCTTGCATGGTTCATCTGACCTTGACCTCATTTTCATGGTTCATTGATCAATGTTTCATTTTCATGGTTCATTGATCAATGTTTCATTTTCTTGGTTTATGTTGAGTTTATGTGACAGTTGTAATAAAAGCTTTATATTTAGGTCTATCAAGATAGTATCAATGATTAGTAAAGAAGGCGAGACATTTCAGTGTGTGCACTCTTGTTTAATTAAATTATAGTGTTAACGTTTTTGTAATAGATTTACTTAATCTCAGACTTATTCATGAGCAAGGTTAATTCATGCTACAAACAAATAGTATTTCTGTCACACTTTAAAATAAATGATTTTTAATTGTATTCCAGATCCGAATGAAACCTGATAAAGCTTGCCGAATTATCATTTCTTGTGGTATTCTGCACAATATTGCCATCATGAGGAATGAACCTGAAGTTGCAGAAGAACAATTGATTGACAATCAACCTCAGATGCCACCCTATAATGGTCCACAGGACGGAAAAGGCATACGGGATCATTTTGCTACCACTTTTTTTGCCTAATAAATTGCATGTTTTTATTTTTTCATATTTTCATAAATTGTCTTTCATTAAAAAATGAGGAAATTTGAAAATAGTAACAAATCTTTGTATGATCAGTTTGACAATGTGTTGAGAGAGGAAGTGTGCATTTTCGCGACTTCAATACTGGTTTAGTGATCTATAGTAAATGGTGAGCAGTTAGTCGCCTATGAAATAAAAAACCCAGTAGCCAGGCAACTGTTTGTCAGTACAAGAATAAGAATATGTGGTTTGATTGCCAATTGATTATATCCATTACCATATGGAAAATTTTTTTTATTTAAATGCCCAAAAAAGGCAAAAGCCATGGCCGACAGTGCAAGGACTGTATAGCAAAGCAAGGTCATTTAAATTTTTTTGATCTGTGTATCACTTATTATTTTTTGAATGATGGAGGTGCAATATGTGTGGCTAAATTGTAATTACTGGTCTATTTTCTTTTACATAGGAGTGTGCACACAAAATTAAATGAATGTGTTGGCCTCATAGTAATTTCTGAAATACAAATCAACAATATAACAATGAATTTAATACATAGAGGCAAGTGCCTGAGAGAGTGTTACTGGTTCAGAATTGCCACCCACTAACTTCTGCAACAGCTCAATTTGTAGTTCCAGTTTGTTCCTCTCCAAGTCCATATGTACTTTCTGCTTCTCTTGGATTTCTAGTTTACCTTGCAGTGCACGATACTGCATGTCGTGAATATCCTGCACTGTTACCTTTTTCAAAGGTGTTCTCACTGTCCTACAAATAATAAAAACATAATGAATTCTGTAAAAGATCGATTAATTTTACATCTCTTTTTATTGATCGATTCAACGTCATAGTTCCATGAAATAGCCAGTCAGAATATGTCACGTTTTCCGGCTTGAAATATGTGAATAGGTGGGGGAAACTGTCAGAAATATATGAAAAGGTAAAAAAAGAAAACTTGAAGTATTGACCAAATAATCTAGCGGAACCTGTTTCCACAACACATTTTTAAAGAGTTCTTGTATACATCCCCATAGTACAGTAGATTTTTTTTTTTTAAATCTAAAATTTCGGGAAAATATTCATTCTACTTATGAACTAAAAATCGTTTTTGTTGAAGGTGGCTTACGGTGACCTTCAGTTGTTAATTTCTGGTCTCTTGTGGGGAGCTGTCTCATTAGCAATTATACCACATCTTCTTTTTTTACATTTACAACTTACTTCTGCTTATCTGTCCTATCTGTTTGTTCTTGAATATGTGGTACGACTGTTTGTGTCAGGATGGGGTCATATCCTGAAAGCAGAGACGGACTTGGTGGACTGGAGGGGGGTGGACTGTCCCTTATCAGAGATGCAGCAGATTCATACAAATCCTGGCTGGCATCTTCTTCCGGTAAAGTGGCATTGATAGATGGTTGATCTGTAATAAATGAGAACAAAATTATTCGTTGATACTGTGTATTAATTCTAAAAGGGGGCAATTGAAAAGGCATACTATATATATATATATCATTCAATTAAATTCAGATACAATTACTTTAAATTGCAAGATAAAAAATATTGCACAAGACTAAATAAGACCCTATTTCAACCCTTTTCAGATTATCAAGGGTCTCAGCTATAAACTAATATGTGTTCCTGTCTAGGTTCAGTCTGCAACAGCAAATTTATCAACTTTATTTCGGATTTATGACAACCAGTCCGTATCTGTTTTAATATTATAAATCATGACTGGTTTTCGGTCGAAATTAGCTATTGCGGTTCCCTTTAATCCATCAACAGATACCAGTTTAAAGACGACTTGGCGGGCACCTGCAGCCACTTGTGAATTAATGTTGAAAATAATACTTTAAAACTGTTATCAGTTTAAGCAAATGCAATCTTTCAATAGTATATCATGTGGAAAACCTTCAAACCAACAAGAAACACGATGGCAATCATTTAATGATAGAAATTATTGGTTAAAATAAATTGTTATCAGTCACGTGATATCAGTTGGGAATTCCCCTACTTGTTGTGACGGCGGAGCAGACGAAACTTTTACCAAAATTTAATAAAGGAAACTATGTATCCCGGTATTAAAAAGGATACAAATATTTGTGTCAATTTCATTGAAAATTAACAAAAACAATAAAAAGAACCTTCAAAACAAAATTTTGCCAAAAATGTTTGTTTTTATATGATAAATAAAAACATGTTAAGTGAAACTGATCAAGTTACTGTTTACAAAGTTCAATAAGAAGGGTAGAGCCTTGAGAAGTTCTAATTAAGAGGAAAACACATTTGGGGATTTATTTCAAAGTGTTAAACAATATTTACTTACTTGTCTGGAATGATTCAGTTTCAAGTCCACCCTGAATCCCCCTGAAGCTGGTGGTGTCCTTCATAAGATGGATAACTTTCTCGACTGCAGAGCTAGGTTGTTTTGGAGCTGGTCCTCCCCCCAGTTTTGAACAACTCACTCCTGTGAGTTGTGTACACAGCCTTGGCCACTCTTGTGGTATTCCTCCACTTGTTCCTAACTTCTGTGGCTGTACGGATGGCAACTCCAAGAGAATTGACTCTGATGGCTATATCATCCTATACCTTTTTTTTTCAATTGGTTGGTCACTGTATTTGTAAGTTTTCCATTGATTATACTAGTGTTTCTCGACTAGTTGTTGGATCAGGTCTTCCTCTGCCACAGTGAAGTTGGTCTTTTTCAGTCTTTTTAGTTTGCTTGGGTTTGGTTCAGTAGATTCAGCCATTGTTTTACAGACAGGATGCTCCAGAACAATGCATGATGGGTAGGTTTTATTTAATCACTTGATTAATCAGTTGATTAAATTTTAACGCATTGATTAATCAGTTGATTAAATTTCATTGATTATTTAATCGACACGTTAAATATTGTTGAACAACAGAAAATAAATGACTCGTTATGTAACGACTGGTTAAAAGATTTAATGACTCGTTAAATTTAATCAATCGTTAACATAACGACAAGTTGAACAACAGACCCCAGACAAACAGCAGTAAGCAGCAGCAACGTTGTACTGGTACATCAGCAGCCAAGTAAAGAGCGGATAATTTTGATATGCCATAATTGTGGATGTGAATTTAGTTGCCAAATATTTTGTGTAAACCGAAATATGCCTAAATTTGTGTATGTGAATTTTGCAAAACTAACTAGAAAAACGTTTTGTATGTTTAAGAAAAAGAGAAGTAAATAAGATCAAATCAAATAAATAAAAAAAAACCTTTAGGGTGCAGGCGCGGGTCCAGGGTGGAAAGGGGGAGGGGGTCCGGGGGTTAGAACCCCCTTTTTTTGGACGATGAATGCATTTAAATGGGGACATGTAGTTGGACCACCCCTTTGTCCTGGGATAGGACCCCCCCCCCCCATTTAAAATGGCTGGATCCACCCCTGGGGTGTATGTTTAATTTTGACGTCTTTGTGCTAGGCTACCGTAGTTACAGGACTATATAGTGCTAGTACACTGGAACGCCATCTGCAGGAAAACAACGGTTCACGCTAATTAAATCTGGGCTAGTACAAACAAGATCTTGCGAAGTACTATTTGTAAGTCTTAAATGAGTAGGTCCGGTAAGGACCGATTTTTGCCTCAAATTTCAGGCTCATCTGACGAAAGATTTTGACCACTTTTTAAACACTCAAGTGTCTATTGCGTTTGAATCAATTAGTTTATGTGCAAGATTTTAACTGATTTAGTCATTAAAAACGTCCCAATTCAAGCTCAAATATGAAAAATCTACCAAATATGGCGAAAAATGTCACTTTTCGGATGGTTTTTGTCAAAAATGAAAGTGGCCGCATCCGTTTTCATCCTCAACCTTTATATATGTTATGTATTATCATAAAATACAACTTACATTTCAATACTATGGATGAACACGAATAATACAACGGATATTTTCTCAGAATTTGCCGTTGAATTGAAATTGATCGCGTGTTAAAGTTAAGTTTTTGTGTTTTGGTCTGTATTTCCTATACTGTATGCAGTTGGTCTACCATATATACTTGGTGCATGGAATGATTTAAGGTGTACATTCTTGCAGGAAGTTCATTTCTAAGTGTTAATTAAGATTTTGTGTTTTGGTCTGTTTTTCTTAAAATATAAGCAATTGGTCAACTGGATTAGTTGTATGGAAGGATTGTAAGCTGTACATATCTACCTGGCATGGTTATCTGACCTTGACCTCATTTTCATGGTTCATTGCTCAATGTTTAGTTTTCTTGGTTATGTCTGTTTCTTAAAATCTATATAAGCAATAGGTCAACTTTATTTCAACGTCTCTTCAGTGATTCCAAGGAGGCAAAATGAAATTGAAAATCCAAAGCTTTTTAAAAAGATGAAGAGCTATAAGCAAAAAAGGACAAAAAGTATACCAAAGCCGGGCAAGGAAGCAGAGCTTCCCATAAGGTAACAGATTCCTTAATTTTAAATTAGCAAATTTTAAAATAACAAAATTTGTATTTTGATGCCAGTAGTGAAGTATTGGCTGCCAGGAAAATGATATCCTCTGGGACTATCAGTCCACCAGCAGTGGCATCGGACCAGTGGTAGTAATAACATAAACAAATGCAACAGTATTATACCGCTGTTCAAAATTCATAAATCGAAAGAGAAAAAACAAATCCGGGTAACAAACTAAAACTGAGGGAAACGTATCAAATATAAGAGAACACATTGCGGGTTGAACCTGGTTCTGCAGCAGGCCAAACCTCCCTCTTTAATGACAGAATTAATTATAACATTAAAATGGCAACATTACACGACATAAACGGTACCAATTTGTCTGCCCCAGATACGCATTTCGACAATCAATGTCTCTTCAGTGATGCTCGAACCCAAAATAATTGAAAATCCAAAGCTTATTAAACAAGCTATAAACAAAGAAGGACAACAAGAAAGCCAAAGTCGGACAAGGAATCGGGACTTTGCATGATACATACATTCCTTAATTTTAAATTATTTCAAAAATTTTGTAACAGCAAATTTTAAATAAAAACGCAAAATCCATATTTTTATGCCAGTACCGAAGTATTGGCTACTGGGATAGTGATATCCTCAGGGACTATCAGTTCCCCAGCAAAGGCATCGGCCCAGTAAAAAGTATTTTAGGGAACAACCATTGAATAATTAAGTCTTTCCAAACAAAGTTTGGAGACTTATTGTTTTGGTCAGTTCTTATTATTAGGTCTTTCGACTTTTCCGTGGAAAGACCTATTGGTTTTCTTCTGATTATTATTATTATTATTATTATTTTTTTTTTTCTTCCGCCAACTTTTTGATCCTTCGCAATTTTTTTGTTTCGCAAGATGTCGCTTAGATATATGGTATATGATATCGAGCAATTAATACGCTTTTGAAACTGACACCGCGTAACCAAAATCTTTTCAATGTAAGAGTTATCTCCCCGAACACTGTTTTTCTTGTGATCGCTTAATATTCGCAACCGTATAAGAAACTGACAAATTTGTTATATCCTCAGGATGATTTGATTTGTTTTGACCGAAGCTATCCGGAGACTCCATATGAGAGTTATTTCCCCTTTTATATTTGATATAAGTGATATGCAATTTTAACTGGAAAACCATAAGTGTTAGAGGCCTAGGGTCTTTTGTTTTGAGGTCCTTCTTGGTCCAAAAAATTGAAAATGAGTTCAAGGTCAAAGGTCAAGGTCATGATCAAAATTTTGATTTTGGCTTGTTATCTCTTATTTTCAGAAATCATATAAGATATTGACAAAATATTTTCATAAAATTGTTAGTTACGACATGTAGTAACACATAAATTTTAGTCGAAAGGGTACGTAGACATTTGACGTGAGTTTTCCCCCTTTTTATATCTAATATCATATGTATGGTAATATAACTCATAAACAATATAAAGTAGAGGACTAAAGTCTTTTGATTTGAGGTCCTTGGTTGATGACCTTGATATTGAGCTCAAGGTCATTGGCAAAATTAACGTTCTAGATTTTGACCTTTGCTTTTACCTCATATGTATACATGATAAAGACATGGGACTTTTTGCAATAGGTTGCAAGCAATGTGACCTTGTAAAAGCCAACCGGAAGTGACCTTTTGTTTACCGGAAGTAGCTATTTTTTGTTCTTAATAAATGTAAAAGTATAAAGAACCATATATTTTTGGAATCAGTGTCAATTAAACTATCAAACTATACCGGAAATTACGTCATTTGAACCGGAAGTTAACAATTATCTCCCTTATCTATATCTTTTTCCATAGAAACCATACATTTTTGGAATCAACGTTCAATAAGCTGTCATTTGACGGTTCAATTGACATTTAAAACCAAATTTTTAATATTTTCATATAAAAAAAGATCCTTACTGGTGGAAAGACCATCAATGGTTCTCTGAACAATTGGTTTTTAATTTTTATTATTCTTCTTCTTCCTCTTCCTCTTCCTCTTCTTCCGCCACATTAAAAATGAACTTTTCCGCAGCGGTTCTCCTAAACGGCTTGTCAGATTGACTTCAGATTTTAAAACATGTTAGACTAACATGTCTAGGGGAGCCATCAATCTTTCGTTTGTGCATTGGGGTTTATTAAGGGGTATTTTGAGGGGCACAAACAAGGTAGGGGTTAACTATAGAACCCTATGGGATTTTATTTATAAAAAAATTTCAAATGACTATAACTTGAAAACTGTAAGTGATAAACACATGCAGTCTTCAGAAATTGTCACAGGACATTAACACAAATCAAATAAAATACAGGAGTCCCTTGGGGTAACACACCCTCCTTTAATTTGGGAATGTGCTTTTATCTTGTAAACGGCCCAGATCCCCACCCCTAAACTATATATATTCTTGTATGGGACAATAAAACAAATCAAATGAAGTAAAAGGGAAGTCTCTGGGTGTCACCCCATCCCTCTTGTTTGATAACGTGTAAACGGTCGAGATCCCCATCCCTGAACCATATATATTCTTGCATGGGATAATAAAACAAATCAAATGAAATAAAAGGAAAGTCCCTTGGGTTCACGCCACCCACTCTTGATTGAAAACTTATAAACGGTCTAGATCCACCCCTAAACCATATATATTCTTGCATGGGATATAACACAAATCAAATGAAATAAAAGGAAAGTCCCTTGGGTTCACTCCACCCACTCTTGATTGAAAACTTGTAAACGGTCCAGATCCCCCTTAAACCATATATATTCTTGTATGGGACAATAAAACAAATCAAATGAAAGAAAGTGGAAGTCCCTAGGGGTCACCCACCCCCTCTTGTTTGAGAACTTGTAAACGGTAGAGATCCCCACCCTAAACCATATTTGTTCTTGTATGGGACGATAAAACAAATAGGGGGGTGTATGGGGTCACCCCACACCTTTCTGTTTGAAAGCTTGTAAACAGTAGAGATCCCAAACACTAAACCTTATATATTTTTGTATGGGATAATAAAACAAATCTTATAAAATATGAGACCATGGAAATGGCTAATTTTGGGAGCTTTGTTTGGGAGACTTCGTAACAGCTTCCTGATACAATTCAGCATCCTGTTACAATTACGTCTTTTTCAATTCATTTCTTCAACGCTATCAATCAAATTATTTTCTTCAAGGTATGGGGGAAATCAGAATTCAAAATATTTTTTTTTGCTCTGATAGCTTGTTTTTCATCAGCTTAGAAAATTATTTTATGAAAAAAAACCAGCCATCCTCCCCCCTTTATTCGTTCCCTTAGTAAAGTAACATTCTCCACGTGTTGTCCTATTTGTAATAACTGTGTTAAAATACGCGAGAGAAACTCGCGCCTTCATTTCTTAGTGCTTTTACCCTTAATTTGTGAGTAATTACACATTTTAGATTAGGAAGTTTAAAGGTTATTAATCTGCAATAAGTATTAATCGAGTTTTTTTCTGTGTCAGAGGTGGTTGTCAGAATGTTCTGAACTCATAAATTATACATTTTTTGAGACATCGACCTTGTAATTTCACCATCACTGGTTGATTGTACAGAATTCAAGACTTTTATCAATATTACAATAAAGTATGTTTTAATGGATAAAAAAAAACCCAAATTCATGCAAATGATCAAGGTATAATAATTATGCATTATATTATATACAATTTAGAATAATTTATTAACGTAGAATATGTGTTTGTCTATGTGCTTATATATACACAATACTATTATGTTGTTTTAGTTTCTTTGAAAATAATTTTTCAAACTAACTTCCCTCGTATAACAAACAATTTACACTTTTTTTCTTTCGTCTTTGTAGACTTGCTACAATTCCCTTTCTTTTATTTCATTCTTACTATCTAAAATGTTTACTGAAAACTGGTAGTATACTGATTGCCCTTGGAGAAAGGCTCTGCAGATGTCAATATAATGGTAATCACTTAGGCCGTGTTCACATTGACCTAAAGTCGGTGTTGTGTTAGTGTAACTCACACACAAACAAAACAAAATTACGTTTCCATTTATAAAACTCAATGTTTACATGTAGTTTAAATCATGTTTTGTCTACATGCAGTCGATAGTCGATGTAGGCCTTGTGTAGGTTAAGTGTACACAATACTAGGTATTCAAAACCTTAATTGTCCCATGTTTATTTAAAAAAGAAACGATTTTTCTATAAATTTATACTTATGACACTTATTATTATAAAGTTCTTTACAGAAATATTTGTCCAAACTTCATATATTTATTTGTTATAAAAACAATTTACTTTACGTAGCCTTATTTACTCATCCATCATCACTGCCGAACACATTTATAATTCATTTGAAAAGGTCTTCCCGAATCGACAGGACGTACACACTGACAGAAATATTTGCCAATGGTATTTAATCAAACAACGATTCACTCATAAATGCATAATTGAAAAAGGGTGAGGTTAATTGTTGTGTAGTATCTCAGATCCCACAAAAAATACAATAAGAAATAAAAAAATTAAAACATTACCCACTCCCTATACCATTTGAAAAAACCCAGAAAAGATAGAAATGTAGTGATCCTTAACATCACAGTTCTTTTTCTTCGTCTGTAAGCACGCTGATGCAGCCTTCGTTTTTAATGCGTAATCGAGACATCTTTAAACTACTGCAAATCATCCAAAATGACTTTCTTAAAGGAGCAACCACTTTACTTTATAAAAGAAAAAAAGAAAGGGGGGATGGGAGGGGTTTTGAGTCAGATTTTTTTCCCTCGCGAAAGTTTATATATTTATGTTTCGATGGTAGCAATTTAATATTTAACACTATAATGTATGGGGAAACTTTGGATTCAGAATATTGTTAATTCTAATCATCTATATCACTCGATTTTTTTTAATCAAAAGTGTGGAAAAGTCTACCCCCCCCCCTTTTTTTTAAAAGTCAAATGGTCGTTCCCAAACTGCTAGAAAAGCTGTTCGAAAATTTGAATTCGGTTCTACGTAATGAACATTTAAATGACATATAATTTACAAGTGTGAACAAATCTTATGTACAGGTAGCTAAACAAGGTGTATAGATGTGAACAAAGTTAATGTGAAACTAGCGTACATTACATTAAACCAAACGTAAACATGTTTACTGTACACGGCGTTTGGTGTGAACACGGCCTTAGTTATAGTATAAAATTGATATAGGGGCAAAATGAAAAAAACATAATAAGAAGAGACATGTAGCAAGTTTACTAATACATATGTTAGAGTAGAACATTGAGGTCATTTACGAATCTTTTCCCACAAGCTATTAAAGTGTTGTTACTTTGTAGCCGATCAATCATCCAAGATTGCCACCAGCGGGGGTTTAGTTTAACATAGGACCCTATGGGAAATGCATACAAATGACTTCTTTTAGAGAACTGTTGAATAAAATGAAACCAAAAATGGCATGAATGTTCCTTATGAGGTGTTGACCAAGTGTTGTTACTTTGTAGCCGATCCATTATCCAAAATGGTCTCCAGCGGGGGACGTAGTTTAACATAGGACCCTACGGATAATACATACAAATGTCTTTTCTTAGAGACCCCTGAATTGAAAGAAACCAGACATGACATGAAAGTTACTAATGAGGTGCTGACCAAGTGTAGCTTCGTTGAAGCCAATTCGTCAGCCAAGATGGGCGCCAGCGAGGACATCGTTTATCATAGGACAATTTGAAAATCCATACACATGTCTTCTTTTAGAAAACCGCCGAATGGAGTAAAGCCAAAGTTGTTACTTTGAAGCCGATCAATCATCCATGATTGCCACCAAAGAGAGACATATAGTTTAATCTGGGACCCTATGGAAAATATGTACATATACATATAGATATAGGAAGATGTGGTGTGAGTGCCAATGAGACAACTCTCCATAAAAAGTAAACCATTATAGGTTAAAGTACGGCCTTCAACACGGAGCCTTGGCTCACACCAAACAACAAGCTATAAAGGGTCCCAAAATTACTAGTGTAAAACCATTCAAACGGGAAAACCAACGGTCTTATCTATATACTCTTTTAGAGAACAACTAAATGCAATAATATAAAACATTACTTGAATGTGCTTTATGAGGTGCTTACCCAGTGTTGCAACTGTGTAGGCAAAATGGCGTCGTTTAGTCTAAATGACAGTTAAAGGAGAGGTGTTTAACGCTAGTTTTTTTAACACTATAGGGCTATTCCGTGGTGGTCAGCTTAAATATAGATGGAGGTTTGGGAAAGGAAAAGGGCATTATTATTCATTTTAATCTGTCGCTAATCATGCCTATTTTTCAGATCTTACTAGGCAACCTTATTCATATATAAAATCCTCCTATCCCCACCCCAAAAAATGAATCAATATCAAATAATTTTCATTTAAACACATATTTGAATTGATTGATTGTTTGCTGCTAATCTTTAAACCCCGGTGCCAAATATTTCATTCATTTTTACAAAACACGAGTTTAAAGTCAGGTATATAACTAAGAGATGTTATATGATTGCCAATGAGTCAACTATCCACCGGAATTCAAATATGAAGAAGATGTGATTGCCCTTTATATTAAATTTTTAATTATTTTTCGTAAATCTTAGTAATCTTTTACAAAATCTTCTTCCCTGAAACTACTGAGCCAAACCGATTTTAGTTATTATCTTGAATATTATTATAGATAGAGATTAACTGTGAACAGCAATAATTTTGCAGCAAAGTAAGACCTAAAAATAAGTCAACATGACCAAAGTGATAAATTGACCCCCCGAAGGAGTTATTGCCCTTTATAGTCAATTCTTAACAATCTTCATAAAATTTGTAAATTTTTACTAACATTTTCCACTGAAACTACTGGGCCAATTCATTATAGATAGAGATAATTGTAAGCAGCAAGAATGTTCAGTAAAGTAAGATCTACAAACACATCATAATCACCAAAACACTATTTTGTCATGAATCCATCTGTGTCCTATGTTGAATATTCACATAGACCAAGGTGAGCGACACAGCCAGAGCCTCTAGTGTTTTGTAGTGGTTAAAATAAAAGTGACTGCGGTAAATATGTTTTGGTATTTTTACCTATAATATTTGTGTGTTTTGCTAGCTATAGAACCATTAATAAATAGACCATTTTCTTTACAGAGAAATGTCAACACCAATGCAGGAATATGACAGTTGTTTGACTTTTCATTTTGAATTTTCTTTGGAGTTCGGCATTTTCGTTATTCTTCTTTAAATCATTCCTTTTTATGTAGGAAATTTGAAATTATTTAAAAAATTAAAAAATAATTAATTTTATTTGCACATTTTATACATGTTTTCGCCATGTGACTGGAAAAGTTTTTCATGCGGGTAACAATCTCCAATAAATAAAGCAAAAAGAGGATTCCGTAATATTAAAGACAGATTGATACCACCACAATGACGCTATCAACATGATTTGTGAAGACTCGTTCCCAGAATCTCCAAACAAGATTAATAGACTGTTATTGTATAGCTAACTTTGGCAATCTTTCGGAACATCTTGTAAATTTTTCTACTATTTGTCTGGGAGCAAAACTATTCTGAATAGTAATGTTAAAAATCATTATATATATTCTCGATTCGTCCTATCAATTAAACGATCACCATTGTAAGTTGGACGGATAGATCCTAACTGAATTATTGCTAAAACATTTAAGCATGCGGTTACTGTATTTGGCAAAACTTTTCGGAATTTTGTTCCTCAATGCTTTTCAACTTCATACTTTATTTGGCCTTTTTAACTTTTTGGGATTCGAGCGTCACTGATGAGTCTTTTGTAGACGAAACGCGCGTCTGGCTTATATACTAAATTCAGTCCTGGTATCTATGATGAGTTTATTTACAAGTACTGTATTTGAAAAGAGTTTATTTGTAGATATTAGAAACACATTTTGTGTACCCTCCTTATTGGCCTCGTACTTCAATTATCATAACTGTTTTATGTTCAGGTGAAAATGATGTACAGTTAAGCTACTTAATTATATTGTGTTGTTTTTCATTCAGTTAAAATGTTGAGTGTTTTTGTCAGGTTGAAATGACTCCTGATGACAGAGCGGAAATAAAAACGAGTCAGGATTACCTTACTCAAGGTAAAACTATTGCTTTAATATTCTCCTTTCGCATTTTGTTTTATCTTTTAACCGATTTTTCTTATAAACAAATATAAATGGCGATATAGCTATTATGTCTTGTCTTATTTAAATACTTACTGTATACTGAGGAAACAACAGAGACAGAAACGTTAATAATGATGTGTGTGATGCTATTACTATGACATTATAAACATGTCGAAATTTATATATTTGACCTGATCTTCTCATTTCACGCAGTTTTAGGTAAATATATATATCGGAAGCAGCTTTATAATAAAAAAAATACATTAAGTAACCACATAGATGTATCTTTCTGTTGTTGCTTATTGCTTATATCAGTATTCAAAAGACAATATATTAAAATTGGCAGTTTTTTAAGATTTGCATTTACAGTACTACCTGTGACTTTGTCTTATTAATGGTGGCCAAAAAAAATATGTTCACCATGGTGGCCCTATATGTCCCTGTTGCATTTTTAATACACAAGGTATTAATCAAAAACCAGTCAAGGATATAGGGAAATATTGAATGCATTGAAGTGTTAAAATTATATAACTTACGGGTCAGGTGTCTCAGGTAAAATATACATGTATGTGTTTGTCAAATTTAATAACTGTGATTATGACAAGAAATTCAAAAATAAAATGAAATAATAAAACTAGGTGAACAAACAGCTCAATGAAAAAATAATTGTCTCATGACTGCATTTTTCTAATAAAAAGGTGTTTCTCAAATAAACACTTAAATTAAAATTGTTTATTATTGTAGATAGACTGATCTGCATTCAACATTGTTAAGCGTATGTTCATGATTGTCTGAGGACTTGTGCTAAATAAAATTTAGGCAGTTCATTATTTCTCTATTAAATAAAATAGAAATATAAGAAATATTCATTACAACAAAATTTGATAATATTTTTTTGTCATATGATATTTTAAACATGATCCATGTTTTAAAGGTTAAGCATTTCTTTTACTTTTTGTTTTTGGGTAAGAGACATTATTATGAGAAGGTAAATAATTTTTAAATAGATTATCTCAAAGTTGTTTTGTTAATTTTACAATCAAGGAATAGGTGTTTTAGTTGACCTACAAGAGGCAATGTTTACATATTCTATCCTTTCTAGAAATTTAATATTGTCCATTATTTTCTATTTCTAAATTATGACCAAAAATTCTACCTATCGACACAATAAATTTTACAGTTTTTATCATAAGTTTTTATTCTTAGATTTTTCTTTAAATTCATTTTTTATTAAGGACTTTAAAAGTCTTAATTCATTCAAGTCTCTGCAATTATTAACTTTATCTAAAAGTCCTAGGTTGAGTGAAATATTCTTTGCAAATGTATACCAAGAATATGTAGCCTGCCAGTTCAGCACTTTCTCGACAATATAATACACTGAAAAAAATATGTTTTAATTAATAGACCATAAAAGTGTCACCATCTTTAGAAGTGCCCATTATTTTTTCGGGAGAAAATTTTGAAAGATATTAACCAAACTGAAGATAACATATTTAATAAGTTTCAAGACAATTTCTTAAATAATTTCTTTTCATAAGATTCACTTTATTCAGAGATAAGAACATTTTTCATCAGCATTTATCAAAATTTGATGATAACTAGCATGACTAGGTGGGCATTTGGAAAACAAGTCTTATCAGTGATTGTTTGTGCACAACTCTTGTTTAGAGATTTGAAAAATATTTAGATTAACAAAATTAGTTTTTTTCCTAAACCATATAATCAAACTTGTAGTTTTCCTGAATAATATTAGATGTTATCAAAATTTATTGTAAAAGGATTGATATTGATCATATTATTTTGTTAAGTTAGAAACCGACTTCCTTTCTCAATTTTATTGTTTAATTACTTTTAATTTTCTTTTAAATATCATTTGCATGATTATTAGTTATTATTAATAGTAATAACTCATTTAATAATGCTAACAAAAACTTGAATACAATGTATATTAGTACATTTATATAAACCTCTTACTTTAAAAACAATTAATATTTATGAAAAGTCTGGTTTATTTCAAATGATAGTCAATAACTTTATCTTTGACTTTTTGCCATTTCTACTCAAGATTCTTACCAAGAAGAAATTAAAAGATTAAGAAAAAAAAGGAATAAAAAAAACCATACAAAAATGAAAAATAAACAAAAATTTAAATTTAAATAACATTACAACAATTTTTTAATTTTTTTTTTAAATTAAAAAGACTAAAACAATATTTTATTCCACATTTAAAACAAAAGGTGAAATGTCAATTTTAAAAGAAACCTGAGTTACCTGTACAGGTAAATTTTAATGAAACATACCAGCTGAAAACTTCAACCCTGATTGATTTTAACAGGTAACATAATGAGATAAAAATTCTACCTATGTTTTATGACCCCCAATAAATGGCCAACATCTCAGGATTGAATACCCCAATAAATGTTCACCATTGGATGTTGACCATGCAAAAGGGTGGACATAACTAAGAGGAAGTCACAGGCTGTACTGTAATGTTAAAAACAATAATCTTCGATGCTAATTTATAAGACAAATAACCATAGTGTAAAGCTTCGTGCATCAGGCATATATATTTGTAAATCCCCCATCTTGAGTTAAGATTTAAACTTACTTGCAGATTAAAAGGCATTACCAATAGACATAGAGCAGCTGAATACAAGTTTAGTTTATCCTGGCCTTGTCATGTTTGTATGATAATTGAGTCCCTGTAATAATTTGAAAATCTATTTTATGAAAGTCATGTGTATTTGTCGGCATACTCCTTTGGAAGCAAGACACGACATTTTTCAAATAAAGGCGACACCATGAAAGCTTTTTGCTGAACCATTAGTTCCAAATTTATTTCTGACACCAAATTCACAGATGCAGATCGAATGATTACGTTTTGACATTTTGGTATTTTCATATCCAGTTATACGGGCCGAATTATAAAGGGCATTTCAATAAAATTTTCATGAAAAACAGTGGAATTACCTTCATAAGAATTCTTTCTGAATTCCTCTAGTAGATTTGTAATTCTGTTTTCTGATTCCACTTAATTCAGTAGGTTTTGTCCTCACAAAAAAACAGAATATCAATCAGATCGGGTTGAAATATATGCATGTGCATACAGTTGGTAAAGTATGTAAGCGCTATTACTTTTCTTCTCCATTTTCATATTGTTTCAGTTGGAAAGCTAGTCCTCGGAAACATCCGTTGTTGTCAAGTTTTATCAGCAACAATAGCAGGGGGAATTAATTATGTGGCGCTACAGTCGTCCGTAGCGTCAAAAAGTCCGCCAAATCAATCGGCTAAAAGATTGATGTTTAAAGTATTTTTTGCAACTTGTCATGCTTTTATTATAATTAAATTTTAAAATTTGTAGGTTTTGTTACCAATATAATTTCTTTAAGACATATATAAAATTGAGAATGGAAATGGGGAATGTGTCAAAGAGACAACAACCCGACCGTAAAAAAACAACAGCAGAAGGTCACCGACAGGTCTTCAATGTAGCGAGAAATTTCCGCACCAGGAGGCGTCCTTCAGCTGGCCCCTAAAACATATATACTAGTTCAGTGATAATGAACGCCATACTAATTTCTAAATTGTACACAAGAAACCAAAATTAAAATAATACAAGACTAGCAAAGGCCAGAGGCTCCTGAGTTGGGACAGGCGCAAAAATGCGGCGGGGTTAAACATGTTTGTGAGATCTCGACCCTCCCCTATACCTCTAGCCAATGTAGAAAAGTAAACGAATAACAATACGCACAGTAAAATTCAGTTCAAGAGAAGTCCGAGTCTGATGTCAGAAGATGTGACCAAAGAAAATAAACAAAATGACAATTAAAAACCAATTGTTCAGAGAACAATTGTAGGTCTTTCCACTAGTAAAGATCTATTTTGATATTGAAATATGAAAAATCAGTTTAAAATGTTAGTTCCTATGGTTTTATGATGTATTTATATGAATTTAAAGCAAAGGTCAAAATCTAGAACGTCATATTAACCTATGACCTTGACCTCAATTTCAAGTTCACAAACCAAGGACCTTAAATCAAAAGACCCTAGGTCTTAAATATGTTTGGTTTATTAGTAATATCACTTTACGCGTAATTCTAATTGTCAGATGGGCAAAAACTCCCATTTATTGTCTGCGCACCCTTTCAACCAAAATATACAAGTAAGGACATGTCGCAACTAACAATTTACGAAAAATTATTTGTCGATATGTCATAAGGTATTTGAAAATAAATGAAAATAAGCCAAAATAAAAAAAAATCAAAATTTACAATATAACCTTGACCTTTGACCTTGACCTCATTTTTATTTTTTTGGACCAAGGACCTCGAATCTAAAGACCCTATGTCTTTATCACTTATGGTTTACCATTTAGAAATGCATATCACTTAATTAAATGGAAAAGGGGGAATAACTCTCATATGGAGTCTCCGTAAAGCTTCGGTACAAATTAATATTCTAATCCTGAAGTTGTAACGAGCAATTTGATAAACTAAATTTGTCGTTATCTTTAACGGTTGAGAAGGAGTAGTGGCCACAAGAAAAACAGTGTTTGGGAAGATGACTCTTACAACGTAAAGTATTTTGTTACACTGTTGTAAATTTTAAAGCGTATAAACTATACGATACCATATTCCAAATATCTAAGCGACATCTTTTGAAACATCAATACTACGCAAGAAAAAAAATTAGGGGGAAGAAAAAAAAAAAAATAATAATTAAAAACCAATTGTTCAAAGAACAATTGAAGGTCTTTCCACAAGTAAATATCTATTTTATTATCAAAATATTAAAAGATTATCTAAAATGTCAGTTCCTATGACTTTATAATGTATAAATATGAATTTAAAGCAAAGGTCAAAATCTAGAACGTCCTATTAACCTTTGACCTTGACCTTAATTTCAAGGTCACCAACCAAGGACCTCAAATAAAAAGACCCTAAGTCTGTAATATGTATGGTTAATGAGTTATATCACTTAAGCCATGATTTTAAATATAAGATCAGCGAAAACTCTCATTTATTGTTTATGCACCCTTCCAACCAAAATTTATAAGTTACAACATGTCGCAACTCACAATTTACTATAAAGAATTTGTCAATATCTTTCACGGTTGTTGAAAATAAGAGAAAATAAGCCAAAATCTAAAATTTAGAATATGACCTTGACCTTTGACCTTGACCTTATTTTCATTTTTTGGACCAAGGAACTTAAATCCAAAGACCCTAGGCCTATATCACTGATGGTTTACCAGTTAGAAACGCATATCACTTATATTAAATGCATAAGGGGAAAAAACTCTCATATGGAGTCTCCGGATAGCTTCGGTCCAAATGAATATCCTGATCCTGAAGAAGTAACGAGCAATTTGGTAAAATAAATTTGTCGTAATCTTTTACGGTTGCGAAGGAGTAGTGGCCACAAGAAAAACAGTGTTTGGGGAGATAACTCTTACAACGTAAAGTATTTTGTTACGTAGTTGTAAATATTTAAAGCGTATAAACTATACGACATCATATTCCAAATATCTAAGCGACATCTTTTGCAACATCAATACTACGCAAGAAAAAAAATTTAGGCGGAAGAAAAAAAATAAATAATTAAAAACCAATTGTTCAGAGAACAATTGTAGGTTTTTCCACTAGTAAAGATCTATTTTGATATTCAAATATGAAAAATCAGTTTAAAATGATAGTTCCTATGGCTTTATGATGTATTTATATGAATTTAAAGCAAAGGTCAAAATCTAGAACGTCATCTGAACCTATGACCTTGACCTCAATTTCAAGTTCACATACCAAGGACCTTAAATCAAATTCCCCTAGGTCTTTAATATGTTTGGTTTATTAGTAATATCACTTTACGCGTAATTCTAAATGTTAGATGGGCAAAAAATCCCATTTATTGTCTGCGCACCCTTTCAACCAAAATATACAAGTAAGGACATGTCGCAACTAACAATTTATGAGAAATTATTTGTCGATATGTCATAAGGTATTTGAAAATAAATGAAAATAAGCAAAAATAAAAAAAAATCAAAATTTAGAATATGACCTTGACCTTTGACCTTGACCTCATTTTAATTTTTTTAGGACCAAGGACCTCGAATCTAAAGACCCTATGTCTTTATCACTTATGGTTTACCATTTAGAAATGCATATCACATAATTAAATGGAAAAGGGGGAATAACTCTCATATGGAGTCTCCGTAAAGCTTCGGTCCAAATGAATACCCTAATCTTTAAGACATAACGAGCAATTTGGTAAAATAAATTTGTCGTAATCTTTTACGGTTGCGAAGGAGTAGTGGCCACAAGAAAAACAGTGTTTGGGGAGATAACTCTTACAACGTAAAGTATTTTGTTATGTCGTTGTAAATTTTAAAGCGAATAAACTATAAGATATCATATTCTAAATATCTAAGCGACATCTTTTGAAACATCAATACTACGCAAGAAAAAAATTTAGGCGGAAGAAAAAAAAATAATAATTAAAAACCAATTGTTCAGAGAACAATTGAAGGTCTTTCCACTAGTAAAGATCTATTTTGATATTGAAATATGAAAAATCAGTTTAAAATGTTAATTCCTATGGCTTTATGATGTATTAATGTGAATTTAAAGCAAAGGTGAAAATTTAGAACGTCCTATTAACCTATGACCTTGACCTCAATTTCAAGGTCACAAACCAAGGACCTTAAATCAAAAGACCCTAGGTCTTTAATATGTTTGGTTAATGAGTAATATCACTTTACGCATAATTCTAAATGTAAGATTGGCAAAAACTCCCATTTAATGTCTGCGCACCCTTTCAACCAAAATATACAAGTAAGGACATGTCGCAACTAACAATTTATGAAAAATTATTTGTCGATATGTCATACGGTTTTTGGAAATAAGTGAAAATAAGCCAAAATCAAAATTTAGAATATGACCTTGACCTTTGACCTTGACCTCATTTTCATTTTTTTGGACCAAGGACCTCAAATCTGAAGACCCTAGGTCTCTATCACTTATGGTTTACCATTTAGAAATGCATATCACTTAATTCAATGGAAAAGGGGGAATAACTCTCATATGGAGTCTCCGTAAAGCTTCGGTCCAAATGAGTATCCTAATTCTTAAGATATAACGAGCAATTTGGTAAAATAAATTTGTCAGAATCTTTTACGGTTACGAAGAAGTAGTGGCCACAAGAAAAACAGTGTTTGGGGAGATAACTCTTACAATGATAAGTATTTTGTTACGCAGTTGTAAATTTTAAAGCGTATAAACTATACGATACCATATTCCAAATATCTAAGCGACATCTTTTGAAACATCAATACTACGCAAGAAAAAAAATTAGGCGGAAGAAAAAAAAAATAAATAATAATAATTAAAAACCAATTGTTCAAAGAACAATTGAAGGTCTTTCCACAAGTAAAGTTCTATTTTATTATAAAAATATTAAAAATCAATCTAAAATGTCAGTTCCTATGACTTTATAATGTATAAATATGAATTTAATGCAAAGGTCAAAATCTAGAACGTCCTATTAACCTTTGACCTTGACCTCAATTTCAAGGTCACTAACCAAGGACCTCAAATAAAAAGACCCTAGGTCTGTTATATGTATGGTTAATGAGTTATATCACTTTAGGCATAATTTTAAATATAAGATGGGCGAAAACTCTCATTTATTGTTTACGCACCCTTCCAACCAAAATTTATGAGTTACAACATGTCGCAACTCACAATTTAGTAAAAATAATTTGTCAATATCTTTCATGGTTGTTGAAAATAAGAGAAAATAAGCCAAAATCAAAATTAAGAATATGACCTTGACCTTTGACCTTGACCTTATTTTCATTTTTTTGGACCAAATAACTTAAATCCAAAGACCCTAGGCCTATATCACTGATGGTTTACCAGTTAGAAACGCATATCACTTATATCAAATGCATAAGGGGAAATAACTCTCATATGGAGTCTCCGGAAAGCTTCGATTCAAATGAATATCCTAATCCTGAAGAAATAACGAGCAATTTGGTAAAAAAAAATTGTCGTAATCTTTTACGGTTGCGAAGGAGTAGTGGCCACAAGAAAAACAGTGTTTGGGGAGATAACTCTTACAACGTAAAGTATTTTGTTACGCAGTTGTAAATTTTTAAAGCGTATAAACTATACGACATCATATTCCAAATATCTAAGCGACATCTTTTGAAACATCAATACTACGCAAGAAAAAAATTTAGGCGGAAGAAAAAAAAAAAAAAAATTAAAAACCAATTGTTCAGAGAACAATTGTAGGTCTTTCCACTAGTAAAGATCTATTTTGATATCGAAATATGAAAAAACAGTTTAAAATGTTAGTTCCTATGGTTTTATGATGTATTTATATGAATTTAAAGCAAAGGTCAAAATCTAGAACGTCATATTAACCTATGACCTTGACCTCAATTTCAAGTTCACAAACCAAGGACCTTAAATCAAAAGACCCTAGGTCTTAAATATGTTTGGTTTATTAGTAATATCACTTTACGTGTAATTCTAAATGTCAGATGTGCAAAAACTCCCATTTATTGTCTGCGCACCCTTTCAACCAAAATATACAAGTAAGAACATGTCGCAACTAACAATTTACGAAAAATTATTTGTCGATATGTCATAAGGTATTTGAAAATAAATGAAAATAAGCAAAAATAAAAAAAAATCAAAATTTAGAATATGACCTTGACCTTTGACCTTGACCTCATTTTTATTTTTTTGGACCCAGGACCTCGAATCTAAAGACCCTATGTCTTTATCACTTATGGTTTACCATTTAGAAATGCATATCACTTAATTAAATGGAAAAGGGGGAATAACTCTCATATGGAGTCTCCGTAAAGCTTCGGTCCAAATGAATATCCTAATCCTGAAGTTGTAACGAGCAATTTGGTAAACTAAATTTGTTGTTATCTTTAACGGTTGCGAAGGAGTAGTGGCCACAAGAAAAACAGTGTTTGGGGAGATAACTCTTACAACGTAACGTATTTTGTTACGCAGTTGTAAATTTTAAAGCGTATAAACTATACGATACCATATTCCAAATATCTAAGCGACATCTTTTGAAACATCAATACTACGCAAGAAAAAAAATTAGGCGGAAGAAAAAAAAAAAAAAAAATAATAATAATAATTAAAAACCAATTGTTCAGAGAACAATTGAAGGTCTTTCCACTAGTAAAGTTCTATTTTGATATTGAAATATGAAAAATCAGTTTAAAATGTTAGTTCCTATGGCTTTAGGATGTATTAATATGAATTTAAAGCAAAGGTCAAAATCTAGAACGTCCTTTAACCTATGACCTTGACCTCAATTTTAAGGTCACAAACCAAGGACCTTAAATCAAAAAATATGTTTGGTTAATGAGTAATATCACTTGACGCGTTATTCTAAATGTAAGATGGGCAAAAATTCCCATTTATTGTCTGCGCACCCTTTTAACCAAAATATACAAGTAAGGACATGTCGCAACTAACAATTTATGAAAAATTATTTGTCGATATGTCATAACGTATTTGAAAATAAGTGAAAATAAGCCAAAATCAAAATTTAGAATATGACCTTGACCTTTGACCTTGACCTCATTTTCATTTTTTTGGACCAAGGACCTCAAATCTGAGGACCCTAGGTTTCTATCACTTATGGTTTACTAGTTAGAAATGCATATCACTTGAATCAAATGAAAAAGGGGGAATAACTCTCATATGGAGTCTCCGTAAAGCTTCGGTCCAAATGAATACCCTAATCTTTAAGACGTAACAAGCAATTTGGTAAAATAAATTTGTCGTAATCCTTTACGGTTACGAAGGAGTAGTGGCCACAAGAAAAACAGTGTTTGGGGAGATAACTCTTACAACGTAAAGTTTTTTGTTATGTCGTTGTAAATTTTTAAAGCGTATAAACTATACGATACCATATTCCAAATATCTAAGCGACATCTTTTGAAACATCAATACTACGCAAGAAAAAAAATTAGGCGGAAGAAAAAAAAAAAAAAAAATAATAATAATCAGAACAAATTCAATAGGTCTTTCCACGGAAAAGTGGAAAGACCTAATTAAAAACCAATTGTTCAAAGAACAATTGAAGGTCTTTCCACAAGTAAAGATCTATTTTATTATCAAAATATTAAAAATCAATCTAAAATGTCAGTTCCTATAACTTTATAATGTATAAATATGAATTTAAAGCAAAGGTCAAAATCTAGAACGCCCTATTAACCTTTGACCTTGACCTCAATTTCAAGGTCACCAACCAAGGACCTCAAACAAAAAGACCCTAGGTCTGTAATATGTATGGTTAATGAGTTATATCACTATAGGCATGATTTTAAATATAAGATGGTCGAAAACTCTCATTTATTGTTTTCGCACCCTTCCAACGAAAATTTATGAGTTACAACATGTCGCAACTCACAATTTAGTAAAAAGAATTTGTCGATATCTTTCATGGTTGTTGAAAATAAGAGAAAATAAGCCAAAATCAAAATTAAGAATATGACCTTGACCTTTGACCTTGACCTTATTTTCATTTTTTTGGACCAAATATCTTAAATCCAAAGACCCTAGGCCTATATCACTGATGGTTTACCAGTTAGAAACGCATATCACTTATATCAAATGCATAAGGGGAAATAACTCTCATATGGAGTCTCCGGAAAGCTTCGGTTCAAATGAATATCCTAATCCTGAAGAAGTAACGAGCAATTTGGTAAAAAAAATTTGTCGTAATCTTTTACGGTTGCGAAGGAGTAGTGGCCACAAGAAAAACAGTGTTTGGGGAGATAACTCTTACAACGTAAAGTATTTTGTTACGCAGTTGTAAATTTTTAAAGCGTATAAACTATACGACATCATATTCCAAATATCTAAGCGACATCTTTTGAAACATCAATACTACGCAAGAAAAAAATTTAGGCGGAAGAAAAAAAAAAATAATTAAAAACCAATTGTTCAGAGAAGGTCTTTCCACTAGTAAAGATCTATTTTGATATGGAAATATGAAAAATCAGTTTAAAATGTTAGTTCCTATGGCTTTATGATGTATTAATATCAATTTAAAGCAAAGGTCAAAATCTAGAACGTCCTATTAACCTATGACCTTGACCTCAATTTCAAGGTCACAAACCAAGGATCTTAAATCAAAAGACCCTAGGTCTTTAATATGTTTGGTTAAAGAGTAATATCACTTTACGGGTAAACCTAAATATAAGATGGGCAAAAAACTCCCATTTATTATCTGCGCACCCTTTCAACCAAAATAAACAAGTAAGAACATGTCGCAACTAACAATTTATGAAAAATTATTTGTCGATATGTCATACGGTATTTGAAAATCAGTGAAAATAAGCAAAAATCAAAATTTAGAACATGACCATGACCTTTGACCTTGACCTCATTTTCATTTTTTAGGACCAAGGACCTCAAATCTGAAGACCCTAGGTCTCTATCACTTATGGTTAACCAGTTAGAAATGCATATTACTTATATCATTTACATAAGGGGAAATAACTCTCATATGGAGTCTCTGGAAAGCTTTGGTCCAAATGAATTGCCTAATCCTGAAGATGTAACGAGCAATTTGGTAAAATAAATTTGTCGTAATCTTTTACGGTTGCGAAGGAGTAGTGGCCGCAAGAAAAACAGTGTTTGGGGAGATAACTCTTACAACGCAAAGTATTTGGTAACGCAGTTGTCAGTTTTAAAAGCGCATACACTTTATAATATCATATTCCAAATATCTAAGCGACATCTTTTGAAACATCAATACTACGCAAGAAAAAAATTAGGCGGAAGAAAAAAAAAATAAAAAAAAATAATAATAATCAGAACAAATTCAATAGGTCTTTCCACGGAAAGTTGGAAAGACCTAATAATAATTATCAGAACAAATTCAATAGGTCTTTCCACGGAAAGGTGGAAAGACCTAATAATAATAATTAAAAACCAATTGTTCAGAGAACAATTGAAGGTCTTTCCACAAGTCGAGATCTATTTTATTATCAAAATATTAAAAGATTATCTAAAATGTCAGTTCCTATGACTTTATAATGTATAAATATGAATTTAAAGCAAAGGTCAAAATCCAGAACGTCCTATTAACCTTTGACCTTGACCTTAATTTCAAGGTCACCAACCAAGGACCTCAAATAAAAAGACCCTAAGTCTGTAATATGTATGGTTAATGAGTTATATCACTTAAGCCATGATTTTAAATATAAGATCAGCGAAAACTCTCATTTATTGTTTATGCACCCTTCCAACCAAAATTTATAAGTTACAACATGTCGCAACTCATAATTTACCATAAAGAATTTGTCAATATCTTTCACGGTTGTTGAAAATAAGAGAAAATAAGCCAAAATCTAAAATTTAGAATATGACCTTGACCTTTGACCTTGACCTTATTTTCATTTTTTGGACCAAGGAACTTAAATCCAAAGACCCTAGGCCTATATCACTGATGGTTTACCAGTTAGAAACGCATATCACTTATATTAAATGCATAAGGGGAAAAAACTCTCATATGGAGTCTCCGGATAGCTTCGGTCCAAATGAATATCCTGATCCTGAAGAAGTAACGAGCAATTTGGTAAAATAAATTTGTCGTAATCTTTTACGGTTGCGAAGGAGTAGTGGCCACAAGAAAAACAGTGTTTGGGGAGATAACTCTTACAACGTAAAGTATTTTGTTACGTAGTTGTAAATATTTAAAGCGTATAAACTATACGACATCATATTCCAAATATCTAAGCGACATCTTTTGCAACATCAATACTACGCAAGAAAAAAAATTTAGGTGGAAGAAAAAAAATAAATAATTAAAAACCAATTGTTCAGAGAACAATTGTAGGTTTTTCCACTAGTAAAGATCTATTTTGATATTGAAATATGAAAAATCAGTTTAAAATGATAGTTCCTATGGCTTTATGATGTATTTATATGAATTTAAAGCAAAGGTCAAAATCTAGAACGTCATCTGAACCTATGACCTTGACCTCAATTTCAAGTTCACATACCAAGGACCTTAAATCAAATTCCCCTAGGTCTTTAATATGTTTGGTTTATTAGTAATATCACTTTACTCGTAATTCTAAATGTCAGATGGGCAAAAAATCCCATTTATTGTCTGCGCACCCTTTCAACCAAAATATACAAGTAAGGACATGTCGCAACTAACAATTTATGAAAAATTATTTGTCGATATGTCATAAGGTATTTGAAAATAAATGAAAATAAGCAAAAATCAAAAAAAATCAAAATTTAGAATATGAACTTGACCTTTGACCTTGACCTCATTTTTATTTTTTTAGGACCAAGGACCTCGAATCTAAAGACCCTATGTCTTTATCACTTATGGTTTACCATTTAGAAATGCATATCACATAATTAAATGGAAAAGGGGGAATAACTCTCATATGGAGTCTCCGTAAAGCTTCGGTCCAAACGAATATCCTAATCCTGAAGTTGTAACGAGCAATTTGGTAAACTAAATTTGTCGTTATCTTTAACGGTTGCGAAGGAGTAGTGGCCACAAGAAAAACAGTGTTTGGGGAGATAACTCTTACAACGTAAAGTATTTTGATACGCAGTTGTAAATTTTAAAGCGTATAAACTATACGATACCATATTCCAAATATCTAAGCGACATCTTTTGAAACATCAATACTACGCAAGAAAAAAAATTAGGCGGAAGAAAAAAAAAAAAATAATAATAATTAAAAACCAATTGTTCAGAGAACAATTGAAGGTCTTTCCACTAGTAAAGTTCTATTTTGATATTGAAATATGAAAAATCAGTTTAAAATGTTAGTTCTTATGGCTTGATGATGTATTAATATAAATTTAAAGCAAAGGTCAAAATCTAGAACGTCCTATTAACCTATGACCTTGACCTCAATTTCAAGGTCACAAACCCAGGACCTTAAATCAAAAGACCCTAGGTCTTTAATATGTTTGGTTAATGAGTAATATCACTTGACGCATTATTATAAATGTAAGATGGGCAAAAACTCTCATTTATTGTCTGCGCACCTTTAACCAAAATATACAAGTAAGGACATGTCGCAACTAACAATTTATGAAAAATTATTTGTCGATATGTCAGAAGTTATTAAAAATTAAGTGAAAATAAGCCAAAATCAAAATTTAGAATATGACCTTGACCTTTGACCTTGACCTCATTTTCATTTTTTTGGACCAAGGACCTCAAATCTGAGGATCCTAGTTCTCTATCACTTATGGTTTAATAGTTAGAAATGCATATCACTTGAATCAAATGAAAAAGGGGGAATAACTCTCATATGGAGTCTCCGTAAAGCTTCGGTCCAAATGAATACCCTAATCTTTAAGACATAACGAGCAATTTGGTAAAATAAATTTGTCGTAATCTTTTACGGTTGCGAAGGAGTAGTGGCCACAAGAAAAACAGTGTTTGGGGAGATAACTCTTACAACGTAAAGTATTTTGTTATGTCGTTGTAAATTTTAAAGCGAATAAACTATAAGATATCATATTCTAAATATCTAAGCGACATCTTTTGAAACATCAATACTACGCAAGAAAAAAATTTAGGCGGAAGAAAAAAAAAAATAAATAAAAACCAATTGTTCAGAGAACAATTGAAGGTCTTTCCACTAGTAAAGATCTATTTTGATATTGAAATATGAAAAATCAGTTTAAAATGTTAATTCCTATGGCTTTATGATGTATTAATGTGAATTTAAAGCAAAGGTGAAAATTTAGAACGTCCTATTAACCTATGACCTTGACCTCAATTTCAAGGTCACAAACCAAGGACCTTAAATCAAAAGACCCTAGGTCTTTAATATGTTTGGTTAATGAGTAATATCACTTTACGCATAATTCTAAATGTAAGATTGGCAAAAACTCCCATTTATTGTCTGCCCACCCTTTCAACCAAAATATACAAGTAAGGACATGTCGCAACTAACAATTTATGAAAAATTATTTGTCGATATGTCATACGGTTTTTGGAAATAAGTGAAAATAAGCCAAAATCAAAATTTAGAATATGACCTTGACCTTTGACCTTGACCTCATTTTCATTTTTTTGGACCAAGGACCTCAAATCTGAAGACCCTAGGTCTCTATCACTTATGGTTTACCATTTAGAAATGCATATCACTTAATTCAATGGAAAAGGGGGAATAACGCTCATATGGAGTCTCCGTAAAGCTTCGGTCCAAATGAGTATCCTAATCCTTAAGATATAACGAGCAATTTGGTAAAATAAATTTGTCGTAATCTTTTACGGTTACGAAGAAGTAGTGGCCACAAGAAAAACAGTGTTTGGGGAGATAACTCTTACAATGTTAAGTATTTTGTTACGCAGTTGTAAATTTTAAAGCGTATAAACTATACGATACCATATTCCAAATATCTAAGCGACATCTTTTGAAACATCAATACTACGCAAGAAAAAAAATTAGGCGGAAGAAAAAAAAAAAAAAAAATAATAATTAAAAACCAATTGTTCAAAGAACAATTGAAGGTCTTTCCACAAGTAAAGATCTAGTTTATTATCAAAATATTAAAAATCAATCTAAAATGTCAGTTCCTATAACTTTATAATGTATAAATATGAATTCAAAGCAAAGGTCAAAATCTAGAACGTCCTATTAACCTTTGACCTTGACGTCAATTTCAAGGTCATCAACCAAGGACCTCAAACAAAAAGACCCTAGGTCTGTTATATGTATGGTTAATGAGTTATATCACTATAGGCATGATTTTAAATATAAGATGGGCGACAACTCTCATTTATAGTTTACGCACCCTTCCAACCAAAATTTATAAGTTACAACATGTCGCAACTCACAATTTAGAAAAAATAATTTGTCAATATCTTTCACGGTTGTTGAAAATAAGAGAAAATAAGCCAAAATCAAAATTAAGAATATGACCTTGACCTTTGACCTTGACCTTCTTTTCATTTTTTTGGACCAAGGAACTTAAATCCTAAGACCCTAGGCTTATATCACTGATGGTTTACCAGTTAGAAACGCATATCACTTATATCAAATGCATAAGGGGAAATAACTCTCATATGGAGTCTCCGGATAGCTTTGGTTCAAAGGAATATCCTAATCCTGAAGAAGTAACGAGGAAATTGGTAAAATAAATTTGTCATAATCTTTTATAGTTGCGAAGGAGTAGTGGCCACAAGAAAAACAGTGTTTGGGGAGATAACTCTTACAACGTAAAGTATTTTGTTACGCAGTTGTAAATTTTTAAAGCGTATAAACTATACGACATCATATTCCAAATATCTAAGCGACATCTTTTGAAACATCAATACTACGCAAGAACAAAATTTAGGCGGAAGAAAAAAAAAAAATAAAATTAAAAACCAATTGTTCAGAGAACAGAACAATTGAAGGTCTTTCCACTAGTAAAGATCTATTTTGATCTGGAAATATGAAAATTCAGTTTAAAATGTTAGTTCCTATGGCTTTATGATGTATTAATATCAATTTAAAGCAAAGGTCAAAATCTAGAACGTCCTATTAACCTATGACCTTGACCTCAATTTCAAGGTCACAAACCAAGGATCTTAAATCAAAAGACCCTAGGTCTTTAATATGTTTGGTTAAAGAGTAATATCACTTCACGGGTAAACCTAAATATAAGATGGGCAAAAACTCCCATTTATTATCTGCGCACCCTTTCAACCAAAATATACAAGTTAGCAAAATTTAGAACATGACCTTGACCTTTGACCTTGACCTCATTTTCATTTTTTTGGACCAAGGACCTCAAATCTGAAGACCCTAGGTCTCTATCACTTATGGTTTACCAGTTAGAAATGCTTATAACTTATATCATTTACATAAGGGGAAATAACTCTCATATGGAGTCTATGGAAAGCTTCGGTCCAAATGAATTGCCTAATCCTGAAGATGTAACGAGCAATTTGGTAAAATAAATTTGTCGTAATCTTTTACGGTTGCGAAGGAGTAGTGGCCACAAGAAAAACAGTGTTTGGGGAGATAACTCTTACAACGCAAAGTATTTGGTTACGCAGTTGTCAGTTTTAAAAGCACATACACTTTACAATATCATATTCCAAATATCGAAGCGACATCTTTTGAAACATCAATACTACGCAAGAAAAAAATTAGGCGGAAGAAAAAAAAAAAAAAAAAAAAATAATAATTAAAAACCAATTGTTCAAAGAACAATTGAAGGTCTTTCAACCAATAAGGATCTATTTTGATATGAAAATATTAAGATTCAGTTGAAAATGTCAGTTGCTATGGCTTTATGATATAAAAATATGAATTTCGAGCAAAGGTCAAAATATAGAACGTCCAATTAACCTATGACCATGACCTCAATTTCAAGGTCATAAACCAAGGATCCCAAATCAAAAGACCCTAGGTCTGTATTATGTATGGTTCATGAGTAATATCACTTTATGCATCATTCTAGATATATGAGGGGCAAAAACTCTCATTTATTGTCTACGCACCCTTCCAATCAAAATTCATAAGTTACGACATGTCGCAACTAACAATTTAGTAAAAAAAATTGTCGAAATCTTATAAAGTTAATGAAAATAAGTGAAAATAAGCCAAAATCAAAATTTAGAATTTGACCTTGACCTTTGACCTTGACCTAATTTTCATTGTTTTTTACTAAGGACTTCAAATCTAAAGACCCTTGGTCTCTATCACTTATGGTTTACCATTTAGAAATGCATATCACTTAATTTAAATGAAAAAGGGGAATAACTCTCATATGGAGTCTCCGTAAAGCTTCGGTCCAAATGAATATCCTAATCCTTAAGATGTAACGAGCAATTTGGTAAAATAAATTTGTAGTAATCTTTTACGGTTGCGAAGGAGTAGTGGCCACAAGAAAAACAGTGTTTGGGGAGATAACTCTTACAACGTAAAGTATTTTGTTATGCAGTTGTAAATTTTTAAAGCGTATAAACTATACAACATCATATTTCAAATATGTAAGCGACATCTTTTGAAACATCATTACTACGCAAGAAAAAAATTTAGGCGGAAGAAAAAAAAAAAAAAAAATAATAATAATCAGAACAAATACAATAGGTCTTTCACCTGAAAGGTTGAAAGACCTAATTAAAAACCAATTGTTCAGAGAACAATTGTAGGTCTTTCCACTAGTAAAGATCTATTTTGATATTGAAATATGAAAAATCAGTTGAAAATGTTAGTTCCTATGGCTTTATGATGTATTTATATGAATTTAAAGCAAAGGTCAAAATCTAGAACGTCATATTAACTTATGACCTTGATCTCAATTTCAAGGTCACAAACTTAGGACCTTAGATCAAAAGACCCTAGGTCTTTAATATGTTTGGCTAATGAGTAATATCACTTTACGCGTAATTCTAAATGTAAAATGAGCAAAAATTCCCATTTATTGTCTGCACACCCTTTCAACCAAAATATACAATAAGGACATGTAGCAACTTACAAGTTATGAAAAATTATTTGTCGATATGTCATACGGTTTTTGAAAATAAATGAAAATAAGCCAAAATCAAAATTTAGAATATGACCTTGACCTTTGACCTTGACCTCATTTTTATTTTTTTGGACCAAGGACCTTAAATCTAAAGACCCTATGTCTTTATCACTTATGGTTTACCATTTAGAAATGCATATCACTTAATTAAATGGAAAAGGGGGAATAACTCTCATATGGCATCTCCGTAAAGCTTCGGTCCAAATGAATATCCTAATCCTGAAGAGGTAACGAGCAATTTGGTAAAAAAAATTTGTCGTAATCGTTAACGGTTGCGAAGGAGTAGTGGCCACAAGAAAAACAATGTTTGGGGAGATAACTCTAACAACATAAAGTATTTTGTTATGCAGTTGTGATTTTTTAAAGCGCATAAACTATACGATATCATATTCCAAATATCTAAGCGACATCTTTTAAAACATCAATACTACGCAAGAAAAAAAATTAGGCGGAAGAAAAAAAAAAAAAATTAAAAACCAATTGTTCAGAGAACAATTGTAGGTCTTTCCACTAGTAAAGATCTATTTAGATATTGGAATATGAAAAATCAGTTTAAAATGTTAGTTCCTATGGTTTTATGATGTATTTATATGAATTTAAAGCAAAGGTCAACATCTAGAACGTCATATTAACCTATGACCTTGACCTCAATTTCAAGTTCACAAACCAAGGACCTTTAATCAAAAGACCCTAGGTCTTAAATATGTTTGGTTTATTAGTAATATCACTTTACGCGTAATTCTAAATGTAAGATGGGCAAAAACTCCCATTTATTGTCTGCGCACCCTTTCAACCAAAATATACAAGTAAGGACATGTCGCAACTAACAATTTATGAAAAATTATTTGTCGATATGTCATAAGGTATTTGAAAATAAATGAAAATAAGCCAAAATCAAAATTTAGAATATGACCTTGACCTTTGACCTTGACCTCATTTTTATTTTTTTGGACCAAGGACCTCAAATCTAAAGACCCTAGGCCTATATCACTGATGGTTTACCAGTAAGAAACGCATATCACTTATATCAAATGCATAAGGGGAAATAACTCTCATATGGAGTCTCCGGATAGCTTCGGTCCAAATGAATATTCTAATCCTGAAGACGTAACGAGCAATTTGGTAAAATAAATTTGTCGTAAACTTTTATGGTTGCGAAGAAGTAGTGGCCACAAGAATAACAGTGTTTGGGGAGATAACTCTTACAACGTAAAGTATTTTGTTACGCAGTTGTGAATTTTTAAAGCGTATAAACTATACGACATCATATTCCAAATATCTATGCGACATCTTTTGAAACATCAATACTACGCAAGAACAAAATTTAGGCGGAAGAAAAAAAAAAAAAAAAATAATAATAATCAGAACAAATTCAATAGGTCTTTCCACGGAAAAGTGGAAAGACCTAAAAATAATAATAATTAAAAACCAATTGTTCAGAGAACAATTGAAGGTCTTTCCAATAGTAAAGTTCTATTTTGATATTGAAATATGAAAAATCAGTTTAAAATGTTAGTTCCTATGGCTTTATGATGTATTAATATGAATTTAAAGCAAAGGTCAAAATCTAGAACGTCCTATTAACCTATGACCTTGACCTCAATTTCAAGGTCACAAACCAAGGACCTTAAATCAAAAGACCCTAGGTCTTTAATATGTTTGGTTAATGAGTAATATCACTTGATGCGTAATTCTAAATGTAAGATGAGCAAAAATTCCCATTTCTTGTCTGCGCACCCTTTCAACCAAAATATACAAGTAAGGACATGTCGCAACTAACAATTTATGAAAAATTAGTTGTCGATATGTCATAAGGTATTTGAAAATAAGTGAAAATAAGCCAAAATCAAAAAATTTAGAATATGACCTTGACCTTTGACCTTGACCTCATTTTCATTTTTATGGACCAAGGACCTCAAATCTGAGGACCCTAGGTCTCTAACACTTATGGTTTACTAGTTAGAAATGCATATCACTTGAATCAAATGAAAAAGGGGGAATAACTCTCATATGGAGTCTCCGTAAAGCTTCGGTCCAAATGAATACCTTAATCGTTAAGAAGTAACGAGCATTTTGATAAAATAATTTTGGCGTAATCTTTTACGGTTGCGAAGGAGTAGTGGCCACAAGAAAAACAGTGTTTGGGGAGATAACTCTTACAACGTAAAGTATTTTGTTATGCCGTTGTCAGTTTTTAAAGCGTATAAACTACATGATATCATAATCCAAATATCTAAGCGACATCTTATGAAACAACAATACTACGCAAGAAAAAAATTGGGCGGAAGAAAAAAAAAAAAAAAAATAATAATAATAATAATAATAATAATCAGAACAAATACAATAGGTCTTTCCACGGAAAGGTGGAAAGACCTAATCAGAACAAATTCAATAGGTCTTTCCACGGAAAGGTGGAAAGACCTAATAATCAGAACAAATTCAATAGGTCTTTCCACGGAAAGGTGGAAAGACCTAATAATAATAATTAAAAACCAATTGTTCAGAGAACAATTGTAGGTCTTTCCACTAGTAAGATCTATTTTAATATTGAAATATGAAAAATCAGTTTAAAATGTTAGTTCCTATGGCTTTATGATGAATTTATATGAATTTAAAGCAAAGGTCAAAATCTAGAACGTCATCTTAACCTATGACCATGACCTCAATTTCAAGTTCACAAACCAAGGACCTTAAATCAAAAGACCCTAGGTCTTCAATATGTTTGGTTTATTAGTAATAACACTTTACGCGTAATTCTAAATGTAAGATGGGCAAAAACTCCCTTTTATTGTCTGCGCACCCTTTTAACCAAAATATATACAAGTAAGGACATGTCGCAACTAACAATTTATGAAAAATTATTTGTCGATATGTCATAAGGTATTTGAAAATAAATGAAAATAAGCCAAAATCAAAATTTAGAATATGACCTTGACCTTTGACCTTGACCTCATTTTTATTTTTTTGGACCAAGGACCTCGAATCTAAAGACCCTATGTCTTTATCACTTATGGTTTACCATTTAGAAATGCATATCACATAATTAAATGGAAAAGGGGGAATAACTCTCATATGGAGTCTCCGTAAAGCTTCGGTCCAAATGAATATCCTAATCCTGAAGTTGTAACGAGCAATTTGGTAAACTAAATTTGTCGTTATCTTTAACAGTTGCGAAGGAGTAGTGGCCACAAGAAAAACAGTGTTGGGGGAGATAACTCTTACAACTTAAAGTATTTTTGTTACGCAGTTGTAAATTTTAAAGCGTATAAACTATAGGATACCATATTCCAAATATCTAAGCCACATCTTTAGAAACATCAATACTACGCAAGAAAAAAAATTAGGCGGAAGAAAAAAAAAAAAATTAATAATAATAATAATAATTAAAAACCAATTGTTCAAAGAACAATTGAAGGTCTTTCCACAAGTAAAGATCTATTTTATTATCAAAATATCAAGAATCAATCTTAAATGTCAGTTCCTATGACTTTATAATGTATAAATATGAATTTAAAGCAAAGGTCAAATTCTAGAACGTCCTATTAACCTTTGACCTTGACCTCAAATTCAAGGTCACCAACCAAGGACCTCAAACAAAAAGACCCTAGGTCTGTAATATGTATGGTTAATGAGTTATATCACTATAGGCATGATTTTAAATATAAGATGGGCGAAAACTCTCATTTATTGTTTACACACCCCTTCCAACCAAAATTTATAAGTTACAACATGTCGCAACTCACAATTTAGTAAAAAGAAGTTGTCAATATCTTTCACGGTTGTTGAAAATAAGAGAAAATAAGCCAAAATCAAAATTAAGAATATGACCTTGACCTTTGAACTTGACCCTATTTTCATTTTTTTGGACCAAGGAACTTAAATCCAAAGACCCTAGGCCTATATCACTGATGGTTTACCAGTTAGAAACGCATATCACTTATATCAAATGCATAAGGGGAAATAACTCTCATATGGATTCTCTGGATAGCTTCGGTCCAAATGAATATCCTAATCCTGAAGATGTAACAAGCAATTTGGTAAAATAAATTTGTCGTAATCTTTTACGGTTGCGAAGGAGTAGTGGCCACAAGAAAAACAGTGTTTGGGGAGATAACTCTTACAACTTAAAGTATTTTGTTAAGCAGTTGTAAAATTTTAAAGCGTATAAACTATATGACATCATATTCCAAATATCTAAGCGACATCTTTTGAAACATCAATACTACGCAAGAAAAAAATTTAGGCGGAAGAAAAAAAAAAAAAAAAATAATAATAATCAGAACAAATTCAATAGGTCTTTCCACGGAAAGGCGGAAAGACCTAATTAAAAACCAATTGTTCAGAGAACAATTGTAGGTCTTTCCACTAGAAAAATCTATTTTGATATTGAAATATTAAAAATCAGTTTAAAATGTTAGTTCCTATGGCTGTATGATGTATTTATATGAATTTAAAGCAAAGGTCAAAATCTAGAACGTCATATTAACCTATGACCTTGACCTCAATTTCAAGTTCACAAACCAAGGACCTTAAATCAAAAGACTCTAGGTCTTAAATATGTTTGGTTGATTAGTAATATCACTTTACGCGTAATTCTAAATGTAAGATGGGCAAAAACTCCCATTTATTGTCTGCGCACCCTTTCAACCAAAATACACAAGTAAGGACATGTCGCAAATAACAATTTATGAAAAATTATTTGTCGATATGTAATAAGGTATTTGGAAATAAATGAAAATAAGCCAAAATCAAAATTTAGAATATGACCTTGACCTTTGACCTTGACCTCATTTTTATTTTTTTGGACCAAGGACCTCAAATCTAAAGACCCTAGGCCTATATCACTGATGGTTTACCAGTAAGAAACACATATCACTTATATCAAATGCATAAGGGGAAATAACTCTCATATGGAGTCTCCGGATAGCTTCGGTCCAAATGAATATTCTAATCCTGAAGACGTAACAAGCAATTTGGTAAAATAAATTTGTCGTAATCTTTTACGGTTGCGAAGAAGTAGTGGCCACAAGAATAACAGTGTTTGGGGAGATAACTCTTACAACGTAAAGTATTTTGTTACGCAGTTGTGAATTTTTAAAGCGTATAAACTATACGACATCATATTCCAAATATCTAAGCGACATCTTTTGAAACATCAATACTACGCAAGAACAAAATTTAGGCGGAAGAAAAAAAAAAATAATAATAATTAAAAACCAATTGTTCAGAGAACAATTGTAGGTCTTTCCACTAGTAAAGATCTACTTTGATATTGAAATATGAAAAATCAGTTTAAAATGTTAGTTCCTATGGTTTTATGATGTATTTATATGAATTTAAAGCAAAGGTCAAAATCTAGAACGTCATATTAACCTATGACCTTGACCTCAATTTCAAGTTCACAAACCAAGGACCTTAAATCAAAAGACCCTAGGTCTTTAATATGTTTGGTTTATTAGTAATATCACTTTACGCGTAATTCTAAATGTAAGATGGGCAAAAACTCCCATTTATTGTCTGCGCACCCTTTCAACCAAAATATACAAGTAAGGACATGTATCGACTAAAAATTTATGAAAAATTATTTGTCGATATGTCATAATGTATTTGAAAATAAATGAAAATAAGCCAAAATCAAAATTTAGAATATGACCTTGACCTTTGACCTTGACCTCATTTTTATTTTTTTGGACCAAGGACCTCAAATCTACAGACCCTATGTCTTTATCACTTATTGTTTACCATTTAGAAATGCATATCACTTAATTAAATGGAAAAGGGGGAATAACTCTCATATGGAGTCTCCGTAAAGCTTCGGTCCAAATGAATATCTTAATCCTGAAGATGTAACCAGCAATTTGGTAAAATAATTTTGTCGTAATCTTTAACGGTTGCGAAGGAGTAGTGGCCACAAGAAAAACAGTGTTTGGGGAGATAACTCTTACAACGTAAAGTATTTTATTACGCAGTTGTAAATTTTTAAAGCGTACAAACTATACGACATCCATTTCCAAATATCTAAGCAAAATCTTTTGAAACATCAATACTACGCAAGAAAAAAATTTAGGCGGAAGAAAAAAAAAAAAAAAATAATAATTAAAAACCAATTGTTCAGAGAACAATTGTAGGTCTTTCCACTAGTAAAGATCTATTTTGATATTGAAATATGAAAAATCAGTTTAAAATGTTAGTTTCTATGGTTTTATGATGTATTTATATGAATTTAAAGCAAATGTCAAAATCTAGAACGTCATATTAACCTATGACCTTGACCTCAATTTCAAGTTCACAAACCAAGGACCTTAAATCAAAAGACCCTAGGTCTGTAATATGTTTGGTTTATTAGTAATATCACTTTACGCGTAATTCTAAATGTCAGATGGGCAAAAACTCCCATTTATTGTCTGCGCACCCTTTCAACCAAAATATACAAGTAAGGACATGTCGCAACTAACAATTTACGAAAAATTATTTGTCGATATGTCATAAGGTATTTGAAAATAAATGAAAATAAGCAAAAATCAAAAAAACTCAAAATTTAGAATATGACCTTGACCTTTGACCTTGACCTCATTTTTATTTTTTTGGACCAAGGACCTCGAATCTAAAGACCCTATGTCTTTATCACTTATGGTTTACCATTTAGAAATGCATATCACTTAATTAAATGGAAAAGGGGGAATAACTCTCATATGGAGTCTCCGTAAAGCTTCGGTCCAAATGAATATTCTAATCCTGAAGTTGTAACGAGCAATTTGGTAAACTAAATTTGTCGTTATCTTTAACGGTTGCGAAGGAGTAGTGGCCACAAGAAAAACTGTGTTTGGGGAGATAACTCTTACAACGTAAAGTATTTTGTTACACAGTTGAAAATTTTAAAGCTGATAAACTATACGATACCATATTCCAAATATCTAAGCGACATCTTTTGAAACATCAATACTACGCAAGAAAAAAAATTAGGCGGAAGAAAAAAAAAAAAAAAAATAATAATAATAATAATAATCAGAACAAATTCAATAGGTCTTTCCACGGAAAGGTGGAAAGACCTAATAATCAGAAGAAATTCAATAGGTCTTTCCACGGAAAGGTGGAAAGACCTAATAATCAGAACAAATTCAATAGGTCTTTCCACGGAAAGGTGGAAAGACCTAATTAAAAACCAATTGTTCAAAGAACAATTGAAGGTCTTTCCACAAGTAAAGATCTGTTTTGATATTGAAATATGAAAAATCAGTTTAAAATGTTAGTTCCTATGGCTTTATGATGTATTAATATGAATTTAAAGCAAAAGTCAAAATCTAGAACGTCCTATAAACCTATGACCTTGACCTCAATTTCAAGGTCACAAACCAAGGTCCTTCAATCAAAAGACCCTAGGTCTTTAATATATTTGGTTAAGGAGTAATATCACTTTATGTGTAATTCTAAATGTAAGATGGGCAAAAACTCCAATTTATAGTCTGCGCACCCTTTTAATCAAAATATACAAGTAAGGACATGTCACAACTAACAATTTATGAAATTTTTTTTGTCTATATGTCAAACGGTATTTGAAAATAAGTGAAAATAAGCCAAAATCAAAATTAAGAATATGACCTTGACCTTTGACCTTGACCTCATTTTAATTTTTTTGGACCTAGGACCTAAAATCTGAAGACCCTAGGTCTCTATCACGTATGGTTTACTAGTTAGAAATACATATCACTTGAATCAAATGAAAAAAGGGGAATAACTCTCATATGGAGTCTCCGTAAAGCTTCGGTCCAAATGAATATCCTAATCCTGAAGATGTAACGAGCAATTTGGTAAAATAAATTTGTCGTAATCTTTTACGGTTGCGAAGGAGTAGTGGCCACAAGAAAAACAGTGTTAGGGTAGATAACTCTTACAACGTAAAGTATTTTATTTTGTCGTTGTAAATTTTTAAAGCGTATAAACTATATGATATCATATTTCAAATATCTAAGCGACATCTTTTGAAACCTCAATACTACGCAAGAAAAAAAATTAGGCGGAAGAAAAAAAAAAAAAATAATAATCAGAACAAATACAATAGGTCTTTCCACAGAAAGGTGGAAAGACCTAATTAAAAACCAATTGTTCAGAGAACAATTGAAGGTCTTTCCACTAGTAAAGTTCTATTTTGATATTGAAATATGAAAAATCAGTTTAAAATGTTATTTCCTATGGATTAATGATGTATTAATATGAATTCAAAGCAAAGGTCAAAATCTAGAACGTCCTATTAACCTATGACCTTGACCTCAATTTCAAGGTCACAAACCCAGGACCTTAAATCAAAAGACCATAGGTCTTTAATATGTTTGGTTAATGAGTAATATCACTTGACGCGTTATTCTAAATGTAAGATGGGCAAAAATTCCCATTTATTGTCTGCGCACCCTTTCAACCAAAATATAAAAGTAAGGACATGTCACAACTAACAATTTATGAAAAAATATTTGTCGATGTGTCATAAGGTATTTGAAAATAAGTGAAAATAAGCCAAAATCAAAATTAAGAATATGACCTTGACCTTTGACCTTGACCTCATTTTCATTTTTTCGGACCAAGGACCTTAAATCTGAAGACCCTAGGTCTCTATCACGTATGGTTTACTAGTTAGAAATGCATATGACTTGAATCAAATGAAAAAAGGGGAATAACTCTCATATGGAGTCTCCGTAAAGCTTCGGTCCAAATGAATATCCTAATCCTGAAGATGTAACGAGCAATTTGGTAAAATAAATTTGTCGTAATCTTTTACGGTTGCGAAGGAGTAGTGGCCACAAGAAAAACAGTGTTAGGGTAGATAACTCTTACAACGTAAAGTATTTTATTTTGTCGTTGTAAATTTTTAAAGCGTATAAACTATATGATATCATATTTCAAATATCTAAGCGACATCTTTTGAAACCTCAATACTACGCAAGAAAAAAAATTAGGCGGAAGAAAAAAAAAAAAATAATAATCAGAACAAATACAATAGGTCTTTCCACAGAAAGGTGGAAAGACCTAATTAAAAACCAATTGTTCAGAGAACAATTGAAGGTCTTTCCACTAGTAAAGTTCTATTTTGATATTGAAATATGAAAAATCAGTTTAAAATGTTATTTCCTATGGATTAATGATGTATTAATATGAATTCAAAGCAAAGGTCAAAATCTAGAACGTCCTATTAACCTATGACCTTGACCTCAATTTCAAGGTCACAAACCCAGGACCTTAAATCAAAAGACCATAGGTCTTTAATATGTTTGGTTAATGAGTAATATCACTTGACGCGTTATTCTAAATGTAAGATGGGCAAAAATTCCCATTTATTGTCTGCGCACCCTTTCAACCAAAATATAAAAGTAAGGACATGTCACAACTAACAATTTATGAAAAAATATTTGTCGATGTGTCATAAGGTATTTGAAAATAAGTGAAAATAAGCCAAAATCAAAATTAAGAATATGACCTTGACCTTTGACCTTGACCTCATTTTCATTTTTTCGGACCAAGGACCTTAAATCTGAAGACCCTAGGTCTCTATCACGTATGGTTTACTAGTTAGAAATGCATATGACTTGAATCAAATGAAAAAAGGGGAATAACTCTCATATGGAGTCTCCGTAAAGCTTCGGTCCAAATGAATATCCTAATCCTGAAGATGTAATGAGCAATTTGGTAAAATAAATTTGTCGTAATCTTTTACGGTTGCGAAGGAGTAGTGGCCACAAGAAAAACAGTGTTAGGGTAGATAACTCTTACAACGTAAAGTGGTTTTTTTTTGTCGTTGTAAATTTTTAAAGCGTATAAACTATATGATATCATATTTCAAATATCTTAGCGACATCTTTTGAAACCTCAATACTACGCAAGAAAAAAAATTAGGCGGAAGAAAAAAAAAAAAATAATAATCAGAACAAATACAATAGGTCTTTCCACGGAAAGGTGGAAAGACCTAATTAAAAACCAATTGTTCAAAGAACAATTGAAGGTCTTTCCACAAGTAAAGATCTATTTTATTACCAAAATATTAAAAATCAATCTAAAATGTCAGTTCCTATGACTTTATAATGTATAAATATGAATTTATAGCAAAGGTCAAAATCTAGAACGTCCTATTAACCTTTGACCTTGACGTCAATTTCAAGGTCACCAACCAAGGACCTCAAACAAAAAGACCCTAGGTCTTAAATATGTATGGTTAATGAGTTATATCACTATAGGCATGATTTTAAATATAAGATGGGCGAAAACTCTCATTTATTGTTTACGCACCCTTCCAACCAAAATTTATAAGTTACAACATGTCGCAACTCACAATTTAGTAAAAATAATTTGTCGATATCTTTCAAGGTTGTTGAAAATAAGAGAAAATAAGCCAAAATCAAAATTTATAATATGACCTTGACCTTTGACCTTGACCTTATTTTCATTTTTTTGGACCAAGGACCTCAAATCTAAAGACCCTAGGCCTATATCACTGATGGTTTGCCAGTAAGAAACGCATATCACTTATATCAAATGCATAAGGGGAAATAACTCTCATAAGGAGTCTCCGGATAGCTTTGATCCAAATGAATATTCTAATCCTGAAGACGTAACGAGCAATTTGGTAAAATAAATTTATCGTAATCTTTTACGGTTGCGAAGGAGTAGTGGCCACAAGAAAAACAGTGTTTGGGGAGATAACTCTTACAACGTAAAGTATTTTGTTACGCAGTTGTAAATTTTTAAAGCGTATAAACTATACGACATCATATTCCAAATATCTAAGCGACATCTTTTGAAACATCAATACTACGCAAGAAAAAAATTTAGGCGGAAGAAAAAAAAAAATAATTAAAAATCAATTGTTCAGAGAACAATTGAAGGTCTTTCCACTAGTAAAATCTATTTTGATATTGAAATATGAAAAATCAGTTTAAAATGTTAGTTCTTATGGCTTTGTGATGTATTAATATGAATTTAAAGCAAAGGTCAAAATCTAGAACGTCCTATTTGCCTTCGACCTTGACCTCAATTTCAAGGTCACAAACCAAGGACCTTAAATCAAAAGACCCTAGATCTTTAATATGTTTGGTTAATGAGTAATATCACTTTACGTGTAATTCTAAATGTCAGATAGGCAAAAACTTCCATTTATTGTCTGCGCACCCTTTCAATCAAAATATACAATTAAGGCACAACTAGCAATTTATGAAAAATTATTTGTCGAAATGTCATACGGTATTTGAAAATAAGTGAAAATAAGCCAAAATCTAAATTTAGAATATGACCTTCACCTTTGACCTTGACCTCATTTTCATTTTTTGGAACCAAGGACCTCAAATCTAAAGACCCTAGGTCTCTATCACTTATGGTTTACCATTTATAAATGCATATCACTTAATTTAATGGAAAAGGGGGAATAACTCTCAAATGGAGTTTCCGTAAAGTTTCAGTCCAAATAAATATCCTAATCCTGAAGATGTAACGAGCAATTTGGTAAAATAAATTTGTCGTAATCTTTAACAGTTGCGAAGGAGTAGTGGTCACAAGAAAAACAGTGTTTGGGGAGATAACTCTTACAATGTAAAGTATTTTGTTACGCAGTTGTAAATTTTTAAAGCGTATAAATTATACGATATCATATTCCAAATATCTAAGCGATATCTTTTGAAACATCAATACTACGCAAGAAAAAAAATTAGGCGGAAGAAAAAAAAAAAAAAAAATAACAATCAGAACAAATTCAATAGGTCTTTCCACGGAAAGGTGGAAAGACCTAATAATAATAATCAGAACAAATTCAATAGGTCTTTCCACGGAAAGGTGGAAAGACCTAATAATCAGAACAAATTCAATAGGTCTTTCCACGGAAAGGTGGAAAGACCTAATAATAATAATAATCAGAACAAATTCAATAGGTCTTTCCACGGAAAGGTGGAAAGACCTAATAATCAGAACAAATTCAATAGGTCTTTCCACGGAAAGGTGGAAAGACCTAATAATAATCAGAACAAATTCAATAGGTCTTTCCACGGAAAGGTGGAAAGACCTAATAATAATCAGAACAAATTCAATAGGTGTTTCCACGGAAAGGTGGAAAGACCTAATAATAATAATAATCAGAACAAATTCAATAGGTCTTTCCACGGAAAGGTGGAAAGACCTAATAATAATAATAATCAGAACAAATTCAATAGGTCTTTCCACGGAAAGGTGGAAAGACCTAATAATCAGAACAAATTCAATAGGTCTTTCCACGGAAAGGTGGAAAGACCTAATAATGCATAAATAACAACAGACTACTAGCAGTTAACTGACATGCCAGCTCCAGACTTCAATTAAACTGACTGAAAGGTTATGATTTCATCATATAAACATCAGGTACAATTCTTCCCAATCCATAACAAAAAACAGTTTGTTATTGCTATTCATTTATCCTGTCCGTTCTAGATAGAAAAAAACCCATGTCGAACCTAACTTGACGTTTGTGTATCCAAAATTCAATTGGCAAAATATTTATATCGAGTGTTTGTCCTAATGAGATGCCTTATTAAATCTAAATTCAGCTCATGATTTTTAGTTTTCCTCGAAATTTTTTAATTTTTAGATCAGGAGACTTTACAATTTTCGAACAAACTTCAAGTTTGAAGATAAAAAAAAGAATGAAGGAATTTGATTTGATGTGTAAGTTTTGACGAGTTGAAATATTCAAGATTATTTGTTATTAAGTTTTTATTACGACAGTGGTATTTCGTGAGTTTCAATGAGGTTTGTCAAATCCGTAGTTTTATTGAATTTTCACGGTCACGTGAGTCTATTGTTGAAGATAAAGTTGGTGTCAAACCGTGACCTGCTTTCCAACTGTTTTGCTTTCTTAAAGATTTTGTTTACATGTAATAACCAATGATATTTATGGTATTGTACCTCAATTTGTTTTCCAAAATGACAGGACAGGACTCCTTAAAGATATTTATTATAAAACCTGAAATATATCTCATCTTTTCCCTACTTAGTAACTTCAATTATCTTAATTTGCTCTTTCAGAGAAAATACATATTTTGTTCGGGCTTTCCAATTCACAATTTTTGCATAAGGTAATAGGTAACAGGTAAATTCTATAATTCTATTGGTATCGGTATCGGATTTGACCCAGAATTTGTTAATTATTGGCAATAGTGATTATGTGGAAACCAATAGAGTCTGGAGAGGTGTTATCTACACCATAGTCCTATATTAGCTATATATAAGTTGAATCATTTGATTTTTAGTTGTTACTCCCATGACGGCTGACAAATTTGACCTCTTTATTTTTATATTATAGATGTTAAAGATGAAAATTGTTTTGTCCTTTTCTTACATTTGAGTGTTTAAAAGTAGCTGTGATATTGTGATTCGTAGTAATAATTAAGAGCAATTCTCTGTAACCACCAACCATTTCGTATAAAGAGGTCGGCATATTAACCGATTTTCCTGAAACTTTGCCCTAACATGTAATCAGAGGTAAAAATAAGTAAGAAAAGCCTTGGCAACCAATTCAACTAGTTTTCGAGTTCATTTTGGTGAATTCAGCATGGATAAACACACTCATTTCCAGTCAAACCAGATCTTATAATATGATATTTGTTAATATTTTTCATAAACATACTACTTCAAAACAAGACAACGATGTTATATACAGTCCGCCAAAAGTTAAGCACCATCTACATATGATACCTTATAATTTTTATAAAAGTATTGCTAAATAGTATTGTTTGTTTTTAAATGATAACAATATACATACACAATATTGTGTATAAATTTGATGCAATGATAAGTTCATATAAATCTGTAAACTGGCTTCTAATTAACCCTATCGTGGTCAGTGTGGAAAACAGGTTTGGGTACATCCAAACTTTCCACTTTAAATTACCTGCACAGGTAAAATTAACACTTTTAAGTCATTTTATCTGTGATGCCAAGTCGTAAGTTATGAAGCTGAAAGATGGCAAGCTGTTAGAATGTCAACTGCAGGTATGAGCACAAGAACCATTGGTAACAGTTTTAACGTCAATCATACAGTCATCGTTTGACTTTTACGACGTCAGAGAATCACAGGAAGTGTAAATGACAGACCCCGATCTGGAAGACCTCGAAAACCGTCAATTTGAAGTGACAGATTGTTAATTCGCACCGCTAGGGCTCATCCATTTACACCTGCAACTCAGTTACGACAGCATTGGCCACCAGGAGGAAGGATAAGCGTTCGAAGTGTTGTCCGGAGGCTCCATAACGCTAACCTGCGAGCACGTAGAGTTGTACGACATCCTAATCTGTTACCAAGGCATCGCCAAATTCGTATGCAGTGGGACTATAACCATCTTCATTGGAACATCCGAAATTGGCGAAAAATTCATTGGTCTGATGAAAGTCGATTTTTTACGGCCCGTAGACGGGCGTATGCGCGTTTGGCGTGAACGCAATACAGCCTATAACCAAAGGAACATTTTTCCAACTCATGCTTTTGATGCAGGTGGTGTCACGGTGTGGGGATGTTTTTCGTTAAGTTGTAAACTGGATATGCATGTCTTACAAGGGAATATAAATGGCCAGCTTTACAGGGATTTAGTGCTACGTGACATTGTTGTTCCACATTTTGATGGCCATCCACTTGCCGATCGTCCCCTGTACATGGACGAAAATGCCAGACCGCACAGAGCGAGAATTGTGACAGCTTACAAGCAGCAAGAGTCAATTGACAGTATCTTTTGGCCGGCCATGTCTCCGTATATGAACCCAATCGAGCATGTGTGGGATGCGCAATTGGCCGAAATCTTAACCGCCGGAACCCAGCTTGTCAAAATCTCCAAGAATTACAAGAAGCAATAGTTTTGGAATGGCAGAGATTTCCACTTGCAAATTTGGGACGCCTTGTCCACAGTATGAGACGCCGTGTAAGAGAATTTTAGGGTGTTGCTTAACTTTTGGCGGACTGTATACATAAAAAAATATTTACTCAGTATATTGTCACACCAGCAGAAGTAGAGGTCATTTTTCATTATTTTTGTTGATGCAAATTATTCACATTTTGCTCGAACAAAATATACATATCAATATCCATATTAGTTGAAGATATTATCAAGCAAAATGCAAATGATGGTACAAGCATGAAAATTAGCACAAAGTATCATTACTATATACTATGTAAGAAAACAACCTGCCCATTAAAAAAATATCCTATTTTCAAAATGGCCAAGACCTTTTTCTAAAATGGCTAATTAATCAGTTTGAAGAAACTGATTTTGCTGGAAGCTTTTCTTTGATCTTCTTTAAGTAAAAAACCCCAAGTATCAGGTTTGGTGGTTATCTTCCTACCATGTGACGTATTTACTTGAAATGATATATGAATAAACTCATTACTGAAACCAGGACTACATTTAGTATATACGCCAGACGCGCGTTTCGTCTACAAAAGACTCATCACTGACACTCGAACTCAAAAAAGTTAAAAAGGCCAAATAAAGTACGAAGTTGAAGAGCATTTGATAAATCTATGGTTTGCGCATGCGTGAAGATAAAACAATTTAAAAAAAAACCAACATTTTAACTATCTAATATATATTTAGTATTTTGGGATTGATGAATTATTATGAATTAGTTTGATAACATTTTTCAAGGCTATGAAACACATGGGTGTAACAATGTTGGGCATGGGCAAACTATTTATAGACATAAAGAACGATTTGCATACACTACCAGGACACACTGGTATAAATTATAGTTTATCTCATTACTCTAAATCTCGACGCTCTTCTACAGCTGTTCATGTAAGTGTAACTTCTATGATGCCACTGTTTAAAAACACACCTATTTAGTTGCAATATTCCGTTATTCGAAGAATAAGGCAAATATTTGACTAGAAACATCAATTGTTACTGCAGATCAGTCACGTTCAGTGGGAGTGACCTGATTTGTACGGAGAAAATAAGTTTATCGTCACGTTTGATGGATTGCACATTGGAATGACTTGTTATACATTTCTTGGTGATATATTGTGTGATAGTAGATGTACATGTCCTTTCACTGAAGCCGATATTGCAACACCTACATTGTAGCTAGAACGCCAGATTATTTTTATGTACGTTCAAATGTACATATAACTATACACGCGCATCAGATAACAGCATGTGTCTTGCTTGGTGGCAATTGAATTTAAAAATGATTATTTCATTGTACGTAAGATCAGCATAATTGATCAGGAACAGAAACAGAATAATGCAATTGTGAAGGGTGATTATGGTGCCATAAATTAAATCAAAAATCTCTTTTATACAAATGAATGGAAGCTACAAAGATGTAGTACTATTTAAAAAAAATATTTTTAAACAACATGATAATTTTATTCATCAAATATTGGTTGTTACAAAAACTATCAAGATGTCAAGCTTCTCCTGGTGTACCCTGTTACACTCTACTGACTAACCAGGAAATATTCAGCTGATAAGATAAATTAACAGATATATATGGCACGCGGGAACCACGTAAATGAGATAATCACAATTTATTGGGGATAATGATAGATTATCGGTCGACCATTATAGATGTACGGCGTAAAGTATACTTTACGGTTGTAAATGCATAAACGAAATTATCGTCGACAATCTATCATTATCGATCATAAATGCATTAACAGTCGACAATCTATAATAAAGGAACGCGGGAACCACATTATTGGATAATTACAGTTTAACGGGCGATTCGTAAATGCATTTACGCCAAAGTTTCGATAGCAATTCATATGTACCAAATCACAATAGGTTATCTATTGTTATCTATTGTTTTTCTGTTTGTCTTTTTCATTTTTAGCCATGGCGTTGTCAGCTTGTTTTAGATTTACGAGTTTGACTGTCCCTTTGGTATCTTTCGTCGTCCCTCTTTTATCGACAATGCTAATTAATTTCGTCCACTCATATATATTTTGTTAAATTAATCAGTTACTGCAGAATAACAATACTATACAATTATTCATTTGTTATGTTATTTTTAATTTTTAATAACATTGGACTTACATGTATCATTTTATCTGTATTTGTGTCTACTCTCTTATTATATTCATTCTCAAAAATTCTGTAAACATCTATATTTTTTTGTTTTATGTTCAGATAAATAGTATGTCTTATATGTAGAAAAAACTAAGTATTGTAATTAAAAACAATACTGAGAAATAATTGTTGTCTGATTTTGTACCCAAATGTTAGGTGTTGTAGTTGTATCACATATCTATATTACATCTTATATGGAGGTTATCTATTTGTTGCCAAAATCTTGTCAAATAAGAACACTTTAAAAAAAAAATGATTATAGTCTTCTTCTAGGTTACAAAAGATGCACATATTATTGTTAGTTATTTGCCATTGTGATAGAAGCATTTTTGTTGTTACAATAAATTGCAGCAGTTTCCATCTGAAAATGTTAATTTATTTTCAGTTAAATGTTTAAAAATAAAATTATACAATGACCTCATTTAGAGCTTTTTGCATTGATAAAACTTTAAGCCACTTGTTTATCCCTATTGATGATTCGTTTATATTGCTCACAATTGAATTATATAACATTTTATTTGAAAAACATGTAGTCTTAAAATAACGATATTTCCATGTGATCTTATTTCTCTGGACATTAACATGTACTGTACTTTCAACAGAATTTTCTTTTTTAACAATATGAATCCAATTAATATGTGAAATAGATTGTTTCAGTTTAAGAATTTCAGCAATCCAGTTTAATTTTGTTTTAAATATTATTATCAGATATTGACATCGTGTCGTCAAGAACGGTATTTACATATATTATATCACTCTTTATCCAGTTTTCAAAGATGATTGGTTCATTATGAAATGTAATAAATTTATTTCCCTATATTATTTGCTTTCTTATATCAAAATATGTGTCTGGTTTTTTTTTGTATGCCCATCCAAAGTCAAAATCCAAGCCTTTATTACTTCCCTATAAAATTCGGGAACATATTTGAAATATTCATGTTTTATATCATTTAAATTCATGTTGAATATAAACAAAATAGTTTACACTTTTAGATATTTAAAAGGTATAAGCTTCCAGTTGTCAATTTTACCATTTACAAGACTGTTTACCCATGATGCTTTTAGCGACAAAAAATAACTTTTAAAATCAACCATTTGTTAGCCCCCTTTTTCATATGGACGTATTATCAGATTTCTTTTGACTTTGTCAGGCTTCCCATCCCAAATATATTTCAAGCTTCGTGTTTCTAGTTCTTTAATATAAATTTCGGGAATTATGCAAACGCTTCCCAAGAATGTAAATGAAGGCAAGATAAGTGTTTTTATGATAAGTATTTTTCCTAAAATTGAAAAATTTCTTTTTTCCCACGTCTTGAACATTTAAATTATTTTTTAGCTCATTTGGGCCAAAGGGCCAAGTGAGCTTTTCTCATCATTTGCGTCCGTCGTCGTTAACTTTTACAAAATCTTCTTCTCTGAAACTACTGGGCCAAATTTAACCAAACTCTACCACAATCAACATTTGGGTCCCTAGTTTAAAAAATGTGTCCGGTGACCCGACCAACCAACCAAGATGGCCGCCATGGCTAAAAATAGAACATAAGGGTAAATGAAGATTTTGGCTAATAACTCTGAAACCAAAGCATCTAGAGCAAATTTGACATCGGGTAAAACTGTTCATTGGGTCAAAATTTATTTGCCCTAAGATTGTCAGATGAATCATACAACCAGTTGTTGAATTGATAATTTTACGGAAATTTTGCCGCTTTTGGTTATTTTCTTGAATATAATTAAAGATAGAGGTACACTTTGAACAGCTATAATGTCTAACAAAGTAAGATCTACAAACAAGTGAAATAGTCAAAATGATCAACTGATCCCTTAAGGAGTTATTTCCCTTTATAGTATTATTTTACCAATTTTTTCGTAAATGTTTGTAATCTTCTCTTTTGAAACTACTGGGTCAAATTTTATTAAACTTAGCCCTAATCATTATAAGGATATCTCGTTTAAAAAATGTGTGCAGTGACCCAGATTACCTATCAAGACGGCCACCATGGCTAAAATAGAACATGGGGGTAAAATGTAGATTTTGGCTCATAACTCTGAAAACATTTAAAGCAAATTTGTTAAGAAGTGAAATTGTTTATCAAGTCAATATCTATCTGCCCTGAAACATGTGAAATTTTGAGATGAATTGGACAACTGGTTGTTAGGATGCTGTCCCCAATTGTTAATTCTTAAAGAAATTTTGCGGTTTTTGGTTATTATGTTAAATACTATTATAGATGAAGATAAACTGTAAACAGCAATAACGGTCAGCAAAGTAAGATCTAATAATACGTCAACATGACCTTAAAAGACATTGTTGCCCTTTAAAGTCAGTTTTCAACAATTTTCTTTAATTTAAAGATTAAAGTGTTATATTAAGATGATAACACAATATTGACTGCTGTACCCCTATTTTTGCCATTTTTACTCTTTGAGTATGTTTGTTTTGTTCATGCATCGTTGACAATGTAATGGAATTTGATGCGACTGTCATACAAGTGAGAGGTTTAGCTAGCTATAAAACCAGGTTCAATCCACCATTTTCTACATTAGGAAATGCCTGTACCAAGTCAGGAATATGACAATTGTTATCCATTCGTTTGATGTGTTTGGACTTTTGATTTTGCCTTTTGATTTTGATTTTCCTTTCAGTATTTTTGTGTTTTTACTTTTTGGTTATGTTTGTAAAATTTTACAATATATGGAGTAATACGTAAACAGTATCAATGTAGCTAGTCGAAAAATTATAACAAAATGTTTGGGAATTTATGTGCTAGTATGGTTGCTATGGAAACAAAAATTGATCATGTTTGCCTTTTTCAACTGAAATTTGACCATTTTGATAAGATAATCACCAAAAAGTCATTACTTTTGAATAACTATGATGTGCAAACTATCGGCATTTAATTTACCATCTATTTAACCCTAGATCAAAGGTTACTAATGACATTGACATTGTATATATATATTAATTGAATTTGAAAGAAAAGATAAAAGGAAGAAGCATATAATACATGGGGGAAATATTCAGGACGTTTCAAACCTCTATATTGTTTACAGTAAGAAGTTAAATGTGTTAAAGTCATGTCAAATTTTCTAAGCAACCACCCTTATTTAATTAAAAAGGACATAGTAACCATACACATTTTTATTCAGGACTATATAAACATAAATTATTCATTTATAGTTGCAACAAGAAAAGCAACAATTTATCTATATTAGAAAACTGCCTAGCAACCGTTTAATTATTTGGGAAAACAATATATTTCAATTTCATTGGGGCACGCATAAAAAAAAATATTATCAAACATGCATATTTATTTGAATTAGTAATTCCGTTAAAGAACACATGTGTAACCAAGAATTGTAAATCATATGTTGAATTTAATTTCAAGGGGTTGATTACAAATTCCGATATACAAATATTAAAAAAAGTGGTAGATTTGCCAATGATACAACTCTCGAAAAGAGACCAAAGGTTATTTTTAAGACATGTCCTTAGAATCTACAAGAACAAAGCAAAATGAACGGAACTGCTAAGTGGACGACCAATTTATTTCTTTTGTTGAGATTGGGATTTTTGGCAATTTTTTTTGCTTAATCATAAAATAAAATAGTATTAATAGGCGATTTCAACGACATTTTGTTGAATTATCGGAACACTAAACTTACAAATGTTATTTTGCAAAACGGCCTGAATCAGGCAATTGATAAACCGACATTTTTTTTCGAGACCAGTTCATCTTTATTGGATTTAATTTTAGTTAACGACCCTAATATTCTCATATACACTGAAGTCGATGATAATATTTTGGAAGCTAATTTACGATATCACTGTCCTGTGAGTGGCATAATTAACATTCAAAAAACACCTAATAAAGTTTTTAGTAGGAAGATTTTTGGGCTATGATCACGCAGACCTAACTAATTATAAATTTGATCTAAGTGAAGTTAATTGGGATACAATTAGTAGTAATAATTATGCAAATGTTACCGCCACAAAATTTACAGAAACTATATCAAAAATAGCTGTAAAACATATACCTTGTAAATTTGTCAATTTTAGATATCCAGACCCGCCATGGCTAACTGGTCATATAAACATATAATTCGGCGCCGAAAAAGTCTTAATAAAATGGAAATAAGAAACATACTGCTGATTCTTAGCTAAACTTTACTTTTTCCAAAAACTAATAAATATATTAGAGAATCAGGAAATCAATGTAAAGCATATGTGGAAGTTTTTCAGAAATTTAGCTGGACAGCCTTCGAAAGCGTCAAATTACCCCCCCCCCCCCCCCCTTGTGAGTAAGTAATGAATATATAGAAGACGATAATGAAAAATCAAACGCATTTAATCTCTTTTTTTGTAAGCAAGCTACTGTGGATGATTCTACAGCGTCTTTTCCTAATACTCCCATGTCCGATGATATACCAATTTTAAACAATTTTATAATAACCAAAGAAGAAGTGTTTGATCACTTGTCTTTGTTAGATGTCACTAAGGCGACGGGATCTAATGAATTTACCGGTAGGCTTCTGAAGTATGCTGCTCGAGAGTTAAGTAGGCCCCTGGATAAGCGTGCTGCAACTTGGTTGATGGTTACAGAGAATTGCTATGTACACTTTAGTGTATCACTAATTTATGTTTATACGCTACATAATGCTAATATAAAGTGCATACAAATTTCCTATGGCATGAATAAAAAAACAAGTTTGACATTTATTCTTTCATTTGAAAACATTCTAGATGTGTGTTATTTTGTCGCATAATACTCCTTAGCTTAGCATTTTACAGATTAAGCTGCTGCGCTATATATAATATTTAACAATTACAAATTTGCTAAATTACAACAAAAATGGGTATTATAAAAATATGTTTGGCAAATATTTAAACTGTTTACATATTTTTTTCTTCTCACAAACATGTACTATACGATGAATTCCTCTAAACATGTACTTGGAAAAATTTCGGACTCTGCCCAGTAGTCAGCACTTCGGTTATCAATTAATTGGTTATTTTTTTATTTCCTGTTTACAAAACAAAGATTTTTGTTAAGCTTTCTAACTTTTTCCATCTGAGCTTCACTGATTATTCTGTGTAGACGAAACGCACGTCTAGCGTATTAAATTAACCTGGTACCATTTGTCAGCTATTATTCGTGTGATTCTCTGTCCTATATGTTCTCCCATTTATTTGTATTGTAGTTCTGTCATGTAATATTATTGTGAATGTTATATCCTGGTTTTTAGTAAAGTTCGTGTTGATTCTTATTATTATTTATAACTGTTGATGTAAATTCCTTTGGGTTTTTTAGTCTTTGTTTACTCCTTGGTTTTGATTGTTATTGTCATTTAACATTGCCAGAAAAGCGGAAGGTTTGGCATGCTACAAAACCAGGTTCAACCCACCATATGTTTCTTAACATATCCTGTACCAAGCCAGAAAAATGCATGGTGTTGTCATTTTAATATTATAAATAAAACGGGAGGTTTGGCATGCTTTAAAACCAGGTCCATGACCCCCCCCCCTCCCTTTTTTTTTTTTTTTATCTAAAAATGCCCTATACCAAATAATTTATTTCTGTGTGTGTTACATTTTAATGTTGTGTTTCTGTTGTGCCGTAGTTCTCCTCTTATATTTGATCTCAGTTTAAGTTTGTAACCCGGATTTGTTTGTTGTTTTTTGTTCTTTATCGATGTATGAATTTCGAACAGCGGTATACTTCTGTTGCCTTTATTTTTGTGTTTTTTTTTTTTTATAAATTTCCTATTTTCAAAACTATGAATTTTTCGAAAACTAAGGATTTTCTTATCCAAGGAATAAATTGCCTAAGCTGTATTTGGCACAACATTTTTTTAAGTTTGGGTTCTCAAAACTTTTCAACTTGTTTGGCTTTATAACTACTCAAACGGCGTCTTTAACCTTGTTATATTTTCTCTTGAAAAGAAAGAGTGAGATAAAACAACATGAATAGAAATCAAAACTTTCTTAAATCTCTTGTATCCGAGAATAAACAATTTTGTCAGCTATAATCGACCTGAATAACGAAACTATTGATTGGAAATTACTCTCTTGAAAAGCCATAGGTATTGAAACAATTGAATAAGTAAAAAAATTGTCATTATAATAATAAAAGACTGTGACATACAATTGTATCTATCTGATACTAGAATATCGATCCCCTTGCCATATTCATCATTCACAATTTAACAAACCAAATATAATACACGGCAGCAAATTAGATAATAAACTATGAATTTGGATAGGCAAACACCGAATATTGCAGGGTTGAGATGTTTGCAGTTGCCGATACTTCTCCTAACCTGGGACATGGGTGGAACGACAAAACGACAGAACAGACTAAAAGAACAGTTGAAAAAGGCTTGACTCATCAGAGCGATATAAAGCACACCAACAAAAACAAACAAAAACACTTAAGATTCAAAGTGCCGATATTCGAGCTTTGAAAATTGACTTCAGAAATCAGGAAAAAGTAGTTAGAACCCACAGACAATCGTAAAGAATTCATGTTCAAAATGATCATCTATAATGAAATAACCCACGCTTGCATTTGCTAAACGCATGTGTAACATCCGTAAATGGAGTGGTGTCCCCACAGTTAAGTTTAAAACAACACAGTTAATGTTTGAATATCGCAGCGCAGAAACTCACCAAACAGTGATTAGGTACTGACAGTATCACTAGACTGGTCGTGATAAACATATGATTTGGTCAGATCGCAATTGACATGCGCTATTGCACCGCGTTAGGATCTACTTTCCTTTACATTCACAAAAACACTCGTGATCTATTTCGCAGAAACGCACGATGTTACACATATTGTATTATATGTCTTTGGTTATACCTATACAAATGTTTGATATAATTATAAGTCGATCAAAAATGGGCTTTTAGACAATTGACAGTCAGCCTACAGACTGACTGCCTAAACCTGAGCAATGATTTCACAATGTCTGCATGTCTGCTTACAAATTGCTTTCCTTAAATGAATGTGAACGTTTTCAGGATGAGGCACAGTATATAATGAAAAGCTAAATGTTATTTAAAGCAAATTATCTATACGATAATAGGCAAGCTTAGTAAGAAAAAAATGTGAAAAATTACATGCTACGTGAAAGAAATTTGACTTACCGGCATGATGGCGTCAACTTAGGCATTATCCTTCATCAGAAATTAGTTTTATAAAAAATACCTCCTTATTTCAAAGACCAGTCTGTACCAATCATTGCTTATACCTATACCAGACACATTGCGACTAAAAATTTCAATTACAAACACGTTTTGCAGGATCTCGATATTGATGACTTCAAGTCTAAACCTCCTGATTGCATTTGTGCTAATTTCCAATTCACATATAATCCTGCTGGCCACGTTATTACCGAGGACCTCAACATTGTAAATAACACTTCTCTACGAAATTTGTTATCGAAAAGTTAGAAATATCGTGAACTTAAATCCATCAATTGGAAATACAACTTTAACATTTTGATGGATTCAGGAGAGGATTATGCCAGACAATGGGCTAAGCGCGAGATGGAAGACGTAGACACTCTTTCCGAATGGATTAAGGCAGTGAGGTCGTTGATACAAATCAGAGTTAAGAAACTGAATGGGTCTATCAATGCCCATGCTACGTCAATCTTTTAAGACCCAAATGTTGCGAATCACCTATCCTACCTCCGTGACAAATATGTTGTTGTCACCGCAGATAAAGCCCCAAACAACATCGTTTTTGTGTGTAAAACTCATTACTTTAACTGCTTGATAAACGAATTAAATATTGAAAATTCACTTGGAAACTCACGACACTTACAAAACAGGAAATCCTGAATAAGTATAGGTCTGTTCTATGTACCTTTGGAATTTCAACCAAAGATGAAGATCTGGAACTTCCATCACTTTATTGGATGCCTATGCTAGAGGAGGCGTGAATCAGATGTGGATACTTAAAAATTCCAAAGATCTTTTAAAGTACACACAATCTAACTCTCTTTCATCTTGTAACAGTATTAAAACATTTGACGTTTCTACTCTTTACACAAGTATTCCACATTCCAAACTAAAAGACAAATTGAAAGAGTCGGTATTGCTTTGCTTAATAAAAAAGAATGGTCAACGTAGATACAAGTATCTTGTCTTAGGGAGGGATAAATCCTACTTTGTAAAGGGTCACTCTGATTCAAACAAAAAATTCTCTGAAACTGATTTTTCATCAAGGTGCTTGATTTCTTGATTGACAAAATATTTGTTACGTTCGGAGGACGTGTTTTTCAACAGACTGTCGGCATTCCAATGGGAACAAACTGTGCTCCTATACTTGCAGACTTGTTTCTTTATATTATTATGAGGTTGACTTCATGCAGGAACTTCTTAGGAAGAAAGATAAGAAGTAAGCAATATCCTTTAACTCTACTTTCCGCTATATATAGATGATGTTCTTTCACTAAATAATTCAAAATTTGGTGACTTTGTGGAACGTATCTATCCCATTGCACGAGAGATTAAGGATACAACAGATGCAGTTAAGTCGGCCTCATATCTTGACTAACATCTAGCAATTGACAATGAGGGTCGGTTGAAAACAAAACTTGATTTCAGTTTTCCAATTGTGAACTTTCCATTTCTAGGTAGCAACATTCCAGCAGTACCTGCATACGGAGTATCTATCTCCCAATTGATACGATATTCCCTTGCTTGCATTTCCTATCATGATGTTCTTGATAAAGGGTTTATGCTCACAAGGAAGCTTAAAAACCAAGAGTTTCAAATGATGAAGTTGAAATCATCCTTTCGTTAATTTTACGGACGCCATCACGAGTTCTTTGATCGTTATGGAATAACCGTTTCACAAATGATTTCGAATATGTTCCTTACGCCAATCCCCTACCCTTTCATAAATTTCACTTACCGAATTAAACTTTTTACCGGATTTGTTATCACATAAGCAACACAACGGGTGCCACATGTGGAGCAGGATCTGCTTAGTAGCCTTACGGAGCACCTGATATCACTCCTAGCTTTTAGTGGGGTTCGTGTTGTTTATCCTTAGTTTTCTATGTTGTGTCTTTGGTATCTTTCGTCCCTCTTTTACCACTTTTTTTTATTGTAAAGTAGATTTAACGGATGCCGTACTTCTTTTTTTTCAATATTTTGCTTTCTTATTCAATATTTTGTGAGATGGAAAGACATGTTGACAACATTGAGACACAAATACCAATGACGTAGCGGAGCCTGTGACGAAATGGGTGTTGGGAATTTATTATTGTTGACTTTATACCATACATTGGTCCGGCAGTTATTTTAATTTTATTCAAGTTATTGTCGCTCGAACTTTGTGATTAAATTTTACGAAAAAATTAGGCGAAAGACATCCATTTTTTATTTGATCATTAGGAAGATTAATGTTAACAGTTTTTAAAAAGGTATCACTCAAGATGCAATGACATTCTTGTTTGATCTAAATTTTGGAGAAAGATGTGATATTTTAATCCTCCTTTTTGCAATATTTTATGGTAAGTTAGTGCATGTTGCCATGTTGCCATGGATACACATAAAAGGAAATATTTGTCACCCTTTTAATTTTTGAAAGTCAAATCCATGGAAGATACGGGTGACATACATATGTACTTGTACCACACAAACAGTTATGTTAATGTTGTATGTCTTATTGAACAGCCATCTAGATATAGTTTCTATTCTAATAAAAGAACTACTTGATTAAATCAATATTTTTCTTTTTACATACAGATATGTCACAACAACATAGGAACAACTACTTGAAATTAGTGGCCGTCATTGTTGATGTCGCATTGCCTGTTATCTGGATGTATATAAGAGAAAAGATCCTCGGACATGATAGTTTTGAAACATTTCTGAATAAAGAGAAACACAAGTTGGTTCATACTTATGAAATATCTCAATGTTGCCAATGCATGAAAGAAAAGATCTCTGGAGAGAGACTGATATCAATGAGGCAGTTACTCCTGCTGTATAAAACAGACGAAGGAAACCAGAAGCGTGATCACAGAAAATATTACAGAAACACATTGACCCAAATTTGCATCTGTAAATATTCTGCAAAGAAAAATATAGATATAGGATGTCTTGATATCCCACTAGCAACCGTTGTAATTCAGAAATGGGGAAAACACGAGCTAGGGATAGATAATTGGATAGAAAAAATCAAAGACGTGCGAAACGAAATATTCAGTCTGTCAGATATACACAAAATAACAGATTATAAACTAAACAGAACATGGCCAAAACTAGAAGGCTCCATACTGGGAATAGCTAATGTTGTAGGCAGTGAATGTGTTGTTGAAACTGAGAAACATATCATCCGAACAAAAAAATTTATCATAGCCAGTGATTTTATGTTAAAGCGTGATATCATATCTCCAGATTATTGGAGAAATAAATGTGCTGAATTTGAGGTAAGATTGAATATACCACGTTTGTAAAGCTAATTGCTACGAAAAGTAGTATGACCTAAAGGGCTGTATGATGTGACAGAAATGTCTATGCCCAGGAGTAAAAAATACCGATGCATATTGACTTTTCGTTGATCATTTTAAACGAAAGATAGGTATCAAAATCCGACGACGAAGAAGAAACCTATTTGTTCATATTTCAGAAGGTAGAAAAACTGAAAATTCATACCTTGTGTGCATATATCGTATCTTACAATATTTTTGTCGGTCATATGTCCATTTTCCATAACTTTGTTTTCATGGTTTGTTGGTAAGTGAAAAAGTTACATATCTTGAGTAATGTTATATCTATGTTTGATGTATAGATTTCTTTACTGAGTAAGGTTAAAGCTCGTGATCAAGTCCGTATCTCAGATTTTATCAGCAGTAGGTCAACTGTTTGGTGTACGAAATGATAGTAAGGTTTTCATGTGCAACCGATATGTCTCATCTTACCTGACCTCAATTGCATGGTTGATTGGGCAATGATTAGTTACCGTTTGTTTTTGTTTGATCTATTTCTCAGATGCTATCAGCAAAAGTGCTACTATATTTGTCGCATGGAATGATTATCAGGTGTATATATTTGTCTGACAGGTTTCATAACCTCGACCTTATTTTCATGTGTAATTATTTTTTTGTTTGGTCTATTTCTCAAGTATCATAAGCAATATATGAATTACATTTAGTGTATTGGGAGGTGTGCATGTCTGTCTGGCACGATGTACATGACCTCGATATCATGGTCATGGTACATTGGTCAAATATACGGTTTCATATTTTTTTTTTCAGTTTATCAGATACTATAAGCCATAGGTATACAATATTTGGTGTATAAATTTATTTTGAGGTGTACATGTCTGTCGGGCATTATTCGTCTGACTGATGCTTCAATTTCATTGATCTTTGTTTATGCTATGTTTGTCACATTCTATGGGGAAAAGCTGTCGGCAAAGTAGAATACGGGAAACAATAATTCAATAGCAACACATTTCTGCAACTCTTTTGATAAAAGAAAGTCCATGTTCACGTGCTTAAACAAGCAATAACGACTAGATACTTTTATCCTCTTAGGTACTTTTACTGTTATATTCTGTTTGTTTACATTTTGCATATATTCATATCGTGTATTTGTTATTTAGAGAGCACAAAATCAAGTCATCGAAGAGAAAGCAGCTGCTTTACATCGTACCATGCCACAGCAGTTTAGTAGAATGATTAAAACAGATTGTCAGAAAACCACGAAAAAAATAGGTAAACATACATGATTATATAACCAAAAAAAAATAATTTAGTTTCGCTTCAGTATTGAATACTATAAAAATAGGAAGATGTAGTACGATTCGATGATCTGATAGTAAACTGTTCATGGTTTGTTTGACACGCTCGTTTTTCTTTTTCGGCTTATGAGGTGTGTCCGCTTGCCTGTAACTTCTGTTTCTTTCTACTTGGATAGTTAAGACGATAAGAACTTATATAAATATTTTAAACTCATAATGATATATATATACGAAAGAAAAGAAGTAGTTACTGTAATGAATTACAAAATACAGTATGATTAATAGTTTCTTTCTTATCCTAGCTGTGTTTTGCAAACTTTTAGGAATTTTGATCCTCAAGGCTCTTCAACATCGTACATCATTTGGCATTATAACTTTTTGGATACGAGCGTCACTAATGAGTCTTTTATAGACGAAACGTGCGTCTGAAGTGAATACAATTTTTAATTCGGGTATCTATGATGAGTGTATCTTAACGTTTGTAGTTTACGATTTAATGTATATTCAGGGCTCTACGCTATACACAACAAATACAGGTAAATCCGCCAAGTTTGAACGGAATGGAGGAAACGCAGAATTTATGTTTTGAAGACTATTTAAGAACATCAAACTTTACCTTTAGAATATCTCCCTTTTTCTATATCTAAATTATGGTAACTAATTCTAGTTTTGTTATTAGTTTTCTAAAGGTAAAGTTTGATGTTCTAAAAAAATCTTCAAACCATAAATTTTGTGAAAGGTTCTTATATAAATGAAGTTTATCGATGTTCTGCATCTTATAATGTATCAAATTTTCAAGGTAGTTTTTAGAGCTTATTCTTATATAAACTTTAAATAAGATGTTTTGTCTAAACTAGTATTTTGTTGAATTCGTGCTATATCTAAATTAAATTCACTTAAAATATTTTTTGCATAGTTAAACTAGGAGTATACTCCTTCTGAGCCTAAGTTTTTAATAAGCGTGTAAGCTTTTTTCAAAAGAGGATTAAACTTACAGCATTCAAATCTCTTTAAATATAATGAAGTTTGTGTTTTAATATTAAATTCTATAGGAGGTCTCCCCAATTCAGCTCTTGTTGCAAGATTAAATGCATTCTCTCTAGATCTTAGTAAAAGATTACAAAATTACAAATATAATTTTTCAATTGGACCTTTTTCTTCAAAACTTCAAATAGCTACTTCTTTTCCAGAATTTATAGCTCTTTTTTTGGCTCTAAAAAGAGATATATATGTGTCTAAATATGTCACTTCAGAGTTCAATATCACTATTTGTCTTATGAGGGAATCAAAGAGGTGGCATGCCACTTTGACTGATAAATTATTCTTTGTGACTTTGCGTAAGTTTTCAACCCAAATAAAGCTTATTGGTTGTTTTTTGACAGGTTCTTTAGTACTATGAGACATGTTGCCATTGCATTTGATTAATACAGAACAAAAGCATCTTTAGAGTCCAAATTATTAAAAGATTCTTCCGAGTCACACTTTTCCATAAAAACGGATTTTGGAATAACGAATTCAAATTCTGACAAAACTGGTACAACTTTGTCACAAGCAAAGTATTCCGAATTTCAATTATAATGATATACGAGATAAGAATCACTGTATATTTTACCATTCATATTATTCGGTAACATTTCATAAAACAAACCGTGTCGTCATACAAAGTCGAATGCCTTCTCAAAATATATAAAGGCATTATATAATTTGTTTTTCCCACATTTCAATAAGTAAAAAAAAGGATTTAAGGTAAAAGTATTATCTGTAGTAGCACACTTTTTCCTAATACAACTGTGGTTTTCTTGTATGAAAATAAAATTGTTTGTAAACTCATTTAGTCATTGATCTATAATCCTTTGGATCTTTTAAGTTGCACTTAGTTTTGCATATAGGTTTGACAGTACCACTTAGTAAATAAAGGCGACAGTAGTATACCGCTGTTCAAAATCATAAATGCAGGGACAAAAAACAAAATCGGGGTACAAACTAAAACCGAGGGAAACGCATTAAATATAAGAGAAGAACAACGACACAACACTAAAATGTAATATAACACACACACAGAAACGGACCAGGCATCAGACAAAATCCCTCGAGAATAACAAATATAACATCAAAACCAAATACATGAATTTGGGATAGTACCACTTAGTAAACTTTGTAATCACACAGTCAGGTCATCTCCCTGCGCTGTGTTTAAGATTTTGAAAAAAAGTCGTGTAATTTTTCAATATCAATATCGGGCTGCATTTCACTCTACTGTGATCTATGTTTTTCCTAAATTCTTTAGGTTTGTTGCCACGCAAGTTTTGAATTATGCTTATTTTCCTACATCAATATTTTACTGGAAATCATTCAGCATTTCAGACTCCCATCTATTTGTTTTCTTAAAAGTATTATTTTGACTGCTGGTGGACGTTTAATCTCCGCGGGTATCACAAGCCAAGACGTTATCACTTCGGTGTTGACATAAATATCAACTATGTGGTCATTTTTGTAAATTTTCTGTTTACAAAACTCAAAATTTGTTCGAAAAACTAAGGATATTCTAATCCCAGGTATATATAACCTTAGCCGTATTTGGCACAACCTTTTGCAATTCTTTGTCCTCAATTCTCTCCAACTATGTACTTATAAAAAAGAAGATGTGGTATGATTGCCAATGAGACAACTGTCCACAATAGACCAAAATGACACAGACATTAACAACTATAGGTCACCGTACGGCCTTCAACAATGAGCAAAGCCCATACCGCATAGTCAGCTTTAAAAGGCCCCGATAAGACAATGTAAAACAATTCAAACGAGAAAACTAACGGCCTTATTTATATAAAACAAATTAACGAAAAAATAACATGTAACACATAAACAAACGACAACCACGTGCACTGAGTTACAGGCTCCCGACTTGGGACAGACACATACTTAAATAATGTGGCGGGGTTAACATTTAAAAAAATGATTAAGACCTGCGAGCCCCCTTAAGCATTTTCTAAACAAAATTTATTGCCTTTAAATAAATTGAACTATTACATAAATTCTTGTCTAAGTTTATCAGCCAACAGAATGGTAAAAAATATATTTGCATTTATTTAACAAAGAAATGGAATAAACTTATAGTCCAGTCAAACTAAGATTTTAACTAAAACTAATTGCAACAGAAAATGTTTTAGTTCTAATCTATACCATTATGCCCTTAATATACACAAACAAATGTCCAATAAAATACAACTTGAGGAAAATTCAAAATCAGCATTTTTAATTTCCTTTGGAATTTAACATTGGATGGGGAGATAACTCCGCAAAAATTAGTCTTTTTGGTCAGTTTTGGTTGATTTTTTTGAAATTTATGTACAGTATGATACTTTGATGGGGTTATTATATATAAAAAAGAAGATGTGGTATGATTGCCAATGAGACAACTATCCACAAAAGACCAAAAATGACACAAACATTTACAACTATAGTTCACCGTATGGCCTTCAACAATTAGCAAAGCCCATACCGCATAGTCAGCTATAAAAGGCCCCGATAAAAAAATGTAAAACAATTCAAACGAGAAAACTAACGGCCTTATTTATATAAAACAAATTAACGAAAATTAACATGTAACACATAAACAAAGGACAACCACTGAATTACAGGCTCCTGACTTGGGACAGGCACATACTTAAATAATGTGGCGGGGTTAAACATTTTAACGAGATCCCAACCCTTCACATAACCTGGTACAATGGTATAACAGTACAACATAAGAACGAACTATAAAAATCAGTTGAAAAAGGCTTTACTCATCAGATGGACAAAAATAGAAGTGGATTTGTATGTTTGAGCCTCACTGATGAGTCTTATGTAGACGAAACGCGCGTCTGGCGTACTAAATTATATTCCTGGAACTTTTGATAACCATTATGAACATCTGTTTATTTACTTTAATCTTAAATTCAAAGTCCTTAAACGATTTCACACTAAGGACTGCTGATACAATAATTTAGTACACTGGCATTAACTCAAGTTAATCGCAAAATATTTTGATACAGCTTCCCGTTTTTTCACCAAGTTTGAAAACGCCGTTACTTTTACAAAAATGTCGCAGCATCTTTCCCGGTCAAGTTTTTCCTTTATACATATTTACACTATAAAGGGGAAAGACAGAAGTTTTAATGCATTACCGGGATATTCTTGTGAAGTCAATATGAAAACAAATTAGCCATGATTTTCTGAATGTAGATGAAATATTTAAACTACAGTTAAACGGTCTGTAACAAATCAGTCAAAGTACGACCCTTTGTCTCTCTCACAAGACTGTCTATTTTTACACTGATCAACATTTTCATTAAGTCTAATCTGCGTGTTTTAATAAAAGACAAATCTACATTGACATTATTAAGTAACGGATGAACAATACACTTTATTATTTCAGATAACAAATATGAGTATTTGTATTTGAAACATTGTCATTAGATTTGATAATATATTTTACTCTGTGTCTATGCTAGTCGCCATTGCCATTCATTGGTGGGCTGATTCCGAGTGTCTCATCCTTTTGTAAGCCCTGTTTCCTATCCTTCAGTATGGGCAGAAGAGAATCTCGATAACGATCAGGAATAACACTTCTAGAGTTACCACTGTTCACATCCGTACGGCATTATCTAACACCATCTTCAAGGTATTGTGGTATAAAAACAGGCCACCATATACCTAGTATTGTTCATATAGCGTTTACCGAACCTATGGAATAACCAAATTGATAATATAACAAGTTATTGTGAGCCTTATCTTGTATACAGTGTTGTGATTTTTCTCTGTGAGGTTAAAGGGAAAACTCGAAATTTTTGGTGATAACTCTTTTATATCTTTGTTTCCAACAGTAAATACGGATATCAAGACGACAAGCTAACCGGGGAAACGGGATCAACAGGATGGTCATATTTACTTTAAACGTAAATTTAATCCCGGAAAAAGTGTTAAATATACTTTTCAACGGTACTCGAGTTAAACCCACTCCATATTAATTTTCAGAAACTTTATTTTTTTGTCAGATGAGGAGCCTTTTAATGAGTATTAATCATTGTTTAAAAGCCGTACAGTGACATAATTCGATATCTGGTCTAACTGACAGTCTTACCACACACATATATGATGACAGCTTAAAATGTACAATGCCATGCCTATTTCTTACTCAATACATTCAAAATTACAAATATTGATGATGATCCTGTAGCAATAATTTATGATGTAAATCTGGGAATATTTAATCAAGTTATTCCAAATGTGATGCCCCATTTTATTGATCTATAATCGATGTATCCTACAGGCGTTTATCGATACAAAATAAGGAAAGATAAAAGTTTTGATTCGCTTTCAACAAATTAAATGGATCTCGTTGGTAAAAAGTTACTATTAACAACGCACTCAAAATGTATACAAAGTTTATACAAAGTCCATCTGTCCATGGTGATTTTTGTTGGCCGACTTCTGTGACAAGATGCTCCACATCTGATTATAATGAGATTCCGATGCAATCCCCAAATACCGATTTAAATCCGAAAAACCTACCAACGTCTATGCGCAAAGTTTATTTGATCCGTGCTGCTTGATCGGTTGTCTAAGAAAATATGATTGATTTATAACTTGTGAGTGTCTTTAAAGCAGTAACTTCGAATACTCTTAGATCAATACTCTGGGTCTTTTGTCTTTTTACAATAAAAGATTGAGAGAAACAGATAACACCATGACAAAAAACAAACTAACTAAAAGACAAACAGCAGTCTATAGCACACTACACAGAAAACTAGACTGAGGAACACAAATCTTATCAAAAGCCGGGTTGGTTTCACTGCATCCAAAAGGGTACGCATATCTAGTTTCTAAAGTGCCACCTCTGGTGTTTCTCGTGGTATTCTAAGCAGATAAGGAAGCCTTTCTTAATGATATTTACAGTTCTTACTTGTGGTGTTACATCAATATACCAAGTCAGGGTAAGGGATAAGCAGTCATAAACACGTTTAACTCCATCCCCTTATGTTATTCAGTGGTTAATTAACCACCGTTTTAATATTGAAATCATAATTTCCTTCTTATTTTTTACAGAAACTCTGAATACTATGGTTCATATGATACATGTGATGATGAAAATATTTGGTAGTGAGGAGAATTTGGAAATGTTTACGGAAAAAGTAAAAGAAGGTATGCATTCTAACAAACAACATATTATCTTAATATCCTCATTTATGTATCTTTTATGCTATGGTAATATCAAATATCATATTTTGCAATGGTTTATACTGCTATATGTTTACATCAACGCAATATATAATAAGAGAGTATATACATGACTTATCAGTTCTTCCTGACCTTCAAATTGGTTGATACATATAACAAGACAACCACAATCTCTTATCATTTTTGCCATATTTAAACGTTAAATATTTATACATGTATAATCTTTGATTTTAATGTTGAGCGAGAGCTGCAGCTGCGTGTGCAATTTCTTGCAATAAACATGAGTATACGCATGTAAATGTTTACAAAACAAACTTAAATGTATGTTAAACTAGAGTGATTTAAACGAAAAATAACATTTGTTAAAGCTTTATTAAATAACATTAAAAATATATCTCGAGTGCGAAATCTCAATCTGTTAATGTTCGTCATAAATATCGACTACGTGTATGTATTACTATAAAAGTGTCGGCTGGATATCCTTATCAGAAAATTTTGATTCCAAGTCAACTTGAGTATTTCAATATTATGCAAAAGTAAATTAGACTGTTTTTATCTAAAGTATGAAATTTCAGGATTAAAGAAAAATATGAAGAACAACAAGATTATTTGATGTGATCTAGTTTTATATTTTTTTCAGCCTGTGCTGTTTCAAGTAATAGTCATTGCCACATATTTAAACTTTGAATATTTCAATGATGATTTTATTATATCCAGCATCATCTTTTATTATTTTATTTAAATATAAAGGCAGGACAAAAATTTTCACCCTAGCCCCTCCATAAAAATCAAATGGTAGCTCCCTAATAAAATAAATGAAAACAAAAGAAATTGAACTGTGACCATTAAAAGTTATACATATACAAGTCATGTATTTGACAACATTTAAACAGTTATTTGATTTAACAGCTAAAACTATCTCGGGTATGCATCCAAAATCGTTAATCAATCATTTTTCGAATAGCTCAGGCCTCTAGCATTTCGTATTTTCTTATGATTACTGATGATTTTGCTTCCTTTCTTTGTTGATTTGATTCTTCACACGGACCATTTAATAACAAAGGAATTTATTTTCGAAAGGAAGCAGAAAACATATATTTTGTTTACTTTTAGAAAATTTAAAATAATAATTAAAATAAAACAAGTCCCTAATAAAATTGAGAAAGGAAATGCAGAATGTGTCAAAAAGATAACAACCTAATCAAAGAACCGAATTATAACAACATGAGATATCTAAGTGTTTGTGTAACATGTGCATAGTTAATTCCAATCCCTTTACACTTTAAAGATGTGTGAATGAGACCTCTATAGGCGATTTTAGTAGGAAATTTTAGCAAACTTCAGAGCGTTTAAAATAATGAACTGATATATGTTAGCGCTCCGCCTACATGCTTATACTAACAGTTTTAAACGCACTGCAAACCTTTTGATAGTATAAGATACTCGCAGAATGTTTTCATTTGAACAATTTTATTGGTTTATGAACAGTAGTATATATTACCGATTAAAACGTGGCAAAAATACCAGACCAAAACTTTCAGACAATATATGTTTTCTGTTGAACTTGATTTTTAACCAAACGCTCTCGTATGAATACACAAACAATATTTCAGGCATTTAGCATGCATAGTGTTCCGCCAAGTATTATATTATTTTCTTGGGTTCTTCCAAAAATAACTTGCCGTACCAAAAGTATAAGAGAAATCTATCTTCGGAAAATAACTTTTAGTGCTTTTTTGTAAATATTGAAGTTTTTTTTTATACAACATTGTTATTGTTTATATATATAGTAGAATAGAAGGTTAATACATATATTGCATTGCATTATCGGATGGCCTGATACGATGTCATGATGCGACTTAGTGATGTGTGGGATTTTTTTTTATATTGTTTATAAATCATTCAACTAAATACAATAAGCATATACAGTGTATGTCAAAACAAGAATTTGAAAAATTTAAATAGAATTTTATCGCAAAATCAAAATCATGCTATGTTTAAATTTTTCATTGATAATAACGCATGATTCTAAAGAAGCAATGTACTACTTGTATAAAAATATACTATTCAATACGCATTACGCTATGTTTAAAAAAATATCTCAATTTCAACGTGCAATTTGTCGAATTGTTGTACGTTACATCATAGCGTTGATTACCGATAACGATGTAAAATGCGATAAGGGTCGTTTTTGCTTGACGGGCAATATATATATATATATAAACGAGTCTAAATTGAAAACTACGTTCAAACCTATAACTGCGTTGGATAAAAACCGCAATTTTTATACGTGTGCATGTAAAACAAATTTCGTTGTAGAATGGTCTAAAAACAGCACAAACAACATTTTCCAAAAGACCAACAAAGTGAAAAGTATATTCAAACAAAACGCATTTGACTAACAGGTCGAACAACTGATGTTCTTAATTCCTGCTGACTGCCATTGGCGATTGCCAAATAAAATTGATCACAAGATGTTACAAAAAGGATCTTGATATAAATGTAATACTAAACAGAAAACCGAATAAACTTGTGGCGAAGATGTTATGCCACAAACACAAGGTGTCGATATTTTTTTTGTAAACCAGATCTAGATTTCGACAATATACGTCTCTTCAGTGATGTTAGGGATCCAAACGGTAATATGAAGTCCATATAATTTACCCTCAATTTCAGATAAACTCTTAAATTTATATATATACTTGAACACACCCGTGATATTGCGGGTCTGTGACTGAATTAAAGAATATAATTATGCGTAAGCCTTATTTTAGTATTGGTATTGTCATCTGATGAAGTCATGCCGATTATAAGATGCACAGTTTTCTCTGCTCTCAACATATTTCTGTTTGAACACGTCGACCTGGAACGTATCAATTATGGTATTATTAATTTTATTTGGAAAACAAAATGGCCTGGAAAGGAGTATTTTTTATTCAACATCATTGTCCTTTATGAGTTATAAATAAAGTTGAATTCTTTGATTCGCTGTTTTACGTCATTCCGGCTAACAAATTGAAAACTGTACATGCTGTACCTATACATACGCCTTATTTTAAGTACAGCCTCGGATTTTTATTATTCGTATTGTCATCTTAGAAAGTCATACTGATTAAAATTCTACAATCGGGAACATCGTGGCAATTATTGAATTTAGTAGTGACAACCCTGTGAGTACGACCCGGTGTATATATAAAAATCCTAAATACAGCGTTTGGTGGTGCGCCTGTCAGATGCGGAACGTACTGATAAGGCTAGGTAACAGGTGAATATACTATTGGTATCGGTATCGGATTTGACCCGGAACTCCTTAATTATTGGCAATATTAATTATGTGGATAACAAAAGGGTCTAGAGTGGTGTAATTTTTAATCAACAGCATTATACTATATTAGTTATTTATAAAGTTGAATTCTTGGATTCATCGTTTTTACGTGATGACGGCTGACAAATTGGACCTTGTAATTTTAGTATTATAGATATATATATTTAAAACAATTTATGAGTTTTGAAAACTTGTTACTCTGCTGTTTCAGACTTGAAGAGAATCCTAATACCGGTCTTCATGCATATTGACATTCCGACTTCATGGGACAAAAAAAAAGTTTTTGAAGCTATAGATGAATTCAGATTAAACGAAACACCTGAAATGATTATTAGAATGAAAGCTATTTCAATCAATGACATCAACATGTTTGCAAAAAAAGCAAACTTGGTTATATGTAATGTCTATGAACTTCGTTGCAAAATTAACGAACTGATGTCTACATTACTATCAGAAGCAGAATTTGATACAACAGACCAAACCGAATTTGGTGTTAAGATGAAAGTGCAACGCATATCAGGTATTTAATATATATATATATATACACATGGAAAAAAGTATTGCAACACCGTGATTTTTAAAAACTTGAAAAATCAGCCTCTTAATTTGGATGGAATATGATAAAATATTTGTGAAATAATATTGAAACGTAGTTAACGATATCATTGACATTAAAACGAACAAAAAGTGTATGAACAAAAAATGTTTTATCCAACCAAATATTTTATTACAAAATGAAGTGTTTTTTGTACAAAAAATGCATTTTACAACTTTAACTGTAGTCGAACATTACAATGTCAGACATTTCAAAATTAATCTTTAGATAATTGTTCACATCATGGTTGATCGTTATATGCCAAAAGAATTAGTTCTTTGTGCGCAGCCTCCATTCAAACGTTAACCGCGTCTTAACATCTTCTGATTCCTGCCATAAGTCGACTAATTTGTTGCTAAGGTAGCAGCAACCATTCCTGACTAAGGTATTGTTTATTACATGATGTGTTTGAACTGGAGTGTCCTTTCGTGCATTTTACGCCCAATAATGTCCCATTTATGCTCGATATGGTTCAAATTCGGGCTACGATCGAGTCAAGGAAGATAAATCGAATTCCATTGGAACAATGGATCTTCCTCCTTAATACTAATTTCCAACTTTGGCGAACTCTGCACTAAATTTGATACGAGCAACTGTGTGTCTGTTCGTAAGCAAAGGTCCTCAAAATGGTCTTAGCGCACGATAACCAGTAGCGATGAGCCGATCTTGAAGAGTTCTTGTTTAAAGGCTCCTGTATGGCCATCACTCTCTTTTTAGGATTGTATTGTTTGCAATGGGTTTTCTTCTGACCAACCTTGACTATGCTTGATTTTCCCTAGCAGATGGTATCGGGGGTTTTCTTGACCTCGGAAAGTCTTTAACATCGTTTGTTGCCTGATTTTTATTCTCAAAACGATTTGTCTATGTTGTGATGTGATGCTATTGTTTCAGAAACAGGGGGAAGGTTTGGATCCATTAAAGCGTTTAATCCCGCTGCAAATGTTTGCACCTGTCCTAAGTCAGGAATCTGATGTACAGTAGTTTGTTTATATATTTTATACGTGTTTCTCGTTTCTTGTTTTTTTTTATATAGATTAAACCTTTGGTTTTCCAGTTTGAATGGTTTTACACTAGTAGTTTTGGGGCCCTTTATAGCTTGTTGTTCAGTGTGAGCCAAGGTTCCTTGTTGAAGGCGGTACATTGACCTGTAATGGTTTACCTTTTTTTAAATTGTTATTTGAATTGAGAGTTGTCTCATTGGCACTCACACCACATCTTCCTATATCTATTATAGTGGAATGCTTCGCTCATGCTGATTATCTGCCATCTTGCAGCAGTTATGAGTTGTGCATGACCAATTACAAGGTGTCAATATTTATAAACTTTTATCAAAGTGTTAAGTACAACTCTTTATAAGAATCAGGCAGAGTGCCATATACACATGATTTATGAGGGTTTCAGATTTTATCTATAAATGGCCTAGAAGAAACAGAAACCACTTACTGCTCAAAAAATAAATTTAGTGGGAAAATATAAGTGGTTGCCATGGTAACGGAAACAGAGTTATTATTTGCAGAATATAGCAGTTTAAGAGCTTAAATGTACTGAATTGTTTCATAACCGATAAGAAATTACATAAAAGCATACGCTAACTCTAAAAGGGGGGGGAGAGGATTATTAAAAAAAAATCATACATGTAGATTTTTTAAACGATAACGTTTGGTCGTAGAGCCTGATTTTGAATAGAATCAAACTTTTTTTCAGAAATTTCATTTATAACATCGATTTAACTAGGGTTTAGCTTCAGAGCTTGGTAAAGATTACATTTTAACCCGGCTGTTAGAGTTTTTTGTAAAAATAAACTAAAAAACACATGTTTTCATTTTTGTTGAAATATGGAGTTTTGTGAATTATTAAATTTTTTGGTGTTTTTCCGAAAAGTGCAAATATGTAAAGCATATAAAAATGCTAGCCTTGTAGTAACAAAATTTGAATACTACTTGACCAAAATAAATAGAATATTGCGTGTTGCTCTCTTGAATTTTATCACCATATTAATGTATTTTCTCCTTGGAAACACAGATATTATTTGTTGAATTCTGCAGTATAGGAAATTCAATGTTCTCAATTGTTTCCACACCTTTATAAAAAATACATAGAAGGATATCTATACTCTTACTCTAAACTACAATCGTTAAGTATTATTACAACAGTAGCCATGGTAACAAATATCCCCAACATCCAATCAAAAGATATATAATATAATTTTATGTTAAAAATTATATATAATTAAGTTTGATAATGTTAATTTTTCCAATGGGAATATAACTGCATGCTTTGCTTTGTCTCACTCTCAGTCCTGTCTTTGCTCCTTGAGAAGACTCAACAAATTTAAATATATTCACTGTGGCATTTTGGGGGAGTAGTGGAGGTTGGGTGGTTTTTGTTTGAATCTTTCATAGATCCTTATAATGAGGAAAATTGAGAGGTTAAGCTATAAAACCAGGTTTATTCTACCATTTTCTACACAAAAAAATGTCTGTACCAAATAAAGGCAACAGTAGTATACCGCTGTTCAAAACTCATAAATCCATGGACCAAAAACAAACTCGGGGTAACAAACTAAAACCGAGGAAAACGCATTAAATATAAGAGGAGAACAACGACATAACACCGAAACGTAACACACACAGAAACGGACCAAGCATCAGACAAAATACCACTAGAATAACAAATATAACATGAAAACCATAGGGTTACCAAGTCAGTAATATATGACAGTTTTTATCTATTCGTTTGATGTTTTTGAAGCTTTTAATTTTGCCATTTGCTTAGGGATTTTCCATTTATAATTTTCCTCAGTGTTCCGTATATTTGCTATTTTACTTTCTCCTACACCATTTGGTCAGGTTTTGTTCAGAGTTTCAATCTGGTAATCTCTAATTATTCATATAATGTTACTAACAGATGATGGACTGCATGGGAATTGCAATAGCACATTCTAACTTTTGTCAAGGTCTATATAATTTTTGAAAGTATAGCTCTGACAATACAATGTCCTTTACCACTGGTAAGAAATTAAGAAATTTTGGCAGACTTCTAATTTTCATAGCGCAATAACAATCCCAAGTCAGGAGCCTGTATTGTTTGTATGTGTTACATATTTGTTATCGTTCACTTTTTGTTCATAAATTAGGCCGTTAGGTTTTCTTGTTTTACATTGTCATTTCGGGACCTTTAAAAGCAGACTATGCGGCATATGCTTTGCTCATTGTTGAAGGCTGCATGATTACCTTCAGTTGTTAATTTCTGTGTCATTTTGGTCTCTTGTGGAGAGTTGTCTCATTGGAAATTATACCACATCTTCTTTTTTATACTAACACAGCTAGAAATGATAAAATGTTTGTATGTGTTACATATTTGTTATCGTTCACTTTTTGTTCATAAATTAGGCCGTTAGGTTTTCTTGTTTTACATTGTCATTTCGGGACCTTTAAAAGCAGACTATGCGGCATGGGCTTTGCTCATTGTTGAAGACTGCATGATAACCTACAGTTGTTAATTTCTGTGTCTTTTTGGTCTCTTGTGGAGAGTTGTCTCATTGGAAATTATACCACATCTTCTTTTTTATACTAACAGAGCTAGAAATGATAAAAAAAAATCTACACTAAAGTCGAAATATTATATGGTATTTATGACAAAAACCTGAGGCTTTAAAGAGCCTGTGTCGCTCACCTTGGTCTATGTAAATATTAAACAAAGGAAGCAGATGGATTCATGACAACATTGTGTTTTGGTGATGGTGATGTGTTTGTACATCTTACTTTACTAAACAGTCTTGCTGCTAACAATTATCTCTATCTATAATGAACTTTGCCCAGTAGTTTCAGTGGGAAATGTTAGTGAAAATTTACAAATTTTATGAAAATGGTTAAAAATTGACTATAAAGGACAATTACTCCTTAGGGGGTCAATTGACCATTTCGGTCATGTTAACTTATTTGTAAATCTTACTTTGCTGACAGTATTGCTGTTTACAGTTCATCTCTATCTATAAAAATATTCAAGATAATGACCAAAAACAGCAAAAGTTCCTTAAAATTACCAATTCAGGGGCAGCAACCCAACAACGGTTGTCCGATTCATCTGAAAATTTCTGGGCAGATAGATTTTGACCTGATTAACAATTTTACCAAAGTCAGATTTGCTCTAGATGCTTTGGTTTTTGAGTTATAAGCCAAAAACTGCATGTATCCCTATGTTCTATTTGTAGCCATGTTGGCCATCTTGATTGGTTGGCTGGGTCACCGAACACATTTTTTAAACTAGGTACCCCAATGATGATTGTGGCCAAGTTTGGTTTAATTTATCTTAGTAGTTTCAGAGGAAAAGATTTTTGTAAAAGTTAACGACGACGGACGACGGACGCAAAGTGATGGGAAAAGCTCACTTGGCCCTTTTGGCCAGGTGAGCTAAAAAGGGCTCCAGAAAGGTTTTTCTAAGATGAAATAGTTACTTTTAGAAATTTCGTCAGTTAACCAGGCCATTTAAGGCAAACAGTCTAACCTTGTCTGGTTCTGGGTTTTAAACATTTTTAAAGTATCAAACAAAGAAACGTAAAGCGAAATGGGCATAACTCGGGAACAGTTAAAGTGACGCCAGCAAATTCAAACTTGATATCTGTTTTGTGTTTATCAGCATTGCGTATATTTTTCATAACATTTGGTTGAGGCAAACTAAAATTAGAAAATGGAAACAAACTTTGAGACGACTACCGTACTGACAGACATTGGTAAAACTTACTCCCCCCAACCTTGCGGGCCGGCCATAAAAGTGTGAATTTTAGTTTTTGCCCTTGCACCTTGAATAGATAAAATGTGTGCAATGCGCAAGACACTGAAATTTGTTCTTTTATTTCACATGCGACGCTAAAGTCTTATAATCAACTTGTTGGGACAAGAAAGCATTGATAATTACAAAGGCAAATAAGATATTTACTGCGCTGTTTCTATCTGCCCTGAAATTTTTCGATGAATCGGACAACCTGTTGTTGGGTAGCTGCCCCTGAATCGGTAATTTTAAGGAAATTTTGCTGTTTTTGGTTATTATCTTGAATATTTTTATAGATAGATATGAACTGTAAACAGCAATAATGTTTAGCAAAGTAAGATTTACAAATGAGTCAACATGACTGAAATGGTCAATTGACCCCCTAAGGAGTTATTTATTGTCCTTTAAAGTAAATTTTTAACAATTTTCATAAAATTTGTAAATTTTCACTAACATTTTCCACTGAAACTACTGGGCCAAGTTCATTATAGATAGAGATAATTGTAAGCAGCAAGACTGTTTAGTAAAGTAAGATGTATAAACACATCACCAACACCAAAACACAATTTTGTCATGAATCCATCTGCTTCCTTTATTTAATATTCACATAGACCAAGGTGAGCGACACAGGCTATTTAAAGCCTCAGGTTTCTGTCATAAATACCATATAATATTTTTCGACTTTCGTGTAGATTTTTTTTTATCATTTCTAGCTCTGTTAGTATAAAAAAGGAGATGTGGTATAATTTCCAAAAAGACACCTGTCCACAAGAGACCAAAAAGACACAGAAGTTAACAACTGTAGGTTATCATGCAGCCTTCAACAGCCCATGCCGCATAGTCTGCTGTAAAAGGTCCCGAAATGACAATGTAAAACAATTCAAACAAGAAAACCTAACGGCCTAATTTATGTACAAAAAGTGAACGAAAACATTTTTTTTACACATACATACAATACAGGCTCCTGACTTGGGATTGTTATTGCGCTATGAAAATTAGAAGTCTGCCAAAATTTCTTAATTTCTTACCAGTGGTAAAGGACATTATATTGTCAGAGCTATACTTTCAAAAATTATATGGACCTTGACAAAAATTAGAATGTGCTATTGCAATTCCCATGAAGTCCATCATCTGTTAGTAACATTTTATGAATAATTATAGATTACCAGATTGAAACTCTGAACAAAACCTGACCAAATGTTGTAGGAGAAAGTAAAATAACAAATATACGGAACACTGAGGAAAATTCTAAATGGAAAATCCCTAAGCAAATGACAAAATCAAAAGCTTAAAATACATTAAACGAATAGATAAAAACTGTCATATATTACATATGATTACATAAGACTCATCAGTGACGCTCATATCAAAATATTTATAAAGCCAAACAAGTAAAAAGTAATCTTTACTAAGCTCTGAAGCTAACCATCAGTTAAATTGATGTTATAAATGAAATTTCTGAAAAAAAGTTTGATTCTATTCAAACTCAGACTCTACGACCAAACGTTATCGTTTCAAAAATCTACATGTATGATTTTTTTTTTAAATAAACCTCCCCCCCTTTTTCCCAACCTTCCAACCCCAATAATACATTATATATTACATTTGTTGAACCTTCTGAAAAGAACAGAAGAAATTGTGAGTGAAGAAAAGCATGCTGTCATATTCAAATTTGAATATAAACACTCAATATATATGTATTTTTTTTTTTACATAAATCCATTGATACATTTTACCGTTTCCAAGGAAAAAAATCAGTTGCTATGGTGATCAAACTGAAAAAGGTCCCAAGCATTTTTCTATTTAATTTGGTAAAGTAGTGTCCAAACTTCATAACTACAGTGCTAACTATGCTGTACACATTTGCAGTTTTCTGAAAAACACCCGAGAAAATTTGATAATTTCGCAAAAATCCCAAATTCAGAAAAGTTGAAATATACATTTTTTGGCAAAATTTTAAAAAAAAATTACAAATTTGGTTTACATGCAATCTTAACTAAAATGAAGCTTCAACCAAGTTGTATCTATGTTACATATGATAATTAATGAAAAATGCTTGATTCTATTCATAATCAGGCTCTGAATTGTAGTGATTTAGCTGATTTTTGAAAGATTTTACCACTCTTAACTACCCCAAAAAAGAGTGTCCGTTACCATGGCAACCACTCATATTTTCCCCCTCAAATTTATTTTTTGAGAAGTATTACTGCTTCTTCTGGGCAATTTATAGATAAAATCTGAAACCCTCATAAATCACGTGTATATGGCACTCTGCCTGATTCTTATGAAGAGCTGTACAAAAAAAAACAATGAGGATAAAAACATCTATTTTATTGTTTTCGAGTACAGTAGCTGCATGTGCAGATAAGAACTTATCGAATCGGTAGTTATCGATTAAACTCAGGTGATATTTAAATAATGTTTAACTAGTTCTATTTCTACAAATTATATCACAAAAAAATAAAGAGTGGTTTTTGTTTTTTAATTTGAACTTGGTGTTGCAATTCTTTTTTCCATGTGTATATATTGTATGGTCATTTTCAGATGTATAAAAAAATTACCTGGCAATCTCAATTTTTTTTTACATAACCCAAGTCATTAGTTAACATTCATTGATTAAAGGCATGGTTAAGATTTCCGGATTATTTGTCGCACAGTGACTTAAATTTTACAGTTTGTTTTCAGCATACTATTTCAAAAACAATTTGAAATTTGAAACAGTTTATTAAATGCAGCAACACTGACTTTATTAAACAAATAAGAAGATGTAGTATGGTTGCTAATGAGACAACTCTTAACCGGAGACCTACTGACTTAGGTTTTTTTTTTACAAAAGCCTTGATGTTTTTTCATGGTTGATTCTATGGATGGTTCTATTTGCTAATTTTCATGTGAAAACATTTCATCAATCCTCACTTTTGATATCCTTTCACATTTATATTTCTAAACAATATTGATCATCTTGCTATTTTATTCCATGGATCACTGCTACATGTATAGGACTCATGAAATCACAATTGCCACATTCAGTTAAGAAGTAAACAGTATACATCCTCCTTTTAGAAATTCAAAATAAACACAATATCACGTATTAAATATATGTTAAGTTTTCCTTTTGTTCAACTATAAACTATTACTAATACACTTTCCTCAACCATGGCAGCTAGTCATTCATCCATTTGATTTGTTTGTGTTGAATTTTTTTTTCTTAGGTTAATTTCCTGGTTCCTCGCTTTTGCTTTAAATACAGCTGTGATCACTACAATCCAGTAAAAGTCTTAAATGGCCTATATCTGTTATCGACTGTATTCATTTTTACTCGACCAGTCTGAATTGGTCTGACATTTACTTGATAATAATCGACTGTAGTCTAAACCATGCATAACTTCATGTTTAAACCATTCTCGACCAAAGTCCGAACCATGCTAGATCTAGTTTGTACCATACTCGACCTAGTCTAATCCAAACTCTGCCAAGTTTTAACCAACCTCGACCTATTTTTTTGTTTCTATCTATTATATTTCATCAATTTAGGAACTGTTTTAAGCTCTGATATTTTTGTTAGATAGCATGATATAGCATTGAAACCAAAATTTGACCATAAACATAATAAGCATGATCATCAACAACGTAATGTATACAATATATATCATTAAGCTTGATTCTTGTCAGGCTTAGGTGTTCGGCTAGGCGATTCGGTGCCACGATATCTCGGTATCATGAGTTCGAATTTCGCCCAGGGTGGCAGAACAGATCTGAAATTGTTGGGCTGTCATTTAAACGAATTATATAAACAGAATGTGTGTACAGTATTGTGTTACCATCACTCATGATCCGATTGATAAAAATATGTCGTAGAGTTGTCGTTGGTTTAGACGTACTTAAAATATTATTAGTTAAATGTGACTGCATCCTACATTACTTTTTTAAGATCCTCAACGATAGATAATTTAGCTGTTCTGAAATATTCCATATTCATGCCTTATATATGACGTACAGTGTTACGATGCTAGATATTAACTTACGAGGAAAGAAACACTCAGCCACCGAAATGCTGATTTTGTCAAGCATTATATGTTCACGTGGTATAGCGCGCCGGACGTAGTGCAAGGTGCGACGATATCTTAGTAGCACGAGCTCGAATCCCGACCAGAGAGCAACAAAACTTTGCTTCCGCAAAATTTACAGATCTCACATTGTTGGGCTTATTACATATATAAAATACAGCACAACAACATTTTTCAAAAGACCTAAAATGTAAAAAAAAGTATATTTTAACAAAACGCCTTCAACCCTGCTGACTGCCATTGTTCATTGGTCATTGTCAAACAGACGGATAACCAGATATTACAATATGGATCTTAATTATTAATTTATTATCAATATTAAACAATGCTTTTGCGGAAAAGATGGTATACCGCAAGCATAAGGTGCAAAAATGTTAACACCATATCTGGATTTCCACAATTAATGTCTTTTCAGTGATGTAAGGAATCGAAACGGTATTTGGAATCATATAATTTACCTCAATTTAGGATATACTCTTGACTGTCGAAGGGTCAAAAAGGATAAACGGTTCAGTTTGAACATCGGTATACCACTGTTGCCTTTATTCAATTAACCCGAAGGAAAATATAATACAAACCCAAACGAAGAGTTATAAACAAGTATTAATTGAAAACAACGTTCAAACCTATGATGGCGTTGGATAAAAAACAGCAATTGTCATACGTGTGGATGGAAAACAGATTTCCTTGTAGAGGGGTCTAAATACAACACAAACGACATTTTCTTAAACAAAATGTGAAAAAGTATTTTTTTAACAAAACGGATATTACCAGCAGGTCAAACAACAGATGTTCTTAAACCCTGCTAACTGCCATTTGCAATAGTTAGTTAAACAGTCCACCAGATGTATCAAAATGCATCTCCATAAGTTAGTTGATTCCGAATAGAAAACAATAAACTTTCAAAAGAAAAGATGGTATACTGCAAACATGAGTTGCAAAAATTGAACAACATATCCGGATTTTGACAATTAATGTATCGTCAGTGATGTTGTTAGGAAACGAAACAGCATTTTGAAGGCCATATAATTTAGCCCAGTAGTCAACACTTCGGTGTTGACATGAATATCATTAATGTGGTCATTTTATAAATACCTGGTAACAAAACTTTAAATTTACCAAACAAACTAAGGGTTTTCTTATCCCAGGCATAGATCACCTTAGCCGTATTTGGCACAACTTTTTGTACTTTTTGATCCTCAATGCTCTTCAACATTTAACTTGTTTGGCTTTATAAATATTTTGATATGAGCGTCACTGATGAGTCTTGTGTAGACGAAACGCGCGTCTGGCGTACTAAATTATAATCCTGGTACCTTTGATAACTATTTACCTCAATTAAGGATAGACTCTTCACTTTTGAAGAATCAAATAGGATGAACGAATTATAAAAACCCAAAGGCAATTATAATACAAGCCCAAACAAAGAATTATAAACAAGTCTAAATTGAAAACAAATTTCAAACCTATGAAGGCGTTGGATACACACCACAATTGTCATACATGTGCATGTAAAACAGATTTCGTTGTAGAGGGATTTAAATATAGCACAAACAACATTTTCTGAAAAAAAATGCGAAACAGTATATTTTAACAAAACGGGTTTTACAAGCAGGTCAAACAACGGATGTTCATCAACCCTGCTGACTGCCATTGGTGATTGCAAAAAAAAAAAAGTCACCATATGTAACAAAATGAATCTTAATTTTTAATTTAATACCAAACATAAGGCAGTAAACCTGCGTAAAAAGATGGTAAACCGCAAACAAAATAAGTACACCATATACATGTCAATCACGCTTAAAATAAAAATAAAAAAGATGATCAAAAGAAGTTATTTTTTGTTAGATTAAAAACATTCATGTTATAAATTATTGTTTTGGTAAAATGATTTTTTATATGCAATAGATCGTGTTCCAATTGCATTATTTACATATTCAAATATTGTAAGGGTATCGACATATTTGTGAATGTTTCAGATATTTTCTAATGGTTATAGTAGCTGTTGTCATGTCAGTTAAAAAGAAAGTTATTTTAACAATTAAATTATAAAAAGGAGAAATTATGTGGTCGAATATTGTTCAGACCTTTGGTCGAGTATGGTTCAGACGAGAGAAAACGTCGAGAACTGCTCAAGTATCAGTCGAGACCGGGTCGAGAATGGGTTAAGACTGTCTGTTTAAGGCTGGTCTAATATAGTTCAGACTATTGATTAAGATTTGCATTGAAAAGGGAGATAACTCTTGCAAAAGAGGCAGACATATCTATAAAAAAATTGGTACAAAATAATAATTTTACTGCTTCTGTTTATCAGAATGTATTGGTTCTTGATATTTTAGCGGTCTTTAGAGTGTAACAAACAACTCTAAAGGTGTTTTCATATCTTTTACTAAGCTATAATCTAGATTTCGTATTTCATTAGTTGACCGTTTATTGAATTTTTCAACATGTCAGGGTAAATATTCTCAAATTTAAAGCAATTGATTAAGCATGTATTCTTCTTTTTGTGGTTTAACGTTTCTTTAGACGAGTCTGCTGATGAAACAATATAATAAGATATAAACCATATCAAATTTAACATTATTTTTTCCAAATGGTCACAACGTTTCAAATTTGCAATTTCTTCAATGAACAATGCACACAAAAAATAAAACTACCAATAACACTTCATTTTTGTACATTCAATGAGCAGAAGATTATATAATTTAGTCAAATACAAACTTATAACACCATCAAAGTATCATACTGTACATAAATTTCAAGAAAATCAACCAAAAACTGACCAAAAAAGACTTATTTTTGCGGAGTTAACTCCCCTTCCAATGTTACTTTCCGTAGGAAATTAAAAATGCTGATTTTGAGTTTTCCTCAAGTTAGATTTCATGGGACTTGTTTCTGTGTATATAAAGGGCATAATGCTATAGATTAGAACTAAAACATTGTAGATTTGACGGTCGCAAATGCAGTTTTACTGGCGACGCGTAGCGGAGACAGTAAAACGGAGATTTGCGACCGTCAAATCAAAATTGACGGTGGCAACTCTTCAACTACAGTACTGTTATTCCGATTCTAATGCATTACAAAAAGAAAAATTACGATAAAACTTGAAAAAATGTCTAAATTTGTCAAATAAAAAAAAATCCGCGAAACTTCATGAATGATTTTGGCACAAAGACGTCATGGCTAAACGTGACGTCATACAAATGAAAACTTACAAACTGGAGGTTATTACGTAACCTGTACGCTTCAAATTCGGATAAAATTACATTAAAACGGCAAATTCGAGGTAGGTGTTGTTTTATTTTCGATTATATAGTAGTAATCGAACATTTGTTGATTCATCAATTCAAAATGGCGGGTCTCTCCTTAGTTACGCCTGGTCAACTGTGGATTTGACGGCAACTTTTAGCCAATGAAAAAAATTGTTACATCCAAATTGCATTAGAATCTTATTTTGACTGGACTTTAAGTATATTCCATTTGTTTGATAAATAAATGCAAATATATTTTTTACCTTTCTGTTGGCTGATAAACTTAGACAAGAATTCTTTTAATAGTTCAATTTTTAAAGGCAATAAATTTTATTTAGAAAATACTCAAATCAAAAGCGGGCCTCTTTGGTAAAGAGTTATAATTAACAACGCACTTACGTCCAAGTGTTTATCTTTCCATCGTGATTTCCGTTTGTCAACTTCTGTAACTAGTTGTTCCATGTATGATGATAGTGAGTGTGACGTTGACAAAGAAAATATTGACGTTACTGAATTTTATTTTTTGTCGATTTACTAGATTAAAACAGTAAGTTTTCAACGGAACATTGCTCATGTATATAGACTTCAAACGTCAAACTGTCGTTTTTGAAATACAAGTTGATAAATCTTGTAACTTCAGTTTTATCAAAAATTCACCATTCCATAAAAAAATCTTTCAACCTCCGAATTAGCCCCTCAGATACCGCAAAGTTTCGAATATGACTTAGAAAGTGAGGCTCAGATGCAATTACCAAAATCGATTTGAAACTTCATTATCTTACCAGCGTTGACCCGTTGTGGTTAATACAAATGTAGGTCGTCTTGAACAATATAATTGATTTATAACATTAAAGTAATAAAGTATCGTTAAAGTAGTTTACAGTAACTTCAAATAATATTTCATCAATACTCAGAGTCTTTTGTCTTTTTATAATACAAGTTAAAGAGAAACAGATAACACCATAGCAAGAAAAAGCAAAAAAAAAACCAACTAAACGACAAATAACAGTCTATAGTACGCTACATGGAAAACAAGACTGAGCAACACAAACCCCATCAAAAACCATGTTTGTCTCACTTTCTGTAGAAAGGTCAGCATATCCTGTATCACATGTAGCACTCGTTGCCGTTGTTCATACTATTGATTTATGCGTACTATTCCACAAGGGAAGGGATTAGCTGTCACAAAGATGTTTAACTCCATCAATTTCTGAATATAACTGTCCAAAGTGAGAAGCAAGATAATCAGTGTTTGTTATTTGTTTCTGTAAATTAACCAATTATGTTTTATTCCCGGATGTGACATGTTGATTCGATTTACCTATATATGCACTCGATCTCCCTCGTTTTGAAGTTAATGCAACATCTCAATAGTTTTATATTAATAATGAGTATCTTGGTCGATACAATACTTCTGCATGTTTTATAATGTTTAAACTCAAAGGATTTTTAGTACTACATATAAGTAAGTACATTGCTTTCTCGTGTGTGCTTTAGAAGAAGAGGATAAGTGGTATACACTATTCATGTAGAAACCAGAAAAGTCATATAACATGAAAACCTGACTGCTAGTAAAAAAACATGTTGACCTAGTAACATGTTTAACTGTTTTTCTCAATATGCAAATATAATCAAGTATTTACATCCAATTTTATATTGATTTACCTATAGTATGTATGATACTCATCAAAATGTCTTTTACTTTTACTTTTGCTCCTGTACTTTGACTATAAAGTGAGTATATTTTGTTTTTCATTGATGAAATAGTTATTTTTCAGTGTAATGTTTTATATTAAATGTCAAGGTTGACTGCTGTATCACAATTTTTCACATCTTCACTTTTCACGTCTGTTTTGCTCACACATTGCTGTCAATATAATGAAATTCTATGCAATTGTTATAAAGACAGAGGTTTAGCAGTTAAAAAAACAGGTTTTATTCTCCAATTTTTACATAAAGAAATACCTTAACCATGTCAGGAAGATGAAAGTTGTTTTCCATTCGTTTGATGTGTTTTAGCTTTCGATTTTGCCATTTGCTAAAGGACATTCTGTTTCAAATACTCGTTGGAGTTCGGTATTTTTTGCTTTTTTTACTTTTTATACCCATTTTGTCAAGAATCAATACCTTGATTTAAGATTTTCTTTTCGAATGAGTTAAACGTCACCGATAAATAGTAGGTATACGTACTGTCAAGCGTACACAATCACAAACCTCGTATATCTATTTTTTAACTAATATATATCATTTGTGTGTGTTGCACTGTTTCGACAGTTTAAACGATTAGGTAGAACAATAATATTGGAAATATTCATACCCTTCTTATTTTGTACAGAAACTCTTATTGAAATGGTTGAGAAGATAAATTTAATGAATACAATAGTTGGTAGTGATGAGAAATTGGAAATGTATGATGCTACTGAACCAGTAACGGAAGGTATGAATTTAAACAAATACCCTACTAAACAAGTAAAAAAAGTATACATTCTAACATAGAGTATTTCATATCAATTCCCTACTGAACAATTTAAAGAAGGTATGCAATCTAACAGACAATACATTATCTTAATATCCTAATTTAAGTATAATTTCTCTACTCTGGAAATATCAAATATCATATTTGGCAATGGTATATCCTACTATAGTTTCACATCACCGCAATATATTCCATATATAATATTTTTCACTCTGATGTTTCAGACTTGCAGAGAATCCTTATACCGGTCTTCATGCAACTTGACATTCCGACTTCATGGGACGAAACAAATGTTTTTGAAGCTATATATGGATTCAGAATAAACGAAACACCCGAAATGAATATCAGAATTAAAGCTCTTGGTATTTTTGACCTCAAAAGATATACAGCAAAAGCAACAAATGTACTCTGTAATTACCTTGAACTTCGTTCCGAAATTAACAAAATGCTGTCTACGATACTATCAGAAGCAGAAGTTGATGCAGAAAATAGAACCTAACAGTACCAGACAGATCAGGTATTTTTTATATTTCAAAATGACACAATTAGTTGTTTTCTTAAATTACAGATTAAAAAAAGTCGAACGTCAACACAACAATACCTTTCAGCACGTTTTAACATATGCACAATGTGCTTACAACAATGGATACAAGGCATAGTTTCGCAGCTTATTGCATATGATTTTACAAAGTGCTCACAATATGAAGACATATACAAAAGGTACAAGGAAGCAACATTTTGTGTGGACACCTTTTACCATTTGTAAGAAATATAGCTGCCTCGGTTAATTTGAAAGCCAATTTAAAAGCCAAACACATGGCTTAGAAGGATACTTTTTTTTATCCTGAAAAAAGTCAACCATGCGGAAAACGATTTTAAAACAGCACAGGTGTATAAACTGACAACATTTATAAGAATTAAGAATTGAAATGGGGAATGCGTCAAGGAAAAGCAACCCGACCATATACAGCCGGAGATCAATACGCATAGAAAAAAACAGTGTTAAAGGAGCCCAAAGTCAAAACAGGCAAAAACGAAACCCAGCAAAATGACAATGATACAAAAATTAACAAAGAACTACTAACAGTTACTGACATGCCAGCTCCAAACCTCAAATAGACTATACGACATTAAGATAGCTGCCAAGTCATTTGGTTTTGATTTCTTAACTTAATTAATTTATACATTCATCTTTTTTTCTATTAAAAAAGTAAATCATGAAAAGTTTTAATATTTCAAATTTGTGATTAATTGTATGATAAATAACAAAGTTATTATTGTATTTTCATTTTGATCCGGTCATTGACCTGTCATTGTTCCAGTCGCAGCGAAGTTAAGGTCCATATTGGTAAAAATGCATATTTTTGAAAGAAGAAAACAATGATTTTATACGTGTACTAAATTGAAGTATTAGACGTAAAACAGCAGAAGCATTTTATTGATATAATGAAACCAATGTGTCGTATTAGGCTTGGCATAAGTGCAAAAAATAGTGTAGAAGTCACGTGACCATAAATTGTTTTTTCTACTTTCATTTACAAAAATAGGAAAAAGTGCAATTGAGAATGCGCATGAACCCATCTTAACAGGAACGTTACATATAGTTTTGAGTTTAATGCACATACAAAGTGCTGCTCCTTAATGATTACATTATGAAAAAAGCCAAGAGAGATAATTATTTAGGACAACAAGCACGCATTAACGCAAAGTGATTATCAGGACATAAAAACCTCAATGATCTTCAATTTTGTACTTGTTTGGCTGTATATTTTTTTATATGAGCGTCACTGATGAGTCATATGTTAACGAAACGCGCTTTTCTTCATTCTTCAACTTGCACTTTTGGTTTACTTTGCACAAACTATTATCAACAGTTATTGTTTACATTTCAGACGGTGAAAAAGCGAGGTGCTGACCAGGAATATTGCCCATTATAAAAACCGGACTCGCCAATTGCTGTTCCCGGAAACGTTTTACGGCGGCAAAGTTCAAGTTTTACAATATAAATTGTTTAATTATTTATCAAAGTAGATTATATTGAATTTCTTTTTAAATTTTTGTAAATTATCTGTAACATTGTATGATAAATATCAATAAACTAAAGAATTGCTGTACCAAATTTGATTCCAGTAAATAACAGATACACACTATCTTTATTTCAGTTAGCTCCATATGTTTTAATCTTAAGCAAAGTAATTATTGTGTGTATGCTGAGCCTGACTCAGCTAGTATAACCATGTGATTGTATCGCAATCTCGGCAAATTATAAAGAATAACAACTTGTGTGTGAAGCTTGTAGATTATAATTCCACCAGAAATGATACAGGAGTTTTTACAGAGTGTGTAATGTTTGGTAAACTGAAAGAAATACAAATACAATATTTACAATATGTACGAAAGAAATATATGAATGTTCAATGCAGTAATAATATCAAGTCAAAAACGAAAGTAGAATTCTCAGTTCAATTCATAGAAATAAACAATTACAGTTCGTATTTGTTGAATAAATGTGGAATCCAAGTTAACGGAATTAACGGTACATATATATAAAACAGTTTAAAATTGATTTGAAACGTACTTAACGGTGATTAATATATTATGCGGGAACTTGGTCCCGACTTTGTGATTCGTGTTGTAGTCTTTCTTTCATGGTTTTATCGATTCTTTTTTGCGGTGAACTGCTCACATAGATGTTACATTGTTTGGGAACTAGCTTGGACTCGGCATGACAACGGGACCTTTAAAAGACAATCCAGTCTGCTAACTACATTTTATTCTGGTTCACAGTCTAGTCATATATTTACAATAGTTACAATAAAGATTACATAACTTTTCCATCATAGTTATACATCAAATATTTCGCGATATCAATCGAACAATAATACAAAACCCGACAATAGTATACGCGCCATAAATGAACAGTCGTGTAATCTGTTATCTCCCCTTATTTCGTTTGCTTTTAATATTCAGTCAAATATCAAATTAAGAATTGTATTTTCAAAAGTTATTAATACGAATAAGTTAATTTCTTTTTATATGTTAAGAATATTTTATACAAATCATTTACCTAAATTTTATCTCAAACTTTGCCTCTTATTTATTTAAACTGTACCATGATTTTACTTGTGAATGTGATTAAAATTACTTTACTGGAAAACATTTTTTTTAAATTCTTTAAACTCGTTTCTGCTAAAATTTATAAGATAAACTATTACACAAATTTAACATTTTTACTAACCTTTAAAAGACAATCCAGTCTGCTAACTACATTTTATTCTGGTTCACAGTCTAGTGAACCAAATAGTTTTGCACGACTTTATATAGCAGACTGGACTTAATTTGACACGTTATATGTTGTTACTCATTACAATAGCTTTCTCTGATCTCTTTTAATAAACAATGGATTTTGTCGGTTAAAGGCAGAATTACTTAATCTTAATTGTTCAAGTCTGTTAATTTTAGAAGTATATACAATTATCTTTATGCCTTCGAAGCTGGCACATTTATCAATTAGCTGGGGGACATTTTTGAGACAACGTTATCAAATATGCTTAAAAGATTAAACACTTTACATTTATATTTTTAGGAAATTGTTCTATAAACAAGTTAAACTTTCTTTAATTGATTTTATAACGTTTATTTTTCTGTCATTTAATTTTACAATTAAATGACAAATATTCTCTTTAACTTCAATTATTCACCAACGCTTTACTTGTAATTTATTTATAAATCTTATCTTTAAACATCACGCATTTTTGCATCATTATATTACCCCTTTGTTTCAAAATTTTTGTCCCTAAAAATTAATAATGATTACTTAGTAGAACAATATGTGTTTTATATGAGATAATAATTAATTGCAATACTAGTTCAATGTTTCTTGGTTGTCTGTCATCTTGGTTCGCTGGCTGTTTGTTCCGACTCGAATAAATCCACTGATTTGTAACTTATCATTCTATACACATTATTTTACACAGTTTTCTATTTCTGTCAATTTTCACAGAGTCATCTAAAATTTTAGGTTTCATTTTGGTACTATGTATCTATTTTTCTCTATAAATGCTTCTTGTTTTCTCTAAGCTGATTATTTTTCGGGGCTGTAGTCCCGGACCAATCACCATGCAGGATACTCAGGAATATGAAACGACAAAAAAAATAGTTAGCTTATGCAGTTTTAATAAAAAAAAAAAGTAATAAAACAATTTATGTACATCATGGAACTTTAAAAATTCGAACAACATTTCTTTTCATCATTTTCAATGTTTTGTATATTCATAAATCAAAATATCTATAAACTTGGTTATTTTAAAAGGTAACAAGGTCGCGCAATTAAAACATCAAATATGTAGATACTTTACAAGTTTTGTCCTACTTGACTTAACCAATAGTTGCGAGTGCGGCTACGTTTAAAGTCTTAAGCAAACTCAGATAATTAGTAAACCTACTCGGTATACCACAAATTCGTTTTTTTCTGATATACGATAACGTTTTTTTTTTTACAGTATTCGAGTGAACACAACATTAATTTCACACGTATTTGTCATACTCGGTTTCATAAATCATCTCTTATTCTGTCTTGCAGGTGGCAGGATGTCTATTTGTAACTTTTTGCTACTTTCTTCATTATATTTTATTTTCAGTATTTTAATGTTCCTTATATCTTAAACTGAATGATTTTTTTTTCTCATTTCTATTATATATAAGTTATCTGTGCTATGGAGTGCAAGTTAACCACAAAACAGCTTATTGTTCTAAAGTATACGACCAACCTAAAGGTTTTTTATATGCATTTTTGAGTTGAAGTTAAACTAGTCAAGATGAATCACGGTAGCTGGTCTAGAAACAGCTGAGCACTAATTTTAAATACTGCTGAAATAGCAATAAAAATTCTTATGGTTCATACTTGGCCTAATTCAATATCAGTGGCCTAAATTTGAGAGCTCTTAAATTCTGTGATGTAACTTGGTCACTAAAGAAAGCTTAATTGCATTATTGGTAGCTTGAATCCGACAAATATTAAGACTTATAAATTTATTCAGACACTATCTTTATTGGCTAGCATTCAATTTTTCTTTATGTATTTGTCTGTTTTACAAGTAAGCTAGTTGGCCTTTTTCTCTTTGTGCCTGATTTTGTAAACTTAGTGTAAAACTCAACCAATAGACCTTCACCTATGTTTTCTTCAGGTTCCCAGGTAGTCTTTTTATAACCTACCCATTTGACCTTATAATAGTTTTTGCCTTGCCTACGCTTTTTGGCAAGTATTTTTTCGGCTATGAAGTCATTATCGTCGTCATTAGTCTCATCATTTTGTTGCATTTGTGAATCATTTTGTTGCATCTGTTCATCATTATTTTGTGAACTATCTATATTGTCATTTTGGACATCATCTATATCATCTACTCTATCTCTATTATTTTCAACAACATTTCTTTGAATTTCAGGAAGATTCCTATAATCTCTTGGGTCAATATATGGTTTCATTCTATTTGTATGTATTCGAGACTTAATTAACTTGTGATCTAAACATCGTCTTAACTTACATGTATTATTTTGTCCAACATTAATTACATAAAATGGACCATCCCACTTTGGGTGTAATTTTGTTGATAAACCTTTTGGTACTTTCATAGATTGCAACATGACATAATCTCCAACTCTGAATTTTGGTGCTTCAGCTTTCTTATCATACCTATTTTTAGTTTTCTCTTGTGAACTTTCTACTGAAGTTTTTGCAATATCTTTTACAATTTTTAGTCTATCAATAAGGGTTTCGAGATGATTCTTAGCAGTTTTACTCATACCATCTTTAGGTTGAACCGATATATCAAATGGCAAGTTCATTTCTTTACCAAACAACATTTGAAATGGAGAATAACCAGTTGATTCAGTATTTGTGGACATACGTAAAGCCATCATAACGCTAGGGATTAACTTATGCCAATTTGACTGATCTTTAGCCACTAATGTACGTAAAGTTTGTGCGATCGTTCGATTCATTCGTTCACATGTTGAATTGTTTTGCGGATGGTACGAACTAGTATGATACCTTTGAACTTCAAACAGTTCACATAGAGCCTGAATAAGTTTACTACAAAAATTAGCTCCTCTGTCAGATACAATTGCTCTTGGCGCACCAAATCTAGAAAACACCTCATTGTATAATACTTCAGCTATTTCGGTAGCTTCTTGAGTCTTAAGAGGGAAACATTCGGGCCATCGAGAAAAACTATCGACTACTAACAATAAGTGTTGATATCCGTCTTTTGTTTTGGGTAGACATGTAAGAATGTCCATGTGCCATCTAGACAAAGTGTCTTCAATAGGAAGGGGAAGCAATGGTGCCGGACGATGGTGGGTTGGTTGTTTTGACCTTTGAAATCTATCACATGACGTTACATAATTATAAACTTCTTGATACATACCTGACCAATAATATTTAAGATGTAAACCAGCGTATGTGCGTTTTATGCCTGTATGACCATTGTGATCATGATATGCTAACAAAGCATCTTGTCTTAGACATTTCGGTAAAACCAATTGTTCAATCATGCTTTCAGCTTTAGGTATCCCTTTTGTTCTTGATCTATGTAAATGAATTAACTCACCTGATTGACTTAATCTATAGTGGTCTCGTTCATAACATATGTTGCGAGCCTCTTTTTGATTTTCGGGCAACTCGCCCGTTTCAAGGTATTTTATCAATGGGATCAACTGATCACATTCTCTTTGCAATTTTGAAATATCTGATACATCATTCAGACCAACATCATTATTATCAATAGCTGCAATAATTGGCTTTTCATTTGCATACTCGAACTTAATTTCAGTTTTGACCTTATTTTCTAATAAACTATTTACAGACAACTTCGGGTGTATTTCATCTTCAATTTCTTTATAAGGAATTCTTGACAAAGCATCCGCATTTGTATTCTTTTTACCTTCTTTATAAATAATTTCAAACTCATAATTTTGCAATTCAAGAGCCCATCTACCTAGACGTGAGTTAGTATCTTTTGATTTGTGTAACCAAACTAAAGCTTGATGATCAGTATACACTTTGAATCTAGAATGAGACAAATAAACTTTGTTTTTAGTGATACCTTCAAGAACTGCTAAGCATTCTTTTTCAGTAATAGTCCAGTTTAATTCATTATTTCTCAAAGCACGACCACTGTATGATATTACTCTTTCTTTACCATTTTCATCTAACTGACCTAGAATATAGCCAATGGCTGAGCCTGATGCGTCGCAAGTCAAAATAAATGGTTTTGACATATCTGGGTACGACAAAACAGGAGCAGTTGTCAAAGCCTGTTGAAGACTTTCAAACGAGATTTGACATTTATCAGTCCAAACATATTCTTTGTCTTTCTGTAAAAGATTATTCAAGGGAACTGTGATTTTAGCATAGTCCTTAACAAAGCGTCTGTAGTAATTACACAGACCTAAGAACTGTCTGACCTCGGTCTGATTTTTAGGCCTCGGATAGTTTTTCACTATAGTAATTTTAGATTCATCTACCTTGACACCGTCTTTTGAAATAATATGACCTAGATAGTTGACTTTCTTAACAGCAAAGTGACATTTTTGTAGCTTAAGAGTAAAATTTGCTTTTCGTAATCTAGCAAAAACTTCTTCAAGATGTTGCAAATGCTCTTCAAATGTTTTACTGAAAATCAAAATATCATCAATATATGCAAGTACATACTTCCAGTGCAATCCTCTTAATATTTGTGACATGACCTGCGAAAAGGCTATACTGCTATTACGTAGACCATACGGCATTCTGTTCCATTCATAGATTCCAGAATGAGTTACAAACGCTGCTTTTTGTTTAGAATTTGGGTGCAAAGGCACCTGCCAAAAAGATGAAGATAAATCAATAGAACTAAATATCTGTGGTTGCATTTCTCCCATAGTATCAAAGACATCATGCATGTTTCCAAGCGTAGCATGCATCGGGGAAGTAAAAGCATTTACCCTTCTATAATCAACGCAAAATCGCCAACTGTTGTCTTTCTTACGAGTGAGACAAACGGGGCTATGCCAAATAGAATTAGAAGGCTCAATAATTTTATACTTCAACATCTCTTCAACTTGTCTTTCAATCTCTGTTCTGATATTGGGTGCAGCTCTATGTGGGGGTAAACTTACAGGAGGGTTGTTCCCTGTGTCAATTTCATGAAAGTGTACATCTGTCATGCCAATTTCAGACAAATCTGTTGCAAATACATTCCTATTTTTATCAACAAATTTTCTTAATTTATCTTTTTGCTCATTTGTCAAATCTGCTTCAGAAAGATCAATGTTTAAGTTTTGTTTTTGCTTTTTATGACCCTTTTCAATGTTATTTATATGAACTTTTTCAGTTTTGTCAGACCAATTTTGAATAGAGTTAGGTTGAATTTCTGATATTAAAGCAACAATTTCATTTCTGTTGCGGGAACTTGGTCCCGACTTTGTGATTCGTGTTGTAGTCTTTCTTTCATGGTTTTATCGATTTTTTTTGCGGGGAACTGCTCACATAGATGTTACATTGTTTGGGAACTAGCTTGGACTCGGCATGACAACGGGACCTTTAAAAGACAATCCAGTCTTTAAAAGACAATCCAGTCTGCTAACTACATTTTATTCTGGTTCACAGTCTAGTCATATATTTACAATAGTTACAATAAAGATTACATAACTTTTCCATCATAGTTATACATCAAATATTTCGCGATATCAATCGAACAATAATACAAAACCCGACAATAGTATACGCGCCATAAATGAACAGTCGTGTAATCTGTTATCTCCCCTTATTTCGTTTACTTTTAATATTCAGTCAAATATCAAATTAAGAATTGTATTTTCAAAAGTTATTAATACGAATAAGTTAATTTCTTTTTATATGTTAAGAATATTTTATACAAATCATTTACCTAAATTTTATCTCAAACTTTGCCTCTTATTTATTTAAACTGTACCATGATTTTACTTGTGAATGTGATTAAAATTACTTTACTGGAAAACATTTTTTTTAAATTCTTTAAACTCGTTTCTGCTAAAATTTATAAGATAAACTATTACACAAATTTAACATTTTTACTAACCTTTAAAAGACAATCCAGTCTGCTAACTACATTTTATTCTGGTTCACAGTCTAGTGAACCAAATAGTTTTGCACGACTTTATATAGCAGACTGGACTTAATTTGACACGTTATATGTTGTTACTCATTACAATAGCTTTCTCTGATCTCTTTTAATAAACAATGGATTTTGTCGGTTAATGGCAGAATTACTTAATCTTAATTGTTCAAGTCTGTTAATTTTAGAAGTATATACAATTATCTTTATGCCTTCGAAGCTGGCACATTTATCAATTAGCTGGGGGACATTTTTGAGACAACGTTATCAAATATGCTTAAAAGATTAAACACTTTACATTTATATTTTTAGGAAATTGTTCTATAAACAAGTTAAACTTTCTTTAATTGATTTTATAACGTTTATTTTTCTGTCATTTAATTTTACAATTAAATGACAAATATTCTCTTTAACTTCAATTATTCACCAACGCTTTACTTGTAATTTATTTATAAATCTTATCTTTAAACATCACGCATTTTTGCATCATTATAATTTGTCACAATATCCTCAGGAATAGTTTTGTCGTGGCATCCATTTGTAATAGACAGTCGAGGAAGAGAAAGTAAGCACTAGTGAAAATACGGACAAGTCCAGATTATTTCCGGAAAATACGGATGTCTGAAAATTCAATCAAAATGTTTATACAGTTAATATAATGGCGAATGTGATCCAGAATAGTGTGCAAATTTGTTCCATGTACATTTACTCCATATCCTTTTTTCTGTGTAATAAACTTTTTTTTCTAAAGCAATTTTCAAACATGTTGTCTAATTCCAACTTATTTTCAACAAGTTTTACAACTTTTATATGCATATACACATAGAAAGACATTCCATGTTCCGTTTTCCTTTAAAATCTTGTGCATTTGCAACTACAGCGCATTTCGTTTTTTTTTGTAAAATGCAAAAAGTCATTTAAGACATTAAATGTATGACTTTAATTCAACTCTCCTACAAACGTCAATGTCATTTAGGGATGCAATTATATGTAACAATACGACCTTCAACAATGAGGCAATTAAAAGTCTAACATTGAGCATATATTTTTACTCAAGGAACATATGATGATGTGATATGATGACAATGAGTCAACTCTCAATATTCATATAAGATCAAATGAGCATACATATCATAGAAAATACATAATTCGAGTTACAGTAAATCTCATACATGCTGTTTGCAATAGTAGTGACATGCAACTAGACATTTAGCAACAACCCATCCATTCAAACTGAAAATATCAGTTTAGAAAATATTGTAAACACAATAACTTTTAAGTATGAACCAAACACTCAATTTAAATTAATTTGGTTCGTTAAATTTTCATAAAAGTTTGAAAACATTTACTCTGACCATTTTTTCAATTGCTTCACATCAATTACTGTAGCATAATAAATTGAATGAGGGTCGGTTGAAAACAATGCTTTACGACAAAAGAGATGATTTCAGCTTCCTAATTGTGAACTTTCCATTTCTAAGTAGCAACATTGCAGCAGCACCTGCATATGGGGTATATTTCTCCCAATTGATACGATATTCCCGTGCTTGCATTTTCTATCAAGATTTTTTTGGTAGAGGGTTGCTGCTCACAAGGAAGCTATTAAACCAAGAGTTCCAAATGGTAAAGTTGAAATCATCCCTTCGTAACTTTTACGAACGACATCACGAGTTGATGTCGTTATGGAATAACCGTTTCACAAATGATATCGGATATGTGCCTTACGTCATAGCTACAACCCCTTCCCTTTCATGAATGTGACCTACCGAATTGGTAATCACATACGCAACACGACGGTAGCCACATGTGGAGTAGGATCTGCTTACCCTACCGGAGCACTTGAGATCACCCCTAGTTTTTGGTGGGGTTCGTGTTGTTTATTCTTTAGTTTTCAATGTTGTGTCATGTGTACTATTGTTTGTCTGTTTGTCTTTTTTGATTTTTAGCCATGGCGTTGTCAGTTTATTTTAAATTTATGAGTTTGACTGTCCCTTCAAAATCAAAATTTATTTGCACAAGAGCACTTAAATAGTATTATTGCATTTCACAAAAGAATTTATCCAAACGAAAACAAATAGTTAAAAAATCTTAATAACCCTGAAATGAATATGCTAGTCAATTATAAATATCTAAAATATTATTCGGAATATTCCTTAAAGTGTATAACATTTCTAGCTATCTATTAAAAAACACTTTTGTCTTGATATTATCCTAACCTGAACAATTAATAAACTTCCTCTCTAATTTAAAAACCAAGTCAAGTTTGCTATTTAAATCATCACCAGAGAAGAAGAAAAAATCTGCTTTTATCAAGAAAAACCAACCATTATACTATTAAGATTCATTTAATTGTTAGAAAAACAAAATGATGACAATTTGGTTAAAGTGAGAACTATCTCAAATAAGTAAAAAAATAAAGATATGCAAAAAAAAGAAAACAAAATAATTTCCTAAAGTTTACATTCTATATTTAATCTGTATCAATGAAATCGATAACTGATTTTAGAAAATATGTATCGAAAATTAAAAAAATATCTAACAAAAATAAATTGTATTGATTTCAATTGCTACACACCCATCCTTATAAATTTACCTATATCTCAACTTCATCCAAAAACTGTTGTTATGTCTATTACACCATTATTGTCTAATATATATTGAGTGATGCAAGTCAAAAGCAAAATATAAAAAAAACCAAAGAAAGTATATCATTCTTGAAAAATAATGAAGTAATTGTATTCACATTTACATACCAAATACAATATAATTGTTTGTATAGCTCTTTTTATAACGCTAGCAATACAAAAGGTTTGGCTGATTTGCTTGCTTTAATTGTATAAAAGTTTGCTCAAGAATTGTGATAAAGATTGACACATCCAAACAATATTAGTAGACGGAGGTAAACCTGTGTATAGGTAAATTTGATTATTTAATAATGTCCAATCAATTTTAAATATAACTAGAACACACCCGTTATATCGCGGGTCTGTGACTGAATTAAAGAATATAACTATGCGTAAGCCTTATTTGTATTGTCATCTGATAATGTCATGCTGATTATAAGATGAACAGTTTTCTCTACTTTCAACATCTTTCTGTTTGAACCCGTCGACCTGGAACTTATCAATTATTGGTACTATCAATTTTATTTGGAAAACAAAAGGGCCTGGAAAGGAGTATTTTTTATCAACAGCATTGTCCTTTATGAGTTATAAATAAAGTTGAGTGCTGTTTTACGTCATTCCGGCTAACAAATTGAAAATTGTACATGCTGTACCTATACGCCTTATTTTAAGTCCAGATTTTTATTCTTCGTATTGTCATCTTAGAAAGTCATACTGATTAATATACTGCAATCGGGAACAATGTGACAATGATTGAATTTAGTAGTGTCAACCCTGTGATTACGACCCGTGTATATAGCAAAATCCTAAATACAGCGTTTGGTGGTGCGCCTGTCAGATGCGGAAAGTACAGAGAAGGTAATAGTTTACAGGTGAATATACTATTAGTATCGGCATCGGATTCGACCCGGAACTTCTAATTATTGGCAATATTAATTATGTGGAAAACAAAAGGGTCTGGAGTGGCGTAATTTTTTTATCAACAGCATTATACTATATTAGTTATATAATATAAAGTTGAATTCTTTGATTCATCGTTTTTACGTGATGACGGCTAACAAATTGGACCTCGTTATTTTATATTATAGATATATGCAAGTTTAAATCCGCCATTATATTGTTTTCAGATGTTAACGTTAATACAGAAGATGGTGATCAATATCCCAATATACAAAACAAATTCTCGAAAAGCAAGCAATAATTTCACCAGGCGTATAAGAAAAGATAGGAAAAGAGAGGGACGAAAGATACCAAAGGGAAGTTGTATATACAAAAATTGTAAAGAGTAAGATTTTCTAAACAGTTGAAAAAGTGACATTGACAGCCTAAAAAATACTCTACAGAAATTGATGTTTGGAAAACCAATAGGTCATAAAACTGTCAAAACAACAATGTTAAAAATTATGGCCGAGGACAAACATGTCATCTTTAGTAAAAATACAAGATACGTTTTTCTGTACCTATGGAACAAATCCAGCACGGCAATCTTTGATATTTCACTGGTGAGAAATATTCCTCATTTTCATCCATAAAATTACCACAAGAATCCAAAGGCCTTTTAAACAATTCACATGTTTGCATCACGCGGATCCCTGGTTATATGATCCAGCCAATTAGTATGCTCATAATGAGTTTGATGAAAAGTTACAAAAGGAAAAGTAGATAAATATTCAATCTGTCGTGGAAAAACCAATAATATACATATTTCGTGGATCAGTTACTTTTTTTTTTATTAATCTTTCCTCTTTTTTTCATGTTTACGACAGAATGATTAATCACATCTTTCACTAATTGATGAGAACTTCAGCCTGGCTTACATATGAAAATTATAGGGATGCATTAGCTTAATTTGTGCATTTCCTTAATAAAGTTGACGTTAATATCAACTTGGAGATGACCTTGAAACTTTATTCCGTCATTCAATCCTACTTCGAGCGCTTACCATAGTTAGTTAAGGTCGAACCATTGCGCATATCTAGTTAATAAAATCACTTAAACGCATTTCCTGAGTAATTAGTCACTGAACAAGGCGGCCATAAACAGATTCATTCTTTTCAACGAATAATTAAATGAAGAGGACGAGTTTCTGAATGAAGCTGCAATGATGCGAATAAAAACAAAATGTTTTTTTTTTTGCACAGCCGATTAAACGACGATTTCCCCGCGTGCGTGGCTATAGGGATGCTGTCAATGAAATAACTTGGGGATGTGTTACTATTTTCCAACCCATTTTAGAGTTAGTAGACATGTTTTTAAAGTATTGCAAGATACATGGGACCACAACTTGACTCCAAATATGTAGGAGGACACTTGCTGCTTCCCGTAGAAAAACAACGTCTTATATTTTTATGCTACATAGGGAATCAACATTCATGAGAGAGGTGTAGCAGCTTTTTGGGATATCTCAGTCTACGATTCATTCTGTGTTCATGAAAGTTCGTGGGGATTTTTTTGCTTTTACCAAATTTTTCAGTTGACATGGCGAGCAGGGGGAGACAAGGTACCGAAACCAATGAGTGGAAAAGTGAAAATAAACTTTAAACATCAACGATACTTGTAGCATCATATGAAATAGAATTATCAATCCAGAAAAATCCTCCCACTCTAGCTGAATATCTAATATTATTGTCCCCAACGATGCTTAGTGAAAGGGGGCACATGCAAACTTAATGTATAAAAATCCAGTTCATTAAATTATTAAAAACAATGTGAAAAACAATTGTTATCAGTTAAAAGAAAACTAAAAGGTTGGAGTCTTTAAACAAAACATGTAGTTTGATTGTTAATACGATAACTATTTCACGGCCGTCAACAAAGACTAAGCTTATACGGCATAGTCCTCTTTAACAGGTCAAAAAAGAAAAAGAAATACAAAAAAATGATACAAAAAATAACCCCCCAAAAAAACACCAGCATGATGTAGAAAGATAATAATACAAAAGAATATAATTACTTTTCAATAGTTGCTATACAATATTATTTTGTAAATTATTATTATAAAAACATATATTCATAAATTTCAGAACTATATTTTTCAACTGAGTGAAACAAAATCTATATTACAACTAATAAGATGGCCAGATGAAGAAAGAAAGAGGACACTTGCAACAGTAAATGAAAATATCTTTGGTTTTCCTAGTGTTGTTGGTTTTTTGGATGAAACCCGTATAAGGCTAACATCAGCAATCGGTGGCGACAATGATTATTACAAGAGGGAAGGATTTCGATCAATGCAAATAAAGGTACTTGTTCAATTGAAATAAAAAAGATGGGGAAAACTTGCAAATTAGTCAACTTGTTTGAAAATATCAAATAGTGTATGTCAAATTTTTTTTTTTACTTCAGTCAACTTCCATTGTCTTGCAATAGATGTTTCTATCGCTTCGATTTGGAATGGTGCATTTAGCAACGTAAGCAGTATCTCATTACTTAGATACTGCCGCTTTCTTTTAAGGGTTACATGTACATGCATTTTTTTTTCAAATTTGATGACGACTGTTGTGAATTCTTTTGTTTGTAGACATAGGAAGATGTGGCGTGAGTTGGAAAAATTCCTCACCATCTATTTTGAAAGTGTCCCTTTTGGTCATGAATTCATAAAAAACATCTTAAGAAGCACAATCAGCCTATTAAATATTTAACAATTCAACCATTAGAAGTAGCAAATAAGCAGCCTGGTGAATCTCATTCAAAGTTTGTACGATCACGGAAAATAATTGAATTAGATTGGATTAAGAAATTACAATCAGTCTACCCTCTCGGTCTTAATGATAATATCATGGGAATTGGCAATATATCAAGAACCGATTCTGTTAACATTTTGGATATAGTTTCTAAACCTGTTCGTAAAAATTGTTCTCATGGATGCAGAAAAATCGAAATCAAAGAAAATTTCCGACCAACCATACAAATATTTCGGACCTAATTTCTATTTCAATAAACAACGGCAGACATTATCTGTTAACCAAGCTTTGTTCTTTACCTATAAATAAATTTAATAAAATTTTAGAGGATTACAGCACAATTACATATTGCAGTCCTAAGTATGAAATTGTTCAAATTATAATGGCATATTGTTATTCTAAACTGTTTCCAAAAATTGATCGGCTAGATTAGCCTTTCGATCCATCTTGTTTCTAAATCTTATAATTGCTCGGATGTCTTCGCATTGTAAGTGACTTCATCAAGAGAACTGACGTTGCATTTCTGATGTTCATTAATGCATTTGAGGCAAATAGGTAACTCATGCGCAACACAGTATTGTTGACACTTTTCGTTGATGACTGCTGTATATCAGTAATAAAGACGGAAGTGACTAGTATTTGGCAATTGGTATATATTTTTTTTCAACTGAATGGACATTAGCTGTCGATGCACAATGAGATAAAACGTACGACTGTATCTATCTACGGTGTCAATGTACAATGAGATAAAACGTACGACTGTGTCTATCTCTGGTGTCAATGTACAATGAGATAAAACGTACGACTGTATCTATCTATGGTGTCAATGTACAATGAGATAAAACGTTCGACTGTGTCTATCTCTGGTGTCAATGTACAATGAGATAAAACGTACGGCTATATCTATCTATGGTGTCAATGTACAATGAGATAAAACGTACGACTGTGTCTATCTATGGTGTCAATGTAACATGATATAAACAGTTCGACTGTATCTATCTATGGTGTCAATGTACAATGAGATAAAACGTTCGACTGTGTCTATCTCCGGTGTCAATGTACAATGAGATAAAACGTACGACTTTGTCTATCTCTGGTGTCAATGTACAATGAGATAAACAGTACGACTGTGTCTATCTATGGTGTCTATGTACAATGAGACAAAACGTACGACTGTGTCTATCTATGGTGTCAATGTACAATGAGATAAAACGTACGACTGTATCTATCTATGGTGTCAATGTACAATGAGACAAAACGTACGACTGTATCTATCTATGGTGTCAATGTACAATGAGACAAAACGTACGACTGTGTCTATCTATGGTGTCAATGTACAATGAGACAAAACGTACGACTGTATCTATCTATGGTGTCAATTTACAATGAGACAAAACGTACAACTGTGTCTATCTATGGTGTCAATGTACAATAAGATAAAACGTACGACTGTATCTATCTATGGTGTCAATGTAACATGATATAAACAGTACGACTGTATCTATCTATGGTGTCAATGTACAATAAGATAAAACGTACGACTGTATCTATCTATGGTGTCAATGTACAATAAGATAAAACGTACGACTGTATCTATCTATGGTGTCAATGTACAATAAGATAAAACGTACGACTGTATCTATCTATGGTGTCAATGTAACATGATATAAACAGTACGACTGTATCTATCTATGGTGCCAATGTACAATGAGATAAAATGTACGACTGTGTCTATCTCTGGTGTCAATGTACAATGAGATAAAACGTACGACTGTGTCTATCTATGGTGGCAATGTACAATGAGATAAAACGTACGACTGTGTCTATCTATGGTGTCAATGTACAATGAGATAAAACGTACGACTGTGTCTATCTCTGGTGTCAATGTACAATGAGATAGACAGTACGACTGTGTCTATCTATGGTGTCTATGTACAATGAGATAAAACGTACGACTGTGTCTATCTATGGTGTCAATGTACAATAAGATAAAACGTACGACTGTGTCTATCTATGGAGTCAATGTACAATAAGATAAAACGTACGACTGTATCTATCTCTGGTGTCAATGTACAATGAGATAAAACGTACGACTGTATCTATCTCTGGTGTCAATGTACAATGAGATAGACAGTACGACTGTGTCTATCTATGGTGTCAATGTACAATGAGATCAAACGTACGACTGTGTCTATCTATGGTGTCAATGTACAATAAGATAAAACGTACGACTGTGTCTATCTATGGAGTCAATGTACAATAAGATAAAACGTACGGCTGTGTCTATCTCTGGTGTCAATGTACAATGAGATAACACGTACGACTGTATCTATCTATGGTGTCAATGTACAATGAGATAAACAGTTCGACTGTGTCTATCTATGGTATCAATGTACAATGAGATAAACAGTTCGACTGTGTCTATCTATGGTGTCAATGTACAATGAGATAAACAGTTCGACTGTGTCTATCTATGGTGTCAATGTACAATAAGATAAAACGTACGACTGTGTCTATCTATGGTGTCAATGTACAATGAGATAAATGTACGACTGTGTCTATCTATGGTGTCAATGAACAATGAGATAAAACGTACGATTGTGTCTATCTATGGTGTCAATGTACAATAAGATAAAACGTACGACTGTGTCTATCTATGATGTCAATGTACAATGAGATAAATGTACGACTGTGTCTATCTATGGTGTCAATGTACAATGAGATAAATGTACGACTGTGTCTATCTATGGTGTCAATGTACAATGAGATAAATGTAAGACTGTGTCTATCTATGGTGTCAATGTACAATGAGATAAACAGTTCGACTGTGTCTATATATGGTGTCAATGAACAATGAGATAAACAGTTCTACTGTGTCTATATATGGTGTCAATGAACAATGAGATAAACAGTTCGACTGTGTCTATATATGGTGTCAATGAACAATGAGATAAACAGTTCGACTGTGTCCATCTATGGTGTCAATGAACAATGAGATCAACAGTTCGACTGTGTCTATATATGGTGTCAATGTACAATGAGATAAAACGTACGTTTGTGTCTATCTATGGTATCAATGTACAATGAGATAAACAGTTCGACTGTTTCTATCTTTGGTGTCAATGTACAATGAGATAAAACGTACGACTGTGTCTATCTATGCTGTCAATGTACAATGAGATAAACAGTTCGAATGTGTCTATCTCTGGTGTCAATGTACAATGAGATAAAACGTACGACTGTGTCTATCTATGGTGTCAATGTACAATGAGATAAACAGTTCGACTGTGTCTATCTATGGTGTCAATGTACAATGAGATAAACAGTTCGACTGTGTCTATATATGGTGTCAATGTACAATGAGATAAAAATGTTTCACTGTGTCTATCTATGGTGTCAATGTACAATGCGATAAAACGTACGACTGTGTCTATATGTGGTGTCAATGTACAATGAGTGAAACGTACGACTGTGTCTATCTATGGTGTCAATGAACAATGAGATAAATGTACGACTGTGTCTATATGTGGTGTCAATGTACAATGAGTGAAACGTACGACTGTGTCTATCTATGGTGTCAATGTACAATGAGATAAAACGTACGACTGTGTCTATATATGGTGTCAATGTACAATGAGTGAAACGTACGACTGTGTCTATCTATGGTGTCAATGTACAATGAGATCAAATGTTTCACTGTGTCTATCTATGGTGTCAATGTACAATGCGATAAAACGTACGACTGTGTCTATATGTGGTGTCAATGTACAATGAGTGAAACGTACGACTGTGTCTATCTATGGTGTCAATGTACAATGAGATAAAACGTACGACTGTGTCTATATATGGTGTCAATGTACAATGAGTGAAACGTACGACTGTGTCTATATATGGTGTCAATGTACAATGAGTGAAACGTACGACTGTGTCTATATATGGTGTCAATGTACAATGAGATAAAACGTACGATTGTGTCTATCTATGGTGTCAATGTACAATGAGATAAAATGTTTCACTGTGTCTATCTATGGTGTCAATGTACAATGAGATAAAACGTACGACTGTGTCTATATGTGGTGTCAATGTACAATGAGTGAAACGTACGACTGTGTCTATCTATGGTGTCAATGTACAATGAGATAAACAGTTCGACTGTGTCTATATATGGTGTCAGTATACAATGAGACAAACAGTTCGGCTGTGTCTATCTATGGTGTCAATGAACAATGAGATAAACAGTTCGGCTGTGTCTATCTATGGTGTCAATGTACAATGAGATAAAACGTACGTCTGTGTCTATCTATGGTGTCAATGTACAATGAGATAAACAGTTCGACTGTGTCTATATATGGTGTCAATGAACAATGAGATAAACAGATCGACTGTGTCTATATATGGTGTCAATGGACAATGAGATAAACAGTTCGACTGTGTCTATATATGGTGTCAATGTACAATGAGATAAAACGTACGTGTGTGTCTATCTATGGTATCAATGTACAATGAGATAAACAGTTCGACTGTGTCTATCTCTGGTGTCAATGTACAATGAGATAAAACGTACGACTGTGTCTATATATGGTGTCAATGTACAATGAGATAAAACGTACGACTGTGTCTATCTATGGTGTCAATGTACAATGAGATAAACAGTTCGACTGTGACTATCTATGGTGTCAATGTACAATGAGATAAACAGTTCGACTATGTCTATCTCTGGTGTCAATGTGCAATGAGATAAATGTACGACTGTGTCTATCTATGGTGTCAATGTACAATAAGATAAACAGTTCGACTGTGTCTATCTATGGTGTCAATGTACAATGAGATAAACAGTTCGACTGTGTCTATCTATGGTATCAATGAACAATGAGACAAAACGTACGACTGTGTCTATATATGCTGTCAATGTACAATGAGATAAAACGTATGATTGTGTCTATCTATGGTGTCAATGTACAATGAGATAAAATCTTTCACTGTGTCTATCTAAGGTGTCAATGTACAATAAGATAAACAGTTCGACTGTGTCTATCTATGGTGTCAATGTACAATAAGAACAAACGTACGACTGTGTCTATCTATGGTGTCAATGTACAATAAGAACAATCATACGACTGTGTCTATCTATGGTGTCAATGTACAATGAGATAAACAGTTCGGCTGTGTCTATCTATGGTGTCAATGTACAATGAGATAAATGTACGACTGTGTCTATCTATGGTGTCAATGTACAATGAGATAAATGTACGACTGTGTCTATCTATGGTGTCAATGTACAATGAGATAAACAGTTTGAATGTGTCTATCTCTGGTGGCAATGTACAATGAGATAAATGTACGACTGTGTCTATCTATGGTGTCAATGTACAATGAGATAAACAGTTCGAATGTGTCTATCTCTGGTGGCAATGTACAATGAGATAAATGTACGACTGTGTATATCTATGGTGGCAATGTACAATGAGATAAACAGTTCGACTGTGTCTAACTATGGTGTCAATGTACAATAAGAACAAACGTACGACTGTGTCTATCTATGGTGTCAATGTACAATAAGAACAAACATACGACTGTGTCTATCTATGGTGTCAATGTACAATGAGATAAACAGTTCGGCTGTGTCTATCTATGGTGTCAATGTACAATAAGAACAAACGTACGACTGTGTCTATCTATGGTGTCAATGTACAATAAGAACAAACGTACGACTGTGTATATCTATGGTGTCAATGTACAATGAGATAAATGTTCGACTGTGTCTATCTATTGTATCAATGTACAATGAGATAAAACGTACGATTGTGTCTATCTATGGTGTCAATGTACAATGAGATAAAACGTACGTCTGTGTCTATCTATGGTGTCAATGTACAATGAGATAAAACGTAAGTATGTGTCTATCTATGGTGTCAATGAACAATGAGATAAACAGTTCGACTGTGTCTATCTATGGTGTCAATGAACAATGAGATAAAACGTACGATTATGTCTATCTATGGTGGCAATGTACAATGAGATAAACAGTTCGATTGTGTCTATCTCTGGTGTCAATGTACAATGAGATAAAACGTACGATTGTGTCTATATATGGTTTCAATGAACAATGAGATAAACAGTTCGACTGTGTCTATATATGGTGTCAATGAACAATGAGATAAAACGTACGATTGTGTCTATCTATGGTGTCAATGTACAATGAGATAAAATGTTTCACTGTGTCTATATGTGGTGTCAATGTACAATGAGTGAAACGTACGACTGTGTCTATCTATGGTGTCAATGTACAATGAGATAAACAGTTCGACTGTGTCTATCTATGGTGTCAATGTACAATGAGATAAACAGTTCGACTGTGTCTATCTCTGGTGTCAATGTACAATGAGATAAATGTACGACTGTGTCTATCTATGGTGTCAATGAACAATGAGATAAAACGTACGATTGTGTCTATCTATGGTGGCAATGTACAATGAGATAAACAGTTCGAATGTGTCTATCTCTAGTGTCAATGTACAATGAGATAAAACGTACGATTGTGTCTATCTACGGTGTCAATGTACAATGAGATAAAACAGTTCGGCTGTGTTTATCTATGGTGTCAATGAACAATGAGATAAAACGTACGATTGTGTCTATCTATGGTGGCAATGTACAATGAGATAAACAGTTCGAATGTGTCTATCTCTGGTGTCAATGTACAATGAGATAAATGTAAGACTGTGTCTATCTATGGTGTCAATGTACAATGAGATAAACAGTTCGACTGTGTCTATATATGGTGTCAATGAACAATGAGATAAACAGTTCGACTGTGTCTATATATGGTGTCAATGTACAATGAGATAAAACGTACGATTGTGTCTATCTATGGTATCAATGTACAATGAGATAAACAGTTCGACTGTGTCTATCTATGGTGTCAATGTACGGGGCGCCGAATGGGACTCTTGTGGTTTTGTACAAAATTCAATTCTGTCATAACAAAATCATTTTTGTCTTACAAAACTATGTGCTACAGACTTGTTTTGTGAGAACTTCAATTTTGTGATGACAAAATTCATTTGTGTAGACAAAATTCATTTTTGTCATGACAAAATTCATTTTTGTAGACAAAATTCATTTTTGTAGACAAAATTCATATTTGTCATGACGAAAGTCAATTTTGTCTTAAAGGTATGCAAATGTGTTTTCAAATATAAACATATTTGCATACAAAATTGACTTTTGTTACCTGATATGGAAATTAAATCACAAAAGTCAATTGTGTACGGTAAGTTTCAATTTTGTGAGACAAAATTGACTTTTGTGAAACAAAATTAACTTTTGTGAGACAAAATTTACATTTGTGAGACGAAATTGACTTTTGTGAGACAAAACTGACTTTTGTGAGACAAAATTGACTTTTGTGAGATAAAATTGACTTTTGTGAGACAAAATTGACTTTTGTGAGACAAAATTCAATTTTGTCATTTTTGTTGAGACAAAAGTCAATTTTGTCAATTTTGTCTCACAAAAGTCAATTTTGTGTAACAAAAGTCAATTTTGTCAATTTTGTCTCACAAAAGTCAATTTTGTGTAACAAAAGTCAATTTTGTGTAACAAAAGTCAATTTTGTGTAACAAAAGTCAATTTTGTGTAACAAAAGTCAATTTTGTGTAACAAAAGACAATTTTGTGTAACAAAAGTCAATTTTGTGTAACAAAAGTAATTTTTGTGTAACAAAAGTCAATTTTGTGTAACAAAAGTCGATTTTGTATGCAAATTAGTTCACAGAAACAAAACTAAACTAATTTAAATACAAAATTGACTTTTGTCGCTCAATTTCAAATAAGGTAACAAAAGTCAAGTTTGTAACAAAAATGAATTTTGTCATGACAAAAGTGACTTTTGTCCGCTGATAGATAATTTTGTATGACAAAATTTCAAATTTGTAGTATGATACAAATTTTGTTAAACTGAACTCATTTTTGTTGAACAAAAGTCACTTTTGACCGTACAAAATTGAATTTTGAGTACAAAACCACAAGAGTCCCATTCGGCGCCCCGTACAATGTACAATGAGATAAACAGTTCGACTGTGTCTATCTATGGTGTCAATGTACAATAAGATAAAACGTACGACTGTGTCTATCTATGGTGTCAATGTACAATGAGATAAATGTACGACTGAGTCTATCTATGGTGTCAATGTACAATGAGATAAATGTACGACTGTGTCTATCTATGGTGTCAATGTACAATGATATAAACAGTTCGACTGTGTCTATGTATGGTGTCAATGAACAATGAGATAAACAGTTCGACTGTGTCTATATATGGTGTCAATGAACAATGAGATAAACAGTTCGACTGTGTCTATATATGGTGTCAATGAACAATGAGATAAACAGTTCGACTGTGTCTATCTATGGTGTCAATGAACAATGAGATAAACAGTTCGACTGTGTCTATATATGGTGTCAATGTACAATGAGATAAAACGTACGTTTGTGTCTATCTATGGTATCAATGTACAATGAGATAAACAGTTCGACTGTTTCTATCTTTGGTGTCAATGTACAATGAGATAAAACGTACGACTGTGTCTATCTATGCTGTCAATGTACAATGAGATAAACAGTTCGAATGTGTCTATCTCTGGTGTCAATGTACAATGAGATAAAACGTACGACTGTGTCTATCTATGGTGTCAATGTACAATGAGATAAACAGTTCGACTGTGTCTATCTATGGTGTCAATGTACAATGAGATAAACAGTTCGACTGTGTCTATATATGGTGTCAATGTACAATGAGATAAAATGTTTCACTGTGTCTATCTATGGTGTCAATGTACAATGCGATAAAACGTACGACTGTGTCTATATGTGGTGTCAATGTACAATGAGTGAAACGTACGACTGTGTCTATCTATGGTGTCAATGTACAATGAGATAAATGTACGACTGTGTCTATATGTGGTGTCAATGTACAATGAGTGAAACGTACGACTGTGTCTATCTATGGTGTCAATGTACAATGAGATAAAACGTACGACTGTGTCTATATATGGTGTCAATGTACAATGAGTGAAACGTACGACTGTGTCTATCTATGGTGTCAATGTACAATGAGATCAAATGTTTCACTGTGTCTATCTATGGTGTCAATGTACAATGCGATAAAACGTACGACTGTGTCTATATGTGGTGTCAATGTACAATGAGTGAAACGTACGACTGTGTCTATCTATGGTGTCAATGTACAATGAGATAAAACGTACGACTGTGTCTATATATGGTGTCAATGTACAATGAGTGAAACGTACGACTGTGTCTATATATGGTGTCAATGTACAATGAGTGAAACGTACGACTGTGTCTATATATGGTGTCAATGGACAATGAGATAAAACGTACGATTGTGTCTATCTATGGTGTCAATGTACAATGAGATAAAATGTTTCACTGTGTCTATCTATGGTGTCAATGTACAATGAGATAAAACGTACGACTGTGTCTATATGTGGTGTCAATGTACAATGAGTGAAACGTACGACTGTGTCTATCTATGGTGTCAATGTACAATGAGATAAACAGTTCGACTGTGTCTATATATGGTGTCAGTATACAATGAGACAAACAGTTCGGCTGTGTCTATCTATGGTGTCAATGAACAATGAGATAAACAGTTCGGCTGTGTCTATCTATGGTGTCAATGTACAATGAGATAAAACGTACGTCTGTGTCTATCTATGGTGTCAATGTACAATGAGATAAACAGTTCGACTGTGTCTATCTATGGTGTCAATGTACAATGAGATAAACAGTTCGACTGTGTCTATATATGGTGTCAAAGAACAATGAGATAAACAGTTCGACTGTGTCTATATATGGTGTCAATGTACAATGAGATAAACAGTTCGACTGTGTCTATCTCTGGTGTCAATATACAATGAGATAAATGTACGACTGTGTCTATCTATGGTGTCAATGTACAATGAGATAAACAGTTCGACTGTGTCTATATATGGTGTCAATGAACAATGAGATAAACAGATCGACTGTGTCTATATATGGTGTCAATGGACAATGAGATAAACAGTTCGACTGTGTCTATATATGGTGTCAATGTACAATGAGATAAAACGTACGTGTGTGTCTATCTATGGTATCAATGTACAATGAGATAAACAGTTCGACTGTGTCTATCTCTGGTGTCAATGTACAATGAGATAAAACGTACGACTGTGTCTATATATGGTGTCAATGTACAATGAGATAAAACGTACGACTGTGTCTATCTATGGTGTCAATGTACAATGAGATAAACAGTTCGACTGTGACTATCTATGGTGTCAATGTACAATGAGATAAACAGTTCGACTGTGTCTATCTCTGGTGTCAATGTGCAATGAGATAAATGTACGACTGTGTCTATCTATGGTGTCAATGTACAATGAGATAAACAGTTCGACTGTGTCTATCTATGGTGTCAATGTACAATGAGATAAACAGTTCGACTGTGTCTATCTATGGTATCAATGAACAATGAGACAAAACGTACGACTGTGTCTATATATGCTGTCAATGTACAATGAGATAAAACGTATGATTGTGTCTATCTATGGTGTCAATGTACAATGAGATAAAATCTTTCACTGTGTCTATCTAAGGTGTCAATGTACAATGAGATAAACAGTTCGACTGTGTCTATCTATGGTGTCAATGTACAATAAGAACAAACGTACGACTGTGTCTATCTATGGTGTCAATATACAATAAGAACAATCATACGACTGTGTCTATCTATGGTGTCAATGTACAATGAGATAAACAGTTCGGCTGTGTCTATCTATGGTGTCAATGTACAATGAGATAAATGTACGACTGTGTCTATCTATGGTGTCAATGTACAATGAGATAAATGTACGACTGTGTCCATCTATGTTGTCAATGTACAATGAGATAAACAGTTTGAATGTGTCTATCTCTGGTGGCAATGTACAATGAAATAAATGTACGACTGTGTCTATCTATGGTGTCAATGTACAATGAGATAAACAGTTCGAATGTGTCTATCTCTGGTGGCAATGTACAATGAGATAAATGTACGACTGTGTATATCTATGGTGGCAATGTACAATGAGATAAACAGTTCGACTGTGTCTAACTATGGTGTCAATGTACAATAAGAACAAACGTACGACTGTGTCTATCTATGGTGTCAATGTACAATAAGAACAAACGTACGACTGTGTCTATCTATGGTGTCAATGTACAATGAGATAAACAGTTCGGCTGTGTCTATCTATGGTGTCAATGTACAATAAGAACAAACGTACGACTGTGTCTATCTATGGTGTCAATGTACAATAAGAACAAACGTACGACTGTGTATATCTATGGTGTCAATGTACAATGAGATAAATGTTCGACTGTGTCTATCTATTGTATCAATGTACAATGAGATAAAACGTACGATTGTGTCTATCTATGGTGTCAATGTACAATGAGATAAAACGTACGTCTGTGTCTATCTATGGTGTCAATGTACAATGAGATAAAACGTAAGTATGTGTCTATCTATGGTGTCAATGAACAATGAGATAAACAGTTCGACTGTGTCTATCTATGGTGTCAATGAACAATGAGATAAAACGTACGATTATGTCTATCTATGGTGGCAATGTACAATGAGATAAACAGTTCGATTGTGTCTATCTCTGGTGTCAATGTACAATGAGATAAAACGTACGATTGTGTCTATATATGGTTTCAATGAACAATGAGATAAACAGTTCGACTGTGTCTATATATGGTGTCAATGAACAATGAGATAAACAGTTCGACTGTGTCTATATATGGTGTCAATGAACAATGAGATAAAACGTACGATTGTGTCTATCTATGGTGTCAATGTACAATGAGATAAAATGTTTCACTGTGTCTATATGTGGTGTCAATGTACAATGAGTGCAACGTACGACTGTGTCTATCTATGGTGTCAATGTACAATGAGATAAACAGTTCGACTGTGTCTATCTATGGTGTCAATGTACAATGAGATAAACAGTTCGACTGTGTCTATCTCTGGTGTCAATGTACAATGAGATAAATGTACGACTGTGTCTATCTATGGTGTCAATGAACAATGAGATAAAACGTACGATTGTGTCTATCTATGGTGGCAATGTACAATGAGATAAACAGTTCGAATGTGTCTATCTCTAGTGTCAATGTACAATGAGATAAAACGTACGATTGTGTCTATCTACGGTGTCAATGTACAATGAGATAAAACAGTTCGGCTGTGTTTATCTATGGTGTCAATGAACAATGAGATAACACGTACGATTGTGTCTATCTATGGTGGCAATGTACAATGAGATAAACAGTTCGAATGTGTCTATCTCTGGTGTCAATGTACAATGAGATAAAACGTACGTCTGTGTCTATCTATGGTGTCAATGTACAATGAGATAAACAGTTCGACTGTGTCTATCTATGGTGTCAGTGTACAATGAGACAAACAGTTCGGCTGTGTCTATCTATGGTGTCAATGAACAATGAGATAAACAGTTCGGCTGTGTCTATCTATGGTGTCAATGTACAATGAGATAAAAGGTACGTCTGTGTCTATCTATGGTGTCAATGTACAATAAGAACAAACGTACGACTGTGTCTATCTATGGTGTCAATGTACAATGAGATAAAGAGTTCGACTGTGTCTATCTATGGTGTCAATGTACAATGAGATAAACAGTTCGAATGTGTCTATCTCTGGTGTCAATGAACAATGAGATAAACAGTTCGACTGTGTCTATCTATGGTGTCAATGTACAATAAGAACAAACGTACGACTGTGTCTATCTATGGTGTCAATGTACAATAAGAACAATCATACGACTGTGTCTATCTATGGTGTCAATGTACAATGAGATAAACAGTTCGGCTGTGTCTATCTATGGTGTCAATGTACAATGAGATAAATGTACGACTGTGTCTATCTATGGTGTCAATGTACAATGAGATAAATGTACGACTGTGTCTATCTATGGTGTCAATGTACAATGAGATAAACAGTTCGAATGTGTCTATCTCTGGTGGCAATGTACAATGAGATAAATGTACGACTGTGTCTATCTATGGTGGCAATGTACAATGAGATAAACAGTTCGACTGTGTCTAACTATGGTGTCAATGTACAATAAGAACAAACGTACGACTGTGTCTATCTATGGTGTCAATGAACAATAAGAACAAACGTATGACTGTGTCTATCTATGGTGTCAATGTACAATGAGATAAACAGTTCGGCTGTGTCTATCTATGGTGTCAATGTACAATAAGAACAAACGTACGACTGTGTCTATCTATGGTGTCAATGTACAATAAGAACAAACGTACGACTGTGTCTATATATGGTGTCAATGTACAATGAGATAAACAGTTCGAATGTGTCTATCTCTGGTGGCAATGTACAATGAGATAAATGTACGACTGTGTCTATCTATGGTGGCAATGTACAATGAGATAAACAGTTCGACTGTGTCTAACTATGGTGTCAATGTACAATAAGAACAAACGTACGACTGTGTCTATCTATGGTGGCAATGTACAATGAGATAAACAGTTCGGCTGTGTCTATCTATGGTGTCAATGTACAATAAGAACAAACGTACGACTGTGTCTATCTATGGTGTCAATGTACAATAAGAACAAACGTACGACTGTGTCTATCTATGGTGTCAATGTACAATGAGATAAACAGTTCGAATGTGTCTATCTCTGGTGGCAATGTACAATGAGATGAATGTACGACTGTGTCTATCTATGGTGGCAATGTACAATGAGATAAACAGTTCGACTGTGTCTAACTATGGTGTCAATGTACAATAAGAACAAACGTACGACTGTGTCTATCTATGGTGTCAATGTACAATAAGAACAAACGTATGACTGTGTCTATCTATGGTGTCAATGTACAATGAGATAAACAGTTCGGCTGTGTCTATCTATGGTGTCAATGTACAATAAGAACAAACGTACGACTGTGTCTATCTATGGTGTCAATGTACAATAAGAACAAACGTACGACTGTGTCTATATATGGTGTCAATGTACAATAAGAACAAACGTACGACTGTGTATATCTATGGTGTCAATGTACAATGAGATAAATGTTCGACTGTGTCTATCTATGGTATCAATGTACAATGAGATAAAACGTACGATTGTGTCTATCTATGGTGTCAATGTACAATGAGATAAAACGTACGTCTGTGTCTATCTATGGTGTCAATGTACAATGAGATAAAACGTAAGTATGTGTCTATCTATGGTGTCAATGAACAATGAGATAAACAGTTCGACTGTGTCTATCTATGGTGTCAGTGTACAATGAGACAAACAGTTCGGCTGTGTCTATCTATGGTGTCAATGAACAATGAGATAAAAGGTACGTCTGTGTCTATCTATGGTGTCAATGTACAATGAGATAAACAGTTCGACTGTGTCTATCTATGGTGTCAATGTACAATGAGATAAACAGTTCGACTGTGTCTATCTATGGTGTCAATGTACAATGAGATAAACAGTTCGAATGTGTCTATCTCTGGTGTCAATGAACAATGAGATAAACAGTTCGACTGTGTCTATCTATGGTGTCAATGTACAATAAGAACAAACGTACGACTGTGTCTATCTATGGTGTCAATGTACAATGAGATAAAACGTACGACTGTGTCTATCTATGGTGTCAATGTACAATAAGAACAAACGTACGACTGTGTCTATATATGGTGTCAATGTACAATAAGAACAAACGTACGACTGTGTCTATATATGGTGTCAATGTACAATAAGAACAAACGTACGACTGTGTCTATCTATGGTGTCAATGTACAATAAGAACAAACGTACGACTGTGTCTATCTATGGTGTCAATGTACAATGAGATAAACAGTTCGAATGTGTCTATCTCTGGTGGCAATGTACAATGAGATGAATGTACGACTGTGTCTATCTATGGTGGCAATGTACAATGAGATAAACAGTTCGACTGTGTCTAACTATGGTGTCAATGTACAATAAGAACAAACGTACGACTGTGTCTATCTATGGTGTCAATGTACAATAAGAACAAACGTATGACTGTGTCTATCTATGGTGTCAATGTACAATGAGATAAACAGTTCGGCTGTGTCTATCTATGGTGTCAATGTACAATAAGAACAAACGTACGACTGTGTCTATCTATGGTGTCAATGTACAATAAGAACAAACGTACGACTGTGTCTATATATGGTGTCAATGTACAATAAGAACAAACGTACGACTGTGTATATCTATGGTGTCAATGTACAATGAGATAAATGTTCGACTGTGTCTATCTATGGTATCAATGTACAATGAGATAAAACGTACGATTGTGTCTATCTATGGTGTCAATGTACAATGAGATAAAACGTACGTCTGTGTCTATCTATGGTGTCAATGTACAATGAGATAAAACGTAAGTATGTGTCTATCTATGGTGTCAATGAACAATGAGATAAACAGTTCGACTGTGTCTATCTATGGTGTCAGTGTACAATGAGACAAACAGTTCGGCTGTGTCTATCTATGGTGTCAATGAACAATGAGATAAAAGGTACGTCTGTGTCTATCTATGGTGTCAATGTACAATGAGATAAACAGTTCGACTGTGTCTATCTATGGTGTCAATGTACAATGAGATAAACAGTTCGACTGTGTCTATCTATGGTGTCAATGTACAATGAGATAAACAGTTCGAATGTGTCTATCTCTGGTGTCAATGAACAATGAGATAAACAGTTCGACTGTGTCTATCTATGGTGTCAATGTACAATAAGAACAAACGTACGACTGTGTCTATCTATGGTGTCAATGTACAATGAGATAAAACGTACGACTGTGTCTATCTATGGTGGTAATGTACAATGAGATAAAACGTACGACTGTGTCTATCTATGGTGTCAGTGTACAATGAGACAAACAGTTCGGCTGTGTTTATTTATGGTGTCAATGAACAATGAGATAAACAGTTCGACTGTGTCTATCTATGGTGTCAATGAACAATGAGATAAACAGTTCGACTGTGTCTATCTATGGTGTCAATGTACAATAAGAACAAACGTACGACTGTGTCTATCTATGGTGGTAATGTACAATGAGATAAAACGTACGACTGTGTCTATCTATGGTGTCAATGTACAATGAGATAAAACGTACGATTGTGACTATCTATGGTGTCAATGTACAATGAGATAAACAGTTCGACTGTGTCTATCTATGGTGTCAATGAACAATGAGATAAAACGTACGAATGTGTCTATCTATGGTGGCAATGAACAATGAGACAAAACGTACGACTGTGTCTAAATACGGTGTCAATGTACAATGAGAAAACATGCACTTTCGACTGTGTTTATCTATATAAATAACCTGATATGTACGTCTAAGTGTTAGTAAAAAAAATATCGTACATTTGCAAATGATAGTTTATCACCGCAAATAAAATTTTTGAAGGCGACTTTAAAAATATTATAGTATGTTTTGACACACATAATGTTTTGATCGGAAAACTTTGTTGGCTGCGATGCTGAATATATTTGGCATATGAACACAACATCGACTGCTGTATCCCTATTTTTGACATTTATACCTATGATGTCTGTTTGTTTTGTCAACATAATGACATTTAATTCAACTGTCATACAAGTAAGATGTTTAGCTAGCTAAAACACCAGGCTTTATCTGTGCTTATTATACTGCTAGTATTATAGTCTCAGATTAAATCCACCATTTTCTACATAAGAAAATGTAAGTGTCCGTGTCAAGTCGGGAATATGACAGTTGTCCATTCGTTTGGTGTGTTAGAGCTTTTGATTGTATCTGATTAGGGACATGTCTTTTTTGATTTTGTTATTTTACTTTTCATTGCAAAACAAAAATAAAACCACTGAATTGAGTAAAGAATTTACAAAGTTGTCCTAAGAAAATTCTGATTAACATTTAGAAATTGCAAACACATTCTCATTTCAATTATTTTAATTCATATTCCATTCAATTCGTATAACAGTCATGTTGATTCTTTTTTTAATATCTGCAATGGATAGAGAGGCATTAAACTTTCTATCTAGATTTGAACGGCATGACTTCTATATAGAAAATGAACGTTAGATATAGACGCACCAAACTTTCTATCTGATTAAAACGGGATGACTTCTATATAGAAAAATCAACGTTCAACGTTAGATATAGAGACACCAAACTTTCTATCTAGATTAAAATGGAATGACCTCTGTATATAAAATGCACGTTAGATAAAAAGGCCCAAAACTTTCTATCTAGATTTAAACGGCATGACTTCTATATAGAAAATGAACGTTAGATATAGAGGCAACAAACTTTCTATCTAGATTTAAACAGGATGACTTTCATATTGAAAATAAACGTTAAATATAGAGACACCAAACTTTCTTTCTAGATTAAAACGGGATGACTTCTATATAGAAAATAAACATTAACACATTTTCGATATAGAGGCACCAAACATTCTGTGTACCTTAATCTAGATTTTAACTAGATACAAAGTTAAAGAAAGTCTAGTAAAGCTACTTTCCTAATGCTTGTAGAGTATTCTCTTTTTTTTTAATATAAATTCGTACTTTTTATCGGTTTATTCTAGTTGAAATCCGATAATCGTAAAAAATAGTGCCATACTTACGTAGTTCAATATTACATATCTATAGCATTTTGGACCTAGCCTGTATTATTTATATCGACATGATCGAGAATTTAAAAATTAAATCAGTGTTAGTATAAACAAATACCTTATCATATCATATTATATATATCTGCTCAAATAAAATCAATTGTTTTTAAACGTTTAACAAATCATTCATTGCTGTATATTTTATGTCATTTTCATAAGCCCCTTATAACAATGCATGACAACAAATGTCATGTACAAACCACGTGACACAAACAAACTTTTAGAAACATTTTGAAATCAATTGGACTTATAGTATACCAATAGCTTTACATTAGGTTAACAGATTTTAATACAAATCTACTTTCTAATATGCAATATAAATTGAATTCGTAATCGGTATGCCATTACCTGAACGAAATCTTCAAATAAAAATCACCTTTATATATCAAGGGAAAGAAACGTCACGTGGTAACATCAAATTATATGTCACATGATGTATACTAAGTACCTTTAAAGACGAAACACACCAAATCTTTATAACAACTTTGATTCCTATGTGAGTTACAATATGAAAAAAACAAAAAAACAAAAAAAACAAACAAACAAAAAAAAATCTTGGAGAATTTATTTTAAAATGTGGCTACTCGATCGATTTGGTGTCGGATTGACTCTGTTCATTTCTGAAACTTTAAAAGTTTTTCTTTCAAATGATCCCTTAGGATCAAATATCTCTCTATGTCTTTTGATACGTGTTCTTGTTTGTTTCCTGTCTCATAAACGTTTACTACCAAATTCCTTTTTCCATCAAGTATAATAACATAATGCGACACTTATTTCAACAACATGCTAGGTTTCAGATGTTTCCGAAACGGTTGACAACCCATTCGAAGTGCACGTTTCATAGTTTCTTGCCTAGATATGTGAAATTTGTGACATAAACTAAGCTGTGTTATATACATGTACTTCTAAAGATTGTTGTATGACCTTGTTTAGCAATGCGTGTCTATAGAATTATCAAATTTTGCTAGTCGAACATATTAGAATGTCGTGTTTGAGTTTACAGAACAGAGAATAATGATAGACAAAATGTGCAAAATAAAGATCAAACAATTCGCCGTTTCAGAATCTAATGAATCATGAGTAATATTTTCAAATGTGTACACCAAAACGTCCAGATTGGTTAAAATTGTCGAAAACAATGGAAATTTAACCAATAACGTGACGTTATTTTCATTTTGGGGTACGAACAATAAAATCACCCATGATGCTTTAGATTGTGAAACGGCCAATTAAACGAATAGAGAAAAATAGGTCAAAAATACAGAAAGAGAATAATTGGGTGCTAAATTATAAAAAAAAAATAGAAACTAATGAGTAAAATTTATAAAGACTAGAGAAACATTGCTTCTGTACACTTCTGATTCCTACATTTTGTGCTACTCGGATTATTCGTTTTGATTTTATCTCCTATACATTTAAATGAATATGATTGGTTAATTAATGCGTCTTCGTGGAGATCGTGTATATTCCATATTATGTAAGTAGGGAGGCAGGGCTTACATTTCAATACACGGTTTTTGCGTCCAAAAAGAAGTATACGTCGTGAACAATTCTTTGAACCAGGAACATTAGAATAACAACACATACATTTAAAAAAAAAACACATTATGACTCTAGTGGTAAGTTGTCAAATTGGCAAACATGTTCCACATCTTCCATTTTTTATTTCGAAATATTTTTTTTCCATTTTACTCACTAGCGAGGTGTCCTAGTCCTTCAACACCATATGTAAATTCAGGAAGGGGTACAGAAGGGGTGAACTCCAAGATTCGTCCCTCAACCCCTTTAACAAAAGCACGTAATAAAAGAAAATTTCAGCCGATTTTGTGTCAAATTAAGGTCTTTTAATTCCTATTTTTTAGAAGCGCCCCTCACTAAAACACCATTTGTTTTACTCGTTCCTGAACCAGTATGCGAAATGGATATGTATGTTAATTAAAACTGAAAACGTTGTTTATCCATAGAAAAGAGACAAGTTGAATTTCTATTTCAATCGCACGACTTCACTAGCAAGCACTCTCTCAACAAAGAATTTTCGATTGACCACTTAGGCTTAATAACGGCTACCATTTTCTTTTGTTACACTTATTTATTCTCACGCTCGAGTGGATAATAATTGGGAGGGTTAAGTGTGTTTTCTCATCTTTGTTTTTTATACCATCGCTGTGGTGTTCCTGTAGTATATGCTGGGAACAGTATATCTAACATATTTTCCTGGTATATGTTACATTGTTTAGAGATGACTTTTATTTCCCAAAATTGTTTCCCTTATTATGAATAGTATTTGGAAGTAAAATTAAATTTTGTAAAAGCAAAGAAGTACTGTTTTGCCGTATTAATTACTTCCAGTTAATATTCATACAATCTGCAGTTAATTTTTTTATTTTTTTATCAGATTCATAAACATAATTATAAACTATTCTTCATTTTTACTTTACCAGAAGTTAATAAAGGATAGTATCTAGAAGAAATTTTTTAATCCCTCCAATGTATGTTGAGACTGAGAATTTTGTAGCACAAGTCAGACATTGCGATCCTACATTGAGGACCCGGGGGTCTGTTTACATGTTAACAACAATCGAATTTGGCAAAAACAGTTAACAACAAATGCAAAAATGCCGATTACAGTAATCCAAGAGGATTGAAAACAGTAAATAGTTTAAATCTATCTCAGATAACAGTTAAAAAGGGCCAAAACAGGTTAACATGAAAAGGTATCCCCTTCTAAAATCCGTTGTCGTCTATCACACTGAATACATAGACAACAGCAATCGATATCCATCCAGAGTTATCTCCCTTTACATTGGAAAGTGAACACGATTTTCTTGACCTTGTGTTTAAACAATATCATAATATTAGTCGTTCGGTTTAGAAATTTAAACTTTTTATAGGTGTCAGTACTAATTATACGCCATTTTTTTATTGAGTGAACCGTAATCGAGACAGGTAAATTTATTTAGTATTCTAGTATTTAGAATAATAGTAGTAAAATGATTTCCAAATCAAAGCTTTGACAAGAAACTTATGTTTAAAATTGTGTGGTACATGAAATTAGTATATTCATATTTATATAATTAGAATAATAGTATTTTTATGTTTTCCAAATCAAATCTTTGACAACAAGAAACTGATGATTGAAATTTCGTGTTATATACATGAAAATTCTGAATGACTAGAAATTTTTAAATTAGTGTGTATGGCACTTTTGTATCTACTTTGTCGGTAAATTGCATTGATTTCTATTAAATTGAAATACTTAAATATATGATGTCCAGTTACTGTTATGACAACATGCTAGTATAATAACATGTAAAATTATTTAACGACAAAGGAATTAAAATGTTAATTTCATATATAAGGGATGGACAGGGGTCAGGGAACAAGGTTCCTGGTAGCGGGATTCATGGTAGAGGAAATTCGAAATTTGTGGGTTTTTTTTTTGGGGGGGGGGGGGGGGGGAAAGGGGAAGTATGACCCTATTATATATCCCTCTTAAATTTGAGTTGAGGTATACCAGTTCTTCATGTTAAGGCTAAACATATCGATGTTTTCAAGTCTGGATTTTCGAAAGTATTTTAAAACATTTTAAGGGCAAATTCTAGGACGATTCTTGAGTCTAGATCTTGTGGACATAGCCTGGCATGTCTTTACTTTAAAATCCAAATCAAAGTTAGATTGATGCCTGATTTGAAATTTTAAACTTCAAACAAAAACGTCATACTTATTAAATTAGACTGAATTCTTCTATCACTATGATATATGTTCCCTAATTTTAAATACATTTGCTTTTTATTGATTTTGCTATTTTCTAAGTTTGTTAAATTTATTCTTTTGTGCTAAAAATAAATAGATACAAGCAAATAAAAAAAGCAATTAAAAGCAAATGTAAATTAGAAAATATATGAATTACAGGGTGAAGAGAACTAATATATTTTCCGCAAATCCAACATTTCGCGAACTTTTATTCCCAATTGCATAGGCCTTTGGTCCCTTCCCTTGTGTTTTTTATTCTACATTGGCCAGATGTAAAGGAGAAGGGCTAATATCTCACAAAACATGTTTTACCCCACCGCATAATTACGTCTGTACCAAATCAGTAGCCTCTGACCGTCGATTTTTAATGTTAGCTCATTCATATGTTTTACAGTTTAGTGTGACGTCCATTTTCTTTAAACCAGTACACCTCTTTGTTAAGAGGATAGCTGAAGCCCGCCTCCTGGTTGGGGATTTCTCGTTGTGTTGAAGACCCATGGGTGACCCCGGGTTGATTTTTCTTCGTAGTCTAGTTGGTTTGCTCTCTTCTCAAAACATTCCCCTTTTCCATTCTCAATTCTACGATTCTCTTGATACATGTAATACTTGCATTCTTATTGAAACTAAAATACTAAACATATTTATGAAGGTAAAAGTGAAATTAGTGCGATAAGTTAAAACATAGAAAAAGTACATTCAGTATTTATGAATGTCATCTGTACAGTTACAGATCTAACTAAATTGCCTATTTAGCTCTATTCTAAAGTTCCCCCTTTTATTCTGCACGTTTGGCCCATTATTCTTTATTATGTAAACTCGATTCAGACCCTCATTTAGAGCAAATAATCTAAACAACAACAAAACAAATACATTAGAATATCTCAATGATAACTACTAATGCTGTCACTGACCTTTTATCTGTTTTTATATGTTATTATAGATTTCACATACACCCCCGTTTTATTATCAAATGCCTTTATCCATACTATACCATAACCTTTACACGATTCAGTTAGCTATGATCGCAAAACAAACGCTGTGATTTTAAATATGAAAAAATTAGAGAGTACCCCCCCCCCCCCCCCCCTAATTCTAATTAAATACCTTCCCCTATACAAAAACTTATAAAAATACACGTTTGTGCATACAGTGTAGAATAGTTGTTACTTTTTAAAACATTACAATGATTTTTTTTTTTATCAAAACAGATTTTAAGAGATTTCAACACCCCCCTTTTTTGTAATTAAATACTTTTTCCTATACAAAATCCTACACACCTTTGTGTAACTCTCGCAAATACACTTTTGTATTTCAACAATGCAATGACAGTTAGTTGATCAATTTAAAAAAACGTAAATCTGACCCATGAATTCACACACATTATTTAAAGGTACGCTAATCACTTACGTATACAAAAGGACAACTATTTTGTGTATGAAAAAGATTATTTATTTAATTCATTGTGAATTTCTATGTAAAGCTAGATTTAAATATTCAAACCTGCAATTGTGTTGGCTCGAGCAACTGCCAACACAAGAAAAGGATAATCCAATATTAACTTTTAACCTCATTTTACAGACACACTTTTAAAAATCTTTTATATCCACATACAGAAAACATAAACCGATGGTGCGGTAACAGGCAAGTAGATCTATAGATATGTATATATGTTGGTGAACATAGCCACACTCAAAGGAATACATTTCAAATGAAGTATAAATTCAGCAAATTTAATCAACTTCAAACAATTATAATAGTTTTTTGGTTGTTTCTGAACAAATATTTATTCATTTCTCTAAATTTGGCAGACAACTAGACAAATGATTACTAGTAACTGTATCATATTTAGTATGATGATTTGGAGCTTGATTTTTTTTATCCGCGACTAAGTTGCCAAAGACTGCATGATAATGCATGTAGCTGTCTAGATGTCTTTTGAACATAATTTGTATTGATTGGGTTACTGTCTAATTGACGTATATTTATATAAAAAATCAGCGATTTGTTATCCCTAATTATTTAACCAATTCCATAGATACTTGGGGAGAGGTCAATTTTATTTTATCTTTCACAGTTTTACAAAATCAGGCATTCACCCATCGAATATTGGTATCAGATTCATGCAGAAATATGTAAAACGCAGTTGACTTGTGAAATATTTGCAACTTTAATCAAATATTTTAGTATTGCAGTCTTTTTTTCTAAATTCCTATTCATCATTCTATGGATAAAGTGTGTATACATCCAAGTTGTTCGTCTTTTGAATATTGTACATATATATAGGAAGATGTGGTGTGAGTGCCAATGAGACAACTCTCCATCCAAATAACAGTTTTAAAAAAAGTATATAATCAAACCATTATAAGTCAAGGAACGGCCTTCAACACGGAGCATTGGCTCACACCGCACAACAAGCTATAAAGGGCCCCAACATTTGATTTCTGAATGTTTCTATGAATAATTGATGAACCGTTCTTATTGTTTAACGTCCAGTGACAAGTATATATCATGGAGGTTCAAGGAAAAATCTTTCTACAAGATAAAAGAAGGCTCATGTAAGTTCTGCATGGTAAGTCGACAAAGAGGAAAACAAAAGAGGGAAAGGGGGGGGGGGGTAATGAAGTTGCACTGGGAAAGTATGGTATGTTGGATAGGAATACCACTTGCCTAGTGATAGATAAGGGAACGGATAGTGAACGTCTGATTAAAGGGGGTGGGGAATATGAAAAAAAGATTATACCGGTACTCTGGTCAAGCACTAATTTCTAAATAAAGATTTCCCCCGTATAGTGTTTAATTTTGAAAATAATAATTTGATCGAAAGTGTCAAAAAATTTCAAAAGAAATATGTTCGCGTGCGCAAGAAAAATAATTTTCTGACAAAAAAACATAACCCTCCCCCCTTTTTGAAGTAAAACGATTGCTCCATAAGCTATAGACCACTGGGAGCGTGACACGCACTATAACCTTGGCATTACAGTTAATATGTGTATGCACTTATTTATCCCTCAGAGGCAAACGTGCGTTCTGCTTTAACATGATTGCTTGTACTACCGAAAGAGGGAGGTTAAGGGATGACAATATTACAATACAAGGCCTTTTCTTGAAGTTTTGGATTATGCTTAAGAACCGACTTTACGAGACCCTCACGGTTATTCAAAGTCGTGATAGTGTTTATGATGTCAAATGGTTAGGGAGCAAAAAAGTCTAGATCCTGCACGTTTAAATTTATCTTTAAGCACATACATGCGTTTAAATGTGGTAATTTTCAAAATGCAATTAAAAGTAATAACTTTTATCAAATAAAAAAAACCGTAAAAATCCTGGTCATCTGATGAATGTCTTTTTACGCTATTACGATATATTGACGTAAGTGCAGATATCCAATGCAGGGATTTCCTGAATCTCTGAGATATTTGAGTAAATGCACCAAATTGTCAGGTGTTCAACAAAATGTCTGTTTAAAGAATGCCTATACCGTATATTGTATGGAATTAAAATGCATGCGTCAGAGGTATTCGTTTGCCAGTTCAGGGTGTACAAAATTAAAATGCATGCGTCAGAGGTATTCGTTTGCCAGTTCAGGGTGTATAGAATTAAAATGCATGCCTCAGATGTATTTATTTGCCAGCTCAGGGTGTATAGAATTAAAATGCATGCGTCAGAGGTATTCGTTTGTCAGTTCAGGGTGTATAGAATTAAAATGCATGCGTCAGAGGCATTCAATGCCAGTTCAGGGTATATAGAATTAAAATGCATGCGTAAGAGGTATTTATTTGCCAGTTCAGGGTGTATAGAATTAAAATGCATGCGTAAGAGGTATTCGTTTGCCAGTTCAGGGTGTATAGAATTAAAATGCATGCGTCAGAGGTATTCGTTTGCCAGTTCAGGGTGAATAGAATTAAAATGCATGCGTCAGAGGCATTCAATGCCAGTTCAAGGTGTATAGAATTAAAAGGCATGCGTCAGAGGTATCCAATGCCAGTTCAGAGTGTATAGAATTAAAATGCATGCGTCAGAGGTATTCGTTTGTCAGTTCAGGCTGTATAGAATTAAAATGTATGCGTCATAGATATTCGTTTGTCAGTTAAGGGTGTATAGACTCGAAATTTCTTAATTTAGACATCAATAATGATGCTCAATTAAGGTAGAGTGCCACGCTGTCTGTATGTTCAAAACTTTGATGCTAAAGCTGCTGCAGAATATCAGTTTTTATTTTCGTCTTCTCAAAAAGTGCTCCTCTGGCTGTGTTGAAGATGAAAAACATTTAACTCCATGTGAAAAATTGTCCCAAGAATTGTTTTTCAAGTAGTTTTTATCATATTATAAAAATTATTCAAATTTGAATCCATAATATATGCCCCTTGCGGGCCCTTAATAAGTAATACAATGTATCTTATCTGATCTTATCATAATATTTCACTCGTTATTTTATGACTTATATTTAATACTTTTATTTTCCAGTTACCATTTGAAGTAAAGAAATACGCAGAGGCGAAGTCGAGGTTAAAATCTGCACTCCTTATACAACACAGGCGGCGGAAGGCGAGAATATTCTTCATCCCTATACTGGTACCGAGGATCGTCAAACATGTTTCCATTGAGAGTCGTACGACGTCGACTAGCACAGTTAATAAGGAATTATAATCTTATGAAACGTTTAGTTTTGATTGGTGGAATATTTATGTTAAGTAGTTATTCAATTTACCACTTGTACTGGGGACCCGGATATATGTCTTACGTTCACGGAAATATTTGGGCAAAGTGTATGATACCCCAAGTAAACCCATTCGATAAGGAAATTATGAAATTTTACTGGAAACCAGATCCAATTGTGTGTTCTAAGGAAACGGACTTAGTTTATTTCGACTATAATGCAACGTTGCATATAAATAAAACACGAACACGTGGTAAAATTGTCACGTGCAATTACCAAGAAATTAAAAGGCATAAAGATGATAAAACATTAGAACTTGGAAATGAGGTTTGGTTTAATAACTCGGTTATAGTGAAAACTGATTTTGTAAATGTGAATTGTTTTATCAATAAAAAGAAAATATACAGTCGATTGCATCTACAAGTCTACCGATCTGACAAAACTGTTAGAACTAAGAAAAATGGCGGGGAAAATTATAATATTCTCATGTTTGGATTAGATTCTGTGTCCAGGTTAGCAGCAATCCGAGAGCTTCCGAAAACTCTTAAATATCTCGAAACCAATTTGAGCGGCTATGTTTTAAAAGGTTATACAAAAGTGGCTGATACAACGTTACCTAATCTTGCACCAGTCATGACCGGACATTATGCCTTTACGAAGGAATTTCCAGTTATACCAAATCTGCCTTATGACAACCATCCATTCATTTGGCGAAATTTTTCAGCGTTAGGTGCCGCAACATTCTTTTCAGAAGACTGGCCCCGATTATGTACATATAATTTAGAGACTAGTGGTGGTGGTGGATTTTCTAACCCTCCAACAAATCATTATATGAGACCATTTTATCTAGCTATTAACGAAATGAAACTATTTGAAGCTCCACTAGCAGACGTGCTTCAGTTTTTCGAAGATAAGAATTTTAAGCTGCGAGACAACTCGTATTTGTGTTATGGTGATAATCCAATGCATGTATTAGCCATTGAATATTTGAAACGATTTTTAATAGCATATCGTCATGACTTTAAATTTGCAAAAGTGTGGAATAACAAACTAAGTCATAATTATGTTAATTTTATCAAACTTGCAGATGACGACCTATTAGATCTTCTTATTTTTATGAAAACAGAGGGATTTTTAGACAACTCTTTCCTTTTCTTCATGAGCGACCATGGGTCACGTGTCGATAAAATCAGAAATACACCAATCGGAAGGCTAGAAGAACGACTACCATTGATGTCTGTTGTTATTCCAGAACAAATAAAACAAAAATATCCGAATTTGCATGAAAATTTAAAGACTAATATAGATCGATTATCTTCCCCTTTTGACATTCATAAAACAATGGTTGATATTCTCAACGAAAACTTTCAACCAAAGGAAGTTGAACAGCCTTATCCAAGAGGAATAAGCCTTTTTAGACCAATACCGGAAGACCGATCTTGCGCAAACGCAGGAATCGACGAACATAACTGTGTTTGCTATTCATCAGAAAAAGTCGAAACAAAAATGCCAGTTATTCAAAAACTAACTTCGTTCGTAATATCCCACATCAACGAGCAGCTTCCGAAAGATATATGTGCAGATTTAAAACTGAAGAAAGTTCTCGCAGCTAAGAGAGTACATACGCACTTGACTTACGATCAACAGACTCAGAGCAAGAAACCCCTTTTATACTTTTTCTACAAACCAAAAGACGATACTCGGGAGCGTTATTTATTAGTTTTACAACTGAGTCCAAGCGACGGTGTTTTTGAAGCAACCGTGGAACACCAGAATAAGAAAGACTTTAATATCTTAGGGGATATAAGTAGAACCAACAGATACGGGAACCAGTCTATATGTATCCATGATATGCATTTACGGCACTACTGTTACTGTAAATAAATCTATTCAGCGATATAAGTAGAACCAAGACATACGGAAACCAGTCGATGTGTATAGTGATATGCATTTACGACACAACTGGTACTGCAATCAATTCATTCAGGAATATTAGAAGGACAGAAAAACGGTTACCAGTAATTAAATATATACATGAATGCATTTACGATATTACTCTTGTATTTAAGAAAACTGAATACATACATAATACATTAAGGAATGCAAGAGTAAATGCACGCATTTATTTAACATCAGAACGGCTATTTAACAACTAGTCAATGCTAGCAACTGACTGCGGAATCGATATATTAGTTTTACGACAATTCATGCTTCCGGTCATTGTCTAGGCAAAGTGAGAGACAATCAAGAACGAAACGGCATTTCTAAGTTAACATATAAAATGTGATTTTTTTTATCACTTAAAGTTGAACAGTGTTTTGTATAAAAGATGTTGCTGTGTCCTTTCGTTGTTTTGTTTGCCTTTTCTATTGCATTTAAAGGGGTATCCCTTGGTTCAGGGAGATAACTCTTTAAATCAGTAATGCGTTTGACGAAGTCAAGTTTCATCAATGTATTTTAAGCTTTTACCCGAAACAGGTTGGATATATTCTAAGTAACCTAGAAGCTTAGAATATATTTTCAAAATGGTTAACACAAACGTACGGATGATTTTAAGAGTTATTTCCCTTAACCTATGTCTACCTCTTGAAGAGTAAAATCTTGAGATTACAATCCTCATGTTAAACCTGGCCGCAATCTTTGTGTGTCTGTCCGAAGCAAGGAACCTGTAATTCAATGGATGTTTGATGCATTGTCATATTTGTTTAATTATGCGAGACTTAGTATTACTATCTGGTGGTAGCGGCGGAAGCATAAACTTATTGTATAAAGCTTTGTCTTTCAGAAAATAGAAAAACCTTCGATGGTGTTGCCTTATGTCAGAAATACTTTAGTGTCCGTTTCTGAGGGGCCTCGGTTGCCGAGTTGTCTAAGTAGTTACTATTGTAATCACCAGCCAGTCAACACTGGGGTTGTGGGTTCGGGTCCCGGTCGTGCGGATGTACTCGACTCCAACTCCATTGAATAGGGTTGCGGTTTTTACTATCGAAAGTCGGTGGTTTTCGTCTGGGCACTCTGGCTTCCTCCAACAATAAAAAGTGTCCGCTATAAAACAGCACAAAAACAGTGTTTAAAAGTGGCGTTAAAAATCAAACCCCGTCTCTAATATATCAATTGTCCTTGGCACCATTTTCACGGTTCAACGACTGGTTGAAATAATAGTTTATTGTTATGTGAATGTGTCACTTAAAATTAATTACTAATAGTAGTAGTATAGGATAACTATATTTGTTATATTGGTTCCATGCTATGCCTTTATGTCCGCCAGACATGTTTCACATGACCCCGACCTCATTTCATAGATCAGTGATCATTGTTTCTTAGATACCATAAGAAGTAGGTCAACTATATTTGGTGCATGATTGATTGTAATGGTATGTGTTAGTCTGGCAGATTTATCTCATTTTGACCTCATTTCATGGTTTATTGGTCAAGGTTAAGTTTTTGTGTTTTTGTCTGTTTTCCAAGTACTCTAAGCAATAAATCAACTATATGTGGTTTTTTAAATGAATGTAGGTGTACATGTTGCTCTAGTCGATATCATCTGACATTGACCTATATTATATGGTTCATTAGGTCCAAGGACACAGTAATCGTCCTTTGGTTTTCGTAATAGTCCCTAGTGTGAACAGTGTTAAAATTGCATATTTAATCTGATACACTTTCCCAATTTATTTTTTGATATTTAATGCATGAAATATTAAGAAGGGGGATGTAATTGCATGGTTTAAAAAAAAATTGGGTGCTGAATCTTTATTTTAAGTAGTGATTTGGTCCAGTTCAAAAATGGCACATTTTATCACGTCTGAAGCTTTCAAATTGAATTTTACACCCTTTAGAGATCTATGTTATTATTTCACACACACAAAAAAAACGGCCACTGAAAGAAAAAAAAATTAACCTCAAGGAAGGAAGAATGAATTTCCAAATAATCTATAAAAAAACAAGAATGTGTCCCCAGTATACGGATTCCCCACTCGCAATATCATATTCTATGTTCAGTGGACCGTGAAATTAGGGTGAAAACTATCCAATTTGGCATTAATATAAGAAAGATCATATCATAGGGAACATGTGTACTAAGTTTCAAGTTGATTGGATTTCAACGTCATCAAAAACTACCTTGACCAAAAACTTAAAACCTAAGGCTGGACGGACGGACGGAGGAACAGACGCACATACCAGAAAATATAATGCCCCTATACTATCGTACATTGTAGGTGGGGCATAAAACCCTTTTCGGTATGAAAATAAAAATGTACAAATACTTTTATATCGCAAGAATGTGATAATCTTCCAATTTATAGATAGTCATCTGATTCATATTTGATACGGTCCGTGCTTTTTTTTTCGGGAGAGGTCAAGAGGGTCATCCGCGTGCCTGGTTAAAAGAAATTGCAAAATGTTTGCTTTAAAACACCAAAAGGTAAAATCCATCGTTTATTCTTTGTAAAATCGGCTGTTTGTTATGTTTATATTAATGCCTTTAATTACTTTTCAATATGTCTGACATGAAGCGTAATTATATAATGCGCTGCAAGTAGTGAAAAGGCAAAGGTATGTCATTCGAGGGTCAAAAGGGGGAGTCTTATATTTAAACAAATAACATGGAAAAGAACAAAATTTCGGAAGAGCCATTATCCAAACAAAAGACAGTTTTGTTATTTATCAATTTTAATTGATTATTAACTGATTGGTATTCTCTTACTTTTAAATTTCCATCAAACAGCCAAAATATTTAAAAAAAGGGCTTTATTTATCAAGACGACACTGAAACAAATCATGTGTCGAAGTCGGACTTCGCAATGGCAAATACGAAAACTACATAGAATGATAACATTCTATTAACGTGAATCCTACCAAAATCCCGGGTTGAAGTCAGATGCTCCGGAAGGGTATAAATACTTAGAATTTCACATTTGGCACCCGATTAACCAAGATAAACTTTGCCCCAGGAAGCTGCAAACTATTTTTGAAAACAATTTTACCTTAACTCAATAAACTAGAAATTATACAAATTGTATCATCTTACCACCTGTTTCAGTGGCGGATCCAGGTGGAGGGTTCCGGGGGTTGGAACACCCTTTTTTGGACGATCAATGCATTTAGCCTGGGTTGGGAATCCCCTTTCAATAATGGCTGGAATCGGTCCTGCGTTTCTAATAATTGGCATTCATTAGGATTGCACGACTACAAAAATAGTGTAGTGGTAATGCTATTACCGTGAATTCAATAAGAATTGACAGAGGATTTCAATGGTGTTCGAAGTACGAATTATATGAATGATGAAGTGAACCAGGCGATACTGATGATGATTGAATATGCTAAAAATAAAAAAATAAGGTAAATAATGTGTTAATAATATTTTTGTGAGAATATGAGTACGAATCTGTTGAGTAGAGTGTATGATAGTTTATTATTATTTGGAATACCTTTTGAATTGGTAGAATTGACTGCAGTCTCATAAACAGTATTTCGTTTCGATGAATATCAACGATTTTAATCGCGAATTTGCATGGTGAATTGGAACCCAACCCCATACGAACAATTGCTTTAAAACTTTTACGTTTCGTCTTTTCACTGAAAACAAAAGACACTTATCAGTCATTTGTATTCTGTGTAGGCTTCGGAAATAATTTGAATGAGTGAGCTGTGTGTGATATATATAAGAGTGAGGTGTTTGATAGTATTATGACTTGATGTTTTTGATATTAAAGATGAACATGCATTGATGAAGATGATAAATAATTATGTGCAATAAAATTTTATCAAGAGAAAAGGTGCATCGGACTACTTACACAAAGGTTCCTGGTTCGATTCCCGTTCTAGGATAAACATTTCATAGAGTGTCGGCCTTGTACAAAGCAAAGTGTATATATCCGTTTCATGTTCTCGTCCAGAATATGCATTTGATTTGCAATTGTCGCTGGACATTTAACAGTCAACCATTCATCCAGCCATCAAAAAACATTCTACAAGTCTAACATAAAAACGCGAAACCATTGGTATTTTTGAGTTGTTTTCTAACTATTTTTAGTTCTCGTCTGTCAAGCAAACTTGATAACCACACTCTGCCTGACATTAGCAGCATTCATTGCTTCACTTCTCATTAGCAGGTGGGAGACCTAGTTGACTATGTTCTATAAAATTATCTCAAATAAACTTACTTCAATAGATTCATAATTGCAGATGTAGATGAAGAGATGACTGAATGAATACCGGTTTTCCTTTGAATTAATTTTTCATTATTGGAATATGGAATTGATATTAATAACGGCATATTTTCGTTTCTATATAATTCAGGAAAATTTGTTATCCAAATTGTTGTCAGAATAGTGTCAAAAGGGGGGTGAATAAGGGTCGTTTGCATCGAGTATATTTAGAACATCCCGTCGCCTACCTCCAGTTAGATACGAGCAGACGATATTGAAGATTAGCAGACGATATCAAAGATGAGCAGACAATAGTAGCTCTTCTAAAATTTTCAAGTTATTTGCATAAGATGCCAAACAATGTAAACAAATCTATCGACCCACTACATAGTTTGTTTACAGATCAAAGTTCTGCATACAATTTATCATTTTAGAGCGCGAGCTTTTTGCAGCAGACAACGAGAACCATTATTAATTGATTCGACAAATGGAAATTTGATTAAAACTTCAAATATTGATGGAATAAACATTAGTTTGTCTATTATGATCGTATAATGGGTCTTCAAATTCATTCACCGCGGCAATATGTGTTAATTCATAAAAATCAGTGTAATAGTTTTAGGCGCTGAAAATTCTTTCATCGTGTTGTTTTAGAGAGCAGTGAAATACATGAAAAATGCGATGAAAATATAATTATGGGATGTTAACCTAACTTAAATCTGTCTTCATCAAAGAAAATTTAGAGATAAAAATCAATATTTTCACATTTTAGCTGCTTATTATTGAGATCGTGTTAAATTTAAGTCTAAGTGTTGTAGATTTTGCACGATGAGATATTTAGAAAGATATGTGTGGGATGTACGTGTGAAATAAACAACATGAATGAGGGAGTATAATGTCAGATATGCAGGTACGTACAAATATAAGTTTTTTTTTTTATTTATCAGAAAGTTCTTAAAAACTCCAATATTTATACATTTCAAACAATTACCTTCACTGAAAACCCCATTCATTTAAAATGTATGCTTCTTCATGTAGCAAAAAGAATATCTAACGTTTTTACTTATTAATCTATTTGTTTATTTTTTGTTATTTATATTTAAATGGTTGTTGTCGACAACAAGGCATATAGGTAGTAGAAAAACAACATGGTCAGCATTTTAAGGTCAAAATTAACCATCTTTGTCAGCATCAATTATTATTTTTGCAGTAACTGTTGTGATATAGAAGGAACGACCATTTAACTTAAATTAGTTAAGGGGGATATGTTTTTTCCTGCACAAATAATCTGATCCCCAAATCGACAAAAAAAATATAGTGCAACAAATAATTTCTGACAGAAAAAACAACATACCCCCTTTTTTCTGAGTTAAACATGTTAAATGTTTGCTCCCTTAGTTTCAGACACAATAGAAATAATAATGCATGACTTCCATGAAATATTCGCTACAGCAGCTAAACGTATACTTTCGGTCTTTCAACTGCATTGTACATCTATTTCACTCTGCTCAGCTCTAGGTAGGACTTTGGATATAGGGTATACAAAAAACGGAACCTGGAAAAAGAATGAAAAAAATGGGTTGTGCGTAGAAAAATCCAAAAAGCGGGATTTTGAAAATAAGCACCCCATGTCACCCTCCTCAAATATAAACAAATCATTAACAGCATAATAAACATATGTGTCTAAACCGGAAAATGTAACAAATTATAGAACAGCTACAAAGATGCATTGAGATCGAATCTTACGACAGTAAACTAAAATAACATACTTCAGGAATCTGATGTACAGTAGTTGTCGTTTGTTTATGTAATATATACGTGTTTCTCGTTTCTCGTTTTGTTTATATAGATTAGACCGTTGGTTTTCCCGTTTGAATGGTTTTACACTAGTTATTTTGGGGCCCTTTATAGCTTGTTGTTCGGTGTGAGCCAAGGCTCCGTGTTGAAGGCCGTACTTTAACCTGTAATGGTTTAATTTTTGAATTGTTGTTTGGATGGAGAGTTGTCTCATTGGCACTCACACAACACCTTCCTATATCTATTGATATATATCTACATAGTTATTAAACGATAGTTAAGTTGATAAGCACAGTGCGTGTTGCAGGAATAACTTTCATCTGACACGCTTATTGCCAAATGTTTAGAATACCATACACATAAAAATAAACTGGAGGATGAATACAAATTAAAAACTAATACAAAAATAGCCCGTCACGAATTAGATGATTTCAGTTAAGGGGGGATAAGCTACGATCTAAACAAGAAAATAAAATGAGATTAATTTTGTTTCAGTCAAAAAGACAGGATTTTGAAACACTAGTTCGAATTCGCTATAAGCAATCAGTTTGTAAAAATAGGCTGTGAAAAATCGCAGATGTATTGTTCACTTGCACGTCGGACTAGACTAAAATACGAACGAAATGCTAATAAATATTATCGAGTCCATGCATTTCTTAATGTTTATTTTTAACTTTTTATAATTCGGATTTACGTTTTAGTATATTATAATATATATATTTTTTCATTTTGAGTCAAGTCGGTTTACATGAACATAGCAGCTTCTGTCCCTTTACTTAAGTCAACTAAAAAAATATATCTTGTAAACACGAATACAATTTTGTATTGTAAGAAGCAGAAACAAATTCCCCTCCCCTTTTCCATAGAAGAATATATGCTTTTATAAACTATAATTCAAAAAAAAAACCCAGATTATTCGCACTAAAATTATTGATCTTTCAAGTAATGAGCCTGATACTAAAGATCCCGGTTGTGTTTTTTTTTTAAAGTTCAGCCACATTGTACTGACAGTTCATCTCAAGTCAGTACAAAAATAATATATGATTTAACGATATATCAGTTGATAATTACTTACTAGTCATGATTGAGGATCTTACTTGTAAACTGATCAGAAAAAGGTTATGACAAAAACCTATTACAATGGTGCGCATGCGTGTTTGTCTATACCAAGTAGCTTATATAGGTTACCCTAATTTCATATCTTCTGACTACACAAATAAAGAAATAGGGGATTGAAAAATACTAGTGGAAAACAGGATCAGACACCCTTTAAGGACTTAAATTTATGTTAAGGAACATTTTTCTGATTTTGATTATGGACCCCCTCCCCCTCCTTTTTTCGAATCGGGTTCCACCACTGTGATTGCTTATTTACAGCAAGATACCATTGGCTAATCTCCTCAGAACTACATCATATGTACCTATTGTCTTAGAGTCAAATAAGAATTACTTACTAGCCTATATAGTATTTGTGCAGGACACAATCTTATTAATGATGTTACACCTTTGAAAAGCTTTGTCACAATCACATGCACGACCTCACACCATTGAAAAACATCCTCCCAATCGAATACGATTCTACACCAACGACACATGTTGTCGCGCTAGCTGTCGAATTGATTCTCTGAATTTAAAATCGATCTCTTATACCTAGCGAATTAAAACTTAAATATTGATAAATTTGTGCTTTTTTAAACAGAATGGACATAATATAATTTTTTCATTTTTTTTTTGGAAGTTTCCCTTTAAGATCGTTATCTGTAAGTGTTACATTCTAAAACGAAACTTTCGAGATCTCGTAGGAAGAGTGAGAAACAAGCGATAGTTTATAAACGTAAATAACCATGTGCACGCTAATTTGTTTATACATTTAAAACTTATAAGTAACGCACATTACCACCATACCGATAAGATTCAATTTGTCCAAATAGATGACCTTAATCGATATCTAATGATATTGGATGCGTACTTTAGATAATATCCGTACACTATAACCAATCATAAAAAAAAGAAGATGTGGTATGAATTCTAATAAGAAAATTCTCAACCAAATGACAGATATCAATAGCTGTAGGTCACCGTACGACATTCAACAATGAGAAAAGCTGTATCGTATAGTCGGCTATGAAAGACCCCGAAATCTCAAATGTAACACAATTCAAACAAGAAAACTAACGGCCTAATTAATGTACAAAAAAGAACGAAAAACAGATATGTAACACAGCAAAAGACGAAAATCACTGAATTACAGGGTCCTGACTTGGGACAGTTACATACACACAGTATATATGTTGGGTTAAACATGTTAGTGGGACCACAACCCTCCCCTAGACTGGGACAGTGGTGTAACAGTACAACATTAGAACGAACTATAACAATCAGATGAAAAAGGCATTATATCAACTCCTCAAATGGATACAAATAGAAATACATTTAATAAAAACACAGATATGACATGGCTGGGTACTTGTACATGTTGAGTATCATATCCGACAGATGGGGTTCAATGACATCGTCGCAAGTGGTTAGTTTGTCAAATAAAGCGGAAACAAACAGATAATTTTATCTATCAATGACACAAAACCACTATATGAACATTATGGTAAAAACTGAATCAAAAGGGCAACGCTTTTATTGAAGTTCTTCATCTCAAAGTCAAACAAATATCTTCTGTTATTTAATAAACTATACCTACAACAGGAAAGAAAGATAATTTAAAACAGAAGATGTGGTATGATTGCTAATGAGACAACTGTCCACAAAAGACCAAAATCACACAGACATTAACAACTATATGCACCGTATGGCCTTCAACAATGAGCAAATCCCATACCACATAGTCAGCTATAAAAGACCCCGATAGATAACACTATCTATTAATGACACAAAAGCATTACTATACGAACGTGTTAAAACCGAACCAAAGGGGCAACGCTAAATAAACAATACCTTTATTAATAATGCTAATATCGTACAAAAATTATGCTGCAATATCATTCATTATGTGTCGACAAATAACAATGGCCAGAAAAATATGTTTGAATAGGCAAAGGGACAACCCTCCTTGGTACTATAAGCGCATTAGATAAGTGTCGCTAATGCTACTTACTAATTGACATATGTATATCTACAAGCATATAACAAAATAATGACATCTTCATAAATAAATGATAGATACCATCTTTATTTAGGGTCTGAAGCCCGTCTTCGGGTGCGGGAATTTCTCGCTGTGGTGAAGACCTTCGGTTGTTTCTGCTCTGTGGTTTGGTTGTTGTATCTTTGACACATTCTCCTTTCCCATTCTCAATTTCATTTTATATATTTCAACATAATAAAAAAAGAATTGATCAACAACTGAAACTAAACGGCTCGATATTAACATTGAGAATGGTTTAAATGCTTCACATAGTATTTCAATATCATTTATTTTAACTCACAAGGCGAAAATGGATGGATGAACGTTTGACTAATTAATTTTAATCAACTCGGGGGATTATACAATATAAAAAAATCGCTTCGAGTTCGTCCTGTCGTTATTCATCGTAAAATGGTGAACCCGGATAACACTGTAACAGGACATAACAAAAAAGCTCAACATCTAATCATTTTCAATAACTAGACTGAGAATATATAAATTTTAAAGCCAAAAAATCTTAATTTTAGTCATCTATTTTAGGGAGAGCAATAAGCATGATAAGTAATGAGAAGATATTTAAAATGTCCATCATATTACATAGGTGGCAACCTTTTGTTCAAGTCTTAAAACAATTTAAACATTTTTAAGTTATTCAAGTTCCATTCCTTACTTAGAGTCGACAACTTATAATGTAGAATATCTTTTTTAAATAGAAAAGGCTAATTTCTATGTTGAAAGATTTCAAAATTGAAAAGAACAGTCACTTTTCGAACTTCGAACTTAGTAGACATGTCTTTGACAAGTAATACTTTGAACCACTGACAGTGTCTTTAAAAATGTCATGCGCATTTGAAACAAACAAGGATTATCATTTATAAAAATTGGTTTGTTTTATGCCGTTTTTAGTTTTAATATTCTTAATCAAATTAAATTATTTCGAAGTGGAATAACATGCTCGATATTTGGTAACGGGGGTTAAGCAAACAAAAATCAATTTGTAATACAACTTGAATTAAAGTATATGTTTTTGTTTTGCAGATTAAAACCACGTGGACCGGAAGTATGATAAACTACAAAAAGACATAAATTGTGTACAACATACCCGGACAACATTTGTTCAAACATTAGTAAACAGGAAAATTTTAGTCAGTTTGAACTCTTAAAGTACAAAATTGCCATTCATTAATCAGCAACTTACGTAAATTCGACGTACACAAAATGAATATATAGCAGCTGTAATCACAACCTCTTTATTTTCTACTTTGGAATGTGTTTAAATACTCTTACAACTGTTTTCATCATTTCGCATACATCAAAAACGTCTGACGATATTCTCTATGTAATGTTATGTTGTTTGTATGTGTTGAAGGGTTCCAAAAATAACTATAGATGTACCAAGGACAAATACATTAGTACCTAAACACGTGCCCTTCAAATGTGTAAATCAGCTAGAGTAATTGTTGTTGTTTTTGCCAGATATTAAATTCATTGAACATCACGTAAACAATTCGAAGTGTACCTTCAATCGCGATTGGTCCGTCAAATGTATTTTGCATCTGATTATAAGACTACCGGAAATACAATATCTGATTTAGACAATGCAATCTGTTCACCAATTGAAAGTCTAAACAATTGCTACTAATGACATTGGCGTACGAACTATACTGTTATGTTGCATAATGTGATATTGATAGAATTCATCAGTGGATCTCAGTGTTGTCTGTGGGATTAAACAAAAACAACTATAAGTGACTGTTCTCGGAACAATTCTCGTAACAGTTCTCGTGACAGTTCCAGTGTGATGTTAATTTGAAACAAAAGTGTATCAAAATCTAATTTCATTTCATTTGGAGAAAATGAATTATTCGATTTTGTATTTGAATTCATCATTGAAAAGTGTGGACATTAATTTAACAGAAACACTTTCACTTTCGGAACTAAATTCACAGGAAGTATTCAAACGTTTGCCTGTTATTGTTTTTATTTCCATTTTGATTCTTGTTGGAACTATTGGAAATTTACACGTGCTTTATATTTACTACCGGAAGTTTAATCGTTCGACATACAGGAATTTTGTATTAACGTTAGCGGCCATTGATATCGTCAGTTGTACAATTTCTATGCCATTTGAAATATACGATGAGCTATATCCTTATCTATTCCAAGCAAACGTTGCTTGTAAGGTTTTCCGATTTATAAATTTTACATTAGCAATTGCAACAGGATTAATGCTGGTGGTCATATCATCCGAAAGATATCGACGAATCTGTCGACCATTTGGAAGTCAGTTAACAGAAAAACAATCAATTTATGCAATGGTAGGAATCATCATATGTGCTTCCGGTGCATCACTTCCGGCTTTGTACGTATACGGAATAAAGACTACGCAGATACCGGGATATGATTCTGTTGGAACAGAATGCACGTGGGGCGATCATATTGAAGTGTATGTTGGATATATTTTCTATGGTGAAACACTGATGACGGTCATTGGTTGTATGATAGCTCTTGTTGTAATTTATAGCATAGTTGGGAAATATTTGTGGGACCATGCTCACAAAATGTCAAAAAATATGCGAACAAAATATCAAATGAAGGAACCAATAAAACTCGACGTCATAGAAGAGGAAACTGCCGACCAGATCCGAAGGGCACGGGACTCTTTCCGTTCGATTAAGCAAAGTAACGAGAATGGTACGGCGGCTACAAAAGATGAAATGAAACATAATAAATTTAACAAAAAAGCAAGAAAACTTGAGTTACCTGTTAAAAATATAAAACAAAACTCGGATGCACCAACATCGTCTGGGAACACATCACCAAACCATATACCAAAAACAAGTCCGAACTGGAAAGGACAGAAAAATTTACAAACCTGTGACATGAAAGGATTAAAAAAAGCTTTCAAAAATGTAACCGGTCGCCCGGCCGGGGCGAATCCATTATTATCTAAACCGGAAAAGAGTGTTCCTGACCGAGAAAAACGCATCACTATAGTGCTTTTCACAATCACAGTTTTGTTTATTGTTAGTTTTCTGCCTTACATTGTAATACTTATATTATATAGTGCGGATGAGTCTTATGAGAAAAGTATGACTACCGTAGAACATGCTGTTTATTTAATAGGATTAAGACTTTATATGATAAATAATGTAGCTAATCCGTTTTTATATTCCAGTTTTGACTCTAAATTTAAAAAACATTTGATGGAAATTTATTCGTTTTTAAGCGTATTGATTTAGGATTAAGAATAAAACATTGTATTAAACTGTTTTTTTGTTTGTTTTTAACATAAGTTTTATTATTACAATTTGAATAACGCTGAAATCTTTTAAGGTATTTAAATCATTGTCTTGTTTTTTGAAAAAAGCATAATAAATTAAAATGTTTTTTTTTCTTCTCCAGTTTACATCGTTACATGGTGTGCCAGTGACCTAATATGATATATTTGGGGTCAGTAACTCCATATTTTGGAGATTCGAGTTTCGATAATAACGAAGTTTATTATCCCTTACGTCCGAAAAAATAATTTCTATACATTGGCAAATCTGTACAGAATTATGAAAAACGATAACAACTAAAACAACATGTATATGTAGATACAATAAGAAACAATAAGAGACTTGCAATTAACACCTACTTCTTCTAAAAACAAACAAAATATTTAGATATGACGCACAACAACCACCGACTACCGAATATAAATAAGTTGTAAGATGGATGATATTTTCCTTGGTTAACTTTGTTATATTTTAGAGGAAAGCATAAAAATAAAATTGGCTAAGTCACGGCTAAATATCACAATTATCATAAATAAACAATGTCCTGTGATCGGCTTCAATAACAAGAGAGTTTCCGAATTCTAATCATCTTTTAACGTTATCAGCATAACGTGAAAGTATATAATTTAATAGCAAACAATGAAAAATTGTCTCTGCTGATTTATATTAGGCAGGGATGATTAGACGTTCGTTGCTTCGAATCACTAGTTGATATGGAAGATAAAAAAATTAATCACATTTCTATAATATAATATTCAATAGCAATTTATCCTTTGTCAGTGTGATTGTTTATCGATGTCCAGCGGGGAATCTCTCAACCATTATCAGAATAAAAACATTCTATTTGTGAAATTAATATACGAACCCTAAATTGTTTCGAACAAACACTTTTTAATGTGTTAGATCACGAGGGAACATGCTATAAGATGTTTATCACTCAACCGACATTGGTGTTGATTTTTATGATTATACAATGTACATCTAAATACAGCCTTTGCTCAGCGTAAAGGAGCAGCAACAATGATTGTAATGCCTTAAATTTTACCAGGACAGTGAGCGAACACGCCAACTCCCTTGTTCAAGGAGAAAACCGACACGCAAGAACAGCAAGGTGACCAGTACGTACTATAAGTAGTAGGTGTAAAAGGCACTTCCTCTTGGGGGATATTTTTCCCTTCCTGAGTAAATATCACATAAAATACCTTCAAGGGCAGTATGTTTATATTTTGCAAGGTGCCATATATTTGTCTACAAAGCTTACATATAAATTGCATTATATATATATCAAAAAGGCAGTCACGAAATAAGACAAACATTTACTCAGCTTACAACGACTTTTGGGACACTATATAATATTAAGTATTTTCTACGCTATTTGGAAGCCGAATTAAGTACTTATAAAAATAAGGAGATGGGGTATGATTGCCAATATGGCAACTCTTTACAAGATACCAACTGACACAAACATTTACAGATATAGGTCCCCATACGACCTTCAACAATGAGTAAAACCCATAATTTTGTTTAACTCATAAATATACTGTGCAGCACTGACCACGTAATCAAGAATGACTTTCTACTTTTATATAATTTAATTTGGGGTGCAACATGTCTTCTGATTGGTTGACAGTATTTTGTCATGTGACTATCAAGTCATCAACATTTTTTCCTGATTTACTCCGGCGTAACATGAATTTAGAATTAAATTATAAAGAAAGGCTGTAATTTTTTTCTGTCAATTCGAAATAACATTTTGCACACTGGCTTTTTTAAATAGTTTTCAGTTAAAATTTGATACTAAAAGTAATCAAACAGGGTCATTTACATCAAATATTTGTAAGACACACAGTCTAGATACATAAACCTTATAAAACTAACGCAAATGTTAGCTAAAAAATGTGTGTATAATTATTCTAGTGATATAAATCACTGCAAGGGTTTGTATACATGTACATGCCGAGAGTCCGGCCGAAAGCGGGGGTCTCATCTTTTTTATATTTTTTTTACCATTTTATCTGGTCTTCATTCACTTTGCCTATTATTTCCTATTCTTTTTCCGCTTTGGATTTTGTAATCTAAAACTCTTTATTTTTAGCCTATATTCTCTTACCAGACGCTCATACATAATAAAGTATTGCAAAACGCCAGAGTTTCGTAAGATAATGATGAACAACTCTGTATTAAGTTTGGAACACAAAACTCAGGAAATGGTATTGTACCGAGTTAGTGTCGAAGTTGATCTTCGAATTGATTGTTGTTCTGCATCAAGAGAATATTAATGTGTTTATTTGTGTCTGTTGTCGGTAAACTTGTAAATTAATTTGAAAAGTTCATCCAATTTGAATACAGAACACGATATATCAATAATACTTGTAACAAAAAACACCTACTTAACTTCGTCATCAGCGTCAAGTGTTTCTTAAGTATCAAATCAACTTCCGCTGACTTCCGAATGAGATGTCTTACTTTCGAATGAGATGTATAAAATCTATTGTTTTGTACTTGATAAGTGTAAACAGTGACAAAACTGCTTTTTCAGTGATTTTTATTTTTGAGAAGTAGAGACAGATTAAGTTACTTTTAAGTTGGACGATTTCCGATTTGAACATGTTTGCACAATTGTGGTAAAATATGTGTGATTTGATTACAATTTGTGTACTTTAAACATCTTATTTTAATATTAGTAATTAGAATTTAGGAACATGAACTTCTGATTAACAAAAATACATGTACGTGCAATTCAAATTCACGCGACAGCTTTTGTCATAATCATTTACATCATTCGTCAATAAGAGCACTCAGTCTGTTTCTAATTTTGTAACGAAACAAAATATCAAGGAAAACTATTTTGTTACCTTATACGCACATTTGTAACTTACAAAGGGGAGTGCGCTATTCGTTTCGAGGAACATATCTTAAAAAAATAGGGAAGAACTTCAGTTAAAATTTCTATATTTTTTTTAAAAAGAACATGTTCAGCAGGACCTTTTTGTGAGTGTGCTTAACAACCGGATTTAGTTAAGATCTTTCAAGGAATTATGAGTAACCCATTAAACTATATGAACATCATAGCAATTTAGTTTTAATAAACAAACCAGCTTTCTCGATAAAAGACGTATTTTATTCAAGGAACGGATAATTATAATTCTTCACAATGAATAATTCAAGTTACACCAACAACATAACAAACATTGATTTGGAGAGTCTAAATTCAACGGAAGCAGTCCGCCGACTTCCGGTTATAATGTTCATATTGATCTTGATCATTATTGGTGTTTTTGGAAATTTACACGTGTTTTACATCTACATTACGAAGTTTGGATCTTCGACATACCGGATGTTCGTGCTGTCTCTGGCTTCTGTAGATATACTAAGTTGTTGTATGTCAATGCCGTTTGAAATGGCAGATGAATTAAACCCGTATATATTTAACGCGGAAATTACTTGTAAAATTTTCCGATTTTTGAACACGTGTTTAGCAATGATCACTGCCTTAATGCTTGTTGTGATAGCATCCGAGAGGTATCGAAGAATATGTAAACCATATGGAAATCAGATGTCTGAGAAACACGCCCGTTACGCATTAATTGGAGTTGTTCTATTTGCAATAATTGCGACACTGCCCGCTTTGTACGTTTACGGTATTAAAACATTGCACCTCACAGTATCTGGGCAGATGATTGAAGGTTCCGAATGCACCTGGTCTGACGAGGTTGCTGGTAGTGTCATCGGATACGCTTATTATGCATGGGGTTTGCTTGTTATACTAGTATGTATGTTTTTATTAGTTATACTCTACACATTAGTGGGACTTCATTTGAGACGTCATACAATAAAGGTCCAATCAACGATCAGAATAAAACATCGCAGACGGAAATCAACAAACAGACGTTCTATTTTGGGCTCTTTAAAAATCCGGCGAAAGAGTCGACAGATTCGCTCTGCTGAAAGCAAGGCGTTACAAAATCAGGGCGACAAAACTCAAATTAACGCTAGACATTCCGCCCCAATTCGCCTTTCCAAAGTCACGGACTATAAACCAAGTATTCGCCGGAAGTCAACATTTAATGTTTTAGACCCACAACAAATGAACACTATCAAAATATCGTCTTTTAAACAGACTGATTTTCTAACAATACAACCATTTTGCGAAAATGTGACGACATCATTAGACGAGACCAGTATTACTGAGTGCAGCTGCACTGCTTCTTTCGATATCAAAATCGGCGGAAAGGGCATTAATTCTGAAGAAAACATGACTTCTTATAACAGCTACAAAGTAATTCAACAAATCGGAGAAGGGATAGATAAATGTCAAACTCCGAACGAAAATAAAATCTCGGATCCGAATTCTACACATGAAATGAAAACTTTACCAAAACGAGGCACTATCATGAGGAAAACGAAAACATTTATCAGCGACCGTGAGCAGCGGATTACAAAAGTACTATTTACAATTACATTATTATTTATTTTTAGTTTTCTTCCGTATATAATTATTCTGATTGTCTACAGTGCAAATCCCTCATATGAAGAAAGTCTGACATCGACGCCATTATATCCAATTTATCTTATTGGTCTACGACTTTACCTAGTCAACAATGTTGCTAATTCTTTGCTGTATATTTCATTTGATTTGAAATTTCGTAAACATTTCTTAAACATCTATAAAAAATTGATGAATAAAAAATCTTAAACACATGTTTTTAATTTGATATTAAGATCGATTGCATGTCAGTAAATGCTAATTAGAACGTTGGTTCTGTTTATATCGTCCTGAGATATGTATTTAATTTGCCGCTGGACGTTAAACCGTCATCCATCATCGCCATCGCCATCTTATAATGCAATGTTACAACCTCCATAACTCCATAAAACAATTAGGAAATATTCAAACGGCCGAATAAATAATCAAATGATGGTTGCTGGTAGTAATACAGAAACTGACAATTAAAAAGATATATGTTGTCTTTGTTAATTTGTGTATCATTGTCATTTTGTTTGGTTTATTTTGTTACCTTTTCTCACATCGGACTCGGTCTTCTTTTAAACTGAGTTTAACTGTGCGTGTTGCTGTGAATTAAATTTATATGTTTTGGAGTTTCGTATGATATCAATTTTTACTGAATAAGTCCACATTTCTATTTAGGGATCAGATGCGGCCCACCTCATGGTGCGGGAGTTTCTCGATGCATTGATGACCCATTGGTGGCCTTCGGCTGTTATCTGCTTTTTGGTCGGGTTGTATCTTTGACATATTCCCTATTTCCATTCTTACATTTACATTGTACCATTTGAAATAATCAATTATTATGAAAACAAACGGGACATCCTACGGCCTTGAACAGTGAGCAACTTGTGGAGTAAGACGTACAAATTTGTCTGAGTAAAGCAGGACCTTGTGCGATGGAGTTTTACACATAAAAATCGCGACAGAACAATGGATTCACGATTGTCATGTATAGAAATACATGATAGCTGCAAATATACAAAAATCAAAAATATTCCCAAGATGGTTATTAAAGTTGGTAGGCATAACTAGTATATCCTTGATTATTTTTTTGTTTGATTTCGATCATGTGTCTGTTTACAAAACGTAAGAAGCACGTAATATTAGAATTCATGTGTTAGTCTAATCTAAATGAGCACAACACACCTAGTGCTCGGTAAGTTGAGTGAAGAGTGTGGGTCTTGTGATTCGAGGGAATTCATTGCGGCTTGACCGGTAGATTAGGAAATAATTCGTAACTTTCGTAATAGTAAGTATTGTCATGTGCCACTTACATGTAGTACATGTAACCGGATTAAAACCTGACGTGATAGATATGAATAAGACACTTGTATCGTATATTTTTGGGAGAGAGAGAAAAACGGAAGTTATTGTCAAGTGTAAACCACTTTACTAGTTTTAAATATTATTGATTAATTTATTATTCACCCCGAAAATGTTGTTTTTGTTTAGTGTATCTGATCACTTACGGATGATAGAGGATGAATAAACTCATCAAAGATACAATGACTGAATTTGAATTGTGTTGTTCGCCAGTGACATTCGAATCAAAAGAGTTAAAAAGGCTAAATAAAGTACAATTAGTTATTAAAGGTACCAGACTTATAATACGCCAACGCGTGTTATATATCTCGAATCAAAACAGTTTTAAAAATGACAAATAACGAAAAAGTTGAAAAGCAGTGTCGACCAAAAAATTTCGAAAGGCTTTTCCAAATGCACTTTGTTTTCCTGAATCGAAACATTTGTTTTCAAAACATATAGATGATCATCCGATCTACGCAATATTGGTGTCAACTGCAGATCTTTTATTTTAGTTATCGTTAGTAAATTAAAATTTAATGGTGTTGGATTAGTCTTTCACATCAATTTGCAAATATATCAATCATAACAGGATCGACACATCGATAGTTAACATTCAAGCTAATAAATGAACAGTCGGGGAAGGGGGTCATGTCATCCTACTTTCCATATCCATCTGTTGCTATGCATGCTTATTTTTTTTGGCTTCGCCTTGGCCAAAAGAAAATGTGTTTATGTAACGGTTTATTTCTTCCTCTGTGATATTTTATCCTGAGGATAATTTATGACGGTAATTTTTTTCCAGGCAGGGTATTTCACAGGTAGAATTTTTCCAGAGGAGTGAAAATCTATCTGTGTTATGCGGATAGTATGTACCGGTACATATTTGCCGTATCATATTTCTCAGAACCTTGTGAAATATACTCCTATTAACTAGTATGTAAGTTAGTCGCAATCAATATATACCTGACTTTAATTGTAAAATGTTTCACAAAGGTAGAACAAATTTGCATAACTTATCAAAGGGAGGTAATTATATATGAGCAATTTATATTTTAAAGATATTAATATAATATATTCCTGAATCTATTTCATAGTGAAATTTTTATATATTCATTTATATAACAAGATGCCTTACAACATGAATATTTAATAAGACAGATATTATTTCACAGGTAAATACTATCCAGCTGTTAAAATTGCTTTTGTTCCAATTTATTGTTATGCTATAATTTATCTGATTTCCATATAATCAACAACAACATCTTTGTCCCCAGACTATTTATATAGTTAAAAATATTATCATAATCAAATTCTTCCATTACTGTTAACAGTAGTAATGCAACTATATTTCTACCTTTACGTTTTAATTTATATTTGTACTGAGATCTGAAAACAACTCACTTTTACATGTATTTTTTACCTTATTTAATCATGATATTATTTCACAATTATGATCTTTGAAATTATTTCTGGTTTTCTTTCTTATGAATAATGATAATTTTCTTTTAAAAGAATGATATTTACTTAAATTTTTTTAGGAAATTTTTTCAATGATAATTTGTGAAATAATTCCCATTAAAATAGTTTTTTTTTTACATAATAGGTTTAATTCAAATACACTTTTATTATTTCATAGTATTTGTAAAGGATAAGTTTTTTCTAATAACTATTCAATTAGTTAACTACCCAGATAGAATTTCACGGCAAAGGAAAAAATATCCCAGGAAAATATTTTCCTCCGGATAAATAAATAACAACAACTACTGTGACATTTTTTCCTCCGGATCAAATTTCACCCGGATATAATTTTGCTTTACATTTACACCACAGTAGAATGATTCCTGCAGTTTCTATTGCAGAATATCAATTTTCGTCCTGTCTTTTGCAATGGTATTTAATTCTTTAAGTTAGCTCTTACAAGGTTAGGATATTCATTCTCAAAATCCTCCGCCCCTATCCTAATAGAATACTGCTTATAAATTGGTCATATTTATTTTTGCATGCATATTAATTAAAGAGGATTCAAAACCTCCAAAAAAAGGAGAAAAACATTTATAAAAAAATGAAAAAAATACTTTTTTGGTTTAAAACGTAATGAAAAATGGAAATCAAACCAATGACGTAAAGTTATTTTCATTTTGGATTACGAACAACAAAATAAAAAATGAATAAATATAGTTGCTGTTGAGTAGATGTAAAAGACTATTAAACTGTTATATAAATAAAAATATAATAACAATAAATTTTATATGATTGCCAAACTATCTACTATTGTTCAAATGAAGTGGATGAAAGTCGTTATTTAATTCTTCAGTACTTTTTGTTCATTCACCAAATTATAAAATTGATAATGGAAATAGGGAATGTGTCAAAGAGACAACAACCCAACAATAGAGCAGAAATCAGCCGAAGGCCAGTAATGGGTCTTCAACACTGTAAGTAAATCCTGCACCTGGAGATGGTCTTCAGCTGTCCCTGTTATAAAAATGTGTACTATTACAGTGACAAAGGACGCCATACTAAACTCTAAAACATATATATAGACTAAAATTGAAAATCATTCAAGACTTACAAAGACCAGAGGTTCCTGACTTGGGACAGGTGCAAACATCCGACGGGGTTTAACATCTTAAGTGAAATCACAACCCTCGCCCTATACCTCTAGCCAATGTAGAAAAACAAACCCACATAATAAAACTCAATTTGACAGAAGTCCGACTCCGATGTGAGAATAGGTAACAAAATAAATAATAAGCAAAATATGACAATGATACTTAAATTAACGATAGACTTCTAGCAGTTCCTGACATGCCAGCTCCATATCTCAATTATATCTTATGTCCTTAAATGAAAATCAAGTGCATGTACAATCCCTTTCGTGTGGGGTTTAGTATCATACTATCATGAACTATACGAGAAGAACATAATCCGTGTCATGCCAAGAACTGATTTAAGAATAAATGTAGATATAGGAAGATGTGGTGTGAGTGCCAATGAGACAACTCTCCATCCAAATAACAATTTAAAAATTAAACCATTATAGGTTAAAGTACGGCCTTCAACACGGAGCCTTCGCTCACACCGAACAACAAGCTATAAAGGGCCCCAAAATTACTAGTTTCCGATGCAAAGACCCTACGAGTAAATCAATATTAATACCAAAATATAATGCCACCTTTAATGACCTGAAAACAGTGTCGTAACTATATGGAGTTACTATTGAATTCTTAGAAATTATACTTCACAAGGTAATTTTGAAAATCTTTTTGCCTGAGTATGTCAGAGAAATACTTATAAGATGATTGTCAATAAAAATAACTCTCTCATAAAGACCAAATGAAGAAGAAATTTAAAACAGTTATAGGTTACTGTATATTTAAATGTTTAAAGATTATTTAGTGACACTGTGTAACTGAATGAAACATTTCAGATAATTTGTAGAAAAATTAAGAGTTATCTTTCTTTGCACTGCTGCGAATATGTCTCCTCCTAATCATCATAAGTTAACTCAAATATTTTGAATGCCTTTTTTTGTGTTTTGCAAAATATTAAATTATGTGCCGCACAAAGTCAGTAAGTTTGTATCATTAGTTTCAACAATATTTATTCACATGAATCATCACAAAATGATATGATACAAATGAAATGGTCCGGAAAAAGCTTATACATATGGAAAATAACTTTATTGCAAATAGTGAAACCCTGACAGATTAAAATGCAAACATAATTATAATACACAAGTGACCATACAATTCACGATAAAAGTTTTAAACACGTCAAGTACGTAACTGACCAATGTGAACCTTATTTTCGCAATCCCATTGATTGCTTTACATAGTCTACATCACTAGATTAAATATCTTTAATGGTATCAAGAATAGCTTTGAGTAAGAGTTATAGTCAAGCTAGTTAAAATTAGGATAATGACAACTATCGATAGTGTGATTATGGATGATGGAAGTGTCTCTATTGACCAAAACTAAATTTTATCTAGGTTGAAATCGGAATTTTCAAAACTCTTTTCCAGCGAGATCCAGCAAGCCGATTCTGAATCTGTTAAGCAAAATGCAAATGCAGCTACATGTATAATCATGTTTTTAAAATGTCAGTGCTTTGTCTTCTTGGCCTTTTAAACATTTTTTGATTCGAGCGTCACTGATGAGTCTTGAGTTATCATTGATATGTTCATAATAATAAATTTACTGTTAACAAAACTTTAAATTTTTGAACTACTAAGGCTTTTTTTTAATAGATTACTTTAGCTGTATTTGGCAAAACTTTTATGAATTTTTGGTCCTCAATGCTCTTCAACTTCGTACTTCATTTGGCGTTATAACATTTTTTGATTCGAGCGTCTCTGATGAGTCTTTTGTAGACGAAACGCGCATCTGGGGTATATATATTTTTTTTAATCTTGGTATCTATGATGAGTTTGTTGTAAGCCTATAAGGCTGGCTAAACATATGAATTATCATAACATTTGTATATTATAATATGTCAATCAGGTTGCACTTAATAAATTTTTATCAATTCATTCATTCTTTACTGTGCTTTTAATTTTAAAGTTTCATATCACTTTAGGTAATGTGATATAGAATAAATAAATAATCTTATCAAAGTGTACCCATTCCTATCATCTACTATTAATCACAAAATTGTTTGAAACATTAATCGTGTCAATGCAACGAGCCAATTTGTTTTTTTCTTTATTTAGGATGTATTATTATAACTGCACATCTGTTAAAAAGTCGATCTATATTTGTAACTGTAAACGCTAACTACATACTTATATATCTATATATTAAGAGACAAGTATTGATGTGAATGTAAAATTGAATTCAGTTTAGGACATTTGAATTGATTCTATGGTGACATGTTTCGTACAAAACTCAACAATAATTGTAAATTTCCTTCAACTGTTAATAAACATGATTGTATAATTTGCACACAAATTCGACAAATCAGTAGTTATCAAGTGCGAATCGAGAAAGAGATAGGAAAGAGTTATTTTTTTGTGTTTGCTCTTATAAGCAGAAGTATGATTAAATACCTCAATGATCCATAATGCCTTTGAAATTGTATGCTTAGTTTTATTCTTAATCTTAGGGATATGTTAACTAATCATGTTTAACACCGCCCATTATGTATGTATGTCCATGTTCCAAGTCAGGAGCCTGTTATTCGGTGGCTGTCGATTGTTTTTGTGTTACATATTTGTTTTTCGTTCTTTTTTTTGTACATGAAAAAGGCCGTTAGTTTTCTTGTTTGAATTGATTTACATTTTCATGTAGGGGCCTTTTATAGCTGACTATGCGGTATGGACATTGTTCATTGTTAAAGGCTGTACGGTGTCCTTTATTTGTTAATTTTTGTGTCATTTTGGTCTATTGTGGAGAGATGTCTCATCGGCAAGCATACCACATTTTTTTATATGTAGTTAAATAGTTTTATTAGTCATGAAACCCATATTGAATTAACTTAAAGCAAGCTTTTAGAACAGCAAAAAAGGTATGTTCTTTTGATGTGTGTGTGTGTGTGTGTTTGTGTTTTGCATTTATCGATTTTGTGTCATTGACGGTTTCTCCAAATATTTTTCTATTATTTTTTTAACTCTATTTTGCCCCCGCTTGACAGATACTAATGATGTTATGGTGTGTGTGTGGGGGGGGGTGTCTGACAGTTTAATTAATTTCGGCGAATTTTGTCGTTTACATTGTTAATTATCAATTTAGGACGGAAGGTGGTGGCTTTATCAAAACTTTGATGGCGAATTGATGTCTTTAAAAAAAAATCCAAGCTGTTGTATATGTTTTTGTATTGTAATATTTCAATGAAATAAATAAAATTATGGAGATGTGCAGTATGCATCAATAAAACAGAAAAAAAACGTCAAAAACAAGTACACTTTATCAATAATCATGGCCTAGATGATAAATAATATAACAGTAGTATACGGCTGTGCAAAAGTCATAATTCTGTTGAAAGAAAAGAAAATTAGAACCGAGGCAAACACATGTAACAAGAAAACAACGGAACAACAAAAACGCTGAAACAAAAAAAAAACCGCAAACATACATAGAAATTGAACGAAAATAACATTTGCAATATTCCTGAATTGGTACAGTACATTTTTAAGACGACAAAATGGTAGGTTTAACCAGATTGTATTGCTAGCCAAACCTCCCGTTTATTTGGCAATGTAAAAAATATCGCTAAAGTGACAACTGATCACAACTCTACGTGACAGGGATACAAAATAAATAAACGCAGGAACGCCCAGTACAGACAAAACCATAAACGAATTACTTATCAGTACATCACAACATGTAAACAACAGATCAGATACCATTAGGAGGTGTCAATACTTATATCTTGCTGTTCCCTTTTAAAGATAACTTTTGAACTTCAAATTCTTCTTTCAAAACTTAAAAAGTCGAAAATATAACGTATCTAACCTCGAAAATAAATTTTGTCTGATTATTTGCAACAGATAGGTAATTGTGTAACGTTCATTTTGTTGTTCAAAATGTTTTGACTGATAAATAGATAAACTTCATTCAAAATTTAAAAAAGATAGCATATACGATCATGATTGTTTTCGTCATTTTTATTATGTATTATGAACATATCAAGATAATTCGACTTAAATCCATTAAAGTGATGTAGATATCACTTCAAAATTCTTTCATTATTAAAAATCGGTTGAACAAGACAAATGCCAAAAGCATTCTTTCATTATAAAATATTCGGTCGAACAAAATAAATGCAATATACATTCTTTTATTTCAAGATGTATTTGTCTGTTATTACTGATATATATTTTTATAAGAACAACTTGGTACTAATACATGAAATACAATATATATATAAAACAATTTTAAGCGTATGCACTCAATACACATGTATATGTATACCAACCAGCCTTTAAAGGTTTCTGATGCACTGTCACAGGCACTTGTTTCTATCCAACGTATATTTTGATAGTGGATCTTCCTATTGTGTGCAATGTCATTTATGTACGAACAATTATATGAATAAATTTCAAAATCATAGTTATCCTTATATATTTGTTTCACAAATCTCAACAAATATTTTTCACCGCCCGTTGCAAAATATCTCGTTTGTTTTTGACATCTCCAAATGCGACTGATCAGCAATGTTTACATAGCATGGAGAACACCAAAACTATATAGTATATATTTCAGTAATTATGGTATCAAATGAAAGGTGAACAATTGGTAATGATCGTGGAACACAGAATTTCCTGATAATTTCGAATGATACAAACACGTATAAATGAATTCTAAAATTAAGGGCATGTATTGTCAGTTTCCCATATATGAAGTGTCTGATTTGGTGTATCTAATTTTCTGGTAACTGCAAAATGGCATTCAAAGTTTTGACTTGCCATGTGGTAGCTGTGATTATGTATGATGACGATTACTTATTTTTAGATTTCAGAGGCACTAACTGCAAAGGTGCACCATTCATCAAAACTTAATCGGATGACAAGTGATGGCTTATTACTTTTTACTCTTCATGCTCTATGTATCCAGCTATTGGTCCGAGAAAAAAGTTAAATGCTATCTGTCCAAGCATTGATATTCCTTTTTTTAAGCCATACAATACCGGTATCTGGTTGATGTACTTCTAATTTATCTAGATGTATTTTGAATTTATCTAGATGAACTTCCAGATTATCTAAATATGTTTTGAATTTATCTAGATTCACTTCTAATTTATCTATCCTCTGATTTGTACGCTTAGTAACATCATAAACATAATCAATTTGATGAATTACTTGTTTAAATGTATCTTTAAGATGTTTCGCAATTTCTTCAAAAAAATCTTTCGATTCTCTCATAATTTCGGTTTTCATTTCTACAATTGTTCTTTCTCTTTGTAAATTGTCTTTCTCTATTGTATTGATATTCACTTCGGTTGAATCTAACCTTTTGCTGAGCTCCCCAAGATTGAACTTTTGTTGTTTTACTTCTTTCTGGAAAATAATGAATGTCCCGTTAAAACAATTAACATTATACTGCTTATAATTGAAAAACAGTTTTTGATTTTATTGTCCTACATTTCGATGTCATCTGCATAAAAATAACCCAACGAGAAATGGTAGAAAAACATTAAGAGTTCAAGTAATAATAAATTAAACAAATATATAACATAGGTATTTATGGATTATTTTTTGTCACTCAATGAACCATATTTCAATGAGTGAAATTGAAGTTTTTAGTACATTAAAATGCAAATAATAATACGCAATTGGTTGAATTTCAAAAATTACATGAATTGTTTAACCAATCACAATCAAAGGGGTCTGTTAATAAAAATAAAACCAATGAAATGCTAATTATTGTAAAAGCATGTTTCATTAAAATGCGTTCTTTTGATTGGCTAACAGGAATCGTGCGTCATTCTGAAATTAACCTTCATTTCAAAATGAAATGTAAGATTCATGATGCTTCCACAATAAAGTGCACAGGTAAATAAAGACAAAACTTGATAGAAGTCGTTTTTCTAGATCCAAGCAAACCAAAATGTAATTATAAGTCTTGAAGGCTTCTTTTAGTATTCTATATGGTTGTAAAATCATATACCGTGCGGACGCTTCCGTGATTCTTACAAAATGTACTTCGGTCAACGCTCTTACATCCTAATGAATTTACAAAGTGAAGCATTCAATACTTAATATATAGCTAATAATGGTAATACATTGTGAAAGAAGAGTAAAAGTTAAAAATATATCTAAATATAAAAAAAGAAGATGTGGTATGATTAAATCTACCAATATAAGAAGGGAAATATGGAAAATGTTAAAGAATATTTGAACAGCAAATTTGAAAATTTCAAGGAGAAGATAACAGAAACGAACATCGAAGAGTACTGGACTCTATTTAAAACTCACCTTTTTCAAGCAATGGACCTAGATATACCATCTAAAAATCTGACATCGAAATTTAACTTACCTTGGGTGAATCAACACATCAAGAAGATGATACGTAAAAAAGATAGACTATATAAAGTTGCAAAGAAATACCAAACGAAAGAGCACTGGGATAAATTCAAGCAATATAGAAAAGCAAGTACATATTTGATATGTTAGAAGTAAGCCCATCAACATCAGAAGCTTCAGCAAACACACAAGACCAATACAGAATAGGGGAAAAGTACTAAATCTAAAAAGAGAAACAGTGGGAGTATCAACACTCAAAGTCAATGGAGAAACAATAGACAACAGCAAAGGAAAGGCAAAAGCACTTAATGCCCAATTTCAATCAGTATTCACGATTGAAGACTTTCAAAACTTCCCTAAGATGACTGAAAATGAAACATAAAAAATATCAAGTCTAAACATCAGTACAGAAGGGTTAATCAGACTATTGAAGGGAGTGAACCTAAGCAAAGCAAATGGTCCAGACAATAGATCATGTAGAATATTGAAAGAGTGTGCAGAGTCAATATCACCATATTTACAGTTAATCTTAACCAAAACACTAAAAGATCAACGTGTACCACAAGACTGGCTTATTGCAAATGTCATCGCACTTTTCAAGAAAGGGGATAAGAGTCAACCAGTCAACTATTGCCCAGTATCCTCGACATCAGTTCCATGTAAAATAATGGAACATATTATATTCAAACACATAATGAACCATCTTGACAAGCATAATATACTTGTGGACTTCCAGCATGGCTTCAGAAGCAAGAGATCGTGTGAGTCACAACTAGTCATAACAGCAGCGGATATAACTAGAAATCTGGACAATAACCAACAGGTAGATATGCTTATATTAGACTTTAGTAAAGCATTCGATACAGTACCACACCAGCGATTGTTGAAGAAACTTGCATCATATGGTATCGATGAAAACATACTTGCCTGGTTAGAAGCGTGGCTGACACAAAGAGAACAGCAAGTCACACTGGAAGGAGAAAGATCAAGTACTGCTAAAGTAACATCTGGCGTACCACAGGGAACAGTTTTAGGACCATTGCTGTTTCTCCTATACATAAATGACATCGGGAACGACATTACATAAAAAATTCGCCTGTTTGCAGATGATAGCCTACTTTATCTAGCAATCTCATCAAAGGATGACTGCAAACATCTACAAGAAGATCTCGACAAAATGGTTAAATGGACAAAAATTTGGCAAATGACATTCAATCCTTCAAAATGCTATGTCCTTTCAATAACCAAAAAAAGGAAAATTATCAACTCCAACTATAACATCAATGGTCATATCCTAGAATCAGTCACATCAAACCCATACCTAGGAGCTGAACTCACCAACACCATGTCATGGGACAAACAAGTTAACAAAGTTGTCACCAAAGGAAACAAAGCACTAGGCTGCATACGAAGAAATGTTGGATCATGTACAGAGGAGGTCAAGAAACAAGCATATCTTGCCCTTGTCCGACCGCACCTTGAATACGCTTGCAGCGCATGGGATCCTCACCTACAAAAACATATATACCAGATATAGATGGTCCAACGCAGTGCAGCATGCTTTATCAAAAGCAACTACTCAAGAGAGACTGGAACGGTAACAACTCTTCATGAAGAAAAAAAACAAACACCATTAGAAATAAGAAGAAAAGTAGCACGTATAACGCTCTTTCATAAAGCCATCCATGAAAGAGTTGCTATACCTATTCCAACACACATTATAAAACCAAGAAGAACGTCAAGACTTCATCAACCCAACACTAAAAGATATGTACAAATCAGGCCAAACAAAGATATCTACAAGTACAGCTTTTTTATAGGACCATCAGAGACTGGAATAAACTACCAGATGACCTATTAAAGACCGAGAGCAGTGAGGAATTCAAGACCAAGCTCACTAAGCTCCTCTGAAGAAGCTAGCAACACAAACAATCGATACTAGTAGAAAATCTTTTTAAACTGCACCTGTATATAAATTTTAAGCACAATTTTGGAACCATTGTTTGTAAATATAGAAAGTTTATTGTCATGTTGGAAGACGTCAAAAGTTATACTATACTTGAGTGATGGGTCGAAGTACCCTTTTAGAGTGACGACATATTGAAGGTAGATATAGATGTAGATGAACACAAGAGACCAAAATACCACAGAAATTAACAACTACAGGTCACCGTACGACCTTCAATAATGAACAAAGCCCTACCGGATGGTCAGCTATAAAACGCTCCGAAATGACAATGTAGAACAATTCAAACGAAAAAACTAAAGGCCTTATCTATGTAAAAAATTGAACGAAAAACAAATATTTAACACATAAACAAACGACAACCACTGAATTAAAACTGAATTACAGACACACACATACATAATGTGGCGGGGTTAAACATGTAAGCGGAGTCCCAACCCTCCCCTAACCTGGGGCGGTGGTATAATAGAACAACATAAGAACGAACTATAAAAATTAGTTAAATAAGGCTTAACATATCAGATGGACAAAAATGCAAGTGGACATGGCGGGGTACTTGTTCATCCCAACAACAACAAAAAACACTATGTACAGATCTGAGAGTACTAGCAGTTAACTGACAGCTAGTTCAAAGCCGCTAACAACTTATAAAAAAATCATGCATCTAAGACTAAATGCATTGTACATTTTTTTTTAAATTAATGAAATATAAGCGACTCGACAATGTGATGATGTGGCGTAAAACAAAAACTAATCGATCAATCAATTCAGAAAATTGAAATAAAAAATACCGTACGAAAAAGTGGAACACTGCCGAAAAAACATCAATAAAAACATAGTCATCATTACAGATATAAGTATAAATTAAACAGAGACAGCAAAAAAAAAAATGATCAGATTTTCCGAAACCAAATCTATGTATTAAAGTAGAAATTGTCAAGACTTCTACTAATTAACATATGCTTTGTGGGATTCTTAAATCAGACTTAAAATAAAACAATACGTAAACTTACAACCAATTCATCCTGAATTTGTACCAGTCTCTCAATTGTAGAACTCTTGCGCTTTAAATCATCATGTAAAACTTGAATACTGTGATACAAATAAGCTGTAAATACAACTAGACAAAATAAACACATAAAGTGGCCGTCCCTTAAATCCATTTTTCTTGCAAATAATTTTATCCACGACATATCGATAACTGATAAGTATTCACTTAATACGATGTGTTAATCGAGAAATTATTTATAAATATATTTCTGTGCACTATTTATAAAAAACATTTTTCAATTTAATTGTATACCAATTGCATTTGTGGCCTTATGTGCACACAAGTACACACACTGACACGTCTCGCCTTCTTTACTTACCATTGGTTTTATGTTGATAGACCTAAATATAAAGCTTTACTACCGTTGAAATAACATATAAACTTGACATGATCCAAAAAATGAGGTCAAGTTCATATAAAACAAATGACAAGTACCTGTTCACCTTACAATCATCCAATATAAACCAAACTTAGTTGACATTTTGCTTATATTTTCTAAAAAACAGTCTTAACAAAGAAAACTTAACATTAACCAATGAACCCTAAAAATGAGGTCAAGGTCAAATAAACCATGCCAGACAGACATGTACATCTTATTCTGTGATTTTACTTTTTATTTGATATCTGTTCAAAGAAACAACGGCTATGTTTCATTTTTTTTTTAATTATTTGATAAACAGGGTATGTGTTATTTCGTTAAAGTTGGGTTTTATTCATTATCACTTAGAATCTTCCTCTTTTATATCAATAACAAACTAGTAGTATGAAACTAACCATAGCTGGTAGATTTTTTTGGTATTAAAGAAGAACTTCTTATCCCTAATGTTATTTTAGTCTAATTGTCAATTGTTTGAGAAAGATGATCACACCCGCAGATGAACTTCATTTATCAACAGTAAATCTCAAGGCAAATGATGAATTATCACATTTTACTAAATATGTCCTCCGAAAAAAAAGTGTTCCATAATATATTTGCAATAATTGATATTCCTGTTTTGATTAGCCATACAACATGTTCAATGTCTTTATCCTTTTGACGTGCTTCCAATTTATATATCCTATCATTTATGTAATCATTAACTCTATCAACCGTCTTAATTTCATCATTTATTATTCCAAAGGTATCTTTCAGAGGTTTCTTAGTTACTTCGTGTTCGCCTTTGACAACAATACGATTAGATTGAAGTCTGTTATACATCTCTTTCGATTCTCTCATATTTTCAGTTTTCATTTCTACAATTGTTCTTTCTCTTTGTAAGTTTTCTTTCTCTATTACCTTGATATCAACCTCAGTTGCTTCTACCTGTCTTTGTAAAGACAGCAATTCATTCCTTGAGAGCATTTTTGTTTGAATCAGTTGATCCTTAGTTTCGACGTGTGCGTATTTTACATTATTATGATCAGATTGAAGCCTTGAAATTGTCTTTTTCAAGTCTTCAGTTTGTACAAAATGTTTGGTTTTCAATTCAATAATAGATTTGTCTGTTTGTTGTGCGTTTCTTTGCATTGCCATACTAGTCACTTCGTATAAGTCTATTTTGTTTTGTAACATTATTGATTTGTTAAGTTGTGCCTTACTTTCTACATGTTCGTTTTTTACACCAATCAAATCGGAATGAAGCCTTGCAATTGTCTCATTCAGATCTTCAATTTGTTGTTTATGTTCGGTTTTCGTTATAATAATCGATTTTTCCATTTGCATTTCGTGTCTCCGCATTACCGTAATATATTCTACATTTGATTCTCCTATGTTTTGTAGAGACGACACTTTTTTTCGTAAGTCCACACAAGTTTCATCGATTGTTTTGATATTATGATGATTCGATAATATCTTATCTCGTGTTTTTAGATTATCATCTGTGATGGCAGAGACTTTGTTCCGGAGCTCGTCAAGCTTCAACTTCTGTTGTTCTGCTTCTTCCTGCAAAGTAAAGAATTTCCCGTTAACAATATACTGATCATCATCAAAAATCACTTTTAGATAGAGTTAAAGTTAAAATAAATTAGACAGATATATAACATAGATATTTGTGGACTATTGTGTGGCTATAACTGAACGTACTTATCGCTTCCTTATCACTTTTATATCTTGTTGTCAAACTCCAAGTCATCTGCATGAAAGCAACCCACGAGAAATGGTAGAAACAAAACTGCATTAGAGTTCATGCAACCAATTAATCATAAAGATATATGGCATCAATAGTTATTGACTATTTGTGGTTATAGCCATGTACGCTCTTTTCGTGTTCACTTCATGTCACTCTTTAACCCACTTTCATCTTTTAAAATTTTCCTCGATATTGTTATGCATGTATAATATTTTTTTACATTCTCGTCCTGTGGAAATATAAAGCGTGTTTCCATTATTCGTATTTTAAGACAGGTCAAATGTATAAAAAAATTTCCGTTCCGGATTCTAATCGATTTATATGTATCCTCAAATAAAACTTACTAGAACACACCCGCGAAATCGCTGGCATATACAGCTTATAAACTGTTGTAGGATGAACTTTTGTAAAAGATATTATGACTGGAGAATTTCATATAAGGTATCAAAAGCCCTTTCCTTTTTTTCCAAAGTCCGTTATGTGTTTCCTTTCTGTTAAATTCAATTATTTTTCGTGATTCTGGCCTTATACCACAATTATTCTTCCCCTTTGCTACAATGCATTTCTTGGTAAAAGTCAAATTGAATTTTCATATCCGTTATTAATAAAAAAATAATCCCGCATCCCGTAAAGATCAATCCCGAAATCCCGAGCTTAAAATCACCCGATCCCGACGACCGAATAAGTCCTGCCTCCCTCTAATCTCTACCTTACTTTCATTTTGGTCAAGTCACTACTTTCACTTTCAACAATATTTGTATGCCCCATTTATGGGAATTATGTTTTTTAGTTTGCTCGTCCGTTCGCTCGTTCGTCAGTCCGTCTGTACCGCTTCAGTTTAAAGTTTTGTCGAGGTAGTTTTTGATGAAGTTGAAATCCAACCAACTCGAAACTTAGTAAATATGTTCCCTATGATATGATCTTTCTAATTTTAATGCAAAATTAGATATTTAACTTTCATGGTCTACTAAACATAGTAAATGATAGTGTCGATGTGGCATCCGTATACTATGGACACATTCTTGTTTCCTCATGTTTTACTTATTTCAATATATATGCATGCAACTGGTATGACCCCTTAGATAGTAAATATATGTGAGGAAAAGAAATATGACGTCAGACACGCGAATCAATGAATGTGTATGTAGATAGAAGTTTTTGTGTTTTGTTAAATTGTTCCTTTGGAAATTGTTACACGATGATGACTGCTGTACCCATATTTTGACTATCTTATTTATTATGTCCGTTTGGTTCACGCATCATTGTAAACATATAAACAGAATTTGATGAGACTGTCATCAAAGTGAGAGGTTTAGCGCTATAAAACCAGGCTTAATCCACCATTTTCTACATTTGAAAAAGCCTGTACCAAGTCAGGAATATGAAAGTTCTTGTCCATTCGTTTTTGATGTGTTTTGTCATTTGATATTGCCATGTGAATATGGACTTTCCGATTAGATTTTCCTCTAAGTTCAGTATTATTGTGATTTTACTTTTTATTATACATTGGCTAGAGGTATAGGGAAGGGTTGAGGTTTTGGGCTTCTTTTAAACTGAGTTCTACTGTGCGTAATTGTGTGTGTTTTCTAATTCTACACTGTATAGGGGGAGGGTTTAGATCTCACAAAACATTTTTAATCATGCCGCATTTTGCGCCTGTCCCATGCAAGTCAGGAAGCCTTTGTTAACTCTGGATTTTTATTTTTTTTTTAGTTCACTTATATGTTTTGGAGTTTAGCGTGCCGTCAATTTTCACTGAATTAGTACCTATTTTTAATTAGGGACCAGCTGAGGACCACCTCCGGGTGCTGGATTTTCTCGCTGCGTTGAAAACGCATTATTGGCCTTCGGCTGTTGTCTTGTCTTTTGGTCGGGTTGTTGTCTCTTTGACATATTCCCAATTTCCATTCTCAATTTTATTGCATGATATGAGCAGCACCATAAGGTCACTCTGGGGGGGGGGGATAAATTATTTAGAGGAGACATGACTTAACCATTTGGTTTCTGTTGAGTTCTGATTGATCAATTTTTAGTTTTTTTCCGTGGAACGTTTTGTAAACTCTTGATTTTTTTCTTTGATTGTTTTCTGATGGACAGGATATGTGCTTTTTATTTCATCGACGTATGATATTTCGTCATTGCCGACATATTATAGTCTTTTCATAATCATATCATTGACAAACTCGTTGCATGGCACTGGCCATGTTTGGTAGATATTTTTTTATTTAATTCTAAATTATATAATAGTGCTGACTTGCTATGAGTAATTTTGATTATGTCGATTAAGATTTCTATTTTTCGTATACTAGAAGAACAACCACATAGGTGTTTCATTCACCAACAGTTAATCTAAATCTCTTACTCAATGTGTCCATCTATTCGTCCAAGAAAAAAGTTCGCTGCTATGTTTACAAGCGTTTTTATTCCTTCTTTGATAAGCCATACAATGCCGGTATCATGGGAACGATTTGCTTCCAATTTTTCTATTCGAGCATTAATACGATGGGTCACTGTATAAACATTAGTAACTTGCTCAATTATTTGTTTAAAGGTATCTTTAAGTTCTTTCGCCAGTTCTTTATATATATCATTCAAATCTCTCATAATTGTTCTTTCTCTTTGTAAATTGTCTTTCTCTATTGTCTTAATATTCACTTCTGTAAATTCTACCCTTTTTTGTAAAGACAACAACTCATTCCTTAAGAGAAGTTGTGTTTGAATCAGTTGTTTATTTGTTTCTACTTGTACGTCTTTAGCACCATTATGATCAGATTGAAGCCTTGCAAAAGTCTTTTTCACGTCTTCAAATTGTTCTTTAGTTTCGGTTTTCATTTCTAAAATTGTTCTTTTTCTTTGTAAATTGTCTTTCTCTATTGCCTTTATATTCACTTCGGTTGATTCTACCTTTTTTTGTAAAGACAACAATTCGTTTCTTAAGAGCATTTTTGTTTGAATCAGTTGTGTCTTAGTTTCTACTTGTACGTCTTTTACACCATTATGATCAGATTGAAGCCATGCAAAAGTCTTTTTCAAGTCCTCAATTTGTGCTTTATTTTCAGTTTTCATTTTGATAATAGATTCGTCCATTTGTAGTGCGTGTCTCTGTATTGCTGTAATAGTCATTCCGTATAAGTCTGCGTTCTTTTGTAAAAATGACACATTTTTTTTAAATACCATTATTGATTGGTTAATGTGTGCCTTAGTTTCTTCATGTGCTTCTCGTACACCTATTAGATCAGATTGAAGCCTTACAATTTGTTGTTTATTTTCAGTTTTCGTTCTAATAATAGATTTTTCCATTTGCATTTCGTGTCTCCGCATTACCGTAATATATTCTACATTTGACTCTACTAATTGTTTTTGAGACGACAAATTTCTTCTTAAGTCAACCAAAGTTCCATCGATTGTTTTGATATTATGATCATTCGATAACATCTTTTCTCGTAGTACTAGATTATCATCTGTGTTGATAGAGATTTTAGTCCTGAGCTCGTCAAGCTTGAGGTTTTGTTGTTCTGAATCTTTCTGGAAAGTAATTAATTTCCCGTTAAAACAAATAAACAATATACAGCTAATAATCAAATATCAAATTCATATTTTTATTGTCTTACAAGTCGATTTCATCTGCAGGAAAATAACCTACGAAAAATAGTGGAAACAAAAACATAACTTTAGAGTTCGGGCAACTGATGAATTATATAGATATATGACATCAATTTTTTTTTATATTTTTTTTAACCAATCACAATCAATGGGGTCGCTTTTGAAAATATAAACCAAAGAAACGTCGAATGCCATATTTAGCTAATCATTGTAACGAATTGTGAAAAAAGAGTGAATTGTTCGAAATTATTTCTATATGTAGCGTTCAAATTTTGTTTACACTACTTTGAAAATTCAAAAAAATAAAATACAAGCATCCGCTTTCCTGTGAAAATGTTGACATTTTAGCTGATGTGACGTAAAACAAACACCGTCCGACGTGATGATTCCGTCCAAAGAATGGGACACTGCCGCAAAAACAAAAACAATCACAACAAGAGGCTCTCAAGAGCCTGAATCGCTCACCTTAATTTTTTTGGTTAAATCTCTCATCAATGATTATTTTGGCCTTTCAATTTATTTAAATGTTCTTTGAATCATCCTTTTTTCTTAAAAAGCAAAAAAAAAAATCATTTTCTCCTATGTTCTATTTTAGCCATAGGAGCTATGTTTCTTGACATACAAGGAAATAAAATATAAATTTATACTAGATACTCTGAAACTCATTTAGCCTAAGTTTGGCTGAAATTGATACAGCAGTTTCAAAGGAGAAGATTTTTTAAAGTAAGTCAACATGATGAACAAATTGTAGATCTTACTTTGCTTAACATTTTTGCTATTAACAATTTATCTGTATCTATAATAATTTTCAAGATAATAACCAAAAACTGCAAAATTTCTTTAAAATCATCAATTCAGGGGCATTATACCTGAAAAACCAGTTACCCAATGCGGCTGGAAATTTCAGGACAGGTAGACCTTGACCTAATAAATACTATAACTTCTTGTCTTATTTGCTCTAAATGCTGGAGTTTTTTTAGATATAAGCCAAAAACTGCATTTTACCGTGTTCTATTTTCAGCCATGACGGCCATGTTTTTTGACGAAATAGAAAATAAAACACAAACTTTATTGTATACACCCTACTGATCATTCAGTTGAAGTTTGGTTAAATTTGGTTGAGTAGTTTTAGAGAAGAAGATTTTTTATAGTTAGCAAATATGATGAACAAATTGTGAAAAAATGTCATTAAAGGACAATAACCCCTTAAGGGGTCAATTGACAATTTTGGTCATATTAACTTATTTGTAGATCTTACTTTGCTGATATTTTTGCTGTTTACAGTTTATCTTCATCTATAATAATATTCAAGATAATGACCAAAAACTGCAAAATTTCCTTAAAATTACCAATTAAGTGGCAGCAACCCAACAATGGGTTGTTTGATTCATCTGAAAATTTCAGGGCTGATAGATCTTGACCTAATGAACATTTTCACTCGTGTCAGATTTACTCTAAATGCTTTCGTTTTTGAGATGTAAGCCAAAAACTGCATTTGACCCCTATGTTCTATTTTAAGTAACGGCGGCCATGTTTTTTGACGGATCAAAAATCGAAGCGCAAACTTTGTGCAGGATAATCTAAGGAACAATCATGCTAAGTTTCATTCAAATCCATTCAGTAGTTTTAGAGGAGAAGATGTTTGAAAAATTGTTATCTATAATCCTGGTACTTTTGATAACTATTAACGACGACAGACGACGACGACGACGGACGCCAAGTAATGAGAAAAGCTCACATGGCCTTTAAGGCCAGGTAAGCTAATAAAAAGTCGAAATAGGTGAATATGTCATCTACCGCATCTACCAAGCCCGCTAAAAGTATAAGGTAATCGGGAAGTTTTGAGTGATTAATCTGAAAACGCATCACACGGTAAAGCTTACTCATATAAACCCTGAAACCAAATTTCAGAAATCCTTGTAATAATGTAGTTACGGAGACCGATGCGAAGAAAAAAATATGGGACGGACAGACGGACGAACTGGCGGATTGACAGACAGAGGTAAAACAGTATACCCCAACTTTTATATATAATTACACAGATATATGAATATATATTAAAAAAAACAGACAGCATAATGAAATTGATAAGCTTTATCAAAACCAAATCCATGTTAAGCAGAACTTGTCTAGACTTCTAACAATTTACATTATACTTTGTGAAATTCTTAAATCAAACTGAAAGTAAAAGCATATGTTAACTTACAACTAATTCCTCCTGGGAGTGTTTCAGTGTATGAACTGTAGAACTCTTGTGCTTTAGTACTGTCACTTCATCAGTCAGAACTCCAATACAGTGATACATATAAGCAACTAGACAAAATAAACACACCAAATAACCGTCTCTTAAGTCCATTTTTCTTGCAAATAATTTATTGACGACTTATCGATAACTAGTATTCACTTGATACAATGTGTGAATCGGGAATAAACTATCAGTTTATTTCTTCAGTTAATTTCTGTGCGCTATTTTTATTAAAAAAACATTTTTCAATCAAATTTTTACCAATTGCGTCCTAGTTTCCAAAATCATCCCTGCAGTCCACTTCTTTGTATACTTACCTAAATAAAAATAAGATTTGGTATAGTTGCCAATGAGACAATTATCCACCAAAGATTAAATGATGTGGATGTAAGCAAGTATTGGTAACTGTATGGCCTTCAACAATGAGAATAAATTAACCGAGTTCCAATGTCCCTTGCGTTGCATATATTTTATAACTCTTAAAAAAGGCGACCGTCCACCATTATTGAACTTGTCCGAGAAATTGCTTATATTAACTTATATATAAATTATAAGTTTTATAAAAATCTGGCAAGAATAATATCCGTGAGAGCGCTAACAAGGTCTTTTTTTAATCAATTTAAAATTTACAAGGGGCATAACTCTTTAAAAAAATCGATCGGTCACCATTATAGAACTTATCAGTGATATCGCTGATATTAACCTATACATATTGTATAAGTTTTATAAGAATCTGGCAAGAATTGTACCTGTGAGAGTGCTAATGAGAACGAACGGACGCACGGACAGTGCTTTCTCGGAGAAAAGCGGATGCGAATTGCTAATATCCATATAGTTGAACCATACATCCTGTAAGCATGGGCGACCAATAACTCGTTCATAGGTTTTGATGTGTTTATCTATTATAACTTTAAAATCTTTCTTCTAGCTTATGAAGTAGGATAGGTATTACATAGATATACATGTAGGAAGATGTGGTATAAGTGCCAATGAGACAACTCCTCATCCAAATAACAATTTGTAAAAGTAAACCATTATAGGTCAAGGTACGGCCTTCAACAAGGAGCCTTGGCTCACACCGAACAACAAGCTACAAAGGGCCAAACGACCAGTGTAAAACCATTCAAACAGGAAAACCAACGGTCTAATCTATATAAAACAGAGACACTAGAAACACGTATGAACTACATAAACAGACGACAACTACTGTACATCAGATCCTACATTATATATATTAAATACGTTTTCCACTATAAAAGGATTAACACTTCTCTGTTTTTGGTATACCTATCTAATTAAATTTCACTTTTCCTCAAAATTGCAACCAATTCTATTTTACTTAACTCAAAAGGTTTTAATGGATTAAATCATTGAAATAAATAAATGGTTTAAACTCTGAGAAGTTCAGGGCATATACACGTTGAAAATATGCCGCACAGCCCTATATATTGACTTTTGAAAAATGTTGTGATGCATATGAACTTTAAATTCTAGGATAAGATAAAACTTTATAGTAAAAGTGGTACAGTTTAAGCCGTAAAAGGGAAATTGCATTGTCAATATTTACAGAAATGCAACCTAAACGGACCTGAGAGTAATAGGTATATCTATCTATTATTTTTTACATAAATAAGGCCGTTAGTTGTCGTTTGTTGATGTATTACATATTTTTTTTTCGTTAATTTTTTTATATAAATAAGGCCGTTAGTTTTCTCGTTTGAATTGTTTTACGTTGTAATTTCTAGGCCTTTTATAGCTGACTATGCAGTATATGCTTTGCTCATGATTGAAGGCCGTACGGTGACAAATAGTATTTAATTCATGTGTCAGTTTGGTCTCTTGTGAAGAGTTGTCTCATTGCCAATAATACCACATCTTCTTTTTTATATTTATATCTATCTTAGTTTCATTTTACTTCCGAGAGAGTTGGTGTCTTTTAATTTCTGACAAATTTCTACAGTTGACCTAAGCCAAATAAAAATAGCTACTCTTGTTATATGAGTCTTATGTAGTCGAAACGCGTGTCCGACGTACTAAATTACAATCCTGGTATCTTTGATAGCTATTCCTATCTTTGATGAGTTTATTTGCCATTGAACGTTCTGGACAGAGAACCGGCCATGAGTTATTGTCTTTGTACTGACATAACTTTTGACATACTTTTCTCAAATTATCTGTAGATATCTTAGAAGTTATTAAAAAAGGCATACTTGGCCTGAGGTTAATTGTTGTATTCTATGCATGTCCCTGCTGTTCATTTAGCTCTTCAGATGTTAAGATATTTATATATTCCTGGCTAAAATTTTACAATTTGAGCTCCTCATGGAGGTAAATCCAGAAAAGCCCTTCTCTCCCATAGATAATACAATCTGTTGATTCATTAAATTTTGACATCAAAAATCATCTCTTCGTTAGTTTTATGCACACCATCAGGAGTTGGTTGACCATTATGGAATATATGTTTCACAGATGAGAACAGATATGTTCTAAGTGTCGTAAATGCAATCCCGTCTTCTTTCCCGAATAAGTGCCGATCCAAGTTTTTTGTCGGGTTCTTGTGCTCAATTTCAAGTTTTCTATGTTGCATTTTTTGTACTTTTGTTTGTTTTTTTCTTTTCTATTCCAGATGTGGCGTTGTCAGTTTATTTACGACTTATGTCTCTTTCATAATAAAACTTTAATTCCTAAAAAATCGAAAAATCCTTTTCATACTTTCCAGGCCTATGGTCAGTACCAAGTCAACCCAATTATAAATCAGCATTGTAATTGTAAGTACATTGTAAATCATTTGATATATAACTACTTAAAACCAAATTATAGTATGTACAGGGATTGTTTGAATAAAAATTAAGCTAAGTTCTATAAAATAATTTTTGGAGACAGAATATCTCCAAACGCAATAAATATGTTGTCTATCAGAAAATCAAGTCAAAAGTTCAAAGAAGTAGTAGTGAACCGAGATTAAATATTTACGCATTGACTTTTAATGAAGTTCATTTTGACAAACAATACAATAAACGGATCGATCTCATCGAACTTGAAAAAAAGGATGGAAAATATATACTTTTAAATATGTTTCTTATATTCACTTGCATATATAAATTGACTATGAGGGTCTGTTCAGATCTATTCTTTAAGACACATGAAGCTATTCAATCAAGAGTTCCCAGGTAAATCATGTTAGTGTTAAACTCTATGGTGATCTAATAAAAATACGATAACTAAATGTGGGGTACGTTGGACTTCGCTTTTACAAAATTTACTTGATGTGATGTGTAAACGATTCATTAATATCTTCATAAAATGTAAGTCTTTGAAAGATTGTAAGTATAATCGAATTAACCGTGGCGATTATTTACAATAAATATTCATTTTGATATATTTAAAGTACTTTCCGTCATCTATATCCAGCAGAAAGATTTATTCTTTCACCAACATTTTTCGATGGGTTATAGAAGTAGTGTATGATATAATTGATTTTGACCTGCTAACAAAATGCATTCTGATCCTCCATGACGAGATTCTCAATCCAAAAATCAATTGAAAGAAATCTTAATTTCGAAAATTGTGTCCATTTATTAGAATTATAAATGACAAAGTAGATTATCTCTGATGTTAACCTGTCGGATATACTGATCATACCGTTGTGAACAATCTTTAATGCTTCCTCACAAAATGCACATATACGCAATGTAATATAAAAAGTAAAATCACAAAAATACTGAACTCAGAGGAAAATCAATTTGGAAAGTCCATTATCACATGGCAAAATTAAAAAAAAAAACGCATCAAAAACGAATGGACAAGAACTGTCAGATTCCTGACTTGGCACAGGCATTTTCAAATGTAGAAAATGGTGGATTAAACCTGGTTCTATAGCGCTAACCCTCTCACTTTAATAACAGTCTCATCAAATTCCGCTACATTTACATGATGCGTTAAATAAACAGTCACAATTAATAAAATAGTCAAAATATGGGTACATCAGTCATCATCGTATAACAATTTTAAAAGGAACAATTTAACAGGACACAAAAACATCTACTAAATCTACATAAACTGATGTGTTTTTCTAGATACCTTTGTCCAACTTAGGTGATACCAGAACAAATAGAAAAGTAAGGATATTTGTATGTACACTTATAATCAAACATTTATTTAACTACACTTTCAGTGGCAGAAGTAAAATAATAAGCTGTAAGTATCTTTTATATACTGATTGTGTGCAGTAATCTTTTGTGACATTTAAATGAGTGATGATTCTTCTGTCGGGTTATTTTTGCTAACAGGAGCCGATTATCTTTTTGTTGCACTTGTTCTCTGTCCTTTGTGGGCAAATCATCCAATTCACTCAATATATTGATATACCTTGATAAGCTTATTCCTAATTTTAAAATCTATAAACAACTGTTGTTTATATTATTTATGGAAAATCGTCATAAGTACATTATTTGTTAGTTTGCATTACATAGACCGATTATAATACTGTACAACTAACAACATCCTAGATAGAAACACTGTTTCCTGTTAATAACATTGAGATAAAAATGTTCAGCATAGTAAATTCAACGAAATTCTTTAAAATGCTAAGTTTTCCTTTTTTTAATTATTCCATTCAACTTGTTTTCTTTTGCCAATAGTATCTGATTCAGCTGAATATGAAATGATCAAAAAAGATTATACATATTAGGGTTATTTTTACCATAACTGGTGTAAGCAATTACCAACAGTTTAATTCCGTTAAAATTTAGATTTTAAAATCTCATTGAATTTTTTTTTTATTTTCATTTGAAAAATATTGACCAAAGCTTAAAAAACTTTGTACAAAACATCCTTGTCAACTATACCATATTTTGTAATTAATGAAAACTTTGTTAGATATTTTTTTTGATGACATATTTTGGTTAATTAGCTCTTCGACTGTTTAGGTTCTTATACATCATTGGCTTTCAAATATTCGGCTTTTAATAAATTTGAATCTAGAAAAGCGCACCGAATGCATGAGTTATTACAATATTTTTTCTAAATCATCTTAATCCTTGAAAGTAAGTCGTCAGCAGCAAATAAGTTATACGGGAATAATGTAAGGAATACTAGGCAATAATGATCGTTTTTGAATTAATATCTTTGGTACTTTTTTTTAACATTTCACCATTAATATGGTAATTAGTTTGAACGTTTCATACAGCAACTACACATGAAAACAAAACACAATATTTAAATTGTTGCACGCTGGAATTTCTCCAACTGATCAAAACAATGGTGTAGAATACAATTTTTTTTTTACATAATTTATGTAAGCAAAAACATTAAACCTTAAATGTTGATTCTCCAAAAAACACGGGACAATAACGAGGTTTAGCAAGACTGATTTGTGTTGAGTTAGAATAATGTGACGGTAGTTAACATGTCGTCCTGATTGTTGTTAAAATTACGGCTCCGCGTTTCTTTTTAGTTTACATTCTTATCGCATAAACAACTTCGTTTCAATAATAATTTACCGTTTACGGTTTAAATGATAGTCATTTGATAGAGTCCTCAGTCGTATTGACTTCACAGTTTGTTTTTTTTTATTATAATCAAGATTACCTGATTCACACTTAGAATGATTTTTGAAAATTGTTGAAACGCATCTCGAATAAGTGTTTCGTTCAAAACATATGCAAGTTTTTCTTTTTCTTTTGTAGAAAACACCAGTCGTCTGTTCTACTGACAAATAAGCAGCCGTGATAGCTTTTTAAATAAAAAGTTCGTTTTCCACATTTTGAAATCAAATAAAACTAATCAATAGACAAACCCTGAAATGTATGTTCGGTTCGTAACAATAAAACTTGTTTAATATCAACAGCAGATAACATTTTTTTTATTTCGAAACTACAGAAGCCCATAGGGGACCTAACAAAAAATAAAATTATTTCGTTATCTCAATATATATATCGTTATTTCGATATAATTAAATCGTTATTTCGATATAATTAAATCGTTATCTCGATATATTTATATCGTTATCTCGATAATTATTTATTTCGTTATCTCGATATAATTATTTCGTTATCTCGATATAATTATATCGTTATCTCGATATTTAAATCGTTATAGCGATATATTTATTTCGTTATCTCGATATAATTACACTGTTATCTCGATATATATGTGGTGTATGGAATGACTGTAGCGGGTACATGTCTGTCTGGCAGGTGTCATTTGTCCTTGACCTCATTTTCATGATTCATTGGTCAATGTTAAGTTATCATGGTTTGGTCTTTTTCTTGTATACTATAAGCAATATGTCAACTATGTTTGGTGTATGGAATGATGCAAGGTGTATATGTCTGTGTGGCGGGGTTCATCTGACCTTGACCTCATTTTCATGGTTCATTGGTCAATGTGAAGGTTTCATGGTTTGGTCTTTTTCTTGTATACTATAAGCAATAGGTCAACCATGTTTGGTGTATGGAATGATTGTAAGGTGTATATGTCTCTGTGGCAGGGATCATCTGACCTTGACCTCATTTTCATGGTTCATTGGTCAATGTTAAGGTTTCATGGTTTGGTCTTTTTCTTGTATACTATAAGCAATATGTCAACTATGTTTGGTGTATGGAATGATGGAAAGGTGTACATGTCTGTCTGGCAGGGTTCATCTGACCTTGAACTTATTTTCATGGTTCACTGGTTAGTGTTTAGTTTTCCTGTTTAAGTCTCCTTCTTAGATACTATAAGCAATAGGTCAACTTTATTTGATGGATGGAATGATTGTAAGGTGAACATGTCTGTCTGTCTTGGTTTATATGACCTTGACCTCATTTTCATAGATCATTGATAATTTTAAGTTTATGTGATACTTGTAGTGAAACTTTATCTGTAGGACTATCAACATTAAACCAATCATGGTTAGTAAAGCAAGCGAGACATTTTAGCGTGTGCACTCTTGTTTAACGAATCCACTACAAAGTAATAACACTTGTGTAGGACCTATATAGTGAACACCTATATCAAGTTTGGTTCGATTCTGAATAGTGATTCTCAAAAAGGGAGATGCAAATGTGGTTTTCCATAGGGTTTCAATGCAAATTTTGACCTCCGCTAGTGGCCAGACAGTTTGAATTTCGTATCGGTTTAAAAAGTAACAACACTTGTTAAGGACTTTGGTAAGAACAGATTTACTTATAATTACATTCAATCAAATCAATTCAGTAGTTATAGATAACTCTTGAAAATCGACCAAACAGAATGTTCAAAGTCCCATGGTGGACGTACGTACGGACGGGCGGACGGACATGGAAGACACTATATGCCAGAATACCCATAGTGGTTCCAAAGAAGATTTTTAATTTAAACGGTTAATGGACGGAAGACGGATGCATGATGATGGCATGGCTGAGGCTCATGTGATTCTTCAGATTAGGTGCAACAAAACACAAACCAACATATAAATATAAAAAAGAAGATGTGGTATGATTGCCAATGAGACAACTCGCCACAAGAGACCAAATGACTCAGAAATTAACAGCTATAGGTCACCGTACGGCCTTCAATAATGGGCAAAACCCATACCGCATAGTCAGCTATAAAAGGCCCCGAAATCACAAATGTAAAACAATTCAAACTAGAAAACAGTTTAGTTTAAAAAATGTCTTTGGAACCACTATGGGTATTCTGGCATATAGTGTTACCCTTGTCCGTCCGCCCGTCCGTACGTACGTCCACCAGGGGACTTTGAACATTCTATTTGGTCGATTTTCAAGAGTTTTCTATAACTACTGAATTGATTTGATTGAATCCAATTATAAGTAAATCTGTTCTTACCAAAGTCCTTAACAAGTGTTGTTACTTTTTGAGCCGATACGAAATTCAAACTGTCTGGCCACTAGCGGAGGTCAAAATTTGCATTGAAACCCTATGGACATGTACACCTTACCATCATTCCATACGCCAAACATAGTTGACCTGTTGCTTATAGTATACAAGAAAAAGACCAAACCATGAAACCTTAACATTGACCAGTGACCATGAAAATGAGGTCAAGGTAAGATGAACCCTGTCACACAGACATATACACCTTACAATCATTCCATACACCAAACATAGTTGACCTATTGATTATAGTATACAAGAAAAAGACCAAACCATGAAAACTTAACATTGACCAATGAATCATGAAAATGAGGTCAAGGTCAGATGAACCCCGCCACACAGACATATACACCTTGCATCATTCCATACACCAAACATAGTTGACATATTGCTTATAGTATACAAGAAAAAGACCAAACCATGAAACTTAACATTGACCAATGAATCATGAAAATGAAGTCAAGGACAAATGACACCTGCCAGACAGACATGTACCCGCTACAGTCATTCCATACACCACATATATATCGAGATAACGATGTAAGTATATCGAGATAACGAAATAAATATATCGATTTAACGATTTAAATATCGAGATAACGATATAATTATATCGAGTGAACGAAATAATTATATCGAGATAACGTAATAAATAATTATCGAGATAACGATATAAATATATCGAGATAACGATTTAATTATATCGAAATAACGATTTAATTATATCGAAATAACGATATATATATTGAGATAACGAAATATTTTTTTTATGTCCCCTATGGGCTTCCGTACGAAACATGGTATCAAAAACAACATAACATGAACACAAAATAAAATCTTCTCTTAAATCGATATTAATACGACAGCATATACAATATCAAAACTTTAAACACAAATGTACTGTAACACTAATTTACGAAGAGTCAAAATAACAGGAAAAGCTTTCCTGGTTGGTACATCAATCTATTTGCTTTTGTAGTCAATTCGATTCCCTTGACTTTTGTGTGTTACATTGACATGTCACTTCCTACTTATTCATTCACGAGATACAACCATCGTCTTTACTTTTAAGGTTAGACTAATTGTGGTCATGTTTATGTAGAGGCCAACAGATTTTTTTTCTACCGAGCATACTATACCTTACAGTAGTCAACATTCCATCTGAATTTCTAGTAATTAGAATATGTGAGGACAGTTTTGATTTACGTAAAATACATATTTCTGAAAATTCAAATTGTAATTCTATAATCTGTCACATATGTAAGAGCATGTCGAAAACCAGGTCCGTGAAATAATCATGAAACGAAGCAGAGTTTGACATGTTGTTTTATTAATGTAGGCATCGATTAAGCACTTTCTCTAATAATTTCAAAACTTTTTCAAAGATCCACAACGGAAAAGGACTGAATATCCGTACATCTCGTAGAAATTTGTCTACAGATAAGATGACTTAAGATCACCATGAGATGGATTTCAAGCAATAAGATTCCTTCATGATACTGCACCCTGAACATGTGGTATATCCCCGTTACGCTTGTATGTTTCTGTGGAGTGTTTATAGTTATATACTCAGAAAATGGTGCAAAAACATGCCGAAAAGTTTTTATTAAAGTATACATATCATCTTCTTTAATTCGTTACACTTTTTGAAACATTAATCATGTCAGAGCAATGAGCCAATTTGATTTTCTTTAACAAGAATGATTTGAATTTAGAGCTACAAGTTTACTTATAGCTGCACAGCTGTTGCAAATTTGATCTATATGTGTAACTGTTAACATTTAATTACATTACTTATACATCTATATAAAGAAACAAGTATTGATATGGATGTAAAATTCAATTAAATTGTTAAGATTTAAATTGATTCTTTGGTAACATGTTTTTTACGAAACCATATGATAATTGTAAATTTTTATCAGTTGTTATCTAACATGATTGTATAATTTACACACAAATACGACAGTTTTATTAATTTCGGTGACGTTTGTCGTTATACTGTGTCTGTGGTAAATATATGTTTTTTTTTATAGCGATATAATTTTTTTTTAATTCAAAATAACATTCCAGTTGTTGTACATGTTTTCGTATTGTATTATTTAAATGACGTATATGAGATGTGCAATATGCATCAAAAATACAGAAATCCCTCGACAAAAACAATGCAATAAAATGCACGGGGAATTTAAGGCATACAAACAATATAATAATATAGACACAATGCAAAAATCATAACATATTAAACAGCATAAATAGCAATAATTTAATTTTGGATGTAACGCGTCTTCTGATTGGCTGACGTTATTTTGTTATGAGCCCATAGAAATAATTTAGTCATGACTGTCACAGGATGACTTTGGTTACTCACATGTATGTTGTTATTTTGGTTGTTAATTCTATTTCGATTTGCAGAGCGTCAGTATCTTATAAATGCTATATTCTGCAGACTTCAGTGTATAATACATGTCCACATTTTACATTTAATTAATTAGGTAGTGTCCACTATTTACTTGGGCATTTACCTGTAAACTTGTCGAACGGGTTGAGTAACATGTGATACCTGTATTTGATGAGCTGACTATTCACTCTCAGGTAACACCCTAACGAGTCAAGGTGTATATATGTTTTGTATAAAGTTAGTTTACAATGTGGCGTGGACACACACACTGGATTTCTGAGGTAGGACTCAATTTATTCTTATTTATTTAATCATTATTCGTTCTAAAGTGTTCAGTTTTCTGCAACAACGCAAATATAGAATATTTATTTAAATTGTAATTGTAATTTTTGACATTGCTATTTTGTAACTGTCACAAGTTAATTAATGTTCATTATAATGAAAGTTTAACACGGTTATATATTTTCGGTTATAGTAATTATTCGAGTGTCGAAACCGTTTGGTATTTTAGGAACGTTTGTGTACGATAATGCAATGATGTATGTATCTCCATAAGTATGTAAAGTAATATGCAACGTATAAGCATAAATGTATATTCAGCGTTAAAAGCTGTATATTGGGTGTAGTAATTGTATAATGATAGTATACAATAAAGTCAATTATGTGACTTGTAAAGTAAGGCATTATACGAGATGCCGTAGCTTGTATTGTGTAAAGTAAGGCATTATACGATATGCCGTAATTATTTGAGTATAAGTAATGCATTATTCAATATGCTGTAATCTTCTATAGATTGAACATAAGTAGTCGTACTAAGTATTTGTCATTATGTATGCGACATGTGTAATACATAAACATAATTATGTATATTTCTTGAGTATAGTATTGTATTTTAACGTACAGTATGTATTTCAATAGGTCCCAGTTTCGGGCTAGATGTATGTAGTTTGATTAGTAAAGTATGGAGATATGTTACAAATGGTGGTGAAACCTGTTAACAGTGCGACCTTCCATGTTTTCATCAATAGTTTGGCAACCTACAATATTTGGAGTCGAGTCTAGACAATAGGGCAGTCGTAATGTGTACACCGCTTATGTTGGGCCAGTTTTGTGTAGTTACCAAAAAACCAAATACGTAACATTCCGTAGTATCGTTATCCAGATTTCAAAGCTTAATATAAAGAAGGAACAGTTCATTAAACATTGGACATTATTATTTCATTTGATTTCATTTATTTATATTTGTAAATTTGTACAATATTAAATTGTTATTTTGTTTACAGAAGTAGTCATTTATTATCTGTAAGTACAAACTCCTAAGTCAGCTCTCGTCTATCCGTGACAATGACGTCATGGTCAGTCATCAACGTTTTTTCATGGTTTTCTACGGTTTAAAACGGAATTTAGAATTGAAATAAAAGAAATGACTGTAATATTTTTTTCTGTCATAAAAATGTGGTGCACACTGTCAAATAACCCACTACGCGCGTTATCCTTAAGTAGTAAAAACAAATAATATTTATGCAGGTGTTGTGTTCACTCTCCTTTGTGGGAATTTTTTTTTTTACTAACGTACAGCAACATGAGTAAGCTGCAATATATCAAATGAAGACAGAATGAATTGAAATCTGTCGGTTTTTAGACAATTTCAAGAATTCTGTATATTTTTTATGACTTTTTTTCAAGATAAGTACTTGAAGATATGTTAATTTTACACCTTAAGAAAAATGGTTTTATCTTCAACCTCGTTAATATTACAAAATTTAACTATTTTCTTTTCTCATTGAATTCATATACATCAAGGAACGCAACCTAGAGGATACTCTATTATTTAGGTTAATGATGTATACCACAAGAAGGAAATATTTCCAAACTATATACTTTTATAACTCCAGAGGATGTCAATTATCTTTTGGAACAACAAAGTACGTACCGTTGCTTGAACCACTGTTAAGCTTACTGAAATATTATTTGATTTGGATTATTTTACCTGCAATTAGTAAATTCACGAGGTTTTAGGGTCTGGATGATGTATACAGAATAGAGAATAATACCTCAGAAAATGTGCTAAAAAGAAATGTCGAAAAATGGGCTAAACGAAAAAGAATGGGAAATAATAGGTTGCTAAAATATAAATATTATAGAGAAATGGGCAATATTCAAAACGAAAAGAAAAAAATAACTTAAAAAATTTATTAGATTTAATACTGGATTTTCACATATAAAGCAGAATATGTTTACCCTTCCGGAACACCTGAGATCACCCCAGTTTTCGGTTGGGTTCGAGTTGTTTATTCTTAATTTTTGCTATATTGTGTTCAGTGTGCTATTATTTATTGTTTGTCTTTCTTTTATCCATGAGGCAGGAAAAAGACTAGTATGTTTTTATTTTGTGTTGTTTTGCTATGATTTAATGTCTCTTCTGTCTAGCTTTTCACAAATAGTCGAACGATTTACAATCATCAGTTATCTTTCAAGTTTGTTATTGTCAAAACGTACCTGAACAACTATCAGACCTAGTAGAATAGTCTGTCTGATATATATGTGAGAAAGCAGACATGTGGTTGTCTACTGTTTGTTTACTTTATTGTTGAAAGCATGCCAACTTAACATTACTTTTGAATTGAAAAATTATTAGTAGTAATAGTAGTAGTTGTAGTATTCATGGATATCATATATTATGATCATAGGTTGTCATTTACATTAAAAAAAAACTTGTGACTTGAGATGTTATCAGGTTTTTATATAATAATAGTAGTTATGTTTGTTAGATAAAACAATTGTCATTCTTGATCTGTAAACTATCTAATAATTTACTTTCGCTACTGCTGTTAAGATTGTGTCGTTCGAAGCTAGTTTTTTTTTAATTTCTTTTCCTTGGCGAATGCCATTCTTTTGAAAAAAACCATCAATATAAAAATGTGGTATGATTGGCAATGTGAGAACTGTCCAACAAATATTAAAGAAAGTGGAATTTAGCAATTATAGGCAAACGTATTGCCTTAGACAATGAGCGAAACCCATACCGTATAAAGGCCCGACATGAAAAAAATGTGTAACAATTCAATTTGAGAAAACGGCAAGATTTATAGCTTAAAAAATTTATGAAACACAATTGTTCAACCCTCATCTTAACCTAGGACGATCGTGTAACAGTACAACATCTGATCAAACTATAAAAATCAGTTTTAAAAGACAAATCGCATCAGAGCGATATTTTACTGACAAACATCAAAATAATATCACAAACCGGATATCGCAAGGTTTTCATAAATCACTTGTCCCTGGTTTATCCCATCTTTTTAGAAGGCAAAAACCTGTGCCAAATCTACTCTTGTACGGTAAAAAAATGCTAAACGAGTACTTGAATTTTGTTTTAATCCTATTATTTATTTCTAAATCATTTTCGAAATGTGAAATGCGTGTATCAATCATGTATATTTGAATATTAACCTCTCTGTAAATTTTAGCACCAGTAGACTTGAAAGTTGGGACTTTCGTTTTCAGATTGATTGACAAAACACGCTGTACAATTCAAAAATTACCAAATGACTTAAAATCTGTTTGATAATAAAAGCTTGTTTAAATTTACCCGTTAGTGACAGGATAGTATAAATCAAATATTTATGATTCCATGGTCATCATGTACTTGCTGAAAATATCATAATGTTGACCGGTTTGTAAGCACAACCCTGAATAAGGCGCTGATGGTCGTCATTGTAAAATGTCAGTACAGATAGTATGATTATGAAAATAAAGTAGATTAAACTTATATCAAATAAACATACTATTTCAAGGCTTGATTGTTTAATTTAAGGGTAAAAATGTTTACAAATTTTTATTCCACATACATCTATATATCTCGGGTTACATCACCCCATGTCAGATCATAGAATTTGTTGTCTAGTATGAAGTGATGATGCGTCTGTGAAAAAAACCCACGTAACGTTCAAATGTAAAAATCAAGAACAATGTTTAATCTTTTGCTGGTTTATTTCATTATGACGTTTTAGTTTAAAAATCCACTAACGGGTCCAAGAAAAAAGTTATAAGCGAACTGTACAATCCTTGATAATCCCTTTCTAATAAAATCCAAAATTTCTGGGCGGTGTCGTCGATTTGTATTCTCTTCCAATATTTCTACTCTCTCGGATATACGCTCTGTAACTGTGTAAAGATCCTGAATTTCATGGAAAATTGTTCCAAAGGATTGTTTTAAACCTTCAACTCGGTAGTTTGCATTCCTTTCAGTCGATTCTACTTTATACTGTAAAATCTACAAAATATTTTAATCAATGACACAATATTCCTTTATTTCAAACGTATCTACTGAAAATCATCTACTTTAGATAAACATCTAATATATGGCAGGGACTGGTATTGATTGATTGGTTGTAGTTGTTAAATCACTAAGGCACTGGGTCGCCATTAACTGTTTTTGTTAATTGTTGATATATGCGGAACAGGAAAATGAGTGGATTTCTAATCAGATGCACTTTGATATTTACTTAGAAGTCAATTCTTTAAAAAGTGTTGTATCATTGACGTTTATCCAAATCTTTTTCTACTAAGGTTGTAACCACTTCTTTTTCTCATAAAAAAACCAGGTTGAGCCTATCATTTTCTTCGGAAACGTACCTGTATCAAATTCAGTTTTATAACAGTTGTTTTCATTAAGTAATCGTTCTATAGGTTGACATGGTTGAACGTTTGGTTTTGTACGGTTTTATGGATTTTTCTGGCCCTGCAACAAAGTTGTCGGGGACATATAGTTTTACCCTTGTCCCAAATTCCGTAATTCCGTCATTCCGTCGTTCCGCAATCAATCATTATACTCTTTTTTTGTTTAAACGGCTTTAGATATTGGACTGATTTTTGGTATGTGAGTTAACCATGATGAGTAAGAGATCAAGTCTGAGTTTCGTTCTGCTTTACTAATATTTGTCGAAATATCGGGCGTTGGGCTTTGATAATTGTTGAAAATCACAGTAATACGGACTTTTTTCAAAACACTTTCAGATAATGGACTGATGTTTGGTATGTGAATTAACCATGATAAGTTACAGATCAACTTTGAGTTTCGTTCCACTTCACTAATTTTTGTCGAAATTACGGGCTTTGGACTTTGAGAAATTGTTGAAAATCTCAGTTATAAGTTCTTTTAAAGATTTTGTGCAGATAAAGTATATGTAAGACTACCATCTTGGTTGTGTCCGCAATGTTTGGAACGTGGCAATTCGTGTTGTTTTGATACATCTAGTCTGGGTGTTTTTGTACTATTGTACATTGGTATACAACTGATGCCTTTATTCAAATTACCCTTGAAGTTTCAGTATTTTTATTTGTATATATTTTATCCATAAAGTAGCCTGTTCTCCAGTACTATCACTACTTAAATAATAATGTTTTGTCCATAAATGTAAAAAAAAAAATGATTTTCTGTCAACCATAAATTTTTGGGAGAGTCATCATGGTCATATTAATTATTCGCCAGGTTGTTTTTTGGGTGAGCACATGAGTGTTCACCCCTCTCTTAATTAGCGGCTATTAACTTCCTGTACAAGGAAGTCGCCATGTAATTTTCCCAAGAATCTAAAGTTTGGTTAGCAACGATTACTTATCGCCAGTTGAAAAATAAGCAGACGACAAAATTGAAACACTATTAGGTTGCACGTATTATTTTAATCAGTGATACTAGCAGACGACAGCCAGCGTACTGTATATTATCAAACAGAAACAATAAACACTTTATCAGCTACACTATGAGGTTACACGTGTTATTTTAAACATTAATAAAAGCAGACGACAGCCAGCGTAACAGAAATAAACACTTTGTCAGCTGTTTACAGGTTACACAAAAACATATATAATATTAAATTACAATGCAAAATACATGATCATTAAGGTTTGAGCGTGCATGTTTATACAGTCACATTTAATTTTATTTCCATAATGATGAATATATAATGTCTGATATAATATTCAATGATATAAATAAAATATTATATTTCTATGTATTGATGAAAAAAATCAAGTGAAGATTATCATTTAGTTAACAAATTAAAATTTCGGGAGAGGGTAATGTACCTGATAACTTTACTTAAGCATGCATGTTTTATATAGACATCAAATCATATTTTTATAGAATTCATTATTGCAAATAAATAAACTTAGATAGCATATGCAATACTATTAGTTGAATATAGTTTTATATATAGAACATAATTGATTCATCATTATCATTTAGTTTGCAAATTGAAAATACATTGTCAGGTCAAAGGTGACTTTCCCACGAGCATATATTTTTTCATCGCGTCTTTTCGAAGCTGCATTTTATTTATCAAATTTTTATGGTAGAACATTCATAAATGTGTAAACTTATCTTGAATTTATTAACAAAATAAAGTGTTTCTGTCATATCGACAGTTAATTTTAATGTTACACTAGAGAAATACTCAAGTGTCTGAGTTCTTTAATTAAATTTTAATTTTATAATAATTAGAATTAAAATAATGTTCAAAAATCATCATTTAAATGTCGTATATAAATGCTTATAATAAATAATTATCTTATATTAGTTTTGTCACTTTTCATGCATATGTGACCAAATGATGGATAAATAGTAAATGTTAAGGAGACAATCTCCCAACATCAAAGTTACTATGTGATCACATATTGTATTAGTATTCTTACTATTCACACACAGATGAAAACAGAATGGATAAAAGTAAAACATACCAATGAAACTTCTAAAGCGAAAGTCCTTAATTAACTGGCAAAAAAGGGAGGGCTCAAACACATCAAACTAATGGAAAGCAACTGTCATATTCCTGACTTGGTACAGGCATTTTCTACTGTAGAAAATGGTGGATAAAAGCTGGTTTTAAAGCTAGCTTAACCTCTCACCTTTATGACAGTAGCATAGTATTCCATTTAATTGAAAAATGGGGTACAGCAGTCGATCAACATGGTGTTTAAATCTTAAATATCAAGAGACATCAAATATGTCAATAGAAAAGAACTTAATAATACAAAAACACTCAAGAGACAAGACATATTAGCAAAAAGTAATACAAAAATTTAAAAATTACCATAACACAATAGGACACATGCAGGATGTAAAAATACCAAGCCAAGCCAAAACGATAATATCAAAAAAGGAACGAAACAGTTGGGGTTAGAATTATACAGACAACAAAAAAGAACACTGTGCCACGTAATTAAGATAATAAACAACTACAGTACCTAGAATCTATACTTCAAAAAATATTATCAAAAGTATCATCTATAGATTGTATTAGTATTCTCACTTTTCTTACATACATGAAAAAAAGAATAGATAAATAGTAAATGTCAAGGAGACAATCTCCCATCTCAAAAGTTGTGAAGTCAATTTCATAATGGTGGCACTCTTCTTATCTATGCAGTTTATACATATAGTTGTGACTGGAAGTAAAGTAATCAAAAATTAATCAGAGTGGTGGCCTATGTACATTTTAATAAGAAAAGAGAGATAATGCAAGTAATGGCATCCTCTAAAAAAAAATATTATCCCCTGTGAGTTATGCCCTTCCAACAGAAAGTGTGGGGCATATTCTTTTACATCTGTATGTCTACAGTGTGCATATGATATAGATTAAGAAATCTTTCTATTAAAAACAAACAACAACAAGCTGTTGGACTTAATGACAATTTTTCCTTTATGTAAAGTTTTTCCATCTAAAATTATGCTGTTGCACTTTGTGTTCACCTATTGTCTTTTTTTTTTTAAAAAAGCAACTTGTTTGCAGTTATATATGACATGTTAGACGGTTGATAACTCAAAAATATAAAATAACTAGAATTGCTAGGTCGTGCTCACACAAATGCATCAAAAAGTCTGAAACAAGTTTATTATCACTGTACTAGTATACATATTTTTTTCAAATATATACCGTTTTTAATCTAAAAAGACTCGCAGCTATGTTTATTGACCTTTGAATATAGAATTGAATACATGTTACACAATTGACTTTTTTATTTCAACATGTTCAAAGATGTTAACAATACGACATATGTACACAAAACATCTTTTACATGTGCAGAATGAATAGAACGCAGCCTTATAGACTTGTCATTACACATTATATAGAGTTGTTCTGTTTAATGGCTATTCGTGTTTGTTTCTCATGCTGATACTATATTGAAACTTTATGAATATTTTTTTTTAATTGATAAATATTACAAACTTAATTAAAGTGTTTAGTGTATCTTGTAAAAGTTATTTTAAGAACGATTATCTTTACCCAGAAAAATTACGTCTTGGCCCTCGAACTATTTTTCCAAATATTTATGAACAGGAATAGAATAACACGAATAATTTAAAATAATGGAGTTCTTATGTATACATCAGCATAGATCATAAGGATTGTTTACGTGGCCACTGGCTCATTAAAAGAATATCCACAAACTTATCCTCATATATGATGAAACATCAATAGTGTTTCTTATATTTCTTATGTTTCTTAGTTAACTTTTTGCGAGAAAATTTGTTTCATTGAATGTTTTTATTTGCCTTTAATCACCACGAATTTCCTACAATTCGTATTTAATTGTATACTATATAAACTATAATTGAAAAAAAACTTACGACTACATCGTTCTGAAGGTTTTTAACAATGTTAACTATATAAGCCACAGATAGACATAGACAAATAAATAACACGTCTTTTAAATCCATTTTATGACGGAAACACAACACCTGCAAATGTAGTGTTCTTATCAATGATTACAAAGTGCAGATCTATAAATAAGTGAATACTATATAATATGTGCATTAGTGTATTTTACAGTAGCAGACACGTTTTGTATGAAAAAAATGTTGCATCAGTGCCAATCGGTAACACAATAGTACTCAATCCACAATATCAAGTGTCATAACATATCCATAATCATACAAATTTCCATACGAGTAAATATATATATTTATCATGTTTAGTAGTAAATACAGTAGTTTTGAATATTTGATAAATAGTTTGCTGTTTAATCCATATCGTGCAACTTTGATGCGCACCCTTTATCGCATACCTTTGATCACATCGCTCCTTTTTTATATATAAAGTCAGTTGTTATTTATTTTAGCTTAAGAAATATTTTTATTCAAAATAGGTCCAATAGAACACAATGCATTGAATGACGTCATTGGTTGGTAAGTACATGTGACGTCACGAATGTCAAGTTTTCATATATTTTGGCACACTAAATGCAACTATAAAAAATACAAAACACACAAAAGAATACAATAATAAACATTTTTTTTTTAATTCAACACGAAAATTGTGAGGTAACCCAGGTGCTTTGGAAAAGTATTTGAGCAGTTCTTTTAAGGCTTTGAAAAGAAGACAAAAGAAGAACTGAAGGTAACCCAGTGCTATGGATCAGAAAACAGTTCATATATAAAATAATACTCTCCTGTTGAAATATATGATAAAGCGTATAAAACATGACAAAAACCGTATCACATACCGTATCACCCTCAACCGATATCAACCCTCTGGCCTAAAGGCCCTTGGGCTGATATTGGTGTCTCGGCATGATACGACAGAGGATACGGATTTTGTATTATTCTCTCTATATATATTTTTTTAAAGAGATCATGGTCGATTTTTCATGTAACTTCATTTCAATTCAAATGATGTATAATTACATATGGATATCTGTGGTAACATATTTATTAGAAAAGTCAATTATCGTGTTTTATCAGTTACTATTAAACATTAAATCGTCAAAATCAGTAGTTGTCAAGTGCGAATCGAAAAAAAGATTGGCAAAATGTGATTTCTTATGTCTGTTCCTTTTTTCACAGGTAATTGAAAAACATATATAAGATGACGTGAAAACTGCAATTATATAAATAACTACATTTAATAACGTACACTCCAGAGAGAGAAACACAGAAAAGCAAAACAACATTTCAGCTTAAGGCTTTATCTGAACAGTTGTAGATCGCCACTATATATTTGTTACCTAATAGTATCAAAGGTACTATGTTTATAATTACGTCAAACGCGCGTCTCGTCTACATATGACTCATCAGTGACACTCAAACAAGTACGATGTATTGCATTGAGGATCTACACGAAAAAAACAGTAAAAAATCGTGTCATCTCGGACTCTAGCAGGTTGTCTTCTAATAGACCGTCAGTAATATTAGCGAGTTCCTTATCTACATTTGTATAATTGATTTGTGTATCAAAACATATAAAAATGGTGAAACTAATCATTTATGGAGTGTAAAAAATCATTAGATTCTTTTTAGACATGTTAGATAAATAACGTGCTTTTGGTGGTTTTGGTGGTCCTTTTAAATTGGTTGGCAGTTTGGACTTCTCCACTGTTTACATTTCACTTTCACACAGTTTTATATTTTTGAAGGCCGTACGGTGACCTATAATTGTTAATAGGCTAATATACAAACAAAATCTAGAAAACTCCTATGAAAATTTATATAATGATAAAAATTTTAATTTACAAGAGAATAGCAAACTCCAACTTTTAAAAAAAAATAAAGAAAAGCTATAACTTTGAACCATACCTACTTTCTCAAAACTTTGAATATAGACAACTAATTTCTAAATTTCGAAAATGTGACCACTGCTTATTAATAGAAACTGGAAGATACAGGAAAATTCCCAGAGATTTAAGACTATGTACACATTGTGATGTACTAGATGATGAGTTTCATTTCTTTTTTAAATGTAAAATAAATGAACAATTAAGAAAAGAATTTTTAAATGAAAATAAATATAATAACTTAAATGATATAGATAAATTAAAACATATTCTCAATCCTGAAACAAAACAGGACACTTGCAAATTAGGCTCCTTTTTAAAAAAAGTCACTAAGACTGAGGGCAGGGAGTCCTTGATATAATTTGAATCTCTTATATATTTATATATTGATTTTAAAAAAAAAAAGACAAATTATAGTTCAAAGTGTGTCCATTGTTTATTTTCATTGTTTTATGTAAACTGTATATTATGTATAATGTTTTAAGCCATTGGTCCATATGGGCGTAAAGTGCTTTTCAATAAAGAAGTTAATGTTTGTGTCATTTTGGTCTTTTGTGGATAGTGATACTTGTCTCATTGACAATCATACCACATCTTCTTTTTTATATTATCAAACAAAACTTTTCATATTTAATCAAATTGTCATCCGATAAATCTGATTGCAAATTTCTTTGCTGCAACTCCTATAAAGCATCTATACTATTAAACGAGAAGACCTCATTTTGGGTGTCGCTTCTCTTCTTTCCACAATAAATTAATCAACACGCCTCTGTGTCCTATAGGTACAGTGCATAGTGCCATTTGTCATCCATTCATATGATTATTCAAATTGAGTTATTTTTGGAGAAAAACGAGAAAAAAGGCATCCGCATATTGTCCCATCATTGGACGAAATTTTAAGTCAGATTAGACTTCCGGTTTGCATTTTTCTGTATACTGAACATACATGTAAAAAGAATAAAGTGTATTTTCAGAATTCTATCTCCTATCATTTTCAAGTTTACTATCCATAGCAGTCACAGAGTTTATTAAATAGAGAGGGTATGTATACTATATCAATGACCACTATGGATCGATTAGTAAACTTCGAATTGAAAGTAAATACACTATATTTATATAGTAATGAATGTTCATAATATTCAGAAACGCGCTAAAAATATTCATGTGAACTTTTGATACCTTTCTGAAATTCTCCAGTCATTAAATCTTTTACAAAATTCATTGATTACAAAAAAAAAGAAGATGTTGTATGATTGCCATGTTGAGACAACTCTCCACAAGAGACCAATATGACAAAGATATTAACAACTATAGGTTACCGTACGACCTTTAACAACGAGCAAAACCCATACCGCATACTCAGCTTGAAAAGGCCCCGAACTGACAATGTAAAACAATTTAAACCAGAAAACTAGCGGCCTTATTTATCATGCATAAAAAAATGAACGAAAAACAAATATGTATTAACACATAAACAAACAACAACCTCTGAATTACAGACTCCTTACTTGAATGTTCATAACATACTTAATGTATGTTCGTATTGAAATTAATAAAAAACAAAAAAATGGGAATATTGGAAATAAAGGAGGAGTTCATATTGAAATTGATAGAAAACAAAAAAAATGGGAATATTGGAAATAAAGGAGGAGGGATAAAACAAAAAGCATTTTACTGTCCCCAATAACCTATGACTTATGATACTTTTGCTGAAATTCTCCAGTCATTCAATATTTTACAAAATTCTTCCAACAACACTTTACATACTTTAAACTACGCTCTGAATGCCCGCGATTTCGCGGGTGTGTTCTAGTTTTTCTAAAACAAGAAAAGTAAAATACATAATATACTTACCGGAGGTGCGATGAGATGATTAATGCCATAAATGTTCTCCTTGACAACATTGATGTTTGTTTCGGCAATAAATGTTATCGACAGATGTTTGAAGGTTTTTCTATGAGTTTCAATTGTGTCCCTTTTATAGCAGACTTGTTGTTCTTCTGTTATGAATCGAACTCAGTAAATAAAATTGAGAATGGAAATGGGGAATGTGTCAAAGAGACAACAACCCGACCAAATAAAAAAAACAAAAAAAACACAACAGCAGAAGGTCACCATCAGGTCTTCAATGTGGCGCGAAATTCCCACACCCGGAGGCGTTCTTCAGCTGGCCCCTAAACAAATATACACATGTCCAGTGATAATGAACGCCATACTAATTTCCAAATTGTACACAAGAAACTAAAATTAAAATAATACAAGACTAACAAAGGGCAGAGGCTCCTGACTTGGGAGAGGCACAAAAATGCGGCGGGGTTAAACATGTTTGTGAGATCTCAACCCTCCCCCTATATACCTCTAACCAATGTAGAAAAGTAAACGCATAACAATACGCACATTAAAATTCAGTTCAAGAGAAGTCCGAGTCTGATGTCAGAAGATGTAACCAAAGAAAAATAAACGAAATGACAATAATACATGAATAACAACAGACTACTAGCAGTTAACTGATACTCATCTAAATTCAATTAAATTGATAAATTCAACTACACTTACCGTTATATTGATAATGTTTTCCCGTTAAATAATACAAAGGAAACTAACTGAACATTAAACCCTAGCAGTAACAAGTGCCCTATCATAGATTTAGACATATCAGTTTTACACAAGAAACTCAACACTAAACTATAGAACAAAAGGAATGATCTTTATTTATCTTTTGTTAATTTATTTCTCTATTGTTTGGGACGGTGCACCCATATTACCGTGTGTATATAACCCACCGTGTTCGTTAGCTCGTGTCTTAACTGACATTTCGGAATTAAAATATTGTAATCTATGTATAACAGTAAATAACAAGTATGGGATTTCGTTACCTGTAATTACTTAAAACCTTTAATAACAACATGAACTCCAGATGGAACGAAACTGTGCGTCATGGAAGTCTGTATTTTCAGAACATGCATGGGCGTGAATACTTTATAGACCATTTACAATAGAGATGAGGTAATGTTGCTCTGTCCTATATGTTCTCCCATTTATTTGTATTGTAGTCCTGTCATGTAATGTTATCATTTTAATGTTATATTTAACATTTCCTTAAAGGCGGGAGGTTTGGCAGCCACACAATTTGGTTCAACCCACGATTTTTTCTTAAAATGCCCTGTACCAATGCCAGTCAGGAAAATTGCCGTTGTTACATTATAGTTCGTTTCTAAGTGTGTTACATTTTAATGTTGTGTTTCTGTTATGTCGTTGTTATCCTCTTAAATATTTGATGCGTTTCCTCAGTTTTAGTTTGTAGCCCGGATTTGGTTTTTTCTCAATCGATTTATGAATTTAGAACAGCGGTATACTAATGTTGCCTTTCTTAATGTTCCTTCTGAGAACTGAAAATTTTAAATCCTCACGTTTATCATAGATTATTGGTTTGTGTCAAGAAACGATCAAGATATAAAGCAATCATACCACGTCTTCTTTTTTATACTTATATTGTTAGATTTAAGTAAGGAAAATGGCAAGTGTTATCATATAGTTCGTTTCTCTGTGTGTTGCTTTGTCGTTTGTGCTTTTGTATCATTTCAGTATTTTTATTCTCTCAATGCTTCACTCTTATAGTTGATTATTTCCCTCGCTTTTAGTTTGTAACCCGGATTTGTTTTCTCTTTCGATTTATGACTTTTGAACAGAGGTATACTATTGTTGCCTTTATTCATCCTTAATACCAAGTTCACTTGGATATATTAGATGCCATTACTCACGGAATTGAGGTTAATTGAATGATATAATTGGAGACAATGCACTTGGTTTTTTTTACCTTATTTTCTTTCATTTTAGACATGTTAGCTTATAGAGGGAAATACAAAATCTGAATAACTGAAACCAATAAAGTGCATAAGTGAACATCATTCTTCGCATTAAGTTATAATTAAAAATATTGAAACGATCGGGTATATCATGACATGACGATTTGAATGAGGTAGTTTACACGTCTGCTATCTTATATTCATATGGGATGTACTAACATAAAGAGAGGCGAAAGATGCTAGATGGAATATTCAAACTTAAAAGTTGAAAAGAACCTGCCAATATCATATTATAAAAAGGAAACCTACTAAAACACACACAGTACACAAAACACACCCCTAATAGCGAAAACTGAGAAAAAGCAACACGAACCCTACCCAAAAAGGAGATGATAGTATGTGCTCCTCAAGGGTATGCAGATCCTGATGCACATGTGGCACCAAATTTTACTTTATCTGACCTAGTAAGTTGAGATCTGCTTATCCTTCCGGAACACCTGATATCACAACTAGTTTTTGATGGGATGCGTGTTGCTTATTCTTTAGTTTTCTATGTTGTGTCATGTGTACTATTGTTTGTCTGTTTCATTTTTAGCCATGGCGTTGTCATTTTATTTTCGATTTATAAGTTTGGCTGTCCCTCTGGTATCTTTCGTCCCTCTTTTAAGACGACTCTTGTCAATTCCAACAGAAAATTGAATAACTAATATGTATGTTGTAGTTGTATTTTTGATTAAACCATGTTCATATTGCTCTTTCAAAGAAATAGAAGAAAGATGTTGAACATTGATCAGTTCTTCTAAGGTCTTATTATCTTAATAAAAATATAATATGCAGGAGCCTGGTTTTCGAAAGTATCTTATGACTAAGACATGTCTTATGATGGTCTTATGACATGTCATAGTCGTTAGATATGTTTTCGAAAGTGTCCCAAGTTACGATTTGTCATAACTTTTGTCGTACATTTGAAAATGCCTGTACCAAGTCAGGAATATGACAGTTCTTGTCCATTCGTTTTTGATGCGTTTTGTTTTTTGATTTTGCCATGTGATTATGGACTTTCCAAATTGATTTTCCTCTGAGTTCAGTATTTTTGTGATTTTACTTTTTAAGACCCCTCGCGACATGACTTATGATGGTCTTATGATTGTCAACTATAATTTTAATTACTTTTCATGTATAATTTCATATAAATTGCAATGAAAATATTTGTTGTGTTTCTCAGTTAGCGAAATATTTAAGATCTGATTTTTTCAACTACTTGAATTAAAATTTGAATCTCCTGCGACATACAATTTGGAATTCTTTTCTCTAACTCATGATTTGTATAATAAATATACATATTATTTTGTTCCTAGTATATTTAATAGTTCTATATTAACGTATGTGCACGGGCTTTTTGTTAAGCAGGTACTCGATGTACCAAATCTAAAAGGTATATATTCACAGTTAAATAACAATGCATGTATGCTAATACACGAAAGCGAAGTTCAAGATTTATTATTTATTACAAACTTATTTTAAACAAATTATTAACTTATATTTCAATTCTTGTTTGTATAAAATTTCATGTCCGTAATCATTATAATGAAAAAAATAAAATATTCGTAAATATTAGGAATGGTAATCATAATTAATATTAGCATACTTTTAAATTTCATTAAAATATTTATCACTTTTTAAAATCATTTTTTTTAAATAATAGAAAATAATGTTCACTTATGTCAGTCATAAGAGCATCATAGCTATGACTCTCTTAAGACAGCTTTGATTTACATCCTATGACATATCATATGATAGTCATAAGATGATCATAAAATATATCCTAAGATATATCTTATGACATATCTTATGATACTTTCGAAAACCAGGCCCCAGACATGTATGTGAAGTTAGCAGCCGGTTCGTTATTCGATATTCGATATTCAATATCCAACCGGCTGCCAGCAGTCGGTTGGATATTAAAAATTTTGTTGAAAATCTTAAAAAAAAGAAATACTTGATAACATTAAAAACATGATTTTCATAGTTAAGATGACTGATAAGATACGTAGGAAATCGTAAAATGACCTCTTAAAGATGTTGTAAGTTCTCGTTGTCCTCGAATATAAACCTTTTTTTATGTTGCATATTTGTCTTTATATAATATAGATTGCTGTCAATAAAACAACTACAAAGATTTACTTTTATACATGATATTTCTTTAAACAAAAATAAAAACCACTAACTCTAGAAACGTTATGAAATATAAAAAGAAATATTTATGGAACGCCCAAAAAAGAAATATATAGTGAAAACTTACCTGAGACCGCTTAAATGAGTGTGAGACCCCCCTGGTCTTTCAATGTCCATAAAATTTAATTGAATCATAGACTCTGTATATATAAAGGTTGTATTAGAAGGATTTCCCAGAATACTGTCATATTCGATATCTATGGAGGGCTAATATTGTTACTTTTCAGTTAAAAATTATAAAAATTTTAGGACAAAGGGCACAGGGAAATGGTGATAGCCCCCTGATCTTTCAATCTGCCTAATATTAAGCAGACATTTAGTCAATAGGTAGATACAAATTTGACTAAAAGGAATTTGGGTACACTTCCGGTCTTTCATGTTTACGGAGCGCCCAAAGTGCCAGTTGGATATTCAAAATATACAGTGAAAACCTACCTGAGACCGCTTAAATGAATGTGAGACCCCCCTGGTCTTTCAATGTCCATAAAATTTAATTGAATCATAGACTCTGTATATATAAAGGTTGTATTAGAAGGATTTCCCAGAATACTGTCATATTCGATATCTATGGAGGGCTTATATTGTTACTTTTCAGTAAAAAAATTTCAAAATTTTAGGACAAAGGGCACAGGTCAATGGTGATAGCCCCCTGATCTTTCAATCTGCCTAATATTAAGCAGACATTTAGTCAATAGGTTGATACCAGTTTGACTTAAAGGAATTTGGGTACACTTCCTGTCTTTCATGTTTACGGAGCGCCCAAAGTGCCAGTTGGATATTCAAAATATACAGTAAAAACCTACCTGAGACCGCTTAAATGAGTGTGAGACCCCCTTGTTCTTTCAATGTCCATAAAATTTAATTGAATCATAGACTCTGTATATATAAAGGTTGTATTAGAAGGATTTCCCAGAATACTGTCATATTCGATATCTATGGAGGGCTTATATTGTTACTTTTCAGTTAAAAATTATCAAAATTTTAGGACAAAGGGCACAGGGCAATGGTGATAGCCCCCTGATCTTTCAATCTGCCTAATATTAAGCAGACATTTAGTCAATAGGTAGATACAAATTTGACTAAAAAGAATTTGGGTACACTTCCTGTCGTTCATGTTTACGGAGCGCCCAAAGTGCCAGTTGGATATTCAAAATATACAGTGAAAACCTACCTGAGACTGCTTAAATGAGTGTGAGACCCCCCTGGTCTTTCAATGTCCATAAAATTTAATTAAATCATAAACTCTGTATATATAAAGGTTGTATTAGAAGGATTTCCCAGAATACTGTCATATTCGATATCTATGGAGGGCTTATATTGTTACTTTTCAGTTAAAAATTATTAAAATTTTAGGACACAGGGCTATAGCCCCCTGATCTCTTAATCTGCCTAATATTAAGCAGACATATAGTTAATAGGTAGTCAAAAATTATAACCTCATATTGGAAGGGGGCAACTGTCTTCACTTGGGGTTGTGAGAGATTAAACAAGAAGCTGACCACCGTCTTGGCAAAGAGAGAGACCGATTGAGCTCTGCAAATTGTGAGCTTTGGGATAAAAAAAAACAGGCGCACCAGGTATGATTACCACGAATTTTATATTTTTTGAAAACCCATAAGAATTGGGCATATTTGTTTTGGGTGACCTAAAATGATTCTATTTTGGATTGTTATGATAAAGACATGGATCCAATAGCTTAAAATAGCTTGAATTAGGTGTTGAAAACGTTAATGCCCTGAGAAGTATTGCCAAAATGAACCACTTCCGATGGTACTCCCGGATGAGGAAGGATCAGTTGGTTCAGTTGATCGGAACGAAGATCAACATTATTTGAGCGTTGTCCCAACCCTATACGAGGAAGAATATTATCACCTAGGCCAAAAAGGATGAGTTGAAAGGGGTTGGCAGGATGCCGAAAGATCGACTATAGCTACTGGAGAAGTTACAGGAAAATTCAGAGAAGATAGGAAAGCCATTGGAGATCAAATTGAGGTACATCCACTGATAAAGCCTTTAAAGATGTATTAACTACTTGAAAAATGACTCCATTATTGACATGGATGTGAAGACCTACCTTGAGGTCTCTCGGATGTCAAGGGTGGAACTTATAGACGATTGTGCATTGAAAGGATAAAAAGTATTAAACAGTCAATGTAATGCTGCACAGTGAAGATTAACCAAACAGGTAAGATGGATGATGAGAACGAGGGATACTTTCACTCGGGAAACCAGATTTTTACCTCAACCACGGACTTGCTTGAAACTTAGGCATTGAGGAGATGGATGAAAAGATCGGAGAAAAGAGTGCACAGTGGACCTCTGAAAAAGGGCTGGACATCGAAGGCAATTGTAAAACTTCAAGTCAATATCAACAAACACCGACCGCTGGGTGAGTCCTAATACATTGATTAGCCAGCGTGGATCAAAGCCAAGAATCAATGTGAAAAATAACGATGAGGAGTGTTTCAAGTGGGCCATACTTTCGGCCTTGCACCTTAACGAGGTAGACCCAAAACAAACGGACAAGGTTACACAGTGCTCAATCTTGTTAGCCTTAATGATATTAATAAATTTGAGAAGGCCAATTCCACCCTGGCGGTTACTGTATCTAGAATAGATGATAGTGAAGTATACCCGCTGCACATTTCAAACGTTGGTAAACAGCGGGAGAAAGAACTCAACTTATAGATGATCGAAGGCTACAGGTGCTCGAACCACTTTTAAAGCAAGAAAGTCCTGGAGACCAACAAAGAGTGTTGCGTCAACCGAAAGGCAGTCAAGATCGATCTGCTTTAAAAGGGAAATACCAGCTGACCTTTGTCAACACCACACATTCGATGAGAGTCCCTTTCGTGGTGTACGCGGACTTTGAGTGCTTTAATTTACCGATAAGGTTGAAACCAAAAAAACGATAAGGTAGCAATACACAGTTAGAAGTTTTGTTACGCATTATGGACATGGTGATTTTTTTAAATATGAAAGTTTTGTACAATAAAATAGATTTTTAGATAATTGAAGAATAATATAGTTTTCGTAGTGGGGTTATATGAACATTTAGATTGTTTTTCGCATGTTTTATATGGCATTTACCTGTTTGACAGTCCGTATTTTCCTATTCCTACCACCCATAAATTATTGTAGTGTTTATCAACAAAGATTTATCGCTCGATCTTTTCAATTCAATTTTATCGAAAAACGAGCAGAAATGCATGTATTGTTATTTTTTTTTACCTTTCGATAGATTTTTGCCAATGGTTTCAGGAAAGGTATCACTGTTCAAACCAACGCTTAGGGACGTTAAAACAAACGCTTAGAGGTGTTCAAACCATCGCCTAGGGAAATGCACGTCAACGCTGTAAATAGATAATGTTTATAAATATTACAGACCCTAAACAGTGTGAGGCGCTCGCCAGGGAGTTGCAAGAGATCAAGCGAAAGACTAAGCCAGTAACATGCAGCATCGCCTCGAGAAGATTGAACTCAACCGGGACCTTTCCAAGGTGTTAAACCTGTGGTTGAGGCTCAGCGAGAGGCAGCTTCACCGATCATCAAAACGATCGTATACCTTCCTGCAGCAGTGACAGTCATCCCTCCTACTCCGCCCAAGTTTGACTACCCACTACCCATATCACCACCTACAGACATCATCCTCGGACCTCGAGCACAGCAGTTTTTGCAGATCAGTAACAATCCTTCCGCCGACCATACCTTTTGATCGCGAACTGAAACCGATGGTATTTTCATTGGAAGCTAACCAGCATGCAGTTACTTCTGACGGCGATGATATTTTCGTGGATGGTGTAAGATAAAAATGAACCCTTGACCTCTGGGAACTCATGGTGAAAAAGAAACCAGAATCGTTCGAGCCCGAAGATTTTAAGACCTTTTCAACTATGCAGAGATCCTGAACAGTTCCGGTGCCATGTATCAAGGCAGTTAAACCTCTCGAGAACCTGGGCAATAAAGAAGATTGTGTCGCACATCTTAAGCAAGATGAGCATTGTAGCGGACTTCAAACCTTATTTCTACCCTCCGACTTTGACCAGCTCCTCTATCGCTTGGATCTGTGCAACGCTGGCTACCGTGCTTGAAACAATGGTGTGCGTAACGAGATTGTAGCGATCCTCGATGCCATGAAGAAAGGTGAACACATCAGTATCAAGGAATATAAGCAACTCCATCGTAATATGAATTAAGAAAGGTTTTGCTCGAAAGTATGCATACGGTGGTAGAAGTTTGTTTGACACTATCGGCGGTATCGATCGCTGTGTTCACCTCCTTTGCTGCCAAGACCTTGGAAAGTAAGGCTATGAGCGCTGCCACCAATGCAGCAATGATAGGAGTTAAAAAGGTGGTAGCCAAAGTCGTCGACCATGTCGTTGACAAAGTGACCCGCCCTCGAAAACCCAGTGTCCAACGCAGCAAACCCAATCAATAGCTAAGTGTTAAACGCAGTACGCCCCACAAACAAACCCAGTAAAGCAATCTCATCTCTGGTCGTGGCATCGTTACCGTCCACAAATTCCTCCAACGCTATAAATAAATACATAATGTCTGACATCCTTACAATCTCAGAAGGGTTTACCTTCGATGAAAGTCTTCAAAAATATAAATACCAAGTTCACGTATTCGATCCTTGAGCCGGTGCCCAACTTATCAACTCTGGAGCGGAGATCCGAATCATCATCGAAACGCAGGACCTGTTCCTCCACCAAACCGAGCGTTATCTCTTGGTAGAAGGGTGACTTCAAAAGCACGACGGCACTCCATATGCAGACGTTGATCTCATCCACAATGGTATCATGTATCTCTTCAAAACTATCTGTTATCGACTCTCCGGCTATTAATTGAACACAATAACAACCCCGGCATCGCCACCACTATGGTGGGAATGTTAACCTACCCCGACGACTTCTCAAAATTGCAGGGTCCAAACTGTGGCAAAAGGATTCTTCCACCGATGCCGAGGCTGAGAACACTGGATTTGCAGCCTGCCATGGATTCATTATCACCAAGACCACCAACAAAAGATCGTACTCTTTTGCCATCCCCTGAAACATATTTTGGGATGATAACAACAAAATATTGTACGGGCACAAACTCCCACTCGTTCGCAATTCAGATGCATATGTTTCTTAGGGCAGCAGCCGTCAATAACGTTGTAAAAATAATCCTGATTTAGATCTCTTGGTTCCTCCCTCACGTCACTCCTGCAGACGAAAACAAGATGCAACTGTACAAAACCATCCAGAATAAATTCCAGATCCACTGTGGATTTTGCATGAGACATTGCGATTTCATAGCCGTTCCCCAAGCCTCACAGTTTAAGTGCTGCCTAGCTGCCAATAGTGGTCGTGAAAAGCCTAGATATATCACCGTTGCCTTCAAAACCGACAGAGATAATGACAAAATCCATAATGCTTCCGTGTTCGATCACTGCTCAGTCGTCCACTTTAATGCCGGTTTCTCACAAAACAAGGTTGCCATAGTGTTCAAGAAGGCTGTAGACTTCAGAGAGAAATTCTATAACACAGACACCCTCCTCAACGTAACGGTGGCGTCAACCCCTCTGGTTTCATTGATTATAGCCGCTGTTTGACATCGATTTAAGTCATCAGTCCGAGTGGACATCCAGATTCGAGTGAAATTCGAGCGTAATGTTCCCGCCAACACAGAAGAATTTGCACTTGCAATGTCCGTAGGAGTCCTTCAGTTCGAATCGGATTGTCAGAAGTTGAACGTCGTGTTTTAATAAAGAAATGGACACCATACTGTTGTAACAAATCGTCAACACCACAGACCCAAAACAAGGGTTTTCCATTCTAATTGTCTCTGGAAACGATAGTCGCATTCTTACCTGGTTAACCCCCTCCCCTAACTACAATTTAAGGAATCGAACACCATATTGGGATTTAAGCGACAACTCTACACATTTGATCGGGCTACAAACGGTTGCAAAGAGGGTGAATACATTATTAGCATCAGAAGCATCAACAGCATCCTGGTGAACAGTAGCATCATCAATGGAAGCTACGTACATGTCACCCAACAGTCCATTATCTACAGCTTCCCCACCAATCGATCCCGGGATAAAGATCATTTAAAACCAAAAAAACATGGTGTACTTACCCGTGACCTTGAGAACCATCAATCGCATGCAGACATACCTCACCGATCAAAACAGCGATCCTATCAATCTCCGCAGTGAACATCTCACCATCCGCTTCCATTTTCGCGAGGCATGCATAAATAGTCTATCAAAATACGGTTTGAACTTGATAAAAGGTCAAGCTAATAAATTACAGAAAGCAGCCAAAAAAGGTTGCCCGGTCACCATTCGTTTATTCCACACAAACCTGCAAGGTGCACACACAATGTTGCTTACCCTGCGGCAGATTGAAAAGATCACCAAGCTCCTCGAAAAGGTTCTAGTGGTATGACTCTGGAAATAAGCACTACCCAATTGATGAAAAACATTCAAAAAGAAAGGGGATTCCTATCCATGTTAGCGGGAATGGCTATGCGAGCCCTTCCTATATGTTAGCGAACACAATATTCTGCCCGCATGAAGTGTTGGAGCCCTTATAAGTTGCCTGTGTGAAATAGCCGTCAACAATGCATTTGGACCTGGATTTTACATCAAACGGGATGGTTGTGTGAGCTGTGTGAAGGTGTGTGGTATAGGTCTGTATATCTTCCCCCGCCAAGCTAACTTCATCCTATGGTGACGGTTTGTACTTGAAACAACTCGATTCTACTAGGGTTCTGGTCTGGTCTGATCTGGAGTAAACAGTCCGTTCAAGAACATCCCCTTTTAATACAATCTTTATATATATAGAATCTATGATTTGGATAAATTTTATGGACATTGAAAGACCCGGGGGGTCTCAACCTCATTTAAGCGGTCTCGGGTCGGTTTTCGCTATATATTTTGAATATCCAACTTGCACTTTGGGCGCTCCGTAAACATAGAAGGCAGGAAGTGTACCCAAATTCCTTTTAGTCACGTTTGTATCTACCTATTGACTAAATGTCTCTTAAATATTAGAAAGATTGAGATATCAGGGGGCTCTCACCATTACCCTGTGCCCTTTGTCTTAAAATTTTGACATTTTTCGACTGAAAAGTGACAATCTGAGCCCTCCGTAGATATAGAAGATGACGTTATTCTGGTAAATCCATCTAATACAACCTTTATATATACAGAGTCAATGATTTGATTGAATTTTATGGACATTGAAAGACCCCGGGGTCTCAACCTCATTTAAGCGGTCTCGGGTCGGTTTTCGCTATATATTTTGAATATCCAACTGGCACTTTGGGCGCTCCGTAAACATAGAAGACAGGAAGTGTACCCAAAGTCCTTTTAGTCATGTTTGTATCTACCTATTGACTATATGTCTGTTAAATATTAGAAAGATTGAGATATCAGGGGGCTCTCACCATTACCCTGTGCCCTTTGTCCTAAAAATTTGACATTTTTCGACTGATTTGATTTTGTTTTTTTTGGCTTTCCATATATATATTTCTATTTATAGTTATAAATATTTCTATAGTTATGGGTTTTTCTTTTTGTCTTAAGAAATATTATACACAAAAGTACATCTTTGAAGTCGTTTATTGACAAAACTCTATATTACATAAAGACAAATATGTTACATGGGAAAGGGTTTATATTCGAGGACGACGAGAAATTACGACAGCTTGAAAAGGTCATTTAACGATTTCCTACGTATCTTATCAGTCTTTTTAAATATGAAAATCATGCTTTTTATGTTATCAAGTATTCAATTTCTTGTAATTTTTTCACTAAATTTTGAATATCAAACTGGCTGCTAGCAGCCGATTGGATATTGAATATCGAATAACGAATAACAAACCGGCTGCTAACTTCACATACATGCCCCAGACTTGCAAGGGATTGTTGTATGTCACTGTGTGGTTGTTTTTTTGTAACTGTGTCAAAAAGTCAAAGTAAAATATTTTATTCACCAACAGCATACAGTAAAATTGCTGGTGTCTTATTGCCTTTTTACTCTATAAATCCAATTTTTGATCCAAGAAAAAAGTTCCATGCTAACGGCTATGCGAGCTTTCGTGTTTCTCATTTTATCATCTATAAAACATCGATATGCTGTCGACCATTTACATTTTTCCAATATTATTTATCATTTCATGTACTATGTTTTTCACAACTCTTTTTTCAAATTCTTCAAGTTCTCTCATATAAAAATCCTCATATTGCTTCTCAATTTTTTCAATTTCGACTTTGAACTTATAAAAATAAGGTTCAAGGGATGTGACTGCATCTTTCAGTTCTCTCAAAATTTCGGTTTTAAATTCTGAAATTTTCTTGTCCGTTTGTAAATTATTGTCCTCTATTGCCTTAGCAATCGCTTCAGTTTGAATTCTTGCAATTGTTGCATTCAAGTCTTCCATTTTTTTTATATTTTCGATTTTAGTTTTTATTATGGATTTGTCGATTTGTCTCCTTATAGCCATATTATTAACTCTATCAAATTCTACTTTGTTTTGTAAAGACAATAAATTATTTCGCATGTCTTCAAACGTTTCATCGAATGATTTGATGTCAAAATTATTTGAAAAAATATTTTCTCGTAGTTCTAGATTATCAAGTGTGATGGTAGATATTTTAGTTCGGAGTTCCTCAAGTTTGAATTTTTCTTGTTCTGTTTCCATCTGCAAAATATGAATTTCACTAAAGAGCAAGAAACAATATGCAGGAAAAAAAAACAGAAAAAAATAAATTTTGATTATATAAATACTGTCTTAATGTTTGAAATTTCTGATTTTTTTTAGTTTTTCGGTATAAATAAATATGCAAACTACTCTTTTGTGGTTAGTTGTCTCATTGGCAATTATACCACATCTTCTATTTATACCCAACAAGAATTGCTAGGAAAATAACGCTTTTCAATACAAGTGTTCATGATCTTATGAATGTTATTATCAATTAATTATAGACATTCACATAACGGTATTATGTATGGACTGTATTAAGACAAAATAGTTGCAAAAGAAAAGAGAAGAGAGGGACGAAAGATACCAAAGGGACAGTCAAACTCATAAATCTAAAACAAACTGACAACGCCATGGCTAAAAATGAAAAATACAAACAGAAAAACAATAGTACACATGACACAACATAGAAAACTAAAGAATAAACAACACGAACCCCACCAAACACTAGGGGTGATCTCAGGTGCTCCGGAAGGGTAAGCAGATCCTGCTCCACATGCGGCACCCGTCGTGTTGCTTATGTGATTACAAATCCGGTAAATAGTCTTATTCGGTAAGTCAAATTCATGAAAGGGAAGGTGATTGTAGTTACGACGTAAGGAACATATCCGATATCATTTGTGAAATGGTTATTCCATAACGTTCAACCAATTCGTGATTGCAAAGTATGAAAGACAAAATATACAGTTGAAAATATTTTCAAAAGCGACATCGTTGATTGTGATTGGATATGAAAACTTCATAAAAAACGGAAATTCAACTTTACATTGAAGATACTAGCGAAAGTAGAAGGTTTTTTTACATCTTGGTCTTTTCCCTGATATTCACACTGATAGTTTTAAAAAAAACATTATTAACTATCATGTTTTAAAAAAAAATCCTTTAAAATCAGAACTTATACTTATTGACATAATGCTTTGTGAAATTCTTAAATCAAAATGAAAATAAAAGAATATGTAAACTTACAACTAACTCCTCCTGAGATAGTTTCAGTGCATCAATTATAGAACTTCTGTGCTCTAATTCTCCATTCAGAACTCGAATACATTGATACAAATAAGCAACTACACAAAATAGACACACCATATAACCGTCTCTTAAATCCATTTTTCTTGCAAACAAATTATCCACGACTTATCGATATCTGTATTCACTACATAGAATGTGCGAATAGAGAAATTATCTATTAGTTTATTTCTGTGCACTATTTTCATTTGTAATTTCATTGGTAAATTGAATTAATACCAATTGCGTTTAGTGTACTAGTAAACAAAATCATCCCCGCAGTCATCTTCTTTGTATACGTTTTTCGCTTTTCGTTAAAATATTCATAAAATCAAACGTGCACATTCTATTTTACAGCTTGTTTTAAAAATTAACAGCCCTTGTTAACGCAATGTTTAAAAGCTCTTTCATCATTATAAACAAGTGTATTATTAGCTGATATAAATTTATAGTATACAGATCCTTAGACTCCCCCCTTTTCTATTTTTTTTTTTTACAAAAATAATCATTTTCTCCAAAATAAAATTTTAAATCAAAACCAAAAAGTATACAGATCTTTAGTTTAATATAACTAAGAAATGTGTTAAGTTTTAAGCAATAATCATAAATCGCTCTTGAGATACGGCGCGACATTTGAAAAAAACCTGTTTTATTTACAAAGTCCCGTAACTCAAAAAATTTGAATCTAATTTTCACCAAAAAGTATACAGATCGTTTGACCATCATAAGAAACAACAGTATTAAGTTTCCTGAAATTTGGATAAGTCGTTTTCAAATTACGGCGCGCCATGTTTACGCCGAACAGACAACAGACGAAAGGACGGACAGACAGACGGACGTCGGGCATTTGTATACCATAATACGTCCAGTCAAAGTTTGACGGGCGTATAAAAACCTATACCGCATAGTAAGACTGTATACGCATGGAATTATTTCGATTCTAATAGGACAAATACGGTATTTTTTTTTATCGAAGCGCTCTAGGTGGTGGCAAATCTTTGACATTCCCATAAATAAATGCACTATTAAATTGGCGTAAAAGAGCGGAACAAACTGAATTAGTGAAATGCTTAAACTATTTTGTGATTTTTTGAAAACAGTCAAACCATTTTTTTTCAAAAAAGGGGAACTGTGGAGAGCAAAATATCTTACTATGTTAAAATGACAAAATTGTAAATTGTTCAAATGAAGTTTCGAATGTTTTTAATAAATTTTTTCCACAGACGCAGACAAAATTTGAGCAGATGTGGAATATGACCCCTCGAATCACCCAAGTATAAAAGAAATTTTGAGTAACAGAAAGCATGATTCTGATTGAATTAAAAATTAAAGTGTCTAACGAAAATGTCGGAAATTCTTTTGAATAGAATAAACTTCAAGAAGGCTGCAGAAACTGATTATATCTCGAGGGTTGTATGTTTGGTAAACATATTTTCGGGAGCATCATATTGAATTTGAAGAATACGAAATCGGGTGCATTTAATTTCAAATGAATCCTGTTAGAGAGAAATAATTTCCTATCACTATTCTTTTCCTCCTTAAGGTTCGTTTTGGGTTAAGATGGTCCGTTATTATCTATTTTCTTCTCTCGGGTTGATGGCAGCATTCTCGGATGGTATTCCAGCAAAAATAGTAAATCAAAGCGCTGTAAGCACTGAAGGCAGTTAACCATGTATGTCATTCAATCTTTTTCAAATGAAAAACAGGAATGAATATGGTTTAGGCGTTGGTATCTAAATCTTTTTTCAAGTTTTCAAAACACACACAAGAAGGTGTGGGGTGACCCTAGGGACTACCCCTATTTTCATTTGATTTTTTATATTGTCCCATACATGAATATATATGGTTTATGGGTTCGGGATCTCGACCGTTATCATTTTCAAACAGGAGGGTGGGGGACCCTAGTGACTTCCCCTATATTTCATTTGATTTGTTATATTGTCCAATACATGAATATATATGGTTGAGGGGTGGGGATCTCAATGATCATCTCATCTCATCTGTTTCTAAGTATCAAACAGGAGTGGGTAGGGTGACCCTAAGGACTCTCCCTATATTTCATTTGATTAGTTCTCGTACATGAATATATATGGTTTAATTTAAAGGTGGGGATCTCGACTGTTTCCAATTTTATAAATCAGATGACTGCAGGGACTCCCCCTATATTTCATTTAATTTAGAATTGGGGATCCCAACTGTTTCAAAGTTCTTAAACATTAGGGGTAGGGTGACCACAGGGACTTCCATTATATTTCATTTGATTTGTTACATAGTCTTATACATGAGTATATATGGTTAAGGAATGATGATCTCGAATTTTTCCAAGTTCTCACTCATGAAGGTGTACAGTGACCATAGGGACCCCCTTATAATTTATTTGATTTGTAATATTGTCCCATACATAAATATATATTATGTAGAGAGTCTTATAACAACAACACTTTAGGGACTGCTGCAGAAATTTATTGATCGACATGTTTCGGTGCCTAGGGCACCGTCATCAGGATAAAAACAATACGTAAAATCATGTTGAAGTACAAAATCGGTTTGTTAAAATTTAAACGTCACAATGTTACAACGGTAAGTAACGTTATTAATAGCAACGTACTGAAAGTGAAAGTGAAAGTTCATTGTAAGTATGTAAATTTAATTTAATTTCAAATGAATCCTGTTAGAGAAAAATAATTTCCTATCACTATTCTTTTCCTTCTTAAGGCTCGTTTTGGGTTAAGATAGTCCGTTATTATCTATTTTCTTCTCTCGGGTTGATGGCAGCATTCTCGGAAGGTTCCTGTGGGTGCCTCAATAAAATATAACTTTGTTTACTCTGTGCGAATGGCTAGTATGATTAGCGCTGGTTGCAACCATAAATATATATTGTTTAAGATTGTGGATCTCGACCGTTATAAATTCTAAAACAGAAAGGGGTAGAGTGGCCCTACGAACTACACCTATATTTCATATGATTTGTTATATTGTCCCATACATGAATATATTGGTGACCTTCTGCTGTTGTTTTTTTTTATTTGGTCGGGTTGTTGTCTCTTTGACACATTCCCCATTTCCATTCTCATTGTTTTGGGGTGGGGATCTTGACCGTTACCAAGTTTTGGTCATTTTGGTTTCTTGTGGATAGTTGTCTCATTGCCAATCATCTTTTTTTTTTATATACAAGAAACCTGGGAACAGTGTATATCTATAAAGTCAATATATATGTTCCTGAAGAAACTTCCAGCTATTTTAACTGACCTATCAAAATTGAGAAGAAAAAAATACCCCTTGAAATTGCAGCAATATGTTTAACTTGAAAAGCATTTAACATGCATTACCAACATTTATCACTGATAAAAAAAAAATGATACTGTTACAAGGAACATATATATTGTTAGATAAACTGTTCCCAGCTGTCACTTGTCAATGCTTGTATTGGATTTTGACATTAAAATTGGTGTACAAAATATTTTCTGCTTTTTCTTTCTTTTAAACAATTTTGGTTTTCAATTCTAGTGTTTATATTTATTTACCATGCATAGCTGTATTTTGTCACCTTTCTGGATTTTTTAGTTAAAAAACCCGGGATTACCCTTATCCGCTTCCGGAATCGGATCCGATATTGTAGTCTCGCTTGAGTCATTTTGTTTACAATGTTGTTTTTGTCAGAAAGTGAGATACGAATTTACTCGGATTTACACATTATTTATCGGCGATTTTCTGTATAAAGCTAGCGGTTGAACAAATTGAACATCGCTGTCATGAATAGTAATGATGAAAATAAGTTTGAGATCGTTTTTTACGAAACTTTGGTAAAAATGTTTGCAAAGTTATGTTTTTATTTTCTTTCAAGGTCCGTCGGGCGTAGCTAGTAATTAAGTAGAAATTCCGACTGCAAAAGTGGAAGGTCACAGACCCCGGACCACAGCTAATTTGAACCCCTGCGTCCAAATTAAAAAGATGCGAAAATTTCGTCTTCTTATTCAAAATTGCCTCCAACAGCTAGCGTGATCAGTTGAACTTTATACGTAGTTGACTACGTATTGACGACAAACAATATTCCTACGAGTTTTGCAATTTGGGAAATCTAAACTACTTGTCTTTAGAAATTTTCGTCGATGAAATATTTCATACATTTGTTCTTTGACATCTTAGCCAAAAGCTCAGGGGATAATAAACTACATAAGGATTCATAATGTGCTCTACTTCCTATGTGCAACTTCAAAACTTTAGGGAAAATCGACGATCATTTAAGGTTTTTCTGGTCATATTTTTGTAATCCAGAATTAAAAGTATGAAAAAAACTGTCCAATAAGCTATGAATAATATAGAAGACAGCTAGATAATAACAATGGCACGTATTTCAGCATTTATTGGGTAGCACACAAATCCAGGATGCTCGCATAAGGCAGCTTAACTGCCTAAAAATTGTAAATCTTATATTGCACCAGAGCTGGCAACTCTTGTAAACTTGTCAATTGAAAATAACTGTTTCCCTGATAAACTTAAAAAACCCAAGTGACCCTCCTTCATAAAAAGAGTGGCCTATTATTAAAATCAAATTATAGACTAGAGAGTGTCTTACCCATATTTTCTAAAATCTTTGAAAAAATATATGAAATTCAATTAACTGATCATTTTGATAAAGTAATTAATCCATTTTTGTGTGCATTTAGACGTGGACATGGATGTCAGACCACACTTCTAAGAGTGTTAGACTGGCGTGAAGCTCTTGAAAAAAAAAAACCAGTACATTGCAGTGGTATTAATGGATCTTTCTAAGGCTTTTGACTGCCTGCCTCACAATATTATGCTAGACAAATTATCAGCATATGGTTTAACCCCCAATGCAGTTGCTCTTTTAAAGACCTATTTATGTGATCGAATACAGCAAATTAAAGCCAACAATGTTCTGAGCAGTTGGGCTGACATCCATAAAGGCGTACCACAGGGTTCTATACTAGGGTCATTGTTGTTTAACATATTTATAAATGATATTTTTCCTTTTTGTTAAAAATGGTAGTTTTTATAACTATGCAGATGACAATACTTTGTCTTTTTGTTAATTTCAACTTTGGAATCTGATTCAAAAATACTTACTGAGTGGTTCAGGGTGAATAAAATGCAAACACATCCTGAAAAATTTCAAATTTTGGCTGTTGGCAAAAAGACCTTTGAAAAGAACCCATCTATACATATTCAAATTCGAACCTTACATGTAAAAAAAAATCCAGTAACATTATTAGGCATTGAAATAGACTACCAGCTAAATTTTGATGTTCATATCAGCTCAATCTGTAGGAAGGCATCACAGCAATTAAATGTTTTAAAACGTTTAGGTTCAGTTTTGGATAGACTTAGTAAACTTACTATATTTCATACTTTTATTCTTAGTAATTTTAATTTTTGCCCTTTGCCATGGCATTTTTCAGTCCGAAATAATCTCAGATAAAATCGTTTATCATTTACTTAAGGGCTTTTAAGGCTAAGCAACATATGATTTTTACTGTATGATATAAAATAACATTAAATGAACGTAAATTCCATATTTCTCGAATTGGTGCTTAGCGGGCTGATATGAAAAGTTTATCACATGCTTCGATTGTTATCACATGCCTTTCCGTAACGTTATCGCATGGCATTCCGGTGATACTCGGCAAATTTCGAAAAATACACCTCAATGCTACGTTTTCAATGAAAAACATTACAAAGTAGCGTACAAAACAATTATTTAGATACTGGAAAGTATATAGTGTAAAATAATAAAATAAAAAAACAACAAACCAAAACAAACAAACAAATAAATTTTCAAATAAATTTTCAAATAAATTATCAAATAAATGCATTTTTTAAAAGTTTAAAAAAAAACCACTATTTAGAAAGTTACTTTAAAAAAGTTGATTTTCCAAGCAGTGTTTATAATGTAGATTTTTGTCGATTCGTCCATAATAAAATATTTTTCTTCTTTGTTGAGTCATATAATCGAAAGATTTCATATCGAATGTACTATATTTGGGGTCCGACGTCCGTGAACTTTTCACTCTTTGAACTTCTTTTTGGGAACCACGTGAAAGGATCAATATATGAATCTGTTATTTTTCTCCACTGTTGATGCATATGATAAAAAGATCATAACATGTAATTTTCATATCGCATGTATTATCAGCTATCGGTCAATATCAACCATCTGATATTGAACCTAATGCTGATAATACATGCGATATGAAAAATGGCTAAGTACTATATATACCATGGTTTTTACAAGTTAACATATTTAAACAAACGAATCCGAAGGATGAGTTTGTTTAAATATGTTAATGAGTAAGACACATGGTATATAAAATTTGTAATATAAATAAAATGATTGACAGCTTCAAGACCTTCAACTTATATTGGAAATTGATCACGTTGCAGTTTTATCCAATGAAATGGAAGCTCGCGCAAGTCACCTTTGCGCCTCGTGTTTGATCTTCTGTTTATTTCATGTAATAGAACCCCTGAATTTGCAAAAAGGAAAGAAAATGTCGGATTTTCCCGATTTTTATTTAGTTTTGCGCGCCGTCTATGAATGTTTGCGCAGGTATTTTCATAATATTATCAGACTGAGGTAAACAAAAATATAAGAATCCAGCTTCTAGGATTAAATAAGAAATTGGTTTTTTTTGTTTGTTTTCAAGGTACCATACAAATTAATCATATTTTACAGAATTTTTATCTCATTGAAAAATGCATATTTATATATATATATTCATTTCTAGTTTTCGTACAAACTGCTTTTCTTCCGTTATTTTATTAATTCGATTATTAGATTCTTTATTAAAACACAATTTAAATGATAAAACACTGTATTCAAACAGTAGCGGATCTAGGGAGCGTAGATAGTGTATGTTCCCCTAATTGATCGAGAGAAAAAAAAATCATGTTTCTTTTCACAGATATTTGTAGCCTATATTTATTCCTTTTTCTATAGGTACCCCTTTCTATAAATCGATATTAAATTGGATTTTCGCAAAGGAAATGATAGTTTCACATTTCATTTTTTTTTTCGCAACTAAAAGAAGAAACATTTAGTAATTGTTTCCAAAATTAGGGAAATTCGTAACAATCCTTTATAGTTTGATAAGGTTTCTTAAGATGTGGGTTCACATAATTTATTGCTTTTTTGTTATAAAATGAAAACAAATGAAGATCTTGAACTTTTAGTACGTTTGACAGTTTCCTAAATATTTAAGAGGCGGATACATTTGAAAAAAAAGGTGGAGCTTCAGCCATGGAATAACATGAAAATGAATATGTTATACCATGGCTGAAGCTCCGCCTTTTTTCCTTTGGATTCTATTTTAGTTGCATATTTAATTAGCAAAGAATGGTACAACATCAATTTGCATTTAATATACCATGGTTTTCCCTAGCTACACTTTTTAAGCAAATTATTTCATAAAAACATCAAAGGAAAAAATCCAATTATGTTACAATCTGAATTATTATTTTTTTCCTGCGACTATGCAGTAAACAATTTTATCATATACTTAGCATTAATATGATAGCTTTTGCATATGTGTAACGAACGGAAGTACACAAGCCATAATTTCCAACCCAGGCTGATAACCCATATCAGCCCGGTCTGATAACCCATATCAGTGGCGTCTCGTGCAAAAACCAATAACAGTGCTTCTCGTGCAAGTTACTTCAGGTGTTACCGGTATCGGTTGTTTATTTTTCCATTGTGACGTCAGATATGGATGACGACGTCAAAATTTACGGGAACTTTTGTGGGGATAGTTTAGTACTAGCTAACAAATGACATTGGCAATTATGAATCATTTTATAGTACAACAAACATGGAGTAATAATGATCATGAAACTCTTCCAAATATTCAATGTTTCAAAATGCCTCTATAGGAAATGTTACCATACAATGTACATATATATGGAGGTAGTGATGCTATTGGTTGACAATTATAGTATATTGGATTTATAACTTAACTTCTTTATAAAGTTTTTGACTGTTTTAGTTGTTGCATTTGGTTTTTTTTGCCTTACATAAAACTATTGTCGGAAGTATATGATAAAGCGATTAATACATGGCCTTTTCCATATCAGCCTGGGTATCATCCCTCGACCCATATCAGCGCCTCGACTCTGTCTCGGGCTGGTATGGGGGTCTCGGGATGATACCCAGGCTGATATGGAAAAGGCCATGTATTAATCTCTATGTATTAAATATATATGTATAAAATTTACACATATACTGAAGCCTTGTATCCTGGTCCAGTATTAAATGGTCATTTTTTGTTTGATTTTTAGCAACTTGGTACCAATCGAAGCAGTATTATCATAGGTTTATTTGTTTACTTGGTTATATTTTTTTGGTGGATAATCTTCAATTTTTCACAAGATAAACGCAAGTATTATCTTCTGTAAAGAAATTCGCTACACAACAAATTAAATTACAAAAATTTATTGTATGCGTTCACATCAAGAGAAAGCAGAAACACCTGAAGAAAAAACTATTTCCAAAAAAACAATAGATACAGAAAGATGTGGTATGAGTGCCAAGGAGACAACGCTCTATCTAAATAACAATTTATAGTTATTTTCTGTGATAATACGAAATGCGAAAACCACTAACTAGTTTGCCCTTCTTATTATTACTTGTATCTAATAACAGTGTAGTTGTACATTATGTACGTGTTCTTGGTTTTTTTCAAATGTAGTTTAAACGACAAATTTACGTGCATTATTAAATTTCCAGGTATTTCCACACACAAAAATAAAACAAAATAAAGATCTCTGTATAGATAAAAATTTGTTTTAACAGTTTCAGTGTTCAATTGAGGAAATGTATTATGTAAAAAAAAAATGGTAAACATGCAATGTCAGGAGCCTGTAATTCATTAGCTGTCGTGTATTTATGTGTTAAATATTTGTTTTTCGTTCATTTTTTAAAATAAAAAAGGCCTTTAGTTTTCTTGTTTTACATTGTCATTTTGGGGCATTGTATAGCCAACTATGCGGTATGGTCTTTGTTCGTTATGGAAGGCCGTACGGTGACCTACAGTTGTTAATTTTCAAATTTATTTTTTTAATTTAATTCTTTATTTGTTTAAAGAGGATTGCCAACAGCCGGAGTTGTGTTAATTTCTGTGTCATTTTATTCTCATTGGCAATCATACCACATCTCCTTTTTTGTATATACAGTTGTAAAGAATGGCGAAATTTGTCTAAAGATTATGAATATCATTGTAAATGTCGTTGTACTCTCTTGAATCTATTTCCGCGAAAGTACTTCATACGATATTTCGTGAAATTAAATGTACCACGAAAAGTATATATAGTACGATATTATTTCAACTACCTTTCATGTTCAAATGACATAATAAATTGCACAAATTACAAAATTTACTTGATAGTATGAATATATTTTTTATTTTACACTTTAGATGTACTCTGCTGTAAATTTAAACTTTCAGTGCGCTTTCACGTTTTCAATGTGCAAACATTGGTCGGGTCATTGTACTTTAGATATCCAAGTATTCTTTCTACGCCAATAAATAACATGTTACATAAAAAGTAATTGAAGTTTGTACCAGATGTTTTGCAGATTAAAAGCACTTTCTATGAACGATGGAAGGACCAGACTCGTCGTATTCCTGTTTGCTGATCCACATCTGTTGGAAGGTGGAGAGTGAAGCTAAGATTGATCCACCGATCCACACGGAATATTTTCTTTCAGGTGGAGCAATGATCTTGATCTTCATTGTGGGCGGAGCAAGTGCTGTAATTTCTTTCTGCATACGGTCAGCTATTCCGGGGAACATTGTTGAACCCCCAGAGAGTACAGTATTAGCATACAAGTCTTTTCGAATATCGACATCACATTTCATGATGCTGTTGTATGTTGTTTCGTGTATACCTGCGGATTCCATACCCAAGAAAGAAGGCTGTAACAGTGCCTCTGGACATCTAAACCTTTCGTTGCCTATCGTGATGACCTGTCCGTCAGGTAACTCATAGCTTTTTTCTAACGATGATGATGAAGATGCAGTTTGCATTTCTTGTTCAAAGTCTAATGCAACATAGCACAATTTTTCTTTAATGTCTCTTACGATTTCTCTCTCAGCTGTGGTTGTGAATGAATAACCACGTTCTGTGAGAATTTTCATCAGATAGTCTGTGAGGTCCCGACCGGCAAGGTCCAACCTGATGATAGCGTGGGGAAGGGCATAACCTTCATAGATTGGTACGGTATGAGAAACACCATCACCTGAATCAAACACGATACCAGTTGTACGACCGGAAGCGTATAAAGACAAAACGGCCTGTATAGCCACGTACATAGCTGGAGAGTTGAAGGTTTCAAACATAATCTGTGTCATCTTTTCTCTGTTGGCTTTAGGGTTGAGTGGAGCTTCTGTCAGTAAAACGGGGTGTTCTTCTGGTGCGACACGGAGTTCGTTGTAGAAAGTGTGATGCCAGATTTTCTCCATATCGTCCCAGTTTGTGACAATTCCGTGTTCAATCGGGTATTTCAGTGTGAGGATTCCTCTTTTACTTTGGGCTTCATCTCCGACGTAGCTGTCTTTCTGTCCCATGCCAACCATCACACCCTGAAAACCACAAATACATGATTATTACCAAAAGGAGAGACGAAAGATATGTCAAAGTTACATCCAAACACATTCATGAATCGAAGACAAACTGACTACGGGGCGCCGAATGGGACTCTTGTGGTTTTGTACTCAAAATTCAATTTTGTACGGACAAAAGTGACTTTTGTTCAACAAAGATGAGTTCAGTTTAACAAAATTTGTATCATACTACAAGTTTGAAATTTTGTCAATCAAAATTATCTATCAGCGGACAAAAGTCACTTTTGTCATGACAAAATTCATTTTTGTTACACAGACTTGACTTTTGTTACCTAATTTGAAAATTGAGCGACAAAAGTCAATTTTGTATTTAAATTAGTTTAGTTTGGTTTCTGTGAACCAATTTGCATACAAAATCGACTTTTGTTACACAAAATTGACTTTTGTTACACAAAATTGACTTTTGTTACACAAAATTGACTTTTGTTACACAAAATTGACTTTTGTCTCAACAAAATTGACAAAATTCACCAACAAAATTGACAAAATTGAATTTTGTCTCAACAAAATTGACAAAATTGAATTTTGTCTCAACAAAATTAACAAAATTGAATTTTGTCTCAACAAAATTGACAAAATTGAATTTTGTCTCAACAAAATTAACAAAATTGAATTTTGTCTCAACAAAATTGATTTTTGTCTCACGAAAGTCAATTTTGTCTCACGAAAGTCAATTTTGTCTCATAAAAGTCAATTTTGTTGTTACAAAAATTGAATTTTGTCATCACAAAAATGAATTTTGTCGTCACAAAATTGACTTTTGTCTCGACAAAATTGACAAAATTGACTTTTGTCTTAACAAAATTGACAAAATTGACTTTAGTCTCAACAAAATTGACTTTTGTCTCAACAAAATTTACAAAATTGACTTTTGTCTCAACAAAATTAACAAAATTGACTTTTGTCTCAACAAAAATGACAAAATTGAATTTTGTCTCAACAAAAATGACAAAATTGAATTTTGTCTCACAAAAGTCAATTTTGTCTCACAAAAGTCAATTTTGTCTCACAAAAGTCAATTTAGTCTCACAAAAGTCAATTTTGTTTCACAAAAGTCAATTTTGTCTCACAAAATTGAATCTTACCGTACACAATTGACTTTTGTGATTTAATTTCCATATCAGGTAACAAAAGTCAATTTTGTATGCAAATATGTTTTTATTTGCATACCTTTTAGACAAAATTGACTTTTGTCATGACAAATATGAATTTTGTCTACAAAAATGAATTTTGTATACACAAATGAATTTTGTCATCACAAAATTGAAGTTCTCACAAAACAAGTCTGTAGCACATAGTTTTGTAAGACAAAAATGATTTTGTTATGACAGAATTGAATTTTGTACAAAACCACAAGAGTCCCATTCGGCGCCCCGTACTGACGACGTCGACAAAAAAAAAATCGATCAAAAGACAATTAACGTACACAACACATGACATAGAAAACTAGACCGAGCAGCACGAACTAAAAAAGGTATATCTCAGGTACCACGGAAGGGTAGGCAAACGACATAATCATCTTAATATATATTCAAATTCAAACTCAAAGTTTTATTGCCATATAAACTTTACAGTTTGTGACATATAACAACAACAAATCAAATTAAAAACCAATTGTTCAGAGAACCATTGATGGTCTTTCCACCAGTAATGTTTTTTTTTATATGAAAATATTAAAATTTGGTTTTAAATGTCAATTTCAGCGTCAAATGACAACTTATTGTACGCGGATTCCAAAATATGAGGTATATACAAAAAGATATAAATATGGGAGATAATTTTCTACTTCCCGTTCAAAATATGTTACTTATGGTACTGTCCTATAGATTACTTGACGCTGATTTCAAAAATATATGGTTTTACATACTTTTACAATAATTTATTACAAAAATTAGCTACTTCCGGTTTGCAAAAGGTCACTTCCGGTTAGCCATTTCAACGTCATATTGCTTGCAACCTAATGCCAAAAGTCTAATAGCTTTAACATGAATACATATGAGATAAAAGCAAAGGTCAAAATCTTGAATGTTAAATTAACATATGACCTTGAGCTCAATTTCAAGGTCATAAACCAAGGACCTCAAATCAAGTCTCTAGGTCTTTACTTTATATTGTTAATGAGTTATATTAACATACGACTGATATTAGATATAAAAGGGGGGAAAACTAACATCAAATGTTTACGTACCCTTTTGACTAAAATTTATGTGTAACTACATGTCGTGACTAACAATTGTGTGAAAATATTTTGTCGATATTTTATAAGATTTCTGAAAATGAGCGATAACAAGCTAAAGTCAAATTTTGGAACATGACCTTGATCTTTGACCTTGACCTCATTTTCATTTTTTTGAACCAAGGACCTCAAATCAAAAGACCCTAGGCCTATGTCACTTATCGTTTACCAGTTAGAAATGCAAATCAGTTATATCATATACAAAAGGGGGGATAACTCTCATATGGAGTCTCCGGATAGCTTCGACTAAAATTATTCATTTCATCCTGAGGATATAACGAGCAATTTGGTAAAAGAAATTTGTCGGTTTCTTATACTGTTGCGACATATAAGTGATAACAAGAAAAACAGTGTTCGGGGAGATAACTCTCACATGGAAAAGATTTTTGTGACGCGGTGTCAGTTTCAAAAGCGTATTAACTCTTCGATATCATATACAAAATATCTAAGTGACATCTTGTGAAACAAAAAGTTAGCGAAGGAAAGAAAATTAGGCGGAAGAAAAAAAATAATAATAATAATCAGAAGAAAACCAATAGGTCTTTCCACGGAAAAGTGGAAAGACCTAATGAAGACAATAACAAACTAACTCAATATATATATATATATATACAAATTCAGGTAAACATTAAAGGGTCCTCTGTCCTCAGTTCCATTGACTTTTTATATAACTTGCATATACAACTTATAGATGGGGTTAAAAAATAAATTTCGCTGATTGTTGTTTGTTTTTATTGTATTATTGGTAATGTCGGTCTCTGTGACTCACGAGTACCATTATATTATGAATTGTGGATCTTTTATGTTTGAAAGAAAGAAATTTTTACCTACATACTGCTGGTCTAACCCGGCCCAATATCTTAAAGTTTGAACAACTGTTTAATTCATGTAATATTGTAATATTAGAAAAACTATGTAAATTTATCAAAGTTATAAATGGGAAAGTCAGTACTGCAAGTTAATTTCATTGTATTGTTTGCTTGTAAAAATTGTACCTTATAGTTATATTTATGTATGTTCTCTATAACTATGTAATTGTAGTTTTATGAGAAATAAAGTATTCGTATTCGTGGAGTGAGTGATTTGTATAAATTGATTCTTGTTATAACTTACTAACTGGACGCCAATTATATATTATTACTCATAAACAGTTTAATATTTCATTAATGATCATTTAAAAATCTCCTATATACCTGTGTAATCAATTACATATACCAGCTAAAAAAGTTTACGGTATTAAAGGTAATTTTTTTTGTCAAAGTTCAATACCATGCATTATTAAATCCGATGTATATCAACCTGAACCAAACATGTTTTTCATCTGTTCTTATTCACTGAACAATACTTATATAAAAGGGTTCTATATTGACGTTATTTTTTGCGGGTTTCATCAAGAATTTGAAAAGTTTAAATGGTTTTTTTTTCTATTCATATACCGCGATTTTTCAGGTTATAAAATATGTATTGAAAGAAAAAAATCAAAAAATCTCGGAAGCGCTTCGTGTTAAAATGTGCGCACGTCCAACGCTTTAAAAACCCTGTAAAATTCATTCAATTTTAAACATTTAATGTGTATTCTAGCATCATGACAGTCACATCCCTTCTATGGCCATGTGAATTGCGAAATTACCAAAGTTAAATACTGTCTAAACAGCAAAGAGAATGAATGATAGATATGTGCCGTATTTTACATATACCAAAAGGGAAACTTCGGTCAAAGCAATCGTATTTATTGTTTTATTGCGTTTACAGAATTATACTTTAATACGGAGATTTTCTTTAAGAAATTTTAAACATAGATTACTAAGTTCTTATGCCCATGATATGATAGCTTTTATTGTTTACAAAAAGTTCTAAGCAATCTTTACATTCCTAAAACCCTCGTGCAGAGTCACTAGAGTCGAACACACCCCAGAAGGTGTACTTGTATTGGTCCATATTTATATATTTTTTTATCTAATATATTAATGTTATAAACTCATTGCTTTGTTTTACCTAACTCATTGCTAGCACTGCATGCAATAATCAAGGTACATAATCAAATCGCATATCAAGCGTTTCGTGTGTTTTTCAACGCATTGTTTTTACAGCGTCACGGATCGCACGTGCAGTAATTAAGAAATAATTCATGGGGGCTCCAAGCCACCTAGTCCAAATAATTATGACGTCTGGCAAGGCTATTTTAATTTTTTTCTGGGACGCCTTCCTACAACGTCGTAGGAAGGCGTCCCAGAAAAATAATAAAATAGCCGTCCCAGACGTCATAATTATTTGGACTACAAGCCACCATGAATTATTTCGATTCTAATAGGACAAATACGGCAATAGACCACTTTCGAGTTCATCCGTCACCGGCAAAAACTCGTCAATTATGCACGCCTTTATGACGTCATTTACCAGATAGAGGGGCTCGACTGTATCCCTGCACTATTTACGTTCATCAAGCGTCTTAGTGATCGTCTTTGTGCAGGATAAACTAGAAATAATGGTTGCTCTGTAGGTACTTACTGACAATTCCCTAATGACAGCAGTGTTGATTGTCAATTTTGAGAATTCAATTTGCCGAATTATTCGTACAATATAGAATTATAGTTTTCCAACCACTCGCTCAACATTGGAAGGAAGTGACGACGCCCCTAAACGCACAAATGACGGTGATAAAGGCGCGTATAATTGACGAGTTTTTTTCCGGTGACGGATGAACTCGAAAGTGGTCTATTTTTTTGGATCAACGCGCTCTAGGTGGAGGCTGATATTTGCTGTTCCCATAAATAAACACACCATTGAATTAGCGTAAAAGAATGATACAAACTGAATAAGTGACATGCTTAAACTGTTTACACTAATTTATTTAGATAGTTTTGGATGGATTTAATAATTATTTACTCAAATGTCTTATAAAAAAATGGCTTATATCACATTTAGCAACGTTTGTTTACGTTTTCTTGTGATGATTTTCGGTTTCACAAGCGTGTATTTTCCCGTAAAATGCTTATGAGGTCTTTGCGTCGGAACTAAACACATTTATTCTAAAAACAGTTGTTGGCATGACACGGGTTATGTTCTTCTCATATATGTTATGATGGTATGATACTAAACCCCTTACGGGAAGGATTGTGCCTGATGTTCATATGATGAAATCATAATCTTTCAGTCAGTTTAATTGAAGTCTGGAGCTGGCATGTCAGTTAACTGCTAGTAGTCTGTTGTTATTTATGTATTATTGTCATTTTGTTTATTTTCTTTGGTTACATCTTCTGACATCAGACTCGGACTTCTCTTGAACTGAATTTTAATGTGCGTATTGTTATGCTTTTACTTTTCTACACTGGTTAGAGGTATAGGGGGAGGGTTGAGATCTCACAAACATGTTTAACCCCGCCGCATTTTTGCGCCTGTCCCAAGTCAGGAGCCTCTGGCCTTTGTTAGTCTTGTATTATTTAAATTTTAGTTTCTTGTGTACAATTTGGAAATTAGTATGGCGTTCATTATCACTGAACTAGTATATATTTGTTTAGGGGCCAGCTGAAGGACGCCTCCAGGTGCGGGAATTTCTCGCTACATTGAAGACCTGTTGGTGACCTTCTGCTGTTGTGTTTTTTTATTTTGGTCGGGTTGTTGTCTCTTTGACACATTCCCCATTTCCATTCTCAATTTTATTATATTCTGACGTTGTTGTTCTATGACGTCGGGTAGCTCATTCATTAAAATACATATGACGTGGGAGTACAATAGAAACAGCCCTAGCAATATATTCATATTTTACCACGGGTGTGTACTCAAAGCGTTTGAAGGACGTCATGTTAGAATGACTGTTATACTTCATACGGAACTAAAATATGATCTTGGAGTGCCTCGTGATTTTATTGGAACTAAGTTACGGATTCTAACGGGCAACATACTGTAATGTAATTATTGACTGAAATTAAAATAAATCATCTAAAACAAAACAAATACAGCTATTCTTTGAGCACATTCTAAATGTATCGTTGCAACTTTGATAAATCACAAATATGAACATACTAAACCTTTCTTTAAGCGAAGCTGAATTTAATAAATAAGTAATAAATTTTTGGCGCAGAAAAAATATAAACAAACCTGATGTCTTGGTCTTCCGACAATTGATGGAAATACAGCTCTTGGAGCATCGTCTCCTGCGAACCCAGCTTTACACATTCCGGATCCATTGTCTACAACTAAAGCAGCTACGTCGTCATCACACATTTTGAATTTGGGTTTAAATTGAGATTGCTACAAACTTTCTGTTTCGTTCACAACGATAGAATAAATATATATATATAATATTCGCCGGTCTTTTTCACTTTGCATTTTGGGTAAGAATGTAAAAAATTACCATATATAGCCATTTGGAATAAATCATTTGCATATGATTTCAGTATTAACAGACCGTTATGTCTGTTCATGGTACAGTGAGAAAACTGGTGCAGCGAGTACAATAGATAATTAACTTTTCAAGGTTACAAAATCAATAGATGTTTTTCTCACTCTGGTGAACCTGTATAACGTTCAACTTTATTTTGAACCACAATCCTATATTTTGATAAACTGTGTTATTTGAAAAAGAGACATGGGGTCTGGATCATAGGTACTTGCGGACTGGAAAATTTTGTTTGCCCTCCCCCTTTTTTTGTTAAATCCGTTATCTTTTCGTTTGCTATAAATTTTAAATATTTTTGCGCTTCTCTGTATTATTAGAACATAAATATACCACCAATTACTTGTATTTGTCAATTCCAAGTTTACGAACGGATTTTAGAGAAGAAAAAGGGGAGGGTAAACAAAATATTGTCCTTTCCACCTATGGTCTGGTCCTAGAGTTAGAGAATAGCCAATTATGTACGAATATTATATGAAAATTCTTTAAAAAAAACCAAATTATTTAAGAACTTATAGCGAAAAAGAATATAAAATATAGTAAAAATAATAATGAGCAACAAATATGAGAGAAAAAGAAAAAAATGGTTAAAAAAAACACTAGTTCTGAGTTTGAGGTCCGCTCTAACTGAAGATACCTTCATATATGTTATCATATAAAGAAAAGAGAATAACGGACAACATTAATGAAGAAAGAATAGAGAAAATGACATTAAATGTTAAAAGAATAACTGGAAAAATGAAGATCCCCATTAAGACATCTTATCTTTTTCCATCATAAAAGAAGTGTTTTTTTGTGCATATATCAATTGAAAGTATATATTTCTTATGTGTGACAAAAAAGCGAAATCTGATTGTGAGTAACACCGCACCCTTGTTCACCCGGAGAAAATTAAAAGTTGCTGTTTAAAATAAAAATTTGTAAGGGTTCCGCGGAACCCAGTGTCTCGCCTACTTTTGCTGTAACTCCCAGGCTCAACAAAAATGAGGAAAACAATCAATAAAAATATTCCTCTTGATACTATCTTTTTATTGTAAGAAGCTTCTGTCCAAGTTTGGTAAAATTTCAGGATAGTTTATGAATCGAATAAATGTTTTAAAAACTTTAACTGCAGACTGTATGTAAAGTTAACTGGAAGAAAAACTAAGTCCATTTATAGGTAAAAAACAGAAAAAATGGAATTTTATTTTGGCAAACTTTACTTCTGGATACTATCTTATGATCATAAACAAGCTTCTGTTCAAGTTTGGTAGAAATCCAGTATAGTTTAAGAAAGATATTCAAATTTTAAAAACTTTAACCACAGAGTGAATGTATAGTTTCCCCACAGAAAAACTAAGTCCATTTATAAATAAAATAATCTTATGACCATAAACAAGCTTCTGTCCAAGTTTGGTAGAAATCCAGTATAGTTCAAGAAAGTTATTAAATTTTCAAAAACTTTAACCACGGAGTGAATATGTGTGAACGCCGCCGCCGACGACGACGACAACACCGACTACGACGGAATGTAGGATCACTTAGTCTTGCTTTTTCGACTAAATGAAAACTTTGTCAAATTATAAAAATAATAAATGTTCCCCAATTTAAAAAAAAACAAACAAACATTTACATATTTCCGAAACTAAAGAAAAAAGTATTTAACAATGCGCAGTCCTAACCTTAACTTGGTCAAACCTAACCCTAACCCATCTTCGCTGTTGAAAAATTTGGCACTGGAAATTCCTCATTAGCAGTTTTCAGTTTTACAACCCGGTGTTAAATCGAGTAAAAAAAGCGTCGTTGATTTGAAAAGATGTTTTTTTTTAAGTATCTCAAATAATCTGTTAGAATAAGTTTTATAATTATGATAAATAGACCGTGTTGACATTTTATGATTGGGATCCTTCATAGGTAACTGATTTCTGTAAGAGCTTAAGAATAGAATTAATCCACCGAAGAAATATACTAAAGAATGGTTTTTTTTCCGACGTAGTCGGTATATAGTTTCGGTTTGTGCCCTTTGAACTTAAGGACGTTTAACTATGGCAACAGAATACGTATGCTCGAAAATCCTTTCTGTGATGGAACAAAATGCTGTCATGGTGGGTGATTTGGTTGTGTTTCAAAAAACGTCTCGAAAATTATATCGTGATGGAAAGCAAGTGAAAAACTATGAATATTTAAACTAGATCTTATATTTTTAATAAAATAATTGTTTCTCCAATAGCTCTTTGCATCCATAACAGCTGTTTAGGTGTAATACCACCATTGATTTCCCCCTATTAGTCTTTGTTAAATTTGCACTTTTCAAAAAATTGTGCAGAATTTATCTTTGTTTCAAATAAAGAAATACTTGGCATGAGTAAAGTTTTATCCTGTTCAGTTCTATAGAAAAATTTTCACATAACATTTCATTGCATATAAGAAATTGGAAGTTAACCAATCAAATTTCTCCCCTTATTCTATCTGTGCACAAGGTTTAGTCACCATGTATAACCTCAAGATTACAAAATTTTCTATAGAAATCACAAATAAAAAATAATGGTGTTTTTTAATAAAGATACTACTCATGGTCAGGTGCGGATCCAGCTATTTTAAAAAGGGGGGTCCTAACCAATTACATGTCCCCATTCAAATGCATTGATCATCCAAAAAAAAGGGATCCGCGCCTGCTACTTTTACTACCAATAGTTTCTAGCTTTGTTAACCATGATTTAAGATTAATGTTAACAGTAGTAAATGTATATTTGTTTCTGGTTATTTGCACTGGATTTTTTGACAAATAATTTTTTTAGGTGTCATCCCAATATTCTTATATATATATATTATTGCCTTAATATAACCAGACTATCAAAGAATTTCTTGTAGTTACATTCCGATGGAGATTTTATTTAATTTTAATTTTAAAGAGGTCCTGCATCATTAAGTCTTGTGCTTCTGAAGGTTATCGAAATGATAGTTTTAAACATATACTCAAATTTAAATACGTCGGATATCTTTTTTAAAGATATTTCTTGTTATAGTCTACCATTAACTACAGTCTACGGTATTATTTAATTTTAAAAAATACAACCCAGAGTCTCGCATAAGAAATCGTCCATTACTAAGGAAAATTATATTTACATATGTATTTGTAAAAAAGTAGAAAGGGTTTAATTTGCCGTTGACCAAGATATTCAAAAGAATTTATTTCAGAATATTAAGTACATAATTATATATTTAATAGATATAAGAAGGTGTGGTACAAATGCCAATGAGACAACTCTCCAACCAAGTCACAATTTATAAAAGTAAAAGGTCAAAGTACTGTCTTCCAACACGGATCCTATAGGCTCACACCGAACAGCAAGCTATATAGGACCCCAAAATGACTAGTGTAAAACCATAAAAACGGGAAAACTAACGGTCTAATATATATAAAAAACGAGAACGAGAAATGAGAACGGAAAACACTCATGAACCCTATCAACAAACGACAACAGTTTTCCTGAACATCAGATTCCTGACTTAGGACTTGTGCAATGACTGCATATTTTTTATGCAATGACTGCATATTTAAAAGACCTTATAAACCAAAAAGGAACTAAAAAAAACAAAATTCTTATAAAGTCAACTTTGCCTGAATTGAAACCTTAGTTTCAATATTTATTAACGGACAATTTTAGAAAGGTTTGGTGTAAATCATGTCAGTACCATACTGTATTCCATACTTTGAAATCTGAGAATTCGATTTTCTCTCTTGTAACAGTAAACTATGTCCTTTGTTACAATATGATGCCTGCGTCAATAAAACAAACAGGATTTGTTTCATCAGTAAATTAAAATCAATAAACACACTGAATATCATTGTAAGGGAGCTACCATTTTGATTTTAAGGTGTGGGGGTGCATGGGGTGTTCGGATGAAATTAAAAAAAAAATAGACAGGACAAGAGTTTTGAGTAAAAAAAGTCAGGATGAGACAGTTTGGCTATTAAAAAAAAAGGACAGGATGACAATTTAAGTAAAAAAATCTGGACAAGCTATTCACACAACAAAGGCAGGACCGAACAGATTTAAGAATATAATGACAGGACAGATATTAGAAAACAAGAGGCATGACAAAATTTTCCATCCTAGGCACCCCCATTCCTCCCTTGGAAATTAAATGGCAGCACTCTTATATACAAATATATGCGCAATCTTCATTTGAACTTTGGTGGATAGCTGTATCAATTTATTGGCAAGCATGCCACATCTCTTTATTTTTATATAGTAAAGCTGCTATACTCATTAACAGTAGGGTGTACGACTAGCAGTTATGGCTAGCTCACACATTGCTTATTATTCTATATGTTTAATTACTGGTCCGTGTATAAAATAAGTTCACTGCAAGTTTTGCAAGTCTTGACATCCCGCTTTTGATCAGTGATACAATATTAGTAGCATATTGACCATTTACAATAACATCCAATTTATTTATTCTCTCGTGTATATGTTCAGTAACTTTGTAAACTTCTTTAGTTTCCTCAAAAATGTTTCCAAACGTTTCTTTCAGATTTATCTTAATTTCTGCAAGATCGTCTTTCAATCCATTTTGATCAGAATTTAGTCTTGTAATTGTGTCTTTTAAATCTTGAATTTGCTTCATAATGTCAGTTTTCATTTCAATAATTTTGGATTCTGTGAGCGTTTCGTGTTTCTCAATTGCTCTGATCCTGTTTTTATTTGATTCGTCGAAGGATAAAATCATTTTTCGAATTTCGGAACTGTCACCGGTATGGTTGATGGTAGAAACTTTAGCCTGGAGATCTTCTAACTTAATCTTTTGTTGTGCGACTTCTACCTGTAATGTATGAATATAAACGGAATAAAGTAACTATATTTTATATTAAATATACATCCTGAAATTGCTTAAAACATTAATCAGATTTTCTTTCATAGGATTTTTCAAAAAAAGTTCTGCTTTCTTAACATTTTAAGAATCAATGTTATAATGTGCTAATTTAAAATCATTTCTTTCATACCATGCATGCTATAATATTAATTCTAAAATAATTTTATCGATATGCATCATATGTTTGTCAATATTTTTAAACCGAGCGTTAGCCAGGTTAAAAATGTTCACATTTATAATACCTGCCCCTAAACCTCCACACCAGAAAGGTAAGCAGATTTCTTGTTGACAAATGCTGTGTAGAATATTTAAAATAAACATCTAGAGATCACCAATTAGCAGGCATTCTCACCAATACCAGGGTCTTAAAAGACATTTTTCTAACCTGTGTTTAGCTCACCTGGCCCGAGCCAAGTGAGCCTTTCTCATCACTTGGCGTCCGTCGTCGTTAACTTTTACAAAAATCTTCTCCTCTGAAACTACTGGACTAAATTTAACCAAACTTGGCCACAGTCATCATTGGGGTATCTAGTTTAAAAACTGTGTCCGGTGACCCGGTCAACCAACCAAGATGGTCGCCATGGCTAAAAATAGAACATAGGGGTAAAATGCAGTTTTAGGCTTATAACTCAAAAACCAAAGCATTTAGAACAAATAATTGTTCACCAGGTCAAGATCTATCTGCCCTGAAATTTTCAGATGAATTGAACAACGGGTTGTTATGTTGTTGCCCCTGAATTGGTAATTTTAAGGAAATTTTCCTTTTTTTGGTTATTATCTTGAAAATTATTATAGATAGAGATAAACTGTTCACTGCAAATATGTTCAGCAAAGTAAGATTTACAAATAAGTCAACAGGACCAAAATGGTCAGTTGATCCCTTTTTTCGTAAATCTTAGTCAGTATCTTTCACAAAAATCTTCTCCTCTGAAACTACTGTTCCGAATAAAATCAAACTTGGCCACAATCATCATTGGGGTATCTAGTTTTAAAATTGTGCCCGGTGACCTGGCCAACCAACCAAGATGGTCGCCATGGCTAAAAATAGGACATAGGGTAAAATGCAGATTTTGGCTTATATATAGATCAAAAAACTAAAGCATTTAGATTAAATCTGATAGGGATTAATATTGTTTATAAGGTCAAGATCTATCTGCCCTGAATTTTTCAGATGAATAGGACAACCCTTTGTTGGGTTGCTGCCCCTGAATTGGTAATTTTAAGGAAATTTTGCTGTTTTTTGTTATTATTTTGAATATTATTATAGATATAGATAAACTGTAAACAGCAATAATTTACAGAAAAGTAAGACCTAAAAATAAGTCAACATGACCAAAATGGTCAGTTGACCCCCTTAGGAGTTATTGCCCTTTATAGTCAATTTTTAACAATTTTCATGAAAAATTTTACTAACATTTTCCACTGAAACTACTGGGCCAATCATTATAGATAGGGATAATTGTACACAGCAAGAATGTTCAGTAAAGTAAGATCTACAAACACTTCACCATCACCAAAACACAATTTTGTCATGAATCCATCTGTGTCCTTTGTTGAATATTCACATAGACCAAGGTGAGTGACACAGGCTCTTTAGTTTATATTTATCATCGCTTTTAACCGTGTTCGAAGCACAACCTCTTCTTTTTTATACTAACCACTATCAATATCTAATTGCTTAAAAGGAAAAATACTTACAACTAGATGGTCCTCACTGAATTTCATTTTATATCCCTGGTGTTCTAATTTATCCTGCAAAACTGATATAATGTGGAACATAAAGGCCATACTCATTACCACTGGGAGGCAAATTAAACAAACATCTTGGAAATCCATTCTAATGCCAAAAACGATAATATAGTGATATGCTAACTTATAACAGTACTAATTGAAGTGACAATATTAACGTTATATGCAATCCTGTTACGGTCAATGTGTCAATCTTTTGACGCTATTGCTTTTTTATATAATGATTTATATAAGTATTAAATTTGTTTTCAAATTTTACTACATAATTTTGATTTGAACCAGGTGTGCTATATTGATTTCCCATTACAAAAAAAATGGGAATGGTATCTATGGAGGTAGTCTTATTTACCTGGTCAATAATTGGGAATACCGGTACACTTTTTGGTTTGGCTGTATAGTAAATAAATAAATGTATAGTAAATGCATTTATAATGGCTAAGAGTTTCACAGAACCTGATGGTGCGCCTTAATTTACTGCTGTCAGTTTAAGATTGCAATGTTGAAAGTTACAAAGAAAGTCCATTTATAAGAAAAATACGAAACATACAATTTTTTCTTAATTTGCTATTCTTTATCATGAAAAAACTTCTGTCTAAGTATTATTACATTCAATCAATGTGATGATAAAATAATATGACCCAACCTTATGTAAATATAACTTGTAACAAACTATAAAGTCCATGGATAAGTATAATACTGAGAGAAAAAACCCAAACTAAACTACCCACACTCTTGCTGAGTCTGTTCAAAGTCAGGAGCTGTAGTTTAGTGGTTGTATTTGGTTCATGTCTGTCATGTGTATTTTTCATAATTATTTGGTTATGAATTAGGCTTAAGTGTTCTCATTTGAATTGTTGCACATTTTTCATGTCATGACCTTTTATAGCGAACTATACATTATGAGTTTTTCTCCATGTTGAAGGCCTACAATTGCTTATAACTTCTATTTAAACTCTGGTGGGTAGTTGTCTCATTGGCAATCATACTTACTCATGTAATGATACTTAATGATGTTTTCTGGATCCTCACGGTTTCTCGTTTATTGTGTTTTTATCTCTATTATTTCTGTTTCTGCCATATCTCCTTAATGTTATACAACTTAATGAGTCAGCTATGAGAATAAAATTGAAAATGGAAATGGGGAATGTGTCAAAGAGATAACAACCCGACCATAGAAAAAAACAACAGCAGAAGGTCACCAACAGGTCTTTAGTGTAGCGAGCAGCCTACAGACATTTAGTTTGATGGATGTCTGTTATGAGATGTACTGGAAATGTCTTTGTTTTAAATGTAAAATAAAGAATTTGTAATGATACTTGATGATGTTTTCTGAATCCTCAGTTTCTTTTCACCAAACTCGTATATTGTGTTTTTATCTCTATTATTTCTGTTTCTGCCATATCTCCTTAATGTAATACAACTTAATGAATCAGCTATCAGAAACAAGATGAAAATAACATGCAGACTCATTTTTAGCAAAGCTTTAACCAAGAAACAGCTCTTCGCCAAAAAGCCTACAGAGTTTTACTTTAATGGATGTATGTTCCATATGTGTTAGAGGATGTGACACAATAGGGCAATTACAAGCAGACTCATTCAGTTTAGAAAAGCTTAACCCAAAACAGCTTTTCACCAAGAAGCCTACAGACATTTAGTTTGATGGATGTCTGTTATGAGATGTACTGGAAATGGCTTTGTTTTAAATGTAAAATAAAGAATTTGTATGGATAAAACTTGATAAAATCAGGGATTTTCTATACTTCTATACTAAAGAAAGTCCCTGATAAAATGAACAAACAAAAATACAACAAATTTGTAGTAAATTTATTACTGTTGCATGTTAAAGTATTAACACATCATATAGTATAACAATTCTATAACATTTATTCATCATTATTACATATATTCATAACTTTTATCATAAAGGTAACATATATGTGCAACACTTCATTTGGCTGATTCAAATCTACAAGGGAGATAAACGATGATAATAAAACATGATTTTCACAATCTGAAATGATAAATGGTCTAAAATCAGGTGCCTATTTAACTTCTAACTATTAGCGCTCATTCATGCATAAATTAATGAATTGATGGTATCTTTGTAGCAGAGTTTTTCCTTTTGTTGCACAAAATTAACTAGAATTAGACCCTTGGCCAAAATCATATTTTTAGTGGAAGCACATAATTACCAATTTGCAGACATGAAAGGAATTAATAAGAGAATAACGTGATATACTCCCATTTAATACTGGTAAAGGAAATCATACGAAAACAAAACTTTCAATAAATAAGCATTTGTGTAAATGTAAATTAATACAACAACTCTATTAAAATTCAAAAGCTACAAGCATTCCTTATCTTTGAAATAATTGGATGGTTAGAAAAAATGTGCATGAAACTCATCATCTTTCAAAAAGATAAGAAGCAATGATTGGCTTAGAACTATTCTATGGCAACACCTATAAATACTTTTGTGAGCACCCATGCAGAAAGAACCTAAATTTGCATAACAACATTCTCGAAGTATTCCTGTAAAAATTGTCAACCCTCACCTAAAAATATACATTTATCTTTTATTTTTCAGAAAAAAAATATACAGCTAAGAAAAGTTAACTAATACAAGAAAGAGAACTGATACCTCATATAAAAAACATTTAGTCTCTCAAGGACTATAATCAACCAAATTGGAAATATAAAATAAATTATAAATTTCACCAAAAATTCCATAAGAAAATTTTCCCGTCCACGAAAACTAAAAGTAGCTTTGATTTCATGAAGAAAAAAACTCAATAAAATATATCAAAACAATTATTTTAAATTCAGAGATTATTGCAAGATTTCTATTAATGCAAATTATGAGACTTGATGAGTAACGCAATAATAAGAACTTGAATTCTTATATCTGATACATATTATCTAAATTACCGATCTTGCTTCTTTGTCAACTTTGAACTCTAATTCAAAATAAAATTGAAGAATGATTTTGCCATTTGATTAGGGACTTTCCTTTTTGAATTTTCCTTGGAGTTCAGTATTTTTCTGAGTTTACTTTTTATGTACTGGTCTCAACAGGTAGTCTAGTTGTGAAAAGATATCTTGGTAAATCAAAATTGTGTCACTGTACACTTAACACAGCAGTGATATAGGTTGGCGGCATCATATACTGTGGATTCATTAATATTCGTTGGATACCAATTTTCGTGGATTTCGTGGGTACAGGAGAACCACGAATTCAAATGTTCAACGAAATACACATTTTGTAAAGGAATGAGTGTAGAATTTGCCAAAACCACGAAATTAAATATCCACGAATATGTAAGTTTTCCTCAAACCACGAAAATTGGTACCCACGAAAATAAATGAATCCACAGTATTTCTTTTGTAAACTCAATCTGTTATCATGTTTATTCATTTAATTCTATTCCATTTTAACCATACAAGTATTAGAACTTAAAATAAATTAAAAAAAACCTAAATATTTCAATTGGAATTTAATCAAATTATACTTTAAATATGAAATAAACTTTATTCCCAATCAAACTGCATGTAAAACAATCTTACTGCCATGAAAAATACATATTTGCAATAAGGAGCCATTATATAATTAAAACATGATCATTTACATAATGAAATGAATAATTACAATAAAAACATTTGTAAGCCATTATATACAAAGTGTACAAAAAAACTTAACAATTTAACATTGCACTTTTATTACTATTGAAACAGTTTTTATAAAATGACAAGAAATTAAGTAAAATTTGACAAATACTCAAATATTTATCACATTATTTGATATATTTAACATTATTTGATATATTTAACAATAAATCTAACATTTCATAAAGCAGGCATCCTCTTTTACAAGGGAAGGACACCACTGTAATGATTCTAGAAAAAAAACATGGCTGCTAAATAATTAATTAAACTTGGCAGTTGCATTATTTTTAGAGTCATCAAGCAAGCATCATTTTTACAGGGGAAATACACAGCCATAATAATTCATGGCTACTGAAAAATGAAACTTTGCATTAAGGGTTGCTTATAAATATATCATTTTGTTCATTAATATTTCACACTCCTACAATTGCCAAGTAAATTAAGCACTGAACATGGAATATTCTGAAAGAAAAGCACTTAATTCTCTTTCATTGAGTTGGATGAACTAGGGCAAAAATAAAATCATCTCATATCTATTGAAATACATTACAGCACTATTGTAGAATTGCACACCATTTTCGCTGATTTGCACCACATTTTACAATCAATAAAAAAAATAAAAAGCAAAATTTGCTGAAAGCAATAATATTAAATAACTGACAAAAATTGTCACTGGTTTTACAAAACATAATAATTTCCCTATTCTTAGGGTTGTTCGAAAAATTTATGGGGTGGGGATTCGTAGCACTTAAAATATTCGCAAAGGGGTGGTCATATTTTCCCAAGAATTATGTAATAATTATTAATTGAAATGAAAAATAATATTCTATAGGTGCTAAGGGTCTTAAAAAAGCCTCCCATACCCCATGCGTATAATTCTGGAACAGGCCTTACACAAAAGACTAGCACATTAAATATCAAATTTGTTCTTTTAAATATAAATGTTGAACTTTCATAATCAGCTTCATTTCAGGATAAAAGTATTACACTGAGTACTAAGGGTCTTAAAAAAGCCTCCCATACCCCAATGCATATAATTCTATAACAGGCCTTACACAAAAGACTAGCACTTTGAAAGTTAAATTTGTTCTGTTGAATATGATACTGAACTCTCGTACTCTGCTTCATTTTTTAATAAAAATTATCAGAAACTGAGTCTCTAGTCTAGTAGACTATTATGTCTTTCTTCTTTATCTGTTGGTGGGGGCTGGTCCGGCATTGTGGACCTTGTTCCTGCCGTTAGATATCCAGCCACACTTGGTCCTGTTGGGCCTAAAAAAATAGAAAGAATTTAATTCAATTGTCATCCATTTCATGGTTTAAATCAACATTTTTTGGTCCTCTTGAGAAGAACAAAACAACAAGAACCCAGCATTTCATATTTTTTTTTATGATGTTTTATTGTGTCTGTTTGGTTAAGGCATCATTGTAAATACAACGGAATTTGATGAGACTGTCATCAAAGTGAGAGGGTTAGCACTATAAAACCAGGTATAATCCACCATTTTCTACATTTGAAAATGCCTGTACCAAGTAAGGAATATGACATTTATTGTCCATTCTTTTGATGTGTTTTGTCATTTGATTTTGCCATTTGATTAGGGACTTTCCGATTTAATTTTCCTCTAAGTTCAGTATTTTTGTGATTTTAGTTTTCACTGTTTTATCTCATTACCTACAAGGCATGTCTCAACTGTAATCTTCAATATCATGCATCCAAGAGTACTTTTGTCTATCAGTACTTACTGCAAATTCAGAGATTATTGCGAGGTTTTTATTATTGCGAATAATGCTTAAGAGTTGTAAACGCAATAATTAAAACTCGCATTTTGTAATATTTTATCTGAATTAAGCAGAACTTTTCTCAAAATCGTAAAAAATAAAATCGCATTTAAGTTTAAAATAACAAAATCACAATAATAAATGCACACAATAATTTCTGAATTTACAGTACATATTTTAACTTTTTATTGCTCATATCAAACATGATAGCTGTTGATTTTAAGAATATTCCAAAATCATTTTGAAATCATCATTTCATAACGATTACAGAGGCTGATTACAGAGGCTCGGAATAAAATATCACATTGATAAGTAATAGTTACTGGTAGCTCATGAAAGCTATAGTACAATTGTTGCCCTTTCATTTTACTATAAGGACACTTTATTCCTTTCCTTTTATTTGAAATTACATAATAAAACATTTAGATAATTCAGTTATTTTCAGGGCAAAAGACAGAAGCAGCCTTTATAATTAATTTCTATAAGAAGATGAAAGTTCATGCAGTTATAATACTAGAAGATGCATTCTTAAGCTTTTTAATCATGCAGTTTAGTGTATTCATTCAAAAAGAAATTTGAATATTACAAGTCTTCCTTGTAACAATCTGCACAAGAGAATCAGGAAAATAATAATTGTATTGCATTCTAAGTTTATATGCTTATGTAATATATATGATTACGGACACAAATAGAAATTATCTAGCTGCACATAGCTGAGCTATGTACAAATATTTTGGTGTCTTTAAGAACAAGTGTTAAACATAGGAAAAGCTTGAAATACTGTAAGATTCATTATTTTGGTGTACAATCTCCTAAAAGTTTGTTCTCACCTTTGATAACTAAACAGCATGACTTTCTCTTACAGCGCCAAACTTAATCACTAGATATAAGGGGTTTTGTTTATAATTCAGAATTAAATCAATTTGATAATTTTTTTAAAGGAGATTGTCAGGTCACATATGAAACTAATTTATGAAGAAATCACATATATCAATAAATACCAAAAAACTGTTATCACTGAGATATGTCTTACTTTTTTTGTAATTTTGATTATGCAAATATTGAAATAAAAATAGCAATACTTAAACACATTACATAAGTGAGGCAAATATTCAGTCATTGAACCATGACAGACATGACTGAAGGTACATGGTAGGACAATCTCCATGGAAATGAGATATGCCAATGATAATACAATTGCATACCAAATACCATTGACTTATTATAAGTAGTTCCATTTAAACAATTCTTAACACAAACATTAACTTGTAAACTATGTAAAAGTTTCAAAGTCAATGAACCATGATGAAGGGGTGGGGTTTTATAATCTTCATGAAAATATGACTTGCAAATACCAATACATTCCATACCAAATATCATTGACTTACCGGTAACATCAGCAGATCATCTAATCACAAACTAATATGTACAAACAAACTAAGAAATTGTTTCAAAGTCAATAGACCATATCTTAGGGGGCAGAGCCGAATTATCTTCACAGAAATGAGATATGCCAATGCTTTTACAACTGCATACCAAATATTATTTATCTACTACTAGTGGTTAACCATAAAGTAGACCTTATCACAAACTAATACATTTTTGTCGCTGAATTTGAAAACAGCATACATATGTCTCCCTTTTTGACTCTGTCAAGCGAAAAAAATTAAATCAAAATGGCTGCTTCCCTGAATGACACATTAAAAACTTTCAAAATTTGCATTTGGTCACTATAAAATTGGTACTATTAATATTACTTTGTTACTATCATGCATATACATAGTTTTAATTTCTACATGCAATGCAAAATATGATTCTCCGTCTGACTATATAGTATTCTATGCATTGTTAGTATTTCTGATTATATATACCTAATTCCAAACACACACACACACATCAGTTTAATAGATTAACACACATATACAATAGCTTTCATCCATAAACCCTTTCTCCAAAGAAACACACAGACAAACATCGATTCTTCTGTGAACCAACCCAAATAAAATGCAAACATTTCTACATTCACTTGCTATAGATCAAACCAGATGCAGTCATTCACATATATATACATAATACTTTATAATTCACATTGCTATGCCATATGACAGATAAACTATTTATTATGTGATGATTTTGAATATAGATATTAGAAGATGTGGTATGAGTGCCAATGAGACAACTCTCCATCTGAGTCACAAATTGTAAAAGAAAAACCATTATAGGTTAAAGTACAGCCTTTCAACACTGAGACTTGGCTCACACCGAACAACAATCTATCAAGGGCCCCAAAAACGACATTTAAAATGTAATTTAAAAAGAAATTTATTACAACTTATCAATTCTATATATTTAAAGTTCGCATCAAATTACATTTTCCCATAAAAAAATTCAAGCACAATTATTGTACTCAAACTCAGAAATCATCCAAACAAATTATTGGAGTTGTTGTTTCGAGCACAAATAAAGATTTATTTCTGAGGTCCCACATTTTCTGTTATTTGATGATTAAAAACTTCAATCAATCAAATTTTGTATCATTATGAGCTTAGTGCTTGATTTTCAGACATGATTTTACTTTAAGCTGAAAAACTTTTAACTTGTCCTTTTTTTATGACGTCACAGTAGGAAAATTCAGAAGAAACCAAGAAAACTCGACATTACAATTAAATTTTGACTTATCATTTGCCAAGAACAGATATTTCACTAGTGAGGAGAAATATTTTTCTCACACCAATCAAGAAAGGTTAAAATACACAAAAATTAAAGAAAATTGAAAACACACAGCACTGCATGAAGTGAAGTATAAAGAATAGTAAACAGTTGTTTAGTAAACAAATCCTATGTATACACAAAGCAGCACACATTTAAAGTTAGTGTGGAAAATTTACCTGCTTTTCCTTCTGTTAAAACAGAACAATACAAAGGTTTAGTACATTTATTGTTTCTAAAGTAAGAACTGACTCTTACAATAACAAGAAAATAATTTATTGATCCAAGGAACCATATTATATTATTTATATTTTAGCCTTACATTTACTGAACATAAGTCGTAAAAATTTGTGTTTGCAATTTTTTCATGGATTTTGTCGGTAAAGATGATTCATGAATGTAAAATATTTAACAAAAACAATTTTATAAAACAGTAGGTACTTTAGCAAAACCACATAACTCAATGTCCATCACAACGCAATATTTCTAAATCCAGAAAATTGGTACCCATGGAAATAAATGAATGTACAGTAAATCCAGTGAACCATGAAACATGAGTAATGAAACCTTCATCTTTTCAGTATATATCAAAGATGCATCTACACATCAAAATTATTTTTCTATTATTTTTTTTCTTCTGAGAATTGGCTGCATATGAAAATACAAAATTGGTACATATTGTATTTTTTGTCTATATGATGAGTTAAGCCTTTTTCAACTGATTTTTATAGTTCGTTCTTATGTTGTACTGTTATACCACTGTCCCAGGTTAGGGGAGGGTTGGGATCCCGCTAACATGTTTAACCCCGCCACACTATTTATGTATGTGCCTGACCCAAGTCAGGAGCCTGTAATTCATTTGTTGTTGTTTGTTTATGTGTTACATATTTGTTTTTCGTTCATTTTTTTACATAAATAAGGCCCTTAGTTTTCTCGTTTCAATTGTTTTACATTGTCTTATCGGGGCCTTTTATAGCTGACTATATGCGGTATGGGCTTTGCTCATTGTTGAAGGCCGTACGGTGACCTATAATTGTTAATGTTTGTGTCATTTTGGTCTTTTGTGGATAGTTGTCTCATTGGCAATAATACCACATCTTCTTGTTTATAACATATGGATATACATGTATAACAAATGAAACTGCAACCTACTGCTCACAGATGATACCTCTAACCAAATATGCATTTTTTGTTGAGACATGAATCTGAAAACCCATTACACAGTATAGATGACTTATATAAATGAACCCAGTAACCAAATTTCAAAGTCCTCAAGATGTAGTTCTTGAGAAAGATGCAACGAAAAATATTCATGGAACGGACAGAGGGACAGACATGAGTAAAACAGTATACCCCCACTTTTGAAATCAGGTATAATTATACAGATAGAAATTTCTCACCTGTTAGGTAGCCTGCTATTGGTGTATCTGATATAAATAGGTCGTGTTTCTGATCTTTGTAATCTCGCCATACAGTCGACTTTTCTAATATACCAGTTATCTATAAATAAACATATTTTTTTTATTAATTCAACTTAAATAAGTTAATACTATGAATGAATTATGGTTCAAAATTTGAGTTGAATATTTAAAATATTCCACTTTTCTAAGTTTATAATGATGTGAGGTTAAGCAATAATCAATCAATCATGCATTTAAGATGGCTGACTTTCAAAATTATTATCAAACAGCTACACTCTTATAATAAAACACTTCTATGCATGACTTTAACATGCGCTTTGATATCTTATCCTTACCTGTTCCCCATATAATAAACTTCTCTGCATAGCTTTCAGAGCTTTCACAATCTGAGCTTTTGTTGCTGAAGGATTATCTATAGCTTCTAGTCCTGCTTCAAGTAGTTTTAGCAAGAATGGAACTAAATCTGTTTTTAAAGCCTGAAAAATTTAAACATTCAATATTTTAATTGTTTTTTTTTGGTGATATTTCATTTTATGATAAGTTACTATCTTATTTCAAATAACATATCTTGATTCATTTCCTATCTAAAATTCCATTCAAAACCTGACAATGATACAACTCTTCGTCCAAGTCACAATGCGTATAGTAATGTAAGTAAACAGTCATATGCAGTTTTTATTATTATTTTTATTGATATGAATTTAATTTCAGAGAGTATATGATCGGTCACCACAAAAAAAAACTAAATAATTATTTCCTGATTTAAAGCATAAGACATAAAATTCATACTTACTGAGGTGCATTTTTGTTTTTCATTTTCGTTTTTTATTATATATATATAACCAGAAAAATTAAGGCAAAATTCAAAGCATTGTATCAGTAGTTGTTAACACGGTTACCTGTGAAACAAGTTCTTCTTCCCCTTTATCAAACATTTTACCCAATGCCTCAGCTGCCAGGGCTATAGAATCTCTTCTAGCTTTCATACCAACTTTTAAAGCACCTATACATTCTATCTGTGCCATACTTCTTATACATATCTGAAACAATTGATATAAATGATGTAACAACCAAACATAAAAACAAACAAACTATAACAAGAATGTGTCCATAGTACAAAGATGTCGCACTCATACTACCAAGTGGACAGTTAAATTAGGGTCATTACTCTAATAAGGCATTGCAATTTGAGAGATCATATCATAATGAACCTGTGTACTAAGTTTCAAGTTGATTGGACTTCAACTTCATCAAAACCTTTAACCTGTAGCATGCACTGTTACTTTCTATGTTCATTGGACTGTGAAATTGGGGTCTAAACTCTAATTTGGCATTAAAATTAGAAAGATCATATCATAGGGATCATGTGTACTTAGTTTCAAGTTGATTGGATTTCAAATTGATCAAAACTTCCTTGACCAAAAACTTTAACCTGATGCGGGACAGACAGATGACAGACAAATGAACAAACTAATGAAAGAACGATAAGCCTGTAAACAATAATGCCCCTAGGTGGGGCATAAATATCAGCTGGCAAAACTCATCCCAGTATTAAAAATTAAGCAAAAAATCAAAGACACATGTACTGATCAAAGAGCCCTTTCAGTTACTAAAATCTAGCTTAAAGTCCAATTTCACTTGATAATAAGTCATATGTTCCAAGATCAAAATGTCAATCAATACACCTCCGAAGGATTTACTGTAAAGACTTCTTAAGCTTGTTTCCTGCTGAAAGGACTTTATAAAAATTGGCCAAGAGAAGAAGATTCTGTAAAAGATCACAATGAAGGACGTCAAGTGATAAGAAAAGCACACATGACCTAAGAAATGAGGAGGATCAGGTATCATTGGGGAAATCCTATGTAAGCAATTCTCATTTTTTTGTCATTTTCCGGGTCATGCCAGACCTCATTTCCTGTTTTCACGACACAATAATTTGACTTTCACCTGTCAAGCTTACAAAAAATCAGCATCATGCTTAAGACCCCAATGAGACCCAAGAATTTACATTGATCTTCAATCTCTTATAAGTTGAAATGAAGCATAAAAATAAAAAAACGAAAATAAACTTGTTAGCTTTTGATACACAAGTACCATTCTTTAGTAATTTGCATTTTTTTCATTTTAATATTCATGATAATCGGCAAGTAAGGTTTGGCTGTGTTATATCAAATTTGGTGGAGTTTCTAATTTAAGGGTAATGTTTTACACTCTACAATAACAAAACAAATATTTGAATGGCAGTCTTGAAAATTATGGACCTCAACTAAAAACTTACCTCATTATGAGCAAGCTGATGAGCCACTTGTATAGCTGAGCGTGGTACTGCATTGTTCCGATGTGACATGGCGGTGAACACTTTTGGAATGTAACCTAATTGTGGTAGTTGATCCAGCATTACAGGTTGTGAGGTAAACAAATAAACTATTGCTGTTGTCACGGTTTCCAGTACTTCTCCCTATACAGTAAATAATCAACATTATAATATCTCCCTTAGATGAAATCAAAATAAATTTAGTAATAAAATTATTCATGGGATACCAATTTTGGTTGATTTTGAGGATAATGGCAAACAACGAATTTAAATGTTTCACAAATTCAAACTTTCTATAAGATTGTATGCAGACTTTGTCAAAACCACCAAATCAAATGTCATTGAAAATGCAAGTTTTCCCGAATCCACGAAAATTGTTACCCACTGAAATAAATGAATCCACAATACATGACAGTTTCATTCCTAACTTTAATATGTTTACTTCATATCATTTTGAAAGGACATCCTTATAAGAGGTATTTTTTTTCAGTGTAAACTCAAATAAAATCTATTAATGACATAACACTGTGGATTCATTGTAGAAAGAAAAATGCTTTTATTTTATCAATTTGAAAAAAAACAAAAGATTTATCATTTTGTAGATAATTTTAAAACACAAAACTTGGAACTAAATTTTTCTTACATCTGCATTTTGCATTTTTGTTAGCTCTGCCCATTTCTCCATCAGCTCTGTTAAAAATTCTTTTGGTTTCCGTAACACCCATCCAGGGTTGGCTATAAACAATCGGAGGAAGACACCACCAATAGTTAACTCCCCTGCTACGTCTGTATAAACTACGGCAAAATCTTCTCTTAGACTCCATCGAGAATCTGGATTCTCTCGCTGAGCTTTAAAATGACTGAAATAACGGAAAAATATAAAGCATCTTTTTTTCTTTTAAACACTTTTGACGTTTTATTCCTAAATATTTCCTGTATTCAGTTACCTTAGTCGTCCAGGTAACAGGCCAAGGGTTCCTGTTTACAAATCAACCATCTATCTAGGGACAATAGAAGGCTAATAATGTAGTCAACTATACCTTGGATTTGCAATTAATTTCAAAAATATATCCACATAATGTTAGAAGCATCTAACAGTTCTATACCTTATTTTCAACATAGTAAATAATTTATAGGATATGCACACAAAGATGTGCATTTACTAAAATACACATTATAGACTTTTATAAATAACACTTTTTTTAATGATTTTTGTACGTATGTAGATGAAATAGATATTCTTATACAATAAACCAGAGAAAAAAAAAACTTTGTCTAAAGTCAATACTATATTTATTGTCTGAATTTTCATTATCAGCCACTTTAATTTTGTCTTATCGATCACATCAAATAATGTATCTTGAATAATTATTTCTATTATAAATATTGCAACATTGACATTTCAACCTTTTATTTTGACTTTGCATTCTGCTTATTCATTGTTCTGCATTTCTTGTATGATTTTTGGGGTATACAATTAGGATTTTAAGATGGCAACTGTTTATTATTGTAGTGGCATGATAAATAAATAAATCAAAACAACTGCCTAATGTAAATTCTATACAAATGTTATTCTCTATATCTCCATAAAGTGGTATGTTCACAAAGTGCTTGTTAGCAGTGGTAGTGATTCAACAACAATTCTGGAAAATGGGAGATAACTCCATTTTTTAATGATGACTTTAACAATGACTTCATTTATATTTCCAAATCAGATATTAGATTCCTGGACCTTGCAAAAGTAAAGTAATTTTCTTGACAGGAGGTAACATCATTTTGTGACTTGAATATCTGAGCATATATTACAATGATAAATTTCTTGAAATGTTCATAGATAGGATGTATAGAATGTTATGATCCTTGGACTATATTTTGTGTATCAAAAAGTAGTGATAAGCCTTGGAAAATTTAGATATCAAGTCAGTGACATAGGGTTTTGATTACATTTCAACCAATCTTTAGCTAAAAGTTAGCCTTCAGATTTTGCCATACTTAAACTTGCAAGCATTTTCACATTTCTATTTTCAGAGGTAAAACCTACACCCCTAAGGCACTTAACATAGATATACATACTTATTTTTCAATTTTTTCACAACATCTGACACTTTATCCCTAGATTCCTCATTCCAGATTAATTCAGGGTTTTCATGAGTTCCTTCGTACATATGAACACTAGCCTCAGGTGAGTCCCTCATGGCATCCATGAATATTGGAGGAAGAAATTTGGACAACACTATTCGGACCTTTGGTCCAACAAGTTTATCTGATAACATTTTTGATAAAAGTTCGGCAGTCTTTTCGCGCACATTTGGATTAGTTGAATTACAAAATAAATCTAATAAATATATCACAGCTCCTGTAAAACAAAGAAAATAGTTGGTAAGGAATATCATCAGTTCAGTTATTAAAGTATTTTCATATTTTTTTTACCTCACTATTTTTCTTGTATTGGACATAAAATTCAAAAATAAAAATTTTAAAAATCTTATTCTAAAATGACAAAAAAAAGCCATCAAGTCTATTTTTGAAGATAAAAAAACGTTTCCAGTGGACGAAAAAACATGCAAGAAAAATAAAATAGACGATGAGAGGTATCATTAGTTAATTGAGAAATAATTTTGTAAATGCCAAGTTCTTTTTTTTAGGCCAGTTGTCTCATTGGCAAGTATAACACAACTTCTTATTTTAATATCTATGCTCATTTTAACAAGAGAAGCCATTATATTTGTCAATATCTTTATAACATGCATAAAAGGTAGTACAAAATTGTAAAGATGATGTAGTTTTTTTTAGTATTATAGCTTAATATATACATTTTATACAGGTACAATGTAACCATGGAGTCATTTTGATCATTAAAACGATTCAGTTTCCAAAATAGCATACTACTTTCCTAAAGTGTAAACATTGATAACTAACTTCAGTAAGATCAAATTATTTTCCAGTACTATTAACAGTGAAGAATATATGTTGCAAAAACTGCCTGCATTTTAACACTGGATTTTCCATATCTCTCGTATTGTATCTTCATAAGACTTAAAATTACATTAACACTGTGTCTGAGCATTGAACAGACATGATAGGCAGATCCACTTTCATAGGGAAAATTCGGTTGATCATATAAGGAATCATTGAACCATGACTGGAGCGGGCCTCCCCTTAGGTCAGTTAGCGGGCCCCCCTTAGGAAAAGTTCTGGATCCACCACTTGACATTTCAGGAATATTCTTTACCCAATAATAACTTTTATTTGTTTTCATATCAAACTTTTTTCATTTTTATTATTACAAACCTTTCGCCATAGCTTCTTTCACTATCTTTGTATTGGACATTAAAGCAAATAAACTTTCAAGGGTTAGTAATCGACCTGAAACAAAATAAAAATATATTTTCACAACTTCCTGTAGTACAATATTTACAAGTAGAAAACAAAGAAAAATCATTTTCATACTTACATTTTCCCTAAAATAAATTTTAATGTTTACAAAAATTTAAAAACAAAAATCCCATATTGGCTTCTTTCAAACAACAAAATTATTTATGAAAAAATATCTCGTGTTGGAGTAAATTCTGAATCAAATATTCTCATTCATTGGTTTTAAGAAGCAGGAAAACACCACAAACAAGAATGTGTCCAAAGTACACGGATGCCCCACTCGCATTATCATTTTTCATGTTCAATGGACCATGAAATTGGGTAAAAAATCTAATTTGGCCTTCAAAGTAAAAAGATCAACCAAAAGGGAACATGTGTACTAAATTTCAAGTTGATTGGACTTTAACTTCATTGAAAACTACCTTGACCAAAAACTTGAACCTGAAACTCACATTTTTAATTTCTATGTTCAGTGGACCATGAAAATGGGGTCAAAAGTTTAATTTTGTTTTAAAATAAGAAAGATCATATCATAAGGAACATGTGTACTAAGTTTCAAGTTGATTGGACTTCAGCTTCATCAAAATCTACCTTGACCAAAAACTTTAACCTGAAGTGGGACGAATGGATGGACAGACAAACGAACAAACGAACGGCCGAACAGACAGAACTACCCACAGACCAGAAAACATAAGGCCACTCTCCTATCGTAATGGGGCTTAAAAATAATTATGTAGTTTTGAGATATACTTACAGTTCTGAAGCATGTTAATAGCTAACAGTAAATAAGACAACACTTCAGAGGCAGCAATGTCATTCACACACTCCTGGTTGGTGGTTACATTGTTTACAACCTATAAATAGAAATAAAGGGGAATAACTCTCCAGCATTATCATTCACACACTTCTGGATGGTTGTTACATGTTTACAACCCATAAATAGAAATAAAGGGGAATAACTCTCCAGCAATATCATTCACACACTCCTGGTTGGTGGTTACATTGTTTACAACCTATAAGTAGAAATAAAGGGGAATAACTCTCTAGCAATATCATTCACACACTCCTGGTTGTTGGTTACATTGTTACCACCTATAAATAGAAATAAAGGGGAATAACTCTCTAGCAATGTCATTCACACACTCCTGGTTGTTGGTTACATTGTTTACAACCTATAAATAGAAATAAAGGGGATTAACTCTCTAGCAATGTCATTCACACACTCCTGGTTGGTTGTTCCATTGTTTACAACCTATAAATAGAAAAAAAGGGGTATAACTCTCTAGCAATATCATTCACACACTCTTGGTTGGTTGTTACATTGTTTACAACCTATAAATAAAAATAAAGGGGAATAACTCTCAAGCAATATCATTCACACACTCCTCGTTAGTGGGTACATTGTTTACAACCTATAAATAGAAATAAAGGGATTAACTCTCTAGCAATATCATTCACACACACTTGGTTGGTTGGTACATTGCTTACAACCTATAAAAAGAAATAAAGGGGAATAACTCTCCAGCAATATCATTCACACACTCTTGGTTGGTTGTTACATTGTTTACAACCTATAAATAGAAATAAAGGGGAATAACTCTCTAGCAATATCATTCACACACTCCTGGTTGGTTGTTACATTGTTTACAACCTGTAAATAGAAATAAAGGGGAATAACTCTCTAGCAATATCATTCACACACACCTGGTTAGTGGTTACATTGTTTACAACCTATAAATAGAAATTTTACAACCTATAAATAGAAATAAAGGGGAATAACTGTCTAGCAAAATCATTCACACACTCCTCGTTAGTGGTTACATTGTTTACAACCTATAAATAGAAATAAAGGGGATTAACTCTCTAGCAATATCATTCACACACTCCTGGTTGGTTGTTACATTGTTTACAACCTGTAAATAGAAATAAAGGGGAATAACTCTCTAGCAATATCATTCACCCACTCCTGGTTGGTGGTTACCTTGTTACAACCTGTAAATAGAAATAAAGGGGAATAACTCTCTAGCAATATCATTCACACACTCTTGGTTGGTTGTTACATTGCTTACAACCTATAAATAGAAATAAAGGGGAATAACTCTCCAGCAATATCATTCATACACACTTGGTTGGTTGTTACATTGTTTACAACCTATAAATAGAAATAAAGGGGAATAACTCTCTAGCAATATCATTCACACACTCCTGGTTGGTGGTTACCTTGTTACAACCTGTAAATAGAAATAAAGGGGAATAACTCTCTAGCAATACCATTCACACACTCCTGGTTTGTTGTTACATTGTTTACAACCTATAAATAGAAATAAAGGGGAATAACTCTCTAGCAATATCATTCACGAACTCTTGGTTGGTTGTTACATTGCTTACAACCTATAAATAGAAATAAAGGGGAATAACTATCTAGCAATATCATTCACACACTCTTGGTTGGTTGTTACATTGCTTTCAACCTATAAATAGAAATAAAGGGGAATAACTCTCTAGCAATGTCATTCACACACTTCTGGTTGGTTGTTACATTGTTTACAACCTATAAATAGAAATAAAGGGGAATAACTCTCTAGCAATATCATTCACACACTCTTGGTTGGTTGTTACATTGTTTACAACCTATAAATAGAAATAAAGGGGAATAACTCTCTAGCAATGTCGTTCACACACTCCTGGTTAGTGGTAAAATTGTTTACAACCTATAAATAGAAATAAAGGGGAATAACTCTCCAGCAATATCATTCACACACTCTTGGTTGGTTGTTACATTGTTTACAACCTATAAATAGAAATAAAGGGGAGTAACTCTCTAGCAATATCATTCACACACTCTTGGTTGGTTGTTACATTGCTTACAACCTATAAATAGAAATAAAGGGGAATAACTCTCTAGCAATGTCATTCACACACTTCTGGTTGGTTGTTACATTATTTACAACCTATAAATAGAAATAAAGGGGAATAACTCTCTAGCAATATCATTCACACACTCTTGGTTGGTTGTTACATTGTTTACAACCTATAAATAAAAATAAAGGGGAATAACTCTCAAGCAATGTCATTCACACACTCCTGGTTGGTTGGTTGTTACATTGTTTACAACCTATAAATAGAAATAAAGGGGAATAACTCTCTAGCAATATCATTCATACACACTTGGTTGGTTGGTACATTGCTTACAACCTATAAATAGAAATAAAGGGGAATAACTCTCTAGCAATATCATTCACACACTCTTGGTTGGTTGTTACATTGTTTACAACCTATAAATAAAAATAAAGGGGAATAACTCTCCAGCAATATCATTCACACACTCTTGGTTGGTTGTTACATTATTTACAACCTATAAATAGAAATAAAGGGGAATAACTCTCTAGCAATATCATTCACACACTCTTGGTTGGTTGTTACATTGCTTACAACCTATAAATAGAAATAAAGGGGAATAACTCTCCAGCAATATCATTCACACACTCTTGGTTGGTTGTTACATTGTTTACAACCTATAAATAGAAATAAAGGGGAATAACTCTCTAGCAATATCATTCATACACACTTGGTTGGTTGGTACATTGCTTACAATTTATAAATAGAAATAAAGGGGAATAACTCTCTAGCAATGTCATTCACACACTCTTGGTTGGTTGTTACATTGTTTACAACCTATAAATAGAAATAAAGGGGAGTAACTCTCTAGCAATATCATTCACACACTCTTGGTTGGTTGTTACATTGCTTACAACCTATAAATAGAAAAAAAGGGGAATAACTCTCTAGCAATGTCATTCACACACTTCTGGTTGGTTGTTACATTATTTACAACCTATAAATAGAAATAAAGGGGAATAACTCTCTAGCAATGTCATTCACACACTTCTGGTTGGTTGTTACATTATTTACAACCTATAAATAGAAATAAAGGGGAATAACTCTCTAGCAATATCATTCACACACTCTTGGTTGGTTGTTACATTGTTTACAACCTATAAATAAAATTAAAGGGGAATAACTCTCAAGCAATGTCATTCACACACTCCTGGTTGGTTGTTACATTGTTTACAACCTATAAATATAAATAAAGGGGAATAACTCTCCAGCAATATCATTCACACACTCTTGGTTGGTTGTTACATTGTTTACAACCTATAAATAGAAATAAAGGGGAATAACTCTCTAGCAATATCATTCATACACACTTGGTTGGTTGGTACATTGCTTACAATTTATAAATAGAAATAAAGGGGAATAACTCTCTAGCAATGTCATTCACACACTCTTGGTTGGTTGTTACATTGTTTACAACCTATAAATAGAAATAAAGGGGAATAACTCTCTAGCAATATCATTCATACACACTTGGTTGGTTGGTACATTGCTTACAACCTATAAATAGAAATAAAGGGGAATAACTCTCTAGCAATGTCATTCACACACTCTTGGTTGGTTGTTACACTGTTTACAACCTATAAATAGAAATAAAGGGGAATAACTCTCTAGCAATATCATTCATACACACTTGGTTGGTTGGTACATTGCTTACAATTTATAAATAGAAATAAAGGGGAATAACTCTCCAGCAATATCATTCACACACTCTTGGTTGGTTGTTACATTGTTTACCACCTATAAATAAAAATAAAGGGGAATAACTCTCCAGCAATATCATTCACACACTCTTGGTTGGTTGTTACATTGTTTACAACCTATAAATAGAAATAAAGGGGAATAACTCTCTAGCAATGTCATTCACACACTCTTGGTTGGTTGTTACATTGTTTACAACCTATAAATAGAAATAAAGGGGAATAACTCTCTAGCAATATCATTCATACACACTTGGTTGGTTGGTACATTGCTTACAATTTATAAATAGAAATAAAGGGGAATAACTCTCTAGCAATGTCATTCACACACTCTTGGTTGGTTGTTACATTGTTTACAACCTATAAATAGAAATAAAGGGGAATAACTCTCTAGCAATATCATTCATACACACTTGGTTGGTTGGTACATTGCTTACAACCTATAAATAGAAATAAAGGGGAATAACTCTCTAGCAATGTTATTCACACACTTCTGGTTGGTTGTTACATTATTTACAACCTATAAATATAAATAAAGGGGAATAACTCTCTAGCAATATCATTCACACACTCTTGGTTGGTTGTTACATTGTTTACAACCTATAAATAAAAATAAAGGGGAATAACTCTCCAGCAATATCATTCACACACTCTTGGTTGGTTGTTACATTATTTACAACCTATAAATAGAAATAAAGGGGAATAACTCTCCAGCAATATCATTCACACACTCTTGGTTGGTTGTTACATTGCTTACAACCTATAAATAGAAATAAAGGGGAATAACTCTCTAGCAATATCCTTCATACACACTTGGTTGGTTGTTACATAATTTACAACCTATAAATAGAAATAAAGGGGAATAACTCTCCAGCAATATCATTCACACACTCTTGGTTGGTTGTTACATAATTTACAACCTATAAATAGAAATAAAGGGGAATAACTCTCTAGCAATGTCATTCACACACTCTTGGTTGGTTGTTACATTGCTTACAACCTATAAATAGAAATAAAGGGGAATAACTCTCAAGCAATGTCATTCACACACTCTTGGTTGGTTGTTACATTGTTTACAACCTATAAATAGAAATAAAGGGGAATAACTCTCCAGCAATATCATTCACACACTCCTGGTTGGTTGTTACATTGTATACAACCTATAAATAGAATATACAAAGGGGGAATAACTAATGTTACTCAAACCCTTTTAAGCAACTATAAATGAAGAGAAAAACTCTGTATCAAAGTCAATTTGTAAAATTTCAAAACAAGATGATAGAACTCTTATTTTTCATAGATCTTTTATAATAAAAAACAATTATATAAGATAAAAGGGAAAAACCCTCGTTTGCAAGTAACCATTTAACATTTAATCAGATAGAGGTATGGATATCAAATAAAAGCAGCTGTCAGTGTCAAATTGTCATCAACTCTAAATTCAGTAAAAAATATAAACATTTCAATAGCTAACAAATGCATAAATGTTGATATATAAAATTCAAAATGAACTGATTACAAACTGTTTAACACTTTTATACATTGATTATTTTTGTTTTATCATTGCTGTATAATTAACATCTCTTTTTATTCAAGAACTATGAAATTTTAACAACATGAATTTAAGCAACCTTAATAAAATAGTGAACAAGACTTACCTCGAGAGCACATTGTTGTAATTTGGCACAATCATCTAATCTAAGAAGACTGAATAGTAATTTAAAATGTCCTATACACTGTATTTCTACACCTGAAATTAGAAAGTGAAAAATAAATTAAAAAATATAATTTTTCATCCTTTTAAATACCCCACCCCAAAAAAAAACTCTTTATAAACATCTAGCTTTTCTTTCATTAAAAAATCATACAACTGAACTACACATCTGACAAAATAGTTTGCTTGTTTTCACTTCAGTATGTTTTGTAAAATTATTTACGTTGAAATTTCTCGTCACAATTAGCAACACAAAACAATTAAAAATTATTTATCTCCCTAAAAGTTGCATGTAATTCTATCTATTCTGTATAAAAGATATGATATGATTGTAAATATTGAAGACATCTATCAACCAGAGTTCAAATGACGAAGATAAAGTTAAATAAAAGTCACCCTATGCTCTATGGTAACTTACCTGGATTATTTTTTATAACATTACGTAGACCTTCTAAAGCCATTTCTACATGCTGAAGACGGTCTCCTTGTTTAGTTTGACTAGAATTTTGACTTTGTTGTTGTAGCATCATAAGTGAGTGTAGATACTGAAAGGAATTCAACAATTAAGTAAATAGTGGATACAATCCTCCAGTTTGTTCAGACAAGGATTCTTAAGAATTAAACATTTAGATAAATAGTGGATACAATCCTCCAGTTTGTTCAGACAAGGATTCTTAAGAATTGAACATTTAGATAAATAGTGGATACAATCCTCCTGTTTGTTCAGACAAGGATTCTTAAGAATTGAACATTTAGATAAATAGTGGATACAATCCTCCAGTTTGTTCAGACAAGGATTCTTAAGAATTGAACATTTAGATAAATAGTGGATACAATCCTCCAGTTTGTTCAGACAAGGATTCTTAAGAATTAAACATTTAGATAAATAGTGGATACAATCCTCCAGTTTGTTCAGACAAGGATTCTTAAGAATTGAACATTTAGATAAATAGTGGATACAATCCTCCAATTTGTTCTGATAAGCATTCTAAGGAATTTTACAATTTAGTAAATAGTGATTTTCATCATCAAGTTTGTTCTGACTAGAATTTTGACTCTGTTGTTGCAACATCATTAAGTTAGTGAGGATACTAAAAGGAATTTAACAATTAAGTAAGGCCACAACAATTTAATTTCTTGTTCTACAGATTTTTGGACTCCAAAATTTGAGGCAAGCGAGCAATTTGGAAATTTTAATAAAAAAATATTTAATTTGCAAATTTTTGAGGCGAAGCTTGAAAAGTAAAGGCGAGCAATTATATATTTTTTTTGTAAACATAAAATAGTAAGTTTTGACAATATTGAAACTTGATTTATCACTTGTACTTTTACATTTCTTTAATATATGAAGTAAATGTACATTTATTTTCCACTGTTTACCAAGAAATAATTGAATAATTAGAATTGCTATATGTATGTGTGCCAATTAATGAGACACTTCTTCATCCAGGTTAAGAACAATTTCATAAGTATCCTTTTATGAGGGGTCAATATAAGTTCTAATGTATTTTTTTTGTAAATAACATTGTTTAGTACATGTCATACAAAAGGGCTCATATTTTCCAAAAGAACTATATATCTATCTGGTATTAAATGTTAACACATTTTATTTAATATTATTTAAAACAAGTGGACCCCTCTAGTTGTTTAAAATATGGTGTATTTCTTCTCTTTTTAAGTAATAAATTTGAAGTTTTTCAAATGATTTGTATAGAAGCACTATACAAATCCTTGGTATTTCTTTTCTACAACAGTATAATGATGCCATATGTACTTCTGGAGGATTGTTCCCAACCTGATGTCAGATACCAAAAACTGGTCATAGTACAGCATTTAACACAGGGCTTTGACCCAGACCAAACTGCAAGCTATAAGGGATCCCAAAATTATAAGTGTACACAATTCGAACAGGAAAACCAAAGATCTAATATATACATAAACAAACAGGACAATACCATATATTACAGATTACAAATGTGTCGAGGTTTGTGATTGGATAACAACACAGAGATGTCAGTGTATATTCAGGAAACTGCCGGGGTATATACGACATTTTTATCCCCAAATGGAACCTCAAAAATGTCATCATAACACCGATTACTATGTGACGTAGTCAAAAGCTATCAGATTGTCAGAGGCTCACAGAGGGAAAATAATTTAGTTTTAGTTTTAAACATATTTATTTAGAGTGGATTGGGAAACAAGTTTTGCAACTTATATTAATCCCTCTCCACTTTGCAGGTGCGAGTGCTGCCTTGTAGCGGCATTAGCCTACTCTTTTTCGAAATCTACAAGGGTGTCTTTAACGTGCAAGAGATATGGCTCTCTCTTAACACGGGTCAGCCATTTATCGTCCCCTTCCGACGGACTATCATCGTTTCCTCAAGACCATACTCGCAAATGGTGTCAAGGGAGAGCCGAAAATTGAGTTCCTGAAATTTTCATCCCAAACGGGAATCGAACCAGGAACCTTTGTGTTAGTAGTCCGATGCACTAACCACTACACCACGGCTCATGAAAATAATGACGTGCTTCAGTCAATAATACATTTTTGGTACAAAATCACGCAATTTACACTTTTAATACTTAAATTTTATGTTGAAAGTGTTGTTATAAATTATTACATACACGATAAAATTATGATCACAGCAAATTAGAAAATCCTTCACGTATGCCGAACATATTAGGGTTTTCACCTTATACTATGTGTTGTGAACAAAAACCTGCACTGGAAAATAACATTAAGTCAGGGGTAATCCGTAATATATGTGTAATTCAGGTCTCAGAAAGGGTATATACTGTGACAATCCCAGCTTAGTGCTTATATCCCCTTCGCCTTCGGCTCAGGGGATATAAACTCTAAGCCGGGAATGTCACAGTATATACCCTGTCTGAGACCTGAATAACATATAACATTTTTTTATGAAAATCAACAAACGATATCTACATTGTAACTGTTGAATGACAGGCCCTTGAATCAATCAGGACATGTGCATAAACATGCAGCGGGTATGGATTAGTTTCATATTGAAAGCATACAATTAAATTGCAGTTGAATGTATTTCTTTCCACAGTTCTTTGACATTATTTCTAACAACGAACATTTCTTGATAGGAAATATAAGTAAGGCGAAGGAAACCAATGTTTTGTTTTGACTGGTCTTTTCCTCTGTTATATATTTTTATCGGAGCACTCCCACTTAAGTCTTGGGATACACATGTATCACATCCTGAATCAAATATTATTTCAGATATTTCCACAGTGTAATGGGGTGCTTATATGTTTAAAATTGTTATATATAGGGAAGACTGTGATTATAAAAACAAGTATAAATAACTTTTTATAAGATTTAAAAAAAACAGTGCGGGAAATAAACACGTTTACATTTCCGGATGCGGGGAGCGGAATTATAAAAAAAATAAACAAATATCTGTTTTGAAAAAAAAAGTGCGGGCGGGTCCGTCTAACAAGGAGTTAAATTCATACTCCAGTTTGTTCAGACAAGGATTCTTAAGAATTGAACATTTAGATAAATAGTGGATATCATAGTCCAGTTTGTTCTGACTAGAATTTTGACTGTGTTGTTGTAACATCATTAGTGAGTGAAGATACTGAAAGGAATTTTACAATTAAGTAAATAGTGGATATCATCATCCAGTTCATTCTGATAAGAAATTTTCCAGTCATTGTTTCTATTTGGCATGATACGAAACCCGAAATGTCCCTACCTATGAGGCAATTACATGATCATTAGACCATACAGTCATTTAAAATTAACAAAAACAACTTCAAGAGATATTTTTAAAAACCAATTTTCACAGATTTGATTTAAACATATCTAAGTAATTAGACAATGACTGATGATTTTTTCTCACAGTGCAAATATTTCTATTTTAACAAAGTTAATATTTTACCTGAGCTTGAGATCCCATGTAATCTAGGAGATCTATTGTGAAACCTTTGGGATTCTGTAAAGAAACAAAATATATATTTTCCAAATCTTTGGTCAAATCTATCCACGTAGTCTTTAAATTATCTGGTATAAGTTCGGCCCAATCTAATCCACATTTCCATAACTCTTGTATCAGGATTTTCGCTCTAATTGTTTTCCATTTGCTTGATATGCTTGAGCTTTTGATTTTGTCAATTGATAAAGAACTTTAGATTTAAATTTACAGGAGTTTTTTTTTTTTTGTGTTTTAACTTTTGATATATTCTATAAGCAAAATTAGATCACATTTGTTTCTTTTTATCAAGTAAGTGTCTCATATTTCATGAAGCAATAGATAAAATTGTTTTCAATCAAAGGTGAGAAAAAAATTGTGGAAATACTCTTGGAGGAATTAAATTCTTGAAATTATCTCCCCTTTAATATGTTAATTGTCTCCCCTTAACATGTTGCACACAAATATTTTTTAATACAAAACCTAAGGTAGTGTACTACAACTGAGTAAAGATTCATCAATATTCATAAATTACAGATAGACAGACAGAAATGGTTATTCCTATATATTTCAAAACTCTGTTTGCAAGGGATATAAAAATAATAGATATTTGAACAGCTATCAGTTTACAAACGGAAGGCAACCAACGCCTTGTGAATCTGTAGTATGGTAGAGGTAATTTAAACTTATGCAATAATCTACACAAAACCATTTGCCAGAAAATATGTGAATCCAAAAGATATTTTGCAAGTTAAACAAGTGAACCTGTAAGCTACTGCTCACTATTGATACTCCAGCCCTGCTAAAAGCATAAGGTAAACATTGAATAAATAAAGTTGTTGAGTGCTGAATCTAAAAACGCATCACATGGTATACTTGACTCATATAGACCTTGTAACCATATTTCAGAAATCCTTGTAATATAGTTCCTGAGAAATTTGCGACGAAAAATATTCATGGGATGGACTGACCAATGAACAAATGGACAGACAAAGGTGAAACAGTATAACCCAACTTTTTAAAAGTAGGGGTATAATGTAAACCAACTTTTTTGGCGAGTGATTTATTTTCGTGACTTTCACGATAAGAAAAATAAAGCGAATATAAATCGTCACAAATGTGTAATACTTGAATCATTCTTTATTAAACTTCATGAAGTAAATCAGAAAATCATGAAATTAAATAGCAGCGAAGTGGTCTACAAAGGGTAAAACGTGAAGTTAATTATCCACAAAAATAAGTTGGTTTCAGTAATTACTACTTACATCTAAAGGAAAAGTTGGCTGCTCATTATAAATTCTAACAAATATTTCTCCAACTATCAATTCTTTGGCATGGATATCGTAAACAAAATCAGCTCCGTAGTTCTGATCACATTCTCCCTGAAAATATCAACAAACAATTATGTGTTTATGGCAACAGCATCGTCATAAGACAAGCAATGTCTACTGAAAATATCAACTAAAACATCAACAATTGCAATAAATGAGATCTGACATAACTAGATTAACTCTGACAACTGCCAATATTTTATGGTTGATTATCAATCTGTGAAGGTCAAATTGTTAATCTTTAAAGGTCACATTATGACCTCTATTGAGGTCTATTTTAGCTTCTTGGTAACTCTCAAATTGACCTTAAACAAACATCTCTCATTGTTGAAGGCTATATGGTTACCTTATAATTGCTTACATCCACTTCATTTGGTGGTAAGTTGTCTCATCGGGCCCGTCTCATCATATCATACCACATCTCCTTATTTGTTTATATTCATCAATATAGGTTAATTTAAGTAAATATACATACTGTTTTTATGACATTTTGCTGTTGGTCCATAAGGTATTCATTTAACTGCCCTCTAGTGGCATTGTCCCATATAAGATATGGATTCTCTGTGTTACAATTCAGATATTTTAGCAGCTGAAAAACATCAAATATTGAATTTACATTTGGGACGTAAACAGCTAATGTGGATTAATAATTATTTGTGGGATACCAATTTTTAGATGATTTCTGTCATTTTACATCCTGGTTTAGATAAAGTCAAAAGAGCTGCTGGTTTACATGAAAGGTTTATTTGTAAATTAAAATGTATATATCTAGTATAATCTTTCAAAACTTGAAGGAGAACTATTAACTTTCATGGTAGTGACCTTGTGCAAGTAACTAACAAGATTTATTAATTTCTTGTGAATCTATCAACTGAAATACTATATTTTATCGCTATTTTGTGCATTTTTCCTTTGATCCTTTTTTGTGATAATTTTCATATCATGCTTCTCGCTTGAGATGGAAAAATTATCGCTAGAAACTAAGGAGGCCACGTAGCGTTGCTTACAAAATTGACATTGAAATTGACAACGTCGTCATAGGTAAAATAGCGATAAACAGATTATCATTGGTCATCTCAACTCGATTGCTTTTCTCACTTTCGCTGTACCAGCTCAAGCGAGAAAATCAATCTCGTTGAGATAATCAACGATAATCTATAATTATAAGGTTGATACAATGAAGTAGATGGAATGAGAACTAATTGACAAGGATAACAGCTTAATGCTTCTTTTGCATTGCAGCTGGGGCATACAAACCTTAATTTATATTTTTTAGTTCTGGAAAAAGATAAATTTATATTGAAATCATTATCCATTTAAATGAAAATAATGTAGCTCATATAGATTTTTTCTGACTACTGTCAGTAAATATTTGTTGTTAACCAAAATAAATTCCAAATCCTCCACCATATTAATACTTACTTCTGATGGGTTTTCTTGAGACAGTTTTCTAGATAAATATGGAGTCAATATAGCTGACAACGATTTCTTGACAGGAACATTTTCTGGTGTTTCTAGTCCTGAGGCTTCTGGAAAGTATCCACCCAAACGACCACAAGCTCTGACACAAAGACGAGCTAACTGGTTGGCAACTTCCTGTACAAAAGTAAAGACATACTGATCAAATATTTAAATTTTAAAATTTCAATTGTTTATCATTAGAAAATAAAAATTTTGACACACAGACAGGTAATTTGTAATGACTGTGTAACACTTGAAAATTAGATATTTATAATTTATCGTTGATTATCACAACGAGATTGATTTTCTCGCTTCAGCTGGTACAGCGAAAGTGAGAAAAGCAATCGAGTTGAGATGACCAATGATAATCTGTTTATCGCTATTTTACCTATGACGATGTTGTCAATTTCAATGTCAATTTCGTTAGAAACGCCAGGTGGCCTCCTTAGTTTCTAGCGATAATTTTTCCATCTCAAGCGAGAAGCATGATATGAAAATTATCACAAAAAAAGATCAAAGAAAAAATTCACAAAATAGCGATAATAGCACATATTGGTAACTTTTAAACATTGATTGTTAAAATAATAGTATATTATCGATGTATTTCAGAACTCAAACCTTACAGATAGCAGATAAGTTCATAAAGATCTTTTTAAATTTAGTGCGTACATACAAAATGGTGACCACAGAAATCCCAATGGCGGCCATGTTGGATGTACACACTAAATTTAAGATGATCTTCATTTTTAAGTTATAAAAACATCAATAATATATATTTAAAAGTCACCAATATGTGCTTATATTACAATTTCAAGTGTTATTAGGTCATTACAAATTTTATTTGGATAATAAGTTTCATTCGGTCATTCCTTTTACCCTTATGACACATACAGATCAAACTTAAACATTTTAATTGGGTACCAGTTTATTAGAAACTTCACTTATATCTGTATTCACATGTGATGGTGATTTGCTCTCATGTAAATTTACATATAAAAATCATAGTCAAAATTAATAATTCACTATTTCACTGACTACTATTCTTAAAAAATTCTATCTAGAAAAAAAACTAGAGGCTCCAAAGAGCCTGTGTCGCTCACCTTGGTCTATGTGAATATTAAACAAAGGACGCATTTGAATTCATGACAAAATTGTGTTTTGGTGATGGTGATGTGTTTGTATATCTTACTTTACTGAACATTATTGCTGCTTACAATCATTCTATCTATATTGAACTTGGCCTAAGAGCTTCAGTGGAAAATGTTAGTTAAAATTTACAAATTTTATGAAAATTGTTAAAAATTGACTATAAAGGGCAATAACTCCTTATGGGGTCAATTGACCATTTAGGTCATGTTGACTTATTTTTAGGTGTTACTTTGCTGTACATTGTTTCCCTTTACAGTTTATCTCTATCTATAATAATATTCAAGATAATAACAAAAAACGGCAAAATTTCCTTAAAATGACTAATTCAGGGGCAGCAACCTAACAGCAGTTTGTCCAATCCATCTGAAAATTTCATGGCAAATAGATCTTGACCTGATTAACAATTTTACTCCCTGTTAGATTTGCTCTAAATGCTTTGGTTTTTGAGTTATAAGCAAAAAACTGCATTTTACCCCTATGTTCTATTTTTAGCCATGGCGGCCATCTTTGTTGGTTGGCCGGGTCACGCCACACAATTTTTAAACTAGATACCCCAATGATGATTGCGGCCAAGTTTGTTTATATTTGGCCTGGTAGTTTCAGAGGAGAAGATTTTTGTAAAAGATTACCAAGATTTACGAAAAATGGTTAAAAATTGACTATAAAGGACAATAACTCCTAAAGTGGTCAACTGACCATTTTGGTTATGTTGACTTATTTGTAGATTTTACTTTGCTGAACATTATTGCTGTTTACAGTTTATCTCTATCTATAATAATATTCAAGATAGAAACAAAAAACAGCAAAATTTCCCTAAAATTACCAATTCAGGGGCAGCAACCCAACAACAGGTTGTCCGATTCATCTGAAAATTTCAGGGCAGTTAGATCTTGACCTGATGAACATTTTTACCCCATGTCAGATTTGCTCTAAATGCTTTGGTTTTTGAGTTATAAGCCAAAAACTGCATTTTACCCCTATGTTCTATTTTTAGCCGTGGCGGCCATCTTGGTTGGTTGGCAGGGTCACCGGACACAATTTTTAAACTAGATATCCCAATGATGATTATGGCCAAGTTTGGATTAATTTGGCCCAGCAGTTTCAGAGGAGAAGATTTTTGTAAAAGTTAACGACGACGGACGCAGGACGACGGACGACGACGGACGCCAAGTGATGAGAAAAGCTCACTTGGCCCTTCGGGCCAGGTGAGCTAAAAATGATGAGAATTGAAACATAAATGTCACAAAAGCAATATCTAATTTCTTAAACTGATCTAATATCAATATTTAAGCCTATATTCAACGAACAAACAAAATAAAATAAAGGAGAATGTGTCCATGGGACACAGATGATGCCCTTATTTCATATAATGTAATTAAAGGGTTTAATTTGAGAACTAAAAGTGTATTTTGTAATAATAAGCATTATGTATAAGTTTCATAACATTTTGTTGAGGCAATCTAAAGTAAGGGAAAAGAAACCAATTATAGGACATACATACAGACAGACAAGGGCAACACTAAATGCCCCCTCTTCTGGCAGGGACATAAAAATCTGATTAAACAACTTTCTAACTACCACTTGTTTAATGTAAAAAACTACTTTACCTGTTGGTTACTTTCTCCGCTCTTCTCTACACCTCCCTCCTCTAATGTGTAATCATAATTGAACAAGTACAGCAGTAAATGGTAGAGCACACCTGATTGGAAGAGATTGGTCTGCAACCAGAAGTCCACAGAAAAGGCACTTATACACTGTGCGACTTCAGAACACAATTTTGGCAGGTTCTGAAAAATTGTAATTGTATGTAGTAAAAATATCTTGATTGTAGATCCAGTAAACATTTCTTAGAGAGAAAATATAATTAAAAGAAAATTTTTGATTTACGAGATTTGAGAAAGTTTCTCCTTTTGTGGCCTGTCTAAGTGCAGTTAAACTCAAATTGTCATACTGACCGCTAGCATTCAGAAATTTTTTTGATATGTTGAAAAGTTTTCTTCATCCAAAATAAATGTTTACACTTCAAATCATCTAATGTCCAAGACAGATGCATCCTTTATTTTTTAAAGACATTTCCTTAAGAATTGACAAAGAACTGAGAAGTAATACCGTATAGTGGGTTATTTTCGCGGGGTGTAAATTTTCGCTTATTTTCGCGGATAGAAGAAAATCGCCAAAATAAATTCCGCCGAATTAAAGGTGTACATGCAAAGGTATTAATAAAAGTTTTCATCCGCCAAAATAATAACCGCTAAAATATTTCGTATACCTTGTTCAATGAAAATCGCGAAATTTTACACCCGCGAAAATAACCCGCTATACGGTATATATACAAATAGATACATGCAAAACATTTTTTTCAAATCAATTTAATAATTCTTTGTTTTGCTGTTTACATAAATATTTATAGAGTAAGCAGACAGACAAGGCATTATAGCCCCATTCTTATTTACTCACTTTGTAATATAATATTCTACAGATATTTTTAATAATGGCCGGTATTTCTTGGATCTTCTCTCGACATCCTTCAAACTGTGAAGCTACAGCATAACATTTCACCACATGTGTACACACCTATAACACAAAATCAAAGACATGAGAGCACTGTAAGGCTGCTTACTTATATAGTTATTGATGTAAGACTGAAAAATTTTCGTATTAAGATTATTCCAAAAGATTTTTTTACACAATGTCAATTTTATTTAGTTTTATTTATAGAGAATAACAATTTTTCTGTTTTATCATAACCAAAGTTAAGGGATGTTCTAAAATTTTTCAAGTAACTAAATATGGGTGGTTTCATTTTATTAAGATTTTTGTAAGAATTCTCCAGGTTTACATGTTTGAATTGTTCAACCTAGTTTTTTTCTCCCTATCCTGTCTCAATTTTAGAAATTACAAAATACATCTAAAAAACTCTCAACTTAGTTTAATATTGCCTTCCTACATTTTTCACTACCAGAAGTAAAAAAAATCTTACATAATCAACCTTTACATAATAGCAAGTAATGACAATCTGCAGGTTTTTAACATCTAACTGAATGAGTACTACATTCCCTTTTCTTTTTTTAATTTTCTAACCATAAACTTACCTGTACTGCTGTATCTTCATGTTTACTTGATTGATTGAGAACATTCATACATCTGTCAAAAGCTTCTTGTAACACCTGAATACATAGAAAAATAAGTGTTATTAATATTTTAGAGTGAGTCTTTTTATGATGTGATGTAACACTATTATTTCAGATAAGGGAGAAGGTTTGGTACCATCAAATAGCTAAGTCCTGCTGCAATACACATAGACAATATAAGTGTTATTGATATTTCATAGTGAATATTTCTATGTTGTGATGTTACACTATTGTTTTAGACAAGGGAGGAGGTTTAGTACCATTTAAAATTTGTTTGCACCTGTCCTAAGGCAGGAATCTGATGATCAGTAGTTGTCATTTGTTGATGTGGTTCATAAGTGTTTCTCGTTTTTGTTTTTTATATAGATTAGACCATTGGTTTTCCTGTTTGAATGGTTTTACACTAGTAATTTTTTTAGGCTCTTTCTAGCTTGCTGTTCGGTGTGAGATAAAGCTCCATGTTGAAGACTGTACCTTGACCTTTAATGGTTTTCTTTTGTAGATTTCTGACCTGGCTGGAGGGTTGTCTCGTTGGCACTCATACCACACCAGTTTGATCATTAAAGAGATGTCAAGATCTATGCTAGGTAAAAAGCTGAGCAAGATTTTCAAATTGGACAATTACCTGAATACCATGTTCCCTTCGTAACTCCTCTGCATTTAAGGCAGAACAGTTGACAGTATGGTATGCTAACTCAGTTGCCGCTGCCAGTAATGGTGCAGACTTTGAGAACAGTTGGTCGTCATTAGTCTCCATTCTTATTGTTTTGATCAACATTGGATATCCAGCATATTTGTATGGTTGCAATTCTGAAAAACAAAATACAAACTTCTGTTAAGAATCATTATTAATAACAGGCTAATAATGTTGTAGGCTAGTCTACAAAAGACTTGTTAGGGATGCTGGGATAAAAAATACAAAATGTATTAAAAATTTGAAGCTGAAGTGCATTTGAAGGACTCAAACTTTCAGATTTTTTTTTTGCCAAACAGAGCTAATGTAATTCATTCCTGGGGTAGACAATCCTTATTATTTTGAAGAATTCAACATTTGTAAACAGTTAGGTAAAAAAATGTAAACACTGAATCGAAATGATCACTGAATAACTTTTTGGCTTGAACATTTTACACTTGTAAATATGGTAGGAAACTGAATTATTAGCACAAAAATTACATTCATCAAGAATTACGCCTTAAAACCATCCTTGATACCATTTTTCTAAGAATGGACAAGAAGACTGTACAAAAGTGACCACATACTGTTCAAAAATTATATCTGAATTTCCCTAAAAATATTTGAATTAACAACATTTTAAGCAACCAAGATGTATCTATTATTTTAAATTCTATATTTGTCTTACCTTCCTTGTGCCTTTTAAATAAAATAGACTGGGCTTTAAGTATTAACACTATGTTCTGTGGGTCCGGACCATCTTTTAATCTGGATTTACTACATAAAAATTCATATGCTGTGTTAACTTTCTCAAACATATCCTGAAAAGAAATTGATAAAGAAAAATTAAAGAAACTTATTTAACATTACCATATAAGCGGGTGGTTTGGGTAGCCACAAAACCAGGTTCAGCCCACCATTTTTTCTTAAAATGTCCTGTACCAAGTCAGAAAAAATGGCAGTTGTTAATCTTATAGGTCGATTCTGTGTATGTTGCATTGTCATTTTTTTCTTTGTTAAGGTAGCACAATACAAAGATGTTTTCACCCTCAATCAGACAACTTTAAACTGATGTAATTCATTTCATCCTTCTTTATATTTTATAAATGAGGTACCAAAAGAAAAGAAGAAAGATTAATCTTTCAAATTGTGATAATTTCATTATGACATATTTATTACATAATCAATTGTTATGTAATTAGTTGCTATATTGTGATGTCCATACTTGAATGAACCGTGTCTAAGATTTCCAAAAACATCAATAGAACAAATTTTATACCCAATTTAATTTAGTGATCTCTTATGAATTGATGTTGCAAACTTCATTGAAGATTTATGAGAGAATGAAATCCAATAGGAAAAATCTGAGACACGGTTTTGGAGGTCAATCTGTGTTGTGCAAGAATCTATAAAATATGTTGGGATGTTAAGAATAACAAAGAAGCTAAGTTCCTTCAAGTATGGACATCACAATATAGCAACTAATTGCATAACAATTAATTATATAATAATTATGTCATAATGAAATTATCACAATTTGAAAGATTAATCCTTCTTCTTTCTTTTGGTACCTCATTTATAATATTTAAAGAAGGATGAGTGGAATTACAGTTTAAAGATGTCTGATTGGGGATGAAAAATCTTTGTATTGTGCTACCTTAATATCAGTGTTTCTTTTGTTTCATTGCTCTCCTCGTATAGTTGATGTTTTTCACTTGGTTTTAGTTTGTAACCTGGATTTGTTTTTTCTCAATTGATTTATGATCTTCGAACAGCAATATACTACTGTTGCCTTTATTTTTTGTCATACATTACTATGAAACTGACAAACCTTATCATAATTGAACACTTTATCATATAAATCAAAATATTAACAAATAGTATATATATTCTTGACTATTTTTGGAAAGAGTTCATAAACATGAAGCCTTCCTATGTTGCGTTTTGTGAACTATTATTTGTCTGTTGATTTTTTGCCATGGTGTTGACAGTTTGTTTTCTACTTACAAGTTTAAATGTTCCTTTGGTATCTTTCGCCTCACTTTTTGAAAATATCCAAAAAATGAGTTATAACACTCTAGATATCACTCGTTATAACACTCTAGATATCACTGGTTATAACACTCTAGATGTCACTGGTTATAACACTCTAGATATAACTAGTCACTAGTTACAAACAACTTTTATATACCTCAATCCTTGAAAATTAATGAATCCACAATATTCTATCTATACAGTACTATGACTGAAGAATTACAATGGTCAGTCAGCAAAACTTGATTCGTGACTGCCATATCAACAATATATATTCAGCATACACCTTCGGCTGTTGTTTGCTCTATGGTCGGGTTGTAGTCGCTTTGACACATTCCCCATTTCCTTTCAATTTTATTATTTTTTATTTATTATTATCTACATGTACGTGTATATGAGAGTGCTTAATATTGTAAATGGTAAAATTGAGAATGGAAATGGGGAATGTGTCAAAGAGACAACAACCTGACCATAGAGCAGACAACAGTAGAAGGTCACCAACAGGTCTTTTATGCAGAGAGAAATTTCAGCACCGGAGGTGTCCTTTAGCTGGCCCCTAAATAAATTTATATACTAGTTCAGTGATAATGAACGCCAAACTAAAGCTATTTCTTACCCTGCCCTCAGGATTCTTATCTGGATGGTATTTCTGGGCTAGTTTGAAGTAAGCTTTTCTTATCTTTGCCTCATCATGACTGAAAATATAAGATAAGAAAGATAAGATATGTTAGAAAAGGACAATCAAACAGTGCCCTACCTGAATAGCAAAACTCAACTTAGAGGCCTCAATGGCCAAGTGGTTCATCTACTGTGGATTCATTATTTTTCGTTGGATACCATTTTTTGTGGGTTTCGTGGGTACAGGTGAACCAAAAATTCAAATGTTCAACGAATATCATATTTCCAATAGGCTTTGTATACATAGATTGTATAAACCACGAAATCAAATGTCCACGAATATGCAAGTTTTCAGCAATCCACCAAAATTGATACGAACGAAAAATAAATGAATCCACAGTACTCAATATTAAAGCCTGTTATAACTCAGGTTGTAAGTTTAGACCTCACATATGGCAGCAGTGCATTTATAGAATCCAAACTAAAAAGACCAAGATTGTCAATTTTATTGCTTAAAGGTTTGCTTCTCTCCTGCTTCCTCTACCAATAGAATACCACAATAAAGCCACTAATAGTACGGAAAGGAAGTGGCATTTAAAGTCATAAGAAACCTCAAACCAAAAAAATAATGCATATGTTTTTTTATAACTCAATGGATAGTTTTCATTATAAAACTTATGTACATATACTTTTTTCTGAAGAAAATTCTTTAATTTATTAATATTTAGAAGAAGTTTACTTTATTTTAATTGCTTGCTTCCAGCAACCAATTCCCCCGACATATTTTCCATATGCAAAGTGACCTCAGTGTGACCCATCTTGTAAAAACCCGGTGATCACAATAGGCATGGATGTCCTTAAAATAAACTATTATCTGAATTTACATGTTAAACACATGCTCTCTTTCCATGCTTTTTGTTTATTTTTTGTCGATTGTTGACAAACAGGTGACCAAAGTTAAACTCCGGCTCCAAAACACGAACTTTAATTACCTGCCATATTTTCACAACAACACTGACCGATTGAAAAAAAAATTGACGATTATACGAAATTTACACGAAAAAAATGATAAATTCGTGCACAGAAGACTAAGTTTATGATGTTTGTATGCATTGGTTCAAGAATTTGAAGAACATTATTTTTCACCGGTCACTCGTTTCTTATGACTTTAACACAAACAGTCAAACATTCAATAAATCTGAGTAAAAATTGAAGAATTTTCTAATACATGTAAACTAAGCAAAATTTCAAAGTCATTGTCAATAAACCATAACTGAGGGGAGGGTAAAAAAAAATCCATGGTAAAGATATGTGCCAATGTTAAGACAACTGCATACCAAGTATCATTGACCTACCATTACTGGTTCCCCATAAACTGACCTAATCACCAACTAATACATGTAAAATAAGCTAAAGTTTAAAAGTCAATAGACCATGACTAAGGGGCAGGGCCAAATAATCTCCATGGAAATGAGATGTGCCAATGCTTATACAACTGCATACTAAATATGATTGACCTTCCACTTGTGGTTCACCATAAACTAGATCTAATCACAAACTTATACATTAATGACGTTGTCACATACCTATGTCTCGCTTTATTACTCCGTCAAGGCGAGACAAAAATTGAAGGATTTTCAACCTTTGTCTTTAGTCAATTTACATAAATAATAAACTAAAAATGTATATATATAAAAAAAAATTGCCTATATCAAAACACTGATATGAGTGAAATGGTACTCTCTTAGTCTGTTAGTTGACCCAACAGTGTTGCTGATCTAATGATAACTAGACAAAGTTTTGCTCCTGTTCTCCACTCTAAAGTAACTGTATTATAACAAAGTCAATGTAGGACTTTCTTTGAGATAATAATGTGTCTGTGATACACAAATGATGCCCTATGCAGAAGCAAGGTGTTAGTTTAAAATAAAAGCCAAGCATGGGAGCACATAGGTCTATGGTTCACTGTGGGTGGAGTTACTGTGGATTCATGATTATTCGTTGGATACCAATTTTCGTGGATATTGTGGGTACAGGTGAACCACGAATTCAAATGATCAACAAATTATATACTTTCAATAGAGTTTGTTTACAGAGATTGGCAAAACCACAAAATCTAATATCCATGAATATGCAAGTTTTCAGCAATCCACGGAAATTGATACCCACGAAAATAAATGAATCCACAGTATCCAGAAATGATATGCAAGTATATACTCCAAAAATAACAAAGTTCAACTACATGTCTTTCCAAAAAAAATTAAGGTAAGTTTATAGTTTTAAGATCTTACCCTCCAACACCTTTCTGTAAATGTAAAACTGTCAGAGCATCATCTATAGACATGGTCGGTGCTTTCTTATCTACTTCTTTCTTCCAGGCTTCTAATATATCTTTTAATAATTTAACCTATTATTAAATAAAAATAAATATTAAGATAACATTTTACTATCAAGACAAAATAATGAATAAATGTTTTTTATGTATGGAAATTTCAAGCTATAACCTTAGACTAAGTTAAGAACTTATGAAAAATGTATTGATGAAGAATGCAATTATTTATCTTTTCTATTTCAGGCCAAATAAGTGTTGTTTTTTGTTTGTTTCTGGCTATTTAGTCCGTCTTACTTCAAATAAAAAAAGATGCTTTACAATCTGTCTTATAATATAACTAACTATACAAACACTTACCCGATCTTTAATAGGCCAATCAGCGAATTGTTGTTGATCACAGAGATCCTTAACACATTGTATTATAATATAACTAATTAAAACACTAACCAGATCCTTAATAGGCCAATCACAGAGATGCTTAACACATTATTTTATAATATATAACTAATTAAAACACTTACCAGATCCTTAATAGGCCAATCACAGAGATGCTTAACACATTGTATTATAATATAACTAATTAAAACACTGACCAGACCCTTGATGGGCCAATCACAGAGATGCTTAACACATTGTTTAAAAATATAACTAATTAAAACACTTACCCGATCTTTAATAGGCCAATCGGGGAATTGTTGTTGATCACAGAGATGCTTAACACATTGTATTATAATATAACTAATTAAAACACTTACCGGATCTTTAATAGGCCAATCACAGAGATGCTTAACACATTGTTTAAAAATATAACTAATTAAAACACTTACCGGATCTTTAATAGGCCAGTCAGGGAATTTTTGTTGATCACAGAGGTGCTTGAGATAATATATATTACAAAACAGTTCATTTTCTAATTGTGGATAGTTTATGACTGGTATTGGACAATACTGATATAACGATCTTGTGTTGCTTTGGAGACGAGGTGAAAAGTCAGCAATGTGTGAAGCTATTTTCTCTATCATAAGTCGCCTGTGAAAAGAAATATACATTAGTACTGAAATTTTGTTCTGAAACATTTACATGTATTTATTTACAACTGTTAATGTAAATGTCGTTAGGCCACATTTAAAAGAATGTCTGTTTCCCCTCCCCCGGGTCTACCCTTTGGAAACAGACCAGGAAGGCACGTTCTTTCTTTTTTCTTTTTTTTTAACTGGATGTGATTGTCATAGCATGGTCACATGAATGGTTTGACTTATCAGTTGTTTGTGCTCAAATTGAGTGTATTTGTTTAGGTTATCAATCCTTCTGCTTTCAAGCACTTTCCAAAAATGGGAACAAATTATTTTCAGGAAAAATAATTTCGATTTTTTTGTGGAAAATATTTTTTTGACCCGGGGGCTTATTTTTGACACGGGTGGGGGGAGGGGAAACAAACATATTTTTAATTTTGGCCTTACCTTGCAAGACCCTAATGGGTTGTCACTGTCTTTAAAAACATAGTAGATAAATATATATACACATTGTTGTACAGTAGTTGTCGTCTGTTTATGTAGCTCATATGTGTTTCTAGTTTCTGGTTTTTATATAGATTAGACCATTGGTTTTCCCGTTTGAATGGTTTTACACTAGTTATTTTTGGGGCTCTTTATAGCTTGATGTCAGTGTGAGACAAGGTTCTGTGTTAAAGGCCATACTTTGACCTATAATGGTTAACATTTATAAATTGTGACTTGGATGGAGAGTTATCTCATTGGCAATCATACCACATCTTCCTATATCTATACATTGTTGTTTTATATCACTTTTTTTATTTGAAGAATTTGATTGTTTCTATGTAATCTTTTCAAAACTAACACAGATTCTGAAAGATAAAGGACTCAACATATTGTACAAATACCAACTGGTTTCTGTTGTAGAATGAGTGTTGTCCTCAAAAAGTTGTTTGGTTGTGTTTGTCATTTTGTTGCTGTCTTATTGACGAATACTCCTTTTATTTATACTGTCTCTTCTGGTTGTCAATTTAACTGCTTGAAGAAATCAGCTATATATATTCTTTATAATTTTATATTTACACCTATGCATAGGAACTATTTTGTTTTTAAATATGTAAACATTTCCATTATATTATTTTTTTATGGGTTTCGAAATGGTATTGTTACATCTAACAAAGAGTATTAAAATGGTGCAAGGCGCCTAAAGCGTGCAATGAGGTGAGAATTTTCTCTTTTTTTTTAGGCTCTTTGCTCCATGTTTAATACCTCACTGTGACTTTTAGATGAAGAACAGCAATTAAAGCACTGTGCCTTTGCTATCTTTTTGTGCTTCTTGGTGTGCATGTATTGATGTTGTGTCAATTAAGAGATTATATTTTAAGCTCTGACAACATCAATTGGTGATTTGATGGTCTCAAATTAAGTTTACTGGCGACGCATTAACGAAGACAGTAAACAGGTATTTGCGACCATTAAATCACCAATTGATGGCATTGGAGCTTAGAATACAATATTGTTATCTCCGTTCTACTGAAACCGACAGAAAACAATGTTTTAAAATCATTATATATATTGTCTGCAGTTGTGAGTACCTTCCATAGCATCCATTGTCAATTGATGCCATGTAAAAAAGTTAGGTTATCCAATCGAAATGAATGTTACAAACCTTGTTGCATTAGAATGATGGATACCTGATACCTTTTGTTCTTTTCTATCATATGGAATAATAATGCATTTTTACAAGATATAAATGACAAACTACCAACTACATGTAGTTTATTCAATGCTTTTAGAAGTATATACAGTTTGAAATTCACCATGGCTAGGAGACTTACCTCATTTCTGTGTTCCAGATAGCTTCTGGAGTATCAAACTCTCCCAAGAATATCTGAGCAAATTTGTCTGCAGAGTAATTCTCTAAATAACATACCATGGCCTCTGGTAATATGTGACCAAGAACACTTCTGTTCATGATGTCTGAACTTTTTTTCTAAAATGAGAAAGAGAGAAAAAATGACAGGTGAGGTTTGTTCCGGAAAATAATATTCAGAACAAGTTTTACTAAACCATTGCTGCATGGAAGAATTTGTCATAGTTAAATGAAATCAGTTTATTTAATTTTTCAGGAAATAATTGAAGTTCATTTGCACTATACTGAGCTAGCCATATTATCAATAAAATAATTAGTAAATCTTTATTCTAATTTCTATTTTTCTTGTAATTAAAAAGAAATGTTGAAATAAAATCTAATCGAAGCAAACAATGCTATCCATAAATTGGTCTGAATAAAATAACTAGTTACCCCCTCTCTATATTCAAAGAATATATACTGTTTTAAAACAGTCCCTTCTATATTTTTAGTATATATACTGTTTTGAAACAGCCCTCTACTACATTTTAGGTATATCTACTGATTTGAGACAGTCCCCAACTTACCTCATCTGATCTGAATGCTTGACTAACATGTGTATATTTCATGAATCTGGCTACAGGTAAAACGTTTGATCCAGTGTACATCATCATAAAATAAAAAGCACCTGTGAGATACAGACGGGATATGTTTGGATTGTCCTGCATAATGTCATACAATAAACTGGCTATCTTCTCCACTAAAATGGGGTCAAAGGTTAATAACAACTGAAAACAAACAAATAATTTAAATATTAATGCAGAAAGAGTAAATTGATATAAATGTTGGGAAAATAAAATCATAAGTTGAAGTTTATGCTCAATCTTAAGTTTTCTATGTATTTTTTATTATTTGTTGATGTGTAAGGTTTTTTTAAAAGAAATTTATATTTTTTGGTATTGTCAGTATTTAATAGCTTTGAATGATTATTTGTATTTTCTGCCTCTTTTTTGAAGACAAAGGTCTATTATTTTTCGTAATCTGCAAATAATGAAATTTTAAATCTAGAAAAACACTTGTTTTGCTTTTCTTATTGTTTAAGGCCCTACAGCTGAAGTGGGAAGTTTGTGTTTTTCAATTGTGAGTTCTCAACTTATGTTTTTGGTTGACCTGTTCATATTTTAATTCCTTGTTTTAAAAGTTCCAATAGGGAACATTCTTTACATATTTCAGTTGTTTTATTAGTTTTTGACCATGGTATTGTAAGTTTGTCTGTAATAGACTTTAATATGAGGTTTGAATTCTCCCTTGGCATTTTCTGTCTATTTGATGAAGACAAACTTGAAGTCAGTGGATACATTATTTTTCATTTGATTCCAATCTTAGTTGATATTTATGTACGGACGAAGGAACGAACGGACGAACAGAGACCAGAAAACATAATGCCCCTCTACTATTGTAGGTGGATAAAAATCATGAATTAATTTTATTCAATAACTTTTCTTCAATCTTTTGTATTTAGCAACCATGAAAATTAATTAATTCACAGTATTTGACATAGCAATTTCATTATCAAACAATAATGAAGATTCACTTATTTTCGTGGGTACTAATTTTCGGGGATTATGAAAAACTTGCATGTTCATGAATATTTATTCGTGGTATTTCCAAATTCTACGTACAACACTATATAAATTATGCCTTGTTGAACATTTAATTTCATGTTTCACCTGTACCCACAAAATCATCGAAAATTGATCGCCAACGAATAATAATGAATCCATTCTAAAATTTCACCACAAGTACAAATGAAAGACAAGTTCTAGTAAGTTTAAACTCACCTGAACTATATGAGGAAGACAAACTGGGTCAGACAATAATCTATTAATTCTTGGCAGTGGTCTGATTATTGCTCCATCAGAGTCCCTGTAATTGAATCAATAAATTTTAACATATTTTTCTTTGTAAGCCTGTCATGACTTTAGCATATTCAATTTTCTTATGATCTACAAGAAATATAAATTTCCTAAACTATCCCAACCAGTGTTTTACAAAAGTTTCTTCTTATTTTAGGATTCAAGAATAAAAGGAAAGTACCTAAATATTTTAATAGTCTCTGTTACTTTTTTTGCTAGTATCTATATATTTTGATATGTCCCCCTAATGACTATGGATAGTAATCATACTTCTGATATTGTCCCTTTTATTGAGTGTTCTTGTATAAAAAGAAAATATGTTGTTATTTTGATATGACCCATCTACCTAGCTAGAAAAGTATCCACATAATTTTATTTATCATTATCCGTTTGGAAATTATCTGCATATTTTGATATGGTCCAATTTAAGTTACGATATCAATCATATTCTGAAATTGTCCTTTTATGATAGTTATAATATGTTCTGATACTGTCCCTCTTACCGACTTGGATAGTATCCAGACATTTTGATCAACATATTGAGTATTAAACAGGCCAGATCACTTTCATTCAAGACTGGTTGACTAGTGGCCAGTATTGTCCATTTGAGTTGTGGCACAGACTGTAACGGCCGCCACCCGTCCATTCCTTGCGCCCAACATCTGGTCTTCGCATGAACTACACCTTCATCCCACAATTCTTTCATCTATCATGTAAAAAAATATCTCAATAACAAAGATGTGTATGTAGTACACGGATGAAAAATTACTTAATCAATTTACTGAGAGTAACATGTTTTTCTTTACCTCTATAGTAACTTCATACAAGAGTTGTCCCACCCTTAAAAAATAGAATGCTCTAGCAAATTTTCTGTAGCTTAAATTTATTTGCAATTTCGTTGAATGAGACAATTCATCAGGCCAGTTAGCTGATGACCCTGTAAGTCTAACAACAAGTTTTTGAGCTGAGAAAAATCCTTCTATAAGACATAACTACAGTGAAACATGCAGCCAAATGTTTTGAGGAATGTGTTGAAAGCAAATTATTGCACATTTATTCAAAAAGAAACAAAAAGGCGCTTGGTATATAAATTGTAGCTTTATCTTTTAGCACTCAGTATAAATAGAGGCTGAAGTAGAATATTTTGTCTGCACCAAAATGAATTCTTAATTTCACAATAATTTCAAAACATTTTGTAGACTTTTTGGGTTATCTCCCCTACATGTTATGCCTTTGTACCCAAAGAGATCTGACTTCACCTCATCAAAACTATATGGTCCTAGTCTTTCTTTATCTTTGTTTCCGTAATACCATTCTTTCTCTGTTTCTCTCTTCATGTCTGCTCCAGCTTCTATCACATTGCTCTGAAAATTATAATATTAATCATCAATACTGAACTCCTAATTTGCATGTAGTAATCTGTGAGAAACCTGGCCTCACGGTCATAAAACTTTCGAGCATGATTTTTGTACTCAAGACTCGAAAATCAACCAATCAAATTGCTGGATTTCATGTTTCGAGCATGATTTTTGTACTCAAGACTCGAAAATCAACGAAATCAAATTGCTGGATTTCATGTTTCGAGCATGATTTTTGTACTCAGACTCGAAAATCAACGAATCAAATTGCTGGATTTCATGTTTCGAGCATGATTTTTGTACTCAGACTCGAAAATCAACCAATCAAATTGCTGGATTTCATGTTTCGAGCATGATTTTTGTGCTCAGAGCACTGAGCAAAGTTTTATGCCTCGAAGGCCTGGGCTCTCAGTCAGAATTGCAATACAAAATCCAGTATTTTGATTGGTTGAAATCAGAGTCAAGAGTTCAATAAACGCAATTGGCATTTTTATGTATGTTAGGTCAGGTTTATAATTTTGTGAGACAGATACAGTTTTGGTAGAAAAATATTCTCATCAGTGACATTCAAATCAAGATAGTTAGAAAAGATTGACAAATTTGTCTAATTTAACATCAATAAATTTTATCTTCAGTACAAATTTGTTTGCGAAACTCATCTTTAACTTGGACTGGAAGTCATCTTATAATGTTAATATTTTCATGTATGTATGATTTTAGTACTTGTTGAATATACTTTTATTGCGTATAATGTAAATAGGCTAAGATAAACAATCACACCTGTAATGGGACTGTTGCCCTGGACGTATGTAAATGAGCTAAGGTTAAGAGGTCAACCAGTACTTTAATTCCATTGGCATCCATAATTTCCTTCACATTTTTCTGAAATAAACATTGAGAATTCTAAACTGTAAATTACAACAAATAAGTACTGTAAATTCAGAAATTATTGCGTGCATTTATTATTGCGATTTTATCATTTTACACTTAAATGCGATTTTAATTTTTACGATTTTGAGAAAAATCCTGTTAAATTCATATAAAATATTTCAAAATGCGAGTTTAAATTATTGCGTTTACAACTCAGTCGCATTTTTCGCAATAATAAAAACCTCGCATTAATTTCTGAATTTACAGTACATTTATAATGAGTTTTTATGTGTCTCATTTATTATGCAGTATATCAATTCTTATCCAAGAAAATTTAACTATTTTTTTAAAAGAAGTAAGTCAATTAGTTCTTATCTAACAAATAATATTTATCTTTACATTGCTAATGTTTTTGAATGTGTAATCTTTGGCCAATTTTTGTTTAATGTCTTCACTTTAAATAAACTTGCCCACTAAGGACAGTTTTTTCATTCACATCATACTAAAATAATTGCTTGTCATGTTTTGGAATTTTCGTCAGATTTTCGGAATACTCTGGTTTTATCCATTTGAATGCCTTAAAAATTTTTCCCCATGAACCCCCATTTTTCTTTTAATGAATCTTTTATATGTATAATTATAAGTCATTTATAAAAGACTTATAAAATTTTATTCATGAAGAAAATTTCAATAGTTAAACCAATAACAGAAATTTTTTGAGTGTGAGGTTCAGGGGGATATTTGGGTGTATCTTACATGATCAACATGAAAGAATAACCCCTCCCAAATTTTTCAGTAAGGGAAATTTGGCTATACTTTTAGATTTTTAAGAGAACAAGTCCCACAGTTAACATACAATTTACTTACTGGGTGCAAAATTAATTTCTGTAAAAATAAAACTAATCTATCTCTCTCCAGTTTGTCTGTACACTGAAAAATATAAAAATAATCAAATCATATTATATATGTTTATCGCATACAATATGTTTTATGTTAAATATATTGGACTTACATCAAATGATCTGTTTGAAAGTTCTCGGTCACAAATATACTAGCTTTCTTACTGCTATGAGATTATAATACTAAATTTTGTATAAAGTACCAGTATTTAGTACTTAAAATTGAATCATTTAGAAACATTTGGTGAATTGTCTTTTTTAATTGCAATAATCTAATATTTAGAGCCTCTGTCGCTCAACTTGGTCTATGTGAATATGAAACGAAGGACACAGATAGATTCAAGACAAAATTGTGTTTTGGTGATGGTGATGTGTTTTTGTAGATCTACTTTAAATACTGAACATTCTTGCTGCTTACAATTATCTCTATCTATAATGAACTTGGCTTAGTAGTTACAGTGGAAAATGTTAGTAAAATTTTACAAATTTGTTGAAAATTGTTAAAAAATGACTATATAAAGGGCAATAACTCCTTAGGGGGTTAATTGACTATTTTGGTCATGTTAACTTCTTTTTTGATCTTAACTTTGCTGTACATTATTGCTGTTTACAGTTTATCTCTATCTATAATAATATTCAAGATAGTAACCAAAAACAGCAAAATGTCCTTAAAATTACCAATTCAGGGGCAGCAACCAAACAAAGGGTTGTCTGATTCATCTGAAAATTTCAGGGCAGCTAGATCTTGACCTGATAAACCATTCTACCCCATGTCAGATTTGCTCTAAATGCTTTGGTTTTTGAGTTATAAGCCACAAACTGCATTTTACCTTATATTCTATTTTTAGACGAGACGGCCATCATGGTTAGTTGGCTGGGTCATTGGACACATTTTTAAACTAGATACCATCATACCCCAACAATGATTGTGGCTAAGTTTGGTTTAATTTGGCCCAGACGTTTCAGAGGAGAAGGTTTCTGTAAAAGTAAAACTGCAGGATGATGCCGGACGCAGGATGACGCTGGACGCAAAGTGATAGGAAAAGCTCACTTGGCCATTTGGGCCAGGTAAGCTAATAATACATATATGGCTTTTCCATCAATCTTAGGTCAAAAGTTTAACTTTATGCTGTCAATTTTTAGTTTGAGTTTAGATATTGTCCTGCTTTTCTTTGAAATCTACCTCACAAAAATTTAATTCATATTTTACCCATAATGCATCACTTACCCTTTCTAGCATGCCAACCATATATTTTGTATTTTTACCCATAATGCATCACTCACCCTTTCCAGCATTCCAACCATATATTTTGTATCATTAAATGCTCCGATCTCTTCATGACATCTCCCATACACAATAGTCATAGCCTGGAGACACATACATTTCATGGGAATTTTTGGCGTCAATAAAAATCTATGGTACAGGTCATTGAAAAATTCATACCTGTGGGAAAAATAATCTTGATAGAAAAAAAAAAAAATATCATACTTTCATTCATCCTTTCTTGTGAAGATTTAAAAGTCAATGCATTTTGCTGATTTATGGCATATCTTAATTTGAAATTGCTGAAGTCCTCATTTCAAAATAAAAGGCATGTTGAGAACTGCATATTGAAAAATCAAAAATGATACATTATGGATTCATTAGTAGTAATGGGATACCATTTTAACTGATTTCGCAGGGAAAGATAAACCCTGAATCTTAATAGATATTCAAAGAAGAGCCAGTTATCTATAGGATTGTATGCAAACTTTCGCAAAACCATTAAATAAATATACACAAAATACAATATTCCCTAAAAAGTTGGTACCCTTGAAAATGAATAAATCCACGGACAAATTAAAAATTACTTACGATCGTTTTATAGCACTGGTTTCTTCTGATTCATTGTCATCTTCCTCAAGTAGCAGGCGTAGATAATAATCACCTGTTTATAATAATGATAAAAGAATAAACAAAAGATGTAGAGACAAATTGCTACTGTTATTGGCAGGTTTTTATTATTGCCAAAAATGTGACCAAGTTGAAACACGCAATAATTTAAACTTGCATTCTAAAATATCTTATATAAATTAAACAGGATTTTTATCCAAATCACAAAAATTAAAATCACATTTAAGTTTAAAATGACAAGATCCCAATAATAAATGCACCCAATAATTTCTGAATTCACAGTATTTATGTGTCCTTCTACCAAGAGGATGACTGGGGTATAGAATTTATCATCTGGGCTATCAGTCATAAAGCTTTACACAGTACTCTGAGTATACAAATAATGCACTAAACACTAAATCCAGTATTTTGATTGGTCGAAAATATGAGTATGTGTACAATAATGGACTTAAGTTTTTATGAGGGCTACCTAGGTGACCTATTACCAGGCTGAATATCACTACCCATCATAAGCTCTTTCTGCAGTGGTAGATCCTGCCCTTCCCCTGCTTAATCTATTTTTTAAAAGCTAGTTTTTTTTATTAATCCTTTACATCTTTGAAATAAAATAAAATGTTGCATGATGAGATACAGTCTACAAACACTCATAACAACTTCCCTAACTGATAATTGCTTTTACCTATTTTAATTTCATCACTGAGACAGACATATGGGACTTCAAATTCCTTATGATTCCAGCCTATCACACATTTGGCTCCTAATTCCTTGTCTACGGCAAAAGCTCTCATTTCATTCTCTAAACATTCCCGTAATTCTTCTCGGGTCTAAAAAATAATAATTAGTAGATTATCCCCCTTGATAATAGTCCATTTTCATATTATCCACTTTTGACTCCCCCAGAGTTTTAATTTTTGAAACAGGTTACCTTCTCTCTGGTTAGAGTCCTGGTAGTTGGTCCACCAAGAGCAACATAAAAAAGTTAAATCAAGCTTTTAATCAGATCTTTTTTGGAGGAAATAAACTATTTTTTATGATTTCATTAAATAACAAAATAATCAGAAAACTTTCTCCCAAAATTGCACAGATTTTATGTTTAAACTTCTTTTGGTTGCTCTTTCTTGACCGAGTTCTAGGATGTCTTACTTAATGAAACCTATCAAAAAATTATATAATACGAGGTCAAATGTAGGTAGCATGAAAATGGTCTACTTACGTAGTGTATTACCATCGGTTTCAGGGGAGATAATTAACATTCTATGTTAAAATTGTACAGTACTTGCATCATAAATTAATCCATCTTTTAATACCAAATGAACTATTTTACCATTTACCTTGTAATTCCAGATCAGATTTGGTTTTGCATGGTCACGGTTGAAATGGTAATAAAACAATTGCCAATTTGCTTCACTTTTAATCCTCTCTCGTCTTTTCCTCAGGACCACTGGCTTTATATCATTTTGCTTCAAAAGACAAAACAATAAAAATTATGAACGGTCAATGTCCAGGAAAGATTCCAAAATGAGCTAATGAATAGTGTATACTAACCTTAAATTAAATAGAAAATGGACAAATCATTAATAAAATATTTTTCAAGGTGATATAAATTAAATAGAAACAGGATAAATAATTAATAGAATATTTTTCTAGGTGACATAATCTATTTGGATGCTGAAAACTTCAATGTTTAGAAATTATAATATTGTTTTAGACTAAAAAAATATTTCAAAATATAACTTAAAATGAAATGCAATTGTTTTTTTTTTGGAGGGAGGAGTTAAAATGTATCATATAATATTGTTGATATTTTTAAACAGAAAATAAACATCATAATAATATAAATACGGAATAAAAAAAATAAAAAGATAAAAATAGTAAAAATTTTGTTTTTCCAGAATTTTGTCAATAAAAAAATGTCAATGAATGGTAAATATCCATAAACAAAGTACTGTGGATTCATTTATTTTCGTGTGAACCAATTTTCATGGTTTGAGGAAAACTTGCATATCTGTGGATATTTAATTTCGTGGTTTTTGCAAAGTCTGCATTCATTTCTTAAGAAGATTTGTAATTCGTTGAACATTTAAATTCGTGGTTCCCCTGTTCCCATGATATCCACAAAAATTGGTATCCAACGAATGAATCCACAGTTGTACCTGTTTTTGTTTCTGTAAGCCAATCCTAGCTCTCCAATGCTGAAGAAATTCATCTACTTTCTTTTCTATCATCACTATGTTTGGATTTCGTCTGTTTTTGTTCTGAATATCCTGTGATGAAAACAAATCAGTGTGTAATAATCAGAACTCATCAACGTTCAAATAATATCAAGAGTTTTGACTTTACTTGAAAAGAAAGGATATGGGGTAACCCATCCATGACACATTATAAGAACATCCACAGCAAGAAAAACTAATAGTAACAGCATAGTGCTTTAATTGCTGTCCTTCATCTCAAAGTCACATAGAGGCCTTCAACACAGAACAGATGCTCGCATGTCATTGCAATTTTTAGAAGGTCCCTAGAACCAGTTTCAGCAGAACTCTTTCCAATTGAAGGTCATGCCACAACTGTGAATTTCAAAACAAAGCCATAGAATAATATTTCCCTAATCCAAAGAAAATAGATTATATTTTGGGTTCTATTCAATTCATATTTCTGTATTTACTCTCATTTATAACACTCAAAATCCTAAAATATGATATACCAGTTCTTGATAATACCCCAAATTATTGTTCACTATAGTACATGAAAATCAGTAGAACTGACAAAATAGCCCCACCCTAGATAAAAGCAGTTTTCCTTCAGACATTTTTTTTCTGGAAAACCCCTAAGATACATTAGAAATATTAAATCATAGAAAGGCTCATTTCCTAATTTTTTTAATAATAAGGAAACAAATGTTATCTTCTTCATTTGTTTCTAAATTCAAGACCATTTTGAAATTAAACAAAGGAAAATCATAAAAGGAATATTTGTATCATTCTGAATAAACTTGAACAGAATCAAATCTGTCGTATTGAACATATTAATAATCTTACTTGTGCCAGCTTGAGATTATCTCTAACATTAAGTTTGTCATTCTCTATAACAGGTACTTCATCTTCAGAGTCGAGGTATGACAACAATCCTCCAGGCTGCAAAACATCAAGTCTGTCAAATTATACTGCCTTCAATTTTATATATATTTTGAATTTTTCTAAATAAAACATGTGTAAATATCTTTTGTAGAAATTGACATTACAAAATATGTTTTCGTTGGTTGACTTGACCTTACCTATAGTGGTATGAAAAGCTCTTAAATAAGATTACCACAAAATATTTAAAAAATGTTTGGTACTTGCAGATCAATTTGTACAGTATCTTCTGTGAAACTGTTTGGTATTTTGCTATAGAAAAAAGTCTCAAATCTTAATTGACTAGGATTGTCATTATTCTATCGAAGGTCATTGGTTTTCTTCCTGCACTCCAGCTTCCTTCACCAATAAAAACTGGCTGCCACAAAATAGTTGAAAAGCGGTGCTGAAAAGTGGCATTAAAACACCAAGAATCAACAACCAAATCCATCTGCAATATGACACACTAAGAGTAAAATAAGTTTTAAAGAATACTCACTACAACTCTTTTCAGCAGACCCATTGCTGTGGGATGGCCTGTTACCCATAATCCTACCAAGTGACGACTCAGCTGTCTGAAAAAAAAGTAAAATAAGTTTTTAATATATAATTGTATTTGCACAAATTTCAATAAATTTACAGTCTATAAACTATCAATTTTCTGACAATTTTGTAGAAAATTGACAAAAACCACCAAAAACTAATTTTACAAATTCTTCACACACATTGGTTAATTGTCAACAATCAATGAAATATGGATGTTTTGAGAACAATACATCAATATCTGCCTTCCCATAATCTTATACTTACTGGTTTTAATACTCTGAGAGTAAACATTGCAGTGTAGATGAATAGAAAAAATCGGAATAAATGACTACTTTTCCTATTTTATTGTATTTCAATTTTAACATCCTATTGTCCGCACTCTGTGTAAACATTGTTGTTTGTAGATGTCTTGAGAACACCCCCGCAATATGACTTCCCATAATCCTTCAGTACTTACCTATTTGTTAACATCCTGTTGTCTGCACTCTATGTAACTATTGCTGTATGTAGATTTTTTAAGAACACTCCCTCAATAGGACTACCCATAATTCTACAGTACTTACCTAATTGTTAACATCCTGTTGTCTGCACTCTGTGTAAACATTTCTGCATGCAGGTGTTTTGAGAACACCCCCTCAATATGACTTCCCATAATCCTTCGGTACTTACCTATTTGTTAACATCCTGTTGTCTGCACTCTGTGTAAACATTGCTGTATGGAGATGTTTAGGTAAAGCTCCTTCAGCTAAGGCTAGTTCCTGCATTTTTGCTGCTATCTCACTATCACCCTCCTTTATTAAAAAAAATATTGAAGATTATTGTCAATAAAATGACTTTCTCAAGCTAATATTACATTCAATTTGAAAATAAGGCTTAATTAAATCCATATTAAACACCCTTTCTTTATTTGTGTCAGAATTTTGTTCCTGCAAAATGGAGATATCACAAAGAAATTAACAGCTGTGCCAAGAGCCCATAATACACCTGTCATACAATTCACCCAAGTTTTATGCAAATTGGTTGAAGGGTTTTTGAGTTAATGATCAACATGTTGACGACGGACGGACAGACATTTGAACAGACAGACAAAAAACAGTATACCATAATATGTCTGATTAAAATGATTATTATATGTACAAATCACATAATCTTATTTAGGGATTAGGCCTGTTATAGACATAAGAGTAGAGTAATGAAGAGAAACTATCAATTAAAAGAAGAACTTGATCTTGGTTATAAAAAAAAATGGGGTTATCAAACATATTACGTCAGTTTACCAAAAAATGTAAAAAGCACAAAAATTGTATTAATTTAGCACTTTAAAGTCATATATTACAAACTACATAGATCTTTTTTCCAAAAGGACAAAACCACTATTTTTATGATAAAACTCCACTACTTTAATGATAAAACTGACCTCAATGATTGCTTTCATTACCAGACCGGCCCCTTTAACAATGGCCATAGAAGGATGCTGGAATATAAAAAATAGTACAATCATCAATCAATAATTTCAACTTTTTCAATGAAATAACAACATATAAATTCAATTGTTTCTAAATAAATGTGTTTTATATACATATAAAATGTGTCTACAGTATTTTTGTGATTATCTTTATCTCCATACCAAAATAATATGATATGAGTTTTGCTCATTGTTGTAGGATGATGAGTTTAATACCTATACTTTTTTTACATCCACATTTATAATTTGGTCTCTGGTAAATACTTGTCTCATTATTCAAAGTATATTGCTATTATTTTTCTGAAATAGCAAAATGGCGGCAGAAATAATAAAATTCACCCTTTTTTTATTAAATTTAGAATATACATGCTATACTTTTTTACATCTACATCATTTGGTCTCTGGTTGATACTTTTCTCATTTCAATATATTAAACTGCAATATCCTTATTCTGGGTTAAATTAGACAAAATGAAAAACATTTTATTTATTTAACCTGAAAGAGTTTGAAGACAATTCTGCCATTACAAGCCACTGTCTCTAACAAATTATCAAACTGGTCCCCATCTGTTGTCTCACTGTAGGGAGAGCAAAGGGAAAATGTTAGGAAATCCAACATGGCTGAGATCACTAATGCTCCTGAACTATGTACCTAAAAATACAAAACTCATATTGAAAACAGCAAAGAAAAAATTACAAAAGATTAATAAGGGATTTACTGTTTTGCTATGAACAAAATGAATATTCAAATGGATAAGAAAAATCCTTTCAATTTCAATAATGAAAGATAGAACATCACATTACATCAATTTTAGAATATTATCAAATGTCATTTGCTTGCCTCAAACATTTTTGAGGCACAAGAGTTATGTTCTGATTGCCATTTTTTTTCTTCAGTTATGCTTATTGACATGCAAGTATAGAATACAATTATGTCTGACTATGGATATAAAAACATTGCATGATGAAAGCCGATCTCAAGATGTTAAGGTGGTACCCAACACCTTCACTAAAATAAATTTGGCTTGTTTAATTTCTATAAAAAAATTTCAAAGTATTTACTTTGACCCTTTAACAAAAATATAAAACTTTCAAAAATTTTGAACCAACCGTTTTGTCAAAAAAAAATACACTGGTTAAATAGCAATTTGACAAACACCAATTTTAATCATTGAGAAGCTTAATATTCCTTCTACAACACAACGTAATTGAAACATTTAGCTGACTTTACAGAGTAACCTCCCTGTAGTGTTAGGTACCACCTTAAAATAATAAAACTGGAAAATAACACTCATCAGAATACTATGAAACTAGAATTTTACCATTTTTCTACACAAATTCTAATACAAACATGTTAGTGTTGAATGAGTTAAAACACTGAAAGGAGTAAGTTCAGTAAAACCCCTTTTTGGCCCCAAAATACAGCAGTTTTACAAAATTGTAATCTTTAAGATATTCATTACAAAGTAGAATGCTTCTGTTACATAAATATAGGCTGTTTTTGACAATACAATATACTTATATTGGGTACTAGCATCATTAAGACATGCTAAAGTACTGAAATCTTCACAATTTTAGCATTTTAGTTAAATTTTAGACGGTTTCCATCTTAAATGAAAGTGGCCACATTTGTGTTCATTTATAATATTGAAATGTAAGTTGTATTTGATGATAATACATAAAATAAATAAAGGTTGAGGATGAACACGGATGCGGCCACCTTCATTTTTAACCCCAAAAAAATGACAAAAGTGACGTTTTTTGTCATATTTGATAGATTTTTCATATTATGCTTGAATCTGAGCGTTTTTAATGACTCAATCAGCTAAATCTTTCACAAAAACTAATCAAATTAATTGAAATAGACACTTAAGTGATTAAAAAGTGTCAAAAATCTTTTGTAAGAAGAACCTGAAATTTGCCCTTACCGGACTTCCTCCTTTCTATTGTAACTTACCACATGTTCATTAAACATTTCCAACAGGGTTTCTAAGAATTTTCTGGATGAAAGTAAGGAACTTTTGTTCAGCTGTTCTTGTCTGAGATCATAGTCATCATGCATAGGCTGAAAAAGAAACCAAAAGATGCAAAATGGTTTTATCTGTTTTTCTAATTATTTAAGGAATGACTAAATTATGTCTATGGGCGGATAACAAAATAACGTCAGCCAATCAGAAGATGCAATACATCCAAAATTAAATTATAAGAAAATAAAATGTTATTTTTGATGATCTGCAAACAAAAATTTTCTTGTACCATAACAAGGACTATCTTTTTTCCATTGCTCAATGATAAAAATGTAAAAAAAAACATATACCAATCAGAAATTGGGAACCAATCATAAAGCAGAATATGCAATTGAAATATTAAATGAAATCGTAGAATGATTTGGTGATGATATGGAGAATCTGATTTTTTATGCAAATTATAAAGGACACTTCTTAAAAATATTTTAAAATCTAATTTTAGTATTGTTTGTTAAGAAATTCACATGTGACCTCTTTTACCCTTGATATGCAAGAAAAGAGTAAACTAATTTTTTTATCATTGCACTTCAGTTACAGGAAACCATTATTGAGAGGGGGAAGGAGGGGTCCTGATCCCGAAAACCCGGGCTTAAAAACTTCAGATCCTGAAATCCTGGGCTTAAAAACACAAAATCACGAGGTCCAGAAATTCGAAAAAAAGAATTTCAAGATCTCGAAAGTGTCAATCCTGAAGTCCCGAATTCAAAAACACCCGATCCTGGAGTCCCGATAAAGGTCCTATTCCCCTCATTATTCACTTTTTGCTTTCACACAATTGCAAATGTTTATTTCCAAAATAAAAATAAAAAATGTAGTATTTTGTTTTCATATTTATAAATGGTACCTGCATTAATGCACACAACATATCTACAGCTGCATGTGTCACACCATGGTCTTTACGCTTCATTGCCTTTACTACTTTCACACCAACTTTCTCTCTCATTCTGAAAATAAAAATGTATTTATTCATAAATACATTAGACTTTATAACCACAAATCTGTTCGTATTCTATGAAATATCAATATATTGATCCAGAGCTGAAACTCATATTTCATAAATACCTGTCTATTAAACCAAACACGGTCAGGACTATGATTTACATGTTGACTTTTTTTTAGGTCTTATTTTGCTGAACATTATTGCTTTTTGCAGTTTATCTCTATCTATGATAATAACTGAAAACGGCAAAATTTCCTTAAAATTATCAATTCAGGGGCAGCAACCCAGCAACCAGTTGTTTGGTTTTGACAGGTTTATCATCACAGAAACAAACAACAACAATATGATGTATGAACTCGGCTATTCCCATTGTCAAAAGTACACATAAAAGGATGAGAAAAGTTCATGAAATATATCTTAAGTACAAAACTTGTATTTATTTACAACCAGTGCTTAGCTCCAGACATTCAATAGCTCTTGATTTCCTATCGAATGTTGTTGGCTTGTTTCTGGGAACTCGACCTTCCTCCATCAATAAATACTGGCTTTCATGAAATAACCCAAAAGGGTCCTTAAAAGTAGCATGAAGCCGTACAGTGACCTATAGTTGCAGAAAAAAATGACTATTCCGACACCCTGCTTAATCCCACATTTTTTTCTGGTCCCCAGTGTGTCGGTTACACTGTTTTAACAGTATGTAAAATTATCTAAAAAGAGGTTCTTGGTTGAATCAATATTTTGAAAGTACCTTCCTATCTTTCCTAATACATTTTAATGGAATAGCCCTTGGTAGTCTTTTAAAAGCTTGGAAGGGACATTTTTAAAGTCCCTTTCTACCCTCCCAAATACATTTTAATGGAAAAACCCTTACCTTGGTAGTCTTGTAAAAGCTTGGAAGCCTGCTTTTGATGCTACCTTCCTACCTCCCACATAAAATTTAATGGAAAAACCTTTACCTTGGTAGTCTTTTAAAAGCTTGGAAGGGACATTTTTAAAGTCCCTTTCTACCCTCCCACATACATTTTAATGGAAAAACCCTTACCTTGGTAGTCTTGTAAAAGCTTGGAAGCCTGCTTTTGATGCTACCTTCCTACCTCCCACATAAAATTTAATGGAAAAACCCTTACCTTGGTAGTCTTGTAAAAGCTTGGAAGCCTGCTTTTGATGCTACCTTCCTACCTCCCACATAAAGACTCAGAAGATATAACTGTTTGATCTCCTTACCTTGGAAGTCTTGTAAAAGCTTGGAAGCCTGCCTTTGAAGCTACCAATCTCCTGAGTGCTGAGAACTGAGCTTCTAATGACTCAGACGATATAACTGTTTGATCTCCTTCTCTTTCTAGTAGACCTGATAAAGCCCCATTGATCAGTTTCTCTTTGTTCTCAGCAAACAGACCCTAAAATGGCAAAAAAACAAAATATTGAATTAATGAATAATTAAAACCTTTTTTTCATATTGCTCCTACTGTTTAGGTATTAATGCATCCCTCCTTTTCAAATGTTTAGGTTTTATCATAACTAATGAAGGAAAATACAGAAAAGTCCATCTGACATATAAAAATGTTTATCCAGTGATATTTTTTTATTTAAAGAAATTCTTTAAAACTGTGTTTTTTTTTTAAATATTTTCATCATATTTTAATCATTTTTTTTTGTTTTTGAAATTTGTAAAATAATTAATTTCGTACTACACGTTTTTTTTTCAATGAAAATAGCAATGTGACAAAATTGATCTAAAAGTTTCACCACAAGTTTTATAAAAAGCATTCTGACATGGTCAATATTTAACAGTAATGTTTAGATCAATGTAAAACTCAAAATGGCCTTTTCCACTTACATCTTGAGTTACAGCATGGAGAAGTCCACTGTAGGAAATGTTACTGTTAAATCTGGACACTACTTCATCAAAGGTCATTCCAACTGTAAAGATAAAGCAAAGATGTAACAGTACTTTACTTGTATAGGGGAAAAAAGGCTTCTTTATATCTGCACATTTTACAATCATTTTATTCAATTAATTCACCTTTAAATGTTTTAATTTTAAGATATCTAGCTATAAAGATAAGATCGTTGATTTTCCAGTTTTCAAGGTTTTACACAAGTAATATTTTGTTGCCCTTTATAGCTTGCTGTTCCTTGTGAGCCAAGGCTCTGTATTGAAGGCTGTACTTCGACATATAATGGTTTACTTTTAAAAATTGTAACTTGGATGGATAGTTGTCTCATTGACAATCATACCTTATCTTCATGTATTAATATAAAGATGATGACTCTCAAATTCATGGTGCTATCCAGTTAAACAGTAAACTTTAAATTATATCAAATATAAAAAAGAATATGTGGTATGATTGCCAATGAGACAACTATCCACAAAATCAGTAACAAAAGAAGAGAAGATACCAGAGAGACAATCAAACTCCTTAGTCACCAAAAAACATTCAAAACCAAGGAAAAACAAAAAAAAACAGAAAACAACATAATTTCCATCATGACAGCAAAATGCCTTGAGTGTATAGAAAAAGGCAATATCTTGCTTAGCTTGCTTGCTAGCTGAACTGTGATATCATTATTAGGTTATGTATACTACCCTCCTTTTGGAGTAGTCTATTGCTACAGTTAGATAGATAGGTTATCTGTCGGACTAGTCTATACTTAAAGGAGGAAGTATACCTGACTTCATGATTCAGCTAGCAAGCAAGCTATCCAAACATATTACCAATACCAACACACTCGAGACATATTGCTGTATATATGACAGAAATATGATAAGAATGCCGAAGTTTATATAACAGATTTTCTTGCAACTTTTTATAAATGTATTTCATTTGTAAATTCAGGTTATTCATTAAATTGAACATGTTTTAACAAGGTTTCAGTTGAACATTGAATAGAAAAAATAGAAAAGAAAATTTTATTTTAAGTCGATTTACATGAAATATTACAAACATAAGCTCTGTAGAGCCTTTTGCTGACATTAATAACAATAACAACATATACAATATTAAGACATCTGACATATCATCTAGACCCCGTTTACACTGGCAAAGAATTTAAATCAACCTTAAAAAGACCAGTTCGCGTTTACATTGCACAAGCAAGATCTATCGAGATCGATCCTATTTAATCCAGTGCGTTTACATAACAACATGAAAAGAACCTGTTTGACCTTTATTTCCCAATCTAAATGTAACAAACACCTGAAAAAAGATCGATTGCAGTCGATCTAAGCGTTTACACCAAAAAACTAGAGGCTCTAAAGAGCCTGTGTCGCTCACCTTGGTCTATGTTAATATCAAACATTGTACACAGATGGATTCATGACAAAATTGTGTTTTGGTGATGGTGATGTGTTTGTAGATCTTATTTTACTAAACATTTTTGCTGCTTACAATTATCTCTATCTATAACAGTAGTTTCTGTGGAAAATGTTAGTGAAAATCTACAAATTTTGTGAAAATTATTAAAAATTGACTTTGAAGAGCAATAACTCCTTAGGGGGTCAATTGACTATTTTGGTCATGTTGACTTATTTTTAGTTCTTACTTTGCTGTACATTATTGCTGTTTACAGTTTATCCCTATCTATAATAATATTCAAGATAAAAACAAAAAAAACAGCAAAATTTCCTCAAAATTACCAATTCAGGGGCAGCAACCTAACAACCGATGATCCAATTCATCTGAAAATTCCAGGGCAGATAGAGCTTGACCTGATCAACAATTTCACTTTGTGTCAGATTTACTCTTAATGCTTTGGTTTTTGAGTTATAAGCCAAAAACTGCATTTTACCCCTATGTTCTATTTTTAGACGTGGCGGCCATCTTGGTTGGTTGGCCGGATAATCGGACACAATTTTTAAACTAGATACCCCAATGATGATTGTGGCCAAGTTTCAATTAATTTGGCCGCGTAGTTTCAGAGGAGAAGATTTTTCTAAAAGATTACTAAGATTTACGAAAAATGGTTAAAAATTGACTATAAAGGGCAATAACTCCTAAAGTGGTCAACTGACCATTTTGGTCACGTTGACTTATTTGTAGATCTTACTTTGCTGAACATTATTGCTGTTTACAGTTTATCTCTGTCTGAAATAATATTCAAGATAATAACCAAAAACAACAAAATTTCCTTAAAATTACCAATTCAGGGGCAGCAACCTAGCAACGGAATGTCAGATTCATCTGAAAATTTCAGGGCAGATAGATCTTAACCTGTTAAACAATTTTACCATATGTCAGATTTGCTCTAAATGCTTTGGTTTTTGAGTTATAAGCCAAAAACTGCATTTTACCCCTATGTTCTATTTTTAGCCATGGCGGCCATCTTGGTTGGTTGGCGGGGTCACCGGACACAATTTTTAAACTAGATACCCCAATGATGATTATGGCCAAGTTTGGTTAAATTTGGCCCAGTAGTTTCAGAGGAGAAGATTTTTGTAAAAGTTAACGCCGGACGCAGGACGACGACGACGGACGACGGACGCAAAGTGATGAGAAAAGCTCACTTGGCCCTTTGGGCCAGGTGAGCTAAAAAGATGGAATCAAATAAGATCGATCTTTTTAAAACCACCTCTAGAGGTAGACTTTATATTTTAAGTCCGATTGAAGATCGATCTTACTGTTTACACTGGACCAAAGTTGGATCTTAAAAAGATCGATTTTAGTAAGGATCGATCTTTTTTGTCAGTGTAAACGGGGTCCTAGATTTCATAGCTCACGTAATATTTAAAGTTTACAATATTTTAATGATGAGTCAGATGACAATGGACTATATAATCTACCTGGTGTTACGGAGAAGAATTTTAAATGTTGACTTTCTACTTCTTCATCTACGGGTACTGTAAATGGACCTGTAATGGAGTATGGTGCATTATGGGTAAAATATTAATACAATGCATTATGGGTAAGCTATTATAAAATGCAAAACAAGTAAACCTTTTTACTTGATAAAACATAAGTAATTTTCCAACTTCTATGAATTAATAGTGACTAACTTTTTAGAAAAAAACAGCTTATCAGACTCTAATTGCAGAAGAATCTATTTAAAAGAAACCAAGTTAACCTCAAATATTTATCATGTAAAAGTTTCGGTTAACTTTACAAACAGGGATTTGCCCATAAACATCAATCATTTTGCTAGGGAAACACTCTTTACAAAACAATCAATTGATAAAATATTTTTTAAAACATTACTATTTTATCTTGAACTTAACCTTTTGAACTTACCTAGACGACAACCTCTAGATGTAAATTTCATTTTCACACAAACATCTCTATTTCCAGACGCTCTGACTCCATCCAAGACAGAGGCAATTAAGGCGTCCCTGTTAATGAAGATAACACTAGTCATAGATACTATAAAAGGTGTCTTAAAAGGGAGATAACTTGATACTATAAAAGTTTACTTAAAAGGGAGATAACAAATTCTATAAAAGTTTATCTAAAGGGAGATAACTAGATACTTAAAAGTTTACTTAAAAAGGGAGATAACAAATTCTATAAAAGTTTACCTAAAAGGGAGATAATACATTAATCACAGACTATAAATTACCTGTCAGTGGACTGATAAGTTCTTATTGCACCTTTAACATACTCAACGCTGAATTTTTGTGGGTTTTCTTGGTCTCTAATAATGGCAAATATCTGTAAATGGAAAGAATACTTAATTTCATTCACAAAATGTCATCTTTTATCACAGTCTTGGCATAATATGTACATATACTTGTGTAAGGATTCAAACAAATAGAATGATCATATTTTTAAACTAGAGGCTCTAAAGAGTCTTTGTCGCTCACCTTGGTCTTTGTGAATATTAAACAAACAACATAGATGCATTCATAACAAAATTGTGTTTTAAAGATGGTGATGTGTTTGTAGATCTTTACTGAACATTATTGCTGTTTACAATTATCTCTATCTATAATGATCTTTGCCCAGTAGTTACAGTGGAAAATATTTCGTAAAATTTATGAAATTTATGAAATTTTTTAAAAATTGACAACAAAGGGCTATAACGCCTTAAGGGATCAACTGACCATTTTGGTAATCGTGACTTATTTGTAGATCTTACTTTGCTGAACATTATTTCTGTTTACAGTTTATCTCTATCTACAAAAATGTTCAACATAATAACCAAAAATGGCAAAATTTCCTTAAAATTACCAATTAAGGGGCAGTAACCCAACAACAGGTTTTCTGATTCATCTGCAAATTTCAGGGCAAATAGATCTTGACCTGATTAACAATTTTCCCCCTAGTCAGATTTGCTCTAAATGCTTTGGTTTCAAAGATTTAAGCCAAAATCTAAATTTTACCCCTATGTTCTATTTTTAGCCATGGGGGCCATCTTGGTTGGTTGGCCAAGTCATCGGACACATTTTTTAAACTAGATACCCCAATAATAATTGTGGCCAAGTTTGGTCAAATTTGGCCCAGTAGTTTCAGAGGAGAAGATTTTTGTAAAAGTTAACAACGATGACGATGGACGACGACAACAGATGCTAAGTGATGAGAAAAGCTCACTTGGCCCTTTGGGCCAGGTGAGATAAAAAGGGTTGTAAACCCATGCATTTCATCAATTGATTAGAGTCAATCAGTGTCACAAGTCAGGAGCATGTAATTCAGTGGTTATTGTTTGTTGCTGTATATCATATATGTTTTTGTCGAGCCTTCGACTGTAGTCGAAAAAGCTAGACTAAGTGATCCTACATGACGTCTTCGTCGTCGGCGTTTAAAGTTTTTGAAATCCTAATAACTTTCTTAAACTATACTGGATTTCTACCAAACTTGGACAGAAGCTTGTTTATGATCATAACATAGTATCCAGAAGTAAATTTTGTAAAAATAAAATTCCATTTTTCCCAATTTTACTTAGAAATGGACTTAGTTTTTCTACGGGGAAACATTACAGTGGTTAAAGTTTTTAGAATTTTAATAACTTTCTTAAACTATACTGGATTTCTAACAAACTTGGACAGAAGCTTGTTTATGATCATAACATAGTATCCAGAAGTAAATTATGTAAAAAATAAAATTCCATTTTTCCCAATTTTACTTATAAATGGACTTAGTTTTTCTATGGGGAAACATTACAGTGGTTAAAGTTTTTAGAATTTTAATAACTTTCTTAAACTACCCTGGGTTTGTACCAAACTTGGACAGAAGCTTGTTTATGATCATAAGATAGTATCCAGAAGTAAATTTTGAAAAAAAAAAAATCAATTTTTTCCGTATTTTACTTTTAAATGGATTTTCTTCCAGTTAACCATACATACATGTACAGTCTGCAGTTGTTTTTAAAACATTTATTAGAATCATAAACTATCCTGGATTTTTACCAAACTTGACAAAAGCTTCTTACAATCAGAAGATTGTATCAAGAGGAATATTTTTATTGAGTTTTTTCCTCATTTTTGTTGAGCCTGCGATTTACAGCAAAAGTAGGCGAGACACTGGGTTCCGCGGAACCCTTACTCATTTTTTGTTAATTATTTTGCACAACAATCAAGCTGCTAGTTTTCTCATTTGAATTATTTTTCATTTATCAGTTTGTGGCTTTCAATAGCTGACTATGTGATATGAGTTTTGCTCCTTGTTGAAGGACTAGCAGTTACCTATAGTTGTTAACTCTTAAGTCATTAGGTCTCCAGTAGAAAGTTGTTTCATTGCCAATCATACAACATCTTCTTATTTCTATATACTGTAAATTTAAAAACATTGTGAGGTTTTGTCAAGATGGGTGTTTTCTGTCACAAATAGGTACCCACAATGCATCAGAAATACCTACATCACAGAGAGGTTTTATTGTGGCTACATTGTATGTAGCAGGATCACGTTCAACCAAACAGGTTTCTGTTAAACAAAGTGTCCGTCTGACGGAATCAGAATGGCGTGGTGAGATCTTCTGAACCATGAACTCTGTGTAGGATGTCAGGGCTTCATCATTGCTGAAAATAGTGTAATATTCATAAATACAGGTTTGTTAGATTTTGTGTACTGAAGATTCATTTTTATTTTGCGAGTACCAATTTTTTGTAGTGAAAACCTTCATCAATGTGAAAAGGTAATTTTGTGATTTTGCTGAAGTCTGCATACAACCCTATGCAATGTTGAACATTTAAATTGGTAGTTCGTCTACTTTCACAAAATCCACAAAATTTGTATCCAGTGAATAATAATGAATTAACAGTATGTCTTATCTTATTGGCAATAATTGACTTGAAATAATTTGGTATGCATGGATTGAACTTTGCATTTGGCTTTTTAATATTTCATACGGCTGTTTGCGATATTTTCTAGTGCCAATGTTTTCCCAATGTCAAAATGTTATATATGTTTGGCTGTAACAATAATTAAATTTATATCTGCCCAAACAAGTAAACTATGCATATGTGCAGTGACCTATAGTTGTTAATTTCTGTGTCATTTGTTTTTTTGTGGAGAGTTGTCATTGTCAATCATACAAAATCTTCTTATTCTTAAACAAGAATGTGTCCTCAGTACACGAATGCCCCACTCGCACTATCATTTTCCATGTTCAGTGGACCGTGAAATTGGGGTAAAAACTCTAATTTGGCATTTAAATTAGATAGATCATATCATAGGGAATATGTGTACAAAGTTTGAAGTCGATTGGACTTCAACTTCATCAAAAACTACCTTGACCAAAAACTTTAACCTGGAGCAGGACAGATGGACGGACGCACAGACCAGAAAACATAATGCCCCTTTACTATTGTAGGTGGGGCATAAAAATGCATTTAACATACATATATCTTTATAATGAATTATTTTGTTGAAATTATTCAAAATAGATTTAACCAAGAAATATTATATGTACCTGTATTTGCCTAGTCTATGAGTGGCAAACTGATCTAAACCAACAGGGTCTTTTCTCTGTTTAACAGAGATTCCTACATAAGCTGCTGCTGACTCCATTACACCTTTTATTAAAGCTTCCCGCTGATCTAGAGCAAACAGATGCTGAAATATATGAAAAAATATTTCTGTGAGCATAACTCTTCAGTTCATTGCTGGGTCTTTCCTGCCAACACAGTGGGTATAAGTATAAACCATGCACATGACAGGTGCGTTAACTCTAGAACATTAAAAGTGAAGCCATCAAAATGCAAACTTCACCTATATTTGTGGTAAAAAGCAATGTGTATAAGTTTCATAACACTAAGTTGAGGCAAACTTTAATTAGAGAATGGAAACCAAAAATTCAGCATTTTTCCCAATTGTAAGGGAGAATAAATCTAGAACTTTAAAAGTGACGTCACCCAAATTCAAACTAAATCTGTGTATTGTGTTTAAGTTTCATAAAATTTGTTTGAGGCAAACTATAATTAGAGAATGGAAACAATAATTCAGCATTTTTCAAAATTGTAAGGGGGAATTATAACTCTAGAACTTTAAAAGTGATGCCACCAAATTCAAACTAAATCTGCGTATTGTGTATAAGTTGCATACTTAAGATAGAGAATGGAAAAGGGTAAAATGTAATCTCCTTTCTGCATCACAGGGGCATAATCAAAGAGCAGAATGCTCTGAGGGATACGATTGCCATAGTTTTCATTGACACATGTATAGCAGTTCTGCCAAATTTTCTTTAAACAAATGCATGAGATTTGGACAAAATTCAAAAGATCAAAGAGGAAAGAAATAGATCCAAGAATACTGTTGCAGAAAAAGCATGAACATGCGCGAGTCTCAAGCATTTTTGGCCGGTAACCCTGGTACAGCTGGATAGTATTATTCTCTAAACTAATTCAACTGCACATGCAAAATGTAACAATCTGAATAGTCACTCAACTTAAAGAATAGCCAATCCCCGTTACAAGTGTATGAGCCATGTACTTATTGTGTTTTATCGAATTATAGTTATCCTGTACCATTGTAAACTCGTACCATTAAAAAAAAACTTGTACCAATGCAAACTCGTACCATTGCTAACTCGTACCAACTTATTTAAATGCATTCAAATGGTGTTAAATGATGAGTATACATGATATACGTTACTTTCACCCAATACCTCTTAAGTCTGTAAAATGTATATAATTTGAAAGTACAATGACCAATTTGTAGCTTATGTTCCTTGTATATTGGATAGAAAATTCTGTGGCAGATGTAGATAATTAACTTGAGGTATATACAGTTTCACCCAAAGAAAATTTTTCATAAATAATTAAATCTAAGCAGTTAAACAAAATGATTGCCAAAATTATTTTTACTGTCTATAAATAAATGTAACAATGAAATTTAACTGATTCCTGTTAAGGGGGTCCGCATTTCCCACGCAAAAAAAGCACATGGCTTTCAACAATTGTAAACATAGCATTCAATTTGTGATCATGGATTACAGCTTTAATTAACTTAAATTGGATATATACATATTCAACATGTTCAATTTTAATAAGGTACAGTTAAAGCAATGTTTTAACTTTCCTCTGGATTAAGTTCTACAGTGGCGGATCCAGAACTTTTCCTAAGGGGGAGCCCGCTGACTGACCTAAGAGGGGGCCCGCTCCAGTCATTCTTCAATGATTCCCTTTATTATCAACCAAATTTTTTCAACAAAAAAAGGGGGGGCTGGATCCGCCTATGTTCTAGTAAAACATTAATGCTTTAAAACATTCTTTATTTTTGTCTAAATTTTCATTTAACTCCTGTGTAAAATTCAAGTAATTCAACTTTATTTCTATTAAGTTTACAAACAGAAACCAATAAAACATCATATTTTTAATATATTTTTCTGAATGTTACGACTTCCCAGTAGTACAAGTTAACTTTTTTGGTTCCAATGCCGTGGTACGAGTTAACTTGCTTCCGTATCTTATCACCGTAATTCTAGGAGGAACCCTAAACTGGACCCCTATTGTGTTCACTTATCGCTACACTGACCTTCGGTGCGAAGCTATATATAGAACGGCGGACCAGTTAGGGACCCCATTTCTTACTCTTTAATTATTGAAGTTCCTTTGGGTCAGAGGGCATGACTCCTTTCCGTACACACTCCTCTTTTTACATTGAGATCGTTCTTAATATAATACGACGTTTACCGGCATTAACGAGTTAATTCTTCTTGACGAATACTTCGAAAAGGGAGACAACTCGAAACGATAACATGGAAGATTCCATTTCTGCTGAAGGGGTGTTATAGGTAATTTTTACGATGAAACATTTATTTTAATTTAAATTATGCATGTGATTTAAAATTATGCAACAACAATAACCCTCCATATGCAGACAGACATAGAAAGAATCCCATGAGTTTCAAACTAATCAATGAAGCGGGGAATCACTCAATCTGATACCCCTTGATATCAGGAAAACTACACGCATGTGGGGTCTCACTAATTAGCGACAAAAAGCGTCAAGAAGCGACAAGAAGAAAAATATTAAGTGACAAAAAGCAACAAGAAGCTATTTAGCGACAAGAATACATTTTGTTATCACATACATTAAAATATTTTTTAGGATGATATTGAAAGATGAAGAAATAAAAAAAATTCGATGAAGAGATTGTGTACTTTTTATTATCATATTGATAGATGTAGAAATTAAACATGTGTAAGAGCAAAGGAAATGTAAACGCTATAAAATGAAAATAAAAACAAAGATTTGTCACCTTCCTTTTGAAGGATTTAATAAAACAAAAACATGAAATATTATTTCCTTCCTAACTGAACAATTAATTTTTCCTGATAGGACCAACATTAGCTGTGGCTTCACTCTAAGGTAATACACAATTAAGAGCAACAAATGAGATTAACTAGGTGCGTGTCCTTTGTTTTATTGCAACAATAACATCCATTAACACCTTCATCAATTACACGCACCAGAATATAAAATTATTGTACCGAATAGTGAACACCTGTTGAAACCTCAAGATTGTCATCAGTTTCCTTTAATCTTCAATCTATATGCATAAACATGATAAATATCGTTAAATGAGACAATACACTAAATAAAATGATGAAAAATATTCACATTTTAATTATGTTTTCCTCTTGTTTGATTACAGTTCTTAATTTGTATTTCACAATTTGTGTATGTATTTTCTGGACAATTATGCACAAATAATGCATTTTGCAAGTTAATTATATATTGTACAAAAATGGTTTTAAAAACAAATAAAAAGACAAAATATACTTCCTGTGATACCTTATAAAATATCATGTAAATAAATGTAGCAACTGAATTAGATTTACAAGTTACATTTTTCCCCCTATCAAAATTAACTTTCCTGTCGTTGAAATTGTTTTCTTTTGCATATTTTTTTAATATTTATTTGGAATAAGTAATATAAATAAAAAAATGTTTTCTTGTCGCTAAATAGTTTCTTGTTGCTAATATTCTTCTTCTTGTCGCTTCTTGACGCTTTTTGTCTCTACAATTCTTTTTGTCTCTAATTAGTGAGACCACGCATGGACATTAATACATAAACAAACCGCGACTTGCGATTTGGAACAAGAACGTTTATTAAATGATATGATGAATGGTTCTCCATTTCTTTATGAGAGTACAGTATCAAATATCAGTTTCATAACGGTAAAATATAGAAATACTCCACTTCAGTTCTTGTGACAGAAATAGAATTATCGATCGGCTTTCAGAGAACTCGCGCAAGTTATCAAAATTTGGGAATTCCCTCTGACGTGTTTCTAAATTTATAAAAACACTAAATATAAATACTGTTTAATTCTGATTTTCCGTATTGTTAAAAACACGCATATAAGTCAAGGAAAATATCACACATGAAGATTATGAGTAAAACATTACAGGAAAGTTGTTTATGTTCAATTGTTTTGCTTGTTTTTACCTTTTAAAGCAAGACAATCATAAGAATCTGAGATGTTGCCGAATGTTTAGAATAAAACGAATGACGTGAGGGAGTGTGTCATATGGTCAATGGTAAAAGTCTACAGATTGCTTGACAGCAATCGTATCCCAAAAACTATTTCCAAAACTAGTAATATATTATCTGCTATAATTGTACAATATTATGTAAATAATATAGGTACATAACTATACATACCAATCGTGTAAATCCACCGTGAGCTACACATACACCACCAGGTAAATCTCCTGACATCTACAAGACACAAAATAATGTAAATCTCCTGAGAACTATAATATACAAAATCAGGTAAATCTCCTGACATCTATAATACACAAAGTTAAATGTTTGAAAACATACTTTCATGATGATATGCAGGCATGATCAGATTAACCCCGCCGCAATTTTGCACCTGTCCCAAGTAAGGAGCTTCAGGCCTATGTTGGTTTTGTATGATTTTTAATTTTAATTTCTTGTGTATAATTCGGAGTTTAGAATGACGTCCAACATCAGTGAACTAGTATTGATATTTGTTTAGGGGCCAGCTGAAGAACCTCCGGGTGCAGGAGTTTCTCACTGCATTGGTGACCCTTTGTCTATTCTATGGTCAGGTTGTTGTCTCTTTGACACATTCCCCATTTCCATTCTCAATTTTATGTTATTGAGAATGGGACCTACCTAATAAGACTATTTAGCAGTCTTGAATTAACATGAGCAACACAAAGGGTGCCACATGTGAAGCAGGATCTGTTTACCTTTCTGGAACACCTGAGATCACCCCCAGTTTTTGGTGGGGTTCCTGTTGCTTAGGCCAAAAAAAAATATATGTCTGTTTCCTGTTTTTATTCAAATTCCGGAAAAAAATTGGTTCCGGTCCGGAAAAAAATCGTTTCCATTCCGAACCAGATCTGTATTTTACTATGCCCAAACAAAAAATGGCTGCTCCCAGCACAAATGTGCCACAATAAGCGAGTTTAAAAATGTCAGCACTTGGACGATTATTCAATTAAAGCTTCTTTAAAGGGATTAAATCATTTAGGGGTACAGGACCCTAACAAAACATGACATATAACCGACTGCAAATCTGACAGGAAGTGCAAAAAAAAAAAAAAAAAAAAAAAAAAAAAAAAAGAAATCCCGACCTCTGACCCTGATTTTTTGGCCTTGGAAGCAGGAAACAGACATATATTTTTTTTTTGCCTTAGTCTTTGATTTTATATGTTGTGTTTTCTGTACTATTGTCTTTTTCTTTTTTAACCATGGCATTGTCATTCTATATTTTATGTTGGATCTATGAGCTTGAATGTCCCTCTGGTATCTTTCGCTCCTCTTTTATGAATATAAAGTTCTACACGCAATGAGTAAAATTAACAGCTGTAGTTTAACTTAACCAGATGCACATTTTGGTAATAAATGTATCTTAAGTGTTTTTTAAAGCCTAAATATTAGAAAAATCAAAACCCACATCAAAGCTGATTAAACCAAAATTAAATGTCACTAAGTTGACTAGATGTTCAGTAGTTGTCGTTTGTTAATGTGGTTCATAAATGTTTCCCGTTATTTGTTTAGATCAGACCATTGTTTTTCCTGTTTGAATGGTTTTACCCTAGTCATTTTTTTGGGGCCCTTTATACAAGGGGTGCAATCAAAACCAGGTGATGGATATACACACACCGGAAGTTACAGTCGAACTTACCGCTTGAAAGTTAAGTGGTTGCATTTTCTTGTTTATATCAATTAAATTTTGATTAATATGTTGGAACACCGAATGTCAGATAGTATGTAGTTTTAAAATACACAATTGTTTTTGCTAGAAAGCGTGCAGTTATTGCAAACACTTCGACACAGTTCCAAATTTTCGACGGATAACTGTGTCGAAGTGTTAGCATTAACTTCACGCTTTCCAGCAAGGATAATTGTGTATTTCAAAACTAGATAGTATCCGACATTCGGTGCACTATCTTATTTATTAAATTTTATTGATATAAACAAGTAAATACGACTACTTACATTTCAAGTGGTCTGCTCGACTGTTACTTCCGGTGTGTGTATATCCATCACATGATTTTGATTGTACCCCTTGTTATAGTTTGCTGTTATGTGTGAGCCAAGGCTCAGTGTTGAAAGCCGTATTTTGACCAATAATGGTTTACTTGTACATATTGTTATTTGGATGGAGAGTCGTATCATTGGCACTCATACCACATTTTTCTATATCTATTCAGACAATTAAACCCACTAATTTAAGAGCAATTCAATTTTGCGAGTGGAAAAATAATGTGAAAATAAATTGTCGGGATATGTAAACTTTAATGAATCTTTTCTTATATAAAGTAATCAAATAAATTAGGAAATCACAAAATTAATTTTAACAAAGTTCAGGGTTTCCCCTGGGTCAATTATTTTTTTCGCCATCTCTTTCGCCAAAACAATATTTTTTTCGCCACTTTATTATTTTTTTCACCAAGTAACATTAATATATTTTCGTTTAAAATTTACCTTTTTTTCTAACCCTCCCCCCTTTTCCCCTTAAATAAGATGTTTTTCCCATTGTGTCTATGATTAATATTCTCTCAAACTCAAAAGGTGCCACTATTCTTTTATTAATAAAAAAGATATAAGTCCTGGAACATAACAAATTAATGGACATGTTTTTATCATATAATACCAGTATAGTTCATTAGGCAAGTTTCTTTAAAAGAAAAAAAACCCTGATCTGCCCTTTTGTACTAAGAAGTGGGTTTTTACAACAAAACAAAAGTTTTTATCACATGAAATTCATCCCTCGTTTCATGAGTAATCATTACATTGAAGGGTTATTCTCATTCGAGGGGTTGTTCCCAACCTTTTTGATAGATTTCTTCATAGCAACAGTTTTCTTTTCTTGCGGACCATCGAAAGTGAAAAAGGTGAGACGTAAAAACTATGCTTGAAACACGTGTGTCACTCAAACGACTTTAAAGTAGTATTAAAGTCAAAGGATTATCAAAGTTTTAATTAGGAGATTTTTCTTGCTTTTGAAAATTTTTTGTCACAATAACAGATTTCTTTTCTAAACTATCTTTAACAGGAGAGGAGACTTCAAATGTTTGCTTCAAACACGTGCGTCGCAAAGCTGTAAATAAATTCTGTATGTGACCGTTACAGAAGCCATTTAACCATATCATTTTGTCAAACAATTCAATCAACACCTTTATTAATTGGTCCTTTGTTGTCGATAGCAATAACATGTAATCAGCTGATTATTGATTTTCTGTCCGAATCTTAATGAGGTCAAGGTGAATTCAGAGTATTGCCTGATCAGGTAAAGTCTGAGAAACTAAAAAAAAAGTAAATAAACAAGATGGAGGAAAATAAATCGTTGTATATTTCTTTCGCCAAATTCTTTCGCAAATGACAAATTTTTATCGCCACAATTATTATTTTTTCACAAATTGCGAAAATGGCGACCGCCAGCGGAAACCCTGCAAAGTTGCCTAGAAGGGACTTAACGTGAAATAATGTACAGTGGAACCTGTTTTAAAGGATCTAAAATAATTGGTCTGATAACACAGGTTTTAATACAGGTAGTCTCTTAAGCAGGTTTGACAGTATCTGCCAAAATTAGTTGGTTTACAGAATCAGGTGCTAATTACTAACCAATATCAGTCCTTCCATATCTTTGTAGTCATAGGAACAAAGAATCTTATTGGTTGATGGATCTATCTGATCCAATGAGGCCTGGTTGACCTCCAAGATCACAGGGACTCTTGACTCTGACCAGTGTTGCTTGAATGCATTAAACCTCTGAAAGATTATGATTTAAACAGAAATTAGTGATCAGGTTTCCAAGGAATATTATTATATTTACAACAGGCTGTAAAAAAATTAAATCATTTGTTAATATTAATCAACATATAAAATGAAAACATAAATTAGTATAAAAGGAATATAGAATCCTTAAAGAAATTTCTATTTTTGTCCATGCTCTTTAACTCCCTTGTATATACCTTTATCAATTCATCCATTTTCATTTTTTTGACAAAATAATTATTTGGTACAATGATATATATATACATAAGACAATGATTAAAATGAATGCAGAATATTTCACTAGATTTTTTTAACATTATCAGATTTTATTAGAAATTGTACCTTTGGGGTATGAGTCACTTCAGCAAACTTGCTCCTAAATCTCTGAAATAAATAAAGAAACATTATTAACAAACTTAAAATTCGTTTTCGCAGCAAAACAATTTAATAGCAATGATTCAATTTAAACATGTCTTCTTGTCATCATGTGTGAGGTGTATAAGATTTAATTTCCAGGGTTTACCTTTATTTTGATTTATCATGATTTCTTCAGCTCCTGAACATGCATGAAATATGTGGAATGTTATGTTAGGCAAACAATTATCAATCTACAATCTCAAGAAAACATTTACTTATCAAGCTTAAGGTGGTACCTAACACTACAGGGAGAGAACTCTGTAAAGTCAGCTAAAGGTTTTAATTACGGTGTTGAGTGTGTTTCACAATTTGGAAAATGTTATGTGTAAACAAAAAAAAATGAATTCTTAGATGAGGCCCCTCATGGGGTGTCTAAGTTTTCACATAATTGAAAACCCTATGAGAAGACTCTTAAAATTTAAATTACCAGTGCTTCAGTAAGTAAGTCAGCTCTGTGGTCCGTTGAAAACTTCATGGTGTCCGTCTTTTTTGGTCCTTTCTTAATGGTGATGATAAATTCATTATTTCCTGGAGCTTTCACATTGGGTACAATACCAACAAACTCACTGTAGGGCCACTGAAAATACATAACATCAAAATAATCTAACTTTTAGATATTTAACTTGGACAAGGTGAACCAACACCTGAAGTGGTTATCGTGCGTTTGGGTAATAGTGGGTGGATACCACGCAGTATTCACAGTTGTCTTTCACTATAAAAGCAAGATATTTAAAAAGTTTGTAACAATCAAATAGGGTGATCTCCTTTTTGGGAAAATCTATGGAGGTCAATGTGCTAAAAAAAAACTATTTCAGAAATAACCATTAGTCTGTTATAATACAGTCATTTTAAATTTAAAATTAATAGCAAGAATTGTCCAAACTGCATGATGCTGATCCTATACCTGCTGTAAGACTTTTATAGGGGAAACACTACTACGTAGTTTGCGGTTAATCTTTGAGGTTAATCTGAATGTGTAATGTTCAAAATGCAGTTTAGTTTGCTTTTCCTTATGACATGTGTGAGGACCATGCAATCAATTACATCTGGTAACTATCTACAATGTCAGCAAATAAAGTTATGGTGTTGCTAATATAAGCTGCTAATTTGTTGAATTGTTTCACATTGTCATTTCAGGGCCTTTTATAGCTGACTATGCGGTATGGACTTTGCTCATTGTTGAAGGCCGTATGGTTACCTATAGCTGTGAATTTCTGTGTTATTTTGGTCTCTTATAGAGAGATGTCTCATTGGCAATCATATCACATCTTTTTTTTTTATAATTTGTTATTTTTTTTTATCTATAATAGCTAACATTAAAAAAGATGATCACATAAAAAAATAGAAAAGATATGAATTAAGCACTAACTAAAAACTCGATTATTTCTTTATCTCATAAAAACGAACCTGATTTGTAATTTCCAATGACTGTGGGTTGTATGTTGTTATGCCTAGTGTACCCACTGAAAATATTCTTTTATATCTGAAATAAATAGAAATGTTTATTTTGAATGTCATTAACACCAATGTCATGCCTTAATACATGATAAATTCCAAGATTATAGAGATCCTTTATCTAACTTTTGATTTAAATATTGTTTTTCTGTAGAAATAACATAGAAAATGTAGACACACAGAATAGTCTGCGTAGCGTGTTATTATTAAGTGTACACCACATTTTGTATGTTATTCTGAATAGACAGAAACAATATTAAGTCATTTCCTATAATTAAATTCTAAAATTTAATTTTTAAACTGGCGTAAATCATGAAAAACATTCATGACGTCACAGACACATGATAGAATTATGTCTATGACATGATAAACAAAACTACATCAGCCAATCAGAAGACGTGTTACATCCAAAATTAAATTATTGATATATACATGTATACCTCTGGTAAATACCAGGGCCTTTCTTTACTGACCAACCTTGACCGCAACTTGTCTTTAAATCTATACTTACTTCCCTTTCCATGAGTGCTTTGTTATAAAATAACATGCCAAATCCTGGTTATCTTTCATTGATGACATCTTGTCACCTGAAAATAAATATTCCTGATATTTGTGAAGTCAAATTGTACTGTCTTAAAAAGCATAAGGATGTACTTAAAATGATCATACATGTACCATATCTTCTTCATCAGGTAACCAAATGCTTCCATATTTATGATGTTTTTGTATGTGTAACTAAAATGTGTATGTACATTTATGGAAAATTTTCATGTTGTACAGTACACATCACATTGAAATTTCATGATAATATAATTATATAGAAATTAATGAATATTTAATGACTGTAAATTTCATGCACTGCTGAATGACCTTGTGAACAGCTGAATCAAATATACTGAAAGTACTTTTATATGTAGGCATTAATTTGTGGGTTCTTAAGTTTGTGGCTTCTTATACATTTGTAGTTATATTCATGGATTTCAGTTTAAATTTGAACATGCATTATCCACAGTGCTTGACTTCAACATTGGAATTTGTTTTTTCTTTAATTGTTTAGTATACTTTAAAATTCAGGACTCCATCAACATACTGATGATAATATTTTTTTTTATATTATCTTTTTTTCAGCACTCTCACCATCTTAGTTTGCATATTATTACTGATGTTTTTTTTTGTGTTCATCTGGCTTGGAGTTTAAACTATCTTATAGAGATTAAAACAGAACATAGCACATTTTATTGCTATATGTTTCTTTATTCTACATCGGCTAGAGGTATACAGGGGTGCCAGATTTTCTTCGGCTGTTGTCTGCCCTTTGGTAGGGTTTTTGTCTCTTTAACATATTCCCAATTACCATTCTCAATTTTATTCACAAAAATTGTTATCCCTAACATTTCCTGTCTCTGTATCTGATTCTAAGAATTATGCAATATGATAAGTTTTACAAATGTAAATATATTCATTTTTAAGTCAAAAATGTTCCAGAAAGTAGCATCGTTTATTTTTTATTTTTCAGAAATCTATTTCGAAAGTAAATATTTTGGTCCTGTCATATGATTATGGTCCCGACTCAGGGGAGGGGATACTTCCGAGATATCCTTCTTTTAAAAAACATCAGAAACATACTATGCAAACCTTAATTAACTATTTAGATGACAAGCTTCCTAATGGACTTGAATAGTCTATAGATTTAGTACGTTAAACTATAACATCTAAACAAATATTAATCAAAAACATCTAAATAAATCTGTAACTGAAACTTTGACTTGGCGGCTGCCATGTTTATATATTTCATTTCCTGTCTTGCGCGTGGCAGATAACTCCCACATCACGTAAATCCACGACACACGCGAGACACGCACCTTGCATGGCAACGTTAGCGTCCTGGGAGATGTGTATTCCCCCAAAATGACAGGTATGATGATTCTCTCGTTTAAGAGTAAATGACACCAAACTCGCGCTTTTTTCCATTCCGTCCATTCCAAATTCTCTATTTATTTGTAACGATTATCATGAACCGTGGAAACAACAAGGTAAATGAAAATAAACTAAAAAGGGGGCGGGGCTGTCCTGAAACAACTGTCATTTGATTTATTGACCGATTTAATTACCACTAGACCATTCTTGTTAACATGTATACCCCTTCGGTAATTTAGAAGCAATTTAGATATACTGTGTTACTGTATTTGGTCTTTATTTATTATTTTGTTTGTGATTATCCTTGAGACCAAAGGGTTTAGTAAACCAAATCATTGATGCATGGGACCCCTCTCTTTTGTAATTAACTTTAGGATAACGCCTTGGCATCTATTAATTTCTCTGATTTCCGAACTTATTTCGACATGCAGTATTTTGTATGGCCAGCAAAGCAGATGGATTCAAAAGCATACTTTTAATTAGTACTTAAAAAAATTGCATGTAGTAACATTCCACAACCTTCCGTAATAACTATAATTATAAATGCTAAAATCTTCACAAAACACTTTCCCCCAAAATCTTGTTTTATATTTCATTATCTTGTCACAAATTGATAAAAATGTTAAAGTACTAAGACATAAACATATTCAGTGCCAATTTTTCAAAGTCGGTAGAATCAATTGTAATTAAAGTCGTCCCCATATAATATTTTGTTTGTGATTATGCTTGACACAAAGGGGTTTAGTAAACCAAATCATTGATGCATGCATATGGGACCCCTCTCTTTTGTTATTAACTTTATGATAACGCCTTGGCATCTTTTAATTTCTATGATTTCCGAACTTATTCCGACATGCATTTTTTTTTATAGCCAGCAAAGCAGATGGGTTCAAAAGCATACTCCTAGTACAGTTATTTGCATTGTATTAACATTCAACAACCTACCGCGTAATAAATGCTAAAATCTTCACCCCCTTCCCCTATTTTGTTTTATATTTCATTATCTAGTCACAAATTGATAAAAAGTGCTAAGACATAAACGTATTTAGTGCCAATTTTTCAAAGACGGAAGACTGATCAATTGTAATTGAAGTCATTTGATCCACAAGGGAGGGGAAAAAAAGGGGGGCTGTTATTGCTGTACCATTGAAGTCTTCAAAACCTCGACAGGAATTCCAAGTTTTAGTCGGTGTTTTAATTTTATGTCTTTTTATAACTATTTATGTAAAAGTTTTCGTTTTCATTTCTTGTTCTTTGGCGTTTAATAGCATTTTTTTAGTGAAGTCCTTGATACGATATAGCTAGACATAAAAGGTGTATATTATTGAAGAAGGTACATGTATACATTTCTCTAATATTTATTTTACTGATTTTAATTCTGATAGTTCTGAAGTAAAATTGGCTCATTGAAAATCGTACCATATCTTATAACTGTTATTGATTGATTGGCGTTTAACTCCATTTGTAATGCCTAATCGTGGTAGATACTTTTTTATTGTATGTGTGAGCTGGTGCTCCGTGTTGAAGACATTACTTTGACATACAATGGTTTACTTTTATAAATTGTGACTTGGATGGAGAGTTCTCATTGGCACTCATGCCACATCTTCTTATATCTATTTCCCTTTTACCTTAATGCGTGTATTTTTGTGGGGAGGAAGGGATAGGAGGGGTCCTGATCCCGAAACCCCGCGCTTAAAAACACGAAATCCCGAGGTCAAGAATTTAAATAAATTTAAATCCCGACATCCCGAAATTTTTAAATCCCGAAAGTATCAATCCAGATCTTAAAAACACCCGATCCCGAAGTCCCGATAAAGGTCATATCCCCCTTTCTATTCGATCTTAAACCACAAAGCCACGTTTATTCTTTATAGCACAAAGGCAGCTGGGCGAGGTTAATTCCCGAAAATGACTTTACAATAAAACAACAATTCTCAACAGTTTCTTTTCCTGATTCAGTTTTCTGGTAAATTGACAAAATTGTCTCGGTGAATATTGTTGGACGCGTTATGCTATTTTAATTCAATCATTTTCGTTTCAGAAATGAACGGCGAGACTGAGCCTTACACTGAAATGGAAGTTATGATCGAACCCGACAATAACATCTTAGAAATAGTACAAAAAAATACGGGATTTACAGCTATCGTAGACGAAGGAGAAACAAACGACAGAAACCAGGTGAACGTGAAAGAACACTTGCACGTGCAAGGCAAATACGTGACTTTAGACTTGTCATGTAAGGGAATCCCGAAAGTGCCGTTGGAAACATTTGAATATGAAAATCTCACAACGCTCTATTTGCAAGACAATAATCTATGTGGAATTCCTGACGACTTGATTTCATTGAAGAATTTAGAAACCCTCGTTCTTGCTAAAAATAAAATCAAAGTTCTAAGCAGAACTGTGTATTTACTTGATAGACTTATACAACTGGATATATCTGATAATGACATTGAAGAAATTCTACCAGATGTGTCTGGCCTTGAGAGTTTACGGGAGTTCAGGGTCAATGGAAATCGACTGGAGGAAATTCCTTCACAGATTGGTTACTTACGAAAGTTGCGAATTCTTACACTAAACGACAATAGGCTAAAAGATTTGCCAAAGTCCATCTCAAACTTGGAAAATTTGAAGATTTTGTCATTGGATGGAAACAGCCTTGAATTTTTGAGCCCTGAGATATGCAGAATTGACGGATTAAAACAACTGACTGTCTCAGGTAACCAAATTACAAACTTGCCACGTGACACGGAAAATTTTCTAGCTTTAGAAAAACTTATCCTTGACGACAACGATTTTGAATTTATCCCTATTCAAGTTTTATGGTTGGAAAATCTTGCTGAGCTGGCACTCTCTGGAAATCGTCTTAAAGAAATTCAACCAGAAATAGGTCAATTAAAAAATCTAACTATTTTAGGTTTGAATAGCAATGACCTTGAAGAAATACCAGAGGAATTATTTCAATTGCAACGGCTAGAGGTCATTGGGCTAGAAAACAACAAAATCACTGTTATTCCTGACACAATTGCAAAACTCTATGACCTACGAGAGCTCTATTTAGGAGACAATTGCATCAAAGAAGTTCCAGAAAACCTATGCTGGTGTTCACAGCTGGAAGTTTTGAGCTTGCTGAAAAACGATCTATCATCATTCCCCATTGAAATCGAGAATCTTCGAAAACTGCATACCCTTGTGCTTTCAAATAATCATTTCAAGACATTACCGGACGCCATTGGTTCTCTGGTTCATCTTGAAATCTTATCAGCAGACGGCAATGAGCTCGAAACTCTAGCAGACGACTTCAAAGGCCTTATTCGACTCCGTCAGTTGAACTTGAACAATAACAAGTTTTCAATATTTCCCAAGGTCGTCTGCGAGCTCAAGCTTCTGGAGGTATTAGATATAAGCAATAATTCGATTGAATTTCTCCCACCCGTCATTTCTCAACTTGATAGACTTGTTGTTTTGAAAATAAACCAAAACAACATCAAATCATTTGATACCGATCTCTGTGCATTGAAAGAATTACAGGTTTTAGACATGTCAACGAATCGTCTGCAGGAAGTCCCAGAAACAGTGGCTGAAATGGAGAATCTCAACGACCTTGACCTTTCAAATAACCAGTTTTTAGAATTTCCAAAAACTGTTTTCTCCATACCAAATCTAGAAAGGTTAAAATTTGACCAAGAAAACGGAAATCAGCTTCCACTTATTCCAGACGAGATAGAGTTTTCAAGTATCTCTTATCTGATTCTTTCAAAGAACTCGCTAAGAACTCTTCCAAATACCATAAGTGGCATGCGCAACATCAAATCGATTATCGCCGACAACAATGACATTCACACATTGCCAAAAAGCATCTGCGATATTCCACAGTTACAAGTTTTGCATTTAAACGACAACTGTTTGACATCCCTCCCAGAAAACTTTGACAATTTATCAAAGCTGAAGGACCTTCGTATCCATAACAACCCATTGAAAACTCCACCAATGGACGTCTGTGTTAGTGGTGTAATGCAGCCGATTGGTCGTTTCATCAGAAGGGCACTAGAACGAGAAGGTTAGTTTATGTATAATTAAAAAAATTCATGAGTGTCTGGATTGGGTTTACAAAATAGTGAATAATTAATGGGCAAAAGTGCAGAATAAATGGGAATTACAAACAAGAGAAAAATAAGTAAAATAGACAAGGAATAACGAATAATGGACAAACTAAATAATGCTAAAAAAATGATAGAAAATGGTATAAAAATTAAAGAATAAAGAAAAGATCAAGACCTATATTTCCAGTCCCAGAGTCATGCACGTGAGTTTTGAAATTGCTCATTGTGTCCTCATTTGTGTTCGCGCGTTGCTTTGGAGCTGGTGCTTTTAAATGCTTATGAATTAAAAAAATGTTGAAAATTAAAAATGAGGTTTTTGGTTTATATAGTTGCAAGTGTAAAATGTAAATTGCTATTTAAGTGTATGTAAAATTTACGTTATATGCTAGCAAGACATGGTCATTTTCGTTCGTAATATAAACCAGAATTGAAACAGGAAGAAATTTACAGTTATTCTAGTGTTGTCATTTCCGGACTTTTTATAGCTCACTGTATTTGCGGTATGTGGTTTGCTCATTGTTGACGGCCGTAAGATGACCTATATAGTTGTTAACGAATTCATCATTTGGTCTCTAGTGAAGAGTTGTCTAATTTCAATCATACTAAATCTTCCAAATTTCATGATGTAACCCAGCATTTTAAATTTTGAAAAGTAAAAATCGAACTAACGATCCTTTACACTCCTATCGAAAGCTCTTCTAGATAACAACTAGCCAATTGAAGTTCTTTTTAAAACAACATTTAATATATCACGTTATCAATATTTATTCTACGTGTCTGAGACCTGTCTTATGCAAAGTACATTTAAGTCTTTCATGCCGAATTATTTCTATATGCATCCACGAGTGATCTTGAAATTTGAGGAGGTGTCATACGGGGATATTATTAACCATTTCTTGGTAATTTATAAATATTTTTTTTAATTTTCATGATCCCACAACTTTTACAACTCCTTTACCAAAAATCTGAACCCTTTGAACCCATATATCCAGCATCACAAAATCTTGTCGTTTGCCTCAAATTTGTGTTGATATTAAAAGCTTTCCCATGCGTTGCATATTGATGTAAAATATTTACATAATGCTATGATTGATTGTTTGTAGATTACTTCATTAACAAATTTGAAGGTAAATTATGTTTGTTCTTATTTACTTTTTATTGGAAGACATACATTAATGTTACCTCATTATCTAAAATATACTATTTCAAGACACACAAGTGCTGCTTTGTGTTCTGATTTTTCCCCCCATAAACATCATTTTAATTTTGTTTCTAGGTGACTCGAATATTGTATCAGAGGTTGAGAAAAGTATGACAAATTTTGATTTTTCGTAATCATTGTTCAGAGTATTATATATTTTGCACAATTATTAAAGCATATCTTTATTGACTAACCTTCACTAAGAATTTTGGGGCCCCCTTGTGGTGTTCCCCTCAAATCAAAATTGACCAAATTCAAACCAAATATCATTAAAGATAATTTTTTAAATTTAAAACATGTGTTATCAGTATGTTTTCCATAAAATTTAGATTTAAAAGAACAAATATAGAAATTATGTAAATAATCTAACTATGGGCTAGTTCGTAGAAGGAGCTTAATTGTAAATTATAATATGATTCGGCCAACTAACAATTACAGTACATTTTATCAGAGACATATATTATAAGTCTCTGATTTTATATAATATGTTTTCCTATTGGCTAAAACATGTGACACGTGGTGTTGTCACAAACTTTCCTATTGTATGAAAATCAGTTACAAACGACCAATAGTATCTGACTACAAATAGGTTTTCTATTGACATCGAATCAACACTTTATATATATATGGTTATTGATCTTTCTTCTTCATTCACTTCTTATTTGTATTGCTTTCTGTCGTGAGAAAGTTAAGTCATTAATCACAGAAGAATTTTTCACAATGCACTCAGTTAAACAAACCTATTGTTCAGTGGTTGTCGTTTGTTGATGTGATTCAAAAATAAAGGCAACAGTATACCGCTGTTCAAAACTCGTAAATCCATGGACAAAAAACAAAATCGGGGTAACAAACTAAAACTGAGGGAAACGCATAAAATATAAGAGGAGAACAACGACACAACATTAAAATGTAACACACACAGAAACGGACTAAGCATTAGACAAAATCCGATGAGAATAACAAATATAAAATCAAAACCAAATACGAAATTGGGATAGAAAAGTAACGTGACACGTCTAATAGTAATGTGAATTCAAAAGTGTTTCTCGTTTTTTTTTTTACATAGATTAGACCATTCGTTTTCATGTTATAATTGTTTTATAATATGTCATTTTGGTGTCCATTTTAGCTTTCTGTTTTGCATGGGCGAGCTAAGGCTCCGTGTTGAAGGCCGTACTATGACAGATAACTGTTTATATTTAGCGTGTTGTGACTTGGAAGGAGAGTTGTCATTGACACGCATACCACATCTTCTTATATCTATATAATAGGAATACACCCACTTTCATTGAAGTTTATAATTGTTCACTGAAACAATAGGTCTTGCGGAAAACGGTTAGAAATAAAAGAAGATCTATTTTCTTCAATACGCGGATCCAGCCATTTTAAAAGAGGGGTCCCAACCCAGAGTAAAAAGGGGGGAATTCCAACCATATGCTCCCATTCAAATGCATTGATAGTCTGAAAAAAGGGGGGTTCAAACATCCGGACACCTCCGGATCCGCCAATGACGCATATATAATTAATTGGAGTACATTTTAGCAGATAGAATAACTAGAAAATGTTCCTTCTGAGAAATGTTTGTAATGTCTCTTGTTTTAAGTTTTAAAAAACGTAACTCTCGTTTCCTTATAACATTTTAGGCTTAAGTTTTAAAGTAACAAAAAAGGAATTAAAGTTCGTGTCATCTTCAGGCATTGTTGCCGCGTTAAGTATTAGTGATTAACTCTAATACACTGCATCTTACTTTATATTATAAATGCCTTCTAGTTTCAGTCTACAGAAGTATCTTTAACATGTAGTTCACAGTATGGAAACTGCTAATCGAGAAAGCGGTTGAGTCATAATTTATCTGAAAGTGTTACATTATAAAATTAGTAAATATGATAGGACAAGGAAAAAACCCCGATTATTACAGCTTTTATTTAAAAGCGAGCAAAACAAAACTTTGATCAACTTGCTTGCTATGTTTGCTTGGATGTTTGCAAACAATAGGTAGGTGGAGTTTCAATTTGTTCTATATACATTCTGGGATTTGATTGGACAATAAAAATTGGCATGAAATGAGGTAAATGTGTATTGTCCAATCAAATTCCAGTATATACACTGTATAGTAAACAGATTAACACAGACTACATACCTGTTGTTTACAAACATCCAATCAAACATAGCAAGTAAGTTGATCAAAGGTTTGCTTGGCATGCTTTTATGGAAGAGCTGTAATCGTATTTGAAAAATGTTATGGATTTCGTTAGTCTGCTTTAAAAGGAAGACTTAAAACCACTGAACTTTCTTCGTCTATCACTTGAATTCTTTTTAATGAAAATACTATGATGACTTATATTTTCCTTCTTACCACCTCACTTACCACAGTCGTGATTCAGAGGTCAACGTATCGAAAACATGTGCATTCATTTTTTTACTTTTTTATATCAGCTTCGAGCATTATCACAGAAGCTTGTCAAATATTCACAATTTAGGGCTAATATCATGAGTAATAATCAATAGATATAAGCGATGTAGATATAAAACTAAAGAAAGAGGTATAATTGCAAATGACACAACTCTCTATCAGAGACCATATGGTAGAAGTAAACAACTATAGGGGACTGTATACGGTCTTTAACAATGCTCATAACCCATACCGCATAGTCAGGTATAACTACAGTGAAACCTTACTAAACCGAACCCTTTCGGGACTTCAGATCTTATTCTGTTTTGGCAGGTATTCGGTTTCACAAGGTTCACAAGGTTCACAATGCAGAAAATGTGATATGATTGATCTTCAGAACAAGTTTGGATTAGACAGAAGCATGTAGTGAAGTGTTAATTGCACACACAAAAATTGTCTTGGCTATGGCACATTACATGTGGACAGGTGTCGAGAGAAATGACTAAATTCATGAATCATGTGCCTCTTTTATCTTTTCAGAACTGCTTTTAATGAAGATGATCAATGTTATCAAGACTAATTTGAACAAGAACGAGTTACGGTACCTGATGAAGAAGTTCCGGTTCCCAGAAGAAAAAATGGCGGAACTTGAGCAGACGTATTATGGGAAGGACAAATTGCAAGATAGGGTGTACCATGCCATGCTATTCTGGAAAGAATTTAAAGGACCTCTAGCGAATATTGAAGAACTAATTCGAGTTTTTCATGTCATAGGTTACGACGACCTTTGTCTAAAATTACGTGCAATGAAGATATATGCACAGAGGTTGAGACTTTAATAAATGTCATTCCGCGCAAAAATTGAACTAGACTTAACTGCATGACACTGAAGTATATATGATCTTTTTATATATAAACACTGCCAAACATTTGGTCCTGAAAAATATTTCTATCTCTTTTCTGAAATGTAAATGCTGTAAATTTTACGCTGCATTTAAGAAAACTATTATCAACTGTTCATTGTAAGCATTCTAGTGTGACAAATTTCAAATGTAATCTTGTTTTGTTAGCTAAGGAGGATTGCATCAGTCCTTGATTCAAGTTGTACGAAGCGAGCAAAAATAGAAAAGTTGGATATTTGTAATGCATGGACGAATTTCTGACGACATACCTATTTTGCGCCTTTGAATTCAACATTGCATCATTAAATAATTTCTCATAGAATAGTCTCCGAATGTTAATTACGGTGGGTTTTGTTCATTGTTACAGAAGGAAATGTACACCCCTAGAATCATATTTATAGGAGGGGAAGGGGCCGGTAGATTTTGAACTTCTTCCTCTCAAAACGTTACCTGTATTTTTTCTTCGAAATCCCGATGCCCGGTTTGAGACAATTATTTTCTTCAAAATCCCGATGCTCGGTTTGAGACCATTTTTTCCTTCAAAATCCCGAAGCCCGTGACACGAAAATCAAACTTTATTATTATATTCATTTTTGATAATATCGCTACCTACAATTTAATCTACCTGATTGAAAATAAGTAGATAAACACATAACCATTCTATATCTTTAATAAGTCTTTACTACACAGATGGTATTGTTTTGATCTATCTTGTATTTCAGTGTCAGGATCAAGGCAGAAGGCAGATTTGAAAGGATTTACTATCATGAAGTAACTGTCAATGATTTTTTTTCTATCTCATCGCTGAGGATCTTCAAATGGGTATAAACACGAAAAACCGCAACACAAATTTATTCATACACCGACCGTGTAAGGGCTGTCAAGGTCGTTAAAATCTTCCATTTGTCAAAGCATTAGACCTTTACTATGTAGTTATGTTTGGGTTCTTGTCGAGATTCCACTAAAGACATGTTTTTTTTTAACGAAATAAGTATCTAGGGTTAAACACTCGTGTCGTTTCTAAGAAGTTCCATAATTTTTATACACCTGTTTAGTTTTGAAACTTTTTATGTGTTTTTTTGTTGTTTGTGTCGTTTAGTTGCTGTCTCATTACTGTATACGGCACGTGACTTTTACTTTATTAACACACAACATGGCCCAAACTCCGGACAGTGATCGTTTCCGTTCCGGAACTATTTTCCTTTACTCCAGTGTAGAGTAGTATTCGGGCCCGTATGCGGATCGGAACTGGAACTGCCGGGGAGTTTGAACATGGCCATTGCAATTTTTATTCCGATTCTTCTTTTTTCTATGTTCTTCTTGAACATACATATATAGTAAACTGTCCGATGAAGTATTTTATTTTGAACCTTCAATTTTTGGTACATAAAAATAAATATCTGAGTGTTCGTTATTAAATACAGGTAAGACTACACTTATTTGCCGCCATATTTGAATTAGACGTGCTGCTCGCTTAGTACATTTGAACAATATATTCAGTATCATTCTAAAGAGTCTAGCTATTATAATTTATATCTAAGCAAAACAATTAAAAGGTACAATCAAAATGGAATGAAGTAGAACAAAATGATATTGCAGTGGCAGATCCAGGAGGGGATGTGTTTTGGGAGTTGTAACACACCTTTTTTAACGACCAATGCTTTTTAATTGGATCATATTATTGGAACCACCCTTCTTTCTCTTGGGTTGGAGTCCCCTTTTAAAAGTGGATGGATCCGCCCCTGCTATCTAGTGTTTTTTTGTTGTTTGTGTCGTTTAGTTGCTGTCTCATTACTGTATACGGCACGTGACTTTTACTTTATTAACACACAACATGGCCCAAACTCCGGACAGTGATCGTTTCCGTTCCGGAACTATTTTCCTTTACTCCAGTGTAGAGTAGTATTCGGGCCCGTATGCGGATCGGAACTGGAACTGCCGGGGAGTTTGAACATGGCCATTGCAATTTTTATTCCGATTCTTCTTTTTTCTATGTTCTTCTTGAACATACATATATAGTAAACTGTCCGATGAAGTATTTTATTTTGAACCTTCAATTTTTGGTACATAAAAATAAGTTACAAGTAAGAAAGAGTGTATGCATGTAAATTAAGATGTTTTTTTAAAGAATATGTTTTGCTATTTGTGATGTTTTTGCTAAAGAGTGCATGTAGTGATGTAGTGCTACACATTTAAATAAAAAAAGAGTTTTATTTAAGTCGCTTCGTTTCAAGCATGCATGGGACGTATCATGAAAAACTATTACTTCCATATATATATATATATAAAAATTTGTAATATTTATTTTGAAATTAGAAAAGAAATAATAGATTTTTTTTTATTAATACATTACTGTTTAACTAGACATGCACTAGAAAGTAATCAGTTGATATTTGTCTGTATATAAAGAAAAAAATATCAGAATGTTAAGAGTTAATTGCAAGAGCATAGACAATATGGACCAAACTATAGAACAAAGGACCTAAAACTAAGGATAGAGGACATTAATAAAAAAAAAAATAATAATAAATAAAAAGAATAGAGTATAATGTGCCAAAAATAAATAAGTACAGAAATGGAGAATCTCCCGTCCAGACCCTTAACAGTCTGTTGCTGGACTTTCCTAATTGCTTTGAGTTATTAAAAAAATTGTCTCCATTTTGTATGTTTATATTTGTGTGTTTCTTTACTTTTATATTAAAGCCTTTTCTATTTAGCCTTTTACAGTTAAATGTAGAATAGTGCAATGTTATTTAAATTGTTATTCAAAATAAAAAAAACACCCAATATTTAAAATGTGTATTATTTGGATAAAACGGTGCCATAACTATATTCCAGCTTGATGAGTTGTTTTTCGTCTTCAGGCCGAGTGACAAATTGTTCAAAATGACCTGGTCTGGTGTTAAATCAAAAGCTCAAACATATCAAATGAATTGAAAACAACTGTCATATATCTGACTTGGCAAAGGCATTTCTCTATGTAGAAAATGTTGGATTAAACCTGGTTTTAAACTAAAATAAGTGGTGACGCACGCAAGGTGCGTTCAAGATAAAGATATCTCGATGTCATAATTTATGATCATTTTACCTCCTGATTTAGATATAAGGTTGACTGACTATATCTGAGTGTTCGTTATTAAATACAGGTAAGACTACACTTATTTGCCGCCATATTTGAATTAGACGTGCTGCTCGCTTAGTACATTTGAACAATATATTCAGTATCATTCTAAAGAGTCTAGCTATTATAATTTATATCTAAGCAAAACAATTAAAAGGTACAATCAAAATGGAATGAAGTAGAACAAAATGATATTGCAGTGGCAGATCCAGGAGGGGATGTGTTTTGGGAGTTGTAACACACCTTTTTTAACGACCAATGCTTTTTAATTGGATCATATTATTGGAACCACCCTTCTTTCTCTTGGGTTGGAGTCCCCTTTTAAAAGTGGATGGATCCGCCCCTGCATTGTGACAATATGATTAATTTTATTTCGAAACTTATATAAATTCTTTTTGTTGATTTTTTTACAGCGTTTATCTACTGTCGCCTTAATTCAAATATCAATAGTCAGTAATAATGAAATTTCTAATTCATAAAATATCAGTGTAAGGGTCAATCATAGATTATATTGTTGAAGTATACTGAACATTTGTAGTAATGAACCGTTTGTAATTTTTATCTTTGTTTATTTATTTTATTTCGGAGGATAAACTAGTGGATGTCCCGAACTATTTTTAACACAAATTCCTTGTTTTAATTTATGGACCAAAACAAATATAAAAACTAAAATGCAATATATTGTCTTTTTTTTCACTCAGCCTTAAAGTTTGCTATTCTACATCCCCAAATTATAGATATAACTTGTCGATTGTGTCGCAATACCCATTAGAGGGGTTATGGAGGACCTAAATGCTACAATTCACGTGAAAATTATTATTAACAATGGAACGGAATGGTGCGATTCTTCAGCCCTTAATTACAGAAAACTTTATACACCATTTGAAACCTTATTGTAAGAGAAACAAAATTGTTGTTAACTATATGTGCCGCAATGGGTTACGTGTGCCAATATACGTGTGGAAATTGAAAAGAGTCAACTTTGAATAAAATGAATTGGATACTTTGAATAATGGAATGGACTGTTGCGATCCTTCGGCCCCTAATTGCATACAAACATTATACGTCATTCGAAAGCTTGTCAATAAAGGAACGAAAGGTATATACTAGTCAATATGTTCAACGGCATTTAGAGGAGATATTGAGGACCAACATGTCGAAATACGCGGGAACATTAGAAAATAGCTTATTTTGAATTATGGCATGGACTGCTATAACCCTTCAGACACTAATCTGACATTTATTTCCTACATAAATCGTCTAATGTCGTACATGTTTATTATACGCATTTTGTTTTTCTATGATACGACTAACTTTGATAATTAATATGACATTGTTTTTTTTTTATCTAATTACTAGTACTGTAGTCATATGACTTTCAGGTCTGAAGTCTAGAAGTCTACAGCAGTTTAACAGAAAGAGGTCAAGCTTGCTAAGGCTGAAGCCTTTCGGCCTGGTTCTTATACTAATCTGAAGAGCCAACTTAATGCATACCATATTTATTGTGTGTTTTATAAATTTCGACTATTTCCTTGTGTAAAGAATACAGTGTGTGCTGATGCATGTTTTCTATTTAAGAGTTTAAGCAGTTTTACATCTGTTAAGATTTATATTTCTGGCATTAAGACCTGGTTTTACTGTGGAACCATTTTTATCTTCAGAATTGAAATTGATTTTAATATGATTGAGCCATAAGAATCAGTATGTGGCTGTGTCGAAATTGCCACTGTTACCGACACATTTAATTGACATTGTTAGATGGTGAATATTTATGATTATTTAGATGCTTGTTTAAGGTGTTTTCTAACGTTTGCATTTTTTTGTATGCTTAGGGCGTCAAATCTAGTCAGCAGGAGTTCGACACCTTTAAATTCTCGTGAACAATTGATCAGAGAGAATGTCTTTGTGAGTAAACCGGATATCTTCTTTTTATTGAGATGGTCAAAGACTAGACAAGATCATGATTACACACATCAGGTTTCTCTATGTTGCTCAGTCGAGCCATTAATGTGTCCTGTTCGAGCTTATACTCATCTTGTGTCTTTAATACTTAGTGAAAAGAATGCTCCCGTTTTTGCCTTACCTGTAAATGGTAAATTATTGCCTTTATCTAGATCAGTTTTATTGAATCGTTTTAGAGAGTTAATTGTTTTTGTTGGCTTAGACCCTTCATTTTATTCTTTCCATTCGTTGAGGCACGGAGGGGCTACATTAGCCACCAAGGCTGGTATTCCTGAAATTTTATTGAAACATCACGGAGACTGGCGAACTAACTGTTTTCAGACTAACATTAAACAGGCTATCTTTGATATGTATCGGGTTACGTAAGCCATTAATTATTTGATTGGTAGTCAGTTTTAGGGTATGTGCGCCGGTGTATTATTATATTTTTGGTTTGTTGTTTTTCTAACATGTTTAGATATATATATATTTTTTCAATTTGTTTTTCTCCCTCGGTTTGGCGACTTCGTTTTGAGTTCAGGCGCTTCATAGTGACACTTTGTTCATTGTAGCTTATTTTATATGTAGTGGATGTATTAATTTTTTTTCTTTTAATTGTTATATTTTCTTATTACTTTTATCATTACCCACATTGGGAGTCAGGTGCTACATATTGACACTTTGTTCATTGCAGCTTATTGATACCATGCTTGGTATAACTATATTTGAATGCATTATTATAATAAAGCACCTTTCGCTAAACACTATTAGCTGTCTATTCGACATTTAATTCCTGCGTAACTCGTCTAATGCAGTACATATTGATTATACCCAATTTGTTTTTCTATCATATGCTTTCAAATAGTGTTTTATATTTTTCTGTAATTATAGACTGAAGAGTCACAATACTCCATCCTATTTTTCAAGATAAGCGATTTCTTAATGTTCCCTAGTATTTAACGTTCAGGTCCTCCGTCACTTCACTAATGCGTTGTGCAACATATCGGCTACATACCTTTTGTGCCTCTATTAATAAGCTTTCAAATGCCGTATAAAGTATATAAAATAAACACAAAACACATAAACGGTGATTTATAATTCACAAATTTGTACGAAAACCAAATAGATGTTTTCTAAATATTTGTTTTCTTCAGAATCAATGGCAACTAATACAAGTATGTGTGGCATATGTTCACTTCGAAAATTAACGAAACAATCCGAGCACTGGTGTCCAGAATGCGAAGAAGGCATTTGTGATGAGTGCAAAGAACATCACAAATTACTGAAAGCCACACGAAGGCACAAAACCATACCAATTTCCGATTACAAGTCGATCCCATCATTCATAACTGACATACAGCAATCATGTATTCAACATGATGAACACTATCAACAGTACTGCGTTGACCATGCCTTACCTATTTGCTTCAAATGCATCAATGGCCATCGTCAATGCAACGTAAGTACTCTCGAGAATGTAACCATAAATGTCAAGACCTCGGGTCAATTTCTAGATTTAGAATCAAGGCTGGATGAATTATTAAAAAACATCGATATAATGAAAAAAGACCGAAATGCTAATGTGATTAACATTGAAAAAATGAGAACGCGACATGTTAAAGAAATTCAACAGATAAGAGTTGAAATAAACAAACATTTGGACATTCTTGAGAGAAAAGTTATAAAAGATCTTAAAGATAAAGAGAGTCAATGTAAGGAGAGGATTCAGAAAGTCTTATCGTCGGTCAAAGAAAAAGAAACCATGATAAATCAATGTCAGGTTAATTTCCAAAGCGTCAAACAACATGCATCCGATCTTCAAATATTTCTTGGAATTAAAGACATTGAGGTGAAAGTTAACGAAAATGAACGATATCTGCAGTCGTTGATAAAAGCAAAAAGTTTCGAGGACATTGAACTAGTGTGTAAGGTAGACACAGGTCTGCATGATATTTTGAACAATTTAAAGAATTTGGCAACAATAGAAATGAAGAGTCGATCTTCCAATATTGAATTTTGCAGAGCGAAAGATATTCAAGCACAGTTACATGTAGCAACACCAAAAAAGACTGTAAACGATGTCAAGTTAATTCTGCAGAAGAAGATAACAACAGAAGGTGAAGAAGTGAGGGGTTGCTGTATGTCAGAAGGCAACTTTTTGATCACGGATCATTGTGGAAACGCACAATTTAAATTTCTGGCGTCAGATGGTACCATAAAATATGGCATGTCACTTGAAAATTGTATGGGGTATGACATAACACGTGTCGATGAGAAACATGTCGCTATAACATCCGGGAATTCCCTGAATTATACAACTGGACTTGAAATTGTAAACATCGAGAAACGAAGAAAAGTAAAGTTCATAAAACTTCCTGATCATTCATATGGAATTACATGTAATCGAGACTCGCTGTTTGTCTGTGTAAGAAGACATGGTATATACAAAGTAAGCACTGCAAATTATACTACGTCTCAAGTGATCAGTTGTAACTTATCACGATATTCCTACGTATCAACATTCGCCGACAAGATATACTACACTGAAAACATTAAGGAAGAAGTTGTGTGTTGTTATCTTAACGGATCACCCTGTTGGATTTTTAAAGATGATTCAGTTTTGAAATGGCCGAGAGGAATAACTGTAGATACTAATGGAAACGTGTTTGTTGTTGGACAGGAATCGTCGAATGTGGTTCTTATATCAAACGATGGTAAAGACCAAAAGGAAATTTTGTCTAAAAAAGATGGTCTCAGGGGCCCGTCTGCTATTTTCTGTGATAAGCAGAAAAGGGAACTTCTTGTTGCAAATTTAAAACAAACAGCTTTTCTCTACAATATTACGTAAAAGTTAGAAAGTTATGGAAGTCATAAACACCTCGTTAAAATTTTCAATCAATATTCGTTTTTTTTTTAAATTACGCTGATACCTTTTTCGAGTTTATTGTTGGCCATTTATGACTTATTAGCGTATGGCGTACTAAATTATAATCCTGGTACCTTTGATAACTATTTACACCACTGGGTCGATGCCACTGCTGGTGGACGTTTCGTCCACGAGGATATCACCAGCCCAGTAGTCAACACTTCGGTGTTGACATGAATATCAATAATGTGGTCTTTTTATAAATTTCCTGTATACAAAACTTTGAACTTTTGAAAAACTAAGGATTTTCTTATCCCAGGCATAGATTACCTTAGCCGTATTTGGCACAACTTTTTGGAATTTTGGATCCTCAATGCTCTTCAACTTTGTACTTGTTTGGGTTTATAAATATTTTTGATTTGAGCGTCACTGATGAGTCTTATGTAGACGAAACGCGCGTATGGCGTACTAAATTATAATCCTGGTACCTTTGATAACTATTATTAGATGTAGTTATGGATTCGAATAAATTGCATTCAAAGTATACTCTTTTAAGTAACATATTACTGAAAAATTATTAATACAAGAATTAAAATTTAGAAATTTTTTACCTTTTGCTTCACAGTTAAAAGCTGAAATGCTACCCTCATTCCGACAAATGTAACTGGATTTTTACCTGTTCAACATTGAATGTAAAAAGGCTCCATTGACAGATTTGTCATTGATGCATTTTGTTTCAACACCTTTGCTGTTAATTAACAAAATAAAGCCTTTTTTGTTTGATCATTATCCTTTTGTAACACCTTATGTGGGCATACGTTGTAATAAATTTCCTGGTCATCATTTTGTTCTTGGACGAGATGGTATGAATCTTCCTTTTATATTTATATATAATAAAAAGAAGATGTTATATAATTGCAAATGAGACAACACTCCATAAGAGACCAGCTGTCATATCATATAGGTCACCGTACGGCCTTCATCAATGAGTAAAACCCATACCGCAGAGTCAGCTACAAAAGCCCCTAAAATGACAAATGTTAAACAACTCCAACGAGACAACTAATGACCTGATTTGTGTACAAGATAAAGAACGAAAAAACAAATATGATATACAGAAACGAATGACAACTACAAAATTTCAAGCTCCTGACTTGCGACAGACACGTCACGAATAGAATGTGGCGTGCATAAACTCATGATGATTATACTCATTATAAGAAGAAGTTGTGGGGTGACATCCCATTAATCCTACAACCATTATTCCGACAGCCCGTTACTCCGACAGTCCATTATTCCGACAGCCCATTATTCCGACAATGCATCCATCTTAAGTGTATAGGTACATTTTCTCTAAAAAGAGCATCTTTGTTCTCTATAATATTTATGGTTGTACGTTTTCATTCCGATTCTTCTTCTCATGCGGGATATTTGTCTCAGTATATTGGAGTCTTGCAACTGCTTAGTCCTGACCCTCGTCCCTCTTTCGTTTAACGTTTGTTTTTGTCTTAATCTATCTTCTTTTCACTTGATCTTATGTTTCCCACTTTCGCGCATCAGAGAATGAGATTTAACCACTTTTAACTGCATAAGTAAATATATCACAGTTGGATAACGCTACCCGCCATCTTTGGTCGCAACTCGTTCTACTCCTTGTATCACTTATCTGAGTTTTATTAAAATTGATTTTTTCGCAGAAATTAACGACTAATGTAGCGACAGTCAAAATGAGAAAAAAAGAGACAAATACAAACCCTTTTAAAAAAAAAATGACAAATAGAACAAAATATGTGTTCCGAAAAGATGAGCAATTCTAGCTTTTACCAAGACACCTAGCCGTGCGATTTTATAAATGATCATTTTCGGAAATGTGAATCCACGAAATACGGACACAGTAAACAGCACTTCCAATAGCAATCGATCAGACATGACTTAACAACCACAGAAACACAAAGTACAGATCTGAGAGTATTCGCAGTTATTGAAAGATATAGTTCAAAGCCAATAACAAATGTAATGGAATGACCTATAGTTGTTAACTTCTGTGTCATTTTTGTCTCTTGTGGAGAGTTGTATCATTGACAATAATACCAAATCTTCTTTTTTATGGATAAAAAATCATGTTTTAAAGACAATGTGTGACATTTTCGTCTCGAGTGTGTCTTTGTAAAATGATTTCCCTTCTACTGGACTTACTCTTGATTTGTCTACTATTCATTGGTTATTGCATAGTCGCCCACCTAATCATAACAGTGACGGGTTGGATTTGGTTATATTGGAGTCACACAATATCCAATATACAGAATAGATTCTGTATTTTTTAAAGCAAATCATATTCTGATCCCGCCAAATCTGTTAGAATAGTTTGATGAGAATCTGTACACATAATTCGTATTCTGCATATATATACACGTAATTTAAATTCTGTATAGTGTATTTTTTTTTACGGAATTCGAAGTCTTTCAAAACTGAAAATAGTTGTGTTTATGATATCCGTTGTTTATTTGTTTTTTTAATTATTCTGTAAATACATATTAAACGATTTTAGTATATACGAAAAGGCGCGAAAATTATTTCACTAATTGTAATTTTGTATAGCTGTGATGTCAGAACTTGGTAGATTTCCTTATTTTGCGATTGACTTATCAATGTTAAATTGTACATAGACCAGTAGGTTGGAAAGATATGTTCATTAAGAATCAGTGCCCACCCTTTACACTAGGAATTGAATAATTCCAGATACTCAAAATACTCAAAATATCGTATTGCAAGATCTGAGTGCTACTGTTTGAATTGTTCAGCTAATAAAGTTGAGGATGAGCGTCATTTTTCAATAAAATGCTCACACCATAATAATTTGAGGGATGAACTCTTTCGACATATTTGTAGCACTTGTCAGAACTATGAAAAGCAAGATAAACATGATAAATCTTCGAAATTTGTTTTGATGTTTTAAAACTGCCTCTTCTTAAAATCAATGATATCAAACTAATTTTCTTTTTGACATCAATCTTTAAATGAAAAATAAGTGTCAAGTTTGCCTTTGTCAGTGTTCATTGTTTGAAGAAAAAAAAAATATATTTAAGCAAAAAACAATTCACATTCCCGAAAATCATATTCATTAAAACACAAGAAAACTTTGCTATAATGGAGAAAAGATATGATTTTATTGTTATTTCGTTTGACTTGTAGAACAGGTCTTGATACTGTTATTTGATATCAATGAGGTAGTTGTTTTTTCTATTTTGTTTTTGCTCCGATTCGGACTGAGGCTTATGCACGGTCTTATAAAAATATTTATATTATGCTAGTATTGTAATGTCTAAATGTTGACCATATCAATATACCATCGCTCCTATAAAAAAGTGGGGATATACTGTTTTACCTATGTCCGTCCGTCTGTCAGTCAGTCTGTCAGTCCTTTAGTTCATTCGTCCGTCCCATGAATATTTTCGTCGCATCTTTCTCATGAACTACATTACAGGGATATTGAAGTCGGCAATAACGTGTGATGCTTTTTCAGATTCATAACTCAACCACAACCTGTAAACTGAAATATTTGGGCGGGGGTATCATCAGTTAGTAGTAGCTCGCACTGTATTTTGTTGTTCTTGATTTATATATAAAAAAGAAGATGTGGTATGATTGCCAATGCGACAACTATCCACAAAAGACCAAAATGACACAGACATTAACAACTATAGGTCACCGTACGGCCTTCAACAATGAGCAAAGCCCATACCGCATAGTCAGCTATAAAAGGCCCCGATAAGACAATGTAAAACAATTCAAACGAGAAAAATAACGGCCTTATTTATGTAAAAAAATTAACGAAAAACAAATATGTAACACATAAACAAACGACAACAACTGAATTACCGGCTCCTGACTTGGGACAGGCACATACCTAAATAATGTGGCGGGGTTAAACATGTTAGCGGGACCCCAACCCTCCCCCTAACCTGGGACAGTGGTATAACAGTACAACATAAGAACGAACTATAAAAATCAGTTGAAAAAGGCTTAACTCATCAGATGGACAAAAATACAAGTGGACGTGGCCGGGTATATATATGCTCTTTATAGACCCTGTAATTTGGAAAATGAAATATTCTATTCTGTTCTATTCTATATACAGATTTTATTGAGTATGGAAAGTATTCGAACTACCTAGTATGTAATATATTAGGAGAATTTTCTTAAACATAAGAACATTATATAAGTGTCGGACTAATGGGTTGTCGGATTAAAGGGCTGTCGGAGCAATGGATGAGTTGTCGGAATATTTGGTTGTATGACTAATGGGCTGTTGAAATAATGGCGTGTAACCAAAAAAAGAAACAAGATAATCGATGTGAAATAAACCTTTATTGTATCACCAACGACAAAAATATAGAAAGGTAATTACACATATGACAAATATAACAGAATACAGAGAACAAATGAAGTATGTAGAGTTAAATAAACGTATAAAAACACATACATTTGTACAACACATTAAAAAGTAAAATCACAAAAATACTGAACTCAGAGGAAAATCAATTTCGAAAGTCCATAATCACATGGCAAAATCAAAAAACAAAACGCATCAAAAACGAATGGACAAGAACTGTCATATTCCTGACTTGGTACAGGCATTTTCAAATGTAGAAAATGGTGGATTAAACCTGGTTCTATAGCGCTAACCCTCTCAATTTAATAACAGTCTCATCAAATTCCGCTACATTTACATGATGCGTTAAATAAACAGTCACAATTAATAAAATTAACTGTTAACTTTTTATCTTAATTTCCATTACAATTTTAATTACTTGGTACGTAGTTTCTCTCTAAAGCTTCTTTATCCAGCTAAAAAAAAATAAAAGCTTTTGTTTATTTTTCGATGAACATTAATATTTGGCAAACAGTGTTCGATGTACAGGACAAATCCACACACAATGATATTCATCTCCAATATTGATCAATTGATAAAATTTATAAAAACGATTGTTTCTAGACCTTTTTCTAACTCGATACAAAATTGTTTGAATGATTATAGATCCACGGGATACCAAACAAGACAAAAACAGTTGTTCACAAAACACGCTACAGAAAACTAACAGTTTGAGCGACAAAACGATAAGCAATTCTTTCTGAATTATAAATGGGATCACTATCGTTTTTGCGGGTTCGTCAAATGTCGATGATGATTTTGTGGGTACGACAAACTAATAATGGAACTGCGAAAACGAAAAAGGGAAATCTTTATTGTGCATCTGTTAAACAGACATTCCTAAATGTTAACCAAAATATTGAAGTACTTTGATCATACATTTATTACTTAAAAAAAGGAAGTACACACAAAAGCCGTCTTTCATCAGATAATTAAATTATATCGTTTATGTAATACTTACAATATGACAACGCATGTATCTTTAAGTGGTAAAATGTTACGCCTTTACAATATTCGCAGTTCAATTCGAATAAATAAAATTAATTAGCTTAAAAATATATACTACATTTAAAACGATTAACGCCCAATATGTAACGTTTTAAAGAAATTCAGTTTTGACGGAGAAAGTGGACTGTTTTTCAAAGATGGACTTAAATTTTATACTTTCACTTATGACAATGTTATCGACGTCGAAAGTAGATTCCTTTTTGAGACTTCCAAAGGATGCTGATATTGAGTTCAAAGGTAAGCTTGAATAATTCATAAAACAAATTCCGACTACTCTGACGAGCTCTGATTTGGTATGGCTTTTAGTTTTAGATATGTTTCTTATGTCTTTTAAAATATCATGCAGTTTCAAATAAGTTTAGTTTTCTATGTTGTGTCGTGTGTACTATTGTTTGTATGTTAGTCTTTTTCATTTTGAATTTTGGATTTATGAGTTTGGCTGTCCCTTTGGTATCTTTCGTCCCTCTTCAAAGAGTTCAGTGTTTTTCAAGTTTTTTTTTATTATTTGTTCTTCTCATGATACATTGTCTATAAGAATTTTCTTGATATTCTTGCATAAAGAATTTACTTCAAGCTTGTAAAGGAATAAATTAATCGTTCAGAACGATAAGATTGAAGTCATCCCTTGAAAGTTTTACAGACTCCATCATGGTTAAGTGATCGTTAATGAATATATGCATCACCTATGCCAACTGAGTTATTCCACTTATGGCTATTTTGACTCTGTCATCCTATCCTGTTCCCGATTGTGATACTATAATTATAAGAATTAAAAGTTTGCTTGCGCAACACGACGGGTATTAAATAATATACGTTGACAGTGACACTATAATAATAAGAATTATAAGTTTGCTTGAGCAACATGGCGGGTACCATATCAAAAAGTCAACACAGTTTAACCTTACTGAAATATAAGTTCACCCCCTGTTTTCGATCGGGTTTTTATTAATCAGTCTAGTTTCTATGTATTATTAAAAATGAAATCTTTTGTTAGATCTTTAATCATATTACTCGTCCGCTTTAAATTGATGTACCAATTTATCAACAGGCCTTATCTAATGATTGAAAATAAATTACTCTTTAAGACTGTCGTAGACCTGTAGAACGTCTACATGCATATACTATAGTCTTATTTTAACTGCGCTGCTGTGCGCTGATTCGTTAAAACAAGTAAGCGGTTAAACTTATGTTCAATAATTTATCTATGGTACAACCCATAAAACTAAATGAACCTATTAGATACTACAGACTGATGTTTACAACTCATAGATGAAATACACAAATGGAGTTATGTGGGTTAGTGGGTGTTAAATTCTGTGAAATGGGAAAATAACAATTTTCAAAGTGAAGTCATAGCATTAGTAACAGATGTCTATTTTGAAGTCGTTCAACTTTGTGAATTTCAAGGAGAACAATCGATATCTGAACCAGAATTCTAGTTTCGGATGTATTCACTTCAGGTTTACTGGGACATTCTCGTCGAAATGTTGGTTTCTGAGTGAGGGTCCTCAATGCTTTTCAACTTTGTATATTTTTTGGGCTTATTAAACTGTTTTGATTCGATCGTCATTGGTGATGCTTTTGTCGAATAAACGTGGGTCCTGTGCCAATACAGCATTTCAATCCTGGTATCTATGATGAGTCTATTCATACAACCACTGGGTCAATACCACCGCTGGTGTTATATTCATTCCCCCAGGGTAAAACCAGATCAGAAGTCAGCTCTTCAGTGTTGACATAAGTTATCATTGATATGGTCATAATTAGAAATTAACTATTTACAAAACTTTACGTTTTTTGAAATACTAAGGCCATTCTACCTCAGGAATACGTTACCTTAGCTGTATTTGGCAAAACTTTTTGATTTAGTGGTTTTCAATGATCTTGAAATTCTCACATTATCTGGCTTTTTTTAACTTTTTTTATTAGAGCGTCACTGATGAGTCTTTTGTAGACGAAATGCGCGTCTGGCGCAAATACAAAGGAGTAGGGGCATTAAGGCCCAATTTTGGCCCAAGAAAATAAAATGTTTGATAACTATTTCAAATTGGCACATAATGTTTAGAAATGCATAGGGTCAAGAAATATAATTGAAAAACATTAAGATTTTTATCTGATGACGTCACAATTACGTCATAATGTATACTATTTTCACAAAAACGATGAAAATACAGAATTTATGCAGTTTTCTATCTTTATTTCCGTTGAGGAAACATAGTGCGCAGCGGAGAAACAAAAAAATAATTTAACAGAAGCTTTATTATAACTATTGGCATAATCTCACCAAATATAAAGTTGTTTCTTGAGTGCGCACATACTTTTTCAATCTAAAATATACTTCAAATTTGATGAAAAAACAAGGAAAATCACGAAATTTCACAAAATATGCTAAATAAGTCATGATTTGTTGCCATGGTAACTTGTTCGATGTCAAATTTGTTTTGTTTTTCTTAGTACCTTATTACTTAGTCAAGTTTTCGGTAGTTTAAGAATATGTATGATAACTTTTAAATTTGCAGTAATTTTTGGGCCAAATAAGGGCCTTATTGCCCCTACTCCTTTCAATCCTGGTATCTAAGACGAGTTTATTTATATCTGAAAATCTAATACTAATAAAAGAACTTGAACAGATATTTTTCTCAAAAATATTGTAGTTCGTAAAATTGTAGTTCGTATCAATAATATTAAAAACCAGCTTTTATTTTGTTTTTCCCTACATACAATTATAAAAAGCCAAAAGGTGTCATAAAATTAAACTTGCAACTTTGCAATTCTTAAAATGTTGGTATGTAACTCTGTAAAAAGTAAAATCACAAAAATACTGAACTTCGACATGTTCGAGGAAAATCCAAAACGAAAAGTTCCTAATCAAATGGCAAAACCAAATGATAAAACACATCAAACGAATGGACAACAAATGTCATTTTCTTGTAAAATTTGACCATACCACAGCCAATAAGTTACAATAAGAGATAAGACGTGGCACGGTACTTGTCTATCCCATATTCATGTATTTGGTTTTGATGTTATATTTGTTATTCTCGTGGTGTATTGTCTGTTGCCTGGTCCGTTTCTGTGTGCTGTTGCGTTTCGGTGTTGTGTCGTTGTTCTCCTCTTATATTTAATGCGTTTCCCTCAGTTTTGGTTTGTTGCCCCGATTTTGTTTTTTGTCCATGGATTTATGAGTTTTGAACAGCGGTATACTACTGTTGCCTTTATTTACATAATAATGCTTAGATTTAGAAAAAAGAATTTTTAATTTGAAGTTTCTGAGAATTATATAACAGAAACATGCAACAGACGGACAGACGAAATCCAGTTTAACTCCCCATTTAAAAATAATTCAATTACAGGAGCATTACACTATTTACGTTTTCTCCTTTCGATACGATTCTTTTTAATACGCCCAATGGTGTGAAACAATATAAAGATAAGGAGGTGGTATCACATATCACCACTTAAACATCCGGATAGTAATTGATCATATGATCAATAAGAGAACTGAACTTTAGTGCAATTGATTAACTTATCTGTTGGAAAAACACATCTGTCATTTAATCATTGCAGAAATGCAGCAACGGGATTATTAGGGACCAGTTTTGATGTTTTTTTTACTAATTATCAAATTAGCCAAAGTTAGTTAAAGTGATACTAAACTAGCTTTTTGTAATAATGTATATATTAAAAGTCTAATTTGTACTAGAAAGACGCCTTTTTCAAACACTAGTATGTATTGTTACATATTTTTCAATATTCTTTTTTTAAGGCGACAAAGAGTTATCTACAAGTATAAAGTAATTTATAATTGACCAATAAGACAACTTAACTAAGTACAATTGCATAACTTATCCGTTGACAATTCAAATCTGTCATTTATTCATTACAGCATCGAATCAAGGGGTAACCATAAGGGACCAGAATTCCAGTTCTGATTTATACGAACCCGATAAAATTGTAAATTCTAAGATATTACTCAAAAGTATTTAACGTGATACTAAACGAGTTATTTGCAATTACAGTGAAACCTGATTAAACCGAACCCCGAATAAACCGGAAACCTGTCTAATCCAAACTTGTTCTGAAGACCAATCATATCACATTTTATGCATTGTGAACCTTATGAACCGAATACCTGCCAAAACCGAATAAAATCTGAAGTTCTGAAAGGGTTCGGTTTAGTCAGGTTTTACTGTATAATGTAATACTATTATACTTTTTATATTAAAAGTCTAATTTATACTAGGAGGACACTGTTCCAAAACACTGGTATGTACTGTCACATATTTTCTATGTATATTTTAAGGCTACAAAAAGTTAATTGCAAGTATAAAGTATTTTTTGATATTCTTGTCTTTCATTTTTTCTAAGGTGCTTTGTCTATCTACCATTTTGTACTATTTTGTTACATTTTTGTTTGTTTTAATATTGATTAAGATTATAACACAATGTTGACTGCTGTGCCCCATATCTGACATTTCAACCTATGATGTCAGTATGTTTTATTCAGACATCTGCGTCATTACAATGGAATTTGATGCGACTGTCATACTAGTGAGAGGTTTAGCTAGGAATAAAACCCGATTTAATCCACCATTTTCAACATTAGAAAATGCCGTTACCATGTCAAAAACCACAAAAATACTTAAATAAAGGCAACAGTAGTATACCGCTGTTCAAAACTCACAACTCCATGGACAAAAAACTAAATCGGGGTAACAAACTAAAACCAAGGAAAATGCATGATATATAAGAGGAGAACAACGACATAACACTAAACTGTAACACACACAGAAACGGACCGAGCATCAGACAAAATCCCACGAAAATAACAAATTTAACATCAAAACCAAATACATGAATTTGGGATGGACAAGTACCGTGACACGTCTTATCGCAATGTGAAAAAATTCAAAACGGAATAAAATGGCAAAATTAAGACCTCAAACACACAAAACGAATGGATAACAACTGTCATATTCTTGATTTGGTACAGGCATCTTTTTATGTAGAAAATTATAACAATACATGGTACGATTGTCAAAAAGACAATTCTCCACCAGGCACCAAATGACATATAAATGTATGAAACCAAAAGCAAAACTCTTTAGCATTTAATGATCATAAATCTGTTTTCGTAGCTGCTGTTATATAAAGTACATTGATCCTCCTTTTGTTTTAAAATTGAACCAACCTACTATCTAAATTTTCTATTACTTGATAGAATAAAAACCTGGACACTTTACACGAATGATGAATGACATATATTTCTATTCTTATCCTTATTAAGTTTACGAAACCTACAAAACTTGAATGCGAAAACTATAATACCATGTGCTAGAAAATTGAAACGAAAATGCAATCTATTTGTTTGTTATAGAGGATATCTACATTCACATAAAAGAAGGGAAAAGAACAAAAAGATCAGCAGATGATAGTTTTCATCCAGAGACGTTTGACCTTGATTTTTCAATGGAAGGACTTCCGGTTTATATACATCTTAAACGCAATTATCATATTAAGCCGAACATCCCTACTTTTATCTTGGAAAGTGATACCATAACTCCCAGAGATGTTTCTGATAATGAGGTAAGCAACTATTCTAATTGTTGCAATGTTATAGGTTGCACTTTGTAAATACAGCTGTTGCTCAAAGCACGCCTCTTTTGGGGAGTAATTGAATATTCATAGAAAATTAATTGTGTTTACATACTGGTTTCCAGTTATGCTCTCTGTGTTCCATATCGCAGAGACAGAACTTGGGAATGTTACCAGTAAATACACACGTGCATATTGTTTACATTGAAATCTGTGATAACCTTTCATTCGAGGTAGGGGTAGTTAAGAAAATTAGTGTAAGTTTAAACTCGGAGACGTTCAGGGCATATAAACGTTGAAAATATGCCACGCAGCCCTATATTTTGACCTTTGAAAAAAATTGTGGTGCATATGAACTTTCAATTCTAGGATAAGATTTTTTCCAAAACTTCATAGTAAAAGTGGTACAGTATTAGCCATAAAAGGAGTTCCTATGGGAAATTGCATTGTCAATATTTACATAAATGCAACCTATATAGGGGGAAAAGGGGAACCTTCAGAATTTAACCAAATTTGCTCTATTTCATAGATTTTAAAGAAATTAACTCAAATATGAAGTTTAATAAATATTTAATGAAGATTGATAGAATCCTGGGCCTTACATATGATGACTCAGCATAAATTCACAGTTTACAGTATGCAAAGTTTACTTAAAGTCCTGGATACAAAGTTAATTCATAATAGTTACATATTTGTAAGTTAAATTGTTAAGAAGTGCTAGATTTTTACTCTACGCAGTCATTGAAACTCATAGATCCTTCCTAAATATTATATATGGGATATTTGTGTCCTTTCGATCACCCAAAAGTAAGTCGCAACACCTAAATCTGCTTTTTTGTCACCACGTCATAATAAATACAAGCTAGAAAAACAGAAATATCTCAAGAAAACCTACAATAGTGTGTTCTATCCTGAACATGTACTAAATATTCCAAATTGCTAGAAAAAACAGATTGATTTAAGAAATTTGAGGCCCCAGGGGCAAAACACATAGAAAATTGCCTACCCCCTGTGTCATAAAACAAATAATTTAATTTGTAAATGCTATGATTTTATGATTTAAAGTTCTTGATATAGAAAACAATAACTATGCTTTGAAGTTATGCAAAAATCAGATGTTAGCAGTCATCTCTACAACATTTTAAGTGAATTTATATCTCAGACTGGCATCTGCATACAAACAACTATTGCAAATATGGCTTTGTTCGAACACTGCTAGTATATATAGTAGCTAAATATATGGTTACAGATGATACTGTTGTGACAAGAATTCTAAATTGACCATTTGAGGTAGAAAATGTGTTCTTTAATTGACAAATAGGCATACAGTAAGATGTGGACTGGAGACAGAGGCTGGATTGGATACTTTAAATAATCTTAAATGTTGTAATGATTGATAATATTCTGATATGCTTTCAATATGTTATCAAAACAGTTTTTAACAGGTTCTAGGCATTTTTTATCAGAAAATATGCAAATAGGGTAAGCTGGCAATAATTAAAGTCTTGTTTTCAAATTCTTTAAAAAATTGAAACAGGGGAAGGGGTAAAAAATGTATAATAAAGAAAAACTTATAGTATACACAGTGATTTCTTTTAGATTATAATTCTGATAAATGAGTGAAAATGTGAGAAAAACTGATTTTAGAGAGTTTTCTATATGAATAAATGTCTGTTTAGGCTGTCTTAATCAAACAAAACTATCATTTAAAGACAATAACAATCAAAACCAAGGAGTAAACCAAGATTAAAAAAATCAAAGGGCATTTACATCAACAGTTATAAATAGTAGATAAGAAACAACACGAACTTGACTAAAAACCTGCAGTGAAATCAGGTGCTCCAAAAGGGTAAGCATTAAAAGATGAAATTCAGTTTACCAAACGTTTATTCTTATAAAAACAATGTATGATAGTCAGTTATACAGTTTTCCAGAAAAGATCACATAAGGTGGACGTAAGCAATTCCTGGTTATTTGTTTTGACTTTATGGAAGAAACACGCGTTTGACATTAAAAACTATCAACCTTTTATCATTTATGTTTTAATAAGGGTCCATTTTGTAAAAAAAATAATCTAATAAGATACTAGTAATACTAGTATTATGTTAAACATTTACTTGATATAAGAGTCTGATGGTAACTTATTGCTAAATGTGTTCGTGTATAATTTGGACTTAAGTATGACGTCCATTATTACTGAACTAGTATACCCATTTGTTTAGGGGCCAGCTGCAATGAAAACAATGGGTGGCCTTTGCTGTTGTCTGCTCTATGGTATGGTTGTTATCTCTTTGATACATTCCAAATTTCCATTCTCAATTTTATTATCATTTATAAAAGGTTTCTATTTCAATTTCAGGAATCTATATTTTACCAAGATTTCTTCAACGGAGCAGTTTTTGTTATGCAGAGTGATCGGACAAATAGTAGCAGCATGGTAAGAGCAAGGACAATAAAAACCTCAAACAAATCTCTGTTTCTCTCATCAAACGGCTCAGCCAATTCTGCAGCTTTTCATATACTCTTAAGACGGATGCTAGGACATTAATAAGATTGACATATTTGCATGAAAATGTTAAGCGGGATTCGACAGCTGATTTGTTGTATATCCTCATGGCTATTATATAGTTATCAAAGGTACCAGGATTATAATTTAGTACGTCAGACGCGTGTTTCGTCTACATAAGACTCATCAGTGACGCTCATATCGAAATATTTATAAAGCAAAACAAATACAAAGTGGAAGAGCATTGAGGATCCAAAATTCAAAAAAGTTGTGCCAAATACGGCTAAGGTAATGTATGCCTGGGATAGGGAAATTATTAGCTTTTCGAAAAATTCTAAGTTTTGAAAACAGGTTATTATCGATTTATTTATTTATTCCATTTTGGCACTGTTTTAGGGATTCAAATTTTAAAAGAAATTTCCATATATTTAACAAAATTGTCAATGTCATAAACATTTTATATATATAACTTTAAATCATTGTTTGCAGCATCTTTTTAAATGCAAATTACAATTTTACAATAGAACAATAGACTCGTGATAGAAGAATACTATATTTAAATATTTCGAGCAATTACTGGTATTGGTTTACATAATCGTTAAAATCAATTGGCTCTAATATTCTATTCCAGTTTGGAGTTTTTCATGCAAAAGGAGTGGAATATATCCTCCAATCACAAGACAAACATTCACCAATGTGTCAATTCAAACGAAGATACAACAAATTTCTCATTTTTAAGGAAAAGAAACAGAATGTAACATTTAGTGATCTTACGCTAAAAGGTAAGTTTGCTATTTAAATAAATGTGTAAATTTGAGTGAAAAAAGCTATTTATTTCTTTTATGAAAGAAATGTATCTTCCATTTTTAAGCAACACGACGGGTGCCGCATGTGGAGCAGAATCTGCTTACCCTTCCGGAGCACCTGATATCACCCCTAGTTTTTGGTGGGGTTCGTGTTGTTTATTCTTTAGTTTTCCATGTTGTGTCACGTGTACTATTGTTTTTCTGTTTGTCTTTTTCATTTTTTAGCCATGGCGTTGTCAGTTTGTTTTAGATTTACGAGTTTGACTGTCCATTTGGTATCTTTCGTCCCTCTTTTAAGCTCTATCAAGAACTACGCATAGTTATTCACTAGTTTTAAGTCTTAATGTTCGAATGGAAAGCTTTTGTAAAACATATACTATATAAAACCATACAAAAAGTAAAAAAAAATAGTAGTTTATAAAATTGGAAATTATGCTATTTTTGTAAGGTGAATATATATCTAGTTGATAGTGAAAGAAACGTTTTGTCATTTAGACTGAGAATTTAGTAAACATAATGTTGAATGGATTTCCTCTTGAAAAATTGATTAAAATTTAGTAAAAGACTAATTGTAAATTATCATGTACATTTACCACATTATTGGAGGTAAAGAAAACGATGATTCTCATTTAAATCATTAGTAATCTGCTGTTAAAGTGTCGGTAACATTATGGTCTTGATTCACGACTAGGAATGAGGTATATATGACGACAAATCGAAAAAAATGGCCCGTATTGTTCCGATAGTCATAAAAAAATGCGACTAACTGTCTAAGCGTTTACCAGACTTTCACGGATGTTTAAGCAATGTGCTATTTTATAAACTTTATTTTATAATATACGTATGTTTAAACGTGTAAAATGAAATTCTTGAATATTTTATCATATATGCAGTTTTGAACATAACATACACTTTAAAGTCTTCTTGTTGTTTTTGTAGAAATTTCCGAAACAACTTTAAAACGTGTTTCTCGTAAAAGATATAAACGTGGTACAGGATCTTACCAACTAGAACTTCTAATAGTGGTAGACTATTCTATATACAAATAGTAAGTTGTTGTCTTATTAAGGTGGTACCCAACACTTTCACTAATATTAATTTGGCTCGTTTAATTTTCATAAAATTTTGTCAAAGTATTTACTTTTACCCTATAACAAAAATATAAAAATTTCAAAAATTTTCAACCAACCGTTTTGTCAGAAAGATTACACTGGTTATATAGCAATTTGACAAACACCAATTTTGATCATTGAGAAGCTTAATATTCCTTTTACAACACAACGTAATTAAAACGTTTAGTTGACTTTACAGAGTTATCTCCCTGTAGTGTTAGGTACCACCTTAACAAGATATATCGAATGATCTTCCTATGCACTATTTTTTCTGTCTAATCGAAATAACATTAAAAAAAATGGTGCATACTGAATAACGCGCGTAGCGGGTTATTTAACAGTGTGCACCAAATATTATATGTTATTTCGAATAGACAGAAAAAATATTACAGTCATTCCTTATAATTTAATTCTAAATTCCACTTTAAACCGTAGAAAATTATGAAAAAACATTGATAACGTCACGATCACATGACTAATTTTTGTCTATTGGCTGATAACAAAATAACGTCAGCCATTCAGAAGACGCGTTACATCCAACATTGAATTATTATAGAATAATTCTTTTCTATTATTTACCTTGTAGTATCATAATCTGAATCAGTTTAACAACAGTAGTTATAGCATCTATTAACCTCAAAGGTATAAACATTGGGTGCATAAATGGATTTGTTCGGTTAATTATCTCTTCTCCATATTAAAACAAAATATATATTAAAATCAACTTTAGATGATCGATTTTTAAATTTCATAAAATCATCAAGATACAAATTAAGATTAAAAAAAGCTAGTTTACACTGAACCAGGACAACATACCACTATTGGTAGATTAACAGAAAATGGACTATTCTGGTATATTAAGACCACGACCTAGTGTCGCAAATTTGTACGGCATGTATACCCCACATACTAAAAATATAAGATTAAATTGAATAAAGAACGGTGATACTAACTTTCCACTAAATATTAATGTTTTGTCAGACATTGGAAGGATGTCAATCGGAACATTTATAAACAAATTTAAACTTCGAAATGGGAAAGACCAATTTTGATGGTAGTACAACATGTACAATGTACAATGCTTCTACATTTTATAAAGACTCGCTTGTGGAGAGTTGTCTCATTGACAATCATGCCACATCTTCTTTTTAAATCTCACATGAAATAGATGGAAACAAAACAAATCTTTAAAAAAATAAACTTTACATAAAAACTTGATTTCAGTTGGTATGACAAAAGCAAGAAATCCAACCACGTTGAAAAAGATGCAGAAGCAATAATAACAATTCGGCAGTTTTATGCGTTCATTATTAATGGGGTGAGATTATCGTTACTACTTTTAAATCAAACTTACATGACTGGAGAGAGTTTTAAACTCTTATGTGCATGTTTTATGTTATATGTTGTATGTTTAATATGCACTTCAGTGTTGACATGGATATCAGTTACATGGTAATTTTTATAAATCAACTGTTTGCAAAAGTATGAAGTTTTCGAAATACGAAGGATTTTCTTATTGCAGGCATAGATCACCTTAGCTGTATTTGTCACAATTATTTTATTTGTGTAAAACCGTGTGCAAAGTATATTTCTGTTGTCATTCGCATGATGATCTGAATGGAGAACGGTAGGTCATAGCTTTTTTCAATATACTAGTGTGTATGATATTGTGCTTGTTGTCATCCGAAATAAAGAGAAGTTACAAACCATTAAAAATCAGTACAATTCCGCGAGTTGATTTTTTGTCAGTACAAGTATCAATACATGATTGTACGTTTCCCTTTCCCTCCATTTTTCGAATTTAATGAAAATTAGTCAATATTTTCCAATATCTTTTTTCAGATGGATGCCATGTACAAAAATATTCAAACAATATCTTACAGTATATCAATAACGTTTGCCGGAATAGCCATTTCCAAGGTTGGTAGAATTGAAATTCTAATGCAATTATTTTGTAACAACTGTTCTAATTGGTTGGTAGAATTGAAATTCTAATGCAATTATTTTGTAACAACTGTTCTGATTGGTTGGTAGAATTGAAATTTAAAAGTATCGAACTCCAAAATAAATGTCTGTAAGCATTTATTCGTCATCAAAGACAACATAGAAAGATGTTCAAGCTGATAAGAGTGTTGCATTACTTTTGGATATTGATACGGTTGTTGTAATAATAAAGGTAACGTTTAAAAGTTTTCTGTCTTGTTTCGATATATTTCCAAAATCACAAGTCTGGGTTTCATCCGAAAGAAAGTCTGACATATAGTAGTACACGCTTAGTATTTTTAAAAATTTTCAACATCAACTTGCTCAATGCAACTGGGGATTCACCAACCCAATATTCAGTAAAGCTTTGTTGACAATCATTATCAATGATACACCATTCTTGTTGTTTATGTAGTGATATTAAGATGATGTACCGATTATCAGGTTATCTGCATGTTGATATCGTAAAATATCAGCTGCGAGACATAATATGAAGCTTTTTGTCGAGTGAGCGTAGCGAACGAGATCAAAAAGCCTTCATATTATGCCAAGCAGCTGATATTTTACAATATCAATATGCAGATAATCTGATAATCGATTTATCGGGCTATATTTGTGTGTTTCGGAAGTGTTTTCTTTGTTTCACCAGCACTCAAAAGATGACTTGATAAGTTCGGGTCAAAGTTATTAACGTCGGTTCAAACATTATGACGTCGCTGATAAGTCCGGGTCAAAGTTATTAAGGCCGGGTCAACGTATTTGACGTCACAAAGACATGATACGGAATAATATTAAGAGCTGAACAGAGTGATATAGACAGTGGGACGACCGATAAAACACAATATTGACTGTTGTACCCCTATTTTTGACATTTTTACTCTTTGAGTATGCTTGTTTTGTTCATACATCGTTGACAATGTAATGGAATTTGATGCGACTGTCATACAAGTGAGAGGTTTAGCTAGCTATAAAACCAGGTTCAATCCACCATTTTCTACATTAGAAAATGCCTGTACCAAGTCAGGAATATGACAGTTGTTATCCAGTCGTTTGATGTGTTTGGACTTTTGATTTTGCCTTTTGGTTTTTGATTTTCCTTTTTGAATTTTCCTCGGAGTTCAGTATTTTTGTGTTTTTACTTTCTATGAAAGAAGATTGTTTGTCGAGATACTAAAGTTTTTGTTTTACCCAAATGTTAGCAACGTTTCGAATGTATATAAATAAGAAAAAACCTAATCGGACTACTAGTATGTTATTTTCATACGATACTTTATCTCATTATAATTTCACCAGACCAAATCTGACTCATCATGGACAGAATCAATCAAGGTAACCAGTGTGAGTCCTTATCAAGTTGACTCATCAGATGCCCTTACTAATTTTGAGAACTGGGTACAGTCGAGAACTGGTAGCCTGCACGGACATGATCATGCAATGCTCTTTACTAGGTAAATTGAATATATGGTACCAGTTGCATTGCATACTGCTTAATCCGATTAAATTTGACTGTAGTGACACACTACGTTTACTAGGTCGGAGAGCGACGCAGCGAAAAGTAACAACTGGTTTTTATCAAAATTGTGTATTGCTCCGCTTTACACTTTAAGAACAGATCAAATCAATAACATGAACCGAGATAAATTAACATTCGCATAACTTAAAGGTTAGAATACTGTCCCAGCTCTGTATTCTGTAAATACTACATATTCGACAGATATGAACATATTACAATATAATTCAGAGTGACAATAAATGAATTTTCTCTGCATTTCAACATTTCAATTCTCCGACGATAAGCAACTTTTTTTTGAAATGTGACATAAAGCGGTGTTTTAGAAAATGAAATGGGTTTTCTTTAAAAAGAAATTATATGATATAAAATTGAGAACGGAAATTGGGAATGTGTCAAAGAAACAACAACCTGACAATAGAGCAGACAACAGCCGAAGGCTATATGTGGATTTTATTAGAAAGGAGCAAAGACTGATCAATGTTAAATGTTTCTGTTTTTCCGTTGTTTTCCTCTTATATTTGATGTGTTTTTTCTCAGTTTCAGTTAAGTATTTCTTATTTGTTTTAAGATAGGACTTAACCTAAAAAGGTGCGTACCTTCTGAATGAACTTATAAGCTTTGAATATATGTAATCTACTGTTGCCACTAGTTTTCCTAAGGGTAACTCAGTGTTAATAAATGAATTTAACTTCATGCTTAGAAATTTCTTATTTGTTTTAGATACGACTTAACTGCAAATGGATCTTCATCGAATGCAGGTAAATTATAGTAAAAGATCCAAGCATAAGTTAGATTAGAAGACTTTGAATCTAATTGGTATCAAAATTGATAGCAATCTTTATTGCAATCTCTTTATCAGACACGTACACAATGAACTCATCATAGATACCAGGACTAAATTTTGTATGTACGCCAGACGCGCCTTTCGTCTACAAAAGACTCATTGGTGACGTTCGAATCCAAAATAGTTAAACAAGCCAAATAAAATACGAAGTTGAAAAGCAATAAGGACCAAAATTCATAAAAGTTATGCCAAATACAGCTAAGGTAATCTATGCCTGAGGTAAAAGATATTTAAAAATTTGAATTTTACTATAACTTCAAATACAAATAATTGCACTATTAGGTGAATACTACATGAAGTTACAATTTCAAGCTGTGTAAAAACTTCTTTATTGATCTGTTATTTGTAAACAATATACCCAATGTTCTAAGAATACAATATCATTTACTATGCAGGGCTGGCCTATGTCGGTGCTGTTTGTTCAGCTAGAAGTCAGTCCATTGTAGAGGACCATTTCAACTTTGAAATGTTAACAGTAGCCGCCCATGAATTGGGACATAGGTAAGTGAGTACAATAGTAGAATTTGTTTATGGTGACAATGAGTGGCTCCTGAACAACCAGTGACAAGATATAATAAATTATTGGTTGTTAAAATGATTGAATTATTAAATAATAGTTGAGAAAGATTTATAAACCAAGGACGCTTGTATACTCTCTTTTTTTGTCATTGGGTTGCTGTCTTTTAACTAGAATTAATTCAAATTGAATGAAACTATTCTCACACATTTAGCGCAATATCTTTAGAAATAAACTTTCAAAGCTACCATGATTCATCTTTTGTACGCAAGACGCGCTTTCCATCTGCAAAAAATTTACCAGAGATACTCAAATAATAAACAAACAATGAAACCAGAGTATATACGAAAACCCCAAAACAAACACGTTAATAGTCAAGACCAAAAAATAAATAAAAAAATTAACAGAAAACAATTTATTGATAAATAATCAATGTAATATATAAATTTACAGAAAAAGTAAAACATCATCAAAATAAATTGTAAATTTTAGCTAAAAGAAAGAACACGGTGTATCAACTCATGTCACACAGTATAACAATCATAAAAGAGGGACGAAAGATACCAAAGGGACAGTCAAACTCGTAAATCTAAAACAAACTGACAACGCCATGGCTAAAAATGAAAAAGACAAACAGAAAAACAATAGTACACATGACACAACATAGAAAACTAAAGAATAAACAACACGAACCCCACCAAAAACTAGGGGTGATCTCAGGTGCTCCGGAAGGGTAAACAGATCCTGCTCCACATAAAATTCTAATGAAAGGACCATGTTTTTTTTCAGCTTAGGAGCATCACACGATGGAGATGGAAACGAATGTAGTTTTAATGATTCGTATATAATGGCGTCCTCCAATGGTCCACAAAAACCTGGCAGTGCTAAAGCAACTAATCCATGGAAATTTTCTTCATGTTCTACCAATTATTTTACAAATTACATCAACACGTTAGAAAGGTACATGCATTAACAAATATCATTTATAAATCTAACCAATTTCTTAAGAAAGATAAAAGAGAGACACATTCAAACTCATAGATCGAAAATAAACTGACGCTTGTGGAGAGTTGTCTAATTGGCAATCATACCACATATACCTTTTTATATTAAAAACGCCATGGTTAAAAAAGACACAAGACACACCAGAGAAAACTAAAGACTGAGCAACACGAACCCCACCAAAAACTGGGGGTGATCCTTCTTCACATTCTTAATGGCTTCGTAAAGTAAATCAGCAAAAAAACATGAAATATCAATGACAATAACATACATAAAAGTGTTTGGTTTAACGCTAATTAGACGCACCACACCATACGAAGTGATTTGTACTGAAAAGTTAGGCAAACTGAAAATATTTCTTCAACAAATCCTTAATGGTTTTGTTTTGACAGATATCGGTATCACTCGAAAAAGGTTGGGGCCACATCTATACCTATTATAGATTATGCATAAACAGATAAAATGGAGAAAGGAAATGGTGAATATGTCAAAACGACAACCACCCGACCATAGAGCAGATAACAGCCGAAGGCAACCAATGGGTCTTCAATGGAGCGAGAATTCCCGCACCCGTAGGTGTCCTTCAGCTGGCCCCTAAAAATATGCATAATAGTACAGTGATAATGGACGTCATACTAAACTCCGAATTATACACAAGAAACTAAAATTTAAAATCATACAAGACTAACAAAGGCCAGAGGCTCCTGACTTGGGACAGGCGCAAAATTGCGGCGGGGTTAAACATGTGTGTGAGATCTCAACCCTCTCCCTATACCTCTAACCAATGTAGAAAAGTAAACGCATAACAATACGCACATTTAAATTCAGTTCAAGAGAATTCCGAGAAGCCATTTGTAGGTTGGTTTTTTCTTTTAGTAATTCAGCGAATTGTATGTTATCCCTAAGTCCTAGCTTCAACGCAACAGCTCTGTCAGAATTTGGAAATGATGTAGCAGGTCAGGTGTACGATGCAAACGCACAATGTGAAAACATAGTCGGACACGGCTCGTATTTGTGTACGGTAGGTAATTAACCAATATAAAAGTATTTTTGAAAGATTTCAATAGGTATATCTGGATTACTTCTTATCATGAATAGTTTAACAAATATATATGTTGCATTGAAGTGTTATTTATTTGTTAACCTTCATTTAGCTAATTGAAATATATCAAAATAGAAATAGCAAAATTAGATTAATTCCGCCTTTTGGAGTAACCACTTTTAGTCTGTTCATAAAGTGCGGTCACAAATATGTCAGAATGATCTACGCACACATGATTTTATAAATTTGAAAATATTTAGTTTTGGACATACTTGTGTAAATTGTCTTCTTACCGATTACTTAATGGCAGTTTTAATACAGTAGCGCGACAAATATCACTTAAAAAGCAGGAAATGCTAGCCCTTCAAACATATATTTACAATCGGTTTTGGCTTGGCAAGTGTTTGTCAATGATAAACTTTCAGTTGGTATTTTGTTGCATTGTTGCTTGTGTTTTCTTTTATGTTTCTTTATCTTATGTTATGGTATTTCCCCCTTTAAATCTATAGGATCGTTATTATGGTAATTTCTCTACTATATGTACTACTGTGGATGCAATTTTCGTGGATTGCTGAAAACATTTATATTCGTGGAAATTTGATTTAGTGGTTTAAGCAATCACTGTTTACAAAGCCTATTGCAAATATGTTATTTGTTGAACATTTAAATTCGTAGTTCATCTATTCCCACGGAACCCAAGAATATTGGTATCCAACGAATAATAATGAATCCACAGTATTATGTGGTGCGCTGTTTTTTATGCTTTATAATGGCCTCTTTCTATCTATAGAATCGTTATTCTGGTGATTTCTCTACAATCTGTACTATTATGTGTCTTCTTTCTATTTATAGGATCGTTATTATGGTAATTTCTCTACAATTTGTACTGTCATGTGGTGCGCTGTACCTGACAAAACTACTTATTGTAGGAAAAAGTTAGCTGCTGAAGGAACACTATGTGGAAATCAGATGGTAAGTAAAGATCAATAGACAACTTTCTAGTTCGGTGCATTTCCGTCAAAAACGTTGGTTTGAGTGAACATCATTCGTGCGTTTAGGAGCGTCGTCACTTCCGTTCCTATGTTGAGCCATTTTTTTGAAAAAATAGTAATGCTCTATTTCACGGATTATACGGCAAATTAAATTCTTTAAATATATATTCAGCACTGGTATCATAAAGGAATTGTGATGAAGTACTTACGGAACAAATTTAGTTTTTAGTTTATCCTGCAAAATGACGATCACAAAAGACGCTTGATGAACTTTAATAGAGCAGGGATACATGCGATCCCTTCTGTCTGGTAAATGACGTCATAAAGGCGCACACAATGGACGAACGTTTTCGTTGAAGATCACGAACTTAGTCTATTGTTAGTTTAAATTAATTAATATTAATCATGACGGTTGTATATGACACTTTTATGTTGACAATGCAAACTATTCCGAAGTGTCCTTGAATATAATTTTCTGATTGTAGTTGTCCCAAATGGAAGAAATATTCTGTATTATTAAATATTCTGTTTTTCTCATTGACTAAAACAGAGGAAATTTTTTTTTGAAAAAAAAAACCCATTATGTTCACAGCGAGAACATAATGAAAATCACGAGAGTTTAATCTAGAATTTGGAAAAGCGTTCGTGTACCTAAATATATATTTCAAAGAATATTTTATACCAGAAAATTAAATGAAAATTGGTGAGTAAAATTCTATTGTAAAAAGATTTGAGTTCTACTAAAAGAAAATCATAAACATAATGGTGACATCTAAAGTGGACATTATAAAACTTGTTACTTCACTGCTTTTGAAATGTATGATACTTCGTTGTTTCATTTCGGTTAGAAAAATGAACTTAGGACAATAATGAGATACCTGCATCTAATATGACATTCTAAATCATCTTTTATTTTGTTTAATAGTGGTGTGTTACTGGAAGTTGTGTTTATGATGTCAAGGCCCCCAAAGGAAAAAGTAAGATCTTATAAAATAATTCTACATATCATTTAAGTAATACATTTATAATTATATCATAAAATGCAGTTTTTGAAATGATATATATAGTATAACTATCTACTAGATAGATAGATGCATCAGGGACCAAAAGGGAACCAACAGTAAAACTGCCATTTTAATCCCCATCGCTTGCTATGTTAAATTCATCAGTTACAAGCTTAATACGTTTAGTTTTAGTGCAAATGAAATAAAAACCTCTTCATGTCAAAGCAGTACTGTTCCTTGTCAATCCTGTCGAAGGTCAATTCTAAATGAGGATAATTTTAGTAAATGATGTATAACAAAACCAAATTTTCTCCAGTGTCGTATTACTGGAAACTGGGAAATACGTACACAGGTTTCAATTCATCCACAAACAAATTTTCGTGAATGTGTATATCGTGTTTTTAACTGCAAATATAGTTCACAATAAAATTCTCCAAAAATATTTTGGTCTTGAAATAATTCGAAACTATGTTTCTTTTATAGGTTCCTGCCTATATGGAGATCGGAGAGGAAAGATATTTTCTAGTCGAGACTGGAACTGCTCTGAAATCGCCAAGAAATATAATGACAAATGTCAACAGGTTCCGAGAGAATGTTGTGACTCATGCTCACCTTATCTGCTGCCAAATACAACTTCATTGGTCACTCCTTCATCGGGAAACAAGTCGAATAAACATATCCAATTGTCGGACGTAGATGCGCAATGCGAAAGTGCAAGAGGAGCTGGTTCCTTTATGTGCAGAGTACGTAAACTGTATGAATGAGCTTTGGCTTTGTTTTTTTTAAAGGTTTTTATTATGTTATATGGCTTATTAACTGGTTCCGCTCATCTACATCATTGGCTTTCAAATATTTGGCTTTGAGCGTTCCTGACGAAGGTAAACATAGAAAAGAGGGACGAAGGATACCAAAGGGACAGTCAAACTCATAAATCTAAAAAGAAAATAGAAAAGCGTTTCGGACGTATAAAATTTATATAATGTGTTGATTCATTTTTGTTAAGATCTAAGGATTTATATTCATGAAAAAGAGATATTTGTTTATCTAAATATTTTCATTTTATATAAAAGTATCTAATGATTAACCGTTATCTATAAAATTCCAAAGTAAGTTTTTTGTTTAATGATTAATAGTACGCACAGATAGAGGACATTACAGAAGAGATCATCACATGACACATGATTGAAATTATTAATATTTTAAAAAAAATTTCATTACTTTTATTAGGGATTATATAAAGGAAACTTTTCATCTATATGTTCAAAATTGTGGTGTTCATCAAATTCACCAAGCTGTTACAGGGCGTCGTCGTCAGACGGAACTTTATGCGGCAATCACAAGGTAACATAAAACACTATTTATTATGTTTCAGACATTTTTAAAGATATTCCACGAAAATTTTACGGATTAATTGTTTTTTACTAGAACACCTTAGGCTAATGTTTGGTACTCAATGAAGTTATAAAATTGGCGTTACGGGAAGTCCTCACCAAACAATCTATTTCAGTTTTATCCAGTATAATAAAGTAATAAAAAGTGCGATAAACAAATACTGTGGATTACATTTATTTGTAGGATACCAAATGTCCTTACAGTTCAAGAACACATATTGATTAATAGTGCATTCATTCCACACCTCTAAATGTACAAAATAAAAAAAAAACATAAATGGACACTCATAATCTTTGTTATCGCTATTGATTACACTCAAGACCATGGATTTAGGAGTTATCTCAAAAACAACATTTTACAGATTATTATCAAAGACGCGTATTGCAATAGAAAAAAAAACCAGTCAAAGGCCGATCTGACAACACAAGTGTACTTATAAAGAGTAGTTACAAAATCTCTAAAAAATTTAATTTGCATTTCAACAATGAAAAAGAAAAATGTTATTCACCTCCATACTGGGAAACTTCTGGTCAAAATGCCAAGTGTCAAATGACAAACTGGATTTATCAGATATTTCTGTAAATTTGTTACATCATTTTTATGCTCATGTATGGCTATTATGCTTTCGGTCTGTGTGTCCGTTCGTTTGTTCGTCCGTCTGTTCGCCCGTTCGTTCGTCCGTCTCTCTTCAAGTTAAAGTTTTTTGGTAGTTTTGGATGAAATTATAGTCCAATCAAATTTAAATTTAGTACGGATGTTCCTTATGACATGACTTTATTAAATTTTGAGCCCAATTTTGTGGTCCACTGAAAATAGAAAATGATATTGCGAGTGAGGCATCCGTGTACTATATGTTGTATATTCGTGTTGAAATATTTACTTTTTATCGTTAGTGGTGTGTATCAGGAGTATGTACCACAGATATCAATGCACCTCTAGGCGATGGTAAGTTTATCTATTCGAACTAAAACTTTCCACTTTCTTAATGGATGTTAAATGATTCGGTTAAATATACGGTGGTTCGTTCAAAATCCGCTATCCACTATACCATTGTTTTTTAAATTTGTAAAGGAGAGGGATGCGAATGACACATGCATTCCGTTTTCAATTTTCCTCAGAGTTTCGGTATTATTGGGATTTTACTTTATGCAAAGATGCATTTATGCAGTTATCAACTCTTTCGGTGCAATCTTAAATATAACATAATATAATTTTACAAATTGTCTAATAAAAATCGACAATCCATTTTCGAATTCTTTACTTTGACAAATTCTTCTTCGTTATAATGCCGAGAAAAAGAAAAATCGTACATATATGTAATATAACAATATTAACTCGTCTAAGCAGGTGTTTGAAATTTTTTTTTATGTGAGTGACGTGAATAAGTCTATCCTTCGGACCTTTGAATCAGTTCCAATTTAAAATGAAATTACTAATTATTTTCCGACTCACTTATGTCTGCATTTCCAATTTATCAGAATGATTTCGATGTCTTTAGTAAATATTTAAACGAACGAGTTAAAACAAACAGAAAAAACTCAAAACTATGAAGATTCAAGACTTATAATTTCATTAGTATAAAAGTAATGACATGTGATAAGAAACAACTATCCACCAGAGTTCAAAAGAAAGTGTTATAAAAAATATCACTAGTCAGCTCTTTCACTAGCACAAAATCGATAACTGTAATATATAGAAGCATACAATACAAGTACGAAAATGCATTTTACAGCGAAAAACTAGCATGAACAACAAAATCCATCAATCAAAATTTACTTAAGATAACAATTTAAAGTCAAGTATTCAATTTTGCTATGAGAACAAATGATGTGAAGTAATATTTTGAGTGTATTTGATGTTGTTGTCATTTACTTTTACATTTTTTGTTTTTTTTATTATGCTCAATTTTACATACTAGTAATTATGACAATGTATCTTATAGAATTCTGTTTATATGGAGATAAGATAGGACCAATATTTAAAAACAGATGGACATGTACAGACATGATGGAAAATTCTCCTAAAACTTGTCATAATAGTGCCATTAATATTAAGTGTTGTCATTCCTGTGCTGCATATCTAAAAACTTCAACTGTCTCACAACCTTCGTCTACTTATTCAAATAATATAGAAACAACTAGTTATATAGCACCCTTTTCAACCAGCATCGTGCCATCCCTTACATTAGGTGCAGATGACCAATGTGCAAGTATTGTAGAAGCAGGATCGTTTTTGTGCAGAGTAAGTAAAACAAAATCAAAATACAATATCTTTTAAAAATGACAAGTTTGATAAATTGCAATTAGGTGCTGTAATGCGTTTGAAAAACTACTCACACAATTTGCGAAGTGTAAACCAAATTATGTCCTTTATAAACCATGAGGAGATCTAACACCAAAGGATATATATAAGAAGGTGAGGTATGAGTGCCGATGAGACAATTCTAAGTCACAATTTGTAAAAGTAAATAATTATAGGTCAAAGTACAGTTTTCAACACGGAGTCTTGGCTCAAACCGAACAGCAAGCCATGAAGCGCCATTAAAATAACTAGTGTAAAACCACTCAAACTGCAAAACCAATGGTCTAATCAATATCAAAAACAAGAATCACTTATGAACAACATCAGCAAACGACAACTACTTAATATCAGATACCTGACTTCAGACAAGTTCAAACAAATGCAGCTGGTGTAAACGTTATAAAAGATAACAACCTTCACCCTTATCTGAAACAAATGTGTAACAACTCAACATAGAAAGACAAAAATGTCTGTATATATTACTTGTACATTTGTATACTAGATAGTGAAATATATTTTTCATATACAGAATCTCATGCCAATGATTAAACTATTAAAATATCATGCCCAAAATAACTACGGTATATTGTGCGTTAGCGGTTTTGTTCATTGTTGAAGGCAGAACTGTGACATAAAGTTGCATTAATTTAAATCATTGTGATATTTAAAGATTTATTTAATGGGTATTTGTATAGTAGAAAAAACACCTCAAGATGTGGATGCTATTAACTTTGTGTTTGACAGACCATTCTACTTTTCCTAGAATGCATAAGACGTCATCTAATCTGATGTTCAGTTTTTGATTGGATCATGTAATTTACCTATAATGATAAATGACATCTTTATCAAACAGGTCTTTTTTTTTATCACAGGAACTATATCAAGGAGACTTTACATCCATTTGTACAACATTGTGGTGTTCAAATCCCGCCAATTCATCAGCATGTGGGTCAGCTTCAGCATTAGATGGAACCTTATGTGGAAACATGAAGGTAACTCATCTGTTCAATTAGTTATCAAATGTACCAGGATTATAATTTTATACACCAGACGCGCGTTTTGTTTACATAAGACTCACCAGTAACGCTCAGATCAAAATAGTTAAAAAAAAAGTATAAAAAAACGAGTCAGTTTTAAAATGTTATCAATTAAATGAACGAGTAAAAACAACTAACATTGTCCTCACTTTGAACTTGTTTTTGCGGAAGAAAATGGTGAGTTTAAAAGAGTGGCGAAAGGAACCAGAGGGACAGTAAACAAATTGTCAATGCCATGTTAAAACTGAGTTCAAACTGAGTTCAAACTGAGTTTAAACTGGTTGAACCTCCTACTTGTACTATAGTTGTTTATTATCCATTAAATTGACAAAAAGCTAGGTTATTATAATAGATATTTTAAGCATAGTTGGGATCCAGATCAATAACTGAATAAACATACAGGTGTTGAAACTGATGGCAAATCTGACAAAGAGGCCCACGCTATAGTTAAAGATATCTAAAACATATTTATCGAAATTCGCGTCGTTTATAGTACAATTGTGACGATTTGATACTATTATTATCGGAGTGAATCTGTTTAATATAAAGGAAACGTTGTTCAATTTTTACCATTTTCCATTTACATAACAAACACAAGTCTTTGCTGTGTTCAGTCTAAACACAAATGTTGTCAATTGTATTAAGTAAGATGGGTTTTCTACTTTAGTGGTGTATATCTGGAAAATGCAGGGATGATTCGATTGCACCTGAAGCAGATGGTGAGTGCTCGTTTGAAATGAACATGCATACATAAACTTTTCACATACTAATGAAAAATTAAAATTGACACAACTAAAAAGTAAAATCAGAAAAATACTGAACTCAGAGGAAAATCAATTAGGAAAGTCCATAATCACATGGCAAAATAAAATAAAAAAACGCATAAAAAACGAATGGACTAGAACTGTCATAAATGTTAAATTCGTAATATGTTCCAAGAGAAAAATAGAAGCATAAAGCGGTCCTTTCTCTGTGTTCCGCCATATATCAACGAAACTATTATTTATACCAGACCAATACTTGAGTTCTACTCAGATATAGAAAGATGTGGTGTGGGTGCCTATGAAACAACTCTCCATCCAAATAACAATTTGTTCATTTAATCAGATCCTGTCGATGCCACCGGTCTAGCTCTTTTTAGAGATCATGTGATTCACTTGGTATTGCGTGTACCTTGATATTTCTCTTCCTCATCAGTTTTCTAGATTTAAACTACGATAAACAACTGTCGCCAGAATCCATACCAATAAGAACTATGTTGAAGTCATTAGGTTGAATCATAAGGTCAATGCCATTATAAATCATTGTTAAAGAAATTATTACCGGATGAAAACTTAAATTTGTATTTTTTGTCTTCAACAATAATCATGGTAATTATTGGATAGAAATAAAGATAGGAATTATCTAACCCATTTAACGTATCATCAGCCTCCGCAATATTTCTTTTTTTTATTTTGGACGATAAAATTGACTGCTCTTAGGATAAGCAGATAAGATACTGCTAGCCACAGATGTGATGGTCATTTCTTTATGTATATTCAATTCTTACTCTGACGAATCTTCGAGATAAAAAAGAATATATTTTTACCAGTTTAAATACAAACAATCGGTGTAATAGTAAAATGATATGGAAGTAGTAGCATGACACGTAAGTTCATTTTTTTCGTCTTTAATATAGAATTGAATAGAGAGGATGTTGATTGCAAAGTTGATAACTAATAAATTAATCACAAAATTTGAATACAAATCATACATATTCAGTATTTATGTACATGACGTTATAGAAGAAAAAAATTGAATGTAAAAATACAAACTATTATACTGTTTACAAGGAAATGACATCTTTCATCGTTTGAAGGCTGATACACTGAATATCTATTCCTTTTACAAAATAAGATTTCTTTAAATCTTGTATTTGATATAACTTGTATAAGCAATTTGTAAGCCTTAAAATTTAAAGAATACAAAAGAGCAAAAACTTCTGTAATATGTTTTGATAACTCTAAAATGCATTCTTTTACATTTTGCCAATAATTATCATGATTATTGAATTGTAAAAAAACAGAATACAATTAATGTTTTAGATTGATAATTATTCACGGTAGGTTAAATATTTTTACGTTTTTGTTTGTCTTTCTTGTAGAATCATGTTTGTATGGAGATGTAGTTGGATCAATATTTTCGAACGGCTGGTCATGTGCAGATGTGGTTGCCAACGCTCCAAAAGATTGCCATCTAGTACACGTTGATTGTTGTCATTCCTGCGCGCCATATCTATTAAACACACCAAAAGCTGAACTGTACAATACAACTCATGGTCTTAGTACGTCGCTTTACAGCTCCATCGGCAGTGATATTTTGGAAGACACATCATACGTTACTCTTCCCTCGTCAAGCGACCAGGCTTCTCAATCAGCTAGTAGTAAAATACCACATTCAATCAACAGTTCTAAACATCATCAGTCAACCATATCAGTAATACCAATACCGAGTCAAAATGTGTACGAATATTATTCTTCTAGTCACGTGACAAACCTCCAGAGCAGTAATATGCCAATAAGTCATAAAGTGCCATCTTTAGGCGATCACTTGCAGACCTACACTACTTTTGTTCAAGCAACTATTCCCAATAATATATTGTCATCGCAATCCAGCAAACACACGATTCTAGGAATTCGCTATATACCTTCTACATCAACCAGATATTATGTAAATAGTTTACCAGGATCGTTGAGTAGTGATACATTACAATCTTCTGTCAATTCTAAGATACAATCTACTGAAATTATTATGCCAACTCAAACGATGAACGTGCAACCATCTTTTTCAAAAACCAACAACATTCCTGTGCTTTGTACAAAATGTGAAATAACAGCCTCGACAGCAACAACGACACAATTAACAACAACAACAAGCCAGATTGATGTTATTAATGTTGGTAAGTACATCCTATCTGGAAATGAATATTTGTCCATATGTAAGTATATAAATAAACCTTTTTTCTTTCCCGTCATTTCTGTATAAGGTAGCCCGAGACTATTATCCATTTCTTATTTGAACACTAATTTCATAAAAAAAAAGCTAAGCACAAAATATGTTTTATATAGCATTTTAATTTTTTATTTGAGAAACTTTCAAGACTTTTATGATAATATGCAATGGTAGATTAATAAATGGTAGCATACAGTCAACTACATTATACTGCAGCTAGTTTATTTCCTAAATATAGTTACATGACTATATGTTGTATAATGGTATTTTCATCATGGAATATTTTCTCCACAATCAGGTGTCCATTAAGGGATGAAAATAAGTTTGATATTTGTGTTATGATTTAAAAAGCTATCAATGTATTAATTTAAGTTGCAGTATAAAACAATATTAGAACTTCGCTCTTCTCCAGTTTCTCTGCCCTTATACAAAATAATTTATATTTTCCTCACATTGACCTAATATTGTATATATATTGGATAAATATAACCTGAAGATGTTTTTAAATATTTTAGATTCTGGAGCAGTTACGCATACACACAAAGAGGTCATCAGTCTCCTGACAATCAAAGTTTCCATATTTATATATCTGTTGTAAAACTTTTTTGGGAATGTTATTTCTTTCTATTGAAAACAAAGTATATACAAAATATTGTGAAGTGAAATTTCAAATATTGTTTTTATGGTCTTACTTAACCCAAATAGAAATAAAATTAGAATAACAGCTAAAACAGTTTACTATAACCTTTTTAAGCTCAATTGGCCAAATTGGCCAAGTAAGCTTTTCTCATCACTTGATGTCCGTCGTCGTCGTCGTTGTAGTGATCGTCATTGTGCATTGTCCGTTAATTTTTCTAAAACCTTCTCTGTCTAAAAATAGAACATATGGATAAGATATAGTTTTGGGCTTATATCTCCGAAACCAAAGCATTTAGAGCAAATATGACTAATAGCCAAAATGTTAACCAGGTTAAGATCTATCTGCTTTGATATTTACATACACATCAGAAAACCGGTCGTTGGGTTGCTGTTGCTGAATTTGTATTATTTTTTATGAAATTTTGCAGTTTTGAGTTATTGTCTCGAATACTATATTCTATTATATATAGAGATAAATTGTAAACAGCAATAATATTCAGAAAAGTAGAGCTAAAAACAAGGATAACATGACGGAGATTGTCAATTGACCCCATAATGAGTAATTCCACTTTTTTGTAATTTTTGTTTACAATTTGTCGTAAATGATTGTAATTTTCCCATCTGAAGGTACTGAAACAAATTAATAAAAAAAACTTGGCAAATAAATAAAGGCAACAGAAGTATACCGCTGATCGAAATTCATAAATTGACTGAGAAAAACACAAATTTGGGTTACAAACTAAGACTGAGGGATACTCAATAAAATATAAGAGAACTACGACACAACAGAAACACAACATGAAAATGAAACACACACAGAAACGAACTATAATGAAACAATGGTCATTTTACTGACTTGGTACAGGACATTTTAAGAAAAAAATGGTGGGTTGAACCTGGGTTTCTGGCATGCCAAACATTCCGCTTTAACGGAAATGTCAATTATAACATTAATATGACAACTTTACATAACAGGACTACAATACAAATAAATGGGAGAAAATATAGGACAGAGAAACGCAGGAATAATAGCTAACAAAAGGTACCAAGTTTGAAAATTAATACGCCAGACGTGCGTTTCGTCCACACAAGACGATCAGAGACGCTCAGATGAAGGAAGTTTGAAAGCCAAAACATTACAAAGTTGAAGAGCACTGAGGACCAAAAGTTCCAAAAAGGTGGTGACCAAAACGACTAGGGTTTTCTGTCTGGGATAAGAACATCCTTATTATTTGGAATAATTCATGCTTTTGCAAACGGTAATGACTATTTAGGTGGCTAGGGCGTCTACCTTAAAATTGATAGAACTTGTCAAAACGCAATTCTTATCATGGTTTTTTTTTAAAAAGATATTAAAAAATATGGTTCATGGAACTTTTTTTCACGCTACAAGTTGTGCAAAAATTGTCAGATGTTGTATAGATTATGCACGGAAAATCAAATGTTGTGTCATAAAAAGAAACATTTTATAAGAACTTTAAAATAAAAAGTGAGAAGATTGCTCTGATAACTTGCTTTAAGATAAGAAAAAGAAAAAAACGGGGTCATCGACCTTGTTTTCTTGCTACAGGTCAAAATAGATAAATTCATAACACTTTCTATTATAAAAATTACTTATAAACACGAACAAGGTGTTTTGGGGAATTTACAACTGTAAATATGATAAAACACACAGTTTTCTATATCTATATCAAAAGTCTTTTACATATTTAAATAACATACAACTCTCAAAAATTGCACTTTTCATCAAATATCTAGACCAAAGTTATCTTCTTCTTCAAATCCGAGATGGCGGAAGACACCCGAGCCACCTTAAGGTATCAAGTTTAAAAGATGTGTCAGAAGATAAACAAAACAGTTTTTTGTCATGAAATATTCTTTTCTACAATGTTGGAGAGTGTCTTTTCTTGAATATGCACATGAAACCATGTTAAGCGACACATGCTGTTAAGAGCCTCTGCTTTTTAAGATATAAAACTCTGAAGTCAGTTAAAAACCGAGATTGTTTTGAGTAGCTTCGAGTGTCTTTGGTACGTTTTGTTGTTCATTATTGATATATTGTTCGGGTTATGTTGTTGTTTGTTTATTCGTTTTGTTGTTGTTTTTGGTTGATTTTATGGTGTGTTTTTTTCTTTTTTAATATAATATCAAAGTCAGCTGCTGCTCCTGTATTTCTGTATTTTATTTTTCGTATGTATTTCTTTTTCCTTTATAAGTCTTCCTAAAACATTTTACAAAACATTGAATTTACCGAAAAACTAAGGATTTTCTTATCCCAGGAATAGATTACCTTAGCCGTATTTTGCACAATTTTTTGGAATTTTGGACCCTCAATGCTCTTCAACTTCGTACTTGTTTGACTTTCTAAATATTTTGATATGAACGTCACTGATGAGTCTTATGTCTGGCGTACTAAATTATAATCCTGGTACCTTTGATAGGCAATATCCTTCATCATAAATTAGTTCAATCGAAAATACCTCCTTATTTCAAAGACCAGTCTGTACCAATAATTTCTTATACCTATACCAAACCTATTGCAACTAAAATTTTCAATTACAAACGCGTTTTGCAGGATCTCGATATTGACGACTTCAAGTCTAAACCTCCTGATTGCACTTGTGCTAGTTCCCAATTCACATATAATCCTGCTGGCCACGTTATTACCGGTGACCTTAACATTGTTAATAACACTTCTCTACGAAACGTGTCATCGAAAGGTCCGAAATATCGTGAGCCTAAATCCATCAATTGGAAACACAACTTTAAAATTTTGATGGATTCAGTCGAGAATTATGCCAGGCAATGGGCTAAGCGCGAGAAGGAAGACGTAGACACTCTATCCGAATGGATTAAGGCAGTGAGGTCGTTAATACAAATCAGAATTAAGACACTGAATGGGTCCATCAATGCCCATGCTACGTCAATCTTCAAAGATCCAAATGTTGCTAAACACCTATCTGACCTCCATGATGAATATGTTGTTGTCCCCGCAGACAAAGCCCCAAATAACATCGTTTTTATCTGTATAAGTCATTACATTAATTGCTTGATAAACGAATTAGGTATAGACAATTCACTTGGAAACCCAACATATACCCTCACGACACTTACCAAAGAGGAAATCCTGGATAATCATAGGTCTGTTCTTTGTTCCTTTGGTATTTCAACCAAAGATGAAGAACTGGATCTTCCATCACTGTATTGGATACCTAAACTACATAAGTGTCCTTACAAACATGGTATATTGCTGGGTCTTCCAAGTGCTCCACGAAACCCCTTTCTAAATTATTAACATCCATTTTATCAGCAATCAAAGACGGGCTTCAAAGTTATTGTGAAACTGCCTATTCTAGAGGTGGCGTGAATCAGATGTGGATACTTAAAAATTACAAAGATCTTTTAGAGTACATACAATCTAACTCTCTTTCATCTTGTAACAGTATTAAAACATTGGACTTTTCTACTCTTTACACAAGTATTCCACATTCCAAACTAAAAGACAAATTAAAAGAGTTGGTATTACTTTTGCTTCATAAAAAAGAATGGCCAACGTAGATACAAGTATCTTGTCTTAGGGAGGGATAAATCATACTTTGTAAAGAACCATTCTGATTCAAACAAAAAATTCTCTGAAACCGATATTATCAAGATGCTTGATTTCTTGATTGACAACATATTTGTTACGTTCGGAGGACGTGTTTTTCAACAGACTGTCGGCATCCCAATGGGAACAAACTGTGCCCCTCTACTTGCTGACTTGTTTCTTTATTATTATGAGGCTGACTTCATGCAGGAACTTCTTAGGAAGAAAGATAAGAAGTTAGCAATATACTTTAACTCTACTTTCCGCTATATAGATGACGTTCTTTCACTAAACAATTCAAAATTTGGTGACTATGTGGATCGCATCTATCCCATCGAATTGGAGATAAAGGATACTACAGATACAGTTAAGTCGGCTTCATATCTTGACTTACATCTAGAAATTGACAATGAGGGTCGGTTGAAGACAAAACTTTACGACAAAAGAGATGATTTCAGCTTTCCAATTGTGAACTTTCCATTTCTAAGTAGCAACATTCCAGCAGCACCTGCATACGGGGTATATATCTCCCAATTGATACGATATTCCCGTGCTTGCATTTCCTATCATGATTTTCTTGATAGAGGGTTACTGCTCACAAGGAAGCTATTAAACCAAGAGTTCCAAATGGTGAAGTTGAAATCATCCCTTCGTAAATTTTACGGACGCCATCACGAGTTGGTTGACCGTTATGGAATAACCGTTTCACAAATGATATCGGATATGTTCCTTACGTCGTAACTACAATCCCCTTCCCTTTCATGAATTTGACCTACCGAATTAGACTATTTACCGGATTTGTAATCACATAAGCAACACGACGGGTGCCGCATGTGGAGCAGGATCTGCTTACCCTTCCGGAGCACCTGAGATCACCCCTAGTTTTTGGTGGGGTTCGTGTTGTTTATTCTTTAGTTTTCTATGTTGTGTCATGTGTACTATTGTTTTTCTGTTTGTCTTTTTCATTTTTAGCCATGGCGTTGTCAGTTTGTTTTAGATTTACGAGTTTGACTGTCCCTTTGGTGTCTTTCGTCCCTCGTTTGATTACTATTCCTAGCAATTAAAGATTTTGGCAGATTCATGTTTTTTGTTTGATTGATACTTGACAAATGTTATTAATTTGTCTATGATGCTGTTCGCCGTTTCAATATCTAATGCATCCTGGGTAATATTTTCAAAAGTGTTCACCAAAACGTCCTGACTGGTTAAAAATGCCATAAACAATGAAAATTTAACCAATGAATTGACGTTATTTTCCTATTGGGGTAAGCACAATAAAATTACTCATGATGCTTTAGATTTTGAAACGACCAATTGTTGAACACTTTAAGTCATTTGGTTCTTTGTTGTTTAATTGACAAACACACATGATCTCGTTGTATTCATTAAAAACATCCCAACTAGCCTAAAAAATGATAGACGTTGAAGGTCGCAGCTTCCTGTGTCAGGGTCAGCTGTTGAGTATAGCTCTTTTTTAGTGCTGGTTCCTTCCAATTTATTTGTTATGTTTTGTTTTTTAGACTACTGATCTCGACCGGACCAAATGAAATACCCTGACACAATTTAAAATAGGGAGATAAGGAGTTTATAACACTCATTATCTAAGATGGACATCCATACATAAAGGCAACAGTAGTATACCGCTGTTCAAAACTCATACATCCATGGACAAAAAACAAAATCGGGGTAACAAACTAAAACCGAGGAAAACGAATTAAATATAAGAGGATAACAACGACACAACAACGAAACGCAACACACACAGACACAGACCAAGCAGCAGACGAAATCCCACGAGAATAACAAATATAACATCAAAACCAAATACAGGAATTTGGGATAGACAAGTACCGTGCCACGTCTATCTTAATAAATCAAACAATAAGAGAGAACAAACGACACAACGTTAAAATGCAACACACACAGAAACGAACAATAATATAACAATGGCCATCTTCCTGACTTGGTACAGGACATTTTTAAACGGGAATAAAAATGGTGGGTTGAACCTGGTTTTGTGGCATGCCAAACCGCGCTCTTTAATGGCATAGTTGAATATAGCGTTCAAATGCCAACATAAAATTACAGGACTACAATACAAATAAATAGGAGAACATATTATACAAAGAAACACATGATTAATAGATAACAAAAAGCATCAGGTTTAAAATTCAATATGTCAAAAACGCGCCTCGACACATGTTTCCAAGGAAAACAAAGACAAAGTTGATAATTATGTATAGAGAAAAAAAAAAGATTTAGCGTCACGAGTCAGAGTATTTCCATGGGGATTTTCATACTGAATAATAATGGCTGCTTTGTCCCAATTTTTGTATTCATTAGTCCGATTGGTTTAATGTGGTTTGCCTTTCGGTAATAACATTTACCATGCCATATGCATAAAGTAAAAAAAAACGTTTATGTTTTGGCGCCACTAGTTCCCATAATGAGATTGTGTTACTTTTCTGTATCTTGATTTCGTTCATCAAATATGTCCTGGTCTGACCTAAAAGAAAGAAAATACAAAAGTTTGACATATCATACATATGTTTGCACCTGTCCTTAGTCAGGAATCTGATGTACAGTAGTTGTCGTTTGTTTATGTAATTTTTACGTGTTTCTCGTGTCTCGTTTTTTCATGTAGATTAGACCGTTGGTTTTCCCGTTTAAATGGTTTTACACTAGTAATTTTGGGGCCCTTTATAGCTTGTTGTTCGGCGTGAGCCTAGGCTCCGTGTTCAAGGCGGTACATTGACCTACAATGGTTTACCTTTTTTAAAAATTGTTATTTGGTTTGAGAGTTGTATCATTGGCACTCACGCTACATCTTCTTATATCTATACATACATTTAATTAGAGAAGTATTGAGTTTCATTTCTTTTAAATTACACAATTTTCATTCAAAAACTCATTAACGAATGAGCAGTTTTTATATCAGGCAAATGTCAACTTAAATTCGGTTGTGATTTCACAGTTGGAAATTGTTCTCATTCTTATTTGGTTTAAATAATCGGCTTTATAATTATTATCTTGATAAACGCGCTTAAAATGCTATTATTTCAAAATGATTGAATTTCACTATAATCGTGATTCTGAAAAACATATAAAATTGTGATTTCAAAGCCTGACATACAAATAGTTAGAATTTTAGAGTTGACCGTTATTTGATCGTGATTGCCATCGTATTATATTACAACTTATATTGGTTAAAATTCCTGTTTTGATGTAGAAAGCACATATAATGGTAGAGAATTATTCACTTTCATAAATTTTTTCCCCTTTGGTTTCTAAATGAATATAATTATGATTTCATATTTAATTCTAAGAAACATTAGTCATTAAAAAGAGTCTAAAGTAACCTTTCCTTCTTAGATATAAAAATAGATGAAACTCTGAAAGAATTCTTCTTTCTTAAACTAACAATTGTTTGGTCCGATATCTAGTCATTTTGTACCATTACCATTTCGTACTCAGAACTTTCATTTCGTACAATGAATTTGTCATTCCGTACCATGAACATTAAACCAAATTGAACCATAACAAACCATTTCATACCAAATGGAAAATTCTTTACCATTTCGTACCATATGAAAAAATATACTTTACCATTTCGTACATCAATGAGAGTGTTTGCATTTCTTGCAAATTTTCTATTTTGTATAAAATAAGTATTTAAGCCAGATCTAAATCCGATTGAATGGTAATCTTCAATGCTGCATGCATTATATCCAATTGTGTTGGAAACCTTTTCACCAAATTTTCATGAATACATGTGCATTTAATTTAATTCCAGTCTTTTTTGGGTTTTCTTGAAAAAAGAAAATGAAAAAAGTAGAATAAAGACCGATATGCGAAGAATAATGAACACCAACAAATAACAAAATGGATTATTTACTTACGTTGGATAGCGGTCTTTTTCTGGTTTCTCATTCCAATGAATCATTTCTTCAATAGTAAAACCTTGCATTTCATCATCCCAGGCGTTAGTTCCTAATCTATAAATGTAACTGAATGGATTTCGTCGCATATCGGACAGTTTTTGACAAGCTGTCTCTACGAAATCAGTCTTATCTTTGAATTTATTCATTAAATTATCCGATGGAATGTAGTACTGAGATAACTGTCTCATTACAAGGGCATGCAAAAGACTATCGAGAAGACCGAGAAATCTATGACCTAAATTGTCTTCTGTCCATGTATCCGGCGGAAATCTTTCAAGTGTCCATAGGAAAATTGTCTTACAATGGTAAGTTGAGACAAGCTTTGGGTGAGACAAGTGATACTTCACGAAACATTTAAAAATTCTATAACAATGTTTACATTGTGAAGTATTTGAAATGGATTTTAATAAAATACAATCCACTCTTGCAAATGACATCCTCCATTCATAGTTAGTGATGTCTTCAGTACTTGATTTTGCAACCACGTGGAAACCTTCATCTACTGAGGTTTTTAATAAAGACTTGTTTGGCCATTTTCGTTCACGAGTCAACCAACCCGATGCTTGTTTCGGCCATTTGTTATATCTAATCGCCAAGGCTACGTCGATTTCTCTTACTTTTAAACTTTGTGGCAAATTCGTGTCTTCTAATTCGTCTTCTTCGCCTAACATTAATATGCATTCAGGCTCGAATATTTCTTCTTGAGGAAAGCACTTTAATCTAACAGCTGGGCCTATAATTTCTGTTCTAGTCTCGAAGCCTTCGAAAATATCATGATCTATGTTTTCAATATTGTTTTTCATCATAGATATAAGAATTTCAAACGCTATGGATAGGTGAAGTTTTATTTTCGAAGGAGATAGTCTCATACATTTTGTAATTTCATTCTCCAGTACGGCATTAAGAAATATATAGGGTAGGTGTTCTTTCAAATCAATACATAGATTTACAAATCCGGGATGGTCTGTGTCCTCAAGAGTAAAAGTAGTGCTGAAGCCAGTTGTATCGACTTCATACATGAAGTCAGAGTCAGCCTGTAGAGTATAGCCTAAGCCATCGTGAGAAGGTGTCATTGTTCCTTCTGCTCTGCTTCCTAAAGAGACAAAAAAAACCCGGAGGTAATCTTAATTGCTTTGGAGTGTAAGCAGTTCAAACCCGAGTATTTAAGCGCGTCGTGCTGCTGATGTAAGTATACACCAAGTAAAGTAAATACCAACTAAAAATCAAATATTCGTGTTTTTTGTATCAATCCGAGTTTAAAGACATAAGTTAGAACTTGGAAAAAAGGAAAAGTTACGAAAAATTGACCATTGATAAAAGAAATATCAAAATCAGGATTAAATGTTAACTTCACTTACGGCTATATTGGTAGCAAATGTAGATTGTTAAGACACAAATACACTTTGCGTCTAAATTTCATTGGCTTTGTTTCACTATAATAATGGTTCTGAGGATTTAATCATCGATGTTTCAAGACGTTCGTTCCTCTTGTTTTGACATTTGCCAGATATTCGAAATTCTTTCGGTTTCTTCAAGTAATGCCATGAAATATTTTGCCAGCCAAACTGTACTTGATTATGGACTTTCCGTTTTGAATTTTCCTCTGAGTTCAGTATTTTTGTGATTTTTCTTTTTTTCTTTTACATAATTTGAATACATATAGTTTAAAATGCCATTTTTGAAAATCTTATAAAATCCTTCCGAACTTTCCTTCCTTTTATAGAGCGGAACAAATCCAACTATAAGTTCACTCATGATTAAAGTTAAACGCAGCCATATGTCTGCGACAGTTCTTTTTTACCTATTTTATCAATTAAATACAAGCTAATCTTGCTTTCGTTCAATTACAATTGGTTACTGAATGCATATATATTTAATGTAAAAAAGTACTCAAAATCGGAATCGTAAATTTTGTTATCTATAACACAATAAAAGCTTAAGGGTTTTATTGAAAAGTATCGGACAGTTTAAATGGTTGTATTTGTTTATATTGATTACGATTTAGTTTACGGTTTTACGATTTTATAAATGCATATACTAGTTTATTTACGAGCAACTAGAACAGTAGTTATTATACAGACATTGAATGATCTTGAAAAAAAATCACACTTTCCTCAAAGTAGCAAGTATCTCGCATTAAAAGTGATTTGCTTTATGTACTTAGTTATCTACAAGTAAGTATATGGGTTATTCAGGCATTTGACAGTTGTTATCCATTCGTTTGATGTGTTTGGGCTTTTGGTTTTTCAATTAGCTTAAAGTTTCCGATTTTAATTTTCCGAAGTTCGGTATTATTGCAATTTTACTCTTTTCTCTATTCTTATAAAAAAAATAAAAATACCGGCTTCTATGATTCTCCCTGGAAGTATCTGATCTGCCAGATATTTGATAATAACTTTTGCGTGTCCGTCCATTAATTCCATTCCTCCTTCATGCTGTGTATAACAATCATAGTAATTGTATTTTAGTTCTCTGCTTAAATGTCGAAGACTAACACTAGAAACAAAGTCTGAATCATCTGCCGTCTGATCATCCTGCAAAAGGGATCATAACTTATATATTAACAAAATAATAACTGACATGAAAAGAAAGGAAATGAAAAACACCCATTTTATTATAACAAGGGATGCATCAACCGAATAATGCGAATGACAATGCAGTTTAGATATAGATGATGTTCTTTCACTAAATAATTCATAATTTGGTGACTATGTTTAATGCATCTATCCCATCAAACTAGAGATAAAGGATACTACAGATACAGTTAAGTCGGCCTCATATCTTGATTTACACCTCGAAATTGATAATAGGGGTCCGTTGAAAACAAAACTTTACGACAAAAGAGATGATTCAGCTTTCCAATTGTGAACTTTCCATTTCTAAGTAGCAACATTCCAGCAGCACCTGCATACGGGGTATATTTCTCCCAACTGATACTGATCCCGTGCTTGTATTTCCTATCATGATTTTCCTGATAGAGGGTTGCTGCTCACAAGGAAGCTATTAAACCAAGAGTTCCAAATAGTGAAGTTGAAATCATCTCTTCGTAAATTTTACGGACGCCTTCACGAGTTGGTTGACCGTTATTGAATAACCGTTTCACAAATGATATCGTATATGTTCCTTATGTCGTAACTACAATCCCCTTCCCTTTCATGAATGTGACCTACCGAATTAGACTATTTACCGGATTTGTTATCACATAAGCAACACGACGGGTGCCACATGTGGAGCAGGATCTGCTTACCCCGCCGGAGCACATGAGATCACCCCTATTTTTGGTGGGATTCGTGTTGCTTATTCTTTAGTTTTCTATGTTGTGTCATGTGTACTATTGTGTGTCTGTTTGACTTTTTTCATTTTTAGCCAGGGCGTTGTCAGTTTATGTTCGATTTATCAGTTTGACTGTCCCTCTGGTATCTTTCGTCCCTCTTTTAGACAAAAGCCACTAACAAAAGCAAATAGGCTTATTGTGACCTGTATATTATTAATACCAGTATTCTTTGTTGGGGTTCGTGTTGACCATACATAGAATTTTATGTTGTGGTTTTGTGTTATTTGTGATTTTCGTTTTTTCGTAATTATCAATGTTTTTGCCATGTCGTTGTCAGTTTATTAGAAATTTTGAATGACCCGTTGCGCATTTCTGTTACTCTGAGGTGTTTCATACGTATAAGTCGAAAACAAACAAACTGATAACGCCATGACCAAAATAACGACCAAAGAGACACGCAATAATCTGCAAAAACTAACATGTCAAACTAAAGTCTGAGCAGAATAAACTCTCTAAATATCCGGTTATATGGATTTGCATATTCACAGCTTCAGTACTGCACGTTCGCGACACATACTGCATGCATATCAAGAACTATTTGTTTGTCAACAAATTTATATACTTTAGTTTGGCCGTACAAGTGAGAGGTTTGGCGCTATAAAACCAAGTTCAATCCACCATTTTCTACATTTGACAATGCCTGTACCAAGTCAGGAATATGACAGTTATTTGTTGATTTGTTTGTCGTTCGATATTGTCATTGGATTAGGGACTTTCCATTTTGAATTTTCTTAGAGTTCAGAATTGTTTTGATTTTACTTTTTTCTTTGATTTGTAACTGACTATTGCAATATGATACATTCCGCACGAAGGGATTAGCATTTGCTTTAACAAATAAATCTCCAGTGTTGTGTTTGGTTGGAAAGGTTTGAGTGTTACTGGTGAGTCTTTTGTAGAGGAAACACGTGTCTGGTGTAAATACACAATTTTATACTGCTATGATGAGTTAATTTGATTGACAGGCAACAATCACACGTACCATGAGAGCACTTCAAGCTGAATCCTTTTGTCGCTAATTTTGATCGACCTTGCTGTAACAAGCTCTCCTTGTTTGCTGTGGTGGTCACTGATTTGATCTCTAAATAAAATAAGTAAAATGCTAAAACAAAATTGGGACTGTTGCTGTCTTTGCATTTATCCTACTGTGATAAATATAAACCTGTTGCGGAGACCTTAGCTATACATTTTCAACTTTAAATCATCTATAATCTTCAAAATTGATTAATACCAATGCATACCATATCAATAGCCATTAATACAACTAGTGTTAACCCGTATGTGTGTAAACAGGTTCTAAAGAGACCGATAAGCTTTACCGAGTCTATGAAATTTGAAATGTCTCCGGAGTTCGGTACTTTTTTTTTAATCTTACTTTTTTTTAAGATGAAAAATAAAAATTGCCGGCACATTTTGTTATAAGGAAATTTACTGACGATTGAAATAGAGGAGTATGAATATGCCTCACACAAGATCTAACAATGTCTTTATGCCTTTTTCAAACATATGACGTGGCTCAGAACTAATACATCTCGTCATTGTTCTATGCTAATATTTGTATTCTTGTCTTTCATTTTTGCTTATGCGTTTTTATTAATGCCCCTTTGTGTTTCTTCGCAACATACAACGTGGCTTTGTATTTATACGTCATGTCAAGTACAAAGTTGAATAGCATAGAGGATCCAAAATTCCAAAAAGTTGTGCCAAATATGGCTAAGGTAATCTATTCCTGGGACTTAGTTTTTCGAAAAATTCAAAGTTTTGTATCAGAAAATTTATAAAAATTACCACATAATTGATATTCATATATATATGCTGATTACTGGACTGGTGATACCCTCGAGGACGAAACGTCTACCAGCAGTGGCATTGACCCAGTGGTGTAAATAGTTATCAAAAGTACCAGGATTATAATTTAGTACGCCCGACTCAAACGTTCCATGCAATAGAATTTGGAACTACTAAGGAGGAGTTTTTCAATCATAAGCATATTTTTAGTTGTCCAGTCTCATCAGTGACGCTCATATCAAAATATATGTTAAGCCAAACAAGTAAAAAGTTGAAGAGCATTGAGAATCCAAAATTCCCAAAAGTTGTGCCAAATACGGCTAAGAAAATCCTTAGTTTTCGAAGAATTCAAAAGTTTGTAAACAGATAATTTATATAAATGACCACATTATTGATATTCAAACAATAATCATACGTTTTTTGATTGAGTTAAGTCTGCCAATTGATATTTTATCGTGTGTTTTTCTATGTTGTGATGTTATGCTATTGTTTCAGAAAAAGGGAGAAGGTTTGGATCCATTTAAACGTTTAATCCCGCTACAAATGTTTGCACCTGTCCTAAGTCAGGAATCTGATGTACAGTACTTGTCGTTTGATTATGTAATATATACGTGTCTCTCGTTTCTCGTTTTGTTTATATAGATTAGACCGTTGGTTTTCCCGTTTGAATGGTTTTACACTAGTAATTTTGGGGCCCTTTATAGCTTGTTGTTCGGTGTGAGCCAAGGCTCCGTGTTGAAGGCCGTACTTTAACCTATAATGGTTTACTTTTTAAATTGTTCTTTGGATGGAGAGTTGTCTCATTGGCACACACACCCCATCTTCCTATATCTAAGGCATACTTTGTGTACAATGATATTTATTCTAATGAAATTAAAATGCATATGTGTCTTATTTAATTCTAAGAAAAATTCATAAATACCTAAAAAAAATCAGGTAAAATAACAAAGGCAAATTGATTGAGATGTATGCATTTAAAAGTGGGCAACGCTGATTGTTGCTCAAATTAACAGTGTGGTTCTGGTACTTTAAAAGAGGGACAAAAGATACCAAAGGGACAGTCAAATTAACTTATTAATCACTTGGTTGGCTTGAAGAAAATTTTTGTTTTAAAAAAATTAAAAATTTTGATATAAATATTTGCAATAAAGGCAACAATACATATGCAATAGTATAATCCGGTGATGGGTCGGGTCTTTGGTTGTCATTAAACGAACACGAAGGACGGTACGAAATAGTAATACTAATTTATTGTCTAAGATAAACAAGGTTTCGAAATGATAATGAAGTAAATTTAGAAAAACGACATATACATATTATATATATTTGAACACAAGATATACAGATAAACCCTTGCTAATAATTACACGCTGTGTCAAAAGAAATGATTAGAAATAAGATACACATTCCAAAGTAAATTATTAGAAAGTTAACAAACATTCAATATATACATGTTCTATACAATTGGCATACATCGATAAAAACAAGCAAACTCTCAAAATAATAACTAATGCTATTTTTAGGAAATACTTGAGATCAAATGAAAAAAAAAGTTGTTAAGTTTTCTAGTGTTCCGTTTCGTTATCTGTCTATCATACATCACATTAAGAATTGGTACTAGGACCTATAGAACAAAATGAAATGATGAAATCAAAGTAATAAATATTTAGCATATGTAGAAGAAGAATTGATAACTATATTAACCTTCTCGATCGATTATTCTAATCGGTTTTAATGATATGAGATGTCTAAATAAATAAGTCTTTTGTCTTGAAATCGTTGATGGTACAAAATCAGCAATAGCGAAGTTGATATCAAAAGTATTTGCAGAAATCTATACATTGGAGCAAATGTAGTCTTTTAATTTTCAAACGGAGCGATTCCAAGGTTCTGCACATTTACTGCCTATCATCTAGTGAGTCATATTAACTGTAATTCAAACTTTAGATTTTTTTGCATACTTGTTAATTTCAAGAATGAAATGATGGCAACATGAATACTGAAAACGTTGCTATATAAATAGCTCCATGGTTTTAGGTGTCCTTCCGCATTAAGTCCGTGATCGAGTCCATCTATTATCTTTCCGATGTAAGATCATCTTTTACTTATTTGTTTGAATATCCATTTGTTATCTTAGTTCACTAGTGTTTTAAGTTATATGTCAACGGACGATTTATAGAAGCCGACGGACTCAAATATGACATTATTCGAAATATACAAAAAAATCAAAATGTATTGATCCTTCTTCTTTAGTAGTTAGCTATGTTTAAACTGATTTTTTTGTCAGTCATAAATCACTCTGCAACATTGTAAAATACAAATAACATACCATATACACATTTTATCAATAGACATGTGCTCTTGACACTATACAGAGTAATGTGGAAAAAATATTGAAATTCATTTCGTTTCAGAATTTTTTTTTATGGTTATTTATTTTCTTTTTTTTTCTCTTTTGAAGAGTCAATTAATTTCTCTTATCGGGTAGTAATGCTTACTTATAGTATATATATTACCTGTAGAACTTGATAGTCTGGTTCTATTTTCCACTTCTGATCGGGAACTGAAACACAGACGTATGTTGTTTATATATATTAGCCTTTGAAATTGATTAGTACATCGACAGAACTCTTCTAATCTTATAAATATACGATTAAGTTCATCATTGAAAAATGCATTCCCAAATTAGGGGTTTTAAACATGCCAAACACGTATTGAATCGGGAGAAAATAGGCTACTATATTCGATCAAGTAAATAGCATGGCCTGTTACCACCAACTATTTTACAATGGTTGATCTTCTATTTATCCGAAACTAAGCATAACCACATAAATACACTAACAACGAGAAAAATGACACACAATAGAACAAAGTGACGGTTACCATGAAAACGAAGTCACTTGGTTTATGGTACCTTTTTTATTTATTTATTTAGATCTGCAGGTATGAAAAAACGTGAACTGAAGTCATTCTGAAGATATTTATTATCGATATATAAAAAAGAAGATGTGGTATGATTGCCAATGAGACAACTATCAACAATCCACAAAAAAACAAAATTACACAAACATTAACAATTATAGGTCACCGTACGGCCTTCAACAATGAGCAAAGCCCATACCGCATATAGTCAGCTATAAAAGGCCCCGATAAGACAACGTAAAACTAACGGCCTTATTTATTTTAAAAAAATGAACGAAAAACAAATATGTAACACTTAACTTATATGTTCTTGTCTTGGTGAAATATATTACTTAAGAAAGAAATGTCGATCTGAATAGTAATTTCTTTTTTTGTTGCCATCACCGGAGTGTTAATGTATCCGCTTCGAACAAGAAATAGTTTAGAGATTAAGAATAGTGTTATTTGAACCAACATTTTTGCTATTTAGAAAGCCTCCCTTATTTCATATAACAACCGTTCTCATATTTATCAAGGATAATATGAACAATTTCGTGCACACTTTGCAAATGGGACATTGCAGGAGTTATCTGACATTTTGACCAGTTATATGTGGTAGAAAATTAAGATTGTAGAAGAGAAAGAAAAAAATTCCAACAACATAACTAAACAGTCAAACATTCAGATATCTCAGATCAAATTTATTCGTTCATAGTGTGTTAATTTACATTTTTTGAGTTAAGCCTTCCAAATAAACTCATCATAGATACCAGGACTAAAATTGGTATACACGCCAGACGCGCGTTTCGTCTACAAAAGACTCATCAGTGACGCTCGAATCCGAAAAAAATTAAAAAGGCCAAAAAAGTACGAAGTTGAAGAGCTTTGAGGACCAACATTCCTAAAAGTGTTGCCAAATACAGCTAAGGTAATCTATGCCTGAGGTAGAAAAGCCTTAGTATTTCAAAAATATCTAAATTTTGTAAACAGTAAATCTATAACTTCAACCATATCAATGACAATTCATGTCAACACAAAAGTGCTAACTACTGGGCTTGTGATACCCTCGGGGAAATAAATCTCCACCAGCAGTGACATCGACCCAGTGGTAGTAAATAAACTCATCATAGATACCAGGACTAAAATTGGTATATACGCCAGACGCGCGTTTGGTCTGCAAAATTGATATTTTATCGTATGTTTTTCTATGTTGTGATGTTACGCTATTGTTTCAGAAAAAGGGAGAGATTTGGTACCATTAAAACGTTTAATCCCGCTGGAAATGTGTGCACCTGTCTTAAGTCAGGAATATGATGTACAGTAGTTGTGGATTGTTTATGTAATTTATACCTGTTTCTTGTTTCTCGATTTTTATATAGATTATACCGTTGATTTTCCTGTTTGAATGGTTTTACACTAGGAATTTTGGGACCCTTTATAGCGTGTTGTTCGGTGTGAGCCAAAGTTTCGTGTTGAAGGCCGTACATTGACCTATAATGGTTTACTTTTATAAATTGTAATTAGGATGGAGAGTTGTCTCATTGGCACTCACACCACATCTTCCTATATCTAAACACAATCTATAAATATATGGTCAACAAGGCTGTAAATCCATTCAATATAGGAGTTCTCAAGCAAAAAATACGGTAGACATGGTAGAGAGGGGGAAACTGAAACATGAAAATGTTTGATTTCAAAATGAAATCTTGACAATACCTCGTTACAAACTACTTCTCAAATGCATAGATATTTTGAAGTACATACCGTGATTGTGATCTACTGTTATTCCTGTTTTCAACATCTCTGCCACCTGTTGCAAGTATCATGCTTCGTTAAATGTTTATTCTTACCAAATCTCTTTAAAATTAACTGTTTGCAAACGTATAAATTATTAGAAATACTTGGGATAACTTCTTATCCCAGGCAAATATTATCTTAGTCGTATTTGGAACAATTTTTTTTAAATTTTCAAATTTATACTACTGGCTTTCTTGCTATTTTGATCTGAGCGTCACTGATGAGTCTGATGAAGACGAAACTAGTGGATTTCGCTATACGGTAAATAAACTACATATGTGCTGATTTGACTTTAGTTTTAATGTCTTATTTTCAATGACTCTAATCTTCGAAATTTTGTTATTATTTATGTATTTCCTGTTCACGGTGTAGAATCAGCATTTTTGCTTCCTTTACGAGTCAGAAAACGCGTCCTTTCCGATACTGTACACAGTAAAAAATTATGAATATACACCGTGCTGTTATTATTAAAGCGTCACAGACGATTCGAATTTAGACTACATTTGTGTCTGATGCACAAAATTAAACCTGGTATATTTGATATGACTACAAACTAATATGCTGATAATACAGCTGGTTGTTGTTTGTGTTCAAGGTTTCATACGAATATTAGTCATCACACCAATATTTGAATAATTTATCATTATCATTTTATGTAAATTTATCTTTGACACAAAGTTAAATAGTTTGAAACACATATTTCCATCTACTTCCGTGGACAGATAATGTATATTCCTTTGTGTAATGCCAATAAAATTAAATATCGCCAACTCAATAAATATTTGTGTCTAATATTTTTACTTTTGTAAATTTTGAAAACAATGATTAGTCTATAATTTATAAGTGTAAATAAAACTTAACCTGTGGATGCACTCAGTTCGGTTGACGGTAATGGCTGTTGGTTTCTTATGTCTAATACCAGTAGATAAATACATTTTAAATATATAACATACAAATAACAACGCGTCATATATTGTGTATTAGCATTACGCTTTACGGGCAGGCTGTAAGGTATTACATAGGACTTTTTTAGCTTCTCAAGTTAGGTCTCTTGGAAAAATGATATAGAGTTCATCACTGTTTGACCAGGGATGGTGCCTTGACTGAAATACGGTTCACAACATCTGTTTACTCTTATTATCCCGCGTAAATATACCTTTTTTTGTTTTGTGTAGTGGATATTGTAACCGGACCAAAACATGCTATGAGTAAGCTTAAACTTGTCCCACTTAACCGTGTTCCGACTTGACAGAACGACATCATTTGCAATATTCGCCTTTTGCTCAATAGTAGGCGTATTGACGTCAGTTTCCTGACGATCTGAAATTGGTATCCAACCAGCATTGCGTAATTTGCGTACAATTAACACAAAAGGGGGGGGGGGCGAAACTTCGATTGGACATATATTTATACACATGAGCCAACAGTAGTATGTAATGAGACTGTTGAATACCAAGCAAATAACAAGAGAACACCAAATATACGACGCATTCGATGCAACCCGTAAAACACAGGTACATTAATGATTACCAATATTTGCCGACAAAAATATGTTTTGACGTTATATAACTGAGATAATGGATATTTTGAGTTTTTTCTTCTTCTTAAACACAGATTGGAGTGTTGAGAATACATTAGGACAGAGCTTCCTATGGTAGTTCTTTTTTTGACAATCTTAATATTCCCCGTTTTTTTTTATGCGATAAGAAGAAACCTAAAAATATGAATGATCTATTTCTTAATCGAACATTATTTACAAATGCACATAAATGATCGACTTTCGCGAATGCATTGTAGTAAACAGTGTGTCAAATTCTCCTATGCATTGTAAAGAACTGATGTTCTGTAATTTTCAGATTAATCTTTTTTACGGTTCTTGTACAAATATGAAAGAAACGAAATACAATTAATAATTTATGGTCACTTTAGCTTCTTGTCAAACCAAGTAATGATAAAAAACCATGTTCGCGTACATTGACTTCTTTAATTTCAGCATCTCATATTCAGTATGATTGCAATTATATAACCTTTTGAAAATAGGAATTTAGCTTTTAAAATATTATTCAGGATCACAATGAAACAATTTTTATATCAAATTATGATTCATTCTGTAAACATAATCATATAATTATCGTAAGATCGTTTACAAAGTTTGAATACATTTAACTTACCAGAACTTTTGTTTTGCTTATAATTACAACAAGCACATATTGCTGAACCTACAGCAGCTATTGCACCAATCGCAGCTATAGTTATTGAAATCACTGTATCACCTTCAATGCAATATAATTATGCAGGTTAACATGCATTAAGGAAAAAAACCAAATGTAGAACTTAGAAATAGTATATCAATTCTATCTGTACTCGCTTTTAAATTTCATTTTCGGGGGGATGGGATAACAATGATAAGTCATATTACAGTTTTGATATTGATGATTTAAAAATATCGCAAATGTCTTTTACACAGACATACGATTCGTTTATTGCAGTTTGCCTGGTCATAACTAATAAATATTAAAACATAATAGATAAGTCTTGTTTTTTTTTTATCATTTTACATTTATATTAAAGTTGCAGTTTCTCGATTAATAATCTTTAAGTTAATAACGTGAGGTAAACAAAAAACCAACCCTGAACAATGAACAATGATTTTTGAAGAAACTAATCCCGCTCTAAAGTACACTGAAATATTTTTAAATCGGTAAAACTATTTATAAGTCAATGAACGTTTGGATTTTTCTGTCGTGTAAGCTAGGAATTTTTTATTTAATGTGTCACAAAATAATTTATCTATTAATTAATTTACATTAACATGGTAGGCCAAATACATACTGTTGCTCGTTTTACTATTTGATTCCTCAGTCGATTTGACAACTGGTATAAATCCTGTTTTAACTACAAAAAAAAGATGAATTTCGTGTTGCAATATCAATCTTAACGAGCAATATTTTACTTAAAAAATATTTGTCAATGGAAATTCAACTTCAAGTGATAAATAAGAAATATTGACAGAATAAATTTATAACTGTTGTATCGAAATAAAAGGAATGAATGGAGAAATAATGTTGCAAATTGTAAACAAAAAAACGCTGAAAAATATAAAATGTAAAAATAATTGATTTTATTTAGTGGTTAATTATTAAAATTACAATGAGAGGTGTATGCTAGCAACAATAAGAAAACAAACGTAGTATGGACATCACTTTATAAAATTTACTACCTGTTACTTTTGCGGGAAGACTGCTACCGGTTCCAACAGAGTTAACAGCAAAACATGTATATTCCCCTGTCATCGATTCCATGGCAGATGGAATAATCAACGATGGATTTTCAACAGTAACCCCTTTAATTCCTATCGAAGCGGATGATATTATTGTTGAGGAGCCATGTATATATCTTTTCCAGTACACCTTTGAAACTTCTGGAGATGTATTTTTTACAAAGCAACTAATAGCTATTGTATGACCAGCCCCAGTTAGATATTTCAATGATGGAACAGAAACTTCTGGGAGACCTGCGATAATATAAAAATTGTTAAGCTTCTAGATATTCCTGTTTTGAAATCATCGGACACTTGAATATATAAAAATAAAGAAAAAAAAAATGAAATGAATGTACATATTTCAGACCGATGGAAAGGTTTGTTGCACTTTAATAGTACGAGTTATAAATTATTTTTTTTATATTCAGATTCATCATGGTCTATGATCCTGGGAGGAGCCAAGAAACTTATTAAGTAACAGCATGTGATGTGCGTTTTATATGAATCATAATCTTCTAGAAAATCTTCCAAAATGTTGACTTTTAAGACGATAAGACGCAAATGGTCTTATATTTCAATAATTCAAAAAAATATTTTAAGACAACAACAAAACACACATTAGTAAACAAGAAACAATAAAAGTAAATTTTCAGATTCACGGATGGATAATCTTAATCATTAGTTAAAAACAATATCAACTAAAAATTTTGCTTGATCATGCATGGTGATTATGGAACTACTTTTAGAAATATTCAAATACAAATGACTAAAATAAACTGATTCGAACATTATCCTTATACTTAGCATTGCCATTATTTGGGTCTCCTATCATAAGAACTTAAATATACAATATGCTTTGATTTTTGTAAATGATCTTTTATGGGCTTTTGCAGTCTGGAGAAAATGGGTGAAATGGGGAAACATATTCTACCCTGTAGCTGTACAACCCAAGGAGTCTGAACAGCTAGGAAAAATGAATTAACCTGAAATGAATACATCATATCAACGGTATATTTGATACTTCACAGATCAAAACTGTTCATATTCTACAAACAAATATGTATTTGTCAGATACAAGGATGTATGATTTAACATAACATTTTCGTACATATCTATAAGAAATATTACGACTTCTTAGCATGTCAATGCCCCTGGTATGTCGGATTTCGTATTATTTTGTTTCATATATTTTTTTTATATTTGGTGTGTCCAAGTTGAATTGTAGTAACGACATAATGAACATATTCGGTATCATCTGTGAAACGGATATTCTACAACGGTCAACCTACCCGTGATGGAATCCGTAAAATTTACAAAGTGATGATTTCAAATTCGCCATCTGGAACGCTTGGCCAAGAAAGGTAAATTCACAATTCGGAAGTCGAATTTATCTCTTTTGTGGTAAACATTTGTTTTCAACCGACCCTGATACAATCAAAATACAATGCATAATTGTCGGAAATGGCATATTTGCTTCACAGCAGAATATATATATTCCATAATGTCTTAGTCATATTTAGTCAATTTATTCTCCATTGTGCCATTATATAATTGCCGAATGCTATGTTATAGATTTGTGTTAAACTTTGCGAAAAGACGTTTATATACTACATATAGTGATACGAAGCATATTGCATAAAGGAAGCCTATTGTTGATATAGTTTGCTTACTTAGTGTATTATTTTAAAGAAGTCGTAAACTAATTTTACTGTTATCTACCTCCAATGACAGTTAGTCGTACAGATGAGCTGTAACCCTGTCCAAATTCATTTACTGCGAAACATTTATAATATCCCGAATCCGAATCAGTTGCATGAACCAAAGTCATCGATGGATTTTCAACCGAAATGCCTGCTATTCCAGTAGTTTCATTATTCATTACTATGATGATACCATTTGATTTTTTCTCCCAATAAACTTTTGTCGCTGGTGGGTTTGCGTAAACACTACAAGTAATGTTTACCGATTCACCATAAATCACTGGTTGCAAAACCGGTGTGACAATAACATTTGGCAACTCTGAAATACGAAAAAAAGTAAAATAACCAAAAAATACCGAACTCCTAGGAATATCCAAAAACAAAAAGGCTCTAATCTAATGGCAAATTCGACAGCTCATGGGGATTATCATTTAATAAACAGAAAAAGGAAATGTAAAAAAAACACCTAAATGATGCAGTAAAAGATACCGAACTCCTAAGAATATCCAAAACGAAAAATCTCTAATCAAATGGCAAAATCGAAAGCTCATGGGGATTATCATTTAATAAACAGAAAAAAGAAATGTAAAAAAACCACCTAAATGATGCAGTAAAAGGAACTATTGGTAGTTGGTTTAAATAAAGGCAACAGTAGTATACCGCTGTTCAAAACTCATAAATCCATGGACAAAAAACAAAATCGGGATAACAAACTAAAACCGAGGGAAACGCATTAAATATAAGAGGAGAACAACCACATAACACTAAAATGTAACACATATAGACAAAATCCCACGAGAATAACAAATATAACATATATATATAACATCAAAACCAAATACATGAATTTGGGATAGACAAGTACCGTGACACGTCTTATCGCAATGTGAATTTACACTCATTAAAACAATATTTGGAGCTTTTGTTTGCAATATCTATTAATTTGAATTGAATTATAAAATACAATAAAATGATACTTAACAATTGTATCTTCATAATTCGAGAATATTAGATATGATAAAAGTTCAACATTTAGCAATATCTTTTACTTACTACCAATCACTTTTAAACTAATAGTTTCACTGTATCCTGTTCCAATAACATTTGTAGCTACGCATTTGTAATTTCCTACATCTGCTGTAGTGCTTTTCACTATAGTCAACGATGGACTTTCTACAGAGGCGCCGCGGATTCCCACTGTCCAACTATTTATGACGTTTTTAGCACCATTCACTTCTTTCTCCCAGTAAACACGTGTTACATTTGGGTAAGCAGTAAAATTACAAAATAATGTAACTTTTTCACCATACCCGATTGACGAAATTCTATATCCAACATTTACAACTGGCTCACCTGTAATAGAAATGTGATATATTTTTTCTTCTTTTTAATTCCAAAAAACCGACATTGGCACAATTGACACGACATGTAGACACCTCAATTGCATTCTGAATGACAACAGTTAAAATAGATAAACTGGCGTCTCCATGTATGAAAAGAAAAAAGTGTTGTGCCTAAAGTGTATCATTATCAATAACTGTAAATTAACAAATTAATGCTTGCATTTAATATTTCGATTTTGTCATTTTAAACAGAAATGCGATTTTAATATTTACGATTTTGAGTAAAAACATGTTGAATTCATAAATTAATATTTCAGAATGCGAGTTTAAATTATTGCGTTTACTCTGTGGCATTTTTCGCAATAATAAAAACGTCGCAATAATTTCTGAACTAACATGACAAAACTAAACTGAATACTTCCTCCTAGCAGAAATTAACAGCGAATGAAACTTAGAATCGCTGGTAACCCCCTTAAAACTAGAATATTGCATCAAAACAAAAAAATATGAAATAAACCTCCGATAACAGTAACATTTATTGGTTTACTCTTTGCTGTTACATTGTCATCTTTAGCAAAACAGGTGTAAATTCCGGATTCAGATGTTGTCACATACAAAATAGTCAGTGATGGAATTTTGATGGAACTTCCGGATATCCCGTCTGTATCTTTAACAATCGTAGTTATTACACCATTATTATTGTACTGCCAATATATCTCACGAACTGGGCTATGTCTGGCTGTATGTACTGAACATTCTAATGTAAGTGACATTCCATACATCACTATATATCGATCTTTTTCAGTTTTGATAACAAGATCGTTCTGTCCTGTAATTTAAAACAGAATAATAGTAATAAATTCCTGATCCAACTGCACATTTTGATCAGCAGTTTAAACGCGATTTTTGTTAATAATTCAGTTTAATACTTGTACATACATTCCATTGAAATAAATGATCACACAATCTATATATGGACAGATGATTAATTTAATGACGGATTTATTATATTTATAGATTGATTGATTGTTTGTTGCTTTACGCCGCATTAGCACAAAAAGGCTATATCGCTATATTTATAGAAAAGGACTACAGAGATTCAATGAAAACAAGTTTCACAGATGAACATTTCACTTATTTAATTTTAAACGTTTAATTTCTTTTTAGCGTAATCCCCCGAAAATATGACCACTCACGAGATAAGTTTACTAAAGGCAATTTTTATACTATATACTAGTCATAATATAAAAGTCTCATTAGTTTCAGTGTTAACTGTGTGCATGCGAAATGCCCCAAAAAGGCTAATATACCTTATTGTAGCAATATGTGGGCTGTAATAAAATAAACGGTACCAATTTTCTTGCACCAGATGCGCATTTCGACAATACATGTCTCTTCAGTGATGCTCGTGGCCAAAATATTTGAAATCCAAAGCTTATATAAAAGATGAAGAGCTATAATCCAAAAGGTCCAAAAAGTATAGCCAAATCCGTGAAAGGAACCAGAGCTTTGCATGAGGGAGATACATTCCTTAATTTATAATAATTTCTATCATTTTGTAACAGTAAATTTTAATAACACAAAAAAATCCGTATTTTCATGCCAGTACCGAAGTACTGGCTACTGGGGTGGTGATACCCTCTGGGACTAATAGTCCACCAGCAGAGGCATCGACCCAGTGGTAGTAATAAAATAAACGGTACCAATTTTCTTGCACCAGATGCGCATTTCGACAATACATGTCTCTTCAGTGATGCTCGTGGCCAAAATATTTTAATGTAATGTGACACTAACATAATTGTTACATACACAAAATAGTTCTGACAACACACGTGACTTATAATTTAAAGGGTATGATTTCTAAAAAAAAATTAACACATGCCTGTTAGTAATGTCAAGGTCTTGAGTTCAAATAAAGTTACAGTTATTTCATGTCAAAACTGTACCTTATCCTGACTTGTGCTGAAAAAATCAAAATACCTTTACTTGCATATTAGAGCGTACTGGTTCCCGGAAGTTTGATAGTACATACACAGGATGTTCTGATCTGAACAACAGGTCAAATGTGCCCTCCTATCATAATTTTATATTCTCCTTTATCATTCAAATAAGTTTTTCAACAAGGGATCTACAGTGTCCCAAGTCCCCAAGCTTTCATTTGATACCAAGATTACCCAAATATAACCTCTATTGACAAAGATACAGCTATGCGCAGGAACTATTTTGTTTATATTATGTACTATTTTCTTGTATGTTCTTTCCGACTAGGCCTGAATAAGTAGTTCTATACCTAAAGCTGCTTGACCCATAATGTTTTATTTTATTAATGACATCTGCTTACACATGTTACAGAGTTATTGGACAAAGAGTTTTTAGTGATTTAAATTTGCTATAATCGTGTTAAAAGTGTTACTTTGGGGGATAATAACTGATTAATCTTCATGAAACCAACTTCACTCAATGTTTATTTTTAGGAGTATGGAAACGGGGATGGGTGCAGGTGTTGATGCTTTATCTGAAGTTTTATATCTACAGCATTTTGATTGAATAGGACTCTGTCTTTTCGTCTAATTTTTTTAATTATGGGTTTCAGTTGTTTTTCTTCGCTTTGTCGCTTTTCCTAAACACATTAAATATAAAATTGTATTTTGATTCGTAAACACAACACACAAACACGATTCAACCTTTTCAATACCGAATATCTGAAGTGAAAGGTGAACAAGGGAAAAAAAAGTTGAAGAATAATATGGACAACAAGAGAATACAAACGATGGCGATAGTTATCAAAGGTACCAGGATTATAATTTAGTACGCCAGACTCTATATAGCTTGAGATAATTGAAACTTTGTTCGTATGTTAAAAGCGAAAGGCAGTTAGTGCAAAGGGATTCCATTATGTTTGTTTATATATCAATATTTGGTAGACATTTGTATTATCCCTCCCACATAATTTCACTTTTAATTAAATGATAAGGCGTGCAGTTAAAGTACATTTTGTTGATACACACCCATCTTGCTTTGCATTTTTATAATCATAGTCTTTTGTTGCTAATGCGTACATTAGTAACGTACATTTATTGCGTACACACTGTCAACAATATATTTTTAACACTGGATATTCCATTGAAAAAAAGTAAATTAAAACTTGAGACAAAGACATAAACAGTCCATACTGAATTTTGATAATATTGTTTTGGCTCCGTCATGTGGATTTTTTTTAAATTTGTGTTCAATTTCTGCTTTAAATATAAAACTTAGACTGAATTTAGTTCTCTAAAATCAGATTGCATTTAATTGATATTTTCAAACGTCATTCCAACTTTTATTCGGTTCTATGAAAGTAAATAAATGTATACCTCCTAATACGGTCAAACTCGTTGGTTCGCTGTTTCCTGTTCCAACAATATTAACAGCAAAGCATATGTAGTCTCCGGAATCCTCTGCAGTAACATGCAGTATAGTCAATGACGGGTCAGTTACCTTTGAGCCATAAACACCGGGACTATCGGATGTTTTATTTAATACTGTTTCATTATAGATATGTTGCCAGTATACATGGGTGTGGTTTGGGGAAGAAACTATCATGCATTCTAGAGTCACATTGAATCCATACGTGGTGTTATATGCTGCATGTTTAATTGTTACAGTTGGAATCTCTGTAGGAAGAAAAAGCGAAAGGCAGTTAATGCAAAGGGATTCCATTATGTTTGTTTATATATCAATATTTGGTAGACATTTGTATTATCCCTCCCACATAATTTCACTTTTAATTAAATGATAAGGCGTGCAGTTAAAGTACATTTTGTTGATACACACCCATCTTGCTTTGCATTTTTATAATCATAGTCTTTTGTTGCTAATGCGTACATTAGTAACGTACATTTATTGCATACACACTGTCAACAATATATTTTTAACACTGGATATTCCATTGAAAAAAAGTAAATTAAAACTTGAGACAAAGACTTAAACGGTCTATACTGATTTTTAATAATATTGTTTTGGCTCCGTCATGTGGATTTTTTAAAATTTGAGTTCAATTTCTGCTTTAAATATAAAACTTGGACTGAATTTAGTTCTCTAAAATTAGATTGCATTTAATTGATATTTTCAAACGTCTTTCCAACTTTTATTCGGTTCTATGAAAGTAAATAAATGTATACCTCCTAATACGGTCAAACTCGTTGGTTCGCTGTTTCCTGTTCCAACAATATTAACAGCAAAGCATATGTAGTCTCCGGAATCCTCTGCAGTAACATGCAGTATAGTCAATGACGGGTCAGTTACCTTTGAGCCATAAACACCGGGTCTATCGGATGTTATATTTAATACTGTTTCATTATAGATATGTTGCCAGTATACATGGGTGTGGTTTGGGGAAGAAACTATCATGCATTCTAGAGTCACATTGAATCCATACGTGGTGTTATATGCTGCATGTTTAATTGTTACAGTTGGAATCTCTATAGGAAGAAAAAGCGAAAGGCAGTTAATGCAAAGGGATTCCATTATGTTTGTTTATATATCAATATTTGGTAGACATTTGTATTATCCCTCCCACATAATTGCACTTTTAATTAAATGATAAGGCGTGCAGTTAAAGTACATTTTGTTGATACACACCCATCTTGCTTTGCATTTTTATAATCATAGTCTATTGTTGCTAATGCGTACATTAGTAACGTACATTTATTGCGTACACACTGTCAACAATATATTTTTAACACTGGATATTCCATTGAAAAAAAGTAAATTAAAATTTGAGACGAAGACTTAAACGGTCCATACTGATTTTTGATAATATTGTTTTGGCTCCGTCATGTGGATTTTTTTAAATTTGAGTTCAATTTCTGCTTTAAATATAAAACTTGGACTGAATTTAGTTCTCAAAAATCAGATTGCATTTAATTGATATTTTCAAACGTCATTCCAACTTTTATTCGGTTCTATGAAAGTAAATAAATGTATACCTCCTAATACGGTCAAACTGGTTGGTTCGCTGTTTCCTGTTCCAACAATATTTACAGCAAAGCATATGTAGTCTCCGGAATCCTCTGCAGAAACATGCAGTATAGTCAATGACGGGTCAGTTACCTTTGAGCCATAAACACCGGGACTATCGGATGTTATATTTAACACTGTTTCATTATAGATATGTTGCCAGTATACATGGGTGTGGTTTGGGGAAGAAACTATCATGCATTCTAGAGTCACATTGAATCCATACGTGGTGTTATATGCTGCATGTTTAATTGTTACAGTTGGAATCTCTGTAGGAAGAAAAAGCGAAAGGCAGTTAATGCAAAGGGATTCCATTATGTTTGTTTATATATCAATATTTGGTAGACATTTGTATTATCCCTCCCACATAATTTCACTTTTAATTAAATGATAAGGCGTGCAGTTAAAGTACATTTTATTGATACACACCCATCTTGCTTTGCATTTTTATAATCATAGTCTTTTGTTGCTAATGCGTACATTAGTAACGTACATTTATTGTGTACACACTGTCAACAATATATTTTTAACACTGGATATTCCATTGAAAAAAAGTAAATTAAAATTTGAGACAAAGACTTAAACGGTCCATACTGATTTTTGATAATATTGTTTTGGCTCCGTCATGTGGATTTTTTTTTAATTTGAGTTCAATTTCTGCTTTAAATATAAAACTTGGACTGAATTTAGTTCTCTAAAATCAGATTGCATTTAATTGATATTTTCAAACGTCATTCCAACTTTTATTCGGTTCTATGAAAGTAAATAAATGTATACCTCCTAATACGGTCAAACTCGTTGGTTCGCTGTTTCCTGTTCCAACAATATTTACAGCAAAGCATATGTAGTCTCCGGAATCCTCTGCAGTAACATGCAGTATAGTCAATGACGGGTCAGTTACCTTTGAGCCATAAACACCGGGACTATCGGATGTTATATTTAATACTGTTTCATTATAGATATGTTGCCAGTATACATGGGTGTGGTTTGGGGAAGAAACTATCATGCATTCTAGAGTCACATTGAATCCATACGTGGTGTTATATGCTGCATGTTTAATTGTTACAGTTGGAATCTCTGTAAGAAGAAAAAGCGAAAGGCAGTTAATGCAAAGGGATTCCATTATGTTTGTTTATATATCAATATTTGGTAGACATTTGTATTATCCCTCCCACATAATTTCAATTTTAATTAAATGATAAGGCGTGCAGTTAAAGTACATTTTGTTGATACACACCCATCTTGCTTTGCATTTTTATAATCATAGTCTATTGTTGCTAATGCGTACATTAGTAACGTACATTTATTGTGTACACACTGTCAACAATATATTTTTAACACTGGATATTCCATTGAAAATAAGTAAATTAAAATTTGAGACAAAGACTTAAACGGTCCATACTGATTTTTGATAATATTGTTTTGGCTCCGTCATGTGGATTTTTTTAAATTTGAGTTCAATTTCTGCTTTAAATATAAAACTTGGACTGAATTTAGTTCTCTAAAATCAGATTGCATTTAATTGATATTTTCAAACGTCATTCCAACTTTTATTCGGTTCTATGAAAGTAAATAAATGTATACCTCCTAATACGGTCAAACTCGTTGGTTCGCTGTTTCCTGTTCCAACAATATTAACAGCAAAGCATATGTAGTCTCCGGAATCCTCTGCAGTAACATGCAGTATAGTCAATGACGGGTCAGTTACCTTTGAGCCATAAACACCGGGACTATCGGATGTTATATTTAATACTGTTTCATTATAGATATGTTGCCAGTATACATGGGTGTGGTTTGGGGAAGAAACTATCATGCATTCTAGAGTCACATTGAATCCATACGTGGTGTTATATGCTGCATGTTTAATTGTTACAGTTGGAATCTCTGTAGGAAGAAAAAGCGAAAGGCAGTTAATGCAAAGGGATTCCATTATGTTTGTTTAGATATCAATATTTGGTAGACATTTGTATTATCCCTCCCACATAATTTCACTTTTAATTAAATGATAAGGCGTGCAGTTAAAGTACATTTTGTTGATACACACCCATCTTGCTTTGCATTTTTATAATCATAGTCTTTTGTTGCTAATGCGTACATTAGTAACGTACATTTATTGTGTACACACTGTCAACAATATATTTTTAACACTGGATATTCCATTGAAAAAAAGTAAATTAAAATTTGAGACAAAGACTTAAAAGGTCCATACTGATTTTTGATAATATTGTTTTGGCTCCGTCATGTGGATTTTTTTAAATTTGAGTTCAATTTCTGCTTTAAATATAAAACTTGGACTGAATTTAGTTCTCTAAAATCAGATTGCATTTAATTGATATTTTCAAACGTCATTCCAACTTTTATTCGGTTCTATGAAAGTAAATAAATGTATACCTCCTAATACGGTCAAACTCGTTGGTTCGCTGTTTCCTGTTCCAACAATATTTACAGCAAAGCATATGTAGTCTCCGGAATCCTCTGCAGTAACATGCAGTATAGTCAATGACGGGTCAGTTACCTTTGAGCCATAAACACCGGGACTATCGGATGTTATATTTAATACTGTTTCATTATAGATATGTTGCCAGTATACATGGGTGTGGTTTGGGGAAGAAACTATCATGCATTCTAGAGTCACATTGAATCCATACGTGGTGTTATATGCTGCATGTTTAATTGTTACAGTTGGAATCTCTGTAAGAAGAAAAAGCGAAAGGCAGTTAATGCAAAGGGATTCCATTATGTTTGTTTATATATCAATATTTGGTAGACATTTGTATTATCCCTCCCACATAATTTCACTTTTAATTAAATGATAAGGCGTGCAGTTAAAGTACATTTTGTTGATACACACCCATCTTGCTTTGCATTTTTATAATCATAGTCTATTGTTGCTAATGCGTACATTAGTAACGTACATTTATTGTGTACACACTGTCAACAATATATTTTTAACACTGGATATTCCATTGAAAATAAGTAAATTAAAATTTGAGACAAAGACTTAAACGGTCCATACTGATTTTTGATAATATTGTTTTGGCTCCGTCATGTGGATTTTTTTAAATTTGAGTTCAATTTCTGCTTTAAATATAAAACTTGGACTGAATTTAGTTCTCTAAAATCAGATTGCATTTAATTGATATTTTCAAACGTCATTCCAACTTTTATTCGGTTCTATGAAAGTAAATAAATGTATACCTCCTAATACGGTCAAACTCGTTGGTTCGCTGTTTCCTGTTCCAACAATATTAACAGCAAAGCATATGTAGTCTCCGGAATCCTCTGCAGTAACATGCAGTATAGTCAATGACGGGTCAGTTACCTTTGAGCCATAAACACCGGGACTATCGGATGTTATATTTAATACTGTTTCATTATAGATATGTTGCCAGTATACATGGGTGTGGTTTGGGGAAGAAACTATCATGCATTCTAGAGTCACATTGAATCCATACGTGGTGTTATATGCTGCATGTTTAATTGTTACAGTTGGAATCTCTGTAGGAAGAAAAAGCGAAAGGCAGTTAATGCAAAGGGATTCCATTATGTTTGTTTAGATATCAATATTTGGTAGACATTTGTATTATCCCTCCCACATAATTTCACTTTTAATTAAATGATAAGGCGTGCAGTTAAAGTACATTTTGTTGATACACACCCATCTTGCTTTGCATTTTTATAATCATAGTCTTTTGTTGCTAATGCGTACATTAGTAACGTACATTTATTGTGTACACACTGTCAACAATATATTTTTAACACTGGATATTCCATTGAAAAAAAGTAAATTAAAATTTGAGACAAAGACTTAAAAGGTCCATACTGATTTTTGATAATATTGTTTTGGCTCCGTCATGTGGATTTTTTTAAATTTGAGTTCAATTTCTGCTTTAAATATAAAACTTGGACTGAATTTAGTTCTCTAAAATCAGATTGCATTTAATTGATATTTTCAAACGTCATTCCAACTTTTATTCGGTTCTATGAAAGTAAATAAATGTATACCTCCTAATACGGCCAAACTCGTTGGTTCGCTGTTTCCTGTTCCAACAATATTTACAGCAAAGCATATGTAGTCTCCGGAATCCTCTGCAGTAACATGCAGTATAGTCAATGACGGGTCAGTTACCTTTGAGCCATAAACACCGGGACTATCGGATGTTATATTTAATACTGTTTCATTATAGATATGTTGCCAGTATACATGGGTGTGGTTTGGGGAAGAAACTATCATGCATTCTAGAGTCACATTGAATCCATACGTGGTGTTATATGCTGCATGTTTAATTGTTACAGTTGGAATCTCTGTAGGAAGAAAAAGCGAAAGGCAGTTAATGCAAAGGGATTCCATTATGTTTGTTTATATATCAATATTTGGTAGACATTTGTATTATCCCTCCCACATAATTTCACTTCTAATTAAATGATAAGGCGTGCAGTTAAAGTACATTTTGTTGATACACACCCATCTTGCTTTGCATTTTTATTATCATAGTCTTTTGTTGCTAATGCGTACATTAGTAACGTACATTTATTGTGTACACACTGTCAACAATATATTTTTAACACTGGATATTCCATTGAAAAAAAGTAAATTAAAATTAGAGACAAAGACTTAAACGGTCCATACTGATTTTTGATAATATTGTTTTGGCTCCGTCATGTGGATTTTTTTAAATTTGAGTTCAATTTCTGCTTTAAATATAAAACTTGGACTGAATTTAGTTCTCTAAAATCAGATTGCATTTAATTGATATTTTCAAACGTCATTCCAACTTTTATTCGGTTCTATGAAAGTAAATAAATGTATACCTCCTAATACGGTCAAACTCGTTGGTTCGCTGTTTCCTGTTCCAACAATATTTACAGCAAAGCATATGTAGTCTCCGGAATCCTCTGCAGTAACATGCAGTATAGTCAATGACGGGTCAGTTACCTTTGAGCCATAAACACCGGGACTATCGGATGTTATATTTAATACTGCTTCATTAAAGATATGTTGCCAGTATACATGGGTGTGGTTTGGGGAAGAAACTATCATGCATTCTAGAGTCACATTGAATCCATACGTGGTGTTATATGCTGCATGTTTAATTGTTACAGTTGGAATCTCTGTAGGAAGAAAAAGCGAAAGGCAGTTAATGCAAAGGGATTCCATTATGTTTGTTTATATATCAATATTTGGTAGACATTTGTATTATCCCTCCCACATAATTTCACTTTTAATTAAATGATAAGGCGTGCAGTTAAAGTACATTTTGTTGATACACACCCATCTTGCTTTGCATTTTTATAATCATAGTCTTTTGTTGCTAATGCGTACATTAGTAACGTACATTTATTGTGTACACACTGTCAACAATATATTTTTAACACTGGATATTCCATTGAAAAAAAGTAAATTAAAATTTGAGACAAAGACTTAAAAGGTCCATACTGATTTTTGATAATATTGTTTTGGCTCCGTCATGTGGATTTTTTTAAATTTGAGTTCAATTTCTGCTTTAAATATAAAACTTGGACTGAATTTAGTTCTCTAAAATCAGATTGCATTTAATTGATATTTTCAAACGTCATTCCAACTTTTATTCGGTTCTATGAAAGTAAATAAATGTATACCTCCTAATACGGCCAAACTCGTTGGTTCGCTGTTTCCTGTTCCAACAATATTTACAGCAAAGCATATGTAGTCTCCGGAATCCTCTGCAGTAACATGCAGTATAGTCAATGACGGGTCAGTTACCTTTGAGCCATAAACACCGGGACTATCGGATGTTATATTTAATACTGTTTCATTATAGATATGTTGCCAGTATACATGGGTGTGGTTTGGGGAAGAAACTATCATGCATTCTAGAGTCACATTGAATCCATACGTGGTGTTATATGCTGCATGTTTAATTGTTACAGTTGGAATCTCTGTAGGAAGAAAAAGCGAAAGGCAGTTAATGCAAAGGGATTCCATTATGTTTGTTTATATATCAATATTTGGTAGACATTTGTATTATCCCTCCCACATAATTTCACTTCTAATTAAATGATAAGGCGTGCAGTTAAAGTACATTTTGTTGATACACACCCATCTTGCTTTGCATTTTTATTATCATAGTCTTTTGTTGCTAATGCGTACATTAGTAACGTACATTTATTGTGTACACACTGTCAACAATATATTTTTAACACTGGATATTCCATTGAAAAAAAGTAAATTAAAATTAGAGACAAAGACTTAAACGGTCCATACTGATTTTTGATAATATTGTTTTGGCTCCGTCATGTGGATTTTTTTAAATTTGAGTTCAATTTCTGCTTTAAATATAAAACTTGGACTGAATTTAGTTCTCTAAAATCAGATTGCATTTAATTGATATTTTCAAACGTCATTCCAACTTTTATTCGGTTCTATGAAAGTAAATAAATGTATACCTCCTAATACGGTCAAACTCGTTGGTTCGCTGTTTCCTGTTCCAACAATATTTACAGCAAAGCATATGTAGTCTCCGGAATCCTCTGCAGTAACATGCAGTATAGTCAATGACGGGTCAGTTACCTTTGAGCCATAAACACCGGGACTATCGGATGTTATATTTAATACTGCTTCATTATAGATATGTTGCCAGTATACATGGGTGTGGTTTGGGGAAGAAACTATCATGCATTCTAGAGTCACATTGAATCCATACGTGGTGTTATATGCTGCATGTTTAATTGTTACAGTTGGAATCTCTGTAGGAAGAAAAAGCGAAAGGCAGTTAATGCAAAGGGATTCCATTATGTTTGTTTATATATCAATATTTGGTAGACATTTGTATTATCCCTCCCACATAATTTCACTTTTAATTAAATGATAAGGCGTGCTGTTTAAGTACATTTTGTTGACACACCCATCTTGCTTTGCATTTTTATAATCATAGTCTTTTGTTGCTAATGCGTACATTAGTAACGTACATTTATTGTGTACACACTGTCAACAATATATTTTTAACACTGGATATTCCATTGAAAAAAAGTAAATTAAAATTTGAGACAAAGACTTAAAAGGTCCATACTGATTTTTGATAATATTGTTTTGGCTCCGTCATGTGGATTTTTTTAAATTTGAGTTCAATTTCTGCTTTAAATATAAAACTTGGACTGAATTTAGTTCTCTAAAATCAGATTGCATTTAATTGATATTTTCAAACGTCATTCCAACTTTTATTCGGTTCTATGAAAGTAAATAAATGTATACCTCCTAATACGGCCAAACTCGTTGGTTCGCTGTTTCCTGTTCCAACAATATTTACAGCAAAGCATATGTAGTCTCCGGAATCCTCTGCAGTAACATGCAGTATAGTCAATGACGGGTCAGTTACCTTTGAGCCATAAACACCGGGACTATCGGATGTTATATTTAATACTGTTTCATTATAGATATGTTGCCAGTATACATGGGTGTGGTTTGGGGAAGAAACTATCATGCATTCTAGAGTCACATTGAATCCATACGTGGTGTTATATGCTGCATGTTTAATTGTTACAGTTGGAATCTCTGTAGGAAGAAAAAGCGAAAGGCAGTTAATGCAAAAGGATTCCATTATGTTTGTTTATATATCAATATTTGGTAGACATTTGTATTATCCCTCCCACATAATTTCACTTCTAATTAAATGATAAGGCGTGCAGTTAAAGTACATTTTGTTGATACACACCCATCTTGCTTTGCATTTTTATTATCATAGTCTTTTGTTGCTAATGCGTACATTAGTAACGTACATTTATTGTGTACACACTGTCAACAATATATTTTTAACACTGGATATTCCATTGAAAAAAAGTAAATTAAAATTAGAGACAAAGACTTAAACGGTCCATACTGATTTTTGATAATATTGTTTTGGCTCCGTCATGTGGATTTTTTTAAATTTGAGTTCAATTTCTGCTTTAAATATAAAACTTGGACTGAATTTAGTTCTCTAAAATCAGATTGCATTTAATTGATATTTTCAAACGTCATTCCAACTTTTATTCGGTTCTATGAAAGTAAATAAATGTATACCTCCTAATACGGTCAAACTCGTTGGTTCGCTGTTTCCTGTTCCAACAATATTTACAGCAAAGCATATGTAGTCTCCGGAATCCTCTGCAGTAACATGCAGTATAGTCAATGACGGGTCAGTTACCTTTGAGCCATAAACACCGGGACTATCGGATGTTATATTTAATACTGCTTCATTATAGATATGTTGCCAGTATACATGGGTGTGGTTTGGGGAAGAAACTATCATGCATTCTAGAGTCACATTGAATCCATACGTGGTGTTATATGCTGCATGTTTAATTGTTACAGTTGGAATCTCTGTAGGAAGAAAAAGCGAAAGGCAGTTAATGCAAAGGGATTCCATTATGTTTGTTTATATATCAATATTTGGTAGACATTTGTATTATCCCTCCCACATAATTTCACTTTTAATTAAATGATAAGGCGTGCTGTTTAAGTACATTTTGTTGACACACCCATCTTGCTTTGCATTTTTATAATCATAGTCTTTTGTTGCTAATGCGTACATTAGTAACGTACATTTATTGTGTACACACTGTCAACAATATATTTTTAACACTGGATATTCCATTGAAAAAAAGTAAATTAAAATTTGAGACAAAGTAAACGGTCCATACTGATTTTTGATAATATTGTTTTGGCTCCGTCATGTGGATTTTTTTAAATTTGAGTTCAATTTCTGCTTTAAATATAAAACTTGGACTGAATTTAGTTCTCTAAAATCAGATTGCATTTAATTGATATTTTCAAACGTCATTCCAACTTTTATTCGGTTCTATGAAAGTAAATAAATGTATACCTCCTAATACGGCCAAACTCGTTGGTTCGCTGTTTCCTGTTCCAACAATATTTACAGCAAAGCATATGTAGTCTCCGGAATCCTCTGCAGTAACATGCAGTATAGTCAATGACGGGTCAGTTACCTTTGAGCCATAAACTCCGGGACTATCGGATGTTATATTTAATACTGTTTCATTATAGATATGTTGCCAGTATACATGGGTGTGGTTTGGGGAAGAAACTATCATGCATTCTAGAGTCACATTGAATCCATACGTGGTGTTATATGCTGCATGTTTAATTGTTACAGTTGGAAAATCTGTAGGAAGAAAAAGCGAAAGGCAGTTAATGCAAAGGGATTCCATTATGTTTGTTTATATATCAATATTTGGTAGACATTTGTATTATCCCTCCCACATAATTTCACTTCTAATTAAATGATAAGGCGTGCAGTTAAAGTACATTTTGTTGATACACACCCATCTTGCTTTGCATTTTTATTATCATAGTCTTTTGTTGCTAATGCGTACATTAGTAACGTACATTTATTGTGTACACACTGTCAACAATATATTTTTAACACTGGATATTCCATTGAAAAAAAGTAAATTAAAATTAGAGACAAAGACTTAAACGGTCCATACTGATTTTTGATAATATTGTTTTGGCTCCGTCATGTGGATTTTTTTAAATTTGAGTTCAATTTCTGCTTTAAATATAAAACTTGGACTGAATTTAGTTCTCTAAAATCAGATTGCATTTAATTGATATTTTCAAACGTCATTCCAACTTTTATTCGGTTCTATGAAAGTAAATAAATGTATACCTCCTAATACGGTCAAACTCGTTGGTTCGCTGTTTCCTGTTCCAACAATATTTACAGCAAAGCATATGTAGTCTCCGGAATCCTCTGCAGTGACATGCAGTATAGTCAATGACGGGTCAGTTACCTTTGAGCCATAAACACCGGGACTATCGGATGTTATATTTAATACTGCTTCATTATAGATATGTTGCCAGTATACATGGGTGTGGTTTGGGGAAGAAACTATCATGCATTCTAGAGTCACATTGAATCCATACGTGGTGTTATATGCTGCATGTTTAATTGTTACAGTTGGAATCTCTGTAGGAAGAAAAAGCGAAAGGCAGTTAATGCAAAGGGATTCCATTATGTTTGTTTATATATCAATATTTGGTAGACATTTGTATTATCCCTCCCACATAATTTCACTTTTAATTAAATGATAAGGCGTGCTGTTTAAGTACATTTTGTTGACACACCCATCTTGCTTTGCATTTTTATAATCATAGTCTTTTGTTGCTAATGCGTACATTAGTAACGTACATTTATTGTGTACACACTGTCAACAATATATTTTTAACACTGGATATTCCATTGAAAAAAAGTAAATTAAAATTTGAGACAAAGTAAACGGTCCATACTGATTTTTGATAATATTGTTTTGGCTCCGTCATGTGTTTTTTTTTAAAATTTGAGTTCAATTTCTGCTTTAAATATAAAACTTGGACTGAATTTAGTTCTCTAAAATCAGATTGCATTTAATTGATATTTTCAAACGTCATTCCAACTTTTATTCGGTTCTATGAAAGTAAATAAATGTATACCTCCTAATACGGCCAAACTCGTTGGTTCGCTGTTTCCTGTTCCAACAATATTTACAGCAAAGCATATGTAGTCTCCGGAATCCTCTGCAGTAACATGCAGTATAGTCAATGACGGGTCAGTTACCTTTGAGCCATAAACACCGGGACTATCGGATGTTATATTTAATACTGTTTCATTATAGATATGTTGCCAGTATACATGGGTGTGGTTTGGGGAAGAAACTATCATGCATTCTAGAGTCACATTGAATCCATACGTGGTGTTATATGCTGCATGTTTAATTGTTACAGTTGGAATATCTGTAGGAAGAAAAAGCGAAAGGCAGTTAATGCAAAGGGATTCCATTATGTTTGTTTATATATCAATATTTGGTAGACATTTGTATTATCCCTCCCACATAATTTCACTTTTAATTAAATGATAAGGCGTGCAGTTAAAGTGCACTTTGTTGATACACACCCATCTTGCTTTGCATTTTTATAATCATAGTCTTTTGTTGCTAATGCGTACATTAGTAACGTACATTTATTGTGTACACACTGTCAACAATATATTTTTAACACTGGATATTCCATTGAAAAAAAAGTAAATTAAAATTAGAGACAAAGACTTAAACGGTCCATACTGATTTTTGATAATATTGTTTTGGCTCCGTCATGTGGATTTTTTTAAATTTGAGTTCAATTTCTGCTTTAAATATAAAACTTGGACTGAATTTAGTTCTCTAAAATCAGATTGCATTTAATTGATATTTTCAAACGTCATTCCAACTTTTATTCGGTTCTATGAAAGTAAATAAATGTATACCTCCTAATACGGCCAAACTCGTTGGTTCGCTGTTTCCTGTTCCAACAATATTTACAGCAAAGCATATGTAGTCTCCGGAATCCTCTGCAGTAACATGCAGTATAGTCAATGACGGGTCAGTTACCTTTGAGCCATAAACACCGGGACTATCGGATGTTATATTTAATACTGTTTCATTATAGATATGTTGCCAGTATACATGGGTGTGGTTTGGGGAAGAAACTATCATGCATTCTAGAGTCACATTGAATCCATACGTGGTGTTATATGCTGCATGTTTAATTGTTACAGTTGGAATCTCTGTAGGAAGAAAAAGCGAAAGGCAGTTAATGCAAAGGGATTCCATTATGTTTGTTTATATATCAATATTTGGTAGACATTTGTATTATCCCTCCCACATAATTTCACTTTTAATTAAATGATAAGGCGTGCAGTTAAAGTACATTTTGTTGATACACACCCATCTTGCTTTGCATTTTTATAATCATAGTCTTTTGTTGCTAATGCGTACATTAGTAACGTACATTTATTGTGTACACACTGTCAACAATATATTTTTAACACTGGATATTCCATTGAAAAAAAAGTAAATTAAAATTAGAGACAAAGACTTAAACGGTCCATACTGATTTTTGATAATATTGTTTTGGCTCCGTCATGTGGATTTTTTTAAATTTGAGTTCAATTTCTGCTTTAAATATAAAACTTGGACTGAATTTAGTTCTCTAAAATCAGATTGCATTTAATTGATATTTTCAAACGTCATTCCAACTTTTATTCGGTTCTATGAAAGTAAATAAATGTATACCTCCTAATACGGTCAAACTCGTTGGTTCGCTGTTTCCTGTTCCAACAATATTTACAGCAAAGCATATGTAGTCTCCGGAATCCTCTGCAGTAACATGCAGTATAGTCAATGACGGGTCAGTTACCTTTGAGCCATAAACACCGGGACTATCGGATGTTATATTTAATACTGTTTCATTATAGATATGTTGCCAGTATACATGGGTGTGGTTTGGGGAAGAAACTATCATGCATTCTAGAGTCACATTGAATCCATACGTGGTGTTATATGCTGCATGTTTAATTGTTACAGTTGGAATCTCTGTAGGAAGAAAAAGCGAAAGGCAGTTAATGCAAAGGGATTCCATTATGTTTGTTTATATATCAATATTTGGTAGACATTTGTATTATCCCTCCCACATAATTTCACTTTTAATTAAATGATAAGGCGTGCAGTTAAAGTACATTTTGTTGATACACACCCATCTTGCTTTGCATTTTTATAATCATAGTCTTTTGTTGCTAATGCGTACATTAGTAACGTACATTTATTGTGTACACACTGTCAACAATATATTTTTAACACTGGATATTCCATTGAAAAAAAGTAAATTAAAATTAGAGACAAAGACTTAAACGGTCCATACTGATTTTTGATAATATTGTTTTGGCTCCGTCATGTGGATTTTTTTAAATTTGAGTTCAATTTCTGCTTTAAATATAAAACTTGGACTAAATTTAGTTCTCTAAAATCAGATTGCATTGAATTGATATTTTCAAACGTCATTCCAACTTTTATTCGGTTCTATGAAAGTAAATAAATGTATACCTCCTAATACGGTCAAACTCGTTGGTTCGCTGTTTCCTGTTCCAACAATATTTACAGCAAAGCATATGTAGTCTCCGGAATCCTCTGCAGTAACATGCAGTATAGTCAATGACGGGTCAGTTACCTTTGAGCCATAAACACCGGGACTATCGGATGTTATATTTAATACTGCTTCATTATAGATATGTTGCCAGTATACATGGGTGTGGTTTGGGGAAGAAACTATCATGCATTCTAGAGTCACATTGAATCCATACGTGGTGTTATATGCTGCATGTTTAATTGTTACAGTTGGAATCTCTGTAGGAAGAAAAAGCGAAAGGCAGTTAATGCAAAAGGATTCCATTATGTTTGTTTATATATCAATATTTGGTAGACATTTGTATTATCCCTCCCACATAATTTCACTTTTAATTAAATGATAAGGCGTGCAGTTAAAGTACATTTTGTTGATACACACCCATCTTGCTTTGCATTTTTATAATCATAGTCTTTTGTTGCTAATGCATACATTAGTAACGTACATTTATTGTGTACACACTGTCAACAAAATATTTTTAACACTGGATATTCCATTGAAAAAAAGTAAATTAAAATTTGAGACAAAGACTTAAACTGTCCATACTGATTTTTGATAATATTGTTTTGGCTCCGTCATGTGGATTTTTTAAAATTTGAGTTCAATTTCTGCTTTAAATATAAAACTTAGACTGAATTTAGTTCTCTAAAATCAGATTGCATTTAATTGATATTTTCAAACGTCATTCCAACTTTTATTCGGTTCTATAAAAGTAAATAAATGTATACCTCCTAATACGGTCAAACTCGTTGGTTCGCTGTTTCCTGTTCCAACAATATTTACAGCAAAGCATATGTAGTCTCCGGAATCCTCTGCAGTGACATGCAGTACAGTCAATGACGGATCAGTTACCTTTAAGCCATAAACACCGGGAGTTTCGGATGTTATATTAAATACTGTTTCATTAAAGATATGTTGCCAGTATACATGGGTGTGGTTTGGGGAAGAAACTATCATGCATTCTAGAGTCACATTGAATCCATACGTGGTGTTATATGCTGCATGTTTAATTGTTACAGTTGGAATCTCTGTAGGAAGAAAAAGCGAAAGGCAGTTAATGCAAAGGGATTCCAATATGTTTGTTTATATATCAATATTTGGTAGACATTTGTATTATCCCCCCCACATAATTTCACTTTTAATTAAATGATAAGGCGTGCAGTTAAAGTACATTTTGTTGATACACACCAATCTTGCTTTGCATTTTTACAATCATAGTCTTTTGTTGCTAATGCGTACATTAGTAACGTACATTTATTGTGTACACACTGTCAACAATATATTTTTAATACTGGATATTCCATTGAAAAAAAAGTAAATTAAAACTTGAGACAAAGACTTAAACGGTCCATACTGATTTTTGATAATATTGTTTTGGCTCCGTCATGTGGATTTTTTAAAATTTGAGTTCAATTTCTGCTTTAAATATAAAACTTAGACTGAATTTAGTTCTCTAAAATCAGATTGCATTTAATTGATATTTTCAAACGTCATTCCAACTTTTATTCGGTTCTATGAAAGTAAATAAATGTATACCTCCTAATACGGTCAAACTCGTTGGTTCGCTGTTTCCTGTTCCAACAATATTTACAGCAAAGCATATGTAGTCTCCGGAATCCTCTGCAGTAACATGCAGTATAGTCAATGACGGGTCAGTTACCTTTAAGCCATAAACACCGGGAGTTTCGGATGTTATATTTAATACTGCTTCATTATAGATATGTTGCCAGTATACATGGGTGTGGTTTGGGGAAGAAACTATCATGCATTCTAGAGTCACATTGAATCCATACGTGGTGTTATATGCTGCATGTTTAATTGTTACAGTTGGAATCTCTGTAGGAAGAAAAAGCGAAAGGCAGTTAATGCAAAAGGATTCCATTATGTTTGTTTATATATCAATATTTGGTAGACATTTGTATTATCCCTCCCACATAATTTCACTTCTAATTAAATGATAAGGCGTGCAGTTAAAGTACATTTTGTTGATACACACCCATCTTGCTTTGCATTTTTATAATCATAGTCTTTTGTTGCTAATGCGTACATTAGTAACGTACATTATTGTGTACACACTGTCAACAATATATTTCTAACACTGGATATTCCATTGAAAAAAAGTAAATTAAAACTTGAGACAAAGACTTAAACGGTCCATACTGATTTTTGATAATATTGTTTTGGCTCCGTCATGTGGATTTTTTTAAATTTGAGTTCAATTTCTGCTTTAAATATAAAACTTGGACTGAATTTAGTTTTCTAAAATCAGATTGCATTTAATTGATATTTTCAAACGTCATTCCAACTTTTATTCGGTTCTATGAAAGTAAATAAATGTATACCTTCTAATACGGTCAAACTCGTTGGTTCGCTGTTTCCTGTTCCAACAATATTAACAGCAAAGCATATGTAGTCTCCTGAATCCTCTGCAGTAACATGCAGTATAGTCAATGACGGGTCAGTTACCTTTGAGCCAAAAACACCGGGACTATCGGATGTTATATTTAATACTGTTTCATTATAGATATGTTGCCAGTATACATGGGTGTGGTTTGGGGAAGAAACTATCATGCATTCTAGAGTCACATTGAATCCATACGTGGTGTTATATGCTGCATGTTTAATTGTTACAGTTGGAATCTCTGTAGGAAGAAAAAGCGAAAGGCAGTTAATGCAAAGGGATTCCATTATGTTTGTTTATATATCAATATTTGGTAGACATTTGTATTATCCCCCCCACATAATTTCACTTTTAATTAAATGATAAGGCGTGCAGTTAAAGTACATTTTGTTGATACACACCCATCTTGCTTTGCATTTTTATAATCATAGTCTTTTGTTGCTAATGCGTACATTAGTAACGTATATTTATTGTGTACACACTGTCAACAATATATTTTTAACACTGGATATTCCATTGAAAAAAAGTAAATTAAAATTTGAGACAAAGACTTAAACGGTCCATACTGATTTTTGATAATATTGTTTTGGCTCCGTCATGTGGATTTTTTTAAATTTGAGTTCAATTTCTGCTTTAAATATAAAACTTGGACTGAATTTAGTTCTCTAAAATCAGATTGCATTTAATTGATATTTTCAAACGTCATTCCAACTTTTATTCGGTTCTATGAAAGTAAATAAATGTATACCTCCTAATACGGTCAAACTCGTTGGTTCGCTGTTTCCTGTTCCAACAATATTTACAGCAAAGCATATGTAGTCTCCGGAATCCTCTGCAGTAACATGCAGTATAGTCAGTGACGGGTCAGTTACCTTTGAGCCATACACACCGGGACTGTCGGATGTTATATTTAATACCGTTTCATTATAGATATGTTGCCAGTATACATGGGTGTGGTTTGGGGAAGAAACTATCATGCATTCTAGAGTCACATTGAATCCATACGTGGTGTTATATGCTGCATGTTTAATTGTTACAGTTGGAATATCTGTAGGAAGACAAAGCGAAAGGCAGTTAATGCAAAGGATTCCATTATGTTTGTTTATATATCAATATTTGGTAGACATTTGTATTATCCCTCCAACATAATTTCACTTTTAATTAAATGATAAGGCGTGCAGTTAAAGTACATTTTGTTGATACACACCCATCTTGCTTTGCATTTTTATAATCATAGTCTTTTGTTGCTAATGCGTACATTAGTAACGTATATTTATTGTGTACACACTGTCAACAATATATTTTTAACACTGGATATTCCATTGAAAAAAAGTAAATTAAAATTTGAGACAAAGACTTAAACGGTCCATACTGATTTTTGATAATATTGTTTTGGCTCCGTCATGTGGATTTTTTTAAATTTGAGTTCAATTTCTGCTTTAAATATAAAACTTGGACTGAATTTAGTTCTCTAAAATCAGATTGCATTTAATTGATATTTTCAAACGTCATTCCAACTTTTATTCGGTTCTATGAAAGTAAATAAATGTATACCTCCTAATACGGTCAAACTCGTTGGTTCGCTGTTTCCTGTTCCAACAATATTTACAGCAAAGCATATGTAGTCTCCGGAATCCTCTGCAGTAACATGCAGTATAGTCAGTGACGGGTCAGTTACCTTTGAGCCATACACACCGGGACTGTCGGATGTTATATTTAATACCGTTTCATTATAGATATGTTGCCAGTATACATGGGTGTGGTTTGGGGAAGAAACTATCATGCATTCTAGAGTCACATTGAATCCATACGTGGTGTTATATGCTGCATGTTTAATTGTTACAGTTGGAATATCTGTAGGAAGACAAAGCGAAAGGCAGTTAATGCAAAGGATTCCATTATGTTTGTTTATATATCAATATTTGGTAGACATTTGTATTATCCCTCCAACATAATTTCACTTTTAATTAAATGATAAGGCGTGCAGTTAAAGTACATTTTGTTGATACACACCAATCTTGCTTTGCATTTTTACAATCATAGTCTTTTGTTGCTAATGCGTACATTAGTAACGTACATTTATTGTGTACACACTGTCAACAATATATTTTTAACACTGGATATTCCATTGAAAAAAAAGTAAATTAAAACTTGAGACAAATACTTAAACGGTCCATACTGATTTTTGATAATATTGTTTTGGCTCCGTCATGTGGATTTTTTAAAATTTGAGTGCAATTTCTGCTTTAAATATAAAACTTAGACTGAATTTAGTTCTCTAAAATCAGATTGCATTTAATTGATATTTTCAAACGTCATTCCAACTTTTATTCGGTTCTATGAAAGTAAATAAATGTATACCTCCTAATACGGTCAAACTCGTTGATTCGCTGTTTCCTGTTCCAACAATATTAACAGCAAAGCATATGTAGTCTCCGGAATCCTCTGCAGTAACATGCAGTATAGACAATGACGGGTCAGTTACCTTTGAGCCATAAACACCGGGACTATCGGATGTTATATTTAATACTGTTTTATTATAGATATGTTGCCAGTATACATGGATGTGCTTTGGGAAAGAAACTATCATGCATTCTAGAGTCACATTGTATCCATACGTGGTGTTATATGCTGCGTTTGTAATTGTTACAGTTGGAATATCTGTAGGAAAAAAAGCGAAAGGGATTAAACACAGTGTTTTTACACATCAATAATTGGTAGACATTTTTATTATCCCTCTCACATAATTTCACGTCTAATTGATTAGTCATATGATATTTTGAAATGATATTTTATTCACTTTATCAATGCTGTTTCATTATGTTATAGTTTTAATTATCGCAGTCTACCATTTTTTAAAAGCTATTATTATAATAGTAGTTTAACTCTGACAGATCCAATGATCATCAATTATTTTACATCTACATTAGAATCATTACCTTTTGTTTTGTACATAAGCACGCTATAAATGGTTTCTGTTTCTGATAAAAGGACGTTTGGCTCTTTCTTGTTCAATTTATCAATCCTAAGTATTTGATGAAAATTCGAAAAGTAGATGTAGTTATTGTCATTGTCAATGCCGTGTTCACCGTTACTTGGTAATCCATCATATACATAAGAAACATTATAACTATTAATGTCTGCTGATTTCAAATCACCAGTATCGTATTCAATCCAGTAGATATGATCTAAATTCGTATCTGCAAAAATTAATTAAACTATGATTTAAAAAAAAAACGTCATTTAATAATTAAGTAAAGATTGAGATAATTCGAGAAATATTGTGTGGAATAACACTGGCCGCATATGGTAAAGGTTTTTCTCATAGTCGAAGGTTGTATGGTTATCTTTATATACTTATACCAACGTTGTTTGTACAGTTGAATTGTCTCATAAGCGATTACTCCGCAACTCCTTAATACTATATAGTCCAAGAAATCTTATGTGGAATAAAATCGGCCGTCGGCATTTTGAATATTGGAAAGAAGGTAACAGTAGTTACAAAAGTTCCTCTAAGGGAAACGAGGAGCACGACCCCACACTGATGCTAGGTCATAACTTAAATAACGCTTCCTCAGTACTCGGAGGATAACAATTCATAACTTTAATAATGATACAATTATGATGGTCGTTCTACGTATTGCTTAAGAATTAAGACTTTCGAGTTCAGACAAATATAATAATCTTGTTTTCATATCTGTTATTAAACATATCAAGATGTAAATATTTGATAATAACGTATCTGTAATACTTTTGACATTTTTGGTTTTACAAATCTTAAAAAGGCTGTTACAAATGAATCTGTTGAAGATGAAACAAGCCCCGTATACAAAATGATAGGTTTGTTTCCTTCATGGTGTTTTAAAAAAACATCTCTTGTCAAATGATAACGATTATAATACATTGAATGAAACAAAACTAATATATGTACGTACCCGATTATACTTAAATGTATTTCTCCTCGAGATTTACATCGCCAGTTTTGAGGGTGTAGAAATAGATTTGTCAACGTTTCGCTATATAGCGGAAACATACTGTCTTAATATTTTGTATGGGTCAATGATATATGATTTGATAGGTCAGGTGACATAATGTTTAGTTATGCTAATTTCTTTTTCGCGTGTTGTTGAAAAATGTCTAGGTGGTAATTTCAGCCATAGACATCGTACAGTTCAAACATGGGTTCGAATCCCGGCGAGGGAAGAACCAAAAATTTGCGAAAGCAAATCTACAGATCTAACATTGTTGGGTTGATGTTTAGACGAGTTGTATATATATATGAGTTGCAAATTTTTGGTTCTTCCCTCGCCGGGATTCGAACCCATGCTACTGTGATATCGTGACACCAAATCGCCTGCACTGCAGCCGTCCCGCTAGACCACACGACCACCTGGGCTCTCAAAAAAAGAGCTTTCGGTGGCCATATGTTACCTTTCCACGTCAGTTTTAATCTAGCGGCGTACTACAGTACATGATATATAAGGCATGAAGATGTTATTGTTACAGATCAGCTAAATTATCTATAGTAAAGGATCCTACAAATTAATGTAAGATACAGTCACAGAAAATAATTATATTCATAAGTACGTCTGAGTCAGTGACAACCCTACAACAGATGTATCCATCGGAAGGCCATCATACATATATATATATATAAGTTGTTTTGTTCGGCGATATTCAACATTTGGAATGTTCTTGGAATACATTTATTACTATTGTTGCCAGAAGTAGTAAAATTATCTGCACGACTACGCTCTCGGTCATAAAACATTACTCAGAACTTGTAGTATACAATGTGCGCTTGAATCAAATATCAAATAATTTGATTAATTGATTTCAGAGACTGGATACGACGATCGTTCTCGATATTCTTACGACCGGAAGTCCGGTTGGAGTACAATTATTGAAATTGGATATACCAGTCGTTATAAAAATTAAGTATCGCACGGAATTACATGTGACCGAAATTATTCTTTCCGGTAAATTTTACACTTTATTTCATGTCTTACGGCAAATGTTTTTTAAAATATCAAATTCATATTATGAAAATGTAAATTTTGAAAACAAAATAAAAATCTGATCAATGAAGACTTATCAAAATGAAACATATTTTGATTAAAGAAACAATAAAATATTTCGGAAATTTGTAAATCACAATACAAAAAAATATATTTGTAATCATACCAATACTCAAGTCACTGACATAACCGATACCATTTGCTATGATAGTTTCTTGATAAGTTCCATTCATTTCAAATTTTCCTATTGTCCCAATGACTGTTCCAAAATATATCCACCTACAAACATTGAAAATAATTGATAAGAAATGATAATGACGCAACAATCTAATTGCACATGACCTCAGTGTTTCAAATCAATATAGGATTAAACACTTTTTTTTAATTATAACCCGGTTAAAACATAAATAAACTGTAGAAAAAATGTGTTTAATCCCTATAATTCTTTAGCTAAATTCTTTAGATAATCGCGATTCTTAATTTATATTTTTTTTGGTGTAAACGCTTCTATGATAACCATCAAATTTTTGTCGTAACTAAGAAGTATTCACTTTCTTAAATCCATAAATATTCGAAAAATGCCACTGAAATTAAAATAAAATAGCACCTACATCTAAAAATGCATTTTTATAAGATATTATTTGATTTTGAGGCGTACAAGTAACAAATGAAGTGACCAATGAAAGTTTGTATTCGTATTTTGACATGACGTAAATGATTCGCCCAATCATTCATGAAATTTCGCGGAATTTTATACATTTTCGAAGCCTTAGTGCATTAATGTTTATGCCTTTTTGTTATACAATATGTAATAGAATAGACACAACTGTTATACATTTGTTTTTAATCTCAATTTGCTGAAAACCCCGGAATTCCTACAAGCTTGTGTATCGCGCATGAATAAATTACTAAAGCAGTTTCGGAAACATGGTTTATCGAAGTGTAAAGTAAGTGAACCAGTACAAGTATTTATAGATATGCAAATTATATAATAATTATTACACATTGTTCAGTGTCAAAGCAAGTGAAAAGACGAATTAATTTATTTATTTTTTTCCGTTTTATGAATTAAAACTGTGCCAACAAACTGTGAAAATGATACCAATTTATTACGGACTAATATTAAATGGAACTCTATTTTGGATTATAATGTTTGTACGTGATGTATATTTTTTTTCATGGCAAGGGTTGATTAACTCTTCATGCGTTAACAAAACAACCAAATACATCTAGTTTATTATAGGATTATTTTTTTCAGTTTAACAGTACTTTTCTTATATGTATCTAATTTGGTATATAGTCATTTCGCCATTTTGATCAACTTTAGTGTGAGTTGTGCAGAATTGCTTAAGCTTTATGAAGATCACAAACCTATTGACTAAATCAAGTGATATAGTCCAAGGAGATTTTTCATTCATAAGAACTACTGGATTCGTTCCGTCAAAATTACACCTTCTGATTCGTCTTGATGATGAAAAGGTTTCTGTCCAATATACATGGTAGTCTACTGGGTCAATAGCTACACCTACTGGATAATGTTCAGTAACTATAACTGTCTCCAAAGTTATATTTTCAACAAATGTATAATTAAATCTGTTGAAATGCACAAAAATAATTGAAGTTTAGGTGATTTTTATTGGAATTTTCAACTGCAGATCTTGTTGAAATGAGCGAATTAGTTATCGACAATGTTTAAACTCTAACAAGAACAGTAACAACACTCGTTGTTAAACCAATACTAGTTTTAACTATTTTTTCTAAAGTAAAATTCTTGCAGAAAAGCAATTTTATATATTGTTATATACCTCATTCCCTTTCCTATATTTTGGATTTTGTTTTAACATTTCTAATACTTTGTGTATAGACCAGAAGTAACATCATATATCTTAACGGTAATACGTGTGTGTATTTTTCTATTGCGGGGTATGTGCATCATTCCGCAAACCAGATATAACCGACGGTTTTGGTTTTGGTTTGTGTTGTCCATTATTTAGTTTTCTGTGTTGCTTTTTTGAACTGTTGTTTGTCTATTCGTCGTTTTCATTTTATCTAGACATTGTCAGTTTGATTTCGACATAAACATAAAGCTATTATTCGACGGGTATTTCGTAATCTGTATGTTAAATGTATCTGGAATATCAGTAAACCTTAAAATAAGACAAGTGAAGGGAACAAAAGTATACCACTGTTACTTTACGTGACTCTGTATTTATGTATGCCGTCATACTTTGAACGACAAAATTATTTTATGTCGACAAAAAGTAAAAACACAAAAATACTAAACTCCGAGGAAAATTCAAAAAGGAAAATTCAAAAGTCAAAAGGCAAAATCAAAAGTCCAAACACATCAAACGAATGGATAACAACTGCCATATTCCTTTACGAATACACTACCTGTGCGAATTTCAAACGCGCAATTTTACGCCAGTACTGAAAACCTTCCATCCTTTACGGGTAGACTTTTCACAGATAAATAAAGTCGTATAAGATAAGCAAAATGAGTATGTTAAATTTAAAGTATGCCTTTTTGTGCTTCTTCGTTACATTTGTTGTTTTTAAAGTGATTAAGATGATAACACAATATTGACGGCTGTATCTTTATTTTTGACATTTTTACTCTGAATATGTTTGTGTTGTTCATGCATCGGTGACAATGTAATGTACTGGAATTTGATGCGACGGTCAAACAAGTGAGAGGTTTAGCTAGCTATAAAACCAGGTTCAATCCACCATTTGTTACATTAGAAAATACATGTACCAAGTCAGGAATATGACAGTTGTTATCCATTCGTTTGATGCGTATGGACTTTTGATTTTGCCTTTTGATTTTGGACTTTCCTTTTTGAATTTTCCTCGGAGTTCAGTATTTTTTGTGTATTTACTTTTTAAGTAGTTATACATCAATTAAGCGAGAGAGAAAATCAGGGTTAAAGACTTACACCAAGTGAAAGATATCAAATAATTGAAGAAACACTGAACTGCTACAAAAACAAAAGCCAAGGTCATTTCTATAATTAATCCTTTCAATTATATATGTCATGTAATCTTATGTTTAATTAAAACAAAATACATGTTTTGCCTTTTTTTTACTCTTCCACCACTGATTTAAAATTATTATACATGTATTATTCAAACTTAATTAAATGACGAATGGTCTGCGTCATACCTTAATATGTCGTTTTTATAATATCTTGAGAAGTAAACAAAGCCATGTATGTAATCATAATCCATAGAAAACACATAATGAACTCCGCTAACGAGGACAGTCACATTACCACTGTCGAGATCAAGTTCTTTGATATCATCCGAGGTAGAAAAAAGAAGGGTATTTTGACTACCTACAAAAACAAAAATATCCGCCTTATTTTCAAGGGATAAAAGTACCAAAAGGTCAATCAATTAATAATACGAAAAAAAAGCAACGCCTGAAAAATGATTATATAAAAAGCAAATATTGAGTATGCGATCCGATCAACCAAGTCAAAAACTAATTAATGTAAGATAGATATATGCTTAAATTAACAATATAAATTCGCATATAAAAACTTTTGTCAGAAAACAAACTCCAATGTTGATGTGAGTTCAAATTCGCATGCAAAAATTCTGTTCAGTTTTCAAACTCAAATGTTGTTCGAAGTTTATGGATAATATTTCATGTAACGACTGTACCTCTCCTTTGATGTTCATTTTACTTATAAGTGAGCAAAATGCTGTTTTTTTATTGACATAAAAGTGCCTATTGAACAGGTATGAGTAAGTAAGTAGTAAATTGTCTGGGTTTTAATTTACTGTTTTTTTTTTAATCCTTTAAACGTTGTATTAGAAATTTGACTTTCAATCAACATTTCAGTCATCTAGGGCATTCCTGATGAGACATTACTTGCCAAGATGTGAATTTGGCACAGTTATTTATATCATGGTAATGTTCCTAATTTCTTAGAATTAAATTTTATTCTCTTAATTATGTTTGGGTTTTGTCTTTCGGTCATGCATTTTATTTGCTTAGTTACTGCTTTGATGAAAATGATCAACTGTAGGTATTGATTTCTCAGTTTAATTTCTTACTTGAACCAAGAACACATAATGTAACAATTGTATTCCACAATAATTTGGTTATCCTCCTCATTCTAGTCTGTTGTAGCGTGTGGGCTAACTGTGCTTCTTTGGTTCTTCTTCATAACACTCTTGGACATGTTGAAAAGAGATAAAACTATCTGAATACAAATCATTAATAAATAGTGTTCATAATAGTTCAATTATATTAACACAATTAGTAAGACATGAATACAAGGACAAACGACAAACATATACATTTTTAAGCTTGTATCATTAAGGATTTTTATCTTACTGGATTATACAATGTAGGACGGACGAAATTATGTTAGCAAAGACTTAACTATATACCGAACAAAATGCATTTGAACAACGTAATTACAAATATTTCAAATGCAACTAACACTTGAAGAATTGTATTTGTCCGAAATGATTTTTATATTTACCTACATTTATACATAATGTTTTAAATTCCAAGCATCTTCAATTTCTTCAAAAAAGATCAATATAACAAAATCCATTCAAAGTCAATCTAGTTTGAATGACTTGACACTTTAGTTTTTTTTTTTTAACTTTTAAAGATAATCAAATATATATTTCGTCATGAGTATTTCAATTAGTAATAAAGAAATACGGAATTACCCACAGAACGAATTTAGAATTTTATAAACATGACTGAAGATCATAGCATTTCGGAGAAAATCAATTTAAAATTTGGTCATGCATTATCTATTCTATGTTTTCTATTATTCACCTTTAAAAAACAGTACATTTACAATTACAATAAAAATACCTAATGACTTAAAATACGAATATAAAAAAACAAATACATCAGTTATCACTACACACGTCGCGTAATAACAATACACATTTTTTTTAAAGGTCATCTTTTATATGTGTACAATGTTTACACATGATCATGATGATATAAATCAACAGCAACAAAACTCGGAATAAGATATTAGAAATATCTTAAATAGTGACAGACATGTTATAAAAGGACAAGATGCGAACCATTTCTGAAGTTCTATTGTCAGAATGTTTTTTTTGGGGAATTCCTATTTTATTTTTTCATGTTTTTATCATTTAAACAACAGGCATAGAATACCTTAGCCGTATTTGGCACAACTTTTTGGAATTTTGAATCCTCAATGCTCTTCAACTTTGCACTTGTTTGGCTTTATAAATATTTCGATTTGAGCGTCACTGATGAGTCTTATGTAGACGGAACGCGCGTCTGGTGTACTAAATTATAATCCCGGTACTTTTGATAACTATTTAAATCACTGGTTGGATGTCACCGAGGGTATCACCTACCCAGTTGTCAACATTTCGATTTTGACATGAATATCAATAATGTGGTCAATTTTATAAAAATGTCCTGTTTACAAAACTTAGAATTTTTCGAAAAACTTAGGATTTTTTTATTCGAGGCATATATTACCTTAGCCGTATTTGACACACCTTTTTGGAATTATAAATCCCCAATGCTCTTCAACTTTGCACTTGTTTGGCTTTATAAATGTTTCGATTTGAGCGTCACTGATGAGTCTTATGTAGACGAAACGCGCGTCTGGCGTACTAAATTGTAATCCTGGTACTTTTGATAACTATTTAAACATGCATATATTGGTGATTTTGAATCTGTTAAAAAAATTCTACCCTATATACTTTGCCTCATATTTATATTAAAAAAAAATCACACATCCAAAACAGTGGGCGTTTAAAAAGCCAGAATGCAAATACATATGTTCAAACTCTATTAGGTCACTTTTTAGTAGCAGCAAGCAAAAGAACCATGTCAATTGGACATGCTTTTATACTATTTCTGCACATTTTTGTTCGCTTTGGATATTCTGTATATCGTCAAGTTATTGGAGTTCCAATGTGCACTACTTATTTCGAACCTCTATTTGTATTGTTATAAGTTGCAATTGATGACTAATTTCAGCAAAGACCCATCAAAACAAAATTTGAGACAAAAATTTTGCAATACTTTTAGATATTTGAATGATATATTGGCTCTCAATAATGACAACTTCAGTATGTATACTAATGAAATGTACCCTGCTGAATTTACTTTCAATAAAGCTAATACTAACAATGACCACTGGCCATTCCTCGATCTTGATATCTATACCATTAACGGGAAGCTTAATACAAAAAATTATGATAAAAGAGATGATTTTTCCTTTCCTATTGTTAATGATCCATTTCTAGATGGTCTTGTCATCATCTTATTGTGTTAGTATATCTCATTTTGCACGATTAGATTTTAGCGAGAGAAATTTATGTATTACTGAAAAATTAACACAACAGGGTTTTCGATATCACAAACTAGTCAAAACATTTACTGAACTTTATCATCGATATAAGGAAGTCATTCGTAAATATAAGTCAACATGCAGACATATTATACGTTCCAGTTTTTTACATCCAATCTTTAATGGTAATATGTTTTACAAAGCACAACAATATCATTATTAACCTCAAAAGCTACAAAATACTTTACACATGTTTTGGCTTTGATATTTATTCACTAATAGGGTCTTCGGAATTAAATACATTTATTCTAAAATCAGTTGTTGTCATGACACGGGTTTGTTCTTTTCATATTCTAATATATTTTATGATGGAATAATACTAAACTCCTAATATGCCTGATATGCATATGATGAAAACATAATCTTTCTATCAATTTAGTTGAGGTCTGGAGCTGGTATATCAGTAACTGCTAGTAGTCTGTTGTTATATATGTATTATTGTCATTTTGTTTATTTTCTGATGTTTCATATTCAGACATCGGACTCGGACTTCCCTTAAACTGAATGTTACCGTGCGTATTGTTGTGCGTTTGTTTTTTCTAGTTTGGCTAGAGGAATATGGGTAGGGGTAAAATTTCAAAAACATATATAACCGCGCCGCAAGTTTGCACCTGTCCCAGGTCAGGAGCCTTTGGTCTTTGTTAATCTTGTATGAATTTTAATTTTATTTTTTTGTGTATAATAAGGAGTTAAGTATGACGTCCATTATCACTGAACTAGTATACATATTTGTTTAGGGGCCCGCTGAAGGACGACTCCGGGTGCTGGAGTTTCTGCTGCATTGAAGACCCATTTGCGGCCTCTGGCTGTTTTCTGCTCTATGGTCGGGTTGTTGTCTCTTTGTCATATTCCACATTTCCATTCTCAATTTTGATTGAAAGAAACACATATAGAATTATTTCATTATGGATCTTCATATATTTTTGCACACTTTATAATTCTTTGACAGATGTATTATTCCCTATTTTAACTGCATAATTCACTAAGAATAACGGAATCGATTGAAGGAGGGGGGGGGGGGGGGGCTAGGGGTTGACGTTTGCAGCAACATACTAGACACATGCATAAAGATAAACAATTAAATTTGTAGTTGGTGCTGCAAAAGTATGAAGTATTCGAAATTCAAGAATTAAGAATTTCTTATCAGAGGCATAGATTACCTAAGCCGTATTAAAAACAACGTTATGGAAATTTTAGGTCCTCAATGTAGGGATGCTCCATAATTGTACATTTCTTAATTAGCAACCTGGAAATTCTTAATTTGTAAAATGTAATTTTTTAACTTGTGACATGTACTTTTTTAATCCCTTACATAAATTTTCACAATGCAATTTCTTAATTTGTAAACGTGTATTCGTTATTCATTGCTTGCATTTTTCCATTTTTTTAATTTTTAATTTCTTTGTATGAGTCACGTTTTTGGAGATAATGTCAGTAGTTATTGTTACCCATACCAACCAATGAGAAGGTCCGTTTCTAAAGAGAAACTTCAAGTTACAATCAGGAATATTTACCAGTCTAGAATGAAATAGTTCCACAATATTCAAAAAACATCTAGTGAAATGAGTCTTAATTGACACTTGTAGAATCTTTCATCTATTGTTGCTATATTCTGCCGCCCCCTCAATTTTGTATGATGAATAGTCATATTAAAGACAAGGTCGCCTTACATCTTAATATACCGATATCAGTTGTTGTTGCCACAACTTTGTTAATTTATCTTATTATTCTAATAATCAAATAGCAAATTTCATACAGTGTATATTAATTTCTGTTTTATTTGTCGTTCAGTATCCCATTTTAGTATTTCCAACCGATGGGAATACAGATTTATCATCTAATCCTTATCTGCGTATTGAAAGAAATGTTTGGATTTTGTTTTTTTGACTTACATTCTTTATTGTTTCCAAGAACGAGCATATGGTCGTTATCTAATATCTTATGTTACGTATATGAGCTTTGTAATTTTTTGGACTAGGACAGTTTGACTGTAAATCAGGGGGTTAGTTCTGTAATTTTCTTTAAGTACTTACGGTCATTGCATGTTACGGTATATCATTAGTGAAACATGTTTATTTTGTGTTTATTTTTACAGTTATTAAGTTCTCTCAATGGATTTCAAATACATGTTACTCTATGAATTCTTAGTAAGTCGGCTGCTAGGGTAACGAGAGGAAACAGATGTAAATTGGTGAAATAAGAATTATACTTGTTATAAATAAATCAATGCATTTGTTCATCAAGCAAAAATACCCCTTAAAAGTGCACTCCTTTGAATATAACAAAAACCCTTAAATAAGTATTATTTCAGTAATTATACAATATTTTCCGTAGTATCTATAAAAGTTCAAAATGTTGAACAGTTAACAAAAAAAAAAATAATCTGCATGTCTTTTGACTATTAAAGATACTTTAAGAAATACATACCAAGATGTGTGATTACGACTTCACACTTATTTCAAATGTTACAAAAAGTGTAAAACAATGTAATTTGATATGTACATGTATTTAAAGTCAACATGCAATAGTTTTAAATAGATTGATAAAATCCGCTTTTATTTACATTTAAACATACAGTTGTAAAAAATGTTGGTATAATGGTTAATTTTGTCACTTGTGATTAAATGGCGAGATTTCGACTTACTTTCACTTATACACTTATTTTAGAGACTTTTGTAATGTCTTACAAGAGTATTATCAAGACCTTAAGCTATATTTGCTTCATTTTAAAGTTGTTCCATGTAAAAGACTTAAATGTATTTTGTTATTTGAATTTTGAGGAAACAAATTTACACACAACATGAAAAACAAAGATGTACACATGTATTCTGGATCTTGCTATTGTTGTACATTTTTAAATGCTAATCCTCCAATGAACCAGTCTAAAATAATTTCACTGTTGATAAACAGGTTATCTGATGCGTGACTACAAGTCTTTAAAGGACATCAACATTAACAAGGATAATATCAGCTAGGCATGCCATTGTGTTTCTTATTATAAATGCTGTATTTGATTACGAATAATTCAACCATTTCCTTTTTTTTTTAACCTAACTGTTATCATATAACATCGGGATATTTCATATCAGTGTGTATACATTTAAGTAGATGGTTTAAAACTTTGCCTAACAATAACTGTCAAGCGATATTTGTTGACCATCACTTGCATGGAAGTTCATATAAATATTTTATACTTTCTCAAACATTTTATTCTATAATTAAATCAATACATCTGACTTCAAACGCATCAAAAAAGAACCCCGTGTCAGATCATGGAATTTTAAAATAAAAAAAAATATAAACAATCAAATGTTTATTCCTCTACCAGGAAATGACGATTTAAAAATAGAAAACTGTTACCTTACAGGGAAAACAATCTACATTACTACGCATAAGTCATGCACTAACAGTTTGAGAAACAAAACAGAGGTTATATCTAAATTACAGTCACTGTGGTAATCAATCGTTTGACTTAAACAGATTTGTTTTGTTTCAATTTTGACAAAATGTATACTTAGACAAAAGTATAAAAAACAATCTATTTGAAGATCGAAATTTATAAGAATTATTAAATATAAACACTAACATTCATAATTGAGATGCTTCCTCTGAATAAAAGTATGTGATCAAAATGTCAAGCTAGTAGTTTTAATGGCATACGATACAGTTACAGGGAGGTAATGATGCTAACGTAAAATGTTATGTTCGCGACATCAAACTATGACATACCGGGCGAAGATGCATTTTTCGACTGATTTTTATCATTTAAACTGATTTAATTTGAAAACGAGTGCATGGACCGCTAATTTTTAAAACGACATTTTGTTTTTTTTTGCAAGGATATTATGTGGACCAAATTTTATAAAACTGTAAATATTTTTTTTTTTTTTAATTTTGGTAAATATACAGCAAAGGAAATACGTTTTTTTCTCTCATGTCATGACCATTTGATAAATATGAGTTATTTCTGAATAAAAAAAAATGCATAAATTTTAAGGATATTTATAAAAAAACAGAAACTATCTAACTCAAAACAATTTGTGTTTATCTTTTTAAACCAAAAAAGTTATGGCTTTCTTCCGAAAAGGAAAACACGACCATAAATCTGAATTTTGAGCAAATATACTAAATTTCGACCTCATTTAACTCAAAAAGTAGCAAATGCAGGTATATTTTTATTATATATTCGATTGGATCAGGCAAAAACAAAATCTTTATGGAAATTTTTATCAAACTGTATCGTATGCCCTTAAAGAGTTAATTCCACATTGTGTTCTGTACAACCTTACAGATTCTTGAAGTTAATATTATCATGATTATATATTACGCAATGATTTGCAATTGTCAAATTTTTATAAATGACAGTCTGTTCATGAATAAAAGTAATTAACTCTTAAACATTGAGATACATAGTTTAGCTATCATGTTGACAAAATGCTAGAAAATTTCAAATTCACCAATACAGTGTTAAAACAGACAATATATATGACACATTTAGAAGAAACAACCTTAAAGATACATTCATATTAGAATATTTATAACTGCAATATAATTAACTACACTCTTATATTTACCGTATCTATTTGGTCAAAATGGTTTTTTTTTCCGTTTTTTAAATAGATGCAACTCTTTCAAACACTTCTAAATTTCACACGCTAATCATACATAAAATAAAAATGTATTTACTTACAATTAATCTTGTTTGATGCGAATTTTAGTTTGTTTTACTGACACTGCTATAGTTTTAGTCGTTGTCTCTGATTGGTAGTGACTTTAATATTTATTTGATTTAGAAATAACTGTTTTGTTGTGCGAAGAACGACAACTCGTGTTTATAAAATGGAACAGCAGTTTTATGGATAGTATATTAACATAGTTAGATGTGTTCTTCAGTGGACCATATCAAGGGCAACTCAACTGTTTGTTAATTTTATAATCTTCTGCAGGGACGAAAAATAGTTCAAAGCAAAATCCAGTTAAGTTATGAATTTTCTAAATCATACAATACATTTGAATTCTATTTATCTAGGGTATGCTATGCATTAAAACTGTTCAAGAGGCACAGGTTTGTTTGTACTCAGAGTAAATTTTGAGGTGAAAATACGGCCATTTTAGCCAAAGGGTCCAAATGAACTTTAATGAAAACATTGATGTATAAATATAATCAGGATGAAAATATGTACAATGTTCGTTGTTTCTTTGGTGTATCATAGAAATACACAAGTCGGGCAAACCTGAAAAATGCATAAAGAGTGATATATAATACGAATTCTTCATTGTTGACAGAAATTTGTCCAAATATCATTTGAATTTCACAAAAGATGAAAACACACCGTTGACAAACATTGATAACAGAAACGATTTTTCCATTAAAATGTCATTGTCCGATTTTGTATTTGTTCATGATAATAATGATTTTATCATAGTACAATCCTCCTCGATTGAACATTAGTGTCAAAGCTATTCAAAAGAATAAGTTGAACTGAAAGCAGGAACTGTCAAACCGTTCTTATTTGGCTATTTATAGGTTTATCGCTGGTTTGTTTTTAAATAATCATATGACACATCAACTGGACTAAATGGGATTCAGTCCTTAAAGAAAGTGAATGTCACGACATATAAACATACTTTCACATATTGTGACTTTTATGAAGAGTTGTCTCAGTGGCACTCTTACCACATCTTCTTGTATTTAATTCAAATCGTTGAGAATGAATAAAAACCCACAAATACTTAAAGAATTTCTCCGCAACAAGCTCAATCTGTCAACTATGTAATTCAAACTGGAAAAACAATTGTCAATAGTAGCAAGAGTGACTTGAAAATCCTCAACTGCAAGATGAATAGACAAATACTTTTATTTTGGCCAAAACACATATTTATATTTTCATACGATACATTGAGAGTTCCAAACACATAGTGTGTTAACAATTTCATTAATGTCCTATTGGATATACACTTTTAAAGCCCTTTATAAGTGTGTGTGTGTGTTGTCTATTCAATTATTTCTCGAACTGTAGGACAAAGTTTAAAGGTTAAGAAATTTGAAATACTGAAAAATAATTAGAAAACTATTTTGTTTTCATTTTGTCTTTTTAGCCAATGATAAGTCTCGAATGGTTTACAATAAAACCATGATTTAAATAAGTTAGACCTTGGAAAAAGGAATAGAATAACACATTTTGTCAACAATCAAACAGAAATTGAATTAAGTTATCGTCTTTTTTCGTTAACTTTCACTTTATGTCTTTAACTTTCAGAAATGTTTAAAGATCGGATGCATACTTTTGTATACTTTGAAAATTGCCCGGATATCGATTTATCATGGGATTTTTTTTTTCTGAATACTTTCTGACATTACCACTAACTTTTTTTTAAAATCATCTTTAATAATTAGTCGTTTAGGATTGTCAAAATGTTTGTTTATTTTTCAATTTTGTCAAACTAAGCTATTTGATTAAGAACTATTCCCTTTCAAGTAATCATTCGACCTCATTGCATCCGTATTCATGTGAACTCCAATTGAATCCCTTAGCTTGAGATTGATAACACGTGATTTGTCTACATTGAAAGTGAAACAAAGGTAAATCATTTGATTGACTGATTCGATCCACAAAAAATCATTCATATAAGGTAAAAAGGATGATAAACATTTATTTTTCATCGATAATATACAATTAAATTTCCCTCAGTTTAGTTTGTTACCCGGATTTTTTTTCCAAATCGATTTATGAGTTTCCACCAGCGGTATACTACTGTTGCCTTTATCTAGAAAAAATCCAACAGCATGAGTTTGCTTAATCTATTTATATCTACATTCATGTTTACATCGCTTATATGGTAATTGGATAACCGTAGAGGTCAACTCGATGTTTAATTAGCTGGCGTCTGAACTAAAATATACACGAAACGAAACTACGTATGTTCATGCCAATGCCCTGTTTTTTTAAAAAGACTTTTAATAGATATAGGAAGGTGTGGTCTGAGTGCCAATAAGACAACTCTCCATCCAAATAACAATATATAAAAGTAAACCATTATAGGTCAATGTACGGCCTTCAGCAGTTTCAATAGTTTAGATAATTGTTTTACAAAGTTATAAATCAAATATGAGAATTTGATTAAAATCAGTGAACATGAATTCGACAGCTTGTGCCCCTTTAAAGGAAATATACCATATGGACATTCAAACTCATAATCGAAAATAAACTGACAAAGCAGTTGCCAAATAAGAAAGAGACGAACAGATTAACAGTAGTACATAATACACAACATAGAAAACTAAAGACTGAGCAACCCGAACACTATTGGTTATCTCAGGTATGGTACGCATTTCCTGATCAACATGTTTCACCCGTCGTGTTACTTATGTAAGTACAAATCTAGTAATACGATTACCTTGGTAGGTCCCTTCCATGACAATACAACGGGATTGTAGCTACGAATAAGAGTTTTATAGCTTCCTGATTACCAGCAAACTTATATACTTAATAATTGTTTTTAATATAAATCTCACTAGGTTTTTGGTCTTTCCTCATTATATCTATTTTTTGTAAAACGTTTTCTGGCCTTGATTATAAATCTAGAAATCGACCCGAAGTCTTTGACATTTATATTGACATTCAAACGAATAGTTGGCTGCATTTTGGATGGTTACAAAAACAAACAGCATTAGAAAAAAGTCATGGGACAACGACGTAATCTCGTTTTGTACGGAAACATGGCGTGTTAACAAACAGTTTTATGCTTACTGGAATAGTGTGACCTATAGTTTGAAAAGAAAAGACCCCGGAAATTGTTCCGTGCTTCTTAAATAACACTACAAGGATATGCATTGCATACCTAACATTAGAAGTCAAATACAATAACTTGAATTTTGAATGAACCTATGTTTTACACAGCCCTCAGGGGTCTTCATTGGCGAGTTTTGTTAAAAGGTTCAACTTCTGTACCACTAGCCTGTGAACAGGGCGGTTGTGAGTTCGCAACCACACTATGACTCCAATCATCATTGAGTAGGACTGTCATTTTATAGCCTTAGGTAGATATGTCTCCCTGAGCATCCGCCATCCTTCACGAACATTCAATCGCCCGGAAAATTCTGTAAAATTCTGATTAATCATTTAATATCTCTCTTTTTCGTAATATTATAACTTTTTGTCTGCCTTATTATAGTTTGCCTCGTTAATGGTAATACAACACATGAATCACACAATTCCAAGTAAAAATATCTTCTCGCGTTGGTGCTTTCTCGAATGCCTTTTTAGTACCAATATCATTATTAGTAATTTTGATAAACTTATATTATAACGATAGGCGAAAGGTTATTTAAACTAAGAAATTGAGAACAACACCAATGAAAAATTCGTCTTCACTTATATGTAATGGTTCATAAGTTAAATGTTCATTATTTCTGAGATGTGGTTGCAACAATGATAACAGTACATGGATGGTGTATAGCAACGTACAGTTTTCAATGTTTTTCCGTTTTTTATAGTTTTTATAATAGTTCTGTTTTAGTTTTTTTCTCGTTAGTAGGTGTTTCTTTTTAACTTCTTGTTGTTGTTAGTAGCAATAACTTTAGTTTACTGTTTCCTATGCTTCATACATATGTGTTACTTACATTTAAACACACATTGCATCACGAGATGTTCACCGTTAAAGAATAACCGTTTCACAATGATATCGGATATGCTCCTACAATACCCCTTTCCCTTTTCATAAATGTGACCATCCGAATTAGATTATTTACGGGGCTAGTAATAACATGAGCAACACGACGGGGCCACAGTTGGAGAAGGATTTACATATCCATCTGGAACACCTGAGCTCCCCCCCCCGTTTTGGTGGGGTTCGTGTTTCTTAGACTTGGGTTCAGTTTATTTTCGATCTATGAGTTTTATTTTCCCTCTGGTATCTTTCGTCTATGTTTGCAGTGTTTTGCTTATCTTATAACTACATTCAAATCGTTATAAAAATTTCTGGATCGGTCACTGCTATGCCATTCGACTGCTGTACGTTATACACTGTGTTAATACTAATAGTGCTATCAACTTTTATTAACATATACCGTTTTATTACCAGTCGACTGGCGTATATTTTTGCTCCAAAACATCTCCAAGCTTGTGATTTGAAAGTTACAAAATGATGATTTGCCTTCATTTGTTCATAGGAAAACTCTGATAAAATGTTGACTAGTATTGACTGGAATGATGATTCCCCAAATGTTCTCTAATCTTCTGAACTTCGACAATATTTAACGGTCTTCCTCCTGTGACTAATTTGGTCTTCCTCCCTCACTCGGGTACATTTTGGCATTTTGGATGGGAACTGAGGGATATTGGCACTTTACATAATTAACGTCTTTGTCTATTTTGATTATTTCTCGAATAAAATGAAAAATGTGCACTGCTCACACATAAATATGCAAATGAATCTGTTAGTATTACAGCCTCAGTTAAATTGTACAGAATCAGTTTCTGTAACTGTTGAAAAGGGTTTTAAATCTTCTGAATAAGTAACTAAGGTTTAAAATTGTCCAAAAAAGCAGGAATGTAAGGTTGTATTTGATTACCATGTATGTTTTTAAAGTTCTATTTGTATATTTATTTTGAAATTTGACTCTTTTCTGAAGACCTCCAAAAAAGGGTTGGCAAAAACCAGAAAGATAGCAAAGCTTAGTGTGGACTATTTTTTCACAGTTTCTTCATGAAACTGAACGTTAAGTACTGTTCTTGAAAATTTTACATTTTTTCACAGTCAAATTCTTTATATTAAATACAAGTCAAAGATTTGAAGTCAGTCATTAGAAAACGGAAAGTTTGAAAAAAATGGCAATGTCTGTCTTTTTTAAAAGGGGTTCAATTTCACTATCAAATTTACTCATTCCAATTTTTTTCCTAAAGTTAGCTAGCATACTTAGGTTTAAGTAGACCATACTCACAAGGCGGTGTAAAATTGCGTTATATCATTTTACTCCCTAAAAGACCCTTTATTTTAGAATTTTACATTTCTCCGCATACAATGTTTCCCCCTACTATGACGACTGATTCTAATATGTAGATAACAGATAAATTAATACTATAATATATTATTTTAAAGATAAACGATTGAACAATTAACAGATAAAAGTGTTTTTAAATATCATACACTGTGTTTCTATTCAGACAGGGTCTAAACATATGACAAATTGTAATTTTCAATAACCCAGTTAAATTATACCAAATGTTGATGTGGTTGCTATGATAACATAGGAGACATTTATACAAAACTAGACTTATTTCTCAAAGTTTCATACAACAGTCAACTAATTTACATAGAATGAATAAAATCTGCAGGTAGCCGTGGCCAACGCATTTTGATGCTTACACGAGAATGCCTCTTAAAATGTTTTATTTTAATCCTCTTATGATTTGTTTTAATTGTAAATAGCTATATGTTATGCTGTCCTGGTATACCATATAATGTTGAAGGAATTATAGGTACCTGAAAACATAGTTCATCTCGCGAAAATCTTCATGTGTATTATATGTCACAAGATAATAACTCGAAATCACATATGACGATGTTTAACCAACAACAGAAACGTTGCTTTCAAGAATCCAAAATGATAATTAAAAAACGGAATAATTTGTGACAGTGTGGTGAGATGATGCATTTACAATTGCAATAAGTCGTTTTTTTTCAGAATTTAAAGGACTATGGTTAATCTCATTGTTTATAAATCAAGATGAAAATAACTTTAGGTCATTGGTTGAATTCCAATTGTTTAGAACGTTTTAAAACAATCACAACATTTTGGTGTACGCTTTTGAAAATATATCCCAAAATGGCGAAAGGGGAGATACATTATGAAAAAAGTGTGTCAGAAACTTTATCTGATATTCTTCTTCACTCATTATAACCTTCCATCATTACCGAACTGAACAAAGAAATAACACGACGGGTTCCGTATACGGTGCAGGAAATGCTTACCCTTCCGGAGCACCTGATTTCACTCCCGGTTTTTTTTTGGGTTCGTGTTGTTTCTTATTTATTATTTATAACTGTTGATGTAAATTCTTTTGAATTTATGAGTTTTTGTTTTCTCCTTGGTTTTGATTGTATGATTGTCATATTACTTAAAATGTTGGAAGATATCATAGGGATTACAAATGAAATATAAGAAAAAACAATATCCAGAAGATACAAAACATAAAAGAAGACAAAACATTTTCATGAAAAACTATGCAGAAAACAAACAAATTGCGCGACACGATACACACCTGACAGCGGATTGAAGTGTAAGACGAACAGCATTTCTCATTATACTATTATGACGTGAGTATGTCAAATGTCAATTTTGGGTTTATAGACACGGAAAATAGGGTTAAGGAGGCTCGCGGGTATAAGATTTTAAGAAAAAATAAACATTTTTTTTTTCATTACAAATTTTATTTATTACCTTTAGTAGTTGTTAATTATCATATGGTACAAAAATCATTCCAACAAAATAAATATATTGCTATTTCTAATGAATTTGACATTGATTATTTGACATGTTTAAAACCTGGACTTTATAGCGGATTTATGATAACATGAACAACACGACTGGTGCCATATATGGAGTAGGGTCTGCTCTCCGCTCTAGAGCCCCTGAGTTCACCCCAAGTTTTAGTTAGGTTCGTGTTGCTTAGTCTTTAGTTTTCTATGTTATGTCTTGTGTACGATTATTTGTATGAGTGTCTTTTTATTTAGCCAAGACTTGGTCAATTTATTTTTGATTTATTAGTTGGACTGTCTATCTGGTATATTTTGTCCTTCTTTTGGGACATACATGTTCATCCATATTTTGACAGGTGTTATGCAAGAATATGGACTTTCCGTTTTGATTTTTTTTTCTTATTTTCTTATAAAATTTAATGCTTAACTACTGTAAATATATAATTACGCAGCTCTAGATAAACTCATCATATATACCAGGACTAACATTTGTATATATGCCAGACGCGCGTTTCGTCTACAAAGACTCATCAGTGACGCTCGAATCCCAAAAAGTTAAAAAGGCCAAATAAAGTACGAATGGGACCAAAATTTCTAAAAGGGTTGCCAAATACTGCTTAGGTTATCTATGTCTGAGGTAAAAAAGCCTTAGTATATAAAAAAAATCAAAATTTTGTTAACAGTTAATCTATAAATATAACCATATCAATGACAATTCATGTCATCACAAAAGTGCTGACTACTGGGCTTGTGATACCCTCGGCGAAATAAATCTCCACCAGCAATGGTATCGACCTAGTGGTTGTAAATAAACTCATCATAGATACCAGGACTAACATTTGTATATACGCCAGACGCGACGCGCGTTTCGTCTACAAAAGACTCATGAGTGACGCTCGAAACCCAAAAAGTTAAAAAGGCCAAATAAAGTACGAAATTGAAGAGCTCTGAGGACCAAAATTGCTGAAAATGTTGCCAAATACTGCTAAGTTAATCTATGCCTGAGGTAGAAAAGCCTTAGTATTTCAAAAAATTAAAAATTTTGTTAACAGTAAATTTATAAATATTACCATATCAATGACAATTCATGTCAGCACAAAAGTGCTGACTACTGGGCTTGTGATACCCTCGGAGAAATAAATCTCCACCAGCAGTGGCATCGACCCAGTGTTTTAAATAATAGGTGTTACATCGATGTTAAGGCCATGTTGACAAATGTTTGATGACATCTTACATATATTAACGTAAATATACAATTATTGTTCATTACAAAGATAACAAAAGATAACAATATATTGTTAAAGGGACGAAGTATTCATATCGAATATGTTGTATCGTTTTTTCGGTTATAAGTTATTACAATATTACAATTCATAGTTTCATCTATTATATTATATGAATTATCATGAGATTTTACGTCAAGGGTAGTGGAATAAATTATTTCATTTAAAATACAATAATTACATTTCATAATATTTAAGGAATGATTGTAATATTTTTTCTGTCTATGAAGAAATAACATAAAAAAATGGGTGCAAACTGAATAACGCGCGTAGCGGGTTATTTAACAGTGTGCACCACATTTTTTGTGTCAATTCGAAAAGACGGAAAAAATATTACAGTCATTTCTTATATTTTGATACTAAATTCCATTTTAAACCGTAGAAAACCATGATAAAACGTTGATGACGTCACGGTCACCTGACTGAATTATGTCCATGGGCTCATAACAAAATAACATCAGCCAATCAGGAGACGCGTTACATTCAAAATTAAATTATATAAACCTGTCCTTCAATCTAGAGCAAAACAATGCTACATGTTGTATGTACAAGTTCCAAGTCAGGAGCCTATAATTCCGAGATTCTGGTTTGTCATGTATACAATATTTTTTTTAATTTTTTACCTTTTTTGGTTTATAAATCTTGCCGTTAGATTTCGTTTTTTCAATGTTTTCACTTTGTCATTTCGGGTCATTTTATGTATGACTATTAGGTATTGGTTTTACTAACTGTTGACGGACATTCGATGATGTATAATTAATTGATGTGTCATTTGGATTCTTGTGGCGAGTTGTCTCAAATGGAAATCACGCCACATATATATTTTTTATATATTTAATGTTATGTGACATTTTGTCTGTGTCTTGAGATAATTACGTTAATTCCTCACATTTGGTTTTCAACACTTTAAGTTAAAAAAAGCCATTAGATTTTATGGGCGCAGCCATTTTGTGATCATACCATGGTATTCAGAACTAAGAGTATAGCTTATTCTGATTGGTTGATATGTGCGGCCGGTTTTTTTGTTTGTTAATAGGGACTTTGTACATTCTGCATTATACCATTGGCCAGAAACTAATTTCTTTAGCCCAAGCGGAACTAAGATGTCTTTTACATGCTAGGACGACGATACTTGTATTTTTAAGTGAAATTGATAGCCATTAGATATAATTTCAAATTACGCCATCAAAAGCAACGAGAACCTTACTGTCCTAATAACTTTTCTTTTATTCTAGCAATGTTTCGTTAAAAGAACCAACCTTCTCAAGTCTGTATCTGAAAAAAAAACCACCTTTCATTGTCGTCTATAGGGAAATTCATTTATTTTAATATATAAGGTGTTTTTTTTGTCAAGTATTGAAAATGTCTAAACTCAATAAATACCAACTAAAATCGATAATAACTTCCGGAAGATTAAATATTGGAACAGATAAACAAATCCAAAAGCTGGTTTAAATATTGATTTATTTTTAAATTATGAATGTAAAATTTTCGGCGACTAAAAGTGACTGGAATTAAAAAAAATAATCCAAAAGGATGTAAACCTCGTATATTTTTATGTTACACTTATTTATAGCAATCAATATTTAATATGCTTGATAATATGCCATAAAATTACATCAAATCAACGATATAAGTTTTCCCCACTTAAATCGTGTAGATAAAATAAAATGCTTAAATGAATCAGATAGTGTTTTTTTCCTGTTGTAGAATTTATTCAAACTCGTATTTCACTTTTATAATCCAGTTCATACATGTAATAAAAGACAACAGATATACCTTCAACCAGCGTAGTGTTAGGCATTTACATCATATGTTAATGGAGTGGTCTCTCGGTAAAGGACTCAATGAAATTAAAAAGAAAAACTTAAAAATATGGAACTCCTAGAAAAATTCATTACGAAGAGTCCCTAACATGCCTAATCAAATCGAAAGCTCAAACACATCAAGACTTTTTCTCATGTAGGGATTGATATATTAAACCTGGTTTCATAGTTAGCTAAACCTTACACTTCGCATAAAATTTCGTTATATTGTCAATGATGTTTGAATTATACATACATACATTATAGGTAAACTTATATAAATTAGGCTCTCACCAGTCAAAATTGTGTTTTAATCTTAATAATCTTAATAACTTTGAAAATGCACAACTATGTCAACAAAGAATAATAAAATAACAGTTAGACAAAGTCCTTAATTTGAACATGAAAGACAAGCATACACAAATTGACCACAAAAACGAAATGACATGAGTTAATCTATGTCTTCATTGAGTTATGAACATCCTAAAAAGTCAATAAAATACAAGAAATCGCTAAGATAAATAACCATAGTGACAAAGTGACAAGTTTATTAAAACAATATGGCCTTTAAAAGACATACGGTGAAACATAAGTTCCGCAAACGCACACTGAAAATAAAATTGATACAAAAAGACCAATAAATGAACAAATATAAACTCAAGGCAACGAAAGGTTTACAACTTATCTATGACTTTAGCCGTGTTTGGCATACCTTTTTGGAATTTTGGGTCATCGATGCACTTCATTTTTATATTTGTTTGGCTATATAACTATTTTGATCTGAGAATCATTAGTGAGTCTTATGAAGACGAAGCTCGCGTCTGGCGTAAAAAACAATTAGCCTGGTACCTCTGATAACTATTATAACTATAAATCCAATTTTGATGCATATGGTTATCTCAAAATATTGATAACGTAAACTACACGAGGTAAACTACTGTTTTGTGTCTACGAGGAGTATTTATGGTCAACGTAATGTGAATTGTCTATATTAACTTTTGACTCAAACAGTAACATTCCTCCTTCTATATAGTTTACTAAGATTCAAAAGAAATATCTAACGTTAATCGTCCACTTAAAAACCCTATCATAAGCGTTAAAGTAACACAGCATAATATCGCAACATTGTAATTCATATTTCAGCTACGAAACCTACTATGTCTCTACATCTAAAACATAGTATTACATGGATTGTTCTTGTAATGTCGATTTTATTTACACCACTGGGTCGATGCCTCTGCTGGTGGACGTTTCGTCCCCGAGGGTATCACCAGCCCAGTAGTCAGCACTTCGGTGTTGACTTGAATATCAATTATGTGGTCATTTTTATAAATTTCCTGTTTACAAAACTTTGAATTTTTCAAAAAACTAAGGATTTTTTATCCCAGGCATAGATTACCTTAGCCGTATTTGGCACAACTTTTTGGAATTTTGGGTCCTCAATGCTCTTCAACTTTGTATTTGTTTGCCTTTTGAACATTTTTGATCTGAGCGTCACTGATGAGTCTTATGTAGGCGAAACGCGCGTCTGGCGTATAAAATAATTATAATCCTGGTACTTTTGATAACTATTATGTAAAGTCACCTCCGTTTAAAATAATCTAGGGTTCGCTTAGCTATAAAAAATGTTCTTTGTATTACCATTCTCATAGATATAATTGAAGCAATTTTTTGCTGCAGTTTAAATGTAGAAAAAAGGTAGAAAATGACAGCAAAAAAATCCACTATTTTGGCACGAAACTTTTAAACGGTCGGTGTACCTCACATTTCCTAAGTTTCTAAGCATCATACAATACAATAGACATTTCCCCACATTGACCTAATATTTCATATTCAAGTACAACAAATCAATATTAAAACAAATACGAGAAGAATAGAATGTTTGAATCTCACAATAATGATGACGTTAGACTTTGTAGTTTCTTTATTGTAGCATATTGACATTATAAACAATCTTTTAATATGTAAACAAACGTGATATGTAACGTTAGCTATAGGAATCGATGCTTATTTATTCGCCCGTTTTTTTCTGAAATCGAGCCAGCTGTTTTACATATTTTTTGAATGCACCTAGCATAAAGAACAAACATAATTACACGTTTTGGGCAATTCATGATTTTTTTCATTGTGATTTGCCAAAATATGTATCAGATATACGTCTGAAAATTATATGGCATTGGAACTTATTGATATACAATTTGTTCTCTTTTTCGGCTCCTTTTGTGTTTTCTTAAATCAAACGACTTAAAGCAAATATTAGGATTCAGAAATACAAGTATTGGTATTTAAAAATTTGACTCTCTATAATCAAATGGTCAAATCTATACATAACAGTTATTATTAAGTTTTCATATTTTACATATTAAAAGACTCACAAATCAAGGATATATTTAAAAGGATTTTGGTGCGACTGTTAGAAGTGAAGCTTCTTTTTTAGGATGGACGTTATTTTTATCATTTCACTCGGAACTCTGTTATCGACGACCAAAGTAGACTCTTTTTTGAGACTTCCAACTGATGCTGATGTTCAATCCAAAGGTTGGTTATAGATTAAAGATAATTAAAAAGACAGTTTTTAAAATTGCACAATAAGTTATGTCTGCACTCATTTGGTCCTGTTCTTGATTGTGATACAATTATGGTTAATGACATTGGAGTTAAATAAAGATTTTTATACAAGATTGTAAATAATTGTATTTCAAGATAACATGTGTATTTTTGATACTGTAAACCAACTTATTGTCGTGGGTACTTTATTTCACGATTTTCAAATTTACTAAATATATTTAGATAAGCAAAGATCAATGTCTTACATATTCGCGACGATTTATATTCGCGTTATGATTCTACTCGCGAAAGTCGCCATTTAAATCGTTCGCAAAATTAAGTTGGTTTACAATATATGGTGTATCCCTCGTTTTATTTTATTGTGTTTGAATTATTTTCTATAACGTATCGTCTGATCCCTTCATTGTGATTTAGGAAATAAAATTGGTTATAAACATCTCGTCTATGTTAATCATGTTTATTCTTTACAACTTAAAGTGTTTTCTTTTGCAAGAAATAAGTACTAAGTTAGAGAGGAAAAAAAAAACCAACTGAAAATGATAGAATTTATTGTATTATCATATCAAGTGTATCATAAAGTAGATACCTTACAATAAAAGAAAGCGATAGATATATTAGTAAGTATCATTCATTTCAAATACGGTTAAGCCAGAACCCAGATGAACAATACCCGCCAAAAACAAAATTGTTTTTCTACGCAGAATATTTCGAAATATATCAGTACAACTAAGGTTTTTATATACGGTTCGTTTAGGGATACAAAAGTTATCGATATGTTCGTTGCTCTCATTTTGTGTAACAGTCAGACAAAATATTATTAGCAATACCCGTAAAAAATAATAAAAAATATTGGTTTATGTATGTGCCTGTCCACAGTCAGGTTTTTTCAGTGGTTGTCGTTTGTTGTTATGTGTTACATTTTTTTGTTCGTCCATTTTGTTTTACATAAATAAGGCCGTTAGTTTTCTCGTTTGAATTTTTTTACATTGTCTTATCGGGGCCTTTTGTAGCTGACTATGCGGTATGGGCTTTGCTCATTGTTGAAGACCGTACGGTGAAATATAGTTGTTAATGTTTGTGTCATTTTTGTCTTTTGTGGATAGTTGTCTCGTTTGCAATCATACCACATCTTTTTTTTTTTTTTATATTAGACAATATATTTCAGTAAATATAAAGTTTAACTGTACATAGTGTAAATACACATCGAATGAATTTTTTTCATCGACACAGCAACTAATGCCATAGAAAAACGACATTAAAGCATGCGCCCTGACATGTGTCTATTTCAACAACCTGTAATCCATGGACTGTCATGAGTTGCTGTATATCATATTTGGGATTCCGTTTTTTTATTTTGTACGTAAATCAGGTCGTTAAATACACGTTTTAATTGTTTTTCATGTGTCATTTTGTGACCGTTTGTAGCATGCTGTGTAGCATAGGTTTGGTCATTGATGAAATCCTCTTGATGATATATTGTTTCTAGCTTTCTTCCAAATCGTTTTGTGGATAAAATTGAGAGCTCTCCCATCGACAATTACCACATTCTTTGAAAAAAAAGAGAAATACTGATCTTAATGCGAATTTAAAATAGATAAACTGTATGTTTCAAGGATGTAGTTTCGCATTTGATCAATACTAACATTGATTTGCCTCTGGTCAAAACAAATAAGCAACTATATAAATCGGAAATGTTCAACAATCCATGATGACATAGGAATCTAAATAGACTTTAACAATAATAATATGAAAACGATGACATTAATATATCAATAACTTTGAACGTATTGCAACTCTCTAGCTACTTATAATACAAACAGATTAAATATGGTGCTAGTAGCATTAATCGAATTCTCTTAGTCAAAGACTACCACTTATATACTATAAATGATCTCTTGAACTTTATTTCATTTGCCTAGTTATGCTGGATACTGAAATTTCATTTTTATAAAACACTAAATTAGTTTGGCTTAGACTGTCGGTGATACCGGCTTTCCAAAATTGTTAGAGCAACACACATTCAATACTCAATACTCTACTGTTAAACGTATTTCTGTCGAGTATTTTGTTTAAGAAATAAATTGAAATGATTTTTCAACTAAAACAAAGCAAGCAATTAAGAAAGCACCTGTGGAAAAAATGTACGAAAACAATTGATGACAGCTACAAGTCTAAAACATTGTAGATCAGCCAGAGTTTCAAAATACCTTAAGGGTATCCTTTCTTTCTCTTATTTATATAACATAACGGCTTTATTTCTAATTAATCAACGCATTGTGTGACTAATTTATATTACGAATAATTTAATAAACTCCTTTTAAAAAAATATTTATTTAGTACAAACGATATTGTTATTTAGAACATATTCGATGGTAAGACAAATCACCAAATAACAGGTATGACACTTTCATAAAGTACTAATATTTCAAGCTGATATTTTATAACTACAAGAATAAAAAAAGCAATAAAGCAATGTATAAACAAAAGTGGGACAAAAGATACCAGATGGACAGTCAAACTCATAGATTGAAAATAAACTGACAATGTCATGACTAAAAATAAAAAGACAAACAGACAAATAATAATACAGGAGACACAACAAAGAAAACTAAAGAATAGGCAACACGAACCCCACCAAAAAACCTGGGTGATCTCAGGTGTGATCCGGAAGGGTAATAAGATACTGCTCCACATATGGCATCCATCGTGTTGCTTAGCCTATGTTATTACAAATCCGGTAAATAAACTAATTCGGTAGGTGACAAGTTGATTCTGGAAAAATAAGTAAATTTTAACAAATATTTGTGAAAAAACCCATACAAAGGGGCAAGAGTCTGCTCTCCAAAATTCTAGAGGCTGTTCATTGCATTGTCACATGGTTTTACGTATAACAATGCGACCACTAGGTGTCGAAAAAAACATTTCCATTCAAAACCGGACTTCCCCTAATATACATAGTACTTCAATCACAACCAAAAAGTATATACGGACAATTGGTCGTCATCATGTTTGAAGTACACATGTATATGTCTCCAATCTTAATTATTGAGATAGCGTAAGAGTGACGTACTAAGGAATATAAATATTAAAGACTTTTAAAATATGTTCGTGTTTATGTATTTCTGTTTTCAAATAGTAATATTTTAATACAATTGTAAATCTGAATAGTAAACAGTGATTTTTATTATATTGATACCTTAGTAGACCAAGTGTTCAATACTGATTGTCAAGTTTCTTTTGAACAATGGTTTGATAGAAAAAGACTGATATTAAAAATATTCGATCATTTGTCAAAGAAACTTGAAATATCCATGTCATTCTAATCATAACGTAATAATTATTAACATATATTAAAATATATGAAAACTAATAACCTCTTTTTTGTAATTTTTCATATATCATTCTTTTTGTAAAGTTGCACTTATATAGAAATTGAGTATCAGGATCGAGATTGTACCATTTTGTCAAAAATATTTATCTTTATCCACTTAATTATTTCATATGATTAAATCCCAATGATATTAGGTTTTTAGAATGAATGAAAAATATACTTTAGAAAACAAGTTGTATAAGATATGTATATGCAAGGGATTGTATATTTTTGATAAAAAGTAAAATCCCCAAAATACTGAACTGCGAGAAAAATTAAAAACGTAAAGTCCTTAATCAAAAGACAAAATCAAAAGTTCAAACACACCAAACGAATGGATGACAACTGTTATATTCCTGACATGTCACAGGAATTGTCTTATGTAGAAAATGATGGATCAAAAACTGGTTTTATAACAAGCTATAGCTCTCACATTTATGACAGTCGCATAATTCCATTAAATTGATATAATTCTGAATGTAACGCGTCTACTGATTGACTGACGTCGTTTTGTTTATCAGCTCATAGATACAATTTTGTTATGTGACCGTTACGACATCATCGTTTTTTCATGAACCACTCTGGTTTAAAATGAAATTAAGAATTAAATTATAAGAAATGACTGTAATATATTTTTCTGGCTATTCGAAATAACATAAAAATGTGGTGCATATTTAAAATAACCGGCTACTTTCGTTATTTGATTGGCCCCACATTTTTTATGTTATTTCTTCATGGACAGAAAAAAGAACAGTCATTCCTAAAATCGACAACAAAACAAACAGACATATAGGTGAAAGAGGGACGAAAGATACCAAAGGGACAGTCAAACTCATAAATCGAAAATAAACTGACAACGTCATGGCCAAAAATTAAAAAAAGACAAATAGACAACTATAGCACATACAATATACGAAACGAAAGAATAAGCAACACGAATCCCATAAAAAACTAGGGGTGATCTCATGCTCCGGAAGGGTAAGCAGATCCTGCTCCACATGTGGCACCCGTCGTGTTGCTTATTTTCATACAAATCTGGTAAATAGTCTATTTATGTAGGTCACATTCATGAAAGGGAAGGGTATTGTAGTTACGACCTTTCCGATATCATTTATTGTCCTTGTTATTCCGTAATCATTGCATCGATGTTCTATTGACCCATGATAATTAAACCTATAAGACTGAACATTCTACAGACTTAGCTCCATTTACAATTACATCATTTAAATGAAGGGATAAAGTTAAAAGGAAGTCGTACGAATCCTAAATACATTTAAAATAAATTTATATGTAAATGTGGCGTATTGTTTTTAAGACTAACTACACTTATATTATTGCTCACGCGACACGTTAAAATTAGAATAGTCTTCAAATTAAAACAGAAAATAAATTTCGACATACCTGTTTGAAAAAATCGATTGTTTTATACTGTATAAAAAAAATATAGTGCATACGTTTAAAAGATACATGCTAATAAACTCATCATGGATACGAGGATTCAAACTTGCATTTAAATCAGACGCGCATTTCGTCTACCAAAAAAAATAAAAAAGTTAAAAAGGCCAAATTAAGTACGAAGTTGAAGAGCATTAATACCAAAATCCGTAAAAGTTTTGCCAAATACAGCAAAGATAATCTATTACTGAGGTAGAAAAGCCTTAGAATTTAAAAAAAGTCAAAGTTTTGTAAACAGTTAATTCATAAATATTACAATATCAATGTAAGAAGTGCTGACCTCTGGGGAATAAAATCTCCACCAGCAGTGTACTGGAAAGTGTTAGTAAAATATGAACTTTTATCTCCATCAGTAAATAAGACTCCGCATGTTAATTAAAATATTTAATTCTTTTCGACCTTGCATGCAAAAAACATCAATACATGTAGATTTGCTATATTTTTTAGATATAATATCAAGCATATTATTTATCAATTGTATTAAATAATTTGTAAGTGGGTGTTAAATAATCATAAGATTTAATATGGTTTTTAAAGTTTTAGCCCCAGTTACTCTTATTTGAAACGATGTCATTCATTAATACTTTAAATTTATTAAAACCAACATTTAAATTTTGAAAGTCATATTTCTGTATCAATATTTGATTTTTAAAATCTGTTGTTAATTTGAATTAATATTATATATTGTGCCCAGGTATATTGATAACATATGGATGAAAACATTGCTATAACACCTGTCTGAAAAAGTGAATGTGGACAATTTAAATGAAAAAAAAACTATTGTAATAAAGATTGATCTTATAAAGTCGTCTTCTTTTCACTTTTCACTTCAATGTTGAGTTCTTTTTTTACCTAGATAATTTTGCAATCAAATCTTAATGAAAATATTATAAACTGAAACTATCTTATAGTTCAAAAAAATATATATTTTGATATGACTGAATTTAATATTACAATTTGAAAAACAGAATAATTGCATTTCATTGCTTTTAATGATTATCTGGTTAAAATAATACATATCCCATACCTCTCTCCTTTTGTTGATGAATTTAATTTGTTTTGCTTAAATATTAAAAGAGAGTAATTGAAATGATTATTCATATTATTTGCCTATGCATATTTTACATTCCATACGAAACACTCTTAGAGTAATGCTAATTGTTAACATGCCGTTGACAATAGAATGGAATTTTATGCGACTGTCATATATATGAGAATTTTAGCTAGCTTTAAAACTATGTTTAATCCCATATTTTCTACAAAAGAAAATGCTTGTACCAAGTAAAGGCAGGAATATGACAATTATTTTCTACTCGTTTGATTAAGGACTTTTCGTTTTGAATTTTCCCCGGAGTTTGATACTTTTTTATATGCTGTTACCTTAAAAATAACAAATATATGCTATAATCATAGCATACTGCAAAATTAAAACTAAATTACATTTATCGTATTTCATATAGGTGCATTTTATACTTTTCATTGAAGATTTAGCTGTGATTATCCTTCCGTCACCATTTTCAGAAAGTCTGCTGTAAAAAATTAAAACACGATAAATGAAATAATGTTTAGAGTTAAGGCAAATAAATACCTCACCACCCCTTGTCCTTTATAAGAGTAGGTCCCCTCCCCCTGAATAATATCAATACAGCACACGGGTTATTTACTTCTTAATAAAATATTGATATAACAAATAAGTTTAAAAAATAGCATATTTCAATTACATTCGTTAAAAGTTTGTTTGCTGCATAATAGGAGTCGTATTTCTCCTTGGCTGATTAAACTAACATTTTGTTCCTGCTATAGTATATAATATAATACTATAAAAGGCTTTAAATGTTTATATATTGCTCTTTTATATATGTTTATTTTAGGACAATTGAAAATATGAATGGTGAATAGTGATATTTCTGATATTGATACTAAAATAGACCATGTATACACCTTATCGCTATTCACACAGGTTCTCGTAAAATTGTGACGTCATAAAACAAAATATCTGACGCCACAAGTGATTGTTGTCTGCGTAAAAAGTCCAAGCGGCCGGGTCAGCCGGGATTAGCGATAAGGTGTATTATCTGAAAGAATTGCTTGTCATATTTCTTATGTAGACTGTGTTTCAATAAAAAAAATGATGACCGATATTATAAAAAAAATCTCTGTGAAAGAAACTTGAAATCTGAATGTCAAACTCATCATAAATATAATTATAAATGAATATTAACACATTTGAAAAATAATAACTTGTCGTTTTATTTTTAATAGTTTCGATTTTTAATATGTGTTTGTAGAATTGCATTCAAATTGAAGATCATAAACTAGATCTGTTCAGATCTCGTACACTTTGTCAAAAATATTGATTTTTATATAAATTATTGAAGATTAAAATTAAAATATGAAAATCATACAAATTGGATTTCACATTGGTTTTATGTTATATAGTTATTACGATATTATAGTTACTAAACTTATAACTTGTTTTTGATACGCCAGACGTGCGTTTCGAGTAGATAAGACTCATCAGTGACGCTTAGATAACTTTTTTTAATTTTTTTTATTAAAGTGCGAAGGCGAAGAGCATGTTTTTTGTATTGCATTATTAGATATTGTTTATTCGTCGGCATTTTATTTTACCGATGTTATATTTAGCCCTACAAAATACTACACGTAAAGTTTAAATGCCAATTAGCCATATTAGAAAAACATTCGATTATTTCATAACAACTAATGATTGAAATTAGAACGATTTCTCCAGGTTAATAAATATGTTTAAAATAAGAATAACAAACTCAGGAATATGGCATTTGTTATCTTATAGTTTGTTTCTATGGATGTTACATTGTCGCTGTGTTTTTGTTGCACTTAAGTGTTTCTTTAGTTTCGTTGTCTTCCTCTGTTAAAGTTGAAGTTTTTCCATCGGTTAAAGGTAGCACAATACAAAGATTTTATAACTCCAACTCACAAGTTTTAAAATGCTGTAACTTTCTTAATATTGCTTGAAAATTTATAAAAGTGGTAATTTTGGATAGCTAACATATTACTCTTTCAAATTAATGCAATAGTAGTATTATGCAACAATTATGTAACCAATTATAAAGTTAACTGTGTCTTAAATATTTTTCTCCAAATTTCCACTTTCAAATGAAATTAGATTCTGCATATGTATCCCTAGAGGGTTGATTTTATTATATGTTGTTCCTATGGCCATAATCTTCAAATAGGGTGTCTCAGAATTCAGATAGAATGTATAGAACAACTTTTACACCTAATTAAACATTATCTTCTTTAATGTGGTTAGGATGTTTACACTAATTAGAGATTTATGAGAGAATGGAATACCATAGAGACAATCTGAGACACCCTTTTGAAGCCCATGATGTGTTGATTCAGATTTTGTTAAAATTTTCTGTATAGTGAAAGAGACGATAGAGCGAAATTTATTCAAATGAACTTACCCAGATTTTGCCACTAATTACATAATAATTGATTACATAATGATTGCATAGTAAAAACAATGCATTCATTTAAAAGATTAATCTATTATCTATCTATATATACCTCTTTTATTATTTTCTATGCATTAATAAGAAAGTTACAGCATTTCAAAGGTTAGTGATCGGAAGTAACTGTATTGTGCTACCTTAAGTTTGTAACCCGGCATTGTTTTTTCTCAATCGACGTATGACTTTTGAACAGCTGTATACTATTGTTGCCTTAATCTAGTATGAATGAATATGACGAATTACGTTCAACTTTGATATTTTACGCGACACATTAAATTCTTAATACAATAGTCTTCAAATGTATGTTTTGTATACAAATATTACTACATTATATATGTTTTTATTTGCAGAAATTGTTCAACTGATACAAGTTAAAAGTTTTAAATTTCATTCAGTAAAGTTTTAACTAGGAAATAAACGTAAAAAACGAATTTTAATTCCTCTCCAAAAGGATAATAAAGTTTTGTCAAACATTTTATGTTATAAAACTTTTTCACTTAACAATTTCATATCGTTGATTTATTTTATAGTTTGATAAAATATTACGAACATTGATTTCTGTTCGTATTAAATGGTTGTTATTTAAACATGCTTAAATACACGCGACTAAAATCCTTTTTCGTTTAAAGCTTTAACTCTTGTCACACTTTTCCAATACTTCGTCATTCATACTTTTAATGTAATAAACCAATATTTAAATTTGAAACGTCATATTTCAATTTCAATATTTGATCTTTCAGAAGTTATTGTCCATTTGAAGAAATAACATGTTTTGTGCTCCTATATACTGAATACATATGGAATAACACATTGGGGGTATATTGTGAAGTTTGAAATGGTGAATGTGGAAAATAAAAAAAAAGAAGTTAATGTTTTACTCTCGTACTAAAAATATAGATGATAAAGGTGTATGCTTGTGGATGTCAGGAACATTGCTTAACATGTAGTTCTTATTTCATCAAAATTCTAAAGCACTAGTAAATGGAATAAATAAAATGAAAGCTTTGTACCTTCTTACTTTTCACCTGGTCTAATTTCAGTATAAATGAAGAGTCATTTTCATATGACTGCATTTAATCCTTTGAATAATAGACTAATTCCATTTCACTTATTATGATTATGTAATCTAATTTAATACCATTTATAAAGGCAACAATAGTATATAAAGGCAACATCAGTATACCGCTGTTCAAAACTCATAAGTCCATGGACAAAAGACAAAATCGGGGTAACAAACTAAAACCGTGGGAAACGCATTAAATATAAGAGGAGAACAACGACGCAACACTAAAATTTTACACACATAGAAACGGATCAAGCATCAGACAAAATACCACGAGAATTACAAATATAACATCAAAACCAAATACATGAATTTGGGATAGACAAGTACCGTGACACGTCTTATCGCAATGTGAATTTACACTCAAAAATAAGAGAAAACAAACGACGCAACGTTAAAATGTAACATACACAGAAACGAACAATAATATAACAATGGCCATATTCCTGACTTGGTACAGCACATTTTTTAAGGAAAAAATGGTGGGTTGAACCTGGTTTTATGGCATGCCAAACCTCGCACATAAATAGCATGTTAAGTAAACCGCTGTTAAGAAGTCAAAGATCGACAGAGAGAAACAATTTCAAGTTACGTACTAAAACCAAGAAAACACATCAATTATCAATGAAACACAACGAAAATATGTTCACATACGGTCAATACGACCATGCTTTTGATCCAGATAAAATACACGACAGAATGACGTTCATCATCATGATATGCGTTGACTACAATGTAAACTGAACATAATAACTTATACAATAGACTCGTATGATTTTAGTACTTGGTCTCTTTAACGATCACTTGTCATTTTTCTAATCGACGGTCATTGTATATAAATAAGTGGTTTTAATAAAAATGTTATCAGACATTTTTCAATATAACATTAACATCGAAGTTACAAGTATAATTAAGTAAATATGTTTATAGACATTGTGTAAAGTGATATTACAAAAGAAATGAAAGTTTTTCTTACATGTTATTTATGTAGTCTAGGTTACAATAATAAAGGTTGTTTGCTACATGTACTATTGTAATTGTCTTTATGTCTGATATTCAAAATCCTCTTGTTTTATCCATGTTTGCAAATACAAATTTTGCCCGCTACCCCCTGCTGATTTTTTATAATTCTATAACATGAAATCTTATAAGATTCTTGGTATTTTTCATAGACTTTGAGAGAAAAGTAGTCAATTTTAAATGTATGAAAAGTCAAGAGAGATTTATTTCCCGCCAAGTTTATAACAAATTATATCTCAAAACAAGGACACGGACCTATATTTTTTTTCTGTTTTTTAAGTACTGTTATTTTTAAACTATCAATTAATTAATAAATAGTTTAAATAAAAATGTAATCAGACATTTGTCAATATATCATTTATCTTGAAGTAGACTTCAGTAAATATGTTTGTAGACATTTATTAAAGTGATAGTACAAAAGAAATAAAAGTATTTTTTTACATGTTGTTTATGTAACTTAGGTTACAATAATAAACATGATAAAGGATGTTCGCTACTCTCGTTTTCGATTTTTTGTCAGATATTTTATCCATGTAATGCCAATTATAAATGTGATCGCTAACTATTTTGTAATTCTATAGCATATATTTTACAACATATTATAAATTATTATAAATTAAGGAATTTATCGGATTTGGCTATACTTTTTGGACCTTTTTGATTATAGCTCTTCATCTTTTATATAAGCTTTGGATTTCACATATTTTGGCCACGAGCATCACTGAAGAGACATGTATTGTCGAAATGCGCATCTGGTGCAAGAAAATTGGAACCGTTAATTTTATTAAAAAGAACATTTTAAATCTTGAAAAATCCTTGTTATTTTTAATGATTTTCAGAGAAAAAAGTCAATTTTAAATGTATGTAAAGTCCAGAGAGAAACATTTCGAGCAAAATTTATAAATAATTATAAATAAAAAAAGAACACGGACCTACATTTTTCTGCTTTTAAAGTACTGTTATTTATAAACTATAAATTTATAATGGTCTTTTAAAAGGCTTGCGACTTTGAAACAGAGGAACAAACATCCTTTAGAATTGAAATTATTTTTTTAACATCCAACACTTTTTCTGAATTTTTTCGTTTACCCTTCACATGCTATGCGGGTCTATCAAAACAATCAAAACTACTGTAAATTGTATCAACATATAATACAATACCTAAATGACACTAACATTTTCCCAGTGAAAATGATTGATGGTATCAACAATAAATAATATCGGAAGGAGAAGAGTCGATAAAAAATGGCTGGGAAAGAGCCATTATCTCTTGTACGTAAAAGACACTCTTGTAGATTTACAAAAAAGAGCATGCTAATGCCGCTTCAAGATAGAACTCGCAGCCGCAAAGTGAAAAGCGATTGATATAAGTTGCAATAACTTATTCCCAATGAACTATAACTAAATAAAATAATAATAAAAAAAAACCATAAAGAAAAATCACTAGACACAATATCGAATCCAAAGTATTATATTTCTGAATAATGAATATTGTGAAGATAGTTATTGACAGATTTAATTTTGTTTTTATTCTCTAAATATATTAAATAACTTCAATGTTGAAATTATAAACTTTCTATTAAGAAGATGTTCCTATCAATTTACTTTTTCAGTTTTTATAAATACATGATTATACATAATAGAATGACCAAATCATCAAAGTTATAAAGGGGAAATCGCGACTTGACTTGTTGTCCGTCCGTATCCCGTCCGTATCCCAGTGATGGTAACAATAAAGATGAAAATTGCCAGGAAGATCCATTAACTATTGCTCGTAAAGTATACTCTTGTATATTTATAAAAAGAGCATGGTAATTCCGCTACTCGCACCTGCAAAGTGGAAAGCGATTAATATAAGTAACAATAACTTGTTCTTTCCCCTTACTCTTCCGGAGTACCTGATATCACCACTAGATTTTGGTGGAGTTCGTGTTGTTTATTCTTTAGTTTTCTATGTTGTGTCATATGTACTATTGTTTGTCTGTTTGTATTCTTTCATGTTAAGCCATGTCGTTGTCAGGTTGTTTTAGATTTATGAGTTTGACTGTCCCTTTAACATCTTTCGTCCACCTTTTGTTCCCAATCAACAACAAAAAACCAACAACATTAAATCAAAAATGAAATAAAAACATACAGAAATTACAAATTTTCTATTCAGAAAATGTTGCTAATAATCTTCTTCCTAATCGGTTTTTATAAATTTATGATTATAATTATTCAAATGACAAAAACATCAATTTGTAAAGAGGATATTGCAACTTGACTGGCTGTCCAGCCGTATCTAAGTGATGGTTACTAAGAGTTTGTATTTTTCCACATGAACTTTACCAAAAGTTTAATTACAAGGTCACGTGTTTTCCTTGGAGATAAATAAACCCAAATTCTCACCCGTTGGGAACACAATATTTTAACCTCAGATCAATTGGAAAAATGAAGTTCAAAGATTCAATTAATTTATCGTAATACATAAAAGAAGTAAACATAGAGTTGATCCATTGTATAAACAATAAAGTTATGAGTACATTTCTGGAAACCAATAGAGACACATAAGTGGCCAGTCTAAAGAATTGTATCGGCTTATTTATCGTTTACTTAAAAAAAAGCGGATTTTGTTTATTTTTTCTATTTTATTGATTATCTTTTTTAAACAAACCCAGATAAAAAATACTTTTCAGAGTTAATTATAAAAAATAGCATTTTTTATATTGGTTCATTTGGCAAAACCTTCAGAATATTTTGGTCCTAATTGGTCTTGAACTTCGTACTTGGTTTGGCTTCTTTTAACTTCTCTGATTCGAGACTAATCTTCAGACAAAACGCGCATCTGGAATTCATAATCTAAATCCTCAAGTTATTTATATCCAAATGCAATTCAACTCTAATAAATAGCTCATCAACTAATCAATATTGTTATTGTTAAAATATTGTTAAAATCAATAGATAACTGAAATAACATTTTTTTTTTTTAATCTTTAATTTATAGGACACAATAATGAACATTCAGTTCATTTAAATCATGTTTTTAACAGACAACAATAAGGAATCAGTTCATTAAAGTAAAAAGTTGAAAGCTAAATCGATCAGAATGTTTCAACCTCGAGAAAAAAACACAACATCAACATCGGTTTTTAAGCATTACCATAAAGTGCGAAATTTGGCTAGCCACACAACTAGATTCACCCTATAAAGTCAGGAAAATGGCAGTTGTTATATAAAAGTTTGTTTCTATGTCTGTTTCATTTCGTTCGTTTTTTGTTTCACTTCTGCCCATATTTGGTGTTATTTTGTTTTTCCTCTCATAATTGATTTGCTTGCATCGGCTTTAGTTGTAACCCGGATTTGTTTTTCCGAATCGATATATGACTTTTGAACAGCGGTATACTACTGTTGACTTTTTTTACGTCGGTTGAAAATTTGACAGAATACTCGGTCATTCATCATTTCAGCTCAAATATGTGTTTTAAATATTATTTAAAAATACGACCATTTACAGGGTTCCGCAATCACTGTGACATAATTATTTTTCTGTTTATGTTTACAGAAGATATTTACATACATGTAACAGAAGGGAAAAGAACAAGGAGATCTGCAGACGACAATTTTCATCCAGAGACGTTTGACCTTGATTTAACAGTTGAAGGGTTATCAATACATATGCATCTTACGCGTAATGACCACATACAGACAAAAGTGCCAACCTTGACCGTTCAAAGTGGCAGTATTAAGTCACATGCTGTTTCAGACAACGAGGTAATTACTCTGACTTATTCTTGAATATGTACATTTTCTCAAAAAAGAACAAAGGTGTCGAAATTCTCAAATGATAGAAAAGATAACTGTGCTGGAAAAATATGATCAAACTTATACGTAAACAAACGAATTCTACTTAATTGTTGTAATTCAGCTGTAATGTTAAGCACCAAAATATCCTTAAATAAACAGTGTCAACTATTTTGAGAAGGATCGATCACGCCTCACATTATTTTTTTTGTATATAAAATGCAAAGGTTACATTTTAGTATTTGCGCCATACACGCTTTTCGTCTACAAATGACACATCAATGTCACTGGAATACAAAATAGTAAATAGACCAAATAAAGTTAAAAGACCGGATAGTAATTTTTATGTAAAATTATCAAAGTCTGAACGGTTTAATTTTTCCTTTATTGTATTTTTCAGGAATCAATATTTTACCAAGATATTCAAACAGGAGCACTATTAGTTATGCAGAGTGACCATACAAATGGTAGTAGCAGTAGCATGGTCAGTTAGAAATTAATAAAGATGTCATTTGTTAAGAAGTAGAATCACAAATATATTGAACTCTTTAATCAAATCAAAAGCTAAAACATATCAAACGAATTGATAACGACCGTAATTTTTCTGACTTGGTACAGACATTAAACTTTGAATACATTGGTGGATTAAACCGTGTTTTGATAACTAGCTAAACCTTTCACTTGTATATATATATATGACAGTTGCATACAAGTTAATAATATTAACAAACATATCAGGAGCCTGTGGCCTTTGTTAGTCTTGTATATATTTTTAATTTTAGTTTCCTGTGTACAATTTGGAAATTAGTATGGCGTTCATTATCACTGAACTAGTATATATTTGTTTAGAGGCCAGCTGAAGGACGCCTCCGGGTGCGGGAATTTCTCGCTACATTGAAGACCTGCTGGTGACCTTCTGCTGTTGTTTCTTATATGGTTTGGTTGTTGTCTTTTTGACACATTCCCCAGTTCCATTCTCAATTTTATTATAGGTATAAATGTCTAAATTAGGAGTACAGCAGTCAACACAGTTAGAAGTATTTGGCAACTAATAGTTACTTCTGTCTTTTTAACACCAATGTCTGATCGATAAATTCCATTGTAATCCCAAGAATAAAGTTTATTTTTGAGGTTGACATGAGAATGTTTTTAATGTTATTTTACCCAAAGACAAATTTTTGGTTAAACTTGTTATGTGTAAGACCAAACGCATGTTAAGATGTATCTTTAATATTTTTGGCTAATTTTAGAGAAATTAATGGCACGAAAACTTGAAAAGTGTGTGTTTTTCACGATGATAGTTAGCAAATTATATTTTTGTATTCCAGTTTGGAGTATTTCATGCAAATGGAGAGGAATACATTATTCAATCACCAGATGAAATGACAAACTCCCAATTGAAACAAAGATACAGCAAATTTCATATCTTCAAAGAAACAATTCAAAATATTACATTTGATGATCTTGTGCTAAAAGGTAAATTAGGTATTCTATATATTGTGAAATCTGTGTAGAATCTGTGAAGAATATTGAATAACACATGCGAGGAGTACAACATTTAAAACAAGCAACTTCATGAGCAGCATGTAGAGCCAGATTTGTTCTTACTCTTATCGAGCACATGGGATCATCACTATCTCCTTCTTAACAACCATAATTTATATACCATACCTATACTTATAGGAAGTATTTCTTTATACAATTTTAACTATTACACTTGACTATCAAAATCTATATATATATTCTTTAATATGTTATCTCATCCGAAATTTTTGAATTTTATGCATTTTAAATGCATAATTTGTTTTATATGTATATTATTTTTCAACTTCTCTGTAACCTTTGTACTTGCATGGTTTTTTTTATGAGAATAAACTATCTATCTATTTGAACTAATATTTGTGTGGGTTCCTGTTGCCTAACCTGTAATTTAAAATGTTGTTTTTTTGTATACTGATACTAGTTTTTGAGTTAGCCATAACTTTGTCGGCGTTGTTTCAACTGTTTTCTTTAAATATCCCTTTGAAATATCGACTCCCGTTTAAGTCATGTACATATTTAAAGACACTTTTCCGAAGAATCATATTTTATCTATATTGAGTTTATACTGCTAAGGAAATTATCAGTCATTCACCGGCCTTATTACAATATCTAAACATACGACCGTTAAAAAAATAATAAAAAAATTCTGTCAATGCGAAATGGACATTTATAAAGATTTTGTTAATTTGACTTTAAAATGCTACGTTTAACGAAAACTGAAATTTTGGATATTTTTATTGTTTTTTTTGCAGAAATAACAGAAACAAAGCTAAAAATTGATTCAAGAAAAAGACATAAACGTGCTGCAGGCGCATACCGGCTAGAGCTACTTATAGTCGTAGACTATTCTATATACCAGTAGTAAGTGGTTATATTAAAAAAAAAAATTTATTCAACGTTACAATTTTGTTCTGCACCAGATGCACGTTTCTATAATCGATGTCTATATTCCTCGAGTCAAACATATTTGGAAATCTTTAGCTATTTAAAAGAGGAAGAGCGTTATAAACCAAAAAAGGACAATAAGGTATAGCCAAAGCCTGGGAAGGCAGAACAAACATTGCAATGGTATCATCTATGCTGTATATTTTACACTATAGGGGAGGGACATATGTTTTTTTAGAGTATTTCTTCTAACTTTGTTAAAAAGGGTTGAATTAGCTAATCAATTGATAAATTATTGTACATACCAGAAAACATTTTATAATATCTAACGTGAACATATTAAATCTGCTCAAGTTTCCTGTCTCCTGACTGTAATTTTGTTAGCTGGAATAATTTCTTACATATAACTCATGTCTTTCAGAAAAATCTGGTTGAAGTTATTTGATGGATCTTTGGCACAATTTAAGTAACGTAAACGGGTAGGGAAAATGACTACCTTCTCCTTTATTGAACACCAATCTCGTAATTACCTATAAGCTTTCAAAAGTGAATGCTTGACATTCAAAAGTCAATGACAAGGGAAAATGCTACCTGTATAAGGGACAGTCATAAAAGTGAGAAGTTTAGCTTCATGTAGCTATACAACCAGGTTTAATCCACTATTTTCTTCATAAAAAATATCTGGGCCAAGTCAGCATTATGACAGTTGTCCATTGATGTGTTTGAGCTTTTATTTTGCCATTTGGTTAGGAATTTTTCGTATGGAATTGTCCTCGGACTTCAATTTTGTTATGATTTTACTTTTTCAGTTGGTATGATAAAAGTACTAAATCCACTCATGCTGAAAAAGACGAAGAATCAATAGCAACGATACGACAGTTTTATGCTTTCATCATTAATGGGGTGAGATTTTCGTTATGGAATAAAATCTTTAAAGGATATACAAAACAGTGTTGGATCAGTTATACATGTTACATTTAATGATTTGACAAGGTACACTTTGTAATTTTCATGTTAATGCCCGAATAAAAAAGGTGAATGTTTTATGGTTCTAATCAAAACATGCACAGCAAACTGAGTACATGTAATTAGCAACACAAAAAGATGAAAGTGAACAGCTTTTATAAATAAAGGCAACAGTAGTATACCACTGTTCGAAATTCATAAATCGACTTAAAAAAAAAATCGGGTTAAAAACAACGACGCAACAGATACACTGAATTACAACACACACAAAAACGAACTATAAGATAACAAGTGACATTTTCCTGACATGGTAAATACATTTCAATATATATCAGTATATTACAAATAGAAACCGTTTTGATACATACAAAAATACGAAGACACGGTTTAGCAATACCGTTTTATTAGTACTTAAGGTCCATAAAAACAAATGTAAAATATTTTAAGGCAGACAATTAACGTCCAGGTTTACATGATTTGTGTACTTTAAGACCATGAACGAAAAACAAATATGACACACAGCAGCACACAGCAATTACTAAATCACTGGCTTATGACTTGGAACAGGCACATACAGAATGTAGATTGGTTGAACTATTAAGTGTCAAACCCTCTCTATAAACTGCGAGAGTGGTGTACCACAAACATAAGCATAGACGTTTCGTATTGTGGATTTATTATTATTCGTTTGATACCAATTTTCATTGGTTTGTTGGTACAGCTGAACAACGAATTACAAATTTAACAGGTTTTACATGTAGAGATTGGTAAAAACCACGACATCAGATATCCACGAAAAGGAAACTTTTCCTAATCCAACCGGAAATTGGTATCCACGAAATAAAAATGAATCCACAGTATTTAAATTTGCTTTTTAATACATTGCATAGAAGAAGAAGTGAATCTAGGGAATCGTGATTGTTTCAATATCACTGATCGTTAAATCTGAAAGAAATTACAAACATTTCATGAATTCTTTTGATTGAAAATCAGTTCCAATTCATAAGTGTACACTTTAGTTTCCCACCTAGACATTTTACAACATAATTACATAATACTGGTACTTATTTTCAAGAATAAAAAAAAATGCAATTATATTTTTTACAGATGGATGCCATGTACAAAAACATTCAAACGACGTCTTACAGTATATCAATTGAGTTTGCCGGAATAATAATTGCCCAGGTTTGGATAAAGTTTACGTCAGTTATCTACTCTGTTTAATATCAAAATAAATGTAAAAATAGCGCAGTCGTAGGTGAAATGATATACAAATTTGCCTCCTCAATTAAAAACAATTCTAATCTAATTAAAATATCAATAAACAAAAAAACATCGTTCAAATATTGTCTCGTTGGAACTCATACCACAGCTTTACAGTGTGAATAAACTGCCAACAAATACCAAAAAGCTCCATTTTTAAATGTAGACATTAATATTTACATGTGGTTAAACGGTCCACAAACAGATACATCGAACCAGTGGTAGTAATAACATTTACGGTACCAATTTCCCTGCAACAGATGCGCATTTCGACAATATATGTCTCTTCATTGATGATAGTTGCCCAATATTTCAAATCCAAAGCTTATATAAAAGATGTAAAGCTATAATCCAAAAGGTCCAAAAAGTATAGTCAAATCCGTAAAATGAATCGGAGCTTTGCATGAGGGAGAAACATTTCTTAATTTATAATAATTTCTAACATTTGTTAACAGCAAATTTTACCAAGTTAGGAATATGACAGTTGTAATCCATTCATTTGAAGTGTTTGATATTTTGATTTTGCCAATTGATTAATGATTTTCTATTTTGAATTTTCCTCGGAGTTCAGTATTTTTGTAATTTTAGTTTTTTTAATATTTGTGTAAAACATTTTTTTTATGTGTGTCCTTGCCTCATTGGGAAAACAATGCGAAATGTGTTTTTATTTGTCAACTTTGTCAATTTTTCAAATTTCTTCTGCGCAGACTCCATCGGATTCCTCATGGACAGAGACAATAAAAATTACCAGTGTTAGTCCATACCAAGTGGATTCGTCAGACGCACTTACTAATTTTAAGAACTGGGTACAGTCAACAAGTGGAAGCCTACCTGGACATGATCATGCAATGCTTTTCACCAGGTAAAAAAAGTGTATGCCACTGATTAAAGGCCGCTTATCATATAGTTCTTGATAGTTATGATTATACATGTTAAATTAATAATGTGTTCTTGATGAACAGGCAAAACAACCTCCGGATTTATAACACTCGATTTGAACGTATTGAGTGGTACGATTGTAGTTTACTTGTCCATTCTTAAAAAAAAGCATTAATATTGTTTCGATTAACAATGAAATCCGTCAAGGTGCTATTAATCAAAATGAATATTTGAAAACCATAAATATCCTATGTCACAGACAATTCACGATCAAAAGATCGATGGATTGATTGTTGTTCTACGCCGCATGGCACAACACGGCTAAATTAAAAGAAGTATTTCAACAAACGTTTAACAGGTATGAGGTCGTTATTTTTTTCGTTTAAATTGTTTTACACATTGTAATTTCGAGGACTTTTATATATGACTATGCGGTATGGGCTTTGCTCATTGTTGAGGGCGTACGATGACTTATAGTTGTTTATTTTTATGTATTGTTTCAGTGCAACCATACCACGTCTTCTCTTTTATATGTATATTTCAATCTTACCGACCAAGATGAACATCAGACATTAAAACTGTCATCCTCAACAACTTTGTACAATAATTTCTGTTATGAAAAAGCTAGGAATTTTAAAATATATTATATGTCATTCACACAATTCTATTTCAAAATTACAGTAACACCATACCTATGTAGCAAGAAAAACTAAATACACCGCGTATTGTCAAAGTACAATACTGTTTGCATTGACCTATTGTATTTGTTTTGATATATTTTATACGACGTCTTCTATGCGTGTAAAATAAAATAACTTGTTTTATAGATTGTACTACAAGTTTTAAAAACTATTATAAACTATTTGTAGATACGACTTAACTTCCGGTGGATCAACATCGAATGCAGGTAGGTCAAAATAGTTAAGAACTTATTCATTTAAACAAATGTTAGATCTCACACAGTACAAAAGAGGACACAAAAGGTACCCGAGGGACATTCAAACTCATAGAAGAAAACCAACTGACAGCGCCATGGCTATTATCGAAAAAAACCAACAGACAAATAATAATACACAAGCCATAACATAGTAAACTAAAGACGTAGCAACCAGAACCTCACAACAATCTTGGGACAATCCGGTGCTCCAGAAGGGAAAACAGATCCTGCTTCACATGTGGCATCCGTCGTGTTGTTCATGTTATTACAAACACGGTTAATGGTATACTTTATAACATGTTCACACCACTTCTACAGAAAAGGCGTTCTATTGATCCTTCTTACATATCCCTATAAACAGTAGCTGAAATTGAAACCATTATGGAAATGATGTAGACGAAGACAGGAGTATTCACCATAACTCGAAAAACAAGCCTGAAAGTACTGAGTATCGTGTCTACAGAACGAAAAACGAACAAACATATAGAAACTCTGAACAAGATGAACCTCACCAAATACCTTAAGTAGCCTCATGTGTTCTATATAAGTCTTCTACAGTCAATCAATCATTAATGTCATCGATATTTTAGAAAATATTTCTTGAACTTTACTGGCTGATATTTTTTTTTCTGAGCACAGACGAGTGATATAAAAAAAGGATCGCTAGAAACTCAAGGCATACGTGCCGTTGTCAATGAAATTAACAACGTCTCCCTTGTGAAAATAGAGATAAACATATCATAATTGGTCAACCCAACTCAAGCGTTAAAATCATCTCCTTGAGATGAGCAACGTTAATATATAAATAAAGCAGATCATTTGATAATTAACAGTTGATATCTGTCAGATAGCAGAAACTTCTTATTTACGCGCACATTTGACAGATATATATCCAATTTTTGAATAGTCAAGTCTTTTTCGCTTTGCACAAAAAACTGTTATATTTCCGTCTGAATGAAAATTTATAAACGAATAAATTTTAAACCCATCTATTAACATACAAATAATGTCTATTGTAATACAGGGCTAGCCTACATGGGAGCAGTGTGTACCAATATCGGTCAGTCCATTGTAGAGGACCATTTCAACTTTGTCATGTTAACAGTAGCCGCCCATGAATTAGGACACAGGTATATCAAATCTGTTGAAAAAAAAATGAAGAATATTTAATCATTGAGGATATCAATAAGGTACTAGTGTTCAAAATCACAAAATACATGTCAAAGATAGACAAATGAATAAAAGGAACATTCAAACTCATAAGTTAAAAAGAAAAAAAACCTGACAATGTCATGTTAACTAAGAGAAACAATCGAATTCAAAGTTAAATATAGAAAACTAAAAAACTAAACAATACTTGCTTTACTAATTACTGGGAAGATATCAGGTGCCACGGAAGGGTAAATATATCTTAATCCACATAAGGATAAAACAACAGCAGCAAGTTATATCAAATGTAAACTCATTAAAACACACACAGCTTGCGCTAACAAAAATATAAATGATATATAGAATAACTCAAGAAGAAAATGGTCTTATATCTAATACCAATGAACATTTACCTGAATGCTGTAAGCCATGTGAATTGTTATAAACTAAACTGTACGATATAGAATTTTTGATAGTTATAGAATAGCCGAGGCATTCCTCCGGGTGCGGGAGTAACTAGCTGCATCGACGACCCATTGGAGGCCTTCGGCTGTTGTTTGCTTCTTCATCGGGTTGTTGTCTCTTTGACACATTCCCCATTTACATTCTCAATGTTACTAAATATTGTTTTCCATTCCAGCTTGAGCGCATCGCATGACGGTGAAGGAAACGGTTGCAGTTTTAGTGATGCATACATAATGGCGTCTTCTAGTAGCCCACAAACACCAGGCAGTGCTATAGCTACTAATCCATGGAAGTTTTCGTCATGTTCTACAAATTATTTTACCGCTTATATTGACACGCTAGAAACGTATGTTTATTAAAGATACCAGTTTTGTTGGATCGTTACGGACAATGTGTCAAAAAACTATTAATTGCAACAGCAAAATCAACGTTTTACATTTAAGGCCAAGCTTTAAAAACAATACAGTTAGCTCCTGAATGGTATATATGTTGCTAGTTGTAGACGAATCTAATATTGATATGGTCTGATTAAACAATAGTTGTTAAAGATGTATAAAAATAAAATAACCTACTCTCAACTGTAGCTATAAAGCAATAACCTTGCCATCATTTAATAATTTAATTTAACACTTTTTTTTAAAGAAATTCAGCGAATTGTATGTTATCGCTAAGTCCTGGCTTCAACGCGACAGCTCTGTCAGAATTTGGAAACGATGTAGCAGGTCAGATATACGATGCACACGCACAATGTGAAAACATAGTAGGACCAGGGTCGTATTTGTGTACGGTATGTTATCAAACAAAATGTAATATAGGTTTTCGACAGTTCTTATTTTAGGGTACAACCTTTAAAAACACCAGAGACGACCCGTTTGATCTGCTCATATGACAGATGTTAATTTGTGCGGAATGCATTTTCAACCTGTTTTAAAGTTCACAAAAGTAACCACTACGTATATAAGTCAATTAACGAATTGGAGATTGTAAGAATTGTGTAGATACCAACTGTTGAGCAAACATCTAATATTCCTTAGACAAACTTCGGAGACAAATATTTTATGTTCGTGTGACTTAGTCTTTAGTTCTCTTGTGTCCTATTGTTTGTCTGTTTTAGCATGTCATTGTTGTTGTCAGGTTATTTTCTATCTTTGAGTCTGACTGTCCCTCTGATATATTTCGCCCCTTAATTATGGTAAAACATCTATGAAGGACTATTATATACGATACTACTGTACACATATTACAATGTATGAGTATCATTTTTGATATATGCAAGGTTGGTAATTCAATATGCAATATATTTAGTTCTACATAACATACCCCTACACCTTTGTAAAACACAATATTTCAAAATATAATTTGGATTAAACTCTGGCTCATATCCAAAGATGAATAACAAATCTCAACATGATGACTTAATTTTTCAAAAAATGTTTGTGAATGATGAAGCTGTAATGCAAGGGGGCCAACATTATGATAAAATATAAATTAAGATCTCTGACAGTCAATGTTTTGGGAAACACGATGATATTTATATGGTAACCGCAAACTTCTTTTTCGTTACAAAATGTTATTGTAAACGTATTATTTGTACATTAACGCAAATGTGCTCGACAAAAATGTAGGTTAACACATAACTATACTTTGGGTTTCGTCATAAGCACATTTAGTGTATTTCTGGATATTATTCGTTAACTTCATCTCCTATAGTTCACATGCAGTGCAGTTTCTATCATTTCAAATGAGATTGATAGGACATGTTCATATAAACATATATGTCCATATATTTTTGTAGGACCGTTATTCTGGTGATTTCACATCAATATGTACCGTCATGTGGTGTGCACTTCCAGACCAACCAGGTTATTGTACAACAACAACAGCAGCTGAAGGAACGCTCTGTGGTAATCAAAAGGTATACTTCAACAAAATTACTGTAATTTCAAACGACTGTCATACAAGTGAGAGGTTAAGCTAACCATACAACCAGTTCAATTTACTTGTGCATGAGAAAATGTCTGTAACAAGTCAGGAATATGACAGTTGTTGTCCGTTTGTTTGATGTGTTTCAGCCTTTGATTTTGTCATTTGATTAGGCAATTTCCATTTTGAATTTTCCTCAGAGTCCAGTATTGTTTGGAGTTTACTTTTTTCCAATTAAAGATAATTCAAGTTTCTACAAACAATCAAATATAGCTGCAGGATACATAGGGTTTACGACAATGCAATGAAACAGAAAAAAAACTTTACAAATGGAATCACATTAATTAAAGACATAAATTGTGTACACCACTGTCGTATGAATAATGATACTCGACCATCACTGACTTCATGATTAGTCATCTTGATTAGTGATCACACTGTTAATTTCATTTGCACATGTGATTTACCGGTAGGATATTGTATAATTTGCAGAGTCGCTGTTTACCTTGTCGCAGACAAGTCCGCCAACACTTGCTTTGGACACTGTATACCGTCGCGAACCTGCTATATATATTGACTTTTGAAAAACTGATATTCACTGAGGCCAACATCCATCGGCATTGTATACAAAAAAAAATGATATCATCGCTATATATTACCTTAGCTGGATTTGGCAAAACTTATAGGAAGTTTGGTCCTCAATGCTCTTCAGCTTCGTTCTATATTTGGAATTTTTTTCTATTTTTTTCTATTTTTTTTTTTTTTAACTTTTTTGGATTCAAGCGTCACTGGTGAGCCTTTTGTATACGAAACGCGCGTCTGGCGTATATACAAATTTAGTTCTGGGTATCTATGACGAGTTTATTTACCTGTAGTCCATTAGTGGCTATAGCATGTATAGGATGACATTCCGTAAATATAAATATAGATATTGCAATTTCTCATAGGTAGTTCCTTTTCGCGGCTTAAACTATGCTACTTTTACTGAGTTTCGTAACCATTTATATATATAGATAACCTTAGTCGTATTTGGCACAACGTCCTGGAATTTTGTGTCCTCAATGCTCTATTTTGTACATGTTTGGCTTAAAAATTATTTTGATCGGAGCGTGATCACTGATGAGTCTTATAGAGACGAAACGAGCGTCTGACGTATTAAATTAGAATCCAGGTATCTTTGATAAATACACAGAACGGAAGTTGCTATGTACTGATATCTTATTCAAAGGTCAACATATAGGACTATTCTGCGTATTTTTCAACATTTATATGCACTGAATTTCTAAGACTTTTTGAATTTTATTAAAATTCTATACTACTCCTGCCTCCACTTTTGGGCATTCTAAAACTTAAACTACCCCGTTTTTCTATCCTTATTGCATTCCCAAGTTATTTTTGTATGTGATGAATCACAGATATCCTATCCAGGAAGTAATACTTTAACAAATAAGCATATCTATGAATATTATATATCTCCCCAAAATAGACGTGGCTTGTAAAACAGGTGTATTTGATAAAGTGCAACCTATAGGAAAATTTTACTTTGCTACTGACAATGTCTAACACACTTTTTAAAAAGTGACCGTTTATTAATTTTGAAATTGACTCCCTCAGGGAAAGTTGACTTAAGATGAATTTGGCTATCAATTTTATGTATTTTTGTCATATAGCTTTTCAATGGTTTCGGTACATCCTCGGATTTCAATTGTTTGGCTTTGAGAGTTCCTGATGAAGGTATATGCAGAAAAGCGTTTCGGACGCATATACATTATTAAACGTGTAGTTTTCAATAAATTGAACCGTCGATGTAAGTATCGAACACCATTGCATTATCAAACTCCTTTTTCTCGGGAGCACAATTAATGTTTTTTGCAATTACACCATCTGTAGTTGACATAATTACTTGCAGTACCATGCTTATCAAAATCATATTTTATATTTGTAGTGGTGTCAGACCGGACGCTGTGTTTATGATGCTGCAGCACCTACAGGCAGTAGTAAGTTTATCTAAATATTTAACATTATTATGTATGACACAAATAATGCTATATAACTTTTTTTTCCTTGCATGTCTTACGTTTTAATGATGAATGGAAAAATCATATTATCTCCGATGGAAGTAAACACACTCTCATTTGTATGTATATACTTAATTATAAAATAGAATACATCATTACGATTAATAGTGAAATAGTATACATGAAGATCAACATAAAAAGCATTTCTTTCACAAAAGTCAAGAATGAATGTGGTTTAAATGCCAATACCACCAAACAACATATATCATCTAGACGGCAATCTTCAAAAATAGATAGACGTTTGTACAAAATATCATATATATCTTAATATTCCACAGACTGGAAAAACTGGAAATAATGTAACAGAAATAATCCAAGATCTACACTTTAATAGTACTGATCATGTTAATTATGTAGTAAGAACGTTTTTTAATTTCTGTTTAGGTTCTTGTTTATACGGGGACAAAAGAGGCGCCATTTTTTCTAACCAGCCATGGAACTGTTCAGTTATTGCTCAGGATTACTCAAACAACTGCCCAAATCTAGCGATTAAATGTTGTGATGCATGCGCACCGTATCTGCCATCAACAACAACGTCGGGATCAACACAATCCCCTTCTTCAACTACGACTAGTTCACCTGGAACAGGTTCAACTTTATCATCTGTTTCCTCGACATCAGGCTATTTGTCTACTCAACAGACTCAATTGTCTGATGCAGACGCGCAATGCGCAAGTGCAAGAGGAGCTGGATCTGTAATGTGCAGAGTAAGTATTTTTTTACTACAAAATCGTAGACGGTAATGACTACTTGTATTGGTTGCATTGCGTAACTGATGTAAGATGTATGATTATAGCCCTTGATTGGCAGTAAAAATAGTTTGGCGGGAAACCTAGCTTGAGTTGCAGATTAATTGGAATATTTCAATAAATACTATATCGGTATTTGTTTAACGGTTTTGCACTAAATTTTAGTTCGAGTCCAAAATACAAGTAAATGTATATTTAAATGTATATGACACAATTCATAAATGAATTGATGTCTGACTCTAGAGTTATGGGCATTTGAATGACGGTCCAGGAAGATTTTAAATACTTGACCTTTGCATTCAGGAGCCAAAATGAACCACGGTATTTTTTTTCTTTTAGATATAATTAAGCAGAGAACATATAAAGCATATGAGATGCGTTAAAAAAGAGCGGGTAATACATCTGGCTGTATTAAAACATTTGAAATCTGTTGTCACTACTTTCAGATAGGATAACTGACAGGGGCGGAGCCAACAAAAGGAACAATCTCATCGTTTGTGCATGTAGTGTACAGTACACAAGTAACAATACTTTAGACTGCATTTTTCTAACTAAAATATAAAAATTACTTTAATTTTGATTTAAGGGATTGTATAGTGGAGACTTTTCAACACTATGTACAACATTGTATTGTTCTGACACATCATCGTCAACCTGTTACGGAGAAACGGCGTCAGATGGAACCTTGTGCGGCAATCATAAGGTACCAAACTAACCCCAAAAAATCGATTTACGGATTGTACCGTATTATTGAGAAGTATATCAATAAATGTTATTTTATAGCAAAGGGAATACAAATTTAATTTGAAAGCTCATAACTTATTTAGGAACAAAATTGCAAATTCAATCCAATCCAATAAAATATATGCACTTATAGAATTAGAACTTTAAAACATGCATGTGTCATAATAACTGATTACAATATGCAAGGACATGTTTGGATATCACCTTGGACAGACAGGCACAAGACACCAATTACTATAAAATGTTTTCTCTTGGAGAAACAGTTGTTTTCGTCGTACGAGTTTGTGACTGTATGTAGCATATACATATATTAAAGATCTTTTGTACTCTCAACGATTTATATATATGTCTTCTCTATTAGGCAAATGGCTCATTAAACATATCGATAGCAGACATTGGTTGGTTTGCAATGTACAGAACGTTCAAGATTTTCATTTTAATGCGTAATCTAATTAAAATGAAAAACCTTACCTTAGCATAAAAATTCTTAGAAAACGTCATTAAAATCCTCGAAACAAAAATAAATCAAACAAACATCTAAATGAAGTTTACAAGAGTCGAAATCCTCATGTCGTGTAAGTACACTTGCTGGTAAAATTTGAAAGTGCAAATAAGCGCTGTTGCATTGTAAAATAAGCCTCAAAGTCATAGCATACATCTATCACTTCAAGAATATCATTGGTACATGTAGTTACATAATTAACCAATTTAGTAAAATCGAAGAGCTAACATAGCTTACTGGATTACACATTTGTTGACAATTTATTTTTAATTTTTCGTTAGTGGTGTTTATCGGGAGTTTGTACCTCAGACGTGAATGCACCAGCGGGCGATGGTAAGTGTTTGTTAAAAATAATTAATATTGGTTAAACTATAAAACATTACTTGAGGATTTAAATTTATTCCTTTTTTAATCGTTTGTAACGATGTTTGAACAGTCTTAGATCATTGGTTGAAATAACTGTTTGTCACTTTGCATGCAGAATCTATTCTTTATGTTTGCGATTTTTGTATGTTTTTTTATGGATGTACATTGGAGTTTTTATGAGTGTAAAAAGATAACAAATCGACATCTATATAAATAGAATATCTTAATTTTCGCTGAGGAATATTTTCATTCATATGTTATACCTTTTATACAGCACTTTAGAATATTACATATTGATTCAAATTTTTGTGATATTTAATTATCGGTATTTGCTGTCCTAAAGAATCCATGAAATATTCCTATTTAAGCATGAATTCAAAATTTATAACTTTAAATCAATCTCTGTCACAAATTGACATGGGTGTGTTTTAGTTGTAATATCCACGTTATGTTTTTCTGCGTTCAGACACCTACTGATTGTACAAAGAATGAAGAACATGTGTGGTGTTGTATAAGTATATTTGAAAAGTATGCTACCGATTACAATCCGAAGAACTTGTATAGCCGGCATGATTCCTATGGCCTAACAAATGTTACCAAATTCGCACTCTCATTTTGTATTCGTAGTAATGCACAGGTTAAATCATGGTAACACCAACGAAAACATTCTACATATATGTTGAATATATTTTAAGTGTTATAACTTCTATGAATCAATGATGATCTAACGCTTACTGTGTTACTAAATGTATTAGCCCCATGCCAATTTCTAAACTTCTTAAAGTAACTTAAGAATAAAAAAAAAAACCATTTACTATTAATGCATTAAGATTATAATCGCAATAATTTAAAATCGCGTTCAGAACTTTTGTTATATAAATATGAATTTAACAGCATCCCTCTCAATATCGCAAATATGAAATTCGAATTTACAAAAAATGACAAAATTGCAATAATAGATTTACATATTAATGTTTCTATTTACAGTTGGTTCATTGTAAAATTATTGTCGACTTGATATTTGCCTAACTTTATTTTTAATGTATTTTGTAGAATCTTGTTTATATGGAGATACGTTAGGAGCAGTATTTTCCAATGGTTGGACATGTGCAGACATGGTGACTAACGCTCCAAACAACTGCCCATCAAATGCTGTAACTTGTTGTTATTCCTGTGCTCCATACTTAACAACTACAACTGCCACACAGTCTACGTCCACTTTAGGCACTTTGGAAACAACTAGTTCTATGCCACATGTATCTACCAGCAGCGTGCCATTTCAATCTCCAGACGCAGATTCGCAATGTGAAAGTAATCGTGGTGCTGGATCATTCATGTGCCGGGTAAATGAATAAAAAAACCCAGTCCCTAGCAAATGACGAGAACAATACAATTTCAATGATGCTGAAATAAAAGAAAAGCTATTTGTATGCCACACCTACGATAGTAGAGGGGCATTATGTTTTATGGTCTGTTCGTCCGTCCGTCTGTTCGTTTGTCCGTCCATGCGTCTTTTCCTCCGTTCGTCCTGCTTCAAGTTAAAGTTTTTGGTCAAGGTAGTTTTTGATAAAGCTGAAGTCCAATTAACTTGATACTTAGTACACTTGTTGCTTATGATATGATCTTTCTAATTTTAAGGGTGAATAAGACTTTTGACCTCAATTATATGATCAACTTGAAACTTAGTACACATGTTCCCTATAGTATAATCAGTCTAATAGTTATGCCAAATTATATTTTGTACCCAATTTCACGGTCCATTGAACATGGAAAATGATAGTGCGAGTGGGACATCCGTGTTCTCTGGACATATTCTTGTTTTCTTTACGCCTTGATAAAAACAATTTAGAAAATGGACTATAGAAAAGTTCGTTTATCTATTTTTACACAATAAGACACAAACTAAGTATGTATGCTGTAAACACTGTGTCATACATAACCGTGGCGAAAAACTAATAAGATTTAAGATAAACTGTTGACATTGTATTCAAAATTAATATTGACATGTACTAGTACAATAAAGACAACAGACATAATTCTATATTTACTTTAAACAATACAGTAAATCAGTTTGATAAAATAGACAAAAAAGGGGCTTTGACGGACGAACTTTAACAACAGATTAAGAAAGTAAAGCACAAAATGTTGGCAGCTATAATAGATGCCGTACATATTTATTGGTGTGGATATAAACAGAAGATTGTAGTTTTTGAATTTTCCCTCTTATATATGTATATATTACAAATATAACGCATATTTGTAAAGCCTTATATAGTTCAAACTATGTTAAATATGAGAACATTTAATATATCTGTAGGACTCTAAAGTACGATGGTACTCTAAAGTGCGATGGCCACGCCAAAGTGCGATGGTCTACGCTAAAGTATGATGGTACATCACGCTAAAGTGCGATGGTTGTTTGTTCGCTAAAGTACGATGGTTTATCACGCTAAAGTGCGATGGACTAAAAGGGTAATGATTAAGGGCTTAAAATATTAAAGATCACGGATTTAAAAAATAGTATTCTCGCGAAAGCTAGGACAAGGTTTTATAACATATTTAATAGGCTTTATAATTACCCGTAGGCTTAAGTGATCATTGTTTTAAATTAAGAAGAACGACCACGGAATAATTGCTAAATTGTAATTTAGGTGTGACAAAAATCTTAATATCCTGTATATGTTTTTTTTTTTTTTTTTTTTATGTCATACCGGTATCACATATTTGGATAATTAGTGTAGCTTGCCGTTCACACAGTCTATAATTAATGTGAGCAATCTTCTCTCAAAGTCGTCATTGTAAATTACAAATACAAAATCCGTTCTATTTTTTTTAGCAGACAATTTATGATTTACGCATGGAAACATAAAGTCCCTTTATTTTACTGACTTTACTACCTTTATTTTACTGACTTTACTTTTCATTAAAATCGACAATATTTAAACGGGAACGGCAAAGTAAACTGCAACATACACAATGATTTCAATGTAGCCGTTGGCTTCAAATAGAAACAGGACAAAGGATACTTATGCGTATACTTTTGTATATGTATAGTAAGATGGTCGACTGTAGGACAAAAGCCCTTCTTCTAGCACCGAAAAATCCACATTTGCTTCAGCCGACAAAACATGGTTATCATGTTTCAATTGTGTAAGTCATGACATTTGCTTTGAAGTTGTAAATCAAATATTCGACATATATCTTACGGCATGTTCATTTTTTGTTTGTATAAAAGACTGTTCACGTCATAATCCATAGTACGTTTATTGCTTCTATATTTTCGCGGACCATCGCACTTTAGCGTTTGTAGGCATCGTACTTTAGCGTAGACCATCGCACTTTAGCGTGACCATCGTACTTTAGCGTCCCCATCGCACTTAAGAGTCCTACATATCTATATTTGGTCGTTACATGTATAAGACTATAACTCTAGAAGGTACATTGAAGTGTGGCATTTACTATTGAAAACTATTTACTATTCGCAAGATAACATGCGTCTTCCGGGTGCGGATATTTCTCGTTACATTGAAGACCTGTTGGTGACCTTCCTCTGTTGTTTTTTTCTATGGTCGGGTTGATGTCTCTTTGATACATTCCCCATTTCCATTCTCAATTTTATTTATACATTATAAAAATAAACATTGATGCAATTCATGAATAAAGGCGTCATTTAACATGCAAAGGTAGAGTCAAGATAACTAAAGGCCTACCATATTGTATTGTTTATTTTTATATGTCTCAACTAATAGAGATACAGAAGATACGAAAATCGCATTGACTCACAGACTCTGGAGCTCACCGACAAAAATGACGATTTAATGTATCAATAATTGATTAAACTCAATAATTAATACTATTTGAATATTTGTTTCAGGGATTGTATAGTGGAAATTTTTCATCTTTATGTACAACGCTGTGGTGTACAAACCCATCATCTAATTCGTCATCCTGTTACGGACAGACAGCCGCAGATGGTACATTGTGTGGCAATCAAAAGGTAGCATACGTCAAGTTAAATTTAATTGTGTCGTATTACATGTTTTATTAGTAATAATATCAAATATGTTCTACGCTAAAACTAAATGTATACTGAGCTGTATTCACATAAGAAACACATAAGTTATTTCGGAACATTATTAAAAACTCACTGCAATAAAACTTTTGTACTAATTGATCCCTAAAAAGATAGATTAAGAACAAAGATATATCCCCCCCCAAAAAAAACCAAACAAAAAACCAAACCCCAACCAAAAACAAACAGAAAACAACAAGTCCACATTTACAGGAATGAGAAGTTTGCAAAGAATTGTTTCTTGGGGTCGTCAAGTTTTTACCTGAAGAAGTTTGATGATGGGAGGTGTCAAAAACTGCAACCGACAAAATAATACCACAATTACAGTTCAAAATGAACGACATAAACCGAACTGTAAATGAGACTTAGAGTGACTTTACATGAGGTGAGGAAGCACTTATCGAGATGAACGTTTGAAAGGTTATATAATCATTAACTTGATATGTGAGAAACCAGAAAGCCGAACTTTGTGAAAAAAAACCACGTATAACACAGTGCCAACCTTTCAATTTGTGCATTAGTTGAAATAGATGTAACAAAACATGGTTTCGTAAGGGTTTCGTAAGTTTTGCGGTATGATTAAGTTGAACACTCTTTTTTTTTTACACATTCCCCATTTCCATTCTCAATTTTATGTATATGTCAATGAAAAAATGACATTTAAAAGAGTGGATTCCTCCTACATTTGCGTAAAAAGCACGCATTTGGCAACAAAAATTAACATCTGAACACATAATTTTTAAAAGAAAACAAACGGGGTGAGGATCTTTATGTATATACATAATTTCTTCATTAGTAATAGACTTAAGTACTTAAATACAACGCCAGTGGCGCAGGGGTATGCTGGTCTATCCCAAGGCCCTAATATAGAGTGTTCGAATCTCATAGCCCGGGTTGTAAAAAGTATTTCCTATATTAAATGTAATTTAACTTAAATTTACTTTCAATTTCAAAAAGAAAACGTATGGAAGGTTTCTAAAAGAATGTGTGTTCCAAATTGCCCCTCCCCTATTTGCTCCATTGGCTCTGTTTAAGGTGTACCGAATCAAGCTAGCATTGGTAATTCAATGTATTGTCCCTTGTAAAAACAAAATTAAGGTTGCTGATTGATTGAATGCGAATTAGACAAATAACTAGTGTCCAAGTTTGAAATTACACAAAAAGAGCGTCTAAATCAGTTAACTTGAATGTTATTGACCAATATGATAACTTATATATCTTCAACAGACTCGAGGCATTGTGTTTTAATAAAAACCTGAGCCTATTAGCGTAACAATATGTCTTTAAATTGCCCCAGGATTTCGTATTTTTTCACTTTTTCTTTAACAGTCACGTGACTTTTGGAAATATACCATGTATACCACTTGACCAAAAACAAATGACGAATTATCCTCAAACTTAATTTTTGTTTGTACTAATCATCTTTCATTTAAGCCCAACATGGCATGTGCATGACCATTGATGCGAATGCAGTATTCATTTAAACTTTGATAGTGTCTTTTCGATAAGTAAAGGTCTAAAATGCCTGAGAGGAAAAGGATGAAGTCAAGTATTACATTAAGCCTATCATTTCGAGTTCAAAAAATTGCGCAAATTTAAAAAAAAACAAACCTAAAAACTAAGAAACAAACCTTACTGATCAGACATAATCTTTTTTTAAATCTCATTTTTGGGTTTTCATTTGTTACAATACTTAATATTTTCTTTTACGTTAATTTAGTGGTGTATGGCAGGAGCTTGTACCTCAGATGTAAACGCACCATCAGGCGATGGTAAATATTTGATTATTATTATTTGATATCTATCAGCCAATTTGTAATATAAGATTATGTTTATTTAAGTATTTTCATCCCAGTTGAAACATTTTGGGAAAATATAAAGATGTCGACGTTATATATGAGACCGTAAAACAAGGAACAGTTCAATCGTATAAAATATAATTAAATAAAATTAATCCATCACCTTGAAAATATCCAATTAGTCCATTTCGCTTCAACTATCTTGGTTTAATATTCACAAATACAATTATTTACATTATTATTTGCTACTGATTTTATCTTTAATGATATACACCAAACCGACAAATCGTACAAATTTCTCTGCATTGGATTGGTATTTCCTGTACAAACCTTCAATTAGTAGGGTACATAATTAAATAGTAAATTGATAAATTTGCGTTCTTGAAATATTAGCTCATTCAAATTTACCGAAATATCTTCTTATCAACTTATAATTGCAAAATTACATTACTGTAAACAAAATATTCTTGCAGAATCCTGTTTATATGGAGATAAGCTAGGAGCCGTATTTACCAACGGCTGGACATGCGCAGATATGGTTGCAAATGCTCCAAATAACTGTCCATCGAATGCTATTACTTGTTGTCATTCTTGCGCCCCATACCTTCCAACAACTACTCCCTTATCATCTTCGACAACTTTAACAACTTTAGCGACAACCACTGCCTTGCCACCTACGTTTACCAGCAGTCTGCCACTACAGCCTCAAGATATAGATTTACAATGTGAAAGTAATCGTGGCGCTGGATCATTCATGTGCCGGGTAAGTGTATATGTAATTGGAGTTTTCATATTGATGAAATCTCAAAAAAAATATGTGTTGGCTAATGCTTTTTACAAAACATACACGTGACTTGTCATGACGACTTTAAAAACCGATAAAGAACTGAAAAAAGAAAAAATGATCTGAGGTCTTTGCTTGAGATACTTGGATAAATTGAGTGTTTAAAATAAAAGATATTTGTATAGACCACTTCAGTAAAACAAATCGGATATCTGACCTGATGCTACGCAAAGGGACTTAAACAGTCCAACAATACTATCGATCCTAGTAGTTTAATTTCTTTTCGTCCGAAGCATTTTCTTGAATTGAACTTTATTATGAATATGTAAACCCTTCACCTGATATGAAAAGGAAAAGATAAATACGCTTCGTGTAATTAAAGAACTATAACTAGGGTAATGCAATTAAGACTGGTACAGTTATCTAAGCTGATATGACGTAAATCATGAAACTATTATAACTGTGGAAACTATACTCATTTCTCTTAGTTTTGACTTATTGATGGGATTGGAAATTAAAGTAATTTAGTCGTTTGATACATGTGTAGACATTTTAAAAATGCAATGCTTGCAAGATAAAACAAATCCTAGGACTGGTCAGAGCTGTCCTCAATCCGGTAACAGGTTACTTTGACAAGTACAAATGAGTAGTTACCAAGTAAACTTACTGTGCAGGTTAGGACTTTACCCGTCTATAGTTTCGTACGAAACTTTTTGTCAATCTTGCTTAAAACATAGAAGATAATTGTTCGATTAGTGATTTCAATCAAAAACCACAAATTTCAAGATTCAAACTATCATTTTGCCCGTTAAATGGAGTTAATTTGAGGTATGCTAGATATGAATGAAACGGACATTAAAGATGCATTGCTTAAGCTCTATTCGGCAAAACTTTAAGAAATTTTGGTTCTCAATGCTCCTCAAACTTCGGAATGCCTTTTTAACTTTTTTTGGATTCGAGCGTCACTGATGAGTCTTTTGTAGACGAAACGCGCGTTTGGCGTATATACTAAATTTAGTCCTTGTATCTATGATGAGTTTATTTACAAACAAAACACATGCTTATTAGGTTTTAAAAATTAAGACTTTTGAACGGATCTTTCAAAATGGTACGTATGACTTCCTTAATGAGTAATCTGTTGTATTCCAGGCACCATACAATGGTGACTTTACTTCTATATGTACAAACTTATGGTGCGCAAATCCGACCAACACGTCTAGTTGTTTGTCAGCTACAGTCATAGATGGAACGATGTGTGGAAATAAAAAGGTATTACTGTGAATTCATTATTTTTCGTTGTATACCAATTTTCGTGGATTCCGTGGGTACATAGGAACTACTTATCTCAATGTTCAAAGTACAAATTTCATTTAGAAATTTCGCAGACTTTGCAAAAACCACGAAATCATATATCCACGAAAAGTTTTCCTCAATCCATGAAAATTGGTACCCACGAAAATAAATGAATTCACAGTAGTTGATTCTATTTATGGATAAAATCGGTACAAAAAATACAAATACAAGCAGTAGATATTAACAAGATTTACAAAAATAAAAAATAGAAATTGTATGATACCAAATGTTTTAAATAAACTTTTGATTGATGCGAAAATTATATAAAAAGGTATGCTTCTTTCAAAAGAATAAAGAATATTTTTTCTTCATCTTTATACCAGTATATTTAAAGATCACCTTTATATAGTTAATAAATGTTCTTGTGTATAGAAATATATATTGATTACTAATAAATCCAACATTTTTGGTATGAATAGTTTTTATTCACAAGTACTTGCATGTTTAACAATCTTAAGGTGAAACTATACTTGATTAACGTCATTATGTAACGGTAGGTATTTATATACAGATGTAGATAAAATAAAAAAAGTTTGTACCTGAGAAAGTTTTTGACATAAATGAAGATCTTCATATCTTAAAATATTCTAAATCCGTTATTTATCTTTTACAGTGGTGTATATCTGGTGTATGTACTACAGATTCATCTGCATCTCCAGGCGATGGTGAGTCTAATACTGTGGATTCATTTATTTTCGTGGGGTCCAATTTTCGTGGTTTGAGGAAAACTTACATATTCGTGGATATCTAATTTTGTGGTTATAGCAAAGTTTACACTCATTCCTTAAGAAAATTTGTAATTCTTTGAACATTTGAATTTATGGTTCTCCTGTACCCATGAAATTCACGAAAATTGGTATCCTACGAATATGAATGAATCCACAGTACCTATAGTTGCTAAAGTTTACGTCTTTTTGACACTGATGAAAAATGGTTACCTTGCGCACTAGCACGTTAGAAATCCGACTTAGGATGAGATTTATTATATCCATATATCATTATGTTCGCGTCCTGAGTATACATTTAATTTTTGACAGCCGTCCATCTATCTTAGCATTTTTGTATGCAGGTTGAACATTCAAATTCCAGATGCAACTATGTTGTACAGTGAAAGCCTTCAATCCAACTAAAACATTCTAACAACATTTTTTCCGGATCACATTCCCAATATAAAAGTGATTTTCGAAAAACGACTCATTACATGTTGATATGTTTACGCACGTTAGACGCAAACAGAAATGTTATTTTCATTTACATAGTTACACAGTGGATGAAGGTAAAATTATTAAATTTACTTTTATGTTAGGTCTTTAAAATATAAGTGCTAGTGATCAAAAGAAACCACGATGAACAAACTAGAGATGAAAGGAAGCAGTCATTGCTCGAATTGACAATCGAAAATACTAAAATGTATGTATTTATTTTTCAGTTGTAAAGAAAATAGATAGGACATTTTGTCTTTTGTCTCGTTAAATAAAGATTAAAGTAACATTCGTAAAGATAACCTTTTTATTGTTTATTTTGTAGAATCCTGTTTGTATGGAGATAGATTGGGACCAATATTTACCAACGGCTGGACATGTTCGGATATGGTAGCGAACTCTCCGAATTATTGTTCGCTAGTACCAGTTGATTGTTGTTATTCATGCGCGCCATATTTAACAGTATCAACATCATCACAATTATATAGCACAACTTATCCACAAAGCACAACTTCTTACGGTGCAATTTCAAGTGACCAAATGCAACCAACGACATTTAGTAACATGCCACCTTTATCTAGCAGTAATATTCCATCTCTGTCTAGCAGTAATATGCCGTCATCGTCCAACAGTAATATACCACCACCGTACAGCAGTAATATGCCATCACTGTCAAGCAGTATTATGCATTACCTTTATAGCAGTAATATGCCACCACCGTCCAGCAGTAATATGCCGTCACTGTCAACCAATATTATGCATTATCTGTCCAGCAGTAATATACTACCACCGTCCAGCAGTAATTTGCTCCTACCTTCTAGCAGTAATATGCCACCTTCGTCCAGCAGTAATTTGGTCCAACCGTTTAGCAGTAATATGCCACCTTCGTCCAGCAGTAATATGCCACCACCGTCCAGCAGTAATATGCCACCATCGTCTAGTAGTAATATGCCACAACCGTCCAGCAGTAATATTATATATCTGTCAAGCAATTATATGCCACCACCTTTAAGCAGTAATTTGTTCCCACCGTCTAGCAGTATTATGCCACAAGTGTCTAGCAGTAATATACCACCACCGTCCAGTAGTAATTTGCCACCACCGTCTAGCAGTATTATGCCACAATCGTACAGCAGTATGATATATTCGTCAAGCAATAATATGCCACCACCGTCTAGCAGTAATTTGCTTCAACCGTCTAGCAGTATTATGCCATCAGTGTCTAGCAGCAATATACCACCACCATCAAGCAGTAATATGCTGCCACCTTTTAGCAGTATTATGTCAGCTCCGTATAGCAGTAATATGATGTATCCGTCAAGCAATTATATGCCACCTACGTCTAGCAATTATATGCCACCTCCGTCCAGCAGTAATATGCCTAATACGTCTGGCAGTAATATGCCACCACCGTCCAGCAGTAATATGTCACCACCGTCCAGCAGTACTATGCCACCACCACCAAGCAGCATTATGTCAGCACCTTTCAGCAGTATTATGTCAGCTCCGTATAGCAGTAATATGATATATCCGTCAAGCAATAATATGCCACCATCGTCCAGCATTCATATGCTTCCACCATCCAGCAGTACTATGCCACCAACGTCCTTTAGTAATATTCTTTCTCCTTCTATCAGTCACATGCCATCACCGTCCAGCAGTAATATGATATATCAGTCTAGCAGTAATATGCCACCCCCGTCAAACAGTAATTTGCCTCCTCAGTCCAGCAGTTATATGCCACACCTATCTAGTAGTAATATGCCACCTCCGCCAATCAGTAATACGTCACCACCGTCCAGTAGTAATATCCCTTCACAATCCAGCAGTATTATGTCACCTCAGTCCAGTAGTTATATGCCTCAACCATCAAGAAGTATTACACCACCACTGTCGAGCAGTAATATTCCACCTCCGTCAAGCAGTAATATGCCACTTTCGCCAAGCAGTAATATGCTACAACCGTCAAGCAGTATTATGTCAGATCCTTACAGCAGTAATATTCCACCACCGTCCAGCAGTAATATCCCTTCACAATCCAGCAGTATTATGTCACCTCAGTTCAGCAGTTATATGCCACAACCATCCAGCAGTATTACGCCACCACTGTCGAGCAGTAATATGTCACCTGCTTTAAGCAGTCATATGACACCTCCGTCCAGCAGTTATATACCACAACCATCCAGCAGTAATATGCCACTTCCGTCCAGCAGCAATATGGCACCTACACCCAGCAGTGATATGCCACAACCATACAGCAGTAATATGTTAACACCGTCAAGCAGTATTATGTCACAAGCGTCCAGTAGTACTATGTCACCACTGTCCAGCAGTTACATGCCAACACCGGTCAGCAATTATATGCCAGCACCGTCCAGCAGTAATATGCCACCGTTGTCAAACAGTAATACACAACTGCTGTCCAGCAGTAATACGCCACCAATGTCCAGCAGTATTATGCCTCCATTATCCAGCAGTTCTATGCCATCACAGTCAAGCAGTAATGCACCCCCAATCTCCAGCAGTAATACACATCCAATGTCTAGCAGTACTATGCCACCACAGTCCAGCAGTAATACACCTCCAATGTTCAGCAGTAGTTCACAACTTCTGTCCAGCAGTACTAGGCCACCACTGTCCAGCAGTAATACACCTCCAATGTTCAGCAGTAGTTCACAACTTCTGTCCAGCAGTACTATGCCACAACTGTCCAGCAGTAATACACCTCCAATGTTCAGCAGTAGTTCACAACCACTGTCCAGCAGTACTATGCCACCACAGTCCAGCAGTAATACACCTCCAATGTTCAGCAGTAGTTCACAACCACTGTCCAGCAATACTATGCCACCACAGTCCAGCAGTAATACACCTCCATTGTCCAGCACTAATACACAACCACTGTCAAGCAGTACTATGCCACCACAGTCCAGCAGTAGTACATCTCCATTGTACAGCAGTAATACACAACCACTGTCAAGCAGTAATACACAACCACTGTCTAGCAGTAATATGCCACCACTGTCGAGCAATACTATGCCACCACTGTCCAGTAGTAATATGCCACAAACGCCCAGCATTAATGTGCCATTACAGTCTAGCAGTTATATGCCCCCAACATCCAGCAGTTATATGCAACCGACAACTAGTAGCAATCCATCACTGTCCAGCAGTAATATGCCATCTAGTTCTGAAACAACTGCATCAACGACACAAACAACAACATCAAATACACAATCTACACCTACAACAACAACAACAACAACGACACAATCGATAATGATAACAACTTCACCACCAACATCAACCGTAACAACGACTACACCAACAGAAACTGCAACACCAACTGCAACACCAACAACAACAACAACACCAACAACAACTACGACAAAATCTGCAACAACTACACCACCAACATCAACCGTAACAACAACACCGACTACACCAACAGAAACTACAACACCAACTGCAACACCAATTACAACATCAACAACAACTACGACAACATCTGCAACAACTACACCAACAACAACTGCGACAACATCTGCAACAACTTCGACAACATCTGCAACAACTACACCAACAACAACTACACCAACAACAACTATGATAACATCTGCAACAACTACACCAACAACAACTACGACAACATCTGCAACAACTACACCAACAACAACTTTGACAACATCTGCAACAACTACACCAACAACTACACAATCTACACAAACAACAACATCGACAACGACAGCTGCCCAGCTTGCTGCTTTAAATTTTGGTAAGATTGATTTATTGTTTACAGTTTAGTGTAAGAGTTTCAAAGATTTAAGGCATTTGTTTATTTATTTGAACACAGAACCTCTATTGAAATATTTTCACGTTATTGTTCCATGAACCTAGCAAATTAAATGGTTATCTTTAATTTCACCAAACCTGATTATATATTGAATTAAGGAATGACTGTAATATTTTTTATGAAGAAATTTCATAAAAAATTTGGTGCACACAGAATAAAGCGCGTAGCGGGTTATGTAACAGTGTGTACCATATATTTTTATGTTGTTTCGAATAGACAGAAAAAGTATTACAGTCATTATTTATAATGTAATTCTAAATTCCATTTTTAACAGTAGAAAACTATGAAAAAACGTTGATGACGTCACGGTCACATGACTAATTTTTGTCTATCTATGGGCTAATAACAAAATAACGTCAACCAATCAGAAGACGTGTTACATCCAAAATTATATGATTTATCTTTGTCTTTGAATCAATCTATGTGTACTTAAACAATTAATTGATCATTATAATGCAGACTTTTATGTCAAGATGTAAATAAAGAATTTCTAATTTTCTATCGTAACGAAAAGAGAAATCGTTTCGGTTGCATTATTTTTCTTTGGAATTTCGTTTATTTGTATATATGCTTTCTATAAGTAATGAAGTTAGCATGCGGGATACAAATATAATTAGTTCCCTTCCTTACAATTAAATTAATGAAATTTATGTAAAACCGTGTATAAAAATCATCGACACTAATAAAGATAGTTTATAACATAATTGCTTGAAATAGCCACGTCAAGATTACTATATAAACACGGACATAGTTTAAGCACAACATAATGTAATGTCTGTTTCATAGTTTTACTAGAGTGTTGAGTAAAAAGATCACAGTGGCTTTGTAGGAGGTACATTAACCGTGCCGTTTTCTGTATTATTTATACATTTCCCGCTCGCTAACTTAACTTTAGTGATGTTCTTCACATATTTATACAATATATTCTTTTTAACAGATGTTTTTCACTTGAGACCATTTTTTAACAAGATTCGGGACATATCAATGCCATTAGTTTTAAACAAATATTTACTTCATGTCTTCCTTTTTTGCAGATTCTGGAGCAGTTGTGCCTTTCAATAAAGCTATCTCCATTGTCATTACCATAGCATCAGTTGGAATAATTAAATATTTGCTGTAAATTGGACTATTTCTAGTTTTCATACGACGTGCACATTCCTTTACAAAAGCACGATAGAACTTATATCATTCAAAATAGTGCACATTTAATCATCATTTTAATGAACAAAGTCAACAACAAGTGTCCTTTAACGGTAATAATTTGTCTGCAAAGATGTGTAATTCGACAATAACATGTCTCCTTAGTGATGAGTTTAAAAACAAAAACAAAAAGGACAAACGTATAGCGAAGGCCGGGAAAAGAATCATACATTTTGCATGAGAGAGATATTTTTATTAACATGATTACTCTTTAATAATTTCAACCTATGAACAATCACAAGATGACGAAGAATTTAGTATGAATTCTGAACAATTATATATTTCTCTATTGGTCTCCTTTTTTATTTATATACACTTAACATACACTTTCATAGTGGCTATATAATATTTTAAAACTCAATAAACTACGTCAACTACGTTCTGTCATTTAATAGGTTTATCACAAGTAAGTAAGCACACGACGTTCTATCATGTAAGAATAACGTTTGAAATATGCAAACAAGAGAGCACATTGATCACTTATACAAAGTCGGGAATCTGATGTTCAGTAGTTGTTATATATATCAAGTCGTAGGTTTTCCCGTTTGAATGGTTTTACAATAGTCATTTTTGGTGCCCTTGATACCTTGTTGTTTGGTGTGAGCCAAGGCTCCGTGTTGAAGACCGTACTAGGACCTATATAATTGTTTACATTTAAACTTTTGACTTGGATAGAGTTTTTCTGATTGTTAATCATTCCACAACTTCTTATATCTTATTAGAGGCAACTGACATTTAATGACTTGTATGGACATGCCTAAAACAATCATCGGATATATTAGGTATTGACAACGCGAGATATGTTTAAACTGGACTCATTAGAGACGATCATATCAATACATTGAAATGCTTAGTACAAAGTTTAAGGGCATTATGAAGTTGATGTCCCTCCTTTCAAATAATAGTTGATGTCCGATAAGGAACAACACATACTCCTAATAAGTATTATTTTTTTTTCACAAAAGGGTAACCAAACTTATCATATAAAATAGGAATAACCAATATTTGTGTTTCGATAAGAAATCACTCATCGGTGACTCTCAAGTGAAAACAATAATGCAAACAAAGTACGAAATTGAAGAGGATTCGGGATCCTAAATTCCGAACGGTTTTATCACATTGAATTACAGCTAAAGGAATATATTCTTGTACAACTTTGCCACATTTGAGAAACAGAGAAACAGCACGTTCACGAGTGTTTAACGAACAAGAATTCACTCTTGCATTCAATGAGTTCAAATGCATTTTATCCTACATTTTTATATAAAATTTCCACTTGTTATAATAATTTCATTGAATGAAAGCTAATTCGTCTTTTTAGAATCCAGAGGACGATGGGTAAGCTCATTGTTCGTACACCAAAATAAAAATAAGTATACATCATTGGTTGAATTTCAATTGTTTATCATGTTTTGAACCAATTACAACGTATGGTGTACGCTTTTTGAAAAATTACTCAGAATAATTAAGATTCTAAAACAGCGAATTTTATCAAAAGTAGATGAAATCAAATAAAAAGGGACTTCGATTAACTGACTTCTGTATAACACAAAAATGTTCATTATTGTGTTTTTCTACTAAGTTTTTCTTTTTTTGGACGATTCTATCACGGAGACCCTATTTCTTTTATTATCTTAAATCCTTTTGAATTAATATTGCTCACCTTCTTACCATGAGACTTCATAAAGGAGCTCCATTTAAAAGTTGAATAAGCAGTATTCTTCAACTTCACGTTCTGTTTAGTAGATGATGACCCTTCGCTCAATTATCCAATTTTAAAGACGATGTTGATTTCATTTACTGAATTGAACTTGAAATAAAGTCTATAACAACATATATTGTCCACAAGTCACTGATATCTTCAATTTGATAATGATGGTTGATTAATAACACCCGTTCACGACAATTGTGAACATTCCGTTTCTATGTCGCAACATTCTAGCAGCGCCTGTATTTGAAACATAAATCTTTCAGTAAATACAATATAATAATAAGACTTGTTTTTCCTATCAAATATCTTCGATTGATATCTGAGGCTTGCAAGGATTATGTTTATCACAGAGATCGAAGTTTAAATTGTCCCGTCACGAGTTGTTTGATCGTTATATGCCTTACAGTAACCGTCCTTTTTTCTCTCAAATTTGACTAGCCGATTTAGACCTATAACCAGTATTTTAATTACAAGAGCATCACGACAGAGTTCCACATAGGCAGTATGATCTGCTTTCCCCATCGGAGCACCTAATGGCATCCTTTTTTGTGAAGTTCGTGTCGTTCAGTCTTATGTTCTTTATGTTGCGTTTTAATCAACTGCCGTTTTTTTTTGACTGGCATTGGTCAGTAGTTTTTCGATATACGAGTTTGAATAAATACAATTGGTTTCTTTTGAATCTCGTTTGAATTGTTGATTACCACTGTGTCATCATCCTTTCTCACTTATTGGGGTTTATTGTGCAGGTAAATGAGGTCTATTAAAAATATAAATTGTATAATGATTATTGATTGTCGCGTTGAAAAAGATGCAGATCTCTTTCAATACAAAGAATACCAATGCAATCTCTATTTTTTTTAAATTTATTTATCTAATCATGATTGTTAAAACGTGAATAGTTAATTGATTGAAAGATTATCAAACGTTGAACAACCAATCTTTCTATCACACAAACATCATGCCCATCGATTCTTGTTATTTTTTTACTTTGATAATAAACAAATACTTCAAGTTTCCTGTGGGTTATTTTCGAGTTTGAAAATAAAAAAAAAGGTTTTTGGATATGTGTGACTTTGTAAGCAATGTATTGTGTATAGTTTGTTATTTCGACAGGAACAACATATAGACTAATCCTCGGTTTCATAGAATGTGCTTTAAGAATTGTACTAATTGTTAAATTTCCACAGGCAATATCTATATTAAAGAGATGTGGTATGAGACCAGCATTACACAGAAATTAACAAATATTGGTAACCGTTTCGACTTAAAAAACCTCACCAGTTACGCTCGAATAACAAAAGTTAAAAAGGCCAAATTAAGTATAAAGAAAGTCGAAGAGCATTAAACTAAATTAAACTTCAAATACTTCGACACATAATTACTGTGATGCTTCGGTTGTCAATTCAATGGTTCAATAACATACTTTGTTATATCATTATCTTTGTCTTAATCTTATTATTATATAATTATATTAACGGTACCAATTTTCTTGCACCAGATGCGCATTTCGACAATATATGTCTCTTCAGTGATGCTCGTGGCCAAAATATTTGAAATCCAAAGCTTATATAAAAGATGAAGAGCTGTAATCCAAAAGGTCCAAAAAGTAAAGCCAAATCCGTGAAAGGAATCAGAGCTTTGCAAGAGGGAGATACATTCCTTAATTTAAAATAAATTCTATCATTTTGTAACAGCAAATTTTAATAACACAAAAATCCGTATTTTCATGCCAGTACCGAAGTACTGGCTACTGCATGTACTGGGGTGGTGATACCCTCGGGGACTAACCTGTATGAACATTGGTCTTGATAAAAGATCCGTCCGATTAACACACATTTTGTCCACAATGAAAAAAGGAAAATCACAAAAATACTAAATTCAGACGAAAATCTAATCGAAAAGTGCATAACCACGTGGCAAAATCAAATGACAAAACACATAAAAAACGAATGGACAAGAACTGTCATATTCTGACTTGGTTCCGGTCTTTATAAATGTAGAAATGTAGAAAATGGTGGACTAAACCTGGATTTATAGCGCTAAACCTCTTCCTATGTTGACAATCTCATTAAACCCCGTATTTATATTTACATCTAAACAGACATAATAAATAAAATAGTCAAAATAAAGGTACAACAGTCATCATCGTGTAACAATTTTAAAACAATTTACTAGAACACAAAAACATCTATCTTCAAACACATTCATTGATTCGTATGTCTGACATCAGACAATTGCATGCGTCACTTATTTTTGTCGTTCAATGATTATACAAACAATATTAAAATTTCACATGGGCCATTTTAACATACCGGGTTAAAAAATCAAAAGTATGCAAGAATTATTTTCAGAAATAGACCGATATTTAAAACAGTCCTTTAAAAAAAATCTTTCGAGAATTACCTCATCTGTAGGATTTAGAGACACATTTTTTATGTATTTTGTTTAAAAAACTGCGGACTTTAACTTTATATTCAACATTTGTTTTTTTCTAAAGAATGTAGAAAGATGAAATTATATATGCTATGGAATTTCATATCAATTTATCAAGGCAGTATTAGTAAAGGTAAAACAATAAGGTGAAAATGTTTATAGAATTTTAGGTATTTTGTGTTTTTAAAAAAATGCGGTCTTTAACCTTATTTTTAAGATTGGCATTATTTGAGTCGAAAATCGTAAGAAAATAATCTGGAGTCTATAGAAAAAAACAAAGGACATTTGAAAAACGATCCATGACTATATCTTAAAATGAAGTAATTATTTAAACCTTACATTAATTCGTTTTTCATATACCGATTTTTTTTAAACTATTGAAGTGCAACAATGACCCCTATATAAAGTGTTAAGTGCATTTTTAGTAGTCATTTTAAACTTATCTGTAGACAAATGTTTATGAAAAACAAAAAGGAGAAATTTTTTTTAAAGGAAAATAAGGTCAGTTTTAAGTACAAAATACAAATTGTTTTGTTAATTTTCAGCTTGAATATCTTTTCATTAACATATATTTAAACTTTTTCAAGAAGCACTGTGTTTTATGGAGTGATATATTTTTTGTAAAAATCCAACCAATATAACACTATTCAAACATTTCGCTTGACTATGTTTTTTGTTAGTTTATCATATATTTATAGAAAATAATGGTATAATTGTACCCCATGATCAAACTTATTTGTACAAAAAATTATTAGGAATCAGGAAAATATATTATAATATTTCCCACAGAAAGTAACCAATGAAAGGCGTTGATTTTTCATATATTACGAAAAGTGTACGGAGTTTTTTTAAAAATGTTTTTTTAAAATAATTTTACTTTTATTATCAAATGCTGATGGAATGAAGCAGCCAAAACAGTATTGTGTGTATAGGCCGTGCGCTCTTAACAAAATAATCGATTTTGTTATATTATAATCAAAATAATTAAATGCAGCCAGAGATTTGTTTTCATATAACAATGGTTTGGACATTTATACTCGTATTTTCTCCCTTGATATCTCGCTCGGGATAAAATAATTGAATATGATTAGCAAACACATTATTTGTAAACAAATCTTCGGCTACGATGAACAATTTTTTAATGAAGGCAAAATATTCGAAATCACTTAGATGGTCTTGACACTGAAGTTTCAAATTTAGGTTTATATTCGCTTTAAATTCGGATGATATATCAATAACAAGGTGTTTTAAATATTAAATAACTTCTGGAAAATATGTTTCTTTATATTATTCTTCTGCCACAAAACTCAGCCACAAAACCAGGTTCGACCCACCATTTTTTCCCCTTAAACTGTCCTGTACCAAGTCAGGAAAATTGCAATTGTTATATTATAGATCGTTTCTGTGTGTAACCATTTAATGTTGTGTTTCTGTTTTGTCGTTGTTCTCTTCTTATATTTGATGTGTTTCCATCAGCTTTAGTTTGTTACCCGGATTTGTCTCTTTTCTCTCAATCGGTATATAACTGTTGCCTTTATTATCAAAGTAAGAGGTTGTTTCATTTCAATTAGTTATAGTAATGGACATTTATCGATTTAAGAATGTCAGATTTGACGACAGTTGAATTGGCAGAAAATGTTAATGAAAAATTGCAAATTTGTATGTAAAGAATTATATAAAGAAGCATATTTTCCAGAGGTTATTGGTGTGTTAGTTATACTGCTGACACACATACAGAACAAATAAATCATGTGGTCTTTTATTTATTGTGTTTGATAATAGCCTAAGTTAACACACCAATAGCTTTTTCAAAAAGTATTTAATCTGATAATGTATTACAATGAATAGCAACAAGATTTTTTAATAATGTCCCTGTAATTCACAATGGCTAGCTATAAACGGAACAAATATGACAAGAATAAAATCGAATGAATTTCTTCCTTGTGATTGTAAACAGTGATTGTTTTTCAATAAGTGACACTTATCTCTTCAAGATAAGTATGTTGTTGTTCCTGCAGAAAAAGCATCAAATAATATTGTCTTTGTATGTAAATCATATTACTACGAGTGTCTTATAAAATAATTAGGAATAAATGAACACTCAGGTAATCCCACATACAAAAACATATCATTTGACAAGGATGAGATTTTGGCGAATCATAAGTCCTGCATGGCTTCTATGAACATTGCATTGAACAACAAATCGGAGGACTTACCTTACTTGGATACCTAAACTTCACAAAATTCCGTACAAACAACGGTACATTGCCGGCTTATCTGCTTGTTCTACTAAAGAATTGTCCATTAGATTGACTAAAATTCTGTCCGCAGTTAAAGAGGGTCTTCAGATATACTGTGAAACTGTTTACTCACGTAGTGGTATTAACCATATGTGGATTCTGAAAAACTCTTAAGAACTTCTGGATAATTTCAAATCTTGGTCTTTTTCTGAAATTAGTTCTATTAAAACTTTTGATTTTTCTACCTTGTATACAACCATTCCCTATGTGAAATTGAAAAACCGTCTAAAAGAAATAATCCACAATGCTTTTCATCATAAAAATGGTAGCATACGCTATAAATTTATCACTTTGGGATACCATAAGGCATATTTTGTTAATAAGGAACAAAAGGGTAAAACCTACTACACAGAGGAACAAGTGATCAGTATGCTGGAGTTTCTTATTGACAACATATTTGTTGAATTTGGAGGTAGACTTTTTCAACAAATTGTCGGCATTCCTCTGGGAACGAACTGTGCGCCTCTCCTTGCCGACCTCTTCTTATTTTCATATGAATCGGAGTTCCTTCAAACACTTGTCAAAAACAAGAAGATCAAAGAAGCCAGGTTATTTAATTTCACTTTCAGATATATTGATGATGTTCTTTCCATTAACAATCCGAACTTTTCTGATTGGATTCCATTAATATGCCCACCAGAACTAGAAATTAAAGAGACCACAGACAAACGTGACGATTTTAATTTTGAAATTATCAATTTCCCTCACCTTAGTAGAAATATACCAACTTCACCTGCATATGGAATATACATTTCCCAACCTATTAGGTATTCAAGAGCTTGCAGCTCCTATTCAGACTTCGTAAAACGTCACCAGTGTCTGAGCAGAAAGTTGATGAACCAGGGGTGTGTTAAAGAAAGTCTCGTCCTTTTTCTAAAAAAGTTCATCGGAAGATACCCAGAACTTGCTGATAAATATTCCGTATCAACTTCACAAATAATACAAGATGGTCTTGAAGTATAGATTTTGCGTACTGACGTTTGTTATTATCTTAATTACGTATTATAGTATTCTTTTATATGTCTTTTTTAGATATTCATTTGAAGTGACTCTGTGGTGATGTAAAACCACATACTTTGACCGGCAAAATTATTTCAATTATTGATATTACTTTTACTTAAGGATCTTGACATACTATGAATGACAAAAACATTGTATTCTAAAATACTACTTTTTCTGTTTAGTCTGTTTTTATGATATACATTTGACGTGAAACTGTACTTATGTATCCCTTCATACTTTGAACCACACCATTATTTTATTTATTATTATTACTTTTACTGTTAAGTCTGGTTTTTGTTATATCTACTTTACGTGAGTCTGCATTTATGTATGCCATCATACGACAAAATTACTTTTATGTCTACCTGTACGAATTTCAAACGCGCAATTTTACACCAGTAATGAAAACCTTCTATCATTTATGGGTAGACTTTACATAGATAAATTCAGCCGTATTTGACGTGAAACTGTACTTATGTATCCCGTCATACTTTGAACCACACCATTATTTTATTTATTATTTTTACTGTTAAGTCTGTTTTTTGTTATATCTACTTTACGTAAGTCTGCATTTATGTATGCCATCATACGACAAAATTATTTTTATGTCTACCTGTACGAATTTCAATCGCGCAATTTTACACCAGTAATCAAAACCTTCTATCATTTATGGGTAGACTTTACATAGATAAATTCAGCCGTATAAGAAAGGCATCATGAGAATGTTAAATTTGATGTATGCTTTTTTGTGCTTCTTTGTTACATTTGTTGTTTATGTAGTGATATTAAGATGATAACACAATATTGACTGTTGTACCCCTATTTTTGACATTTTTACTCTTTGAGTATGTTTGTTTTGTTCATGCATCGTTGACAATGTAATGGAATTTGATGCGACTGTCATACAAGTGAGAGGTTTAGCTAGATATACAACCAGGTTCAATCCACCATTTTCTACATTAGAAAATGCCTGTACCAAGTCAGGAATATGGCAGTAGTTATCCATTCGTTTGATGTGTTTGGACTTTTGATTTTGCCTTTTGATTTTTGATTTTCCTTTTTGAATTTTCCTCGGAGTTCAGTATTTTTGTGTTTTTACTTTTTTCTATTTTACCGATTCGTTTTTCTATAATATTTCTTCCGTATCATTCATATTATAAAGTAACTTTCATTGAAGCTGTTTCGCATTCCTATTTGCAAACTTTTTATTCAAATTGTCTCAAATATCTCCCCTAGATATTTTGTTCCACTAATGTAAATCCTACTTGAACTGGCTATATAATGAGTTGATTATATTCGTAAAGGTGCCTTATATATTTAATGCAGGATATGTTTGCCCATCTGACATCTCCCTTTTTTTAACTTAAAATAATTTGTCATTTTCATTTGACATGTTTGTCTTTCAGATTGACTTTTAACGATAGTGTCGGTTTTTCAAAAGAATTTTTTTAAGGTTTTAATGCGGCTACCCAGTTCCTGTTGTCTGTAAACTTGTTGAAAATTTCAAAAGAATTAAAAAAATGGTTGTAATTGATTTGCTTAAAATTAGTTCATGTATGTTAATATCAGGAGTAAAAAAAGGAATAACAAGCAAGAGTGTCACGTATCTTCACTGTGTTATACCGTTAAGTATTATCAATAACAATATATGAACTAAAATTAATAATAAAAATTATGAGTGTGTGTAAAAAAACAGAGACAATAGATACCAGATGGACATTCCAACTCATAGATGAAAAAAGACTGACAACGACATGGTTACAAATGAAAAAAGACAAACAGAAAAATAATATGTACACAAGACACAACATAGAAAACTAAAGAATAAACAACAAGAGACAACAACCCGACAACAGAACAGAAACGTCTGATACTAAATTGCAATTAGCGTCTATACAAAATCAATTAACCCTATCGATAAATTTTATTTACAAATAGTGCATAGTTATCGTCAAGACAAAAATGAGTAGTTTAAGTTCATCACAATTGTATACAATGTATCTGGGATATGCTTTTTGTGGGGTATATAAACAGAATGTATATGAGTTGCTTAATAATTTGCAATTTTTTTCAAAGGATCGTTAAATTTTGCTTGCTATACTATTATGTGTGGATGTGTAGAGTACAGAGTCGAAGAATCAAAACTGAACGGATAATAATTAACTACACACGTTCAGAGAGTGTTTTTGATACTCAAATGCATTTATGTCCGTATTATTTTTGTACTACAATGAAAATTAATTCCATTAACCAATTAACCCCATAAAAAACTCGACGCAAATTGAATTATCTCTGATCTATTTTTTTCAGGCGCTTGTGTTATTTTAATGGATTTGCAACCATCACTTTTAAAATCATAATGAGATTAAATCAGACTTGGCTATACTTACAAGTATCAGTTGTCGCAGTTTGTTGTGTTTATAGTAGGTGTAATATATATATAAAAGATATTTAATAATTGATGTTTGCAAAAGGTAGTGTCAACTTATTCCTTCATTCCCATTTGAACCTTAAAAGTTGACCACATTTTACGTAAACTTTGTTTTATGGACCATAGTTGTTCTTATTAAACTTCCGATATTGTATGTGTTTGAATAATACCGTGCTATTGCAAGAATGTTGGTGAATATTGTCCCGAGCATAAGTTGAACAGTTATTTCACTAAAAAATATGCCACTGACGACGTCTACAATTACATCTTCGTATTTCACGTGTCCTCCAAACTAATATGATTGAAGCGCCACTGAATTGCCTTATATGGACATACGGCACGTAAAAAATGACACGTCTGGAACATAATTAGTTCCAACAGTCACTGTGTTGATGTGTTGACACTTTTTGCAGTGTCATAAATACAAGTTGCAATTTACTATTAAATTGATATTCTTTGATATTTTGTAACTGCAGGCAAACAAGAAAAATTGTTGTTCACCACCTCGAATAATATTCAAGAGATAGATTTGGATACGTTAGTTGTGAATGAACTAGCTTATCAAAGCACAGAATCCCATTCCCTAGCTTATGATGAGAAAGAGAGATAATGTATATAGTTCAAGATTGACTGAAAACACCATAGTCAGGTATCATAAATTAACAATAAGTTGTAGTATTCGTTGGTATTAAGCCAGACCCTGCCGGAAGTGCACGATCCCATGATGCCTCTCTCTCTCTCTTTCCGGAAACATAATCAAAAAGACTAACAGAAAATCCAAAGAGACAATCTGCCTTGCAGAGACACAGACAGACACATTCAAGCTTCTTGGGTAAGTTTCATATTTACTCGGGATCACAATAAGTAATGAATATATTTATTTGTTAAGACCCTCATTATATAGTACTTAGAATTCAGTATGTTTCGTTGGAAACCAATTTTCGTGGATTTCGTGTGTACAGGTACATCTCGAAATTAAATGTTCAGCAAATGACAAATTGTCTGTCAACTTGTAGGCCGACTTCGGCAAAACCACAAAATAACTATCCACGAACATACAAGTATTCCTTAACTAACGAAAACTAGTTCCCACGTAAATAAATGAAAGTATTTTCTTCAGACTTATATTAGTAATATAAAGAAAAATACATGTTGCCAACATAAAATCTATGTTACATGCTTCAAAAAACAAAATAAAGTTTCATAGAGAAAATTAAATTTAAACAAAAACCTGTGTTTCATAACTAGAAAAATAGATACAAATATAGAAAATGATTATTGTAAAAGAATAAAGATCTCCTTTATATCAAAGCATAATTCTGCTATACCAAGAGATGTTTTAGCATACAGAAAAAAACAGTCTGTAGATAGTTTTAACCAATCAAACAGATGACAAATACATAAACATGATAAAGTTGCATGTATAAAAGAGCAAAACAACAACAACAGTTACGGTAGCACGATGAAGGGTTGATACTAATTTTAATATTTTCGTCTTAAATAATCCATTTTACAGATTCCCTTATCCAAATGATCAAACAGTAATCTTTGAAACTGTTGTCTCTACGAACAGACCATATTACGTGGCATTTGATTCAGGTAACAGTCTTGACAACCACTGAATTGCAGGCTCCTGATTTAGGACAGGCACATACATAAATAATGTGGCGGGGTTAAACATGTTCGCGGGATTCCAACCCTCCCCTTACCTGGGACAGTGGTATAACAGTAAAACCCGTGATCCATTCAAAATTGTAAGCACACTTTTTATTATTGTACAAAAAATAAGCAATAAATACATGTTTTGACCATTGCTCAAATTTAGTGTTGACTAATCATACTTTTTTTTTCGTTTTACTGCATGTACATGATGTATTGAAAGCAAAAAAGGAGAACAACGCATTTAAATAAGCATTGTTGGGAATTTGTTGTGTCATGTGTACTATTGTTTTTCTGTTTGTCTTTTTCATTTTTAGCCATGGCGTTGTCAGTTTGTTTGAGATTTACGAGTTTGACTGTCCCTTTGGTATCTTCCGTCCCTCTTTTATCAAATTATATAACATTTATCTCGATGTCGACCGAGGTTGCCTAAATGGTTCCGTTTTTAGAGATCTTCAGTGTGCTTGTCAGGCTATATTAGAACAGAACATGTTTGATTTTAGCCAGGTTTATATAATTGCTATTGTTCCATGGTTGTGTTCTCCAAATCACAGATGAGGCGTGATCGTCAGATTGCGAAGAATTCCGCTCAAACCGGTGCTAGAGGCCATCTTAAAACTTGCAGTGAGGTCAGGATTTTCTTAGTTTCGTTTCAAAGCCCACACTGTGTTTTTGTTTTGCTTTGTAAATATTGATTTTGTGTCATAGATGGATAACCCATATCCTTTCTTTTCTATTATATATGTCGTGTACATTTTATCATTTTGTACAGGTTATTACTTGTACAAATATTCTATGGAAGTAATTACTTGTATGAAGCCACCATACAGGTTATTACTTGTACAAATATAATTGTACAGGTAATACCTGTACAATTTTTGTGGAGAAAAAGATAATAACTTGTACAACTCACTACCTTTTAGTTATATTTGTTTCTTCTTATTTAAAACTCTTATCTTTGAGTTTGCTAGTCTGGATTTTTGTTCTCAATTGTTTGTTAGTACATGTATTGATTTTGAAATGTTTCAGGTTTACAGACGAACGACGGACGCAAAGAAATAACATAAGCTAACATGACACCTTAATTTAGCTAAAAAGCTTGATGCAACCTAAATACGGACTTCTGGGGAAAGTGACAACGCCGTTAAAGCAAAAATAAGTTGTAACCCTTCTACAAATTATTTTCAAACATAAATCATTACAACCATGTTGTCTGTTCTATGGTCCGATTGTTGTCTCTTTGACACATTTCCCATTTCCATTCTCAATTTTATACATGGTCAGAATAATGTATGTGACCAACATAAGGCTTTTTTTTCAGAAGAAAATTAATGACAACACTGGAGTAACATCCCATGGTCTAAACCTTTCCATTTTTTGAATTCTCAAAAAAACACACTGTTCGCACATCTGAATGAAAGTCTGATAATTTCTCTGCTGATATTGGATTTTTTTAACACTGTATATGTTTTGTGGATGCCTCGCTCCATGCTCAACTCCAGAATGTGCAGGTCTAATCAAAGGGTAAAAATCATCTACTGTACAATGATGAACTATTTCGTCTCCTTTGTGAGTCATTTGGCCAAGAAGTATCTTAGAAGTGCAGTCTTTTTGGAAATTAATTTTCTTCTTTTACATTACTAAAAGTTTCTCTGTATGTTTCACGTGTAAATATAGAATTATTACAAGATTTATTATCATCACACAATTTAGGTACTTCATCATGAAATTTCTTTTTTTATATACTGTTTTCCATCTTTACACTTTAGTTTTGATTACTAAACTGAACAGTTTTGCTCATATAAAAAATAAAAATCACAAAAATACTGAACTCAGAGGAAAATCAATTTGGAAAGTCCATAATCACATGGCAAAATCAAAAAACAAAACGCATCAAAAACGAATGGACAAGAAAGTGTACTCACACATTGAATGTTTGTACCTTTTGGCTAAGTAATTAATTATTTGTTAAAAGAGAAACGATTTATTGTGAACTTCAAATAGACCGAGGTAAAATATTGATTTGTACAAGTTATTATCTTTTTCTCAGTAAAAATTGTACCAGTAATTACTTGTTCAATTGTATTTGTACAAGTAATAACCTGCATGATGGCTTCATACAAGTAATTACTTGTTTAAAATATTTGAACAGGTAATAACCTGTACAAAATAATAACATGTACACGACATATACACTAACCAAAAAGATATTGAATAGTAAAAAACTTAAAATTTACCAAAATGTTTGCTTTGAATATATTGTTTTTTATTGGAAAAGGAATAGTCCAAGTTTTGTAAATCTCCATGCTAAATTCAAAAAGTTATTGATGTCCGAACAACTCTAGTCGTATACTGCATTTAACATGTTTAATAATATTAACTGAAATAAGTACAGAAATCAGTTTAACATGTAAAATACGGAAAAGAGAGAAAAAAAAACAAATACCATCAAATTGTTCATGTTATATTGTCTTCATGAGATTAATGTGTTAAACAAATACACAACAGAATGAACCTTAATATTTACATACAGAATTCATTATTACACAACTGGCAGGAACACTTGTTATCCATAGATGATAAAAAAAATAATAATACATAGATTATATATATACAAAATTCATTATAACACAAACGGTAGGAACACTTGTAATTCATATACGATAACAAGAATACTTTAGGCTATATATATATACACACAAAATTCATTATAACACAAATGTTAGAAAAAAAAAATGATCAAAATAATTTCTATCTTATAAAAACAAAAGCATAATGTAGAATAAATATTTACAAAAAGTCACTATAACGCAACTTGTAGAAAATACTTCTTTACAATGGTAGCTATCTATAATTCCTACGAAAAGCATGTGTACTTGTATCACAATTAGAAAAGGACACCAAAATGAGTCTGCATAGTTTATATATGGTATATAAATATAATATAAATCAATGTTCCGGTAAAATTAAAAGAATAAAATAGCAGAACATGACTTCCGCTTTATCAAGCTTTGATAACCCTATATACAAAGGATCTTTTTCGAGGAGGGGGGCACTAATATCAAATATTGTTACTGGTAGCCGAATTCCCAAAATTCCCCAAAACTTAGAATAAAAGATTGCCTCTCGTAGTCATCATCTAATCGAATTAAAAATTGTCTTTTGTAGTCGGGTTCTTCATCAAGAAGTATTAAAACTGTCTCATCTATTATAATAACTGAATGCATCTGATGGTCACAATCCTCATCTTTATCTATTATAATTTTGAATTTATCAATTAGAACTTAAATATGCCTCTGGTGGTTGCGTTCTTCATCTGTGATTTGACAATCGCATCAAGAGAACAGGTCAATAACAACATTTCTGCCAAATTTTGTTGAAGTTGGCAAAGACGTTTTATGATATAATGTGAAATGCTTGCCCACAATGTTGCCATGCTTTAAATCCAACATGTTTAAATCATGATCATTCACAGAGGGTGTTTAAATGATCAATCTCCAGATCCTTTTGAAAGGTGATGACTAAAGTAAATAAACAGTTTTATAACAGAAGGAAAACAGGAACTATATGAAAACATTACTTGTTATTTTTGTGTGAGAAATATGAGATGCAGTCAAATTAAATTAACAGCTATTGTATGAAAATTAAATTCCTTCTTTCATTGAATTTCGCCTCCTTTTTGTACTACCTTCCGCCACACTATATGAACTATATTTCTTATGTTCACAGTTACATGCATTATACACTTTTGTTTCTTTTATTAATTTTATTGAATTTTAATATAAAAGTAAGAAAATATGGTAAGAATATCAATAAGACAGCTCTGCAACACAAACCAAATGACGTAAAAACTACAATGTATATGACAACTTACATCCTTCAACAATAAGTAACATAAACAAGTCTTCCATCATAAATCTAAATAATTCTTACTTAACTACAAAACCACCGGAAAGATGTATGTTCAAAATGGAAAAAAAAATGTTATACAGCAAAATTGACAACCAATGTCTTCTGACTTGCTACAGACATAATTATACAGAATGTGACAGTATTAAACATGTTAACGGTAAAATAATAAATAATAGACATTTCTACCACATCAAGAACATCTATCACTGTCATATACAAAGGCATACAACGTATGAACTGATATTGCATCCACACAGTATACAGACAACACACCCTGACTGGAATCAAATGATTTGTTGTTTCTTTAGGTATCATACATATGCAACATACAAACGTAGACGAAACACCCTGTTTTTAAGTATAAGTCAAATGAATTTGATATTTCTTTAAGTATTATAATTAAACATCCACAAAGGACAGGCAACAGGTCCTGCAATAAATATAAAATTTAAGTCAAACGAATTTGTTGTTCATTTAGGTATCATACATGTGCACGACACAGCGCAGATTACAAACCCTGAAATCAAGAAGGAATTAAGTCAATTGGATTTGTTGCTTTTTTAGGTATCTTACATATGCATTCACACAGCGCAGGTAACACACCCTGTAATTGATATACACATTAAGTCAAATGATTTGTTAGTTTCTTTAGGTACCTGACATATACATCCACACAGCGCAGGCAACAGACCCTGTAATGGATATACAAATTAAGTCAAATGATTTGTTTGTTTCCTTAGATATCGTACAAATACATCCACACATCGCACGCAACAAACACTGTAATCAATATAATAATTAAGTCAAATGAATTTGTTGTTTCTTTAGGTATCATAAATAAACAGCCACACAGGACAGGCATTAAGGTGGTACATAACACTACAGGGAGATAACTCTGTAAAATCAGCTGAACGTTTTAATTACGTTGTGTTGGTTAGGGAATATTAAGCTTCTCAATGATCAAAATTAGTGTTAGTCAAACTGCTATGTAACCAGTGTAATTTTTCTGATAAATTGGTGGGTTAAAATTTTTTGAATTTTTTATATTTCTGTCAAAGGGTCAAAGTAAATACTTTGTCAACATTTTTTGAAACTTAAACGAGCCAAATTATTTTAGTGAAGGTGTTGGGTACCACCTTAAGTCTTGCAATAAATATAAAATTAAAATCAAACGAATGTGTGGTTCATTTATGTATCATACATGTGCATATCATAGCGCAGGTAACAAACCCTGAAATGAAGATAAAAATTAAGTTAAATGAATGTGTTGTTTCTTTAGGTATCTTACATATACATCCACACATGTACAGCGCAGGTAACAAACCCTGAAATCATGATAAAAATTCAAGTTAAATAAACATCCACACAGGACAGGCATTAAGGTGGTACTTAACACTACAGGGAGATAACTCTGTAAAATCAGCTGAACGTTTTAATTACGTTGTGTTGGTTAGGAAATATTAAGCCTCTCAATGATCAAAATTAGTGTTAGTCAAACTGCTATGTAACCAGTGTAATTTTTCTGATAAATTGGTGGGTTCAAATTTTTTGAATTTTTTATATTTCTGTCAAAGGGTCAAAGTAAATACTTTGTCAACATTTTTTGAAACTTAAACGAGCCAAATTATTTTAGTGAAGGTGTTGGGTACCACCTTAAGTCTTGCAATAAATATAAAATTAAAATCAAACGAATGTGTGGTTCATTTATGTATCATACATGTGCATATCATAGCGCAGGTAACAAACCCTGAAATGAAGATAAAAATTAAGTTAAATGAATGTGTTGTTTCTTTAGGTATCTTACATATACATCCACACATGTACAGCGCAGGTAACAAACCCTGAAATCATGATAAAAATTCAAGTTAAATGAATGTATTGTTTCTTTAGGTATCTGACATATACATCAACACAGCGCAGGTAACATTTTATCTTACCTCCTATACATTTCTAGGAATGTTATTGGTTAAAAGCGTCCGCGTGAAGACCGTGTATATTTAATATTAGGTTAGTAGGGAGGCGGGCTTATTTCATACACGGTTGGTAGTGGAGTTACGTCCCTATATATTCCATATTAGGTAGTAGGGAGGCGGGGCTTATTTCATACACGGTTAGTAGTGGTGGTACGTCCCTTTATAAAAACAAAACGGAACTGAGAAAAATCTTAAAGGTTTCAACAGACGAAGAAATTGATGATTAAGATTGAAATAAATTCATTAAACACATTTAAACCTAACAAGTTGTTATCGTTGGTTTTTCTTGTAGGATCAACGGAAGTAGTTTCTTAATGCTAACAGTATTGAACTTGCTTGCTCATTTTTTGATAGATCAGAAGTCTAAATTTTACACGTTAAGATAGTCGGTAAGATAAATTCTTTACATAGTGTGCTTCGCTCTCACCCCATATGGAATTTACTGACCCCATATATACCGTATTAGGTCACTAGTACACTATGTAACTAATAAAACCCTGACACAATACAAAACATTGTCCATCTGTTTTCTTTAAGACATGAAGCATATGCATCCACACAACGCAAGTAACACACCCTAACATCAATATAGAGTTTTCAGTCCAGTGCATGTGTTATCTTTTAAATCTATCATACATACTGCTAATGTTTTCATTCAAATCAACAGAATACTACTTCATTATATATCATCATAGTTTTATACATCAATACTCTTAGATAATCTACAATATTTCACAAAATGTTAAAACTAATATTGAATAGGTTAGAAACTTAGATAAATATCAAGTTATCTATGAAAACAATAAATAATAACATATAAAAAAATTAAGATGAATACAATTCAAATCAGTCAGTAATAATTTGTTACTATAATAACTGTACAAAACAAATCGATTAACATTAAATATAGATAAATATTTATATATCAGTTACAATGCAAAAAGCACATTATTCAAGAAAAAATAAGATAGTGAGTTGTTAATATATAGATAAACATTAACCAATTATTGATTTGGTTATTTCTTTTAATCTTCTGCAAATTATTTTCTTCTCTGGAATGTTGTTTCATAGCATCATATGTTGATATTGAAAACGGGATCACACGTTTGATATTAGCGAGATTAATGGAATTCCAACTCAGGTATTATTCGTTGTCTCTGAAATAATTAGACATTATCTTATCACCGAAATTAAGAAAATATATTGAAACCCCATATTAAACAATTGTATGCTTCATAACTTAATTTTTTTCATAAAACTAAGGATTTTCTTATCCCAGGAATAGATTACATTAGCCGTATTTGGCACAACGTTTTGGGAATTTTGGTTCCTCAATGCTCTTCAACTTTGTACTTGTTTGGCGTTATAACTATTTAGATCTGAGCGTCACTGATGAAACGCGCATATGGCGCATTAAATTATAATCCAGGTACCTTTGATAACTTTCATAACGGATTTATTGTTGTCTTGAGATATATTTTTTTTTAGATATTATGAGTCTTTCACAAGTTAAATTTATTATTTATATTAAATACTGATAGTTGAGATCACATTATGTCTCATTTTTAAAATTAGTTAAATTTATTCCATTTCTTGTAAACATTTTTTCTATTCTAAATAAAATGCCAGCATGGTGTCATATGTAATTTTGCAGCATCACACTTTAAAACCTGACATTTGTTTAGTTTTCGCTTTAAAATGTTATATAAATTAAAACATGGATTAGAATACAATGTGAAAAATGTAAGTGTTTGTAAATTATTGAAGAAATCACACATTCAATTTTTATCAACTTTAAGGTAATATAAATTGTTTTGACTTTGAAAGATACCAGTGACCTCATAAAAAGTAGACGGAACTATCGTAATATGTTTCATGATGATGGATAGGCCAATCAAATAAACGCATTTCTCATATCACATATCACTTATTCGTATCACACTTGGTACAGTGTGATGCAAAAAATTATGTTTATGTTAACAATAGCCATAAGAGAATGTAATTTTTATATAAGGAATGGGAAGATATAAATGCATTTAGGTTGATCAACCTTTACTTTTCTGTGTCAAGTGTATGGTGGACTGGTGTTTGTCTTTTTGAAGTTTAGTTTTAGTGTTGCTATTATCTGTTTTTTTTCCCTTAACTACTCATTCACAACTCAAATTTATAGTAGAATTAACAATATATATCTTCATCAAAAAGTAATATTAAGCTCCAAATATTAAAACCAATAGTTATTTCTGTTATGCAAATTATTTGAAACTCAGATTATTTATAATATCTTCGTTTACATAGAAAGATCTTCAGATTTTTAGATACAGGATGAATATACGTATAACCTACTCTTCCAGTTTATTTGTAGCAACCCTGCATGATTGATATATCTCTGCTTGTAACCAATGTGCTTTCAATTTTCTCTGCCAGTTCAGTAGTGACAGAGTCTTCTCGTATAGATTTTAGAAATTCAATAAATCCCTTTTCACTCCCATGCAAGAGGATGTCCATTAGTTTTCTGTTCTTTTGTATTTGTGCTGGACAGGCATTTATCATTTGACTATCAGCTATTGTCAAAATATCACATGATATTAAATGATCTACTATGTTCTCATGATTTATACAGTGAACGGTATTTGAGTAATTCTTCTGTAGACGAACTTTATACACTGGAATGTTCCACTTTGACAATCCTACAATTTATTGTTTAGAAGTTTTTATTATCACTTTATATATATGTATAATTAAAATAAACAACGAAAGTTTCACGGGAAGTCATGATCATTGATCATAACCACAGAAGTAGTAAATTGTTTTGGAAAATTCGCAGCAAAACTTTTGAGGGAAATCTCAGCATAAGAATAAGACCAACATTAACCGAAAATGTAGAAACAAATACTGATTGTATTTTTAATCTTTAAAGTGAATGATGGTTAATACAAAACACAAGTCATCCATGTTAACATTGCAATTATATCGACGACATAAAAAAAAATACAAACATAGAACACAAACCCCTAAAATTAACAACGGTGTCACAAGGATTGTACGGTCCGCCTAAATCAGACTACCTTTTCCACATTTATTTTGTGGGTTTTTGCAATGTTTCATTCCTATGTAGTGCTTTAAAAACTGTTGCTTTTTCTTTTTGCGCAATTGATAATTCAACTTACCATCATCTTCTGGATTGCTTGTACCTTTGGTACTTTCCACCTTTCAATACAAACATTAGATCTATTTTAACTTCAAAAGGGGCGAAAGGTACCAGTGGGACAACTTCAAAAGGGGCGAAAGATACCAGTGGGACAGTCAAACTCATTGATCGAAAATAAACTTACAACGCCATGGCTTAAAATTAAAAACACAAACAGACATTGTAGTAAAAATTGTATCAAGAACATCAATGTTATACAAATGCTATTATTTGTACATTTTCATTACAAAAAGACAGTTCATACCTTCATTTGGAGGTGGTTCTAATGATTCATTTGAGCCCTCTTCGTGTGAATCGCGTTTCAATTCATCTGCTAAATCAGTGTATCCACTTTTCCGTAGTGCATCAACAAACACTGTATAAGTAAACTCTCCCCTTTTCTTCACTACTTCAAGCAAGGCTTTATTTTGATCGTCTTGTCCAGCATGCTGCTCAATACGACGTCTATCATCAGATGATATCACTAAATGTGTTATCATATAATCTAAAATCTGACTTATTTCGATATCTTGTATAATCCTCTCTGTATTTGGGAAATACAAATTAAATCTGATTAAACTATTATATTATCATTTTTAAGTAGACATTTGTTTTCTTGTGTATTCTCTAAATCTGTGTATGATTGCATTATATTTCGATAACCCCTAAAGCCAGTAGCAAATTAATCTCTGGTTAATTTTGATAATTGTTCACGTGGTGTAACATACGTAGCTTTATATGATTATACGTCTGCAAAATATCCACTTTTTGTATGTTTTTTTTTTATCTGTTTTGCATTAAGCAGAAAAATTATGCTGATGAATTAATGAAGACCGTTTGTTCAAAGTTGTATGTCCTTTGACAGATAGACATGCACATATCAATTTATCCAAAAATCTGTGCTCCTTTTGTTGTTTGACATACCAGTTTAGAGGGAATATGTGATTTTAAAGCAGATCAGACAACTCCTTTTACTTTATTAGTCTTCTTATCTATCAGATTTTGAAGTATGCTTTTGGTTTGATTTATAGCATGTTTAGGTTGCCCAATCATTATATTATGTGTATGATTAGTTTGTGGCTTGATTTTATTTCTTTGCTATTTCTTAGGACTTTGCGTTTGCTATCTTTTTATCTGTTTGTTTTGTAGCGACAATTAATTTTAATATGAATACGTTAATGAACTAAATTTGAGTACGAATAAAAGAAAGGACTCACTTCAGCACGTAATATCAAAATTAACAAAAGAACCATTGATTTGAGCTCATTATCAGGTATTTTGTCATATGGACGATATAAAAAAGAAGATGTGGTATGATTGCAAATGAGACAACTTACAATTGACACAACTTATCAATTGCCAATGAGTTTGCCTTATAACTGTAATTGTAGAAACCACACCAAAGTTCAAACTCTTTAAGTGACATTGGATTTTGACAGGTAGGTTATCAGAAATAAAGGGAGTAAAATTGATCGGAAATCTAATTCTTCACGTTATATATAGTCAATGCACAAATATGATGTCAGACAAAGGAAAACTATGTCAAAATTAACACACCTTTAACCTGTTCTCCTAATCCTATTTCTATTTGTTCCTCAAATTCTACTTCTACTAAGTCCTCTAATTCTACTTCTATTTGTTCCTCTAAACCTACTTCCACCTTTCTTTCTAATCCTACTTTAAATATTTCTTCTAATGCTTCTTCATATGTTATGTATGATAATACACTAGATAAATCAAGCCGATGGAGAGCATTGACTAAAACTTCATATGTAGCTCCGGGAAGTGTCCTCCATTTGTTCAGAACCTCCTCTGTTTGACCACGAAGATTTGTCACGTGATTCATTGCAATGTGTTGCATGTCAACAACTGATAGCCCAAGTTCTATTCCAAGCTGGAATGTTTGAATTCCAATATGGTCAGGTAGTAGTTTTGTAATGGTACTTGATGGTCTGATGAGTAACTTCTCCTTTGATTGGTCTATAATGTAATACATTTTAACAGCATTATAATTTTTTTCTTATCTTTAACATTGATTAAAATTTGTGTCATAAACTCAGCTGTCTTATCATTTATTAACAATAAGAATATCCACGCGACTATGACCCAAAAAAATCAACACAAAACTTCAAAATTTGATATAGGTAATTAAGAAATATTTGGTAGTATACATGTCATATGGCAACATAAAGTATTTTCAAGAAACTAATGATATAAATGTAAATATGACAATCATTAACCATATAAGAACATATTGAAGCCGAATTAGACAACATTACAACTGTCTAAACACAACAATTCGTGTTTTATAATGAGAAGACAATGTATAAACGAAATAATACAAAGAGTTGTTAACTTGTACCTCGGTTTGTCTCTGCTGAGGAGTTGTCTCATTGGCAATTTTACCACACTTTCATATGTGTATTTTTTCAATTTTGCGTTTTCAAAGCTTTATACTACATGTACTATTCACCTTCATAAGGAATGCTGGCACCCAGATAGATATCAAAGGTACTAGAATTATAATTTAATACGTCAGACGCACGTTTCGCCTACATAATAGTTATCAAAGGTACCAGGATTATAAGACTTATGAGACTCATCAGTGACGCTCAAATCAAAATAGTTATATAGCCAAAACAAGTAAAAAATATAACACATGACGTATACAAACATAAAAAATGTGCAACACATTATGATAACCCTTGTTGAAAGTAGTAATAATCTTGGAATAGTTATTGAAATAATTTGACACTAGTTTTTTGCCCAAAACATGATAGTTTTACAGTGTTCCAAAGCTAATTATTTAATTGAAACTACTAATCTACACCATTTACTATTAAAATGACTCAAAGATGCATTATTATTTATCAACAAATGTGAATATTAAGAGGAAATGAACACCTAAGTGCAACTAAAAACTAGAAAATATGAATGATCTGTCTGCAGATATGACTAATTTCATTATCTTACAGAAGTAACCACCCCAACATTCATAAGGATAACTAAAAGAAAAACTGGTAAAACAATAAATTATCGTAATGACGGTTTTAGTAGTTATGTAACATTGTTAAGAGGCGATAACACATGTAAGGAGTACAACAACATAGGATACAAGGTTAATAGTGTTTTCATTATATATTTATAGGTTGATGCCACCTCTGGTGAACAGTAAGATCCCAAGAGTATCATCAGTTCAGTAGTCGTGATGCCACCTCTGGTGAACAGTAGGATCCCAATAGTATCATCAGTTCAGTAGTCGATCCTTCGATACTGACAATATTCAAAGTGATCTTATCTTTATCTCTCTGTCAACTTATGAGGGAATAAGGTCCACAAAGTTATCTTATCTTTATCTCTCTGTCAACTTATGAGGGAATAAGGTCCAAAAAGTTATCTTATCTTTATCTCTCTGTCAACTTATGAGGGAATAAGGTCCACAAAGTGATCTTATATTTATCTCTCTGTCAACTTATGAGGGAATAAGGTCCACAAAGTTATCTTATCTTTATCTCTCTGTCAACTTATGAGGGAATAAGGTCCACAAAGTTAACTTATCTTTATCTCTCTGTCAACTAATGAGGGAATAAGGTCCACAAAGTTATCTTATCTTTATCTCTCTGTCAACTTATGAGGGAATAAGGTCCACAAAGTTATCTTATCTTTATCTCTCTGTCAACTAATGAGGGAATAAGGTCCACAAAGTTATCTTATCTTTATCTCTCTGTCAACTAATGAGGGAATAAGGTCCACAAAGTTATCTTATCTTTATCTCTCTGTCAACTAATGAGGGAATAAGGTCCACAAAGTTATCTTATCTTTATCTATCTGTCAACTAATGAGGGAATAGGGTCCACAAAGTTATCTTATCTTTATCTCTCTGTCAACTAATGAGGGAATAAGGTCCATAAACTGATCTTATCTTTATCTCTCTGTCAACTTATGAGGGAATAAGGTCCACAAAGTTATCTTATCTTTATCTCTCTGTCAACTAATGAGGGAATAAGGTCCACAAAGTTATCTTATCTTTATCTCTCTGTCAACTAATGAGGGAATAAGGTCCACAAAGTTATCTTATCTTTATCTCTCTGTCAACTAATGAGGGAATAAGGTCCACAAAGTTATCTTATCTTTATCTCTCTGTCAACTAATGAGGGAATAAGGTCCACAAAGTTATCTTATCTTTATCTCTCTGTCAACTAATGTGGGAATAAGGTCCACAAAGTGATCTTATCTTTATCTCTCTGTCAACTAATGAGGGAATAAGGTCCACAAAGTTATCTTATCTTTATCTCTCTGTCAACTAATGAGGGAATAAGGTCCACAAAGTTATCTTATCTTTATCTCTCTGTCAACTAATGAGGGACTAAGGTCCACAAAGTTATCTTATCTTTATCTCTCTGTCAACTAATGAGGGAATAAGGTCCACAAAGTGATCTTATCTTTATCTCTCTGTCAACTAATGAGGGAATAAGGTCCACAAAGTTATCTTATCTTTATCTCTCTGTCAACTTATGAGGGAATAAGGTCCACAAAGTGATCTTATCTTTATCTCTCTGTCAACTAATGAGGGAATAAGGTCCACAAAGTTATCTTATCTTTATCCCTCTGTCAACTAATGAGGGAATAAGGTCCATAAAGTTACGTTGGTGTTTATTGTCAATCGTTGTATGTCTATTATGGTCAATATCTCCAATGCGATAATACATATTTAACATTCACAGTTTCTGTTGTGAGCTTTCCTCAGTAAGGTAAATACAGATACGATCTTCACCTAGTTTATAAAACCTTATCTTGTAATGCATTGTAGAAGTTGTTCGATTCCTCTTCCTGAAGCGTGTTAGTCTGTAAAGGGTAAATCAGTTACGTGGTCAGAAGTACTGACATGATTAATAAGATATATGTTTTATATTCTCCCATGTTAAAATTAGAATTTACATATAAAGTCGGAGACTAAGGTTCCACCTCACTAAGACGAAGCTAAATGGTTTGGTAAAATGGTGCCACTGCACCCAAATACGGTTTTACGATTGACCTTTCTTATCAAGGTTAATCCACAAATGTGTTTTAAAAATGGAATTACATCTTAATTTTTTTTAAAGTTTCACTTACCAAACTCTTTTTGGAATTCTCTTGAAATCTGAAATATGACATGCATATCAATCATTAAACACACAATTTTTAAATAAACCAGTTGGGGTTTCCTGTATTATCCCATATATATAAGTTAGACACTTATTCTTTTAAGCCCATACGTTCGCATCCTCATGTCTTTCTGTTTTATGAAATAAAGAAGCACTCACTGGGTTTTGGTATAAAATCACCTTTTTGCTGTTGACAGAAATTATATGACCTATTTCTATTTGAAAACATTGTTACGATAATATGAATGATCTCGAGAGAGAGGAGACAAACAAACTCATCTAAGATATCAAACAAATGATTTGGAACGCCAGATCTGTGTTTTCTATCATTTATACTCATATATGTCTCTCAACACAAAACATTTGGAAAGCAAAATCAAATACAAAATCGAAAAGTAGTACTTGCTGAAAATAAAGATATATACAATTACCGGCATTCACATTTCAATATTTGTTGATTTTTATTTGCAGATTAGTTTTGCTCTTAAATGGGTTAGTTTTTCGATTAAGATAGTTTGTCAAAAACAAAGAGTACTGTTATTGACATAAGTCAAGATTGTCACTCTCAATTTGGACAAATCATTAAAAAAAGATGGACGAAAGATACAAGAGGGACAGTCGAACTCATCTGTAGACTGAAAATAAATTGACAACGTCATTGCTAAAAATTAAAAGACAAACACTAGTACAGAATGCATAATATAGAAAACTTAAGACTAAGCAACATGATTCTACCAAAGACTGGGGTTGATCTCAGGTGCTCCGGAGGGGGTAGGCAGATCATGCTCCATATGTGGCACCCATTAAAATCATCTGTTGATGCTTGTAAAAAATATGTCAATTGGTATAACAGATGTTATTTAAGATGTTATATACGATGCATACGATTTTTTTTACCTGGCATAATATGTGTAAGTCTATATCTTCCTCTTTCATACTTTGCTGAAGGTGCTGGAATGACGCATGTACCGTGCTCTTCTTCCAATCATGCAAAGCTTTGACTTTGATATCAAAAAGCTCTTTGTTGATTGACTCGTTAATTATTTCCCAAGACCTAGCAGGTTTCTTTCCCTTTAGGTGCATGTATATTTTTCGTATTTCTTCCATTGTCATTTCAGCCGCTAAGCGTCCCAAATGTCTATCATCTGGATTGCTGTCTAACCATGCCATATCTAGACCTGTAATATATTGAAACTTAATCAATTAAAAGTAAAAAGTCGTAATACTAAATGTCCAATTTGTTGTTCTACTTCAATTATACAAGTTAAAACATCATAGACTTTCGAGCTTAACTGTAAGTTATTACTCATAAATGATCCAAGTTAGTTTAAACATATGTTCTTGTTCAAAAAGGACAAATTAATTAGACATTTTTCAACTAAGTAACCTCTTCTCCAATATACATACATAGATATACACATGAAGAACATAACATATATCGGACTTTAACCTATTGTTATTAGCATGACGATTTACTTACCTACAAATGCAAAGTAAGGGAATATTTTTTTTTCAATTTTTCACAACTGTATGTAAAGTACTATGATTTTGTGGTATAGCACATAAAGAAGAATTATTGTCCCTGCTGTAAGTGCACACACATTTTACTCATAAAAAATCAGCATGAGTTATCTACCCTTTTTAATTTCCAACCAAATGATGATACGACACTGTTCCATTTATGTACATCGAACATTGGAGTGGACTTTGAACTTATCAATAGATATGCATTCATATTATATGTTAATGCTTTATATACAAACTATATATTAGGTCCGAGACCACAATTAATTCGTAGTGCATTTCTTTTAGAATATAAATGAAAATGTAAAAAATCCCACCTGCGCTTTCTCAATGAAACTTTTACAGTGTGTTGTACTACTTTTTGGACAAATTATATCAAAATTATAGAAAACTTCATCGTCTCTAACTCATAATATGGACAATTTTGTGTTTAGGGTGTCTTGAAATCTTTTGACAGCTTCCGAAGTGCTAATTTTTAACCTTTTTCAACTGGACCAAATCACTACTTTCCTGTAAAATTCTTGATCCAATTTTTTTTACAGTGTAATTTCACCCCTTACTTACAATTTGAGGCATTAAACATGGAGAAATGAATTTGGAAGAGGTATAAAAAATATTGGCAAGTAACCCACTGTTAACACTAGGGACTACATTCGTGAACAACGAAAATCAAGGGACGACAATTGTGATCTCGGACCTAATAGGATAGAAAGAGTTGACAAATCTTAAAAAAACTTGGTATGACCAAAGCTTAATAAATTATAAGACTGCTTGCAAAGTTTCATAGCAATAGGATATATATTATAGACAATATGTTAAATTCTATACTCATCTTTGCCTGTTAAATTTTGACGTTAAAATTGAAAAATTTCAACTATCAACAATTTGGGCTTTGAAAATTTAAAAATTGCAAAAAAATACTTTTTAAATTCCCTAATATATCATTTATTATGTACTAAAAGCAAAAGAGTACTCCTTTGATTTATCAGACTTAGCATAATTATTCCAAAGTCAAATGTATATCAGCCTGGCCTAAAAATTGAGTTTTTTCAATGAAGGGGGGCTTACATAAAGATGTATTATTTTCCAGCAATTTTAAATTTGTGAAGCTTTTTGGTTATAAATAATCCTTACATATGTATTGAATGTACTTGAAATGGAAAGAAAAGTTACAAATAACATATCATATTAGTTTAAAAGGTTCCTAAGCCAAGTAAGACTGGAAAAAAATAAGGGTCAATTAGGCCGTGCCACATATTTACATTAAAAAATGCATATTGAGGCTATAAGAAATAAAAAATTGTGTCTTTTTTATCATTTCTATACTCATGTGACATGATACAACAAATCTGAGCACAAAAAGGCTCTTGCAATTTACTTTTTACAGACAGTATGGTATGATACAAAGATTTTTGCCTTCTTAATGAAAAAACTTGAATGCAATTTAAGTCTCAACAGGCTTATATTCAAACCACTTGCTATTCTACAGAAGAAAAGAAAGATATTATGTGAAATGGAACATGTACAATAGACATTGTAAAGTGCTTTTGATACAAATTTAGTGAGGTCTTTATTGTGGACTTCAAATTTTATGTACCAAGAACCCCACTTTTGACTTCATCCAAACAGGGCGTTAGACAAGGGTCATTTATACAACACATTTTGTCCATATTGTCTGAGATAATCTTATTTTCTGTAGATTCGGAGTTCATAAACAAGTTAAAGAACTAGATAAAGGCATAGAAACACAAGTATTGACACATGAAAACCTGTCAGATAGAATGTCAGGATGCCATGAATGCATCAATATTGAAAAAGCCTTAAATGCCTATTTTGACCATAACATGCCTAAATTGGTCATTTTTGCAGAAATTCTATAAAATAAAATTTTAAATCCTTTAGTTTCATGCTAATTGACAAATTGACACCACCAAATCATTTAGGGAAGTTGCCAAAGTACAGATTCTATATTTACAGACTTCGCCTCTTAGGTCTGAGACCACAATTAATTCGTAGTGCATTTCTTTTAGAACATAAATGAAAATGTAAAAAATCCCACCTGCGCTTTCTCAATGAAACTTTTACAGTGTGTTTTACTACTTTTGGGACAAATTATATCAAAATTATAGAAAACTTCATCGTCTCTAACTCAAAATATAGACAATTTTGTGTTTAGGGTGTCTTGAAATCGTTTGACAGCTTCCGAAGTGCTAATTTTTAACCTTTTTCAACTGGACCAAATCACTACTTTCCTGTAAAATTCTTGACCCAAATTTTCTTACAGTGTAATTTCACCCCCTACTTACAATTTGAGGCATTGAACATGGAGAAATAAATTTGGAAGGGATATAAAAATTATTAGTAGGTAAACCACTGTTAACACTAGGGACTATATTCGTGAACAACGAAAATCAAGGGACGACAATTGCGGTCTCGGACCATATGATTTGCCTTTTATTCATATTGAATTCTAATACATGTATGCTTCTTTCGCTTTATGAATAAACCCATGCTCTAAATCAAATAATTTGTGCACATGCGTATATTGACTACTTCAGAATAATGAATTTGGCATGCATTTAATTTATTTCCTTAACTTCAAACACTTTCAAACTCTAAAAATAATGAACATATTGTTACTAATTCGTTTATTATGACTGTAATGTGTTGCATTCCGAAATTGACACATTTGACCTAAATAGGTCAACTGTTCATGCTGACTGTTCAAAAACTCCTCCATCTTAAAAATCACAGTGCCAGCTGTTTGCTTTTTTACAAACAAAAAAGGGAGGTTCATTGAAGAGCCTACATAATTGCTTTACCCTTATACACATCGGACATAAAAATTACCTTAATTGTCCTAATCAGAATCGAAATAATTGATGCAAGCTATACTTTGTTGTAGTTTTAACATGGTAGGCATTATATTTGTGTGATTTAAGCCCTCACTATCGGTCGGGGAAAAATAATACCCAACGATATAAAGCCTACCCATGTTAAAACTACAATAACGTAAAGCTTGCATCAATTATTTCTTATTTTTAAAAAAAAAAATTTGGGGTGGGGGGATTGTCATTTTGGGTTATCTACAACATTTTCTTTAATGTTTATAAACAAACATAAAAAAAATCTTTAAACTAATGTTTTTAAGTGTAATATTATAATACAAGTAAATAAAACTAATGACGGAAATCATCAGACATTACTTACCAGGACAATCTTCTGGACATCTGTCACCCTCCGTAGGTAACTGTAAAATAAGATAAACAAAAGCTGCATTTTAATGAACTTATGATGTCTTTAGGAGGCTCGGGGGTACAAAAAATACAGCAAAATATTAAACATTTTTTTTATAAAAAAAGTTTTTATTTTACACTATTAGTTGTTACTCAATTATATGGTACAAAAATCAACCCAAAAAAATCAATTCTTGTTCGCATCAAATGACTTTTCAAATGTTTATATCATTGAAAAAGCTCCAAATTATCCTCTTTTGGTGAAAACAATGATTGTTTTTTGCATTAAAATTGAAATATCTTATACGGTGAAGTATATTTTCTATTATTTCTTTCAAATAAGCTGTACTTGAACTAAACTGTTGTACATTAAAAGCGATAACTGAAATTTAGTTCTTTTTTTATTTCGATATTACCCTTTTCATCTATTTGTTCAACCGAATGAGGACCTTAACTAAAATGCCTGCTTCTTTCGAGGGCAGAATAGAATGTAAGCTTAAATGAACGATGAACCCAGATTTTTTATTTTATTTTTCTATAAAGTATAGGATGAAGTGTATTTATAGAAAAAATAGCGAAATCCTATATTTAAAAAAAAATAATATTTAGACCCGCGAGCCATGATGGAGCTGCACGTATTATTGTTTCAGTGGTTTTTGTATTTATACCAACTAGTTACGGTGAGTGTTCTTAGTTTAGCATTTTGACTTTTTTTCTTGTTAATATTTGATTTTGTCTGCATATAACCCAACATGGTGATTAAGCTCTTTCTTATCTTTCTTACAGATTTTTAAAAACAGTTTTGGTTCTTATTCAACCTCGACTTTCAAAAAATTAGCATTGAGCGCTCCTGATAAAGATCAAATCAGAAAAGCACTTTGGACGCATGAAATTAAGAAAGAGTTTGTTTGTGTTCTTTGTCAACTCATTTGTATAATCCAGTCAATGTTTATACTTCATGTACTTATAAACAATGGTAAATTCAGTAATGTTCAAATGATTGACTTGTAGTAAGTAAAGATCAGTTCATGGGTTAGAGTTAGGGTTAGGGTTAGGGTTATTGCAAGGAGAAGTCGGAAAATTTACTGAAACACTGAACACATCTAAATAATTGCTCTAACTTTTCATATGCTTATAAGTTCAAAATGACCGTTCAAACCTCCAAAAGGTGATTGACTCTTCATTCAATAGCAAAAAGTTGAAAACGTTCTATAAAAGATAGATACCTTGTCTGCAAACCATCTGGACACACTATTAGTCTTGTGTATACTATTGTGATCGGGACATGTCCATTCCTCCTTAGATCTCAACATGTGGTCAAAAAAGCATAGATCTGACCCACAAACTATACCAATTTGAATGGTAAAAGGTAAATCTCTAGTACAACCAGAATCTTCTGAAACTGAGAAATAGAAATTGGAAATGCGTGTAATGGCATGTGTGAGGCATTCCTGAGCTGTTGATGCAATTGTAGGTACAATGGAAATTTGGCTTTCTTTGTGAGAAAGAGAAACTATGATTCTGTTTCCCTGAATGTCAATTCTCATATCGTGTTCAGCATCAATTGTAACATCAGCACTGTCTGAAAAGATCATCAGACGACTGGATTTAGAGCTGACTCGAAGCTTCCACATTGATATGAAAGTCGCAATGAACCGGTAAAGGATAGCAGGTGGCACAACTTCCTCCTTAAACCTATAAGCAAGATGTATGCTTCTGTCAAAATCTATTTGTGGGTTGTCTTCTCTTTTGGTTCCAATCATGCATGGAACTAAGAACAATTCTGATTCATATTCATTGTCTTTCTGTCGACAAATTATGTCCAAATGTACTAACATTTCTACCATATATTCTTTATGCTCTGAGATCTCTTTGAAACAGTCTTGTTTCCATATTTCGTGTAAATCCTTTTTCAGCAATTTTCCACTTTCTTTAAGTTCTCCAAGTACCTCAGTGAGATGTTCTGGCCAAAATTGTTCATCAGTAACGATGGAACGTAGCACGTCTACCAAAAACACTGGATCTATGATAACGTTATCTCTCAAGCAAGCTTCATCGAAGTAGATCAGTTTTCCAAGGGCATGATTAACCTTCAGAAACTTTTGTAGCTGATCAGGGGTTAATGCATGTTTTTCATTCTGCTGGTTAAGGGCATTCAGTTCACCAATGGATAGTACTTTCTTTTTTTCCTCTGCTTTTTTGGCTAATTGAAGTTCAAGGGGTACAAACTTGGTTGGCATTAATTCTCCGCAACTAGGATGGTCTAATGCAACTTCCACCAACTGTTTCTTCAATGTGTCTAATTCTTCGTCCTCTTTGTTTCTTGCATCCACAAAAATAAGTGGTTCATATTGAAGATGTTGTTTTCCTCCATGATTTTCAAAGAGTTTTTCAATTGAGGTTACTAAGATTCGTCTCTGTTCCTCAATATCACCCTAAAATATACACAAATGAAAATGTATATACACTATTCAGTGAATCAAGCGATACCAATGATTTATTGTATGAACAGAATAGTCAAAACTTTTTTCCTCTCACTTAAACTATTCCATGATATTTGCGTAAAATGAAATTGTAATTGCAAGAGTTCCAAAATTGAATTCCATAGGGAAAACAGTTGACCATTTATACTGTCACATGGACTCTAACTATTTTATAGAGATAAGCCCAACAATGCCTTCAAACTACATTTACTAAGTCAAGCCAGAGCGGCCATGATTTTTGATGGATCAAATCTCAGATGCACTTTTAAAAAAAACAAACCTGTTTCTTCTTATGTCCCTAACTCTTTAAAAAAGAATGAAATGAGTTGAGTTTGTGAACATGACATATTGAAATTGTTCATTATTTATAATTTTATTTCGAAAACCAATCACTCATTTATAAGGCAGGAAAGTGTGGGAAAAAAACTTCAGACACTCTTTCTGGGAAAATCCCATAATCTAGGCTAAAATCTAAAAGACTTTATTATACAAAATATGTACCATCTTGTAAATAAGACAGCTGATTAGAGTACCACTAACAATTTCATTATGGCATGTTCATAAATTCAACTTATTTCATTCATGGACATAGGAAAAAAAGGGACAGATGAGTTGTTTACCCAAAAGTTAATTGTAACTCTGTCAGGCATGGCAAAGTATTATAGTTACACAGTTCTTGAATTTATGTCAGTACTTACTTTAACTTGATCTTTGTGTGTTGCAACAAATTTGATTTTTGGGTATCCTCCATTTTCAGCCGAAGTCTTACAATATGTAAGGACTGAGTTAACCCAATGGACAAGATAGACTGCAACAAACACGCATTCATGTTGATATGTTTGAAAGTATAAAATTGCCTGCCAATAATTACTGAACAATAGGCATTTATAAAGAACTTAAAATAATTGATTCTCACAACCATTATCTAATCATATCAATTGAAGATATCTGTTCAATTGTTAGCAGCATTGTTGAATTTCTATCATTTCTGTTGTTAGCTTATTTATCTTTCCTATGAGGTAAACATATTTTATATTCTCGCAGACATAGCTTTTAACAATACTTTGTTATTTGCATGAATAAACAACTGAATTACACAACAAAATAATGTAGGGTGTAAGCATAATCATTTGTATACCTATTACCATTCACTAATTGGTCTTCCGCTCTTTGTGTTTAAATTTTAAGAAAGGAACAATTAAATTCTTCATTCTTTATACTTTATAAAACAAACTTCGATTTAAAACAACAAAAGGCAGTTCATCTAGATGTTACGAACAATACCAGATGTTTTATTACTGACTCTGTTGCTGTATACATCTTCACTAAGGAGCTTATTGCTTTTTTTATGTTGAGGCCTTTTATGCTCAAGGAGAGCTCAGGTAATCTACAGTTTACCTATATCGAAAGACTATTAAATATATTCGTTGTATTGAAATAGATTGTTTTACCCATTAAGATAACATACCTGCAGTATTCCGTTGATTATTACAGCCTGGTAAGTCTATGTAATCAGGTGTGTCGTCATGGATACCTTTACTACCATTGAAGATTAATACAAAAGTGCCTCTGCTAGATATAAAGAGCTGGTGTGTCAAGTGATATATCTTTTGACCGCCAAAGTCCCATAAATCAATGGGGACAATTATCATTTCGTAATTGCCTTTATTACATTCAGATCGAATTAGTTTGATAATTTCATCCTCTGACATGTCATTGGCAGTCAATATATCTTCCGAGTCTCCCCCTCTCCCAGCACTATCATCTCTAGTAGCTCCATGCATCAGAGCACTTTCATCATTTGAAGATTTAAGATGAGCAACATTTTGACCTGAAAACAAAAACTATAAGTTGCTTTGTGTATGTAAGAGCTGAATGAAAGGTTAAAGATAATCGTGTATATTTTTTTCAATTTCCTAGATATTGAAAAAAACATAATTGCACATTTAAAAATTTGTCAAATAAGTTTTGTAAACAGACAAAAAATTATTCACGAAATGTTTTGTAATGCTATTCATTTAAGCATCCATGTCTTATTAATACAATTAAATCAATGATTACAAAATTATAGATTTTTTTATAGATCTTTAAAAATGATGCATGTGCGGGTTAGACCATTTTACACAAAAATGTAAGACTGGGAATATCATGAATATAATATATTCATCCGTAGGACTTTTCCATTCTTGGCAGTAAAAAACTTGTTTGAATTGGTGATGCATATTGCTGCGTGAGGTGTATTTAGATACAACCATGTCCAGAGAGGATATAAGTCGCCAAAAAAAAAAGGGTGACATCTATTTTCTGGCATAGGGTTATTAAAATAAATAGTCTGCAATGTGCTTGTTGATACGACTCAGAAAGAATGTTGTCTAAGAACTTCAACTTTAAAAGTTTAAAATTGACCGTTTTACTATAATAGTAAAATGTATAAAAAAAAAATACTTATCAATTATTTTTTGTTGAATTTGAAAAAATGGTTAATTAAGACCCCGACTTGTGCCGATTTGAAAGCTGGTCCTTAACTATAAAATCTAGAAACATGTTTAGATTCAGCAGATACAAAAATCCGTTGTTTAATTTTTGTATATCGAAAAAAGTCTCATTTTGGATACTCTTGACCTCATAATTTGAGGACCAGCTTGAAAAAAAGAGTGCAAAATCCGAAATATGAATACAGTGATTAATTCAGCATATTAAAGAAGAAGAAGAATTCAAGTATTTGAACTATAACCCGATTGATATTTCTCTATAAAAAAGCAATTTATTAAAAGTAGGAAAAAGTATCGGTTACCCGTTTGAGTAAAATATTTAGGGTTTAACCACTAAAATCATTTCAAACTTTTCATTTTCAGTACAGAAACCAATAGACTTTACTTCAATTTCAAAGACACACTTAATTGCCCAGCAGCATATACGTCCTAGTTTTTGGTCCTTTTAGACAATTTTGGCCATAACCATCAAAATCAATCCCAACTTCCTGTTTGGAGAATGGAACCTTGTGGTGAAATTTCGCAGCTATTCTCTGTTTAACGACGTTATTGGTTAACATAAACTGTGACATGGACAAAATTAAGCACAACACTGACAAGAAAGACCAGACGTCTACACAATATGGCATGATTTGTATTGACACATCATATTAACAACACATACCTTTGAATCCTTTCTGTTTTCGACTTGGGAGACTGAAGAAAGCTTTCAACTTTGACGTTATCGTGTGAACACCTGGAGTACTGATATTAGACTTAACAGCACTTCGATCAGGCATTTCATCTATACGTTTTGCAGCCCCTAGACTGGAAGATACAGAACCTTTGTTTTTGATTTCCTCCCTATGTTTAGCATCATCAGAATCTGCCACTTCCTCGATAGACTTTACAACACCTAGAATTGCCATTTCTTTACTTCGTAGTAAACTTTGCACTGTTGCATTCAAGATAGTCCCTGAAATATGTTATCTGATTTATCATACAAAAGTTCGTTTCAAGACATTTTTTAATCATTGCAAAACAAAAATTCACATTCACTAAAGGTATACTCTTAGATTAAGACATTGAATGGTTACATGTGATCACATTGCAAAGAGTTATCGATGACAACTGAATACTGATTACGTTTACCTCTGTCCATGAAATATATATCGGATTGATCAAACAAAAGTTCATTTCCAAAACGTTTGTTTTGATCATTACAAAATATTGATTCACGTCAACTTAGAAAATACTTAGATTACGAAATATGGTTAAGAAAGTGAAAGCTTGGTTACATATGATCACATTGCAAACAGTAATCGATAACTAATTTCTAATTACGATTACCAATCCCCTATATGACACAACACAATGTAAAACATTTCGAACAAGTAATTAAGGGGCCCTATTTAAGGGTAAACCAAGGGTTTAGAATTGATTGCTAATAGTTGTTTGCCTTACATCCACTGGGAAATATGTTATGCATTTTCAGGACGCGAACAAGTTAATACTAAATAAAATAGGAAGGTCCAGTACACGATGCCGTCCAGGATGAAGGTCAGCGATATTAAGAATGCCACTGTAAAACGAGGTTTAAATGGAAAGGGACAGAAACTTAGATGACATTATCTTTATTTGAGGCTTCGGATCTAACATCCCCATTCTAAATGCTTGTGAATTTAATGCATCGCACAACCAAACAGACGCCTCACTTTTAGGAGGTTGTCACTGCCGTTTGCAAAAAGACCAATGATGATAATATTTATTTTGCCTGGTCTCCCTTAAAAATTAGAATATAAAAGACAAAGCTTTCAAATGTATTGGAAGTAATTTGTGCATTTTAACTCAGGTGTAACTGTTACAGCTATTAAGCATTTATGTTGTTTCTATTACATTGATTTTCAAAATGATAAAAAATCATCTATAATTTATATAAAAATACGATAAGTTTGACTACAAATATCATTGAAGTTTTTTTTCTCAAAGATTGGAAACAAAAAGTTAAAACGTAGTAAATAAACACTCAAACAAGTTAAGTTTTAAAACAAAATATGTTCTAAGTTTTTTTAAATTTCTATTTGCAACATTTAGATAAATTGTTGACAGTTTGAAAATTTTAATGGAGGAAAATGAATGAATATTGAAATTATAAGGTTTAAGCGTTTATTTGTTCGGATGCATGCCTTTAGTTTTATATACAAATGGCAAAATGCTACAAGATATCATCTAAACACCCATCCCAGTACCAGCTAATTCTAACATATAACCAATATCGGCACAGAGATAGTACTTGGATAGTGATAGACTGGTTATATATTAAATTAACCAGCTGCTGTCTGATGACAAAGGAATTAAATAGTTTTGAAAAAAGGAAACTTGACGCTACAAAATATCAGTATGATCATTTGTCGTCACAAGGCGTATCGTCCAATTATATAATTTTCCTTATGAACGTGTTCATTAACAATTTCCAAGTAGGCACGCAAAATAATGCACAGATAGACTGTTAAAGGTTGTATGGAGGACAGACAAGATTTTTTCTAAAAATAAAACATAATGATTTCATTGTTTGGCAATGTTTGAAAAATTGATTTATCTGAGTTGTGCAGAATTTTTGACTTATTCATATATTTGCATTCAAGTTATAGAATTCTATATATGTACGTCTTTATATAGTGTCAGATAAGTTGTATGAAAACTTGTGCAAAACAGACAATTAAAATGTTAGAGATTATTATAGATTAAGGAATGTATCTCCCTCATGCAAAGCTCTGATTCCTTTCACGGATTTGGCTATACTTTGGATGTATTGTCAAAATGCGCATCTGGTGCAGGAAAATTGGTACCGTTAATGTTGTTATTATATATATCTATCAGTGATTTTCGAACGTTTCACAATGTTTAATTATGGTAACCCCAAATAGTCAAATTTAGTTAGTTTAAGAAAAATCAAACATAATAATGTTAGGATTGCCAAGGATTTACCAGCAAAGGTCAAAAGAGTAAGTAAAGACAATTTAATAGATGGAAACCAACGAATAAAACAAATAATTAAGTTTAGTTCAAAGTGTAGCTCGAGATGCATTTTCACCTAACATTATAAACCGAACTTTGACCTGGAATCTTGGTTCAATCCCTTACACAAAATTAAACCAATTACTCTGAGATGCATATCCTCAGTCAATTTCTATTGTTTAGAGTCTTAAAATTTACTTACCCTTTTCCAAGAAAACCCAACAACGTTCCTTTATATTCATTCCAGCTCTGCCGAGGTAAATCCATATACCATCTGTTGACTCTCGCTGCTCTGGAGCCTCATCTCCCACTAGAATTTTGGCTAAGCATGTCTTGCCAACACCAAATGGACCGGTAAGAAAAACACGGTTCCAGTAACATTTGTATGATCCGCTGCTTAACAGACCTTGAAATTCCATGTCAGAAAATATCTGTATTTCTTTGTTGGGCCCTAAATGTATAAAACCGAAAAAAATGTAAGATATGAAATTCAAAGATCGTTTTTTTATTGTTCTCTTGCTGACACAAATACAAGCAGTATAAACAAGAAGATACACAGGGTGTTATCCATCATATATGTTTAGATCGTTATACATTTTAGAAATATCACAAGCTAACACTGATTTATAAATTTAAAAGTATCATAAGGGCTGTACGTAGTACAATTCAACATTATAAAGTTCTACATCAAATGTCGAATCATGCCTATTTACAAACAAATTGTTGACACAGATAGGTGTCTTGCCTACCGGAATAGATTAAAACAAATGCTTATTATCCCAGTCTACAGACTATGATGTAGTTGACAGGGCCTAAAAATTTTAAAAAACTGAGACAAACATACAGTTACATAACTTTATAGAAAATATCGTCGTTTGTTATATATGTTTATACATTGTATGTAGTTCCTTTTAATACAACTTAGGCAGAAAAACTGAATATTGCTTATTGCTAATTAATTCAATCACTTGAACATGTCCTATTGAATATGGCCTCAAAACAAATTTCAAACTGATCTGTACTGATAGTAATGAAAATCTCTATATGTCGCCTACCCTTACTTTCTTTGCAGTTGAACAAATTATGAAACATTAATGGGTGACTTAAAAATCAAGCTGAGTGGTACTTCACAAATTACAGAAATTTTAAATGTAAAATTGTACACATCAACGTCATAAAATTGAAAATGAAATCATATCAGTACAGAAAATGACGAAATATGAAAAACATTCTTTTAAAATAAAAAAAACCTCATCAAATAGCCTAGCCTTGCAGTTTTACACAACAGATGCGCCTTTCGTCCACAAATAATAAAAGTATTACTGAAAATTGCTTGCACAATACAGAAGCATAGAACCTTATCACAAAATACTACATGTAGCCTACTCAGTAATGAGTACAGTAGATAAAATTAAAATCAAAGAGACTTTGTTGTAGGATCGCTAGCTGCTTAAAATCCAATGTCAAATAAAATACACATTCAGAACGAAATTTCCAAACAGACATTGACAGCCAAATAGAAACCCCTTACACAGTTAAAATACAACAAAATTCTAGTACAACACAAAGGAGTCTCAGGATAAACGTTTCTACGTTGTTATTTAAACTAGCATTACTGAGGAGGGTAGTTCAAAGGGAACTAAAGTGAGTGGTAATGTAAGAAGAAATACATCTAGATTTATTAAAGGCTATATTAGGTATATGAGTACTAATAAGTACTAAAAAGTATAAGAGTTATCGATCTTCCTAGTGAGTAATCGTGTACTCTTTGCCGTCCCTAATATATACCGCATGTAGGAGTTGATCATATAAAACAATGTAAAATTCTCATTTTCTTTTTACTATATAATCACATTTGTTTTTTTTCTCAAATCTTGTTATGCCATCTCACAGATGTATTTCACACATGAAATGAAATCATATACAAACTTACCTTTAATAACTTGTGTAAGACCTTTCTGATGGAAGACTTTTGTTGCCAATTCTTGTTCTTCCTTGGCCATGACAGTCTACAACATAGCAGACGATATATTATGGTTATAAATAGGGAAATACACATTGTCTCGAGGCTATAGGAGCCAGAATATGTAACTAAGGAGATCTAATGGAATATATAATCTGCTCAGAAAGATGTTTTTTTTCATTTTGTGTAAATAATTCGTAATTGGTTTTAGCCAGGTATTTGTCTCTGTTTAATATCGTAAAAAATCAAATTTCGGCTCGAATATGGCTCTCGTACTTAATTTGTAATAATATTTGAATGGAAAAAGCAAAGTAAACAAAAATAAACAACTTTTGGAGAGGAATATAAATTACACAATGCAAAGAACGAGAAAAACGTTTACTTTAGGCCATCATAATCACATTTCAGTCAATAATGTGAAATATTATTTTGTTGAAAACTGAATCTGTTGGAAGATCGTTTGAGTTGAGAGTGCCAGAAAAAGACAACGTTAGACTTGTTTGTATTAATATAGTTGTTGCTTTAAAATCTTATAGTTTTATTTCACACTACTGTCACTTAAAGTGACTAAAAGCGAGAAGTGTCCTAAAAGAATGAAGATGGCACTGGTAAACACACTCTGTTCTCTACGTAATGTTTAACATAACTGGTCTTCTGATTGGATAAGATAATTTTGTTTATCATCTCATGAACATAAGTTTGTCATATGACCGTTACGTCATCAACGTTTTTTTTTATAATTTACTCCTTTCATTGCGAACCACATTTTTTAATGCTGTTTCTTTAGAGACAGAAAAAAATATTTCAGTCAGTCCAGCAATGTTTGAAAACTTCCCCAGCCTACCACTGTCCTGAACTGTGCTTGTTCTAATCATATTTATTAATCAAAAAAATATTATAGAAGAAATAGATTATATATGTGTATCGTGACTAGTTTGCACCTGGCCACATGAGTATACGTCACAAAAAAATAAATTAAAAACAATTATTACAGACAGCGACTTATGACAAACAGTGAATACACTAGGGACAAGGACATACACATTAAAGCGTGGACAAAAATCTTTATAAGCGCTTACTTATCCCATACATCAAAAATATGTCTCATGGTATCGTTTGCTCTGTGAGGCAGCACATTTAAGGTCAAACAAAACAATGTCCAGTTAGTTTTGTCTGCCTTAGAATGCCCACCCTTAGACTTTTTCTTGGTAGATCTACATATTATTTATATGAAAAACATACATTATGAATATAACATCTTCTCAAATGTTTTATTAATCAATAACTGTATACACGATAGTCCGTAGTTGTATACTAGATATCCTTATGTTTCTATTGTCAGATATCAACCTTTTAACTTTTCAGCAGGCATGTTTTTACCATTTATGCAACGACATTAACTTTATCAGAAAAAATATTTTTGGTGTAATGCCAAACACTATCTGGTTTTTTTTAACAAAGTAATCTATTTCAATTTTCACAAATTACATTTCAAGAAATTTGGATTCTAACAATCTTTTACGGACCACTTACCCTAGAGAATTGTAATATTGTTACCAGTCTAATTCGACATTGATCTGTGTTTTGTTGTAATAAGCATCGTGTGTAAAATATCAAAAACAATGTTTTATAATCATATGCAAAAGTAAAATCACAAAAATACTGAACTTAGAGGAAAATCAATTCGGAAAGTCCAAAATCACATGGCAAAATCAAATAACAAAACGCATCAAAAATGAATAAAAAAAAACTGTCATATTCCTAACAGGCATTTTTAAATTTAGAAAATGGTGGATTAAACCTGATTTTATAGCGCTAACCTCTCACTTTGATGACAGTCTCATCAAATTCCGTTATATTTACAATGATGCGTTGACTAAACAGACACAATAAAAATATAGTCAAAATATGGGTACAGCAGTCATCATCAATGTTAAAAGGAACAATTTAACAGAAGCGCTTTTCAGGATTTGCTTTCATCAGGAATGCCGAGGATGTATACAGCTTGTGTAGGCTTCGTAACATTTGATAGAGGCAAACTCAAGTTAGATAACGGAAACTAATTTTTGGACGAACGTTCTAATAGACATACGGAGAAATTAATCTTACAGTTAATGTCCCAAAAGCCACAGCGAGACATAAACAAATACATTCCAGAATGTATGTAAATGTTATAAACAAAGTAAAAAAATCTAGTTTCGTTTATTTGTAAAATGTTGAAAATTGTCATATATTTTCAAACTTTTTCTATTGATAGATATCAGTGTCAACATATACTGTATTTCTTATTGATTATTTCATAAATATGATACGACAGAACATGTACCTTGAGAAATTTCATTACTTCTTTCTTTCCTTTTTTCTGCTTAGATGAATACTTGTAGTTGTCTTTATTTGCAGCCAGAATATATGGAGTGAGACCCTAAAAAAACAAATCTTAAACCTGTATCCATCAACTAAAACAATTCCGTTTTTACAACAACTTTCAAGCAAAATACAAAGAGCATTTGTAAATTGTTTGGTAATACATTTTTTTTTATATCTATAAGGATAATTTCCTGATTAGAGTTTATTCTAATCATTTTTTCTTCAGCAAACTTAATGTATGAGCTTCAAGTCTTATTTCAAGATTAATTTTTGTTAGTGGTCAGCGCATCGGACTAAAGACTCTTCCATTTGTTGATAGCTTGTAATGTCTGATAGTTGTTATGTTATTTAACAATGAATAAATTGTTGTCTCTGCAATTATCCTCGTCTTTCGGTTGGTTGCTGTTAGTGTCTAATGTCTCTCATTTGTTTGATAACTGAATAAGACTTGTTGGCTGTGTTTTATAATAAGTGTCTAACTGTTAGTTGGAAGTGGTTGAAGGCTATACTGTGTTAGGTCCGTGATTGTTATATGTTGGTAGTGGTTTGTTAAGTTTTTTGAAGTGTCCAACGACTGTCCTGTGTTTGATGTGTGACTTTTTTTCTGGTAATGACTTTCAAACTAGTATTGATGGCTGTTGTATGTGCCTCATTGTTTATGTGTTTCCGTGGTGATTGTAAGTTGTTGCTTCTTGTTTTATATCTCTGATAGTTGGTATATGTTGGTAGTGCTTTATATTTGTCATGTGTTTGATGTGTGATTATGAGAAATGATTGTGCATTTGATAAATGGTATTTTTGATGGCAGTCGTGTGTTTGGGAGCATGTTTGTTGTTATAAGTATCTTGCAATTTAGTCTTTAGAGGCTATTCATAGTTTTTGATAGAATCAAATGATTGTTTGCACATAAGTGTCTGAAAAGTTAGTCTCATATGATCGTTGGGTAGTAGCAGTACCTTATTACTGCAAAATGTTTGATATGTGACTACTGATTGTAAGCTGTGTCCATTTGCTGTTATCGAAGTGCATGTTTGCTGTCATTTGTTTAATTTGACATAGCAAGTTGTTCGTTTTAGGTAAAATAATTGTTTGTTTGTTGTTCCTGATGGGTGAAATGTGGCCAATAGATAGTTTAAACCTTTAAATAGACTTATTAAGAAGGGATATAGTTACAATATTGTTGCCCGGTCATTGAATATTGCATATTTTGATGTTAATATCAATTCACCAATAGGGTCTTTGCATCGGAACTGAACTCATTTATTTTAAAACAAGTTGTTGGCATGACACGGGTTATGTTCTTCTCATATATGTTATGATGGTATGATACTAAACCCCTCACGAGACAGATTGTGCCTGATATTCATATGATGAAGACATAATCTTTCAATCAGTTTAAATGAAGTCTGGAGCTGTCATGTCAGTTAACTGCTAGTCGTCTGATGTTATTTATGTATTATTGTAATTTTGTTTATTTTCTTTGGTTACATCTTCAGACATCAGACTCGGACTTCTCTTGAACTGAATTTTAATGTGCGTATTGTATGCGTTTACTGTTCAACATTAGCTAGAGGTATAGGGGGAGGGTTGAGATTTAATCAACTTGTTTAACCCCGCCGCAAATCTGCGCCTATGGCCTTTGTTAGTCTTGTATTTATTTCAATTTTAGTTTCTTGTGTACAATTTGGAGTTTAGTATGGTGTTCATTATCACTAAACTAGTATATATATTTGTTTAGGGACCAGCTGAAGGACGCCTCCGGGTGCGGGAATTTCTTGCTGCATTGAAGACCTGTTGGTGACCTTTTGCTGTTGTCTGCTATGTGGTCGGGTTGTCTCTTTGACACATTCCCCATTTCCATTCTCAATTTTAAAATATGGGTACTGCAGTAATCATCGTGTAACAATTTTAAAAGGAACAATTTAGCAGAACACAAAAACGTCTATCTACAAAAACATTCATTAATACGCGTGTCTGACGTGAGAAAATTTTATACGTCACATATATTTTTCGTTCAATTTACATACACACAATTTTAAAATTTCACATAGAAATGCTAGCATACAGGGTTAAAAAATCAAAAGTAAGTAAGAATAAATGTCAAAAACAGACCGAGATTTAAAATAGGCCAAAAGTTATATAGAATTTATAAGAATCAACAAATAGTTAATTCCACTACGTAATTGAATGAGTTTGACGTTTGTGGCTCAACGTATTTTGTAACTCATAATAGAAATATATCAATATGACATAAAAAAAAAAAAAAAATAATATCATACTGACGGGATCTTTTAAGGGCATACGATACAGTTACAGGGGAGGTAATGACCTTTCTAACGTAAAATGTTATTTTCGCGACGTCAAACTGTGACTTATCGGGAAAAGATGCATTTTTCGATTGATTTTTATCATTCAAACTGATTTAATTTGAAAACGAGTTCATGGACCCCTATTTTTCAAAACGGCAATTTGTTTCATTTTGCAGGGAGATTGTATGACCCAAATTTTATAAAACTGTAAATAGAGATTTTTTTTTAATTTTGATAAACATGCAGCCAAAAATGACGTTTTTTCCTCAATTCATGAACATTTGATAAATATGAGTTATTTCTGAATAAAAAATGCATTTTTTTAGGATACTTACAAAACACAGAAATTAACGATGATTTAACCATGGAAGTATTATACTTCCATGATTTAACCAAAAACAATTTGTGTTTTTAAATTATCTTTTATAACAAAAAAGTTATGTCTTTCTTTCGAAAAAGAAATAACGGCAACAAATCTGAATTATGAGCAAATATACAAAATTTCGACCTCAATTTACTCAAAAAGTAGCACATGAAGGTATATTTTTTATTACATATATGATTTAATCAGGTGAAAAATAGCCTATATGCAAATTTTCATGAACTTGTAAATACAGGATCAAAACTGTATCGTATGCCCTTAACGTACCGTTATAAGAACTAAAGAAATACAACAAGTCGTATATACAAAACACATTAGCAAAAATGAAAGCCAATACAAACACATTGACGGGATGTATAAGTAGGGAATGACTTATATCTGTTTGATTAATAATTGATTGCTGTTAGTTGTTTGACGAAGTGTCTTAATATATAATTGGTTGTAAAAAATACCTTATTTATGTCTTAGTATATGATTGGTTGTTAGAAATACATTATTTATGTCTTAGTATATGATTGGTTGTTAGAAATACATTATTTATGTGTTAGTATATGATTGGTTGTTAGAAATACATTATTTATGTCTTAGTATATGATTGGTTGTTAGAAATACATTATTTATGTCTTAGTATATGATTGGTTGTTAGAAATACATTATTTATGTCTTAGTATATGATTGGTTGTTAGAAATACATTATTTATGTCTTAGTATATGATTGGTTGTTAGAAATACATTATTTATGTCTTAGTATATTATTTGTTGTTAGAAATACATTATTTATGTGTTAGTATATGATTGGTGGTAAGAAATACCTTATTTATGTCTTAGTATATGATTGGTTGTTAGAAATACATTATTTTTTATGTCTTAGTATATGATTGGTTGTAAGAAATACCTTATTTATGTCTAAGTATATGATTGGTTGTAAGAAATACCTTATGTATGTCTTAGTATATGATTGGTTGTAAGAAATACCTTATTTATGTCTTGTGTCTAAGTATATGATTGGTTGTAAGAAATACCTTATTTATGTCTAAGTATATAATTGGTTGTAAAAAATACCTTATTTATGTCTTAGTATATGATTGGTTGTTAGAAATACATTATTTATGTGTTAGTATATGATTGGTTGTTAGAAATACATTATTTATGTCTTAGTATATGATTGGTTGTTAGAAATACATTATTTATGTCTTAGTATATGATTGGTTGTTAGAAATACATTATTTATGTCTTAGTATATGATTGGTTGTTAGAAATACATTATTTATGTGTTAGTATATGATTGGTTGTTAGAAATACATTATTTATGTCTTAGTATATGATTGGTTGTTAGAAATACATTATTTATGTCTTAGTATATGATTGGTTGTTAGAAATACATTATTTATGTCTTAGTATATGATTGGTTGTTAGAAATACATTATTTATGTCTTAGTATATGATTGGTTGTTAGAAATACATTATTTATGTGTTAGTATATGATTGGTTGTTAGAAATACATTATTTATGTGTTAGTATATGATTGGTTGTAAGAAATACCTTATTTATGTCTTAGTATATGATTGGTTGTTAGAAATACATTATTTTGTATGTCTTAGTATATGATTGGTTGTAAGAAATACCTTATTTATGTCTAAGTATATGATTGGTTGTAAGAAATACCTTATGTATGTCTTAGTATATGATTGGTTGTAAGAAATACCTTATTTATGTCTTGTGTCTAAGTATATGATTGGTTGTAAGAAATACCTTATTTATGTCTAAGTATATAATTGGTTGTAAAAAATACCTTATTTATGTCTTAGTATATGATTGGTTGTTAGAAATACATTATTTATGTCTTAGTATATGATTGGTTGTTAGAAATACATTATTTATGTGTTAGTATATGATTGGTTGTTAGAAATACATTATTTATGTCTTAGTATATGATTGGTTGTTAGAAATACATTATTTATGTCTTAGTATATGATTGGTTGTTAGAAATACATTATTTATGTCTTAGTATATGATTGGTTGTTAGAAATACCTTATTTATGTCTTAGTATATGATTGGTTGTTAGAAATACATTATTTATGTCTTAGTATATGATTGGTTGTTAGAAATACATTATTTATGTGTTAGTATATGATTGGTTGTAAGAAATACCTTATTTATGTCTTAGTATATGATTGGTTGTTAGAAATACATTATTTTTTATGTCTTAGTATATGATTGGTTGTAAGAAATACCTTATTTATGTCTAAGTATATGATTGGTTGTAAGAAATACCTTATGTATGTCTTAGTATATGATTGGTTGTAAGAAATACCTTATTTATGTCTTGTGTCTAAGTATATGATTGGTTGTAAGAAATACCTTATTTATGTCTAAGTATATAATTGGTTGTAAAAAATACCTTATTTATGTCTTAGTATATGATTGGTTGTTAGAAATACATTATTTATGTGTTAGTATATGATTGGTTGTTAGAAATACATTATTTATGTCTTAGTATATGATTGGTTGTTAGAAATACATTATTTATGTCTTAGTATATGATTGGTTGTTAGAAATACATTATTTATGTCTTAGTATATGATTGGTTGTTAGAAATACATTATTTATGTGTTAGTATATGATTGGTTGTTAGAAATACATTATTTATGTCTTGGTATATGATTGGTTGTTAGAAATACATTATTTATGTCTTAGTATATGATTGGTTGTTAGAAATACATTATTTATGTCTTAGTATATGATTGGTTGTTAGAAATACCTTATTTATGTCTTAGTATATGATTGGTTGTTAGAAATACATTATTTATGTGTTAGTATATGATTGGTTGTTAGAAATACATTATTTATGTGTTAGTATATGATTGGTTGTAAGAAATACCTTATTTATGTCTTAGTATATGATTGGTTGTTAGAAATACATTATTTTGTATGTCTTAGTATATGATTGGTTGTAAGAAATACCTTATTTATGTCTAAGTATATGATTGGTTGTAAGAAATACCTTATGTATGTCTTAGTATATGATTGGTTGTAAGAAATACCTTATTTATGGCTTGTGTCTAAGTATATAATTGGTTGTAAAAAATACCTTATTTATGTCTTAGTATATGATTGGTTGTTAGAAATACATTATTTATGTCTTAGTATATGATTGGTTGTTAGAAATACATTATTTATGTGTTAGTATATGATTGGTTGTTAGAAATACATTATTTATGTCTTAGTATATGATTGGTTGTTAGAAATACATTATTTATGTCTTAGTATATGATTGGTTGTTAGAAATACATTATTTATGTCTTAGTATATGATTGGTTGTTAGAAATACCTTATTTATGTCTTAGTATATGATTGGTTGTTAGAAATACATTATTTATGTCTTAGTATATGATTGGTTGTTAGAAATACATTATTTATGTGTTAGTATATGATTGGTTGTAAGAAATACCTTATTTATGTCTTAGTATATGATTGGTTGTTAGAAATACATTATTTTTTATGTCTTAGTATATGATTGGTTGTAAGAAATACCTTATTTATGTCTAAGTATATGATTGGTTGTAAGAAATACCTTATGTATGTCTTAGTATATGATTGGTTGTAAGAAATACCTTATTTATGTCTTGTGTCTAAGTATATGATTGGTTGTAAGAAACACATTATTTATGTCTAAGTATATAATTGGTTGTAAGAAATACCTTATTTATGTCTTAGTATATGATTGGTTGTAAGAAATACCTTATTTATGTCTGAGTATATGATTGGTTGTAAGAAAGACCTTATTTATGTCTTGTGTCTAAGTATATGATTGGTTGTAAGAAATACCTTATGTATGTCTAAGTATATGATTGGTTGTAAGAAATACATTATTTATGTCTTGTGTATGATAAGTGATGGCTGTGTAATTAGAGTTAGTCCCAAGTGGTTGTATGTTGTTGACTGTTCCTGATAGTTGAAATGTGTAAAAGAAGAGGGACGGAAGATACCAAAGGGATAGTCAAACTCATAAATCTAAAACAAACTGACAACGCCATGGCTAAAAATGAAAAAGACAAACAGAAAAACAATAGTACACATGACACAACATAGAAAACTAAAGAATAAACACCATGAACCCCTCCAAAACATAGGGGTGATCTCAGGTGCTCCGGAAGGGTAAGCAGATCCTGTTCCACATGTGGCACCCGTCGTGTTGCTTATGTGATTACAAATCCGGTAAATAGTCTAATTCGGTAGGTCACATTCATGAAAGGGAAGGGGATTGTAGTTACGACGTAAGGAACATATCCGATATCATTTGTGAAATGGTTATTCCATAACGGTCAACCAACTCGTGATGGCGTCCGTAAAATTTACGAAGGGATGATTTCAACTTCACCATTTGGAACTCTTGGTTTACTAGCTTCCTTGTAAGCAGCAACCCTCTATCAAGAAAATCATGATAGGAAATGCAAGCACGGGAATATCGTATCAATTGGGAGATATATTCCCCGTATGCAGGTGCTGCTGGAATGTTGCTACTTAGAAATGTAACTTAGTGACCGTAAGTTGTCGGTCGACAGTTGGAAATGCCTTTTGGTTCTACTTAAAAAGTCTGTAATGCTTCTTAGTAGTTCATATGGCTATAATGTGTAAGTATAAGGTGTTGGCTGTGTATTTACAGTAAGTATCTTCTGATTGTTGATATATAATATGATGACTGTCCTATTTAATTGGTATCTAAAGGTTGTTGTTTATATCTTAACCATTACTGTGGATTAATTATTATTCTTTGGATACCAATTTTGGTGGATTTCGTGGGTACAGGTAAACCACGAATTCAAATGTTCCACGAACGACAAATTCTAAATAGGTTTGTATGCAGACCTCAGCAAAATCATGAAATGAAATATCAACGAAGATACAATTTTTCGTTTATCCACGGAAATCGGAACACACGAAAATAAATGAATCCACAGTAATTTTGACTCGCGTGTCTGACGTCATGTAAATTTGTTACCTGATTGAAATTAGTTGATTTTATTTTTTCCAATTAACTACAAATAGTTGTTGGCGTTCTTGATTGCTTTCATATGTTTGATTAGTGAGTATAAGCTATTGACTGTTTTTTTTAAACTACTAATCTGAAATTGTGAGTGTGATCTAATAATTAGTAGTAGTAGCACATGGTTGTTTTAGGTCTTTGGGATTATAATATATTTGATTGGTGACAATTGCCTTATGATTAGTTTCAAATATATGTTAGCTGTTGGACTACCTCATAGCTATCATGTTATTGATTGGTGATTCTTTTGACATTATTTTCATATTAATTGCTGTAGGATTTTAACTTGCATAGACGTTATCATCTGTTTGATTGGTGACTCTTTTTTAAATCATTGTCAAACGCGTGTTGCCTGTTGTAGTGCTTGGTAGTTATCATGTGAATTATAGGAAACACTATCTTTATATTTAATTTTAAAAAATTGTTGATTGTTTTTTTGTTATCGAGCATATGCTTGATTTCTGACTGTAAATGTGTTATTTTTGATGATATAAGGTTGAATTTATGTAATAAGTGTAGCATTAGTTGATGGCTATCGTATGTTGTTTGACATATACGTAAGGGATACTTTGTGGTTGTGTCTATAAAGTAATTAAACGTGATTATAAGTACTGCCTGACTGTGAAATTTGTTTGAATTGTGACATGTTACAGCAGTACTAAGTTTTCATCATTTAAATTTTTTTACATTTGTCTTCACAGTGTGCTTAAAAATTCGTGTAGAGTTGCCTACTTACTGTCAAGTGTTTGGTTTGTGAATGTGTTTTCAATTGCTGATTGTTTATCATAAGTCTTAATAGTTAATTTTAATTGATTTCTGAATTATGCCATATGCCCGACTGGGGACCCTTTAGTTTTTTTGCTGTTTTTCACAATTTATGTTTATGTAAAAGCTGGTTGTTCAAGTCTGGGTGGTCGTCAAATATTTTATTTGGGATTGTGATTTTTTGGAGTGATGAAGGGGTTTGTTTCTTTCAAATTGGTGTCTGCATGGTTGCTGTTAATGCCTGATGACTGCCCTGAATTTCTTAATTTCAGGATTTTATATAAAGAAACGCTCTGGTCATAATTGAGTGTATTACAAGATTAAAATATAATGATAAACATAAATTATAACACAATCAGTCAAACAATTTACCATTTCGGTGAAATTTACAACATCATTAACATATCAATGGCTATGTAGTTATTTGTTATTATACATATCTTTTCTATATAACGAAATGAGTTTGATTGAAGACTTTGTATCTTAATTCGTGTTGGTAAGTCGTTTGTCTTCAATGTCTGGTTGTAGTTTGTTGTATCTGTCTACTGTCATAATGGTGAATTTATATCTTATTATTTCTATTAAATGTAGTGTGTATTTAATGTCTGGATTTGGCAACTGGTATGTGTTTGTTGGTGATTTTGTGTTTATTTAAAACATTTTCGATGTCTGTTAACATATGTGTAGTTTATCAGGTTAGGTGGTTGTTTCTTGAGTATTTGATATATTGTTGATTATATCAGTAGAGGCTGAATGTTGGTTTCTGTTTATTAATTTTAAACAATGGTAGTTACTCATGCATTTGAAAGCGTGGTATTTTATTTTTAGTGTTTATATATCAGTACAATATAGGAAGTTGGTTTTTGTAGCACCTGGTTTATGTTATTTGAAATAGTTGCTATGTATTTGTATATAAGTTTGTCCGTAGTTTGTTTTGTCAATATTTGGATTCAAGATGTTAACTTAAAATATAAATAAAAAACAATTTATCAAAATTGAATATAGACAAGAATTAAATTACATGAACAAATCCTATAAGTATTCAAAATAGCTTTTCATTGATAAATTAACACTTAGTATATAATGCTAAATGTTACCTCATCTGTTTTATCCAGTGTACTGATTCCTCCTTCCTCAACTAACCATTTGGTGACATGAAGATGTCCAATCTGAGCAGCCCAATGTAATGCTGTTGATCCTTTCTGTAATATCAAAAATTAGTCTATTAATTTAAAGTGATGATCTAGACAATATTGCGTAATTAATATCAACAAAATGTTAAAATGTTATTGACATCTGTAATATCAACATATGCATATCCTGTGCAACACTGGACACTATTGCGTAATTAATATCAACAAAATACACAAAATTTTACAATGTAACTGACATCTGTAAAATCAACACTTTTCCTTAACTTTGCCACAATGGACAATATTGTGTAATTAATTAAAAACAAGACACATATATATCAGAAAAGAATGAGTGGTAAACACGTCGAAATCCAAACTTCAATCAGAAATGTCATGATACAAAACGAATGATTTTCTATGACATAAAACAGTAAAAAAGAACTACTTATATCAATGGATTCAGAAAGATATGTTTGATTACTATCAGCTGCCCGTTATTATAAACGCACTTTGAAGCCTTTCTCAGTGCGAGTAATATGATATTCAATTGTATACAACTTTACAAATTGCGTTGTGTATTAAATAAAGGCATCAATAGTATACCGCTTTTCGAAAGTCATAAATCGATTTAGAGAAAACAAAAAATCAGAGATACAAACTACCACTAAGGAAAACACATCAAATATAAGAGTAAATCAACGAAAATATAGAAACACTAACGTGCAAAACCAAACGACAATGTAAAACACAGATACACAAACTATAAGATAAACCTGTCTCATTAAATTATTAAATATAAACAGGGATACAACCAAACAGGAGATATATATTTTGTTACCTTGGATTTGGCGAGTATATTACATCCAATGCTGGCAAGGTAACATACAATATCCAGGTGTCCTCCGACGGCAGCTATTATTAATGATGTGTATCCATGCTGTAATATAATTATATAACATTCATCAACACTTGTGTCATGAACTGGACATCGTTGAATAAATATAGGTAAAATATATACATTGCATATCAAATGAATAAGATGTAAAACTTGAATAAAAATCAGCGGTCGCATCAGTAAGTATATTCTTTATATAATTGTATATTAACAAATAAACAAAATGCTTTGTTGTGAAATGTCATAGCTAGTGCTAGTGATCAGATAAAGGAGAATATCCATGTCGTTGTAGAAGGGTCTAAATACAGCACAAACAACAATTTCTAAAAGACCAAAAAAAGTGAAAAAGTATATGTAAACAAAACGCATTTGACTAACAGGTCGAACAACTGATGTTCTTTAACTCTGCTGACTGCCATTGGCGATGCCAAATAAAATTGATTACAAGATGTAACAAAATGGATCTTAATATCATTTTAATACTAAACAGAAAACAATAAACTCGCTGCTAAGATGTTTTGCCACAAACATAAGGTGTCAATATTTTTTGTACACCAGATCCGGATTTCGACAATAAATGTCTCTTCAGTGATGTTAGAGATCGAAACGGTATTTGGAAGTTCATATAATTTACCCTGAATTTGAGAAAGACTCTTGAATTTCAAGAGTCAATATAGGATGAACAGATCATATAAACCGGAGGGAAAATATGATACAAGCCCAAACGAAAAAATATAAACAAGTCTAAATTGAAAACTACGTTCAAACCTATGATTGCGTTGGATAAAAACGGCAATTTTTATACGTGTGCATGTAAAAAAAGTTCGTTGTAGAAGGGTCAAAATACAGCACAAACAACATATCTAAAAGACCAAAAAAGTGAAAAAGTGTATGTAAACAAAACGCATTTGACTAACAGGTCGAACAACTGATGTTCTTTAACCCTGCTGACTGCCATTGGCGATTCCCAAATAAAATTAATCACAAGATGTAACAAAATGGATCTTAATATTATTTTAATAGTAAACAGAAAACAATAAACTCGCTGCTAAGATGTTTTGCCACAAACATAAGGTGTCAATATTTTTTGTACACCAGATCCGGATTTCGACAATAAATGTCTCTTCAGTGATGTTAGGGATCGAAACGGTATTTGGAAGTCCATATAATTTACCCTCAATTTAAGAAAGACTCTTGAATTTCAAGAGTCAATAAAGGATGAACGGATCATATAAACCGGTAGGAAAATATGATACAAGCCCAAACATATATATATATATATATAGTAAACATATGTCGGTTTACTTGTGCTAGTACAAGAGCAGTTCACTTATAAATTGTACAGGATTTATCACAGAAAACTTTTATTTTAGCTTTCATCGTTGTACATGTAGAAAGTAACTCCCAACAATCATGATTTCAGACAACACGTCTACGTATGTTGCGGGATCAAAAGAAATTGGGCCTTCAACAAAGTCATCACCGAGAAGCTTAACTCTTATGGAACAACTTGATTTACCCGAAAAGAGCACCTTGGTTCTGAGAATTGTGGGACAGATTAATAGGATATACGTTTCATCGGATCCAACGGACGACGAACCCTCCAAACCGTCACTTTTATTATATGGAACACGAATCAGAACGCTATTGTATAACGGACTTCAAGATTGTAGTTTGCAACCAGGAACCAAAGTAACAACGCATAAATCCGTGACTAGACAATCGAAGTTTAAAAACTTCTTAAAAGTTGGAAACAGGAATACTTAACCTCACTAAGGAAACATTACCAATAAACTGGTCGAAAGACACAGAAGAGTAATGTCGGAGATGTAGTTCAGATTCATGACGTGTATCAAGAGTGAATTGGACTTAGACTTATGTCATAAAGTGGACAAAGTTATGTTATACGTACAACTTAAGGTTGTCATTATCAGTGGTCAATTTAAGAAATAACACCGTTATGGATGGATGAATTTAAGGCGTCATCAGAGTAACTATGTGAATAAGGGATATCAGCATTATTGGTTGATGAACTGAAGGTATCATCATCAGTGGTGATTATATTTGGGGTAACACAATTATATCTGGATGAATTGAAGGAGCCGCAAGTCGTGGAAAATTTAGGGATATCACTTTTATTGGTAGATGATTTGAAGGAGTCATTAGCTGTCACCATAATTGGTTGAAGAATTATGTCATCATAAGTTGTTTGAGATTAAGGGATATCACCATTATTGATGGATGGAATATAAGAGTTATTATCATTGATGTGTAAAATAAGGATATCATCATTATTGTTGGATCAATTGAGGGAGTCATCATCAACCTGAGATAATAATCAATATCAGCATTATTTGTAAGTGAATACAAGGAGTCATCATCAGTGGTGTGTGAAGTATGAAAATTACCATTGTTGATAAATGTATCGAAAGGAGTCATTATCATTGGTGTGTGATTTGAAGATATCACCATTACTGTTCGCTAAATCAAATATGTCATCATCAGTAGTGTTTGAAGCATTGATATCCCAATACTGTATGAGAATTAGGGATACAACCATTACAATTGAATGAATTCAAGGAATTATTATCTGTTGTGTGTGAATTAGAGTTGCCACCATAATTGGTGGATAATTGAATGAGTCATCATAGAGTAAGTCATAATTTTGAATTTCACCATTCATGATGGCTGAATCAAAAGAGTCATCATCAGTTGCGTGTGCATTTAAGATATCAGCTGTTATGGTTGATAAATAAAGGTGTCATCATATGTTGTTACAGAATTAAGGATATAAACATTGCTCTTGTCTGAATGGAGAGTCCACATCAACTACCTGTTGAAAACGTATATCAGCATTATTTGTGGATGGATGAAAGGAGTCATCATCAGTGGTGTGTGAAATAGGGATATCATAATTTTTGGTGGATGAATTGAGAGAGTTATCATCAACCTGAGAGATATAGGAATATCCTAGATGAATGAAAGTAGTCATTTGGTGCAAGAATTAGAAATATTGTCATTATTGTTTGATGATATAAAGGAGTCAGTAACAGTGGAATGTAAATTATGGATATCACCATTATTGTTAAATGAATCAAAAGAGTCACCAGTAGTTGTATGTGAGAAAGGGATATCACCATGGAGTGATCATCAGTCATTGTACTTTTGATAACTATTTACACCACTGGGTCGATGCCACTGCTGGTGGACGTTTCGTCCCCGAGGGTATCACCAGTCCAGTAGTCAGCACTTCGGTGTTGACATGAATATCAATTATATGGTCATTTTTATAAATTTTCTGTTTTCAAAACTTTGAATTTTTCGAAAAAACTAAGGATTTTCTTACCCCAGGAGTAGATTACCTTAGCCATATTTAGCACAACCTTTTTGGAATTTTGGATCCTCAATGCTCTTCAACTTTGTATTTATTTGGCTTTTTAATTATTTTGATCTGAGCGTCACTGATGAGTCTTATGTAGACGAAACGCGCGTCTGGCGTATAAAATTATAATTCTGGTACTTTTGATAACTATTTACACCACTGGGTCGATGCCACTGCTGGTGGACGTTTCGTCCCCGAGGGTATCACCAGTCCAGTAGTCAGCACTTCGGTGTTGACATGAATATCAATTATATGGTCATTTTTATAAATTTTCTGTTTTCAAAACTTTGAATTTTTCGAAAAAAACTAAGGATTTTCTTACCCCAGGAGTAGATTACCTTAGCCATATTTGGCACAACTTTTTTGGAATTTTGGATCCTCAATGCTCTTCAACTTTGTATTTATTTGGCTTTTTAATTATTTTGATCTGAGCGTCACTGATGAGTCTTATGTAGACGAAACGCTCGTCTGGCGTATAAAATTATAATCCTGGTACTTTTGATAACTATTGTCAGTTGTGTGTGCATTCGATATATCACCATTATTAGTTGATGAATTGATATAATCAGTTTAGGGGGATGAATGAAAGGAGTAATCATCAGTGGTCAAATGATTAGGAACATTATCATTATTGGTGAATAAATTGAAGGAGTCATCAGTAGTTGTATTTCATTAGTGATATCACCATGATTGGGAATGGAATTGAATGAGTCATAATGATTTGAATGTGAAAAAGGGATATCACCAAATGTTGGTGAACGAATTGAGAGAGTCATAGTCAGTGGTGGATGAACTAAAAATATCACCATTCTGGTTAATGAATTGAAGGCGTCATCATTAGTGGTGTTAGGGTCTTATCGTAAGTGGTGTGTAAAGCAGGTTTTTTTTTTACCATATTTGGCTAACGAATTAATGGTTTTATTTTCAGTTGGATGTCAATAAGGCGTATCATAATGGTTCGTGGATCAAAGGGTGTCAACGTTACTGATGTGTGATATTATTTTTCTTAAATAAGAAATATTAAACATATTTTATTAATAATCACCTGGTGCATCAACCCTAAGTTGCCCAGGGAAGCAACTAAGGGATCACTTATGTTTACGGGCTCATTAGTCGGGGGAAAAGGCAAATGATGTTTGATATTAATATGAATTTCATCATTAAATTAAATGTAGGGTATATTATCATCAATATTGTATGAATGTAAGTTATCAACATTAGGTGATGCTAGAATTAAAGATGTCAACATCAGTGATGTGCAAACTTGTGTTGTAGTTATCAGTGGTTAATTGAATTGATGGTGTCGCAATCAGTGGTATTTGATTTGGGAGTGTCATCATGAGTGCTGTTATATATTATGGGTGTTCACATCAGTGTTGCTTTCATTTTGGTTCCTGTCGTCAGTGATATGAAAATTCAGCATGTTACCTTTAGTGTTGATTGGATTTAGCGTGTATCTATCAGTCGTGTGATATATCAGGGTTTCACCCTTCAGAAGTGTTTGTAAGAGGGATACAAAAATCAGTGGTGTGAAAATTTAAGGCGTCATCATCAGGTGAGTTTTATTTTAATTTGTCATCAATAATGAAGTTAGCAATTTAGTTGACTTTATCACCATGATCACTAGTGTATAGATTAAGGTTTTCACCACATTTGTTTATAAAGGCTGTTTGTATCAGTGGTATTTAAATTTTTGATTAAATCATCGATGATGTCTGATGTTTAGGTGTCATCATCATTGGTTTTCAATTCATGATGTTACCATGAATGGGGTGTATGTTTACCTTGTCACAATCAATGATGTGTGTATCAGTGATTGGCAAATTTACCGTGTCCTCATCAATGGAGTGACAATCAGTGGTTTGCAAACCAACCATGTCATCGTCATTGGTGTGACCATCAGTGGTTTGTAAAGTTATCGTGTCATTATAAATGGTGTGTCCATCAGTGGTTTGCAAATTTACCATTTCATCATTAATAGTGTGACCATCAGTGGTTTGCAGATTTACCATTTCATATTCAATGGTTTGGCCATCAGTGGTTTGTGAATTTACCGTGTCAGCGTCAATAGTGTGCACGTGAACATCAGTGTTTGTCCTTTAACGATATCATCATGAATATTGTGACACTCAGTGGTTTGCAGATTTACCATTTCAACATTAATACTATGACCATCAGTGGTTAAAAATTTACCATGCCATCATCAATGATGTGTTCATCAGTGGTTTGAAAAATTACCGTGTCATCATCAATGATTTGACCATATGTGGTTTGCAGCGCTACCGTGTCATCACTAATTATGTGACCATCAATTGTTTGCAAATTAACCGTGTCATCATCAGTGATTTGACCATTAGTGGTTTTTAAAGTTACCGTGTCATCACCAATGGTGTGACTATCAGTGATTTGTCAATTTACAGTGTCCTCATCAATGGTGTGACTATCAGTGATTTGTCAATTAACCGTGTCCTCATCAATGTAGTGACCATTAGTGGTTTGCACATTTACCGTGTCATCATCAATTATGTAACCATCAGTGGTTTGTAAATTTACCGTGTCATCATTAATGAAATGTCGATCAGTAATTTGCTAATTTACCGTGTCATCATTAATGATGTGACCATCAGTGGTCTGCAAATTTACCGTATCATGATCAATGGTGTGTCCATCAGTTGTTTGTAAAGTTACCGTGTCATTATCAATGATGTGACCATCAGTGGTTTGCAAATTTACTGTGTCATCATCAATGGTGTGTCTATCAGCGGTTTGCAAATTTACCATGTCATCATCAATGATGTGTCGATCATCGGTTTGTGAACTTACCATGTCATCATTAATGATGTGACCATCAGTGGTTTACAGATTTACCATGTCATCATTAATGATGTGACCATCAGTGGTTTGCAGATTTACCATGTCATCTTTAATGGTGTGACCATCAGTGGTTTGCAGATTTACCATGTCATCATTAATGATGTGACCATCAGTGGTTTGTAAATTTACCATGTCATCATTAATTGTATTTGATTTTAGGGCATCATGACTATGATTTAATAAAATTTGTAAGGGTTCCGCGGAACCCAGTGTCTCGCCTACTTTTGCTGTTTATCACACAGGCAACAAAAATAATGATGAAAAAAATATTGCTCTCAGTACTGTCTTTTGATTGTCAGAAGCTTCTGTGCAAGTTTGGTAAAAATCCAGGATAGTTTAAGAATCTTTAAAATATTTAAAAAACTCTTAAACTGCAGATGTAATGTTTACTGGAAGAAAAACTAAGTCCATTTATAAGTAAAATACAGAAAATTTTGAATTTAATTTTTAAAAAATTTACGTCAGGATACTATCTCATAAACATAAACAAGCTTCTGTCCAAATTTGGTACAAATCAAAGATAGTTTAAGAAAGTTATTTAAATTTTAAAAACTTTTAACCGCATAGCTAATGTAATGTTTCCTGGCAGAAAAAAGTCCATTTATAAGTAAAATACGAATTTTACTTCTGGATCTGATCATAAACAAGCTTATGTCCAAGTTTGGCACAATTTCAAATAGTTTAAGAAAGTTATTAAAATTTTAAAAACTTTGAACCACAGAGTGAAAGTAATGTTTCCTGGTAGAAAAAAAAACTAAGTCTATTTATAAGTAAAATACGGAAAAAATGGAATTTTATTTTTACAAAATTTACTTCTGGATACTATCTGTTGAACATATATAAGATTCTTTCCAAGTTTGGTGGAATCCAGTGTAGTTCAAGAAAGTTATAAAAATTTAAAAAACTTTAACCACAGAGTGAATATTTGTGGACGCCACCGACGACGCCGACGACGACGGAATGTAGGATCGGTATGTCTCGCTTTTTCGACTAAAGTCGAAGGCTCGACAAAAATTGAGAATGCAAATGGGGAATCTGTCAAGGGGACAACAACCCGACCATAGAGCAAACAACAGCAGAAGGTCACCAACAGGTCTTTAATGCAGCGAGAAATTCCCGCACCCGGAGGCGTCTTTCAGCTGGCCCTTAAACAAATATATATACTAGTTCAATGATAATGAACGCCATACTAAACTCCAAATTGTACACAAGAAACTAAAATTTAAAATTGTACAAGATTAACAAAGGCCAGAGGCTTCTGACTTTGGACAGGCGCAAAATTGCTACAATGTTTAAAGTTGTCTCCATCAGAAGTGCATAAATTGAGGAATTCATCATACTCACTTTGCTAGTTTAAGGTGTCACCCGTTAATTTGACTGTTTGTGAATTATTTCATCTTGATTATCTGAAGTGTCTGAAGATATGGTCTTACCATCAGTGATGTTTTTATTTAAGATGTCACCTTAATTTGAGTGTGATTCTGAACGGTTGCATTAACAGAAGTGTGTGAATTGTATGTTTTTTTGTCGCCATCAGTGATGTGTGACTTCAGGCTGCTTCCATCAGAGGTGGGTGAATTTAAAATGTGTCACCGTCAACATGGTCAATAGTGTGTAAATTAAAGGGATTCCATCATAAGTGGTTAACGAAATCAGGGAGTCACCGTCAGTGGTGAGTGAATTAAAGGAATTTCATTAACAGTGGTTAACAAATTCTGGGAGTCACCGTTAGAGGTTTGTGAGTTTAGGGTTTCAGAATCAATGGTGTGTGAATTCAGGCTTTCAACATCACAAGTTGTTTGATTGCGGTTGTGATCATTATTAGTGTTATAATTTGTGTTGTCAAATTGTACACTTTAGCCTAACCAGTTACTCGGATAATCGTTAGTTTGTTTTTGCAAGCCTTATCAATAGAACCCTTCACATATATATAAGATGTGGTATGAGGATCAATTTGACAACCTTTCATCCAAGTCATAAATTTACACTTTTAGAATTGAAGTTTGTCCTTTGGCATTATAAGGCTTGTCTGTGAGGATTCCTGGCGAAGTTTCACTTTTAATAATCAACAACACCGTATCAACTATAGCGTTTGTACCAACTTCAGATTGAAAAATCAAAAAATAAAAAATCTTGATCTCGTAGAATTGAACATGTCTGAAACTGATTATTCTTTCTTTTTCACTTGTTGTCTCCGAAAATTAGTGTTTCAATTTGTTTCTAATTAATTTTATGTTTGTAAAAGCAATCAACATACTGGAAAAAATTGATCTGTCAAATTGACGACAATTTGTCAAATAAAACATAACTATTTGATGATTTCAATACTTTATATCAAATCTATCAAAATTGAAAAAAAAATCCGGTAAACCGGTTAGCGTTTTTGGCATTCCGTATTCGGTTGTTCGACCGGTTAACCGTTGACAACACTAGTTATAATCAAGAGTGTCTCCATCAGTGTTGTGTGAGTTAAGGGTTTCACCATCAGTGGTGTTTGAATATATGATTAAATCATCACTTGTGCACATTTAGGATTTCATCAGGTAGGATGTATGAATTCATTAATCATATTCTATAATTTAAACAAAATTATTTTCCATAACCGTTTTAACACTACATAATTTTTTTAACTTATAAAACATTTTTAACAACTTTTGTTTTAAATTATAAAACATTTGTAATAATTTCATTTTTAATTCATAAAACAATTGTAACGAGAATGCAGTAGGTCAAGATGAGTGAAATGATATCCCTAGTCATATAATTATATCTATGATTTATTATGATTATTTTTTTTAGATATTAGATCTGAGTTATTAATAACATCAACTCCAGGTAAAATCAGAGGGTTACAAAAAAATTGGTAGAAAACAAAAAAAGAAACCTTTATCATGTTGATCATCTGATTAGCTAGACGATTCAATTGTAAACACTATTTGTATAACTCTAACAGTATTTGTTTCCCATTAAATGACGACGGACGACGTCGGACGACGGACGCCAAGTAAAGAGAATGCAGTAGGTCAAGATAAGTGAAACGAAATCCTCATACATATCAATCTACTATGAATTTATTATGATTAATTTTCTTTTTATACTAGATCTGAGTTATTAATAATATCAACTTCAGGAAAATTAGAGGTTTATAATAATATTTTTTGGTATTTTTTTTCCCTTTATCACGTTTATTTTATGATTCAGTTAGACGATTCAAATGTTAACACTATTTATTTTAAATTTCATAGTATGTGTTGTCCTTTTAACCTGTCTGATTAACAGCATAATTTTGTACTGTTTCAATATTACAGAAATATGATCAGACTGAGGAGATAATATCTATAATCACCTCAACAGTTGCTTCCTTTTCACAGCCGACTTTTACAAGATTTTTTTTTCTCTCAATTCGTGACCGATTGATAAATATGAGTTATTTCTGAATAAAAATGTATCAATTTTTCGAATGTTTATAAAATACAGAAATTACAATTTTTTTTTTAGCAAAAAACAATTTGTATTTATCTTTTAAAACAAAAAAAAACTTATGGTTTTCTTTCGAAACGCAAAATACGGCCACAAATCCAAATTTTGAGCAAATATACAAAATTTTGACCTCTTTTAACTCAAAAAGTAGCACATGAAGGTATGTTTTTTTTATAGCATTGATTATATGCTGTCAACATTAGTGGTGCTTAATTATATGCTGTCAACATTAGTGGTGCTTAATTATATGCTGTCAACATTAGTGGTGCTTGATTATATGCTGTCAACATTAGTGGTGCTTAAAAATGTGCTGTCAACATTAGTGGTGCTTGAAAATGTTCTGTCAACATTAGTGGTGCTTGAAAATGTGCTGTCAACATTAGTGGTGCTTGATTATATACTGTCAACATTAGTGGTGCTTGATTATATGCTGTCAACATTAGTGGTGCTTGATTATATGCTGTCAACATTAGTGGTGCTTAATTATATGCTTTCAACATTAGTGGTGCTTGATTATATGCTGTCAACATTAGTGGTGTGTTATATTTGATTAAATTATCAGGGGTAACGTGTTTATGGTGTCATATTCAGTGGTGATTGATTTTAGACCTTCAGAATCACTGGTGTTATTTATAAAGGGTGTTAATAACATAAATTGTGCCAACATCCTGGTTGTTGTCGTTAATGGTATGTGAATATAGGATGTTACCTTTACTGTTGATTGAATTTAGCGTGTTATTATCAGTCGTGTAATATTTCAAGGTTTCACCCTCAAGAGGTGTCTGTCTTATAGAAACCAACATCAGTGGTGTGTAAATTAAAGGCGTCATCATGAGGTGAGTTTTATTTTAATTTGTCATCATCAGTTGTTTTAGAATTCATGATGTCTTCATCATTAGTGTATAGTTTGAGGATGTCACCACTGGTATTTACATTCGTAAATATAGGCTGTTCTTATCAGTGGTATTTAAATTTTGGATTAATCATCGATGATGTCTGATGTTTGGGTATCACCATCTTTGGTTTTCAATTCATTATGTCACCATAAATGGTGTGTGTATTTACATGTCATAAATTTATCATGTGGTCATTAATTATGTGTCAATCTGTGGTTTACAAATTTACCATGTCATCATCGATATTATGACTATAAATGGTTTGCGGATTTACCATATCATCATCAATTATGTGTCTATTAGTGGTTTGCAGATTTACCATGTCATTATTAATGAGGTGTCTATCAGTGGTTTGCAAATTTACCATGTCATCATCATTAATGATGTCTATTAGTGGTTTGCAAATTTACCATGTCATCATTAATGATGTGTCTATCAGTGGTTTGCAAATTTACCATGTTATCATTAATTGCGTGTTTATCAGTGGTTTGCAAATTTACCATGTCATCATTAACGATGTGTCTATCAGTGGTTTGCAAATTACCCATGTCATCATTAATGATGTGTCTATCAGTGGTTTGCAAATTTACCATGTATTCATTAATGATGTGTCTATCAGTGTTTTGCAAATTTACCATGTATTCATTAATGATGTGTCTATCAGTGATTTGCAATTACCCATGTCATCATTAATGATGTGTATATCAGTGGTTTGCAAAAAATTACCATGTCATCATTAATGATGTGTCTATCAGTGGCTTGCAAATTTACCATGTCATCATTTATAATGTGTCTATCAGTGGTTTGCAAATTTACCATGTCATCAGTAATGGTTTGTCTATCAGTGGTTTGCAAATTTACCATGTCATCATTAATGATGTGTCTATCAGTGGTTTGCAAATTTACCATGCCATCAATAATGATGTGTCTACCAGTGGTTTGCAAATGTACCATGCCATCATTAATGATGTGTCTATCAGTGGTTTGCAAATTTACCATGTCATCATTAATGATGTGTCTATCAGTGGTTTGAAACTTTACCATCTCATCATTTATGATGTGATAATCAGTGGTTTGCAAATTTACCATGTCATCACTAATTGTGTGACCATCAGTGGTTTGTAAATTTACCATGTCATCATCTATATGTGATAATCAGTGGTTTGTACATTTACTTAGTCATCATTATCGATGTGACCATCAGTGGTTTGTAAATTGTCCATGTCATCATTAATGGTGTGTAAATCAGTGGTTTGCAAGTTCACTATGTCATCATTAATGATGCGACCATCAGTGGTTTGTAAATTTACTATGTCATCATTTAAGGTGTGTCAATCAGTGATTTGCTAATTTACCTTGTCATCATCTATATGTGATAATCAGTGATTTGCAAATTTACCATCTCATCATATATGATTTGATAATCAGTGGTTTACGAATTTACAAAGTCATCATCATTGGTGTGACCATCAGTGGTGTGGTCCATTAATATTTCATCATGACTGATATAAGCATTTAGGGCGTCATTTTCAAAAAGTGTTCAACATCAGTGGTGTATGAAATAAGAGCATCATCTTAATCAATTCCCGATATTAAGGTGTCAAAATCAGTGGTATGGTAATTCCAGATGAGGTGTGCATTTATGGTCATTACTATGAACAGTTATTTTATACATCCTAGTCACTGTCAGTTGTGTGTGAATTTATTGGTCTTGATTATCTAAGTTGTTTGAATATCATGTGTCACTATCAAGGTTTTGGACACTGTGGTGTCACAATCAGTAGTGTATTATATCAAGTTGTTATTATTGATGTTTTCATGTATGGTGTGTAAATTAAACGGATGTCATCATCAGGGGAGTTTGAATTTAAAAGGGGTCACCATCAGTGGTGTTTGACTTTATGATGAAACCATCACAGGAGTACAAATTAAGGGCATCATCATTACTGATTTATGATTTCAAGTGTCACCATAAGTAGGTTCGAATGAAGGTTGTCATGATGTTGGATGTGTGAACTAAATGCTTTCATTATTTATATGTTTTAGATAAATAACAAATAAATGCAATTCACTAATCAAAACGATTATATATATATATATATATATATATATATAAAAATATTGTTTTTAATGTATAAAAAAATTGTAAGAAGAATGCAGAAGGACAAGACAAGTAAAATGAAATCCCACTGTATATAATAATATCAAGAATTTATTATGATTGAAATCAGGGGTTTACAAATTATTTGTTTGTTGGAAAACAAAATTAAACCATTAGCATGTTTATTATCTGATTCAATTTGACGTTTGAAATGTCAACACTATCTATTTTCATTCTAACAGTTATGCGTTGTCCAAAAAAACCTGCCTCTTTAACACTTTAGATATAGTTTCGATCAGACTATGGAGATTTATATCAATATTAACATTGTTTCTCGATTCTTTTTCACACCCAACTGTGACCAGAGAATTGACTACCTCTCGGTTTCCTTTGCCAGCCTCTGTCAATAATGGTGTGTCTCCATACTATTATATCTACATAAAACAGACTTCAAAACCTTTGTCATAAACTAAATAATGTTATGTGATGAATATAGATGAAATATATACCACACGAATCAGTAGTCGAAACTTAATAAAATAACCAATCACATTTGTATTTATATTCTAAATAAACAGCAGATAAGCAATACATTTTGTCGTCAGATGTCTGAACTATGATCAGAACTGTAATAGTAAAAAAATAAATGTCTTAGAAAAGATAACGGATGACCTCCAGGTGTCCTTCCTGTGCTGCCAACAGAAGTGGTGTCATTCCTTTTTGTAATATTAACATATTACAGACATACAAACTTGTACCATAGACAATGCGGTGTAATAAATATAAATAAATATATAGCACACGAATAAGTGGTCAAATCTGATAATATGACCAAAGCCACTTGTACTTATATTCTACATGAACAACACACAAAGGCCGTGCATTATATGATCAGAACGATTTTGAAATGTATAACATTTGTATTAATTGATCCCTAAGGATGAGTAAGGAAGTAGGTCCGGTAAGGACCCGTTATGGCCTCAAATTTCAGTTTCATCTGACAAAAGATGTTGACCACTTTTTAAACACTTAAGTTTCTATTTCATTTGATTTATTTAGTTTATGTGAAAGATTTTAACTGATTTAGTCGTTAAAAACGATCCGATTCAAGCTCAAATATGAAAAATCTACCATATATTCCGAAAAATGTAACTTTTCAGATGTTTTTGTCAAAAATGAAAGTGGCTGCATCCGTGTTCATCCTCGGCCTTTATATATGTTATGTTTTGTCGTAAAATACAACTTACATTTCAATATCAAGGATGAACACGAATGTTGACACTTTTGTTTTACACGAAAACCGTCTAAAATTTAACTAAAATGCTAGAATTGTGAAGATTTCAGTAATTTAGCATGACTTAATGGTGCTAGTTCCCGATATCTGTGCATTGTATTGTCAAAAAGAGCCCATATTTATGTAGCAAAGGCATTCTACTGTCCAATAAATATCTAAAAATTTACATTTTAACAATTTTTTAACAAAAACTGCTATATTTTGGGGCCAAAAAGCGGTCCTACTGGACCTACTCCTTTAGTAAGCTGTGCCATCGATGGTTTTTAATTTGTGAACTTTCCCATCGATGTTTCTTTAAATTTATGATTTTTTCCTTCAACATTTTTTTTATATTTATAGAGCGTTGTCATCAGTGATATACTATTTCATTGAGTTTCATCAGCAGTTATGCGTTTAGTTTTAAAGCTTTGTCATCATGCTATCTCAATATATAGGACTTCACCATCAGTGATGTATTGTTTATAGAGTTTCACTATCAATAACGTGTGAATTTATTGTGGCATCATTAGTTAGTGGTGTGTTGATTAATAGAACTAAACCATTGGTTTGATACCATTTTAATAGCTACAACCTCCAGGAGGTAATTAATAGAACTTCGCCATCAGTTGTAAGTTTATTTATAGAGCTTCCCTATAAGTGGTGTATTACTTCATAGGGTTTCACCATCAGTGGTGTGTTAGTTTATATAGGTTTAGTATCAATGATGTGTGAACTAATATACCCTTATTATCACTGATGAATTCGTTAAAATTTTGTAAGAATGTCATTTATGTCCAGAAATAAGTAAACAAAAATGATTTAATAGCAATATATGATCAACACTGTTTTGAAAATATCAATGTGTGTCCCACTTAAGCTACCTTAATTAAAGTTTGTTACTCATTGTTGAGGAGTCAAAGATGGGAACTTTAATGTTTCTGTTATAAACAATATAACTTATGGGCAATGTCCATTACAAAGTATTGATGGTTTTTAATTATCAATGATACAGTAATAATAACAACTTGCAGTGACTATTTTATGTACGTTTCGTCTCCGAGGGTACCACCAGCCCAGTAGTCAACATTTTGGTGTTAACATGAATATCAATAATGTGGTAATTTTTATCAATTTCCTGTTTACAAAATTTAAAATTTTTCGAAAAACTAAGGATTTTCTTATCCCAGGCATAGATTACCTTATCCGTTTTTGACACAAATTAACTTTTTGGAATTTTGGATCCTCAATGCTCTTCAACTTTGCACTTGTTTGGCTTTATAAATATTTTGATATGAGCGTCACTGATGAGTCCTATGTAGACGAAACGCGCGTCTGGCGTACTGAATTATAATCCTGGTACCTTTGATAACAATTATTGATATACTAGAGATTCATTATATATTTATTCAAAACAATGTTGGTTTTTTTAAATAACGTTTTAGGATACTATTGTTATAGCAAGTCAACACAATAGAAATGCAAAACAAAACTGGGAACGAACGTTCTACTAAAATACACATCTTTCTTGTGATTATTCTTTGCTGATTTCCTAAATTCGTGGTTTGCTGTTTAATATATTTGACTATATTTTTTACATTTAAATATAAAATGGTATTCATCTGCAAAAGGGGTAATATTACAACTTGTACATAGTCTATTATTTCTATCAACATTATAATATCCGCCTGTTTCTATGCTTGATATATGAGCTGTTTATAAATTTATGTTTTGTATATTTAATTTACAAGTTTATCTAAATAAAATTGCAATGCGTGTGTATTATACATTTATCTATACAAATTACAAAGCGGAAACGTCATGCGCCGTTAATAATTAGGTGTATACCTGCATGTGATAAGTGATGGTAATACATATACACAAGTTAACTATGTTAACAAACAGAAAAGCCAATTGATCAATCTTCAAAAAGTTAGAAATATTTCGATTTATTTCATTTGAAAGCGTTACAAAAAATAAAGAACAAATTCATTACTTAAAGTGACGTCCTGAGGGATCAAAAACGCGTTCTAACAGGTTTTTTTTCAATATAAATGTTTGTGTTCACAGTTCTAAATTCTTTAATCCCCACCTATTTTTCTTAAAACTCCAGATAGATCAATAATAGATACAGCATAAGTATGTAAATTATATTTAAAAAAAAAGATCTCCATGTTACTTCATTCTTGTCCAGTAATAAAATTCAGAATGGAAATGGGGAATATGACAAAGAGACAACAACCCGACCATTAAGCCTATACCATCAACCATATTCCATCAAAACTGCACAAGCCCTTTTAAATTCTTTTCTGACAATGTAAAAAAAATCTATAAGTATTGATTTAGACATGTTTCAGTATTTTGGATTTTTTTCAAACTGTTCCCTTTGTTCTGAAGCAGTTACAGTTCAACCTTAATAAACTCATAATGATGTTATCCATGTGTATGTACACAAGGACGTGAACTCTGATATGTTTTGTGAAAATTGCACCGTTGGATCTGTACGGAGTTCTGTTGGTCTCACACAGATTATAAAGTGTCTTTTAAAGTCCTGCGCTGAAGATGTGTAAAGTCTAGCGCTGGATATGTAAAGTCTAGCGCTAGAGATGTAAAGTCTAGCGCTGAAGATGTAAAGTCCAGCGCTGAAGAGGTAAGGTCTAGCGCTGGAGATGTAAAGTTAAACGCTGAAGATGTAAGGTCTAGCGCTGGGGATGTAAAGTCTAGCACTGGAGATGTGCAAAATCTAGCGCTGGAGATGTGAGGTCAAGAGCTGGAGATGTAAAGTCTAGCGCTGAAGATGTAAAGTCTAGCACTGGAGATGTGCAAAATCTAGCGCTGGAGATAAGCAAAGTCTAGCGCTAGAGATGTAAAGTCAAGCGCTGGAGATGTAAAATCAAGCGCTGGAGATGTAAAGTCTAGAGCTGAAGATGTAAAGTCAAGCGCTGGAGATGTAAAGTCAAGCGCTGGAGATGTAAAATCAAGAGCTGGAGATGTTTAGGTCAGTTTCTCAGTAACAGGGTATGGTAGGTCAATAATATTTGGAGTGTGAAATTCATTGTTAGGTGTACCTGTCAGTCTGACATATGTCAACTGACCTTGACCTCACAATCAACTTTTTGTGATTACATCTTCAGCGCTGGACTTTACATCTCCAGCGCTTGACTTTACATCTCTAGCGCTTGACTTTAAATCTCCAGCGCTTGACTTTACATTTTCAGCGCTAGACTTCCATTCTCAATTTTATTTACATCTCCAGCGCATGACTTTACATTCCAGCGCTTAACTTTACATGTCCAACGCTTGACTTTACATCTTAAGCGCTAAACTTTACATCTTCAGCGCTTGACTTTACATCTCCAGCGCTTGATTTTACATCTTCAGCGCTAGACTTTACATCTCCAGCGCTGGACCAAGACAATGAGGTCAAGGTCAGCCAATATGTGACCGACTGACAAGATTATGCGTCAAGTTACATTGGCACCAAAGTTTAACATAGAACCCTATGGGAAACATAAAATCTGCTCTTTTTCAGATACCTTTTGACATATTGAATCCAATTTTTGTCAGGACTGATCGAATAATTGTCCTTCATACATTCTATGATTTTAGTGCCGATCGGAAATCCAAGATTGGCACCACAGTCGAACATAGATTAACATAGAACCCTATGGGAAAAGCATGCAAACAACGTCTTCGGAGAGATTGTGTGACATTTGGATTCCAGTTTATGCATGAATGATCAGATAATGGTCCTTTATAATTTTTCTGATTTTAGTGCCGATCGGAAGTCCAAAATGGCTGCCACAGTCGAACATAGTTTAACATTGAACCCTTTGGGAAAAAATGCAAAACTATTTCTACTGATAAACCGTTTTCATTTAAACCAAGTGAACGATTACATGCTTTCTAGAGCCTCTGGTTTAGAAACCATATTACAAAATGAATCCAATATATGCATGAATGATCAAATGAAGGTTCTTGATAAATTTTATGATTTTGGTGTCGACTGTAAATTCAAGAGGCTTCCATGGTCAAATACTCTTTGAGCATCCGTATGGTACAATGAATCGACTTTATGCAGGAATGATCAAATGATGGTCCTGAAATTGATTTTATGATTTTTATGGCAACTGCAAATCCAACATGGATTCCATGGCCAAATATAGTTTAACATTGAACCCTATAAGAAAAACATACTAACTACTTCTTTAACCAGGTTCGCTAGAGCCTCTGGTTTAAATGCAGAAATCTCATGAAATTTTTGACCTGGGACCACAAAATTTGGTGCCAATGTAACTTGAGGCATAAGCTTGTCAATCGGTCACATATCGGCTGACCTTGACCTCATTGTCATGGTCCAGTGACCATGGTCAAGTTATCATGATTAGGTCAGTTTCTCAGTAACAAGGTATGGTAGGCCAATAATATTTGGACTGTGAAATTCATTGTTAGGTGAACATGTCAGTCTGACATATGTCAACTGACCTTGACCTCACAATCAAGTTTTTGTAATTACATCTTCAGCGCTGGACTTTACATCTCCAACGCTTGATTTTACATCTCCGGCGCTTGACTTTACATCTCCAGCGCTTGACTTTATATCTTCAGCGCTAGACTTTACATCTCCAGCGCTTGACGCTGGAAATTACATCTCCAGCGCTATGCTTTACATCTTCAGCGCTGGACTTTACATCTCCAGCTCTGGACTTTACATCTCTAGCGCTATACTTTACATATCCAGCGCAAGACGTTGAATCTCTAGCACCAGACGTTACATCTCCAGCGCTTGATTTTACATCTTCAGCACTAGACTTTACATCTCCAGCGCTTGATTTCACATCTCCACACTTGACTTTACATCTCCAGCGCTAGACTTTGCATATATCCAGCGCTAGATTTGACACATCTCCAGCGCTAGACCTTACTTCCCAAGCGCTAGACTTTACATCTTCAGCGCTTGACTTTACATCTCCAGCGCTAGACGCTGGAATTTACATCTCCAGCGCTAGGCTTTACATCTTCAGCGCTGGACTTTACATCTCCAGCGCTAGACTTTACATCTCTAGCGCTAGACTTTACATATCCAGCGCTAGACTTTACACATCTTCAACGCAGGACTTTAAAAGACACTTTATAATCTGTGTGAGACAAACAGGGCTCCGTAGATCTAAACCTATTATATTTATTTTATTTACTAGATATTTTTTCTTCTCATTTTGTATATAAATTAAGCCGTTTTTTGAAGTTTTTGGTTTGAATTCATTATCACTAGTAATTGTCGATCGCTTCATACAAAATGCATTTTCGTACTTCATTGTTATTCATATATATAGTTTGAGTTCTGATTGCTACGTCTAGAATATTGGGAGTTGTTGGTTTTATTTACGTAAAAAATACAGCAAACATATTAAAACAAAACAAACAACATCCAGAGAGCAAAGTATTTTGTTTTCGCCTTGCAGCTCAAACTATAATTATAAGTCTGAAGAACAGTTAAACTATAACGATTCCACGTAAAAAAATCTTTAGTTCATGCCATAGTAGAGTGAAAATGGCTCACTTTCATTTGACCTTTGAAGAGATAGGATTAGTTGACGCAGATTTTGAAACTTAGGATAAACAATATATAGCAAAGTAAAATATTCGTAAAAGATGAATTCAAACAGAAATCACAGCTTATTAGTGTGGATGGAAGGGTAACGAATGTAACAACCTCTCTGGGAAGTTATATAAAATACAAAATAATGTATTATATACAGAGTACGTCTTTTTTACACCAAGCTAACCCAGAACGACGAATTGAATAATTTAGGAGAGGGGCTTTCAATACTAACAGATTCCCTGTTTAGTACATATGGGAGATCTTTCAGCAATTTGATGATTTGCTATTTGTTAAAAAAAAAAATAGTTTAAGAAAACAAAGACACTTTTCCTTGCATAATTTAATCTTAGTTAAATAATTTGAAATTATTATAAATTATTGTTGTTTATTTTTTTACATGATTCACATAACCAAATTTTGTATGTTTTCATTACATATACTTGCACTGTTTGGATTAACATAACAATTAGAAGATATAGATTAGAAAGTCACATAAAGGGAATTAAAGGACAAAACGTCATTATATGGATTGTTTTTTTTTTGGAAAATGTTTATTTTTTGGCAAATACTTAAAAAGAAAAAATATAAACTTTTACATATTCAATATATTTAATGTAAACACTATGAGTTACACATATAGCAGCATTCATTTTTGAAAGATTTTGTTTGCGGTTTTGTCATATGTGCGTGTAGTTTTAACAATGTCGTCAATAGTGTTTAGAAATAAGCTATCATACAGTGGTTTAGAACCTTAAACTACACATACGGAGCTACATGTATAATACCATGACAGGTGTACTCATGATGTTATCGTGATTAGTTATCAAAAGTACCAGGATTATAATTTTATACGCCAGACGCGCGTTTCGTCTACATAAGACTCATCAGTGACGCTCAGATCAAAATAGTTAAAAAGCCAAACAAATACAAAGTTGAAGAGCATTGAGGACCCAAAATTCCAAAAAGTTGTGCCAAATACGGCTAAGGTAATCTACTCCTGGGGTAAGAAAATCCTTAGTTTTTCGAATAATTCAAAGTTTTGTAAACAGAAAATTTATAAAAATGACCATATAATTGATATTCATGTCAACACCGAAGTGCTGACTACTGGGCTGGTATACCCTCGGGGACGAAACGTCCACCAGCAGTGGCATCGACCCAGTGGTGTAAATAGTTATCAAAAGTACCAGGATTATAATTTTATACGCCAGACGCGCGTTTCGTCTACATAAGACTCATCAGTGACGCTCAGATCAAAATAGTTAAAAAGCCAAACAAATACAAAGTTGAAGAGCATTGAGGACCCAAAATTCCAAAAAGTTGTGCCAAATACGGCTAAGATAATCTACTCCTGGGGTAAGAAAATCCTTAGTTTTTCGAATAATTCAAAGTTTTGTAAACAGAAAATTTATAAAAATGACCATATAATTGATATTCATGTCAACACCGAAGTGCTGACTACTGGGCTGGTGATACCCTCGGGGACGAAACCTCCGCCAGCAGTGGCATCGACCCAGTGGTGTAAATAGTTATCAAAAGAACCAGGAGTATAATTTTATACGCCAGACGCGCGTTTCGTCTACATAAGACTCATCGGTGACGCTCAGATCAAAATAGTTAAAAAGCCAAACAAATACAAAGTTGAAGAGCATTGAGGACCCAAAATTCCAAAAAGTTGTGCCAAATACGGCTAAGGTAATCTACTCCTGGGGTAAGAAAATCCTTAGTTTTTCGAATAATTCAAAGTTTTGTAAACAGAAAATTTATAAAAATGACCATATAATTGATATTCATGTCAACACCGAAGTGCTGACTACTGGGCTGGTGATACCCTCGGGGACGAAACGTCCACCAGCAGTGGCATCGACCCAGTGGTGTAAATAGTTATCAAAAGTACCAGGATTATAATTTTATACGCCAGACGGAAATAGCCATTGTAATTGCCACGTTTGATTTATATTTCAAGGATCGTTGATTTTATTACCTTTTGATTATTGGCACGTGCCATCGAACTCAATCTTTATAAACAGAAAATATTAACGCGTATATTAATTACTAGAAGAGGAAGAAGAAGACAAAGAAGAAATATAAATCAATTGCTTTAAAAAAAGCAATTGTAGGGGGTCTTTCCCCCTTTAAAATTTATTGAATTTTGGGGGGGGGCTGTTTGTTTGTTTGTTTGTTTGTTTCTGTACGGGGTCTATATTATTTACCGGAGAAGTTTCATGTTTAGTTTGGAAAGTTTTTCTTTTATTTTAGGTACAGCGCGCGCGCCACATCACGTGACACGGGTTTATAATAACGAAAAGATAGTCTTTTTATTCCTTTTTAGGTGGAGACTTTGAACAGACAACATGTATAGAGACGGAATGCACACAATGTAATTTCTTTTGTCATTGTAGGAAATTGACATTTTGATGACAGTTCACAAGCAGTGCATGTTTTGGATTTTATTGATCCGGTGTAACTTTAAAACACATTTATTGATTATTTTCTGATAATGTACATTTTTCAGCACCTGTCTGTAACATAGATTAGTATTTCAATCTCGGAGCGGACATTTTATTGTAGGTTTTTACTGAGATTTACAGACCTAGCAAGCGATTTTTACGGCATTGCCATTTCTTTTCTCTAGGAAAAGCTTAGAGAGATATCTGCACCAAGTTTTTTTTATAAACTTTCAGTACATGTATGCCCTGCTGACTGCAAATTTTGAGGTCGATTGTACTTGTAGTTTCAGAGAACATGTGGATTTTTTTTCAGAAGTGACGCAAGAACAATATTGAATTTCGATTTTTCATGAAACATGATTTATTGATCATGATCATGATTGATTGATTGATTGATTGATTGATTGATTGGTTGATTGATTAGTTGGTTGGTTGGTTGGTTGGTTGGTTGGTTGGTTAAACACGTTGCTTAAACATGTTGCTTAAACACGTTAGATAGGCTCAAAATTGGTCCCGTATTTAACGCATGAAACGGAAACATGCATTGATTGATTGATTGGTTGGTTGGCTGGTTAAACACGTTGGTTAAACATGTTGGTTAAACACATTGGTTAAACACATTGGTTAAACACGTTGGCTGGTTAAACACGTTGGATAGGCTCAATTTAAACAAGTGGGGGAAAAAAACACATCTTGGATCCCGTATTTAACACATGAAACGGAAACATGCATTGATTGGTTGGTTGGTTAAACACGTTGGTTAAACATGTTGGTAAAACACGTTGGTTAAACATGTTGGTTAAACACGTTGGTTAAACATATTGGTGAAACACGTTGGCTGGTTAAACACGTTGGATAGGCTCAATTTAAACAAGCGAAAAAAAAACACATCTTGGATCCCGTATTTAACACATGAAACGGAAACATGCATTGATTGGTTGGTTGGTTGGTTGGTTGGTTGGTTAAACACGTTGGTTAAACATATTGGTTAAACACGTTGGCTGGTTAAACACGTTGGATAGGCTCAATTGAAACAAGCGAAAAAAAAACATCTCGGATCCCGTATTTCACACATGAAACGGAAACATTAATTAATTGATTGATTGGTTGGTTGGTTGGTTGGTTGGTTGGTTGGTTGGTTGGTTGGTTGGTTAAACACGTTGGTTAAACATATTGGTTAAACACGTTGGCTGGTTAAACACGTTGGATAGGCTCAATTTAAACAAGCGAAAAAAAACATCTTGGATCCCGTATTTCACACATGAAACGGAAACATTAATTGATTGATTGATTGATTGGTTGGTTGGTTGGTTGGTTAAACACGTTGTTTAAACATGTTGGTTAAACACGTTGGTTAAACATATTGGTTAAACATGTTGGTTAAACACGTTTGATAGGCTCAATTAAAACAGGCGAAAAAAAAGAGACCTTGAATCCCGTATCAAACACATGACACGGAAACATTGATTGATTGATTGATTGATTGATTGATTGATTGATTGATTGATTGATTGGTTGGTTGGTTGGTTGGTTGGTTGGTTGGTTGGTTGGTTGAAATTCAAACACACATAAAACTGTTTAAATAGTGCCAAAACCACATAATTTGATGACCTTGACCTTTGACCTTGTAACCTTCGTCAAGGTCATTGCTCCACAAGGTCATTGCAAAAGACCCTATGGGTCAATGACCTTTTGTTTAAGAGTTTTGCCTAAAAATGGCTTTTTAAAAACCATCGACGGGAGTTATGTCCCTTACATGATGGTAAAATCAATATAGTCATAATGTAAAAAAGTTGCCCCTTGAAGTACCAAGCATTTTTCACTGCTTAATTTTTTTGTTTCTATAACCGTTCAAGAGTTATAGGGAAATCAAAGACATGTGAAAATCTAAAATATGACCTTGACCTTTGACCTTGACCTAATTTTCTCAGTTAGGAATCAGGGGACTCAAATAAAAACATTCCAGGGTTATACGGTTAAAGGTTTATGAGTTAAAAAAACATACCGACAAATTTATTCCGTAAAGGTACATAACTCCTATAAAATTTCATCGAATCGCTTCGATCCAAATTAGCCAAAAATTCCTGAGGATGTAACGAACAATTTGTAAAAAGAATTTTGTCGCTTTCTTATTTTGTTACGAAGGAGATGCACACACATGACAAACAGTGAATAGGGAGATAACTCTTACAAAGAAAATGGTTCGGCTTAGCAGGGTGAAATTTAAACTATACGATACAATATGAAAAAAATCTAAGCGACATATTGCGAAACAAACATTTATCGCAAGAACAAAATTTGGCGGAAGAAAAAAAAAAATAAATATAAATCAATTGCTTTAAAAAAGCAATTGTAGGGGGTCTTTCCCCCTTTAAAATAAATTGAATTGGGGGGGGGGGGGGGTTTATTTGTTTGTTTGTTTCTGTATGGGGTCTATATTATTGTTACCGGAGAAGTTTCATGTTTAGTTTGGAAAGTTTTTCTTTTATTTTAGGTACAGCGCGCGCGCCACATCACGTGACACGGGTTTATAATAACGAAAAGATAGTCTTTTTATTCCTTTTTAGGTGGGGACGTTAAACAGACAACATCTATAGAGATGGAATGTACACAATGTAATTTCTTTTGTCATTGTAGGAAATTGACATCTTGATGACAGTCCACGGGCAGTGCATGTTTTGGATTTAATTGATCCGGTGTAACTTTGAAACACATTTATTGATTATTTTCTGATAATGTACATTTTTCAGCACCTGTTTGTAACACAGATAAGTATTTCAATCTAGGAGCGGACATTTTATTGTAGGTTTTCACTGAGATTTACGGACCAAGCAAGCGATTTTTACGGCATTGCCGTTTCTTTTTTCTAGGAAAAGTCTTGAGAGATATCTGCAAAAAGTTTTTTTATGAACCTTCAGTACATGTATGCCCTGCTGACTGCAAATTTTCAGGTCGATTGGACTTGTAGTTTCAGAGAACATGTGGATTTTTTTTTCAGAAGAGACGCAAGAACAATATTAAATTTCAATTTTTCATGAAAGATGATTGATTGATCATGATCATGATTGATTGATTGATTGCTTGCTTGCATGATTGATTGATTGATTGATTGATTGATTGATTGATTGATTGATTAGTTGGTTGGTTGGTTGGTTGGTTGGTTGGTTGGTTAAACACATTGGATAGGGTCAATTGAAACAGCGAAAAAGAAACAAAGAAGATCTTGGACCGTATACTAAACACATGAGACGGATACATGACTGATTGATCATGATTGATTGATTGATTGATTGATTGATTGATTGATTGATTGATTGATTGATTAGTTGGTTGGTTGGTTGGTTGGTTAAACACGTTGGATAGGGTCAATTGAAACAGCAAAAAAGAAACAAAGAAGATCTTGGACCGTATATTAAACACATGAGACGGATACATGATTGATTGATCATGATCATGATTGATTGATTGATTAATTGATTGATTGATTGATTGATTAATTGATTGATTGATTGATTGATTGATTGATTGATTAGTTGGTTGGTTGGTTGGTTGGTTGGTTGGTTGGTTGGTTGGTTAAACACGTTGGATAGGGTCAATTGAAACAGCGAAAAAGAAACAAAGATCTTGGACCCTATATTAAACACATGAGGCGGAAACATGATTGATTAAACATGATCATGATCGATAGATTGATTGATTGATTGATTGATTGATTGATCATGATAATGATTGGTTGATTGATCATGATCATGATTGGTTGATTGATTGATTGATTGCTTGGTTGGTTGGTTGGTTGGCAGGCAAACACACATAAAACTCTTCAAGTAGTGCCCCGAATCACATATGAACATGACCTTGACATTTGACCTTGTAACCTTTGTCAAGGTCATTGCTTCACAATGTCATTGCAAAAGACCCTATGGGTCAAGGTCATTTTGTTTAAGAGTTTTGTCTAATAATGGCTTTATATAAACCATCAATGGGGATTATGTCCCTTACACAATGGTAAAACCAATATAGTCATAATGTAACAAAGTTGCCCCTTGAAGTACTCAACATTTTTCACTGCTTAAATTTTCTGTATCTATAACCATTCAAGAATTATAGGGAAATCAAAGACATATGAAAATCTAAAATATGACCTTGACCTTTGACCTTGACCCTATTTTCTAAGTTAGGAATCAGGGGACTCAAATAAAAACCTTCCAGGGTTATGCGGTTAACGGTTTATGAGTTAAAAAAAATACCGACAAATTTATTCCGTAAAGAGAGATAACTCCTATAAAATTTCATCAAATCGCTTCGATCCAAATTAGCCAAAATTTCCTGAGGATGTTACGAACAATTTGTAAATTAAAATTTGTCATAATATTTAACGGTTGCGAAGGAGTTGCGCTAACAAGGAAAACAGTGTTTGGGGAGATAACTCCTACAAAGAAAAGTATTCGTTTACGCAGGGTAAATTTCAAAAGCGCATAAACTGTTCGATATCATATACCAAATATCTAAGCGACATATTGCGAAACAAATGTTTATCGCAAGAACAAAATTAGGCGGAAGAAAAAAAAAAAAAAAAAATAATCAGAACAAATACAATAGGCTTTCCACAGAAAAGTGGAAAGACCTAATTAAAAACCAATTGTTCAGAGAACAATTGAAAGTCTTTCCACAACAAAGAAATTTGGATAAGAAGGTAGTTTCTTCATACTGATGCGATAAATGATGGTTTAATTATCTTTTTGAGTGATATAAGGGAGATAATATGCTACTTCCGGTAAAATGAATGTCACATCCTGTCTCATATGATAGCTTCTTTCACACTGATTCCAAAAATATATAGTTTCTATGTACTTTTGTATGTAGAATGGGAGATAATTGGCCACTTCCGGTTTGTTGGAAGTCATTTTTAGTCTTCAGTAATCTGTTTTATGTATCTATATGACAAAATATATGGATTCTGGGTACTTTTTGGTGAAAAAATTGCAAAAAAAAGCTACTTCCGGTTTTCTAAAGGTCACTTCCGGTAGCCTTTTTTCAAGGTCATTTGTCACTTAACCTTTTGTATGAGGTCAAATGTCTTTATAATGAACTTAATTGAAGTTATAATCAAATAACCTCATATCAAGACATTTCAGGGGCAACAACTCCTATAAGATGCCATTTAATTGTATAAGACTAAATGTAGCATATCTTCATTACTATAAAGCTGACATTTTGAACTTGTTCTTTAATATGTATCTTTCAAAGTGTCAGAAAAAATGCAAAAACAAGCAAAAGTCACAATTGAGAACTTGACCTTGACCTTTGACCTTGACCTCATTTTCTAAGTTAGGACTTAGGGGACTCAAATAAAAACATTCCAGGGTTATACGGTTAACTGTTTATGAGTTAAATAAACATACCGACAAATTTATTTTGTAAAGGTAGATAACTCCTATAAAATTTCATCGAATCGCTTCGATCCAAATACGCCAAAAATTACTGAGGATGTAACGAATAATTTGTAAAAAGAATTTTGACGCTATCTTGTTTTGTTACGAAGGAGATGCACACAGAGGATAAACAGTGAAAAGGGAGATAACTCTTACATAGAAAATGGTTCGCCTTAGCAGGGTGAAATTTAAAAGCGCATAAACTATATGATACCATATGAGAAATATCTAAGCGACATATTGCGAAACAAACATTTTGCGCAAGAACAAAATTTGGCGGAAGAAAAAAATAAAAAAAATAATTAAAAACCAATTGTTCAGAGAACAATTGAAGGTCTTTCCATCAAAACAATGTATTTTGATATGAAAAATTGTGAAACTAAGTTTAAAATGTCATTTCAATCGTCAAATGATAGCTCCTAGTAAGCTGATTTCAAAAATATATTGTTTCCATACATTTTTTTTTTGAATAAGGGAGATAATTTGTTACTTCCGGTTTGAAAAATGTTACTTCCGATTATATTTGAATATTTACTTGACACTAATTCCAAAAATATCTGGTTCTATATACTTTTATATTAATAAAGTACAAAAAATAGCTACTTCCGGTTTACAAAAGGTCACTTCCGGTTGTTTTTTTCAAGGTTAAATGGTTTGATACCTTTTTCTAAAAGTTGTATATCCTTATCATGTAAACATATAGAATAAAAGCAAAGGTCAAAATGTAGAACGTCAAATTAAGCTATGACCTTGAGATCAATTTCAAGGTCATAAACCAAGGACCTCAAATCAAAAGACCATAGGTCTTAATTATATTTAGTTAATGAGTTATATCACCAAACGCGTATTTTTAAATACAAGAGGGGAGAAAACTCCCTTTTACATTCAACGTACGCTTGCAATCAAAATTTACATCTTACGACATGTCGCAACTAACAATTTAGTAAAAATAATTTGTTGATATCTTATACAGTCTTTGGATATAAGTGAAAATAAGCCAAATTCAAAATATTAGAATATGACCTTGACCTTTGACCTTGACCTAATTTTCATTTTTTGGGACCAAGGACGTCAAATCAAAAGATCCTAGGTCTCTATCACTTATGATTTATAAGATAGAAATTCATATCACTTATATCAGATGCATAAGGGGAAATAACTCTCATATGGAGCGGTCATATCGCTTCGGTCAAAATAGGACAAATCATGCCAAGGATATAACGAGCAATTTTGTAAAATAAATTTGTCGTAATCTTTTACGGTTGCGAAGGAGATGCGCTAACAAGGAAAACAGTGTTTGGGGAGATAACTCCTACAAAGAAAAGTATTCGTTTACGCAGGGTAAATTTCAAAAGCGCATAAACTGTTCGATATCATAAACAAAATATCTAAGCGACATATTGCGAAACAAATGTTTATCGCAAGAACAAAATTAGGCGGAAGAAAAAAAAAAAAAAAAAAAAAAAATAATCAGAAGAAAAACAATAGGTCTTTCCACAGAAAAGTGGAAAGACCTAATAATAATCAGAACAAAAACAATAAGTCTTTCCACAGAAAAGTGGAAAGACTTAATTAAAAACCAATTGTTCAGAGAACAATTGAAAGTCTTTCCACAGTAAAGTAATTTGGATAAGAAAGTAGTTTCTTTTTACTGATGCGATAAATGATGGTTTAATTATCTTTTTGAGTGATATAAGGGATATAATATGCTACTTCCGGAAAAATTAATGTCACATCCAGTCTCATATGATGGCTTCTTTCACAGTGATTCCAAAAATATATAGTTTCTATATACTTTTGTATGTACAATGGGAGATAATTGGCCACTTCCGGTTTGTTGGAAGTCGTTTTTAGTCTTCAGTAATCTGTTCATGTATCTATATGACAAAATATATGGATTCTGGGTACTTTTCGGTGAAAAAAATTGCAAAAATAGCTACTTCCGGTTTTTTAAAGGTCACTTCCGGTAGCCATTTTTCAAGGTCATTAGTCACTTAACCTTTTGTATGAGGTCAAATGTCTTTATATTGAACTTAATTGAAGTTATAATCAAATAACTTCATATCAAGACATTTCAGGGGCATTAACTCCTATAAGATGCCATTTAATTGTATAAGACTAAATGCAACATATCTTCATTACAATAAAGCTGACATTTTGCACTTGTTCTTTTATATGTATCTCTCAAAGTGTCGGAGAAAATGCAAAAACAAGCAAAAGTCACAATTGAGAACTTGACCTTGACCTTTGACCTTGACCTCATTTTCTAAGTTGGGACCCATTGGACTCAAATAAAAACATTCCAGGGTTATACGGTTAAATGTTTATGAGTTATATAAACAAACCGACAAATTTATTTTGTAAAGGTAGATAACTCCTATAAAATTTTATCGAATCGCTTCGATCCAAATGCGCCAAAAGTTACTGAGGATGTAACGAACAATTTGTAAAAAGAATTTTGTCGATATCTTTTTTTGTTAGGAAGGAGATGCACACAGATCATAAACATTGAATAGGGAGATAACTCTTACAAAGAAAATGGTTCGGCTTAGCAGGGTAAAATTTAAAAGCGCATAAACTATACGATACCATATGAGAAATATCTAAGCGACATATTGCGAAACAAACATTTATCGCAAGAATAAAATTTGGCGGAAAAAAAAAATAATAATAATCAGAAGAAAAACAATAAGTCTTTCCACAGAAAAGTGGAAAGACTTAATAATAATAATAATCAGAACAAATACAATAGGCTTTCCACAGAAAAGTGGAAAGACCTAATTATTTCTCATAGTGTAAGATGTATAAACAAATAAGTATATGTAAGAGAATGGTAATCCCTTTCTTTTTTTTTCTCATTTTAAAGTACGAGCGATAACGAGTACTTATCATGAAGTAAGGGATTATCATTCTCTTACAAACTTAGAATATTGTAAAGTCCTCAAGGTGCAAATTATCTCTTGGTTGGTTGTATTTAAGAATTTGTTTCATTGTTGGTGTAAATTAATAGTTTATAATTGATGCATGACTTCATTTCATTTATGGGCTAGTTTTAGTGATGTTCTGACTTTCTTTTAATTTGGGAAATATTAAAAACAACGTGTTTAGAATACACAAGATATAAGGTGACACAGCCGTACAAAGTATATGTTTCTTGACTGTGAGTATGAACGAATTTCGTATAAAGTTTAAGCGAGGAATTATCCTTTTTGATAACAGTTTCAATCAATGAATAAATTTCAGTTACAACAAATTGTATTCCTCAGCCAATCCCTCAGTCCGGCTTTTAAAAACTATTTTATTATATCTGGGAAAATTTTCTATTAAAATGTCCTTTAAAGTTTTCAACTTAAATCAAAATTCTTTCTTTTTTTTATCGGAGTATTGGAAATAGTTATTCTCTATTGTTTATTTTTTAGGTAAAGTTATTTATTTTCATAACATTATAGACACAAAATTTACTGCAGTAGTAAACCTCAACTTATTTTGATTTCTCATTTGTTTCACAATGCAACTTTTAGTCAAATCCAATCACTTTGATAAATCCTTTCAATCTGTTAAATGTCCTTCAGGGCAGTTGTAACACATTTATAAAGACTCTTCGTTTTGAATTGTAAGTAGGTTTGCACAATAGGATAATCCCTTACTAAGAACATGATTTATATTCATTCTTCACAATTAAGACAGACCAAATTATACAATTGCATTGGTCAATGTTGGTCGAGAGCTCTTTGCTAAATTCTAAATACATATTTAATGTTAAATAAGTTTGTTTTTCAAATGAAAGAAAGGATTAACGCGTTTACAAACAGATGTTATAAGATATGGAGCTGAACTTATATTATTTTAACGAAAATGTATGGATAAGGTCCATTAGTTCTGTATTCTTTAATGTTTTAGGCCGGTTTTTTTTCTATTCTTGTGAATTAATTGGTCTTGAGTATCTAAGGTCTTTGCCTTTGCGGTGTCAAGAACAGTGGTGTGTTATATTAGGTTGTCTTTATCATAGATGATTTCATTCAGGATGTCACCGTTTTGGAGTGTGAATTAAAAGGTTGTCACCATCAGTGCAGTGTGAATTTAAAGGGTTTCAGCATCAGTGATGTGAATTTAAAGGGTGGCAGCATCAGTGGTGTGAATTGAAATGGTGTCAGCATCAGTGGTCTGTTAATTTATGGTGTCACAAGCGATGTAGGGTGCATTTAGGGTGTCACCATCAGTGGTGTGTTAATTTATGATGATTACATCTCTGATGTACTAGTTTGGGGTATCACCGTCAATGATTTGAGATTTAAGGTGTCACCATAAGTAGGTGCAAAATGATGATATCAGGATTTAGGATGTATGCTTTCATCATTTATATATTCTAGATACATGCAATTCATTAATCCAAACGGAGAAAATTATATGAAAAAGAATAATACTGTTTTTAATGTATAAAACATTTGTATAAAGGATGCAGAAGGACGAGACAAGTAAATTGGTATCCCTTTGTATATAATTTTATCAAGAATTTATTTTGTGTGAACGTTTTCTTTATAAAAGATCTGAGTAAATTTAAAATAACATCAAATCCAGGTAAAATCAGAGGTTTACACAATATCTAAAGTTAGAAAAAAAATCATAATCATGTTAATTATCTGATTTAGTTTTACAATTGACATGTTAACACGATTTATTTCAATTCTAACAATATGTATTGTCCATTAAACCTGTCTGATTAACAACATAATTTTGTATTGATTCAATATTAATAGAGGTATAAGACTAAAGAGCTAATGTCTATAATCACCGTGGTGTCTCTGGCTTCTTTATCACAGCCGACTGTTACCAGAAAACGGACGATCTCAAGGTGTCCTTTAAATGCTGCCCACAATAATGGTGTGGCTCCATCCTGTAATATTAAGATATAACACACATTAAAAACTTGTGTTATCTTCTGGACAATGTTGTGTAATAAATATAAATAAATATATATCACATGAATCAGTGGTTAAATGTGATTCAAATGACTAAAGCCACTAATAATAATGCTCTACATAAACAACAAACAAATGCCATTCTATGATCAGAACGATTTTGAATTGTATAACATGTGTATAAATCGATCCCTAAGGATGAGTAAATTTAATAAGCTTTGCCTTCTATGGTTTTTATTTTGTGAACTTTTCCATCAATGTTTCTCTAGATTCATAATTTTTTTCTTCATTGTTTTTTTTTCATATATTTATAGAGCGTTGTCATCAGTGATATACTATTTCATTGAGTTTCATCAGCAGTTATGCGTTTAGTTTTAAAGCTTTTTCATCATGCTAGGACTTCACTAACAGTGATGTATTGTTTATAGAGTTTCACTATCAATAACGTGTGAATTTAAGGTCTCATCATTAGTGGTGTGTTGATTAATAGAACTTAACCATTGGTTTGATACCATTTGAATAGCTACAACCTCCAGGAGGTAATTAATAGAACTTGGCCATCAGTTGTAAGTTTATTTATAGAGCTTCCCTATAAGTGGTGTATTACTTCATAGGGTATCACCATCAGTGGTGTGTTAGTTTATATAGGTTTAGTATCAATGATGTGTGAACTAATATACCCTTATTATCACTGATGTATTCGTTCAAATTTTGTAAGAATGTCATTTATGTCCAGAAATAAGTAAACAAAAATAATTTAATAGCAATATATAAACACGTTATACAAAAAATCAATGTGTGTCCCACTTAAGCTACCTTAATTAAAGTTTGTTACTCATTGTTGAGGAGTCAAAGATGGGAACTTTAATGTTTCTGTCATAAACAATATAACTTATGGGCAATGTCCATTACAAAGTCTTGATGTTTTTCAATTATCAATGATACAGTAATAATAACAACTTGCAGTAACTATTTTATGTAAGTTTCGTCCCCGAGGGTATCACCAGCCCAGTAGTCAACATTTCGGTGTTAACATGAATATCAATAATGTGGTCATTTTAATCAATTTCCTGTTTACAAACTTTTAAACTTTTCGAAAAACTAAGGATTTTCTTATCCTAGGCATAGATTATCTTAGCCGTATTTGACACAAATTAACTTTTTGGAAATTTTGGATCCTCAATGCTCTTCAACTTTGTACTTGTTTGGCTTTATACATATTTTGATATGAGCGTCACTGATGAGTCTTATGTAGACGAAACGCGCGTCTGCCGTACAAAATTATAATCCTGGTACCTTTGATAACTTTTATTGATATACTAGAGATGCATTATATATTTATTCAAAACAATGTGCTGGAGATGTAAAGTCAAGCGCTGGAGATGTAAAATCAAGAGCTGGAGATGTTTAGGTCAGTTTCTCAGTAGCAAGCTATGGTGTGGCCAATAATATTTGGAGTTTGAAATTCATTGTTAGGTGTATATGTCAGTTTGACATATGTCAACTGACCTTAACCTCACAATCAAGTCTTTGTGATTACATCTTCAGCGCTGGACTTTACATCTCCAGCGCTTGACTTTACATCTTCAGCGCTGAACTTTACATCTCCAGATCTTGATTTTACATCTCCAGCGCTTGACTTTACATCTCCAGCGCATGTCTTTACATCTCCAGCGCTTGACTTTATACCTTCAGCGCTAGACTTTACATCTCCAGCGCTTGACTTTACATCTCCAGCGCTAGACTTTACATCTTCAGCACTGGACTTTACATCTCCAGCGCTAGACTTTACATCTCTAGCGCCAGACGTTACATCTCCAGCGCTTGATTTTACATCTTCAGCGCTAGACTTTACATCTCCAGCGCTTAATTTCACATCTCCAGCGCTTGACTTTACATCTCCAGCGCTAGACTTTGCATATATCCAGCGCTAAATTTTACACATCTCGAGCGCTAAGCTTTACTTCCCAAGGGCAAGATTTTACATCTTCAGCGCTTGACTTTACATCTCCAGCGCTAGACGCTGGAATTTACATCTCCAGCGCTAGGCTTTACATCTTCAGCGCTGGACTTTATATCTCCAGCGCTTGACTTTACATCTCTAGCGCTAGACTTTACATATCCAGCGCTAGAATTTACACATCTTCAACGCAGGACTTTAAAAGACACTTTTTAATCTGTGTGAGACAAACAGGTCTCCGTAGATCTAAACCTATTATATTTATTTTATTTATTAGATATTTTTTCTTCACATTTTGTATATAAAATAAGACGTTTTTTGAAGTTTTTGGTTTGAATTGTTTATCACTAGTAATTGTTGATCGCTTCATACAAACCTGCATTTTCGTACTTCATTGTAATTCATATATATAGTTTGAGTTCTGATTGCTACGTCTAGAATATTGGGAGTTGTTGGTTTTATTTACGTAAAAAATACAGCAAACATATTATAACAAAACAAACAACATCCAGAGAGCAACGTATTTTGTTTTCGCCTTGCAGCCCAAACTATAATTATAAGTCTGAAGAACAGTTAAACTATAACTATTCCACGCAAAAAGTTCTTTAGTTCATGCCATAGTAGAGTGAAAATGGCTCACTTTCATTTGACCTTTAAAGAGATAGGATTAGTTGACGCAGATTTTGAAACTTAGGATAAACAATATATAGCAAAGTAAAATATTCGTAATAGATGAATTCAAACAGAAATCACCATTTTTTTTTTGTATATTCTAGAGATTTCATTATATAATTATGCAAAACAATGTTGTTGTTTTATTATAAAATAACGTTTTAGGTTACTAATTTTATCGCAAATCAACCATATAGAATTGCACATCAAATCTGGAAACAAACATTCTACTAAAATACACATCATTCTCGTGATTATTCCTCGGTTAATTCTTAAATGCGTGGTTTGCTGTAATCGACAAAACCCACGAAAATTTGAACACTATGAATTAAAATTAATTCACAATAACCTGTTAAAATCAAACAGATATTTCAGTATCCATGCTGTTCCCCGAAAAAAAGATGACGTTTCCCCATTTCTCCAATAAAACTGTTGAATATACTTTTCTCGGATTTGACTATATTTTTTTACATTCAAATAGAAAAAGGTATTCATCTGCAAAAGGGGTAGTATTACAACGTGTACATAGTCTATTATTTCTATCAACATTATAATATCTGCTTGTGGATATCCACGTGCATTTTTGTTAAATAATCTTGCTGTAGTGGCATTACACATACGCTTATTGATAACCTAGAAGTTGTGTTGTTAATTTATATTCCATTCCGTTAAATCATGATTATAAACAGGGGTATAGGAACAAGAAAAAAGACCGGTGGTTGTAACATTGAATGAGTATCACAATTACGGAATAGGAAATAATAGAGAATGCAGTTAATGATGTACATAGGTGAGGTTTTGGAAATTGGTGTCAAATGTTCGGACTCCTTGGTATTTAACCATGAACACCGGGTAACATCCATTATGCTTTGTATAAAAGACATCAATAGCTCATGAAAGGCCATTTCCCAAAATTTAAGCATTTTTTTTATTTTTGTTCTTTCGATTTGAACCCAAAATAAAACAAATGCAAATGTAAGGTAAAAGTCCGAGTCAGCCTTTTCCCGCTATTTTTAAAAACTCAAATACTTCGAAAAGGAGGTCCATGACCTATCAATATTTTTAGCTTATTTTGTTTCTTAACTGGTGCTCTGTCAAACTGTAGTATCAATCTAAGTTTCTTGATTTTTAAAATTTTACCTAAGTACAGTTAAAGGACTCTTACACAACTATTATATAAGGCCTGACGTAAAGACTTAAAACTAACAAAACTGACATCTATAACAAACAAGGCAAAAAACAGAGGTTGTAAGAAATCTTAGTAAAACCATAGCAGGGAGCAATAATAAAAAGTAGCAGACCTGGATGACGCTGGATGAGTATTAATACATCCAAACGCCGTACTATTGAATAAACAATAAAGATTTAATACTAAGATAAAATAAACATGTAAAGGCTCTCTCACAGGCAAACTGAAATTGAGTGTTTGAATTGAGGATGTAACAACTTTTGTTTTTAATTATAACACATTTTTAACAACTTTTGTTTTAAATTAAAAAAACATTTGTAAAAACTTTTGTTTTAAATTATACAACATTTGTAACAAATTTTGTTATAAATTATAAAACATTTGTAACAATAAAATCAACGGTACCAATTTTGTTGCACCAGATGCGCATTTCTTTGTTTGAATGTATAAAACATTTTTTACAACTTTTGTTTTAAATTATAAAACATTTGTAACAACTTTTCTTTTAAATTATAAAACATTTGTAACAAGTTTTGTTTTAAATCATAAAACATTTGTAACAACTTTTGTTTTGAATTATACAACATTTGTAACAACTTTTGTTTTGAATTATAAAACTTTTGCTTTAAATTATAAAACATTTGTAACAACTTTTGTTTTAATGTATAACACATTTTTAACAACTTTTGTTTCAAATTATAAAACATTTGTAACAACTTTTGTTTTTAATGTATAAAACATTTGTAACAACTTTTGTTTTAAATTATAAAACATTTTTAACAACTTTTGTTTTAAATTATAAAACATTTGTAACAACTTTTGTTTTAACGTATAAAACATTTGTAACAAGGATGCAGTAGGCCAAGATAAGTGAAATAAAATCCCCATTCGTATAAATCTTTTAAGTTTCTTTTTATATGATTATAAGATTTTTTTTTAACATTAGATGTGAATTATTAATATCATTAACTTCTTAAATTTAGAGGTTTACAAAATATTGTTTTGTTAGAAATCAAAATTAAACCTTTATTATGTTTATTATTAAATGATTCAGTTTGACGATTGAAATGTGATGATTCTAACAGTATTTGTTGTCCATTAAAGACATAATGAAGTATTGATTGAATTTTCATATAGTTATTATCAGACTATGGAGATTTATAACAATAATCACCTTATCTCTCACTTCCTTTTCACAGCCGACTGTGACCAGATAATTGACTATCTCTCGGTGACCTTCGGCAGCCGCTTTCAATAATGGTGTCTTTCCATACTGTAATATCAACAAAGAACAGACATCAAAACTTGATATAAAAACTGAACACAGTTATGTGATAAATTTAAATGAATCAGTAGTCGAAACTGAATAAAATAACCAGTGAGTATTTATACTCTACATAAACAACATGTTTTGTCGTCAGATGTCTGAACGATAACCAGGACTGTCATAGTAAAAATAAATGGCTTAGAAAGGTATATTATATCTATACTATGAAGTAGAGATGTTTTACAGTCAATCTGTAGGATGCATATCAACTGTTCAAAAGTGTTCTAATCAACTCAACAAATCAGAGGATTACACAAAGTTAACCTTTGTCATGATTATTAGCTGTCGATTTGAAATTGCAATTGTAAGTTTATTCGTGTAACTCTAAAATTCGTGTCGTCCATTAAACCTATTCGACTTACAACATTGTTTGGTATTAATTCAATATAATCAGAAGTATTCGACTGAGGAGCTAATATCTATAATCACCTTGGTGTCTCTGACTTCTGTATCACAGCCGACTAGTACCAAATAACGAAGGACCTCCAGGTGTCCTTCCTGTGCTGCCCACAACAATGGTGTCATTTCTTCCTGTAATATCAACATATTAAAGACATCAAAACTTGTGTCTTAAACTGGACAATGCGGTGTAATAAATATAGATAAAATATTTCTCACATTAATCAGTGGTCAAAATTTATTAAAACGACCAGTCAGACGTGTTTAATATTCTACATGAACAACAAATTAAGGCCATTCAATTATCACAACGATTTTGTTAAATGTATGTAACATTTGTCTTAATGAATCCCTAAGGATGAGTAAAATTTAATCAGTTTTGCCATTAATGTTGTTTTTAATTGCTGATCTTTGCAATCAATGTTATTTTTCATTCATAGAACTTTGCCGTCAGTAGTATGTTTTTTCATAGAGTTTTGCCGTCAGAAGTATGTTATTTCATAGAGTTTTGCCGTCAGTAGTATGCTATTTCATAGAGTTTTGCCGTCAGTAGTATGTTATTTCATAGAGTTTTGCCGTCAGTAGTATGCTATTTCATAGAGTTTTGCCGTCAGTAGTATGTTATTTCATCATGTTCATACAGCTTTGCCATCGGTGTTACATTGTATGTTATTTCATAGAGCTGTAATGCGGTTTTTTCATCAATGCCATGTCAATTTATAGGTCTTTACTATCAGTGATATATTGTGTATAAAGCCTCACTACTCGTGAATTAACAGTGTCATCATTATTGATGTGTACATTAATAGAACTTAACCATGAGCTGTGTATCATTTGAAGAGCTACAACCGCACCAATTTTAATTAATAGAGATTCGACATCAGTTGTGCGTTTACTCATAGAGCTTCTCTAATAGTGATGTGTTCATAAATAGAGCATCCCCAGCAGTGGTGTGTTAATATATATATATAAATATATACGAGTCTAAATTGAAAACTACGTTCAAACCTATGACTGCGTTGGATAAAAATATATATATAAGTACGTCTGAGTCAGTGACAACTCTACAACAGATGTATCCATCGGATCGCCATCAATGATGGAGATACATGGCTGTGTACATAATGTATATACAACTCGTCTAAACATCAACCCAACAATGTTAGATCTGTAAATATGCCTTCGCAAATTTTTGGTTCTTCCCTCGCCGGGATTTGAACCCATGCTCCTGTGATATCGTGACACCAAATCGATTTGGTGTCACGATATCACAGTAGCATGGGTTCGAATCATGGGTTGATGTTTAGACTCTCATTTTCACATGTTTGTTTTCGTTTATAATCTGGAGCTTAAACATAAACGGTGTGTTAATTTATAGATTTACTATCAGTGACGTGTGAATAAACGGTGACTTCATTAATATTTTGTTTTAATTTATAGAACTTTACTCTTAGTGTTGTGGTAATCTATATATCCAGTGTTGAGTTAAATTATGGAGCTTGGCGTTCATTTGTGTTAATATACGGTGTCTTCATTAGCATTTTTATTTAAAGAGCTTTTCCATCTGGTGTGTGATAATTTCTATAGCATCCACATCAGTGTTGTGTAAATTTGTATTTCCTCAGAATCAGTTGAATGTGAATCTATAGAGCTTCAATATGACTGTTCTTGTTATTTATACTCTAGAGCTTCACCATCAGTAGGGTGTTAATTTATAGAGCATCACAATCAGTAGGGTGTTAATAAATAGAGCCTCACCATCAGTAAGGTGTTAATTTATAGAGCCTCACGATCAGTAGGGTGTTAATTTATAGAGCCTCACCATCAGTGATGTTTGATAATACGATGTCTTCATTAGTATTCTTTTAATTCGTATAGCTACACTATCAGTGTGTTGATAATCTAAAGAGCTTCACTATCAATGATGTGCTTAAATATAGAGCTTTCTTATCAGTGTTGTTTTAATTTATAGTGTTTCAGAACTTATACATCTTCGGATTTCAAATGTTTGGCTATGAGCGTTCCTGATGAAGGTAAATCCAGAAAAGAGCTTTGGACGAAAGAAACTATTAAACGTGTTGTTTTCGATTTTTTACATTACTGGGTCGATAACCTCTGCTGGTGGAATTTAAGTCCCCGAGGGTATTATCAGCTCACTAGTCAGTTCTTCGATACTGAAATGATATAACACACTTTACTAGAATTGCCCGTTTATAAATTTTGAAATTATTAAGAAACTAAGGTTTCAACTCCCAAAGGCAAAGTTGTCTTTAGATGATTTCGGCTATTTATTTTAGGTATTTTTGACATATAGCTCTTCAATGGTTTCGTTACTTATTCGTCTTCGGATTTCAAATGCTTATGACGCAAGAAATAATTAAACGTGTTGTTTTCAATTTTGTATAGAGCTTTCCTACCAATGATGAATGGATTTATAGTTTCATAATCAGTTCTGTGTTACTTCTTAGAGCGTTTTCAACAGTGGTATTTTTATTTAAAGTGGGGATTTAACATTAGTGGTGTGTTTATTTATAGAGCTTTGTCATCAGTAGTGAGTTACTTTATCGAGCTTTACTTTATATTGGACTTTAAGATGATAATGTTTTTATTGAGGTAATTGGAATTAATTTATTTTCATGGGTATCAGTTTTCATTATAGAGAAAAAAGACATTTCATGGGATATGGAAATTGGTCGTTTGCTGTTTTCTATAAATTAAAAAAAATATTAAAAGATTTATATACTTATTTCAATGATTCGCAGTTTGAATAAAACTTTGGTCATTCTAGGTTAAAATGTTCACTTAAAACTTAGATTCAATTGAAGACAATCATTTGTTGAACATCTAGGTTAAAATATTCACTTAAAACTTAGATTCAATTGAATACAATCATTTGTCTGTTGTGCTGTTTATACTGACTTGTTAGATCTTAATAAGGTATTCAAAGTTAATGTACCACTGTTTATACGTGATTTTTCCCTAGTGAAGACATATTCGGCAAGTAAGCAGTAAATATAAAATAATCAAAAATAAGAAACATTTAAATGATGTTTGCAGCCCAAGCCTGATAGCATAAGCCCATATAGCAATGACAATATGAACCTATCTCGTGGTTTTGTAAGATAAATTATTGGAAATAAATAAATGCATCATGTATAGATACCAGGATTACATTTTTTGAATTTACGCCAGATGCGCGTTTCGTTTACTAAAGACTCATCAGTGACGCTCGTATCGAAAAAGTGAAAAAAGGAAAAAATGAAAGAAGCTAGTATGTGTTCTTTCTAAAGTTGTATGTCAAAGCAGATGACTCCATTTAACTAAATTGAATGATTTTGCATTAAAAATGCATTAGAAAGTTGAATGATTTTTACAGAAAATGTATAAAAGGATTCTAAACAAGCACTCGGAGAGAATTTGTTTGCAATACAGTTAAATGCAGACCAAGCATTAAATGGAGACGGGCCAAAAAGTTAACGCGGCGTTTAACCGCGTGCACTTTATGTTAACGCCGGGTTAACTGTTCGTTAACTTCGAAATTTCAGTAAACATAAAAAGTAAACTGGCGTTTACTTTCGCATTTACCTCCGCGTTAACGTGAAAAAATGCAAGTCTTCTATTTCCGTCAAAAATAAACGCATTAAAATGTCTAATGATAAGGTACATCAAAATTAAAGGACCAACTGCTCATTTTAGATTGACATGTTGACAGTTACATGCCTCTGCTGGTGGACTTTTAGTCCCTGAGGGTATCACCACCCTAGTAGCCAGTACTTCGGTACTGGCATAAAAATACGGATTTTTTGTGTTATTAAAATTTACTGTTACAAAATGATAGAAATCATTATTAATTATGGAATGTATCTCCCTCATGCAAAGCTTTGATTCCTTTCACGGATTTGGCTATACGTTTTGGACCTTTTGGATTATAGCTCTTCATCTTTTATCTAAGCTTGGGATTTTAAATATTTTGGCCACGAGTATCACTGAAGAGACATGTATCGTCGAAATGCGCATCTGGTGCATGAAAATTGGTACCGTTAATTTCATTACAGTCATTCAATAATGTTACAACACTTCTTTAATAAATGTAATCAAAATTTTTCACAGTAAATTTCGTTTTCTTTTTTAGTTCAAGTATGTCCTTTTATTAAAATAATTAAATCATCACCAAAATCAAACAGATTTCACATCTCAGACAGACTGACTCAGTATGACTCGTAAAAGAAAATTATGTGATCTCATTAACCCAAACTGACCATACTTATCAAATTTTATATATAGCAGCGTAGTAATTCAGTTATATTGTTATGTCATTATGGATCCTATCATACAATTGACAGCAATATTGGAACCAGCATGTCCATCCTATTTTTATTCAAAATATTTCATCGTAAACAAATTTTAGTAGTTTGAACATGTTCAATACTTCAGACTGACGCTTAGAACAAAATTATTTGTCCGCATCATCCAAAACTGACCATATAAAAACTTTATATGTAAGTCTTTATAGCCACGAAGTAAATGAGTTATATTTTCATGTAAAGATGGATTGTCTCATATAGATGATAGCAATATTGTCACATAATGACTGTAACATTATGTTCGCATCAATTAAGAGTGCCAGCATCTCCTCTTCTAATTCAAAATGTTTTATCGTCAACAAATTTTAGTTGCTTTCCTACCTCAAACTGACTCGTACATTTAACAAAACAGAAGCTGAAATCATGTAAATCCATTTGAATTACGATAAGAAATATTGTATTAAATGCATCGAGCTAGGAATTCGAAGAGACAGTTAAAAATAGGGAACGAAGCAACTTAAACAATGATGTTTATATCCCATCATATCAACATATTTTCCCGATGTGTTGGATAACCTTCTACTTGCCTCGATATTTGTACATGTAACTTTTGAAAAGATATTATAGAAAATCTGCTAATCAGTACAGTTATAGGATCTATTTTGTTTAAAAATTTTACTAAAAATAATATTTCGAATTAAAATTAAGTGTTTTTTAATTGTTCTGGTTTGAAACACATATACGTAAAATATCGTCGTTAAAAAAAAGAGTTCAAATGAACAAATGAATTTACACAAAGAGTTAACGCGAAAAAGTAAACGCGCATTAACTTTCAAGTGCACATAAAAATACATTTTATGAAATCAGTAGTAAACGACCGTTTACTTTTAAGTGCACGTAAACATTAATTTGTGAAATCTGAAGTAAACGCCCGTTTACTACTGACTAAACGGACAAATAGTGAACGTCCGTTTACTCGGGAAGACATTAGAAATTTCCATTTTGACCGCTTTAACGTACTCATAGAAATTTAATAGTATAGAAAATTGAAGTTAACTAACGAAATATGTGCACAAGGCGTTAACTTGCGTTTACTTTATGTAATGCAAGGTCTGTATCAAACTGTAAATAGTCTCCCACTGGTGTGAAATTCATTGTCTTGGAACACAATGCTTATGAACTCGCATGAAATTTTTTAAGCCGAATAATCATTATTTTGCAAAAAAAAGCACCATAAGGAGGCTCGCGGGTACAAAAATTTTGGCAAAAAATTAAACATTTGTTTTTTCATTACAAATTTTATTTATTACACGATCAGTTAATACTTTATGATATGGTACAAAAATCAACCAATAAAATCGATTTGGTTTGGCCCCATTGGATGTTTTTATCATTGAAAACGATCCAAATTACATGTATACCCCTTTGATGCAAAATGCAATTTATTTGGCATTCAAATTGAAATATCTTTTAAACTCATCGCTGACCTATATCTTTTATTATTGTTTTCAAATAAGCTTTACATAAACTAAATACTTGTAAAATTTTAGCGCTTTCTGTAATTCAGTTCTTTCTCTATTTCGATATTACCTTTATTTCTCCTATTATTTCAACAGAAAAAAAGGACATTAACAGAAATGTATGCTTTCTTTCGGAGGCAGATTGTGAGCTCAAATGAACGGTGATCCCATTTTTTGCTCACCTGGCCGAAAGGCTAAGTGAGCTTATCCCATCACTTGGCGTCCGGCGTCCGTCGTCCGTCGTCGTCGTCCTGCGTCCGTCGTCAATAACTTTTACAAAAATCTTCTCCTCTGAAACTACTGGGCCAAATTAAACCAAACTTGGCCACAATCATCATTGATGTATCTAGTTTAAAGTTTGTGTTTAATTACCTAGCCAACCATCCAAGATGGCTGCCATGGCTAGAAATAGAACATAGGGGTAAAATGCAGTTTATAACTCAAAAACCAAAGCATTTAGAGCAAATCTGACAGGGTAAAAGTGTTTAACAGGTCAAGATCTATCTGCCCAGAAATTTTCAGATGAATCAGACAACCCATTGTTGGGTTGCTGCCCCTAAATTGGTAATTTTAAGGAAATTTTACTGTTTTTGGTTATTATCTTGAATATTATTATAGATGGAGATATACTGTAAACAGCAATAATGTTCAGCAAAGTAAGATTTACAAATAAGTCAACATGACAAAAATGGTCAGTTGACCCGTTTAGGAGTTATTGCCCTTTATAGTCAATTTTTAACCATTTTTCGTAAATATCCATGATCTTTTACAAAAATCTTCTCCTCTGAAACTACTGGGCTAAATTAATCCAAACTTGGCCACAATCATCTTTGATGTATTTAGTTAAAAGTTTGTGTTTAATTACCCGGCCAACCATGCAAGATGGCAGTCATGGCTAAAAATAGAACATAGGGGTAAAATGCAGTTTTTTGCTTATTTATAACTCAAAAACCAAAGCATTTAGAGCAAATCTGACAGGAGAAATTTGTTTATCAGTTCAAGATCTATCGGCCCAGAAATTTTCAGATCAATCAGACAACCCATGGTTGGGTTGCTGCCCCTAAATTGGTAATTTAAAGGAAATTTTACTGTTTTTGGTTATTATCCTGAATATTATTATCATGATTATAGTCAGTCAGGGGCATTACTTAAACAAGTAACAATTAAAATTACTTATACAAGTGATGTTGAAAACGAGGCTAATTTAAATATAACTTATATAAGTTATTTTTCTGAATATTATTTTTATAGGTGTTCAAGAATACAGATTTTACTAGCTTTAAATAATTTTCACAGTTATCTGGTTATTTTCCCCTTGATCTATAAAAACTAATTCTTCAGAAACACTAATTAACTTTCCTACGCACTTATCTTTCATGCCGACGCTTCTAGGTCAAAGATTGGTCTCTTGGGACTATAAAATTATCATTTTCCTCTAAAATCTTGAAGGTAGACTGATATAAATAGTTAGATACTTGTGAATTAATTAAGACCTGAAGTTATTTATAATTTGTAACCTAAATAAAGTACATATGTGCCTTAGATAAGTGTTATTGCTATTTTTTTCAAAAATGTTTAAAATAACTTATTCAAGTAATATTTTTGTCATTATTTTCAAAGTAACCCTTTATCTCTATACTCCTCTCAAATCTGATAAATTCTTTATTTTATGATATAAAATGTTGTTTAAAATCATGAAAACTACGTTTAGTCTATGTTTCTATTGAAAATTAAAATAACTCTATTAAGTAATTTTATTATTTTTAAAATAAAAAAATACTTATATAAGTCATTAAAAAAATAACTTGTTTAAGTAACGCCCCTGACTGATAGATGGAGATAAAATGTAAACAGCTATAATGTACAGCAATTTAAGACTAAAAAATAAGTCAAATGACCAAAATGGTCAATTGACCCCCTAAGAAGTTATTGTCCTTTACAATCAATTTTTAACAATTTTCATAAAATTTGTAAATTTTTACTAACATTTTCCACTGAAACTACACGGACAAGTTCATTATAGATAGAGATAATTGTAAGCAGCAAGAATGTTCAGTAAAGTAAGATGTACAAACACATCACAATCACCTAAACACAATTTTGTCATGAACTGTCTGCTTCCTTTGTTTAATTCACATATACCAAGGTGAGCGACACAGGCTCTTTAGAGCCTCTAGTTTTATTTAATTATTCTATTGTGTATATGATAAAGTTCATTTATGAAAAAATATAGAGAAATCCTATATAAGGGAAAAAAATGATTTAGACCCGCGAGCCCCTTTAACAGAAACAACATAACTTGATCTAAAACTTGTCATGACTAAACAATAAAGCAAATCCTCGCTGCGCTTCCAAAATGTTTTAAATTTCAATTTTTTTAAAAATCTCACAAATAGGCTTTGGAAATTTGATTGAAATTCATGCTTCTAAAATGTTGTACATGAACTTGAATATTTTTAGAAATGGTCGTGAAATGAAAACTTTGAAACTTCTGCATTACCCTTAGACTTAATTCATTTTCACAAAAATGTAGAAAGGTACTAGTATTTGATTCTCAACTCCATTATTCAAGATATTTGAAGTTTACATACATCATTTTAGAAGCAAACTTTACAAACCACCGAGATTGGCCATTTTGTAACATGTTTTATTTCAAATGATTTGATTGGTGCAACTATACATGTAACTACGCTATTTTAGAATATCAAAGATTTCCTCCCGCCAAGACCTTTTGTGTCAAAAAGGAAAGTTTTAGCCAAAAAAGTCATCTATGACATTTTGAAAGCCCAGCTATGAAACATCAAATCAAAATATTTTAGTATGGCGAAAAAAGTTCTGAAAACTATTGACTTGTGTGAATTTAAGAATTCAAGAACCATAACTCTGTACACACCATGAAAATAGAGCAAAATTAAAAGATAATAAAATTGAGAATGGAAATGGGGAATGTGTCAAAGAGACAACAACCCGACCATAGAAAAAAACAACAGCAGAAGGTCACCAATAGGTCTCCAATGTAGTGAAAAATACTATATATCAAATATCACCAATATCTTCCAAGCGCAAATAAAAAAGTGCAGTTAACTGATCTTACATACCTACAGACCTTCTAAAATTCAAACAGACGATTATACCGTGCGTTCATCGTGTATCGTGCGTGTACCAATCGTGCGCTCATCATTCATCGTTCCTTGTATTTTCTGTGTAACGTGCGTGCATCGTGTATTCTTAATCGTATTTCGTGCGTGTATCGTGCGTTCATCAATCATTCATTCTTAACCGTGTATCGTGCGTTCATCAATCATTCATTCTTAACCGTGTATCGTGCGTTCATCAATCATTCATTCTTAACCGTGTATCGTGCGTTCATCAATCATTCATTCTTAACCGTGTATCGTGCGTTCGTCAATCGTGTATAGATATAACTGTGTACATCAGATAACGTGCATTTGTCAAACGTACATCTCTAATCGTGTAATGTTCATTGATTGTGGTGTTTATGTGATAGTCGGTTATAGAGCTTATCAAAGCTTACATTTTATTATCTTTTATTTGTAATAGTGTATATATGTTCTGACTTTAAATACAATTTACATTCATACATATTTTCTTGTGAACTCTGACTTATTAACTTCATAGTGTCTAACGTTCATACAGATTCATGCCTTTTGGGGTAAAATTTATAAGCGACACATACATGTTGCGATCATGGCTACATTCTGTCGTTGGTGACGTCGTCGACGGGATTTACAAATAATCACTTTAAAGGTAAACGTTTTTGAAATTATAATAACTTTCTTAAACTATCCTGGATTTGTCTCAAACTTGGACAGAAGCTAGTTTCTCATTTTATTGGAATTTTCATGCCGAGCTTACTTATTAAACGGTCGACTATACAGAATTGGTTCTTCATTATTAAGGTCCGTATCAATGCCTATAATTGCTTACATTCACTTTATTTTAACTTTTGTGAATATGGAATCCCCCTTTTTTTTTTATCATAATATGATATTTTATACATGAATTAAACATAATGTAACTGATGAATCATACACTTAATAAATAAGGCCGAAAGTTTTTCCATTTTAATTGTAAAGTAAAAATTATTTCGCTCTCACCCCTTATGGAATTTACTGGCCCCATATATACCGTATATTACTAGGTCACTAGCACATTATCTATACTATTAAACGAGAAGACCTCATTTTGGGTGTCGCTTCTCTTCTTTTCACAATAAATTAATCATCATGCATCTGTGTCCTATGGGTACAGTGCATAATCACATTTGTCATCCATTCATATGATTAATCAGATTGAGTTATTTTGGGTGAAAAACGAGAAGAAAGACGTCCGGATATGTTTCCGTAATTGGGCGAAATTTTAGGGTCGATTAGACATCCGGTTTGCGTTTTTCTGTATACTTTGAACATACATTAATACTACGAATACAGTGTATTTTCTGTCTTATATCCGACTTTGGACGAAGTTTAAGTAAGATTAGACCTCCGCTTTGCGTTTTTCTTTTTACTTTGAAACAAATACATATATTACGAATAAAGTGTATTTTCTGTCTGATATCATTTTCAAGTTTACTATCCACGGCGGTAACAGAGTTTATTAAATAGAGTCTGGATATTATATCAATGACCGCTGTGGATCAATTATTAAACTGAGAATTGACTGTAAAAAGAAAATACAATTTCGGGACGGCTGGAACGGGTGTTTTAAGATCAAAATTTCAGGATTTGCCATTTCGAGATCTGGGATTTCTTTTTTTCGAATTTAGGGATGCCTAGATATTTAAATTGTATAATAAATTCAGAACCTCGTGATTTCATGGTTTTAAGCCCGGGATATTGGGATCAGGGCCCCTCCTCTGTGGCGGATCCAGAAATTTTCATACGCAGGTGCCCGTTGACTGCATAAGAGGGGGCCCGCTCCGGTCATGCTTCATTGATTCCCTAAATAAGTAACCAATTATTTTCCAGAAAAGGAGGGCCAGGCCCCCTAAATCCGGCTCTGCCCCGACCCCCCCTTTAATGAATGTTCATTCTATACAGATAAGCGCTAAATTTATTCATGTGCCATTAAAATGAATAGAGAACAAACAAAAAAAAGGATTTTTTTTTAGGAAAAAGAGGCTAGAAAAACAATTATCCTGACCCAAATTACCCATGATTTTTGATACCTTTTCTGAAATTCTCAAGTCACTAAATGTTTTACAAAAAAAAGAAGATGTGGTATGAATGCCAATGATACAGCTCTCCACAAGATACCAAAATGACACCGAAATTAATATTCAACACCATAAGGCCTTCAACAATAAGCAAATCCGATACTGCATAGTATGATATAAAAGGCCCCGAACTGACAATGAAAACAATTCAAATGAGAAAAACCAACAGCCATATTTATGTACAAAAAATGAACGAAAATCAAATATCACTGAACCACTTAATTGCAGGCTCCTGAATGGAATGTTCATAATACACGTACCCTGAATGTATGTTCATAATGAAATTAATAAAAAACAAAAAAATGGGAATTTTGGAAATAAAGGAAGAAGGTTAAAAAAAATATTTCCTGTCCCCAAGTACCTATGACTTTTGATAATTTTCCTGAAATTCTCAAGTCATTAAATCTTTTTCAAAATTCTTCCTACAACACTTTACATCCTTTCAAATACGCTCTGAATGCCCGCGATTTCGCGGGTGTGTTCTAGTGTTATTAATATTATCACATATTTTGTACTGATATGTACGTTTTTGCATGGCCAATAATAGCCGGAAGTCAAGGTTGGTTATCAGCCCTCGGGGCCGATATCGATATCAGCCCTCGAAATCCATATCAAGCCCCCGAGTTTAACTTCCGGTAAACTGTCAATCAAAGACTATTTGTAAACAAGTTGAACACAATGAAAAGAAATTTAGAAAGTTACGAACTTACTGTAGAAGAAAAAAGTAGAAATCAACAGTGAAAATCACAAAAGTTCCCGTAAAATTTTAACGTCATAAAATATTTAGAAAATATATGATACAAACTTTTTTTTAACTCACAGTGATACATTTTTTTATTTTTTTTCTCGTTAAATATCTTTTTGATTTTTGATGAAATATCAAACAAAATTTGGTGTAAGCTATTTGCTTTCTCTTGCTTAAAAATATGTGATAAAAAGATTATTACATGTCATTTTTCATATGGTCCCTGGTATCAGCCCACGACCCATATCAAGCCCTCGGGCTAAAGCCCTCTGGCTTGATATGGGAGTCTAAAGCTGATACCAGGGCCATATGAAAAATGCCATGTAATAATCCATAAATACCAAATATCACTTCAATATCGTCCGGGCGCAAAGAAAAAAAAGAACGGTGAACTGATCTTGCATACATACATACTAACATACATACATACATACAGACGGACAAATTGCAAACCTAAATTCCATTTCAACTTTGTATGCGGGAGCTCATAAATAATTAAGTTGCAAGTGTCTATCATAATGTTTTCGTGTGCAGGTAAATTTCTGTTGTTTTACTTACACTATCTCTATATTCCAAGTCTGCCCCTTTTTGTATGCATTTTTTCAAATCTTTTAATTTGCCAAAGAAAGCAGCACTACGTAGTTTCTGTAAATAAATCAAAGTCTTGTCATTAACGTCTTGAACACATAGCCATAAGTTGCAAGTCTGTAAAATATAAAACATGCAAATTCCAATTTTGAAGAAGTCAAATCAAGCTGAAGATTGTTGAAGTTAGCTTGTTATGCGATGATGACTGCTGTACCCATATTTTAACTATTTAATTAATTGTGACTGTTTATTTAACGCATCATGTAAATATAACGGAATTTGATGAAACTGTTATTAAAGAGAGAGGGTTAGCGCTATAGAACCAGGTTTATTCCAACATTTTCTACGTTTGAAAATGCCTGTACCAAGTCAGGAATAGTTTTTGTCTATTCGTTTTTATGCGTTTTGTTATTTGATTTTGCAATGTGATTATGGACTTTCTGTATTGGTTTTCCTCTGAGTTCAGTATTTTTGTGATTTTTCTTTTTACGATTGTTGACGTGAGGTAGAAAATTAAGTGTTGAAAGTTTTCTATTCACGACAAAGTCTAAGGAAAACAGTTTACGTTCCAAAACAAACGCAGAGTTTATATGTTTAACTCTATTTTTTTTTTGTTTGATATGCATGACCAGGTACCAAAATGTTTGACCAATTAGTACGTTACCTGTTGGAAAATGATTAAATCCGAAGTTAAAATTTGGTATTATGTAAATATTTCATTATCATTGACCTTTCACAAACGAATCTATTTAAACTGATCCATCACAATCTAATACATAAAAACTTAGCAAACGTTTCAAAGTCAATAGACTATGACTGATGGGCAAAAGTCAAAAGATTTCCATTGAAATGAGATATTTTAGAATTAATAAATCTTCAGACCAACTATCATTGACCTACAACTAATTCTTCATCATAAACCATATATAATCATAAACTAATACATGGTTAAGCACCGCCACCGACGGTGTATATCAAGTACAACGACTACCAAGACAGAGTACAATTGCTGTCTGTAACCAAATATTTTCCTGTAAAAAAAATCAGTACAGACAACAGAAAAATATACATTAATTTGGTTGTATTTTTGACAAAGTATTTCACAAATTGAAATTTAATTCATTAATAAATCATACCTATATTCCTTTATTTTTATGCCAAAATAAAACATACCTATTTCTTTACATGCAGAAAAGACAACAGTAAGTCACATGCAAATCGTACTTCTTACGAGAAAATTCTTACCTCATTCAAACCTGCCATGATGTCCTGAAATCGAATAAAATACATTCAGGAGTCATGACATAATGTTTGGGTGAATAGAGGCATTGTGGTTTTGGGTGTTATTGAATTACTGTCTGATATCACCTGGACCCAATTCAACTTGATATGAACAACTGATCTCGTTCAGTATTTATGTTCTATTCACCATAAAAATAATAAGGCCACACAAAGTTTAGTATTGTTACGTTTTTTTTCATAAAGGCAATGCTAGATTGGAACCCGTTTTTACACAGAATAGAAAATATAAACCCTGTACAACTGTTCTAATTAGGTCCCAAGATAGAGTTCGGTATTTCTATATGTTCTTTTTTAACAACCAGTCTATATTTTGTCCTTTGTTTTCTCTGTGTGTAGCAATATTGACTAAAATGTTTAAACCGATGCACTTGTCAGGAGCCTGTTGTTCATTAGTTGTCGTTTATTTGGTTGGCTCATAAGCGTTTCTCGTTTCCCGTTTTTGATATAGATGAAACCGTTGGTTTTCATGTTTGAATCGTTTTACACCAGTCATTTGGGGCACTTTAACTATAGCTTATTGTTCTGTGTAAGCCAAGACTCCGCTTTGAAGGCAACACTTTGACCTATAATGGTTAACATTTGTACATTGTTCGTATTCGGACGTAGACAGACAGTTGTCTCATTGGCACTAATACTAAATCTTCTTTTAAATTAAAATTGTATAGGCTATATTAGGCTGACATTTCTATGTTTTGTCTATAGTTACATCGACGAGGATAGATAGGTCCACTATTACCTGTTCTATTCGCAATTAAACCCCACCAGACTTGAAAGACCGCGTATTTCTATTCACCAATAGAAAAAATTGAAATGAACAGAAAAAATATTCCAAAATATGTCAACAAAGAATTAACATACAAAGTACAACATATATAACCAAAATATACCTATGCATTGAATGTCATTAAGGAACTAATATAGACATAGAAAGACTTTATATGAATGATGAGTATGTTTCGATTCTTGCAGCCACAATCCTGCCCTTAATCTGCGATTAATTTATCATTGATCTTACTTGAATCGACAATCACGACAAGTTCTGTGGTGTATGCTTCCACAGCACGATTTTAAGCTGAATATTCGAGTATGCACTAATAACTGCATCAATTGACCTTTCATGACAGCTGTTTAACCATGAAGGCAATATTACCTTGTAGGGAAGAGGATCAAAGTTTCACTCAGTCGCCTACATATTATAAGTGTACTTGTTTCTTAAAAGCAGCATCTTGGTAACAGGAATGTGCACTTTTTAAGTTCCAACAACTTTTCCTTTCCAGTGAAAAATGTGAAATCTTCTGCAATCTGAAAAATAAGTTGATTATATAAAGAAACAACTGTAGACATAAACAGACCTTTTAAATGTCAGTAAGGCATCAACTTCAATCAAGTCTTTACTGAAAATCTTGTCTTGCTGAATATTTTTTGCAGTTTCGAATCCAAATTATTACAATTTTCGGGATTAATGGGCAACACAAAACTGTCAGATTGACAGCATTCCTGATTTTTCTGCCTGAAAATGACATTTAAAAATCTGGACCCAAACAAGGGCCAACTAAAAAAAAACCATTCACATATGCAAAGGCCAAAATAAATCTAGGTAAAACAATTGACTATTTCAAGATTTACAACTCAACAACGATAAAATATCAATTCGTGTAATCGAACTTGACTTTCATTCAGTCACAGGAAACAACATATGTAACTTGAAAAGATTCCCTCAAATCGTTTTCAATTATTGCATGGACACTGTTTGGCAACTGCCACCACATCCGCGGGCACCCCCGCTGTCTGACCCTACCCCGCCAGCATCCGTACATCACCACGTTATTAACCAGTATGTTCATTCAGAAATCCACTCAGAATGAAAAATAAAATGAAAAAATCGTTGTTTATAACCAATATTTAACATGTTAAACTCCTACAAAAAGCCGAATGACAATTTTGATTTAAAAGACTTTATGTAGATCTAATCATTTCTACATTTTTTGCCTCTGTCATAATTTCACGATCTACAGTGGTTTTCTTGAAATAGAAAACATTGTAGTTTACCTTATGTTCCATATTCAACAATTTTTGGCATGTTTGTTAGCAGACGGGGTCATAATTTTAAAACACAATACACCATTGTCGATGCTTGGTTAAACTTTTCCCGGTAGTTTTAGAGGAGACGATCTTGGTAAAAGAAGGAAGCCAAATGATATACAGCAAACACGCAGACCTGCCTTTATGGCCAAGTGAGCTAAAATTGTAAGAAGGGATATTTCGAATCTAATGTCTTACCTGTGAGTAAAAGAAGTAATCTTAATGTAAAAATTCAGTTTATTCAAACCTTTATCGGAACATATTGAGATTACATAATTGTTATTAGTTGCCATTTCATGTTGTGCCAAAGTGAAACATCCTCCATAAGGCCTTCGAAAATAGTGGAATAAATTACTTTTGGAGTGTCAAGAACTCGTTGGAAGTACTTGATAAATTGCATGCTTATATTGGTGATTTTGAATCTGTTCAAAGTTTTGATTTTTCTACCCTGTATACCACATTGCCTCACATTCTCATTAAGAAAAAATTCACACACCTAATTAAATGGGCATTCAAAAAATCAGAATGTGAATATATATGTTCAAACTCTTTTAGGTCATTTTTTAGTAGCAATAAACAAAAAAACTATGTTAATTGGACATGCTTTGATACTATATATGCCCTTGAATTTTTACTAGATAACATTTTTGTTCGCTTTGGGGATTCCGTATATCGTCAGATTATCGGAATTCCAATGGGGACTAACTGTGCACCACTTATTGCGGACCTCTTTTTGTATTGTTACGAGTTACAATTTATGACAAAAATAAGCAAAGACCCATCAAAACAACATCTGATAAACAAATTTAATAATACTTTTAGATATTTGGATGATATTTTGGCTCTCAATAATGACGACTTCAGTATGTATATTAATGAAATTTATCCTGGTGAACTCACTTTAAATAAAGCTAATACTAACAATGACCACTGCCCTTTCCTCGATCTTGATATCTATATCACTAACGGAAAGCTGAATACTAAAATTTATGATAAAAGGGATGATTTTTCATTTCCTATCGTTAATTATCCGTTTTTAGATGGTGACGTTCCCTTGTCACCATCTTACGGTGTTTATATATCTCAACTTGTACGATTCGCTCGTGTATGTAACAATGTTTTAGATTTTAACGAGAGAAATTTATGTATTACTGAAAAATTATTACACCAGGGTTTTCGATATCACAAACTAGTCAAAACATTTACTAAATTTTATCATCGGTATAAAGACATCATTCGTAAATATAGCTCAACATGCAGACTTTTTATACGTTCAGGTATTTCACATCCAATTTTTTATGGAAATATTCTTTATAAAGCACAAAGGTGTCAGTATTCACCTCATAAACTTACAAAACCTTTGAATAGACTTATTAAGAAGGGATATAATTACGATACTGTTGTCAAGTCATTAAAGATTGCATATTTTGGCGTTAATATTGAGTCACTGATAAGGTCTTTGCGTCGGAACTAAACACATTTATTCTAAAAACAGTTGTTGGCATGACACGGGTTATGTTCTTCTCATATATGTTATGATGGTATGATACTAAACCCCTTACGGGAAGGATTGTGCCTGATGTTCATATGATGAAATCATAATCTTTCAGTCAGTTTAATTGAAGTCTGGAGCTGGCATGTCAGTTAACTGCTAGTAGTCTGTTGTTATTTATGTATTATTGTCATTTTGTTTATTTTCTTTGGTTACATCTTCTGACATCAGACTCGGACTTCTCTTGAACTGAATTTTAATGTGCGTATTGTTATGCTTTTACTTTTCTACACTGGTTAGAGGTATAGGGGGAGGGTTGAGATCTCACAAACATGTTTAACCCCGCCGCATTTTTGCGCCTGTCCCAAGTCAGGAGCCTCTGGCCTTTGTTAGTCTTGTATTATTTAAATTTTAGTTTCTTGTGTACAATTTGGAAATTAGTATGGCGTTCATTATCACTGAACTAGTATATATTTGTTTAGGGGCCAGCTGAAGGACGCTTCCGGGTGCGGGAATTTCTCGCTACATTGAAGACCTGTTGGTGACCTTCTGCTGTTGTGTTTTTTATTTTGGTCGGGTTGTTGTCTCTTTGACACATTCCCCATTTCCATTCTCAATTTTATTTTTTACAGAGTTTGTCTTTAGTGCCGTGTGGAGGCAGTAGAGTGCCTCCCCGTGCTTCAGGTTTATGCTCTTATAATATACTAGATTATGGAGTGTGTGTCCGAGCGAGAACTGCTCTAGTTCATTACTTTAGGAATGTTTATCAAAAAGTAGTATTTCAATATTCAGCCCCATTCTACTAATTGGTCAGCCATCAGTCATACCCTTATATACACTATCTTTTTCGGGTAATTAATACTGATAGCGTTCGACATTTTCAGCCGAACAAATTTATCACTTTTACTTAACTTAATCATTGTATGCTGGTTCATATTCTGGACGCCAATCTTTGCTCCTTTATTATGTAATTCACTAACAAACCAATTATGAAACTAAGAAACGGAAAAATACTAAATACTAAACTTGTTCAAAGAGTATCTACACGTCTCAATTTTCAAAATCGGTTATCTAAAAATACTACCATCGCTAACATTTTTAACAATAAAAATCGTGGTTACCCTTCTATCGATAAGTGTCATGCCAAAAAATGACTTACATGTCCCCGTCTTTCCACCAACAATACGGTAAGGTCCACGTTTAATGGTCGCACATTTTCTTTAAATTTTGAAACTGATATTACTTGAAAAACAAACAGTATTATTTATTTACTCACATGAAACAAACCGGGATGTGGTATTCAGTACGTAGGAGAAACTGGAAGATATTTATCAAAACGCACTCAAGAACATCTGTATCGTTTTAAAAGACCTAATAAATTCAAAAGTATCATTTACCAACACCTTAAGAAGCACAACCATCCTTTTAAATATTTAGCAGTTCAACCTTTAGAAGTAGTAAATAAGCAGCCTGGTGAATCGCATTCAAAGTTTGTACGATCACGGAAAATAATTGAATTAAATTGGATTAAAAAATTACAGACAGTTTACCCTCTCGGTCTAAATGATAATATCATGGGAATTGGTAATATATCTAGAACCAATTCCGTTAACATTTTGGATATTGTTTCTAAAACTGTTCGTAAAAACCGTTCTCACGGTTGTAGAACAAATCGCAATCAAAGAAAATTTCGGGCCAATCATACCAATATTTCGGACCTAATTTCTATTTAAAAAAACAACGGCAGACATTATCTGTTAACAAAACTCTGTTCGTTACCGGTTAATAAGTTAAATTAAATTTTGGAGAATTGCAACACAATTTCATATAGCAGTCCTAAGTATGAAAGTGTTCAAATTATTATGGCATATTGTTATTCTAAATTATTTCCCAAAATTGATCGCCCTGAAGATCATAAAAACCATTTTATTAAAATTAAGTATGTCAATAAAGGCTTTGATTTTGTAAATATTGCCGGTATATTTAACGACCATTCTGTTAAAGAACAAATTCCTGGATATTTTGACAATACTGAGCTACCTCTTATTTGTTATATTTACAAGAAATCTACCCGGAAATTTGTGTTTAATTATAGTCAATTGTGTAAAGATGTTAATATCAGTGAAAATACACCTACTTCATGTAATTGCAGTAATTCCGAATATATTTATGGACCCATTTCCCATGTTATAACAGGAGATCTTAACATCGTTCAAGACCGAGAGTTAAAATCATTTCTCAGTAAAGGACCTAAATATCGTCCCCCGTCAATTATTAATTGGAATGAGTGTCGTAATATCATCCACGACTCACTCCATACTTACTGTATGAAATGGATAAAACGGGAAAAAGCTGACAAAAAATCTTTGGACTCTTTTTTTAATTCAGTAATGAAGATAGTTGATATACGTATTCAACATTTTAAAGAACATTTTACTATAAACAATAACCACAATAAACCTATTTCGCGTATCAAACATAAACTAAAAGAACTAGCCAAGGAATTTGTTTTTGTCCCGGCCGATAAAGCTGCTAATAATATTATTATTGTTTGACGTAAATTTTACATCGAGGTTCTGAAAAAGGAAATCACCAATTCACCAACATTCCAACTGACTCCATTTTCAGAAAACGAAATCTGTAACAAACATAAACTTTTAGCCTCCGCTTTACAAGCAGAGCCAAATACAATGAAAGTTCCAACTATGTATTGGCTTCCGAAGCTACACAAAACCCCTTACAAATATAGATTTATTTCGTCTTCAAGTCATTGTTCAACTACTAAATTGTCTATTATTCTTACCAGCACACTTGGTACAATTAAAAACCTTATAATAAATTGTTCAAATAAGGCCTTCGAAAATAGTGGAATAAATTACTTTTGGAGTGTCAAGAACTCGTTGGAAGTACTTGATAAATTGCATGCTTATATTGGTGATTTTGAATTTGTTCAAAGTTTTGATTTTTCTACCCTGTATACCACATTGCCTCACATTCTCATTAAGAAAAAATTCACACACCTAATTAAATGGGCATTCAAAAAATCAGAATGTGAATATATATGTTCAAACTCTTTCAGGTCATTTTTTAGTAGCAATAAACAAAAAAACTATGTTAATTGGACATGCTTTGATACTATATATGCCCTTGAATTTTTACTAGATAACATTTTTGTTCGCTTTGGGGATTCCGTATATCGTCAGATTATCGGAATTCCAATGGGGACTAACTGTGCACCACTTATTGCGGACCTCTTTTTTTATTGTTACGAGTTACAATTTATGACAAAAATAAGCAAAGACCCATCAAAACAACATCTGATAAACAAATTTAATAATACTTTTAGATATTTGGATGATATTTTGGCTCTCAATAATGACGACTTCAGTATGTATATTAATGAAATTTATCCTGGTGAACTCACTTTAAATAAAGCTAATACTAACAATGACCACTGCCCTTTCCTCGATCTTGTGTGATATCTATATCACTAACGGAAAGCTGAATACTAAAATTTATGATAAAAGGGATGATTTTTCATTTCCTATCGTTAATTATCCGTTTTTAGATGGTGACGTTCCCTTGTCACCATCTTACGGTGTTTATATATCTCAACTTGTACGATTCGCTCGTGTATGTAACAATGTTTTAGATTTTAACGAGAGAAATTTATGTATTACTGAAAAATTATTACACCAGGGTTTTCGATATCACAAACTAGTCAAAACATTTACTAAATTTTATCATCGGTATAAAGACATCATTCGTAAATATAGCTCAACATGCAGACTTTTTATACGTTCAGGTATTTCACATCCAATTTTTTATGGAAATATTCTTTATAAAGCTCAAAGGTGTCAGTATTCACCTCATAAACTTACAAAACCTTTGAATAGACTTATTAAGAAGGGATATAATTACGATACTGTTGTCAAGTCATTAAAGATTGCATATTTTGGCGTTATTATTGAGTCACTGATAAGGTCTTTGCGTCGGAACTAAACACATTTATTCTAAAAACAGTTGTTGGCATGACACGGGTTATGTTCTTCTCATATATGTTATGATGGTATGATACTAAACCCCTTACGGGAAGGATTGTGCCTGATGTTCATATGATGAAATCATAATCTTTCAGTCAGTTTAATTGAAGTCTGGAGCTGGCATGTCAGTTAACTGCTAGTAGTCTGTTGTTATTTATGTATTATTGTCATTTTGTTTATTTTCTTTGGTTACATCTTCTGACATCAGACTCGGACTTCTCTTGAACTGAATTTTAATGTGCGTATTGTTATGCTTTTACTTTTCTACACTGGTTAGAGGTATAGGGGGAGGGTTGAGATCTCACAAACATGTTTAACCCCGCCGCATTTTTGCGCCTGTCCCAAGTCAGGAGCCTCTGGCCTTTGTTAGTCTTGTATTATTTAAATTTTAGTTTCTTGTGTACAATTTGGAAATTAGTATGGCGTTCATTATCACTGAACTAGTATATATTTGTTTAGGGGCCAGCTGAAGGACGCTTCCGGGTGCGGGAATTTCTCGCTACATTGAAGACCTGTTGGTGACCTTCTGCTGTTGTGTTTTTTATTTTGGTCGGGTTGTTGTCTCTTTGACACATTCCCCATTTCCATTCTCAATTTTATTTTTTACAGAGTTTGTCTTTAGTGCCGTGTGGAGGCAGTAGAGTGCCTCCCCGTGCTTCAGGTTTATGCTCTTATAATATACTAGATTATGGAGTGTGTGTCCGAGCGAGAACTGCTCTAGTTCATTACTTTAGGAATGTTTATCAAAAAGTAGTATTTCAATATTCAGCCCCATTCTACTAATTGGTCAGCCATCAGTCATACCCTTATATACACTATCTTTTTCGGGTAATTAATACTGATAGCGTTCGACATTTTCAGCCGAACAAATTTATCACTTTTACTTAACTTAATCATTGTATGCTGGTTCATATTCTGGACGCCAATCTTTGCTCCTTTATTATGTAATTCACTAACAAACCAATTATGAAACTAAGAAACGGAAAAATACTAAATACTAAACTTGTTCAAAGAGTATCTACACGTCTCAATTTTCAAAATCGGTTATCTAAAAATACTACCATCGCTAACATTTTTAACAATAAAAATCGTGGTTACCCTTCTATCGATAAGTGTCATGCCAAAAAATGACTTACATGTCCCCGTCTTTCCACCAACAATACGGTAAGGTCCACGTTTAATGGTCGCACATTTTCTTTAAATTTTGAAACTGATATTACTTGAAAAACAAACAGTATTATTTATTTACTCACATGAAACAAACCGGGATGTGGTATTCAGTACGTAGGAGAAACTGGAAGATATTTATCAAAACGCACTCAAGAACATCTGTATCGTTTTAAAAGACCTAATAAATTCAAAAGTATCATTTACCAACACCTTAAGAAGCACAACCATCCTTTTAAATATTTAGCAGTTCAACCTTTAGAAGTAGTAAATAAGCAGCCTGGTGAATCGCATTCAAAGTTTGTACGATCACGGAAAATAATTGAATTAAATTGGATTAAAAAATTACAGACAGTTTACCCTCTCGGTCTAAATGATAATATCATGGGAATTGGTAATATATCTAGAACCAATTCCGTTAACATTTTGGATATTGTTTCTAAAACTGTTCGTAAAAACCGTTCTCACGGTTGTAGAACAAATCGCAATCAAAGAAAATTTCGGGCCAATCATACCAATATTTCGGACCTAATTTCTATTTCAAAAAACAACGGCAGACATTATCTGTTAACAAAACTCTGTTCGTTACCGGTTAATAAGTTAAATTAAATTTTGGAGAATTGCAACACAATTTCATATAGCAGTCCTAAGTATGAAAGTGTTCAAATTATTATGGCATATTGTTATTCTAAATTATTTCCCAAAATTGATCGCCCTGAAGATCATAAAAACCATTTTATTAAAATTAAGTATGTCAATAAAGGCTTTGATTTTGTAAATATTGCCGGTATATTTAACGACCATTCTGTTAAAGAACAAATTCCTGGATATTTTGACAATACTGAGCTACCTCTTATTTGTTATATTTACAAGAAATCTACCCGGAAATTTGTGTTTAATTATAGTCAATTGTGTAAAGATGTTAATATCAGTGAAAATACACCTACTTCATGTAATTGCAGTAATTCCGAATATATTTATGGACCCATTTCCCATGTTATAACAGGAGATCTTAACATCGTTCAAGACCGAGAGTTAAAATCATTTCTCAGTAAAGGACCTAAATATCGTCCCCCGTCAATTATTAATTGGAATGAGTGTCGTAATATCATCCACGACTCACTCCATACTTACTGTATGAAATGGATAAAACGGGAAAAAGCTGACAAAAAATCTTTGGACTCTTTTTTTAATTCAGTAATGAAGATAGTTGATATACGTATTCAACATTTTAAAGAACATTTTACTATAAACAATAACCACAATAAACCTATTTCGCGTATCAAACATAAACTAAAAGAACTAGCCAAGGAATTTGTTTTTGTCCCGGCCGATAAAGCTGCTAATAATATTATTATTGTTTGACGTAAATTTTACATCGAGGTTCTGAAAAAGGAAATCACCAATTCACCAACATTCCAACTGACTCCATTTTCAGAAAACGAAATCTGTAACAAACATAAACTTTTAGCCTCCGCTTTACAAGCAGAGCCAAATACAATGAAAGTTCCAACTATGTATTGGCTTCCGAAGCTACACAAAACCCCTTACAAATATAGATTTATTTCGTCTTCAAGTCATTGTTCAACTACTAAATTGTCTATTATTCTTACCAGCACACTTGGTACAATTAAAAACCTTATAATAAATTGTTCAAATAAGGCCTTCGAAAATAGTGGAATAAATTACTTTTGGAGTGTCAAGAACTCGTTGGAAGTACTTGATAAATTGCATGCTTATATTGGTGATTTTGAATTTGTTCAAAGTTTTGATTTTTCTACCCTGTATACCACATTGCCTCACATTCTCATTAAGAAAAAATTCACACACCTAATTAAATGGGCATTCAAAAAATCAGAATGTGAATATATATGTTCAAACTCTTTCAGGTCATTTTTTAGTAGCAATAAACAAAAAAACTATGTTAATTGGACATGCTTTGATACTATATATGCCCTTGAATTTTTACTAGATAACATTTTTGTTCGCTTTGGGGATTCCGTATATCGTCAGATTATCGGAATTCCAATGGGGACTAACTGTGCACCACTTATTGCGGACCTCTTTTTTTATTGTTACGAGTTACAATTTATGACAAAAATAAGCAAAGACCCATCAAAACAACATCTGATAAACAAATTTAATAATACTTTTAGATATTTGGATGATATTTTGGCTCTCAATAATGACGACTTCAGTATGTATATTAATGAAATTTATCCTGGTGAACTCACTTTAAATAAAGCTAATACTAACAATGACCACTGCCCTTTCCTCGATCTTGATAACTATATCACTAACGGAAAGCTGAATACTAAAATTTATGATAAAAGGGATGATTTTTCATTTCCTATCGTTAATTATCCGTTTTTAGATGGTGACGTTCCCTTGTCACCATCTTACGGTGTTTATATATCTCAACTTGTACGATTCGCTCGTGTATGTAACAATGTTTTAGATTTTAACGAGAGAAATTTATGTATTACTGAAAAATTATTACACCAGGGTTTTCGATATCACAAACTAGTCAAAACATTTACTAAATTTTATCATCGGTATAAAGACATCATTCGTAAATATAGCTCAACATGCAGACTTTTTATACGTTCAGGTATTTCACATCCAATTTTTTATGGAAATATTCTTTATAAAGCACAAAGGTGTCAGTATTCACCTCATAAACTTACAAAACCTTTGAATAGACTTATTAAGAAGGGATATAATTACGATACTGTTGTCAAGTCATTAAAGATTGCATATTTTGGCGTTAATATTGAGTCACTGATAAGGTCTTTGCGTCGGAACTAAACACATTTATTCTAAAAACAGTTGTTGGCATGACACGGGTTATGTTCTTCTCATATATGTTATGATGGAATGATACTAAACCCCTTACGGGAAGGATTGTGCCTGATGTTCATATGATGAAATCATAATCTTTCAGTCAGTTTAATTGAAGTCTGGAGCTGGCATGTCAGTTAACTGCTAGTAGTCTGTTGTTATTTATGTATTATTGTCATTTTGTTTATTTTCTTTGGTTACATCTTCTGACATCAGACTCGGACTTCTCTTGAACTGAATTTTAATGTGCGTATTGTTATGCTTTTACTTTTCTACACTGGTTAGAGGTATAGGGGGAGGGTTGAGATCTCACAAACATGTTTAACCCCGCCGCATTTTTGCGCCTGTCCCAAGTCAGGAGCCTCTGGCCTTTGTTAGTCTTGTATTATTTAAATTTTAGTTTCTTGTGTACAATTTGGAAATTAGTATGGCGTTCATTATCACTGAACTAGTATATATTTGTTTAGGGGCCAGCTGAAGGACGCCTCCGGGTGCGGGAATTTCTCGCTACATTGAAGACCTGTTGGTGACCTTCTGCTGTTGTGTTTTTTATTTTGGTCGGGTTGTTGTCTCTTTGACCCATTCCCCATTTCCATTCTCAATTTTATCCTTATTTAAATGTTCCTCCGTGGAGAAACCAAAGCGACCATCCATCAATTATTATCAAACTTATTCACTGAGGTTTATAACATTTTATTACACACTAACATCAATCAACGAAGGAATTATTTTAATGACAGTGAAACAATTTAAGAGAATGGTAAGAGGGTTTTTTCCAATGGTATCAACATGATGAAATCAATTAAAAGAAAATACCAGTCAGCTCTGAGCAGAGAGTGTAGCAATCTATTAGTTCTTATTTAACTTATTCATTGATGTATATATAATTATCAAAGATACCAAGATTATAATTTAATACTCCATACGAGCGTTTGTCCACCTAAGACTTACCAGTGACGCTCAGATCAAAACAGTAATAAAGCCAAACAAGTACAAAATTGAAGAGCATTGATGACTCAAAATTCCAAAACATTGTGTTAAATACAGCTTAATCTTTTCCTGGGATAGAAAATTCATATATAACATATAATTCCAGCTCTTACCTATTTCAATAAAGCACTTCAAACGTACAGGATGATAGGGGGTCTTTTCCAGTGACACTTACGGGCCTGAATGAGTTTAATCTGAAACAAATATTTGATTGAATGAAAAAATCAAAATTGAAGGGCACACTCATTCCCTTGTTTGAATTCAGACACATTTTTGTATATATAATAAGCATTGGACGCCTTGTGTAACCTCGATGACAATTACCGCCAAGTGGATTGTTTTTTTCATTTTTATTCAATCTTTTTTTTTTGTTCTCAAAAAAACCTCAACTTCTTACTTTACTTGGCCTTTTGAAATTTTTATGGATTCGAGCGTCACTGATGAGTCTTTCGTTGACGAAACGTGCGTCTGGCGTAACTACAAAATGAAATCCTGGTTTCTATGATGAGTTTATTTTTCATTCTTATATAAAAGATTTACACCATGTGATCTATTCGCCTTGTTTGATTTCAGACTCGTTACAATAAGCAATGGACTACTTGTGTAGTATCACGAAAATCAAAGCATGAGAGCAGTACAAAGCATCTACCGCCATGTCGATATTGTTCTGAGTTTTGCTAGTTTCCATCCTTAAATTAAAGTATTACACAATGTACAGGGGAATGGACAAGATATAGATCAAACTCAGAATTAACTATTGATTTTACACTTGTGTTGCTTTCTATTCGTTTAATAGTTTTGAGCTTATAATACTCATTGGACTGCACACCCTCTTTTTGTGTCAATTCATACACGTTATAACACGCATAGGATACCTCGTGTAACAAAATTTAAAGCATGAGAATGGTACAAAAGGCAACAGTCGATATCTTTCATTTTGATTCATGCCTGATATCGTCTTTATTTGGAAGATTTAAACCATGTACACTATTTCCGTTGTTGGATTTCAGACAAGTTATTATAAGCATTGGATTGCTTGTGTTACCTTGTAAAAATCAAAACAGGTATACAGGCAATTGCCGCCAAACCCATATGTTTGTGATTATTGCGAGTTATCATCTTTGCATTAAATAACTATATTGACCAAACTCGGAAAAGACTATTGACTTTCCATTTCTTGACTTAGTTAGGATTATGGCGGTTGCTGACCATTTGTTTGATGTGTTCGATCTGTAAAATTGATATTTTATCGAATAAAGAGGAATTTAGGAATAAGTGCAAGTATGGGTCAGCTGCAACTCAGGCCAATTTTCACTTCTTTTTTAACTGTGTTAATATGTTTGAAGTCATTTCAATAATATTGCATTGCATGTCTTTCTATGTTGCTATATAACACTATTTTTTCAAGTAAGGGTGAATATTAGTACCCATTGAAACGTTGAAACCCGCTGCATTCGTTTGTAACTGTCCTAAGTTAGGAACCTGATGCTCAGTAGTTGTACGAATATGACAGTTGCTGGCCATATGATTGATGTGTTTGAGCTGTTAAAATGATGTTTGATCAAAGCAAGCCGAAAATATGAGTCAGTTCAAATACTGGTCAGCTGCATGACAAACCATCTATCACTTCTTTATTAACTGTGCTAATATGTCTTTTGTTTGAGTTCAGCCATTTTAATTGATACTTTAAAGTGTGTCTTCCTATTTTGTTAAATCAACCAATTTTTTCATGTAATTGTTAAGGTTGGTGCTATTATAAAGTTTTAATCCGCTGCATTTGGTTGCACCTGTCCCTAGTGTGATACCTGATGTTTAGTAGTTGTCTTTTGTTGAGGTGGTTCTCAAGTGTTTCTCTCGGTTTTTTTATATACATTTTTTTGTACATGTAGATAATATATATTCATTATACCGTTGGTTTTCATGATTGTATGGTATTACACTAGTAATTGTTGGGGCCCTCTTAGCTATATCTAAATATTAATCATTGAAGTATTTAATATATTATTACAACACTCAACTAATAAATGAAAGAAGTAATGTAATGACAGTGTGAAATAATAGTATAGTATGGTACGTTGTAAATAGGACTTTTCCAATAACATCAACAGGACCAAACTAACTTACCAAAAAACAAATTCGAATGACAGTAAAGGAACTGCACCGTGTTTCCCTTGTATGATTTCAGACAAATTATAGCAAGCATGGGACTACTTCCCTGTGTTTCCTTACAAAAGTCAAACCCTGAGAACAATGCAATGTACACAATTTTTGACGCCATGTTGGTATTAATGTTATTTAGTTTTCATCATTTATCAATGTAACATAATTACACCATGTACAGAGGACAGAGAACAGAGAACAATAGTGATCAAATTGAAAAAAAAGACTATTGCTTTTACACTACTTTACAAATTAAGAATATGACGGTGTTTGAATTTGTTTGATGAGTTTGATCTTAAAAGGAGGAAGAGTGCTTGATCCTTTCAATCAGCTTAATTAAGGTCTGAAGCTGGCATGTCATTAACTGCTAGAAGTCCTTTGAAAATTAATGTATCATTTAGAAGATAACTATATTGCATTTTAAGCTTGACCTTCGTAAAATGTAAAGATTTTACTGTCGCAACTAGATTTTAACTAACGTCGCTTCATGGTCTGGCTGCGATTATATGGTAGAAAATGTTATAAAAACTGGAAAAAAATAAATAACATAAGATATATCCTAATCAGTACGAGTATTCTAGACTCGATCAATGCATTAGGATCACGTCGGATACACACTGTTCGATAATCTATTACAGTCGAACCTGGAATATTATAAAATGCCTGTTCCAAATCAGTTGTTATCTTGCCATTTGATTAGAGACTTTCCGTTTTGAATTTTCCTCGTAGTTTGGTATTTTGTTATTTCACATAATTATTTGCTTTATCTGTATTATACACTACTCTATTTTTACATTATCTACTTGTATACATGTTTACATGTATTATAGTGTGAGTCATTCATACCCTCTTAAACTTATTTACAAATGAATATGTACATTCATTTCCTCAAATCAATATTTTCTTCTTTCCTGTAAGGGGAGAGCTTTTAAATGCGGAAATAGTAAAATTAATATAACATTGACACATTTTTTTGAACTTGTAAACTATCTGTTTTCTGTAGGACTTAGAAAACTTTTCTAAAAGAAACATATGCTGACTGTTCGAGAGAAATTATTTTAAGCGTCCATATTTTTTTCTAATTTAGTGATTTGAATAATGAGTGATGTGAATTTTCTTCCCGGCATGCAGTAATGGACATTTACAATACAGTTTACTTGTAAACGACTGTTATTATACTCATTTACATTTGTACATGATATATGAACGACATAGTTTTTACCTTTTGTATGAAATTTTAAACAAACAAATCGATTTCCTCGTTCATGTTCTTCTTCTATGTAACATCATCCATAAACGGAAGTAGAAAACAGGGAAGACGGAAATCATGGCGATTCAAATGAAATAGACGTATTAAACGAGAATACGAGTTAATATAGAAGGAAATGATTTAAAAACAGAAACAGTCGTGACCTGGTCCTTCTTTAATAGTAAAACCATAGTGACATTGACATTTTTACCAACTAGTATTTTGTCTTGTTGTTTTTTTGTCAAATGAGAGGCCTATTTGGCTATAGCACCGTGTCTAATCTATTATTTTCTAACAAATAAGAAATGTGAAAGTTGTGGTCAATTCGTTTGATGTTTTTGAGCTTTTAATTTTGCCATTTGGTTAGGGCCTTTCCGTTTTGAATTTCCTTGTAGTTCGGTATTTTTTTATTTCACATATTCATTTGCTTTATCTGAATTATACACTACTCTATTTTTACATTATCTCCTAGTATACATGTATTATAGTTTGAGTCATTTATACCCCCTTAGAAGGTTAAATTTATTTGCATATAAAGATGAACATTAACTTCCTCAAATCAATATTTTCTTCTTTCCTGTATGGATAGAGCTTTTAAATGCGGAAATGATAAAATAAATATAACATCGACATATTTTAAGTAATACATGTATCTTTATACTTGTAAAATAATTGTATTATTTAGGCTTAGGAAAAAGTAAAATCACAAAAATACTGAACTCAGAGGAAAATCAATTTGGAAAGTCCATAATCACATGGCAAAATCAAAAAACAAAACGCATTTAAAACGAATGGACAAGAACTGTCATATTCCTGACTGTTCTAACAAAAATATATGCTGACTATTCGAGAGAAATTACTTTAGTCTATTTAAGGCGTCCATGTTTTTCGTACTTTGGTGATTTGAATAATAAATGATGTAACTATTCATCCAAGCATGCATAAATGCACAACTACAATACAGTTTAATGGTATACGACTGTTAAAAGACAAAGTTTTTACCTTTTGTTTTGTGAATTTTTAAATAAATATATCAATTTCCTCGTTCTTGTTCATCTTCTATGTAACATCATATATAAACGGAAGTAGAAAACGGGGAAGACGGAAAACATGGCGATTCGGAGTACATAACCTTATTAAACGAGAATATGTCTATTCAGTTTTGAAACTCAATTAAATTAGAATTAATGGACGGATATAAAACCCTTTATAAAATTATTTGTGATTCCTAAAGGCTATTTACCAATAAGTGATTATGTCTACAGTAACTTAGTAATACGTTAAGTTACAGGACAAATTCACAACCGGAATCCTCCATTTTATAAGAATATCAATGCCACATTTTCAACTACGAACTCAATTTTCTCTTTTAGTAGTTAACCCAACAATAAAAATTTTGTGATATTTCTCAAGTCGTAAATTAATAAAAATTTGAACGTGTATGAGATAAAATAGAAGAAAATGATCTGAATGAGACACACTCGTGACCAGGTCCTTCTTGATTAGTAGAATCATTTTGACATTGACATATTTACCAACTAGAATTTTGTCTGTTTTTTTGTCAAATGAGAGGTTTATTTAACTATTGAATAAAGTTTGATCCATCATTTAATACATACGAAAATGCCTGTACCTAGTAAGAAATGTGACAGTTATGATCTATTCGTTTGATGTGTTTGAACTTTTAATTTTGGGTATTTCCGTTTTGAATTTTCCTCGGAGTTCAGTATTTATGTAATTTAACTTTTGACTGCCAGTTTTCAAAATGTAAGAATTTACGAAATACTGTACCCGATCAAAACGTTTGATCGATCTGATTCCTACATTATAAGACAGTTCATGATGGAGTTTTTATAGTTTTTATTTGTCTCGCAAATACATAAATATATGCAACCAGTTGTCGAGAAATTTAACTTACATAAGACAGAATTTTCAAGGTTATGTAAGGTCTTTAATTCAATATATTCAACTTGATTGTTGTTTATTGTAGTTATAACACGATATCAGGCTGTTAGTATCATTTTATGTATTGTCTCGGGACCTAAAATCTTTACAGCTGTTGTTTTCCGTATATTTATGTTTTTTAAGTTAATAACCATGAATCAAGCCGTACGTTTCATTTTATTTACAGGGTCTACTTTCATATTACGTTAAACGGGCAGTAGCTTTCAAATTCATTTTCACTGATTTGACTCAAATTCTTATATTTGTTTTTTAACAATGTCAAACCTTTATCTAAAATACAAAAAAGTCTAAAATTAACAAATTTCAGAGCATGAGGTCGATTATATGTAGATTCGTTCCGTGTGTATTTTAGTAAAGAGGCAATCTAATTAATTGTCGAATTGACCTCCTGAAGACCACCGATGCCCATAAAATTGACATAAATATATAGCAGAATTCATGCAATTGGGTTCTTTAGGTCTATTTAATGTCATTTATAGATTAAAAATATAGGTTAGTCATCACTTCTACCTGTATAAAAATGAGAATTTTGAGGATCTAATCAGTCATTCAAATGATTATCCTTTATTTCACTTTCAATGTTGACATTATTTTCTTTCAAATAATCAAACACGCACAAAATTCATGTGTTATCCATCGCTAGCTAATGGGTTAAATTGAAGTTCACATGAAAACGGATCCGATGAGGTCGAATTATTTACTTGCAAGTGAATAATTCATCATCAGTTTTTCTTAACTTATTTTGACAAAGTTGGGCCATAATTGCTGCTAAAGGGGAATTGATATTTCACTTTTTTTCTTTCAATAAAGATAAAGCCGGAAAAATCATCTATATTCTTTATATATTGCGTAGCTAGTGGCCCTTTGAAACGTTAGTGTATAGGTTGGTTCTCTTGGTGAAACAGAAAGGAAGTAATGGTGGTTTATAGTGGTATACCTAAGAATTGCATGTACACATTTACGATTCGAATTTTGAATGGGACAGGTGGGCTCATTCTTAATTGATTAGACTTAAGTTGTCAGTTTTCCTTCGAATGTCGGTGGTTCCCTCCTGGCACTGCGACTTCCTGCATCCTAAAAAGAATGCATGTCACGAAATATAACAATATGTTGCAAATGGCGTTGAACATTACCAAACCAATATTGGTGATGGTCGTACATAATAACCCGGAGTTTGCTAAAAAAAATACTTTTTTTTTCGAATCTATAACCATACTAATTTGTTCGATATATTCTGAATTTGTCAGTTCGAAGTTATGATATTCATACTCTTACTGTAATTTTAACACCATGCTTTTAAAACACGCTCAAGAGATAATAATGGAATAATACGGTTCAAAGTACACGATGAACAAATCGAACATTAGTTTAATTAAGAAAATATTTTTTGTGAGACCTACTTTTGTCGATCTTTTTTGTTGTCTTTTTTCTGTTCTATACACTTTCATTTTTTTATCATTCATTTTTTAATTATGTATAAGATGGCATTATCCGTAAAAAAAAATGAGGTGTGTGTTGGTGTGAAACTTTGCCTTTTTAACATGGTTTCAATTTTGTAAAATTACAAAAAAATAAATAAAGCCACATGTTTTCTGTAAGTTAATTCAGATGTCATAACTAACTGATAATGTAGCTTCGTAAACAACAACCATGTTTATTTATAGCATCTTAATACGGCTTTTATGATTTTAATGAACATGTTAAAAGTATTATCTTTTAAGCGTGTCTTAGAAGCATAGTGTCAAAAGTGCATTAGGAATTTAAATATATGAATATCAGAACTGCAAACTGACAATCAAAAGTATATTGAACAAATGATATTTGATGATGTTGAAAGTCTTTTGTTAGGACTTTGACTTGCTAAAATAACAGCTAATAATAAACACACTGTTTCGATCTTGATACGATACAGTTTTTATATTTTTTAATGCAACAATACTTTCTGTAATGGCTTTTGACAGAATCTTTTAAATGTTAAGCATGTTAAGCACGAAGTTTGATACCGAATGTCAACTTAGATATAACAAATCAGGAAATGTCGTCCATAAAAGTAAAATAAGATTAATTAATTCCAAAGCAAACTCAAAAAGGTGTAATAAAATACTGACATTACTCAAACACACTATCATTCAACGGACCAAATAAAAATATATGTCATCTTTCTGACTTGTTTGAAGAATTTTCCGAGGAACATGTTGAGTTTAACTAGGTTAGATAGGCAGCTACACAATGTATACCCTTCATCTTTGGACGGCTTTTGTTTGTATTTCAATTATAACGACAAAGTTGGGTTAGCTTCTTTCATGTTGCATGCAGTGGCATCACAGAAAAAACAACACCAACAAATTAAATAAATAAATAAAAGACAGTTCTTCAATTATCAACTGCACATTCATCATTTCTTCACTGTTCTAATGGCATTCTATGAATAGTCAAAATCTGTTTGAAATGACTTCGCAATACGTTTAGTCAATAATAAAATGAAGAAAAAAATACTTTTCAGATGTACGTGTTATTAAAGACAGAATCAGATGCCTATATAGAAACAATGGTATCGTAACTTTTTCATTCAATATCAATGTATATAACCATTTTTTTAAAGCCATTTGAGGATGTATTTCGTTTCTGTATCTATGATTACATGTACCGTTTGTTGACATTTACTCATGATCTTTTACATAAGAATGATTTTTCGTAAAAAAATGTTGTTATTAATATAAAAGAAAATCTTGTTATTTTCATTGTGATATACTGGTATCTGAAACAATCCTTTCTAATTTCCGTAAGGTGACCTGTAGTTGTTAATTTATATGTCATTTTGATCTCTGTTGAAGAATTGTCTCATTTGCAATCATACCGCATCTTCTTTTTATATTTCATGTATTTGTTGTCAATCCTTACATCAGTACCAAACATATACAGGAAACAGAAACAGAATATAGAAAAGATATGAGCAAAAATAAAAATGCTGTAGGTGCATTTATAAGATTTCTGTTGTTTTATGTTACAAAAAAAGTCCTCTTAACATAATTAAATATAATACATATATCATTACAAGCACTATAAATGCGATTTAACATTGATTTAAGAGATTATAAATGTTCAATCTTGTAATCAAAGCAATTTCGAAATTGGAGTTAACTTTTAATTTGATAATGCAGCGGAATAGAAATATTTTCAAATTGTGTTGCGTATCAAAGCAAAACAACGCATATGGCCGTAAATAAATCACACATCTTATGGTGATGGTCTTGTATTTGTCATACAGCATTAATTATAGTCACAGTAATTGACTCAATTACCTTTTTTTCCTTTCAAATTGGTTTGTTTCATAAGATTAAAAAACCGGAATCAGCAACTTCTTGCAAGGACGTTAATACAAACATTATTTTTAGATTTCTGATAGTGCAGTTATGTCAGTGGATAAACTCATCAGAGATAGCAGGATATTTTTTTTTATAGAAATTTCTAATATATCATTGAGAGGTTATTGAACTTTACTCATTTATAGTCTGACAATATATTTACTAATTATTGCTTAACAGCACAGTGTATTGCACAACAGCAAAAAATCTTTAATTGAATAGAAATTCAAATCATATAACCAATTTCAATATAAAAAAGAAGATGTGGTATGATTGCCAATGAAACAACTGTCCACAAGAGACCAAAATGACACAGACATTAACAACTATAGGTCACCGTACGGCATTCAACAATGAGCAAATCCCATACCGCATAGTCAGCTATAACAGGCCCCGATAGGACCATGTAAAACATTTCAAACTAGAAAACTAACGGCTTTATTTATATAAAAAAATGAACGTAAAACAAATATGTAACACATAAATAAAGGACAGCAACTGAATAATAGGCTCCTGAAGTTCATATTCAGAAAGAAATTTGAAAGCATGTATGTTAAACATATCTTCTAGTAGGAGCTAATTCATGACAATATGAAATACACATCAATGCTGAAACGGCCTGTCGTTACATATAATCATTAAGTGGCGTCCAATGAAAACCAGCAGCCAACAATAACAATGTGTTAGATTTTGATGTGTTACTTCATTTATTTCAATCGTTCATTTATTTGGAAAATTTTTGAAACATGTTAGGGTCTACACGAGGTCGCTTTCAACCAACGATGAACAATTTTATTCCTAGAAAAATATAGGAGGTAAAATAAAAGTTAGTGTGTAGGAAAGAAAACTTTGATAAAAGCCTTATATATAATCTCTTCTCATTAATTCCTTTTATCTTGATATTTTGAAACTTTTTTCGTTTTAAAAATGCAATTAATGTTTATTGCCCGCGTTTTGTATTACACGAAGGGCCCACTATTGAATGGTACTACAAATGCATACAAACTAACACGTTATATGCTTGTGACATTCGCGACAAATTGTATTCTCTGTAGAGATGATTAACTGTCTGAGATTTTAAAAAAAATATCATTTAACAAATATCAATTGCAACCAATATTAGAATCAAACGTGTGGTAATTAAGAAAGAGTAAGACATTCTTCAATGTGTTGTATGTCTTATTGCATGCAACTGTTACTTACGAGGTGTACTTGATAATGTTAACAAAACATAATGTTCATCTATACCAGAACTTCATCCTGTTGGCTAAGAAAACCAAATCAGTATTCAATTTTCACTTAAATGCAACAAAGAATATACTTATAAATATGTACATGCGTGTAATTCCTTGTTATACAAATTGACTTATTTCAAACAGTTAGGAAAACACAATAACAAATAATCAATATAAATATCATCTTTATTTTATTTTAATATATACTTCTAAACCTGTACATGTAATTTTTTGATTAACGGAAGATAATGTCTTTACAAATTGTTTTATTTCAAACAGCTGAGAAACAGATTACGCAATATAGAGTACTTCTATATTTCATTTTAATTATAACACAATGCCGGTCTATATTAAAACATCACCTTTCTGTACTAAATCAGGAATATGACATTTGTTTGCTATGTTTTGTTATTTAATTTTTCCATCTGATTAGAGATTTTCTGTTTTGCATTTTCATCGGAGTTCACTATTTTTGTGATTAACTTTTTCCTGTTAACAAACCACTTGATTGAGCGGGTTTTTTATTTTTATTATACAAACAGTGTGTTTCTCTACAAAAATTTTCGTCTGATATTACTGTATTGTTGTTAACTACGTTTTCTTTTACAATTGAAATATGTTCATTTCAAAGAGTGAAAGATATCCTTGAAAAAAATATGTCTTTGGTAACACGTCTATTGCGTTTAAATTTCACGATCATTAATATATTCAGTGTGAACAACATGAGTTCTCATACACATTCTGTATGTTTTTCACTTCTCATACCAATGCGATGTATTTGGAACAGACAAGACATGTAGACATTAACACGTACGTATTACACAATTTGCTCTCAATATACAACTTTCGATAACAGAGCGTTCTTGATTACAGTAGTGCGGCACATTTTGTAACTCGTTTATCAATAAGGGATATATAAAACAAAACAACATGTTAGCTTAGCTGTATACACAAACATTGTATACTGCAGTGGTTCGAATTCGTGACTTTGTCAGTGGAAAGGTATGCACACAAATCATTCTTGATAATGTATAGGTTTGGTTGAGAATGTATTCAGCTCTTGTGTGTTGTGCCGCATTGGTGATCTATTAGATGAGGTAAAAGTTGCATAATTAAAAGCGAAAAATATAACTGGATTTAGCATACTATTGAGTGGCGCCAATGCTATCAAAATGTCAAACCAACCACCATATTCAAAATGGCCGTAAAGATTCAGCAGTCCAGCCAGAATAGATGGTAACCAGCAAGAAATGAAAGCTGAAAAATATAATTATTGATGAAGCAGCGTTAAATGTATAAATAACATGCATGGTTCGATGACTTCGGTACACAGCTACTTTTGCAAAATATATGTAGTACTAGGAATCTACTTTTAATATTCGGTACTATTTTGATACTTTACATTTATGGTAGTATTAAGATACCTGTATTTTACAGTATTCAAATTGTACTTGAATTTAAATACTACAAATATTTAGTTACACCGTTACATTTTCAGCATTTTGAAGGTTTTTGTATTTTTAATCTCTAAACGTTACGCTTTTCAAACATGGAATAGTGTGATGACTGTATGAATTATTTCTGCACTTTATTATTTAGTACAAATCACGTACTGTATAATTAGGGTACCTAAATATTACAAAAAAAATGTATAGTAAAGGAATAGAACTAAATATTAATTATTATAGTAAATTTCCAGGACTACAGAAATATTACCTATACACAAGTAGCAGTGTATAGAACAGTGAAAAGACAAGGATTTTCAGTACTTGATTGGACATATTTATATTGTTTATTGAAATGTGCAGCAAAATTTGTAAATTTTTAATGGTAAAACTGACACATTGTTGATACCATTGCTGGTGGACTGTTGTTTTAAAAAAAAAATGTGATTATTACATTAGTTGTATACTTTGTTACTGGAAATATTTACATTTACAATTATAAACGTTTGGAAATTGTTTAAAATTTGAATATATATTTTCCACAGTCCAAATTTTGTTATTTTTTTTTAACTTTACCAGCTCTTTGAAGATTGTAGTTGCTTTTGTTATTGTGATATGTCTGAATTATTTTTTTAACTTAATACGTAATGAGATAAGATATTAAACTTGTATCTGAATTTTGTTCATTTGATGGAGCATACTGTCATTTGCACTCATACTACATCATCTTATTTCTATAATAGAACATTATATAAATAACACATAGCTGAGAGGGTGATAGAGCAGATTGGTACCCCGAGAAAACATTGTCAACCGCGGCGAAGCCAAGGTTGACAATGCCTTTTCGAGGGGTTCCAATCTGCTCTTTCACCCTCTCAGCTATGTGTTATTTAATTTAATATACTGAATGTCCTATATATCATTATTGGCTTTTACAGATTACTTTTATTTTAAAAACATTTTCTATGACGTCACGTTCATAACAACGTTACGGGCATTAGAAAAAAAAAAAAAAGTCAAACAAGATGTTTTATTTTATTTATTTTAACAGTCGATAATAAAATCTGAGCCAAAACGAAGAACTTAAGCATTGTATTTAATTCCTTGGTGTAAATTCTATTCATTGTTCTTTGAATTATCGATTTCTGATTGGTCTAGACGAGAGAGTAACATTAAAAAAAATTGTCACCCGCTCAGCCATGTGATAGAGTAAATTGACACCCTCGTCTTAGCCAATCAAAATATGGCATTTTAACGTGAAGTATAATAAATTCATTTATCAATAACTTTATATTTTATAGAGATATTCATTTTCAAATTACAGGAAACTTACTTATACTGACCACAAGCGTCATAACTGTACTTTTTCGTTTTGCCTTCGACAAAACTGGAAAAAAGGGTTGATAACATATTATAACGGAATGCACACATTATTGACTTAATAGAAGTTTCACTAATAGAACAAAAAAACTCATCATAGATACCAGGATTAAAATTTTATATAACGCAAGACGTACGCTTCGTCTACAAAAGACATATAAGTGACGCTCGAATGAAAAAATGTTTAAAAGGCCAAAAAAAGTAAGAAGTTACTGAGCATTGAGGACCAAAATTTCAAAAACAAATTGCCAAATACAGCTACATTGTAAAGTGATCTCGTCCTGAATTAGATTCAAATTTGAAATCGTGTATAAGGCAGACTTCATAGCATATATGATGTGGGTCGGTAGCATATAATATTGAATATCTCCCTCTGTTCTACTGAACGGTAACCGCGAACTTGTTTGTTTTTAATCAGTCGTATCTTTGAAATCGTTGGTAAACCGGTAGGTCTACAGTAGATCAAAAGTTGATATTTGTGGATTTATTAAGCTATCTTTATATTATATGATTTACAAAATCAAATACTATTTTATATGGAGTAAATAATTCGTTTCGGTAATTATCAGCTGTAAGCTTAAGTCACTCAACCAAATGACAAACAAAAAGTAATATACATATCGTCGCTGGGCTTCTAAAATGTTGTAATTTTTTTTCAAGAAAAAAATATCTCATAAACAGGCAAAATGCATGCTTCCGAAATGTCGTATGTGAACTTGAACTTTTTTGTAAATAGCAGTGAAATAAAAACTTTGACATTTCTGGATTATCCAAGAACTTAAAATATTTTCACAGAAATAAAGAAATGTACAATTATTTTTTTCCCCGGAGCCATTCTACAACGATTTTCAAGTTTACATACTACATTTTGGTAGCAAACTTTACAAAGAACTGACATTGGCAATTTTGTAATCTGTCTTATTTCCCACATTTTGATTGGTCTAACTGTATGTTATTTTGTAATACAACATATTTCCTCCCGCCCAGACCATTGGTGTCAAAAAGTATTTTTAGCCATAAAAAGTCATATACGACATTTTAGAAACCCAGCGACGATATGTGTATTATCTGTCGTCACTGGTCAAAATGTTATGATAGCCTATAAAAGAGGGACGAAAGATACCAAAGGGACAGTCAAACTAATCTTAAGTCACTCAACCAAATGAAAAACAAAAAGTAATATACCTATGTGTATTAGCTATTTTCACTGATTAAAATGGTATGATAGCCTATCTGTTTTAATTAATGAAGGTGAGTAGATGTTATGTATTTGGTGTTTGCTTAAGTGTTGTGTTAACGTAGACTCAAGTGCCAGTCTGCATAGAATCAGGCAGTGGTGAAAACATGACAAAAAAACCCACCCAATTTGATATTGATATCAGCTCATAATATGTAGTAATCCACAAAAATAACTTTCATTTCCATTTTCTGTTCTGGTAATAGAAGATACAATTTGGTTGAAATGCACTAGAAATTAACGAAAAAGGGGAGATAACTCTGTAATTTACTATCATTCTAACCAATTTTCTAACCAAGGTTTTTGATATTACAAGACACACACAAACAAAAGACTAATACTTTTTAACTCAGGATGATGGTTAGTATTAAAAAGCATGATTAGCTCGGTGGATTTTTTCTAATCATGTTTTATTTTTTACCTAAATTGCCTGATTATTACAAAGACTGGCATTTAATACATAACTAGTATTTTAAATGCATTTTTACCTGAATGAGCAGAAGTCAAATATTGTACATTAATTCCACGTTTACATAAACGTACAACTATCATAGTATAACAGAATATTAAGAATGCAGATGGTATGAGCAGTGTAAAGGTGGCATTCAGTAGCAGTGCAATCTGAAATATAATAAAACACACGATTCATACATATAAACAATCAGTGTAATACAAAATAAGAAAGACTATTCTGATAAATGAAACGTATTCGTTGTTTTTGTGATGGCTACATGTACAATGTACATCTTACAAAATGTTTGAACTCAATACCCGCAGAAACTTGACCTGTGTTATTCGTAAAGGGATATGACATTTCTCGTTATGCTAAACAGAACAAAATTCGATTGTAAAAATATGCAATCTAGTTTGGTACCAAGTGATAAAATTGCATTATATCTACTGTAAACGTAATTGATGTTGTTTACTATCTACAGTCGTGAGGTGAACGTATGATAGTGGATATTTGGTATTTAAATCTTCTTTTTATTTAATATTTAGATACAACTGGTATCAGATGCAAAAAAGAAGCACATATGCATAGGTGTATTACCATTGTCGATTTTCTATGTCGGTTTATCATATGCATCTACTTTTTGGCTCGTTTACAGAGTGCCATATGGTTCAGAAACAGATACTTGATTAAAAATAACAAGTTTTCAATATATTTCCCTACGTGAATGTTTCAATCAACGTATCTTTACTTTACGGACTATCACATAATAGTTTGAGGTAGACACATTTGTGTCAGTCGATTATTTAAATTTGCCTGATGTTGGTTTATAAGATGGTTGTGCTGGTTCTTTATGCTCAACATAAAAAGAAATTGTTATCACGTTTATGATATCATTGCAATACATAATGTACCTGTCGTATGTTTCTCAAATCAGGAGTACATATCTTCTTTCCACAAAAAAGGAATACTCGAGTCCAAAATAACAATGGGATATTTATAGTAACAGATAGTAACCATGGAACGGCTATCATGTACGTCCGGTAGTGGTTACTCTTCCGGGTTATACTCATTGGCTGTATAACACATAAAAGTCTATCAATAGAGATTGTCACAATAAGATACGTCGAAGCATAAGACGAAACGTTGCTAACATAGAACTTTGCTTTACATAACACAATTCCAAATATCCATTGATGTCCAGTGAAATGTTGTATAACGTGAGGAAGTATATGGAGGAAAGCAACGCCCAAATCTAAAAAGAAAGATGCCACAATTTAACATTAAATTGATTAATAAATGAATACAAAAACAAATTATAAAATTCAAACTAAATGAACAGGTTTTGTGTAGACATCCGTTCATTTGATTTTTTTTAAATTGCAAATTAGTTGCAAAACTTTGTAAATATTTTCCTCGGCTCTTTTGAAAAAAAAAAAACCAAAGCAAACAACATTGGATCTACAATCTGCATATCTGCCGAAACCTATATTTTGGCATTGCAGATGTTATGTTTTTCCTCTGACTGTTTATGACGTCTTTATACTATATCCATTGGATGTTGGATGTGTACTGATTGATAATTTAGTCTTGGATGCGTGAATTTTTATTAGTTGTTAGTGTCATTGACCTGGCTGTCAGGAAGTTCGAGTAATGTCAGATCTGTACTTCGTGTTATGTTTTACAAGTATCCGTCCACGTCCACTTTGTGTAGTAGTTTTATTTGTATTCATTTGATGAGTTAAATTTTTCAACTGATTTTTATAGTTCGTTTTTGTGTGGTACTGACACACCACTTTTCCATGGTATTGGAAGGGTTTAGATCCTGATGACATGTTTAACCCCGCTACATTCTGTATGTATATGCTTTTCAGGAGCCTGTAATTCAGTGGTTGTCGTTGGTTTATGTATAACATATTTGTTTTTCGTTTATTTTTTGTACAGATATTAGGCAAATAGTTTTCTAGTTTGAAATGTTTTACATTGTCATGTCGAAGCATTTTACAGTTGACTATGCGGTATGGGCTATTATCATTGTTGAAGGCCAAACTGTGACCTATAGCTGTTAATTTCTATGTCATTTGGTCTCTTTCGAAGAGTTGTCTCATTGGCAATCATACCACATTTTATTGTTTATATTAAACTTTTCTGTTGTCATTTTATTAGGTATATAACAAAACACGTACCAGCTATCGCGAGGTTGAACACAAAAAATACCAAATTAGACTTGCTTCTTTTCTTTTGCAGTAGGTATAAAAGTATAATATTCAAGAGTACTGTGATCACAAACTCCATACATCTGATCCATTTTGCTATTTCCCATTCCACCTGCAATGTATAATATTGTATACATAATGCGCATGCTTAGACGATTCAATGTGATTGTAACGTACATTAGCACAACAATCAGCCGTTTCAGAATTTAACGAATCATAGGTAATTCCATTGCTCGTACCCCAAAATAAAAGTAACGACATGTCATTGGTTGAATTGCCATTGTTTAAGACATTTTAACCAATTACGACGTTTTGATGTACAATTTTAAATTTATTACCCATGAGGCATTGGATTCTGAAACGGCGAATTGGTTTCTACATATTGAGAAGAATCTGGTTACCCAGGTGCACCTGATATCATTCATTGATTTTAGAAGGGATTTGCGTTATTCAGTCTTTAGTTGTCTATGTTGTTGGGTTTTGTGTTCTATGGTTTTGTTCTAGTCGTTATCAAAGAAGCTGGTTTGTCATGTTTTTGATTATTTGTCAGATTTTCAGAATCCTCTGGTTAAAACCTATCTGAATGCCTTGAAAAAAAAATTACAAAGTTATTTTATATTCGACTTATGAGTTTTGAATATTTCTTGAGTAGATTTCGTCTCTCTAATAAAGGCAATATTTCTTACATTACATATGTGGCATTCAAAGTGTTATATCATTGATGGACTACTCTAGAGGTTACCGTTTCTCATTCCAATTATCGAATTAGTCTTGTCATAGAAAATGAGTTATGTACATGCATGTTAAATTGAATTATAAAAAATGATATTCATGTCTAGCCAATCGTTGAAATCAGTTAAGTGCATAACAATCTTATAAAGTGAAAAGAAATATTCAAAATTGTGTAAAGAAACAAAAATGAATTTTCAAAGTTCACACTTTTCATGCATTTATTAATATAATTACTTTCAAAAAGTATGATTTTGTTATATTATAATGGCTGATGAACTTGAAATTGAACCACAGCTGTTCACAACGATTGTATGAAAATATTATGCTTGGCACCTTTGAATTTTAGTACGTTCATATTAAAATGTCTACTAAACTTAGAACTGGGAAGCACATGCTTCACGTTGATGGAATTAACTGAAGCTTCACATCACATTGTTCACACTATACATTGGTTTACACATTTAAAAAACAATAATCTTGAAACCTTTTTTTTTTTTATTTAATCTAGTAGATTCTGATAGATAGGCAGAACAAACCAAAACAATCCATTTAAACCAATTAGTCGAAAACAAAAGAAAGACTAAAAAGAAGAAAAAAAAACATAGAAAAGTACAACAATGTACAATACACACAATTTTATTACAATATTTGAAGCGTTCCACATGTAGAACAGAAGTTTAAAACTTGTTCTGAGCACATAAGGTCCCCCGTTTTTGTTAAGTTCATGTTGCTCATTGCTGAGTTTTCTTGGTTTTGTTCTGTGTACTGCTTGTTGTAGATTTCGTTTCACGTAATTGTATAGTAAGTTTGTTGTTGATTTGTGATTAGCCGTTCTTTTTTTTTTTAACTTGAATCAAATATTTAAACTTACTGGGAAATTTATAAATACACCATGGTTCGTACAATTGTCGGTTTCTTCTTGTAAACTAATATTTATACTTGTCATCTTTAATCAGAAGGTATTCTCAGCTGGTCTAAAAAATATAGAAAAATAATCAGTTAGTTGAAACTGTTTTCTAAAAACATTTAGAATAGTTAAAATAGTTGTAATATTTAAGATACTTATTAGGTAACTCATAGACATATATTACGTGTTAATTAATAAACATAAACTGTACCAAATTTTGAAAACCAGACGCGCTTTTCGACAATCTATGCCATTTCTTTGGTTCCCGAAGACAACATATTATGAAATATCCAGCTGATAAGAAAAGATGAGAAGCCAATAAGCAATAAAGAACTAAAAGGAGATGTTTTATCTAATTTAGAATAATATCGAAAATGTTGTAATTGCACATTTGAAGTACATTCAGGTTTTTGCATACAGGCAACGTAGTACTGGTAAATTGGTTGCTGATACCCTCGGAAACTTAATTGAAGATACGTTGTATTAACATCACACTTAAAAACCAGTGTTTAAAAATTACTTTGTTGAAAAAATGTATTCGATCATGTATGGACATATTGACACAGAGTAATAATATCATGAACTAATGACTCTGTGTGGGTTACAAATGTCTCAAGTAAACACGCAGTAGATTTCCTAGGTCAGGCGTACTGGAATGCGGTTATCAATTTCTCGAAATAACAGTGTATAATGGGACAGATAACATAGAGCACATTTAATAACAAATATTTATGAAGTGTTATGGTCATGTAAACAACAATACATTGATATTTATTGACGTTTAGTACCGCTTTGTCTGCAACATTTATAAAATTTGCAAATAAACTAGTTATTAATGTTATTGTTAAAACAATAGATTCATACCAGTTATCGCTACTGTTTTTATTTAATCCAGTTATCATTTGATCCACGCTATTTTCCTGATTTGTTTATTGATTATAATACCTCTAAAATTTAGTTATGACATTATTTTTGTTTGAAAATGACAAATGGATCTGAAACTAGTGTTATAACATAGCGCCGTCTTTTTCACATTATTATGTATACTATAGACGCCAATTAACGTCATACGTTTCCTGCATTATCATTACCAAATACGAAATTTTACATTAAACATCTATTCGTGTTTTTCCATATTCATTTGATCAAAGTTCTGGGCAAAGAAGGAATCTTAACATAAATGAAAAGACTTAATGAAATAAGATGCGTGTGTCCTCATAAAAGGCTAAGAAACCACATCATATACTATGACATATTGTCCCTATTTGTGATACTGCAAATCAAATGATATATTTATATATATATATGTGTTACATTTCCATGAATCCCCGTACTCAAACAGATAGAGGTACTGGCAAAAAACGACCAGCGATGTTATTATATTGTGACTTCGAATTCAACGCCGGTTCGCGGGGATATTCTATTATGATGAATCTTTTGTTTCATTGTGTTATACTTATTGCTGTTGAACTGCTCCGTATGGTTACTCCGATCATATTTTTCTTTTTGGCACTATTAACTTATGGTTTTAAGCATCCCCCTTTTGTATCTTTCATGGGTTATTAAGCGTACTTCCTTATATTTATAATTTGAAAATAATGAACTAAAATAAAATATACTTTAAAAAACAAGATATATATAAATGTTTGGTACCAATATAACATTTGTTTCATCTGACGCTATTGAATAAGGATATAAAACCAGTTGTCGGTGTCTATAATCCAATAAAATCTCGTATAATTGTAAATGAAACAACAGATTAGCTTTAAACTCAATCAATGTCAGTAAAGGAAGGTAATTAAATCCTGTATAATCCATTAAACAACCTGGGTAAAAAGTGGTTTGTGTAATAAACCCAATCACACTTTTTTTCTTAAATTATAAAAAGACTTCATAAGAAGGATTTACGTGTGTCTAATCTATTTTGCTTTACTTCCTTTCAAAAAAACTATGTTTAAACTAAACAAAACTCAGCTTAAATTATGGTGTAGCATGTTATTATTTGCAAATAGAAGTCAAATTTACATTTCGAATTGACTTTTGGGTATCATTATTTAATTATATAATTGAATGCAAAAAATTATAGTAACCTTACTCATAGCGGTGAACATGTTATTCTCTCCGCATGAAGATAAGTTCAATGTTTTGCACAGGAAATAAATATTGCTGATAATTGCCTGAATGCCTTTGACTTTTATGTCTTCCAAAGAATGTCTTTGTAAATCGAGTTATTGTTTATTGATAAGGTTTCGTGTTTGAATTTGAATATGATACCATAACTTCGTTATATATGATCGTATAAATGTCTTATTGGCACTTATACCTATGGGGGTCAAATGAGCGTTCAACAGTTATTGAAACAGCAGTCACACTTATAGGACAAAGACGATGCAGAGATTTTAAATACAGTGACGCAACACACGAGATACATGAAATAAAATATCTAAGATATATTTAATATTTTTATCATAACTAATTAAATCATGGTCTCGAATTATAATAAAATACGAAGACTTAACCACTTTTTTTCTATTTCATATTAGTGTAAACGTGTGTTGCCTATAAATAAGATTATTACGGGCAGTGTTTTGGAATGTTTTGAGTATACTGTTAAAGCATGTGCCCCTTTTGAAAGTGTCAAAACTATTGCCTTAATTTAACCAGTTATTATTGTATCATTTTGTAACGATCATCACTACCAATAACCAAGTACGACAGAAAGTGATTTATACGCTATGATAGGTACTTTTGTAAAGTTTTTACTGCATTGTTTGTTTTTTCGCAGATTAAATGTGTCACTATAATTGCTCAAACTTTTTGCGGAAACTGTAATGCACCTACGATTAGGATAACGATTACAAGTACAGGTAGCATTTCTAAATATCTTCTCTCGAAATGTTCATATAAACACTGGTTCCAATGCAAAGCAAAGCTTCTAAGTGTTTCCTATCGTTGAACCACAGGGTTATTAAAAAATATATTAAGTAATGTGTACGAATTTAATTATTTTTTATACAATAACCAGGTTCCCGTTAATGTTGGGGTTATGATAGAATGGACAACCATCATTTTATACATGAGAAATAAAAACATGCAATTGTCGTTGGCTAGGGACAAATGGAAAATATTTTCAGCAAATCGTAGTGTTTTGGAACGGGTGCATGTAAACAACGATCAGGCTTGTGCTTAGACGTACATTTTCAGTTATTTGGTAAAAATTGAATAAAAAGAGGAGAACAGCGGCTAGATTTTTAAGATCCAATTATTCTTTACGCAATATATTTGCCTTGCGGTTAATTTTTTTTTTTTTTTTATTATTTTCTGAATAATGACGTATAAATTCCGTTCAGGGGAGAAAACTAACTCTTTAAAATGCGAAAAACACAAAATCGTTCTCAACAAACATCTTGGTGTCGAAAATATAATTATATAGTGAGAAAAATTATTGTTGTTATCGATTCGTTTTATGTGTTTTGGCTTTTGATTTTGGCATTTGATTAAGGACTTTCCTTTTTTTTTAACTTTTTCTCGTTAATTATTTTAATGATTTTACATTTTTATAAAATTTATTTCATTTATTAATAAAAAAATTTAAACATTTATTACGTTGTGGTATACACGAAAGGCAGACATTAATTTGCATTAATCTCATCAATGTGATGTAAAGTGCACGTGCTGTTACAACAAGCTTTTGTTTTATGATGAATGAAATGTTATTGAAGAGTTATATGTTAGTCATCATATATTGTCGCTATTAATTTTACTGCTGTATGAGTAATATTATAACTTTTGCATCTTTCGCCCCTTTTTCCGAAAAAGTATCGTTAGTCTGAAATTGTCTACTTACCGTTTTGTTTTAGTCTTTGTTGAAAACACTTTTATAGTTAGTTACCACATTTAACTTGTTATTTGTGTGTGTTTTGCACACAAGTTCTTGTCAATACAACGAAATATTATGCGATTGCCATACAATCGGGAGGTGAAGCTAGCTACGATACAAGGTGTAATTCACCAGTGTATTCTTTCCTTCGATAGTGTTTTAATAATTTAGGGTTATGACAGTTGCTTTTCATTCATTTGATGTGTTTGAGTATTTTTCGTGACATTAAATAAAATCCTCTTCCTTTCAGTTTGGTATGTTTGCTTTTTTACTTTTTCACAACATAAAATTGAGATGGAAATGGGGAATGTGTCAAAGAGACAACAACCCGACCAAATAAAAAACAACAACAGCAGAAGGTCAATAACAGGTCTTCAATGTAGCGAGAAATTCCTGCACCCGGAGGCGTCCATCAGCTGGCGCCTAAACAAATATATACTAGTTCAGTGATAATGAACGCCATACTTATTTCCAAATTGTACACAAGAAACGAAAATTTAAATAATACAAGACTAACAAATGCCAAAGGTTCTTGACTTGTGACAGGCGCCAAAATGCGGCGGGGTTAAACATGTTTGTGAGATTTCAACCCTCCCCCTATACCTCTTACCAATGTAGAAAGTAAACGCATAACAATACGCACATTAAAATTCAGTTCATGTATGCTAAGTAAGTGATGTATTTATGGTAGCATAACTCTGATGTAACTTTGAATGTTAAACGTATATGAAAATGTCCTGTTATAGTCACTAATAACTTGTAACCGGTATTACAAATTTTGTAAGCTTTTTATTCTTATATAAGCATTTTAGGAATTTATTTTTCTGATAGACGGACATTATTGAAATCTGCATAATTAACAAATAAATCAAAATGCTGTCAAAATAAGTAGTCTTATCGTCGTCGAGGGAGATATTACATTTCATAATATAAAACAGCAATTCCCAATCTTACTATGAACGATAAACTTTATATATAATATGATACATGTTTGCGCAATCTTGTTGGTACATTAAACGTGAAACGACATATAAACATCATATTTATGCTGTTAAACACAGAAGATATTCAATTGAGAGGTTATAAGACATATTTACTTCCTTTAGCGTTACAATTGCAAATCTAAAGGACAGTATCAAAGGTAATTAACACGATAACATTCTGATCACAGACGATGAGCAAGTTCAAATCCGCTAAGTATAATGCTAACCTAAACATACACTAATGCATACATGTTAATTCTTCGTTTGCTCATATCAAGTAACAATATACAAGCATGAGTATTAGTCTGGAGCCGGTTAAATCATTCTGTTTTTTTCAAAGATTTCCTTCCTGTTTATGCTATTTTGTTATCCTGTAAACTTTTAACCCATCACCATAGCAAGAAAAGTTCAGGTATGCAAAGCTCGATTATCAAATTGTAGAAGACAAATTAAATAAACGTACATAAACTTTACTGGGACTCTGACTGGCTGACGTCCATGCATAATACGCATGTATTATTCGTCATGTAGATTCATTTTTGGTAAAAATGACACAATTTTTCGAACTGAAGAACAGACGACAATACTGGACTCTTTAGATCTTAGACCGTACAACTCTGGGAATATACCAGGATTGATACGTTATATTTGTGCCAGACGCGCGTGTCGTTTACAAAACTCATGGTTGCCGGAATATAATCAATACGTGTAGATTTGAAAATGTCATTAAACAATTGTGAACTTCATTTTTATGTAACAACATTTAAACAGCGCCTATAAAGAAGTACATACTTTCGAATTAATTATTTTTGGTCCAAGGTCCAAATGATAGAGCAGATCTATACTCCTCCAAATAGCTTTTTCAACTCCGTATTCGTCTCAGTTGTCAATATTTTCTCGGGGATATAATCGACTATATCGTTCCTAGCTATGAGTCATTAATATACTAGTAGTAATACCTGTAATAATTGTCACATACTTTATGCCTCTCATCTTTGTGTTTTGTATATAGTATTACCTGTAATAATTGTCACAAACTATATCCCTCCCAGCTATCTGTTATTTATATAGTAATACCTGTAATAATTGTGACAGACCATATCCCTCCCAGCTATGTGTTATTTATATAGTAATACCTGTTATAATTGACACAGACTATTTCCCTCCCAGCTATGTGTTATTTATATAGTAAAACCTGTAATAATTGTTACAGACCATATTCCTCCGAGCTATGTGTTATTGATATAGTAATACCTGTTATAATTGTCACAAACTATATCCCTCCCAGCTTTGTGTTATTTATATAGTGATACCTGTAATAATTGTCACACACTATGTCCCTCCCAGCAATGTGTTATTTATAAAGTATAACCTATTATAATTGTCACAGACTATATCCCTCCCACCTATGTGTTATTTATATAGTAATACCTGTTATAATTGTCACAGACTATATCCCTCCTAGCTATGTGTTATTTATATAGCAATACCTGTTAAAATTGTCACAGACTATTTCCCTCCCAGCTATGTGTTATGTATATAGTAATACCTGAAATAATTGTCACAGACTATATCCCTCCCAGCTATGTGTTATTTATATAGTAATACCTATAATAATTGTCATATACTATATCCCTCCGTGCTATGTGTTATTTATATAGAAATACATGTAATATTTCTCACAGACTATATCTCTCCCAGCTATGTGTTATTAATATAGTAATACCTGTTAAAATTGTCACAGACTATTTCCCTCCCAGCTATGTGTTATTTATATAGGAATACCTGTAATAATTGTCACATACTATATCCTTCCCAGCTATGTGTTATTTATATAGGAATACCTGTAATAATTGTCACATACTATATCCTTCCCAGCTATGTGTTATTTATATAGGAATACCTGTAATAGTTGTCACACACTATATCCCTCCCAGCTATGTGTTATTTATATAGGAATACCTGTAATAATTGTCACAGACTATATCCCTCCCAGCTATGTGTAATTATATAGTGATACCTGTAACAATTGTCACAGATTATATCCCTCCCGGCTATGTGTTATTTATATAGTAATACCTGTTATAATTTTCACAAACTATATCCCTCCCAGCTATGTGTTATTTATATAGTTATACCTGTAATAATTGTCACACACTATATTTCTCCCAGCTATGTGTTATTTATATAGTAATACCTGTAATAATTGTCACACACTATTTCCCTCCCAGTTATCTGTTATTTATATAGTAATACCTGTAATTATTGTCACAGACTATATCTCTCCCAGCTATGTGTTATTTATATGGTAATACCTGTAATAATTGTAACAGACTATATCCCTCCCAGCTATGTGTTATTTATATAGTAATACCTGAAATAATTGTCACAGACTATATATCTCCCAGCTATGTGTTATTTATATGGTAATACCTGTAATAATTGTAACAGACTATATCCATCCCAGCTATGTGTTATTTATATAATAATACCTGTAATGATTGTTACAGACCATATCCCTCCCAGCTATGTGTTATATATATAGTAATACCTGTAATAATTGTTACAGACCATATCCCTCCCAGCTTTGTGTTATATATATAGTAATACCTGTAATAATTGTTACAGAGCATACCCCTCCCAGCTATATGTTATTTATATAGTAATACCTGTAACAATTGTCACAGACTATATCCCTCCTAGCTATGTGTTATTTATATAGTAATACCTGTAATAATTGTCACAGACTATTTCCCTCCCAGCTATGTGTTATTTATATAGTAATACCTGTAATAATTGCTACAGACCATATTCCTCCCAGCTATGTGTTATTTATATAGTAATACCTGTAATAATTGTCACAGACTATATTCCTCCAAGCTTTGTGTTATTTATAAAGTAATACCTGTCATAATTGTCACAGACTATATCTCTCCCAGCTATGTGTTATTTATATAGTAATAACTGTAATAATTGTCACAGACTATATCCCTCCCAACTATGTGTTATTTATATGGTAATACCTATAATAATTGTTACAGAGTATATCCATCCCGTCTATGTGTTATTTTTATAGTAATACCTGTAATAATTGTTACAGACCATATACCTCCCAGCTATGTGTTATATATATAGTAATACCTGTAATAATTGTTACAGACCATATCCCTCCCTGCTTGGTGTTATTTATATAGTAATACCTATAATAATTGTCACAGACTATATCTCTCCCAGCTATGTGTTATTTATATAGTAATACCTATAATAATTGTTAGACTATATCCCTCCAAGCTATGGGTAATTAATATAGTAATACCTGTTATAATTGTCACAAACTATATCCCTCCAAGGAATTTGTTATTTATATAGTAATACCTGTACTAATTGTCACAGACTTTATCCCTCCCAGCTATGGTTTATTTATATAGTAATACCTATAATAATTGTTAGACTATATCCCTCCAAGCTATGAGTAACTAATATAGTAATACCTGTTATAATTGTCACAAACTAAATCCCTCCCAGCAATTTGTTATATATATATAGTAATACCTGTAATAATTGTCACAGACTATATCCCTCCCAGCAATGTGTTATTTATATAGTAAAACCTGAAATAATTGACACAGACTCTATCCCTCCCAGCAATGTGTTATTTATATAGTAATACCTGAAATAATTGGCACAGACTCTATCCCTCCCAGCAATGTGTTATTTATATAGTAATACCTGTAACAATTGTCACAAACCATATCCCTCCCAGCAATGTGTTATTTATATAGTAATACCTGTAATTATTGTCACAGACTATATCCCTCCCAGCAATCTGTTATTTATATAGTAATACCTGAAATAATTGTCACAAACTATATCCCTCCCAGCAATGTGTTATTTATATAGTAATACCTGAAATACTTGTCACAAACTATATCCCTCCCAGCAATGTGTTATTTATATAGTAATACCTGTAATAATTGTCACAGACTATATCCCTTCCAGCTATGTGTTATTTATATAGTAATACCTGTAATAATTGTCACAGACTATATCCCTCCCAGCTATGTGTTATTTATAAAGTTATACTTGTAATAATTGTCACAGACTATATCCCTTCCAGCTATGTGTTATTTATATAGGTATACCTGCAATTATAATTGTCACAGACTATATCCCTCCCAGCTATGTGTTATTTATATAGTAATACCTGTAATAATTGTCACCGACTATATCCCTTCAAGCTATGTGTTATTTATATAGTAATACCTGTAAAAATTGTCACAGACTATATCCCACCCAGCTATGTGTTATTTATATGGTAATATCTGTAATAATTGTCACACACTATATCCCTCCCAGCTTTGTGTTATTTATATAGTTATACCTGTAATAATTGTCACAGACTATATCCCTCCTAGCTATGTGTTATTTATATAGTAGTACCTGTAATAATTGTTACAGACTATATCCATCCCAGCTATGTGTTATATATATAGTAATACCTGTTATGATTGTCACATAGTATATCCCTCCTAGCTATGTGTTATTTATATAGTAATACCTGTAATAATTGTCACAGACTATTTCCCTCCCAGCTATGTGTTATGTATATAGTTATACCTGTAATAATTGTCACAGACTATATCCCTCCCAGCTATGTGTTATTTATATGGTAGTACCTGTAATAATTGTTACAGACTATATCTCTCCCAGCTTTGTGTTATTTATATAGTTATACCTGTAATAATTGTTACAGACCATATCCCTCCCAGCTATGTGTTATTGATATAGTAGTACCTGTAATAATTGTCACAGACTATATCCCTCCCAGCTACATTGTATGTGTTATATATATAGTCATACATGTAATAATTGTTACAGACCATATCCCTCCCAGCTATGTGTTATATATATAGTTATACCTGTTTTTATTGTCACATACTATATTTCTCCCAGCTATGTGTTATTAATATAGTTATACCTTTAATAATTGTCACACACTATATCTCTCCCAGCTATGTGTTATTTATATAGTTATACCTATAATAATTGTTACAGACCATATCCCTCCCAGCTATGTGTTATTTATATAGTTATACCTGTAAAAATTGTTACAGACCATATCCCTCCCAGCTATGCGTTATGTATATAGTAATTAGATATAGGAAGATGTGGTGTGAGTGCCAATGAGACAACTCTCCATCCAAATAACAATTTAAAAATTAAACCATTATAGGTAAAAGTACGGCCTTCAACACGGAGCCTTGGCTGTTATGATTATCACAGACAATAACTCTCCCAGCTATGTGTTATTTATATAGTAATACCTATAATAATTGTCACAGACTATATCCCTCCCAGCTATGCGTTATTTATATAGTATTACCTGTTATAATTGTCACAGACTATATCCCTCCCAGCTATGTGTTATTAAAATAGTAATACCTGAAATAATTGTCACATACTATATCGCTCCCAGCTATCTATTATTTATATAGTAATACCTATAATAATTGTCACACACTATATATCTCCCAGCTATGTATTATTTTTATAGTAATACCTGTAATAATTGTCACAGACTATATCCCTCCCAGCTATGTGTTATTTATATAGAAACACCTGTTATAATTGTCACAGACTATATCCCTCCCAGCTATGTGTTATTTTTAAAGTTATACCTGCAATTATAATTGTCACAGACTATATCCCTCCCAGCTATGTGTTATTTATATAGTAATACCTGTTATAATTGTCACACACTATATCCCTCCCAGCTAAGTGTTATTTATATAGTAACACCTGTTATAATTGTCACAGACTATATCCCTCCCAGCTATGTGTTATTTATATAATAATACCTGCAATTATAATCGTCATAGACTATATCCCTCCCAGCTATGTGTTATTTATATAGTAATACCTGTAATGATAGTCACACACTATATCCCTCCCAGCTATGTGTTATTTATATAGTAAAACCTGTAATAATTGTCACAAACTATATCCCTACCAGCTATGTGTTATTTATATAGCAATACCTGTGATAATTGTCACAGACTTTGTCCCTCCCAGCTATGTGTTATTTATATAGTAATACCTGTAATAATTGTCACAGACTATTTCCCTCCCAGCTATGTGTTATTTATATAGTAATTCCTGTAATAATTGTCACAGACTATATCTCTCCAAGCTATGTGTAATTTATATAGTAATACCTGTGATAATTGTCACAGACTATGTCCCTCCCAGCTATGTGTTATTTATATAGTAATACCTGTAATAATTGTCACAGACTATTTCCCTCCCAGCTATGTGTTATTTATATAGTAATACCTGTAATAATTGTCACAGACTATATCTCTCCCAGCTATGTGTTATTTATATAGTAATACCTGTAATAATTGTCACAGACTATATCTCTCCCAGCTATGTGTAATTTATATAGTAATACCTGTGATAATTGTCACAGACTATATCCTCCCAGCTTTGTGTTATTTATAAAGTAATACCTGTAATAATTGTCACAGACTATTTCCCTCATAGCTATGTGTTATTTATAAAGTAATAACTGTGATAATTGTCACAGACTATGTCCCTCCCAGCTATGTGTTATTAATACAGTAATACCTGTAATAATTGTTACAGACCATATCCCTCCCAGCTATGTGTTATTAATATAGTAATACCTGTAATAATTGTCACAGACTATATCCCTCCCACCTATGTGTTATTAATATAGTAATACCTGTAATAATTGTCACAGACTATATCCCTCCCAGCTCTGTGTTTTTTATATAGTAATACCTAAAATAATTGTCACATACTATTTCCCTCCCAGCTACATGTATGTGTTATTTATTTAGTAATACCTGTAATAATTGTCACATACTATATCGCTCCCAGCTATTTGTTATTTATATTATAATACGTTTAATAATAGTTACAGAAGAAGTGTCAGATATTGATCTTACACAATAGTAAAATACTTAAACAAGTACAACCACATAAAAAAAGATCAACACCCAACATAAAAAGACTTATGAGACACTGAGTTACAGTACAAAATGCGTCCAAAAAAAATATCACACATCAACATTAGATAACCATTTTATACTGACCAACACGTGTTTTATTTAGATTAAGTAATTTTTATTTCAAAATCTTTTTTTTTTGGTAAACAAATCTTTCCTGAATGACCTCCATGTCTACCTTATTTTCTTAATGTTGGCCTCATTTCCGTTTCAAATTAATTACGTCAGCGATCCTTACATACAAATAATCCTATCGTTTCTTTCACTTTTTGTGAGGTTTGCTACGTGGTTTGTGAAGGAGTGATGTATATTACAAGTTGATTTGTTAATGATCAAAACTGTATTTTTACCTTAAAACAGTATTGATTTTATGTCATTTATACATTTATTCTATTTTGTTTCATGAAATGAAACACTGATATTGCTTTATTAAAATTCAAAATCTATTTTAGATATTAGGAATATATCTTACTAATGCATATCTTTGGTTCCCTGTCAGGCTCTTGCTATACTTAATGTTGATGTTGTTGTGATCCGTTCTTCGACGTTTGTTCAAGTTTTTGTTTTTCAAATATTTTGACCTTGAGAGTCATTCAAGAACACTTTTAATTAAAATATGCATCTAGTGCAGTACAGTATATACTTTGTCTATATTTGACTTCTACCTTTTCTAGCTTTCTATAAAGTTTAGTTATTTTAAAATGTCTAGTGATTTAATCATAATTGAATATTTAGTTTCATTTAATCACTGTAATCTATACTTTAAAAATAACTTGATCAAAAGCGAAATCACTAGTTGTCTTTATTGTCTGAGTAGTCTTCCGATCTAAAAATGAGCAGGTTGTAGTCGAAGTTCCAATTCAGTTCGTTTGTAATGAAATTTTTCATTGGACGTTGACAAATATTTTAAAGTGTCAAATTCCATATTCTACCACTCCGCAAATAAGAAAGCCACCATTTTGAATCCCTTTTTTTGGTACATGTATGTATTTTTTATAAAGATATTAGCAAGAAAGTAAGATTTTATGCATCAACATCTTCTTAATGTTGATATTGAATGATTGTGAAGCGCATACATATGTCTAGTGTTATAAAATGGAGTTTACTTTTTTTTTTTAAATTGTTATTTTGATGGAGATTTGTCTCATTTGCATTCACACCAAATCTTCCTTTATCTATTTATTTTATTTCATGAATACGTTAACTCAATTTGTGACATTAAAATATACGTTTTACGCCGGCCAAGCTTGAAATACAATACAATATATATCTTTTTATTCTAATTATGTTAATGAGGGGTGAACAAGGTGTGTGTAGTTAAACATTACATATTATATTTATTCTAAAGGTACAACTATTCGTTAAAACACTAGAGTTAATTTAAAGATTATATCAAAAAATACATTTAGTAGAACACAGGTTAACAATATCAAGCCGGTCAAAGTGGCTGTCTGAAACTTGCAATAAACTTGCTCCATGTTTAAGGCCTCATTGTAACTTTTATATGAAGAAACGCAATCCATTCCTTTTTGTGCTATGCGTGAACTGGTTATATGTCATGGTTGAATGCTAAAGATCATTTGATTGTCTCTTTGTTTATATAGGCAGAATGTACTTTGAACTCTATCGTTCGTGATCTTGCTCGTCGTAAAATTTTTAATTGTTTACTATTTAAACACGAAAGTTACTTAAACAAAAATGCCCGAGACACTTCAGACATTTGATTAACTAGTAAATAATGTTCCGATGATTGTCTGTCAGGAAATTCATTTTTCATATGGAATTGGTTTTGTTTTTTGCATAGTGTAATATTAATGTTGAATCTCTTACTAGATTTTTCTGTTTAATTCGTACTACAATAGTGTACACTCGGAATCTCGAGACATAAACTAGCCATATGTCTATTGTTAAAAAACTGCATCCTATTTTTAAGGTAACACTTTGTCATTAAATTGCATTCTTATTGACATGTTAATAATTATTTAATTTATATTTCGAATGTTTTAATTTTTGGAAAAAAGGAGATAATTGGAAGCTTTTTCAAGGACATAAACATTTAATAAATAGTCGCAGGTAAAACAAAATGTATTGAACCATATCATAAAGTAACAACTTATAGTGCAAGAAATAAAATTGTAATGAATTTTTTTAAATTTTGTTGAAATGATTGTACCCTCGAGCCTCCTTAACAATTGTATACATATTTCAAATAAACGTGTCATTGTTAAATCTTCCAAAGGTATTACCATTTGTACATTGCATTAAATGACGACATTTTATTATAGCGGTTGATTTCTCTTCAAAAACAATATTCGTTATTGCAAGAATTCACAATACATTGTAAATATGCCCGAGAAAATGATAATGAAATTCGTTCCCAACTATAAAACAGTCTGTTTAATTTCAGCGCCATGTGAATACTAATAATTACATTATATTATATATATATAGGAACAGGGAGAAGGTAATAAAAACAATGTAGTTATTTTAAGTTTTGTTTCTGGCAATTATTCCTATTATCGTCATTAGCATTGTTGTGTAATATCAGATTATAACATGTCATTTTTCATATCGCATGTATTATCAGCCCTAGGTTCATTATCAGCCCAAGAGCCGCATGGCTCGAGGGCTGATATTGACCGAGGGCTGATAATACATGCGATATGAAAAATGACATGTTATGATCTTTTTATCATATGCTTCAATAGTAGAGAAAAAAAACCAGATTCATATAATGATCCTTTTACGTGGTTCCCGAAAAGAAGTTTAAAGAGTAAAATGTTCACGGACGTCGGACCCAAAATTTGATTCATTCAATATGAAATCTTTCTATCATATGCCTCAACAGAAAAAAAAACACATTTTAATATGGATGAATCGACAAAACAATAATTTAACAATATGCATAATGAACATTATTTGGAAAAGTCAACTTTTTTAAAGGATCTTTCTAAATTATGTTTCAGAAAAACATAGAAAATCCATTTATTTAATATTTTTTTTTTTTAATTAAATTTAATTATTTCACACAATATACTTTCCAGTATTCAAATAATTGTTTTGTACACTACTTTGTAATGTTTTTCACTGAAAACGTAGCATTGCGGTGTATTTTCCGGAATGTTTCGAGTATTACCTGAATGCCATGTGATAACGTTACGGAAAGGCATGTGATAACAATCGGAGCATGTGACAAACTGTTCATATTAGCCCGCTAAGCACTAATTTGAAAAATAAGGAAAAGACCTTAACTTAATGCTATCATCATACGGTAAAAATCATATGTTATTTAGTCTAAGTAGTTGATAATAAATCATTACTCACTCATATACTATACATATTATATAAATGGGTCACTGTACCTGATAAAACAATATGTATAGCTTCATTTATTCCTTTTTAAATAGAAGGTGCAATTGTTTTAAATAATCATTTGTAAATAGTGTATATACATTAAATGGAATTATTCATTTCAGCTTTGGCCGCTAAAATTAGCAATAAAAATCTTATTCTATATATCAAAGAACTGTATAATTTTTTATATTTTTTTACAAATAAAAACAAGTTAAACAAATTCAATAACTCATCATATTTTTTTTGTTTTTTTTACATTTTCATTAAGGTGCTTTTTATATCTGACTGCGGTATGAGCTTTGTTTGATTTTGAAGTCCGTTCGGAGAAGTTTTTAATGTCTGTATCATTTTTGTCCTTTGTTGAGAATTGTCTTATTGGCAATCATCATGATCATACCACATATTCTTTTTTATAAACACAAATTCAAAAATAAAAATCGATGTGAAATATTTGATTTATTTTACGTGAAAGCTAATTTCTCATCTTTTGTTATTTTTTATTCTGTTATTGTAATACCACAATAATGTTTAACAATTTGATAAAATGCTTACCCTAATTATATTTGTTATCTATATCCTTTAGACAAGACATCAACTTATTAAACAGAATATCATGCAACACTCAACTTAACTAATCTCATCAAATAAAGAGAAATCATCCGAGTAGAAATCCTATTTTCGTTAAGACACATACATCTTATCAGCACATAGAGTTAGTGGGCTTGTTGAAAGTAAATCAAAACTCCTTTGTTCATATATAATGCATATTTATATTTTGTAAACTTTAATCTTTGTTAAAACAAAAATCTGGATAGCATAGTAGCCTGTCGCATATATGCACTGCTACTTTGCTTTTGTTGAAGCTTTTCCAATTTATACAAATACTTAATCAATACACAACTGTACGATAATTCTAATGCATCCTGTGTAATATTTTCAAAAGCGAACACCAAAGCGTTTTGATTGGTTTAAAACGTTATAAACAATGGAAATTCAACCAATGACGTAATGTTATTTTCACTTTGGGGTACGAACAATGAAATTACCCATGATGCTTTAGATTCTGAAACGGCCAATTGGTCAAAGCAAGACTATTTGATACGTTAGTTGACTAATCTTAATGGTACGCATACTAATATGGTTTAATTTAACTGAGTTTTACTGAGCGTATAATTGTGTGTATTTGTTTTTCTACATTGTCCATGTTGATAGGGGAGAGTTGCATATAAATACATGTTAACCCAACCTCTTGAAATTCAGGAGCCTCTGAACTTTGTTATTTTTATATGATTTCTTATTTTCTTTTCTTTAAAATATTTCAGAATTTAGTATGATGGCCATTATCACTGAATAAGTATTCATTTTTGTTCCGGAACCAGCACGTCTCCGCTTATGGAAATTTCTCGCTGCATTGCATACCCATTGGTGGACTTCGGCTGGTATATGCTCTATGGTAAGGGTGTTGTTCTGTGGACACATTTCCCTTTTCCATTCTCCATTATACTTGCAATTTAACTTAACCAAACGGCTTTAACTTTGAAATACATAGTATAGTCATATTACTGAACAGTACTGCTTTTTATAGAATAAAATAATTATAGTAAGAATTTGTTTGCAGAGGGTAGAACTTGAAAATCAGGTAATATTTGAATCTTTTTTTTTTTAATTTTCGTTTTTTTTTTTTAATTAATTTGTTCATCTTATTTCTTGACATAGTTTTGAATAAACGTGCTATGTGTTATTTGTTAATTGCAAGATATACGTTTGAGATAAACAGGCAATACAGTTATGAATAAAAATGAAATATTCATGACTTCGTTCCAATCCTCATGTTCTTACTACAGTATCATTTGATTTATTTCACTTGACTGGGCGGGGTTTAACCGGTAGACGTATAAAGACCAGTACATCTATATACAAGTGTTTTGGGATAAACTCATCAATGAACTGTCCGATTATTCGTCCCATATCAAACATTCAATTTATTTATATATACATTTGGTGACACTGATGTGTGACTAGAAATCAAAAATAATTATAACGGAATTCGTCCTGAATACTGCAAGTCATGTCAAATTTTAAATGATGGTCTTATCTCATTTATCATAACGATGATGAAAGACATATAATGTTATGTATCTTTTTTTTTTTTACATTTTTGCCGATCTTCTTCACATATGTCAACTTATATAAAAGGTGTTATTTGACGTTATATATATAGATTAATGGATTTTCCCGGATGCTAATGCTATAACTCATATTAAGAATGTTTTTGCCATTATATTCAGATTATCGGATTCTCCCGGGTTCTAATGCCATAACTTATATAAAGGATGTTTTTGACATTATATATAGATTATCGGATTATCCTGGATGCAGTTGTACCATAACCGACTTCATTCGACAAAAAAACAGCTATTTGTTATATGAACATTAAGCGGTCTGTTCTTATCTCTCTTTGTTTGTCAACAACCAATGCTATGTATTTGTGAACTTTGTAATTTTTTGAAAAAGGAATAGGTCAGGTAAGGGCCGCTTTTGCATTCAAATTTCAGGTTTATATAAAGATGTATTTTGGACACTTTTTAAACACTTAAAAGAGGGACAAAAGATATCAAAAGAGAGTGTCAAACTCATTAATCTAAAATAAACTGACAATACCATGGCTAAAAATGAAAAAGACAATCAGACAAACAATAGTACACATGAGACAACATTGAAAACTAAAGAATAAACAACACAAGCCCCACAAAAAAATGATCTCTGGTGCTCCAGAAGGGTAAGCAGATACTGCTCCACGTGTGGCACCCGTCGTGTTTCTTATTTGATAACAAATCTGGTAAATAGTCTTAATCGGTAGGTCATATTCATGAAAGGGAAGGGAATTGTAGTTACGAAGTAAGGAACACTTTCATTTGTGAAACGGTTATTTCATATTGGTCAACCAACTCGTAATGGCGTCCGTAAAATTTACGAAGGGATGATTTCCACTTCACCATTTGGAACCATTGGTTAAATAGCTTCCTCGTGAGCAGCAATCCCCTATCAAGAAAATCATGATAGGAAATGCAAGCACGGGGATATTGTATCAATTGGGAGATATATACCCCATATGCAGGTGCTGCTTGAACGTTGCTTGTTAGAAATGGAATGTTCACAATTGGAAGGCTGAAATAATCTCTTTTGTTCTTAATTTGTATTTTAAGTTGACCCTTATTGTCAATTTCTAGATATTAGACCGACTTAACTGTATCTGTAGTATCCTTTATCTCTAGTTCGATGGGATGAATGCGTTTAACATAGTCACCAAATTTTGAATTATTTAGTGAAAGAACATATTTTGAATTATTTAGTGAAAGAACAAATTTTGAATTATTTAGTGAAAGAACATATTTTGAATTATTTAGTGAAAGAATATATCATGTATACAGCGGACAGTAGAGTTGAAGGATATTGCTAACTTCTTATCTTTCTTCCTAAGAAGTTCTTGCATGAAGTCAGCCTTATAATAATAAAGTGTCTTTTGCAATTGATTCAATTCGTTTATGTTAAATATGTTTACTGATTTAGTCATTACCAACGCTCCGATTCAAGCTTTAATATGAAAAATCTATCAGTTATGCAAAAAAAAACGTCCCTGTTCAGATGTTTTTTGTCAAAAATAAAAGTTGCCGCGTCCGTGTTCATCCTCAATCTGTATATATGTTATGTAATATCATCAAAAACAACTTAGATTTCAATAGTATTTCATTTAAGAAAGAATCCGTCAAAATTTTATCTTGAATGCTAAAATTGAGAGGATTTTAGTACTTTTACATGATTTAATGATGCCAATAAATATGCATTGTACATGTATTGTTAAAAACAGTCCAAATTTATGTAGCTGAAACATTCTTCATTCCAGTAAACAGCTAAAAGATTACATTTTCACAACGTTGTAAATATAGGCAACATGTTTATACCGCTGTTAAAAACTCGTAAATCCATGGACAAAAAACAAAATCGGGGTGACAACCTAAAACTGAGGGAAACGCATTAAATATTAGAAGAGAATAATGACACAGCATTAAAATGTAACACACACAGAAACGGACTAAGCATTAGATAAAATCCGATGAGAATAACAAATATAACATCAAAACCAAGCACATGAATTTGGGAAAAGTACCGTGACACGTCTTATAGTAATGTGAGTTCACACTCAAATATGAGAGAAAACACCACGTTAAAATGTAACACACACAGAAACGAGTTACAGTATAACAATTACCATATTCTTGACTTGGAACAGGACATTTTTAAAGAATAACATGGTGGGTTAAACCTGGTTTTGTGGCATGCCAAATATCCCGCTTTAAAGGAAATGTTAAATTATATAACTTAAAATGACGACATAATATAACAGGACTATAATACAAATAAATTGGAAAACATATAAGACAAAGAAACACATGAATAAAACTGCTATATTTGTGGGCCAAAAAGGGGGCTTACTGAACCTACTCCTTATAAATATCTTTCAATTGGGAAAAAAACCAAGTTAGTGATTCGAAGCCCAGGACCGTTACCAAAACACTATTGTATCATATTGAAACAATTTCAATCATGAGTTTATACTAGTTATCTTGACTTTTTTGTCATTGTTTGAAGAACATACAGAGACAACAGGGGTATTGCCGCTGTTCAATCGATTAAACAATCAAAACTGGGTAACACACAGTAATGGACAAAATATAAAAAAGAAGATGTGGTGTGATTGCCAATGAGACAACTATCCACAAAAGACCAAAATGACACAAACATTAACAATTATAGGCCACCTTACGGCCTTCAACAATGAGCAAAGCCCATACCGCATATAGTCAGCTATAAAAGGCCCCGATAAGACAATGTAAAACCATTCAAGCGAGAAAACTAACGGCATTATTTATGTAAAAAAATGAACGAAAAACAAATATGTAACACATAAACAAACGACAACCACTAAATTATAGGCTCCTGACTTTGGACAGGCACATATATAAATAATAGACGTATTTACACTTGTATGCAAATGTGTCCGCCATTACATAAAGTCACACAGGTTCCCGTAAACTTTGACATCATAATTTAAAATAGTTGACGTCACAATTTAAAATTGTTTGTTGCTTGACGTCAAAAGGTGATTTGGAGTCGATCTAAGGTCATTTGGAGGCAGGATACAGCTAAATACCGAAAGTGTAAATACGTTTATGTGGCGGGGTTAAACATGTGAGCGGGATCCCAACCCTCCCCCTAACATGGGACAGTGGTATAACAGTACAACATAAGAACAAACTATAAAAATCAGTTGAAAAAGACTTAACTCAACAGTTAACTATTAAACACATTTAACTATAAGAGGAAAAATATAAAAGAAACTAAACACCGAAATGCAACAAAAATCAAAGCCAACATACATGTATGTAGAAATGGACTATTTGATAACAACTGCTTTAATCCTAGGTGCATTAAATTTATAAACAAAAATCATGTATTTTAAGTCTCACCTGAATGGTGAATTCCTCAAATGAGAAATGCACAATCAGATAATAACAGTAGGTCAAAATTAAGGAATGTATCTCCCTCATGCAAAGCTCTGATTCCTTTCACGGATTTGGCTATACTTTTTGGACTTTTTGGATTATAGCCTTCATCTTTTAAATAAGCTTTGGATTTCAAATATTTTGGCCACGAGCATCACTGAAGAGACATGTATTGTCGAAATTCGCATCTGGTTCAAGAAAATTGGTACCCAAATGAGTAATAAAACTCCCATAGTTTAGCACAATCAGGTAACAGCAGTACTTCATGTACGTGTCTACCGATTTAAATAGATATAAGAAAGTCAGAGTACATTTTTTTGTAATAAAACTTATTTTTTTCAAAATTATTATTTAAAACATATACGATTTATTGGCTATATTTGAAGAATACAATAATGGTAAAGCTTTATAGATTTATTTTCTACTGGCCAGGAAACATTGTTAAGGGGTATGTTTAACCATTGTCTTTTTCATCTGTATTGATGATTGCTCAAAACCAAAGTTCAAACTATTGATAAGAAATAAGTAAAACGAAGTATGCTGCAGGCTATATATTTTAATCACTCCTTTCTGGTATTATTTCCACTTTGTGCATGTTATCAAGTAGAGCCATCTGCAAAAGAGGCATACAATGAAATCAAAATGAATATACTGTGGATTAATTAAGATTCGTTTGATACCAATTTTTGTGGATTTTATTGGTACAGGATTACCACAAATTTAAATGTTTGATGAGTTTGATATTTTCTAAGGCCACGAAATCAAACATACACGAATATGCCCTTTTTTTTCAAACCACGAAAATTGGTACCCACGAAAATAAACAAATCCACAGTAATTCATAAGAAAAAGTAATTTATAACATTAATTCGTGATCATAGCGATCGATACTCCGTTACAGAATAGCTTTTAAATACACAGTTATATCTTATACGTTTAACAAGAAGTGTATTAGACGGTGTAGCTATAACACTTAGCATGCTTATCATTTTGATAATTGGCCTTTTCAGAATCTAAAGCATCATGGGTAATTTCATTGTTCGTAACTCAAAGTGAAAATAACGTTACGTCATTGGTTTAATGTCCATTGTTTATAACGTTTTAAACCAATCAAAACGCTTTGGTGTACTTTTGTGAAAATATTACCCAGAATGCACTAGAGTCTGAAACGGCGAATTATCAACAAGTATATATTTTTTTCATTGTTTGCTTTTTAAATAATTGGTTGTAATTTCGTATATTTATAAAAGAAGATGAGAAATTATTGTCAATGAGACAAATTCCCCCCCCCCCCAAAAAAAAACAACCAACAAACGATACAGAAATTAACAACTATAGGTCACCGTAATTCCTTCAACAAAGAACCTACACTGCATACTCAGCTTCAAAAGCTTCGAAATGACCAATAGTAGAACATTCAAACTAAAAATCAAACAGCCTATTTTTTTTTACAAAAAAAGAAATATAATAGAATATGTTACACATCAACAAAGAACTTTTTTGTAAGTGCCATAACACTGACATCTGGCCTACAAATTATAAGTTTATAGCAGATAGCAAATCGACGAATACAGACATATCGTATTCGCAATATCAAACAAAATAACAACAAAAGTACATGTAAAAACTAAAAATCACAAAAATACTGAACTCTGAGGAAAATTCAATCGGAAAGTCCCTAATCAAATGACAAATTCAAATGACGAAACACATTAAACGAATGGACAAACACTGTCATATTTTGGACTTGGTACAGGCTTTCTAAAGGTAGATACTGGTGATGTGAGCATGTATTTTTAGCGACAAACCTCTCACTGGTATTACAGTCGCTTCAAATTCCGTAATTTTTACAAAAATGTGTGAACAAAGCAGACACAATACATAAAATAGTCAAAATATGGTACAGTAGTCATCATTTTGTTACTATCTCAAAACAAACAATCATTAACAAAAAAAAACACACAAAAGCATCTATCAAATTAAAAAAACCCAAATATATTGCTTCGCGTGTGAACTGATGAAAACAGTCACATTCGTATGATTAGCGAAAACAATTGTATGGCGCAATCATCAATGACTCTTTTGGAAAGGAGATATGTAAGCTGATTCCATATGTTATTCCTCCGTTTTAAATAAAATCTTGAACTAAAATTACCCTTTCCTCTTACATTTGCTTAACTTAATTATCTAATCTACCATCTAACTCCATTCTTTTTCCCTCTCATTTACATCAATTTAATTATGATTTTATTTCAATTAGTACTAAATCTAATACACCAACTGCAGTAGGTGAGTATACAGTTTTTAGCTTTGATGCCGGAGTAAAAATTATATAAAAAGAACTTCATCACAAACGTTAAAATCGGAATAAAAATAGAGAATTCTAGTACCGGAAAAGACAAAACTAGACAAGAAACTCGTATTTTTTTGGTGTTATCTCTTTTAGTTTTTTTTTTAATTCAGCAATACATTGCACGATGTTAACAATTTGGAAATAAATAAAATCAATACACCAATTCATATTGACTAACTTTTACGTTTTTCTCTGTGACAACTTTATTTTGTTTTTATTTATATGTGACTGCTGACTTACAGATTAGTCTGACAACTAATTACATTAACTTAGCGAATAAAATATATAACACTTGTTGAAACTTAAAATCATCGTTATAAAAAAGATCAATACATATACGCTTTTTATCGTGGTATTTGGATACTGAAAACCAATTTGTAACAGTAAGAAGTCAACGTTTATTGTACAGACACAACTGGTTTTTTTTATTCTGCATTAATGTATAACATAGAAATTTCATTTTGAAAATCACCAATGCACTTTCGTAAGGTGGCTCGGGTGTCTTACATTTTATCGTAACTTATATGGTGTAGTTTTCTTTTTATCACAATTATTAGGGTTTTCTATACACAATTGATACACAATCTGATAATTTTACACAACCTGTAGCGTGAAAAAAGTCTAGATTAAAACCAGGTTTTGAAAATTAATTTGGAACAAAACATAAACAATAACTAATAATTACCTGGAAAAAATGCATTCAAGACCCGGTTACTCAAAACAGACAACTCATCAAAACTTTGAACATTAAAGCTGTTTCCTCTTGAAGGTACTAAAGCCATTCCTTTCAACTCCCTTGTATCTCGCAATCCAATACCAACAGCGTATATATGGATACCAGCATCCCTAGACTTTTCTGCCTCTGGAATGGTCCTTCTTGAATTAATAGTCGATACACCATTAGTCATCATCAAACAAAAGTCTGGAACAGCTAGACGGTTGCCATTTGCAACAGAAAACATTTCTTTTCTCATTATTTGTAAACTTTTGGCTGTGTTTCTGCGGCCATCTGATAAGGAATGTTATCGATTGCGTCAAGTATTTGTTGGGAGGTAGAGAAGCTGTTTAGATAGAATTCAACCCTAACAGCTGTACTGTATGACAATATACCAACACGAACATTACCGGAATCAAGGTCAGCATTTCTGAGAAAATCTTTGCAGAAATCCTTCATTTTATCGAAGTCATCACTTCCTACACTGGTCGAGGAATCAAGTATGATAACCATATCTACTTTTGCTAATGCACATCCTCCTAAAATATAAACACACAATTGTGTCAACCAATAGCAACGTCCTAACATATAAACACATAACTGTGTCAATGAATAGCATCATCCTATTATATAAGCACAGTTGTGTAAAGATAATATCACAGTATTTTTTACTTAATGGCTTTTGGTTAAATAGTGTGGCTTTCAATAATCAAGAATTAAAGTGAAACGCACATCTAAGAATACAATAAGCACTTAAGAGGGTGTCCGTGGAAAAAACAAGGCAGTGGGTGGCCCATGACATATTTTGTTTTCAATTTTTTTAAACCTATTTCATGTCATAAATTCATTCCTTCTTAAAGTTAAATTTTGTCTTTGTATTAACTGCAACAAGTAAAGAGAAACAAAATACATAAAAAGCATTGACAATTCATTGAAAAGGGGAGATAACTCTTCATTTTGTACACAATTTTGTGGCATTTTTAGTGAACTTTACAATCATTTTCTTGGACATCCACTGTTGATTCAAAATCATCTTTGACATAGTTGACCTTTGTATGATATTGCATTGGAACCAAAAATTCAATGGAAAAAAAATTATGTTGTACCACCCATAATATAGGATTTGCCTGATGATAACTCGGACAGCCTCTTAAATTAAATATATAAATTGATCTATATACAACTCGTCTAAACATCAACCCAACAATGTTAGATCTGTGAATTTGCTTTCGCAATTTTTTGGTTCTTCCCTCGCCGGGATTCGAACCCATGCTACTGTGATATCGTGACACCAAATCGCCTGCACTACAGCCGTCCCGCTAGACCACACGACCACTTGAACTCTACTAAAATAGAGCTTTCGCTGGCCGTGTGTTACCTTTCCTCGTCAGATTTAATCTAAATTGATCTATATATATTCGTGATTATTGTTGTTTGGTGGAAAGTTGTGTTATTGGTATTTATACCACATCTTCTTATTTCTATATACAATACAACACATTTGGATGACTTAAATTTTCAAATAATTAGCCTTTGCAAACAACAAAGGATATGGTGTCCATATCTCTTTAAAATGTAGTGTTTTAAGATTGGAAAATTTTGTAAAAACAAGCAATTTAATCGATTTGTTTTTCAGGAGGAAATTGAATAAAAAATGAATGTGAATGTGTATGGCACTGTGTTTGAGTTTCATCCATTTTGAATGAGGCAAATTCTAAAGTTTGTAAACGCGGAAAATGCAATTCTCCAAATTATAAAGGGGCATAAATATAGAACAGTCACTGCTTGAATTTGCCTGTACCAAGTCAGGAATACACAGGCAAATTTTGTTCACGTGAATATTACATGAATTGAGCCTTCACGTAAACTTTTCACGTGAAATTAACATGAATCGAGCTTCTTCTTTTTAAATGAAATTAAAGTGAATTCAGCCTTAATAACACAAATTTCACAGGCTTTTAGCTTATTCATGTAAGTCAATTCTAATCTAATACAAATTCTGTTTTGATATATATATAAGCATGAAAAATATTCTTCTTGAGTCATGTGTTCATACTTCCATTCTATTTTACTTTCTTTGTATCCACATTTTTTTTTTGTCTTAAACAAAAATGTAAATGATTTATGGATTGTGGTCATTTAAAGAAGATGTTTGCACTGATGTATTATAACATTTGAAATGAATTTCATCATGTACAAACGTATACATATATATATATAAGTCATACTGTGTGGTCATCAGTTATGACAAAAACCAATGATATTCTGGATAAGAACTATTTGCAAAAGATGCCAATTTTTTTAGATGGTTTTGAAGAAATAAATAGTTCACCTCACCACATATCCATGTACCCATTTAAAGTCAGAAACCTTTTCAGTGGTTGTCTATAATCTCATCTTAATTAAAAGAAAATTATTCAGAGAATTTGGTCTGGATGGCAGCTCTTGACTCATATTGTAATTGTTTTTAGTCTAAATTCAATAGATCATGGCAAATATTTTAGACACCTGGCTTTTGTTGAGGACTGCATGTTAGCACCTATAACTAAATGCCTTTCGGGTGTTTTTGTTGTTTTATTGCTGTCTGATTGATGTGTACCTCATATCTCATTGTAATAATAAACTAAAATAGAAAGTTCTATGAAGATATACAAATGTACCATATTGAAAGTCTCTGTAATTTACAACCAATTACTTCTTTTTTCATAAAGGCATATACCATTAAAAGATTTCCAAGTTTGGCTGCACAATATAAAGCTAAACATTCTTGTTATTTCATTTTTTTATATAAAATTTATTTAAAAAAAATAAACATGATATATGCATTTTCATTTCTTTTAAATGTAACTACATTTTTGTATGTTGACAAAATAATCTGAATTTGAATTGTACATGTATTGTATTCTGAAAGTACTTATGGTTGAAAAAATATACACAATAGTTAATTCCAGTTGGTAATGGTATAAATTTCTTGACTACCATATCTGTTAATAATGTTTAAGAGTCCACTTCTGCATATAATTGATATTTGTACCCAAGGATTCCTTCATACATTTCCACTTATTCTCCTTGGATGTTGCTCCAATGATAAAATCCTGTAATGCATACTTAGCAATCATACTCTTGGAATACTTCCTACAGTTCCTGTAATATAATAAAATCAGCATGTAATGTTTATTTCTGTATTGTAGTCCAGCCAAAAAGATAAATCAATTTAATCTCCAATAATTTACCAAACTTATAATTAGGAGAAAACTGTATTGTATTTTAAGCTCTGACATGATCAATTGGTGATTTTATGGTGATTTACCCAGTAAAACCTTGACAGTAAAATCTGGGTTTTCCCAGTATTTCCCACTGGGCTGGGCAATACTCATAAAACACAGGTTTTTACAAACCCTGTTTCAGGACATTTTATAGTTCGCTATTCTGTATCAGTTTTCTTATTGGTGAAAGCTGTACATATGACCATTTACAGTTAGCAGTATTCAGTCATTTGGACGCTAGTGAACAGTTGTCTCATTGGCAATCGTACCATGTTAAAAAAAATTAATAAACTTCTTATGAAAACAAACTCTATTCATATCTGTGTACTACACATAACCTGTAAGTATACTTAGTGGCTATAAAAAAAAAACTCATCATTTTCAAGCCCCCTTCTTACATGTCTTAGCCCCTTACAATCATTGCTCACACCAAATATAGCTGATATATTAATTGATTATATACGGTATACAGCAAACAGACTAAAATATGAAAACTTAATATTGACCAATGAACCATCATTTATAATGAATATCACTGCAGGGGCGGATCCAGCCATTTTAAAAAGGGGATTTCCCAACCCAGAATAAAAGGAGGGGTTTCCAGCTATATGTCCCCATTCAAATGCATTGATCGGCCAACAAAAGGGTGGTTCCAACCCCCAGACCCCCCCTGGATCCGCCAATGTATCAGGTCATGGTAGGATGAACCATGCCCAGACAGACATGTCCTACACCATACAATCAGTTGCAGACGAGACAAAACAAAACCTAATTCATGATATCAGTAATTTTTTAATCTTGGTCAAGCTATTTTGATAATTTTTTTCCCTCAAACTACTAGCATAACACATGGGTATATTTATATGTAATAAGAATTGAATCTTATGAAATCCAGAATATAAATTATATTCTCATAAATTTACATGGACTGAAAATTAAAGGGGTAAATACATGTAACTACATGCCTATTCCATACATGTATATATAGCAGATTAATTTTTTCCTTGGTCTGTTGATTGATAGTGTTTTTTTGTTTTTTTTGGCAGTTTGCGTCGACTCCTTTTTAAATTTGCAAATTTCAGCATTTTTGTCATACCATTTTGACTACAAATACTACATAACCAATACATGAATACATACCAGTTACATGTACTGTAGCTATAGGGTCTCAACTACATGTATTTCTAATCAATTCATTCATTTCATTGTATAACTTCAAATCCTCTTACATCTTGGGAGCAACAAATGTGTAATTCTGAAAATTTAAATTCCATTACTTATTATAAATATAAGCCCTGAACCTGATTAATGTTTTCCAAATAAAAAAAATGGCAATACAACTTAAAATTAATTTAGATATACAATGTAAATCAAATTCACACTGGCAACTATTGTAAAAAATATTCGCCAAGAGCAGTGATTCAGATAATTTGGTCAGACAGAATTTTTTTGATTTTTTGGTTGACATACATTTGTTATACACAGCTACTTTTGCATAGGTACATGTACTATATCTGTACTAAAAATATGTAGTACTGGAAATTTACTTTTAAAATTGAGTACTATTTCTTTACTTCAAAATTATTGTAATATTTAGGTACTTGTATTTTACAGTACTTGATTTGTACTAAATATTTTGGTACAAAAATAATACAATATTCCATGTTTGAAAATCATAATTTTAAGAGATTTGAAATAGAAAAACTTTCAAAATGCTGAAATGTAACTGTAGTAACCCAAAATATGTAGTGCCTAAATTTCAAGTACTAATTAAGTACTGTAAAATACAGGTACCTAAATATTACAATAATTTTTAAGTAACAAAATAGTACTGAATATTAAAAGTAAATTTCCAGTACTACAGATTTTTAGTACAGAAATAGAACCTATGGAGTATGCAAAAGTAGCTGTGTAGATAAAAAAAATCATCAAATTTCTCTTTCGGTCAGACAGACCCTAAAACAGTTTGGCACAGACTGCAACAGTGGCAACAGAGAAAACAATTGATTTGTTTTATAACCAATAAGTGAACATCACTAGCAAAATGACTAGTACTAGTTTTCTAGATTGAACTGTTGTCAGGATCATTAACAGCTGACTAAGCAGTATTGTTCTGTTCATTGTTGAAGGTCAGAATAAAAGTGGCCTACAAGTGCTTACATCCCCTTCATTTTGAATGTGGCTGACCATGATGGTTTTCTTATCCTACCACATCTCCTTATTTCTAAAATTAAATTACTAAAAATGTTCAATCTGCAACAATTAAATTCTATTCATATACAAAAAATGTACACCTCTACTTTTGCAAAGACTGATAGGTTATTATTTCTGAGACTGTACCAAAAATATGTATTACTGGAAATCAACTTTTAATATTCAGTACTATTTTGTAACTTTAAAATTATTGTAATTTTAGGTATTGTATTTTTTGTACTAAAATAATTGGTATAGAAATAATAAAATTTGGTATAGAAATAATACCCACAGTGATCACAATATTCCAAGTTTGAAAATCATAAATTTAAGAAATTTGAAATAGACGAGTACTGTAAAATACATGTACAGAATGTCCAGTACTATAATTTTTTAGAACAGAAATAGTACCTGCAAAAGTAGCAGTGAACATGTACATGTACATTGTATATACCTGTAATTAATTAAAGGTAATCTGATCAGCACTATGAAGCAATGTCATTAATATTCAAAACACTCTGCCATTATCAGAAATCAAATTAATCTAAACTCCAATGACATTATATGTGTGTTAAACAACCAAAACTTGTTTAATACCACAATCTGACAGAATTCATAGATATACATGTACACAATCATCATTAAGTATAAAAAAGAAGATGTGGTATAATTGCCAACGAGACAACTGTCCACAAGAGACCAAAATGAAACAGACATTAACAAATATAGGTCACCTTACAGCCTTCACAAATGAGCAAAGCCCATACCCAATAGTCAGCATACAAGGTAACTAGAGGCTCTTAAGAGCCTGTGTCGCTCACCTTGGTCTATGTGCATATTAAACAAAGGAGACAGATTAATTCATGAGAAAATTGTGTTTTGGTGATTGTAATGTGTTTGTAGATCTTACTTTACTGAATATTCTTGCTACTTACAATTTTCACTATTCATAATAAACTTGGCCCTTTAGTTACAGAGGGAATAATTTTTTTAAAATTTACACAAGTTTACCAAATTAATGTAAATTGTTAAAAAATGGCTATAAAGGGCAATAACTCCTTAAGGAGTCAATTGACCATTTTGGTCATGTTGACTTATTTGTATATCTTACTTTGCTGAACATTATTGCTGTTTACAGTTTATCACTATCTATAATAATATTCAAGATAATAACCAAAAATGGCAAAATTTCAAAATTACCAGTTGTTCGATTCATCTGACCTTATAAACAAATTTACCTCATGTCAGATTTTCTCTAAAGGCTTTGGATTCAGAGATATAAGACAAAATCTACATTTTACCCCTATGTTCTGTTTTTAGCCATGGCGGCCATCTTGATTGGTTTGCTGGGTAATTGGACACAATTTCTAAACTAGATACTCCAATGATAATTGTGGCCAAGTTTGGTTAAATTTAGCCCAGTAGTTTCAGAGGAGAAGATTTTTGTAAAAGTTTACAGACGACGGACGACATACGACGGACGCCAAGTGATGAGCAAACTCACTTGGCCCTTTGGGCCAGGTGAGCTAAAAAATACATACTTTTTGTTGGATGCTGCATCATAATTATGATAATATGCTGCATCATAATTATTACATGTTAAATAAATGCAAGTCATTAAGTACATATATATATATGTAGTTACTACACAGCTACTTTTGCATACTTTTTAGGTACTAATTAAAGTAAAGAGATAGTACTTAATATTAAAAGTAAATTTCCAGTACTACATATTTTAGTACAGAAATAGTACCTATTTGGCTATGCAAAAGTAGCTGTGTAGTACATAATATTTGAAGATGAAATAAAGGATAATCTTATTATTATCAGTCTCTGGTCAGAAAAGAAGCCACACAACAGCGAAATATAAGTCTCAGAGATGCACATACAATCATTGTATATATATATGTACATGTATGATGAAGAATAATACTTACCATTGGCTGTCAACATACATTTTATGTACATGTAAAAATGGACTGTCAGGCATGGAATCATTTGACACTGCATATAGGTTACTTCATTCCAGTATTACCAGTATCAGTCAAAATCAATAGTCAACTCCTCTGTCCATTCCTTGTTATATTGCTGAAAGGGAGAAAACAGTATTTAGCATGTGCACACATTACTATTCAAAGAGTTTTGCCAACATTTAGATTAAATTTATCCATGAATTTCTTTCTATTTGTATTAGACTTGGAATTGTACTAATTATCTACATGTATCAAATATCATGAGCCTGTGTCGAGCCTGTGTCGCTCACTTGTCTTCACTGGTGTTTTGAAAATCAAAATTAATAACATTAGATACCCTTTTAATGATTGAGGCAAAGTTTGATTAAATTTGGCACAATAACTAAAAGCAGGTCATCCCATTCATTGTCATGATTGTAGTCTTACAATAGTAACTGAAGACCCTCCCCCTTTTTGTCATTATTAAATTAGTTTTCAAGTTGTTACCATTTGAAATTGATTTTTATACAATTTTCGCTTACACTTCTATAATAAACCCCTTTGGTATTATATTTTTACCACTTTGGTATCAAACCTTGAGGCTCAATTTCATAGAGATCCATAGAAAGGTACACTGTATGGGATTTGCTCATTGTTGAAGGATGTACTGTGACCTGTATTTTTATAATATGTTAACCTCTATGTCATTTAATATTGGGTGAAGGGAAATAATACCATATCTTCTTATTATATATTCGTTCAGATGTATGAACATACACAAATGATGCACAATGTACATGTATATTATTCAAGGGTTTAATGTTTGGATACCAGAAATCCTTGTTTTTTACCCATAATTATAAAAATGTTTAGTCCATTACCCCAAAAAGTAATCCAAACCTTCTCTTTGAGGTATGGAACCTACAAAGCTACATTTGTACACGTACAAAGTGGTCCAATTTTATAGAGATCCTACACATACACAATGTATTGCCCTGAAACATGAAAAACGCTTGTTTTGGACCATAATTCCAGATCAGTTTCTGCTAAAATAAAATAGTCTGAACTGAAACAAATGTTACACTTGATATGCAACTTGTCATGGAAAAACTATACAATTATCATGATCATATGATAAATCATAATAATCAGATCAATATCTACAAGCATATATACATGTCACCCCAAAAAAAAAAATAAACTGATTATTTGCATAATTTTTTTTAAGTCCAAGGACTAAGTACATAGCTCTGCAAAAATAAAACATCTGAAGTTATTTTTTCTGAACAGAATATATAGAGCTTCATCTGTAAACTTGTTACTGCTTGTCATAATCTAAAATAAATATATCTATAATAAGGTTGAGGGTTTGTCAAATGATGTATAACCCCCCCCCCCCCCCCCCTTTTTCCCACTTTCTGTATATGTATGTGACAGTCCCAAGTCAGGAGCCTGTAATTCAGTGGTTCTTCTTTGTTTCTTTGTTTGTTACATAATGATACTTTTTTTTGGTTCATTTATTTGTTAATTAATTCAGCCATTAGTTTTCTTGTTTTAATTTTTTACATGTACATTTGTGATTTTGGGGCCTTCCATACATGTAAATGTAGCTGAGTATGCGATATTGGCTTTGCTTATTGTTGAAGGTTGTACGGTAACCTTAAGCTGTTACTTTCTTTGTCATTTTGATGTCTTGTGGAGAATTGTCTCATTGACAATCAATTCCACATTTTTTTCATATTGTATTGTCTTGTTGTTGTTATTGATTCATACCATTTTGCCAGTTCAGGACTTACAAAAATGTATGGGAACATTTCTCTCCCCTAGCTGGAAATTCCCTGGCCCTGGTTGTAGTTTTCTATAAATTGTTATCCAAATATGTTTGATTAAGAGAAATCAACATAATTGCTTTCTTTATGATATGACGTTAAATGGCCATGGTATCTAATATAAAAAGTGAGGTACAGCCACCTGCAGAATAAGAGTGTACGACAGCTTAGGTATTTGTGCTGGCTTTCAGTTACTGCTAGCTAGTCCTGAAACTTGTCAGTGATTGTCCTGTGTCATGTAAAAATGTATGTGATAACTATTGTCCTGTGTCATGTACAAATGTATGTGATATCAAGCTGCAAGTGTTTTGTTATCTACATGTATATATACATGTATGACTTTGAGTTAATCATAGATAAGATACATGTAGTATCGGTTTGAATCATAAACAAATATTCTTCTTCTCGCTAATTAGAGAGACCGTAAATTACGTTTTGTTTTGACCAACTAGTCAAAAATGAGTAAAAACAATGATGTACATACAATGTATACGAATACACCTTACCGCTATGTGTTCGCCATTACTGGATATCAAACAGGTTCCTTACATTATAACATCATGAAACAAAAAAGCTGACGCCACAATGAAAAAGTGATTGTTGTATGCGTCAAAAGTTCAAGCGGCCGGGTCAGCCGGGATTAGCGATAAGGTATATTATGTAAAACATGAAAAATATTTTGATAAAATTGAGAATAGAAATGTGGAATGATGTCAAAGAGACAACAAACAAGCAGTTTATTCATTATATATGTATCTGTTATAATACTGCATGAATTGTAACAGTAAACAAATATCAATAAAGATATTAAAGTACTTACTTTAAACAAAATTAAAGGGAAAATAATTTTTCGTTTGCAGCAATACACATATTCGTCGAATTATTCAACATTCTTTGCCATCCTCCGATCAAATAATAAACATTATGCAAGTTGACAACATATAAAAAAAATCAGGGCGAATCGATCATGGGCGAACATGTACTTGGGCGAATGTGAATCATGTCGAACGGACAATACATGTAAGTCACTATACCAAACTCGAAGATAAAAACCTTCATTGCAGATTTCTGTTTATTCCTGCACTATTAAATCATTTGTTTGAGTTACCTGTAGTATATCCTCGAGTATTTATTAATGTTCATAGCTCCTTGGATTGATTGATTGATTGTTGGTTGCTTAACGTCCAGTGGCAAATATTTCATGCATATTAAGGACGAGAACAAGTTCACAATAAATACAATAGGTAGGTTGTTATAATAGAGGCCATCTAGGATGATGGTCGGGGAAATTTGAACTGCCACTTGAAAATGAGGGTATATTGGATAGGAACAGAAATTTTGCCTTGCAACAGGCCACCTACGGACCCCTCAAAAAGTTGTTGCAAGGGTTCTTAACGTGCAAAGAGCGTGGCACTCTCTTTACACGAGGCATCGGATTTAATGTCCCCTTCTGGCGGACGTGACTGCGAACTTGATACATCCCGCACAGCCAAACGGACGCCCCACTTTTGCACAGCTCCTTGGAATTGGTTGTCTTGTTAAATTTGCTAAAACAAGTACTATTGTTGTTGACAATCGACTGCGTCCTTCTCTTCAAAACGCGTCACAATATGTATCTTTCAAGCGTTTATTAAAAATCCGAATCCGGACTAGAGATTGGCGGATATTTTGCTGATGTTCAAAGCATTTCACCATGTAAAAAAAAAAGTATCCCCATTGTTTTAATATATACTATACAAATTCTTGGAACATATAACATATTATTTTGTTTATAAGCATCTTTTACAAAGTCGCACCTCCACATGGACAACCCTTACAACCCTTTAATTTATAAAATATAATAGACTTATTTAACTATAATTTCAATTAATGACTAAGGGACTGTTATATTTGTTAGCATATTATGCCTGTGATTGCATTATGTAAAATAATATATATATAAAGATATATGTTTAACTTTAATTCAATGAGAAATAAATCAGCCTTGTCTAGTTAGCAATTCATTTACCACACATTTAGCTTTCAAATACAGGGGCAGATCCAGAAATTGTCATAAGTGGGGGACCACCGACTGTCCCAGTCACTTTTCAGTGATTCCCTGTATAAGCAACCAATTTTTTTATCAAGAAAAGGGGGAGGTTGGACCCCCCCCCCCCCCCTAAATCCTCCTCTGAAGTAATATTTCACTGTCAGTCAATTAGTTTTCATAACATACATAAAACTTAGAATGGAAAACAATTGTCAAAGAGACAACAACCTGTCCAAATAGCAGACAATAAACAGCCTACTAATCCATCTAAGACACTATGTATATAAAAGACCATACATTTATTCATTATAAATAAAGTTAAAAAGATAATTAAAAATTTGAAATCAGTTCTGAAGCAGATTTTATGGGAAAAGGGGGGGTTACCACATTCCCATGGTATCTTTTCTTTTTACAAGTCTTCTCACACTTTTTCAATATCCTGGACCCATATCTGTCAATTATTGCAACTTTCTTTACTTTGCCTTTTTTTCTGTAACTATTTTATTTTCCTACATTGATTGGAAAACACTGGGGGACACTCAAAATTTTACATTAACTTTTTTCCAGAGTTAATAAGGACAATCCTAAATAAACTACTTAAAATCTACCTAATATTAAAAACTAAATAAAGATAAAGCTTTTTACATGTTTTAGTTTAAATTTTCCCCATTAATTGACAAACCCAGACAACTCATCAACTCTTAATGAAAATTGAGAAATCTTTTACAGTATAAAAACAGTATGGAATATTTGTAAAGTGTACAATTTAAACAATCAAATTGCTATCTAGTCAATACACATATAATCCCTGATAAAATATTTTACTTTCTTAATTTGGGTGAGGGATCAAGTTATTAACATTCGCCACTTTTATAATGCATGTTGTCAATCAAACATTTTTAACACTTGTAAAAGCATAGCAGTTTTATACTGCACTTTAAATATACTCTTAAGAAATTAATAAACATTAAAATTTACATTTATTAACAAAGTGTAGTACAGATAAAATTCTTTTTCTGTATACTAACTGTTTTTATTGACATGTGTTAATGTTAAAGTTATGTGCAATTCAAATTGCTCACAAATTTTCTTCACATTTATTAGTTTGAGGAAAAGTTTTATGCACAGTCAAAAAGGGAGCTAACTGATGTTTGGAGGTAAATGATATATATATATATATATGTATATATATATTACCCTCTTTGTTCTTTGCAATTATGGGAAGTAAAGAATATATGGCAGTAAATTAGAGTGAGTAATCTATTTCAAAAGTTGGAGTCACCTTCAACATTTTTTAAAAGTATAAAATTAAAGAAGACATAAGATGTGTAAAAGTAATTTAATTTACTAATTAATATTATTATATATTATTAATAATATTACTAGTAAATCAATTAGTCCATCAATATAATATACAATGATATATGTATCTATGAATTTAAAATTCAAACAAGAGATACACAAGTATACAAAAATCAAATTTAATGACTCTACTAGAGATAAATAAAAACAGTGATAGAAAATAAAATTCAAAACCAACATGTTCTTGTAGTTGCATCTAAACCATTATCAAGGGAGTTAATTCATGCTTAAGAAAAGATAAATATTAATCATTTACATTGATGTACTTCTTGAGACACAAAGAAGAACAGCTTTGAAATGATTCAATTTTGCAAAAAGGAAATTGGAATGAATAATAGTATGTGTAAAATTCAGGTGAATTTGTTTCTAATATTGGAAAAAATTAACTCAATAAATTTAAATTTGTCTTATTAACTCAGGTTTAATTCAGATAAAATGCAACATAACTTTCACAGGGGTTTTGATTCATGTTAATTTCATGTGAAATTGTTCACGTAAATTTAACGTGAAATTTTTCACGTGAATATAACATGAATATTTTCACATGAATTTCACGTGAAATATTCAAGTGAAATTATAATTTTTAAAATTAAATAAAGATTCCCAGGGAATATGAAATCCATGTGAAATTCACGTGAAATAAGATTCACGTGAAATTGAGGTGAGAAAAATTTTGCTGTGATATAAGGATTATCTACCTAAGAAATAGATATCTTAGCAATATTTGGGAATTGTCGGTCCTAAATAAACTAATCAAAGATACCAGGACTAAATTTTGTATATACGCCAGACGCGTGTTTCGTCTAGAAAAGACTCATCAGTGACGCTCGAATCCAAAAAAGTAAAAAAGGCCAAATAAAGTACGAAGCTGAAGAGCATTGAGGACCAAAATTCCTAAACGTTTTGCCAAACAGTTAATTTATAAATTTAACTTGGAAATGCTCTTTAACTTCGTATTTTGTTAGGCCCTATTAGTTTTTCGATTCAAGCGCCACTGATGAATCTTTTGATAAACGAATTGCGCGTCTGGCATACCAAAGTTCGATCCTGGTATCAATGATGTGTGTATTTGTTTAGTTTTGTGCTTGGTGATCATCTTTAAAAGGATCAAATAAAACAAGTGAACTATGTAAAAAATGTAAATTATTTATTTGCTATTGCTTTTCTACAAACAAATGCAGTCATTTTTTAATAACACATTTTATGAAACAAAAACATATTTCATACAGGTACAATTCAAATAGGATGAGATGACAAAAGAGTAATTTAAATTAGGAGTGATATAACAAAATTATTACAAAAGAGTACGCATAAGTAGGAAATAGTAAATCAAAATAATTCCAAACACGAATTACAAGAATAAAAATTTTTTAAAATATCTTTTATAACTGAAAATAATAAAGAAATAAATGTCTTTCTCTCGCTTAATATCCAAAAAGGTTTTAACTATAATATGATGTTTTTAAGCTTGGTGCACAAATGGAAATTAAAATCATGTTCTACTGTAAGTCCATAAGAATAACCGTGGGCGATTCCATTGATTTCCAATCACAATTCATCCACAGCTGGTTAGGATTCTACTACGAAATCGTCATTTACAATGGAACATAATCTTGAAAATAGAATAAAATACAAGAAATTAAAATAAACAATATCCACTTTTAAATCAACTTTTTTAAAGTAGATCTATTACTGCTATGTCGGAGTGTCAATTGCAAAATGGCATTTGTGTTAAAGGTGTATTTGTCTTCAATGTACTGTTAAGTTTACTTATTGCTAAGATCAGAGGGAGGGTTAAGTTCTCGAAAAACTACATTAATCTTGCAACATGTTGTATCTACTGTTTACAGATAGGAAGATCTTAAGTAATTCTGTCTCTTATATATAAGTTGTCATTGTCATACAAGTGAGAGGTTTAGCTACCTATTAAACCAGGTTTTATCCACCATTGTCTACATGAGAGAATGCCAGTACCAAATCAGGAATATGACAGTAGTTAGCCATTCGTTTGATGTGTTTGAGCTTTTGATTTTGCCATTAGACTACGGGCTTTTCTTTTAGAATATTCCTCGGAGTTAAATGTTTGTTGTTGTTATTTTACTTATCATTTCTTATAAGAAAAACTAGGTTTATATAGCATATCAAGAATTTGACTCATCGTCTATATAATTGTCTCTTGTCCCTTGCAGAAAAGAATCTAACTAAGATGATATCATTGTTTCAGTTTGTTGCTGTTTGTTTTTTATCTCGTTTACATATCCTGGCAATCAATATCCCTCGTATAGTGATACATTTTCAATACAAGTCATGTAAAGTTTTTTTTTCCATTATCATCATATAAACTATATTTTAGCAACAGCAATTCACAAAAAAAAGATTGAGAACATATGTCGAAATCTAATCAAATTTAAGAAAACAGTTTAATACGTTTACATGGTAGTGCATGTCGCTATGAACAGTTAATATGGACTTACTTGCACGATGTCTGGCAATTAAGTAAAGCCCATTTTAAATTTTCACCTCCACACATTCCCATTAATGCAATATATGGACACAATGTTGGATCCTTGTCGTCATTGAATTCAGTGCACTTCTTCGATTGTTCTGATGGAAAACAAACAACTAATTTAAGTATGTGATGAACTTAAATTCAATGGTGGCACTTAGTTATAAAATTCCCTATTAAGTTGGTTTATTTGATCATAGTTTCATCAAAGCTGAGTTCACGCTCGATTATCCCCTGGCAAGTTCTTTGGGCTGACATAAACCTGTTTAAGTTTATTGTTACTGAAATTTTATCATGTTGGTGCATAGTCAAAACTTTGAACAGATTCAAAATCATCTATCAAATTAAAAATAAAAGATGAATGTGAATGTGAATGTGTATGTACGCATTGTGTGTGGGTTTTATCAATTTTGAATGAGGCAAACTACGCAGAAAATGCAACTCTCCAAATTATAAAGGGGCATAAATATAGAACCGTCAGAGACGCACTGTTAGAATTTGCCTGTACCAAGTCAGGAATATGACAGTTCTTGTCCATTCGTTTTTTATGTGTTTTTCCATTTGCATTTGCCATTTGATAAGGAACTTTCCGATATGATTTTTCTAAGAGTTCAGTATTTTTGTGATTTTACTTTTTGATCTCTTTTTGCAAGATTCGGGTTTTAGCATTGTGTATCACTTTTCTAAAACTTGATTCAAATTTTTTTTAAGTGAAGATAAACTAAAATAGACAATATAAAACTGATTTCACTAGTTTACAATAACATAATTTCTTTTCAAATAATTGTAAAGAAATCTTACCTTCCACTTGACGACTTGTCACTGATAATGCAAACATAATGCAAAAGGTAATTACAAATTTCATCTTCGAGTCTGGACATGAAAATTAGTAGTAATGTATTACGGACAAGATATGTATATATACTGATGAGGGCGTGTTTCGCGTGTCTCAAACGTAGACATATCCACCTTGAAATTTCGATTTCTTGTTGCAATCTGTTGCATAGACAATAGATATAAGTATAGATTTGTATTCAGAAATTGGTTATCTTTTTAAACGCCTTGGATAGAAAATAATATTACGTAATTTAGGACAGAAAGAATATTTTTTCTTTTTTTTTATAAACAATACAATGAATGTTTTGGGAAGATAGACAATCATTGACGTATACATTATATTGTCTTCGTCATATCTCTACGTTCACAAATTTTGTTATCTTAACATAAAAGTTTCGACTAATTTTCTTAAATCTGCCTTGTTTTGGACGACATAGAAATTTTAAAAATAAATTTATGAACCATACTGACTCACATAATAAACTTGAGGATGTAAATGATGAATTATTAGCCAAGTTCAAAGCTAAGAAGTAATATGTACCAGAATATAATGTTTAGAGTTGTAACTTTTATCGTAATTTTTTTTTTAGCAAACATATAGTTAAGGTGATGTCTTTTTTTTTAATTTTGAATTTGTAATTTTGCACACGGACCATGCGTTTGGAGTATACAATCATTATCCTGACATGTGCATGACTGTTTTGGAGATGCAGACAGTTTTCTTTCGCACATACACGGATCAAAATGTGAACGGGCTGAATATTAACATTTAAAAAAAGTAACGTTTCTCGGATACCTGTTTACTTCATGCTAGCGCAGCCACGAAATAACCAAAACTAATCCATGTGATGTGTACTGTATGTAAACAACGCATATAAAAAAAGAAGATGTGGTATAATTGCCAATGAGACAACTGTCCCCAAGAGACCAAAATGACACAGACAATAAGCGCATACCGCATAGTCAGCTATAAAAAGGCCCCGATATGAATAGTTCTGCCCTGGACACATTGTCACACTAGGCTACTTAGACAACAAGTTTTTTTTATGAATTAAACAAAAGAAAATAAATAAATAAGCAACCACAAAAATCTGCGACAACGTATATGAGATATCTTATAAATACAATAATTCTGACTAGGCGACAAGTGTCTTTAACAACCGACATAACAGACAATTATCTAGGAGGACGAAGCGAATACTCGACCGAACAATAATTTGGACAAGTTTAAGCCACCATTCAGGTAAGGGAAGTCTTAAAGAAATAATACGTAAATGATCATATTTATTTGATACAAAAATACACATTTCATGTTCTAATATGACAGTTTTGGTAAGTTTATGCATTTTCTCTATACATAGTCTTTATGTTGGCTTACCTCTCTACCAGTATTAGCATTTTTAATCATGTAAAACGGTGATGTTTTCTTAGATGTATAGTCTTGTGTATTTATTTGTAATGTGAAGAAAGCTCTTCAAGGTCTTTAATTGGAATACAAAATACAGGAGCGGATCCATCGATTTTTAATTGGGTTTGATGGGTGGTTCCTTACCCAGGATAAAAGAGGGGTCCATGGCATATGTCCCAAATCAAATGCATTGATCATCCAAAAAAATGCAAAAGCAGTGAAAAGTTCAAAATTAGAAATTGACCTATACTTCATTTTTCTAATAAAAGTATTCCAGGGTTATACTTTTAACCGTTAATGGGTTAAAAAAGCATACAATACAAGCATTCCAGGCAGGGTTAAACGTTTAATCATGAATGAGTTAAAAAAAAACTTCAAGTAAAAGTATTCCAGGGTTTTACGGTTAACCGTGAAGGAGTTAAAAAAAGCATTCATACAAATTTACTTGGTTAAGGAAGGCAACCCTTAAAAACTTCTTCGAATCGCTTCGATGGTTATTAGCAAAAAATTCTTCAGGATGTAACGAACAATTTAGAAGAACATAGTTGTTGATATCTCCTTTTTTTGTTACGAAGGAGATGCATACACCTGCTAAACAGTGAAAAGGGGGATAACTCTTACAAAGTAAATTGTTCAGCTTAGCAGGGGAAAATTTAAAGAAGTATATACTTTTATATTAATAAGTATTGTAATTTTCATTGTTATAAAAAAAATGTTATATCAGTATTTCAGACTTTAAATTATGTTCTAAATCTGGTCTATTTTTGGGAAATCTTTAAAAATTCCAACGTGAGGTCATTTTTGCGTCGATCTCTTTGGCTTACTCGGCTATGACATTTCTTATGTGCTGGTTTAGGTAGTCTAATGTATTAATGCTTATTCTGTAGTTAGTCACCCCTTCAGTGTAATTATGTATATCTATTATATACTATTAGCATGATTAGTCAGTTTTATAAATTAAGTGTTTGAGAAGTATGATTTATTAATTTTTTTATATGGGCTTAACTGATAAGTCTTGTGGGGACGAAAGGTGCGTCTGGCATATCGAATTATTTACCTGGTAAGTTTTGTGGCTAGCCTAACCACCTGCTTTTATGATAAATGTAAAACATTACATTAAAATGACAACATTACATGAAAGGACTACGATCCAAATAAATTGGAAAACATATACGATAGAGCAACACACGAATAATAGCTAACAAAAGGTACCAGGTTTATAATTTAATACTTATTCAAATAAGGTTTATTAATTTATAAATATACCAACAAATTAATTTGGTAAAAATAGATTAGTCCTATAAAATTTCATTGAATCGCTACGATCCTATTTAAAAAAAATCTGAGTATACAAACAACAACTAAGAAAAAAAGTTGTCGATATTTTTTGTTGTTACCTTGCCCTCATTTTCTAAGTTAGGACTTAGGGGCCTCGAATAAAAAGATTCTAGGGATTAAACGGTTAACAGTTACTGTTTATGAGTTAAAAAAATATGTATTTAGTGAAGGTAGATTACTACTACAAAATTAGCAAATTAGATAACTCTTACACAGAAAATTGGTCATCTTAATAGAGTAAAAAAGCACATACACTGAACGATATAATATAGGAAATATTTAAGCGACATAATGCGTAACAAACAGTTATCGCAAGGGCAAAATGAGTGTATACATCAAATATTGGCAATGACTCATACTAAATCATCATACAAACCAAACAGGAAATACTTCAAATATGTCAAAACACCAAAGGGTATAATAAAAATAAATCAAGGAAGTATACAAACAATATATCAATGTGACACGTGAATTGATGATAAAATATTTCAGAAAGTATTGAAGCAATATACATGAATACCAAAAACAGCCAAATCTATCAGCAAAGTTAGTGTAAATCGATTTACTCTCTGTCTGAATATCTCTTTTTTCGAAAATGACAGTTGTTATGCATTCGTTTGATGTGTTTTAGCTTTTGATTTTGTCATATGAATAGGGAATTTGTGTCTTGAATTTCATTAGACTATAGTATTTTGGTGATTTAACTTTTTTCGACATATTTTTAAACAAACTATAACCAGATAAAAAAAGTACACGGGAGAAAACAGGAACAAAGAAAGGACCTCTTCATATTACCTCATTTTCTTTTTTGAAATATAATGAAGAACGTCCGTAAAATTTACGAAGGGATGATTTCAACTTCACCATTTAGAAATCCTGGTTTAATAGCTGCCGTGTGAGTAGCAATACTCTATCAAGTAAATCATGATAGAAAATACAATCCTTGGAATATCGTCTCAATTAGAAGATATATATTACTCGATTATTTCACTTGACTGGGCGGAGTTCAACCAGTTCGCTCATAATAAATCAGTCAATCAAAGGATAGGTGTTTTAGGATAAACTCATCAATGAAGTCCAGTCATTGTTTTGTAAATTCCCTTGACGACACTGATACATTGTAGGTGATTAGAAATCAATAATAATCATAACGGCAATCATCCTTATCACATAAATCTTCAAATGGACTGTCCTTATGCAAATTAAAATGTAAGCTCCGCCCGATAAGTTAAAATAACATGGGTAATACTATGTATGAATGTTGCTACATAGAAACGGAAAGTTCAAAATTGGAAAGCGGAAATCATCTCTTTTTTCGTAAAATTTTGTTTTCAACCGACCTACTTTGGCAATTACTAGATGTAAATCAAGATATGAGACAAGCTTAGCTGTATCTTTAATATTCTTTGACTCTAGTTCGATAGGATAGATTCGTTCAACATTGTCACCAAATTTTGTGTTATTCAGAGAACATCATCTTTATAGCGGAACGTAAAGTTAAAGGATATTGCTAACTTCTTATCTTTCTTCCTAAGAAATTCCTGTGTGAAGTCAGCCTCATAATAATAAAGAAAAAAAATTGGCAAGACGAGGGGCACAGTTGGTTACTTTTGGTATTAGAAATATTGATACAGACTGATCGTAAAGATAAGGAGGTATATCCGACCGAACTAGTTTATGATGAGAAATATTGCCTAAGTTGACGACATCGTGACATTTGTTGGCAAAGGGAAGGTTTAGAAAATATATTTTCTCTTTTTCATCCTTTTCAATGCAAACTGGTTTGAAAAGTCTTTCACTTGCAATATCCGAAATGATAGCTATACGTTCGTATTGGTTTGAATGAGGGGTTGTGACAGTGGTTTCCAAACATAAATTAAACAGATAATGAAGTTTTGCAAGGGGTAAGTAATAAAGTTTCATGCGATTGTGATGAATACCTAACGGCTTTTGTATAAATGGCAGCAAGTCAATAATAGAGACATCATGAAAAGTAGGTGATGTATAATGACGATGACCATGACCGCGTATACGCCGAGGAGTAGAGTTGAAAATAATCATCACATTCACCAATCGCGAGATATAGAAAGGACTAGATAGAATACCTATACAATCAATTTTGTCATTGCAACCATATGGTATCGAAGTTTCCCATTGTCGAATCCAGTAGTCCTCTTATTACTATAAGCCGGAAGAGCATTAATTAAGGAAAAAAAGAAGCTAACAATATTGATAGGTCATGGCGCCCCTTTTCGAGATATTGTTTTGATTTTTTTTCGAAATATTGCAGGGAAAAAGCTGACTCGGACTTTAACCTATATTCGCATTTGTATTATTTGGGTCTTTAATTCATAGATAGAAAATCAAGAATCTGCCTTAATTTCGGGAATGATCTTTTACGAACTATTAAGTTATTCATGAAATGAAAAATGGGTGTTACCTCACCGTGTATAGTAGGGAAAACACCAAGGAGTCCATACACAAATTTATAATCCTCACATCTTTAAGTGTTGGATGATCAAAAACACAATGATGTATATGTTTACGCCTATGTCAGTATTGTTAAACCAAAAGTGTCCATGGTTATTATCACAGTTCGTATCTTATGGAACTTGATTGTAAAGGACGATGGTACATTGATATATATTTGAGCTATCTCCTTTTCCCCATACATAAAATCATTCAAAACTAATACAATTGTAAAACAATGTTATCATATAATACAAATAAATGATACTATGTTGATAATGGAGAGAATAAATAATAACATAACAGAGTCAAACACTATAATTAGAAGAAACGATTACAATATATGGAACAAAATGGAGAACGACAGCATTGAAAGGCACACTTCTTATCTTAAACCCGATTGTACTATGCTATAGCAAAAACAAAGAGAGGCTAAAGATACCAATAGAACATTCAAACTCATAGATCGAAAATAAACTGACAACGCCAGAGCTAAAATATAAATAAAAAAAAACGAGTATTTCAATAAAAGTACACAAGACACCACATAGAAAACTACAGACTAAGCAATATGAACCTTACCTAAACTGAGGGGTGATATAACGTGCTCTGATAGAGGAAGCAGATCCAGAACGGTGTTCAATCTTACTTTCCTTATACCATTTGTCGTCAAAGACATGCACACAATGTAAATACTCGGTTAAACGTCTCATGATCATTTATTGGTAATGTGAGTAAAGTTTTATTTGTATCGATCCATATTTTGTATATGATCAATTTGATAATCGACGTAAAATACTATATGGATGTTTCAATGGATGTCAGTAAGCTTAAAACCACCTTGAACTGGCCACCATACAATACAGTAAGCCTAAAGTCACCTTGGAAATCACTTACAACCATCTATAACGGTAAACTTAAAGCCACATTGGAGTTAACTGACCCCGTTACAAAACAGTAAGTTTAAAACCACCTTGGAGTTAACCTAGCACCATACAAAAAGGTAAGCTTATATAGTCTGTTGGGGTTAACTGAGCATATTAGTATTTCGAATAATTCATACAAGTACTTTTGTAAACAGTTAATTTATTTTAAAAAGGGACCATATAATTGCTATCCATGTTAACACCGAAGTGATTACTACTAGGCTGGTAAAACCCTCGGGGACGAATCTTACACCTGCAATAGCATCGATCCAGGATGTAAAGAGTTATATGCCAGACGCGCCATTCGTCTACGTAATCATGCAAATGTATTCTTATCAACTCCTTTATATAGTATACACTGTAACACTACCGCCCCATTTTATGTGGAGGGTTTGCGCCTGCAAACATGTTAAACCTCGCCTCATTTCGAATATGTCACCACGTCGGGAGCTTGTGGTAAGATAGAGTCAACAAAATTATAAAATCAATCTTCAAAGATTGGTTAAAATCTCATGAGTCAAGATTTTTCCAACTAACTTTTATGATTTATGAACTACTTCATATAGTATAAACTGTAACACTATGGTAGTCGTTTATTGCAATTTTTCCTGTATTGGGTTTAATAATTTGTTCTTGTGTTGTGCCTTTACAAATTTGCTTCAGGTATGGTGAGGGAAAGGGTGTTGTTGGTGCATTCAAATATGTTTATAACCGCTACATCATATTATGTGCCTGTTCTAAGTCAGGAGCATGTAGCCCAGTGTTTGTAATTGGGCTATATCTGTTTTTATGTGTTATATTTATTTTCTTTGATTGTTTTGTTATAAGTCAAGCCGTTAGTTTTCTCAATTCATGTTCGGGCCGTATAAATGCTAAACAACATCTCCAATTCTACCAGTGATCGTTCTTTTGTGTGAAGGTATTTCATGATTTAAGGTTTCGCTGCTAGTTTTGCTAAATAGGTGCAATTTGGGTACCGTTACGTTGGACATAAGATTAAATTAAATATGTACTTTTAATATTGATTCACTATAATAATGTGTATCTGAAGTATATGTGTGTTTGTGTAAATCTTTTTCAAATTTTGACACACTTGTTATAAAACAATTTACATCAACAGATCAATCTTAATTGTGTAATTATTGTAACTTCTTTTGCAGATTGATTTACAACTGGCACATATAAGTTGACAGTTAAATAAAGAGGGTAGTTTCTATGATAAGAGGTCTACACAATTAAATGTAAGTATTAATTGTATTATAATGAATGATTCCTGCTAGGGTCCTTCAGTTCTATATTTTTATACCATTTTCTATAATCTTTATCTGTTTTGCTCATTATTCTCTATTCTTTGTATTTTAACACACCATCATTCTCTTTTATTATCAGTGTTTTCTTAATCTTTGTGTCTCAGCCTTTAAATTTTGCACTTTTGACCATAGGGATTATTACATGATTGGTGTATATATAATGTAAACACCATCCAGACCCTCAGTTTATTTGAATATATATAAGTTATCTGGTGTATTTAGTCACACTCACCCAATCTTGATTAAGTCATCCTGATTATTAATAACAAATTGGCAAAGCAATGTGATGGTTAAATATCAGTTAAAGTAAGTTGTACTTACAAACTTTATTGTACTTTTACAGACAATTTATCAATTAAACTGTGTGTCAAGTTTTCTTTTAATTCGATAATAATTAAGGAATACACAAATGTGACAATTTTGACTGAAGTTTTCTATTTGTATCATAATATGAATACCAATTACTTTTAAATGCCATTAATGGTTTACATATTTTTTTCAGTACATGCATGAAGATGACTTGGAGGCAATGGTGTCATACATGTTAGTTTTAACTATAACAGCCTAACTGAAATTTGAAAAAGTTATCAGAGGAAAAGAGTGACCACTTCTTTCTTATAAAGATCAACACACACAAGGAAATTATCAGACAATTTGTAACCAGATATGGGTGCAGTTTTAGATATATGAAAGAAAAGTAAGTGAAATCAATGTTTTTTAGATAAAAGCTTGATGATATAACAAAAATATAACAGTGCTGAATATAAAAACCCCATGCCATGTCACATGTAACTTATGGAATGCAGAGATTTTCAGTATTACAATAAAAGGAAGGATTTCATCACTGTTAAAACTGACTCTGGAACATTCAAGACAAAGAAATAAAGAAATAAAAATAAGAGGAAATGACTGTGCACTTCTTTTTTGAAGGATCAACACACAAAAGGAAATGTTCATATCATTATGAATCATGTGCAGTAGTTGAGATAATTTTGGATATATACATAAAACTGTGAACTAAGTGATAATTATAATTCAAACATCATATGTGGTACCTTACTGGTATATATATATATATATATTGTAATTCACAACATTTTACATGGGGATATTCTTTGCATGATACATGTGAAATTAAAAAAGACAAGTATAGGAATAAAGAATTATCTATTACAACATTATCATATGAAAACCAGCAGGATGAGATGTCTACATTTATTATGGATCATGGAAACCCAAAAGAAAGTATTGTATGGATTGTAATTATCAGTTGTAATTCAATGTGACATATGCAATGCTTTTTGTTTCAATTTTGAGAAAACTATTTGAAATGAATAAAAAAATTATCATAAGTTTATTTGACATTGAAACTTTTGAAAAATGAAAAATGAATAGATTGATGCCCGATTTATATAATTCTAAGGCCGTCAGTCGGCATCAGAAGCGACGAAGCAGCGCATCTTTTTTGGATGGGCAAATATCCAATTTTTGATATGGGACCAGCTCTGACGTCCCACGGCCCCAGCTTGTCTGGCCAAACAGCCGTTGGACGTCAGAGTAATCTCGGACTACATCTTTGAATGCTGGCTGTTACCATGGTAACCAGGTGGGGGATTCTGAGACACCAGAAATTAAAACTTCGGATGATATTAGGGATGATAAAAATAAGTTCTGGGTAAGAAAGTTTCTAGACTAAAATTCTAAATAATTTCAAATTTCATTGATTTTTATATGAATAAATAGCAGATTTACTCCAGAACAGCATTAACCTACCTGCGCGGCCTTTCTTCCAAATCAAACTGTGTTAAACAAACTAAATCCTGTGCACATAGTTGCTGAAACTAAAATCATACCACTGGGTGATTAAATATCATACACGTTAGAGATGTAGCTAGCTATGAAACCAGGTTTAGTTCATCCTTTTCTACAGAAAAAAAATGCATGTACCGAGTGCGGACAATGACAGTTGTTATCCATTCGTTTGATGTGTTTCAGCCATTTATTTTGTCATTTTATTAGGGACTTTCTATTTTTTTTAAATTTTCATCGGGGATCAGTATTTTTGTGATTTTACTGTTTCTATACTTGGTTGTTTTTCATATACTTGTATGTTGTTGTCACCAATGTTTTTTGCAATATATACAAAACAATTAATTTTTTTTTTAAAATATTTCTTGTTGGTTTGTGATGATTTTATTAACTTTCTGTGGTATATGGTTTCTTTTTGGATGGTGCATCCTTCGTTAGTTAAGAATGGCGTTTCTGTTGTTGTTCTCTCTTTTGGGTTGTTTCATCATATAGTGTTTCACTAATTCCTGTTTAAACTTGATGTACCGAGTGCGGACAATGACAGTTGTTATCTATTCGTTTGATGTGTTTCAGCCATTTATTTTGTCATTTGATTAGGGACTTTCTATTTTTTTTAAATTTTCATCGGGGTTCAGTATTTTTGTGATTTTACTGTTTCTATAAACCAGGTTCAGTTCATCCTTTTCTACATAAAAAAATGCATGAACCGAGTCCAGGTTTAGTTCATCCTTTTCTACATAAAAAATGCATGTACCGAGTGCGGACAATGACAGTTGTTACCCATTCGTTTGATGTGATTCAGCCATTTATTTTGTCATTTGATTAGGGACTGTCTGTTTTTTTAATTTTCATCAGGGATCAGTATTTTTGTGATTTTACTGTTTCTATACTTGGTTGTTTTTCATTTACTTGTATGTTGTTGTCACCAATGTTTTTTGCAACATATACAAAACAATTAATATTTTTTTTTTTAAATATATCTTGTTGGTTTGTGATGATTTTATTAACTTCCTGTGGTATATGGTTTCTTTTTGGATGATGCATCCTTTGTTTGTTAGGAATGGCGTTTCTGTTGTTGTTCTCTCTTTTGGGTTGTTTCATCATATAGTGTTTCACTAATTCCTGTTTAAACTTGCTGTACGGAGTGGGTTCTCTCTGTTAAAGACCGGATGATGACTGGTTATTATTGACATCTTTGTTCTTTGTTTTTTTGTTTTTTTCTCTCTCGGAAATTTGTCACATTGTCAATCATAACATCGGGCATCTCCATATACTTATATAGAGAGACGATGTATATACTAGTACATTCAAAAACGTTAGTACGGACAAACCTTTTCATCAAAGATACCAGATGTATGTAAAGGCGATAATCGATTGACGAAGTATTATTTGTTTAAGAATAAAAATCGGTCAAAGTCTAGTAAAGCATTATATGCGATATGAATTTTGTTCAAGATGTAGACCGTATGGTGACAAATATTTCTGATATGTTTATCATTTGATCGTCTAGACTTGTATTGGTTGTTTGGGTGAGTCACTATCCTTTTAGAAAATGTAATTTAAATTGCACTGAAATTTGTTATGTTATCAGCTGGACTTTCATATTACGGTTATTATGTCTCCTTCAAACGTACAGCGTAATTGTTCATATTTAAGGCTTTGTTGGGAACAGATGCTGCATTGATTACGATGATGCAATTCTAATGATTTTATTTATTAAAACTCACGAAATCAGATAATTTTTGATTGCAAACAGTTTGAAAGCTTGTTTATCAATTTGTGCAGAATAGGATAATTTCAAATTCAAACAAAAGCATAATAATAATTTTTTGGCATTTTTAACTGTTTTGTATTCGAGCGTTACTGATGAGTCTTTTGTAGAAGAAACGCTGTCGTAGGTATATAATTAAATTTTCTTTATTGATGTTTGATAGAAATAGAGACATTTTATATTTGAGATCCAAATTTAATGGTTTATCTCCCTATACATGCAATTATTAAATGAAATTTCTACATTCTACGGGCTTTTGTCAGAACTATACTAGTTGGACATTGGTCGTTCAGTGAAAACTAATTATGTTGCGTTTTATTTTCAAATGTAACTACTATAAAACATTTGCTATCAAAATTATCTAGTACTATGCATTAGAATTATCTAAACTCAATCGTTTAGTCAATTCAGTCAATCAAGCACTGTTTTTTGTGCTTTGGTCGGATTGGTTTCTCTTTGACACATTTCATTCTAAATTATATGACAGAATTCGGAATAACTAATAATTAAACAAAACCATGGTAAATGATGGGTTAATTTAACATTGTGTATTGTAGTGTTTTATACCATAAAAATTTACTTAATTCGTTCTGTTTTTATTCAAAAACAAATGAACGAAAAATTGCTACATATCTTTTTTCTTAACCTTAGATAAGGATATTGCACTTTTAAAATATACAATTTTATTATATTAGAAACATAGATTTTACATCACTATAACATTCACACGATTCATGCAATACAGGAAGTTTTGTATTAATAAAGTTCTATCAGAATGCGTTTTTTTTTTATAAATTTCCTACAGAATATATTCGGAAATTCTAACGCAGGAAAATCTTATCCTACATTATTATATGTCATCTAAGTGAGCAAATCCTCTACAAGATGAAAATAGGCAAGATTATGTGTGCCATGTTATGGTGCTAATATCAGTTTTAGCAGGAACAGCTAGTGGAGTGCCACCTCGAGGACGACTTGAATTTCGCAGTTTAAAACGAGATTCTAATGCCAACACTCTAGATAGAATGGTAAGGTTTCTGGTAATTACGTAAAGAAAAAATATTCCTTATTTTGAGTTTTAAAATAACAACAACTACTACTACTGCTACTACTAATACTACTACTACTACTACATGTACTACTATTACTACTACTACCTTTACTACAACAACAACAACATAATAATAATAATAATAATAATAATAATAATAATAATAATAATAATAATAATAATAATAATAATAATAATAATAATAATAATAATAATAATAATAATAATAATAATAATAATAATAAAATAATAAAATAATAATGATAATAATAACAACATAATCAATAATAATCGTATTTTTTTTTCAGGTAAAAAGAGATTAGTTGATCTGTGGCACAACAAACTGGATCTTTCATCATTAAATAAAAGAAGTTGAACTTAATTTTACTTATCGTTGATCTATATATATTTTTTTGTTATTTCATCTTAACATACTATTGGCCATATGTTCCTTGAAAAAATGGTTTTAAATTGATTTGCTGCAACTCATAAAAGTAACAAACAAGAACGGATGCCACATGTGGAGCAGGATTTGCTCGGCCTTACGGAGCACCTGAGATTAACCCCAGTTCTAGGTGAGGTGGGTGTTGCTCTGTATTTAATTTTCTTTGTTTTGTTTTGTTTTTTGTAATGTTGTTTTTCTGTTTGTCTGTTGGTCTATTTCTTTTGTAGCCATTGCGTTGTCAGTTGATTTTCGACTTATAAGTAATTATAAAGGAGAAATCCATCACATATAACATCTGCAGTGGCCGCTGTCCTGTTGGAATATCTACAAAGACAAAACAGTAACAGTCATAATACAAATAAATAAATATATGTATATATATAGAACTTGGATGTGCGATGGGTAGGCTGAAGTGCGATCGTCTACGCCAAAATGAGATGCACTTGTAGCCAGATTACAATCTGAAACGGTCATTTTGGTCTGATCAAGTCTTGATCGACTTCATTTGCCGCTAGAAAAAAACATTAAGACTTTTCAGATGTTAAGACACTGTTCAGATATGTTGTGTTCAGTCCGTTCGGTCATGTCAAGTCAATTAAGATAGAAGGCTCTAGCATTAATCAAGTCTGTTAAGACTGTTTCGGACAAATTTAGACCAATCATAAAAAGTAACGTTCAAAACTTTCAGATCGGGTTAAAATTCGTTTAGTGTGTCAGAATGATATTAGAAGTTACGCCCCTTCATGTGGATGATGCATTGAATTATAAATGCGTTTATTATTTTGAATTATTAAACATAAAATCATTTGTTGACTTTTTATTGCTGTTGTTTTTTTAAGCATTAGAGAATCAATAATATATATATATGTTAGTTTGTTTAATTGGGGAAATAACAATAACAGTTTCTTATGTTATTTTTTATCTTTTTATTTTCTGGTGTTAATTTATTTATTTATTTACTTATTCTTTGGAAAAAGTAATTGCAAATTTTAAACGTTACACTAACAAAAGAGTGACACCAACATTTTTATAAATTTCATACGTCCAAATCACATTTCAGGATTTTACTTCATTAGGAACGATCAACGCAAAATACAAATATTTTACATGTCAGATCATTTATATCGTTAATCTCGTTATCCTCGTAAGGCCGCATCAGGGAACCTTGTCTCCGTTTGACCTAAGCTTCTGAAACTGCTCTTATGCCGTGAAGTGAGAAATAACATACCATCGGAAGGAAAAGGATGTAGATGGGGTTTTACAGAAAAGAGAATGATCGGCTATAAATATAACTAAAAGAGAAAAATTAAATGGAACAAAAAAAATAAAGAATAGAGAATAAAGAGGTGCTTGAATATAAAGAATTGATAATAATAGACAAAACGTATAAAGAATAGAAAATACCCGGCCTAAACATTAAAGAATACAGAAATGAAGGACCCCGTCCAGATCCTCATAGATTGAAACAATATAACTTAATTGTAAGTTCAGCATCGAGTATATGTCTTAGTACATCTGTTTGTAAATGAACTTATCCTTTCTTACATTTGAATATAAAAAACTTATTTGATGCAAAATATGTATTTATTTGTTTATAAATTCAGATGGCACTATTACTAATAATTCGTCTTCGTCTTCTTCCTATTAACTGTAAAAGTAACGTATGTATGCGTTAATATTCGGTCTATAAAGTTCGATGACACGTGCCAATAATCTAAAGGTAATAAAATCAACGATCTATAAAATTACGTGGCAGTTACAATGGCTATTTCACAGTTATATCATACGTTCACCCGTCATCATACATGTACCTCCGTATGTGAAGTATAAGGTTCTAAATCATTTTTGATAGCTTCTTTCTAACACTATTGACGACATTGTTCAAACTACATGCACATGTAACAAAACCGCAAATTTAGTATAGTTGAAAAGATATACGACATTGAAAATGCATTTTTTTTCTATCAAAAATGTATCGTCGTGTATTTGTAATTCTAGGTGTTAACCTAAAATGTATTGAATATGTAAAGGTTTAGATTTTTTTCTCAAATATTTGCCAAAAGAAACATTTTCCGAAAAAAACAATCCATGTATAATAACGTTTTGACCTTTAATTCTTTTCTTCTTTTTTTTTTTTGGGGGGGGGGGGTCCGTAGAAATACCGAAAAAGACCCCCTTTGTGCACTAAAAACAAAAAATGCAATAAGGACCTGATAGAATTATTCAATTGACACAAAGGACATTGCATATATATAGTTCACACTAGTTTTTTTTTTATATAGATCTAATTTGAATCGATCTAAATAAAACCAATCACATTATCTTTAATCATAACGATCTCTATCGGTCTAAACCGATTCACTGCGTTCACACTACATTTAAAAACGCTATCGATCGAACCTTTTTACCCGTAAAACTCAGAACATTGTGTATAAATAAAACTGATTTATTAAATTCATCTATTGATACACTGACACACACACTTGAAAAAAAAATGGATAAAGTCATTGTTTCTTCTGAATCAGAAGTTAAAATTTTGGTACAGGTGTTATTGCCGTTTTCTTTAATTTTGAAAAAAAAATATCTGTAGTAACGAAGTTAAAACACGACGAAATATTGCGGTTCCTGAAAAAAAATTATCATAAGAAAAGAAGACACAGATTTCGCAAGTCTATGCGGTGGCGAAGACAAAAGGATTTCAGTGTGTTAAACAACAAAACCTCTGAGATAGTTTTGGCGCTGTACATGCGCATACGTTATTTCAACCTCAACCCGTTTTGAATACACTAGTATACTTATTAAAATGTAGATATTATGTTACTTTATGTTGTTCTTGTTTTTTTATGGTATAGTTATTACTGCCGTATCTTTTTTGCTGTTCTGTCTGTTATAGTTTTTACTTTTATTTGAAATTGTATTTTCGACTTATTTTTGTTTCTTTGAATTTCGTTGGCTTGTTCCGTAAGTTAACTTTTTTCAAGTTCTCTAGTAATGTTTTATAAAATATTCTCAAATAGTACAAAATGTATAGAGTTTGTTTACCAGCACATAATGACATTAGAAAACACATGTTTCGTATGACTGTTTATTACTATAGTTTTTATGTTGTAAAAATGCGTGAAACTGTGACTTTTAGCATTTTCATCTTTTTGTGTCGTGTTTGGTATCAACAGTCATTATTTCTTATGTGTAATTAAGTTTCAAACATTTTATTTCTCTGGAAGTGCATTTTAGTCGGAAAACAAGATTTTGAACTATTTTTCAAATAATTTTATAAAAGACACGTATTAGTCGTTTTAGCGTTACTAGGAGATATTTATGGATTAAGATTAAGATTATGTCGTGAGAATACTTTTTGAATTTGGTACCTTGTAGCAGGGTCTGAAGTTTTAAAAAATGATAAACACTTTAAAAATCCTTTTTTGAATTATTCTTTCATCAAGTTGAAAATAAATTGCGCTAAACCATTAAGTTTATTCTACAACTATCATAAACTTATCAATTAGTAACGATCAAAAGACAATTGTTTATTGGATACGGTTGATTGAACATTGCTGCCTAGGAATTTGCAATAAGTCTTCGATCACGTGACGCATGGCACGCGCTAATTAGAAATAAATTCAACTTCAAAATTATAATATATATGGATACCCAATTCTATATTTATGAGTTATATACTTATATCTTCTCATATCCATGTGTGTGGTCTCATTACATCGTTTTGATGTCCTTAGTGCAAAAACTATGTTTTTAGTGCAACAACAATTTGTATCTCCCTTCAGTGCACTAAGAAGTGCGTTATTTCTACACACCGTACACAAATTGGCTGTGGTGTTAAATGTTAAAAAAATACCCATAAATTGTAACAATTTTCAATTATTTAAGATTAAATTATGCTAAGAAAAGTGTCTTGTTTTCTGTCAAAATAATATACCATTTTTTAACATAAAGTTGTCGATAGATAAATTAGATACCCTGCATTTCAATAGGATTTGCAATAGCATATTATCAAATTGCTGAAAGATCTCCTACATGTCCTAAACAGGTAATCCGTTAGTATTGGAAGCCCCTGTCCTTAAAAATTCAATTTTTCGTTCTGCATTATTCTGGTGTAAGAAAGACCCACACATTCAGGCTAAGGCCTTTAAAGTGTATAGAATACATAGTTTTATATTTTATATAACTTCCAAGATAGGTTGCTACATTCTTTCGCTTACACCCACACTAATAAGTTGTGATTTCTGTTTGAATTATTTTTTAATGCGTATTTTATTTTGCTATATATTGTTGGTGTCATCCCATTTATCCAACTTTTTAAAATAAGGTATTCTCATTTAGCCAACTTTTTTTTTGTTAATTATTGGGTTGTTTGTTTAGTAATAATAAGATGGCTTTCTAAAATTCGACAGTAAATTTGTTCCTGTATGTTTTTATATTATTTAAAAAAATATATATATATAATAGGCGAAAATAAATTTTTTACTTGTTAGTAACACCACTGAACATATTATAACAATCAGCACTTTTTTGTGGTTCTTTCATGTTTAACAAACGAAATATCATATTATTTATGAAAAACAATGACACGGGTGATGTTCTTCTCATATATGTTATGATGGTATGATACTAAACCCCTAACGGGAAGGATTGTGCCTGATATTCATATGATGAAATCATTATCTTTCAATCAGTTTAATTGAAGTCTGGAACTGGCATGTCAGTTAACTGCTAGTAGTCTGTTGTTATTTATGTATTATTGTCATTTTGTTTATTTTCTTTGGTTACATCTTCTGACATCAGACTCGGACTTCTCTTGAATTGAATTTTAAATGTGCGTATTGTTATGCATTTACTTTTCTACATTGGCTAGAGTTATAGGGGGGGGGGGGGGGGGTTGATATCTCATAAAAATGTTTAACCCCGCCGCATTTTTGCGCCTGTCCCAAGTCAGGAGCCTCTGGCTTTTGTTAGTCTTGTATTTTTTATTTTAGTTTCTTGTGTTCAATTCGGAAATTAGTATGGCGTTCATTATTACTGAACTAGTAAATATTTGTTTAGGGGCCAGCTGAAGGACGCCTCCGGGTGCGGGAATGTCTCGCTACATTGAAGACCTGTTAGTGACCTTCTGCTGTTGTTTTTTCTATGGTTGGGTTGTTGTCTCTTTGACACATTCCTTATTTCCATTCACAATTTTAATTAATGCTTATTTAACAATGGCTGCTTTAACAATATCATGTATTTCTTATACAAAGTTTCCAAAAACTGGTGTATGCTGGTGACACCAATGAAACTACATTGTATTTAGTAACACTATTGACATTTTTAGTTATTGATTTTATATTATATAATTTTAGACTTTTTAGCCTAAGAATTATTTTTTCTTCATTTTCTTTTGCTGTGATTTCTTCGTTTTGTGTTTAGTACATAATAAAAGTAAAATTAGAAATTTGTTGTCAATTGTGAAACTGTTGTGTCATTGAAGTTACTAAAGGGTCAGTGGTGTTACTATATAAAAATACAATAATTTTTATTTTTTAATAACAAATGAAAGTGTTTCCATTTCGTTTACAGAGGATAGGCATTATCTAATCATTCAGTCTTCAGCATTTTATATATATTCAGTTTAAGGATATTCTTTTAATATAAAAAACCTGCAATAATTAGGACAGCTAACATTTAAACAATAAATATAGTTGCTACAATACTATAGAATAGAGGGACACGTTTAAATGTTTTAAACAATGACATCAATTTCCCAATTATGCCCTTATCGAAATTTGCACGTATTTGTACAACCATTGTGCTTGAATTGCTTTTGCTGTTGTTTATATATGTTGTGTGAATTTTGATCTGTTCAGTCTTTGTGTAGTAATACGTGATCAACTTATATTTTGTCCTTTTTGGATCATTTGGTCAGAAGAACTAAAAAGAATGAACGAAGTGTATCTATTGCACAAAAACTTAGCTCTTGGTCATCTCATTGACAAATCTCTTCATGAATAAAAGTTAAACTGACATTTGTTCTATCCAATTTACATTTTAATTAACGGTCAAAAAACTTAAAAATACTTTCAAATGATTTACATTACATTAACTAAATGTCAGTTGCACATTCCGACATGCTATGCTAAATAAATAATACAGAAAATTTAATCCAGGTATTTTTTTCAGTCTTATTTTTCACATGTCATTCAACCCAAACTCTAATTGAAAAACCCTTTGTTCTTGATTACCTTTGATCTCATCTATCCAACTTTTTATTTTACCTGTACTGCGTATAATTTTGAAAAGTTGGATAAATGAGAATGAACCATATTGTTTATCATAAGTTTCAAAAGCTGCGTCAACTAATCCTGTCAATTTTACAGTCAAATGAAAGTGAGCCATTTTCACTCTACTATGGCATGGAACTAGAAAGTTTTTTGCGTGGTATAGTTATAATATAACTGTTCTTTATACTTATAATTCAACTGCAAGCCGTAAAAATCAATTTGCTCTCTGGATGTCTTTTGGTTCGTTTTTGTTATGTTTGTTTGTTTGCTATATTATATTTTGACGTAAATAAAACCAACATCAGTTACTCCTTATATGTTAAACGTAATTTACAGAACTCAAACTATATATAAACATACGAATGAAGGATGAAAATTCAGGGTTATATGTAGTATAACGAAATCAGAGATCTGTATTGTAATTAGATTCTTATTACAGCTGAGGGGCTTTCTATAGTATAGAAAGCCCCTGTACAGCTACAGTATTTTTCTTGTCTTCAAAACATATTTGATACTTTTTCAACTATTCACGGTCATATATCGAAAATTTAAATATCTAACAATAAAACAATAAAACAAATAAGCTTTAAAATTTGTGATTACACAATTTCACCATAGTTATGTCATGCCACATGCTACATGGATTCAGATTTTATTTTAGGAAATCTATTACTACACAATTTATGTGCACTAATCTTTATGAACAAAATTTAGCGTTAATATTAATAATTACATCTACAAGAAAGACTGACAGTGGTGGTCTGTACCGCCCGGAAAACAAGGCGTACTAGTTCTGTGTACAGGGGCGAATCCAATCATTTTTTAAAAGGGGTTCCCAACCAAGGATAAAGCGAGAGGATCCAATGTTATGTTCCTATGTCCCCAATCCTCCCTCAAAGCCGCCACAGTGTGTACCAACGACATGACATTTTACAAATACGCAAATCAATACTTGAACTAAACGGACCGTTTTTGATTTTGTAAAATAGAAGTAGGTGAACTATATAGCAGACATATTTATGAAGAAGAAAAAAAAAGATGAGGTACACGTATGAGTGCCTAATACGATATCTTTTCACCAAGACACAACCTGTTAAAGTTGGCAATCATAATTTCAACGCTAAAAAGTAAGCTATAAAGGGACCAAAATGTACTAGTGTATACAATTCAAACCAAAACAAACAAAATAAACAAATAAAAGAAATATAATAGATTTAGATCCAACGCTGCAACTTTCGCACATAAACCTCTTTATGATTTTATTGAGGTTGGCAGTTGTCAGAGTCCTTTAAATTTTATAAAAAAAATCCAATATCTCCATCAGAACGAAAAAAAAACGAACTCTATAAAGACGAAAACAAAATGAAACTATACAACTGCTTGCGTCATAACCTTCAGAACAAAGTGAACAGTTTTTAAAAAAAAAGTCCAATAAACTGGTATATGTCTACATCAATACTTATAGATTTTGTTAACATTGTCCGAAAAGAATTAAAAAAAAAATGTCTTGTGCAGTTTTGATTGAATATGAATGATGATATAGCTTCATGCATGTTCTGTACCGGTCAAATAGTGAACATAAAAATATTGCTTAGTATTCTACATTAAATATCTTATAATGGAAAAACGATCTTTCAGAAAGATTTTTTCACCGAAGTACATTTATTTCACACGGGGTTATGAACAATCAAAAAAATAATATCACATTTGCTTTAATAAACAAAATTTAATTCTTACATGAAGCAATAAACTGTAACAATTCACTATCCAAAAAAAAAATTAAAAAAATAAAAAAAAATGGCGATTTTAAAGAAAATTCAGATCAGCAACAATATTTACACACTCGATAAACATGTTTATGACCTTTAATTGTTTTTTTTTCTTCACATATACATTTTACGATGTATTTCAGATTTATACGTTTTTTCAAATTAAAAGAGAGTAAATTATGCTTCTGGTATGGTATATGCCATTTCTCAGTGGCAAATATTTCACCAAAGGTATGTGAATGAGATCGAAACAATTAATTTCAATGCGTCATTGTTATGTGTACTCCAATAAAAATACATATTGTACGGATAGAAAAACAAACTTTCCCTTATTGCAGGACAGCTATGCATACATGAAACCCATAAAACAAATAAAAAGTGGTCAGTCATAAAGGGCAGTTGCAAATGCAAAACAAAACATACACAAAAACAAAGAACCAAACAAAATACACAGGTTCAAATAATCGCATAGTCGAAGTGATATAAACCACAAAAAAAACATCTGTAATCATTTTGTTAAAAATATTGTCATGAATATATACAGCTTTACATGATTCACTCAGACGCCATTTTCATCGTCATCTTCTTCACTAATTTGAATGAGAGTAAGATAGTTTCTACAACTCTCAGAACCTTCACACGAACAAATAGTTGTACAACCTAGATTTTGCTGGTTGCAGACACAATTTTTTACCCTTGCATGTGCAAATAAGGTCTTGAAGGAAATCTGCTGACATATGTCCTTCAATCAAAATCGGTAGTAAAACATTTTTACCCTCTTGCCAACCAGAGTTTTTGGGCTGTCTGGTTGCTGGTTTTGCAATGTGTGAATGCATCCAAACTTGCGTCTGTAACATTGCACGGAGGATGTGTTGTAAAAAAGACTCCTCACATGGGGGTAATCTAACAAGATTCATATCTTTTGTTGTGGCAAATTTCACCCTTAACTTGTTCAGGTCTTCGTGTAAATCACTGAATTTCCTCTTCGGATCGTATAACAGAGCAAAACATTTGCGTCCATCATGAATGGCGGATTCCTGATCTCCCGTTGAAAAACCTATCTGAAGGGATTGGAAATTGTCTGCACTTTTCTTCAAAAGTTTGTACATAAACTTCTTACCGAGACCAAAAAAAGAAGAAGTCGTATATCGCATCCTGTGAGGGTATGTGTGACTGGCAGTAAACTACAGATTGAGGGTTTAAGTGAGCGACATATATCGTGAACAGGTAGAAAACGCCTTCCATCTTTCAAATTGGATACTGACCCAGTTTGGAACCACATCTCCTCTGTATTTTTAAGTTTAGGAAAATAGTGGACACAGAGCACTAACACATCAGTGTCAGATGACTTTATAATAATACGACCTTTTCTATCATTCCAAAAAATATTGGCATCTGCATACACTGAATGAAGAATCATTCGTGTATCTTCTTCTTCTTGTGTGCTGTATAAGTCAGTACAATTTGACAGGCCATCACAAGAAAATCTCTTGACAACTTCTGGGTTTTCAAAAACACCCGCGAGAAACAGTTCGGTACCTCTCCCTAAAGGAGACTGTCCAAAATACCGTTCGCAATACTCACCAAGTAATCTGATAAGTGACTGTTTATTTTCTGGATTGCAAAGGAACTTTTTCCAGTCCGGAATTGCTCTTCCTTTAATAACCTGATAAACCTTTTGCAATCCAAATGACAAGTTTCGACGCAATCTTTCCGCTGCTTTGATTGAATGTTTTACATCGTAGCGATCAAAAACATCGACCACCGTTCCAGCATTCAAAAAACACGTCAGAAGCATTGTTACATAGTTTCGTAGCAGATCACCAAATGTTTTGCATTTCTTGACATCCATACATTGAATAATTCCCATACCATCACGTATCAAAACTGTATTGCTGTGTCATAACTTGGAATGTTGAAGCAAGAGCAGATTTCCTCTTCAAGTAGGTGAATTATATCTGATTTGCAACACTTACACGCATGGTATCATCGTGGAAAAGTGCTGAAGGTATTGAACCAATAGGATATGCCAAGATCTTGTCTACTGTAACATCTTCTCGACCATTAGCCAGGGCTAAAGCGCGACGAAATATCATCTCTGGGTTTATATGGGCTTTCACAAAGTCACCTGTTTTACATTTGAGTTTTGAACTCTTAGTCATATCCTCAAATGTTTTTAGTGGAGACCTCGAAATAGGACTGTAGAAAACACGGTTTTCACCTTCATTAAAGCAACATTCGACAAAAGACTTGACCATTTGTTTGCCACGTTCAAGAGATTTTAGAAGAGAATCTTCAACATCTTTTGAGGCTTGCATCCCTGTAGAAATATTGATCAAGTATTTTGGATGATCGGTGATGTTAAATGGATTAGTCATGTTTGAATGCACATAACTAACCAAATCAGACACATTTTGTTCGTCGCAATTTATTGCTGTTGGTTTGTTTTCTTCGTGCTTACCTTCTGTGTCGGTCGATAATCCAGATCTTGCTCTCATTTCTAAAACGCGCAAGAATATGCCTGAATGTGTTCTGAATTCTTCAAACAAAGGTAAAACATTTTCTTCAAAAACATTGAAGAACTCCTCAATATCTTCAGTGCTTTGTGGTGTGCTTGTGACAAGGAACACCTTCCACACATTTGGTTGAATCGTATTCAGACGGTTTTTATCTTCAACTCTAAATCACGTTTATGGTCTGCTAATTCACTTATTTTTTGTAGTCTTTCATCACTTTCTAAGTGACGTAGGTTTTTGTCGCGCTTATACGACTTGTGCTTACAGAAAATGCAAGTTGTCCAATCAAATGGCGTGAACATTGATCTGGTCTGAACAGGATGGGAACAACATGGTTGATTCGCATTGGAAGTGTCTTTAAGATAGTTAAAATCAGGCATTTCAAACTTTTCTAAATTGACTCTATTATTGACAAACTGGACATATATATATTACAGTTAATTGCTATTAATAAGTATTGCAATATGCATTTTGTTTTAATGAATTATCAGTATTAAGTTTTAATATAATCTTAAAGCAATCCTAATTCTAGCTCACTTTTAAATTATAGTTTTTCAAAGTTATCAAAAGTACCAGGATTCATGTGTGACGTCATGCTGTTTCTAAATTTTATAAATTCAAATGTAGCATAACGTTTGCCTTTTCGCCATCGTATGTGACGTCATTTTTTTAATTGCGTCAACGCCTGGACTGATTCTGGTGTGTCTATGCTGTATTGAACTTGGCATCATGTATTCGGGTTTAGTTTTCTGTAATAAGTTAATACTTTAGTTTCATTATGAATATATCTTTCACATTCATTTGTTAAAATGTACTGTTTGCAATAGCATGAATCGTTCTATATAATAGGGTTCTTATCCCGGGCATAATACAATGCCGTATTTAGTAAAACCTTTTCAACTTTTGATCTTCAGTGCTGTACAACTTTGTACTTTTTTCACTTTCGATCTTGTATATCTGGGCGTTATGTATTCGGGTTTAGTTTTCTGTAATTAGTTTTTACTTCAGTTTCATTATGTATATCTCTTTCATATTCATTTGTTAAAATTTACTGTTTGCAATAGTGTGAATTGTTTTATATAATATGAATGTTCTTATCCTGGGCATACAAACAATGCCGTATTTGGCAAAACCTTTTCAACTTTTGATCTTCAGTGCTGTACAATTTTGTTTGTTTTTCGTCACTGGTGAGTCTCGTGTGGACTAGACGCGTTTTTGGCGTATTGAATTTTAAAATGATGCTTTTTGTTATCTATTGATCATGCTTTTCTTTGTCTAATATGTTCTGCTTTTTATTTGTATTGTAGTCCTGTAATTTTTTGTTTTCATTTCAATGTTATATTTAACTGTGCCATTAAAGTGCGAGGTTTGGCATGCCTTAAAACCAGGTTCAACCCACCACTTTTATTCCCCTTTAAAAGTGTCCTGTACCAAGTCAGGAAGATGGCCATTTTATAATATTGTTCGTTTCTGTGTGTGTGTTGCATTTTAACGTTGAGTCGTTTCTGTTTTCTCTTATTTTTGAGATAAGACGTGGCACGGTACTTGTCTATCCCATATTCATGTATTTGGTTTTGATGTTATATTTGTTATTCTCGTGGTGTATTGTCTGTTGATTGGTCCGTTTCTGTGTGCTGTTGCGTTTCGGTGTTGTGGCGTTGTTCTCCTCTTATATTTAATGCGTTTCCCTTGGTTTTGGTTTGTTGCCCCGATTTTGTTTTTTGTCCATGGATTTATGAGTTTTGAACAGCGGTATACTACTGTTGCCTTTATTTAGTGTAGGATTTGTAACAAGATTTGTGATAACACAATCTTTCAATATCTACATCTGCAAGTGAACTATATTCATCATGAAGTCGAAGAAACACGTCATCTTTTCTTGTATTCACAGCATCTAAAAGTGTTTGCTATCCTTTCGTAGATAAAGAGGACAGTTTTTCCACTGTTGAAACTTGACATATAATGCAAAGATTCCACTGGTTTGACATACGGCGAATTTTAGCTTGCGAATCCGTAAGCTTCAATGGGCTACTAAAAGTAGACATTTTCCGGATAAACAACTTAATATCCGCACCAACTCAACTTTTAAATTATAAAAGACCTATTTATTTGTCAAAGTAAAAACACATTTTAATAACCATTTGACTCAAAATTAATCAGTAACAATTAAACACTAGCAATGTTTAATAACCCTATAATACAAAAATATTAATTAAACGACTTTGAAAAGGAACAACTACGAAAAATACTATGACAAAATGTTGATGTGATTCATCCAGGTAAATCAATCAAAAGTAATAATACTGCGTATCGGTAAGGAATTAAAAATCCGGAAATTCAATGAATTTCTTAGCAATGTTTATAAATTGCTAAAAATATAGATATACTCATCCGAATGAGCTAAAGTTGGTCTCATAAGTTTAGAAAATGAAGTTTTATTACTTTTCACATAAAAAACTTTGTAATATATCGATAAATTATGAATAACAAGTTTTGTAACCTCTCCGTTCAAATAAAAAAAAAGAGTATGCATTTTTCAAAGGGGATAAAAAAGTTAAAGATAAGGTTCAATAGAACAAATTTTCATTTTATAATATACATGTGTAGTTACTCTCTTAATAAAATCCAAAATTAAGAGTTTGTGGATTATAAAAATTGAATCATGTTAAAAAAATGTTTTTGAAATGCATTTCAAGTTAAAATCGAAAATTCATTTTTCTTTTCACTCTCAAAAAAAATTGCACCGTACGAAATGTCTACGACCGGGCAAAAAAGTTAGATTAATGTATTGGCTTTGCAAAAATATAATTTTCAGCCTGCAGGTATGCCGGTCCATTAAACTCGTAAAATAAGCACCTTTTTCGTGATTTGTCACTCCACTATATCATTAGAGTTTATTTTATAGATATACATGAGTGTTCAAGTTTTTATATAAGAGTCCAAAGTAAATCTACCTAATTCTTATCTAGCACCTATGTTAGTGGCTGTCTTTTTTCAGTCCTAACACTACTGTAAAAACTTTAGAATGAACCTTCTCAAAAGGATATTTTTCTGCCAGTGCAAGAGTACCACACATAATATTATTTTCAGCAGCTCTATAAGATACCTTAAAAGTTGACTAAAATTATACATAAACCAAATTTCAGAGTTGTCTGTAAAAATAGGTCTTATAAGGGTATCAAATAATTAACATGACAAATTAGTGGGAACAAAATTAAAATGAGACATATATTTTCTCAATAAAAATAAAACTTTAATACCTTTTTCAGACATCTCTTCAGTAGTTTTTGTAAAATTGCCTCTATAGTTAATAATATTCCCTAGAAGCATACGAAAAAATTAACAAGAATACAAAAAATGACCACAGCAAAATAACACTATGGTGGGATGTATAAATACAGAGCCATGCCAGTATATTTAAGTTAGCAAAAATGGACTAAACAGTAGAGGTTAAAATTGAAAAGGACACGTAATTAAGATGATAAATAACGTCAGTACTTATGAACTCAAGGAACCAAAGAAATTTAAAAAACAGAAACAAATGATAGGTCCGTGTACTTGTTCCTGAGATGTAGTCGATTGAAAATTCGGCGGGAAATGATTATTTCTAGATTTTTCATATATGTATCATCTGCACCTTTTTTCCTTTCAAAAAATATAAAAACAATAACAAGAATGTTATAAGACTTTCCAAAAAAGGCTTTTAAACTATATGAAATAAAATTATGAAAAGAATAGAAGGGGTTAGTCGGCCAAATTCAAAAACAAGAGTTGCAAATATTATTTTCCACTTATTAAAAAGTATTATATAATAAAAAAAAACGGGGATGTGGTATGATTGCAAATGAGACAACTATCCGCCAAAGTTCAGATAAAGTGGATGTAAGCAGTTATAGGCAACCGTATGGTCTTCAATAAAGAGAAAACCCCATACCGTATAGTCGGCTATAAAAGGCCCCGACATGAAATTATGAAACAGTTTAATTGAAAAAACTAACGGCCTTATTTATTACAAAACAAATATGTCAGACGTGAACCAACGACAAGCACTGAACAATACGCTCCTGGCTTGGACCAGGCACATAAAGAATGTGGAGGGGTAAATTTTTTCATTTGTTTCGGTTCTTATTTATTCTTGGTTTTGAAATATTTTTTATCGTTTTTTAAAGTGATTTGTTCAAAACATAAACAATATATACAGCCTGTGAAAGGTATAAACCTCCTAATAAAGCATATATAGTGTAATGGTGTGTTGTTTTATACGGTATGGGGTATGATACAATAGGTAAAGGTGTATGGTGCATTAGGAATTTTGTGTGTATTCGATTTCAATTTGTTTATTTGTTTATTTTTTAAAGAAGTTTGAATTTTTCAAATATGTAACATAGTAGGTAATTTTGAATGGTGCATGCTGTGTGATCTCAATAGATTAGAAGAAAGGGGAAGGATGTGTATGAGTAATGTGTTATGTGTAAGATAACATAAAACATGCTGTCAAATAGACAAGAAACCAGGTTTTCTGTATTTGAGATGTAACCCAAACTGAACGGAAGAAGGCAGATAGTACGAATGCAATTAATGTATTTCAATATATTGCGCATTCGAACTTTTTGGTTTTTAACAGCCATGTTTCGTGCCTATGTTCCATTCTATGAGGATCATATCTGATAGACAAAGGTGAAAATCGTTATAATATAATACTTAACCTCTATTGACTACATATTAAGAGGCTGTGCCAATAAGCATATAGCGTCAGGCGGAAAGTGAAAAAAAAAATAAAATCATATTACCTCGGTTAACAATGGTTAAAGGAAAATCTTAGGCTTATAAGACTATATGAAAAAAAACGAAGACAAATTGAAAGGAATCAGGATTTATTAGCAGTCAAACAATGGTTACCATAGAAACTAGTCAATCTGAGACACTATTTTTGGTAAAGAACAGGATATTTTCACATAAAATATAATATTAGAATTAAGAACATGGTCACTGCAAGTAAATATTTTAATAATTTAACCTTAAAAGGATAAGGTAAAAAATAATCGTATCTAAAAAAAGGTTTATTTGTGGTTGCTGTAGTAACAGGAACATCAAATGGTTCAAGTTTATAAATTTTACACAAAAATAAGCTGTTGTTGGGTCAAGATTGTAGAAAATCCAGACGTCTGTTACATAAAATATGGTACTAACAAACATAAGTGACTATCATATAATTCAAAATATTCTTTCGTTAATAGTCAGGGATTGATGTTATGCTACTTCTTTATGATGGCAAATTGATTGAAGGGAAAATGTAACTATCCCTTTTTTCTATATCTTAGTTAACATTTTGATTTGTTCACATATTGTTGTCAATATAATGGAATTTTATGCGACTGTCACACAAGTGAGTGGTTTAGTTAGCTATAAAACCATGTTTAATTTACCATTATCTACATAAGAAAATGCCTTTACCAAGTCAGGAATATGATTCTTGTCCAGTCGTTTGATGTGCTTGAGCTTTTGATTGTGTCATTACTTCATTTAGGAAGCATTCTGTAATATCCACTGTGCTTCAAGGATTAAAATGATCATTTTATACTAGTTTGGTAAATTATTTATATTTTTATTGGTATGACAACTTGACAAGGGATGCTAAAATCATTGAAACTGAGACTTTTTAACGATGAGTGTTAATTATTTCGATTCTGATTAGGACAATTACGGTAATTTCTATGTTCGCTGTGTATAAGGGTACCGTATTTGTGTAGGCTCTTCCATCAACCTTCCATCGATTTTTATCCAACTAGTTCTAACCAGTTTAATTTCGCAAAGTTGTATTTCTAAAATTCAAAATTGAAACAGAAATTAACAAATTAATTTATTAACTAAAACAATATTTGTGTCACAATATAACAGAAAATGTATATAACAACAGTCTTTTCCTTTGAGGTCAATTTCTGAAACGCACATTTTCAAGTCAATGGCGGTGGACGCACAAGGAGAATCGGGTAGGTCTGTATTTACTAAATTAATCGTAAATATTCCGCTGGTTAATATTGTAGCATTGGTAAATATGTTCATATCTGATAGAGGATTCCTTGATAAAGTTGTGCTGACATTTGAGACTTGGCAGGAGGGGCCCTTTGACAGAGATTCATTTATACTTGCGGTGGCTACACCTTGAAAAATTGATCAAAGCCAAAGGGCACGCCTTTGTGCATCTGACGATTTCAAATGCTGTATTAAATGATGATTAAAATTAATACTGGGTGACAATCTTGTTGCATTTGTAAAATGGATTGGAAACCTTAGTGGTAAATTGGTAATTACGCCTTTTTTTTTATATAGGAGAATGGAGTCCGATTCCCTGCTAGGGTCAATACATTTTATCAGAAATATGAAACAAATTTGTCATTTCAGTGCAACAGTAATAGTAACCTATACTTTATTTTATATTTTATCATCGGAACATATGTTTCAATGAAATTATTATATACAATGACATGCCTTTTTAACGGACGAGATGAAACGTGTTTTTCAGAGGGAGGGGTTTTGAAATTAGAACAGCCTACATGAACGTTGTGGTATCTAGGTCAAATATGTCAATTACGAATTGTAACACATTGTTGTCATTGTAAAAGTATTAGTAACAAAATGTGTATGATTTTAGTGTTTGAAAGTGTTTTAATTTAAGGAAATACATTAAATGCATACCAATTTGATGAAATTCGATTTTCTGCCGTAGTCAATATACGCATGTGCAAACTAATTTAATTGTATAATAAAGTATGGTTTCTTTACAAAGCTAAAGAAGCACGTCATATTAGAATTGTTGATAAAGAATTGTTACAATTTTTTATCTTGTTATATACGGAAAATGAGAATAGCATTGAAAATGAAACATTTTGTTTCTGGGGTATAATGTTAATATTATGATGTTTTTATTGAGGTTGGGAATTCAAATAATTTGAGCTGGAACATGATCATGATGTTGTCATTTTTAAAAATATTTAATTTTAATTTGAGTAATTATAAGGGCAGCTGTGTATGAAGGAGTTTACCTCCAATATGTCTAATTTTGGTTAATAGCCTACATTTCTTTATATGGAATCTTGTCAAATATTATTCTGTTAAATAATAAATGTCTTGATCATTTAGAAATTATATAATAGTTGCCAATTTTTATACGACCGCAAAAATTGAAATTTTTTTGGTCGTATATTGGTATGACGTTGGCGTCGTTGTCGTCGTCCGAAGACATTTGGTTTTGGCACTTTAACTTTAGTATAAGCAAATAGAAATCTATGAAATTTAAGCACAAGGTTTATGACCATAAAAGGAAGGTTGGGATTGATTTTGGGAGTTTTGTCCAAACAGTTTAGGAATTAGGGGCCAAAAAGTGCCCAAATAAGCATTTTTCTTGGTTTTCGCACAATTACTTTATTATAAGTGAACAGAAATCTATGAAATTTTAACATAAGGTTTATGACCACAAAAGGAAGGTTGGGATTGATTTTGGGAGTTTTGGTTCCAACAGTTTGGGAATTAGGGGCCAAAAGGGTCCAAATTTAAACTTTGTTTGATTTCATTAAAAATTGAACTATGGGAGTTCTTTTTGATATGCCGAATCTAACCGTGTATTTAGATTCTTAATTTTTGGTCCCGTTTTCAAATTGGTCTACATTAAGGTCCAAAGGGTCCAAAATTAAACTTATTTTGATTTTAACAGAAATTGAATTCTTGGGGTTCTTCGATAAGCTGAATCTAAACATGTTATTAGATTTTTGTATTATGGGCCCAGTTTTCAAGTTGGTCAAAATTGGGGTCCAAAATTAAACTTTGTTTGATTTCAACAAAAAATAAATATATGGGGTTCTTCGATATGCTGAATCTAACCATGTATTTAGATTTATGATATTTGGACCCGGTTTTCAATTTGGTCCACTGTGAGGTCTAAAGGGTCCAAAATTGAACTTTATTTGATTTCATCAAAATTTGAATTCTTGGGGTTCTTTGGTTTTCTGTATCTAACCATGTATTTAGATTTTGGATATTGGAATACCACAAAGGGATGCTAAGAATTGTCTTTGGGAGTTATGGCTCAAACCGTTAAGGAATAAGGTGCAAAAAGGGGGGAACGGGTTTACAGGTTAATGGGCAATTACTTAAGTACAAAACATAATTTAAAAGCAGTGTAAGATGGGTTATTGAAACTCATTTGAATATCTCACCTAAACTGCTTTTAAATTATGTATATTGGAAATTTGCCAAAAACTTTATTAATAATAAATTCCATTGGAAATTTGCCAATAATTTTGGTTAATGAACTTCATTGGAAATTTGCGAATATAAAATGTTGCTGATGAAGCTTTTTAGTTTATCTCACCTAAACTACTTTTAAATTATGTATATTGGAAATTTGCCAATAACTTTAGTTTAATAAACTTCATTGGAAATTTGCCAATATAAAATGTTGCTGATGAAGATTTTTTGTTTATTTTTAGCCATGATTATTATTCTTTAAAAATTGGAGTTATCTTTCTTTGTCCAGAATAGTAGTTGAATCAACTTAAATCAATGCTATATACAATGCAATATTCACTTTTACTACCAACTGATAAATTAAAATAATCTTTGCCATTCAGTGATTACAAGCACCTTGATTACCATTCTAGGGTTTTGCCCCTTTACAAGTGGAATAATTGAAGATTTTTTTCGTTTCTGTTCTCTTTACTTAAGTTTGTCTCAACTAAATTTAATGAAATGTTTATATAATTATTAGTACCTTTAAACTCAGTTCAAGTTCAATTTTTGGCAGCTTCACTTTTACAGTTCTTGAGTTATGCCCCTTTTTAACGTTATATGCTAGTGAGGGCATCATCTGTGTCCCTTTAGAAACATTCCCCATTTATTTTTTTAGAAGTTACTATTAATTAAAATTAATTTTCACCATGACATTTTATATTTTAATATTTTATGATGTATTTAAATGAGTTGTTATTGTTGCAAACTCAATTAGAAATTTGAATTGAGATCATCTTTGGAATATGGGAAAGGGAGAGATAAAAAAAAAATGGGGGGGGGGGGGTTCAAATATTCAGATTTCGGAAATAAAAAGAAAATTTCCTCAAACGTTTTCTTTTATTTTTTTTCAGAGGATTAATATTCAACAGCAAAGTGAATTGATCAAAAGCAAAAAAAAATAAATATTTAAGTTCATTAAACCACATTCATTTTGTGTCAGAAACCTATGCTGTTGTCAACTAATTAATCACAATCCAAATTCAGAGCTGAATCCAGCTTGAATGTTGTGTCCATACTTGTCCCAAGCGTTCAGGGTTTGATATCTGCGGTCGTATAAAGCTGCGCCCTGTGGAGCATTTTTTTTTTATTTGTTTAACAATATTGCAGTTTTGTTTCCGGATTAACTTTTTAGAATATTGGAAAAATCAATATTTATTGCTGAAATCATATAATCTAGATCTGGTGTACAAAAAAAATATTGACACCTTGGGTGTGTGGCATAACATCTTGGCCACAAGTTTATCGTTTTCTGTTTAGTATTAAATTTATTTTAAGATCCATTTTGTTACATCTCGTGTTCAATTTTATTTGGCAATCGCCAATGGCAGTCAGCAGGGTTTAAGAACATCAGTTGTTCGACCTGTTAGTCAAATGAGTTTTGTTTAAATATACTTTTTCACTTTTTTGGTCTTTTAGAAAATGTTGTTTGCGCTGTATTTAGACCCTTCTTCAACGAAATTTGTTTTACATGCACACGTATAAAAATTGCGGTTTTTATCCAACGCAATCATAGTTTGAACGTAGTTTTCAATTTAGACTTGATCAGTCATTTTAAGTTTTCTTACAAAAATAATATACTAAATTATTGTTATTTATAATGAGGGGCCTGATGGGTTATTTTCGTTTTTCGTGATCGGTGCATTTTCGCTATCGTGATCCGTTTTTCTACAGATTTCTTTTTTTTTATATTTTTGTGATCCGTGATTATTGGAAATTTCAAAAAAATCAACTCGTGAATCGTGATGAGACACCCCCCTCCCCCCATTAGGCCCCTCTATAATGGCCATAGTAATTTTTTTTTAATGATGAAACAATGCCATAGATTGTACCATGTGATTATTATAATTTGTTTCTTTATTCTCGATTTGTGAGCATTTCAAATGAGTTTATAAATGTATTAGGGAAGTCCAGTTCTAGGGAATTAAAAAGCAAGTCTTGCTGTTTCAATTTTGTCAAGTTTTATCTAGAGTAAATCCTTTACTATAAGCAATAAATCATAAGATGAAACACTACGATCGTCTTTCTATATCCCATTGATTTTACTTTTCTAGTCTAAATTGCATGATACAGGAATATCGGTCATTTCTTTTTACGTATTTCAACTACATGCATGTTTTGTCTTTTTTTCTAAATGAACTCATTTTAAGAAAAATATTGTTGGGAAAATCTCTACAACACTTTTCCAGTCCAATTAATCTTAATTCTCTAAACAAATAGTTACAAGACAAATCTGAAATTCCAATGTTAAAAATTAACAAAACAAACTGGTACTTGTAAATAATAATGTCAAAAAGACATATCTGTCAAATGTTAATTTTTTTTCATGAATTGTTATAAATTATTCCACTACATATTGGTAGTCTAAATTTGAATTATCTTCAAAATGGATTTTCTTCTCATACAAAGTCTATTATTTCTAATTTTACATCCCTCGCTCCTGAAATACTATATAATGTATTAGTTGAAAAGAATTTTAATCCATAAGAATGATTTTCACAAGTCTTGATATATAAAACATGCATTATTCTTCTATTGAAAAAGCGCACACTCAACTCTACTCCAAAAGTTGTTAATCCAATTATAAGCAGCACTCTAAATTATTCATTTTAATAGATATTAATTGATTTCATTGATTTTAATTATAAAACCATTTTAATCCTAATCCATTTATTCATATACCATAAGTAAACAGTGCGTAAATATTATACATAACATGTCTGTCAAAACATTCACATTTCTCATTTAATCCTGGAGGGGTTAATTGTAAGAATTTACAATTTCTACGATCGGCATCTGTTTATGTTACAGGTAATAATAGTCCACCTTCGACCTCAATCTGTTAAACAACAATGAGTTCCTTTTAAAACATTCTTTACACTTAATAGACTAGTTCACATCTACACTTCATTTTCTTTTTCCATGAAGGTCGCATGGTTAATCAATTGCCATTCTGTATGAAATAAACAAGATTATCATCAATAAAATCAATTGATAATTAATAATCAACAAATCAGGCACTTGCCAAAGAATATTCTTTCTATATTGTCAATTTACCTTGATTTGTGAAATCAGACGTTCAGAGTCATTATACCTGCAAAAATCAATCAATATCGTCAATAATTTGTCACAGAATTTTAAATTACGAAATGTATGTCGAATGTCAAAATCGTTGATTATAATCATAGAAATCACATGTATATTTTGTCTCCTTAAGAGTGTCGTAATATATTGCCCACAGTTCAATTTACACCTGTTCCGTGATGTGCAAAATACTTGATTAAGTCTGGAATTTTTATTTGAAGTCCATGTTTTGTCAATTTTATACACCTACAGTGTACGATTTCTTCAAAGAATATTCTATACATGTATTATCAATCTTTGCAGATTTACACTAAGATCCTATTTTCTAAATTTATTTGTATTTGAATTGGTGAAATAACTTCCTTGGAAAAGAAAAAAATGCACATTTAAAATTTTCTAAATCCGTGTATTGATAAAGTTGATCAAATTACAAGCCTCAATGACGAAATGTCCCCCAAAAACATGAAAATGACACAATGTTCACATTTTTGACATGTAAAAGTTCTATATTTGTTACATGTGCATTGGACCAAAGACAATGTTTATTTTGATATTATACTATTTCCTCTTGACCTGTCAACTGGACACAACTTTTATTTTGATACTTTTCCTCAAACAGATCAAAACTGTGAGGCAAATCAGTCAATAAATTAACTATGGATACAAAAAGATGAAACAGTCAGTAAAAAAAAATAAAAAAAAAAATATGTTAATTCTTTCAATGTAGCTAAAACACATCTATAGACCAGCATTTGCAAAGAATTGACCATATAGTCAAAAACCTTTGGTCAACCAGAACTATATATATATATCTACTTAATGAACAATTGTATGTTCAATATGTTTCTAAAAGATCTGTGGATACCTTTTGTAAACAGAACCTTTAAAGATATAATGTACAAATAATATCCCATTTTTTGTTGGATTCAATATCATTTAAAGGAGTCTATTGATTAAAAGACAGTTAATTGTAAACTCTTAACAACATAATGTGATTAATAGTTTATTGAAAAAGAGATGAAAGAAAATTACAACAGGTAAAAACAAGGCATCAGCTTGACATGATTTGATGACTAGTAAAATTCCTTGTAAATGTTTTACATTTTGGACACTTTAGAGGACTAATCATTATCAATACCTTAACAACTAAGATATGTATGGGAGGTCCCTAATATCTGTATTCTTCAAATAGTAATATATGGGCATTGTTCTTTATCTTGAAAAATAATGCTTATTCTGCAATATGCTCATGAAAATGATTTTCCAGTTTAAATTCTGTAATCAGTATTCTAATACTTTATTATTTTATTCTTTGTACTTTTGCACCCTATTATTCTCTATACTTTATACTTTTGCACCCTATTATTCTCTATTCTTAATACTTTTGCACCCTATTATTCTCTATTCTTTATACTTTTGCACCCTATTATTCTCTATTCTTTATACTTTTGCACCCTATTATTCTCTATTCTTTATACTTTTGCACCCCATTATTCTCTATTCTTTATATATTTGCAACCTATTATTCTCTATTCCTTATACTTTTGAACCCCATTATTCTCTATTATTTATACTTTTGCACCCTATTATTCTCTATTCTTTATACTTTTGCACCCTATTATTCTCTATTCCTTATACTTTTGCACCCCATTTTTCTCCCAATTATTATCAATTCCTCATACTTTTGCACCCTATTATTCTCTATTCTTTATATTTTTGCACCCCATTATTTTCTCTTCTTTATACTTTTGCACCCCATTATTCTATATTCCTTATACTTTTGCACCCCATTATACTCTATTCTTTATACTTTTGCACCCCATTATTCTCTATTCTTTATACATTTGCAACCTATTATTCTCTATTCCTAATACTTTTGAACTCCATTATTCTCTATTATTTATACTTTTGCACCCTATTATTCTCTATTATTTATACTTTTGCACCCTATTATTCTCTATTCCTTATACTTTTGCATCCCATTTTTCTCTATTCTTTATACTTTTGCACCCAATTATTCTCTATTCCTTATACTTTTGCACCCTATTATTCTCTATTCTTTATACTTTTTCACCCCATTATTCTCTATTCTTTATACTTTAGCACCCTATTATTCTCTATTCTTTATACGTTTGCACCCCATTATTTTCTATTCTGTATACTTTTGCACCCCATTATTCTCTATTCTTTATACATTTGCACCCTAGTATTCTCTATTCTTTATACTTTTACACCCTATTATTCTCTATTCTTTATACTTTTGCACCCCATTATTCTCTATTCTTTATAACTTTGCACCCCATTTTTCTCTCTTCTTTATACCTTTGCACCCCATTATTCTCTATTCCTTATACTTTTGCACCCCATTATTCGGTATTCTTTATACTTTTGCACCCCATTATTATCTATTCCTTATACTTTTGCACCCTATTATTCTCTATTCTTTATACTTTGCACCCCATTTTTCTCTATTCTTTATACTTTTGCACCCAATTATTCTCTATTCCTTATACTTTTACACCCTATTATTCTCTATTCTTTATACTTTTGCACCCCATTATTCTCTATTCTTTATACTTTTGCTCCCCATTTTTCTCTATTCTTTATACTTTTGCACCCAATTATTCTCTATTCCTTATACTTTTGCACCCTATTATTCTCTATTCCTTATACTTTTGCACCCCATTATTCTCTATTCTTTATACTTTTACACCCCATTATTCTCTATTCTTTATACATTTGCATCCTATTATTCTCTTCTTTATACTTTTGCACCCATTATTCTCTATTCTTTATACTTTTGCACCCCATTATTCTCTATTCTTTATACTTTTGCATCCGATTATTCTCTATTCTTTATACTTTTGCACCCTATTATTCTCTATTCTTTATACTTTTGCACCCCATTATTCTCTATTCTTTATACTTTTGCACCCTATTATTCTCTATTCCTTATACTTTTGCACCCTATTATTCTCTATTCTTTATACTTTTGCACCCTGTTATTCTCTATTCCTTATACTTTTGCACCCTATTATTCTCTATTCTTTATACTTTTGCACCCTTTTATTCTCTATTCTTTATACTTTTGCACCACATTATTCTCTATTCCTTATACTTTTGCACCCTATTATTCTCTATACTTTATACTTTTGAACCCCATTATTCTCTATTCTTTATACTTTTGCACCCCATTATTCTCTATTCCTTATACTTTTGCACCCCATTATTCGGTATTCTTTATACTTTTGCACCCCATTATTCTCTATTCCTTATACTCTTGCACCCTATTATTCTCTATCCTTTATACTTTTGAACCCCATTATTCTTTATTCTTTATTCTTTTGCACTCCATTATTCTCTATTCTTTATACTTTTGCACCCTATTATTCTCTATTCTTTATACTTTTGCACCCCATTGTTCTCTATACTTTATTCTTTTTTATGGTCATTTTTCGCTACTCATTATTTATTTTGGCCTTTATTGTCTTTCTGTAAATCCTATTCGGACCCTCCTGTCTATTATTCTAACAAATGAAAGAGACAGTGCATTTAGATATATTGGATTCTATTTCCAACAAATTGATTTCAAACACAAACTTCAATACATAGGTTAATTATAATTCAGTTGATATTAAATAATAGAAATGATACTCTTTTTTAAAGAAGGTAAAATTGCCATATTTGGATTGTTTACGTTTGTTTCTAGGGTACTCTAATAAAAGTTTAATATGGGTGTATAATTGAAGTTTGTTTGTGTTTTATCATGTTTATAGTATGATTAACTAACAAGATATAATCAATCTTTTAACTTAAAAGGAAATAATCACAATCAACTTAAAAAGGTGTATGATAAATTATACATGTATAATCATAAGTAGGGTTTATAATCATACAATGTAAATAAATTTACTAGTTTTAATAATAGAGCTACCTTAGATTCTCAACAACGGTTGAATCATTAAGCGCCAAAATTTAACCATTAAATATTTTACCACTACTTTTATGCGACTCTTTAAAAAAATATCATACTCAATTAATTATACTGAGTCAGTAAGAGACATGTATTGTCGAAATGCGCATCTGGTGCAAGCAAATTGGTACCGTTAATTTTATTACTACCACTGGGTCGATGCCTCTGCTGGTGGACTATTAGTCCCGAGGGTATCACCACCCAAGTAGCCAGTACTTCGGTACTGGCATGAAAATACGGATTTTTTGTGTTATTAATATGTACTGTTACAATATGATAGAAATTATTATAAATTAAGGAATGTATCTTCCTCATGCAAAGCTCTGATTCCTTTCACGGATTTGGCTTTACTTTTTGGACCTTTTGGATTATAGCTCTCCATCTTTTATATAAGCTTTGGATTTCAAATATTTTGGCCACGAGCATCTCTGAAGAAACATGTATTGTCGAAATGCGCATCTGGTGCAAGCAAATTGGTACCGTTAATTTTATTACTACCACTGGGTCGATGCCTCTGCTGGTGGACTATTAGTCCCCGAGGGTATCACCACCCCAGTAGCCAGTACTTCGGTACTGGCATGAAAATACGGATTTTTTGTGTTATTAAAATTTACTGTTACAATATAATAGAAATTATTATAAATTAAGGAATGTATCTCCCTCATGCAAAGCTCTGATTCCTTTCACGGATTTGGCTTTACTTTTTGGACCTTTTGGATTATAGCTCTCCATCTTTTATATAAGCTTTGGATTTCAAATATTTTGGCCACGAGCATCACTGAAGAGACATGTATTGTCGAAATGCGCATCTGGTGCAAGCAAATTGGTACCGTTAATTTTATTACTACCACTGGGTCGATGCCTCTGCTGGTGGACTATTAGTCCCCGAGGGTATCACAAACCTAGTAGCCAGTACTTCGGTACTGGCATGAAAATACGGATTTTTTGTGTTATTAAAATGTACTGTTACAATATGATAGAAATTATTATAAATTAAGGAATGTATCTCCCTCATGCAAAGCTCTGATTCCTTTCATGGATTTGGCTTTACTTTTTGGACCTTTTGGATTATAGCTCTCCATCTTTTATATAAGCTTTGGATTTCAAATATTTTGGCCACGAGCATCTCTGAAGAGACATGTATTGTCGAAATGCGCATCTGGTGCAAGCAAATTGGTACCGTTAATTTTATTACTACCACTGGGTCGATGCCTCTGCTGATGGACTATTAGTCCCCGAGGGTATCACCACCCCAGTAGCCAGTACTTCGGTACTGGCATGAAAATACGTTTTTTTTTGTGTTATTAAAATGTACTGTTACAATATGATAGAAATTATTATAAATTAAGGAATGCATCTCCCTCATGCAAAGCTCTGATTCCTTTCACGGATTTGGCTTTACTTTTTGGACCTTTTGGATTATAGCTCTCCATCTTTTATATAAGCTTTAGATTTCAAATCTTTTGGCCACGAGCATCACTGAAGAGACATGTATTGTCGAAATGCGCATCTGGTGCAAGCAAATTGGTACCGTTAATTTTATTAAAGGCTACCATTTTTTTTACCCAGACTGCATAGCAGTTGATTTGGTTAAAATTCATTTTTAACCAATTTCAAATGAATCGCTATGAAACAATGAGATTGCAGACCTGTGATAGAAGGAAATAACACTCTGATTCATGATCATGACACAATTTACCATAGGGATATACAGAGTGAAAGTTCAGAGTGAATCATCACTCCAAATCACCAGCATTCACTATGCAAAATCAGCAGAGTGTCAGTGTGAGTTTTCTATAATTATTTTTTTTATTCAAACTTAGAAGAGAGAATGGAATCAGGGAGTATGTCAAAGACAAAAACCTGACCAAATAGCAGAAAACAGCTCAAGGCCACTAATCAGTCTTCAACGATAATACATATTAGTATACTAGTTCAGCGAAATGGATGTCACACTAAACACCGAAACAAACGAATGAACCAAAATTTAAAAAACAATCTAGACTAACAAAGGCTAGAGTTTTCTTGGGACAGGCGCAAAATTGCTGCAGTGTTAAACATGTTCTGTGAGTTCTTTTACCCTGCTTAGTGGTTCCCACTAAAGAAATGTTTTTTTTTTACAGAATATATAAATCTTTTAAGTGATATGAAACAGTTTCTGGTGATCGTTATGTCCTAAAAATTATATACCAGTGCATATATATATAAAACTATATGTATCCATCCCAATTTATAATGCTTGTTTTCATTTCAGGGCGACCAGATTTTCGGCCAGGTGAATATATTTTATCATCATGAATGCCCGGCTGGCGATTGTAAAATATTTTGCAGTGAATCCCATTTCTACCTTAAATTCCCTAGCGATATAAGCAACCAGGGAGCAGCTTTATACGACCGCAGATGTCGAACCCTGAACGCTTAGGGCAAAAATGGACACAACATTCAAGCTGAATTCAGCTCTGAATTTGGATTGTGATTAATAAGTTGACACAGCAGAGGTTTCTGACACAGAATGAATGTGGTCTAATGAACTTAAACATTTTTTTTTTTTTGCTTTTAATCAATCCACTTTGCTTTTGAATATTAATCCTCTCAAGAAAAAAAATGTTTGAGGAAATTTTCTTTTTATTTTTGAAATCTGAATAATCCCCCCCCCCCCCCCCCCCCCCATTGTTTTCATCTCTACCTTTCCCTTATTCCAAAGATGATCTCAATTCAAATTTCTAATGGAGTTTGCAACAATAACTACTCATTTAAATACATCATAAAATATTAAAATATAAAATGTCATGGTTAAAAATAATTTTAATTAATAGAAACTTCTAAAAAAATAAATGGGGAATGTGTCCAAAGGGACACAGATGATGCCCTCACTAGCATACAACGTTAAAAAGGGACTTATTTTTTTTGCATAAATAAGGCCGTTGGTTCTTGTTTGAATTGTTTGACATTGTCTAATCGGGGCCTGTTATAGCTGACTATGCGTTATGGGCTTTGCTCATTGTTAAAGGCCGTACGGTGACCTATAGTTGTTAATGTCTGTGTCATTTTGGTCTTTTGTGGATAGTTGTCTCATTGGCAATCATACCACATCTTCTTTTTTATATAACTCAAGAACTGTAAAAGTGAAGCTGCCAAAAATTTAACTTGAACTGAGTTAAGAGGTACTAAGAATTATATAAACATTTCATTAAATTTAGTTGAGACAAACTTAAGTTGAGAGAACAGAAACGAAAACATTCTTCAATTTTTCCAATTGTAAAGGGGCAAAACCTTAGAATGGTAATCAAAGTGCTTGTAATCACTGAATGGCAAAGATTGTTTTAATTTATCAGTTGATAGTAAAAGTGAATATGGCATTGTATATTGTATATAGCATTGATTTAAGTTAATTCAACTACTATTCTGGACAAAGAAAGTTAGCTCCAATTTTCAAAGAATAATAATCATGGTTAAAAATAAACAAAAACGCTTCATCAGCATTATTTTATATTGGCAAATTTCCAATGAAGTTTATTAAACTAAAGGTATTGGCAAATTTCCAATGGAATTTATTATTAATAAAGTTTTTGGCAAATTTCCAATATACATAATTTCAAAGCAGTTTAGGTGAGATATTCAAATAAGTTTCAATTACCAATCTTACACTGCTTTTAAATTATGTTTTGTACTTAAGTAATTGTCCATTAACCTGGAAACCCTTTTCCCCCTTTTTGCATCTTATTCCTTAACGGTTTGAACCATAACTCCCAAAGAAAATTCTTACCATCCCTTTGTGGTATTCCAATATCCAAAATCTAAATAAAATGGTTAGATTCAGCATATCAAAGAACCCAAAGAATTCAATTTTTTTATGAAATCAAATAAAGTGCAATTTTTGACCCTTTATACCTCACTGTGGACCAATTTGATAACCGGGCCCAAATATCATAAATCTAAATACATGGTTAGATTCAGTATATCGAAGAACCCCATATATTAATTTTTTGTTGAAATCAAACAAAGTTAAATTTTTGACCCCAATTTTGACCAACTTGAAAACTGGGTTCATAATAAAAAAAAATAATAACGTGTTTAGATTCAGCTTATCAAAGAACTCCAAGAATTCAATTTTTGTTAAAATCAAAGTAAGTTTAATTTTGGACCCTTTGGACCTTAATGTAGACCAATTTGAAAACGGTACTAAAACTTAAAAATCTAAATACACGGTTAGATTCGGCATATCAAAGAACCCCCATAGTTCAATTTTTGATGAAATCAAACAAAGTTTAAATTGGCCCCGTTTGGCCCCTAATTCCTAAACTGTTGGAACCAAAGCTTCCAAAATCAATCCAAACCTTCCTTTTGCGGTCATAAACCATGTGTTAAAATTTCATAGATTTCTATTTACTCATACTTACGTTATTGTGCAAAAACCAAGAAATGCTTATTGAGGACCTTTTTTCGGCCCCTAATTCCTAAACTGTTAGGACCAAAACTATCAAAATCAATCCCAACCTTCCTTTTGTGGTCATAAACCTTATGTTAAAATTTCATAGATTTCTGTTTACTTATACTAGAGCTGTTGTGCGAAAACCAAGAAAAATGCTTATTTGGGCCCTTTTTGGCCCCTAACTCCTAAACTGTTGGGACCAAAACTCCCAAAATCAATACCAACCTTCCTTTTATGATCATAAAACTTGTGTTTAAATTTCATAGATTTGTATTTACTTATACTAAAGTTATAGTGTGAAAACCAAATGTTTTCGGACGACGACGACGACGACGACGACGACGACGACGACGACACCAACGTCATACCAATGTACGACCAAAACATTTTCAATTTTTGTGGTCGTATAAAAACTGTTCCCAAGAATCCTGATTGTCTAATCAAAAGTGGGAAATTTAGAGAGAATTTCGGGAAACGGGTAATTTCAAATTAATAACCAAAGCCCAGTCGGAAAACTAATTTTTCGATGTGAAGTCACAATTTGACATATACCCTTTTCTATACATGTGTTCTTATCTCTCTTTTAAAGCTTCTACGATTATTTCATTTCTATTGTTAAGTGTTTTTGTCTAAACTGTTGAATTTTAATTTGCTTCAGAGATGCATTCCAGTTGTCCAAGGAGTCAATACAAGCCCGTATTTGACGATGACTTGTCCACGCATTGCATTTTACAAAAAACGAACCACAAAATCTCGTAAATAAAGATCAAAATATCTAGTTTGCTATCATATCTTCAATAAAAAGTAATTGAATATATTTTGTTTATCAACACTACAAGAGAATGGCTTGGATTTGAAATAGCATTTAATGATTCATAGACACAGCCATATTGTCGAAATGTCAACGGGAAGTTCAAATTGAACATGTTGAAGGGAGACAACTTTGGTGGGATATGTACTACCGATTAATTCAATATTGTCAAATCTCATGATATATTTCTGATTGCAATAATTCAGATATAAAGATATCACTCATCATATTGACCAGACTCAAAAGTTTTATTAGTACCGTATATGAAAAGTACATTAAGTTTTTCTAATGAGTATCAAAATTGGTTGGCCCATAAAATTTCACTGGGCCCCTGAAAAAAGTATTTTTGGGTCCCAGCTGGCCCCTTGAGAAACAAGTTAAGTTTAGTCCCTGATGTGAACCCTTGAATCATTAAATCTGATGAAATATACACATATATATGTATTTAATTATCGTTTAATGTATTTTGATAAACAGTTTTTTCACTTCCTGTCCAGTCAACATTTTTTTTTTAATATCATAGAAATCAAACAATCCTATTTTCTCACTTTTACAAATACTCTATCTAAATTGATGGTTTACTATGATTGATTTTTCAATCACCTGTACGAATGAGATTTGAGAGTTAAAATCAATTCCCCACACATCCTAAAATTGTTTATATATTTTGATAAACAATACAATATAGAAACAGGCATAATAGTTACTATGAATACAGGACAAACATTGTAACATGACTTTTCTATGGCTTTTTAAATTATGAATTTTTAATAATGCCAATTGTTTGTTTCCAGGTATCTCCCAAATGATCAGTGTTCTTTTATCATGACTGTACAATGACAGCCTAGAAACATTAGGAATGTAAACAAAGGAGTAGGTCCAGTAAGGGCCAATTTTGGCCTCAAATTTAAGGTTCATCTGACGAAAGATTTTGGACACCTTTTAAACACTTAAGTGTCTATTCCAGTTGATTCAATTAGTTTATGTGAAAGATTTTAACTGATTTAGTCATTCATTGTCATTAAAAACGCTCCGATTCAAGCTTAAATATCAAAAATTTATCAAATATGCAAAAAATGTCACTTTTCAGATGGTCTTTGTCAAAAATGAAAGTGGCCGCATCCGTGTTCATCCTCAACCTTTATATATGTTATGTATTATCATCAAATACAACTTACATTTCAATATTAAGAATGAACACAAATGCGGCCACTTTCATTTAAGACAGAAACCGTCTAAAATTTAACTAAAATGCTAATATTGTGAAGATTTCAGTAATTTAGCATGACTTAATGATGCTAGTACCCGATATATGTGCATTGTATTGTCAAAAACAGCCCATATTTATGTAGCAGAAGCATTCTACTTTCCAATACATAACTAAAAGTTTACATTTTAACAACTTTAAACTTAAAACTTGGGCCAAAAACAGTCAGGGGTACTACTTGTACAAGTTAATTATATTTACTTGAAGAAGTAAAAAAAACAAATATACACATATAAGTAAAGAAATAATGTTTGAATAATCTCCCCTTAATTTTGATTTTTTTTAAGTTTTGAGATGTAAAATCATGCCTTTAAAATTTTTTCCCAGGTTTTCTCATTATTTTATATTAAAGTTCAATGTTTCATCTCATTAATTCAACAAAGAAACGGATTGAGCAAAGATCTTGTATATTTGCTTCAAAAATTGCTCCTTTGGGGCTTGTAAATGAGCAGTGTTATGAAGATAACAGACAAATGGGATTTTAATTGTCTATGAAATTACACTTAAATGATAAGTAAAGACATCTTCAAAGGGTACACAATTTAAAAAAATTCTATTAGAGCAAAGAAATCTTAAAAATTCAAGAAAAGAAGAAAGGATGACTTTTTTACCTACACAAAAAAAAAAATTGTCACTTGTGAAGAGTTGTCTCATTGGCAATCACATCACATCTTCTTTTTTATACGGCTGTGTCTTTTGTAAGGTTGGGATAAGTAGAGACATATAATACATTATATGTTTCTGGGATAGTTAAAAAAAAAATACGTTGGCATTCAAAACATTAATTCTTACCAAAAAAAAAGACAAGAAAATAGTTTGTAAATAAAGGAATTTAAAAAAAAAAAAAATCTTAAAAAATCAAAATGCCATCTTTAAAGTGTTTTATGTCATCTTGTATACGTATGCCAATTATAATCCAAATGTGCGCAATGTTTAATATTATCATTTGCATTGGTTATATATTTACAACGATAGTTTCAAAGAAGAACGTTTGACGTACAGTATAGTTTCAAACGTTTTATTTGCTTATTTGAAGAATTTGTAATACATTTTTTTTCAAATTATTTGACATGGTTTTATGCCTTTATTCGACTTAATTGTTGGCCTTTTTGAATTACAATCATACAATGATATATCTCGTAGTCTACGACTCAGCGTCTTTTTTGATTTTATTCTACCATGTTTCTTATTGTAATGTCACACTTTTATTGTACATAAATTTCTGCTCTATATTCATTAAAATATCATGTTAGCTCTTGACATATATTGATGTCTTTTTCAATTTGGAAATTATGTATTTGTTGCAGGGTTGTTAGTGGTTACAATATATTTATTCGAAAAACTTTGTTTTTCTAAATCGAGGAGATTAAGAGCTAGACAAATTGCACGTTGGTGTATGCCGTCTGTTGAACTAGTTTTTAAATGTCTTTCTTGTGCTGTATCTTTAACGTATTCCCTTATCCTTTTATACATGTGTATATGAGAATTTAAATTGTATTGCTGTCTTTTTGTTGGGGGGGTATGCATTATCATACTATGCGCTTGAAATGAGATTCTATTCTTTAAAATAATTGTTTTTTATAACAATGATTGTCTTTACTTTATATGAAAGACATTAACCTGAACGAGGGACATTGTTACACGACTGATGCCACATGTGGAGCAGGATCTGCTTACCCTTCCGGAACACCTGAGATCACCCCAAGTTTTTGTTGTTCGTGTTGCTTAGTCGTTATTTTTATATGTTGTGTGTTGTGTAATTTTATTTGTCTGTTTGTCCTTTTCTTTTTAGCCATGCGTTGTCAGTTTGTTTTCGATCTATGAGTTTGAATGTCCATCTGGTATCTTTTCACCCTCTTTTAAAGCATCCGAGATAACAGGAACACGCTTATTGTGACAAAACAAATTCTAATACATTTTTCACATTTATTATTTACATTAGTAAACCAAAAACACTTAACAAATAACAATTACATATTAAATACCTGACTGCTACAATAACAAACATTGTTTGATTTATTATCCGCCAAATGTGACTCTCAGAATCGTTTATTATTAATTCGAGAAACTGTTAGGAAATGTCCACATGACGAGTATCGATATGAATATAATTGCACAATACACCAATAGTTTCAGTAAGGTCTGACATACAGCTCCATTATTACATATATTAGGATAACAATTATGATTTGACACTAATTTTACTGTTTCAGTATGAAAATTTTTTGAAGTAACATAAACAGACGATTCATTGTGTTTATTACATACACTAGGACCACTTTTGTAAACTAACAATAATTTGACTATTTCAGTATGACCTTTTTTTGAAGCCACAAATAGAGGTGACTCATTGTCTTTATTACATACATAAGGATCACTTTTTTAATCTAGCAATACTTTTAAAATCTCAGTTTCAACCTTAGATGATGCAACAAACAGTGGCGTCTCATTGTATGTATTACATACATTAGGATCACTTTCATAATTTAATAATAGTTTCACAACCTCAGTATGACCCCCAGATGAAGCGATAAACAGTGGCGATGTATTGTCTTTATTACATAAATTAGGATCACAATTATGATCTTACAATAATTTTGCATTCTTAGTTCTACCTCTGGATGAAGCGACAAACAGAGGTGATTCAGTGTCCTTGTTGTGTATATGGGGATGACCATTATAATCTAGCAATACTTCAGCAATTTCAGTATGACCCATAGATAGCCTGAAACAGAGGTGATTCATTGTCTTTGTTACATACGTTAGGATCACTTTTATAATCTAACAGTTCTTTTAAATCTCAGTTTTACCTTTAGATGATGCAACAAACAGAGGCGTCTCAAAGTTTGCATTACATACATTAGGATCACTTTTATAACTTAATAATAATTTTACAACCTCTGTATGACCCCAGATGAAGCGATAAATAGTGGCGATATATTGTCTTTATTACATAAATTAGGATCACAATTATGATCTAACAATAATTTCACAACCTCAGTATGACCCCAGATGAAGCACAAAGCAGCGACGACTCTATGTCATAAGTACATAAATTAGGATCACATTTATAATCTAACAATAATTTTACTATTTCAATATGACCGTTTTCTGAAGCCACAACCAAAGGCGATTTTCCGTTATCATTATGTTTATCAGGATCAGTTTTTTGCTTTAACAAAAGTTCAAAAATCTCAGCATGACCATTATTCGTAGCTTAATGCAAAGAATCTGGTTTGTTATAGTCATCACTGTGATGTTTGAGAAGTAATTTTACAATTTCAGTATGACCTTCATATGAGGCTGTAGGCAGTGGCGCATAACGATAGTGTGGAGGAAAAATTAATCGGTTTTGGTACAGTAACAACAATTTGACAATTTCAATGTTACCCATATACGTAGCCCTATACAAAGGGGCTTCTATATTTCTATAAAAGTTTTTAGGATCAAACTTACGTACTAATAGATATCGTACAATTTCAATTTTACCTTCACATACACATTTGAATAGAGGCGAAGCATCTCTTTTACAACTAAAATTTGAATCGTTTTCTTGCTGTAAAAGTAATATTGCAATATTGTCGTGACCATTGACAATAGCCAATGAAACCATATTCCAATACAAATGCTTCAGGGAGAGATCAAAAACAATTTTATAGCTGAGCAATTCCTTGACTATATCATAATAGCCGTTCTCTACAGCTGTATACAAAGATATCTCTATGTTTGAATGACTATATTCTCCAAGGTTGAACATCTGCCTTTCCGGTACTGTTTTTAGTTTTACATATGTACTTCAACAATAATCGTACTATTTTTATGTACCCTTTACTTGAAGCTGTTAACAAAGGTGATGCTATTTGGTCACATTCAGTGACATAATTGTGTTCAGCATTATGACTTAATAACAATCTACCACTTTTGTATAACCTTTACTTGCTGCTTTATGAAGTGGTGATATTTTATACACTTGGTATTGTCCATACTTTTTTGAACTTTTTGTATAAAAATCTTTAAGGTATGATTTTACAGTTTTTATATCCCTATCGTACACAGAACGATCAGCTTTATCAGAAATTCTCCTACCTTCGTCACATTTGATTTTTAAAACACGACGAAGAGGTGGAGGAGAATATCGAGGGGAACCTTTAACGTTACGTGTGTTATCACATATACTGTTTACTGTAATAACAGGATATATATTATCAATGTGATTCAGCCAGTTAAAACATGCATGAAAATTTGGATTAGCGTTTTGCTTTAACAATAATCTAACAACATCAATGTATCCGTTGTGTGCAGCTTTAAATAAAGCTGTTTCACCATCCCAGTATATATGATCAAAATTTATCATATTGGGTACGAAAATGGATACAATATCACAAAAACCTCGATCTAACACCAACATTAACATTGAAAATATGGGTTAATCTGGTAATGAAAAATCTATATTATTTGGAATGCTTTTTGTAAAGTTCAAACGAAAAGAAGTATTATCTTAATTTTGATTTGAGAAAACATTTTTAATGTAGCCTTGATCTATGTCTTTTTTCAGTCTTTCAATATATTTGTTTTCCTGTTCTAATGAAATTTGCATGACAATTTCATGCATGTCATTTTCTCTAGGTAATCTACTCAGTGCAAATCGATCGCGAATGACATCTGTGTGTGCTAAATCTATCAAGAGGTCAAACATATTCTCACCACAAAAAAGCACAAAAATGTCAAAAAACTTATCATGTATGATAGTATATTCAGTGTTTCGTTTTTCGAGATAGGAGTTTTTTAGCTTCTCTATTTCATTTTTGACAACTTGAACTGAGAGGTGTGATTTCAATTCAAAATTACGGGAAATAACTTTAAGTAAAGGTTCGATTTTAGTTACCTCAGTTAAGGAACTTTCCTTTATACAGTTATTATAGACTACGAATAAGAATAGTGTTGCCAATGCAGTTTGTTCAAATGATTTCATATCTAATAAAACAGCGCTTACGGATTCAATTGAATGTTTAAAATATTCAATTACATTACCAGACTTTTGTTGAGAATACAATTGACAAAGAAGCGGAAAAAAGTAGAATTCAGACCATGCGTTCGAAGATTTAAGAAGTTGTATTTCATCTTTTGTTAAATATAAATTTGCAATATTTAGCCTTTCGTCACCCGTTAAGCAATAATCGCTTGCTGAAAAGTCGCAACTAGTTTCTGTTAAACCTTCATTTTTTTTAACTATTTGGTGTTTGAAAATATATGTTTTATTTGCATTACGCTAACAGTTTAACACGATTGCTGTTGATCATTATTTTGATATCTTTCCCCATTTCTAACCATTTCATTGCTTTATCTTGCTCAAATGTGTAAGCGCCAAAAACATTATGCATTACAAATATCTGTTTACTGTCAGGATTATAATAGTTTTTCATCTGTTCAGGACTGCTTACAATAACTATGTCATAGTCTTGTATCCGCGCTAGCTGCAAAGCGATAAAATGTATTGCAGTAGACTTTCCGCAGCCCGATGGTCCAACGGCTACTGCTATGTTATGTAGTTCAACCATTTCTGATAATCTTTTCATTGCTCTTGTCTGTGCAACATTATCTATATCCCATTCAAGTATTCTACCTTCACATGTTTCTGCAACGAAAAATGCGATAATAGTGATAAAGCTTTCTTTTGTCATCAAGCTCAACAATTGAAAAAAAAAATACATTTTCGAACGAGAGTCTCAAAATGGAATAATTTTGAATATCAAGACAACATTATATATAATTTTAAAAGGGGCAAGCTAATTTACTCTTTTTCTTTGTTCCGAATGTAGTGTATGCTTATATGTTGTTTTGGAGTTTATTTAGGGATTTATTTATTTAGAGCTTTTCTTTAATTCAATATTATTTGAGAAGGATTCAATATAATTGCTATCATACAAGTCCTATTGAATAAACTACTGTACTAGTGTAACCTCTTTTTCTTTTAAAGATACAGAGTAAAAAGGGATTCATAAATGAAATTAACTTGAAAAAGTACTTGTTGCTCGGTTCTTGAATACCCGTACTGGAAAAAAAAGAAATCTTACAATATTGATAGGTCCTGGCGCCCCTTTTCGAGATATTGTTTGGATTTTTTTCGAAATATTGCAGGGAAAAAGCTGACTCGGACTAACCTATATTCGCATTTGTATTATTTGGGTCTTTAATTCATAGAGAAAAAATCAGGAATCTGCCTTAATTTCGGGAATGATCTTTTACGAACTATTAAGTTTTACATGAAATGAAAAATGGGTGTTACCTTACCGTGTTTAGTAGGGAAAACACCAAGGAGTCCATACACAAATTTATAATCCTCACATCTTTAAGTGTTGCATGATCAAAAACAGAATGATGTATATGTTTACGCTTATGTCAGTTTTGTTAAACCAAAAGTGTCAATGGTTATTATCACAGTTCGTATTTTATGGTACTTGATTGTAAAGGACGATAGTACATTGATATATTTGAGCTATCTCCTTTGCCCCATAAATAAAATCATTCAAAACTAATGCAATTGTAAAACCATGTTATCATATAATACAAATAAATGATACTATGCTGATAATGGAGGGAATACATAATAACATAGCAGAGTGAAACACTATAATTTGAAGAAACGATGACAATATATGGAACAACATGGAGAACGACACTTTCAAAATCAGCATTGTAAGGCACACTCCTTATCTTAAACCCGATTGTACTATGATATATATAGCAGAAAAAGAGAAGCTAAAGATACCAATAGAACATTCAAACTCATAGATAGAAAATGAACCTTCAACGCCAGAGCTAAAATAGAAAAAAATCGAGCAGTTCAATAAAAGTACACAAGAAACCACATAGAAAACTACAGACTAAGCAACACGAACCCTACCTAAGCTGAGGAGTGATATCACGTGCTCTGAAAGAGGAAGCAGATCCAGAACGGTGTTCAATCTTACTTTCCTTCTACCATTTGTCGTCAAAGACATGAACACAATGTAAACACTCGGTTGAACGTCTCATTTGGTGGTTATGTGTGTAAAGTTTTATCTGCATCCATCCATTAAAACAGGTTTTTTGTAAATGATCAATTTGTTAATCGACGTAAATACTGTATTGATTTTACAATGTATATCAGTAGGCTTAAAACCACCTTGGAGATAACTGGCCACAATACAAAACAGTAAGCCTAACGTCACCTTGAAGATCACTTACAGCAATCCATAACGGTAAACTTTGGAGTTAACTGAGCACCATGAAAAGCGGTAAGCTTAAAGACACCTTGGAGTTAACTGAGCACCATCAAAAACGGTGAGCTTAAAGTCACCCTGGAGTTAACTCACCATCATAAAAAACGGTAAGCTTAAAGCCAGCTTTGAGTTAACTGACCACTATACAAAACGGTAAGCTTAAATACACCTTGGAGTTAACTGGGTACCATAACGAACGGTAAGCTTAAAGACACCTTTGAGTTAACTGACCACCATACAAAACGGTAAACTTAAAGCCACCTTAGACTTAACTGACCCCATACAAAACAGTTAGCTAAAAGACACCTTGGAGCTAACTGAGCACCATACAAAGGGGTAACCTTAAATATACCTTGGAGTTAACTGAGTACCATAAGAAACGGTAAGCTTAAAGCCACCTTGGAGTTAACCGAGCACCATACAAAACGGTAAGCTTAAAGCCACCTTGGAGTTAACTGAGACCTATACAAAACAGTTAGTTTAAAGCCACCTTGGAGTTAACTGAGCACCATATGAAACAGTAAGCTTAGAGCCACCTTCGAGTTAATTGAGCCCTATAAAACAGTTAGTTTAAACCACCTTGGAGTTAACTGAGCACCATATAAAACAGTAAGCTTAAAGCCACATTGGAGTTAACTGAGCCCTATACAAAACAGTAAGTTTAAAGTCACATTGGAGTTAACTGACTCCCGAACAAAACGATAAGTTCAAAGTCACCGTTGAGTTAACTAAACACCATACAAAACGGTAAGTTTAATGTAGTCTCTTGGAGTTAACTGAGCATCATACAAATCGGTAAGTTTAATGTAGTCTCTTGGAGTTAACTGAGCCCTATACAAAACAGTTTGTTTTAAAGCCACCTTGCATTGGAGTTAACTGAGCCCTACACAAAACAGTTAGTTTGAAGCCACCTTGGAGTTAACTGACCACCATATAAAACGGTAAGCTAAAGCCCCCTTAGAGTTAACTGAGCCCTACACAAAACATTTAGTTTAAAGCAACATTGAAGTTAACTGTCCACCATACAAAACGGTAAGCTCACAGTCACCTTGGAGTTAACTGACCACCATACAAAACGCTAAGCTCACAGTCATCTTGGAGTTAACTGACCACCATACAAAACGCTAAGCTCACAGTCACCTTGGATTTAACTGACCACCATACAAAACGCTAAGCTCACAGTCACCTTGGAGTTAACTGACCACCATACAAAACGCTAAGCTCACAGTCACCTTGGAGTTAACTGACCACCATACAAAACGGTAAGCTCACAGTCACCTTGGAGTTAACTGACCACCATACAAAACGGTAAGCTCACAGTCACCTTGGAGTTAACTGACCACCATACAAAAGGCTAACCTTAACGACACCTTGAAGTTAACTGACCACCATACAAAACTGTAGGCTAAAGCCACCTTAGAGTTAACTGAGCCCTATACAAAACGATAAGCTTAAAGCAACCTTATAATTAACTGAGCACAATACAAAACAGTTAGTTTAAAGCCACGTTGGAGATAACTGAGCAGCATACAAAACGGTAAGCTTAAAGCCACCTTGGAGTTAACTGAGACCTATACAAAACAGTTAGTTTAAAGCCACCTTGGAGTTAACTGAGCACCATATGAAACAGTAAGCGTAGAGCCACCTTGGAGTTACATGAGCCCTATACAAAACAGCTAGTTTGAAGTCACCTTGGAGTTAACTGACCCCTATTCAAAACAGTTAGTTTAAAGTCACTTTGGAGTTAACTGAGCACCATATAAAACAGTAAGTTTAGAGCCACCTTCGAGTTAACTGAGCCCTATACAAAACAGTTAGTTTAAAGCCACCTTGGAGTTAACTGAGCACCATATAAAACAGTAAGCTTAAAGCAATATTGGAGTTAACTGAGCCCTATACAAAACAGTAAGTTTAAAGTCACATTGGAGTTAACTGACTCCCGAACAAAACGGTAAGTTCAAAGTCACTTTTGAGTTAACTAAACACCATACAAAACGGTAAGTTTAATGTAGTCTCTTGGAGTTAACTGAGCCCTATACAAAACAGTTAGTTTTAAAGCCACCTTGCATTGGAGTTAACTGAGCCCTACACAAACAGTTAGTTTGAAGCCACCTTGGAGTTAACTGAGCACCATACAAAACGGTAAGCTTAAAGCCACCTTGGCGTTAACTGAGACCTATACAAAACAGTTAGTTTAAAGCCACCTTGGAGTTAACTGACCATCATACAAAACGGTAAGCTAAAGCCCCCTTAGAGTTAACTGAGCCCTACACAAAACATTTAGTTTAAAGCAACATTGGAGTTAACTGTCCACCATACAAAACGGTAAGCTCACAGTCACCTTGGAGTTAACTGACCACCATACAAAACGCTAAGCTCACAGTCACCTTGGAGTTAACTGACCACCATACAAAACGCTAAGCTCACAGTCACCTTGGAGTTAACTGACCACCATACAAAACGCTAATCTTAAAGCCACCTTGGAGTTAACTGACCACCATACAAAAGGCTAAGCTCATAGACACCTTGGAGTTAACTGACCACCATACAAAACGCTAAGCTCACAGTCACCTTGGAGTTAACTGACCACCATACAAAACGCTAATCTTAAAGACACCTTGAAGTTAACTGACCACCATACAAAACTGTAGGCTAAAGCCACCTTAGAGTTAACTGAGCCCTATACAAAACGATAAGCTTAAAGCAACCTTATAATTAACTGAGCACAATACAAAACAGTTAGTTTAAAGCCACGTTGGAGATAACTGAGCAGCATACAAAACGGTAAGCTTAAAGCCACCTTGGAGTTAACTGAGACCTATACAAAACAGTTAGTTTAAAGCCACCTTGGAGTTAACTGAGCACCATATGAAACAGTAAGCGTAGAGCCACCTTGGAGTTACATGAGACCTATACAAAACAGCTAGTTTGAAGTCACCTTGGAGTTAACTGACCCCTATTCAAAACAGTTAGTTTAAAGTCACTTTGGAGTTAACTGAGCACCATATAAAACAGTAAGTTTAGAGCCACCTTCGAGTTAACTGAGCCCTATACAAAACAGTTAGTTTAAAGCCACCTTGGAGTTAACTGAGCACCATATAAAACAGTAAGCTTAAAGCAATATTGGAGTTAACTGAGCCCTATACAAAACAGTAAGTTTAAAGTCACATTGGAGTTAACTGACTCCCGAACAAAACGGTAAGTTCAAAGTCACTTTTGAGTTAACTAAACACCATACAAAACGGTAAGTTTAATGTAGTCTCTTGGAGTTAACTGAGCCCTATACAAAACAGTTAGTTTTAAAGCCACCTTGCATTGGATTTAACTGAGCCCTACACAAACAGTTAGTTTGAAGCCACCTTGGAGTTAACTGAGCACCATACAAAACGGTAAGCTCAAAGCCACCTTGGCGTTAACTGAGACCTATACAAAACAGTTAGTTTAAAGCCACCTTGGAGTTAACTGACCATCATACAAAACGGTAAGCTAAAGCCCCCTTAGAGTTAACTGAGCCCTACACAAAACATTTAGTTTAAAGCAACATTGGAGTTAACTGTCCACCATACAAAACGGTAAGCTCACAGTCACCTTGGAGTTAACTGACCACCATACAAAACGCTAAGCTCACAGTCACCTTGGAGTTAACTGACCACCATACAAAACGCTAAGCTCACAGTCACCTTGGAGTTAACTGACCACCATACAAAACGCTAAGCTCACAGTCACCTTGGAGTTAACTGACCACCATACAAAACGCTAATCTTAAAGACACCTTGAAGTTAACTGACCACCATACAAAACTGTAGGCTTAAGCCACCTTAGAGTTAACTGAGCCCTATACAAAACGATAAGCTTAAAGCCACCTTGGAGTTTACTGAGCACCATACAAAACGGTAAGCTTAAAGCCACCTTGGAGTTAACTGAGACCTATACAAAACAGTTAGTTTAAAGCCACCTTGGAGTTAACTGAGCACCATATGAAACAGTAAGCGTAGAGCCACCTTGGAGTTACATGAGCCCTATACAAAACAGCTAGTTTGAAGTCACCTTGGAGTTAAATGACCCCTATTCAAAACAGTTAGTTTAAAGTCACTTTGGAGTTAACTGAGCACCATATAAAACAGTAAGTTTAGAGCCACCTTCGAGTTAACTGAGCCCTATACAAAACAGTTAGTTTAAAGCCACCTTTAAGTTAACTGAGCACCATATAAAACAGTAAGCTTAAAGCCATATTGGAGTTAACTGAGCCCTATACAAAACAGTAAGTTTAAAGTCACATTGGTATTAACTGACTCCCGAACAAAACGGTAAGTTCAAAGTCACCTTTGAGTTAACTAAACACCATACAAAACGGTAAGTTTAATGTAGTCTCTTGGAGTTAACTGAGCCCTATATAAAACAGTTAGTTTTAAAGCCACCTTGCATTGGAGTTAACTGAGCCCTACACAAAACATTTAGTTTAAAGCAACATTGGAGTTAACTGTACACCATACAAAACGGTAAGTTCACAGTCACCTTGGAGTTAACTGACCACCATACAAAACGCTAAGCTCACAGTCACCTTGGAGTTAACTGACCACCATACAAAACGCTAAGCTCACAGTCACCTTGGAGTTAACTGACCACCATACAAAACGCTAAGCTCACAGTCACCTTGGAGTTAACTGACCACCATACAAAACGCTAATCTTAAAGACACCTTGAAGTTAACTGACAACCATACAAAACTGTAGGCTTAAGCCACCTTAGAGTTAACTGAGCCCTATACAAAACGATAAGCTTAAAACCACCTTGGAGTTTACTGAGCACCATACAAAACGGTAAGCTTAAAGCCACCTTGGAGTTAACTGAGACCTATACAAAACAGTTAGTTTAAAGCCACCTTGGAGTTAACTGAGCACCATATGAAACAGTAAGCGTAGAGCCACCTTAGAGTTACATGAGCCCTATACAAAACAGCTAGTTTGAAGTCACCTTGGAGTTAATTGACCCCTATTCAAAACAGTTAGTTTAAAGTCACTTTGGAGTTAACTGAGCACCATATAAAACAGTAAGTTTAGAGCCACCTTCGAGTTAACTGAGCCCTATACAAAACAGTTAGTTTAAAGCCACCTTAGAGTTAACTGAGCACCATATAAAACAGTAAGCTTAAAGCCATATTGGAGTTAACTGAGCCCTATACAAAACAGTAAGTTTAAAGTCACATTGGAGTTAACTGACTCCCGAACAAAACGATAAGTTCAAAGTCACCTTTGAGTTAACTAAACACCATACAAAACGGTAAGTTTAATGTAGTCTCTTGGAGTTAACTGAGCCCTATACAAAACAGTTAGTTTTAAAGCCACCTTGCATTGGAGTTAACTGAGCCCTACACAAACAGTTAGTTTGAAGCTACTTGGAGTTAACTGACCACCATACAAAACAGTAAGCTAAAGCCCCCTTAGAGTTAACTGAGCCCTATACAAAACATTTAGTTTAAAGCCACCTTGGAGTTAACTGACCATCATACAAAACGGTAAGCTAAAGCCCCCTTAGAGTTAACTGAGCCCTACACAAAACATTTAGTTTAAAGCAACATTGGAGTTAACTGTCCACCATACAAAACGGTAAGCTCACAGTCACCTTGGAGTTAACTGACCACCATTCAAAACGCTAAGCTCACAGTCACCTTGGAGTTAACTGACCACCATACAAAACGCTAAGCTCACAGTCACCTTGGAGTTAACTGACCACCATACAAAACGCTAAGCTCACAGTCACCTTGGAGTTAACTGACCACCATACAAAACGCTAATCTTAAAGACACCTTGAAGTTAACTGACCACCATACAAAACTGTAGGCTTAAGCCACCTTAGAGTTAACTGAGCCCTATACAAAACGATAAGCTTAAAGCCACCTTGGAGTTTACTGAGCACCATACAAAACGGTAAGCTTAAAGCCACCTTGGAGTTAACTGAGACCTATACAAAACAGTTAGTTTAAAGCCACCTTGGAGTTAACTGAGCACCATATGAAACAGTAAGCGTAGAGCCACCTTGGAGTTACATGAGCCCTATACAAAACAGCTAGTTTGAAGTCACCTTGGAGTTAATTGACCCCTATTCAAAACAGTTAGTTTAAAGTCACTTTGGAGTTAACTGAGCACCATATAAAACAGTAAGTTTAGAGCCACCTTCGAGTTAACTGAGCCCTATACAAAACAGTTAGTTTAAAGCCACCTTGGAGTTAACTGAGCACCATATAAAACAGTAAGCTTAAAGCCATATTGGAGTTAACTGAGCCCTATACAAAACAGTAAGTTTAAAGTCACATTGGAGTTAACTGACTCCCGAACAAAACGATAAGTTCAAAGTCACCGTTGAGTTAACTAAACACCATACAAAACGGGAAGTTTAATGTAGTCTCTTGGAGTTAACTGAGCATCATACAAATCGGTAAGTTTAATGTAGTCTCTTGGAGTTAACTGAGCCCTATACAAAACAGTTAGTTTTAAAGCCACCTTGCATTGGAGTTAACTGAGCCCTACACAAAACAGTTAGTTTGAAGCCACCTTGGAGTTAACTGACCACCATACAAAACGGTAAGCTAAAGCCCACTTAGAGTTAACTGAGCCCTACACAAAACATTTAGTTTAAAGCAACATTGGAGTTAACTGTCCACCATACAAAACGGTAAGCTCACAGTCACCTTGGAGTTAACTGACCACCATACAAAACGCTAAGCTCACAGTCACCTTGGAGTTAACTGACCACCATACAAAAGGCTAAGCTCACAGTCACCTTGGAGTTAACTGACCACCATACAAAACGCTAAGCTCACAGTCACCTTGGAGTTAACTGACCACCATAAAAACGCTAACCTTAACGACACCTTGAAGTTAACTGACCACCATACAAAACTGTAGGCTTAAGCCACCTTAGAGTTAACTGAGCCCTATACAAAACGATAAGCTTAAAGCCACCTTGTAATTAACTGAGCACAATACAAAACAGTAAGTTTAAAGCCACCTTGGAGTTAACTGAGCACCATACAAAACGGTAAGCTTAAAGCCACCTTGGAATTAACTGAGACCTATACAAAACAGTTAGTTTAAAGCCACCTTGGAGTTAACTGAGCACCATATGAAACAGTAAGCGTAGAGCCACCTTGGAGTTACATGAGCCCTATACAAAACAGCTAGTTTGAAGTCACCTTGGAGTTAATTGACCCCTATTCAAAACAGTTAGTTTAAAGTCACTTTGGAGTTAACTGAGCACCGTATAAAACAGTAAGTTTAGAGCCACCTTGGAGTTAACTGACCACCATACAAAACGCTAATCTTAAAGACACCTTGAAGTTAACTGACCACCATACAAAACTGTAGGCTTAAGCCACCTTAGAGTTAACTGAGCCCTATACAAAACGATAAGCTTAAAGCCACCTTGGAGTTAACTGACCACCATACAAAACGCTAAGCTCACAGTCACCTTGGAGTTAACTGACCACCATACAAAACGCTAAGCTCACAGTCACCTTGGAGTTAACTGACCACCATACAAAACGCTAATCTTAAAGACACCTTGAAGTTAACTGACCACCATACAAAACTGTAGGCTTAAGCCACCTTAGAGTTAACTGAGCCCTATACAAAACGATAAGCTTAAAGCCACCTTGTAATTAACTGAGCACAAAACAAAACAGTAAGTTTAAAGCCACCTTGGAGTTAACTGAGCACCATACAAAACGGTAAGCTTAAAGCCACCTTGGCGTTAACTGAGACCTATACAAAACAGTTAGTTTAAAGCCACCTTGGAGTAAACTGACCATCATACAAAACGGTAAGCTAAAGCCCCCTTAGAGTTAACTGAGCCCTACACCAAACATTTAGTTTAAAGCAACATTGGAGTTAACTGACCATCATACAAAACGGTAAGCTAAAGCCCCCTTAGAGTTAACTGAGCCCTACACAAAACAGTTAGTTTAAAGCAACATTGGAGTTAACTGTACACCATACAAAACGGTAAGCTCACAGTCACCTTGGAGTTAACTGACCACCATACAAAACGCTAAGCTCACAGTCACCTTGGAGTTAACTGACCACCATACAAAACGCTAAGCTCACAGTCACCTTGGAGTTAACTGACCACCATACAAAACGCTAATCTTAAAGACACCTTGAAGTTAACTGACCACCATACAAAACAGTAGGCTTAAGCCATCTTAGAGTTAACTGAGCCCTATACAAAACGATAAGCTTAAAGCCACCTTGGAGTTTACTGAGCACCATACAAAACGGTAAGCTTAAAGCCACCTTGGAGTTAACTGAGACCTATACAAAACAGTTAGTTTAAAGCCACCTTGGAGTTAACTGAGCACCATATGAAACAGTAAGCGTAGAGCCACCTTGGAGTTACATGAGCCCTATACAAAACAGCTAGTTTGAAGTCACCTTGGAGTTAATTGACCCCTATTCAAAACAGTTAGTTTAAAGTCACTTTGGAGTTAACTGAGCACCATATAAAACAGTAAGTTTAGAGCCACCTTCGAGTTAACTGAGCCCTATACAAAACAGTTAGTTTAAAGCCACCTTGGAGTTAACTGAGCACCATATAAAACAGTAAGCTTAAAGCCATATTGGAGTTAACTGAGCCCTATACAAAACAGTAAGTTTAAAGTCACATTGAAGTTAACTGACTCCCGAACAAAACGGTAGGTTCAAAGTCACCTTTGAGTTAACTAAACACCATACAAAACGGTAAGTTTAATATAGTCTCTTGGAGTTAACTGAGACCTATACAAAACAGTTAGTTTAAAGCCACCTTGGAGTTAACTGAGCACCATATGAAACAGTAAGCGTAGAGCCACCTTGGAGTTACATGAGCCCTATACAAAACAGCTAGTTTGAAGTCACCTTGGAGTTAATTGACCCCTATTCAAAACAGTTAGTTTAAAGTCACTTTGGAGTTAACTGAGCACCGTATAAAACAGTAAGTTTAGAGCCACCTTGGAGTTAACTGACCACCATACAAAACGCTAATCTTAAAGACACCTTGAAGTTAACTGACCACCATACAAAACTGTAGGCTTAAGCCACCTTAGAGTTAACTGAGCCCTATACAAAACGATAAGCTTAAAGCCACCTTGGAGTTAACTGACCACCATACAAAACGCTAAGCTCACAGTCACCTTGGAGTTAACTGACCACCATACAAAACGCTAAGCTCACAGTCACCTTGGAGTTAACTGACCACCATACAAAACGCTAATCTTAAAGACACCTTGAAGTTAACTGACCACCATACAAAACTGTAGGCTTAAGCCACCTTAGAGTTAACTGAGCCCTATACAAAACGATAAGCTTAAAGCCACCTTGTAATTAACTGAGCACAAAACAAAACAGTAAGTTTAAAGCCACCTTGGCTTTAACTGAGCACCATACAAAACGGTAAGCTTAAAGCCACCTTGGCGTTAACTGAGACCTATACAAAACAGTTAGTTTAAAGCCACCTTGGAGTAAACTGACCATCATACAAAACGGTAAGCTAAAGCCCCCTTAGAGTTAACTGAGCCCTACACCAAACATTTAGTTTAAAGCAACATTGGAGTTAACTGACCATCATACAAAACGGTAAGCTAAAGCCCCCTTAGAGTTAACTGAGCCCTACACAAAACATTTAGTTTAAAGCAACATTGGAGTTAACTGTACACCATACAAAACGGTAAGCTCACAGTCACCTTGGAGTTAACTGACCACCATACAAAACGCTAAGCTCACAGTCACCTTGGAGTTAACTGACCACCATACAAAACGCTAAGCTCACAGTCACCTTGGAGTTAACTGACCACCATACAAAACGCTAATCTTAAAGACACCTTGAAGTTAACTGACCACCATACAAAACAGTAGGCTTAAGCCATCTTAGAGTTAACTGAGCCCTATACAAAACGATAAGCTTAAAGCCACCTTGGAGTTTACTGAGCACCATACAAAACGGTAAGCTTAAAGCCACCTTGGAGTTAACTGAGACCTATACAAAACAGTTAGTTTAAAGCCACCTTGGAGTTAACTGAGCACCATATGAAACAGTAAGCGTAGAGCCACCTTGGAGTTACATGAGCCCTATACAAAACAGCTAGTTTGAAGTCACCTTGGAGTTAATTGACCCCTATTCAAAACAGTTAGTTTAAAGTCACTTTGGAGTTAACTGAGCACCATATAAAACAGTAAGTTTAGAGCCATATTGGAGTTAACTGAGCCCTATACAAAACAGTAAGTTTAAAGTCACATTGAAGTTAACTGACTCCCGAACAAAACGGTAGGTTCAAAGTCACCTTTGAGTTAACTAAACACCATACAAAACGGTAAGTTTAATATAGTCTCTTGGAGTTAACTGAGCCCTATACAAAACAGTTAGTTTTAAAGCCACCTTGCATTGGAGTTAACTGAGCCCTACACAAACAGTTAGTTTGAAGCCACCTTGGAGTTAACTGACCACCATACAAAACGGTAAGCTAAAGCCCCCTTAGAGTTAACTGAGCCCTATACAAAACATTTAGTTTAAAGCCACCTTGGAGTTAACTGACCATCATACAAAACGGTAAGCTAAAGCCCCCTTAGAGTTAACTGAGCCCTACACAAAACATTTAGTTTAAAGCAACATTGGAGTTAACTGTCCACCATACAAAACGGTAAGCTCACAGTCACCTTGGAGTTAACTGACCACCATACAAAACGCTAAGCTCACAGTCACCTTAAGGTTAACTGACCACCATACAAAACGCTCAGCTCACAGTCACCTTGGAGTTAACTGACCACCATACAAAACGCTAAGCTCACAGTCACCTTGGAGTTAACTGACCACCATACAAAACGCTAATCTTAAAGACACCTTGAAGTTAACTGACCACCATACAAAACTGTAGGCTTAAGCCACCTTAGAGTTAACTGAGCCCTATACAAAACGATAAGCTTAAAGCCAACTTGGAGTTTACTGAGCACCATACAAAACGTTAAGCTTAAAGCCACCTTGGAGTTAACTGAGACCTATACAAAGCAGTTAGTTTAAAGCCACCTTGGAGTTAACTGAGCACCATATGAAACAGTAAGCGTAGAGCCACCTTGGAGTTACATGAGCCCTATACAAAACAGCTAGTTTGAAGTCACCTTGGAGTTAATTGACCCCTATTCAAAACAGTTAGTTTAAAGTCACTTTAGTGTTAACTGAGCACCATATAAAACAGTAAGTTTAGAGCCACCTTCGAGTTAACTGAGCCCTATACAAAACAGTTAGTTTAAAGCCACCTTGGAGTTAACTGAGCACCATATAAAACAGTAAGCTTAAAGCTATATTGGAGTTAACTGAACCCTATACAAAACAGTAAGTTTAAAGTCACATTGGAGTTAACTGACTCCCGAACAAAACGATTAGTTCAAAGTCACCGTTGAGTTAACTAAACACCATACAAAACGGTAAGTTTAATGTAGTCTCTTGGAGTTAACTGAGCATCATACAAATCGGTAAGTTTAATGTAGTCTCTTGGAGTTAACTGAGCCCTATACAAAACAGTTAGTTTTAAAGCCACCTTGCATTGGAGTTAACTGAGCCCTACACAAAACAGTTAGTTTGAAGCCACCTTGAAGTTAACTGACCACCATACAAAACGGTAAGCTAAAGCCCCCTTGGAGTTTACTGAGACCTATACAAAACAGTTAGTTTAAAGCCACCTTAGAGTTAACTGAGCACCATATGAAACAGTAAGCGTAGAGTCACCTTGGAGTTACATGAGCCCTATACAAAACAGCTAGTTTGAAGTCACCTTGGAGTTAACTGACCCCTACACAAAACATTTAGTTTAAAGCAACATTGGAGTTAACTGTCCACCATACAAAACGGTAAGCTCACAGTCACCTTGGAGTTAACTGACCACCAACAAAACGCTAAGCTCACAGTCACCTTGGAGTTAACTGACCACCATACAAAACGCTAAGCTCACAGTCACCTTGGAGTTAACTGACCACCATACAAAACGCTAATCTTAAAGACACCTTGAAGTTAACTGACCACCATACAAAACTGTAGGCTAAAGCCACCTTAGAGTTAACTGAGCCCTATACAAAACGATAAGCTTAAAGCCACCTTGTAATTAACTTAGCACAATACAAAACAGTTAGTTTAAAGCAACCTTGGAGTTAACTGAGCACCATACAAAACGGTAAGCTTAAAGCCACCTTGGAGTTAACTGAGACCTATACAAAACAGTTAGTTTAAAGCCACCTTGGAGTTAACTGAGCACCATATGAAACAGTAAGCGTAGAGCCACCTTGGAGTTACATGAGCCCTATACAAAACAGCTAGTTTGAAGTCACCTTGGAGTTAATTGACCCCTATTCAAAACAGTTAGTTTAAAGTCACTTTGGAGTTAACTGAGCACCATATAAAACAGTAAGTTTAGAGCCACCTTCGAGTTAACTGAGCCCTATACAAAACAGTTAGTTTAAAGCCACCTTGGAGTTAACTGAGCACCATATAAAACAGTAAGCTTAAAGCCATATTGGAGTTAACTGAGCCCTATACAAAACAGTAAGTTTAAAGTCACATTGGAGTTAACTGACTCCCGAACAAAACGGTAAGTTCAAAGTCACCTTTGAGTTAACTAAACACTATACAAAACGGTAAGTGTAATGTAGTCTCTTGGAGTTAACTGAGCCCTATACAAAACAGTTAGTTTTAAAGCCACCTTGCATTGAAGTTAACTGAGCCCTACACAAAACAGTTAGTTTGAAGCCACCTTGGAGTTAACTGACAACCATACAAAACGGTAAGCTAAAGCCCCCTTAGAGTTAACTGAGCCCTATACAAAACATTTAGTTTAAAGCCACCTTGGAGTTAACTGACCACCATACAAAACGGTAAGCTATAGCCCCCTTAGAGTTAACTGAGCCCTACACAAAACATTTAGTTTAAAGCAACATTGGTAGTTAACTGTCCACCATACAAAACGGTAAGCTCACAGTCACCTTGGAGTTAACTGACCACCATACAAAACGCTAAGCTCACAGTCACCTTGGAGTTAACTGACCACCATACAAAACGCTAATCTTAAAGACACCTTGAAGTTAATTGACCACCATACAAAACTGTAGGCTAAAGCCACCTTAGAGTTAACTGAGCCCTATACAAAACGATAAGCTTAAAGCCACCTTGTAATTAACTGAGCACAATACAAAACAGTTAGTTTGAAGCCACCTTGTAGTTAACTGAGCACAATTCAAAACAGTTAGTTCAAAGCCACCTTGTAGTTAACTAAGCCCTATACAAAACAGTAAGTTTTATATAGTCTCTTCGGGTTAACTGAGCATAATAGTATTTCGAATAATTCATACATGTACTTTTGCAAACCGCACCATTTTATGTGAAGGGTTTGCGCCTGCAAACATGTTAAAACTCGCCACATTTTTAATCTGTCACCACGTCGGGAGCCTGTAGTAAGATAGAGTGAACAAAATTATTAAATCGACTTGCAAAGATTCATTTGGTTCAAATCTCATGAGTCAAAATTTTTCTAACCAACTTTTATGATTTATCAACTACTTCATATAGTATAAACTGTAACACTATGGTAGTCGTTAATTACTGTTTTTCCTGTATTGGGTTTAATAATTTGTTCTTGTGTTGTGCCTTTGCAAATTTGCTTCAGGTATGGTGAGGGAAAGGGTGTTGTTGGTGCCTTCAAATATGTTTATAACCGCTACATCATATTATGTGCCTGTTCTAAGTCAGGAGCCTGTAGCCCAGTGTTTGTCATTGGTTTATATCTGTTATATTTATTTTCTTTGATTGTTTTGTTATAATTCAAGCCGTTAGTTTTCTCCATTCAATTTTGTTTGTTTTTCATGTTCGGACCTTTTAAATGCTAAACAACCTATCCAGTTCTACCAGTGATTTTTCTTTTTCTTTTTTTTTCTTTTTTTTTGATCTTTTTGGTTTTCAAACTACAGTGCATACATACATTTTTACAAGACATAAGTGATTGACATGATATTTATAGCATTGTCATACTATTGATATTTTTCGAATAAGACACAGTAAAAATTTACAAGTAGATGATGGGCATACTCAGTATATGATACATTTAAAGGATACTTTTTATATATGATCATATCAAGAATAAATTTAATTAGATAACTTCCGTTAATGCCTCCCCCCCCCCCATTCTGTCGACAAATGACTCAAGTTTGTCTTTAGAAAGACATAAATATTCTAATATCTCCAGACGTCTCTTAAAAAAATTAAGAAAAGCTTGCACAGATAAATAAAGGCAACAGTAGTATACCGATGTTCAAAACTCATAAATCCATGGACAAAAATCAAAATCGGGGTAACAAACTAAAACTGAGGAAAACGCATTAAATATAAGAGAACAACACAACATTAAAATGTAACACACACACACACACAGAAACGGACCAGCACTAGAAAAAATACTTTGAGAACAACAAACATAACATCAAAACCAAATACATGAATTTGGGATAGACAAGTACCATGACACGTCTTATAGTAATGTGAATTCACACTAAAAAATAAGAGAAAACAAACCAAACAACGGAAACACAACGTTAAAATGTAACACACACAGAAACGAACTATAATATAACAATGGCCATATTCCTGACCTGGTACAGGACATAACAGATATTAACAGTCTGTTTAATTGTGTGTTCTTTACATAATTAATGTAATACTTTGCCTGTAGAATATAATAATTTAAAACTAAGTTATCAGAATTCAATATACCAAAAATGGCCCTGTCTTTATTCAAAAATATTTTTACTCCAAACACTAAATACCACAAATAAGAACACTCTCTAAAATTGCTTCATTTTTATATATTCAAAAAATGTTTGCTCTATAGATTATATTTCTTTACAACTGGCATAATCATTAGTTAATGAAAGTTTATATTTTTCAAGGAGATAATTATGTGAGACTATTCTGTGTAACACTTTATATTGGAAAGCTTGTAGTTTGCTTTCTAAAGGACATTTAAAAGTTAGTGAATAAATATTGTTCCACTTTTCGTCACTAATTTCTATATTAAAACTTTCTTCCCACCTTTGTTGTGAAAGGGGAGCAACACTTCCCCGATCGATAAAAAGTGAATATACATCTTTTGCGAATAATTTACTAATAGGTATATTTTTATTCTCATGCTCAAAAACGAATCCAAAGGAGTTGCTGTCAGGTGACATGTGTTTTTGTAATAACAAATCTTTCTAGTCACGTGGTATAGCAAGTTAAATAGATAGAATGTCTACAAAAGTAACATACCGGTTATATTTTTTGTTAATAGCGTCATGATACAAAAATTCGCCTTTATCATCTACAATATCATTAATGAACCTGATGCATTTCATGTATTAAGATCTGTAAAAAAATACTCGTTCTGTCAACTTTGATAAACGGATTGAACCGAATAAATTCTTTTCTAACATGAAATGCATTTAACGGGATGAAAATACCCTTGAAATGTTTCCAAGCAGATAACACTTCTATATTAAAAAAGAGGTGCTTTTAAATTTAAAATCTCAAATTCACATCTGTTCATAAATTAATCATCTAAATCAAAAAGGGAGAAGAATGCTTTGTTTTCATTTGGAATCATGTTCTGACAAAAATCTGTTTACCCACATTATACGAAAGGATAACCTGAATAACTTCCGATTTAACTTTCGGAGTACTACCATTCCATAAAAAGCTATCAATGTCCCGTTGTATTTAAGTGCATAAGATTTTGGTACATGTGTAGATGAAATGACATGAATAAGCTTCGACATTTCAAGTGATTAAGAATTACGATTTTACCGACCAAGGAAAGGTTTCTGATCCTCCATATTTTAAAAATTGATTCCATTTTTTCTATAGATATAGGAAGATGTGGTGTGAGTGCCAATGAGACAACTCTCCATACAAATAACAATTTAAAAAGTAAACCATTATAGGTTAAAGTACGGCCTTCAACACGGAGCCTTGGCTCACACCGAACAACAAGCTATAAAGGGCCCCAAAATTACTAGTGTAAAACCATTCAAACGGGAAAACCAACGGTCTAATCTATATAAACAAAAAGAGAATGCATGAATCTAAATTAGACCAAACCATTTATTCAAAAGCGTTAATTTTCAACCTAAGGTTTTAAAACCATCTGTCCATTTAATATGAAGGGAACCTTTTTTGTTAAATTTACTTTTTCAAATCCATGTTGCTTCGGTTTTAGAAAAAAATTACCTTTAACCTTGAACACTTCTGGAAATCATTAAAGGAATCTAATAAAATTTGCGCAGAAAATACATCTTTCAAAAAACAAGTGGTATGATCAGCAAACTGTGAAATTATTATTTCAGTATCCCCAATTTTTATACCAGATATCTGATTGTTCTTACGAATACTAATTGCCAGTAGTCCAAAGGCCAAAATAAAGAGAGAAAAAAGAGGCAAAGGAAACCCTTGTCTAACACCTCTCTCAATTTTGAATGGACTAGAACTAAATCCATAATTAACGACAAGACTAGATATATTTGAGTATAGAATTAAGACCCATTTCCGACACTTGCTACCAAAATTAAAACAAACCAATGCTTTTTTAATAAATTTCATTCTAGCGTATCAAAACCCTTTCAAAATCGACTAGTATATAAGCCCTGGATATTTTTTAAAAGTACTAAACAATATAATATGAGAAATAAGTCGTAGATTTTCAACAATATATCTACCAGCACCATATCCCGTCTGGTCCGAAACTATAAGTTTCGGAAGAAATAATTTCATTCTTTCCGCAATAACTTTGGCTAATAATTTGTAATCAAAATTTAAGAGAGAAAGAGGACGCCAGTTCGACAAGAGTGTTCTATCTTGATCTTTCTTTGGAATAAGAGTCAGAATACCCCGTCTTTGGTCTTTTGAGAGGGTTCCGGTCTCGAAGGAATATTCATAGCTTTCTAAAACATATGTTTTATATCAATCCAGAACAATTTGTAAAACTCAGCGGTAAACCCATATGTACCAGGGCTTTTATTATTTTTAAATGATTTTAAAACTTTAACGCATTCAAATTCTGAAATATCTGCATTGCATGTATCCTTTTCCTGATCTGTAAGCTTAGGAATGAAATTTAAATCAAAAAAGTTAGAAACACCTGAGTATTTATCAGGGTCTTCTTTTGATGAGTACGAATTTTCGTAAAAATGTCTATCTTTGTTAAGAATTTTTTCTTGTGAAAAAATATCAATGTCGTTTACAACTTATTTGTTAATTCATTTTTGTTTATAATTGCGTTTTTCTAATGATAAGAAATATTTGCTCTAAATCTTCTTTAACAATATCTAATTCAATCAAAAGTGTATATATATATATATATCTTTATCTAAATACAATGTACAAGAGAGATTTTTCAGAATTTCGTCTCGTCGTTTTTTTTAATTGAACTCTCTTTCCCTCAATTTAATGTTTTTATGTTTGGAATATTTGACGGTTGCGCCCCTTACTTCACTTTTTATTATATTCCATTTCAAATTTGTATTTCTAAATTGTGATATTTATTATTACATTCTGATAAAGTATTTTTGACTATATCCACATAATCTTTATCTGTCAATAAACCCGAGTTAAATTTTTAGAAACCGGGACCTCTCTCGCTAAAGTTTTCGCCTGACAGAGTCAATTTGATGAGACTGATCAGATTTTATAGACGGCACAATGGACGTTTTTGTAACACTGCTTGACAAAAAAAATCGATTTCAACCAAAAATCTAAGCGACATTATATAAGAGGAGTTCTTTGACGCCAAGTATATAATCTATAATCAACATTTTGTGTCCTCCAAATATCACATAACTCAAACTCTTCTATAAAATCTTCTAATTTACTCGTATGTTTGACAGGTTTGTAATATTTTGAACCACCCATTTTGTCTTAAGATGGATTTAATATCGTATTAAAATCTCCACCCAAAATAAGATTTTGATCTAACTTTTCGGTTAATAAAATCTTGATTTTTTCAATATATCCAATTTGTTCATTTTCAAAATTTTTGGTGGGCGCATAATAATTTACAAAAACAAAATCTGTGTTATCAATTTCAACAGTTAGAATGAAATACCTTCCGTTTTCATCTGCTATTCTAAAAGCATGTATAGTCTATTGAGCTGATGAACAAAATAGTAACACCTCTCGTTTCCCCCTGCGAAAAATATATCCACCTCATTCCATATAGATTATATGATTCAATACTGTGTGTTTCTTGCTAGAAAATGATGTCGCTTTGAAATTTTTTCAAGCAAAGAAACATGGATTTGCGTTTAAAACCATTTAAAACCATTTCCAAAGCTATTTACATTAATTAGTTATCAAAGGTACCAGGATTATAATTAAGAGGATGTCCAAGGAAAACTCAGGCAATGGTTGGCACATCATGGGACTCAGATTTCAATGAAACTTTACATGAGGTCTATTTAAGACATGAAATGAAAAAAAAAAAATGTCTGCGGGAAAAAATGTGCACGGTTGCCATGGCAACACGAGCATCATCATTTCGGCCTTAGAAACAGCCAAGAAAAACTGATTTTTACTACGTTTTCAATTCAACATTTCTTCTTAATCACAATTTAAAGAGCTTAACTATGTTGATACAAGATAATATCCACCTTAGTGTACCTATTCCATAAATTACTTGTTATAATCAATATATTGACAAAGGAAAAAAAACACCTAATAAGGACATCCAAAACACCAATTGTTCATTTTGCCAAAATCGGCCATTTTTGAAGTCTTCTCGAATTCCATCCATGGTAAATATTGGAAATTTACCATATAGAGCTAACAGATTATCATATTCTTTAATAAAAAGAACAAAAAATTTGGTGGGATCACATTCCTGTAAGGCTAAAAAAAATCGGAACAGCATTCCTCTCTCAGCTCAAAAAACTGCTTCAAACTGTATTATTGCCAGATCAAACTTCTACACATGCATGCATATTTTTCTTTTAATAAAGTCAAATCTCATTATTCTTAATGAAAGGGGTATCAGTAACTAAAAAAATAATAACTGCTTTCCTGTTTAATACATTTTAACATTGGTGCAGCCTCAATTTCTCCATGGATAATATAAGATCACGATGCAAGATGATCATGTATTTAAATTACACACAAACTCACAAATAAGCAAATAGTGATGGCAATGATTTATTTTTATTCCAATAGATCAATCTAATATTTAAATAAGGTTCAAGATAAGTTGAAAGAACACAATATTGCAAAAATTACAGAATAAAATAGGCAAGGAAAGAATCCGTGAACTTCACATTTATACCCGTTTCTAAGACCAATACCAACAAATTCTATTTTCGTCAGCAATATTTATTGTATGTACATGCACTACAAATTTTTAAACTAAGAATTTAACCATGACCTCCTTAAACTTGCAGACAGGTGCAAGTATTTATTTCATGTTTCTTGTCTCTCAATTTACAACAATAAAAGTCTAAATGGTACCATAGTGCACAAGAAAACTTCCATTAAAAAAACTAATTTCTGAAATAAATGATTCATGCAAATACATATATATATATATATTATAATTTTGTGTCATGGACTTTTAAATCTTGAACCATGATGGCTACATAAAAATTATGAAGCAGAAACAAACTGTAAATCTAAAGGAATTTCACAATAGGTTGGTCAAAACATTGCAATAAATATTTTAGTTCCAGCATAAAAGAACAAGAGTGCACACACTGAAATGTCTCGCCTTCTTTATTGCTAGATGTATATTTAACTAAGTAAAGTCAATTATCTCCCTTAAAATAGTTCCATCCTTAAATATTTTCCTTTGTCCACATCCTTAGAAAAATATTTCTCCTCACTAGTGAAAAATCTGTTCACGGCAAATGATTAGTCGAAATTTGATTATGACGTCAAAATGTTTTGTTTTCTTCTCCATTTTCCTATTGTGACGTCATGAAAAAAGGCGACCTTGCCTGATGACATCGCATATAAAGAACACAATTTTCTGAAAATCTTTGAAAAAGAACGATAAAAAGCATTAGAGAAACAGATTCCGACACTATAACTCATGTATAACGATATTTCTCCACTCTCGACAGTTAAATATTATTATTTAAAGGGCTCGGCAAGCCTTGCGCTTTAAATAATAAAATTTAACTGTCTCGAGTGAAGAATTATCATAGTACACTTGTTTTAGTGTAAGAATCTATATGTATCTGTTACCTCATTCATCTGTTCATGACTAGCAGCATTTTCCTCTTTGTTCTCCTCATTTATTTCCTCTATATTGTCTTCAACATCTCCTGTTTCATTTCTTTCCTGTAAAAATATACTAATTATAAACACATATTTCCAATATTGTTATATAAAATTGATATAGGTGACAACAGTTAAGAAAGTAAATTTTACATAACTCAGTTTTAAACATGTAAAATTTACCTTAGTAAGTTAAAGGATCTTTGAGCAAACTTTGGACTTTTAAAGCTTATATATTATTACTTAGTTCAACATTCATGTAAATAGATATAGGAAGATGTGGTGTGAGTGCCAATGAGACAACTCTCAATATTGTTATATAAAATTGATATAGGTGACAACAGTTAAGAAAGTAAATTTTACATAACTCAGTTTTAAACATGTAAAATTTACCTTAGTAAGTTAAAGGATCTTTGAGCAAACTTTGGACTTTTAAATGTACATTTGAGGAGTCCAAAAGGGAGATGAACTTAAAACATACAAACTTGCTGCATTTTGTAAAAACCTTTCCTAATTCAGTCTGTTGTTTTCGTGTGTTGGTGAAGTTAATATGTGTTTTTCATTTTTATTTTGTATACGTTATAATAAGGTTGTTGTTTTCCTGGCTTGAAAAAGATTTTTACTGGCCATTTTGGGGTCCTTTACAGCTGATTTGATAAAAGTACACGAGACGCGCGTTTCGTCTACACAAGACTCATCAGTGATTTGGTTTTGTCAATCAATCAACCCCAAATGTTTCCTTATTATAAACATGATATATGCTTGTTATTAAAAGTTTTAAAAAAACCTTAAATCAAACCTACCAGGATAATTTGTGTTTCTCGTTAAACACTAGATATCTGTATCTATCAGTTAATGATTTATTAATTTTATATTCGGATCGATTTGATTTTAATAGATATAATGTATTTCATCCCCGCAAAAACAACATAGCGTAAGAATGAAAAACGTTTCCAGTATTATAAATTATTTACCAGTGTTTTCCTCATAAAGATTTCAAGATGGAAAGTATTTTGTTTAAATAGAAAAAAGGGATATGTCACCGGCCTTCCAAAAAAGTTGTGAGTTATTTGGATGTTTTTTCTCGTTCGTTTTGTAGAAGAGTTGACTTTCATCAGATCATTGCATGTCATAGTGAATTTTTCGAAGCTGGTTCACTATTTGAAAAAAAATCGCAAATTAGACGTTTAAAACAAACGTTTAAATTTTTAAGAATAGCAACTATACACACCTACTTTATTGATCTCCCTTATGTTTTATTAGCAAATCTCATAATATTGTTGCCGTAAAACACATTGCTTTCATATACGCCTTCCGTCGGAATGAAAAATTGTTCGAAATAAACGTTTACCTAACGCTTAAGAAAGGAAAGTTTGTGTTTGCACTCTCCCTGTAATTACCAAAACCAGAAAATAAAAACAGTCGGGACACTTAGCGAACTCCATAATATTATAGAATTGGCTAAATTCGACTGCTTTATGAAAATCCATTTGAGATTAGATAATATTTCCAGTTAGATTCTGCGGGCCCATAATTTTGAATATTATCAAATTTCATAATTATGTATGAAAAAATATAAATTTAATGTGTCCGAAAAACAATATTTTGGGCACAGCTAACAAGTTCCGTAATTTATTAATCTTAAAATGCGATCTTTATGATCATCTATTGATTATATTCATCCAGCAATCGTTTCCTGCCCCACCTCTTACTTATAAATGCTTACGTCTTAACCGTCTTTTATCTGGAACAGTGTTTTGTACAAGAAAGACAACTTGTGTCGTCTTATAAGCCATATTTTTGTAAAATGTGTTATCATTCCTTAAACAATGAATAAATCGTCTTGTAGAAAATAAATGTAGAAAATACGTGTATCAGGTGACCTCGTTTACAATACATATAAAAAAGAAGATGTGGTATGATTGCCAATGAGACAACTATCCACAAAAGACCAAAATGACACAGACATTAACAACTATAGGTCACCGTACGGCCTTCAACAATGAGCAAAGCCCATAGCATAGTCAGCTATAATAGGCCTCGATAAGACAATGTAAAACAATTCAAACAAGAAAACTAACGGCCTTATTTATGTAAAAAAATTAACGAAAAACAAATATGTAACACATAAACAAACAAACGTAAACCCCCGAATTACAGGCTCCTGACTTGGGACAGGCACATACATAAATAATGTTGCAGGGTTAAACATGTTAGCGGGATCCCAACCCTCCCCTAACCTGGGACAGTGGTATAACAGTACAATATAAGAACGAACAATACAAATCAGTTGACAAAGGTTTAACTCATCAGATGGACAAACATACAAGTTGATACGCTTGTTTTATCAGGGGCAACTGTTATGTAAAAAAGTACTTATCCTTCAGAGTTGTTTTAAAATTATAAATGACTATATACACATAAGGTTTGACTTGACGAAATTTAATTAATGGTTAGATTCACAACATCGATCAGCCAAGTCATTACATGGCCTTGTTGTTGTTTGAAATTCAGTTTATATTGCAGACCGTTTCAATGCTACTTATGCGTGAGTGTATATCGGGTAGGGTGGGTAGTTCGATTTAGAAAAAGAAAAAAAGAAAAAGAACAACAAACTATTCCGTTAGTTTTAATAACTAAAATTAATCCATATATACGAAAAAATATAGAAACGTATAATGAAACACTGGCATTTATTACAGTTTGACGAAGATTGTGTACAGATATTCAATACAGCACCAAAAGTTGCGTATAGCAAACATAAAAGTATTGGAGATATGGTTAGCAGATCAAAGTAAAACACTTTAACATCAAATTGACAGTTGGACACCTGATGATGGCAGATCTGTCAAAATAACTAGATTTATTGAAGACGAATTAAAATATAAATATATCAATATATATATATATATATATATATGAATAATTTTCAAATTTGATTATATTCAAATAATGCATCTTAAAATGACCATCCCAAGCTTAACTGCCGAAACACTAATGGCGTCGGGTCCTATCATGAAATATGGGATGCGTAGTTGCATGTGTGTTTTATTATAAGAAAAAATAAAATCTAAAAATGACACCGGCTAACTTATAGATAATTAAGATATAAGATAATGTGGTATGAGTGCCAATTAGACAACTAGCCACCCAAGTCACAATTTGTAAAAAGTAAACCATTGAAGGTCAAAGTATAGCCCTTTTAACATTTATTTGATTCGAGCGTCACTGATGAGTCTTTTGTAGACGAAATGAGCGTCTGGCGTATATATAAAATTTTGATTCTGGTATCTATGATGAATTTATCTGCAATACAGATTAAAGGGCCCCTAACATGACCAATGTTAAACCTTTTAAAAAACAAAGGTCTTATCTTTATACAAAACGAGAAACAACAAACTCTTACGAAAAACATTTGACTCTCTTTATATATGACTATAGGTGTAAATTTTTGTTCGCGTCACGCTTGAGCGCATTTGTCTTACTTTTGATTCGTCACTGTTTTGCTGAAAGACAGACAGAAGCACGGACGGACATAGTTGTACGAGTGTGTGTTCCGACTAAGATGAGTATAAAGTAATCTCATCTCGTTTGTTGATTCATTATTTCTGAATATTTAAAATATGAGGAAATTGAAATAATAGTTTTAGTCAGCACTTCGGTGTTGACATAAACATCAATTATGTGGTCATTTTTATAAATTTCCTGTTTACAAAACTTTGAATTTTTCGAAAAACTAAGGATTTTCTTGTTCCGGGAATAGATTACCTTAGCCGGAATTTTGAATCCTCACTGATGAGTCTTATGTAGACGAAAAGCGCGTCTGGCATACTAAATTATAATCCTGGTACTTTTGTCAATGCCACTGCTGGTGGACATTTCGTCCCAGAGGGTATCACCAGCCCAGTAGTCAGCACTTCGGTGTTGACATGAATATCTATTATGTGGTCATTTAAATTTTCTGTTTACAAAACTTTGAATTTTTTCGAAAAACTAAGGATTTTCTTGTTCCAGTAAAGATTACCTTAGCCGTATTTGGCACAACTTTTTGGAATTTTGAATTCTCAATGCTCTTTAACTTTGTACTTGTTTGGCTTTATAACATTTTTGATATAAGCGTCACTGATGAGTCTTATGCAGACGAAACGCGCGTTTGGCGTACTTAATTATAATCCTGGTACTTTTGATAACTAATTATTTAGTGTATGCAAAACTTAACGTTATACATAGATTTGAACTATTGTAAAATTATAACCCCGTTATTACTCTTTCACGAGCTAGAAATAAATGAGACAGATATATAGGTAACAAATAAGTCTTTGATTTAAAAAACAGTTAAACTCTTCTAACAAAACAGTGAAGAAGGAATACATTGAAAAGTGTGCTCAATCGAACGTCTGAATTGGTTGATATGACAATGGTTAGAATCAATCCGCATAAACTGTGAAATCATACAGCACAGATATACAACAAAACTGATCAAACGATGTGGGTTGTGATCTTTTTTTACAACTGACATAAACCAATGTTAGACTTTAATACGGTTTCCCCCTCGGCTCTTGCGCTAAAAAAACATATTCGATTTATTTGTCAGTTTGGACGTATGATCGAAAACTAAATAGATTGATTTACGACTTAAAAACATCAACTATGAGTCTTTTTACTATCATGATTTTACACGTAGGGATGATTGTTCTAAACAAAAGTTTTAACTATTGATTATGAATTACAAAAACGAAGTATGTTGCAGGTAACATATTTTATTATCAACTCCTTTCTGATAGCATTTCCACTTTTTCATGTCATGAAGGCAAATCATCTGCAAAATAAACATGAATTGAAATTAAAATGAATATTATCCATAAATGATAATAATAAATAACAGTAATTCTTGATAACGATCGATACTCCATAACAAAATAACATTTGCGTAAACAATCATATGTAATACGCCTAATGAGTAGTGGATTAGACGGTGTGGCTTTCAAATTTTTCATTTTGATAACTTTGCACAATTTTTACATACCGTTAGCTAATAATACATTTCAATCATTGTTGTCTTTTTAAATACGTGTTTGTAATTTCGAACGTAGTATGTTATATCGTACTTATAAAGTGTTGCAAAAAGTAGCAAACATTATTTCATATTGTCCAAATATCATGTCATTTTTCGCACTGTTTAATAGTAAACACAATCAATTTTAAGAACACTGAATTCCCCCATTGTATATTAAAAACAAGATAAGTAACTCCATGTAAAGGTATACATGTTGTTTCATATTTATTTGAGCTGTTTCTTATATATGCATATAAATTCATAGATACCAGGATTACATTTTGCATCCATACCAGACACAATTGTCGCCAACACAATAGTTATCACTGATGCTCGAATCCAAAGAAGTTTTTTTTAAACACGAAGTTCAAGAGCATTGAGGTCAAAAATTTCTAACTTTTGTGCCAAAAAGTTAAGTAATTGAATGCACTACAACTGTATGGTGAATTTCATCATACAGTTATATTTTATTTTACATTGTTGACTGCATTTAATTAACCTCAACAACTATTCTGTACACATTGTATTAGAAACAGTTATTTTTGAAAGCAACTCTTCAAACATAGTAATATAGTATCCTTTGCTTTATTCAGAAAATGATAGTCGTTTAACGCTAACATAAATGTTATGGCAGTTTATATAACATTCTGTCGTTAGATAGATAAATAAAATGAAAGATACTTGGAGTTAACGTAGGAGACTATTTTAGTTAATATCTTGACTTTATATGATTTGGTATAATCTAAACGGCAAACTTTCCAAAACAAAACTGAGCAAGAATTGCTGTATTTGTAGAAATCATGTATCATGATAAAAAAAACTTCTCAACTTGACTGTATTAATGATGTATACATCAATTTTATTTTAATTTGTAATGAATGAAAATATCGATCATCTCATAAGCTGTTACTTTCACTTACTTACAGGTTTTACTGTTATCAGAGTCTAAGTAAACTGCACTATTGTTTTAGGGTAAAGGTCATGGTTTACTTACTGTAGTGTTTTATAAATTGCACTGAACCCAGGAAAGACATTTAGAAAATCAGACTTGAAGACAATTATCATTTTGTTGGAAGTCGAATTAAATTCTAATCCTTCAAAGGGTCCATCAGCTAATGTGGCCAGTAATGTATCTGTGCTAATTTCGCCATCATAAACCTTCTCAAATATATGTTTTTAAATATGTAAAAATGTTTAAATTTCACATCACATCGACTCGTCCACCATCACAATGGGTATCACTATATAAATCAAAATATAAATACTTTCTGAATCATCTGAGATCAACCGCTTCATTGTAATGATTGGTATTTGTTATACTACTGCATACCCGAAATGCTCCTTACGAAGAAACTGCTCCAACAAAGTTATGAGGAGGACAGATTAACATTGACACTCCGTAAATTTTATGGACACCATCACGAACTGGTGGATCCATACGATGTATCTTTGACCAAACTAGCTAAGGACATTTTTACCACATGGTAGATTGTTGTTCGTCATTATGTCGTCTAGTCTTTTAATTACCAAACGTAACTTATTCCCGATTGTGACTGTTTTGCTGAGTGTAAATTCGCATTACTATATAAGACGTGTTACGGTACTTGTCTATCCCAAATTCATGTATTTAGTTTAAATGTTTAATGTAATATTTGTAATTCTCATCGGATTTTATCAAATGTGTTGACTTCTTTTCTATTATATTTATGTGTTATGGTAAATAATATCAATCACCGCATTCATTTATTAGATTTCATTTTGTTCAACGTAATCAGTGCGATATTTTACGTTTGAAGTGATTTTCAAAACAAACCGGACATAGCTTTATAATATAGTTAATTGCTGCCTTAGCTTGCTATTAATAAATAATGAAATGTGCATTGTTATTAAGTGCAATATCAGTATTTAGTTCAAATGTAATCTTGGGTCAGTCCTAGTTCCATCTTAGTCATTCAAATGACGTCATTTTTCATTTTTTGATGATCTGTTTTACAAATTCAAATGACGTCATCATTTTTTGGTCATTTTTTACAATTTCAAATATGACGTCACTTGGCGTTGAGGTTTAAACATATTCGGATGTGTCTACATATTGTGTTGCAAATGTCTGGTTATGTAATGTATTTCAGTTGTTTCCTGTAATTAGTTAATATTTCAGTTCTATCATATACAGCTTTTGTTTATTAATTTTATAAATTTATTGTTTGCAAAAGTATAAATTATTCTAAATGATAAGGATGTTCTGGTAACTAACAGAAAACCCTGGCCGTTTCGGCACAACTTTTTTGATCTTTTGGTCCTCGATGCTGTTCGACTTTGTGCTTGTTTCGGCTTTCAAACATTTGTATCTGGGCATCACTAGTAGATCTTGTATGGATAAAATGCACTTCTGGCGTATTAAAATTTTCAACTTGTTGCCTTTTGTTGGCTGTTGTTCGTGTGTTTCTTTGTCAATTGTATTCTCCAATTTATTTACATTGCAGTCCTGTGGTGTTGAGTTGTCATCTTAATGTTATATTTCACATGGCTATAAAAGGGGAGGTTTGGCATGCCACAAAACCAGGTTCAACCCGCCATTTTTTTCTTTAAAAATGTCCTGTACCAAGTCAGGAATATGGCCATTGTTATGTTATAGTTCGTTTCTGTATGTGTTACATTTTAACGTTGCGTCGTTTGTTTTCTCATATTTTTTAGCGTAAATTCACATTGCGATAAGACGTGTCACGGTACTTGTCTATCCCAAATTCATGTATTTGGTTTTGATGTTATATTTGTTATTCTCGTGGGATTTTGTCTGTTGCTTGGTCCGTTTCTGTATGTGTTACATTATAGTGTTGTGTCGTTGTTCTCCTCTTATATTTAATGCGTTTCCCTCAGTTTTAGTTTGTTACCCCGATTTTGTTTTTTGTCCATGGATTTATGAGTTTGAACATCGGTATACTACTGTTGCCTTTATTAAACATGTATTGACAAAACTACTATTTTGTAATATTTAGTAGTTTCTGAATCTTCGGAATCAAATTCTGAATCAACCGCTTCATTATAATGATTGGTGATGGTTTTATATAAAATGCAGTACAAGGTTTTGTACACTTGTTATCCTTCGACTTTGCTATTTTACATCACGATTTTAGGCTTAATAAACTATTTTTTAACCTTTGAAAATGACATTATGATAATTCCATCTCTATTTGTATACAAGAAAACAAACAAAAAACTACATCCTACACGAATTAAAAATGTATAAAACTACTATTTTCTAATATTTAGCATTATCAAAACAAGTATGAATGCAAGAATAATATTAATATAGCATGATATTTATTGTAATCTAATTGTTTAATATATGTGTATACCTTAACTGTATCCCAAAAATGTTCTTCCAATTTGAAGAAAGTAAAGTTCAACATTACTTTAGATCCTTTCTCAGCTATTATGGTGTAAGTACATAGTTGTTCATTACAATAGTTTAAAGGATAATGAGGTGATGTAAACCTTCCCTCTGGCCCTTTAAAAGTTCCACCACATGTAACTGTAATGGTAAAAAATGTACATGTTTATTCGAAAAATTATTGTATCAACATAGATGTCTGTTTTCAAAAGATAAAATATTACTTTTCATCTTGTTAAAACCTGTAAAACAATATGGTAACCTTGCCATTGAACAACATCTTGAAGAACAAAATGAACCTAAATGACATTTTAAACAACTCCGACATATAAAATATACCCTAATCATGTATTAACTATAGAAAATTTAAAGAATTTGTTATACCCTATAGCGGGTTATCTTTGCAGATGTCAAATTTCAAAATTTGCACTGAAAAAGGTATACGAAATACTCTGGCAGTTATTATTCTGGCGGATTCAAAACTTTTATGAATATATTTGAATGTACACTGGCGGAATTTATTTTTGGCGATTTTATTGTATCCGCGAAAATAATAAAAAATTTACACACCGCAAAAATAATGCGCTATACGGTATGCTACATGTATTCTTTCCAAACCAAGTGAGTATTTGGACCATACGCGAATGGTCATGACCATGATGTGTTTCATAGACAAAAACAAACCAATTTAAAACATCCTGTTTTAACTCTTATTTGTTAATAGTTAATATAAATTACACATTGGAATACAAAAATAATTCCAGGCTTTATTAAAACTATCAGTGTGCTTTTGTGTTTTTTTTTTTAAACTGTTGATTTCGTCTTCGTTTTATCAGTATTCAACCAACAGCTGATTCTACATTCACAACATTCCCATAATACATTTGGAACATAATGTGTACTGTTCTATGGTAGGGTTGCTGTCTCATTCCCCATTTCCATTCTCAATTTTATGTTATATTCATGTGGTCAAGTGAAGGGTTTTAATGGTTCCACCCGACTTCGTAGGACTTAAGTTTGATTGTATTTGATTATTCGAACTATAATCAGTGAGATCAGCGAAAGAGCCTCTGGTATGCGTGATTATTTAACTTCATGTGTTTGTGCCTTCACCAAAGAAGCCATCAGCTTAAATAATGTTGTCCTTATTATTACATCATATCTAATCGTACCTTTGAAGTAAGGGATGATATGGAATAATTCTACCCTCGTCTAAATATAGTAGTATTGTAGTTTTTGTGGTCGGGGAAGGAGGTACAGATGGAGCAATGTTATAGGCTTTTTAAAACAGTAAGTCGTTATTATTGAAAGAGCACTATTAATGGAAAGAATCGGCGACCTTTGGCAAGAAAACTGACAGTCATTACCAAAATTACGACCTCAGAGCTGAATTATTATTAAGGTGGTACCTAACGCTACAGGGAGATAACTCTGTAAAGTCATCTAAACGTTTTAATTACGTTGTGTTGTAAAAGGAATATGAAGCTTCTCAATGATCAAAATTGGTATTTGTCAAACTGCTATATAGCCAGTGTAATTTTCTGACAAAACGGTTGGTTCAAAATTTTAAAATTTTTTATATTTTTGTTAAAGGCAAATTTTATGAAAATTAAACGAGCCGAATTAATTTTAGTGAAAGTTTTGGGTACCACATTAATTAACGACGTGTTGTTCATTTGATCTCATTTATTCATTGCTCAGCATTTGATTATGACTTCCAATGTTCTTGCTTTCCTCTGCAAATATATTACGACATCGTGAAAAAGTGGCGACAATGCCTGATGACATTATATAGAAAGAATATATCTTTTAAACGGTAATTTGAAAAGAAGGTATAATATATCTGCATATCGTCTCAAAGTCAAAACAGAAACTAATTCCATCACCAAACCTCGTTCCATATGATATATATCCAATATCGACAATTACATTTTACTATTCAAAACGCTCGTCGACTCTCGATTTTAATTTTAAAAATCTATCAGTCTTGAGAGGATTAATATCGTATCATACTCGATGCAATGGTTAAATCTTTATGTATACAATAAGTTAAGCGAGATAAATTTCACGGAATTAAATTATCAAACGCGTGGTGTATGCTATTTTGATTAATATAAAAACTTACGACAACAGGGCATGCAACATTTATCACTTCCTGAACAATTTCTAGCGTTGTCCTGATACTCAGTTGGCCAATGACAGTTGGAAGTACTACTTCTACAGTTGCAATCTACTGTTAAATGATAAGTTTTTTTGTTTTTTTAATAAACATGACTTTGTGTTGTTATTTTGTCTCTCTTTTCACTACCCAAAAAAGGCAACAGCAGAATACCGCTGTTCAAAATTCATAATAAAATTGAGAAAGGAAATGGTGAATGTGTCAAAGCGACAACAACCCGACCATAGAGCAGACAACAGCCGAAGGCCACCAATGGGTCTTCAATGTAACGAGAATTCCCGCACCCATAGGTGTCCATCAGCTGGCCCCTCAAAAATATGTATACTAGTACAGTAATAATGGACGTCATACTAAACTCCGAATTATACACAAGAAACTAAAATAAAAAATCATACAACACTAACAAAGTCCAGAGGCTCCTGACTTGGGACAGGCGCAAAATTGCGGCGGGGTTAAACATGTTTATGAGATCTCAACCCTCCCCCTATACCTCTAGCCAATGTAGAAAAGTAAACGCATAACAATATGCACATTAAAATTCAGTTCAAGAAAAGTCCGAGTCCGATGTCAAAAGATGTAACAAAAGAAAATAAATAAAATGACAATAATACACAAATAACAACAGACTACTAGCAGTTAACTGACATGCCAGCTCCAGACCTCAATTAAACTGATTGAAAGATTATGTCTTCATCATGTGAATATCAGGCACAATCCCTCCCGTTAGGAGTTTAGTATCATACTATCATAAAATATATGAGAAGAACATAACCCGTGTCATGCCAACAACTGTTTTTTTTTTAAATAAATGTGTTTAGTTCCAATGCAAAGACCCTATAAGTGAATCAGTATCAAACCCAAAATATGCAATCTTTAATGACCTGACAACAGTATCGTAACTATATCCCTTTTTAATGAGTCTATTTAAAAGTTTTGTTAGTTTCTGAGGTGAATACTGACATTTTTGTGCTTAAAAAAGAATATTTCCATTAAAAAATTGGATGTGAAATACCTGAACATATAAGATGTCTGCATGTTGAGTTGTATTTATGAAATATTTCCTTATACCGTTGATAAAATTTAGTAAATGTTTTGACCGGTTTGTGATATCGAAAACCCTGGTGTAATAATTTTTCAGTAATACATAAATTTCTCTCGCTAAAATCTAATACTTTGTTACATACACGAGCGAATCGTACAAGTTGAGATATATAACCATCATGAATCGATTAAGAAAAAAACAAACAAATCCGGGTTACTAAGTAAAACTTAGGAAAACATATAAGTTATAAGAGGAGAACTACGACACAACAGAAACACTAAAATGTAACACACAGAGAAATGAACTATAACATTGGACATTTAAATAAAACAAATGGTGGGTTGAACCTGGTTTTGCGTATAGCCAAAAATAGCAATCATATACAATATATGTTCTGTGTTGAAGACCTATAATGGTTTTCTTTAAAAAAATGTTACTTGGATGGAGAGTTGTCTCATTGGCACTCATACCATATTTTCCTACGTCTATCTACATGATCTATAAGCATTAAAAATCCTGAAATTTTCTGATCATTTCTCATTAAAAAAGGTAAACAAACAATTTCTATGGTCAGGTTGTTGTGTCTTTGGCACATTCCCCATTTCCATTCTTAATTTTAAATCTTGAAAACAGAACTAGTATTTGTGACACACATTTTACTTATTTGGATGTATGGAAGTGACATGTTAATTACATTTACTTGCACATTACTTGTTTAAAAAAATAAAAGTAATCTACTTTACTATACAACGGGTAAGATATTTGTTACATACCAATGCATGTAGGCGGCTCACAACATCTGTTTGGATTGCAAAAAGGTCCTATACCTGTATCTTGTTCATTAACATCACACACAGGTTTACTCTCTCCGTTTTTAGCTTTACACTGAGCATACTGAAGTGTGTCTTAGAATAAATAAGAACGACAAGACAATGTACATATACATTATAAAATGAGCTACATTAGTTTTAGGATTTCTCGCAAAGAAAGTATTATTTCAAATATTTAACATTAAGTCTTTATGAACTTTTTTATTAGATATTTAAATCTAAGAATATTGTTAGGCTTCATAATTTCTAAAAAAAAACAGATCTGCGCTTGCGTTATTTTAATTTATTTTAGAAAATTACCAATTGTACTGACCATTATTGTTACTTCATGATGAAATGTTTATACATTAAACGATGTTTGGACAGACGTGTATTACAAAGCATCCAAATGATAGAAAATAACTAATATTTCAAAACAAAAGACAGATTTTCATTAAATAAATTAAAACTTGATATCGTTTTTATGAATCAACGGTAACATACGTATGCGGTTTACATACCATTACATGTAGGCGGCTGGCAACATCTATAACTATTTCGTCGACAGCATGGACCTGTGTCTACTTCATTGTCAACACACGTTTGTTTACATGTTCCACCCTCAGCTTTGCATTGACGTGTATCTAGATATACAATTGATACAAATATTATATTTATTTTTTGAGAATCCCTGTTCTAATCTTAGAAAATGTAGAGAAAAGAACTGTTATTCTTATTTGTTACACTCTGTTTACATTCCTGCTGGTTAACTGTTAGTTATAACATAATGTTTCAGCTGTTTACTTATTATGTCTTTCAATTTTGTTCAAAAATAATGGTCAATACAATGGATGTATGTGGGACTGTTACGGAAGTTACAGGTTTGATAAGCTATAACACCAAGTTAAATTTATCATATTTAACTGTTTCAAATCAGGAATATGACAGTTGATATCAATTCGTTTGATGTTTTGATGTTTTGATTCTTTTTAACATTTCCTGAACGACTATTCTTTAGAAATTTGATCCAGTCAACCTGTATTTTTTATCATTTATTTATTGGTCAGTTTTATAGCGTTTGGTATGCGCAATAAGATCAAACAGAAGTAAATTGATTTTGAATAATATGAAAAGTATATATTAGAAATTTGATTATTTTACTGACTATTTAGAATTGTAAAAATCAAGTAAGCCTGGCTACTTATTATCATAGGTTGTTAAACAAACAGATAAAACTAAACAGTTTCGTTTGAAATTAGATCGAAAAATACGTTTCTAAATGCAGTCATTTGTATTCAAAACAAGACTGTAATCAACTCGAAAAAAATAAAACTAAAAAAGAGTTAAACTTTATTTTACATACATAATTGTACTTTGATTCTGCATTAGTGTATAAGACCACATCACAAATTTGACAAAAAATAGGACAACAGCAAATTCTTGTCCCTAGCTTACAAAAATATAATATATTTTCAAATAACGATAAAGAAGTCTTACTTTTAACTTGATGAATTGTCACTGCTCCAGCACAAACAATGAAAATGGCAAGTAAGTGATGTATTTATGAATGTATATATATAAATATATGTATATGTAGTATTGTTCGCGGGTTTGTCCTGTTATAAACAAACACGTTTTTCCATGTTGAAAGCTATATTTAGATACATAGTTTCAATCTGTTGCATATGTAGAGTAAAAGTAAGCACAAATTTGTATTCAGACATTTTTAAAGATTGCTATAGAATTACTAATCGAAGGATTCAAATAGAGAAAAATATTCAACGAGTGACCGAAAAACACATTGATTCACGAATGCTCGTAGCGCATGAGTTAATCATCAGTGTTGTCTGGTCACGAGTTGAATATATTTCGATATTTGAATTTTTTAATTAGTTATTTTCTTTATTACATTAAATAAAGAAAGACTAATTAAAACAAATTTGTTTTTAAAGAAATTAATGTAAAACATGTAAGGAAATACATCTTTTTTCGACGCATTTGCAATATGTTTTGATCCGCCGTTATCGACGTCTTGAAAACGCCTATTGTTGTATGACGTCAGAGAGTGAAATAATCACTGACTATGCGGTATGGGCTTTGTTCATTGTTAAAGGTCGTACGGTGACCTATAGTTGTTAATGTCTGTGTCATTTTGGTCTCTTGTGGACAGTTGTCTCATTGGCAATCGAGTCCTTTATTGTTTCTGCAGATTTTTTAAGTTGTTCAAGAATTATTCAAATCCCGGACTGTTAGTTAATTTGATCATATCATATATTCCTATTTATTTAAGTATTGTTATTGGTAGGATTTATTTGAAATTTTGTAAAAATGACTCTTTTGATTCAAAAACAATGACAACTATAAACGAAAGGAAAAGTTATGTTATACCTAGTCCATAGATCTTTTAAACCTTTAACTATCCTTGTACAACACTTACGGGTGTAAATCGTGGTTGTGGTGTAAAGAAAATCTATACAAGAGTTTAATTTAAGAACAAAAAGATGTTTCAAATTCAGAACACAAAAATAATGAACGAACTTTTTTTCTCTCAAATTATTAATGATTACGACATATAAATGTATATTACTGATTAAGTATAATGCAAAATATATCTTTTAATCTATATTTTCAATAACTTACACATAGATCTAACACATATAACAGGTATGGCTATCAAACGATATTCACCTCAGCGAGTGCCGTTTATTTATATCGTAGGTTTCCGCTTGTTTTGACCATCCAGTATTCATGTAATGATCAAGCCTAATATCAGGAGTCCTATCATTTTTTTAAGTTCATATGAGTTTTATTTTCTACCTATATTTAAAGAATTAAAATGCTTAAAATAGTATTGAGCTGCTATATACATGTATTGTTAGCAATTGGAAGTGTAGATATTGTCCTTTGCGTGTAAGGAAATAAACGACACGGACACAATTACCAGTCAGTGTACAGTATCTTAAAGATGAAGTGAGATCAACACTCACAATTATGCTTGACAAGGTTAATGATCGGTTTTTTTTAGTACATGCATAGAAAACCATTCAAACACCAAAGTTTATAAAGTTAAATGTTCATTTGCATACTATAGCATTTTCATAATTCATATAAACATGAGACAATGTACTTTTTCAACAAATTTTGCAGACAAATAAAGTTAATAATTATCATAATTATTCACAAATATGTTACAGAACATTTGAAAAATCTACTAATTACATGTAAATATTTCCGGTTGTACAACATGACAAAATTCCAATAATTCAATGACATTTTAAAGTACTTTATAGGTACCCTGTACTTGTATGATTTTCCTCCTTTACTATTAATAAAATTCAGAATGGAAATGGGGAATGTGTCAAAGACCAACAACCCGACCGACAATAGAAGAGACAGCAGCAGAAATTCACAAATAGGTCTTCAATGTAGCGAAAAATTCCCGCACCCGCAGAAGTCCTTTATTGTTTCTGCAGATTGTTTAAGTTGTTCAAGAATTATTCAAATCCCGGACTGTTAGTTAATTTTATCATATCATATATTCCTATTTATTTAAGTATTGTTATTGGCAGGATTTATTTGAAATTTTGTAAAAATTACTCTTTTGATGCAAAAACAATGACAGATATAAACGAAAGGAAAAGTTATGTTATACCTAGTCCATAGATCTTTTAAACCTTTAACTATCCTTGTACAACACATACGGGTGTAACTCGTGGTTGTGGTGTAAAGAAAATCTATACAAGAGTTTAATTTAAGAACAAAAAGATGTTTCAAATTCAGAACACAAAAATAATGAACGATTTTTTTTTCTCTCAAATTATTAATGATTACAACATATACATGTATATTACTGATTAAGTATAATGCAAAATATATTTTTTAATCTATACTTTCAATAACTTACACATAGATCTAACACATATAACAGGTATGGCTATCAAACGATATTCACCTCAGCGAGTGCCGTTTATTTATATCGTAGGTTTCCGCTTGTTTTGACCATCCAGTATTCAGGTAATGATCGTGCCTAATATCAGGAGTCCTATCATTTTTTTAAGTTCATATGAGTTTTATTTTCTACCTATATTTAAAGAATTAAAATGCATAAAATAGTATTGAGCTGCTATATACATGTATTGTTAGCAATTGGAAGTGTAGATATTGTCCTTTGCGTGGAAGGAAATAAACGACACGGACACAATTACCAGTCAGTGTACAGTATCTTAAAGATGAAGTGAGATCAACACTCACAATTATGCTTGACAAGGTTAATGATCGTTATTTTGAGTACATGCATAGAAAACCATTCAAACACCAAAGTTTATAAAGTTAAATGTTCATTTGTATACCATAGCATTTTCATAATTCATATAAACATGAGACAATGTACTTTTTCAACAAATTTTGCAGACAAATAAAGTTAATAATTATCATAATTATTCACAAATATGTTACAGAACATTTGAAAAATTTACTAATTACATGTAAATATTTCCGGTTGTAAACATGACAAAATTCCAATAATTCAATGACATTTTAAAGTACTTTATAGGTACCCTGTACTTGTATGATTTTCCTCCTTTACTATTAATAAAATTCAGAATGGAAATGGGGTATGTGTCAAAGACCAACAACCCGACCGACAATAGAACAGACAGCAGCAGAAATTCACAAATAGGTCTTCAATGTAGCGAGAAATTCCCGCACCCGCAGAAGTCCTTTATTGTTTCTGCATATTTTTTAAGTTGTTCAAGAATTATTCAAATCCCGGACTGTTAGTCAATTTGATCATATCATATATTCCTATTTATTTAAGTATTGTTATTGGCAGGACTTATTTGAAATTTTGGAAACATGACTCTTTTGATGCAAAAACAATGACAGCTATAAACGAAAGGAAAAGTTATGTAATACCTAGTCCATAGATCTTTTAAACCTTTAACTATCCTTTTACAACACTTACTTGTGTAAATCGTGGTTGTGATGTAAAGCAAATCTATACAAGAGTTTGATTTAAGAACAAAAAATTGTTTCAAATTCAAAAACAAATAATGGATGCACTTTTTCCCTAAATTATTGATGATTACGACCTGTAAATGTATATAACTGGTTAAGTATAATGCAAAATATATCTATTAATCTATATTTTAAATAACTAACACATATAACAGGTATTGTTTGCATTTGGAAGTGTATATATTGTTCTTTGCGTGTACGGAAATAAACGACACCGACACGATTAGCAGTCAGTGTACAGTATCTTAATAATGAAGTGAGGTCAACACTCACTCGTGAGTGATTTTAAAATTGCTTCGTTAAAGGAGACTATGGAAATTCAAAATACATTTAAAACCATACTGACTCTCGGACTTTATATTTAGGAAATTCACAAATATAATGATTAGTTTCATTCTTATTCATAATAATTTACCATAAAATAACATTTTGTAGCTATAAATATTATCAAAACGAATGTTTTACATATGTATATATATATATATACAAAGTTAAATTCAAGAAGTGAAAGTCCAATAAAAATGGCAACTTCGAATGCTTTGTACTGTCTTTGGCCTTTTGACTTTTTTACAAGTTTCAATGATCAGTCTATCGAAACGGACCATGCTTTGGGAGTTTACAATTATAATCCTGATAGTTGTTATCAGAGTGTTTTTTTATAATAACCCGCGGAAAGACTGGAAAACATGAGTCATATTAACGACTCGATGCAACAATGATGAATGGGAATTGCGATAAGACGTATCACGGTACTTGTCTATCCCTAATTCATGTATTTGATTTTGATGTTATATTTGTTATTCTCGTGGGATTTTGTCTGATGCTTGGTCCGTTTCTGTGTGTGTTACATTGTAGTGTTGTGTCGTTGTTCTCCTCTATTATTTATTCGTTTCCCTCAGTTTTAGTTTGTTACCCCGATTTTGTTTTTTGTCCGTGGATTTATGAGTTTGAACAGCGGTATACTACTGTTGCCTTTATTTATTGGTCTAGAATGCTAAATTCAACAATTTTGGTTTTACACAACGGCTATAGTTTAAGATGGTACAGGGAACCGGCCGCAATAATCAAGGTAAGCCATTTAATGTCAGCACAAGAACTGGTGTACCTAGTCAAAGAAGGTCTGAATCGAAGTCATAATCCTTATATTATGATTTTGCCAAATTAAAGCATTTTTTGTTATGATATTGTAATTATTATATTTATTAAAGTTGGCCTAATTTGTTTTGTGTGGCCTGATAGTTAATAACAAAATAATCTTATAACTGTGCAGTTTAGAAATCACTGGAACAATCACAGAATGATTGGAACTTTCCATTTGACTTACATAATGATTCCAGAATGATCCTAATAAAAGATGCGTAATTTAAACTTCTACATTTTACTAGAATCTTCCGTTGTAACTATCTAGGACGTTCAATTTCTAGAGTGTTCTAGAAGTTTCCGTGACAACTATTATATACAGACACTAATGATTAACTTTCAGACTTAGACATCGATAGACATTAGTATTCCCAGCATTTGGATTGACAAAGACTTGCCTTCAAAATTACTTTGTGAGAACCCTGGTGCTACTGAACTTTGCTAATTTTTCAATAAAACATTTGTGAACGTTTTTTTTTTTCTAAGGACTAAATCGAATCTAGAATGTGCAATAGAATAACGGACTAATATGACATATTGATTTTACTATTTTTTAATGATATTCATTGAACTATGAAAACAAATGTAACATATTCTAGCATATGAGCGCATAGAAAGATTTTGATTAATACAAATCAGTGTGTCTAAAACATTCCTGCAACTTTCTTGTCGAGTATGCTAAATTGATAAACAACTGTACAATGTTTCTTACATTCATCACCAATAGTTGCTTGCATGATGTCAAATGTCGCTATTCTCCATATTTCATTATCACATCTGTACTTGTACTTTATATGACAATTATTCCAAATGTTTCTGTTCTTATCCTTTCATCTGCCGTTCACTATTTCTAACAAGTTGTCGATCTATATCTTGTTATGTTATGTTAAGAATGCATGTTTCTCTGGTCTTTATTTTTTGTCTAATTTGCATTGTTTATATTGTGAGTTTAATCTAAATATTCCTATTCTAAATGTTTCATTATTTATTTTATTTCTAAATATTGTTAAGTTATCTTATCTTTATCGTAAATTCTAATAATTTCTGTGTTCTTTATATTTTGACAACTTTCCCTCAATTCGTTGTATTTGCATTTTTTTAATTCCTTTATTATTTATCGGTTGGTCTCTTAGCTGTCAGACATTTACTACTAAATTAAAGTACGTCCGGTGCATACGAAAATATGTGTTGTTTTTTTTTGTCTGTTTGATTATTATTAACAATCATTGTATATATAGTTTGTAACATGTCATTTACTTAAAAATTAAAAATATTCGTGCATTAATAAAATATGAATAATTGTCTATCTATGGCGTTGATTATACTTGTTTTAACCAATATAAATAACGGTACAATACAATGAACATAAAGCTTAGCTTTTTGAAAACATTTATTGAGCAACACGACGAATGCCACATGTGGAGCATGATCTGCTTACCCTTCTGCAGCACCCGATATAGCCCCAAGTTTGGAGTTCGTGTTGCTCAGTCTTTAGTTTTCTATGTTGTTTATTGTGTATTATTATTTGTCTGTTTGTCTTTTCAATTTTTACCCATGGCGTTGTCAGTTTATTTTCCATTTTATGATTTTGATTGTTCCTCTGGTATCGATCTGTTGCCTCTCTTTTTGACGTCAACAATGATCAGATATTTAATTAATTAGCTTATTTGATAATTGGTTTTCAGTTTGTAAAAATGCAAATGCATGTTTAATATAACATTGTATAGTGCAGTACAATTATTAAAGTTGATTAAACATTCACAAACATAATCAATGTCTGATTATAAATGGATACCTTTTTTCTTCGTGTATGCAACAGATTGAAACAGAAAATTTAACTACTGTAAAATACTAGTTTGTCAATGCAAGAAACTTGCTTTTTGAAAATATTAGTAAAGCTGAAATTTGGAAATGAGACCCATCGAGGGCATTGCAACTTTTAAAGTTGATTAAACTTTACAAACTTTAACATGTTTAACCAATATCTGAATACGAAATTATACCTACGTTTTCTCTACATATGCAACATATTGAAACAATGACCCCAAATATAGCATTCAACGTGGATATATTTGTACTTTTATAACACGACAATCCAGCGATCAACACTTATATAGTGTCGTTGATACATTAATGATAATTTTCATTTCCATACATCACATACAGTAACATTTACTAAACACATCGTTGTGTATATGAAAGAATTTAGTAAAAGTTTAAAGTTTAACTTTGACATTTATTAACTGTTTACATGTGAGTGTATAATATGGTTAGACAGACGTGCGTGTCGTCTACATAAAAGACATCAGTGGCGCTAGATTGTATGTCATAGTATGCTAACTTTTCACGGCATCAAATGACCTATAATTTTACCGGTTGGTACGTTAAAATGTGCATTCTAACTGTTAAGTTATATTTGTTTGACACTTTTTTATTTCAATACACAATACAATCTCGAATACAATTTTTAACATACTCATTATGCATATGTTGATTACACATTTCTATTGATTTTTATATAATTTTTGTTTAAATGAAATGTGCGCTTCCGTGTACTGCTGTACGAGAATAAAAGTGCTACTGCATCATTCATGTATAGGCAATGAACTCAGAGCGGTCTGGCATAATGTTTCCTGTAGCTCAACTGGACCTGTGCATTTAAAACGCAATGCAAAAACAATCTTTAAAGAACATATTGGCAAAAGAGTAGGAAATTAATAGCATTTGCTTGGTTTGTATCAGAAATCTTACACTTGCAGATTTCTACTATTTCGTTGGTTTCGTAAATATCAAAATAATTTTCAAATTCGAGTTTTTGTTTGAAAGGCCGGTACCAAAGTGATTTTGACGCGTTTTCCATTTCACTATGCCAGTTGAGTTCAAATTGATCTTTCATACTCTGAAAAACTGTCTTTACCAAACATCCCGTGTTTATAGAAGCTTCATCATCAATGAATGTAGGAGATTTAGAACTATTTCTTCGTTTTGTTTAAGGGAGTATTGTTTTTGTTAGATTCGTGTTGATCAGTTTTTAGTTTTCAAGTTGTGTTTAGTAGACTGTTGTTTTGGCATTCCGTCGTTTTTCGTTTTTTTAGCCATTGTGTAGAACGCCACATGTAAGATAACTTGGAGTTAACCTCTGTAAGGATACAAATGAACATAAATGTGCGTCTTCATACATCACATACATTAACATGTAGTTATCAAATAGTTGTGTATATGAAAGAATTTAGTAGTATTTTTAAGTTTGACAATGACTTTTTTTTACTGTTTACATGTTAGTGTATAACCTGGTTAGACAGTCGGGCGTTTCGTCTACAAAAACGTCAACAGTAGCGCTAGACTGTATGTCATTGAATGTTAACTTATCTTTTTAACGACACAAATTTACCTATAATTTTACTGGTTGGTAAATCGCATGTCGCAATGTGCATTCTAACTGGTTGGTTATATTTGTTCGACACTTTATTCTTTCAATACATAATACAATCTCGAATACAATGTACCTTTTAATTGATTTGTTTGACACTTTTTTCTTGTAATACACAATACAATCTCGAATACAATTTTTAACATACTCATTATCCAATATTGACCAATGTTAAATGTTACTTAACATGTAATTTTGTAGGTTTTTAGTTTTACCTGAAAGAACATTGTTACATCCATGTACTCTTCCGTGGTTGGTGCATATGGTGATTACATATTTCTATTGTTTTTTATATAATTTTTGTTTAAATAAATTGAGCTTGGTTTCTTTCAGCATTTTTAAGAACAGTTTTGACTGTAAGTATTGGTGATTTTGTCGCAGTCAATGCCATATGGTAGAAATTTTTGTTATGCAATATTTACAAGCTTGGTTTAGTTTAACGTTAGTCGTTGTGGCAATTTGATTGTTTACATTTATAGAAGTTTTTTAAACGATAGGATTTTTCTCGGCTACATTCTCTACGAAAAGAGAACTGTATATTGATCCTTCGAATGTCAACTTTATAAGGTTTACTATTGCTTTTTATTTTTTTATATTCACTAAATCAAAGTCCTCATTGTATAGGTTGGGGTTACTTAATGGTTATAGTTAAATTTCCGTTTAACTCATTACGTATTATTCCAAGACACACTTTTGAGAACCTATATTGATGTCTTGTCCTTCTCTGCATGTTTGTTTTTATTGTTTTTGTTTTTAACGATTGTGTTTATTGTTGATGAACCCCTTGATATCCTCTTCATAAATAAGGTATTTCGTGAGACGTTTCTTATATATCGCGAGACTTACCTTTTTACAAATATAGCTCCATGTAGATAGAATAGTTAATGGTTTGTCCACAACTACATAACGGTGGAATATTCGAGACATCTTTTGGTATAATAAACATTTCTAAAAATTAAGAAGATGAAGTATAATGTCCAATAAGGCAACTTTCAATCCAAGTCACAATTTGTGAAAGTAAACCATTATATAAAATTCGCCAAAATCCATAACTTTGACTGAAAGATGAATAAAAATCTATTTGCAAAAGACAATGTTTTTAACATTTTGTAAATAAAGCTATTTCAATAGTTAAAACAACAAAATTAAAAGAATTTTTTCCCGGGAAAAATTTTGCAAAATTTTAACAATATGAAATTTGACAGGACAACAATAGCATAACTATATATACCATACTGGTTCATATTATTGAAAAACCATACTATAATGCCTATAAAACATTCATTTAATGGATATAAAAGGCCGATTGGATCAAACATAGCATGATTTTAACCTTTTATCTTGATAGAAACTCAACTACAGGGAACATTCCTTTCAAAGGCAAATCCTTGAACTTTTTTTATTTTTAAATCATTACATGACTAAACCTTCCTCCTAACAGAATATGAAGATGATCTAGTTACCTTCGCTCTTGATGACTTTGCATTGATTTATCTGAGACAGGCACTAAAGTCGATATTCAGGAGTCTTTTGATATTGAAAGGACCAACATGATATTGAAAGGACCAACATGATATTGAAAGGACCAACATGATATTGTAAGGACCAACATGATTTTGAAAGGACCAACATGATATTGAGAGGCACCTACATCTATATGTATCCTTAACAAGATTCACATGTACATGTTGTATATTTATACCATGTAAGCATGCACATTTCAATGATCATATCATGTGTTTTATTGTATTGATTGTTTTGTTTATTTAGATATAGGAAGATGCTGTATGAGTGCCAATGAGACAACTCTCCATCCAAATAACAATTCTAAAAAAGTAAACCATTATAGGTCAATGTACGGCCTTCAACACGGAGCCTTGGCTCACACCGAACAACAAGCTATAAAGGGCCCCAAAATTACTAGTGTAAAACCATTCAAACGGGAAAACCAACGGTCTAGTCTATATAAATTTTTTAAAAAACGAGAAACGAGAAACATGTATAAATTCATACAATCATACATTAACATAACTGACAATTTAAACTGTAATCATGTTTAAGTTATTCAGTAGTTTAACCATACACTTAACCGTCAGACCATTTTTTCTACAATGTAGTGTATCCATACATTTAACCATCAGACCATAGCATCAATTTTCTTTGGAAACTATTTTTCAGAACGGGATACTTTATTTCAAACTGTTCATTTGTATTGAATAATTCTTTGTTTTGTTTTTTCAGAATATATCTTCATTATTTTAGATACTGTCTTATATTTATGATGAGATTTTCTCACTGGCATAGTACATACCTAACCAATCTACGATTTTGAGATATATTAGCACTTATTTCGCTCGTTCGGTTACAGCCGACTTGTAGAAAACAGTTCTTTGTTCAAGACTCGTAGAAGAAAATGTGCTTTTTTGATCAAAATAATGCTCTCCAGTTTAACATCTCATAGTATCTCGAGTAGTGTTGCTACATTGACCAACTGATGCTGGTTTGATAGAAGTACACGATGACTGTGAAGCATTACTTTGTAATTTTTGCTTTGATGTACTTTCGTATTTACTGTCTATTTTTAAACCAATTGAATATAAAAGCAGCAATGAAAAGCCCGATAGATTACAGTATTGACGAAACTCGCCCGATATATAACGACATTGACGAAATACATTCTGGTTTATTTGATGGCACCAATGATTCAAGTAATGAGGTACAACCAAATAAAGCGAAAGGAGAAATTACAAGAAAACCAACAATGAAAGAAAACCTTACATTAGAGATAGTATCTCTGCAAACATCAAAAATGATAAAACTGTTGCCGACTAATGCAATAAAACTGCTACAAAAACCGGTTTTACAAGAACTCCGATCAGACCAGACGAATATACCTTAGAACAATGGATTTCTGATAGAAACAGAATAGAATATTGCTATGGCTATATCATTGCATAATTATTCAAATTTATATTTTTAATTATCAATGGTTTTTATAAATCCAAGATTCATTCATGGCAGCATAGGGGGAGAAGAAATAAATTATTTTCGAAACAAGTCGGACGAAGGTGAATACCTTTAAAAGTTATAAAGGGGATGTTTTAGGATTATGTGTTTAAACTGTAAAAAGATTTCAAATGGCAAATATGAGAAACAAGACCGTAAAGCCAGATGGGTAAACGTTATAGTGTGTTCTTATAACACTTATGACAAAGGTCTTACTTTTTTCACTTTCGATCTTTTATATCTGGGCGTTACTTGTAAGTCTTGTGTGGACAAGGCGCGTTTTTGGCGTATTGAATTTTAAACCTGATGCTTTTTGTTATCTATTAATCATGTTTTTCTTTGTCTAATATGTTCTATTAATTTGTATTGTAGTCCTGTAATATTATGTTGTCATTTCAATGTTATATTTAACTTTGCCATTAAAGTGCGAGGTTTGGCATGCCACAAAACCAGGTTCAACCCAGCACTTTTATTCCCCTTTAAAAGTGTCCGTACCAAGTCAGGAAGATGGCCATTGTTATAGTATTGTTCGTTTCTGTGTGTGTTGCATTTTAACGTTGAGTTGTTTGTGTTTTCTCTTATTTTTGAGAAATTGAGATAAGACGTGGCACGGTACTTGTCTATCCCAAATTCATGTATTTGGTTTTCATGTTATATTTGTTATTCTCGTGGTGTTTTGTCTGATGCTTGGTCCGTTTCTGTGTGTGTTACGTTTCGGTGTTATGTCGTTGTTCTCCTCTTATATTTAATGCGTTTCCCTCGGTTTTAGTTTGTTACCCCGATTTTGTTTTTTGTCCATGGATTTATGAGTTTTGAACAGCGGTATACTACTGTTGCCTTTATTTACCAGGTTTTATGATTTTGCTATTGCTTTAACGAGGTTTGAATATGCAAATTGGTATCACATTATGACCTGCTGGTTTAACACTTTTATAATGGCAAAACATTTAAGGAGATTAAAACGAAATTTAACAGTATTATGGATAGATGCGCATCCAAAAGGCAATTTAGATGAAACGTGGAAGGCTTTACAAACACGTTCTTTGAGCACGCCTCTTATACCAACGAAGATGATATGGAGTATAAATAGGTACGACAGTTTACTCAACCAACACCAACTATTTATTCCTTATACAGAAGAGTTCAGAACGATTTTCTTGAAGACTTATTGGATAGATGATTCCAATAAACTTGATTGTGACCGAGTCAACATCCTGGTAATATTAAGACATGACTACATCGCTCATCCAAGGAATCCAAAGGGGAAAGTACCACGAAAACTGAAAAATGCAAACAAAATTTTGACCAGCTTATCCATTTGTTTCACTAGCGTTTGTGTATAAGCAGTTCAAATTGACAGTTATTCAATGAACAAACAATTAGAAATTATATCGAAAACAGTCATTTTGATTGGTGTACATGGTATCGGTTTAAGTCATACTCTGTTTCTTCCAAAACATGCCGGAGTTATAAAACTTTATCCTATTAAGGTCAGTTTTGGAAATGAACATTTCAAAGCATTTGCAAGATGGAGAAATTGAAAATAGAAAATGAAGATGACAGTTGTACATAATTATGTTTCACCTAATTATTTTACGGATTTGGTTGCTAAAATAATAGAGAAATTTAGATCAAAATCCGGAATGAAAAAACACAGTGAAGGCATTCTATTTGGACAATACAGGGAGATTCGAAGAATCTAGAAACAACAGCATTACATTGGAGAAATAATGATGGGTGCCATATGTGGAGCAGGACCCTTCTGGAGCACCTGAGATAATCCCCAAAATTGGGATTCGTGCTGCTGAGTCTTTAGTTTTATATGTTGTGTTTTGTGTGCTATAGTTTGTCTGTTGTTTGTTTTCTTTTTTAGCCATGGCGTTGACAGTTTATTTTCGATTTATGAGTTTGACTGTCCCTTTGGTATCTTTCGTCCCACTTTTGTATCAAATGTTTTTCGATGGGTCTTTGCTGATTTTAGTCATGAATTGAAACTCATAGCAATACAATATATTCAGAGTTATGTTTTTTTATACATCAATATTCAAAATTGATTATTCATAACTTTTCATTTGAAAAATATCTCCACATTTGTATTTCTATACTATTTTCCATGACATAAAGTACCAGTGAAATAAATACAAATTCAGGTTTGTCTCATGATATGTACCTGTCAGTCTGATAAGACAATCAATCAGTAAATTTATGTAAATTTTTAATTGATTTTTTTTCTGAAATCAAATGGCAATTTATTGTAACCTAATAAAGAATTATACAAATAGTGTTATATGCCAGAATCCATATTTATTTTCGACTTAAAAAACGAACACTTCATAGTGATCACGCGGTCAGACTATCAAATAAACATGGTCAAGTTGGAATTCGATAACACCTTCGGGTCCCCCTTTTTTGTATAGAAAAAGAAAACAACACCTGACGTTTCGCGAATTTAACACATGGTATGAAAACAAACATAAGATAAGTGATATTATACTTACAGTTTGATACTCGAGTCATGTTTTCTGTCAGGGACATCATCAAATCGTATGAAAACCTCACAAACAGCTGATAGGTACTTGCTTGTTTTGATGCCTTTTCAAGCTTTGAAATGCATTGAGTGTAAGAATAAATGTGACGACAACCAATAGAAACGACTACATGACGTCATAATAAGATTGCGATAGAATCGTTGAAACCTTATGGAGAACTGCCTTAACATTACTGCGTTGACTTCACTTCATCTCTAAGATATCGTACACTGACTGGTTATCTTGTCGGTGTCGTTTATTTCCTTACACGCAAAGATCAATATCTACACTTCCAAATGCAAACAATACATGTAAATATCAAATCAATACTATGTGATACATTTTGATTCTTTAAAAAAAGGTAGAAAATAAAACTCATATGAACTGAAAAAATGATAAGACTTCTGATATTGAGGGCGATCATTCATGACTACTAGATGGTCAAATCACGTGGAGACCAACGATATAAATTAACGACACTCACTGAGGCGAATATCGTTTGATAGCCATACCTGTAATAGGTGTTAGTTATTTAAAATATAGATTAATAGATACATTTCGCATTATACTTAATCAATTATATACATTTATATGTCGTAATCATCAATAATCTAAGCAAAAAAGTGCTTCCATTTTTTTGTTTTTGAATTTGAAACATCTTTTTGATCTTAAATTAAAATCTTGTATAGATTTGATTTACACAACAACCACGACTTACACCCGTAAGTGATGTACAATGATTTTCAAAGGTTTAAAAGATCTATGGACCAGGTATTACATCACTTTTCATTTCGTTTATATATGTCATTGTTTTTTGCACCAAGAGAGTCCTTTACAAGAATTTCAAACAAAATCTGCCAAAAAAATACCTAAAAAATTAGGAATATATGATATGAACATATAAGTCAATGGTTCGAGATTGGAATAATTCTAAAACAATTTAAAAATCTGCTGAAACAATACTTAATTGTGAAGGAGGAACATCATACACGTACAGGGTACATATAAAGTACTTTAAAATGTCATTGCATTATTGGAATTTTGTCACGTTGTACAACCGGACGTATTTACATGTCATAAGTAGATTTTTCAAATGTTCTGTAACATATTTGTGAATAAATATGATAATTATTAACTTTATTTGTCTACAAAATTTGTTGAGAAAGTACAATGTCTCATGTTTATATGAATTATGAAAATGCTATAGTATACATATGAACATTTAACTTTTATACAATTTGGTATTTGAATGGTTTTCTATGCATGTACTCAAGATGACGATCATTAACTTTGTCAATATAATTTTGAGTGTTGACTTCATATATCTTTAAGATACTGCACACTTCTAATGCAAACAATACATGTACATAGCAGCTCAATGCTATTTTATGCATTTTTATTCTTTAAATATAGGTAGAAAATAAAACTCATATGAACTAAAAAAATTATAGGACTTCTGATATTAGACACGATCATTGAATGAATACTGGATTGTCAAATCACGTGGAAACCTACGATATAAATAAACGGCACTCGCTGAGGCGAATATTGTTTTATAGCCATACCTGTTATATATGTTAGTTATTTACAATATAGATTAAAAGATATATTTGGCATTATACTTAATCAGTTATATACATTTATAAGTCGTAATCATCAATAATTCGAGAGGAAAAAAGTTCGTTCATTATTTGTTTTGAATTTGAAACATCTTTTTGTTCTTAAATTAAAATTTTGTATAGATCTTCTTTACACCACAACCACGATTTACACCCGTAAGTGTTGTACAAGGATTTTCAAAGGTTTAAAAGATCTATGGACTAGGTATTACAAAACTTTTCAATTCAGTTATAGCTGGCATTGTTTTGTATCAAAAGAGTCCTTTTCAAGAATTTCAAATTAATCCTGCCAATAACAATACTTAAATGAATAGGAATACAAGATATGATCATATTAACCAATAGTCCGGGATTTGAATAATTCTTGAACAATTTGAAAAATCTGCAGAAACAATAAAGGACTCCTCCGGGTGCTGGAATTTCTCGCTACATTGAAGACCTATTTGTGAACTTCTGCTGTTGTCTGTTCTATGGTCGGTCGAGTTGTTGTCTCTTCGACACATTCCCTATTTCCATTCTCAATTTTATTAATAGTAAAGGAGGTACAACATACAAGCACATTGTAGCTAAAAAGTACTTTAAAATGTAATTGCATTATTGAAATTTAAAAAAGTACATGTCATAAGTAGATTTTTCAAATGTTCTGTAACATATTTGTGAATAATTATGATAATTATTAACTTTATTTGTCTACAAAATTTGTTGAGAAAGTACAATGTCTCATGTTTATATAAATTATGAATATGCTATAGTATACAAATGAACATTTAATTGTTTTTAATTTTCGTATTTGAACGGTATTCTACGCGTGTACTTAAGATCACAATTTATTAACTTTGTTAAGTATAATTGTGAGTGTTGACTTCACGTTCATCTTTAAGATACCGTTCACTGTTGGTCATGTTCGTGTTCTTTTCCCCTTACACGCAAAGAACAATATCAACAATTCCAAATGCAAACAATACATGTATATATCAGCTCAATGCTACTTTGTGCATTTTGAATCATTATATATAGCTAGATAATAAGACTCATATAAACTGAAATATGTTTTTTTAGTTTATATGAGTTTTATTTTCTAGCTATATATAACTTTTAGCACGATCATTGCATGAATAATTGTTGTAAACCAAGATAGCTATACGATGGTCATAACAAGAAATGAGTGGTACTGATATTAATTATTATTTTTTATTCAATCCCAATCAACACATGATATAGGTTATTTACATGTACTTCATATTCTATAACCGGACAAATCGATTTAATACTAAACAGAAGATTTCATTATACATTAGCATGTTATTATCATGTATATAAATGTTTTAATTCCACTTGGATGAAATGCACACCACAATTAAAAGTCATATTTAAAATCATTTAAAAACAAATCCACGTAATCTATAGGTTTTGTGTGTTGTTAAAACGTATTGACCCATTCCCAATATATTAATTACTATTAGTTTGTTGTACATGCAAAACAAAAACAATCAATTGAATGCGCTTGTAAACTTATTAATCATAAATCAATAACAAAATGGTAACCTTAAGATTTACATGTTACATTGTCTATAGATGGATAATTAACGATAGGAAATGAAAAATCATCTCTTTTATCATAAATATGTGTAATCAGCTTTCCGTTAATTTTATGGATATCAAGATCGAGAAAGAGCAATGGTCATTATATGTATTAGCTTTTTTTAAAGTAAGTTCAACAGGATAATTTTTTTTAGTAAACATACTAAAATCGTCATTATTGACAACCAGTATATCATCAAAATATCTAAAAGTATCATTAAATTTTTGAAGCAAATGTTTTGCGATGGGTCTTTGCTGATTTTAGTCATGAAACTCATAGCAATACAAAACAACAGGTCCACAATAACATAGTAAGACCCTTTTTTGAATTTCAATAACTTGATGATCCAAAGCGAACACAGGTTACTTGTGCACGGTAAGACCCTTATTTGAATTCCAATAAATTGAATATATATGGAATCTCCAAAGCGAACACAAATGTTATCTAGTAAAAAAATGAAGGGCAGTTATAGTATCAAAACATGTCTCATTGACATAGTTCTTTTGTTTATTGCTACTGAAAATGACATAAAAGATTTTAAACATTTGTAATCCCATTCTAGCTTTTTAAATGCCCATTTAATTAGGTGTGTGATTTTTTTCTAAATGAGAATATGAGGCCATGTGGTATATAGAGTTTTTGACGCTCAATTCGTAATTAATTACACTTCTTTTAAAGGCATTACTTATACAAGTGTTTGAAAAAAATATTATATGGTCATTTTTATAAATTTCCTGTTACAACACTTTGAAATTTTCGACAACCAAGGATTTTCTTATCCCAGGAATAGATTACCTTAGCTTGTTTAAAACTTATAGTTTTATTGATTGTTTGACCAATACACAAGTCCATTTATGAATTTTTCTTGTGGAACAAATCTAAGAAGAAAAGAATGATCAGATAATTAATTAATTAATATGTAATGCACTTATGTAAAGCTGTATAAGAGGGTCGCAAAAACAGAGGGACAGTCAAACTCATCAATCGAGAATAAACTTACAACGCTATGGCCAAAAATGAAAAGGACAAACAGACAAACAATAGTACACATGACACAACATAGAAAACTAAAGAATAAACAACACGAACCCTACCACAAACCAGGGGTGATCGCATGTGCTCCGGAAGGAAGGGTAAGCAGATCCTGTTCTTCATGTGGCACCCATCGTGTTGCTTATAAGATAACAAATCCGGTCTAATAGTCTAATTCGATAGGACACATTCATGAAAGGGAAGGTGATTGAAGTTACGACGTAAGGAACATATCCTGTATAAGTGCACATCTAAGTGTCCTCCAGTGCATTGCAATTTGTATAGTTGATTAAACTTTATTATTATATTGATTGCAATGAATAACATTTATTTCCCAGTTAAATAAAAACTGATAATTTCACATGTGAAATAAACGTATAAAAAAGAAGATGTGGTATGATTGCCAATGAGACAACTGACCACAAGAGACCAAAATGACACAGACATTAACAACTATAGGTCACTGTACGGCTTTCAACAATGAGCAAAGCCCATACCGCATAGTTAGTGGTTTTTTCACTCTCTGACGTCCTACAACAATAGGCGTTTTCAAGACGTCGATAACGGCGGATCAAAACATATTGCAAATGCGTCGAAAAAAGATATATTTTCTTACATGTTTTACATTAATTTCTTTAAAAAAAATCCATTTGCCAATGTAATGAAGAAAAATAAATAATTCAAAAATTCAAATATCGAAAAATGTTCAACTCGTGACCGAACAACACTAATAATTAACTCATGCGCTCGAGCATTCGTGAATTAATGTGTTGTTCGGTCACTCGTTGAACATTTTTCGATATTTGAATTTTTCGATTAATAATTTTAAAGCAATCTTGTCTAAAAATGTCTGAATACAAAGTTGTGCTTACTTTTTCTCTACATATGCAACAGATTGAAACAATGTATCTAAATATAGCTTTCAACGTGGAAAAACGTTTTTGTTCATAACAGGACAAACCCACGATCAATACTACAAATACATACATATATATATATATATATACATTCATAAATACATTACTTACAGTTTACTTGTTCTGAGTCGAACACCAAGATGACATTTGTATTTGTACATGCCATTTTCATTGTTTGTGCTGCAGCAGTGACAATTCATCAAGTTAAAAGTAAGACTTCTTTATCGTTTTTTGAAAATATATTATATTTTTGTAAACTAGGGACAACAATTTTCTGTTGTCTCATTTTTTTTTAAATTTGTGATGTGGTTTTTATACACTAATGCAGAATCAAAGTACAATTATGTATGTAAAATAAAGTTTAACTCGTTCTTTTTTAAGTTTGTTCGAGTTGATTACAGTCTGGTCTTGAATACAAATGACAGCATTTAGATACGTATTTTTCGATCTAATTTTATACGAAATTGTTTACTTTGATTTTTTTTAACAACCTATGATAACAAGTAGTCAGGCTTTCTTGATTTTTACAAATTTGAATAGTCAGTTAAAGAGTATATTTTCTAATATATACTTTTCGTATTTTCTAAAATCAATTCATTTCTGTTTGGTCTTATCAAAAGTTATAAAACTGACCAATAAATAAATGATAAAAAATATAGATTGACTGGATAAAATTTTTAAAGGAAAGTCAGGAAATGTTAAAAAGAAAAGATAAAAAACATCAAACGAATTGATATCAACTATCATATTCCTGATTTGAAACAGTTAAACATGAGAGGTTTAACTTGGTTTTATTGCTTATTAAACTTAATATTTCCATAACAGTCACACATAAATCCATTATATTGACCATTATTGGTGAACAAAATTAAAAGACATAATAAGTAAACAGCAGTCACATTGTGTTATAACTAACAGTTAAACCAGCAGAAATATAGACACAGTGTACAATTAAGAATAACACTATATTTTCTATATTTTCTAAGATTAAATCAGGGATTATCAAAAAATAGAAATTATATTTGTATCAATTGTATATCTAGATACACGTCAATGCAAAGCTGAAGGTGGAACATGTAAACAAACGTGTGTTGACAATGAAGTAGACACAGGTCCATGTTGCCGCAATAGTAATAGATGTTGCCAGCCGTCTACATGTAATGGTATGTACAAATGTAACACACGAAGGAACAACATTCGATACAAAAATTAAAAAAAAACTTTTACATATTTGGATGATATCTTGGCTCTCAATAATGACGACTCCAGTATGTATACTAAAGAAATGTATCCTGTTAAACTTACTTTAAATAAAACTAATACTAACAATGACCACTGCCTTTTCCTCAATCTTGATATCTATATCATTAACGGGAAGCTTAATACAAAAATTTATGATAGAAGAGATGATTTTTCCTTTCCTATCTCTTGTCACCATCGTATGGTGTTTATATATCTCAACTTTTACGATTCGCTCGTGTTTGTAATAACGTATTAGATTTTATCGAAAGAAATTTATGTATTACTGAAAAATTATTACATCAGGGTTTTCGATAGCACAAACTAGTCAAAACATTTACTAAATTTATCATCGGTATAAGGAAATAATTCGAAAATATACCTCAACCTGCAGTTATCTTATACGTTCAGTTATTTCACATCCAATCTTTTATGGTAATATTCTTAACAAAGCACAAACATGTCAGTATTCACCTCAAAAGCTTACAAAACCTTTAAACATACTTATTAAGAAGGAATATAGTTACGATACTGTTGTCAGGTCATTAAAGATTGCATATTTTGCTTTAATATTGATTCACTTATAGGGTCTTTGCATCGGAAGTAAACACATTTATTAAAAAAAAAAACCAGTTGTTGGCATGACACGGGTTATGTTCTTTTCATATATTTTATGATAGTATGATACTAAAACCCTAACGGGAAGGATTGTGCCTGATAATCATATGATGAAGATATAATCTTTCAATGAGTTTAATTGAGGTTCCGGAGCTGGCATGTCAGTTAACTGCTGGTAGTCTGCTGTTATTTATGTATTATTGGCATTTTGTTTATTTTCTTTTGTTACATCTTCTGATATCAGACTCGGACTTCTCTTGCACTGAATTTGAATGTGCGTATTGTTATGCGTTTACTTTTCTACATTGAGTAGAGGTATAGGGGGAGGGTTGAGATCTCATAAACATGTTTAACCCCGCCGCAATTTTGAGCCTGTCCCAAGTCAGAAGCCTCTGGCCTTTGTTAGTCTTGTATGATTTTTAATTTTAGTTTCTTGCGTATAATTCGGAGTCTAGTATGACGTCCATTATCACTGAACTAGTATACATATTTTTAAGGGGCCAGCTGAAGGACGCCTCCGGATGCGGTAATTTTTCGCTACATTGAAGACCCATTGGGGGCCTTCTGCTGTTGTCTGCTCTATGGTCGGGTTGTTGTCCGATGTCTGCATACAAGACAATTGAAATGTGTAAATCGTTTAATATTTCGTTTTGTTTGCCTGTACTAACGAAATACACGATAAATGGCGTCCAACGAAAAAAATGAATTGACAGTCCTTGAAAATTAAAAACAAATGATAAAAGCAACACAACAAATCGCCGAGTTGCGGCTTGAAACTCCCAATTTTTTTTATTAATTTTTGCGAAACTGATTAAGTCAATGATATTGTCGGATATGCATAATAAATGTAACTTATATCTAGATACACCTGAATGCAATGCTCGAGGCATGTAAATCATCATGTGATGAAAGCGAAGAAGATACAGAATTTTGCTGTAAAGAATACAGGTGTTGTCAACATATGGCTTCTTGCAATGGCGAGTGAACATGAGTCATCATCCTCATCTTCATCTTTATCTATATCATAGACGTGGTCGTTCTTCTCGTTTGCAAATTAACGCCATGATTACATCTTCATCTACATCATCGACGTCATATCATCTTCATCTTTATGAACGATATGTTCGTTCTTTTGCTTTTCCCAGTCCTCCGCATCATCATCCTCCACATCCTCCTCCTCATTATCATGATTGCCTGTTTATTTACAATGACACTATTTTGTTTACAGATAGGGAGGATTCCACATGTAGGGACACCTGTAACATAGGCGGAAATGAGTATATTGACATCACTACGATGTGTTCAGACAATACAAAATGTTGTAGGCTTTGTAATGGTAAGTTTGTATTATAAGGTGTTCGATAGAAAGAAAGCATTTAAATATACATACATTTGACCGTTAGTATTCTCGTTTGAATTATTTTACTTCTGTCACTTCGGGGCCTTCTATAGCTGATTATGTAGCATGGGCTTTACTCATTATTGAAAGGCGTGAGGTGACTTAAAGTTGTTCATTTTTGTGTCTTTTTGTCTCTTGTAGAGAGTTGTCTCATTTGAAATCATAACACATCTTCTTTTATATGTCACTTCAGGAATTGCATGTAACAAGGCAAGAGTAATACAGTTATTTTCCTTTCTATTGAGGTTTTTGAGATTTTGATTTTGGCATTTGATAAGGGCGTTCCGTTTTTTCTGTTATTTTTTCAATAAAACCATTTGAAAATATTCAAAATAAAATGCCATGAAAAGAATTCTAACAGTATATCTATCTTAAATTTATCTTGAAATTTGGCTAGTCATAAAAATATCAGGTTCAACCCAACATTTTTTCTAAAAAATGTCCTGTACCAAGTCAGGAAAAATGGCAATTGTTATAATATACTTTGCTTCTACATGTTCTATGTGTGTTGCATTTTAGTGTTTCTGTTGTGTCGTTGATCTCCTCTTATATTTGATGTGTTCCCATCGTCTTTAGTTTGTTTCACAGATTTGGGTTTTTTCTCACTCGATTTATGAATTTCGAACAGCTACCTTTATAAACAAACATCATGATACATTTACTCTGTCAACGTATCCAGATGTGCTTCGCTTGCGAGTTTGCCATTGTGTTTATTTTGATTTTATCTTTCAAATGATATTAACTGGGGTTGAAGTCATTTGCCCAGTGCTAGGAGCAAAATATCATTCTCGAAATCCAACATTTTGATTGGTTGATTTTTGAGTTTGAGTACAAAATTGACTCGAACTTTTATGACTTCACGTCCAAATTTTCACATCGGTAAACTACTCTTATTTTGCCTCGATTTCAACAAAAATAATGTTTCAACTTTCAAGTGGTAAATTTCCTGTTTCTCAGGACCAAACATTTTGCTCCAATGTATGACGTTACCACAGATTTCGTTAATATTCTTACTATCAAAACCGTAAAAACAGGTGTTTTATCCTAACACTAAAACTGGTCCAATAGGAAACCAGTAAAATAACAAAAATACCAAACTTCTAAACAGAATATTCTTCAGTAAAGGGCAAAATCAAAATCTCAACCACAGGCATAAAATAAAATAATAAAAAAGAACTTCTAAACGGAATATTATTAAGTTAGGGGCAAAATTAAAAGCTGAACCACCTACCATGGATAACGTGGACACCCTCTGCAATGGACACTTGCTATGTTTACTGTCACAATCACATATTGTTTAAACTCGTTATGGTTATCATGGTAATAGTTGTTTGTCATAAATTATAAATATTAGGTCTTATAACCGATTGTGACATTTTGGAAAAATTAGGATTCGCAAGACTAGTGGTGCATTCACTTCATTTAACGGTACCTTTCTTCACGACTAACAGGGCGCCAGTTTGACTTGGCTATATGGTTAGTTATATCACCATATCAGATTGGGGATGAAAGATCCTACGAATCGTGAAGAGGGAATGCTATGCTCTCTTTAACTTTAATGGACCTTTAAAATAAAGGCAACAGTAGTATACCGCTGTTCGAAAGACATAAATCTATAGAAAGAAAACAAACAAACATTCTCGGATAGGATTGGCTGTGGCTGAAGCACAAAAAAAATAATTAATGTCCCCAACACAATATCTTCCATTCCAAATAAACTGCATTACTATCAAACCCTTATTGTATTATTGCTACTGTTTTTATGATCCTCAACATGCCACTACACATAAAGCAATTACCAACAATCATTTTATTGCTGAATAATAACTAAACTATTTGGTATTACAGAACAATGTGGTGGGAGTTTTACTGGACCAATGGGAAGTTTTTTCTCACCGAACTCTCCATCCAACTACTGCAATAGACAACATTGTCTATATACCATTACAGTTGAAGAAGGTTCTATTATAATGGTGATCTTTTCAAACGTTTTCCTGGAGATAGAGGGCGATTATGTTGAGGTAAACATATGTTCTTCAATTTGATAGATGCTATTTGTGTTTTTTTTTAATGTTTGTTTGTCTTGAGATTGTAACACAGTGATGACTGCTGTAACCATAATTTGGTTATTTTTCCGATTGAGTCTGTTTTGTTCACGCATCGTTTTAAAAATAAAGGAATTTGATGCGACTGTCATATAAGTGGAGGTATAAATGCCTGTACAAAGACAAGAATACAACAGCTGTTGTCCATTCGTTTGATGTGTTTTATTATTTGATATTGCCATTTGATTGAGTTCTTTCCGTTTTGAATTTTCCTCGGAGTTCAGTATTTTTGTGATTTTAATTTTCTATATACATGAAATTATCTAAATAAAAGTACAGATTCCCGCTAAAGTTTAAATGGTTTATATCTCGAAAACAAGCACACGGACCCTTGCATATTTTTTTGCTAATTTAGTTCATTTAGATAAATCCTATCAATTCATATATTTTTTTAAAGCTTGTTATTGTAAAACAGAGTACCGAACATCAATAAGTAATATGACATTATCTTTTAATTACACATAATGAATACTAGAACATGTCTTAAGTGAATGTTTTGTTTTTGTACACCTATTTGTGACATTTTGTTCACGCATCATTGTCAATATGATGGACATTGCTACGAATGTCGTACAAGTTAGAGGTTTGTCGCTATGAAACCAGGTTCAATCCACCATATCTACATTTGAAAATATCAAGTCAGGAATATGACAGTTGTTGTTCATTCGTTTGCTGTGTTTTATCATTTGATTTTGCCATTTGATTGAGTACTTTCCGTTTTGATTTTTTTTTCGGAGTTCAGTGTTTTTGTGATTTTAGTTTTTTATATACATGAAATTATCTGAATAAAAATACAGATCTTGTGTCCAGGATAAAAAAAAGAAGATGTGGTATAAGACAACTCTTAACAAGAGACCACTTGACACAAACATTTACAACTTTAGGTCATCGTACGTCTATCAACAATGAACATAGTCAGCTATAAAAACCCGTTTTCTAACAAGGATTAAAAATATTCAATTTTACTTCATGTTTTGAAGATCTTTCAATATCATCTGGTTGTTGACGGATTATTGCACATTTAAATTATAAATTAAGGCTAATGTTTCATTTGCTGATATCGTTATTAACACAATGGAAAGTAAAATCAAATGCTATCAGATCCTTGTAAATGTTGTAAAGAAGATTCTTCACAGCATCTGTTTTTTAATTAGATTAAAAATATTTTGGGACAGAAACTTTCAAAATCTTTGAAGCGTTCATTGTAAGCTTTTTGTTATAGTGATAGCTTGCTTTGATTTTTTCTCATAACTCATTATTTAAACGTTTACACACCTTCTAAAGGAAGTTTTTGAATTGTGTCTGATATTTGGAATCATCGTGTTATATCCAAGTAGTGCCATTCAAAAAGTGTACGCGCTTACCCCTACTTTTCTTTTTATATTTTTACAAATAGTTTCAAAAGCCATATTTTAAAATTTTATAAAATCCTTGTTATTTTTTTATAGTTTTTGAAAGAAAACAGTTTTACAAAGTTGAATGTATGCAAATCTAGAGAGAATTATTTCCCGCTAAATTTTAAATGGTTTATATTTGGAAAACAAGTAGACGGACCCTTCAATATTTTTTGCTAATTAAGTACCTTTAATCATATGCTATCAAATTTGTTTTTTAAAAATCTTGTAATTGTAAAATAGAGTAGCGAACATCAAAAAGTATACTATTATCTTCTACTTACATATAATGAATATTAAGTGAACATGTCGTAAATGAACGTTCTGTTTTTGTAGACCATTTATGACATTTTGTTCACGCATCATTGTCAATATAATGGAAATTGCTACGAATGTCGTATAAGTGAGAGGTTAAGCGCTATGAAACAAAGTTCAATCCACAATTTTCTACATTTGAAAATTCCTGTATCATGTTAGGAATATTACAGTGATTTTCCATTCGTTTGACTTGTTTTGTCATTTGATTTTGCCATTTGATTAGGGACTTTACGATTAAATTTTCCTCGGAGTTCAGTATTTTTGTGATTATAACTTATAAAAAGTAAAGATCCGTTAAAACATTTATTTTCAATTTTTTTAAATTTAAAACTTGAATAAAGGAATAATGAAATCAAACTACAGAACCAAATTAAGCAAGACAATTATGACCCTTTCTGATTTTGTTGAATTCATATTGTTATATATTGTAACCCAAATTTGTTTCTTAATTTGAAAAACGACAAACAATTGAAATTATATTCTTTCTTTGAACAGATATATGATGCAGAAATTAAACCAGAAGCTGTACTGTATTATATAAATGTTAATGAGGCTGATAAAATCGAAGTAAACTCTACATCCAATAGAATGATAATTCGCTTTGTCTCCGATACGTCAATCACCTATGCTGGGTTCCGTGTCAATTATAAAGCCATTTGGTAAGTACATATCATGACTTATAATCTGCATACCCCTCCAGATCAACTGAGACCTGATTGGTTGAGATCGTGTTGACCTGCAGTCTAAAGCTGTCTATGTTGTGTTTCGTTTACTCTTGTTTGTCTTTCGGTCTTTATCTATTTCCCATATTTTCGTTAGTTTTCTTCTGTATTTTGATCTGTATATTTTGATCTGTATATTGTGCTCCTTCTCTGATAACGTATAGTATTAGTTAATTACTTGTAGGCATAAACGGTCATTTTAATCTTAACATCATCGAAATAGTCTGAGCAATAATTATTTTAGTCTACATTTCAGACTTATCCACTGCAGTATATGTTTTACTGTTCAGATAAATGTTCTTGCAGTCAATCAAGTGCTGTTGAGTTGCTTTTGACACAATTCAATTGCCTACAAAATATTGTAATATTAATTAGACATATTCTAATTCGCCTTTTAAGAATCTAAGAAATCATGGGTAATTTCATTGTTCGTACCCCAAAATGAAATCAACGTCAGGTCATTGGTTGAATTTCAACTGTTCATGACAATTTTAACCAATCAAGACGTTTAGGTGTACACTGTTGAAAATATTACCCAGGATGCATTATATTCTGAAACGGCCAATTGACTACGTGCAAATTGCCTAATCAGACGTAAGAACCAATGTCGATGAGTCTGAAAATTTACTGAATGACGTTACATGACTTTATATTCAATTGGTCAGTCTATTAAAAGCAGTTCTGAATATCATTATATGAAAAAGTGTTTACAAGTATATTTTTATAAGTAACATGTAATTCCAGCTAAGAGGGGAGACAAACAAAAAAAAATACATGTATAACTGTAAAAATAAACCAGATAAAAACAAAATAAAAACAAGTCCATGAAACCTGTTGTTGGTGGAGTTTGTGTTGTTCAGTCATTCAGTTTTCTATGTGGTGTTTTAAATACTGTTTTTTTGTCTTTTGTTCCTTTGGTCTTTTGTTTGCCGTGGCATGGTCAGTTTGTTCGTATATTAAGTAATTAAACTTCTTTTTCGTATCGTTTGCATCTTATCAACAAAAAGGAAAACAGTAAAAGACTAGCATCACTTCACAAAACACATGGTCTAAACCTCAAATTAAAAGCACCTGTCCTAAGGGACTGTAATTTAGTGGTTTCGTTAGGTCATTAGAGTCATATTTGTTTTCGTAATTTTTTAACATATTGATAAAACCGTAAGTTTCTCTCTAGAATTATTTCACACTTTTCTTGTCGACGCCTGTTTACGATAAAACAAATCAATTTGTTAAAATAATAGCAATCAAACTTCATTTTGTACACACGTTTTCGGATTGATAGATTTTCATAATCATGAAATTGCGACTGGAATGGAAAATATGTCACTAAGGCAACAACCCGACTAAAGAGCAGATAACAGCCGAATGCCATCAACGCGGCGAGAACATCTCAAACCCAAAGGTGGTTTAGTATATTAATATTTTAGAAGAGCGATGTGGACAACAAAATGCACGTAAACATCCTGACCAAAACAAAAGGTAAAGAAGAAAAAATACAAAAAGGCAACACTGACTGCGAACAGATTAATATGATTTGACTTAAACTAAGGATGTAAACAAACAAAATAATCTTTAAACAGGATTTATTTTTGATAAATAAACAATGGATAAACCTGGTTTGTTGGCTAGCCAAACTTTCCGCTTATATATCAATGTTAAATAATATCGCTAAACTTACAAAGTTTAACAAAGAAAATAACTAAGAACATCTTCCATTAACGACAGACAGCATAATACAGCATAAGACATCACAAACATTGGAAAGAGAATTAAACTATCAGATATAAGCAAATTTATTGTAGGATTTTTTTTTCAAAATATTTTTTTTTAAAGTATGTTATTGTATATCAGATAAATAATTATAGTCTTTTATTTTACAGATGACACACCTACGCCAAGTGACGCTACAGTTAAATAAACCGGATGTTGAACTGTAATCTGGATTAAATAATTATTTACGATTTTTTTTTATTTCGAAATGTAAATGTTTCCACTATGACAACTTCATCATACAACGACTTATGAGTTTGACTATCCCTTTGGTACCTTTTCCACTCTCAAACAACAACGAGACACATCTTTATGTTGACACCTCGGGATATCAGGATTTCTCTACGTCTGTCTTTTATTTGGTCAACTCTGCCATCCCTTGGTGTGTAATACGACAGGAAAAACACTGAATTGCGATTTTCATACAAATGAGATGTTTAGCTAGGTATAAACCAAGTTAAATTAACCCTTTTCTACATACGAAGATGCCTGTTCAAGTCAGGAACATGACAGTTGTTATCAGTTTGTTTGAAATCTTTTTAAACAAGATAGATCAAAGGCTTCACATGAAGGAAAGAGAACATTCATTTTTGTTCAGTTTACCAATAGAGATATTTATCAGCATGAGCAGCATTTTACATCACCAGGACATAACATAAAAAATAACTCTTTATTTTCAAAATTTGTTTGTTCCTATTGTATCCTACATTTACACCAAAATAATTGAACTTAAAGTATTAAAATATAAGCAAGCGTAGCAGCACTGTAACTTATACCAATACCTACAAACCGCCGTTATATGACTGTTCTTACTCGCCTTACTGGAGATCTAAACATAATTCAACATGAACATCTCCGAGAGATGATATATCATGGGCCCACGTTAAGAGAACTCCAACACATCAATTGGAATAATAACTTTAAAATAATTATTGATTCCATTAAGAAATACGGTAGAGCATGGGTTAAACGAGGAGAAGTTGAACTGGACACTTTGTCAGAATGCATCAAAACAGTCGGGTCTTTGATAAACGTCAAATTCTTAAGTAAAAAAAAACTATGCGAATGTTCGACCAAAGTCCATTTTTTTATAATCTTAACAACGTGTTATATTGTTCTTTCATTTGTCTTTGTTCTATTATTAGGTCTTTCCACTTTTCTGTGGAAATAACTATTGTTTTTCTTCTGATTATTTTTTTTTTCTTCCGCCAAATTTTGTTCTTGCGATAAACATTTGTTTCGCAATATGTCGCTTAGATATTTGGTATATGATATCGAACGGTTTATGCGCTTTTGAAATTTACCCTGTGTAACCGAATACTTTTCTTTGCAGGAGTTATCTCCCCAAACACTGTTTTCCTTGTGTCCACAACTCCTTCGCAACCGTAAAAGATTACGACAAATTTATTTTATAAAATTGCTCGTTATATCCTTCGCATGATTTGTCCAATTTCGACCGAACCAATATGAACGCTCCATATGAGAGTCATTTTCCTTTTTGTATTTGAAATTTTTAAGTGTATTTTAAACTAGAACACCATAAGTGATAGAGACCTAGGATCTTTTGATTTGAGGTCCTTGGTCCAAAAAAATGAAAATTAGGCCAAGGTCAAAGGTCATGGTCGTATTTTAGATTTTTATTTGTTTTTGATTTCCCTACAATTTGGAATGGTTATAGATACAGAAAATTTAAGTATTGAAAAATGTTTGGTACTTCAAGGGGCAACTTCGTTACGTTATGACTGTATTGGTTTTACCATTATGTAAGGGACCTAACCCCCATTTATGGTTTATAAAAAGCCATTATTAGGCAAAACTGTTAAACAAAAGGTCCTTGACCCATAGGGTCTTTTGCAATGACATTGTGGAGCAATGACCTTGACGAAGGTCGAAAGGTAAAAGGTCAAGGTCATGTACTAAGACGAAAATTATGTGATTTTGGCACTATTTAAAGAGTGTTATGTGTGTTTGAATTCCAACCAACCAACCAACCAACCAATCAATCAATCAGTGCATGCATGTTTCCGTCTCATGTGTTTAATATGGGGTCTAAGATCTCATTTATTTCTTTTCCACTTGTTCCAAGAAACACTATCCAACGTGTTTAACCAACCAACGTGTTTAATCAACCAATCAACGTGTTTAACCAGCCAATCAATCAATCAATCAATAAGTGCATGTTTCCGTCTCATGTGTTTAATATGGAGTCCAAGATCTCATTTGCTTCTTTTTCGCTATATTCAAGAAACACTTTCCAACCAACCAACGTGTTAAACCAACCAACCAACCAACCAACCAATCAATCAATCAATCAATCAGTGCATGTTTCCGTCTCATGTGTTTAATATGGAGTCCAAGATCTCATTTGTTTCTTTTTCGCTTATCTCAAAAACCCTATGCAACGTGTTTAACTAACCAACCAACGTGTTTAATCAACCAATCGTTGTGTTTAATCAACAAATAAACATGTTTAACCAACCAACCAATCAATCAATCAGTGCATGTTTCCGTCTCATGTGTTTAATATGGAGTCCAAGATCTCATTTGTTTCTTTCTCGTTTCTTTCAACCTATCCCACGTGTTTAACCAATCAACCAACGTGTTTGATCAACCAATCAACGTGTTTAACTAACCAATAAATCAATCAATCAATCAGTGCATGTGTACGTCTCATGTGTTTAATATGGGGTTCAGGATCTCATTTGTTTCTTTCTCGCTTGTTTAAGGAAACCTATCCAACGTGTTTAACCAACCAACCAACGTGTTTAATCAACCAATCGTTGTGTTTAATCAACAAATAAACATGTTTAACCAACCAACCAATCAATCAATCAGTGCATGTTTCCGTCTCATGTATTTAATATGGAGTCCAAGATCTCATTTGTTTCTTTCTCGTTTGTTTCAACCTATCCCACGTGTTTAACCAATCAACCAACGTGTTTGATCAACCAATCAACGTGTTTAACTAACCAAGAAATCAATCAATCAATCAGTGCATATGTACGTCTCATGTGTTTAATATGGGGTTCAGGATCTCATTTGTTTCTTTCTCGCTTGTTTTAGGAAACCTATCCAACGTGTTTAACCAACCAACCAACCAATCAATCAATCAATCAGTGCATGTTTCCGTCTCATGTGTTTAATATGGAGTCCAAGATCTCATTTGTTTCTTTTTCGCTTGTTTCAAGAAACCCTATCCAACTTTTTTAACCAACCAACCAACGTGTTTAATCAACCAATCAACATGTTTAACCAACCAACCAACCAATCAATCAATGTATGCATGTTTTTGTTTCATGTATTTAATACGGGGTCCAATGTCTGATTTTTTGTTTTTTTTTTCGCCTGTTTCAAGGGACCCTATCCCACGTGTTTAATTGATCAACCAACCAACAAACCAACCAACCAACCAACCAATCAATCAATCAATAAATCAATCATTGTATGCATGTTTCCGTTGTGTGTGTTTAATACGGGGTCCAAGTTCTCATTTGTGTTTTTTTTTCGCTTGTTTCAAGAGACCTTATCTCAAGTGTTTACGTTATAAACCAGCCAACCAACCAATCAATCAATCAATCAATCAATCAATATGTATGACAGTTTATTTATTACAGTATATTTTTAAACAATATGGAAAGAAAAAACTCTCAATTATTCAAGATTTTGAATTTTAATATTGTTCTTACATCTCTTCTGAAAAAAAAATCCACATGTACTCTGAAACTACAAATCCAATCGACCCCAAACTTTGCAGTCAGCAGGGCATACATATACTAAAGGTTCATAAAACAACATGGTGCAGATATCTCTCAAGACTTTTCCTAGAGAAAAAAAATGGCAATACCGTAAAAATCGCTTGCTAGGTCCGTAAATCTCAGTGACATCCTCCAATAAAATATCCGCTCCTAGATTGAAATACTAATCTGTGTTACAAACAGGTGCCGAAAAATGTACATTATCAGAAAATAATCCTTAAAATGAATGTGTATTAAAGTTACACCGGATCAATTAAATCCAAAACATGCACTGCTGGTGAACTGTGATCAAAATGTCAATTTTGAAATGACAAAAGAAATTACATTGTGTACATTCCGTCTCTATACATGTTGTCTGTTCAACGTCCCCACCTGAAAAGAAATAAAATAAAAGTTTTCGTTATTATAAACCCGCGTCACGTGATGTCTCCTCAATCTGGCGCGAGCGCTGTACCTAAAAAAAAAAAAAACTTTCCAAACTAAACATGAAACTTCTCCGGTAACAATAATATAGACCCCATACAGAAACAAACAAACAAACAAACAAACAAACAAACAACCCCCCCCCCCCCCACCCATTTCAATTTCAAAGGGGGAAAGACCGCCTCCAATTGCTTTCTAAAAGCAATTGATTTATATTTGATATTACTTTTACTGTTGGATTGTTTCATATTACATCCATCTAACGTGGCTCGTCAATGTGTTTATATTATCTTTCATTTTTTGCTGGTGTGTTTTTTATATGCGACTTTTGTGTTTCTTTGGTTTTTATAACGTGACTCTGTACTTTAAAAAGTAAAAACACAAAAATACTGAACTCCGAGGAAAATTCAAAAAGGAAAATCAAAAATCAAAAGGCAAAATCAAAAGTCCAAACACATCAAACGAATGGATAACAACTGTCATATTCCTGACTTGGTACAGGCATTCTCTAATGTAGAAAAATGGTGGATTGAACCTGGTTTTATAGCTAGCTAAACCTCTCACTTGTATGACAGTCGTATCAAATTCCATTACACTGTCAACGAGGCATGAACAAAACAATAAAATTAAGAATGGAAATGGGGAATGTGTCAAAGAGACAACAACCCGACCAAATCAAAAACAACAGCAGAGGGTCGCCAACAGGTCTTCAATTTAGCGAGAAATTCCCGCACCTGGAGGCGTCCCTCAGCTGGCCCCTAAACAAATATATACTAGTCCAGTGATTATGAACGCCATACTAATTTCCAAATTGTACACAAGAAACTAAAATTAAAATAATACAAGACTAACAAAGGCCAGAGGCTCCTGACTTGGGACAGGCGCAAAAATGCGGCGGGGTTTAACATGTTTGTGAGATCTCAACCCTCCCCCTATACCTCTAACCAATGTAGAAAAGTAAACGCATAACAATACGCACATTAAAATTCAGTTCAAGAGAAGTCCGAGTCTGATGTCAGAAGATGTAACCAAAGAAAATAAACAAAATGACAATAATACATAAATAACAACAGACTACTAGCAGTTAACTGACATGCCAGCTCCAGACTTCAATTAAACTGACTGAAAGATTATGATTTCATTATATGAACATCAGGCACAATCCTTCCCGTTAGGGGTTTAGTATCATACCATCATAACATATATGAGAAGAACATAACCCGTGTCATGCCAATAACTGTTTTTAGAATAAATGTGTTTAGTTCCGATGCAAAGACCTTATCAGTGACTCAATATTAACGCCAAAATATGCAATCTTTAATGACTTGACAACAGTATCGTAATTATATCCTTTCTTAATAAGTCTATTCAAAGGTTTTGTAAGTTTCTGAGGTGAATACTGACACCTTTGTGCTTTATAAAGAATATTTCCATAAAATATTGGATGTGAAATACCTGAACGTATTAGAAATCTGCATGCTGAGCTATATTTACGAATGATGTCTTTATACCGATGATAAAATTTAGTAAATGTTTTGACTAGTTTGTGATATCGAAAACCCTGGTGTAATAATTTTTCAGTAATACATAAATTTCTCTCGTTAAAATCTAAAACATTGTTACATACACGAGCGAATCGTACAAGTTGAGATATATATACACCGTAAGATGGTGACAAGGGAACGTCACCATCTAAAAACGGATAGTTAACGATAGGAAATGAAAAATCATCCCTTTTATCATAAATTTTAGTATTCAGTTTTCCATTAGTGATATATATATCAAGATCGAGAAAAGGGCAGTGGTCATTGTTAGTATTAGCTTTATTTAAAGTAAGTTCAACAGGATAAATTTCATTAATATACATACTGAAGTCGTCATTATTGAGAGCCAAAATATCATCCAAATATCTAAAAGTATTATTAATTTGTTTATCAGATGTTGTTTCGATGGGTCTTTGCTTATTTTTGTCATCAATTGTAACTCATAACAATACAAAAACAGGTCCGCAATAAGTGGTGCACAGTTAGTCCCCATTGGAATTCCGATAATCTGACGATATATGGAATCCCCAAAGCGAACAAAAATGTTATCTAGTAAAAATTCAAGGGCATATATAGTATCAAAGCATGTCCAATTAACATAGTTTTTTTGTTTATTGCTACTAAAAAATGACCTAAAAGAGTTTGAACATATATATTCACATTCTGATTTTTTGAATGCCCATTTAATTAGGTGTGTGAATTTTTTCTTAATGAGAATGTGAGGCAATGTGGTATACAGGGTAGAAAAATCAAAACTTTGAACAGATTCAAAATCACCAATACAAGCATTCAATTTATCAAGTACTTCCAACGAGTTCTTGACACTCCAAAAGTAATTTATTCCACTATTTTCGAAGGCCTTATTTGAACAATTTATTATCAGGTTTTTAATTGTACCAAGTGTGCTGGTAAGAAGAATAGACAATTTAGTAGTTGAACAGTGGCTTGAAGACGAAATAAATCTATATTTGTAAGGGGTTTTGTGTAGCTTCGGAAGCCAATACATAGTTGGGACTTTCATTGTATTTGGTTCTGCTTGTAAAGCGGTGGCTAAAAGTTTATGTTTGTTACAGATTTCGTTTTCTGAAAATGGAGTCAGTTGGAATGTTGGTGAATTGGTGATTTCCTTTTTCAGAACCTCAATGTAAAATTTACGTCAATAACATACTCAAAAAGTAAAAAATGTCAAAAAGGGGTACAGCAGTCAATATTGTGTTATCATCTTAATATCCCTATAAAACAACAAATGTTACGAAGAAGCACAAGAAGGCATAAATCAAATTTAACATACTCATTTTGTTTTTCTTATACGACTTAATTTATCTATGTAAAGTCTACCCATAAAGGATAGAAAATTTCAGTCTGGTGTAAAATTGCGCGTTTGGAATTCGCACAGGTAGACATAAAAATAATGTTGTCGTTCAAAGTATGACGGCATACATAAATGCAGAGTCACGTTAAGTTGATATAACAGAAAACAGATTTAACAGTAAAAGTAATAATAATTAATAAAATAATTGTGTGGTTCAAACGTTTGGTATCACGGGATACATAAGTACAGTTTCACGTCAAATGTATATCATAAAAAACAGACTTAACAGAAAAAGTAGTATTATTGAATAAAATAGTTTTGTCATTCATAGTATGTCAAGATCCATAAGTAAAAGTAATATTAATAAATGAAATAATTTTGTCGTATAAAGTATGATGTTTTACATAACCACAGAGTCACTTCAAAAGAATATCTCAAAAAACTGACTTAACAGTACAAGTAACATTAATAAAGACAAATTTTATAATACTATTACACGTTATTAACATGATAACCAACGTCAGTACGCAAAATCTATACTTCAAGACCATCTTGTATTATTAATGAAGTTGATACGGAATATTTATCAACAAGTTCTTGGTATCTTCCGGTGAACTTTTTTAGAAAAAGGACAAGACGTTCTTTGACATACCCCTGGTTCATCAACTTTCTGCTCAGACACTGGTGACGTTTTACAAAGTCTGAATAGGAGCTGCAAGCTCTTGAATACCTTATAAGTTGGGAAATGTATATTCCATATGCAAGTGAAGTTGGTATATTACTACTGAGGTGGGAGAAATTGATAATTTCAAAATTAAAATCGTCTCGTTTGTCATAGATTCTGGTATTGAGATGACTGTGTATGTCAAATTCGAGGTATACGTCTAAAAATGAGGCGGAGGAAGCCGTGTCTGTGGTCTCTTTAATTTCTAGTTCTGGTGGGTATATTAATGGAACCCAATCAGAAAAGTTCGGATTGTTAATGGAAAGAACATCATCAATATATCTGAAAGTGAAATTAAATAACCTGGCTTCTTTGATCTTCTTGTTTTTGACAAGTGTCGGAAGGAACTCCGATTCATATGAAAACAAGAAGAGGTCGGCAAGGAGAGGCGCACAGTTTGTTGAAAAAGTCTACCTTCAAATTCAACAAATATGTTGTCAATAAGAAACTCCAGCATACTGAACGTGTTCCTCTGTGTAGTATGTTTTACCCTTTTGTTCCTTATTAACAAAATATGTCTTATGGTATCCCAAAGTATGACATTGTTCTATCATATGTCATTATGATATATTTCTATTATGAATTAGAAAATACGTTGAACCACAAACGACAAAATTATTCAATCGCGTAGTGCAATGAACTATTTGTGGCTTCTTATAATTCTATATAACTTTTGGACTATTTTAAATCTCGGTCTATTTCTGAAATTAATTCTTAAATACTTTTGATTTTTTAACCCTGTATGCTAACATTTGCCCATGTGAAATTTTAAAATTGTTTGTAAATACATTAAAAGACAATTATATGTGATGTAAGCAATTGTCTGACGTCACACACGCGAATCAATGAATGTGTTTGTAGATAGATGTTTTTGTGTTCTGTTAAATTGTTCCTTCTAAAAATTGTTACCCGATGATAACTGCTGTACCCATATTCTGACTATTTTACTTTTTATGTCTGTTTAGTTCACACATCATTGTAAATATAACGGAGTATGATGAGACTGTAATCAAATTGAGAGGTTTATCGCTTCAAAACCAGGTTTTATCTACCATTTTCTACATGGGAAATGCCTGTACCAGGTCAGGAATATGACAGTTGTTATCCCTTAGTTTGATGTGTTTGAGCTCTTGATTTTGCCACTTGATTAGGATTTATATATATAAATTGACTATGAGGGTCGGTTGAAAACGAAACTTTACAACAAAAGATATGTTTTGAGCTTCCCAATAGTGAAGCATTTGGAAGCTGTAATCATCACTACACAAATTTTATGGACGCCATCACGAGTTGGTTGACCGTTACAATGTATGTAATATCTGTTATTTAGATGATATCGGATATGTTTGTTATGTCGTTACTACAATCCCTTTCCCTTTTCACGAATGTGACCTACCGAATTATACTTTTTACCCTTATTTGTGATATTTTTACCTATTGTGGATGTTTGTTTAGTTCATGAACCATTATCAATATTATTAGATTTGATGCGACTGTCGTACAAGTGACAGGTTAAGCGCTAAAAAACTAGGTTCAATCTACCATTTTCTTCATTTAAAAATGCCTGTGCCAAGTCAGGAATATGCCAGTTCTTGTCCATTCGTTTTTTATGTGTTTTGTCATTTAATTTTGCTATTTGATTATAGATTTTTGGATTGGATTTTCGTCTGAGTTCGGTATTTTTGTGATTTTACTTTTTTCAGAGTCAAAGAGGTTGTATATCATCTCTTCAGGAAAGTAATCGTAGTTCATATACACACATATAGTCGTATTCCTGTATGAAGGGAGGTACAGGTATTGAAATTGATATCAACAGTTCTACAAACACCTTATAAGATCCTCAAATCCTTTTCCCAAATGCGACCTCCCAAATTAGGCTTATTATCGGGTATTTGCTAACATGAGCAGCACGACATGTGCAACATGTGGAACTAGATCTACTTACCCTTTCGGAGATTCAGATTTATTTGTAAGTCTGGTGTTGTTTTTTTTTCAATTATAATTCAATTTGGAGTTAAGTGTTGCGGGGCTTTTAACAACAACAAAAAACCATATAAACAACTGAACATAAAACACAACACAGAACACTCAACACTGATTTTCATGGATTCATGGATTCTCAATGACTTATAAAATGTCTTTTAATGCTTTGCTGTAACACCAATCCCCATTTATATATATAAAACATTTCCATCATTTAGCAAACGCAGTCAATCAACTAAATAAGTGGATAATTTTAGATTCAAATTCATTATATGTGTTAAAGAAAAAACAATCAATTTGAAGATAGCTCTTGGAGAGGAGTTACATATAATATACTTCATTAAAAATTAATTTTTCATAATCTGGGAAAACGAACGTTTCTTATTTTTCGTTATTTTGCTTCACATAAATAAATTAAAATCCTGCCAGAACTGTGCTTTCACTATTTATTGTTTTACTATAACTATTGTTTTTAAGTATTAAAAGATAAAACAATTATTGAAAGACATCAAGTGTTGAAAATGGCGTTAGAAGAACAGAAACAAATTGCATAATGAAAAATAGAGACAAATAACATTGTAATAGCAAACATTGATCAATGATGCAAAATATTGTGAATATGCAAATATTATAATATTAACCTGACAAACAATTATGTTCACAACACAGAATAAATTCATTTATTTCTGTTGTTTTCGTGGAAAATATAAACTTCATTGAACGTTTGAAATTGTCATGTACACGGCTCACTTCCACTCACAAAATCTACGAAATTTGGTATGCTACAAATAATAGGGAATATACAGTGTCATAAGTATGCTGCATTTTATTTTTTCGAATCATTCCCGATTTTATTCTGTCGATCTGTTCTTCCAAAGGTATCTTTCTTCTGCAGATAAACCAATACAACAATTCCTGATAATTTTCTAAGTCAATTCTCTCAACTCATATCCATATCATATCAAGACACAAATATCAAAATATTTGGAAATCAAAATAAAACCATGGTAAAATCATTGATCCATTCCTTTTTTATAGGAAGGGTGAAATGGGGGGGGGGGGGAGGCAAGATTAGTGTTCGTGTACTACATGTATACATTTTTGGAATGTAGTTTAATTAAACGAATTAAATGAAACTATCGTAGAGTGGTTGTATCGGGCACATATTAAGGCTTATAATAAGAACGTCTCCTTGCAATTATAATTTTATTGGAACTCTGAATATTTAACGTCACAATAACGGTGACGTCGTGTACATAGAGAGCGGTACAGAGTCTGCTCTTTCAAACTTGTCCTCATGACTAGTCTGCATCAGCCCTAAAAAAGCAGACATGAGGTCTGGTCTACTAGGGACAAAGTTACTCTGAATATTTAACGTCACAATAACGGTGACGTCGTGTACATAGAGAGCGGGACAGAGTCTGCTCTTTCAAACTTGTCCTCATGACTAGTCTGTATCAGTCCTAAAAAAGCAGACATGAGGTCTGGTCTACTAGGGACAAAGTTACTCTGAATATTTAACGTCACAATAACGGTGACGTCGTGTACATAGAGAGCGGGACAGAGTCTGCTCTTTCAAACTTGTCCTCATGACTAGTCTGTATCAGTCCTAAAAAAGCAGACATGAGGTCTGGTCTACTAGGGACAAAGTTACTCTGAATATTTAACGTCACAATAACGGTGACGTCGTGTACATAGAGAGCGGGACAGAGTCTGCTCTTTCAAACTTGTCCTCATGACTAGTCTGTATCAGTCCTAAAAAAGCAGACATGAGGTCTGGTCTACTAGGGACAAAGTTACTCTGAATATTTAACGTCACAATAACGGTGACGTCGTGTACATAGAGAGCGGTACAAAGTCTGCTCTTTCAAACTTGTCCTCATGACTAGTCTGCATCAGTCCTAAAAAAGCAGACATGAGGTCTGGTCTACTAGGGACAAAGTTACTCTGAATATTTAACGTCACAATAACGGTGACGTCGTGTACATAGAGAGCGGTACAGAGTCTGCTCTTTCAAACTTGTCCTCATGACTAGTCTGCATCAGTCCTAAAAAAGCAGACATGAGGTCTGGTCTACTAGGGACAAAGTTACTCTGAATATTTAACGTCACAATAACGGTGACGTCGTGTACATAGAGAGCGGTACAGAGTCTGCTCTTTTAAACTTTTCCATATATTTCAATAAATCGTTGTCAAAGCCTATCCCAGCACCCCAACTCCATATATCACAAGGTGTTTCGAACATCTATTTAGACCAATTAGAATTAACTAATTGACCATGGCCATGTCCATCATCAGGAGCCCAAGCAATTGCATAGTGACACTTATTATAAAAATACTGTAATTTTTATTAGGGGCTCGACACCTCATGATCTGTCTAACTAATATTGTTCTATACTCTTTATCTACTTAACCATGTTTATTAATTTAACAAACAAAGTATAGAATCTATTTTCATAATCTGCAACATATTAATTATTCAGAGTTGCTGATGTTACTGTGTCTTTCAAGTTTTTATGCCTACGGAAAGCAAACAGAGGCCTTTTATCAAATAAAAGTTTTGCCTCTTCGTCATCCTTTAATTCATCCCAGTGTTTTAAGATAATAAATGAGACAGATATATAGGATATATAGGATACAAATAAGTTTTTCATTGAAAAAAGTTAAACTCTTTTAACAAAACAGTGAAGAAGGAATAAATTGAAAAGTGTGCCTAATCGAACATCGGAATTGGTTAATATGACAATGGTTAGAATCAATCCGCAAAAACTGTGAAATCATACATTACAGATATACAACAAAACTGACCAACCGATGTGGGTTGTTTTTTTTTTTTTACAACTGGCATAATCCAATGTTAGACTTGATGCTTTAATTCGGTTTCCCCCTCGGCTCTTGCGCTAATAAAACATAATCGACTTATTTGTTTGAACGTATGATCGAAAACAAAATAGATTGATTTACGACTTAAAAACTATGAGTCGTTTTACTATCATCATTTTACACGTAGGGATGATTGTTCGAAACAGAAGTTTTTTTTAAATATTGATTATGAATTACAAAAACGAAGTATGTTGCAGGTAACATATTTTATTAACAACTCCTTTCTGATATTATTTTCACTTTGTGCATGTCATGAAGGCAAATCATCTGCAAAATAAACATGAATTGAAATTAAAATGAAAATTATTCATAAATGAAAATAATAAATAACATTAGTTCTTGATCGATACTCCATAACAAAATAACATTTAGGTGAAAAATCATATGTAATACGCCTAGTGAAATCAGACGGTGTAGCTTTCAAATTTATCATTTGAATAACTTTGCACAATTTTTACATACCGTTAGCTAATAATACGTTACAATCATTGTTGTCTTTTGAAATAAGTGTTTGTAATTTCGAACGTAGTATGTTATGTCGTACTTGCAAAAGTGTTGCAAAAAGAAGCAAAACATATTTCATATTGTCCAAATATCATGTAATTTTTCGCACTGGTTGATAGTAAACACAATCAATTTTAAGAACACTGTTTTCTCTCATTGTATATTAAAAACAGGATAAGTAACTCAATGTAAAGGTATACATGGTGTAGCACAAGACTGTTTTTTCATATTTATTTGAGCTGTTTCTTATATATGCATATAAATTCATAGATACTAGGATGACATTTTGTATTCATACCAGACAAAATTGTCGCCCACACAATAGTTATCACTGACGCACGAATCCAAAGAAGTTTTTTTTTTTTAAACACTAAGTTCAAGAGCATTGTGGTCCAAAATTTCTAACTTTAAGTATTTGAATGCACTACAACTGTATGGTGAATGTCATCATATATGATAAATTCACATTGCGATAAGACGTGTCACGTAACTTGTCTATCCCACATTCATGTATTTGGTTTTGATGTTATATTTGTTATTCTCGTGGGATTTTGTCTGATGCTTGGTCCGTTTCTGTGTGTGTTACATTTTAGTGTTGTGTCGTTGTTCTCCTCTTATATTTAATACGTTTCTCTCGGTTTTAGTTTGTTACTCCGATTTAGTTTTTTGTCCATGGATTTATGAGTTTTGAACAGCGGTATACTACTGTTGCCGTTATTTACTTACAGGTTTTACTGTTATCAGAGTCTAAGTAAACTGCACTATTTTTTTAGGGTGAGGGTAATGGTTTACTGTAAATTTCACTTACTGTAGTGTTTTGTAAATTGCACTGAACCCAGTAAAGGGATTGATAAAATCAGAAGTGAAGACAATTAACATTTTGTTGGAAGTCGAATTAAATTCTAATCCTTCAAAGGGTCCACCATCTAATGTGGCCAGTGATGTATTTGTGCTAATTTCGCCATCATAAACCTACTCAAAAATATGTTTTTAAATATGTAAAAATGTTTAAATTTCACATCACATCGACACGTCCACCATCACAATGGGTATCACTATATAAATCAAAATATAAATACTTTCTGAATCATCTGAGATCAACCGCTTCATTGTAATGATTGGTATTTGTTATACTACTGCATACCCGAATTAAACATGTATTGACAAAACTACTATTTTGTAATATTTAGTAGTTTCTGAATCTTCCGAATCAAATTCTGAATCAACCGCTTCATTATAATGATTGGTGATGGTTATATGTAAAATGCAGTACAAGGTTTTGTACAGTTGTTATCCTTCGACCTTGCTATTTTACATCACGATTTTAGGCTTAATAAACTATTTTTTTAACCTTTGAAAATGACATTTTGATAATTCCATCTCTATTTGTACACAAGAAAACACACAGAAAACTACATCCTACACGAATTAAACATGTATAAAACCACTATTTTCTAATATTTAGCATTATCAAAACAAGTATGAATGCAAGAATAATATTAATATAGCATGATATTTATTGTAATCTAATTGTTTAATATATGTGTATACCTGAACTGTATCAAAACTGGGTTCCAAATCGAGGAAAGTAAAGTCCAAATGGAAGAAAGTAAAGTTCAACATTACTTTAGATCCTTCCTCAACTATTGTAAGTACATAGTTGTTCAACACAATAGTGTGAAGGATAATGAGGTGATGTAAAAGTTCCCTCTGGTCCTTTAAAAGTTCCACCACATGTAACTGTAATGGTAAAAAATGTACATGTTTATTCGAAAAATTATTGTATCAACATAGATGTCTGTTTTTGAAAGATAAAATATTACTTTTCATCTTGTTAAAACCTGTAAAACAATATGGTAACCTTGCCTTTGAACAACATCTTGAAGAACGACTGTCGAATCTTACAAAATGAACCTAAATGACATTTTAAACAACATCGACTTATAAAATATACCCTTATCATGTATTAACTATAGAAAGTTTAAAGAATTTGGTATACCCTATAGCGGGTTATCTGTTCAGGTGTAAAATTTCAAAATTCGCAATGAAAAAGGTATAAATGCCTGATGACATTACATAGAAAGAATATATCTTTTAATAGGTAATTTGAAAAGAAGGTATAAGATATCTGCATATCGTCTCAAAGTCAAAACAGAAACTAATTCCATCACCAAACCTCGTTCCATATGATATATATCCAATCTCGACAATTAAATTTTACTATTCAAAACGCTCGTCGACTCTCGATTTTAATTTTAAAAATCTATCAGTCTTGAGAGGATTAATATCGTATCATACTCGATGCAATGGTTAAATCTTTATGTATACAATACGTTTAACGAGATAAATTTCACTGAATTAAATGATCAATCGCGTGGTGTATGCTATGTTTTGATTGATACAAAAACTTACGACAACAGGGCTTGCAACATTTATCACTTCCTGAACAATTTCCAGCGTTGTCCGTATACTCAGTTTCCCAATCACACCTGTCAGTACTACTTTTACAGTTGCAATCTACTGAAGCTGTTAAATGATAAGTTTTTTGTTTTTTTTAATAAACATGACATTGTGTTGTTATTTTGTCTCTCTTTTCACTACCCAAAAAAAGGCACCAGCAGAATACCGCTGTTCAAAATTCATAATGAAATTGAGAAAGGAAATGGTGAATTTGTCAAAGCGACAACAACCCGACCATAGAGCAGACAACAACCGAAGGCCACCACTGGGTCTTCAATGTAACGAGAATTCCAGCACCCATAGGTGTCATTCAGCTGGCCCCTCAAAAATATGTATACTAGTACAGTGATAATGGACGTCATACTAAAATCCGAATTATACACAAGAAACTAAAATAAAAAATCATTCAAGACTAACAAAGGCCAGAGGCTCCTAACTTGGGACAGGCGCAAAATTGCGGCGGGGTTAAACATGTTTATGAGATCTCAACCCTCTCCCTATACCTCTAGCCAATGTAGAAAAGTAAACGCATAACAATACGCACATTAAAATTCAGTTCAAGAAAAGTCCGAGTCCGATGTCAAAAGATGTAACAAAAGAAAATAAATAAAATGACAATAATACATAAATAACAACAGACTACTAGCAGTTAACTGACATGCCAGCTCCAGACCTCAATTAAACTGATTGAAAGATTATGTCTGCATCATGTGAATATCAGGCACCATCCCTCCCGTTAGGAATTTAGTATCATACTATCATAAAATATATGAGAAGAACATAACCCGTGTCATGCCAACAACTTTTTTTTTTTTTTTTAATAAATGTGTTTAGTTCCAATGCAAAGACCCTATAAGTGAATAAATATTAAAGCCAAAATATGCAATCTTTAATGACCTGACAACAGTATCGTAACTATATCCCTTTTTAATGAGTCTATTTAAAGGTTTTGTTAGTTTCTGAGGTGAATACTGACATTTTTTTGTGCTTAAAAAAGAATATTTCCATTAAAAAATTGGATGTGAAATACCTGAACATATAAGATGTCTGCATGTTGAGTTGTATTTATGAATTATTTCCTTATACCGTTGATAAAATTTAGTAAAAGTTTTGACCGGTTTGTGATATTGAAAACCCTGGTGTAATAATTTTTCAGTAATACATAAATTTATCTCTCTAAAATCTAATACATTGTTACATACACGAGTGAATCGTACAAGTTGAGATATAAAACCATCATGAATCGATTAAGAAAAAAACAACCAAATCCGGGTTACTAAGTTAAACTGAGGAAAACATATTAAATATAAGAGGAGAACTACGACACAACAGAAACACAACACTAAAATGTAACACACAGAGAAATGAACTATAACATTGGACATTTAAATAAAACAAATGGTGGGTTGAACCTGGTTTTGCGTATAGCCAAAAATAGCAATCATATATGATCTGTGTTGAAGACCTATAATGGTTTTCTTTGATAAGTTGTTACTTGGATGAAGAGTTGTCTCATTGGCACTCATACCATATTTTCCTACGTCTATCTACATAATCTATAAGCAGTAAAAATCCTGAAATTTTCTGACCATTTCTCATTAAAAAAGGTAAACAAATCTTGAAAACAGAACTAGTATTTGTGACACACATTTTACTAACCTAGATGTATGGAAGTGACATGTAATTACATTTACTTGCACATTACTTGTTTAAAAAAATAAAAGTGATCTACTTTACTATACAACGGGTAAGATATTTGTGACATACCAATGCATGTAGGCGGCTCACAACATCTGTTTGTATTGCAAAAAGGTCCTATACCTGTATCTTGTTCATTAACATCACACACAGGTTTAATCTCTCCGTTTTTGGCTTTACACTGAGCATACTGAAGTGTGTCTTAGAATAGATAAGAACGACAAGACAATGTACATATACATTATAAAATGAGCTACATTAGTTTTACGATTTCTCGCAAAGAAAGTACTATTACAAATATTTAACATTTAGTCTTTATGAACTTTTTTATTAGATATTTAAATCTAAGACTGTTGTTAGGCTTCATAATTTCTAAAAAAAAAAACACATCTGCGTTTGCTTTTATTTTCTTGTAAAAAAAATCTAAGTTATTGTCATGTATTTTAGAAAATTAATTAACGAAAAAATGGTATCGTTTTTATGAACCACCTGAAATCAATCAATAGTAACATGCGGTTTACATACCATTGCATGGTTGGCAACATCTATAACTATTGCGGCAACACGGACCTGTGTCTTCGTCATCTACAGCACACGTTTGTTTACATATTCCACCTACAGCTTTGCATTGACGTGTATCTAGATATACAATTGATACAAATCTTATATTTATTTTTTTAGAATCCCTATTCTAATCTTACAAAATGTAGAGTAAAAAAAATTCTGTTTACATTCCTGCTGGTTAACTGTTAGTTATAACATAATGTGACTGCTGTTTACTTATTATGTCTTTCAGTTTTGTTCACCAATAATGGTCAATATAATGGATGTATATGTGACTGTTATGGAAGTTACATGTTTGATAAGCTATAACACCAAGTTAAATTTATCATATTTAACTGTTTCAAATCAGGAATATGATAGTTGATATCAATTCGTTTGATGTTTTGATCTTTTCTTTTTAACATTTCATGAACGACTATTCTTTAGAAATTTGATCCAGTCAACCTGTATTTTTATCATTTATTTATTGGTCAGTTTTATAGCGTTTGGTATGCGCAATAAGATCAAACAGAAGTAAATTGATTTTAAATAATATGAAAAGTATATATTAGAAATTTGATTATTTTTACTGACTATTTAAAATTGTAAAAATCAAGTAAGCCTGGCTACTTATTATCATAGGTTGTTAAACAAACAGATAAAACTAAACATTTTCGTTTTAAATTAGATCGAAAAATACGTATCTAAATGCAGTAATTTGTATTCAAAACAAGACTGTAATCAACTCGAAAAAAACAACTAAAAAAGAGTTAAACTTTATTTTACATACATAATTGTACTTTGATTCTGCATTATTGTATAAAACCACATCACAAATTTGAAAAAAAATAGGACAACAGCAAATTCTTGTCCCTAGTTTACAAAAATATTATATATTTCCAAATAACGATAAAAAAAGTCTTACTTTTAACTTGATGAATTGTTACTGCTGCAGCACACACAATGAAAACGGCAAGTACACATACAAATTTCATCTTGGTGTTCGACTCAGAACATGTAAATTGTAAGTAATATATGTATGAATATATATGTATATATATATATATATATGTAGTATTGTTCGCGGGTTTGTCCTGTTATAAACAAACACGTTTTACCACGTTGAAAGCTATATTTAGATACATTGTTTCAATCTGTTGCATATGTAGAGAAAAGGTAAGCACAAATTTGTATTCAGACATTTTTAAAGATTGCTATAGAATTACTAATCGAAGAATTCAAATAGAGAAAAATATCCAACGAGTGACTGAACAACACATTAATTCACGAATGCTCGTAGCGCATGAGTTAATTATCAGTGTTGTCTGGTCACGAGTTGAATATATTTCGATATTTGAATTTTTTAATTAGTTATTTTCTTTATTACATTAAATAAAGAAAGACTAATTAAAACAATTTTTCTTTTAAAGAAATTAATGTTAAACATGTAAGGAAATATATCTTTTTTCGACGCATTTGCAATATGTTTTGATCCGCCGTTATCGACGTCTTGAAAATGCCTATAGTTGTATGACGTCAGAGAGTGAAATAACCACTGACTATGCGGTATGGGATTGGTTCATTGTTAAAGGCCGTACGGTGACCTATAGCTGTTAATGTCTGTGTCATTTCGGTCTCTTGTGGATAGTTGTCCCATTGGCAATCATACCACATCTTCTTTTTTATACGTTTATTTCACATGTCAAATTATCTTTTTTTAACTGGGAAATCAATGTAATTCAGTACAACCAATGTAATAATAAAGTTTAATCAACTATAAAAATTGCAATGCACTGGAGGGCACTTAGATGGATCTTATACAGGATATGTTCTGTACTTCGTAACTACAATACCGTTCCCTTTCATGAATTTGACCTACCGAATTAGACTATTTACCGGATTTGTTATCTTATAAGCAACATGACGGGTGCCACATGTAAAGCAAGATCTGCCTACCCTTCCAAAGCCCCTGCGATCACCCCTGGACTTTGGTGGGGTTCGTGTTGTTTATTTTTTAGTTTTCTATGTTATGTCCTGTGTAATATTGTTTGTCTGTTTGTCCTTTTCATTTTTAGCCATGGCGTTGTCAGTTTATTTTCGATTGATGAATTTGACAAGCTATACATTATTTATTAATTAATTATCTGATCATTCTTTTTGTCTTAGATTTGTTCAACAAGAACAAGTAAAATTCATAAATGGACTGTTATATATTTGTTAAGGGGCCATATGAAGGACGCCTCCGGGTGCGGGAATTTCTCGCTACATTGAAGACCTGTTGGTGACCTTCTGCTGTTGTGTTTCTATTATCGGGTTGTTGTCTCTTTGACACATTCCCCATTTCCATTCTCAATAATATGGTGTATAGTGTTTTTTTATTGGTCAAATAATCAATAAAACTATGAGTTCTAAACAAGCTAAGGTAATCTATTCCTGGGATAAGAAAACCATTAGTCTGTCGAAAAAAATTAAAGTTTTGTCACAGGAAATTTATAAAAATAACCATATAATAACTTGTTCAAATACTTGTATAAGTAATGCCTTTCAAAATACTGTGTAATTAATTATTGTTGGAGCGTCAAAAAGCTCTATATACCACTTTGCCTCATAATCTCATTAAGAAAAAAGTCACACACCTAAATTAAATGGGCATCTAAAAAGCTAGAATGTGATACATATGTTTGAAATCTTTATGTCATTTTTAGTAGCAATAAACAAAAGAACTATGTCAATGGGACATGTTTTGATACTATAACTGCACTTCATTGTTTTACTAGATAACATTTGTGTTCGCTTTGGAGATTCCATATATCATTATGTTATTTAAAATAAGGATCTTACTCTGTTACAAACCCTCATTCAAACCTATACAAACTTCAAGCTATAATTTCGGATATTGCAAGTCACAGACTTTTCAAGCCAGTTCGCATTGGAAAAGATGAAAAAGAGAAAAGATCTTTTCTAAATCTTTCCTTTGCCAACAAAGGTCTCGATGGCGTCAACCTAGGCAATATCCTTCATCATAAATTAGTTCAATCGAAAATACCTCCTTATTTCAAGGACCAGTCTGTACCAATAATTTCTTATACCTATACCAAACCTATTGCAACTAAAATTTTCAATTACAAACGCGTTTTGCAGAATCTCGATATTGACGACTTCAAGTCTAAACCTCCTGATTGCACTTGTGCTAGTTCCCAATTCATATATAATCCTGCTGGCCACGTTATTCCCGGTGACCTTAACATTGTTAATAACACTTCTCTACGAAATGTGTTATCGAAAGGTCCGAAATATCGTGAGCCTAAATCCATCAATTAGAAATACAACTTTAAAATTTTGATGGACTCAGTCGAGGATTATGCCAGGCAATGGGCTAAACGTGAAAAGGAAGACGTAGACACTCTATCCGAATGGATTAAGGCAGTGAGGTCGTTAATACAAATCAGAATCAAGAAACTGAATGGGTCCATCAATGCTACGTCAATCTTTAAAGACCCAAATGTTGCTAAACACTTATCCGACCTCCATGATAAATATGTTGTTGTCCCCGCAGACAAAGCCCCAAATAACATCGTTTTTGTCTGTAAAAGTCATTACATTAATTGCTTGATAAACGAATTAGGTATAGACAATTCACTTGGAAACTCAACATATACCCTCACGACACTTACCAAAGAGGAAATCCTGGATAATCATAGGTCTGTTCTTTGTTCCTTTGGTATTTCAACCAAAGATGAAGAACTGGATCTTCCATCACTGTATTGGATACCTAAACTACATAAGTGTCCTTACAAACAACGGTATATTGCTGGATCTTCCAAGTGCTCCACGAAACCTCTTTCTAAATTATTAACATCTATTTTATCAGCAATCAAAGACGGGCTTCAAAGTTATTGTGAAACTGCCTATTCTAGAGGTGGCGTGAATCAGATGTGGATACTTAAAAATTCCAAAGATCTTTTAGAGTACATACAATCTAACTCTCTTTCATCTTGTAACAGTATTAAAACATTTGACTTTTCTACTCTTTACACACGTTTTCCACATTCCAAACTAAGAGACAAATTGAAAGAGTTTGTATTACTTTGCTTCATAAAAAAGAATGGCCAACGTAGATACAAGTATCTTGTCTTATTGAGGGATAAATCATACTTTGTAAAGAATCACTCTGATTCAAACAAAAAATTCTCTGAAACCGATATTATCAAGATGCTTGATTTCTTGATTGACAACATATTTGTAACGTTCGGAGGACGTGTTTTTCAACAGACTGTCGGCATCCCAATGGGAACAAACTGTGCCCCTCTACTTGCCGACTTGTTTCTTTATTATTACATGTATGAGGCTGACTTCATGCAGGAACTTCTTAGGAAGAAAGATAAGAAGTTAGCAATATCCTTTAACTCTACTTTCCGCTTTATAGATGACGTTCTTTCACTAAACAATTCAAAATTTGGTGACTATGTGGAACGCATCTATCCCATCGAATTGGAGATAAAGGATACTACAGATACAGTTAAGTCGGCGTCATATCTTGACTTACATCTAGAAATTGACAATGCGGGTCGGTTGAAAACAAAACTTTACGACAAAAGAGATGATTTCAGCTTTCCAATTGTGAACTTTCCATTTCTAAGTAGCAACATTCCAGCAGCACCTGCATACGGGGTATATATCTCCCAATTGATACGATATTCCCGTGCTTGCATTTCCTATCATGATTTTTTTTTATAGAGGGTTACTGCTCACAAGGAAGCTATTAAACCAAGAGTTCCAAATGGTGAAGTTGAAATCATCCCTTCGTAAAATTTACGGACGCCATCACGAGTTGGTTGACCGTTATGGAATAACCGTTTCACAAATGATATCGTATATCCAATCCCCTTCCATTTCATGAATGTGACCTACCGAATTAGACTATTTACCGGATTTGTAATCACATAAGCAACACGACGGGTGCAACATGTGGAGCAGGATCTGCTTACCCTTCCGGAGCACCTGAGATCACCCCTAGTTTTTGGTGGGGTTCGTGTTGTTTATTCTTTAGTTTTCTATGTTGTGTCATGTGTACTATTGTTTTTCTGTTTTTCTTTTTCATTTTTAGCCATGGCGTTGTCAGCTTATTTTAGATTTATGAGTTTGACTGTCCCTTTGGTATCTCTCGTCCCTCTTTTATTGCGGACCTGTTTTTTTTTATTGCTATGAGTTTCAATTCATAACTAAAATCAGCAAAGACCCATCGAATAACATTTGATACAAAAGAGGGACGTATGGAATGTTTTGTAGGATCAATGGAGTAGTTTCTTAATCATGTTAATGCTAACTGTATTGAAGACTTGCTCATTTTGATAGGTCACTGGTCTAAATTTTAAACGTAAAGGTAGTCGGTAAGATAAATTCGTTACATAGTGTGCTAGTGACCTAATACGGTATATATGGGATCAGTAAATTCTACTGACCCCATATATACCGTATTAGGTCACTAGCACACTATGTAACTAATAGTATATCATGTGTTGAATATGGGATTGAATAAAACATAATAATTAATATCAGTACCACTCATTTCTTGTTACGACCATTGTATGGGTCGCTTTGTATACCACAAGTATTCATGCAATGATCGTGCTAAAAATCAGAAGTCCTGTTATGTTTTCAGTTTATATGAGTTTTCTTTTTTAGCTATAAATCCTGATTCAAGATGCATTAAGTAGCATTGAGCTGCTATATACATGTAGTGTTTGCATTTGAAATTGTAGATATTGTTCTTTGCGTGTAAGGGGAAAAGACCACGGACACGATCACCAGTCAGTGAACGGTATCTTAAAGATGAAGTGAAGTCAACACTCACAATTATACTTAACAAGGTTAATAAATTGTGATCTTAAGGACACGCTTAGAAAACTGTTCAAATACCAAAAATTGTATACTATACTTATTCATAAATCATATAAACATAAGACATTGTACTTTTTCAACAAATTTTCAGACGAATAAAGTTATTACTATCATAATTATTCACAAATATGTTACAGAACATTTGAAAAATATTTCCGGTTGTACAACATGACAAAATTCCAATAATTCAATGACATTTGAAAGTACTTTATAGGTACCCTGTACTTGTATGATTTTCCTCCTTTACTATTAATAAAATTCAGAATGGAAATGGGGAATGTGTCAAAGACCAACAACCCGACCGACAATAGAACATACAGCCGCAGAAATTCACAAATAGGTCTTCAATGTAGCGAGAAATTCCCGCACCCGCAGAAGTTTTTTATTGTTTCTGAAGATTTTTTAAGTTGTTCAAGAATTTTTCAAATCCCGGACTGTTAGTTAATTTGATCATATCATATATTCCTATTTATTTAAGTATTGTCATTGGACTAAATCGAATCTAGAATGTGCAATAGAATAACGGACTAATATGACATATTGATTTTACTATTTTTTAATGATATTCATTGAACTATGAAAACAAATGTAACATATTCTAGCATATGAGCGCATAAAAAGATTTTGATTAATACAAATCAGTGTGTCTAAAACATTTCTGCAACTTTCTTGTCGAGCATGCTAAATTGATAAACAACTGTACAATGTTTCTTACATTCATCACCAATAGTTGCTTGCATGATGTCAAATGTCGCTATTCTCCATATTTCATTATCACATCTGTACTTGTACTTTATATGACAATTATTCCAAATGTTTCTGTTCTTATCCTTTCATCTGCCGTTCACTATTTCTAACAAGTTGTCGATCTATATATCTTGTTATGATATGTTAAGAATGCATGTTTCTCTGGTCTTTATTTTTTGTCTAATTTGCATTGTTTATATTGTGAGTTTAATCTAAATGTTCCTATTCTAAATGTTTCATTATTTATTTTATTTCTAAATATTGTTAAGTTATCTTATCTTTATCGTAAATTCTAATAATTTCTGTGTTCTTTATATTTTGACAACTTTCCCTCAATTCGTTGTATTTGCATTTTTTTATTCCTTTATTATTTATCGGTTGGTCTCTTAGCTGTCAGACATTTACTACTAAATTAAAGTACAACCGGTTGCATACGAAAATATGTGTATTTTTTTGTCTGTTTGATTATTATTAACAATCATTGTATATATAGTTTGTAACATGTCATTTACTTAAAAATTAAAAATATTCGTGCATTAATAAAATATGAATAATTGTCTATCTATGGCGTTGATTATACTTGTTTTAACCAATATAAATAACGGTACAATACAACGATCATAAAGCTTTGCTTTTTGAAAACATTTATTGAGCAACACGACGAATGCCACATGTGGAGCATGATCTGCTTACCCTTCTGCAGCACCCGATATAGCCCCAAGTTTGGAGTTGGTGTTGCTCAGTCTTTAGTTTTCTATGTTGTTTCTTGTGTACTATTATTTGTCTGTTTGTCTTTTCAATTTTTACCCATGGCGTTGTCAGTTTATTTTCCATTTTATGATTTTGATTGTTCCTCTGGTATCGATCTGTTGCCTCTCTTTTTGACGTCAACAATGATCAGATATTTAATTAATTAGCTTATTTGATAATTGGTTTTCAGTTTGTAAAAATGCAAATGCATGTATAATATAACATTGTATAGTGCAGTACAATTATTAAAGTTGATTAAACATTCACACACATAATCAATGTCTGATTATAAATGGATATCTTTTTTCTTCGTGTATGCAACAGATTGAAACAGAAAATTTAACTACTGTACAATACTAGTTTGTCAATGCAAGAAACTTGCTTTTTGAAAATATTAGTAAAGTAAATTTGGAAATGAGACCCATCGAGGGCATTGCAACTTTTAAAGTTGATTAAACTGTACAAACTTTAACATGTTTAACCAATATCTGAATACAAAATTATATCTACGTTTTCTCTACATATGCAACATATTGAAACAATTACCCCAAATATAGCATTCAACGTGGATATATTTGTACTTTTATAACACGACAATTCAGCGATCAACACCTTATATATAGTGTCGTTGATACATTAATGATAATTTTCATTTCCATACATCACATACAGTAACATTTACTAAACACATCGTTGTGTATATGAAAGAATTTATTAACTGTTTACATGTGAGTGTATAATATGGTTAGACAGACGTGCGTGTCGTCTACATAAAAGACATCAGTGGCGCTAGATTGTATGTCATAGTATGCTAACTTTTAACGGCATCAAATGACCTATAATTTTACCGGTTGGTACGTTAAAATGTGCATTCTAACTGTTAAGTTATATTTGTTTGACACTTTTTTATTTCAATACACAATACAATCTCGAATACAATTTTTAACATACTCATTATGCATATGTTGATTACACATTTCTATTGATTTTTATATAATTTTTGTTTAAATGAAATGTGCGCTTCCGTGTACTGCTGTACGAGAATAAAAGTGCTACTGCATCATTCATGTATAGGCAATGAACTCAGAGCGGTCTGGCATAATTTTTCCTGTAGCTCAACTGGACCTGTGCATTTAAAACGCAATGCAAAAACAATCTTTAAAGAACATATTGGCAAAAGAGTAGGAAATTAATAGCATTTGCTTGGTTTGTATCAGAAATCTTACACTTGCAGATTTCTACTATTTCGTTGGTTTCGTAAATATCAAAATAATTTTCAAATTCGAGTTTTTGTTTAAAAGGCCGGTACCAAAGTGATTTTGACGCGTTTTCCATTTCACTATGCCAGTTGAGTTCAAATTAATCTTTCATACTCCATGTACTCTGAAAAACTGTCTTTACCAAACATCCCGTGTTTATAGAAGCTTCATCATCAATGAATGTAGGAGATTTAGAACTATTTCTTCGTTTTGTTTAAGGGAGTATTGTTTTTGTTAGATTCGTGTTGATCAGTTTTTAGTTTTCAAGTTGTGTTTAGTAGACTGTTGTTTTGGCATTCCGTCGTTTTTCGTTTTTTTAGCCATTGTGTAGAACGCCACATGTAAGATAACTTAGGAGTTAACCTCTGTAAGGATACAAATGAACATAAATGTGCGTCTTCATACATCACATACATTAACATGTACTTATCAAATAGTTGTGTATATGAAAGAATTTAGTAAAATTTTTAAGTTTGACAATGACTTTTTTTTAATGTTTACATGTTAGTGTATAACCTGGTTAGACAGTCGGGCGTTTCGTCTACAAAAACGTCAACAGTAGCGCTAGACTGTATGTCATTGAATGTTAACTTATCTTTTTAACGACACAAATTTACCTATAATTTTACTGGTTGGTAAATCGCATGTCGCAATGTGCATTCTAACTGGTTGGTTATATTTGTTCGACACTTTATTCGTTCAATACATAATACAATCTCGAATACAATGTACCTTTTAATTGATTTGTTTGACACTTTTTTCTTGTAATACACAATACAATCTCGAATACAATTTTTAACATACTCATTATCCAATATTGACCAATGTTAAATGTTACTTAACATGTAATTTTGTAGGTTTTTAGTTTTACCTGAAAGAACATTGTTACATACATGTACTCTTCCGTGGTTGGTGCATATGTTGATTACATATTTCTATTGTTTTTTATATAATTTTTGTTTAAATAAATTGAGCTTGGTTTCTTTCAGCATTTTTAAGAACAGTTTTGACTGTAAGTATTGGTGATTTTGTCGCAGTCAATGCCATATTGTAGAAATTTCTGTTATGCAATATTTACAAGCTTGGTTTAGTTTAACGTTAGTCGTTGTGGCAATTTGATTGTTTACATTTATAGAAGTTTTTTAAACGATAGGATTTTTCTCGGCTACATTCTCTTCGAAAAGAGAACTGTATATTGATCCTTCGAATGTCAACTTTATAAGGTTTACTATTGCTTTTTATTTTTTTATATTCACTAAATCAAAGTCCTCATTGTATAGGTTGGGGTTACTTAATGGTTATAGTTAAATTTCCGTTTAACTCATTACGTATTATTCCAAGACACACTTTTGAGAACCTATATTGATGTCTTGTCCTTCTCTGCATGTTTGTTTTTATTGTTTTTGTTTTTAACGATTGTGTTTATTGTTGATGAACCCCTTGATATCCTCTTCATAAATAAGGTATTTCGTGAGACGTTTCTTATATATCGCGAGACTTAGCTTTTTACAAATATAGCTCCATGTAGATAGAAGAGTTAATGGTTTGTCCACAACTACATAACGGTGGAATATTCGAGACATCTTTTGGTATAATAAACATTTCTAAAAATTAAGAAGATGAAGTATAATGTCCAATAAGGCAACTTTCAATCCAAGTCACAATTTGTGAAAGTAAACCATTATATAAAATTCGCCAAAATCCATAACTTTGACTGAAAGATGAATAAAAATCTATTTGCCAAAGACAATGTTTTTAACATTTTGTAAATAAAGCTATTTCAATAGTTAAAACACCAAAATTAAAAGAATTTTTTCCCGGGAAAAATTTTGCAAAATTTTAACAATATGAAATTTGACAGGACAACAATAGCATAACTATATAAACCATACTGGTTCATATTATTGAAAAACCATACTATAATGCCTATAAAACATTCATTTAATGGATATAAAAGGCCGATTGGATCAAACATAGCATGATTTTAACCTTTTATCTTGATAGAAACTCAACTACAGGGAACATTCCTTTCAAAGGCAAATCCTTGAACTTTTTTATTTTTAAATCATTACATGACTAAACCTTCCTCCTAACAGAATATGAAGATGATCTAGTTACCTTCGCTCTTGATGACTTTGCATTGATTTATCTGAGACAGGCACTAAAGTCGATATTCAGGAGTCTTGTGATATTGAAAGGACCAACATGATATTGAAAGGACCAACATGATATTGAAAGGACCAACATGATATTGTAAGGACCAACATGATTTTGAAAGGACCAACATGATATTGAGAGGCACCTACATCTATATGTATCCTTAACAAGATTCACATGTACATGTTGTATATTTATACCATGTAAGCATGCACATTTCAATGATCATATCATGTGCTTTATTGTATTGATTGTTTTGTTTATTTAGATATAGGAAGATGCGGTATGAGTGCCAATGAGACAACTCTTCATCCAAATAACAATTCTAAAAAAGTAAACCATTATAGGTCAATGTACGGCCTTCAACACGGAGCCTTGGCTCACACCGAACAACAAGCTATAAAGGGCCCCAAAATTACTAGTGTAAAACCATTCAAACGGGAAAACCAACGGTCTAGTCTATATAAAATTAAAAAAAAACGAGAAACGAGAAACATGTATAAATTCATACAATCATACATTAACATAACTGACAATTTAAACTGTAATCATGTTTAAGTTATTCAGTAGTTTAACCATACACTTAACCGTCAGACCATTTTTTCTACAATGTAGTGTATCCATACATTTAACCATCAGACCATAGCATCAATTTTCGATGGAAACTTTTTTTTTAGAACGGGATACTTTATTTCAAACTGTTCATTTGTATTGAATAATTCCTTGTCTTGTTTTTTTCAGAATATATCTTCATTATTTTAGATACTGTCTTATATTTATGATGAGATTTTCTCACTGGCATAGTACATACCTAACCAATCTACGATTTTGAGATATATTAGCACTTCTTTCGCTCGTTCGGTTACAGCCGACTTGTAGAAAACAGTTCTTTGTTCAAGACTCGTAGAAGAAAATGTGATTTTTTTTATCAAAATAATGCTCTCCAGTTTAACATCTCATAGTATCTCGAGTAGTGTTGCTACATTGACCAACTGATGCTGGTTTGATAGAAGTACACGATGACTGTGAAGCATTACTTTGTAATTTTTGCTTTGATGTACTTTCGTATTTACTGTCTATTTTTAAACCAATTGAATATAAAAGCAGCAATGAAAAGCCCGATAGATTACAGTATTGACGAAACTCGCCCGATATATAACGACATTGACGAAATACATTCTGGTTTATTTGATGGCACCAATGATTCAAGTAATGAGGTACAACCAAATAAAGCGAAAGGAGAAATTACAAGAAAACCAACAATGAAAGAAAACCTTACATTAGAGATAGTATCTCTGCAAACATCAAAAATGATAAAACTGTTGCCGACTAATGCAATAAAACTGCTACAAAAACCGGTTTTACAAGAACTCCGATCAGACCAGACGAATATACCTTAGAACAATGGATTTCTGATAGAAACAGAATAGAATATTGCTATGGCTATATCATTGCATAATTATTCAAATTTATATTTTTAATTATCAATGGTTTTTATAAATCCAAGATTCATTCATGGCAGCATAGGGGGAGAAGAAATAAATTATTTTCGAAACAAGTCGGACGAAGGTGAATACCTTTAAAAGTTATAAAGGGGATGTTTTAGGATTATGTGTTTAAACTGTAAAAAGATTTCAAATGGCAAATATGAGAAACAAGACCGTAAAGCCAGATGGGTAAACGTTATAGTGTGTTCTTATAACACTTATGACAAAGGTCTTACTTTTTTCACTTTCGATCTTTTATATCTGGGCGTTACTTGTAAGTCTTGTGTGGACAAGGCGCGTTTTTGGCGTATTGAATTTTAAACCTGATGCTTTTTGTTATCTATTAATCATGTTTTTCTTTGTCTAATATGTTCTATTAATTTGTATTGTAGTCCTGTAATATTATGTTGTCATTTCAATGTTATATTTAACTTTGCCATTAAAGTGCGAGGTTTGGCATGCCACAAAACCAGGTTCAACCCAGCACTTTTATTCCCCTTTAAAAGTGTCCGTACCAAGTCAGGAAGATGGCCATTGTTATAGTATTGTTCGTTTCTGTGTGTGTTGCATTTTAACGTTGAGTTGTTTGTGTTTTCTCTTATTTTTGAGAAATTGAGATAAGACGTGGCACGGTACTTGTCTATCCCAAATTCATGTATTTGGTTTTCATGTTATATTTGTTATTCTCGTGGTGTTTTGTCTGATGCTTGGTCCGTTTCTGTGTGTGTTACGTTTCGGTGTTATGTCGTTGTTCTCCTCTTATATTTAATGCGTTTCCCTCGGTTTTAGTTTGTTACCCCGATTTTGTTTTTTGTCCATGGATTTATGAGTTTTGAACAGCGGTATACTACTGTTGCCTTTATTTACCAGGTTTTATGATTTTGCTATTGCTTTAACGAGGTTTGAATATGCAAATTGGTATCACATTATGACCTGCTGGTTTAACACTTTTATAATGGCAAAACATTTAAGGAGATTAAAACGAAATTTAACAGTATTATGGATAGATGCGCATCCAAAAGGCAATTTAGATGAAACGTGGAAGGCTTTACAAACACGTTCTTTGAGCACGCCTCTTATACCAACGAAGATGATATGGAGTATAAATAGGTACGACAGTTTACTCAACCAACACCAACTATTTATTCCTTATACAGAAGAGTTCAGAACGATTTTCTTGAAGACTTATTGGATAGATGATTCCAATAAACTTGATTGTGACCGAGTCAACATCCTGGTAATATTAAGACATGACTACATCGCTCATCCAAGGAATCCAAAGGGGAAAGTACCACGAAAACTGAAAAATGCAAACAAAATTTTGACCAGCTTATCCATTTGTTTCACTAGCGTTTGTGTATAAGCAGTTCAAATTGACAGTTATTCAATGAACAAACAATTAGAAATTATATCGAAAACAGTCATTTTGATTGGTGTACATGGTATCGGTTTAAGTCATACTCTGTTTCTTCCAAAACATGCCGGAGTTATAAAACTTTATCCTATTAAGGTCAGTTTTGGAAATGAACATTTCAAAGCATTTGCAAGATGGAGAAATTGAAAATAGAAAATGAAGATGACAGTTGTACATAATTATGTTTCACCTAATTATTTTACGGATTTGGTTGCTAAAATAATAGAGAAATTTAGATCAAAATCCGGAATGAAAAAACACAGTGAAGGCATTCTATTTGGACAAAACAGGGAGATTCGAAGAATCTAGAAACAACAGCATTACATTGGAGAAATAATGATGGGTGCCATATGTGGAGCAGGACCCTTCTGGAGCACCTGAGATAATCCCCAAAATTGGGATTCGTGCTGCTGAGTCTTTAGTTTTATATGTTGTGTTTTGTGTGCTATAGTTTGTCTGTTGTTTGTTTTCTTTTTTAGCCATGGCGTTGACAGTTTATTTTCGATTTATGAGTTTGACTGTCCCTTTGGTATCTTTCGTCCCACTTTTGTATCAAATGTTTTTCGATGGGTCTTTGCTGATTTTAGTCATGAATTGAAACTCATAGCAATACAATATATTCAGAGTTATGTTTTTTTATACATCAATATTCAAAATTGATTATTCATAACTTTTCATTTGAAAAATATCTCCACATTTGTATTTCTATACTATTTTCCATGACATAAAGTACCAGTGAAATAAATACAAATTCAGGTTTGTCTCATGATATGTACCTGTCAGTCTGATAAGACAATCAATCAGTAAATTTATGTAAATTTTTAATTGATTTTTTTTCTGAAATCAAATGGCAATTTATTGTAACCTAATAAAGAATTATACAAATAGTGTTATATGCCAGAATCCATATTTATTTTCGACTTAAAAAACGAACACTTCATAGTGATCACGCGGTCAGACTATCAAATAAACATGGTCAAGTTGGAATTCGATAACACCTTCGGGTCCCCCTTTTTTGTATAGAAAAAGAAAACAACACCTGACGTTTCGCGAATTTAACACATGGTATGAAAACAAACATAAGATAAGTGATATTATACTTACAGTTTGATACTCGAGTCATGTTTTCTGTCAGGGACATCATCAAATCGTATGAAAACCTCACAAACAGCTGATAGGTACTTGCTTGTTTTGATGCCTTTTCAAGCTTTGAAATGCATTGAGTGTAAGAATAAATGTGACGACAACCAATAGAAACGACTACATGACGTCATAATAAGATTGCGATAGAATCGTTGAAACCTTATGGAGAACTGCCTTAACATTACTGCGTTGACTTCACTTCATCTCTAAGATATCGTACACTGACTGGTTATCTTGTCGGTGTCGTTTATTTCCTTACACTCAAAGATCAATATCTACACTTCCAAATGCAAACAATACATGTAAATATCAAATCAATGCTATGTGATACATTTTGATTCTTTAAAAAAAGGTAGAAAATAAAACTCATATGAACTGAAAAAATGATAAGACTTCTGATATTGAGGGCGATCATTCATGACTACTAGATGGTCAAATCACGTGGAGACCAACGATATAAATTAACGACACTCGCTGAGGCGAATATCGTTTGATAGCCATACCTGTAATAGGTGTTAGTTATTTAAAATATAGATTAATAGATACATTTCGCATTATACTTAATCAATTATATACATTTATATGTCGTAATCATCAATAATCTAAGCAAAAAAGTGCTTCCATTTTTTTGTTTTTGAATTTGAAACATCTTTTTGATCTTAAATTAAAATCTTGTATAGATTTGCTTTACACAACAACCACGACTTACACCCGTAAGTGATGTACAATGATTTTCAAAGGTTTAAAAGATCTATGGACCAGGTATTACATCACTTTTCATTTCGTTTATATATGTCATTGTTTTTTGCACCAAGAGAGTCCTTTACAAGAATTTCAAACAAAATCTGCCAAAAAAATACCTAAAAAATTAGGAATATATGATATGAACATATAAGTCAATGGTTCGAGATTGGAATAATTATGAAACAATTTAAAAATCTGCTGAAACAATACTTAATTGTGAAGGAGGAACATCATACACGTACAGGGTACATATAAAGTACTTTAAAATGTCATTGCATTATTGGAATTTTGTCACGTTGTACAACCGGACGTATTTACATGGCTTAGTAGATTTTTCAAATGTTCTGTAACATATTTGTGAATAAATATGATAATTATTAACTTTATTTGTCTACAAAATTTGTTGAGAAAGTACAATGTCTCATGTTTATATGAATTATGAAAATGCTATAGTATACATATGAACATTTAACTTTTATACAATTTGGTATTTGAATGGTTTTCTATGCATGTACTCAAGATGACGATCATTAACTTTGTCAATATAATTTTGAGTGTTGACTTCATATATCTTTAAGATACTGCACACTTCTAATGCAAACAATACATGTACATAGCAGCTCAATGCTATTTTATGCATTTTTATTCTTTAAATATAGGTAGAAAATAAAACTCATATGAACTAAAAAAATTATAGGACTTCTGATATTAGACACGATCATTGAATGAATACTGGATTGTCAAATCACGTGGAAACCTACGATATAAATAAACGGCACTCGCTGAGGCGAATATTGTTTTATAGCCATACCTGTTATATATGTTAGTTATTTACAATATAGATTAAAAGATATATTTGGCATTATACTTAATCAGTTATATACATTTATAAGTCGTAATCATCAATAATTCGAGAGGAAAAAAGTTCGTTCATTATTTGTTTTGAATTTGAAACATCTTTTTGTTCTTAAATTAAAATTTTGTATAGATCTTCTTTACACCACAACCACGATTTACACCCGTAAGTGTTGTACAAGGATTTTCAAAGGTTTAAAAGATCTATGGACTAGGTATTACAAAACTTTTCAATTCAGTTATAGCTGGCATTGTTTTGTATCAAAAGAGTCCTTTTCAAGAATTTCAAATTAATCCTGCCAATAACAATACTTAAATGAATAGGAATACAAGATATGATCATATTAACCAATAGTCCGGGATTTGAATAATTCTTGAACAATTTGAAAAATCTGCAGAAACAATAAAGGACTCCTCCGGGTGCTGGAATTTCTCGCTACATTGAAGACCTATTTGTGAACTTCTGCTGTTGTCTGTTCTATGGTCGGTCGAGTTGTTGTCTCTTCGACACATTCCCTATTTCCATTCTCAATTTTATTAATAGTAAAGGAGGTACAACATACAAGCACATTGTAGCTAAAAAGTACTTTAAAATGTAATTGCATTATTGAAATTTAAAAAAGTACATGTCATAAGTAGATTTTTCAAATGTTCTGTAACATATTTGTGAATAATTATGATAATTATTAACTTTATTTGTCTACAAAATTTGTTGAGAAAGTACAATGTCTCATGTTTATATAAATTATGAATATGCTATAGTATACAAATGAACATTTAATTGTTTTTAATTTTCGTATTTGAACGGTATTCTACGCGTGTACTTAAGATCACAATTTATTAACTTTGTTAAGTATAATTGTGAGTGTTGACTTCACGTTCATCTTTAAGATACCGTTCACTGTTGGTCATGTTCGTGTTCTTTTCCCCTTACACGCAAAGAACAATATCAACAATTCCAAATGCAAACAATACATGTATATATCAGCTCAATGCTACTTTGTGCATTTTGAATCATTATATATAGCTAGATAATAAGACTCATATAAACTGAAATATGTTTTTAGTTTATATGAGTTTTATTTTCTAGCTATATATAACTTTTAGCACGATCATTGCATGAATAATTGTTGTAAACCAAGATACCTATACGATGGTCATAACAAGAAATGAGTGGTACTGATATTAATTATTATTTTTTATTCAATCCCAATCAACACATGATATAGGTTATTTACATGTACTTCATATTCTATAACCGGACAAATCGATTTAATACTAAACAGAAGATTTCATTATACATTAGCATGTTATTATCATGTATATAAATGTTTTAATTCCACTTGGATGAAATGCACACCACAATTAAAAGTCATATTTAAAATCATTTAAAAACAAATCCACGTAATCTATAGGTTTTGTGTGTTGTTAAAACGTATTGACCCATTCCCAATATATTAATTACTATTAGTTTGTTGTACATGCAAAACAAAAACAATCAATTGAATGCGCTTGTAAACTTATTAATCATAAATCAATAACAAAATGGTAACCTTAAGATTTACATGTTACATTGTCTATAGATGGATAATTAACGATAGGAAATGAAAAATCATCTCTTTTATCATAAATATGTGTAATCAGCTTTCCGTTAATTTTATGGATATCAAGATCGAGAAAGAGCAATGGTCATTATATGTATTAGCTTTTTTTAAAGTAAGTTCAACAGGATAATTTTTTTTAGTAAACATACTAAAATCGTCATTATTGACAACCAGTATATCATCAAAATATCTAAAAGTATCATTAAATTTTTGAAGCAAATGTTTTGCGATGGGTCTTTGCTGATTTTAGTCATGAAACTCATAGCAATACAAAACAACAGGTCCACAATAACATAGTAAGACCCTTTTTTGAATTTCAATAACTTGATGATCCAAAGCGAACACAGGTTACTTGTGCACGGTAAGACCCTTATTTGAATTCCAATAAATTGAATATATATGGAATCTCCAAAGCGAACACAAATGTTATCTAGTAAAAAAATGAAGGGCAGTTATAGTATCAAAACATGTCTCATTGACATAGTTCTTTTGTTTATTGCTACTGAAAATGACATAAAAGATTTTAAACATTTGTAATCCCATTCTAGCTTTTTAAATGCCCATTTAATTAGGTGTGTGATTTTTTTCTAAATGAGAATATGAGGCCATGTGGTATATAGAGTTTTTGACGCTCAATTCGTAATTAATTACACTTCTTTTAAAGGCATTACTTATACAAGTGTTTGAAAAAAATATTATATGGTCATTTTTATAAATTTCCTGTTACAACACTTTGAAATTTTCGACAACCAAGGATTTTCTTATCCCAGGAATAGATTACCTTAGCTTGTTTAAAACTTATAGTTTTATTGATTGTTTGACCAATACACAAGTCCATTTATGAATTTTTCTTGTGGAACAAATCTAAGAAGAAAAGAATGATCAGATAATTAATTAATTAATATGTAATGCACTTATGTAAAGCTGTATAAGAGGGTCGCAAAAACAGAGGGACAGTCAAACTCATCAATCGAGAATAAACTTACAACGCTATGGCCAAAAATGAAAAGGACAAACAGACAAACAATAGTACACATGACACAACATAGAAAACTAAAGAATAAACAACACGAACCCTACCACAAACCAGGGGTGATCGCATGTGCTCCGGAAGGAAGGGTAAGCAGATCCTGTTCTTCATGTGGCACCCATCGTGTTGCTTATAAGATAACAAATCCGGTCTAATAGTCTAATTCGATAGGACACATTCATGAAAGGGAAGGTGATTGAAGTTACGACGTAAGGAACATATCCTGTATAAGTGCACATCTAAGTGTCCTCCAGTGCATTGCAATTTGTATAGTTGATTAAACTTTATTATTATATTGATTGCAATGAATAACATTTATTTCCCAGTTAAATAAAAACTGATAATTTCACATGTGAAATAAACGTATAAAAAAGAAGATGTGGTATGATTGCCAATGAGACAACTGACCACAAGAGACCAAAATGACACAGACATTAACAACTATAGGTCACTGTACGGCTTTCAACAATGAGCAAAGCCCATACCGCATAGTTAGTGGTTTTTTCACTCTCTGACGTCCTACAACAATAGGCGTTTTCAAGACGTCGATAACGGCGGATCAAAACATATTGCAAATGCGTCGAAAAAAGATATATTTTCTTACATGTTTTACATTAATTTCTTTAAAAAAAATCCATTTGCCAATGTAATGAAGAAAAATAAATAATTCAAAAATTCAAATATCGAAAAATGTTCAACTCGTGACCGAACAACACTAATAATTAACTCATGCGCTCGAGCATTCGTGAATTAATGTGTTGTTCGGTCACTCGTTGAACATTTTTCGATATTTGAATTTTTCGATTAATAATTTTAAAGCAATCTTGTCTAAAAATGTCTGAATACAAAGTTGTGCTTACTTTTTCTCTACATATGCAACAGATTGAAACAATGTATCTAAATATAGCTTTCAACGTGGAAAAACGTTTTTGTTCATAACAGGACAAACCCACGATCAATACTACAAATACATACATATATATATATATATATACATTCATAAATACATTACTTACAGTTTACTTGTTCTGAGTCGAACACCAAGATGACATTTGTATTTGTACATGCCATTTTCATTGTTTGTGCTGCAGCAGTGACAATTCATCAAGTTAAAAGTAAGACTTCTTTATCGTTTTTTGAAAATATATTATATTTTTGTAAACTAGGGACAACAATTTTCTGTTGTCTCATTTTTTTTTAAATTTGTGATGTGGTTTTTATACACTAATGCAGAATCAAAGTACAATTATGTATGTAAAATAAAGTTTAACTCGTTCTTTTTTAAGTTTGTTCGAGTTGATTACAGTCTGGTCTTGAATACAAATGACAGCATTTAGATACGTATTTTTCGATCTAATTTTATACGAAATTGTTTACTTTGATTTTTTTTAACAACCTATGATAACAAGTAGTCAGGCTTTCTTGATTTTTACAAATTTGAATAGTCAGTTAAAGAGTATATTTTCTAATATATACTTTTCGTATTTTCTAAAATCAATTCATTTCTGTTTGGTCTTATCAAAAGTTATAAAACTGACCAATAAATAAATGATAAAAAATATAGATTGACTGGATAAAATTTTTAAAGGAAAGTCAGGAAATGTTAAAAAGAAAAGATAAAAAACATCAAACGAATTGATATCAACTATCATATTCCTGATTTGAAACAGTTAAACATGAGAGGTTTAACTTGGTTTTATTGCTTATTAAACTTAATATTTCCATAACAGTCACACATAAATCCATTATATTGACCATTATTGGTGAACAAAATTAAAAGACATAATAAGTAAACAGCAGTCACATTGTGTTATAACTAACAGTTAAACCAGCAGAAATATAGACACAGTGTACAATTAAGAATAACACTATTATTTTCTATATTTTCTAAGATTAAATCAGGGATTATCAAAAAATAGAAATTATATTTGTATCAATTGTATATCTAGATACACGTCAATGCAAAGCTGAAGGTGGAACATGTAAACAAACGTGTGTTGACAATGAAGTAGACACAGGTCCATGTTGCCGCAATAGTAATAGATGTTGCCAGCCGTCTACATGTAATGGTATGTACAAATGTAACACACGAAGGAACAACATTCGATACAAAAATTAAAAAAAAACTTTTACATATTTGGATGATATCTTGGCTCTCAATAATGACGACTCCAGTATGTATACTAAAGAAATGTATCCTGTTAAACTTACTTTAAATAAAACTAATACTAACAATGACCACTGCCTTTTCCTCAATCTTGATATCTATATCATTAACGGGAAGCTTAATACAAAAATTTATGATAGAAGAGATGATTTTTCCTTTCCTATCTCTTGTCACCATCGTATGGTGTTTATATATCTCAACTTTTACGATTCGCTCGTGTTTGTAATAACGTATTAGATTTTATCGAAAGAAATTTATGTATTACTGAAAAATTATTACATCAGGGTTTTCGATATCACAAACTAGTCAAAACATTTACTAAATTTATCATCGGTATAAGGAAATAATTCGAAAATATACCTCAACCTGCAGTTATCTTATACGTTCAGTTATTTCACATCCAATCTTTTATGGTAATATTCTTAACAAAGCACAAACATGTCAGTATTCACCTCAAAAGCTTACAAAACCTTTAAACATACTTATTAAGAAGGAATATAGTTACGATACTGTTGTCAGGTCATTAAAGATTGCATATTTTGCTTTAATATTGATTCACTTATAGGGTCTTTGCATCGGAAGTAAACACATTTATTAAAAAAAAAAAACAGTTGTTGGCATGACACGGGTTATGTTCCTTTCATATATTTTATGATAGTATGATACTAAAACCCTAACGGGAAGGATTGTGCCTGATAATCATATGATGAAGATATAATCTTTCAATGAGTTTAATTGAGGTTCCGGAGCTGGCATGTCAGTTAACTGCTGGTAGTCTGCTGTTATTTATGTATTATTGGCATTTTGTTTATTTTCTTTTGTTACATCTTCTGATATCAGACTCGGACTTCTCTTGCACTGAATTTGAATGTGCGTATTGTTATGCGTTTACTTTTCTACATTGAGTAGAGGTATAGGGGGAGGGTTGAGATCTCATAAACATGTTTAACCCCGCCGCAATTTTGAGCCTGTCCCAAGTCAGAAGCCTCTGGCCTTTGTTAGTCTTGTATGATTTTTAATTTTAGTTTCTTGCGTATAATTCGGAGTCTAGTATGACGTCCATTATCACTGAACTAGTATACATATTTTTAAGGGGCCAGCTGAAGGACGCCTCCGGATGCGGTAATTTTTCGCTACATTGAAGACCCATTGGGGGCCTTCTGCTGTTGTCTGCTCTATGGTCGGGTTGTTGTCCGATGTCTGCATACAAGACAATTGAAATGTGTAAATCGTTTAATATTTCGTTTTGTTTGCCTGTACTAACGAAATACACGATAAATGGCGTCCAACGAAAAAAATGAATTGACAGTCCTTGAAAATTAAAAACAAATGATAAAAGCAACACAACAAATCGCCGAGTTGCGGCTTGAAACTCCCAATTTTTTTTATTAATTTTTGCGAAACTGATTAAGTCAATGATATTGTCGGATATGCATAATAAATGTAACTTATATCTAGATACACCTGAATGCAATGCTCGAGGCATGTAAATCATCATGTGATGAAAGCGAAGAAGATACAGGATTTTGCTGTAAAGAATACAGGTGTTGTCAACATATATGGCTTCTTGCAATGGCGAGTGAACATGAGTCATCATCCTCATCTTCATCTTTATCTATATCATAGACGTGGTCGTTCTTCTCGTTTGCAAATTAACGCCATGATTACATCTTCATCTACATCATCGACGTCATATCATCTTCATCTTTATGAACGATATGTTCGTTCTTTTGCTTTTCCCAGTCCTCCGCATCATCATCCTCCACATCCTCCTCCTCATTATCATGATTGCCTGTTTATTTACAATGACACTATTTTGTTTACAGATAGGGAGGATTCCACATGTAGGGACACCTGTAACATAGGCGGAAATGAGTATATTGACATCACTACGATGTGTTCAGACAATACAAAATGTTGTAGGCTTTGTAATGGTAAGTTTGTATTATAAGGTGTTCGATAGAAAGAAAGCATTTAAATATACATACATTTGACCGTTAGTATTCTCGTTTGAATTATTTTACTTCTGTCACTTCGGGGCCTTCTATAGCTGATTATGTAGCATGGGCTTTACTCATTATTGAAAGGCGTGAGGTGACTTAAAGTTGTTCATTTTTGTGTCTTTTTGTCTCTTGTAGAGAGTTGTCTCATTTGAAATCATAACACATCTTCTTTTATATGTCACTTCAGGAATTGCATGTAACAAGGCAAGAGTAATACAGTTATTTTCCTTTCTATTGAGGTTTTTGAGATTTTGATTTTGGCATTTGATAAGGGCGTTCCGTTTTTTCTGTTATTTTTTCAATAAAACCATTTGAAAATATTCAAAATAAAATGCCATGAAAAGAATTCTAACAGTATATCTATCTTAAATTTATCTTGAAATTTGGCTAGTCATAAAAATATCAGGTTCAACCCAACATTTTTTCTAAAAAATGTCCTGTACCAAGTCAGGAAAAATGGCAATTGTTATAATATACTTTGCTTCTACATGTTCTATGTGTATTGCATTTTAGTGTTTCTGTTGTGTCGTTGATCTCCTCTTATATTTGATGTGTTCCCATCGCCTTTAGTTTGTTTCACAGATTTGGGTTTTTTCTCACTCGATTTATGAATTTCGAACAGCTACCTTTATAAACAAACATCATGATACATTTACTCTGTCAACGTATCCAGATGTGCTTCGCTTGCGAGTTTGCCATTGTGTTTATTTTGATTTTATCTTTCAAATGATATTAACTGGGGTTGAAGTCATTTGCTCACACTAGAAGCCCGATTTCAGTCTGAAACGGCCATTTTGGTCTGATCACATCTTGATTGACTGGATTTACCGCTAGAGAAATTCGTCCAGATATTTCAGATCGTTTAGTCGCCGTTCAGATCGATAGCCTCATCAGGTAAATCAGTTCGTTAAGGCGTATCAAGACGGAAAAGACTGAATCGTCTAGCGGGTTGTTTAGACCCGTTAAGACCGTGTCAGACCAAAACAGACCATTGATACAAAATTACGTTCAACATGTTCAGACCCTGTTTAGATCCGTTTAGTATACCGGTTTGATAACACGAGTTGCGCCCCTTCTACTCGATAATGCATTTTAGATTAATTTGTATATATGTTTTTTTTTTATATTAGGATTTGTTTGAAGTATTATTTTGATTAATTACAAAGAAAAAGAAAATCTTCTGTTGATTCTTTATTTCTTTTCTTGTTTTGTCGAGGAACTAATAAATTATTCGTCTATATATGTTGTTTATTTTTTAATAAATGTTAGTTTATATAAATGTATATTGGTAATTAAATGCAAGGACGTATGTTAATTGTATACACACCAGAATGTATGCCATAAACCTTAAAATGTTGTGAACACTGGTGAAAATGTTTTTCGTATTTGAAGATTAGTAACGGAAAATCCTAAACGTAACCTAAAAAAGTTAAGGATCCACAGAAATGCACCGGAGGCAAATAAACACATGCATATTTTGGTTTTATGTATGACATTTGGTTTAATTCGTTTTCTGTTGATATATGTCCTAGTTAACCGTTGAAGCTGTTGCTTTTTGTTTGCATGTGTATTAATTTAGTGAGATTTACTCTATTTAAGTTGGAAAAAAATATTCCCGACATCCGGAAATTCGAAAAAAGACTTCTCGGATCCCGAAACCTGATCATCATACTGCATTCATTCAGTCTCTGTCGGGACAGTGTTAAAGTATCACCGTATAATATGCATTTTCTAATCCATATGATAGGTATACTGTACTTAGTATACATATGACGTTAACTTAAACAAAATCTATTTTAGTTAAAATGGTTGAGTTCGATGGCACGTACTAGTAATCAACCGGGTCAACAGGTAACAAAATCAATGATCCGTAACGTAAGAAAATACATGCCTATTATATATTACAATTACTCTCATCATCATTCTTAATAGAAAGGTGCCGTGGGGCTAAACGTTAATAAAGAATTAATGAATTTGTGTATACACGTATTAGTGATGTCTGATCGTCAGTTTTTAATATACATGCTTATGTTTTCAAGATTTTAAATTGAGCAAAAAAACATGAACTGTTCGGAAGTTTGTTAAGTATTCAAAAGAAACTTTTCGCTTCTCTACTTATATAGTTTACAGAGTATTCCTTTAAATTATGTCAGTTAAATAAAGTAGTGTGTATTTGTATTCTATTTATTTTGCTAATTGTATCATTATAATATTCATTTTGTATTTCACTACTATATATACTTTAAGTTGTAGTGTGATTGATTGTTGGTTGTTAAAAGTCCAGTGGCAAATATTTCATGCATTTTCAGGACCAGCTGTAAGTTGAAGACATATATGGAACTCACCGGTGTAGTTTTCACGTGTTATAATAGATAAAAGAATAATTAATTTCTAAAATATCGAAACATAAAGGAGGCAAGGCGCATGGAATACCCGCACTTATCAGTTCTTTTCTCTGTTTTGTCTTAAAAAAATAATGTTATTTTTTTTTTTTATATGTTTATATAATTCACGATAACTGCGGTGTATACGTGCTGTCAGACGAAAGATAAATAATTGTGTGCCCTTTAAATGTCTTTTTTACCATGGATCGCTTGCTTTCGTCGTATTGAATGGAAGCTGCGCTCAAAGTACTAATTCTTTGGCGTATAACGACCAACCATGATGTGAACAATCTTCTAAAGATTAATTTTGAAATGTCTGACATTGTAAAGTTCGTCTACAGTAAAAATTGTAAAATGCATTTTTTTGTACAAAAAACACTTCATTTTGTTATAAAAATTTTAGTTCGAACAAAAACTTTTTTTTCATACATTTTTTGTTCGATTTAAAGCCAATGTTATCATTAACTACGTTTCAATATTATTTTACAAATATTTTATCATATTCCATCCAAAATAAGAGACTAATTTTTCATGTTTTAAAAAATTAAGGTGTTGCAATACTTTTTTCCATGTGTATATATGTTTCTGCATGGGTGATTTGTACAGTTATATAAATACAGATTTAATGTTTTTACAAAATGCATTCATTTACACGTAATGAATGAATTTGGTAATTGTCATTGTTTGTCGGGAATACACGTACTTGTAATAATTATCCATTCATTTGACTGTTTTTCCCGGAGGGCTAATCATAACCTATGCCATATGGCATGGAGAGATTAATACAATAGTTTGAAAGGGTTTAAGCTATTATTTCGGGCGATATCTATTTGTGCCAAAAAGTAACTCATTTGCGCCACAACTTAATTGCGCCAATACTTCTTTGGCGCCACTTAATTTTCAAAACTATAGGTATCATTTGCGCCAATAAAATAATCATCTAATTGCGCCAATTTTTTTTTATTTATATAAAACAGTGTATATAAAGTGCGAATCCAGCTAGTTCATTTTTACTGTTATATGCGGGTATGTCTATTGTAGAATAAAGGATCATGGGAAAACTGTATTTGTTTACGTTTTGAAAATATCAAGTTAAGTGATTTGAAGGAAAGTTTTAACATATTTTCATTGTGATATGTCTTTATAATATACAAACATAGCATTAAAGTTCAAATAAGTGTTATAAAAGCATCATAATATAGCATATCGATTATTGAAAGCGATCCATTTTAACTATAGATGCGATGAACTATCACTGTTAGTGCAGTCATTATTAATGTAGAATTTTCAAAGATGCGAGGAATTTTTACTGTAGAATTATGTGATAAATGCACTTGCAACAAATGAAAAAACTTAGTTGATGACTTTAGGATTTATGAAACATGTATTTTCAAATTGAAATACAAACTCCTCCTTCATTCTTCATCAAATATATAGCTTTTCAAACTTGTTACAAAAGCGATTCTCAAAATGAAAAATTTTAGATCCGCGAATGGATACTACCGCAGAGGTAAAACCATACACATGTGGGTTATTGTACACGAAATGCATACTACAATTCATTTTTGTTGATTTTAGACCCTTTGGAACTCTATGTGGGCTATTTCAGAAACTAGGCAAAAAATCCCCATACTAGATACACGGTTAGATTCAGCATGTCAACGAATCCCAAATATCTATATTAAAGGACGTTTGTCTATAAATTTGGACCCCACAAAATTGAAAAATAAAATTGAAATAAAAAAATGCATGCATCGGATACATTTGTTATTGAAGGCATAACTGTAACAATAGGATGAATATACAAAAATATCTTATTCTGGGGTCTCATTGGGGGTTCTGATCCTGGATCCCGCTTACTGTTTTGGCAGATTCCCGTATTCCGCTTATTGTTTTGTCAGATTCTCCTATCCCGCTTATACTATGCTGTTGTAATGCCGTGTCCCGCTAGTCTTCATTTCTCGTTTTTCACGACACAATCATTTGACTTTCACCTGTCACGCTTGCAAAAAATCGGCAATCCGGCGTCACGCCTATACCCAAATGCGACCCACTATTTTACTCTATTTTGACTCATATTAAGCCCATTATAAATATATTAAAAAAGGAGCGTGGATTTTTGTATCCCGTCTTTATCCCGTCTCGTTTCGTTTTTGAGCCATATATAAATGTCGTACATGTATGTGACAATGAGACAACTCTCCATCCGAGTCACAATTTATAAAAGTAGACCATTATACGTCAAAATACGGTCTTTAACATGGAGTCTTGGCTCAAACCGAACAGCAAGTTATAAACGGCTTCAGTGTAAAACCTTTTAAACGGGAAAACAGAGGTTCAATCTATATCAAGATGTACGTAATTAGTGGTGAAGTGTCATGGAAATGGATAACAAAAAATAAGGATAAAGATCCATATACGCTTTATAAGAAACTAAATGGAATACATTTGAAATAAATGTTATTTCTATTGAATTTATTAGAGTGTTAACGTTTTAAAACCAAACTTTCCTCCGTAAGTTAAATTTTCTTAAATTTTTCTCTTACTTTACCTATTGTTTGAGCAAGTCGGCTAAATTAAGGCTTTACAGCTAATTTCCTAATGCATGTAAAGCAAAACTTTTGTTGGCTTGCTTGCTTTGTTTGTTTAATTGTTTATACAAACTTTGTAAATAAGATTGACATTTTTAAACAATATGAATAGGCAAAGTTTAACCTGTATGTTTAATATTTAAATTAAATTGGGTGTTATCATAATGATTATACAATAAAAGAAAAGCAAGCAAGTCAACTAAAGTCTTGCTCTACATGCTTAAAGAAATGAGCTGTAATAGATAAAAAAAAAATATACAGTGAAAATGCACCGCATATACAGTACTAATGATTCGCTTCACAGTTAAAATGAAAGAATAGTATCATTATTCGACAGTAAACATGACTAGCATTACGAAATCATCATAGTGGAATTTAGTTAAATATGAAGAAACTGAATGACAAAACAAATTCTACGTTATACAACTTTATTTATTGTATTAAAATGATTTTTTTTTTACTGCAACAACATCTAACCTGTTAGTTATAAAGCACCTGCACGATCTGTTCGTGAAATGTCCTAAATATTCGCCTATTTTGGTATATATTTCACAGCTGGATGGCTTTCGGCGCGATAAAACCCCGCTCGCATCTCTTTCTTTGTTTTATTAGTATTATGTATTTCTGAACATATACATCTTAACTAATTTTCTTCATTTTCTTCAAAAATTAAAAAAAGTTCGTCTGTTTATTTATCATTCTACATTAGACATTCATGGCATATACAGTAAAAATGATATTTTAGGATCCGCACTTTACATACACTGTAAAATAACTAAATGATTGACTTCCCTCCTTCTTTATCCGGGATCGGGATCGGCAGTTTACCGACTGGCGGAGTTAAAGTCATTTTAATAACAAAAAGTATGCTGAATTAAAACGTTCACTTGTATAAATATACACAGTTACACCTTAAAATGTCTCTGTACATCATTGAACTAAAGGCTGGTATTTGTAGTTGAGAATAGACACATATATAATGTCCTATCTTGAAGCCATGCATGTATAGTATAAAGTTGTTTGAAATATTTTGGACAAATTTTATAGATACCAGCAAAAACTTCCTCTGAAATTGTACACAGAAATTTTAAATTTTAAATTAGCTTTGCATCCTAATAAAATGATCCCGCTTTCTGGATCGTTACACAATACAAAGTCATCATCTTTGTTTGTAACAACACCAATAGCATCCACTATTCAGTGAAATTCGGCTGGAATTTAAGTTGAGCCGGTGAAGTTTTCTTCTCTCTATTTACATTTACTGACGCACATATTTTAAATCTTTCTTTTCTTAGTTTTCTTCTTCAATTTTGAAGAGCTCTGGATTTATTATTTTTTTAAGGTAGCTCTGACAACATACCATTTGCTTTTCTTTTGCTATAGGTAAAAAAATATTTACAGGTAAATATGGCGCAATTTCATTTAATTAATTGGTAAAAAATAAAGGTTCCGTCGTCAGCATTCACGCCGACTAATTCAGCATTTAGGTTCAGTATGTGGTTAAAGTTTTGTTTTACATCAAAATCGTTGTCAAACATAATGGAATTTCGGGAAATTGGGACATTGGCTTCTTTATGTCCAAAACACAGTATCCAGGGGAAAATTTTGCATATATTTATTTTCATTTTTCCGTATTTTACTACTAGATCGACTTCGTTTTTCCTGAACAGTTAATTTCATGTTTTGTCTGAGGTTAAAGATTTTTGTGCAGCCATCAATAACCGGTTTGTTTAACCGTACAGTTGCAAGTTAAATGCATATATCCATGCAGGTCAAGATCATGATAATGATAAATGAATGTTGAAACTATTTTGTTCTACATGGCGCTGGACTTTCACTCGTTTGTTCAAAATGCAACAGTCAGACTGAGAGCATGTATATATCTTATAAGTGGGTGTGGCTTTTTTCCACCTATTTTCAAACTTGAAAGGAGACCTCTTTCAGCGACACGAGTCTAGAACATGTACATGTGGCAGTTGCAAGTAATAGCTATATAAATATAAAAGAGAAGATGTGGTATGATTGCGAATGAGACAACTGTCCAAAAGAAACCAAAATTACACAGACATTAACAACTATATGTCACCGTACGGCCGTCAACAATGAGCAAAGCCCATACCGCATAGTCCGCTATAAAATGCATTTCAAAGATACTATAATTAGAATGAAAGGTTATAGAGTATATTAAACGTACTTACAAAATATGTCATCTTGTAGAATGTGATTTCACAAATATATTATTTTCAAATTCGCAGTCCAAGTCAACGTAAAATCAGTTACACACATTTAAATCCATTTCAACAATATCATTTCAAACACACACTAGCTTGCCTTTTCATTAATTTAAATAATACAAATTCAGCTAAATTTTGTTTATTCCCATCAACAGAGAAATCTCACACTTATCCTAGACGTTAATAATACTCATGCACTTCAATTTTATTAAACAATTTATTGATACGGATGACAACACTTTAAAAATACGGTTACATCAGGGTGTAAAAAAAGTGAATTTGTTTTAATTTGAATTCAAAGATAGATTAAACGGTAGCTTTAATAGTGAAATGTACTATTTTTTGAAGACTCGCCTAAATGTATGTTGCATAGATGTATTTGACCCCAACAATTTTATTAAGATCATGCTGTAAATTATATTTATAAAACCATTCATTTGTAAATACCGCATATATCTGCTCACTGTTTGAATACAGAAACTTGTCGATTTTATAATATTGAGACATATCCGAGATTTTGTATTATGTGTGATAAACAAGTAATTGAAGATGAATATCATTTTATTTTAGTATGTGAAAAGTAATGAACTTCGAAAGAAATTTATCAAACCATATTGTTGGAGGAAACCGTTGAGTCATAAACTTATAAGACGATCAATGCATTTGAACGGGGACATATAGTTGGAACTCGCCCCTTTTTTTGGTGTGATCGGTTGGGACCCCAATACAGGCTCATAGTATTTTGAAGCATTTTTGAAGTAATCAAATATAATAAACCAGAGACATATATAACTTGTAATTTATGTCTCTAAATGGACGAATGATAATTTTTACGAAAAGAAAGAAAAAGCAAGTCTATCCGAAAGGTGATTGTCTATTTGATATTTAAAAGGAAAATGTATAACTATAGTGTGTTCATTGTAAACTTAAACCATAATGCATAGAATTGTCTCTGCATGTTTATAACAGTCACAAGTCACTTCTAGAATTAAAGGTCAGCGATCGATTAAAAATTCGTGCAATTATATTTTGTCAAAATTTTCCAGAACACGTTAAATTTAATATCAGAGCCATATGATACATGTTTTATATCTTTGACTATTATGCTAGTAGACTAGTAGAGTTTTCTCAGGTTATATTCTCCGTTGATATGTATCTTTCCTTTAAAGTCTTGGTTTTTTTTTCTCGAACACTTTAGAATAGTATATACGGGACAACTTCCGAAAATAATCTTTCAAAATGCAAATTTAAAACTTGTATGTCAAATAATTTGACCACATGACAAAAAATTCTACAATAAACATTGGTAACGCTCGACAGATTTCGATATGAGACCTGTAGTCACATGTGCCGTTACAATAGCCAGTGTACACGCATCAGCGCACACATGTATGTCAAATAGGTCTGATTGGAGGAATGTTTCCGAAAACACGCCTACCTCAAACTAATACCCAATCAAACGCCTTTACCAGAAACATAAATAATACTTGGAGATTTGGTTGCGTATTATATTCTTTTATTATTTTATTATTTACTTAATCTTAAAATTTTTACTTTTTTTATTCATTTATTTATCCAAATTTTTGCTTTTTAAATTTTTGTTTTTATTAAACTTTCTTATCATTCTAAATTATTTAAATTACCACATGGTAAACATATTAAATTATTTAATGCCCAAAAAGGCGCAAGCCAGGGCCGACCGTGCAAGGGCTGTATAGCCAGTCAAGGTCGTTAAAAACTTCCATTTGTTGGTTGCGTATTCAACATTTGAAAAAGTTTATAACACTCTTTAATTCGAGCTAAGAAGCAAAGAATATGCCCGAAATGCAAGTTTCCCAATAAATTTCAGCTATCTAGTGATGAAAATAAATTTAAAAAAAAAATACAAATTAAAAGTTTTTCGAGTTATATAACTATAAGTCTTTTATCTGGCAAGAACAGCCCGATTTAAGCGGACAAGCAGTCAAGTTATTCTTTTTGCTGTTACTGAATATATCAAGAAAGAAAATAAATCCCGATATTAATTTGAAACTTTGTTACTGAATACTTTTCCAAGAAAATAGTCACATCTCTTGGTAACATGCATGTCGGAACAGAAAATTCTCTTGGGACGTCCAGTAGCATATATATAACGTGCATGTTGGAACAGAAAATTTGGCATACAGTACTTCAGAACGATGTTCACATTATACTACATTATACCCAACAATTGTGATGACGAATTCCTTCCTTTGTTCGAGAACAATTTTATTTAAATAGAAATCTGTGATTTTACTTTGTCCAGTACTTCGACGAACCAGAGCAGGTTAAATATCGACCTGTTTTTAATTCAAATTGGTTCTCTTCTTCTTCTTTTGGTATACAATAGTCCATCGACATCCCATGATAACATGCTCAGTGGCGGATCCAGGAATTTTCGTAAGTGATGGCCCACTGACTGACCTAAGAGAGGGACCGCTCCAGTCACGGTTCAGTGATTCCCTATATAAGCAACCAATTTTTTTCCCAAAAAGGGAGGGGGCAAATTGCATGTTTATTTATGTTTAATTGTCAGTTTGCTTATTTTCTTTGGTTACATCTTCTGACATCAGACTCGTACTCTGGTCTTTGTTAGTCTTGTATTATTAAATTTTAGTTTCTTGTGTACAATTTGGAAATTAGTATGGTGTTCATTATCACTGAACTTGTATATATTTGTTTAGGGGCCAACTAAAGGACACCTCCAGGAGCGGGAATTTCTCGTTACATTGCATTGAAGACCTGTTGGTGACCTTCCGCTTCCTCTTCGATACATTCCCCATTTCCATTCTCAATTTTATTTCTTTCTTATGTTCAATGTAAAAATGTATATAATTTTAAATTGCAACTATCTATAGTTCCGTAACTTTCTATCAAGGCGTATAAAAGAATGGTCGTTAAGTGCGTATATATATTTTTGTTAAATCAATTTTTCTTGTATGTTTCAAACTGGCCTTTACTTTTGACAACGAGTACTTACATTTCCCCAAATTTACCATTGGAAAAAATGTGAAAGCAAATTTTTATTTTATCAAATCTCTTTTTTGGAATTATTTAAATTTTTATGAATAATATTCTTTACACCAGAAATGTTATTTATAAACAGTAATGACTAGTGTATCACTATCGGACACGCAGGACAGAGATGTATATTATCAAATGATTACCTATGCACCTGAAAGTTTAAAATGGAAAGATTCAAGTTTTCGGTCGTGCAAACTGACAGAAGTGAAATGATGCATGAACTTGCAAGTCCGACAGGAAATCGCTTGAATACCTGGAGGTGTCACCTGCCAATACATCTGGGAATAATACCTTTAGCCATGCTGGTGATCAGACAGGTGAAGGTCTGAATTTATTTAAATAAGTTTATTACATAAAAGAATTATGGACAAATTAGATTTTTGAAAACAATTTTCACGGAACGTCAGCGTAATACTTGTACAAGACATTAGTTAATTTTATTTACTTTACATTAAAGTAAATAAACCCAAGTCAGGAGCCTGTTATTAAGTGGTTGTCGTTTGTTTTTGTGTTACATCAAGGATTTGTATAGTGAGACACTATACAAATCCTTGGTTACATATTTGTTTTTGTTCATTTATTTTCATAAATAAGGCCGTCAGTTTTCTCGTTTGAATCGTTTTATTTTTTCTTATCGGGGCCTTTTATAGCTGACTAGGCGGTATGGGCTTTGCTCATTGTTGAAAGCTGTACGGTGACCTATAATAGTTAATGTTTGTGTCATTTTGGTCTTTTGTGGAGAGTTGTCTCATTGGCAATCATACCACATCTTCTTTTTATATTTAAATAGTCTCCCCTTAATTTTTTGTCTGTAGTGTTTTTGTTTGATTGCTGTTTATCACATATTTGTTTGTTTGTAGCTCATGTATACTAGTATAAATCAAGTTGTCATCACTGTTGGGTTCTCGTCTGAATTTTTTACATTAACTCTGTTAGAAGCCTAGCTCTTTCCAAGCAGAGCCATTTATAGGGTGCTCATCATGAAGTTTAAGTTTTTGGTCTTTGCTGAAGGGTGTGCAGTGACCTATTATATAGTGACTAAAAAGAAAATCACTTGGTCTACATGGTTTATAGTTTAAGTAATGCAAGTCGTCTCATCAAAATTCATACCCAGTGGTGGATCCAGGGGGAGGGTTCAGGGGGTTGGAACCCCCCTTTTTTGGACGATCATGGAATAGGGACATATAGTTGGAACCCCCCCTTTTGTCTTGGGTTGGGAACCCCCCCCCCCTTTTTTAAATGGCTGGATTCACCCCTGATACCATATCTCCTTAGGCAAAACAAAAATTATGTTTGTTTCCAACATGTTCAATGTAGCTTACAGCTTCTGAGAAACAATTCAAACATTGATGACCTTCTGCTGTTGTCTGCTCTGTAGTCAGGTTGTTGTCTTATTGGCACATTCCCCATTTCTAGTCTCTAATTTCATTACGAAGTATCTGAGAAACAAACCTAACCATGTTAACATTGTATTAAACTGAAATAACCTAAATCACTTAGATTATCCATGAAATAAAATTAAGGTCAGGTCAACCTAACCTGATAGACAAGTAGACCTTGCAAGGTACTCATATACAATAAAATGTATCCAATTACATGTAATAAAATGTAACAGTATATTTTACACTCATTCCCTGAACCAGCTCTTTTAGCTTTTATAAATGTAAAGCTCTATTAAAAATAGCTTACATCATCACCCCAAGACTGTAATACATATTTCTTGCATATATACAACCAACTTTCATGACTTTCATGTAAGGCGAGACAAAATAAATTGATACTTTGAAGTACATGTATTGTTTAATATGTTCGACTACTACATGTACTAGTATAAAATGCCAGTTTCAGAATGAACAGTAATTTAGAAGATTGTCACCATACATGTAGATTCATTCAGACTATTTGAACTACAAATGTATACAGCAAGCTGTCATTTGACTCTAAGTGCAACCAACAACCGTGCCAGGGCTGTAAAGCTTGTCTAGGTTGGTGAAACTTCCATAATCATGCATATATGACACTAACCAATTGTGACGGACCGTGACAGACCCTCACGAAAGGTCAAAAAGGTTTAACACTCCCAGCTGGTGGTACATGAAGCCAACAGTAGCAACGCCAGCACAGAAATTCTTATTATATCCAAATTCTTATTTTAAATGTATAATTATCCAAGGTGAATTCAGATATATGATCATGATGATGCACTTGTAGTATTGACAATGATCATGATGATTGTAAGATAATCACTGAAACTATGAATTTTCATTATTCCAATTTCCTACTTTTTTTCCTATGAATTTCAAGTTTGCTATTTGTTCAATTCACAATTTCCTTTTTGTCCAATCAGAACATCCCATCAACATCATGGCATAATGCTGTTAGCTTTATCAACGTTATTTCCAATTGCAATAAGTAACTCAAAATTATGAATGAATCCACCGTTTCGCAATTTACAGCTACAGAGGTGAGGTACCGTATGAGAGTAATTTAGTGACACTATATATTTCCTATGTATATATGATATATGCCCCTTCATAATCTTGCTGGGAATCATGCTCAAACCAATGTGATATCTTATCTACAAAAAAAAATTACATTAAGAATTAAGTATTTATAACTTGTATTACATGCGACTTCTATAACATGTATAAAATAAAATAAGTCAATAGCATTAATACTATTTTATATACTACTGTCAATTCAGAAATTAATGTGAGGTTTTTATTATTGCGAAAAATGCGACTGAGTTGTAAACGCAATAACTTAAACGCACATTTTGTGATATTTTATATGAATTAAACAGGATTTTTCACAAAATCGTAAAAATTAAAATCACATTTAAGTCTAAAATGAAAAATTCGCAATAATTTGCAAGCAATAATTTCTGAATTTACAGTAACTACATGTATTTGATTTGTGATATTTGTAGTAATAATAATTCAACAAATTCTTTTAATAATACTTTTTTATTTCAAAATAGAATTTGTAGAATATTACTACATACATGACAAAGCAATGGTATGCATAGATTATAACATGTTATATTTAAGTTCTACAAAATTTAGAGCAAAACAAATCATTGATAACAATTCAGGGGAGAGTCCAGCCATTTTGAAAACCAGGACAAAGGGGGATTCCAATTACATGTCCCAATTCAAAATTGATCCTCAAAAAGAGAAAGGGTTCCAACCCCTGGAACCCCCCTCTGGATCCGCGCCTGCAATTTAATGAAACATGCCTGGAAAATTATCTTAAATTTCTTATCACAAAAGTGTAAAAAATTGTCGTTATGGACGCAATGCTGTCACATCATTTGGAATCAGGGCACAATATCAATATACTCTTTTTTTTGCCCCCGGCAATTTAGAGGTTATTGCATATGCAAACCCAAGCCTTGAAGGTATTCATAACAAATATGTGATAAATTATAATTATTGTACATCACCCACCAGTGGCTATATAAATAGGTGCATCATCATTGTAACATACATGTGAAGATTGGTTGGTTATGAGTTATAAAAAATCCAGTGACAGATATTTCATGCAAATTTTAGGACGTGACAGTTATCAATACATTATTAAACATACAATAAATATGAATATGTAGGGTTACTCTAGTCCAAATAATTATGACGTTTGGCAAGGCTATTTAAATTTCGAAGTAAGGCGTCAAAGAAAAAAATTATAATAGCCTTTCAAGACGTCATAATTATTTGGACTAGGGGTTAGTTCTGGTAATAGGCCCCCCTCCCCCCCCAACCAAACCATTGTGAATACACACAATGGTTTAGGCAATAAACAGGTGTGTATCCAGCCCTTTTTAAAAGGGAGGATTTAAACCATAGTTTATATGTACCTTTTTCAAATCATGCATTGATCTTCCAAAAAGGGGGGGGGGTCCAATCACAGGAATAATTTTTTTTACAAGCCCAAATTCTTACTTTGCCTTTGAACAAGTTACTGTACAAGAATGTGGTGTATTAGAATGTCAATTCATACCTGTATGCACAAATGTAACAAATGTAAACATCTTTCCTTCAAACTCTTGGCCGGATCAATGATTATTCTCATGTCTGATAGGCATGTTTTAAAATATTATTCATTTCTACTCACCAATTGTAATTTCCAGCTCAGCTTATATTGTGCTGTAGTGTCCATCTACCATCATGGCATGTCAACGAATTTGTGTAAAATAAATTTGCCATTTGAAGATGCCGACATGCGACAAGTAAAGAGGGTACGGTAACGTTAAATCGTTTACGGGCTTATTTTCCGTTTTTAATCAAACTTGTCAGATTTGATTAATTATCGTCAGAAAATGTCCCTAATGGATAGTAATTCAAATTAAACCAGCTTTATTATGCTGTATTCATGTAATATATATAACCTGGTCTTTTTATTCATATATTTTATCATTTGCTGTTTTGTTGTTTGTTTCAGATACACTTAATTTATATATCCAATTCTGGAACATGTCTATTATATAAAAACAATTTTCATTTTCTTCTCGGAAAATCTACTTATCGAAACGTTTGTCACTCTCTCCATCGGCTCAAAGAGGAATAACTCTCATTAACGTTTCGAGTTCGCGGAAACCACGACGTCATAAAACGCTGACGGCATAGTACTGTTGCGCTTGCATATGCGCATAAACAATAGAGGGATTTGTCTTTAACAAAGTCTTCTGGTGTGTAGGCCTAATATTTTTTTTATAAAAGGCTCTCGAATTATAGACTAAGTGAAAAAAAAAGATGGAAAGTCAAACGCATGAGTCTGGCAAAAATGAACGGACAATGGCATGACAGTAAACGGAAAACGAGAAAAGACATAGATTCTAGTTATATATATATATTTTTCCCTGCCTCACTCAAATGCAATTTATATAGCCAACATTAAAAGTTAAATGAATGCATTCATTTACAATATTAAAAAATGTTACATCTTAAATTTAATTAAACATAATTATTAAGATCACGCGTTTTCAAGTGTTCACGCACAGGCACTTGTCTCAGAAAAAAAAATTCCTATATACCTTATTATAATAAGGTATATAGGAAATTTTTTGGCACTTGTCTCAGAAAAAAAAATTCCTATATACCTTATTATAATAAGGTATATAATAAGGTATATAGGAAATTTATTTTCTGAGACAAGTGCCTGTGTGTTCACGGCCGACATCCGTAATTATTTAATACGGGTGTAAAAATTATCTATTGCGTCAACATGACAATTTTTTTTTAGTCATTTCGCAGCGGTTTGTTCAGCAGTATGACTTTGAGCTATTAATTAAAATATATACAAAACATGTTAAATAGGATGTAGTAAGAATTCAAATTGAATATTTTTTTTATTTAATTAACATGATTAAAGGGACGTGGTAGACTTTCAGTTAACATAAACCGTCTTCTTTCTAACTTTTATTTTATTTTTAAAAGGGGAGCAACCCCTGATAAACAATGGGAAAGTTTCACTCGTTTTGTGTCCAAATGATTAAAATCTGAACACGACTGGACACGGTCTGACAACATCTTGACGTAACTTTGTATCCATGGTCTGTTTTGGTCTGACACGGTCTTAACGGGTCTAAACAAGCCGCTAGATGATTCAGTCTTTTCCGTCTTGATACGCCTTAACGAACTGATTTACCTGATGAGGCTATCGATCTGAACGGCGACTAAACGATCTGAAATATCTGGACGAATTTCTCTAGCGGTAAATCCAGTCAATCAAGATGTGATCAGACCAAAATGGCCGTTTCAGACTGAACTCGGGCTTCTAGTGTCAGTGCTAGGAGCAAAATATCATTCTCGAAATCCAACATTTTGATTGGTTGATTTTTGAGTTTGAGTACAAAATTGACTCGAACTTTTATGACTTCACGTCCAAATTTTCACATCGGTAAACTACTCTTATTTTGCCTCGATTTCAACAAAAATAATGTTTCAACTTTCAAGTGGTAAATTTCCTGTTTCTCAGGACCAAACATTTTGCTCCAATGTATGACGTTACCACAGATTTCGTTAATATTCTTACTATCAAAACCGTAAAAACAGGTGTTTTATCCTAACACTAAAACTGGTCCAATAGGAAACCAGTAAAATAACAAAAATACCAAACTTCTAAACAGAATATTCTTCAGTAAAGGGCAAAATCAAAATCTCAACCACAGGCATAAAATAAAATAATAAAAAAGAACTTCTAAACGGAATATTATTAAGTTAGGGGCAAAATTAAAAGCTGAACCACCTACCATGGATAACGTGGACACCCTCTGCAATGGACACTTGCTATGTTTACTGTCACAATCACATATTGTTTAAACTCGTTATGGTTATCATGGTAATAGTTGTTTGTCATAAATTATAAATATTAGGTCTTATAACCGATTGTGACATTTTGGCAAAATTAGGATTCGCAAGACTAGTGGTGCATTCACTTCATTTAACGGTACCTTTCTTCACGACTAACAGGGCGCCAGTTTGACTTGGCTATATGGTTAGTTATATCACCATATCAGATTGGGGATGAAAGATCCTACGAATCGTGAAGAGGGAATGCTATGCTCTCTTTAACTTTAATGGACCTTTAAAATAAAGGCAACAGTAGTATACCGCTGTTCGAAAGACATAAATCTATAGAAAGAAAACAAACAAACATTCTCGGATAGGATTGGCTGTGGCTGAAGCACAAAAAAAATAATTAATGTCCCCAACACAATATCTTCCATTCCAAATAAACTGCATTACTATCAAACCCTTATTGTATTATTGCTACTGTTTTTATGATCCTCAACATGCCACTACACATAAAGCAATTACCAACAATCATTTTATTGCTGAATAATAACTAAACTATTTGGTATTACAGAACAATGTGGTGGGAGTTTTACTGGACCAATGGGAAGTTTTTTCTCACCGAACTCTCCATCCAACTACTGCAATAGACAACATTGTCTATATACCATTACAGTTGAAGAAGGTTCTATTATAATGGTGATCTTTTCAAACGTTTTCCTGGAGATAGAGGGCGATTATGTTGAGGTAAACATATGTTCTTCAATTTGATAGATGCTATTTGTGTTTTTTTTTAATGTTTGTTTGTCTTGAGATTGTAACACAGTGATGACTGCTGTAACCATAATTTGGTTATTTTTCCGATTGAGTCTGTTTTGTTCACGCATCGTTTTAAAAATAAAGGAATTTGATGCGACTGTCATATAAGTGGAGGTATAAATGCCTGTACAAAGACAAGAATACAACAGCTGTTGTCCATTCGTTTGATGTGTTTTATTATTTGATATTGCCATTTGATTGAGTTCTTTCCGTTTTGAATTTTCCTCGGAGTTCAGTATTTTTGTGATTTTAATTTTCTATATACATGAAATTATCTAAATAAAAGTACAGATTCCCGCTAAAGTTTAAATGGTTTATATCTCGAAAACAAGCACACGGACCCTTGCATATTTTTTTGCTAATTTAGTTCATTTAGATAAATCCTATCAATTCATATATTTTTTTAAAGCTTGTTATTGTAAAACAGAGTACCGAACATCAATAAGTAATATGACATTATCTTTTAATTACACATAATGAATACTAGAACATGTCGTAAGTGAATGTTTTGTTTTTGTACACCTATTTGTGACATTTTGTTCACGCATCATTGTCAATATGATGGACATTGCTACGAATGTCGTACAAGTTAGAGGTTTGTCGCTATGAAACCAGGTTCAATCCACCATATCTACATTTGAAAATATCAAGTCAGGAATATGACAGTTGTTGTTCATTCGTTTGCTGTGTTTTATCATTTGATTTTGCCATTTGATTGAGTACTTTCCGTTTTGATTTTTTTTTCGGAGTTCAGTGTTTTTGTGATTTTAGTTTTTTATATACATGAAATTATCTGAATAAAAATACAGATCTTGTGTCCAGGATAAAAAAAGAAGATGTGGTATAAGACAACTCTTAACAAGAGACCACTTGACACAAACATTTACAACTTTAGGTCATCGTACGTCTATCAACAATGAACATAGTCAGCTATAAAAACCCGTTTTCTAACAAGGATTAAAAATATTCAATTTTACTTCATGTTTTGAAGATCTTTCAATATCATCTGGTTGTTGACGGATTATTGCACATTTAAATTATAAATTAAGGCTAATGTTTCATTTGCTGATATCGTTATTAACACAATGGAAAGTAAAATCAAATGCTATCAGATCCTTGTAAATGTTGTAAAGAAGATTCTTCACAGCATCTGTTTTTTAATTAGATTAAAAATATTTTGGGACAGAAACTTTCAAAATCTTTGAAGCGTTCATTGTAAGCTTTTTGTTATAGTGATAGCTTGCTTTGATTTTTTCTCATAACTCATTATTTAAACGTTTACACACCTTCTAAAGGAAGTTTTTGAATTGTGTCTGATATTTGGAATCATCGTGTTATATCCAAGTAGTGCCATTCAAAAAGTGTACGCGCTTACCCCTACTTTTCTTTTTATATTTTTACAAATAGTTTCAAAAGCCATATTTTAAAATTTTATAAAATCCTTGTTATTTTTTTATAGTTTTTGAAAGAAAACAGTTTTACAAAGTTGAATGTATGCAAATCTAGAGAGAATTATTTCCCGCTAAATTTTAAATGGTTTATATTTGGAAAACAAGTAGACGGACCCTTCAATATTTTTTGCTAATTAAGTACCTTTAATCATATGCTATCAAATTTGTTTTTTAAAAAGCTTGTAATTGTAAAATAGAGTAGCGAACATCAAAAAGTATACTATTATCTTCTACTTACATATAATGAATATTAAGTGAACATGTCGTAAATGAACGTTCTGTTTTTGTAGACCATTTATGACATTTTGTTCACGCATCATTGTCAATATAATGGAAATTGCTACGAATGTCGTATAAGTGAGAGGTTAAGCGCTATGAAACAAAGTTCAATCCACAATTTTCTACATTTGAAAATTCCTGTATCATGTTAGGAATATTACAGTGATTTTCCATTCGTTTGACTTGTTTTGTCATTTGATTTTGCCATTTGATTAGGGACTTTACGATTAAATTTTCCTCGGAGTTCAGTATTTTTGTGATTATAACTTATAAAAAGTAAAGATCCGTTAAAACATTTATTTATTAAATTTTTTTAAATTTAAAACTTGAATAAAGGAATAATGAAATCAAACTACAGAACCAAATTAAGCAAGACAATTATGACCCTTTCTGATTTTGTTGAATTCATATTGTTATATATTGTAACCCAAATTTGTTTCTTAATTTGAAAAACGACAAACAATTGAAATTATATTCTTTCTTTGAACAGATATATGATGCAGAAATTAAACCAGAAGCTTTACTGTATTATATAAATGTTAATGAGGCTGATAAAATCGAAGTAAACTCTACATCCAATAGAATGATAATTCGCTTTGTCTCCGATAGGTCACTCACCTATGCTGGGTTCCGTGTCAATTATAAAGCCATTTGGTAAGTACATATCATGACTTATAATCTGCATACCCCTCCAGATCAACTGAGACCTGATTGGTTGAGATCGTGTTGACCTGCAGTCTAAAGCTGTCTATGTTGTGTTTCGTTTACTCTTGTTTGTCTTTCGGTCTTTATCTATTTCCCATATTTTCGTTAGTTTTCTTCTGTATTTTGATCTGTATATTTTGATCTGTATATTGTGCTCCTTCTCTGATAACGTATAGTATTAGTTAATTACTTGTAGGCATAAACGGTCATTTTAATCTTAACATCATCGAAATAGTCTGAGCAATAATTATTTTAGTCTACATTTCAGACTTATCCACTGCAGTATATGTTTTACTGTTCAGATAAATGTTCTTGCAGTCAATCAAGTGCTGTTGAGTTGCTTTTGACACAATTCAATTGCCTACAAAATATTGTAATATTAATTAGACATATTCTAATTCGCCTTTTAAGAATCTAAGAAATCATGGGTAATTTCATTGTTCGTACCCCAAAATGAAATCAACGTCAGGTCATTGGTTGAATTTCAACTGTTCATGACAATTTTAACCAATCAAGACGTTTAGGTGTACACTGTTGAAAATATTACCCAGGATGCATTATATTCTGAAACGGCCAATTGACTACGTGCAAATTGCCTAATCAGACGTAAGAACCAATGTCGATGAGTCTGAAAATTTACTGAATGACGTTACATGACTTTATATTCAATTGGTCAGTCTATTAAAAGCAGTTCTGAATATCATTATATGAAAAAGTGTTTACAAGTATATTTTTATAAGTAACATGTAATTCCAGCTAAGAGGGGAGACAAACAAAAAAAATACATGTATAACTGTAAAAATAAACCAGATAAAAACAAAATAAAAACAAGTCCATGAAACCTGTTGTTGGTGGAGTTTGTGTTGTTCAGTCATTCAGTTTTCTATGTGGTGTTTTAAATACTGTTTTTTTGTCTTTTGTTCCTTTGGTCTTTTGTTTGCCGTGGCATGGTCAGTTTGTTCGTATATTAAGTAATTAAACTTCTTTTTCGTATCGTTTGCATCTTATCAACAAAAAGGAAAACAGTAAAAGACTAGCATCACTTCACAAAACACATGGTCTAAACCTCAAATTAAAAGCACCTGTCCTAAGGGACTGTAATTTAGTGGTTTCGTTAGGTCATTAGAGTCATATTTGTTTTCGTAATTTTTTAACATATTGATAAAACCGTAAGTTTCTCTCTAGAATTATTTCACACTTTTCTTGTCGACGCCTGTTTACGATAAAACAAATCAATTTGTTAAAATAATAGCAATCAAACTTCATTTTGTACACACGTTTTCGGATTGATAGATTTTCATAATCATGAAATTGCGACTGGAATGGAAAATATGTCACTAAGGCAACAACCCGACTAAAGAGCAGATAACAGCCGAATACCATCAACGCGGCGAGAACATCTCAAACCCAAAGGTGGTTTAGTATATTAATATTTTAGAAGAGCGATGTGGACAACAAAATGCACGTAAACATCCTGACCAAAACAAAAGGTAAAGAAGAAAAAATACAAAAAGGCAACACTGACTGCGAACAGATTAATATGATTTGACTTAAACTAAGGATGTAAACAAACAAAATAATCTTTAAACAGGATTTATTTTTGATAAATAAACAATGGATAAACCTGGTTTGTTGGCTAGCCAAACTTTCCGCTTATATATCAATGTTAAATAATATCGCTAAACTTACAAAGTTTAACAAAGAAAATAACTAAAGAACATCTTCCATTAACGACAGACAGCATAATACAGCATAAGACATCACAAACATTGGAAAGAGAATTAAACTATCAGATATAAGCAAATTTATTGTAGGATTTTTTTTTCAAAATATTTTTTTTTAAAGTATGTTATTGTATATCAGATAAATAATTATAGTCTTTTATTTTACAGATGACACACCTACGCCAAGTGACGCTACAGTTAAATAAACCGGATGTTGAACTGTAATCTGGATTAAATAATTATTTACGATTTTTTTTTATTTCGAAATGTAAATGTTTCCACTATGACAACTTCATCATACAACGACTTATGAGTTTGACTATCCCTTTGGTACCTTTTCCACTCTCAAACAACAACGAGACACATCTTTATGTTGACACCTCGGGATATCAGGATTTCTCTACGTCTGTCTTTTATTTGGTCAACTCTGCCATCCCTTGGTGTGTAATACGACAGGAAAAACACTGAATTGCGATTTTCATACAAATGAGATGTTTAGCTAGGTATAAACCAAGTTAAATTAACCCTTTTCTACATACGAAGATGCCTGTTCAAGTCAGGAACATGACAGTTGTTATCAGTTTGTTTGAAATCTTTTTAAACAAGATAGATCAAAGGCTTCACATGAAGGAAAGAGAACATTCATTTTTGTTCAGTTTACCAATAGAGATATTTATCAGCATGAGCAGCATTTTACATCACCAGGACATAACATAAAAAATAACTCTTTATTTTCAAAATTTGTTTGTTCCTATTGTATCCTACATTTACACCAAAATAATTGAACTTAAAGTATTAAAATATAAGCAAGCGTAGCAGCACTGTAACTTATACCAATACCTACAAACCGCCGTTATATGACTGTTCTTACTCGCCTTACTGGAGATCTAAACATAATTCAACATGAACATCTCCGAGAGATGATATATCATGGGCCCACGTTAAGAGAACTCCAACACATCAATTGGAATAATAACTTTAAAATAATTATTGATTCCATTAAGAAATACGGTAGAGCATGGGTTAAACGAGGAGAAGTTGAATTGGACACTTTGTCAGAATGCATCAAAACAGTCGGGTCTTTGATAAACGTCAAATTCTTAAGTAAAAAAAAACTATGCGAATGTTCGACCAAAGTCCATTTTTTTATAATCTTAACAACGTGTTATATTGTTCTTTCATTTGTCTTTGTTCTATTATTAGGTCTTTCCACTTTTCTGTGGAAATAACTATTGTTTTTCTTCTGATTATTTTTTTTTTCTTCCGCCAAATTTTGTTCTTGCGATAAACATTTGTTTCGCAATATGTCGCTTAGATATTTGGTATATGATATCGAACGGCGGTTTATGCGCTTTTGAAATTTACCCTGTGTAACCGAATACTTTTCTTTGCAGGAGTTATCTCCCCAAACACTGTTTTCCTTGTGTCCACAACTCCTTCGCAACCGTAAAAGATTACGACAAATTTATTTTATAAAATTGCTCGTTATATCCTTCGCATGATTTGTCCAATTTCGACCGAACCAATATGAACGCTCCATATGAGAGTCATTTTCCTTTTTGTATTTGAAATTTTTAAGTGTATTTTAAACTAGAACACCATAAGTGATAGAGACCTAGGATCTTTTGATTTGAGGTCCTTGGTCCAAACAAATGAAAATTAGGTCAAGGTCAAAGGTCATGGTCGTATTTTAGATTTTTATTTGTTTTTGATTTCCCTACAATTTGGAATGGTTATAGATACAGAAAATTTAAGTATTGAAAAATGTTTGGTACTTCAAGGGGCAACTTCGTTACGTTATGACTGTATTGGTTTTACCATTATGTAAGGGACCTAACCCCCATTTATGGTTTATAAAAAGCCATTATTAGGCAAAACTGTTAAACAAAAGGTCCTTGACCCATAGGGTCTTTTGCAATGACATTGTGGAGCAATGACCTTGACGAAGGTCGAAAGGTAAAAGGTCAAGGTCATGTACTAAGACGAAAATTATGTGATTTTGGCACTATTTAAAGAGTGTTATGTGTGTTTGAATTCCAACCAACCAACCAACCAACCAATCAATCAATCAGTGCATGCATGTTTCCGTCTCATGTGTTTAATATGGGGTCTAAGATCTCATTTATTTCTTTTCCACTTGTTCCAAGAAACACTATCCAACGTGTTTAACCAACCAACGTGTTTAATCAACCAATCAACGTGTTTAACCAGCCAATCAATCAATCAATCAATAAGTGCATGTTTCCGTCTCATGTGTTTAATATGGAGTCCAAGATCTCATTTGCTTCTTTTTCGCTATATTCAAGAAACACTTTCCAACCAACCAACGTGTTAAACCAACCAACCAACCAACCAACCAATCAATCAATCAATCAATCAGTGCATGTTTCCGTCTCATGTGTTTAATATGGAGTCCAAGATCTCATTTGTTTCTTTTTCGCTTATCTCAAAAACCCTATGCAACGTGTTTAACTAACCAACCAACGTGTTTAATCAACCAACCGTTGTGTTTAATCAACATATAAACATGTTTAACCAACCAACCAATCAATCAATCAGTGCATGTTTCCGTCTCATGTGTTTAATATGGAGTCCAAGATCTCATTTGTTTCTTTCTCGTTTGTTTCAACCTATCCCACGTGTTTAACCAATCAACCAACGTGTTTGATCAACCAATCAACGTGTTTAACTAACCAATAAATCAATCAATCAATCAGTGCATGTGTACGTCTCATGTGTTTAATATGGGGTTCAGGATCTCATTTGTTTCTTTCTCGCTTGTTTTAGGAAACCTATCCAAGGTGTTTAACTAACCAACCAACGTGTTTAATCAATCAACCGTTGTGTTTAATCAACAAATAAACATGTTTAACCAACCAACCAATCAATCAATCAGTGCATGTTTCCGTCTCATGTGTTTAATATGGAGTCCAAGATCTCATTTGTTTCTTTCTCGTTTGTTTCAACCTATCCCACGTGTTTAACCAATCAACCAACGTGTTTGATCAACCAATCAACGTGTTTAACTAACCAAGAAATCAATCAATCAATCAGTGCATGGGTACGTCTCATGTGTTTAATATGGGGTTCAGGATCTCATTTGTTTCTTTCTCGCTTGTTTTAGGAAACCTATCCAACGTGTTTAACCAACCAACCAACCAATCAATCAATCAATCAGTGCATGTTTCCGTCTCATGTGTTTAATATGGAGTCCAAGATCTCATTTGTTTCTTTTTCGCTTGTTTCAAGAAACCCTATCCAACTTTTTTAACCAACCAACCAACGTGTTTAATCAACCAATCAACATGTTTAACCAACCAACCAACCAATCAATCAATGTATGCATGTTTTTGTTTCATGTATTTAATACGGGGTCCAATGTCTGATTTGTTGTTTTTTTTTCGCCTGTTTCAAGGGACCCTATCCCACGTGTTTAATTGATCAACCAACCAACAAACCAACCAACCAACCAATCAATCAATCAATCAATAAATCAATCATTGTATGCATGTTTCCGTTGTGTGTGTTTAATACGGGGTCCAAGTTCTCATTTGTGTTTTTTTTTCGCTTGTTTCAAGAGACCTTATCTCAAGTGTATACGTTATAAACCAGCCAACCAACCAATCAATCAATCAATCAATCAATCAATATGTATGACAGTTTATTTATTACAGTATATTTTTAAACAATATGGAAAGAAAAAACTCTCAATTATTCAAGATTTTGAATTTTAATATTGTTCTTACATCTCTTCTGAAAAAAAAAATCCACATGTACTCTGAAACTATAAATCCAATCGACCCCAAACTTTGCAGTCAGCAGGGCATACATATACTAAAGGTTCATAAAACAACATGGTGCAGATATCTCTCAAGACTTTTCTTAGAGAAAAAAAATGGCAATACCGTAAAAATCGCTTGCTAGGTCCGTAAATCTCAGTGACATCCTCCAATAAAATATCCGCTCCTAGATTGAAATACTAATCTGTGTTACAAACAGGTGCCGAAAAATGTACATTATCAGAAAATAATCCTTAAAATGAATGTGTATTAAAGTTACACCGGATCAATTAAATCCAAAACATGCACTGCTGGTGAACTGTGATCAAAATGTCAATTTTGAAATGACAAAAGAAATTACATTGTGTACATTCCGTCTCTATACATGTTGTCTGTTCAACGTCCCCACCTGAAAAGAAATAAAATAAAAGTTTTCGTTATTATAAACCCGCGTCACGTGATGTCTCCTCAATCTGGCGCGAGCGCTGTACCTAAAAAAAAAAAACTTTCCAAACTAAACATGAAACTTCTCCGGTAACAATAATATAGACCCCATACAGAAACAAACAAACAAACAAACAAACAAACAAACAAACAAACAAACAAACAAACAAACCCCCCCCACCCAATTCAATTTCAAAGGGGGAAAGACCGCCTCCAATTGCTTTCTAAAAGCAATTGATTTATATTTAATATTACTTTTACTGTTGGATTGTTTCATATTACATCCATCTAACGTGGCTCGTCAATGTGTTTATATTATCTTTCATTTTTTGCTGGTGTGTTTTTTATATGCGACTTTTGTGTTTCTTTGGTTTTTATAACGTGACTCTGTACTTTAAAAAGTAAAAACACAAAAATACTGAACTCCGAGGAAAATTCAAAAAGGAAAATCAAAAATCAAAAGGCAAAATCAAAAGTCCAAACACATCAAACGAATGGATAACAACTGTCATATTCCTGACTTGGTACAGACATTCTCTAATGTAGAAAAATGGTGGATTGAACCTGGTTTTATAGCTAGCTAAACCTCTCACTTGTATGACAGTCGTATCAAATTCCATTACACTGTCAACGAGGCATGAACAAAACAATAAAATTAAGAATGGAAATGGGGAATGTGTCAAAGAGACAACAACCCGACCAAATAAAAAACAACAGCAGAGGGTCGCCAACAGGTCTTCAATTTAGCGAGAAATTCCCGCACCTGGAGGCGTCCCTCAGCTGGCCCCTAAACAAATATATACTAGTCCAGTGATTATGAACGCAATACTAATTTCCAAATTGTACACAAGAAACTAAAATTAAAATAATACAAGACTAACAAAGGCCAGAGGCTCCTGACTTGGGACAGGCGCAAAAATGCGGCGGGGTTAAACATGTTTGTGAGATCTCAACCCTCCCCCTATACCTCTAACCAATGTAGAAAAGTAAACGCATAACAATACGCACATTAAAATTCAGTTCAAGAGAAGTCCGAGTCTGATGTCAGAAGATGTAACCAAAGAAAATAAACAAAATGACAATAATACATAAATAACAACAGACTACTAGCAGTTAACTGACATGCCAGCTCCAGACTTCAATTAAACTGACTGAAAGATTATGATTTCATCATATGAACATCAGGCACAATCCTTCCCGTTAGGGGTTTAGTATCATACCATCATAACATATATGAGAAGAACATAACCCGTGTCATGCCAATAACTGTTTTTAGAATAAATGTGTTTAGTTCCGATGCAAAGACCTTATCAGTGACTCAATATTAACGCCAAAATATGCAATCTTTAATGACTTGACAACAGTATCGTAATTATATCCTTTCTTAATAAGTCTATTCTATTGTTTTGTAAGTTTCTGAGGTGAATACTGACACCTTTGTGCTTTATAAAGAATATTTCCATAAAAAATTGGATGTGAAATACCTGAACGTATTAGAAATCTGCATGCTGAGCTATATTTACGAATGATGTCTTTATACCGATGATAAAATTTAGTAAATGTTTTGACTAGTTTGTGATATCGAAAACCCTGGTGTAATAATTTTTCAGTAATACATAAATTTCTCTCGTTAAAATCTAAAACATTGTTACATACACGAGCGAATCGTACAAGTTGAGATATATATACACCGTAAGATGGTGACAAGGGAACGTCACCATCTAAAAACGGATAGTTAACGATAGGAAATGAAAAATCATCCCTTTTATCATAAATTTTAGTATTCAGTTTTCCATTAGTGATATATATATCAAGATCGAGAAAAGGGCAGTGGTCATTGTTAGTATTAGCTTTATTTAAAGTAAGTTCAACAGGATAAATTTCATTAATATACATACTGAAGTCGTCATTATTGAGAGCCAAAATATCATCCAAATATCTAAAAGTATTATTAAATTTGTTTATCAGATGTTGTTTCGATGGGTCTTTGCCTATTTGTGTCATCAATTGTAACTCATAACAATACAAAAACAGGTCCGCAATAAGTGGTGCACAGTTAGTCCCCATTGGAATTCCGATAATCTGACGATATATGGAATCCCCAAAGCGAACAAAAATGTTATCTAGTAAAAATTCAAGGGCATATATAGTATCAAAGCATGTCCAATTAACATAGTTTTTTTGTTTATTGCTACTAAAAAATGACCTAAAAGAGTTTGAACATATATATTCACATTCTGATTTTTTGAATGCCCATTTAATTAGGTGTGTGAATTTTTTCTTAATGAGAATGTGAGGCAATGTGGTATACAGGGTAGAAAAATCAAAACTTTGAACAGATTCAAAATCACCAATATAAGCATTCAATTTATCAAGTACTTCCAACGAGTTCTTGACACTCCAAAAGTAATTTATTCCACTATTTTCGAAGGCCTTATTTGAACAATTTATTATCAGGTTTTTAATTGTACCAAGTGTGCTGGTAAGAAGAATAGACAATTTAGTAGTTGAACAGTGGCTTGAAGACGAAATAAATCTATATTTGTAAGGGGTTTTGTGTAGCTTCGGAAGCCAATACATAGTTGGGACTTTCATTGTATTTGGTTCTGCTTGTAAAGCGGTGGCTAAAAGTTTATGTTTGTTACAGATTTCGTTTTCTGAAAATGGAGTCAGTTGGAATGTTGGTGAATTGGTGATTTCCTTTTTCAGAACCTCAATGTAAAATTTACGTCAATAACATACTCAAAAAGTAAAAAATGTCAAAAAGGGGTACAGCAGTCAATATTGTGTTATCATCTTAATATCCCTATAAAAACAACAAATGTTACGAAGAAGCACAAGAAGGCATAAATCAAATTTAACATACTCATTTTGTTTTTCTTATACGACTTAATTTATCTATGTAAAGTCTACCCATAAAGGATAGAAAATTTCAGTCTGGTGTAAAATTGCGCGTTTGGAATTCGCACAGGTAGACATAAAAATAATGTTGTCGTTCAAAGTATGACGGCATACATAAATGCAGAGTCACGTCAGTCTGGTGTAAAATTGCGCGTTTGGAATTCGCACAGGTAGACATAAAAATAATGTTGTCGTTCAAAGTATGACGGCATATATAAATGCAGAGTCACGTTAAGTTGATATAACAGAAAACAGATTTAACAGTAAAAGTAATAATAATTAATAAAATAATTGTGTGGTTCAAACGTTTGGTATCACGGGATACATAAGTACAGTTTCACGTCAAATGTATATCATAAAAAACAGACTTAACAGAAAAAGTAGTATTATTGAATAAAATAGTTTTGTCATTCATAGTATGTCAAGATCCATAAGTAAAAGTAATATTAATAAATGAAATAATTTTGTCGTATAAAATATGATGTTTTACATAACCACAGAGTCACTTCAAAAGAATATCTCAAAAAACTGACTTAACAGTACAAGTAACATTAATAAAGACAAATAAAATAATACTATTACACGTTATTAACATGATAACCAACGTCAGTACGCAAAATCTATACTTCAAGACCATCTTGTATTATTAATGAAGTTGATACGGAATATTTATCAACAAGTTCTTGGTATCTTCCGGTGAACTTTTTTAGAAAAAGGACAAGACGTTCTTTGACATACCCCTGGTTCATCAACTTTCTGCTAAGACACTGGTGACGTTTTACAAAGTCTGAATAGGAGCTGCAAGCTCTTGAATACCTTATAAGTTGGGAAATGTATATTCCATATGCAAGTGAAGTTGGTATATTACTACTGAGGTGGGAGAAATTGATAATTTCAAAATTAAAATCGTCTCGTTTGTCATAGATTCTGGTATTGAGATGACTGTGTATGTCAAATTCGAGGTATACGTCTAAAAATGAGGCGGAGGAAGCCGTGTCTGTGGTCTCTTTAATTTCTAGTTCTGGTGGGTATATTAATGGAACCCAATCAGAAAAGTTCGGATTGTTAATGGAAAGAACATCATCAATATATCTGAAAGTGAAATTAAATAACCTGGCTTCTTTGATCTTCTTGTTTTTGACAAGTGTCGGAAGGAACTCCGATTCATATGAAAACAAGAAGAGGTCGGCAAGGAGAGGCGCACAGTTTGTTGAAAAAGTCTACCTTCAAATTCAACAAATATGTTGTCAATAAGAAACTCCAGCATACTGAACGTGTTCCTCTGTGTAGTATGTTTTACCCTTTTGTTCCTTATTAACAAAATATGTCTTATGGTATCCCAAAGTATGACATTGTTCTATCATATGTCATTATGATATATTTCTATTATGAATTAGAAAATACGTTGAACCACAAACGACAAAATTATTCAATCGCGTAGTGGAATGAACTATTTGTGGCTTCTTATAATTCTATATAACTTTTGGACTATTTTAAATCTCGGTCTATTTCTGAAATTAATTCTTAAATACTTTTGATTTTTTAACCCTGTATGCTAACATTTGCCCATGTGAAATTTTAAAATTGTTTGTAAATACATTAAAAGACAATTATATGTGATGTAAGCAATTGTCTGACGTCACACACGCGAATCAATGAATGTGTTTGTAGATAGATGTTTTTGTGTTCTGTTAAATTGTTCCTTCTAAAAATTGTTACCCGATGATAACTGCTGTACCCATATTCTGACTATTTTACTTTTTATGTCTGTTTAGTTCACACATCATTGTAAATATAACGGAGTATGATGAGACTGTAATCAAATTGAGAGGTTTATCGCTTCAAAACCAGGTTTTATCTACCATTTTCTACATGGGAAATGCCTGTACCAGGTCAGGAATATGACAGTTGTTATCCCTTAGTTTGATGTGTTTGAGCTCTTGATTTTGCCACTTGATTAGGATTTATATATATAAATTGACTATGAGGGTCGGTTGAAAACGAAACTTTACAACAAAAGATATGTTTTGAGCTTCCCAATAGTGAAGCATTTGGAAGCTGTAATCATCACTACACAAATTTTATGGACGCCATCACGAGTTGGTTGACCGTTACAATGTATGTAATATCTGTTATTTAGATGATATCGGATATGTTTGTTATGTCGTTACTACAATCCCTTTCCCTTTTCACGAATGTGACCTACCGAATTATACTTTTTACCCTTATTTGTGATATTTTTACCTATTGTGGATGTTTGTTTAGTTCATGAACCATTATCAATATTATTAGATTTGATGCGACTGTCGTACAAGTGACAGGTTAAGCGCTAAAAAACTAGGTTCAATCTACCATTTTCTTCATTTAAAAATGCCTGTGCCAAGTCAGGAATATGCCAGTTCTTGTCCATTCGTTTTTTATGTGTTTTGTCATTTAATTTTGCTATTTGATTATAGATTTTTGGATTGGATTTTCGTCTGAGTTCGGTATTTTTGTGATTTTACTTTTTTCAGAGTCAAAGAGGTTGTATATCATCTCTTCAGGAAAGTAATCGTAGTTCATATACACACATATAGTCGTATTCCTGTATGAAGGGAGGTACAGGTATTGACATTGATATCAACAGTTCTACAAACACCTTATAAGATCCTCAAATCCTTTTCCCAAATGCGACCTCCCAAATTAGGCTTATTATCGGGTATTTGCTAACATGAGCAGCACGACATGTGCAACATGTGGAACTAGATCTACTTACCCTTTCGGAGATTCAGATTTATTTGTAAGTCTGGTGTTTTTTTTTTCAATTATAATTCAATTTGGAGTTAAGTGTTGCGGGGCTTTTAACAACAACAAAAAACCATATAAACAACTGAACATAAAACACAACACAGAACACTCAACACTGATTTTCATGGATTCATGGATTCTCAATGACTTATAAAATGTCTTTTAATGCTTTGCTGTAACACCAATCCCCATTTATATATATAAAACATTTCCATCATTTAGCAAACGCAGTCAATCAACTAAATAAGTGGATAATTTTAGATTCAAATTCATTATATGTGTTAAAGAAAAAACAATCAATTTGAAGATAGCTCTTGGAGAGGAGTTACATATAATATACTTCATTAAAAATTAATTTTTCATGATCTGGGAAAACGAACGTTTCTTATTTTTCGTTATTTTGCTTCACATAAATAAATTAAAATCCTACCAGAACTGTGCTTTCACTATTTATTGTTTTACTATAACTATTGTTTTTAAGTATTAAAAGATAAAACAATTATTGAAAGACATCAAGTGTTGAAAATGGCGTTAGAAGAACAGAAACAAATTGCATAATGAAAAATAGAGACAAATAACATTGTAATAGCAAACATTGATCAATGATGCAAAATATTGTGAATATGCAAATATTATAATATTAACCTGACAAACAATTATGTTCACAACACAGAATAAATTCATTTATTTCTGTTGTTTTCGTGGAAAATATAAACTTCATTGAACGTTTGAAATTGTCATGTACACGGCTCACTTCCACTCACAAAATCTACGAAAATTGGTATGCTACAAATAATAGGGAATATACAGTGTCATAAGTATGCTGCATTTTATTTTTTCGAATCATTCCCGATTTTATTCTGTCGATCTGTTCTTCCAAAGGTATCTTTCTTCTGCAGATAAACCAATACAACAATTCCTGATAATTTTCTAAGTCAATTCTCTCAACTCATATCCATATCATATCAAGACACAAATATCAAAATATTTGGAAATCAAAATAAAACCATGGTAAAATCATTGATCCATTCCTTTTTTATAGGAAGGTTGAAATGGGGGGGGGGGGGAGGCAAGATTAGTGTTCGTGTACTACATGTATACATTTTTGGAATGTAGTTTAATTAAACGAATTAAATGAAACTATCGTAGAGTGGTTGTATCGGGCACATATTAAGGCTTATAATAAGAACGTCTCCTTGCAATTATAATTTTATTGGAACTCTGAATATTTAACGTCACAATAACGGTGACGTCATGTACATAGAGAGCGGTACAGAGTCTGCTCTTTCAAACTTGTCCTCATGACTAGTCTGCATCAGCCCTAAAAAAGCAGACATGAGGTCTGGTCTACTAGGGACAAAGTTACTCTGAATATTTAACGTCACAATAACGGTGACGTCGTGTACATAGAGAGCGGGACAGAGTCTGCTCTTTCAAACTTGTCCTCATGACTAGTCTGTATCAGTCCTAAAAAAGCAGACATGAGGTCTGGTCTACTAGGGACAAAGTTACTCTGAATATTTAACGTCACAATAACGGTGACGTCGTGTACATAGAGAGCGGTACAGAGTCTGCTCTTTCAAACTTGTCCTCATGACTAGTCTGCATCAGTCCTAAAAAAGCAGACATGAGGTCTGGTCTACTAGGGACAAAGTTACTCTGAATATTTAACGTCACAATAACGGTGACGTCGTGTACATAGAGAGCGGTACAGAGTCTGCTCTTTCAAACTTGTCCTCATGACTAGTCTGCATCAGTCCTAAAAAAGCAGACATGAGGTCTGGTCTACTAGGGACAAAGTTACTCTGAATATTTAACGTCACAATAACGGTGACGTCGTGTACATAGAGAGCGGTACAGAGTCTGCTCTTTTAAACTTTTCCATATATTTCAATAAATCGTTGTCAAAGCCTATCCCAGCACCCCAACTCCATATATCACAAGGTGTTTCGAACATCTATTTAGACCAATTAGAATTAACTAATTGACCATGGCCATGTCCATCATCAGGAGCCCAAGCAATTGCATAGTGACACTTATTATAAAAATACTGTAATTTTTGTTAGGGGCTCGACACCTCATGATCTGTCTAACTAATATTGTTCTATACTCTTTATCTACTTAACCATGTTTATTAATTTAACAAACAAAGTATAGAATCTATTTTCATAATCTGCAACATATTAATTATTCAGAGTTGCTGATGTTACTGTGTCTTTCAAGTTTTTATGCCTACGGAAAGCAAACAGAGGCCTTTTATCAAATAAAAGTTTTGCCTCTTCGTCATCCTTTAATTTATCCCAGTGTTTTAAGATAATAAATGAGACAGATATATAGGATATATAGGATACAAATAAGTTTTTCATTGAAAAAAGTTAAACTCTTTTAACAAAACAGTGAAGAAGGAATAAATTGAAAAGTGTGCCTAATCGAACATCGGAATTGGTTAATATGACAATGGTTAGAATCAATCCGCAAAAACTGTGAAATCATACATCACAGATATACAACAAAACTGACCAACCGATGTGGGTTGTGGTCTTTTTTTACAACTGGCATAATCCAATGTTAGACTTGATGCTTTAATTCGGTTTCCCCCTCGGCTTTTGCGCTAATAAAACATAATCGACTTATTTGTTTGAACGTATGATCGAAAACAAAATAGATTGATTTACGACTTAAAAACTATGAGTCGTTTTACTATCATCATTTTACACGTAGGGATGATTGTTCGAAACAGAAGTTTTTTTTAAATATTGATTATGAATTACAAAAACGAAGTATGTTGCAGGTAACATATTTTATTAACAACTCCTTTCTGATATTATTTTCACTTTGTGCATGTCATGAAGGCAAATCATCTGCAAAATAAACATGAATTGAAATTAAAATGAAAATTATTCATAAATGAAAATAATAAATAACATTAGTTCTTGATCGATACTCCATAACAAAATAACATTTAGGTGAAAAATCATATGTAATACGCCTAGTGAAATCAGACGGTGTAGCTTTCAAATTTATCATTTGAATAACTTTGCACAATTTTTACATACCGTTAGCTAATAATACGTTACAATCATTGTTGTCTTTTGAAATAAGTGTTTGTAATTTCGAACGTAGTATGTTATGTCGTACTTATAGAGTGTTGCAAAAAGAAACAAAACATATTTCATATTGTCCAAATATCATGTAATTTTTCGCACTGGTTGATAGTAAACACAATCAATTTTAAGAACACTGTTTTCTCTCATTGTATATTAAAAACAGGATAAGTAACTCAATGTAAAGGTATACATGGTGTAGCACAAGACTGTTTTTTCATATTTATTTGAGCTGTTTCTTATATATGCATATAAATTCATAGATACTAGGATGACATTTTGTATTCATACCAGACACAATTGTCGCCCACACAATAGTTATCACTGACGCACGAATCCAAAGAAGTTTTTTTTTTTAAACACTAAGTTCAAGAGCATTGTGGTCCAAAATTTCTAACTTTAAGTATTTGAATGCACTACAACTGTATGGTGAATGTCATCATACAGTTATATTTTATTTTGCATTGTTGACGGCATCTAAATACTCTCAACAACTATACATATTGTATTAGAAACAGTTATTTTTTATAGGAACTCTTCAAACATAGTAATATATTATCCTTTGCTTCATTCAGAAAATGATAATCGTTTAACGCTAACATAAATGTTATGGCAGTTTGTATAACATTCTGTAGTAAGATAGATAAATAATATGAAAAAGACGTTGAGTTAACGTAGGATACTATTTTAGTTAATATCTTGACTTATTATGATTTGGTATAATCATAGCGGAAAGCTTTCCGAAAAAAAATGAGCAAGAATTGCTGTATTTGTAGAAATCATGTATCATGATCAAAAAAACCTTCTCAACTTGATGTATATATCAATTTTATTTTAATTTGTAATGAACGAAAATGTCGATCATTTCATAAGCTGTGACTCTCACTACCTGAGTGTAAATTCACATTGCGATAAGACGTGTCACGTAACTTGTCTATCCCACATTCATGTATTTGGTTTTGATGTTATATTTGTTATTCTCGTGGGATTTTGTCTGATGCTTGGTCCGTTATTGTGTGTGTTACATTTTAGTGTTGTGTCGTTGTTCTCCTCTTATATTTAATACGTTTCTCTCGGTTTTAGTTTGTTACCCCGATTTAGTTTTTTGTCCATGGATTTATGAGTTTTGAACAGCGGTATACTACTGTTGCCGTTATTTACTTACAGGTTTTACTGTTATCAGAGTCTAAGTAAACTGCACTATTTTTTTAGGGTGAGGGTAATGGTTTACTGTAAATTTCACTTACTGTAGTGTTTTGTAAATTGCACTGAACCCAGTAAAGGGATTGATAAAATCAGAAGTGAAGACAATTAACATTTTGTTGGAAGTCGAATTAAATTCTAATCCTTCAAAGGGTCCACCATCTAATGTGGCCAGTGATGTATTTGTGCTAATTTCGCCATCATAAACCTACTCAAAAATATGTTTTTAAATATGTAAAAATGTTTAAATTTCACATCACATCGACACGTCCACCATCACAATGGGTATCACTATATAAATCAAAATATAAATACTTTCTGAATCATCTGAGATCAACCGCTTCATTGTAATGATTGGTATTTGTTATACTACTGCATACCCGAATTAAACATGTATTGACAAAACTACTATTTTGTAATATTTAGTAGTTTCTGAATCTTCCGAATCAAATTCTGAATCAACCGCTTCATTATAATGATTGGTGATGGTTATATGTAAAATGCAGTACAAGGTTTTGTACAGTTGTTATCCTTCGACCTTGCTATTTTACATCACGATTTTAGGCTTAATAAACTATTTTTTTAACCTTTGAAAATGACATTTTGATAATTCCATCTCTATTTGTACACAAGAAAACACACAAAAAACTACATCCTACACGAATTAAACATGTATAAAACCACTATTTTCTAATATTTAGCATTATCAAAACAAGTATGAATGCAAGAATAATATTAATATAGCATGATATTTATTGTAATCTAATTGTTTAATATATGTGTATACCTGAACTGTATCAAAACTGGGTTCCAAATCGAGGTGGAGTTTGTGTTGTTCAGTCATTCAGTTTTCTATGTGGTGTTTTAAATACTGTTTTTTTGTCTTTTGTTCCTTTGGTCTTTTGTTTGCCGTGGCATGGTCAGTTTGTTCGGATATTAAGTAATTCAACTTCATTTTCGTATCGTTTGCATCTTATCAACAAAAAGGAAAACATTAAAAGACTAGCATCACTTCACAAAACACATGGTCTAAACCTCAAATTAAAAGCACCTGTCCTAAGGGACTGTAATTTAGTGGTTTCGTTAGGTCATTAGAGTCATATTTGTTTTCGTAATTTTTTAACATATTGATAAAACCGTAAGTTTCTCTCTAGAATTATTTCACACTTTTCTTGTCGACGCCTGTTTACGATAAAACAAATCAATTTGTTAAAATAATAGCAATCAAACTTCATTTTGTACACACGTTTTCGGATTGATAGATTTTCATAATCATGAAATTGCGACTGGAATGGGAAATATGTCACTAAGGCTACTAAAGAGCAGATAACAGCCGAATACCATCAACGCGGCGAAAACATCTCAAACCCAAAGGTGGTTTAGTATATTAATATTTTAGAAGAGCGGTGTGGACAACAAAATGCACGTAAACATCCTGACCAAAACAAAAGGTAAAGAAGAAAAAAATACAAAAAAGCAACACTGACTGCGAACAGATTAATATGTTTTGACTTAAACTAAGGATGTAAACAAAAAAAATAATCTTTAAACAGGATTTATTTTTGATAAATAAACAATGGATAAACCTGGTGTGTTGGCTAGCCAAACTTTCCGCTTATATATCAATGTTAAATAATATCGCTAAACTTACAAAGTTTAACAAAGAAAATAACAAAGAACATCTTCCATTAACCACAGACAGCATAATACAGCATAAGACATCACAAACATTGGAAAGAGAATTAAACTATCAGATATAAGCAAATTTATTGTAGGATTTGTTTTCAAAATACTTCTTATTTATTTTAAGTATGTTATTGTATATCAGATATATAATTATAGTCTTTTATTTTACAGATGACACACCTACGCCAAGTGACGCTATAGTTGAATAAACCGGATGTTGAACTGTAATCTAGATTAAATAATTATTTACGATTTTTTTTTATTTCGAAATGTAAATGTTTCCACTATGACAACTTTATCATACAACGCCTTATGAGTTTGACTATCCCTTTGGTACCTTTTCCTCTCTCAAACAACAACGAGACACATCTTTATGTTGACACCTCAGGATTTCAGGATTTCCCTACGTCTGTATTTTTTTTTGTCAACTCTGCCATCCCTTGGTGTGTAATACGACAGGTTAAAACACTGAATTCCGATTTTCATACAAATGAGATGTTTAGCTAGGTATAAACCAAGTTAAATTAACCCTTTTCTACATACGAAAATGCCTGTTCAAGTAAGGAACATGACAGTTGTTATCAATTTGTTTGAAATCTTTTTTTCCTTCTTTTTAAACCAGATAGATCAAAGGCTTCACATGAAGGAAAGATAAAATTATTTTTTGTATAGGACAATGTTGTGGCTTCTAAATGAGGAACGTAATTGCAAGTTTTTTGCGATATACCAACACAAGAATACACCAGAGGCATTTTTTCCAAGGCATTTCGATTTTGGTCTGATTATTTTCTGCTACTTCTTCTTTGGTGCAGAATGAAAGCAGAATTTTGCACATTTCAGATATATTTCATTTTGTTCCCATAGACTTCGAACAGTTTCCTCATAAGCTGCCAATTCACTGTTCCTCTTATTTTTAACCACTTTTTAAATAGTATTTTGGTGTGGCCAATTTCAACGTTGGGACTAGAAAAAATGAATTTTTCAAGCGATATAGTTTAATTTATAACGGAAAAATGGCAATTTGCAACTGTGAAATTCTGGTATTAAGAAATGACCAAATAGACATTTGTTAAGGATGTTCACTCCTCTGTTTCAAAATAACAAACTTTTCAAAAGACTATTATCAATTGATAGTTTATAATATGCAAAAAGTAAAATAGCGAAAATACTGAACTCCAACATGTCCAAGGAAAAATAAAAATATAAAGTCCCTTATAAAATGTCAAAACCAAAAGCTCAAAGCCATCAAACGAATGAAAACAACTGTCATATTCCTGACTTGGTACAGGCATTTCCTTATGTAGAAAATAGTGAATAAAACCTGGTTGTATAGCTAGCTATACCTCTTACTTATATAACAGTTGCAAAGAATTCCAGTATATTTACAACAATGCGTAAGCAAAACAAGCAGACAAAATAGGTAAAATTGTCAAAATTTTTGGCACAGCAGTCAACATTTTGTTATAATCTTAATCACTATAAAAACAAACAACTACATGTATTTCTATGAAGAAAAAAAAATGCCATACATATAATACTAGTCTCTGATGCATGAATTTTTAATAATTAATTGTTTTTGCCTTTTAACTAGCTTTCAGTAACTGCGAGTACTCTCATTCGTACTTTCTTGTTTATTTGACCTGTTGAATTGTAATGCTTTTTTGTTATTTAATGTTAACTTATTTAGGGTTATAACTGGCCTATATACCAGCTTTGATAAGTGTTTGGTATTACTATAATTTTTCAATTCTTCGTACTATGAACATCAAAATTATGTATTTTATGAAATTATTTCCTTTCTCCGTTTGAATAATACATGTATATCTAACTACCAAATTATTTTCATTTACATGTGTACAAATGCAAATTGTGCATATTTTTTTTCAAGCTTATTGTTGTTTTTCTAAAATTGTTTAACATTTCACAGCGGTATATTTGATTGATTTTATATTTGCATTGTATCAAAGATCAAATTTATTTGTTCAGTGTCTGTTGGATCGTGTTAATTTGTCTTTTGATTGAGTTAAGCCATTTCAATGGATATATTTTATAGTGTGTCTTTCTATGTTGTGATGTTTCACTATTGTTTCAGATTAGGGGAATGTTTGGTACCATTAAAACGTGTAACCCGCTGCAATTGTTTGAACCTGTCCTAACTCAGGAATCTGGTGTTCAGTAGTTGTCGTTTGTTGGTGTGGTTCATAAGTGTTTCTCGTTTCTCGTTTTCTATATAGATAAGACCGTTGGTTTTCCCATTTGAATGGTTTTACGCTTGTTATATTTGATGTCCTTTATAGCTTGCTGTTCGGTGTGAGCAAAGACTCAACGTTGAAGACCGTACTTTGACATATAATGGTTTACATTTTAAAATATTTTTTTGACTTGGATTGAGAGTTGTCTCATTGACACTCATACCACATCTTCTTATATCTATATAATCTTTATTGCAAAATTACACACATAATGGTCAAGATATACAAACAAACAATACAACTAAATACAATACAATGCTATACAATACAGTACAATAAAACAGTTTTTTTTAAGAAAGAGTTCAATTAACAAATATATGTAAAAAACAAAATTATAAGTTTGTCTTACATGGGTCTGATCCCCTTAGTTCTAAAGACTGCTTAATGAAGACTCCAATATGACAAACAAGTTCAGGGGTGGAGTTTAGAATGTGATTTAGTTTATTAAATGAATCAAGATGTTGAAATAATGTTACATAGTCTTTTAGATAAGCAAAAACAAATTGAACGCGATGCTATGTTAATGTCACACTACAAAAAGAAATGAAATTCGTCATCTACGACTCCACATGCCATTGTGCTCTTGGAATGTTTCTGTATCTACCCAATTCAATGCCATGGAAATGAACACCAAGTCTAAATTATGAGAGTAACTGAAAAAGTTTGGATGACGAATTCATCTTTTTACACTTTTTTTTATTGTTTAAAAGAGACGAAAGACACCAGAGGGACAGTCAAAAGGTACATTAATATTAGAGTGATTGTCTGTGTTTATTTTCATATCTTTAAATTTTTTATCTGCAAATGAGTGCCAAGAATAAATTCCTGTCGAATATAAATTTATATTTGTTTGTAGTAATTCCTTAAGTCTAAAGTGTAATCCAAGGCATAGGCCTAGTTTCCGCAAATGTCTACTATTAGTGGAGTGACAAAGTCTATGAATTTTCAACTTTAATGGACCATCCTACCTGCAGGCTAAATTATACATTTTTGGATAAAAAAAATTATTAAAGTTTAATGTTTGCCTGGTCGTAGAATCGAAATATGGTGCATTTTTTTTAATTTGGGGTTAAAGTGCAGTGGTCGATTTTTTCACCGAAGTACATTTATTTCACACGGGGTTATGAACAATCAAAAAAATAATCTCACATTTGCTTTAATAAACAAAATTTAATTCTTAAATGAAGCAATAAACTGTAACAATTCACTATCCAAAAAAAAAAATTAGAAAAATTAAAAAAATGGCGATTTTAAAGAAAATTCAGATCAGCAACAATATTTACACACAAGATAAACATGTTTATGACCTTTAATTGTTTTTTTTCTCTTCACATATACATTTTACGATGTATTTCTGATTTATACGTTTTTTCAAATTAAAAGAGAGTAAATTATGCTTCTGGTATGGTATATGCCATTTCTCAGTGGCAAATATTTCACCAAAGGTATGTATATGAGATCGAAACAATTAATTTCAATGCGTCATTGTTATGTGTACTCCAATAACAATACATATTGTACGGATAGAAAAACAAACTTTCCCTTATTGCAGGACAGCTATGCATACATGAAACCCATAAAACAAATAAAAAGTGGTCAGTCATAAAGGGCAGTTGCAAATGCAAAACAAAACATACACAAAAACAAAGAACCAAACAAAATACACAGGTTCAAATAATCGCATAGTCGAAGTGATATAAACCAAAAAAAAAACCATCTGTAATCATTTTGTTAAAAATATTGTCATGAATATATACAGCTTTACATGATTCACTCAGACGCCATTTTCATCGTCATCTTCTTCACTAATTTGAATGAGAGTAAGATAGTTTCTACAACTCTCAGAACCTTCACACGAACAAATAGTTGTACAACCTAGATTTTGCTGGTTGCAGACACAATTTTTATCGCCAGCTTTTTTACCCTTGCATGTGCAAATAAGGTCTTGAAGGAAATCTGCTGACATATGTCCTTCAAGCAAAATCGGTAGTAAACCATTTTTACCCTCTTGCCAACCAGAGTTTTTTGGCTGTCTGGTTGCTGGTTTTGCAATGTGTGAATGCATCCAAACTTGCGTCTGTAACATTGCACGGAGGATGTGTTGTAAAAAGGACTCCTCACATGGGGGTAATCTAACAAGATTCATATCTTTTGTTGTGGCAAATTTCACCCTTAACTTGTTCAGGTCTTCATGTAAATCACTGATTCCTCTTCGGATCGTATAACAGAGCAAAACATTTGCGTCCATCATGAATGGCGGATTCCTGATCTCCCGTTGAAAAACCTATCTGAAGGGATTGGAAATTGTCTGCACTTTTCTGCAAAAATTTGTACATAAACTTCTTTCCGAGACCAAAAAAAGAAGAAGTCGTATCGCATCCTGTGAGGGTATGTGTGACTGGCAGTAAACTACAGATTGAGGGTTTAAGTGAGCGACATATATCGTGAACAGGTAGAAAACGCCTTCCATCTTTCAAATTTGATACTGAAACCAGTTTGGAACCACATCTCCTCTGTATTTTTAAGTTTAGGAAAATAGTGGACACAGAGCACTAACACATCAGTGTCAGATGACTTTATGATAATACGACCTTTTCTATCATTCGAAAAAATATTGGCATCTGCATACACTGAATGAAGAATCATTCGTGTATCTTCTTCTTCTTGTGTGCTGTATAAGTCAGTACAATTTGACAGACCATCACAAGAAAATCTCTTGACAACTTCTGGGTTTTCAAAAACACCCGCGAGAAACAGTTCGGTACCTCTCCCTAAAGGAGACTGTCCAAAATACCGTTCGCAATACTCACCAAGTAATCTGATAAGTGACTGTTTATTTTCTGGTTGCAAAGGAACTTTTTCCAGTCCGGAATTGCTCTTCCTTTAATAACCTGATAAACCTTTTGAACTCCAAATGACAAGGTTCGACGCAATCTTTCCGCTGCTTTGATTGAATGTTTTACATCGTAGCGATCAAAAACATCGACCACCGTTCCAGCATTTAAAAAACACGTCAGAAGCATTGTTACATAGTTTCGTAGCAGATCACCAAATGTTTTGCATTTCTTGACATCCATACATTGAATAATTCCCATACCATTACGTATCAAAACTGTATTGCTGTGTCATAACTTGGAATGTTGGAGCAAGAGCAGATTTCCTCTTCAAGTAGGTGAATTATTTCTGATTTGCAACACTTACGCATGGTATCATCGTGGAAAAGTGCTGAAGGTATTGAACCAATAGGATATGCCAAGATCTTGTCTATTGTAACATCTTCTCGACCATTAGCCAGGGCTAAAGCGCGACGAAATATCATCTCTGGGTTTATATGGGCTTTCACAAAGTCACCTGTTTTACATTTGAGTTTTGAACTCTTAGTCATATCCTCAAATGTTTTTAGTGGAGACCTCGAAATAGGACTGTAAAAAACACGGTTTTCATCTTCATTAAAGCAACCTTCGACAAAAGACTTGACCATTTGGTTGCCACGTTCAAGAGATTTTAGAAGAGAATCTTGAACGTCTTTTGAGGCTTGCATCCCTGTAGAAATATTGATCAAGTATTTTGGATGATCGGTGATGTTAAATGGATTAGTCATGTGTGAATGCACATAACTAACCAAATCAGACACATTTTGTTCGTCGCAATTTATTGCTGTTGGTTTGTTTTCTTCGTGCTCACCTTCTGCGTCGGTCGATAATCCAGATCTTGCTCTCATTTCTAAAATGCGCAAGAATATGCCTGAATGTGTTATGAATTCTTCAAACAAAGGTAAAACATTTTCTTCAAAAACATTGAAGAACTCCTCAATATCTTCAGTGCTTTGTGGTGTGCTTGTGACAAGGAACACCTTCCACACATTTGGTTGAATCGTTTTCAGACGGTTTTCATCTTCAACTCTAAATCACGTTTATGGTCTGCTAATTCACTTATTTTTTGTAGTCTTTCATCACTTTCTAAGTGACGTAGGTTTTTGTCGCGCTTATACGACTTGTGCTTACAGAAAATGCAAGTAGTCCAATCAAAAGGCGTGAACATTGATCTGGTCTGAACAGGATGGGAACAACATGGTTGATTCGCATTGGAAGTGTCTTTAAGATAGTTAACATCAGGCATTTCAAACTTTTCTAAATTGACTCTATTAGTGTAGGATTTGTAACAAGATTTGTGATAACACAATCTTTCAATATCTACATCTGCAAGTGAACTATATTCATCATGAAGTCGAAGAAACACGTCATCTTTTCTTGTATTCACAGCATCTAAAAGTGTTTGCTGTCCTTTCGTAGATAAAGAGGACAGTTTTTCCACTGTTGAAACTTGACATATAATGCAAAGATTCCACTGGTTTGACATACGGCGAATTTTAGCTGGCGAAGCCGTAAGTTTCAATGGGCTACTAAAAGTAGACATTTTCCGGATAAACAACTTAATATCCGCACCAATTCAACTTTTAAATTATAAAAGACCTATTAATTTGTCAAAGTAAAAACACATTTTAATAACCATTTGACTCAAAATTAATCAGTAACAATTAAACACTAGCAATGTTTAATAACCCTATAATACAAAAATATTAATAAAACGACTTTGAAAAGGAACAACTACGAAAAATACTATGACAAAATGTTGATGTGATTCATCCAGGTAAATCAATCAAAAGTAATAATACTGCGTATCGGTAAGGAATAAAAAATCCGGAAATTCAATGAATTTCATAGCAATGTTTATAAATTGCTAAAAATATAGATATACTCATCCGAATGAGCTGAAGTTGGTCTCATAAGTTTAGAAAATGAAGTTTTATTACTTTTCACATAAAAAAACTTTGTAATATATCGATAAATTATGAATTACAAGTTTTGTAACCTCTCCGTTCAAATAAAAAAAAAGAGTATGCATTTTTCAAAGGGGATAAAAAAGTTAAAAATAAGGTTCAATAGAACAAATTTTCATTTTATAATATACATGTGTAGTTACTCTCTTAATAAAATCCAAAATTAAGAGTTTGTGGATTATAAAAGTTGAATCATGTTAAAAAAAATGTTTTTGGAATGCATTTCAAGTTTAAATCGAAAATTCATTTTTCTTTTCACTCTCAAAAAATATTGCACCGTACGAAATGTCTACGACCGGGCAAAAAAGTTAGATTAATGTATTGGCTTTGCAAAAATATAATTTTCAGCCTGCAGGTATGCCGGTCCATTAAACTCGTAAAATAAGCACCTTTTTCGTGATTTGTCACTCCACTATATCATTAGAGTTTATTTTATAGATATACATGAGTGTTCGAGTTTTTATATAAGAGTCCAAAGTAAATCTACCTAATTCTTATCTAGCACCTATGTTAGTGGCTGTCTTTTTTCAGTCCTAACACTACTGTAAAAAATTTAGAATGAACCTTCTCAAAAGGATATTTTTCTGCCAGTGCAAGAGTACCACACATAATATTATTTTCAGCAGCTCTATAAGATACCTTAAAAGTTGACTAAAATTATACATAAATTTCAGAGTTGTCTGTAAAAATAGGTCTTATAAGGGTATCAAATAATTAACATGACAAATTAGTGGGAACAAAATTAAAATGAGACATATATTTTCTCAATAAAAATAAAACTTTAATACCTTTTTCAGACATCTCTTCAGTAGTTTTTGTAAAATTGCCTCTATAGTTAATAATATTCCCTAGAAGCATACGAAAAAATTAACAAGAATACAAAAAATTACCACAGCAAAATAACACTATGGTGGGATGTATAAATACAGAGTCATGCCAGTATATTTAAGTTAGCAAAAATGGACTAAACAGTAGAGGTTAAAATTGAAAAGGACACGTAATTAAGATGATAAATAACGTCAGTACTTATGAACTCAAGGAACCAAAGAAATTTAAAAAACAGAAACAAATGATAGGTCCGTGTACTTGTTTTTGAGATGTAGTCGATTGAAAATTCGGCGGGAAATGATTCTCTCTAGATTTTTCATATATGTATCATTTGCACCTTTTTTCCTTTCAAAAAATATAAAAACAATAACAAGAATGTTATAAGACTTTCCAAAAATGGCTTTTAAACTATATGAAATAAAATTATGAAAAGAATAGAAGGGGTTAGTCGGCCAAATTCAAAAACAAGAGTTGCAAATATTTTTTTCCACTAATTAAAAAGTATTATATAATAAAAAAAAAACCGGGGATGTGGTATGATTGCAAAGGAGACAACTATCCGCCAAAATTCAGATAAAGTGGATGTAAGCAGTTATAGGCAACCGTATGGTCTTCAATAATGAGAAAACCCCATACCGTATAGTCGGCTATAAAAGGCCCCGACATGAAAAATATGAAACAGTTCAATTGAAAAAACTAACGGCCTTATTTATTACAAAACAAATATGTCAGACGTGAACCAACGACAAGCACTGAACAATACGCTCCTGGCTTGGACCAGGCACATAAAGAATGTGGAGGGGTAATTTTTTTCATTTGTTTCGGTTCTTATTTATTCTTGGTTTTGAAATATTTTTTATCGTTTTTTAAAGTGATTTGTTCAAAACATAAACAATATATACAGCCTGTGAAAGGTATAAACCTCCTAATAAAGCATATATAGTGTAATGGTGTGTGGTTTTATACGGTATGGGGTATGATACAATAGGTAAAGGTGTATGGTGCATGAGGAATTTTGTGTGTATTCGATTTCAATTTGTTTATTTGTTTATTTTTTAAAAGAAGTTTGAATTTTTCAAATATGTAACATAGTAGGTAATTTTGAATGGTGCATGCTGTGTGATCTCAATAGATTAGAAGAAAGGGGAAGGATGTGTATGAGTAATGTTTTATGTGTAAGATAACATAAAACATGCTGTCAAATAGACAAGAAACCAGGTTTTCTGTATTTGAGATGTAACCCAAACTGAACGGAAGAAGGCAGATAGTACGAATGCAATTAATGTATTTCAATATATTGCGCATTCGAACTTTTTGGTTTTTAACAGCCATGTTTCGTGCCTATGTTCCATTCTATGAGGATCATATCTGATAGACAAAGGTGAAAATCGTTATAATATAATACTCAACCTCTATTGACTACATATTAAGAGGCTGTGCCAATAAGCATAGAGCTTCAGGCGGAAAGTGAAAAAAAAATAAAATCATATTACCTCGGTTAAAGGAAAATCTAAGGCTTATAAGACTATATGACAAAAAATGAAGACAAATTGAAAGGAATCAGGATTTATTAGCAGTCAAACAATGGTTACCATAGAAACTAGTCAATCTGAGACACTATTTTTGGTAAAGAACAGGATATTTCCACATAAAATATAATATTAGAATTAAGAACATGGTCACTGCAAGTAAATATTTTAATAATTTAACCTTAAAAGGATAAGGTAAAAAATAATAGTATCTAAAAAAAGGTTTATTTGTGGTTGCTGTAGTAACAGGAAAATCAAATGGTTCAAGTTTATAAATTTTACACAAAAATAAGCAGTTGTTGGGTCAAGATTGTAGAAAATCCAGACGTCTGTTACATAAAATATGGTACTAACAAACATAAGTGACTATCATATAATTCAAAATATTCTTTCGTTAATAGTCAGGGATTGATGTTATGCTACTTCTTTATAATGGAAAATTGAGTGAAGGGAAAATGTAACTATCCCTTTTTCATATATCTTAGTTAACATTTTGATTTGTTCACATATTGTTGTCAATATAATGGAATTTTATGCGACTGTCACACAAGTGAGTGGTTTAGTTAGCTATAAAACCATGTTTAATTTACCATTATCTACATAAGAAAATGCCTTTACCAAGTCAGGAATATGACTCTTGTCCAGTCGTTTGATGTGCTTGAGCTTTTGATTTTGCCATTACTTCATTTAGGAAGCATTCTGTAATATCCACTGTGCTTCAAGGATTAAAATGATCATTTTGTACTAATTTGGTAAATTATTTATATTTTTATTGGTATGAAAACTTGACAAGGGATGCTAAAATCATTGAAACTGAGACTTTTTAACGATGAGTGTTAATTATTTCGATTCTGATTAGGACAATTACGGTAATTTCTATGTTCGCTGTGTATAAGGGTACCGTATTTGTGTAGGCTCTTCCATCAACCTTCCATCGATTTTTATCCAACTAGTTCTAACCAGTTTAATTTCGCAAAGTTGTATTTCTAAAATTCAAAATTAATTTATTAACTTAAACAATATTTGTGTCACAATATAACAGAAAATTTATATTACAACAGTCTTTTCCTTTGAGGTCAATTTCTGACACGCACATTTTCAAGTCAGTTGTCAATGGCGGTGGACGCACAAGGAGAATCGGGTAGGTCTTTATTTACTAAATTAATCGTAAATATTCCGCCGGTTAATATTGTAGCATTGGTAAATATGTTCATATCTGATAGAGGATTCCTTGATAAAGTTGTGCTGACATTTGAGACTTGGCAGGAGGGGCCCTTTGCCAGAGATCCATTTATACTTGCGGTGGCTACACCTTGAAAAATTGATCAAAGCCAAAGGGCACGCCTTTGTGCATCTGACGATTTCGAATGCTGTATTAAATGATGATTAAAATGAATACTGGGTGACAATCTTGTTGCATTTGTAAAATGGATTGGAAACCTTAGTGGTAAATTGGTAATTACGCCTATTTTTTTTATAGGAGAATGGGGTCCGATTCCCTGCTATATTTTATCAGAAATATGACACAAATTTGTCATTTCAGTGCAACAGTAATAGTAACCTATACTTTATTTTATATTTTATCATCGGAACATATGTTTCAATGAAATTATTATATACAATGACATGCCTTTTTAACGGACGAGATGAAACGTGTTTTTTAGAGGGAGGGGTTTTGAAATTAGAACAGCCAACATGAACGTTGTGGTATTTAGGTCAAATATGTCAATTACGAATTGTAACACATTGTTGCCATTGTAAAAGTATTAGTAACAAAATGTGTATGATTTTATTGTTTGAAAGTGTTTAAATTTAAGGAAATACATTAAATGCATACCAATTTGATGAAATTCGATTTTCTGTCGTAGTCAATACACGCATGTGCAAACTAATTTAATTGGATAATAAAGTATGGTTTCTTTACAAAGCTAAAGAAGCACGTCATATTAGAATTGTTGATAAAGAATTTTTACAATTTTTTATCTTGTTATATACGGAAAATGAGAATAGCATTGAAAATGAAACATTTTGTTTCTGGGGTATAATGTTAATTTTATGATGTTTTTATTGAGGTTGGGAATTCAAATAATTTGAGCTGGAACATGATCATGATGATGTCATTTTTAAAAATATTTAATTTTAATTTGAGTAATTATAAGGGCAGCTGTGTATGAAGGAGTTTACCTCCAATATGTCTAATTTTGGTTCATAGCCTACATTTCTTTATATGGAATCTTGTCAAATATTATTCTGTTAAATAATAAATGTCTTATCATTTAGAAATTATATAATAGTGGCCAATTTTTATAAGACCGCAAAAATTGAAATTTTTTTGGTCGTATATTGGTATGACGTTGGCGAAATCTATGAAATTTTAACATAAGGTTTATGACCACAAAAGGAAGGTTGGGATTGATTTTGGGAGTTTTTGTTCCAACAGTTTGGGAATTAGGGGCCAAATTTTGATTTCATTAAAAATTGAACTATGGGAGTTTTTTTTTATATGCCGAATCTAACCGTGTATTTAGATTCTTAATTTTTGGTCCCGTTTTCAAATTGGTCTACATTAAGGTCCAAAGGGTCCAAAATTAAACTTATTTTGATTTTAACAGAAATTGAATTCTTGGGGTTCTTTGATAAGCTGAATCTAAACATGTTATTATATTTTTTTTATTATGGGCCCAGTTTTCAAGTTGGTCAAAATTGGGGTCCAAAATTAAACTTTGTTTGATTTCAACAAAAATTAAATATATGGGGTTCTTCGATATGCTGAATCTAACCATGTAATTAGATTTATGATATTTGGACCCGGTTTTCAATTTGGTCCACTGTGAGGTATAAAGGGTCCAAAATTGAACTTTATTTGATTTCATCAACATTTGAATTCTTGGGGTTCTTTGGTTTGCTGTATCTAACCATGTATTTAGATTTTGGATATTGGAATACCACAAAGGGATGCTAAGAATTGGGAGTTATGGCTCAAACCGTTAAGGAATAAGGTGCAAAAAGGGGGGAAAGGGTTTACAGGTTAATGGACAATTACTTAAGTACAAAACATAATTTAAAAGCAGTGTAAGATTGGTTATTGAAACTCATTTGAATATCTCACCTAAACTGCTTTTAAATTATGTATATTGGAAATTTGACAAAACTTTATTAATAATAAATTCCATTGGAAATTTGCCAATATAAAATGTTGCTGATGAAGCTTTTTAGTTTATCTCACCTAAACTGCTTTTAAATTATGTATATTGGAAATTTGCCAATAACTTTAGTTTAATAAACTTCATTGGAAACTTGCCAATATAAAATGTTGCTGATGAAGCTTTTTTGTTTATTTTTAGCCATGATTATTATTCTTTAAAAATTGGAGTTATCTTTCTTTGTCCAGAATAGTAGTTGAATCAACTTAAATCAATGCTATATACAATGCAATATTCACTTTTACTACCAACTGATAAATTAAAATAATCTTTGCCATTCAGTGATTACAAGCACTTTGATTACCATTCTAGGGTTTTGCCCCTTTACAAGTGGAATAATTGAAGATTTTTTTCGTTTCTGTTCTCTTTACTTAAGTTTGTCTCAACTAAATTTAATGAAATGTTTATATAATTATTAGTACCTTTAAACTCAGTTCAAGTTCAATTGTTGGCAGCTTCACTTTACAGTTCTTGAGTTATGCCCCTTTTTAACGTTATATGCTAGTGAGGGCATCATCTGTGTCCCTTTAGACACATTCCCCATTTATTTTTCAAATATTCAGATTTCAGAAATAAAAAGAAAATTTCTTCAAACGTTTTATTTTATTTTTTTTCATTTTGTGTCAGAAACCTATGCTGTGTCAACTAATTAATCACAATCCAAATTCAGAGCTGAATCCAGCTTGAATGTCGTGTCCATACATGTCCCAAGCGTTCAGGGTTTGATATCTGCGGTCGTATAAAGCTGCGCCCTGCGGAGCATTTTTTTTTTTTTTTTTTAACAATATTGCAGTTTTGTTTCCGGATTAACTTTTTAGAATATTTGAAAAATCAATATTTACTGCTGAAATCAAATAATCTAGATCGCTGTACAAAAAAAATATTGACACCTTGGGTTTGTGGCATAACATATTGGCCACAAAATTATCGTTTTCTGTTAAGTATTAAATTTATTTTAAGATCCATTTTGTTACATCTCGTGATCAATTTTATTTGGCAATCGCCAATGGCAGTCAGCAGGGTTTAAGAACATCAGTTGTTCGACCTGTTAGTCAAATGAGTTTTGTTTAAATATACTTTTTTACTTTTTTGGTCTTTTGGAAAATGTTGTTTGCGCTGTATTTAGACCCTTCTACAACGAAATTTGTTTTACATGCACACGTACAAAAATTGCGGTTTTTATCCAACGCAATCATAGGTTTGAACGTAGTTTTCAATTTAGACTTGATCAGTCATTTTAAGTTCTCTTACAAAAATAATATACTAAATTATTGTTATTTATGATGAGGGGCCTGATGGGTTATTTTCGTTTTTCGTGATCGGTGCATTTTCGCTATCGTGATCCGTTTTTCTACAGATTTCTTTTTTTTTATATTTTCGTGATCCGTGATTATGGAAATTTATGTTCTGCGAATCGTGATTGACAAAAAAATCAACTCGTGAATCGTGATGAGACACCCCCCTCCCCCCTTCAGGCCCCTCTATAATGGCCATAGTAAAAATCTTTTTAATGATGAAACAATGCCATAGATTGTACCATGTGATTGTTATAATTTGTTTCTTTATTCTCGATTTGTGAGCATTTCAAATGAGTTTATAAATGTATTAGGGAAGTCTAGTTCTAGGGAATTAAAAAGCAAGTCTTGCTGTTTCAATTTTGTCAAGTTTTATCTAGAGTAAATCCTTTACTATAAGCAATAAATCATAAGATGAAACACTACGATCGTCTTTCTATATCCCATTAATTATACTTTTCTAGTCCAAATTGCATGATACAGGAATATTGGTCATTTCTTTTTACGTATTTAAACTATATGCATGTTTTGTCTTTTTTTCTTAATGAACTCATTTTAAGAAAAATATTGTTGGGAAAATCTCTACAACACTTTTCCAGTCCAATTAATCTTAATTCTCAAAACAAATAGTTACAAGACAAATCTGAAATTCCAATGTTAAAAATTAACAAAACAAACTGGTACTTGTAAATAATAATGTCAAAAAGACATATCTGTCAAATGTTAATTTTTGTTCATGAATTGTTATAAATTATTCCACTACATATTGGTAGTCTAAATTTGAATTATCTTCAAAATGGATTTTCTTCTCGTACAAAGTCTATTATTTCTAATTTTACATCCCTCGCTCCTGAAATACTATATAATGTATTAGTTGAAAAGAATTTTAATCCATAAGAATGATTTTCACAAGTCTTGATAAATAAAACATGCATTATTCTTCTATTGAAAAAGCGCACACTCAACTCTACTCCAAAAGTTGTTAATCCAATTATAAGCAGCACTCTAAATTATTCATTTTAATAGATATTAATTGATTTTATTGATTTTAATTATAAAACCATTTTAATCCTAATCCATTTATTCATATACCATAAGTAAACAGTGCGTAAATATTATACATAACATGTCTGTCAAAACATTCACATTTCTCATTTAATCCTGGAGGGGTTAATTGTAAGAATTTACAATTTCTACGATCGGCCCCTGTTTATGTTACAGGTAATTATGGTCCCCCTTCGACCTCAATCTGTTAAACAACAATGAGTTCCTTTTAATGCATTCTTTACACTTAATAAACTAGTTCACATCTACACTTCATTTTCTTTTTCCATGAAGGTCGCATGGTTAATCAATTGCCATTCTGTATGAAATAAACAAGATTATCATCAATAAAATCAATTGATAATTAATAATCAACAAATCAGGCACTTGCCAAAGAATATTCTTTCTATATTGTCAATTTACCTTGATTTCTGAAATCAGCCGTTCAGAGTCATTATACCTGCAAAAATCAATCAATACCGTCAATAATTTGTCACAGAATTTTAAATTACGAAATGTATGTCGAATGTCAAAATCGTTGATTATAATCATAGAAATCACACGTTTATTTTGTCTCCTTAAGAGTGTCGTAATATATTGCCCACAGTTCAATTTACACCTGTTCCGTGATGTGCAAAATACTTGATTAAGTCTGGAATTTTTATTTGAAGTCCATGTTTTGTCAATTTTATACACCTACAGTGTACGATTTCTTCAAGGAATATTCTATACATGTATTATCAATCTTTGCAGATTTACACTAAGATCCTATTTTCTAAATTTATTAGTATTTGAATTGGTGAAATAACGTCCTTGGAAAAGAACATTTACACATTTGAAATTTTCTAAATCCGTGTATTGATAAAGTTGATCAAATTACAAGCCTCAATGACGAAATGTCCCCCAAAAACATGAAAATGACACAATGTTCACATTTTTGACATGTAAAAGTTCTATATTTGTTACATGTGCATTGAACCAAACACAATGTTTATTTTGATATTATACTATGTCCTCTTGACCTGTCAACTGGACACAACTTTTATTTTGATACTTTTCCTCAAACAGATCAAAACTATGAGGCAAATCAGTCAATAAATTAACTATGGATACAAAAAGATGAAACAGTCAGTAAAAAAAAATAAAAAAAAAAAATATGTTAATTCTTTCAATGTAGCTGAAACACATATATAGACCAGCATTTGAAAAGAATTGACCATATAGTCAAAAACCTTTGGTCAACCAGAACTATATATATATCTACTTAATGAACAATTGTATGTTCAATATGTCTCTAAAAGATCTGTGGACACCTTTTGTAAACAGAACCTTTAAAGATATAATGTACAAATAATATCCCATTTTTTGTTGGATTCAATATCATTTAAAGAAGTCTATTGATTAAAAGACAGTTAATTGTAAACTCTTTACAACATAATGTGATTAATAGTTTATTGAAAAAGAGATGAAAGAAAATTAGAACAGGTAAAAACAAGGCATCAGTTTGACATGATGTGATGACTAGTAAAATTCCTTGTAAATGTTTTACATTTTGGACACTTTAGAGGACTAATCATTATCAATACTATAACAACTAAGATATGTATGGGAGGTCCATAATATCTGTATTCTTCAAATAGTAATATATGGGCATTGTTCTTTATCTTGAAAAATAATGCTTATTCTGCAAAATGCTCATGAAAATGATTTTCCTGTTTAAATTTCTGTAATCAGTATTCTAATACTTTATTATTTTATTCTTTATACTTTTGCACCCTATTATTCTCTATTCTTTATACTTTTGCACCCTATTATTCTCTATACTTTATACTTTTGCACCCTATTATTCTCTATTCTTTATATTTTTGCACCCTATTATTCTCTATTCTTTATACTGTTGCACCCTATTATTCTCTCTTCTTTATACTTTTGCACCCTATTATTCTCTATTCTTTATACTTTTGCACCCTATTATTCTCTATTCTTTATATTTTTGCACCCTATTATTCTCTATTCTTTATACTGTTGCACCCTATTATTCTCTCTTCTTTATACTTTTGCACCCCATTATTCTCTATTCTTTATACTTTTGCAACCTATTATTCTCTATTCCTTATACTTTTGCACCCCATTTTTCTTTATTCTTTATACTTTTGCACCCAATTATTCTCTATCCCTTATACTTTTGCACCCTATTATTCTCTATTCTTTATACTTTTGCACCCCATTATTCTCTATTCTTTATACTTTTGCACCCTACTATTCTCTATTCTTTATACTTTTGCACCCCATTATTCTCTATTCTTTATATTTTTGCACCCCATTATTCTCTATTCTTTATACTGTTGCACCCTATTATTCTCTCTTCTTTATACTTTTGCACCCCATAATTCTCTATTCTTTATACATTTGCAACCTATTATTCTCTATTCCTTATACTTTTGCACCCCATTATACTCTATTCTTTATACTTTTGCACCCTATTATTCTCTATTCTTTATACTTTTGCACCCTATTATTCTCTATTCCTTATACTTTTGCACCCCATTTTTCTTTATTCTTTATACTTTTGCACCCCATTATTCTTTATTCTTTATACTGTTGCACCCTTTTATTCTCTATTCTTTATACTTTTGCACCCCATTATTCTCTATTCTTTATACTTTTGCACCCTATTATTCTCTATTCCTTATACGTTTGCACCCTATTATTCTCTATTCTTTATACTGTTGCACCCTATTATTCTCTATTCCTTATACTTTTGCACCCTATTATTCTCTATTCTTTATACTTTTGCACCCCATTATTCTCTATTCTTTATACTTTTGCACCCCATTATTCTCTGTTCCTTATACTTTTGCACCCTATTATTCTCTATACTTTATACTTATGAACCCCATTATTCTCTATTCTTTATACTTTTGCACCCCATTATTCTCTATTCCTTATACTTTTGCACCCCATTATTCTCTATTCTTTATACTTTTGCACCCCATTATTCTCTATTCCTTATACTTTTGCACCCTTTTATTCTCTATTCTTTATACTTTTGAACCCCATTATTCTCTATTCTTTATACTTTTGCACTCCATTATTCTCTATTCTTTATACTTTTGCACCCTATTATTATCTATTCTTTATAGGCGAGTGACATTTCCAGAAAAGACGCTTAGTTAGTGACTTTAATGCACCCACTCAACACACGGCTGAATTTTTTATATGTTATAGTATAATATCTGAACTTCCTTTTTCCGTCGGTCGTAAAAAAATCGTACGGTACAATTTTTGTAAAAATTGAATTAAAATCGAGAAATAATTCAAAATTGAAAAATGACCAACAGTGTTGAAGCGTGAAAAAATTAACATGCAACTTTAGTTTCTGTTGTCACAATGCAAAAATTATGTACGTTGAACATGTCAATGTATAAAAAAATACTTTTCAAAAATAAAAGAAATAATCTTCCTAAAAAAAAAATAAATTTGGTAACAATTTTTGGATTTTTTTATAAAAATGGTGCCAATTTTCATATTTTTTTTTCATTTCTTAGATATTTTCGGCTCGAAACCAAAATTAATGATGCTCGTATTAATCAAGAGTTCATTACTTGTTTAAAACATATCATTATCACTGTATTATTCTGGATTTTATACAATGTTTAAACGCTCCCCCTTTTCAGTCAAATTTCCGAAATCGCTTTCTCTGTTAATTTCCCTCATGTTAATGGACCTAAACGCTTCGAAAAAGAGTATGAATAATCACGAAGGCAATTTCTTTGGTACAAATTTTACGCAAAGTATAAAAAAATAAATTAAAAGGACCATAGAAGCTGAAATGTCAACGTTTTTTTCTTAGACGAAAACCAATATTTTACTGTTCTTAGTCGATTTGCACTTACAAAAAGATTATGAATAACTATTGAAAAATACTGCTTTCTCAATTGGATCAATGCACATTTTAGAGGAAGCATAGCGTATGTGCTAGGGCCACGTCAAGAACCTGTGTGTTGACATGCTCTAAATACTTTAATATATGGGGATATCTATTCATTCAGTGGACAATTTTGAATTCTTCGTAGATATTTATTTCATTTCTTTTAAAGAAATAGATTATTCACAGAAAATCCTCCAGAATGACAAAAAAAACACTATATATAGGTTTAGCCGAACTATATCCTGCAAATTCATATTAGTTGATAGCAATCTATCTATAATATCTAAGTTTTGAATACGGGTAAGACATTAATGCTTGCATTTATAACTGCAAAACTTTTGACTGCACAAACGTGAGTTAAAATAAATGCAGTCGTAATAAAAAAATCCCGTTATGAAATTAAAGTGTTTGTAAAGTAGAATCTTATTCAAAACAGTGTGGTCCTGGCCATTGATTGACGATCTAGATTATCCCATTGACTGGGACAGATTAGGTGAACGTCTGCAACGACCATTGCTCATTTCTTACTTATTATAGAATTTAAACTGTGGGGTCACCAAAGGTTCTTAACGCCTCTAATAATAAAAGAATTCGAAAAATTATTCAGGAATAACCTTTATGTTTTGATTTATATTATTGATATAAATCAACACATTGTATTATTCCAGATTCGCTTTTCGAAATGCTTTATTTAGGTGTTAAGAACCTTTGGTGACCCCACAGATTCAGTGTCTTTAACAAGTACATAGTGAGCAGTGGTTGTTACCGACAAACGTCCATCTAATCTGTCCCAGTCAATGGGATAATTTAGGTCGTCAATCAATGGCCAGGACCACACTGTTTTGAATATGATTCTATTTAATCCCAAGTGTCAAAACAAGAGTCACCGTGGGACCTAAGTTTAGTTTGTAAATCGATATCACTGCATTCTAATTTTGCATCTGGGGTCAGTTTCACAACAAATATTACGACTTAAGCTGGTCGCAAGTCATAAATAGTTCAGTTTACTTGCGATAAATATTGTCTTCAGTTTTTTTTGTAAAACCGACTTCTGTATCTGAAGTTTGGTAAATATAAAAAAAAAAGAAGATGTGGTATGATTGCCAATGAGACAGCTGTCCATAAGAGACCAAAATTACACAGACATTAACAACTGTAGGTCACCGTATGGCCTTCAACAATGAGCAAAACCCATACCGCATAGTCGGCTAAAAAAGGCCCTTGACAATGTAAAAACCTTAGTTTTGCAGCTATATATGTCGCGGACAGGACTCCATTATGATTGGATCAATATCATAGTGACCTGATTTAAGGTTATGACCATCCCCTATTATATGATGTATACGCATACTTAGTTGGGAAAACCCTGGTTCAAAGGTTCAAAATATATGGACCGGACACAAACCAGACAAGAACGAATCAAACAATGTTTGAAAACTTGACGGCTCAAATGTCAATGCCACTGCTAAAATAAACTGATTTAATTTACGAAGAACCACGTGCCATCCCATAATACATCTCTGAACTAGGTGTGTTAAACATTAGTTCTATAGTTCAAGGCAATGCATTTGATAAGGTCTTTGCATCGGAACTAAACACATTTATTCTAAAAACAGTTGTTGGCATGACACGGGTTATGATCTTCTCATATATGTTATGATGGTATGATACTAAACCCCTAACGGGAAGGATTGTGCCTGATGTTCATATGATGAAATCATAATCTTTTAGTCAGTTTAATTGAAGTCTGGAGCTGGCATGTCAGTTAACTGCTAGTAGTCTGTTGTTATGTATGTATTATTGTCATTTTGTTTATTTTCTTTGGTTACATCTTCTGACATCAGACTCGGACTTCTATTGAACTGAATTTTAATGTGCGTATTGTTATGCGTTTACTTTTCTACATTGGTTAGATGTATAGGGGAAGGGTTGAGATCTCACAAACATGTTTAACCCCGCCGCATTTTTGCGCCTGTCCCAAGTCAGGAGCCTCTGGCCTTTGTTAGTCTTGTATTATTTTAATTTTAGTTTCTTGTGTACAATTTGGAAATAAGTATGGCGTTCATTATCACTGAACTAGTATATATTTTTTGAGGGGCCAGCTGAAGGACGCCTCCGGGTGCAGGAATTTCTCGCTACATTGAAGACCTGTTGGTGACCTTCTGCTGTTGTTTTTTATTTGGTCGGATTGTTGTCTCTTTGACACATTCCCCATTTATATTCTCAATTTTATTTTATATCTTAATTCATTGGTTTTTGGATCAACTGTATATCTGTATACATGTTTAAGTTACCTGATTTAATTCGACACGGGCCACACACAAGTGGGGACTGACGGACGGACGGACAGACTTAAAATTTAGTTCATATATCCTTTTAAACTTTGCTTGTGGTTGTATTAAACATGTAAGATAGTGATTTCCAATCTTGACACGGTTTGTAGGCTGTTAACAAACAAGAGACTATTGTCACTATTGATGTGACAAAGACGTCTACTTTTTACTCTCTTTATTGCGTTGTTTTCTCTCCCTTTTTCTCGTCCAACTCAAATATTTCATCATATTTTTTTTATTTTACATGGCACACCATCAATTATAGCAAATATTAACACATCTAAGGTCAAATACTTGTTATTATACGTCTTTTTTGTAGAAAGTATCGTTTTACCTATAGCATCTAGTGAAATCGTTAAAATGACGTCAATTATCGCCAAACCATGAACGATACGCACATAAGAATCATAGAGACGTTAACATAGTATCGTATAAAGTAACATTCGAATTAGCTATATCACCAGCTGCTTCAAATAAAACAACAATACTGCAAACGTGTTTTTCTTTCGTTTTTTTATGAATGACCTTTGACCCCAATTTAAAAAAAAATGCACCATATTTCATTTTTACGACCGGGAAAAATGGAATCTACACATTTTTTCCTTTCGAATGATATATAATATAGCTGTGTGTTAGATAGGTGCATTAAAAATATTTTGTAGGTCTGAATGTCACTCGCCTATTATACTTTTGCACCCCATTGTTCTCTATACTTTATTCTATTTTATGGTCATTTTTCGCTACTCATTATTTATTTTGGCCTTTATTGTCTTTCTGTAAATCAGTGCATTTAAATTTATTGAATTCTATTTCCAACATATTGATTTCAAACACAAACTTCAATACATAGGTTAATTATAATTCAGTTGATATTAAATAATCGAAATGATACTCATTTTTAAAGAAGGTAAAATTGCCATATTTGGATTGTTTACGTTCGTTTCTAGGGTACTCTAATAAAAGTTTAATATGGGTGTATAATTGAAGTTTTTTTGTGTTTTATCATGTTTATCATGTTTATAGTATGAATAACTAACAAGATATAATCAATCTTTTAACTTAAAAGGAAATTATCACAATCAACTTAAAAAGGTGTATGATAAATTATACATGTATAATCATAAGTAGGGTTTAAAATCATACAATGTAAATACATTTACTAGTTTTAATAATAGAGATATCTTAGATTCTCAACAAAGGTTGAATCATTAAGCGCCAAAATTTAACCATTAAATTTTTTACCACTACTTTTATGCGACTCTTTAAAAAATATCATACTCAATTAATTATACTGAGTCAGTAAGAGACATGTATTGGCGAAATGCGCATCTGGTGCAAGCAAATTGGTACCGTTTATTTTATTACTACCACTGGGTCGATGCCTCTGCTGGTGGACTATTAGTGCCCAAGGTTATCACCACCCCAGTAGCCAGTACTTCGGTACTGGCATAAAAATACGGATGTTTTGTGTTATTAAAATTTACTGTTACAATATGATAGAAATTATTATAAATTAAGGAATGTATCTCCCTCATGCAAAGCTCTGATTCCTTTTACGGATTTGGCTTTACTTTTTGAACCTTTTGGATTATAGCTCTCTATCTTTTATATAAGCTTTGGATTTCAAATATTTTGGCCACGAGCATCACTGAAGAGACATGTATTGTCGAAATGCGCATCTGGTGCAAGCAAATTGGTACCGTTAATTTTATTACTACCACTGGGTCGATGCCTCCGCTGGTGGACTGTTAGTCCCCGAGGGTATCACCACCCCAGTAGCCAGTACTTCGGTACTGGCATGAAAATACGGATTTTTTGTGTTATTAAAATTTACTGTTACAATATGATAGAAATGATTATAAATTAAGGAATGTATCTCCCTCATGCAAAGCTCTGATTCCTTTCACGGATTTGGCTTTACTTTTTGGACCTTTTGGATTATAGCTCTCCATCTTTTATATAAGCTTTGGATTTCAAATATTTTGGCCACGAGCATCACTGAAGAGACATGTATTGTCGAAATGCGCATCTGGTGCAAGCAAATTGGTATCGTTAATTTTATTACTACCACTGGGTCGATGCCTCTGCTGGTGGACTATTAGTCCCCGAGGGTATCACCACCCCAGTAGCCAGTACTTCAGTACTGGCATGAAAATACGGATTTTTTGTGTTATTAAAATTTAATGTTACAATATGATAGAAATTATTATAAATTAAGGAATGTATCTCCCTCATGCAAAGCTCTGATTCCTTTCACGGATTTGGCTTTACTTTTTTGACCTTTTGGATTATAGCTCTCCATCTTTTATATAAGCTTTGGATTTCAAATATTTTGGCCACGAGCATCACTGAAGAGACATGTATTGTCGAAATGCGCATCTGGTGCAAGCAAATTGGTACCGTTAATTTTATTAAAGGCTACCATTTTTTTTACCCAGACTGCATAGCAGTTGATTTGGTTAAAATTCATTTTTACCAATTTCAAATGAATCGCTATGAAACAATGAGATTGCAGACCTGTGATTGGAGGAAATAACACTCTGATTCATGATCATTACACAATTTACCATAGGGATATACAGAGTGAAAGTTCAGAGTGAATCATCACTCCAAATCACCAGCATTCACTATGCAAAATCAGCAGAGTGTCAGTGTGAGTTTTCTATAAAAAAAAATTATTCAAACTTAGAAGCGAGAATGGAAACAGGGAGTATGTCAAAGACAAAAACCTGACCAAATAGCAGAAAACAGCTCAAGGCCACTAATCAGTCTTCAACGATAATACATATTAGTATACTAGTTCAGCGAAATGGATGTCACACTAAACACCGAAACAAACGAATGAACCAAAATTTAAAAAACAATCTAGACTAACAAAGGCTAGAGTTTTCTTGGGACATGCGCAAAATTGCTGCAGTGTTAAACATGTTCTGTGAGTTCTTTTACCCTGCTTAGTTGTTCCCACTAAAAAAACTGTTCTTTTTTACAGAATATATAAATCTTTTAAGTGATATGAAACAGTTTCTGGTGATCGTTATGTCCTAAAAATTATATACCAGTGCATATATATATATATAAAACTAAATGTATCCATCCCAATTTATAATGCTTGTTTTCATTTCAGGGCGACCAGATTTTCGGCCAGGTGAATATATTTTATCATCATGATTGCCCGATTGGCGATTGTAAAATATTTTGCAGTGAATCCCATTTCTACCTTAAATTCCCTCGCGATATAAGCAACCAGGTAGCAGCTTTATACGACCGCAGATGTCGAACCCTGAACGCTTAGGGCAAAAATGGACACAACATTCAAGCTGAATTCAGCTCTGAATTTGGATTGTGATTAATTAGTTGACACAGCATAGGTTTCTGACACAGAATGAATGTGGTCTTATGAACTTAAACATTTTTTTTTTTGCTTTTGATCAATCCCCTGTATGCTGTTGAATATTAATCCTCTCAAGAAAAAAAAATGTTTGAAGAAATTTTATTTTTATTTTTGAAATCTGAATAATTCCCCCCCCCCCCACCCCCCACCCCCCATTTTTTTCATCTCTCCCTTTCCCTTATTCCAAAGATGATCTCAATTCAAATTCCTAATGGAGTTTGCAACAATAACTACTCATTTAAATACATCATAAAATATTAAAATATAAAATGTCATGGTTAAAAATAATTTTAATTAATAGAAACTTCTAAAAAAATAAATGGGGAATGTGTCAAAAGGGACACAGATGATGCCCTCACTAGCATACAACGTTAAAAAGGGACTTATTTTTTTTGCATAAATAAGGCCGTTGGTTTTCTCGTTTGAATTGTTTGACATTGTCTTATCGGGGCCTATTATAGCTAACTATGCGGTATGGGCTTTGCTCATTATTAAAGGCCGTACGGTGACCTATAGTTGTTAATGTCTGAGTCATTTTGGTCTTTTGTGGATAGTTGTCTCATTGGCAATCATACCACATCTTCTTTTTTAGATAACTCAAGAACTGTAAAAGTGAAGCTGCCAAAAATTTAACTTGAACTGAGTTTAAAGGTACTAAGAATTATATAAACATTTCATTAAATTTAGTTGAGACAAACTTAAGTTTAGAGAACAGAAACGAAAACATTCTTCAATTTTTCCAATTGTAAAGGGGCAAAACCCTAGAATGGTAATCAAAGTGCTTGTAATCACTGAATGGGAAAGATTGTTTTAATTTATCAGTTGATAGTAAAAGTGAATATTGCATTGTATATTGTATATAGCATTGATTTAAATTGATTCAACTACTATTCTGGACAAAGAAAGTTAGCTCCAACTTTCAAAGAATAATAATCATGGTTAAAAATAAACAAAGAAGCTTCATCAGCATTATTTTATATTGGCAAATTTCCAATGAAGTTTATTAAACTAAAGTTATTTGCAAATTTCCAATATACTTAATTTAAAAGCAGTTTAGGTGAGATAAACAAAAAAGATTCATCAGCAACATTTTATATTGGCATATTTCCAATGAAGTTCATTAAACTAAAGTCATTTGCAAATTTCCAATGGAATTTATTATTAATAAAGTTTTTGGCAAATTTCCAATATACATAATTTCAAAGCATTTTAGGTGAGATATTCAAATGAGTTTCAATTACCAATCTTACACTGCTTTTAAATTATGTTTTGTACTTAAGTAATTGTCCATTAACCTGGAAACCCTTTTCCCCCTTTTTGCACCTTATTCCTTAACGGTTTGAGCCATAACTCCCAATTCTTAGCATCCCTTTGTGGTATTCCAATATCCAAAATCTAAATACATGGTTAGATACAGCAAACCAAAGAACCCCAAGAATTCAAATGTTGATGAAATCAAATAAAGTTCAATTTTGGACCCTTTAGACCTCACAGTGGACCAAATTGAAAACCGGGTCCAAATATCATAAATCTAAATACATAGTTAGATTCAGAATATCGAAGAATATAGATATAGGAAGATGTGGTGTGAGTGCCAATGAGACAACTCTCATTGGCACTCACACCACATCTTCCTATATCTATATTCTTCGATATACTGAATCTAACTATGTATTTAGATTCATGATATTTGGGCCCGGTTATCAAATTGGTCCACAGTGAGGTTTAAAGGGTAAAAAATTGCACTTTATTTGAACCCCATATATTAAATTTTTGTTGAAATCAAACAAAGTTAAATTTTTGACCCCAATTTAGACCAACTTGAAAACTGGGTTCATAATAAAAAAAACTAATACCATGTTTAGATTCAGCTTATCAAAGAACCCCAAGAATTCAATTTTTGTTAAAATCAAAGTAAGTTTAATTTTGGACCCTTTGGACCTTAATGTAGACCAATTCGAAAACGGTACTAAAAATTAAGAATCTAAATACACGGTTAGATTCGGCATATCAAAGAACCCCCATAGTTCAATGTTTGATGAAATCAAACAAAGTTTAAATTGGCCCCTTTTGACCCCTAATTCCTAAACTGTTGGAACCAAAACTTCCAAAATCAATCCAAACCTTCCTTTTGTGGTCATAAACCATGTGTTAAAATTTCATAGATTTATATTTACTTATACTTAAGTTATTGTGCAAAAACCAAGAAATGCTTATTTGGGACCTTTTTTCGGCCCCTAATTCCTAAACTGTTAGGACCAAAACTATCATAATCAATCCCAACCTTCCTTTTGTGGTCATAAACCTTATGTTAAAGTTTCATAGATTTCTGTTTACTTATACTAGAGCTATTGTGCGAAAACCAAGAAAAATGCTTATTTGGGCCCTTTTTGGCCCCTAACTCCTAAACTGTTGGGACCAAAACTCCCAAAATCAATCCCAACCTTCCTTTTATGATCATAAACCTTGTGTTTAAATTTCATAGATTTGTATTAACTTATACTAAAGTGTGAAAACCAAATGTCTTCGGACGACGACGACGACGACGACGACGACGACGACACCAACGTCATACCAATATACGACCAAAACATTTTCAATTTTTGTGGTCGTATCAAAACTGTTCCCAAGGCCAAACAGAATCCTGATTGTCTAATCAAAAGTGGGAAATTTCGAGAGAATTTCGGGAAACGGGTAATTTCAAATTAATAACCAAAGCCAAGTCGGAAAACTAATTTTTCGATGTGAAGTCACAATTTGACATATACAATGTACCCTTTTCTATACATGTGTTCTTATCTCTCTTTTAAAGCTTCTACGATTATTTCATTTCTATTGTTTAGTGTTTCTGTCTAAACTGTTGAATTTTAATTTGCTTCAAAGATGCATTCCAGTTGTCCAAGGAGTCAATACAAGCCCGTATTTGACGATGACTTGTCCACGCATTGCATTTTACAAAAATCGAACCACAAAATCTCGTAAAAAAAGATCAAAATATCTAGTTTGCTATCCTATCTTCAATAAAAAGTAATTGAATATATTTTGTTTATCAACACTACAAGAGAATGGCTTGGATTTGAAATAGCATTTAATGATTCATAGAAACAGCCATATTGTCGAATTAAACATGGTGAAGGGAGACAACTTTGGTGGGAAATGTACTACCGATTAATTCAATATTGTCAAATCTCATGATATATTTCTGATTGCAATAATTCAGATATAAAGTTATCACTCATAATCTTGACCAGACTCAAAAGTTTTATTAGTACCGTATATGGAAAGTACATTAAGTTTTTCTTATGAGTATAAAAATTGGTTGGCCCATAAAATTTCACTGGGCCCCTGAAAAAAGTATTTTTGGGTCCCAGCTGGCCCCTTGAGAAACAAGTTAAGTTTAGTCCCTGATGTGAACCCTTGAATCTTTAAATCTGATGAAATACACACATATATATGTATTTAATTATCGTTTAATGTATTTTGATGAACAGTTTTTTCACTTCCTGTCAAGTCAACATTTTGTTTTATATCATAGAAATCAAACAATCCTATTTTCTCACTTTTACAAATACTCTATCTAAATTGATGGTTTACTATGATTGATTTTTCAATCACCTGTACGAATGAGATTTGACAGTTAAAATCAATTCCCCACACATCCTAAAATTGTTTATATATTTTGATAAACAATACAATATAGAAACAGGCATAATAGTTACTATGAATACAGGACAAACATTGTAACATGACCTTTCTATGGCTTTTTAAATTATGAATTTTTAATAATGCCAATTGTTTGTTTCCAGGTATCTCCCAAATGATCAGTGTTCTTGTATCATGACTGTACAATGACAGCCTAGAAACTGAAGCATTTTTATTGATATCTCCACAATGTGATAAGCATTACAATGCATTAGGAATGTAAACAAAGGAGTAGGTCCAGTAAGGGCCAATTTTGGCCTCAAATTTAAGGTTCATCTGACGAAAGATTTTGGACACCTTTTAAACACTTAAGTGTCTATTTCAGTTGATTCAATTAGTTTATGTGAACGATTTTAACTGATTTAGTCATTCATTGTCATTAAAAACGCTCCGATTCAAGCTTAAATATCAAAAACTTATCAAATATGCCAAAAAATGTCACTTTTCAGATGGTCTTTGTCAAAAATGAAAGTGGCCGCATCCGTGTTCATCCTCAACCTTTATATATGTTATGTATTATCATCAAATACAACTTACATTTCAATATTAAGAATGAACACAAATGCGGCCACTTTCATTTAAGACAGAAACCGTCTAAAATTTAACTAAAATGCTAAAATTGTGAAGATTTCAGTAATTTAGCATGACTTAACGATGCTAGTACCCGATATATGTGCATTGTATTGTCAAAAACAGCCCATATTTATGTAGCAGAAGCATTCTACTTTCCAATACATAACTAAAAGTTTACATTTTAACAACTTTAAACTTAAAACTTGGGCCAAAAACAGTCAGGGGTACTACTTGTACAAGTTAATTATATTTACTTGAAGAAGTAAAAAAACAAATATACACATATAAGTAAAGAAATAATGTTTGAATAATTTCCCCTTAATTTTGATTTTTTTTAAGTTTTGAGATGTAAAATCATGCCTTTAAAAAATTTTCCCAGGTTTTCTCATTTTTTTATATTAAAGTTCAATGTTTCATCTCAATAATTCAACAAAGAAACGGATTGAGCAAAGATCTTGTATATTTACTTCAAAAATTGCTCCTTTGGGGCTTGTAAATGAGCAGTGTTATGAAGATAACAGACAAATGGGATTTTCATTGTCTATGAAATTACACTTAAATGATAAGAAAAGACATCTACAAAGGGTACACAATTTAAAAAAATTCTATTAGAGCAAAGAAATCTTAAAAATTCAAGAAAAAAAGAAAGGATGACTTTTTTACCTACACAAAAAAAAAAAAAATTGTCACTTGTGAAGAGTTGTCTCATTGGCAATCACATCACATCTTCTTTTTTATACGGCTGTGTCTTTTGTAAGGTTGGGATAAGTAGAGACATATAATACATCATATGTTTCTAGAATAGTTAAAAAAAATACGTTGGCATTCAAAACATTAATTCTTACCAAAAAAAAAGACAAAAAAATAGTTTATAAATAAAGGAATTTAAAAAAAAAAAAAATCTTAAAAAATCAAAATGCCATCTCTAAAGTGTTTTATGTCATCTTGTATACGTATGCCAATTATAATCCAAATGTGCGCAATGTTTAATATTATCATTTGCATTGGTTATATATTTACAACGATAGTTTCAAAGGAGAACGTTTGACGTACAGTATAGTTTCAAACGTTTTATTTGCTTATTTGAAGAATTTGTAATACATTTTTTTTCAAATTATTTGACATGGTTTTATGCCTTTATTCGACTTAATCGTTGGCCTTTTTGAATTACAATCATACAATGATATATCTCGTAGTCTGCGACTCAGCGTCTGTTTTGCTTTTATTCTACCATGTTTCTTATTGTAATGTCACACTTTTATTGTACATAAATTTCTGCTCTATATTCATTAAAATATCATGTTAGCTCTTGACATATATTGATGTCTTTTTCAATTTGGAAATTATGTATTTGTTGCAGGGTTGTTAGTGGTTACAATATATTTATTCGAAAAACTTTGTTTTTCTAAATCGAGGAGATTAAGAGCTAGACAAATTGCACGTTGGTGTATGCCGTCTGTTGAACTAGTTTTTAAATGTCTTTCTTGTGCTGTATCTTTAACGTATTCCCTTATCCTTTTATACATGTGTATATGAAAATTTAAATTGTATTGCTGTCTTTTTTTTGGGGGGTATGCATTATCATACTATGCGCTTGAAATGAGATTCTATTCTTTAAAATAATTGTTTTTTATAACAATGATTGTCTTTACTTTATATGAAAGACATTAACCTGAACGAGGGACATTGTTACACGACTGATGCCACATGTGGAGCAGGATCTGCTTACCCTTCCGGAACACCTGAGATCACCCCAAGTTTTTGTTGTTCGTGTTGCTTAGTCGTTATTTTTATATGTTGTGTGTTGTGTAATTTTATTTGTCGGTTTGTCCTTTTCTTTTTAGCCATGCGTTGTCAGTTTGTTTTCGATCTATGAGTTTAAATGTCCATCTGGTATCTTTTGTCCCTCTTTTAAAGCATCCGAGATAACAGGAACACGCTTATTGTGACAAAACAAATTCTTATACATTTTTCACATTTATTATTTACATTTAGTAAACCAAAAACACTTAACAAATAACAATTACATATTAGATACTTGACTGCTACAATAACAAACATTTTCTAATTTCTTATCCGCCAAATGTGACTCTCGGAATCGTTTATTATTAATTCGAGAAACAGTTAGGAAATGTCCACATAACGAGTATCGATATGAATATAATTGCACAATACACCAATAGTTTCAGTAAGGTCTGACATACAGCTCCATTATTACATATATTATGATAACAATTATGATTTGAAACTAATTTTACTGTTTCAGTATGACAATTGTTTGAAGTAACACACACAGATGATTCATTGTGTTTATTACATACACTAGGACCACTTTTGTAAACTAACAATAATTTTACTATTTCGGTATGACCTTTTTTTGAAGCCACAAACAGTGGCGTCTCATTGTATTTATTACATACATTAGGATCACTTTTATAATTTAATAATAGTTTCACAACTTCAGTTTAACCCCCAGATGAAGCGACAAACAGAGGTGATTCATTGTCTTTGTTGTGTATATGGGGATCACCATTATAATCTAGCAATACTTCAGCAATTTCAGTATGACCCATATATGAAGCCCGAAACAGAGGTGATTCATTGTCTTTGTTACATACGTTAGGATCACTTTTATAATCTAACAGTACTTTTAAATCTCAGTTTTACCTTTAGATGATGCAACAAACAGAGGCGTCTCAAAGTTTGCATTACATACATTAGGACCACTTTTATAACTTAATAATAATTTTACAACCTCAGTATGACCCCAGATGAAGCGATAAATAGTGGCGATATATTGTCTTAATTACATAAATTAGGATCACAATTATGATCTAAAAATAATTTCACAACCTCAGTATGACCCCAAATGAAGCACAAAGCAGCGACGACTCTATGTCATAAGTACATAAATTAGGATCACATTTATAATCTAACAATAATTTTACTATTTCAATAGGACCGTTTTCTGAAGCCACAACCAAAGGCGTTTTTCCGTTATCATTATGTTTATCAGGATCAGTTTTTTGCTTTAACAAAAGTTCAAAAATCTCAGCATGACCATTATTCGTAGCTTAATGCAAAGAATCTGGTTTGTTATAGTCATCACTGTGATGTTTGAGAAGTAATTTTACAATTTCAGTATGACCTTCATATGAGGCTGTAGGCAGTGGCGCATAACGATAGTGTGGAGGAAAAATTAATCGGTTTTGGTACAGTAACAACAATTTGACAATTTCAATGTTACCCATATACGTAGCCCTTTACAAAGGGGCTTCTATATTTCTATAAAAGTTTTTAGGATCAAACTTACGTTCTAATAGAAATCGTACAATTTCAAATTTACCTTCACATACACATTTGAATAGAGGCGAAGCATCTCTTTTACAACCAAAATTTGAATCGTTTTCTTGCTGTAAAAGTAATATTGCAATATTGTCGTGACCATTGACAATAGCCAATGAAACCATATTCCAATACAAATGCTTCAGGGAGAGATCAAAAACAATTTTATAGCTGAGCAATTCCTTGACTATATCATAATAGCCGTTCTCTACAGCTGTAAACAAAGATATCTCTATGCTTGAATGACTATATTCTCCAAGGTTGAACATCTGCCTTTCCGGTACTGTTTTTAGTTTTACATAAAATTATGTACTTCAACAATATTCGTACTATTTTTATGTACCCTTTACTTGAAGCTGTTAACAAAGGTGATGCTATTTGGTCACATTCAGTGACATAGTTGTGTTCAGCATTATGACTTAATAACAATCTACCACTTTTGTATAACCTTTACTTGCTGCTATATGAAGTGGTGATATTTTATACACTTGGTATTGTCCATACTTTTTTGAACTTTTTGTATAAAAATCTTTAAGGTATGATTTTACAGTTTTTATATCCCTATCGTACACAGAACGATCGGCTTTATCAGAAATTCTCATACCTTCGTCACATTTGATTTTTAAAACACGACGAAGAGGTGGAGGAGAATATCGAGGGGAACCTTTAACGTTACGTGTGTTATCACATATACTGTTTACTGTAATAACAGGATATATATTATCAATGTGATTCAGCCAGTTAAAACATGCATGAAAATTTGGATTAGCGTTTTGCTTTAACAATAATCTAACAACATCAATGTATCCTTTGTGTGCAGCTTTAAAAAAAAGCTGTTTCACCATCCCAGTATATATGATCAAAATTTATCATATTGGGTACGAAAATGGATACAATATCACAAAAACCTCGATCTAACATCAATATTAACATTGAAAATATGGGTTAATTTGGTAATGAAAAATCTATATTATTTGGAATGCTTTTTGTAAAGTTCAAAAGAAAAGAAGTATTATCTTAATTTCGATTTGAGAAAACATTTTTAATGTAGCCTTGATCTATGTCTTTTTTCAGTCTTTCAATATATTTGTTTTCCTGTTCTAATGAAACTTGTATGACAATTTCATGCATGTCATTTTCTCTTGGTAATCTACTCAGTGCAAATCGATCGCGAATGACATCTGTGTGTGCTAAATCTATCAAGAGGTCAAACATATGCTCACCACAAAAAAGCACAAAAATGTCAAAAATCTTATCATGTATGATAGTATATTCAGTGTTTCGTTTTTCGAGATAGGAGTTTTTTAGCTTCTCTATTTCATTTTTGACAACTTGAACTGAGAGGTGTGATTTCAATTCAAAATTACGGGAAATAACTTTAAGTAAAGGTTCGATTTTAGTTACCTCAGTTAAGGAACTTTCCTTTATACAGTTATTATAGACTACGAATAAGAATAGTGTTGCCAATGCAGTTTGGTCAAATGATTTCATATCCAATAAAACAGCGCTTACGGATTCAATTGAATGTTTAAAATATTCAATTACATTACCAGACTTTTGTTGAGAATACAATTGACAAAGAAGCGGAAAAAAAGTAGATTTCAGACCATGCGTTCGAAGATTTAAGAAGTTGTATTTCATTTTTTGTTAAATATAAATTTGCAATATTTAGCCTTTCGTCATCCGTTAAGCAATAATCGCTTGCTGAAAAGTCGCAACTAGTTTCTGTTAAACCTTCATTTTTTTTTTTAACTATTTGGTGTTTGAAAATATATGTTTTATTTGCATTACGCTAACAGTTTAACACGATTGCTGTTGATCATTATTTTGATATCTTTCCCCATTTCTAACCATTTCATTGCTTTATCTTGCTCAAATGTGTAAGCGCCAAAAACATTATGCATTACAAATATCTGTTTACTGTCAGGATTATAATAGTTTTTCATCTGTTCAGGACTGCTTACAATAACTATGTCATAGTCTTGTATCCGCGCTAGCTGCAAGGCGATAAAATGTATTGCAGTAGACTTTCCGCAGCCCGATGGTCCAACGGCTACTGCTATGTTATGTAGTTCAACCATTTCTGTTAATCTTTTCATTGCTCTTGTCTGTGCAACATTATCTATATCCCATTCAAGTATCCTACCTTCACATATTTCTGCAACGAAAAATGCGATAATAGTGATAAAGCTTTCTTTTGTCATCAAGCTCAACAATTGAAAAAAAAAATACATTTCGAACGAGAGTCTCAAAATGGAATAATTTTGAATATCAAGACAACATTGTATATTATTTTAAAAGGGGCAAGCTAATTTACTCTTTTTCTTTGTTCTGAATGTAGTGTATGCTTATATGTTGTTTTGGAGTTTATTTAGGGATTTATTTATTTAGAGCTTTTCTTTAATTCAATATTATTTGAGAAGGATTCAATATAATTGCTATCATACAAGTCCTATTGAATAAACTACTGTACTAGTGTAACCTCTTTTTCTTTTAAAGATACAGAGTAAAAAAGGATTCATAAATGAAATTAACTTGAGGAAGTACTTCATGCTCGGTTCTTGAATACCCGTACTGGAAAAAAAAAAGAAGCTTACAATATTGATAGGTCCTGGCGCCCCTTTTCGAGATATTGTTTGGATTTTTTTCGAAATATTGCAGGGAAAAAGCTGACTCGGACTTTAACCTATATTCGCATTTGTATTATTTGGGTCTTTAATTCATAGAGAGAAAATCAGGAATCTGCCTTAATTTCGGGAATGATCTTTTACGAACTATTAAGTTTTACATGAAATGAAAAATGGGTGTTACCTTACCGTGTTTAGTAGGGAAAACACCAAGGAGTCCATACACAAATTTATAATCCTCACATCTTTAAGTGTTGCATGATCAAAAACAGAATGATGTATATGTTTACGCTTATGTCAGTTTTGTTAAACCAAAAGTGTAAATGGTTATTATCACAGTTCGTATTTTATGGTACTTGATTGTAAAGGACGATGGTACATTGATATATTTGAGCTATCTCCTTTGCCCCATAAATAAAATCATTCAAAAACTAATGCAGTTGTAAAACCATGTTATCATATAATACAAATAAATGATACTATGCTGATAATGGAGGGAATACATAATAAAATAGCAGAGTGAAACACTATAATTTGAAGAAACGATGACAATATATGGAACAACATGGAGAACGACACTTTCAAAATCAGCATTGTAAGGCACACTCCTTATCTTAAACCCGATTGTACTATGATATATATAGCAGAAAAAAGAGAAGCTAAAGATACCAATAGAACATTCAAACTCATAGATCGAAAATAAACCTTCAACGCCAGAGCTAAAATAGAAAAAATCGAGCAGTTCAATAAAAGTACACAAGAAACCACATAGAAAACTACAGACTAAGCAACACGAACCCTACCTAAGCTGAGGAGTGCTATCACGTGCTTTGAAAGAGGAAGCAGATCCAGAACTGTGTTCAATCTTACTTTCCTTCTACCATTTGTCGTCAAAGACATGAACACAATGTAAACAATCGGTTGAACGTCTCATTTGGTGGTTATGTGTGTAAAGTTTTATCTGCATCCATCCATTAAAACAGGTTTTTTGTAAATGATCAATTTGTTAATCGACGTAAATACTGTATTGATTTTACAATGTATATCAGTAGGCTTAAAACCACCTTGGAGATAACTGGCCACAATACAAAACAGTAAGCCTAACGTCACCTTGAAGATCACTTACAACCATCCATAACGGTAAACTTTGGAGTTAACTGAGCACCATGAAAAGCGGTAAGTTTAAAGACACCTTGGAGTTAACTGAGCACCATCAAAAACGGTGAGCTTAAAGTCACCCTGGAGTTAACTGACCATCATAAAAAACGGTAAGCTTAAAGCCAGCTAAGAGTTAACTGACCACTATACAAAACGGTAAGCTTAAATACACCTTGGAGTTAACTGGGTACCATAACGAACGGTAAGCTTAAAAACACCTTTGAGTTAACTGACCACCATACAAAACGGTAAACTTAAAGCCACCTTAGACTTTACTGACCCCCATACAAAACAGTTAGCTAAAAGACACCTTGGAGCTTACTGAGCACCATACAAAGGGGTAACCTTAAATATACCTTGGAGTTAACTGAGTACCATAAGAAACGGTAAGCTTAACGCCACCTTGGAGTTAACCGAGCACCATACAAAACGGTAAGCTTAAAGCCACCTTGGAGTTAACTGAGACCTATAGAAAACAGTTAGTTTAAAGCCACCTTGGAGTTAACTGAGCACCATATGAAACAGTAAGCTTAGAGCCACCTTCGAGTTAATTGAGCCCTATAAAACAGTTAGTTTAAAGCCACCTTGGAGTTAACTGAGCACCATATAAAACAGTAAGCTTAAAGCCACATTGGAGTTAACTGAGCCCTATACAAAACAGTAAGTTTAAAGTCACATTGGAGTTAACTGACTCCCGAACAAAACGGTAAGTTCAAAGTCACCGTTGAGTTAACTAAACACCATACAAAACGGTAAGTTTAATGTAGTCTCTTGGAGTTAACTGAGCATCATACAAATCGGTAAGTTGAATGTAGTCTCTTGGAGTTAACTGACCCCTATACAAAACAGTTAGTTTTAAAGCCACCTTGCATTGGAGTTAACTGAGCCCTACACAAAACAGTTAGTTTGAAGCCACCTTGGAGTTAACTGACCACCATACAAAACGGTAAGCTAAAGCCCCCTTAGAGTTAACTGAGCCCTATACAAAACATTTAGTTTAAAGCCACCTTGGAGTTAACTGACCATCATACAAAACGGTAAGCTAAAGCCCCCTTAGAGTTAACTGAGCCCTACACAAAACATTTAGTTTAAAGCAACATTGGAGTTAACTGTCCACCATACAAAACGGTAAGCTCACAGTCACCTTGGAGTTAACTGACCACCATACAAAAGGATAAGCTCACAGTCACCTTGGAGTTAACTGACCACCATACAAAACGCTAAGCTCACAGTCACCTTGGAGTTAACTGACCACCATACAAAACGCTAATCTTAAAGACACCTTGAAGTTAACTGACCACCATACAAAACTGTAGGCTAAAGCCACCTTAGAGTTAACTGAGCCCTATACAAAACGATAAGCTTAAAGCCACCTTGTAATTAACTGAGCACAATACAAAACAGTTAGTTTAAAGCCACCTTGGAGTTAACTGAGCACCATACAAAACGGTAAGCTTAAAGCCACCTTGGAGTTAACTGAGACCTATACAAAACAGTTAGTTTAAAGCCACCTTGGAGTTAACTGAGCAACATATGAAACAGTAAGCGTAGAGCCACCTTGAAGTTACATGAGCCCTATACAAAACAGCTAGTTTGAAGTCACCGTGGAGTTAACTGACCCCTATTCAAAACAGTTAGTTTAAAGTCACTTTGGAGTTAACTGAGCACCATATAAAACAGTAAGTTTAGAGCCACCTTCGAGTTAACTGAGCCCTATACAAAACAGTTAGTTTAAAGCCACCTTGGAGTTAACTGAGCACCATATAAAACAGTAAGCTTAAAGCCATATTGAATTTAACTGAGCCCTATACAAAACAGTAAGTTTAAAGTCACATTGGAGTTAACTGACTCCCGAACAAAACGGTAAGTTCAAAGTCACCTTTGAGTTAACTAAACACCATACAAAACGGTAAGTTTAATGTAGTCTCTTGGAGTTAACTGATCCCTATACAAAACAGTTAGTTTTAAAGCCACCTTGCATTGGAGTTAACTGAGCCCTACACAAAACAGTTAGTTTGAAGCCACCTTGGAGTTAACTGACCACCATACAAAACGGTAAGCTAAAGCCCCCTTAGAGTTAACTGAGCCCTATACAAAACATTTAGTTTAAAGCCACCTTGGAGTTAACTGACCATCATACAAAACGGTAAGCTAAAGCCCCCTTGGAGTTAACTGAGCCCTACACAAAACATTTAGTTTAAAGCAACATTGGAGTTAACTGTCCACCATACAAAACGGTAAGCTCACAGTCACCTTGGAGTTAACTGACCACCATACAAAACGCTAAGCTCACAGTCACCTTGGAGTTAACTGACCACCATACAAAACGCTAAGCTCACAGTCACCTTGGAGTTAACTGACCACCATACAAAACGCTAAGCTCACAGTCACCTTGGAGTTAACTGACCACCATACAAAACGCTAATCTTAAAGAAACCTTGAAGTTAACTGCCCACCATACAAAACTGTAGGCTTAAGCCACGTTAGAGTTAACTGAGCCCTATACAAAACGATAAGCTTAAAGCCACCTTGTAATTAACTGAGCACAATACACAACAGTAAGTTTAAAGCCACCTTGGAGTTAACTGAGCACCATACAAAACGGTAAGCTTAAAGCCACCTTGGAGTTAACTGAGACCTATACAAAACAGTTAGTTTAAAGCCACCTTGGAGTTAACTCAGCACCATATGAAACAGTAAGCGTAGAGCCACCTTGGAGTTACATGAGCCCTATACAAAACAGCTAGTTTGAAGTCACCTTGGAGTTAATTGACCCCTATTCAAAACAGTTAGTTTAAAGTCACTTTGGAGTTAACTGAGCACCATAAAAAACAGTAAGTTTAGAGCCACCTTCGAGTTAACTGAGCCCTATACAAAACAGTTAGTTTAAAGCCACCTTGGAGTTAACTGAGCACCATATAAAACAGTAAGCTTAAAGCCATATTGGAGTTAACTGAGCCCTATACAAAACAGTAAGTTTAAAGTCACATTGGAGTTAACTGACTCCCGAACAAAACGGTAAGTTCAAAGTCTTCTTTGAGTTAACTAAACACCATACAAAACGGTAAGCTCACAGTCACCTTTGAGTTAACTGACCACCATACAAAACGCTAAGCTCACAGTCACCTTGGAGTTAACTGACCACCATACAAAACGCTAATCTTAAAGACACCTTGAAGTTAATTGACCACCATACAAAACTGTAGGCTAAAGCCACCTTAGAGTTAACTGAGCCCTATACAAAACGATAAGCTTAAAGCCACCTTGTAATTAACTGAGCACAATACAAAACAGTTAGTTTAAAGCCACCTTGTAGTTAACTGGGCACAATTCAAAACAGTTAGTTCAAAGCCACCTTGTAGTTAACTAAGCCCTATACAAAACAGTAAGTTTTATATTGTCTCTTCGGGTTAACTGAGCATAATATTATTTCGAATAATTCATACATGTACTTTTGCAAACCGCACCACTTTATGTGAAGGGTTTGCGCCTGCAAACATGTTAAAACTCGCCACATTTTTAATCTGTCACCACGTCGGGAGCCTGTAGTAAGATAGAGTGAACAAAATTATTAAATCGACTTGCAATGATTGGTTAAAATCTCATGAGTCAAGATTTTTCCAACTAACTTTTATGATTTATGAACTACTTCATAGAGTATAAACTGTAACACTATGGTAGTCGTTTATTGCTGTTTTTCCTGTATTGGGTTTAAATAATTTGTTCTTGTGCATGTTGTGTTGTGCCTTTTCAAATGTGCTTCAGGTATGGTGAGGGAAAGGGTGTTGTTGGTGCATTCAAATATGTTTATAACCGCTACATCATATTATGTGCCTGTTCTAAGTCAGGAGCCTGTAGCCCAGTGTTTGTCATTGGTTTATATCTGTTATATTTATTTTCTTTGATTGTTTTGTTATAATTCAAGCCGTTAGTTTTCTCCATTCAATTTTGTTTGTTTTTCTTGTTCGGACCTTTTAAATTCTTAACAACCTATCCAGTTCTACCAGTGATTTTTCTTTTTCTTTTTTTTCTTTTTTATTGATCTTCTTGGTGTTCAAACTACAGTGCATACATACATTTTTACAAGACATAATTAAACTCATCATAGATACCAGGACTAAATTTAGTATATACGCCAGACGAGCGTTTCGTCTACAAAAGACTCATCAGTGACGCTCGAATTCAAAACAGTTAAAAAGGCCAAATAAAGTACGAAGTTGAAGAGCATTGAGGACCAAAATTCCTAAAAGTTTTGCCAAATACAGCTAAGGTAATCTTTGCCTGAGATAGAAAAGCCTTACTTTTCCAAATAATTCAAAAAATTGTAAACAGTAAATTTATAAATATAACCATATCAAGTGATTGACATGATATTGATGGCATTGACATACTATTGATATTTTTCGAATAAGATATAGTAAAAATTTACAAGTAAATGATGTGAATACTCATTATATGATACATTTAGAGGATATTTTGATATACATTAATTATATATAATCATATCAAGAATAAATATTCTAATATCTCCAGACCTCTCTTAAAAAATTTAAGAAAAGCTTGCACATATATATACAGTCTGTTTAATTGTGTGTTCTTAACATAATTAATGTAATACTTTGCCTCTAGAAAACAATAATTTAAAAATAAGTTATCAGAATTAAATAGACCAAAAATGGCACTGTCCTTATTCAAAAATATTTTTACTCCAAACACTAAATACCACCAGTTAGAACCTTCTTTCCAAAATTGTTTTATTTCTATACATTCAAAAGCATTATGCTCTATAGTTTATATTTCTTTACAACTGGCACATTTATTAGTTAATGAAAGTTTATATTTTTCAAGGAGATAATTATGTGAGACTATTCTGTGTAACACTTTATATTGGAAAGCTTGTAGTTTGCTTTCTACAGTACATGTAAAAGCTAGTGAATGAATATTGTATCACTTTTCGTCACTAATTTCTTTGTTAAAACTTTCTTCCCACCTTTGTTGTGAAATAGGAGAAACACTTCTCCGATCGATAAAAAGTGAATATACATATTTTGCGAATAATTTACTAATAGGCATTTTTTTATTCTCATGCTAAAAAACGAATCAAAAAGGAGTTGCTGTTAGGTGACATGTGTTGTTGTAATAACAAATATTTCCAGTCACGTGGTATAGCAAGTTTAATAGATAGAATGTAAAACAAAAGTAACATTCAGGTTATATTTTTTGTTAATAGCGTCATGATACAAACATTCGCCATTATCATCTTCAATATCATTAATGGACCTGATGCATTTGATGTACCAATATCTGTAAAAAACACTCGTTCTGTCAACTTTGATAAACGGATTGAACCGAATAAATTCTTTTCTAACATAAAATGCATTTAACGGGATGAAAATACCCTTGAAACGTTTTCCTAGCAGATAACCCTTCTATATAAAAAAAGAGTTGCTTTTAAATTTAAAAACTCAAATTCACATCTGCTCATAAATAAATCATCTAAATCAAAAAGGGAGAAGAATGCTTTGGAAACATGTTTCCATTTAGAGTCATGTTCTGACAAAAAACTGTTTACCCACATAATACGAACAGCTGTACTTTAAAATATGGGGCGTTCATTCCCCCTTCGCTAGGAGACTTTTGAATAACTTCCGATTTAACTTTCGGAGTACTATCATTCCATAAAAAGCTATCAATGTCCCGTTGTATTTTAATTACATAATATTTTGGTACATGTGCAAATGAAATGACATAAATAAGCTTCGACATTGCAAGTGATTTAAGAATTACGATTTTACCGACCAAGGAAAAGGTTGATGATCCTCCACATTTTAATTATTGATTCCATTTTTTCTATGCATGAATCTAAATTAGAACAAACCATTTATTCAAAAGCGTTAAATTTTCAACCTAAGGTTTTAAAACCATTTGTCCATTTAATATGAAGGGAACCTGTTTTGTTAAATTTATTTTGAAAAATTGACCTTAAACCCTGAACACTTCTGAAAATCATTAAAGGAATCTAATAAAATTTGCGCAGAAAATACATTTTTCAGAAAACAAGTGGTATTATCAGCAAACTGTGAAATTTTTATTTCATTATCCCCGATTGTTATACCAGATATCTGATTGTTCTTACGAATACTTATTGCCAGAAGTTCAACGGCCAAAATAAATAAAAAAGGAGGCAAAGGACACCCTTGTCTAACACCTTTCTCAATTTTGAATGGATAAGAACTAAATCCATTATTAACGACAAGACTAGAAACATTTGAGTATAAAGTTAAGACCCATTTCCGACACTTGCTACCAAAATTAAAACAAACCAATGCTTTTTAAATAAATTTCCATTCTAGCGTATCAAACGCCCTTTCGAAATCGACTAGTAATTTAAGCCCTATATATTTTTTTAAAGTAGTAAACAATATAATATAAGCAATAAGTCGTAGATTTTCACCAATATATCTACCAGCACCATATCCCGTCTGGTCCGGATCTATAAGTTTCGGAAGAAATAATTTCATTTTTTCCGCAATAACTTTGGCTAATAATTTGTAATCAAAATGTAAAAGAGAAAGAGCACGCCAGTTCGACAAGAGTGTTCTATCTTGATTTTTTCTTTGGAATAAGTGTCAGAATACCCCGTCTTTGGTCTATTGAGAGGTTTCCGGTCTCGAAGGAATATTCATAGCTTTCTAACGCATATTTTTTATATCAATCCAGAAAAATTTGTAAAACTCAACGGTAAACCCATCTGTATCAGGGCTTTTATTATTTTTAAATGATTTTAAAATTTTAACGCATTCAGATTCTGAAATATCTGCATTGCATATATTCTTTTCCAGATCTGTAAGCTTAGGAATGAAATTTAAATTAAAAAAGTTAGAAACACCTGTCAGTGAGTATTTATCAGGGTCTTCTTTTGATGAGTACAAATTTTCGTAGAAAATGTCTCTCTTCGTTAAGAATTTTTTTCTTGTGACAAAATTTCATTGTAGTTTACTAATTTGTTAATACATTTATTTTTGGTAATTGCGTTTTTCTTATGATAAGAAATATTTTGAAGTCTTCCATTGCCTTTGCAGTGTGATCGTATAATAGCCCCTCTTGTTTGATTGTTTACTATTTGCTCTAAATCTTCTTTAACAATATCTTATTCAATCAAAAGTGTATTTCGTCTTGTCGGTTTTTTTTTAAATTGGACTCTCTTTCCCGCAATTTTATGTTTTTATATTTGGAATATTTGACGGTTGCGCCCCTTATTTCACTTTTTATGGTATCCCATTTCAAATTTTTATTTCTAAATTGTGATATGTATTATCACATTCTGATAACGTGTGTTTGACTATATCCACATAATCTTTATCTGTCAATAAACCCGAGTTAAATTTCTAGAAACCGGGACCTCTCTCACAAAAGATTTCGCCGGACAGTGTCAATTTGATGAGACTATGATCATATTTTATCGACGGGACCATGGATGTTTTTGTAACACTGCTTGACAAAAAATTCGATTTTAACCAAAAATCTAAGCGACATTGTATAAGAGGAGTTCTTTGACGCCAAGTATATGATCTGGAATCAACATTTTGTGTCCTCCAGATATCACATAACTCAAACTCTTCTATAAAATCTTCTAATTTACTCGCATATTTGACAGGTGTGTTATATTTTTAACCTAATATGGATTAAATATCGTATTAAAAATCTCCACCCAAAATAAGATTTTGATCTAACTTTTCGATTAATAAAATCTTGATTTTTTCAATATATACAATTTGTGAGTGTTTTCCTCATAAAGATTTCAAGATGGAAAGTATTTTGTGTAAATAAAAAAAAGGGATATATCAACGGCCTTCCAAAAAAGTAATGAGTTTATTGGACGTTTTTTAGAAGAGTTGTCTTTCATCAGATCGTAGTGAATTTTTCGAAGCTGGTTCACTATTTGAAAAAAAAACGCAAATTAGACGTTTATAACAAACGTTTAAATTTTTACGGATAACAACTATACACTCCTACTTTATTGATCGCCCTTATGTATCATTTTCAGATATAATATTGTTGACGTAAAAAACATTGCTTTCAGATACGCCTTCCGTCGGGATGAAAAATTGTTCGAAATAAACGTTTACCTAACGCTTCAGAAAGGAAAGTTTGTTTTTGCACTCTCCCTATCATTACCAAAATCAGAAAATAAAAACAGTCGGGACACTTAGCGAACTCCATAATATTATATAATTGGCTAAATTCGACTGCTTTATGAAAATCCATAATATTATGAGATTAGATAATATTTCAAGTAATATTTTGCGAGCCTATAATTTTGAACATTATCAAATTTCATAATTATATATGAAAAAAATAAATTTAATGTGTCCGATAAACAATATTTTGGGCACAGCTAACACGTTCCTTAACTTATTAATCTTAAAGTGCTATTTTTATGATCATCTATTGATTATCTTCACCTGACAATTGTTTCCTGCCCTAAGTTTTAATTATAGATGCTTACGTCTTAACTGTCTTTTATCTGGAATAGTATTTTGTACAAGAAAGACAACTTATGTTTTCTTATAAGCCATATTTTTGTGAAATGTGTTATCGTTCCTTAAACAATGAATAAATCGTCTTGTAGAAAATAAATGTCGAAAATAAGTGACCTCGTTTACAATACGCTTGTTTTATCAGGGGCAAATGTTATGCAAAAAAGTACTTATCCTTCAGAGTTGTTTTTAAATTATAAATGACTATATACACATTAGGTATAGAAACGCATTACTTTCGCGTGTTTCTATGTCTTGATTTGACGAAATTTAATTAATGATTTGATTCACAACATCGATCAGCCAATTGCAAGTCATTACATGGCCTTGTTGTTGTTTCAAATTCAGCTTATGTTGCAGACCTTTTTAATGCTACTTATGCGTGAGTGTATATCAGGTAAGGTGGGTAATTCGATTTAGAAACAGAAAACAAGAAAAAGAACAACAAACTATCCCGTTAGTTTTAATAACTAGACATAATCCATATATACGAAAAATATAGAAACGTATAATGAAACACTGGCATTTATTACAGTTTGACGAAGACTGTGTACAAATATTCAATAGAGCCCCAATAGTTGCGTAAAGCAAAAATAAAAGTATTTGAGATATGGTTAGAGATCAAAGTTAAACACTTTAACATCAAATTGACAGTTGGACACCTGATGCTGACAAACCTATCATAATAACTAGCTCTATTGAAGACGAATTAAAATATGAAAATATCAATATATATTTATATTTGAATATTTTTCATATTTGATGATAATCAAATAATGCATCTTAAAATGACCATCCCAAGCTAAACTGCCGAAACACTTATGGTGTCGGGTCCTATCATGCAATATGGGATGCGTGGTTGCATGTGTGTTTTATTATAAGGAAAAGTAAAATCTAAAAATTACACCGGCTAACTTACAGATAATTAAGATATAAGACAATGTGGTATGAGTGCCAATAAGACAACTAGCCACCCAAGTCACAATTTGTAAAAAGTAAACCATTGAAGGTCAAAGTATAGCCCTTTTAACATTATTTGATTCGAGCGTCACTGATGAGTCTTTTGTAGACGAAACGAGCGTCTGCCGTATATATAAAATTTTGATTCTGGTATCTATGATAAATTTATCTGCAATACATATTAAAGGGCCCCTAACATGACCAATGTTAAACCTTTTAAAAACCAAAGGTCTTATCTTTATACAAAACGAGAAACAACAAACTCTTACGAAAAACATTTGACTCTCTCTATATTTGACAATAGGTGTAATTTTTGGTTCGCGTCACGCTTGAGCGCATTTTTCTTACTTTTGATTCGTCACTGTTTTGCTGAAAGACAGACAGAAGCACGGACGGACATAGTTGTACGATTGTGTGTCCCTGATGAGAATAAAGTAATCTCATCTTGTTTGTTGATTCATTATTTCTGAATATTTAAAATATGAGGAAATTGAAATAATAGTTTTAGTCAGCACTTCGGTGTTGACATGAATATCAATTATGTGGTCATTTTTATATAAATTTTCTGTTTACAAAACTTTGAATTTTTCGAAAAACTAAGGATTTTCTTGTTCCGGAAATAGATTACCTTAGCCGTAACTGGCACCACTTTTTTTGAATTTTGGATTCTCAGTGCTCTTCAACTTTGGACTTGTTTCGCTTTATAACTTTTTTGATATAAGCGTCACTGATGAGTCTTATGTAGACGAAACGCGCGTCTGGCATACTAAATTATAATCCTGGTACTTTTGATAAAAGAAGGACGGAAGATACCAAAGGAACAGTCAAACTCATAAATCTAAAACAAACTCACAACGCCATGGCTAAAAATGAAAACGACAAACAGAAAAACAGTAGTACACATGACACAACATAGAAAACTAAAGAATAAACAACACGAACCCCACCAAAAACTAGGGGTGATATCAGTGCTCCGGAAGGGTAAGCAGATCCTGCTCCACATGTGGCACCCGTCGTGTTGCTTATGTGATTACAAATCCGGTAAATAGTCTAATTCGGTAGGTCACATTCATGAAAGGGAAGGGGATTGTAGTTACGACGTAAGGAACATATCCGATATCATTTGTGAAACGGTTATCCCATAACGGTCAACCAACTCGTGATGGCGTCTGTAAAATTTACGAAGGGATGATTTCAACTTCACCATTTGGAATTCTTGGTTTAATAACTTCCTTGTGAGCAGTAACCCTCTAACAAGAAAATCATGATAGGAAATGCAAGCACGGGAATATCGTATCAATTGGGAGATATATACCCCGTATGTAGGTGCTGCTGGAATGTTGCTACTTAGAAATGGAAAGTTCACAATTGGAAAGCTGAAATCATCTGTTTTGTCCTAAAGTTTTGTTTTCAATCGACCTTCATTGTCTATTTCTAGATGTAAGTCAAGATATGAAGCCGACTTAACTGTATCTGTAGTATCCTTTATCTCCAATTCGATGGGATAGATGCGTTCCACATAGTCACCAAATTTTGAATTGTTTAGTGAAAGAACGTCATCTATATAGCGGAAAGTAGATTTAAAGGATAACTATTTACACCACTGGGTCGATGCCACTGCTGGTGGACGTTTCGTCCCCAAGGGTATCACCAGCCCAGAAGTCAGCACTTCGGTGTTGACATGAATATCAACTATGTGGTCACTTTCATAAAACTTAAAAACTTTGAATTCTCAATGCTCTTTAACTTTGTACTTGTTTGGCTGTATAACTTTTTTGATATAAGCGTCACTGATGAGTCTTATGCAGACAAAACGCGCGGTTGGCGTACTTAATTATAATCCTGGTACTTTTGATAACTAATTATATAGTGTATGCAAAACTTAACGTTATACATAAATTTGAACTATTGTAAAATTATATCCCCGTTATTACTCTTTCACGAGTTAGAAATACATTAGACAGATATATAGGTAACAAATAAGTGTTTGATTTTAAAAAAAAAGTGAATTACAAAAACGAAGTATGTTGCAGGTAAAATATTTTATTATCAACTCCTTTCTGATAGTATTTAAACTTTGTGCATGTCATGAAGGCAAATCATCTGCAAAATAAACATGAATTGAAATTAAAATGAATATTATTCATAAATGATAATAAGAAATAACATTAATTCTTAATAACGATCGATACTCCATAACAAAATAGCATTTGCGTGAACAATCATATGTCTAACCTAATGAGTAGTTGATTAGACGGTGTAGCTTTCAAATATATCATTTTGATAACTTTGCACAATTTTTACATACCGTTAGTTAATAATACTTTTAAATCATTGTTGTCCTTTCAAATAAGTGTTTGTAATTTCGAACGTAGTATGTTATGTCGTACTTATAAAGTGTTGCAAAAAGTAGCAAACATTATTTCATATTGTCCAAATATCATGACATTTTCCGCTCTGTTTAATAGTAAACACAATCAATTTTAAGAACACTGTGTTCCCCCATTGTATATTAAAATAAAGATAAGTAACTCCATGTAAAGGTATACATGTTGTAACACAAGACTACTTTTCATATTTATTCGAGCTGTTTCTTATATATGCATACAAATTCATAGATACCAGGATTACATTTTGCATTCATACCAGACACAATTGTCGCCAACACAAAAGTTATCACTGACGCTCGAATCCAAAGAATTTACTGCATTTAATTACCCTCAACAAATATTCTGTACATGTTCCAGACCGTATTAGTATTTGGACCGTACGTGTACGGTCTGGACCGTATGCGTATATTTTCAAAATACGCATACGGTCGGAGTACGGTCTGACTAATATTAAAAGTTGGTCACGTTTATCAAATACAAATGTCACTGATGAGTCTTATGTAGACGAAACGCGCGTCTGGCGTACTAAATTATAATCCTGGTACCTTTGATAACTTTTTATATAACAGATCAACATAGCTTACATCTCATATTAATGTAAAAAGTTCAATAGTAATTGAAATAAAACAAAATAATGTTATAACTATTTTAAAAAATCACGTATATTTAATCTGTTAATCTCCTGTATTTAGCATGTCAGTAATTCATATATTGAAGCCAAGTATGCTAATAAAAATTGAAATTATCGGAAGTAAACTTAGAGTGGGAGGACAATCGATTTAGAATATTAAGGAACTTTACAAAAAAAATGCAAAGCAACGTGCATGAACAAATTATGTTACTGTAAAAAAAATATGACGTTCTTTGTGGAAGTCAGTGTCACCTTGAATACCAAAATAGGAATCACGGATATAAAAATAAACACATATTTAATTTCAATTGTTCGCTTAATCATTTCATCCATATACATGTAATAAAATCAATTTGTATTACTAAAAATAATGAAGCTGTAAAATGATGTGTTTTTGTTTTTTTAATAAACACGTCTTTGTGTTGTTATTTTTGTCTATCTTTTTACTATCCCAAAAAAAAAGGCCAACAGCAGAATACCGCTGTTCAAAATTCGAACTAGACCACACGACCACCTGGGCTCTCAAAAAAAGAGCTTTCGGTGGCCATATGTTACCTTTCCACGTCAGTTTTAATCTAGCGGCGTACTGCAGTACATGATATATAAGGCATGAAGATGTTATTGTTACAGATCAGCTAAATTATCTATAGTAAAGGATCCTACAAATTAATGTAAGTAAGATATATATATATATATGTATACGTAGTATTGATCGCGAGTTTGTCTTGTCGTAAACGAACACGTTTTACCACGTTGAAAGCTATATTTAGATACATTGTTTCAATCTGTTGCATATGTAGAGAAAAAGTAACTACGTATTGTATTCAGACACTTTTAAAGATTGCTATAGAATTACTAATCGAAGAATTCAAGTAGAGAAAAATATTCAACGTGTGACCGAACACCACATTAATTCACGAATGTAATTATCAATGTTGTGCGGTCACGAGTTGAATATTTTTTTATATTTGCATCCTTTAATAAGTTATTCTCTTTATTACATTGGCAAATGTTTTTTTTTTAAATTAATGTAAAATACGTAAGACAATACATTGATGCATTAGCAATTTGTTTTGATCCGCCGTTATCGACGTCTTGAGAACGCCTATTGTTGTATGACGTCAGAGAGTGAAATTATCGGTTTTTATTTTACTGGGAAATCAATGTAATTCATTGCAACAATTTAATAATAATATTTAATCAATTACAAAAATTGCAATGCACTGGAGGATACATAGATGTGCACTTTTACAAAATATGTTCCTTACATCGTAACTTCAATCACCTTCCCTTTCATGAATGTGACCTACCGAATTAGACTATTAGTCCGGATTTGTTATCTTATAAGCAACACGATGGGTGCCACATGAAGAACAGGATCTGCTTACCCTTCTGGAGCACATGAGATCACCCCTGGTTTGTGGTAGGGTTCGTGTTGTTTATTCTTTAGTTTTCTATGTTGTGTCATGTGTACTATTGTTTGTCTGTTTGTCCTTTTCATTTTTGGCCATGGCGTTGTAAGTTTATTTTCGATTTACGAGTTTGACTGTCCCTCTGTTTTTTTGCGACTCTCTTATACAGCTATACATAAGTGCATTACATAATATATTAATTAATTATCTGATCATTCTGTTCTTCTTAGATTTTTTCCACAAGAAAAATTCATAAATGGACTGTTGTATTGGTCAAAATATCAATAAAACTATAAGTTTTAAACAAGCTAAGGTAATCTATTCTTGGGATAAGAAAATCCTTGGTTGTCGAAAATTTCAAAGTGTTGTAACAGGAAATTTTAAAAAAATGACCATATAAGAATTTTTTCAAATATTTGTATAAATAATGCTTTGAAAGTAATGTAATTTATTACTTATTGAGCGTCAAAAACTCTGTATACCACTTTGCCTCATATTCTCATTAAGAAAAAAATCACACACCTAATTAAATGGGTATTTAAAAAGCTAGAATGTGATAACATATGTTAAAATTCTTTTATGTCATTTTTAGTAGCAATAAACAAAAGAACTATGTCAATGGACATGTTTTGATACTATAACCGCCCTTCATGTTTTAACTAGATATCATTTGTGTTCGCTTTGGAGATTCCATATATCATCAAGTTATTGGAATTCAAATAAGGGTCCTACCGTGCACAAGTCATTTGTGTTCGCTTTGGATCATCAAGTTAATGGAATTCAAATAAGGGTCTTACTGTGTAATTGTGGACGTGTTTTCTTTGTACTGCTATGAGTCTCATTCCTGACGAAAATCAGCAAAGACCCATCGCAAAACATTTGCTACAAAAATTTAATAATACTTTTGGATATTTTGATGATATACTGGTTGTCAATAATTACGATTTTAGTATGTATACTACAAAAATTATCCTGTTGAACTTACTTTAAATAAAGCTAATACATACAATGACCTCTGCTCTATCTCGATATTGATATCTATATCATTAACGGAAAGCTTAATACACATATTTATGATAAAAGAGATGATTTTTCTTTTCCTATCGTTAGTTATCCATCTATAGATGGTGACGTTCCCTTGTCACAACCTACCGGTATTTATGTATCTTCACTGGTACGTTTGGCTCGAGTATGTATCATGAAAATATTAAGGTTACCATTTTGTTATTGTTTTATGATTAATAAGTTTACAAGCGCATTCAATTTATGGTTTTTGTACTGCATGTACAACAAACTAATATTAATTAAGATATTTGGAATGAGTCAAAACGTTTAAACAACACACAGACCCTATATATTACGTGGATTTGTTTTTAAATATGACTTTAATTGTGGTGTGCATTTAATCCAGGTGGAATTAAACATTGATATACATGATATTAACACGCTAATGTATTATGAAATCTTCTGTTTAGTATTGAATCGATTTGTCCGATTATAGAATATGAAGTACATGTAAATAACCTCTATCATGCGTTGAAGATGAGATTGAATAAAAAATAATAATTAATATCAGTACAACTCATTTCTTGTGACGGCCATCGTATGGGTCTCTTGGTATACAACAAGTATTCATGCAATGATCGTGCTTAAATTAAGAAGTCCTTTTATGTTTTCAGTTAATATGAGTTTTATTTTCTAGCTATATACAATGATTCGAATTGCACAAAGTAACATTGAGCTGCAATATACATGTATTGTTTGCATTTGGAATTGTTGATATTGTTCTCTGCATGTAAGGGGAAAAGAACACAGAAATGATCAACAGTCAGTGAACGGTATCTTAAAGATGAAGAGAAGTCAACACTCACAATTTTACTTAACAAGGTTAATAAATTATGATCTTTAGTACACGCGTAGAACACCGTTCAAATACCAAAATTTATAAAAGTTAAATATTCATTTGTATACTATAGCATATTCATACTTCATATACACATGAGATATTGTACTTTTTCAACAAATTTTCAGACAAATACAGTAAATTATTATCATATTTATTCACAAATATAGGTTACAGGACATTTAAAAATTCTACTAATTATATGTAAATATTTCCGGTTTTACAACTAGACAAAATTCTAATAATGCAATTACATTTTAAAGTACTTTATAGGTACCCCGTACTTGTATGTTGTTTCTCCTTTGCTATTAATAACATTGAGAATGGAAATAGGGAATGTGTCGAAGAGACAACAACCCGAGCGACCATAGAACAGACAACAGCAGAAATTCACAAATAGGTCTTCAATGTAGCAGATTTTTTGAATTGTTCAAGAATTATTCAAATCCCGGACTGTTGGTCAATATGATTATATCATATATTCCTATTTATTTAAGTATTGTTATTGGCAGGACTAATTTGAAATTCTTGAAAAGGGACTCTTTTGATGCAAAACACTGCCAGCTATAACTGAAATGAAAAGTTTTGTAATACCTAGTCCATATATCTTTTAAACCTTTGAAAATCCTTGTACAACACTTAAGGGTGTAACTCGTGGTTGTGATGTAAAGCAGATCTATACAAATTGTTAGTTTAATAACAAAAAGATGTTTTAAATTCAAAACAAATAATAAATGAACTCAAAATATTAATGATTACGACATATAAATGTATAAAACTGATTAAGTATAATGCAAAATGTATTTATTAATCTCTATTGTAAATAACTAACACATATAACAGGTATGGCTATTAAACGTTAATTTATATCGTAGGTCTCCACATAATTTGACCATCTAGTAGTCATGAAATGATCGTGCTCAATATCAGAAGTCTTATAATTCTTTTAGTTCGTGTGAGTTTTATTTTCTACCTATATTTAAAGAATCAAAATGTATTAACCGACAAGATAACCAGTCAACGCACGATATCTTAGAGATAAAGTGAACAAAACACACACAATTATGTTGACAAGGTTATTAAGTCGACATCTTCAGTACATGCATACAAAACCATTCAAATACCAAAATCCTCAAAGTTAAATGTTCATTTGTATAATATAGCATATTCATATTTTATGCAGGTTTCATATAAACATGAGACATTGTACTTTCTCAACAAATTTTGCAGACAAATAAAGTCAATAATCATCATGATTATTCACAAATATGTTACAGAACATTTAAAACATCTAACTAATGTAGATGTTTTAAATGTTCTGTAACATATTTGTGAATAATCATGATGATTATTGACTTTATTATAATGTAGATGTTTTAAATGTTCTGTAGCCATTTTCCCAGATTATCCTATTTTCAACCCCTCCCATTCTGACTCCTACTGCACTTCCAAGACTACCGCTACTCCCCCTTTTTGACTCCTGCTTAGCAACTTCTTATTCCCATGTTCCCTAGTTTGATATTGCTATGACGTCTGACGACTGTATTGTTCGAAAAGCATGTTCTCTTGCCCCACTAACGCCTGAAAATATGTTAAGTTCCGTCTTTTCAAATGACGTAATACATCCTGTGACGTCAAGTGTGATTCGCCGTGATTCGACGCGAAAAAGAAGTTCGTTTGTTATTTTCTCTATTATTGTACAAGTTATCTCACAATGGCGAAATCAAAATATCACCCCGCATGTGGCGTTCTACACAATGGCGAAAAAATGAAAAACGACGGAATGACTAAACAACAGCCTACTAAACACAACTTGAAAACTAAAAACTGATCAACACAAATCTAACATTAAAGAATACTCCCTTAAACAAAACGATGAAATAGTTCTGAATCTCCTACATTCATTGATGATGAAGCTTCTATAAACACGAGATGTTTGGTAAACACAGTTGTTCAGAGTATGAAAGATCAATTTGAACCCAGTTGTCATAGTGAAAAGGAAAACGCGTCAAAATCACTTTGGTTTTGGCTTTTTAAAGAAAAAACTTGAATTCGAAATTTATTTTGATATTTTAGAAACCAACGAAATGGTAGAAATCTGCAAGTGTAAGGTTGTTGATACAAATCAAGCAAATGCTATCAATTGCCTACTCTTTCGCTAATATGTTCTTTAAAGATTGTTTTTGCATTGCGTTTTAAATGCTCTGAGTTCAGTGCCTATACATGAATGATGCAATAGCACTTTGATTCCCTTGGCTAGAATAATTTTGTATTCAGACATTGGTTAAAGTTTTTGCAATGCCCTCGATGGGTCGCATTTCCAAATCTTCAGCTTTACTTATATTTTCAAAAAGCAAGTTTCTTGCATTGACGAACTAGTATTGTACAGTAGTTAGATTTTCTGTTTCAATCTGTTGCATACACGAAGAAAAAAGGTATCCATTTATATTCAGACATTGATTATGTTTGTGAATGTTTAATCAACTTTAATAATTGTAATGCACTATAAAATGTTATATTATACATGCATTTGCATTTTTATGAACCAAAAACAAATTATCAAATAAACTAATTATTTAAATATCTGATCATTGTTGACGTCAAAAAGAGAGGCAACAGATACCAGAGGAACAATCAAAATCATAAAATGGAAAATAAACTGACAATGCCATGGCTAAAAATTGAAAAGACAAGCAGACAAATAATAGTACACAAGAAACAACATAGTAAATGTAGAATATTATTTGTAAATTTCAGCGTGAAAGTCTTTTCCTCCTTGCATTTATTTATGCTGTAAATTATGTAAAAAGATCTAATCTTCATTTTCAATATTCAAAAAATGTTTGATCATAACATGACAAATCAACAGAAGGAAGATCTTCCATATCACCTGACAGACAGTATTCCAAAATAGTATCTTTAATGCATAATTTAACATTTTGTATATAAAAGGTTATAAGTGTTTGCAACTAATCTGTTGGGTGTTTGAACATACAAATGTAAAACATTTAAAAGGCATTTGCACATAACGTAATAAATGTTCACAGAGATTACCAATTGTTCAAACGCATATGAACTATACCATTATGTATTATGTTTTTCACTGGAGATACGTATGTATAAACTAAAGTCGTTAGACTATAATATTATGACGATTTCACTGGAGATACGTATGTATAAACTAAAGTCGTTAGACTATAATATTATGACGATTTCACTGGAGATACGTATGTATAAACTAAAGTCGTTAGACTATAATATTATGACGATTTCACTGGAGATACGTATGTATAAACTAAAGTCGTTAGACTATAATATTATGACGATTTCACTGGAGATACGTATGTATAAACTAAAGTCGTTAGACTATAATATTATGACGATTTCACTGGAGATACATATGTATAAACTAAAGTCGTTAGACTATAATATTATGAAGATTTCACTGGAGATACGTATGTATAAACTAAAGTCGTTAGACTATAATATTATGACGATTTCACTGGAGATACGTATGTATAAACTAAAGTCGTTAGACTATAATATTATGACGAGTTCACTGGAGATACGTATGTATAAACTAAAGTCGTTAGACTATAATATTATGACGATTTCACTGGAGATACGTATGTATAAACTAAAGTCGTTAGACTATAATATTATGACGATTTCACTGGAGATACGTATGTATAAACTAAAGTCGTTAGACTATAATATTATGACGATTTCATTTAAGTAAGATGTATCAGAACAAAACGTTTAGAAAATTTAGCACAATAATCACATTTGAGGCAAGATGCAATTATCAACTGAATTGGAGGTAGAATACACACAACATATGAAAGAAAGTAAAAGTGGTTAATCATAAAATTTGGAGGTATTCACAAATCATATAGTAGTTACAGTTTAATGTATTGCCTATAGCACACAACAAAGTTTGAAAATGACATATCACATTGATTGACAAGACCATTAATTAATTTGACATAACACAAAGATGAACTGTCAGAAATAAAGGCATCTGTACGTAACATAAAGATGAAATGACAGGACAAAATCAAAGCTACGCAGCAAATTAAATATTTACACTATAAGACCGTTATGGCGATCCATACATACAGTTAAAGATGTAATCGAAGAATGCTGTAGGTGTGAAACAATTATTAGCGACATATGTTGTGTAGGTTTGTTCAATTTTTAAAATATATGCAAAATGGGTTTGGCGTGTGACATCTTTCATCTTTTGTTTTACATTTGTATTGTTTTCAGATATATTTCACATCAGTGATGTTTTACCTGTAAAGATGTAATCGAAGAATGCTGTAGGTGTGAAACAATTATTAGTGACATATGTTGTGTAGGTTTGTTCAATTTTTAAAATATATGCAAAATGGGTTTAGCGTGCGACATCTTTCATCTTTTGTTTTACATTTGTATTTCTTCAGATATATTTCACATCAGTGAATTTTTACCTGTACATGTTCAAACTTGAAAGACATTAATAAATTGTATATTATTTTGATATCTACAAAATGTGAACACAATTGTACTCAATGTTACGCTTTTTCGGGTCGTTGTTTAAAAAAAGTCTCTACATAATGTGTTTGGTTGATTGATGGTTATTCAAGTCACTTTCAGCACTATTTTTTTTTATTTTTTGGCTGTCAACCATTGACATTCGGTTGAGAAACTGATAATCCTAGTCAATTACAATCAGAGACGAGTGCAGATGTCACGTGAGGGATTAAACGTCACAACGTTATGGTCAGTGTTGAAAGGTCAGAGATGCAGTAGTTGCACCACCTAGATCATTTAGCAAACAGTGACTCAACCATTGTTAGATAACATTAGTTTATACATGTATGTAGGTCAAACCTAGTTCTGACACCTTATACATCAATGCAATGGTTCATTATTTCAGTGGAGTCAATTGTAAAAAAAATATGAACATTTTATGGTGCATCGCAGTGTTGGTTTTTTGGTATTTTTGTTGAACTTCAGTATTATATTGTTTCGTTGTTTTTCCCTCATAGTTAACGTTTTCCCCTAGTTTTTTTATTTTGAAACCTGGACTTTTTTTCTCAATCAATTTATGACTTTTTTTAACAGCGGTATACTACTGTTGCCTTCACTTGTGTGTATGATACACTGGTATTTCTTTAAACTCACATTCATAAGGATATGGTTTTAGGAAGGTGATGATAACAATAGGTGTAATGAAAGAGAGTGTTTAAGTAGTTAAAAATCAAGCTTATTTCAAGTCTAATTTGATGCCTAACTCACAAAAAAAAACAATTCCTGTTTACCAATTCATACCTTGATCATCAATTATGAGATGACAATAAGAAGTGTTAGTGACTTAAATTAATGACTTGGGGATTAAAATTTAAAGAATAAAAATTTTCAATAGCAGTGAACATAATTAAGTTATGTTCAGTTGCACCTGAATCACGCAGCTTGGTCAATTAATTCCTAAACAAAAGATTTGCATGTTTTTTCTAGTTCTGGAAAAAACCAGGCTTCACTTGTATGTTTTGTTGTTCCTAGAATACCTTAAGTATTTACAAATTCAACTGATGCAGTTATAACGTAAAACGTACCCTTTTGTAAATTTCATGCCATAAATTGAAAAATAAAAACACATTTAAACTGGTCTTGTTTACACAAGAGGTGAAAGCAGGGAATTCACGTATCCAACATGTTCTGACTTGTGCCCAACCTGTTCGAAGTCGAAGACAAAATAGATTGATTTCAAAGCACGATTCAGACCATTTTTACTCAAAGATGTTATCCTTTAAACAGGAAAAAGGTAAAAGACAAAGCCAATCAAGGTGCACTCAGTGGGTTGAAAGATGCTTCAGATTTTATTTTTTTTCAAATATCAACCTTGCACACAACACAAATCGTGTAGCAAGGTAGGTTGTTTTCCTTGATTCCGAATCATATACTATACACTTCAATGCAAAAATGTCTTGATTTAAAACGCTTGTTGATTACAGCATCGGAAAGGTATTACAAAAAACCAACATACGTTTACTACAGCATCGGAAAGATATCACCAAAAACCAACATAGCAAAAAAAAAAAAAAAATTTGGTAAGAATGGCCAATAAAATTTTTCGAGTCGCGTCGATTCTACCGGGTCGGTGGTGGGAGGGGAAACAAACAATATTTTATTTTTGGCCCAAGATAGTCGAAGAGATTTACAACAGACATTCGCAGCTGTGTGTCATCATACTGCATTGCCAGTTACATATGTATAAAAGGCCCTGACATGAGAAAGTGTAAAACATGCAAACGATAAATCTATGGACCTTATTAATGTTCAAACCAACAAACACAAAACACATATATCTTATATCTGGATCTTCCATCACTGTATTGGATACCTAAACTACATAAGTGTCCATACAAACAACGGTATATTGCTGGGTCTTCCAAGTGCTCCACGAAACCTCTTTCTAAATTATTAACATCTATTTTATCAGCAATCAAAGACGGGCTTCAAAGTTATTGTGAAACTGCCTATTCTAGAGGTGGCGTGAATCAGATGTGGATACTTAAAAATTCAAAAGATCTTTTAGAGTACATACAATCTAACTCTCTTTCATCTTGTAACAGTATTAAAACATTTGACTGTTCTACTCTGTACACAAGTATCCCACATTCCAAACTAAAAGACAAATTGAAAGAGTTGGTATTACTTTGCTTCATAAAAAAGAATGGCCAACGTAGATACAAGTATCTTGTCTTAGGGAGGGATACATCCTACTTTGTAAAGAATCACTCTGATTCAAACAAATTTTTTTCTGAAACTGATATTATCAAGATGCTTGATTTCTTGATTGACAACATATTTGTTACGTTCGGAGGACGTGTTTTTCAACAGACTGTCGGCATTCCAATGGAAACAAACTGTGCCCCTCTACTCGCCGACTTGTTTCTTTATTATTATGAGGCTGACTTCATGCAGGAACTTCTTATGAAGAAAGACAAGAAGTTAGCAATATCCTTTAACTCTACTTTCCGCTATATAGATGATGTTCTTTCACTAAACAATTCAAAATTTGGTGACTATGTGGAACGCATCTATCCAATCGAACTAGAGATAAAGGATACTACAGATACAGTTAAGTCGGCTTCATATCTTGACTTACATCTAGAAATTGACAATGAGGGTCGGTTGAAAACAAAACTTTACGACAAAAGAGATGATTTCAGCTTTCCAATTGTAACTTTCCATTTCTAAGTAGCAACATTCCAGCAGCACCTGCATACGGGGTATATATCTCCCAATTGATACGATATTCCCGTGCTTGCATTTCCTATCATGATTTTCTCGATAGAGGTTTGCTGTTCACAAGGAAGCTATTAAACCAAGAGTTCCAAATGGTGAAGTTGAAATCATCCCTTCGTAAATTTTACGGACGCCATCACGAGTTGGTTGACCGTTATGGAATAACCGTTTCACAAATGATATCGGATATGTTCCTTACGTCGTAACTACAATCCCCTTCCCTTTTATGAATATGATCTACCGAATGAGACTATTTACCTGATTTGTAATCACATAAGAAACACGACGGGTGCCACATGTGGAGCAGGATCTGCTTACCCTTCCGGAGCACCTGAGATCACCCCTAGTTTTTGGTGGGGTTCGTGTTGTTTATTCTTTAGTTTTTTATGTTGTGTCGTGTGTACTATTGTTTTGCTGTTTGTCTTTTTCATTTTTAGCCATGGCGTTGTCAGTTTGTTTTAGATTGATGAGTTTGACTGTCCCTTTGGTATCTTTCGTTTCTCTTTTTATACATGTACCTGTAATTTATGAGGGGCTGCCCTGAATTTAGGGAATTTCAAATATAAAATCAAACATTTCTGAGAGTACTACATGGCAACTATGCAAATACATTGTCCCCTACGTATACTAGTTAAGAATTCATTGTTCTGAAACAAAATTCTGACTTGACCTATAACTTGTCATGGTGTAAACTATATATCAAATATAAAGTTCATATACTCCAGCATGGCGAAGATAAATGTGGAAAAAATATTATTTAATTTTATAAGTCCAAGGACTATAACTCTGCTCACAACCATCAGACTGGAATATGTATCAAACTTATTCTTTAACTTGCCATGATGAAATTATATACCAAATATTAAATCAATATTTTCAAGCATGAAGAAAAAAGTGTAGAAAACTGATTTGCCTGACTGACGGAAGGACAGACAGACAGGCGGAGTGCAAACCTAAGTCCCCTTCAATTTCCTTGGAAGGGAACTAATTATTCTACTCTATACAGCAACAAAAAAAACTCAGTAAGTTCCATGATACTCTTGACTTTCAGGATACACACAGATAATAAAGTAGGGTGGTTGATTTGATATGCTGTACTGGCATGTTTTTGTGGCCATTTCTGTTACAAATGTATTAAACGTACTCAGCTTATAACTTTGATGACTGAATACTGAATGTGTTCATCTTATAATGTTGATTGCAAGAGTGCCTGTACTTGACATATTGTCCTTTGTTGTTGGGATGTACAAGTACCCGACCAAGTCCACTAGTATTTCTGTCCATCTGGTGAGTTGGGCCTTTTTCAACTGATTTTTATATTTTGTTCTTATGTTGTACTGGTATACCACTAACTGTCCTAGGTTAGGGGGGATCCCGCTTACAAGTTTAACCCCGCCACATTATGTATGTATGTGCCTGTCCCAAGTCAGGAGTAGTTCAGTGGTTGTCCTTTGTTTATGTGTTACATATTTTTTTTTCTTTTCTTTTTTGTAATATTTACTAATAAGGCCGTTAGCTTTCTCTTTGAAATGTTTAACATTTCGGGGCCTTTTATTGCCGACCATGCTGTATGGGCTTTGCTCATTGTTGAAGGCTGTGCAGTGACCTATTGTTGTTAATTTCTGTGTCATGTTGGTCTCTTGTGAAGAATTGTCTCATTGGGAATCATACCACATCTTCTTTTTATATATATTGTTACGCCATCTATCTATTTTTATATTGTTAAAGACTGAATGTTGACTTTTTAATGCAGACTTGAGAGTAAAGCTAAAACCAATCAATTTTTGATATTCTTTATGCTGAGTTTCTGTTTCATTCATATACATATCACATCAACTGTTTCATGTTTAAACATAACAAATTATAATACCAGATTAAAAAATGAGACAATGTTTATGTGTGAAATAAATTTTCTATTGTGAAAATTTTGAACATTGACAGCTTTCTATGCACTTCTTATACGTTCTATTATGTTTTTTTTTTAATTTTCAGATTAAGTCCCTTAATGCATCAATGCTCATAACTTATAAGTTAAAACTGATCCCCATCTTAACCCTTCTTTTCTTTTAACTTGCAAAATTCTTATGTATAGTTAAACTTCTACATATTTTTCTAGCTATACATGCATCTCATAATCTATAGCCATATATATGTACATGTACATTAAAAAGCGCATTTTCAATAAAACAGTAAAACAGTGTATTTAAACAAAAAATATGATTTAATTACTTAAGGTACATGATATAATGTGCATGTGCTTTTTCATATATATATAATATATATATTGGCGTAACAACATGAACAACAAGTTAAAATTAAAAACTTAACCAACATTAAACATTAAAATTCAATTACATTTTATAAACACAGTTAAAAATAGATATCTTTAACATAAACATGATAAATGAACTGCATGTATTTACAAAATGTACAATCAGAATAAATATATATCACAGTTGTTGGAACTAAATATCACAGTTGTTGGAATTAACGGTATATCACAGTTGTTGAAAATAAGGTATATCACATGTTGAAACTTTATCACAGATGTTGATTTAATGTATACAGGATGGGTTAATAGCAATCACTCAACTAACTGTCCAGAAACTGTTATCAAAGAATCAGTAATTGAAGATTAAACAAAGGTATGTTAAGAAAGGCATCCTAATCTGTAAAGAAATGTAGACAGTTCCCATGTATAAAGCTGTATCAGTTCTGAAACTGCCGTAAAATAGTTGCATGTACATGTACCAACACTTTCTTTAAAATAAATGATTGGAAATGACTTTTTGACATTAAATAAGTTTAAAAGTGCAAGTGTAGGGAGGAAACATTTTTTTGTGGTAATTCAAATTAAAAATATTCTATTTTCCGCTTTCGATCTTTTATATCTGGGCGTCACTGGTGGGTCTTGTGTGGACGAGGCGCGTTTTGGGCGTATTAAATTTTAAACCTGATGCTTTTTGTTATTCATTAATCATGTGTTTCTTTGTCTAATACGTTTTCCTATTTATTTGTATTGTAGTCCTGTAATATTATGTTGTCATTTCTATGTTATATTTAACATTGCCATTAAAGTGCGAGGTTTGGCATTCCACAAAACCAGGTTCAACCCACCAATTTTTCCTTTAAAAATGTCATGTACCAAGTCAGGAATATGGCCATTGTTATATTATAGTTCGTTTCTGTGTGTGTTACAATTTAACGTTGCGTCGTTTGTTTTCTCATATTTTTGAGTGTAAATTGACATTGCGATAAGACGTGTCACGGTACTTGTCTATTCCAAATTCATGTATTTGGTTTTGATGTTATATTTGTTATTCTCGTGGGATTTTGTCTGATGCTTGGTCCGTTTCTGTGTGTGTTAGTTACATTGTAGTGTTGTGTCGTTGTTCTCCTCTTATATTTATGCGTTTCCGTCAGTTTTAGTTTGTTACCCCGATTTTGTTTTTTGTCCATGGATTTATGAGTTTGAACAGCGGTATACTACTGTTGCCTTTATTTCCCACTGTCCACCACTAATCACAGATCAACTAAGCCAGTTATAGCAATCCATTTTTAACTTTTTTTAATTTAAATCGATGGCAATTTTTTTAAGTTTTAAAAAGTTTCCAGTATTATAGATAGGAAATCACTTTTCTGTTTATCATATTTCTTACGATGCTTTGAATATTTTTTTTATTTTTTTTACATTGCTATAAGAACAATGTATGTTTGATTAACCTACATTCAAAAATATCTTTAATAAATAAAAATTATGGTGTTCATGTTACTATTTTACTGGCATGAAAGGAAGACATTACTGTTCCATTTCTTCCAGTGGCGAATTTAGTGGTTCACTGAGGTTCCGGTGGTTAAAAATGGAGATGCAGCGAAACCAGACATTCTTCGCAAGAACAGGTTTTGTGCAACACCTGTTGTGTACCTACTGATCACAAGCATCACACTGAAACCAGGATATATACTTGTCCTTTTGAATAGGCTTGGTTGGTTCAATGCTATAGCTACCACAGGTATTGCACAAAATCTCATCAGCATCATTGATGGTATTAGAGACGGTGTCCTCAAAGTCATTGTCATTTTCAACGTCATTCCCCTCCTCCTCCCTCTCTGAAAACATGTAAGAAACTGTCCTTTGGCTGACTTGGCTGTCATCGTCCGTCATGTCGATCACCACTGGATCGACGTCTTCGTCTCTGATGCCATCAAGTTTCCTGAGCTTTTCCTCAAACTCCCTTTCCACGTGACTCTCAAATGTAGCCCAGCGCTCCGCATCGATATGGGACTTGGCCTCCTCTAAAAGCTTGATAATGTCTTTTTTTCTTGCAACTATAATTAAATCTAGCTACGTTGCCTCTTAAGTAAGACCAAACCATTTCGATGGGATTGAGCTCACAATGATAAGGAGGTGTGCGTAAAATATCATGGCCATTAGCTGATGCAAGGTCATTTATTATATACCTAGGTTTTGGTTTGTTTGCTTCACTAAATCAAGCAGCTCGGCCTTTTTTGTTTTCTTATCATACTGTACAGTGCTCTTCTCCAGCCATGCCGAGATCTCTGACTTGTTGCTGCTAATGTTTGGTACCCTCGAGTCAGGATCTAAGTGGCTGTGATACGGAGAATTGTCCATTATGATTACAGACCGAGGAGGCAGTTTAGGGAGAAGTGTTTCTCTGAACCACTCTGTAAAGTGCTCCTTATTCATCTCGTCATGATAATCAGAGCCTTGGTTTTCGACTCAAATATAAGACGACATCCGGGAATTAGGCCTTGTTGAAAGGAGCCAACATCTAAGGTTATCAATCTAGTACTCTTGCCAGAAGGTACTTTCCGATGGATACCTTTACAGTGGGGCTCAAAGACAGACATGGACGTGCTTGGAACATCCAGCCAGTCACCCTTTACTACATGATTAGTGTTCAACCAAGTCTCATCTAGATGTACAATATGACGACCCTGCTGCCTAAACTTACGTGTCTTACGAAGATATGCCATCCTCAAGAGAACGATGTCCTCCCTCTCCGACACAAATCTTCGGCTTGAAGCATTTTTGTAGAACCTGAAAAAAATAATCATATAAATAGAAACATTCACAATTCCATAACACTTAAGGGTTACACTAAAACATACATGTAACATGGGGCGCAGAGAACATATTTTTAAATCTCAAGTACAGATGGGTGTCAATAACATTCTATATTTGTCAGTTTAAGAGGTTACCACATTTTGATAGAGAATTCTGCAGGTTTATGTTTAAATGGAACATATTACAAAAGTGATTGATGCATTAGATTTTATTTCAATATGTTTAATAATTTGTAGATATAAATTTTAATTGTGGTTTATTTATTTCAGACAATTTTGCTGATGACTACAGAGCCATATTTCCAAGATGTATAGATGTCTTTCAATACTGAAATGTGTATTTAATGCAGGTAAATATTTCCAAGATGTATAGATGTCTTTCAATACTAAAATGTGTATTTAATGCAGGTAAATATTTCCAAGATGTATAGATGTCTTTCAATACTGAAATGTGTATGTAATGCAGGTAAATATTTCCAAATGTATAGATGTCTTTCAATACTGAAATGTGTATTTAATGCAGGTAAATATTTCCAAGATGTATAGAGGTCTTTCAATACTGAAATGTGTATTTAATGCAGGTAAATATTTCCAAGATGTATAGAAGTCTTTCAATACTGAAATGTGTATTTAATGCAGGTAAATATTTCCAAGATGTATAGATGTCTTTCAATACTGAAATGTGTATGTAATGCAGGTAAATATTTCCAAGATGTATAGAGGTCTTTCAATACTGAAATGTGTATTTAATGCAGGTAAATATTTCCAAGATGTATAGATGTCTTTCAATACTGAAATGTGTATTTAATGCAGGTAAATATTTCCAAGATGTATAGAAGTCTTTCAATACTGAAATGTGTATTTAATGCAGGTAAATATTTCCAAGATGTATAGATGTCTTTCAATACTGAAATGTGTATTTAATGCAGGTAAATATTTCCAAGATATATAGATGTCTTTCAATACTGAAATGTGTATTTAATGCAGGTAAATATTTCATTACTCCAAGTTATATAAGTGTTTCAGATTTTGGAATCAATGATTTTTATGTTGTTTGTGCTGTATTTAGACACCTCTAACAACAAATTTGTTTACATACACATGTACAAAAATAGAGGTTTTTATGCAACGCAACCATAGGTTTGATTTAGCTAGCTGTCAGTTTTCACGTTTGAATTGTTTTACAACAATTGTGATTCAGGAGCCTTTTATAGCTGAGTATGGGCTTTGCTCATTGATGAAGGCCGTACAGTGACCTATACTTGTTAATTTTTGTGTCATTCTGGTCTTTTGTGGAGAGTTGTCTCAGTGGCAATCATACCACATCTTCGTTTTTATATTTGAAAGTTTTTTTCAATTTAGACTTGTGTGTATATAAAAAAATTATACATTTGACCCAATAACATTTTCTGAAATTTATCATTTTAATGTACACGTAATTCATTTAAAACTACTATATTCGGTGTATGTCGTGTATGTGGAAGGATAGGAACTGAATTTATTTCCAATGGTACACCTGACCCTTGCATCATGTTGATGTTTAATTGTTGATGTGTATTTACAGTGAGCTGTAATACCTGTAAATGTTGCTGTTGATGCCTTGACCTCAACTGGCTCAAGATCCCAATGATTCAGGTCTCAGACAAAGTTTGTCTGCTTTGAAATCATAATTGTTGATTTTTTATGCAAATAATTTTATATCTTAATAAGATTTTTTTTTTTAAATTGAATTTTACCTGTTGTCTTCACTAATCTTTTACTTGGATAATGTATTGCCCATGGCTTATTTTTCTCCCTTTCTGTTAAAAAAAACTGGAAAATTTTCCTTAATAGTTCTTTTGTCTGAAAACAAAACAAAAAACATGAACATATGACCAAAGGGAGGTAATCCATAGTAAGAATGGGGTGTGATTTTTCTACTTAAGGTTCTTGTAAGTTCCAATTTTTAAAATGCAAAGGCTTTGTTAAAAATGACAGTGTACAAAGTTTACATTATGTAGTTATGTATATAATTTTTGTTATTGTGTAATGATTTTTGTATTAATGTTTTCTTTCATTAACCATTTTTTAAGTTTTTTTTATAATTGAAAGACACTGACATGTTGCATGGCTTTCTTAACAGTTATCATTTGTACATTATTGTTGTATAGTAGTATATAGAAGTTGTTGCTCGAATGTAGCTGTGAAATTGATTTAAGGTACTACATTTGTAGAAAAATTTAAATAATTTGAAAGATTTCTAATTTGTTTTTAGCACTTCTAGGTGATATTTATATTTTTCTTTTGTAATTTTGTGAGTTTATTAATAATTGTATTATTCTGGTAGCTGTTAATACTTGCATTAAGGCGTATTTTTCTGGCATCCTTCCACAACACACTTCCACTCTGTCCTTTGGTGTTCATTTGTAACTCTTGGACCTTAGCAGGGGTGAGAGAAATGTACTTATTTACGAAATTAGAACACTTTCCGCATGAGTCTAAGGCTGTATGATCGCCATGATCTTCTTAAATCATATCCTTAGTGAAAGGTTTACATGTAAAACTTTTACTTGCCGTCGTTCCTTTGATGCTGAATAAAGGAAGTAGTTTAGAACTGTTAACTGCTTCCTTAAACTCTCTATCCAATGTATACATTGGTGTATCCCGACTACCTGGTATGTTATTATCTTCGTCACTGTCCATTATATCTTCCCCTGCTTTGGTTCCACATTTCTTGTTGTTCCACGATTCCATTTTGCAGTTTCATCAGTGCATGCTACACCTTTCAAATTGTTTCGAACTGCATGTTCAATTTCCCACAAAACAGCCCCAACATGACTACATGTATGGCCTTGACCAGCCATACAAGAACACCACTCGTTTACTATTGAGCCATCTTCATTACAAAGTACAAATACCTCATTTGTTCTTGATACTGTTTGAGACGATCTTACTTCTCCTTTAAACATAATTGTCTTATTATTGTTAATATAATGCGTTGTAACACCAACGTTTCCACTTTGAAAATAGTTAAAGCTTTGAAGGCTTTTAAAGTTTTTCATTTGTTGACCGTCAACTGCTTTCGACTCCACAAGGAAGTTGTAAATATCTCCGTACATCATATTTGGCCATACACGCATGTCGTCAATCCATGTTTTGACTTTATCAACACCCGGAGGTTTCCATTCTTTTGCTACTGTTGACATTATGTTGATTTTCTTCGTTAAGATCGATTGACAATAAAGGCTTGTTTACAATTTTTTCACGGTTGTAATGGCGGCGCTGTTTACGACGACACCTAGGAGTCGTGTCTCTAACTAAAGGGGATAATCGAAAAACTGTCTATAAGGTAGGTTTAAAAATTTCAAGTTCTGATTGATAGGGGTGGACATAGCTATAGGCATAGGTAAAGGAACAGAGATTATTGATAGGGGTGGACATAGCTATAGGCATAGGTAAAGGAACAGAGATTATTGATAGGGGTGGACATAGCTATAGGCATAGGTAAAGGAACAGAGATTATTGATAGGGGTGGACATAGCTATAGGCATAGGTAAAGGAACAGAGATTCCGGACTTGAGTACTGTCCAGTGATAGGGGTGGACATAGCTATAGGCATAGGTAAAGGAACAAAGATTATTGATAGGGGTGGACATAGCTATAGGCATAGGTAAAGGAACAGAGATTCCGGACTTGAGTACTGTCCAGTGATAGGGGTGGACATAGCTATAGGCATAGGTAAAGGAACAGAGATTCCGGACTTGAGTACTGTCCAGTGATAGGGGTTGACATAGCTATAGGCATAAGTAAAGGAACAAAGATTATTGATAGGGGTTGACATAGCTATAGGCATATGTAGAGGAACAGAGATTATTGATAGGGGTTGACATAGCTACAGGCATAGGTAAAGGAACAGAGATTATTGGTAGGGGTGGACATAGCTATAGGCATAGGTAAAGGAACAGAGATTATTGATAGGGGTGGACATAGCTATAGGCATAGGTAAAGGAACAGAGATTATTGATAGGGGTGGACATAGCTATAGGCATAGGTAAAGGAACAGAGATTATTGATAGGGGTGGACATAGCTATAGGCATAGGTAAAGGAACAGAGATTATTTATAGGGGTGGACATAGCTATAGACATAGGTAAAGGAACAGAGATTCCGGACTCGAGTACTGTCCAGCACTATTTTGTCAAGTTTTGGCACAAGTTGGAGAAAAAAAACCTGCACCATTTGTGCTACTCTACTATGCATTTCAACTTTTAGGCTCAATAATATATATATATATGGATTGTCGACCTTAGGATACAAGCAAGGACAGCAAGTGCCTGTGCTATGAAAAGTTCCTTTCTAGATTATTCGCCTGCATTTTTTATTTGTTTTGTGTTTAAATTTCGTATTTCTTTTTATTTCTTTTGTTTACCAGTATTTACCTGTAGGTTTCTTACTACATTTTTGTTTTTAGGTGGCATTTTTAGTTTGAAATAGTTATGGTACGATAAATTCAGTAATATTATAAAATGTTTCTTCTTTGTTTATCGTCTGCTATAAAATATTTCTCTTGACTTACCTTTAAAATGATGAAAAAATCCGAATGGCTCCGAGAAATATTCAAATTAACTGTACGTGAAACTCCACAGAAACACTTCCGGTAATAACAATGTCGGATTCCACCATTATAAATGATCTTGGATAATGTGAAGGTCAGGATTATACAGTGCAAATACAATAAAAGGTAGGACAGTAGTGGATATTTGGAATGGATTTTTATTCCGCTATTTGAAAAACATCGTCTCGAGTAAATGCCACTAATATTTAAAAAAATTCAACGAAAATCATGGTGCCAATTTTAGGTGACGGCGACTATAGGCGATATTCAGTCACCCCCTATAAAGGCTACCGGTTACCCCCCCTTTTTTTAAAGTTATCCTACGGATCCGCATATGAATATCACGGTTCACTTGTTTGTTCTTTGTTCTATTAATATCTGTCATATTGACAATGAAACCACATCTTTTAAAATTGTTTATCATGGTCCCACAAACATGTCGAAAATGCATAAATTTGATTTTTTTATTACTTCTCTCATCATGCGATAGCGGAACCTTTTTGGTAACTATTTATATGTTGCGTTTAAATATGAATTGTAACACTTTAAAGTGACTGAACCGGTAAAACAAATACTTCCCAAGAAACAGAAAAAGAAAACTACTTGGAACAGCACCAGGCTACGTATTGGTATTGTATGAATAAAAACTCAGCATGGACGATATGTTGTACTTTATAAACGCATTTTTTTAAAAGTCTATCGGATTTTTCATGCATTTTCTGTTCACATTTTCACAACAATAGTTCAAAAAGGCTAGAATGCCTTCGTGAAAGTTTCATACAATGTCAAGTGTTTCATTCCATCAAAAATCTCGTGCGTTTCTGCGAGAAAAAAAAAATAACGCGCAATTTTGTGAATGAAAGGGGAAAGTAGATCCTTACGCGTTGCATTCGCGCATGTCATTTGCGTACTCACCCAATAATTTTTATATCACGGCCAGTCCACTGATACTGACATTATCAGCGAGTACACATCAAAGGAAAAATGTACAAATTACTTATAAATATTTATATTGGTTTTTATATAAATATTGTTTTAATAAATTGAGCATGGTTTGTTTCAGAATCGTTTTGGACAGTTTTGATTATAAGTATAGATGTTTTTGTCGCAGTCAATGCTATATTATAGAAATGTTTTAATGCAATATTTACAAGATTGGTTTAGTGCAACGTTAGTTATTGTGGCATTTTGATTTTTATAAACGATAGGATATTTCTCGGCTACATTCTCCTCGAAAAGAGAACTGTAAATTAATCCTGCGATTTCAGCTTTATAAGGTTTACAATTGCTTTTTTTTATTTGTACTAAATCAAAATCCCTCGTTGTACAGGTTGGGGGAACTCAGTGGTATTAGTTGAATTTCCGTTTTCCTCATTACGTATTATTCTCAGGCACACTTTTGAGAACGTATATTGATTTCTTGTCCTTTCTCTGCATTTTTGTTTTTATTGTTTTTGTTTTAATAATTGCGTTTATTGTTGATAAACCCCTTGGAATCCTTTCCATAATTAAGGTTTACCCTGAGACGTTTCTCATATATCATAAGACTTAGCTTTTTACAAATATAGCTCCATGTAGATAGAAAAATTGATGGTTTGTCCAAGACTACATAACGGTGGAATATGAAATAATAAACATTTCTAAAAATTAAGAAGATGAAGTATGAGCTCCAATAAGACAACTTTCAATCAGAGTCACAAAATTTGAAAGTAAACCATTTTAGGTCAAAGTACGGTCTTCAATCACAGTAATAATGCATCTACCTCAGGCATAGATTACCTAAGCTGTATTTGGCAAAACTTTAAGGAATTTTGGTCCGCAATGCTCTTTTACTTCGTACTTTATTTGGCCTTTTTAACTTTTGGATTCGAGCGTCACTGATAAGTCTTTTGTAGACGAAACGCGCGTCTGGCGTATATACTAAATTAGTCCTGGTGTCTATGATGAGTTTATCAAAACAGGTTTCCACAATTTTACATATCGTCACTGTACTGCTAAAGAGGTACACACAATTAAAACAACACGAATTAATACAAAAAATGTGAATGCACAATTTAACGTAGAAGTGCATCTGTATGCATGCTTATAACAATTTGAAAATTTACTTGATTATTTAATGTAACCATGTGAAAAATTTATAAAATCGCCAAAATCCATTATTTTGACTGAGAGATGAATAAAAATCATGGAGACAAATCCATTTGCCAAGGACATTTTTTTATATTTTGTAAATAAAGCTATATCAATAGTTAAAAGACCAAAATTAATAGAAATAGATATCCCCGATATTCCTGGGATAAATTTGCAAATTTTTTACCATATGAAATATAACTTTTTTGGTGTCCTGTCTGCACTTTATAGGAAATTTGAGAGGTCAACAATAGCATAACTATAAATACCATATTCGTTCATATTATTGAAAAAACAATACAAGAATGCCTATTTAATATTCATTTGATGGATTGCAAAGGCCGATTTTATGAAACACAGCATGTTTTAAACATTTTATCTTGATAGAAAATCTCTTTTAAGGATCAACCCTTTAAAAAGTAAATCCTTGAATTTTTTTTAAGTGATTTTATAACTGGACCTTCCGTGTAACAGAATATAAAGATGATCTTGTAACCTTGGTTCTTCGTGACTTTGCATGGATTTATTTGAGACAGACACTAAAGTCGATATTCAGGAGTCTTTTGATACTGTAAGGACCAACATTATATTGAAAGGATTAACGTGATATTGAAAGGACCAACGTATTATTGAAAGGACCAATGTGATATTGAAAAATACCAACGTGATATTGAAAGGACCAACGTGATATTGAAAGGACCAACGTGATACTGTAAGGATCAACGTGATATTGAAAGGACCAACATGATATTGAAAGGACCAACGTGATACTATAAGGACCAAGGTGATACTGTAAGGACCAACGTGATATTGAAAGGACCAATGAGATATTGAAAGGATCAACGTGATATTGAAAGAACCAACGTAATATTGAAAAGACCAACGTGATATTGAAAGGACCAACATGATATTAAAAGGATCAACGTGATATTGAAAAGACCAACGTGATATTGAGAGCACTAGTAACCCGAATTTAACTTGATCGGACAAAAACGTGTTAACGCTGTTTAAATGAAATTAATCGTCATTTGATAAAGATTGACAAAAATTAAAAATCATTTTTAATTTATTTCAATGTATATCAAATCATTTTAATGCCAGTCAAATAGCTTCGCTTGCAGTCGTTCAATTTAATTCAAGTTGGCGGTAAGTTACGTCAAACAAATAGGCCACGCCCCCGTTAAACTATTTCAAACTGGTATCAATTCGTTTTAAACCGTGTTGCGACCCGAGCTTTTAACAGGTAAATCACTCAAGCAAAACAACTTCGATGTATCTTTCGTTTATTTGTTTCAAACTTTATCGACTTATATATATAAATGCGTGTATTCTTATTAAAGTAATATACTTCACAATTTAAAGAAATGAATGATCAATACACGTAACATATAAGGAATTTAAATAAAAACAATAAAATATTGGTGCACGGTTTAAAAAATTCAATTCAAAACTTGTGAATCTGTTAAAAAGATAAAATAGTTAGATGTTTAACATATTTTTAATTTGCCCGAATGCAGTAGATCTTTATCTCACATATTCGTTTCAAAACTTGCTGAGTGCTATGACAACTTGTGACATGTAAGAAACATATGGTCCGTTGCAATGACTTACGAAACTTTAGGTATTCCTGTATATTTCCGTTTCTCTTTTTCTGTGTTACTATAGTGTACTCGTTAATTAAATAAAGACACGGAAATTAAAGTAACTTACAAAAATTATTTATTTTTCACATAGTTTAAATCGATGTATCTTATAGTTTCGGTCAACAACAAATATTCCCTAGCTGTATATTGATATATGAAATAGCTTGTAATAAATACAATGTTGTGTTAAATAATAAAATGAATGAACATAATGTTCACATTTGTTGAATTTAATAAACAGTTAAGTCTTGCACAACATTGCAAATAAAGGAACAGCTCAAAAAACTTTTAAAACTGTGTCAAATTGTAATATCGGTCACTGACGCGAAACGGACGTTTATTGCGGACAAGCAGCACATTACGGTAATTGTGAATTGTGGTTCCGATTCTGTAAAGGGATTATTGTGCTGTCATTCACCGTGACGTACAAAAAGTCTTGTTATAAATAAAAATATATTCGGTATATATGAGATAAATTTTAGTCTGCGATAACGATGGGTTGGTTGATTTAAGTTTTATGACCTTGACTTGCTCTAAGTCGACATTCTCTTACGTCTAATGCATTTTATTTACGTTTAGGGCATATTATATAAGTCTACCTACCAAATTGAAATCAACATAAACATTATTAAAATAAACAAAAAGGGAAAAGAAACAATTATGCACTGTTGCTCTGATATAATTTTTAATAACTATATTTTAGCGGTAATATCCAAATTAAAAACTAATTGTCGTACAAAAAAATAATTTATCGAGGTGCTTTCGTTGAAGTTCGCGTTACATATCAAAATGAATGTCATTGGTCGGAACGTTTGCAAACTTTCAATCCAGGTGTTCTCATCGAGGTCCGCGTTCATTTTTCAATTCAATACACAATATTTCATCTAGGTGCTTTCGTTGAAGTTCGCGTTACATAGTAAAACGAATTTCATTGGTCGGAACATTTGCAAACTTTCAATCCAGGTGTTTTCATCGAGGTCCGCGTTCGTGTTACAATTCAATACACAATAAGAAGTCCAATATGGTAAAAAAAAAAGAATTTTAAACTGAAATTGAACAAAAAAGAAATAATAAAAAATATAGTCTATAATATGTAAATATTTATTTAAGAAAGCTAACAATAAGATGAAAGAAAAATATGTGATGCGTAAGAACATTGATCTGGGCCGTAACAGCCTTATGTTGAAAATTTTAAAACAAAGTTGAAACAAAGGTTTGTCTTCATATCAAATTGTTTTCACGGCCAATTTCTTGCAAGAAGCAAACTCCCATTACCTCAGTGTCGCCCCTGCATGTTTCTGCGTGATCCATGCATGTTTCTGATTTACTTGTCTTTTGTTCATTTACTGTCCTACTGTATGACTATAGTCTAAGTGTTAATTGTCATTTGAAATACTTTAAACTTGCTTATACTGGTTGGTTCCACGTGAATCTTATGATAATAGTTCATGCATAAATCACCGGAATTTGGTACACGTAAAATGCACGTAATTTTTAAAAATTACATTGTTAAAATAATATCTTTTTTCTAAAATTTAATTGAAATCATTAAAAATACCTTCATATTTCTGCAAAGTTCAAGTGAAAATAACATGAAAAATTTCACGTGTGATTCATTTGAATTACTGAGTTTTTTACTCCATCATTTAAGGCAATGGTGGTGTCGTTGCTTCATCCATGCAGAAATAGAGTACTTTAAAAATATGATTCAGTAAAAAGTTTTATAATTGCTCGGTTTTTGATGGTTGTTTTAAGGCGGTACGTCTAAACACTGCTAAGGACTCCTTAGTGCACTAAGGACTATACAATGCCACTAAGGACTAGAAAGAGTACTGTTATACGTGTTATTTTTACATATTATGTTAAAGATTGATATTTAATGCATAAATTTCAAATTTTATAGAAAAATAATCATAAACAAGTAATCCTGTGTTAGGATGCTAACACAAAAGTCACCAAAACGGACCCCAAATCGTTTGTTCTGCGGTATCAATGATGCCAAATTACCTATGTGTAAAGTTTCATTAAATCGAATGGATTTTGATATTTTAACATTTTTGCCGTTTCCATGGTTACGGCGGCCATTTTGGAAATTTTGAAGTCAAAAGTAATGTCCACATATGGTAGGCAACATTTGTTTTAAGTTTCATTAATTGTGAAGCATTTTGAAATTTTTGGACATTTTTGCTGTTTCCATAGCAACGGCGGCCATTTTGAAAATTCCAAACTCAAAAGTTTAGTCTACATACATTAGGCAACATTTGCTATAAGTTTCAATAATTTTGAAGTATTTTGAAGTTTTTCATATTTTTGCTGTTTCCATGGTAACGGCGGCCATTTTGAATATTCCAAAGTCCAACCCCCACTGTAATGTGTTCCCTCCATCATTATATACAATCATGTACCATTTAATGTCTCTAGAACTAATTTGACATTGATGTTCTGGAATGTTCCATAAAAATTCACCCCCCTAAAATTATGCCAAGGAGACCCCCTACTGAAATAAAATTAGTTCCAAGTTGAAGCTGACATGTGTCTCTAAATATTCATAAAAGAAAATATAATACCATCTACTCTTTTTACAGCAGAAAATTGATGAAATGCAAAAAAAAATTGACCCCACCCATCTTTGAGCCCCCCTAATTATGCCAAGATGACACCCTGGTATCATGGACATTGGGTTCTGCAACCCCCATGATGCAGACCTATACCCAGAATAAATATCAAGTTTCCATCCCCTAATGCTTTAAAGAAAATGGTACGACAGTTTAAGGGGTCAGAAAGAGAAGAATAAGAATAATAATAATAAGAAACGATACAAAAACAATAAGTCGCCAAAAACTCCGTTTTGGTGACTTAATAAAAAAGATATTCAACATTTTCTAGGCACGTGCCCATTTTTCTTTGATATACCGAAAATCAATGAACCGATTGACACGCGCCAAATAATATAACAACTGATTAAACAATCATATATTCTTTAATCTAAGCAATTAACAATTGTATCGAAAATATTAATACTTGATTATTTTAATAAAATGTGTTGTTCTTATTTAAAAGTTAAAATGATTAAAAGGACAAATAATTTTGCTTTTGTTTCATTTATTTCCCGACATAGTTATTTGCCATAGGTTTTAATGTTGATGTGCGCCTAACTAATAAGTAAGAGTGTGGTCAGCTTGGTAAAATGTTTATGTGAGAGACATGAAGACAAAATGAATATATATATTTATAACTTTTTTGTTTTTATTTTAATTCCGACAAAGATGCGTTACAAATGGCTTCACTAAAACATGAGTAAATTCCGAAAAAAAAACACCCTATAAATCATGATTTTTATTTGTCCACTTTCTATTATGTATGTTCCACAGTGTTTAGTACATTATTTACGAATAATTTCCTGCATTTGTCTATTTAAAGTTAAAGATATAATGTTGACAGAAAAAAAGAGTGCTTTGTAAAAATAACTCACTGTTGAAGGCCGTATGGGTAACTCAAAGTTATTAATTTCTGTGTCATTTTGTCTCTTGTGAATAGTTGTCTCATCACCAACCCGGTTTTTGGACAATGAATAGAAGTTAAAAGCTACTACATACTTTAAATTTGGAAGTCCCATGCAGCAGCAGTAAGAAAAACATGCTACAATGCCGGACCCAAGTCCGAATAAAGGGGTAGGGCAGTAATTTTTCTTTTAACTGGCACAATCGTATGTTTTATTTTTGGCGCAAATCATACCATCTAATTTTAAAACATGTGGCGCAAACGTAACATTTGAGAAAAAAAGTTGTTGCGCAAAAGGACGCAATTTTGGCGCAAACGGATATCTCCCACCAATCCTACCACATCATTTTTCATATTGGTTGCAAAATTTTTTTATCGTATTGAAGTCGTATTTGTCCAGAAATATATTGCTCAAACGTGTTCTTCATATGATAATAAATTTTGAAATGAACCATTATAGCATACGCACAAAAAAATAATTTCTGTTCCAATCCGTCTGTTTACCTGTAGCTGGCATTACATAAGTTTGGTAACATGTAGTAATTTTTTTTTATCAGATGGTTTATTTTTGTCCTGAAATACATTGCTCAAACGCCTTCATATGTAAATTAACAAAACAGATAAAATTTTGAAAAAGTACCATAGCAAACGCACAAGGGTGGTTGCATGTAGTAAAAAGTTTATTATCTTATTGATTACGTGTTGTCCAGTAATACATTGTATAACGTCTCCATATAAGAAAATAAATTTTGAAAAGTGCACCACAAGAAACAAAATAAAGTGTTTCGGCTCCATACCTGTGCGAACGCATGTCCGTCGTCGCCCGTATTCTGTCATTTATTAATATGAACATCAAACTAAAAAACCTTCATTAGATATAATATATTGTTCTGGAGACAAATTTATTAGTTTCAAGAAATAATTACAAAATACACTTGAGAAAAAAATACTTCTTCATTCTGAAAAAAACACATTAATAGTATTTCAACAACTTTTCATTTTTTAAAAGTATCCAACTTTACCAATCTTGTCCATTAAACACAACAAATAGCATGATTCCCGTGTAATCAGTAATGTAATTTGACACGTGTCAAACGGTTCTTTGATTTTCGGCACATCAAAGAAATACGGGCACGTGTCTGAATAATGTTGAATATCTTATTCATCTAAGATTATTTTTCTACAAAAATTGAAATTTATACATTAAATATCATTCTCTACCATAATATGAAAAGAAATTACATGTAACAGCACCCCATCTAGTCCTTAGTGGCATTTAATAAGTCCTTAGTGCACTAAGGACTCCTTAGCAGTGTTTAGACGCACCCGTTTTACGGTCAGTGGCAAATAGTGCATGCATGTTCGGGACGATACAATACAAGCTCAGCAAGTCGGACAAACATTGCAAATTGTATGCAAAATTTCACAAAGTTCAACCGTGTCATTTGTGGAAAATTATTTACGAAACAAATCATGAGATCATACATGCATTCTTTAAGTAAACCAAACTGCAAATGCGAAATGCAAAAGGTCCAGTTTGAAAATCCAACAACCTGTCATGAACAAAAAATAAAGGAAATCAAGACGATATGCGCACCTTTAATATGAGTACACTTTAGTAACACCAGGTACATAATTTAAACCTGAAACAAAACGACAGTACTCATTCCTTTTAATAATAAGCCGTATAAACCCTATATGTATACACCAAGTGCGCGATTGACGTTAGAACGGACACGGGTGAAACAGTATGAAGATACGTGCTCTTTTAGGATATTAGTGACAAAACATATTTTTGGATATGCAGTTCATATAATGGAATGGTAGTTTTGAGATATAAAATGAAGTACCAATGTAAGCAAGCTAACATTTCCGTCATTTTGTATTTGGTAGAAAGTTGATTAATTGTCAATTTTACCGCACCTCCTTATTTCATTATGGTTGAAATTTTCTCCAGAAGAACAAAAGTATTAGGACTTAAACAAATATGTACTAGGAGACTGAAATGTTACTGTGATAATTATACTTTCCTTTTTAGGGAACCGTCGTTTAGTAAACTGACTACATGCAAATTAGAATTAAAAAGCTACTCGTCCAATTAGCATTAGTCACAATTTGCTTGGTGTATTTGGTTTGATGTAGTTAAATGTCCAACAGTAGCTATCTTATAAATTGCATATCCCATATCCCTATTCATCATTCTAACAACAGACTGGTGTACAAATAACATGTTACATATATATATATATAATTTTATTAGTACTTCTACTTTTTTTTATAAATAAAGTCTCATGTAACCCCATTTCCATAATTAGCAAGCGGTAACGTATATATTTCTTTTTGTCTAAACGTTCGTAAAATTTGTCGATTTCTTTGAAAATATTAGAGGCAATGATTTAAATTTTAACAACTTAAGTTTCAAGTTGCTTAACGTCCAGTGGCAAATATTTCCTGCATGTTCAGGACGAGAACAAGTTAACACTAACTTGAATACAATACTAGGTAGGTTTTGTAATAGAGCCGATCCGGGAAGATGTTTGAGAAAAATTTGAACTGACACTAGAAAATGAGGGTATATTATGAGCAATATGCCCCTCATGGCTTAAAAAAGCACTGCCTGGCAACTATGTTAATGCTCTCTCAGTCGTTTTGTCTCCGAACTTGTACATAGATATAGGAAGATGTGGTGTGAGTGCCAATGAGACAACTCTCCATCCAAATAACAATTTAAAAATTAAACCATTATAGGTTGAAGTATGTTCATCATTTCCAACTCAAATCGCACACAAAAAAAACTACACTACCAGCGAGTTCCCATGCAAGCGGAAATTAACACGAATAGAAAATCTAAATGATTTCAAGATCTAGCTATTTCAGTCTCTTTCTGCTATTTGAATACTAATACGTCAGTCGTTTGCTTGTAAATTTCCAGATTTTTTTGGTAATGGAACCAGTCTTACTTAGTGACTAAAGCCAGTCCCAACTATTAGCTTGCGTTTATAGACGCAAGTGGATACTTGGGACTGGCTTTAATCAGACTCTAACAGGACCTGATTTTTTTTATTATTTTTTTTCCGAATAAAGTTGCTTTGTATTTTCAGCCTACGGTAACCTTCTCAGGCCTGATTCCGACGTAACTGTATGTCCTGTGTATAGACTTGGTCTAGCTAGCACTTTATTTTTAAAATGTTTCCGAAACTATAACGGATTTATGAGACTGTTTACATTTGGAACACATAGAATGTTATTCAGCAAAATAACCAAGTTAAACCACTTTTTTACATTGAATTTCCATACTAACAAACTATTTTCTGTTTGAGTTTCAAAGTATGCTTGTATTGTACTTTTTCGCCTTATTCTATCCGTATTCTCAACCAAATAAATTTCCTTTTTCCATTTTGCCCGAGCGGTGATTTTGACGACCATTTTAACACGAATAAATAGTTGTACGGATTCCCGTTTTTTTATGCATCATCCTAAGTTTCGATAGATACATATAAGATTTCTATTTTCAAAAAAAATAATTCATGGGGATACGGCATGCATCATGAAAAGTATTTATTGCAAAATAAACTAAGAATGAAATAAAGTGATAAAACTCAGTCTGTTTTGCATAAGAACATATAGATAAATCGTGCAGATGCTTAAATATTAAAAAAAAGCAGAATATAAATTAAAAGTATATAGTAATTCATTTTTAAAGGTTAAAAATTAGCAGAAGAATTGCTGAAACACGACAAAGCAACCTATGTCAAAAAGTTAACCGTTACGTATTGCATAAAAAGTTTCGACACTCTGCATCTAGAAAAAGTTACCATAAACATGTCAATTCAAATATGACGTCCTTATTACGCTTTGTTAACAAAGCCGTGTTCTAATGAGCACAAAAAATATGTTTGACACATGCGCACGTACTTTTTTATTAACATTATTTCCATCGATATCCTTTAAAATATTTACATTCAAGCAGCTAACATAAACTTTTTTTATATATTTTTATCAAACAACATATATTTACCTTGCTCGTAGTTTTTAAACTTTTCAAATATGAAATGCAATAAACAGACCCCTCTCGGAGGAAACGGGAACAGCAAAACAGTCTTACGGTATTTTCGTACGCTTTGACCTATAACTATATTGCATTTGTCATGTTAGAATCGAAATAATTCCTTCATGTCATGCTCTATGCTCATTTTATCATGGGTAGACATTACATTTGACCACATTTTACACCTCGCTTACGCTCAGTGTAAAATATAGACAAATATAATGACTACCCATGTTAAAATGAGCATAGAGCATGACATGAAGGAACTATTTCTTAAATAGTTTCCAAAAATATTTTTGTTTATTATTTAATCACTTTGTGATTGCAGAACCTGCTGCATTGGCTTGTATGTGTGAACGTTATTCGATAACGTCAGGAACGATAACTCGTGGCGTAATGTCAACTTACTGTCAAGACAGACGCTTTTATAGAAAATAAAGGAATATGGAGTAAACGTATACGGAACCAGTAATCGCACACAAAGTCAATGCTTAACAAAAATACAAATAATTAATGGTCAGCGTTTTAATTCCTGTTCATCTTTATATTCCCTAAAGGGTCTTCAACAATGAAAGAGTCACTTGTTTAGGGATGACATCAAAAGATCGATGTAGGATAAAAAAAAAACTTAAATCAAATAGTTTGGGGGGGGGGGTCAAATTTGCTGCAAGTTTTGTTAATCTAAAATCGATTTTACATATATCCCTATTGGTCAATCAATTTTTACCAAATTAAGTTAAGAGGGGGGTGTGTGGAGGTCAGTAAAAAACCTATGTGAATTCAGTTTTGTATCCTTCATTGAACTTTCGATGTCGTCCCTTACCAGAACAACAAAAAAAACACTAGCTAAGAGTACTTAAGTTACTGACAGCTATAGTTCACACTCTTACGTTTGAAGTCTTCCTGTCCATCATCCCGCAATCGTTATTTTAGAAGATCATATAAGTGAATGAATAATTCGATTTTCTGCCTCAGGACCTGCGCATATATGAAATACTGAACACTGAACATTGAACCTGGTTGTAATTTGCAATTTTTATTTGTAATTTTTCCTCACTAGGTAGGTGAAATTATGTATAACATCAAATGTATTGTAAATTGCGAAAATGCATTACGAGCATATTCTATAATTTTAAGTTTGAATTATAAAGAGTTTAATTTTTTTCAAATATTGAATACGCAACAAAATCTCTGTAATTTTACCCATGTATTATTTATGTTTATGTTAAAGGCGTTTGATTGGATATTAGTTAAAGGTAGGCGTGGTTTTCTGTAACTTTCCTCCAATCAACTGGCCTATTCGACAAACATGTGTGCGCTGATGCGTGCAAACTGGCTATTGTAACGGCACATGTCTTACATCAGAATCTATCGTGCGTGACCAATGTTTATTGTAAAATTTCTTGTCATGTGAGCAAATTATCAGACATACAAGTTCTAAAGGTTACAACTTGAATTTGCTTTTTGAAAGATTATTTTGTGCAGTGCCCCTGATATACGATGTAAAGTGTTTAAGAAAAACAAGACTTTAAATGAAGGATGCATATTACCAGAGAATATAATCTGGGACTATGCCAGATATAATACATGTATTTTATGGCTCGGATATTAACAATAAAATGTTCTGAAAAAATTAAGTGTCCGATAATTTGAATTGTCTGATAAAGTTATCTCGACCACTGTCGACAAAATATTATTGCATGGATGGTAAACTGCTGATTTTTATTTCTAGACATGGTTTGTGACTGTTATAATAGACAACTACATGCATTCTGGTTTACGTTTACAAAGAACACACTATACATTTTTCTGAAAATATCAATCCTTTTTGGACAGACTTGCTTTTTCCTTGTATTTGTAAAAAATATAAGACGTTACATTTTATTTGAATACTTCAAAAATTGCTTCAAAATACTATAGGCCTGTATTGTTGTTATTTTTTTAGGGTCAATGACTCCCCCCCCCCCCAAAAAAAAAAAAAGTAGTAAAATAATTGTATATTTGATTTGAATAATTGTTTTAAAACGTAATAGAAATAAAGGTCAGCCAAACCCAAATTCAGCAATAAGGAGTGTCATTCACCGGGTTTAATTTCTTTTACCGGTTGTGAACTTCTTGTTTTGTTCAATAAATAATAGTAATCTTCTTATCTTGTTCAATAAATATAGTAAAATTTACTTTCCATACACATGTTTGACTTCCTAAATAACACTAGGAAATAAAATTTGTCACAATTTCGCTTTTGTCGTCTGCTCAAGTTAGTTTAATTTGGTATTGTAATATGCACATGAGATACTTGTCACTGAACGTTGAACAAACAGTAGCTATCCACCAATCCATCAGTGATTGCGATACTTCTGTTACATACCCGTCATTTTGTCACATGTTTGGTACTAGTAATTGAACAAAGTTCGTGTTGTAAGCCGAATTTGTCCTACATTTTAAAATTGTTCTTGTCAAGTAATACATTCCTTGAACTGGTTTAAATGTTTAACTAAATCCTATGATATCATTTTTGTGCATTGGTTTTTTGAAACACAATTTTGTTAATTTGAGCGTGTCAACACCTAGTCTAGTAGTGATTTCGGTTTGTATGACCATACAACATATTTACATATTAGTATTACAGTAAGTTATTGTTTCATTTTACATGTTTACCATTGATAACATCAAATAAAATGTGTTGCAGGTTGAACTAAACCATAAAGGAAGGATCTAAAATTTAAACTATGTATGTTTAAACTATTATGAATGCGGAGTGGGGGTATTGCACGATAGCCTCAGTAGTAGTATGATACTTTGATATCAAATGGACTACAGTTAAAAAGTTGCATTTACTACCAATCCATGCACAATAGTAAGATGTATGTTCCTGAGCGTATTATGGACAAAGAAAAGGGTTGTGGTGTACTTTTAAATTTTGAACTAAGTATGGTAGAATGGTTGCCATACGCCTTCATATTACAGAAACCACCAGCGTACACTACAGAATAATTACGATTTCAGTTGTTATAGTTCACACACAAATTAATTGGGCTAGTTTAATCTCCTGCATGGTTTATTCCATTGGCAATCATATTCAAGAAAGTTCATATTCTGTATGAAGCTTGATTGAGCCGATACCGATCATATCTTTTCTTCATTTACATAAATGAATGTCGGGAATTCGGAATATGGCAGGTTATACATGTATCCTCAGTTTATATTTATTTTGAAGCATTATCGAACTAATACGACTTAAATTTCTCTTTAAAATTTACTTTGCACTAAATATCTAGTAAATGACTTTACATGGGAATAACTTGGGGTGTATTCATGTATACTAGTATGTAATGATAATAAAAAGAAACCAACAGCACTATTTGACGACGACGAAATTAAGGATTGAATTTTAACGTCCAGTGACATATATTACAATGATGTCGAAACAGAACTTGAAATTGACAATAGGTATTCCGTCGCTTTTCCAAAGAATTCACGCTTAGTTGCGATTTCACGTGCTATTTTGAAGAGACATGTTTTGTCGAAATGCACATCTGGTGCAAGAAAATTGGTACCGTTAATTTTATTACAACTTCGGGTTCGCATTATAGTTATATTTGTACAAAATAACTAACAATAAAAAAATTGTGATGATTTCTTTAACTGTTCTTGAACGTTCTAGTTTTAATACAAATCTGTGATTTTTCTATATTCGTACTTTCGACGAAGCAAAGCAAGTTCGATCTAGACCTGGACAATTTGATGCATTTAGCAATATTCAATCGTTGTACAAATTTATTGTAGAACATGTAGAAAATCCGTCTTTTTCGGATAAAAAAAATCTACTTTGTTAACTCGGATCGAAAACTTACAATATAGTTTATCCTATTGAAACATGAACGCGGACTACATTGAGAACATCTTGGATTGAAAGATTGCAAATCTACTGACCAATGAAATGCTTTAGATTTAGAACGCAGACCCCAACGAGAACACCTAGATGGATAACACACTGTAATCTTTAGACCGTCGAACAGATAGCGATAATTCCAGACTTCTTCTTCTTTTTCTTTTAGTTCAAATAAGGTCACAATATAGAAGAATACAAAGTCATACTGCCAAGGAATTGTATATTAGGAATTGTATATTTACAATCCCTTGATGCTGCTGTACATGCCTGATTGACAAAGATTAAATAAAATTGAATTATTCATAAAAATGTATATCACAATTTAAGTGTTTCTATATTAAGATTGTGATTAAAAATATGCATTTTATGTACTTGTTTTGGTTTGGATTTGTTCATTCAAAGCTCGCAAAACAGCTGATCTCTTAAGGCCGTAACAGTGGTGGAAGATATTCACAGATTTTTTTTACATAAAAACACACTATTACATATTCATGTGACAATAATAATGTGTCTGTTTTTTAAACCAATTTAGAATTGGTGTATATATGTCTCCGCTGATAATAATTCTATGTTAGATAAACATAATTATTTGGAATTAAAAGTTGTATAGTTAAAATAAGTACATTTTCAAAATCATTTATTTATTTAGGCTTGATGAAGATCTACATGATTTAACGAATAAATGTAAGAAGATGTGGTGTACTTGCATATGAATTAGATCACCGTACAGCCTTCAACAACGAGCAAAAACCTAACCGCATAAACGTTTATATCATTTCCCAAAATTACAAATATGAATTCAAACAATTCAAACAAGAAAACTATCGGCCTGATTGATGTACAACACTTATAGAAAAACATATACAAAAACGACAACCACTGGTCACTGGGGATTCAAACCATATGTCCCAATCGAAAAATAATTTCGTCAAACAAACGGGAGTTCTTATCTACAGAACAAAACCTGGATCCGCCATTGTACAGTCTCCTGGCTAGTATACCTGTAGGATAGTCAAAGATAATGGCGTTAAACAAATATTTTCTGAATTTATGTTTTTATTCCATTCAGATCTTCAATTTATCGATTGATTAATAAAAAAACGAAGCAAATATTTTAGTTAATCTACCAGTAATTAAATGTCAGTACGATCTTTCTGATAAGATTGTAAGACTATATATTGCTATTTGGCTGTGAAATTTGGAGATTTAGTTTTATTGATGCATTAGAAAGTTGAACTTGAAAAAAATCAACCCTAGCTTTATGGTTTATGGAGAGCTAGGCGCTTATCCTATGTCAGTATATGTGGAACACCGTATGGTATATTTTTGGTCTAACATTGTAAACAGTTCTGATAGTAAACTATATAGATATATTTATAAACTCAACGTAGATGGTGGATTTACTTTGCTATAGAAAGTGGAAGATTTTATGGTATAGCAAGAAATAATAGAATATGTACTTTTTGTAAAAATGATATAGAGGATGAGTTTCATTTCATCCTCAAATGTCCACGTTTTCAAGGTTTTAGAACAATTTATATTAAGCCATTTTATTGGAAAAAACGTCGATGTACAAATTTATTAAACTGATGAGTACTAATAATGTAAAAGAATTGTGTAATTTAGGTAAATTTACATTTAGATCTTTTGAGCTTAGATCCGAAATGTTAAAATAATGTTTGTTTATTCTACAACACCTTCTGCTGTCACATAGTCTGTGTTTATGTATGTATTATATGTATTATTGCTGTTGATATAATTGTATACCTATAGTTTATATAGACTTTGGTAATAAAGATATATACTTTCGATTGGTTTATTTGTATAAAAAATATCTTGAAAAAATATGGATTTTAAAATATTTGGTTAAATCAGAGTAACTATAGTTTTAATCCAAACTATTAAACAGATTGTTTTATCATTTTCAGCAGACTTGGAAATCAGAAATGGAATATTCTCCAAAAGTATTATGTTTAAAACTGTTTAAAGAAAACTTTGAATTTGAAGAATATTTAGACGTATTACGTTATAAAGATAAGATGGTTTAGAACTGAAAATCATCGGTTACCTATAGAAACCGGTAGATGGCGTAGAATTATGAGACAGGAAAGGTACTATGTACTTTGTAACTCTCAAGAGATTGGTTGATATATTTCACTATATTCTGAACTGCACAGCTCTAACAGAAAGTAGAAGACCTTTTCTTAAACCTAACTATGTAAGCAGAGTAAATGTTTCGAAATTGGGCACTTTATTTATTTAAAAAAATATTGTGTTTTGAAAATTTTGTGTAAATTAAATTGAATCATATATAAATAAAAGTATGTTCTCAAGTCTGATCACCAATCACTCATTCTTGTTGCTCGTTTCAAGTTGTGCAAATTGTCATACGCAAAATCTGTATGTTAATATTATATGTAAAAATATCTTTCTTTTTACCGTTAACTTGGTTTTATAAGAAATAAAGAATCTAAATTAAATAATACAATTAATTTTATTTAGTTTTTTGGATTAAATTACCTTAAATTAAAGGATGTGAAAAGGTATATAATTGTAACTTTTTCAAAGTTCAAGTTGATCAATTATTGATTTAAGTGAATAAATCAGATTTATTTTCTCGAGGAATAAATCAAATCAGGAACATATATATTGTAAGGTATACTGTTCCCAAATTCAATAGTATACAAATCTTAGTAATAATTATTCATCAGCGAAAAGGATAGTATTTGTATTGTGTTTGAAGAATCGTAAAAGTGTTTTATTTTCTAAATTCTATTTATTCACTCGGACATCGTCGAGTTTAAAATATTTTTTTTTACCATATCGGACTTCATATTGTGTATTGAATTGAATCACGAACGCGGACCTCGATGAGAACACCTGGATTGAAAGTGTTCAAATGTTCCGACCAATGAAATTCATTTTACTATGTAACGCGAACCTCAACGAAAGCACCTAGATGAAATATTGTGTATTGAATTGAAAAATGAACGCGGACCTCGATGAGAACACCAGGATTGAAAGTTTGCAAAAGTTCCGACCAATGACATTCATTTTGATATGTAACGCGAACTTCAACGAAAGCACCTAGATGAAATATTTATTTGTACGACAATTAGTTTTTTTTAGACATTACCCCTTAAATAAAGTTAATAAAAAATATATCAAAGCAACAGTGCATGATTGTTTCTTTTCCATTCTTGTTTATTTTAATAATGTTGATGTTGATTTTAATTTTGTAGGTAGACTTATATTATATGCCCTGAACGTAAATATACGTTTTTTTTTAAATGCATTAGACGTAAGAGAATGTCGACTTAGATCAAGTCAAAATCGTAAAACTTAAATCAACCAACCCATTGTTATCGCAGACTAAAATTGATCTCAAATAAACAGAATATATGTTCATTTATAGCAAGACTTGTTGTAAGTCACGGTGCATGACAGCACAATAATCCCTTTACAGATCGGAACCACAATTCACAATTTTCATAGTGTGTACTTTTCCACAATTAACGCCCGTTTCGCGTCAGTGACCGATATTACAATTTGACATAGTTTTGAAAGTTTATTGAGCTGTTCCTTCATTTACAATGTTGTGTGCAAGACTCAACAAATGTCAACATTATGTTCATTAATTTTATTATTTAACACATCATTGTTTTTATTACAAGCTATTTCATATATCAATATGCAGCTAGGGAATATTTGTTGTTGACCGAAACTATAAGATACATCGATTTAAACTATGTGAAAAATAAATAATTTTTGTAAGTTACTTTAATTTCCGTGTCTATATTTAATTAACGAGTACACTATAGTAAGACAGAAAATGAGAAAAGGAAATATACAGGAATACCTAAAGTTTCGTAAGATATTGCAATGGACCATACGTTACTTACATGTCACAAGTTTTCATAGCACTCAGCGAGTTTTGAAACGAATATGTGAGATAAAGATCTACTGCATTTGGGCAAATCAAAAATATGTTAAACATCTAACTATTTTATTTTTAACAGATTCATAAGTTTTGATTTTTTTAAACCGTGCATCAATATTTTATAATTTTTTTATTTACATTCCTTATATGTTACGTGTATTGATCATTCATTTGTTTAAATTGTGAAGTATATTACTTTAATAAGAATACACGCATTTATATTTATAATTTTAAGTCGATAAAGTTTGAAACAAATAAACGAAAGATACATCGATGTTGTTTTGCTTGAGTGATTTACCTGTTAAAAGCTCGGGTCGCAACACGGTTTAAAACGAATTGATACCAGTTTGAAATAGTTTAACGGGGGCGTGGCCTATTTGTTTGACGTTACTTACCACCAACTTGATTTAAATTGAACGACTGCAAGCGAAGCTATTTGACTGGCATTAAAATGATTTGATATACATTGAAATAAATTAAAAATGATTTTTAATTTTTGTCAATCTTTATCAAATGACGATTAATTTCATTTAAACAGCGTTAACACGTTTTTGTCCGATCAAGTTAAATTCGGGTTACTAGTGGAGACACCTACACAAGAAATACATCAATATGTATCCTCAATCATATCCACATAGGTGTTAAGGGCAGAACCGTGCAGGAACATAATTTTATATATTCTAAACTGATTAGGTCTTTCCACTTTTCCGTGGAAAGACCTATTGATTTTCGTTTGATTATTTTTTTTCTTTTTCTTCCGCCATTTTTTTTCCTTCGCTGCTTTTTTGTTTCGCAAGATGTCGCTTAGATATTTGGAATATGATATTAAACAGTGTATACGCTTTTGAAACCGACCCTGCTTAAGCGAATACTTTCCAATATAAGAGTTATCTCCCCGAAAACTGTTTTTCTTTTTATCTCTAAGGCTTCGCAACCGTATAAGAAACCGACAAATTTATTTTTCCAAATTGCTCGTTATATCCTCAGGATGTTTTGTTTAATTTTAACCGAAGCCGTATAGAGATTTCATATGAGAGTTATTTCCCCTTTTGTAATTGATATTTTGAAATGTATTTTTAACTGTATTACAATAAGTGATAGAGGCATTTGGTCTTTAGATATGCTTGTTATCTCTTATTTTCAGAAGTCATATAAGATATCGACAAAATATTTTCAAACAATTGTAAACTTCTAACTTTGCGACATGTCGTAACACATAAATTTAGTTGTAAGGGTACGTAGACATTTGATACAAGTTTTTTCCCCTTTTATATCTAATATTAGTCTTATTGCAATATGATTTATTAACAATTTAAAGAAGAGGCCTAGAGGTTTTTTTAATTGAGGTCCTTGGTTGATGACCTGGAAATTAAGCTCAAGGTCATTGGTAAATCTAACATTTCAGATTTTGACCTTTGCTTTTACCTCACATGTTTACATGATACAGACATTGGACTTTTTGCATTAGGTTGCAAGCAATGTGACCTTGAAAAAACCCACCAGAAATGACTTTTATAAACCGGATGTTGCTATTTTTTTTTACTAAATTAATGTAAAAGTATATGTATATAGAACCATATATTTTGAGAATCAGCGTCGAGTAAACTATGAAATAATACGGGAAGTAACAACTTTTTAACCGGAAGTAAAAAAAAAATCCTTTATTTATATCTGTTTTTATAAAAAACATATATTTATGGAACCAGACGCTGAAATTGGCATTTAAAAACAAATTTTCATATTTTCATATCAAAATAGATCCTTACTGGTGGAAAGACCTTCAATTGTGCTCTGAACAATTGTTTTTTAATTTTATCTCATTTGTGCAAGTCTATATAAACTATATAATAACAAGGATTTATTTAATACTGGAAACTACTTTTGAAAATGGAATGTCATATTTTAATTCCTATTTTATTTTCTACTTCACCCATATCTTTTTCCAAAATAAAATTATACTTTACCAAAACATCGCGGTATTATAAACTCATCTTGTAATTCATGATAGTTTTAAAGGTGTATGTGTGTGTCAGGTTTATAATCAATGTGCATGCACAACTAAGTCAACTAACCCTGTGCATGCACGACCTTAGTCAACTAATCCTGTGCATGCACAGCCTTAGTTAACTAACCCTGTGCATACACAGCCTTAGTTAACTAACCCTGTGCATGCACAGCCTTAGTTAACTAACCCTGTGCATGCACAGCCTTAGTTGACTAACTCAGTGCATGCACAGCCTTAGTTGACTAACCCTGTGCATGCAAAATCTTAGTCAACTAACCCTGTGCATGCACAACCTTAGTCAACTAACCCTGTACATGCACAGCATTAGTTGACTTACCATGTACAGCATTTAGTTGCAGAGAATCCCCAAGTCAAATCAGCTTTTGTGGACATTTGGTCCATAAACCCTTTAAATATAACTGGACTACAGTTCTTTACTGGACATCTACATGTGCTGTTTATAAAATTTGTATTACACTGCCATGATTGCTGGTCATCTGGTTGAGTAATATAGAGCAAACTACTGCACTTTTACAAAGCATTTTTAATGTCTGAACTTTTGGAATCACTGAATTTGACTAACCCGATGCATGCACAAAACAAAAATGACCAACATAGTGTATGCATAGTGTTTATTTCACAAGGTATTAAATAAAACAGGAAATCAACATCAAGTTGCATGCATGGACTAACACAACAGACTTAGTTCATGCATGGATGGACGAAGGCAACTAACGTTAACTTATTCCATGCGTACATGGACTAACACAACAAACAAGGAATTTATTGAATCTGGAATAATTATATATTTTCCTTGGAATATAAATTTATTTTGTGTATGTTGTTCTAAGCCTTTTCATATAAGATAATTAAAAAACACTAATATATTTTAGGAACCTATATATACAAATATGATGATCTTCAAATTGTCAGGGAAATATAAGGTTAAGTCTGTAATTGATGATGATTTAAATCCAAGTATGGCTAGTTGGATGTAATAAAATAAATTATTACTGTTCAACTAACCAGTAGCCATGCACATATGAGGAACCCCCTTAGTTGGACTAAAGAAGAACATTTTGTAAATAATTTAAAAATTTTAAATGCAAAAACTAAATAAATAAATAAAACAAGAATTCAGAAAAAAAATTAAATGAGATTTTCTTCTTTTTTTTTTAACTTCAATTAAATGCAGTTTTTTTTCTGTCTTTCATATTTTAATAGAAAAGGATGAAAATTCTTTTTTTCAAAATTAAATACAAAAAACTAATACCCTGTTGTAAAAATAAATAAATGCCACTTTGAAATGGGAATATTCATGGCTGCCAAAAGATTGGAATGTTCACATATCATTTCAAAAGCAAAAACTCTCCAGTGACCAGAACGATTGAAGGTTTAAATGTTTTGCCATAACCTGGATAAGCTGGAATTAATTCATGAAAGTTACTGTCCATTTAGTAGCGGTAAGTGTTTATTTTGTTTATTGTTTAAATTTATCATGTCTGTATAAATCACTATGATTCGTCTTTCATGCTATGCTTCATTATGTAGATCCTTTATATTAACCTTGGTCTCTATATCATGTATCTTCTATTATGAAGTCGTTGGAATAATATATCAAGTTAAATGTAAAAACTATTTACTGAATAGAATGGATAGGGTAAGAAATGTTTTGCAATAACCTTGAGAGGAATTGGAATCAATTCATGAAAGTTCCAAATAATTTATTTGTGGTACATGAAAGTGTTCCTTTTATTTCATTGGCTATGAGCCTATGAGCTATGTTAACTCTTTTATATAGAAACTTGCATATTGTTGTATTTTGCATATTAGCCTTTATAATATCATACTAATGGAAGCTGTATGTTAACCTGTGATTTACAAATTGTTGTCTTAAATATAGTCATAGCCAATCATACCACATTTCCTTCTTCTCTTGTACAATTTGAGATATATTTGCAAGTTGAAAAAATTTGTCTGACATTTATCATATCCATATTCATGATATTTATGATATAATGTTTTAGCAAAATATTTGTTCATGTGTATAGATGATCCTTGTAATTTCTATATACTAATCTTTCAAAAATATAAATTTAACTACAAAAGATGCATGTATGGAAGGTCTTTTTTGACATGTACACATGTTGAACTTTACTCACAATCATATTGCATCTATAAATGCTAAATTATGCAACATCTAATGCAAGGAGACATAAGGGTAACCAATTAGTTAAATGTATAGCTAGTTTTTTTCTTACACTATATTTTTTAATTTCAAAATAAAAATAACCAAAACTGAGTATTTATTAACAAACATTTATTTCAAATAGCATTTCCTTCTTTAAGAATATTTTGAACCTTTTTCTATAAACATGATACATTTTAAACCAAGGATGGCTGCGCATGCTGTCTAAAAGAAAAACAACTAAAATGTATATCACAAATTAATTACACCTTTCAAATCAGTAGGCGTGCAACACATATTTTCTTTTAACAACAAGTGCAAAAAAATTACAAAGTTCTGTGAAACATTTTGATTGGTGATCTTTTTTTTAATTATCTATAAAGGCAAGCATGTTGTTAGATATGATCAAGACGGCAAAACAATTGGTATCTCAATACTTGGTAGTTACATTTTATTATGTCAATCCCTCTTATTATAGTTTTTATGCCCCTGCCCTAGCAGAGTGGGCATCAAGTTTTACCTTTGTCAATCTGTATGATACATACATCTGAACATTCTAGAATGGTTTCTGTTCTCTAACTTAAATTTGCCTCGACCAAATGTAATGAATTCGACGCTCACATTCTAATTACCACAAAACACCAATCAAGATCAAATTTTGGTGGCATCACTTTTACCATTCTAGAGTTATGCCCCTTTCCAAATAGAAAAATTGGCGATTTCCATTATCTAACTTTAGTTTGCCTCAACCAAATGTAATGAAACTTATAAAACTAGGAAATTTGTAGAATATATTGTTGCTTAAATAATTGATTGGCCATAATTTATCACATTCACACAGATGCATTGCAAAAGCATCTTCTTTTTCATAAGTGTCTACAGGAGCTTGTGTTTCTGTATCTTTTCTTTTAAAGAATCATCATGATAGCTTCTGTTCCCTTCACATTATCTTTGCAGATATTAATTACATCTTCAGGAAAATATCTGCTCCTTATATCTTAATCTGAAAAAACAAAACAAAAAATATGCTTTGACATAGTTTGACATATTTTTACAAAATTGTACATACTGAAATGTCTTGCCTACTTTATGGTCATGATTGAACTTTCTTTTGCATGTTTCCATCTGAAGATTATACCACAATTAGTTCCTTAAAAATAAATAAATGTTCATTTTTCTTCCAACATGATATTATTTATTTACTAATCAAGGTGACAGTAGACAATGAAAAGTAGATAACCATCATTACTGTAGCTTCTCAACTTTAATTTGATATCAACAAAATGTATTGTGGCTATTTCTCAAATATCAGTGGTAGATCCAAGGGGAGGGTTTCACATTTCACAGATGATATCGGATATGTTTCTTACTTTGCACCTACAATCTCCTTCACTTTTTATGAATGTGACCTACCAAGTTTGTAATAACATGTGCAACGCGAAGGGTGTCACATGTGGAGCAGGATCTGCTTACCCTTTTGGAGAACCTGAGATCACCCCGAGTTTTTGGTGGGGTTTGTGTTGCTCAGTTTTTAGTTTTTAATGTTGTTTCTTGTGTACTATTAATTGTCTGTTTGTCTTTTTCATTTTTAGCCATGGCGTTGTCAGTTTATTTTCGATTTATGAGTTCGGCTGTTACTCTGGTATCCTTCGCCCCTCTTTTTTTTAACAGGAAGTTAATAAGCTGTAGCAATGGCTGTTAGCATACATGACACTGTTTAAAATACAAAAATGCAGCTCCATGCTGTATGTTTAAGGGAGCTTGCTTCTCAGTTTCAAAGTAATTAACTTTTCAAAACACTAGTTTATATTGATAAGGAATTAATGAAGGAATCCAAAAAGCAAAAAAATTATATAGGTCACCGTGCTTGTTTTCGAGATATGAGCCATTGAAATTTTGGCGGGAAAATATTCTCTCTTGACTTTTCATAGCTTTATCATTGTCAAGTTAGGGTTCTCAAAAACTCTAAAAAGTAATTAGAATTTTATAAGACTTTTACAAATGGCTTCTCTTTATATATATTAAAGAATTTTAAAAAGAAAAATGGTGGTCACCAGGCAAATTTTTTCAAGGCATTTAAATGGATAAAACCAGAGGATTCCGAAAATCTGACAAAAAATCCAAAACATGACAAGCCAGCTTCCTTAAGAAGGAAACTATTGATTTGTAGTTTAATATTCATTTTGTAAAAATATTAAGTTAAGTAGCCATTCAATTCTTTTAAATTAAAACTAGTCTGAAGTACTGGACCATGTATGATTGGATTATCTTTAGATGCTATAAGGACACACTTCTTCAAACATCAGTACAGTGGCGGATCCAGGGGGAGGGTTCTTGGGGGTTGTACCCCCCCCCCTTTTTTTTGGGTTGGGACCCCCCCTTTTTAAAATGGCTGGATCCGCCCCTGCAGTAACAGTTATAATCATACCTTTGCAGTTCAGCACTTGGTTATGTCTTCCGTTTCTTTTCTCATCTGTCATAGTATCAATATTATATGTAGCATACCACCATCTTGATTATTGATGCATTCTGTATTACAAATAGTTACTCAACAGTTTTATCGTAGCAATCTTTTGGTGTTTTTTTTTTTATCAGAGATTACATGTTCTATGTTCTTGGATTCTTACAATGCATGGAAAAGCTGAAAGTATAAATTAGGTAAATAAATTTTAATAAATATGAAACGACACAATCAGCTTTTTTAATGATAAATGATACACCATGCAAAACAGCATGATGGTAACTTTTTGAAACACACTATTTGGATATCAAATATCAGTTTGTCATCAATAACTTTGGTCCATCTATCAAATGGGCTCCATGGGAAACAGATGATGCCCTGCTTGCATATAATTTGTAACAAGAGGGGGTTTAAGTAGAGCTCTTTGTAAGAACCAGGCAGAGTGCGATACATGAAGGTTTCAGATTTTTTCTTTAATTGGTCTAGTAGAAGCAATAAATGAATACTGCTCAAAAAATAATTTATCTTTCTGCTTAAAATGAATTTTTAATAAGGAAACATTTTTTTTTAAATCTCAGAATAAGCTTGGATAGCATCTTAAATAGAGAGAACATAATTTTATTAATTAAGCATCTTCATTCTATATATGGACCATAATTTGGTATTTGGCCTTTGGTTTCTTTTTGTATCCTTTTTTATAAGTTCTAAAACTTTAACTTTTATTATGTGGGTTGTGTTGTTGTTAGAATAGTATTAATGGAACAATTGAGTTTTTCATGAAAAAAATAGTACATTTTGATTCACCATTTACGTGACAGGAAACTTAACAGGAAACCAATCTTTATTTTCTTTATTTTGCACAATATATTTCAAAAGACATAAATGAACACCATTACTAGTGTTACTTGCTTCATGTTAATATTTAAAATCTATTTTCAATGTTAAATTAAAGGTTTTTTTAAACGCGACAGAAAACCATAAGAAACCGAAAGCACTTTTTTACTTTTATTTTATTGCAAAATCTGCTTAAAATAATCTGAACAGTATACTTTTTCTTAAAATCCATTTTAAATGTAACAGTATTATAAAACTCCTAAATATGTGCTTGTTTTGAAAACAATTAGTACAATTTATTCAGGAATTTCCATATTTTCTTCATTGATACAGGATACCATAATTGTTGTATCTTGATGTTTTAGCCAAAAAAATGTATTTATATTTGGTTTTGAAATTCCAGTTATATACAATTTATTCCAAATCATTGGCAATGTAAAATTCTTTAAATCCAGTAAAGAAAAAAACCTTTTAACTTGCAATTAGAATCTTTAAAATAGGCACCATGTGATATTTGTGACCTGTACACCATCTACATGGTTTCCACATTTTAACCTACTTTAGTGGGCTAAAATCAATAAAGTACTTCCCTCAAGTCATGCATGGTAAAAGATTACTTTTCCTTTGACAAGTTTATTGTGTTTCTGAAAAGTGTTTGCAGAACATGAATAAAAAAAATTAATTAAAAATTGTGACAAAGATACCAACTTTGTACGTCATTTAACCAATCAAAATCCTAGAAATATACTAAGCCGGGGATGAATGGGCTTACCGTATTAGGTCCCAAGATAATGGTATTTACATCCTTTGCTTTCAAATTTTTGTTTGTAAGTTTCTGATGAGGGTTCATTAAAATAAGCCCAGCACACTTAATTTGTGAACTGTTTTTTTAATTTCAAAAGAGAAAACTAATAGACAAAGCAAATAACAAAAAAAAAGGAAATCCATTTTATATGGCAGACAGCAATCAAACACAACCAGTGGACATAATGAACCTGTTTCTGAGTGCTCAAACTGCATTATAACCTTAGACACAAAAACATCTTATATAATACTAGATTACACAAAAGTGTAATTCTTTTAAATCATCTGCTCTTATCTGGTTTTTAAAATGTATGTACATGTACAATATATACAAAAAGTTAGCTGCTATTGAGACAAAGGCAAAAATCATAGTGCAACAAAAAATGTTAAATACAGACATAACAACAAATAAACTAAAGTAACACTTACCACTAATAAATGATTACGAACTTTCAGGAATTACTTGCAGCTACTGTCCAGGTTATGTTAAACAAATTTTCACCTCCAACTGCACTGTTCAGTGAAGAGTTTTTACCATTGAAATGAAATGTGAACACATTCCAGATCATTCCAATCTTATGGCAGCAGTGAATATTCTGATGTGGCATTGATACCTATATCCAAGGGTACCTATATGTGGTAGTGTTGAAACACAGTGATAATTAACCCTTTTTTCTTTCTTTTATTTAATTTTGAAAAAAAAAATGAATTTAAACTTTTTTTTCTGAATTTTGGAAAAAAATAATTTTGTAATTTTTTTATTTTTTTTCATTTATTTTTTAAGTACATGTATTATTAAATTTTTAAAAAGAAAAACCATTTAAATATTAAGTCAACTAATGCTGTGCATGCACAGGGTTAGTCAGCTAAGGTTGTGCATGCACAAGGTTAGTCAACTAAGGCTGTGCGTGCACAGGGTTAGTTAACTAAGGTTGTGCATGCACAGGGTTGGTCAACTAAGGTTGTGCATGCACAGGGTTAGTCAACTAAGGCTGTGCGTGCACAGGGTTAGTTAACTAAGGTTGTGCATGCACAGGGTTAGTCAACTAAGGCTGTGCGTGCACAGGGTTAGTTAACTAAGGTTGTGCATGCACAGGGTTGGTCAACTAAGGTTGTGCATGCACAGGGTTAGTCAACTAAAGCTGTGCATACACAGGATTAGTTAACTAAGGCTGTGCATGCACAGGGTTAGTTGACTAAGGTCGTGCATGCACAGGGTTAGTTGACTAAGTTTTGCATGCACGTGTATTATAAACCTGACATACACATACACCTTTAAAACAATCATGAACTACAAGATGAGTTTATAATACCGAGATGTTTTGGTAAAGTATAATTTTATTTTGTAAAAAGATATTGGTGAAGTAGAAAAAAAAGATAGGAAAAAAAATATGACATTCCATTTTCAAAAGCAGTTTCCAGTATTAAATAAATCCTTGTTATAAGCATCCACACTTCATTGATCATATCATGTGTTTTATTCATTTAATTTATTAATATTGAAGATAAACGGTTTTTGAAGGTAAGCAATCATACATTTACGTAACTGACAATTTAAACTGTAATCATGTTTGAGTTATTTAGTAGTTTATCCGTACATTTAACCGTCGGACCATTTTTTCTACAATGTAGTTTATCCATACATTTAACCATCAGGCCATAGCATCAATCGTCGATGGAAACTGTTATCATCTTTTTTTAAACGGAATACTTTATTTCAAATTGTTCATTTGTATTTAATGATTTTTTTTCTTGTTTTATCCAATCTACGATTTTGAGATATATTAGCACTTCTTTCGCTCGTTAGGTTACAACTGACTTGTAGCACAACAGTTCTGGGTTCGAGACTCCTAGGAGATAATGTGATTTTCTGATAAAAATAATGAGACATCATGTTCGCTTCTCTTTTATTTCTATTGCAACCTTTTAAAGGAGGAAAATAACATATTAAATTCGAAATTACAAGCAACTATCTTAAACGTCTACAATGATTTAAATGTATTATTAGATAATGGTATGTAGCAATTGCATAGCTACATCGTCTAGTCTAATTCACTACTCAAATGTATTATTAGATAATGGTATGTAGCAATTGCATAGCTGTATCGTCTAGTCTAATTCACTACTCAAATGTATTATTAGATAATGGTATGTAGCAATTGCATAGCTGTATCGTCTAGTCTAATTCACTACTCAAATGTATTATTATATAATGGTATGCAGCAATTGCATAGCTACATCGTCTAGTCTAATTCACTACTCATTCAGCTTATTAAATATGGTTTTATTAGATAATGGTATGTAGCAATTGCATAGCTACATCGTCTAGTCTAATTCACTACTCATTCAGCTTATTAAATATGATTTTATTAGATAATGGTATGTAGCAATTGCATAGCTGCATCGTCTAGTCTAATTCACTACTCAAATGTATTATTAGATAATGGTATGTAGCAATTGCATAGCTACATCGTCTAGTCTAATTCACTACTCATTCAGCTTATTAAATATGGTTTTATTAGATAATGGTATGTAGCAATTGCGTAGCTACATCGTCTAGTCTAATTCACTACTCATTCAGCTTATTAAATATGGTTTTATTAGATAATGGTATGTAGCAATTGCATAGCTACATCGTCTAGTCTAATTCACTACTCAAATGTATTATTAGATAATGGTATGTAGCAATTGCATAGCTACATCGTCTAGTCTAATTCACTACTCATTCAGCTTATTAAATATGGTTTTATTAGATAATGGTATGTAGCAATTGCATAGCTACATCGTCTAGTCTAATTCACTACTCATTTAGCTTATTAAATATGGTTTTATTAGATAATGGTATGTAGCAATTGCATAGCTACATCGTCCTGTCTAATTCACTACTCAAATGTATTATTAGATAATGGTATGTAGCAATTGCATAGCTACATCGTCTAGTCTAATTCACTACTCATTCAGCTTATCAAATATGGTTTTATTAGATAATGGTATGTAGCAATTGCATAGCTACATCGTCTAGTCTAATTCACTACTCATTCAGCTTATTAAATATGGTTTTATTAGATAATGGTATGTAGCAATTGCATAGCTACATCGTCTAGTCTAATTCACTACTCAAATGTATTATTAGATAATGGTATGTAGCAATTGCATAGCTACATCGTCTAGTCTAATTCACTACTCAAATGTATTATTAGATAATGGTATGTAGCAATTGCATAGCTACATCGTCTAGTCTAATTCACTACTCAAATGTATTATTAGATAATGGTATATAGCAATTGCATAGCTACATCGTCTAGTCTAATTCACTACTCAAATGTATTATTAGATAATGGTATGTAGCAATTGCATAGCTGCATTGTCTAGTCTAATTCACTACTCAAATGTATTATTAGATAATGGTATGTAACAATTGCATAGCTGCATTGTCTAGTCTAATTCACTACTCATTCAGCTTATTAAATATGATTTTATTAGATAATGGTATGTAGCAATTGCATAGCTGCATTGTCTAGTCTAATTCACTACTCATTCAGCTTATTAAATATGATTTTATTAGATAATGGTATGTAGCAATTGCATAGCTGCATCGTCTAGTCTAATTCACTACTCATTCAGCTTATTAAATATGATTTTTAATGTAAACTTAGTATCGATCACTACTTAATGTTATCAATTATTATAATTTATGAATTATATTCATTTTCATGTCAATTCATGCGTCTTTTGCAAATGATTCTCCAACACAACACAACGCAGAGGGAATATTATCAGATAGGATTTGATAATAAAATAGTTTACCTACAACATGCTTCGTTCTATGAAGTCATTATCAAACGTTTGAACTTCGGTTCGAAACAAACGCATAAAAAGTATTATAGTAAAAAAGACAAAACATTATGTTTTCAAGTCGGAAAACAATCTATAAAGCTTGTCAATCATAGCATACAAATATGTCGAATATGTTTTATTAGCGGATGAGCCAAGGTGGGAACCGTATTGAGAAATCAAGTGTTACATTTGATTATGACAGTTGTAAAAAAAGACCATAACCCACATCATTTGGTTAGTTTTGTTTTAAATCTTGGATGTATGATTTCCCAGTTTTTGCGGATTGATTCTAATCATTGTCATGTCAACCAATTATATAATCTAATAGTTAACCATACTTCACTCACTATAAAAGACTATATGTGTGTTATTTGACCACATAACTTTCAGACGTTCGATTGAGCACACTTTTCAATCTATTCCTTCGTCACTGTTTTGGGGAAAGAGTTAAAAAGAAATTTCTTGAATTCTTAACTCATTTGAAACTTATTTGCATTCTATATATCTGTCTCTATTATTGCTAACCAATCAAAGAGAAATAACGGGGATAATATTTAACCATAGTTATATTTTAAATATTCAGAAATAATGAATCAACAAACTAGATGAGATTATTTGTATGCCCATTTTAGTCGGGACACACTCATTCAGCGACGTCCGTCATTGCTTCTGTCTGTCTTTCGATGCTGTTCAACTTTGTACTCGTTTCGGCTTTCAAACTTTTGTATTTGGGCGTCACACGTAGGTCTTGTGTGGACAAAATACACTTCTGGCGTATTAAAATTTTGAACTTGTTGCCTTTTGTTGGCTGTTGTTCGTGTGATTCTTTGTCAATTGTGTTCTCCAATTTATTTATATTGTAGTCCTGTGTTGTTATTTTGATGTTATATTTCACATGGCCATAAAAGTGCGAGGTTTGGCATGCCACAAAACCAGGTTCAACCCACCATTTTTTCCTTTAAAAATGCCCTGTACCAAGTCAGGAATATGGCCATTGTTATAATATAGTTCGTTTCTGTGTGTATTACATTATAACGTTGTGTCGTTTGTTTTCTCTTATTTTTTAGTGTAAATTCACATTGCGATAAGACGTGTCACGGTACTTGTCTATCCCAAATTCATGTATTTGGTTTTGATGTTATATATATATATGTTATATTTGTTATTCTCGTGGGATTTTGTCGTTATATATATATGTTATATTTGTTATTCTCGTAGGATTTTGTCTATGTGTGTTACATTTTAGTGCTATGTCGTTGTTCTCCTCTTATATTTAATGCGTTTCCCTCGGTTTTAGTTTGTTACCCCGATTTTTTTTTTTTTTCCATGGATTTATGAGTTTTGAACAGCGGTATACTACTGTTGCCTTTATTTTTCAACAAAACAGTCACGAATCAATATTTAGAAAAATGCGTTAAAGCGTGACGCCAACAAAACATTACACATCTAGTCTTAAATATAGTGAGTCAAATGATTTTAAGAAGAGTTTGTTGTTTCTCGTTTTTTATAAAAAATGTTTAGACCTTTTTGTTTGGTGTGAATGGTTTAAAACTGGTTATTTTAGGTGCCCTTTATATCAAGCTGTTCGATGTGAGCAAGGAATTGAAGGCCAAACATTGACCTTTATTGGTTTCCTTTTTACAAATTATGACTTGGATGGATAGTTGTCTAATTGGCACTCATACCACATCGTCTTAATTCTTAATTATCTATGAGTTAGCCAGTGTCATATTTTGTGTTTACCTTTTATTTTCTATTACTCTCGACTGGTAATGACAGGGAGAGAGCAAAAACAAACTTTCCTTTCTGAAGCGGAGTCAACGTTTATTTTGAAAAAAAAATCATTCCGACGGATGGCGTATCTGAAGCCTATGTTTTTTGTTGCAGAAATATTATGAGATCTGCTAATGATGCATAAAGGAGAACTTTATATTACCGGATAATAAATTATATGTGTATAGTAATGTTGTTATCCTTAAACATTTGAATATTTGTTTTAAACGTCTCATTTGTGATGTTTTTTTTTCAAATAGTACAACAGCTTCGAACTAGGATATTCAATGATCTGAAATAAGACAACTCGTCTAAAAAATGAACGAGATAAAACATGAACACAATCATAACTTTTTTGAAAGGCCGGAGACATATTCTTTTACTATTTATACAAAACACGTTCCTCCTTAAAATTTTTATGAGGAAAACACTGGTAGATATTTTCAATACTGGAAACGTTTTTCATTTTACGCTATATATGTTTCTTCAATTAATAAATCTTCAACTGATAGATACAGATCTAGTGTTTAACTAGAAACACGAATTTTCCTTGAAAGTTTGATGTAAGGGGGTTGTGTAACAAGCACATATCATGTTGATAATTAGGAAACACGTGAGGTTGATATAGTAACAAAACTAAACAGGCGACCAAATATTGGCAAAATTTCGTTCCTAAAATCATGAAATACCTTCACACAAACGAAAAATCACTGGTAGATCTGGAGAGGATGATTGGCTTTAAAGAGCCCGAACATGAAAAAAAAACCAATTAAAATGAGATAACGAACGGCCTTACTTTAAACAAAACAATTTACGAAAATAAATATAAAAGATATAAAACAATGACAAACACTGAGCTACAGGCTCCTGACAGGCACATATATGATGTAGCGGTTATACACATATTTTGATGCACCAACAACACCCTCACCATTACTGAATAAAATTTGCAACGGCACACCACAAGAACAAATTATACAAACCAATACACGAAATACAGCAAATAACGATTTCCATTTTACCACAGGCTCCCAACGTGGTAACATATCAGAAATGTGGCGGGGTTAAACATGTTTGTAAGCGCAAACCCTCCACATAAAATGGGGCGGTAGTGTTATAGTTTATACTATATAAAGCAGTTGTTAGGAATACATTATAAATCATAAAAAAAAGTTGGGGAAAAAACTTGACTCAAGAGATTTGTACCAATCTTTGCTGGTTACTTTTATATAGATATGTTCACTCTATTGTTTATGAATAAATTGTGATGCGAGGAAACCTTAGTTAGACACAAACAAGATGGCATTAAAGAAGAAAACATTTAGTTTAACATGCATTAATTATGAATTCGAATGACGCGTGTGGCGTATAACTCTTTACTTCACTGGGTCGAAGCCACTGCTGGCCTATGTTTCGTCTTCGAGGGTATCACCAGCCCAGTAGTCCTCACTTCGGTGATGACATGAATACTCATTTTTTATCTGAGCGTCACTGATGAGTCTTATGTACACGAAACGCTCGTCCGGCGCATCAACATCTCAGCCTGATACCTTTGATAACTACTTCATTACCTTTTGTGGATATCTATATCATACATAAAACGTCAATCTTGTAGTAATATACTGTAAACCAACAAAAGTCGTAAATGATTATACGTATCTACATAATCTATGCATCTGTGTTCTTAAAGTTGAAGTTATTTTTCAGATAAGTATATCATCATGATCATGTATATTTTGAGTAAAATGATATTCATAATTCGATTATGGATGGTTGTAGTTTGTTATCTATATCTTATATGTAGAGATATGCTACAATGGGACGAGATTAATAAATATAGTCACGACCGGATACGTTATGCACGTTAACTCCTATACTTTGTGTACGGTGTATTCGTAGTTCAAAGGTAAGTTCCTTTTCTGGTGATCCACCTATACATTATTGCATATATAGACCAAATGTCGTTAACGACTATATGTCACTGTATGGCCTTCAACAATGAACATACCCACACAGCATGGGCAGCTATAAAAGGTCCTAGATGGGAACAGGATAACACAACAAAATACATTAAGACATAAATATAAAGGAATATGTAGACGTTTCCTTCACAGGACAAGCCCCTTACTCAAAATACAAAGCCAGACACTCTACGAGCACTGGGACACATTAAGTTCCGATTTAAAGTGGAAACAATCGATTTTTGATTTTGAAATTTCTATATTAATAGAAAAATCTAAACGCTATTAATAAAAAAAAATCTTGTATTTAAGTATGACTCCACCTAAGAATCATGCAATATGAAGAAAAAGTGAGTTACTCTATGTAACCAATATGGTTGATATTTGGTTATGTGACAAACTTTGAGTAAAAATTGACATATGTTCAACAATAAGTGTTAATGCCTACTATTAATGTCATTTTTACCCTAATAAAAATTCAGAAGGGCATGTTTTTCTCACTATATCAGTATTGGAAACATGATGGATGCTATAACATTTATCTGCCGTGAACAGGCCAGTTGTAGTAAACCATTTAGCATTTCAGAAAATATGGAATCTCCAAAACAACATATCAAAAAATATACATGTAGCCTATCATCAATAAAAAAATCATTTTAAATTAACCGTTTTTTCTTACTATTTCAAGAAAGACAACTCTTGTTGAACTTCAAAACAAGTTAAAAAATATTTCATAATGTATTCTACATTTATTATAAAACTGCAATTAACGTTGTTGATAAATTGATAATTTAGTAAAGATTCATTGTTTATCATGTTTATTGCATTAAATTGGATAGATAAGTCATTTTTACTGATGATTTTTGTTCAGTGCATCGTGTGTTGTAAACAATTTATCACTTCCGGTTCATGTGGAGGCAAACTTACGACGTTGTTTATCATACAATATGCAGCTGTCATCAAAGAAATTCTAGTTGTTACTCTAAAGACACAACTAAAGCTAAGTTTGTGTCACAGAGATGAAAATATCATTTCAAATAAGTGTTTGGACTGAAAAGTATCGCTCCATACAAATTACTACAATCAATAAATAACAACTGAAGAAAGCAAACTTGTTTATAGTGTTATCCCAACGAGAATGGATGTTTACTACATATATTTCACTCAGAGTTTATACACCACAATGTTACAAACTTGATATAGAGTTTAAACAGGGTAATTAAAAGTTACAAATGAAAACTTGACATGAGGATGAAGACACAATGCAAATAGTCAGAGAGCCAAAGTAGCCTGAAGGAATACAACATACTTCTCCCAGTTGAAAGTGGTAGGTTTAACAACATGATTACTTTTTTGTTTTATTAAATGTGGAATAAAAGTACTTTTTTGTTTGAAAGGGGGAGGGGCAATCACTCAATTTAGTATTTGTTCAAGTGTTTCCTGGGTTCCATGTACATGTATGTGACCAATAGCTTTCAAGTTGCTGGTCCCAGTGAAATGCTTGACATGTAGTCATGACAGTTAGTCTGTTTAGTTAAATTATTTATTTTAATTTTTTCTAAATCAAATAAACTTAAATATTTGAAATATCCAAATAGGAAGATTTGGAATGATTGCCTTTCGCCCTGATTCACGTTCGCCTTGGTACCTTTTTATGGATGCAACTCCACAAAGACAATGAAAGACCAGGACTTGGATTGCATGAAACTTTACTATGTCATGATGCCTTTGCATTGTGAAACTATTTTTCTTAATATTTCAGAGTGAGCAACTGAAATTATACATACATTGTTTTTACTGTATTTTTGTTTGTTATATATCACAATGGACATCACTGACTATATTTTACTCTTTATAATTACTGTTGCCAGACTCACTTTTAGGAATCTTGGAATTTCATTTGTATTTCACATTTTTTCTATTCCTAATTAAGCCAATATATATACAAAAATATGTTTTTTGAGAAAAGGTATGAACGTTAAAATTGAGAATGGCAACGGGAAATGTGTCAAAGAGATAACAGCCCGACCATAGACACATGATAGAACAGACAGAAGGTCACCAGTAGGTCTTCAATGCATTGAGATATTCCCGCACCCAGATGTGTCCTTCAACTGGACCCTAAACAAATATATATACTAGTTCAGTGATAATGAAAGCCATAATAAACTCCATATTCTATATATATTTTTGTTTTGTTTAATAGCTTAATTTAAAAATCTTATGAATATTTATTATTAATCTGTTTTTAAGGTACCTTCTACCAGTCACCCAGTGTCATTTAAAGTTACTAGAGCAGAAATTTAAGTCATGAAGAAAGTGATACATTGTATACATGGTAATAAACCAATAGAAAATATTTTTTTTAAAGATATTCTTATATCAGACAACTCAGTTGTCAAAACAAATAGAGAACTGTTAGTACACATGTAGTAGATTGTGCCACTTTTGTTCTCTTGTTCATATTTTTAAAGCCCTTTTTTCAACTCAACTCATCCTTTTGATTTCTATACACACATTATGTAAAAGTTCATTAGATTACAACTAGACTGAATAAGTTCATTTTCATTGATATGAAACTTTAACCAATATATACATGTATATACAGCATTTGTACCTCTATATCATATATGTATAAGGTGAATCAATGTGCTTGTAACTTTGGATAGAGTCTCGTGAAATGGTGAACGAAAACCACTGTATCCCTGTACACAGGTACACAGGTTTGTCAATAAATGAAAACTTGAAATAAGCAGAACTTAAAATACTAATTTATATTACAACAACCTTTTAAAGAGTCAAATTTTTTTTTTGAAACCTTGGATCAGATAAATATAGAAAATAATATTTACTATTTATCAAATCTATTCATAACTGCTGACTTCTACTTTCACTTTTTCCTCTCCCAAAGCAATTAAACAAAATTTAACGATTTCAAGTTTTGACGTCACATACTTGTTGAGTAAACAGGCGTTTATAAGTATGACATTTGATTTCTATGATTTTTATTCTCACAATTATTTTAAACATGATTATGTATTTACCATTATTAACTTGCATATATTTTAATATTTTCATTTCTGTTTTGTAGATTTTCTAGAGGAACTACATATTGAGTTACATAACAGACATAGAACTATCACAGTCACATATAATATCTTGGAAGCAGCATTTTATAAGATATCAATAAGACAGTGGACATACTACCCTTTTGGATGAATTATAGACTGAAGAAGTTTTGATCTGACATTAAGGACTGGGCCATACAATTTTTGCCCTAATCCTTTAAATTGTTTGTTTAGAAGGGACTGAATTGGCTTGTGTGTCTCTGCATTTTTAAAGGCAAAGACTTGATTGACTATTTGTAACAATAAAAACTTTATCGAGTTATAAAGAAAACAATGCTAACTGATTTTTGTATTGCCTGTGAAAAAAAGAGCTCTATATATGAGAGACTTAAAGATTTGGCTGCAGCAGTGTTAACTATTTGTAAAAAGCTTTATGTTTTAGAGGGGAGAAGACATTGATGCTTCAAACCTTTTATGCAGATACCTTATGCTTAGAAGTTTTCTTCTGTCAGGTGTCCCTTTTCCTTGACAACATTTTCATGTTTCAATAAAACCATAAAAATATACCTACCATGTGGTTTGATCTGCTCTTGACCTCATTTTCATGATTCATCGGTCAATGTTATGTTTTGTGTTTTGGTATGTTTTTCAATTATCATAAGCAAAACAAGATAAAACTACGTTAGTGTACTGAAGTGGACAATTGTAAGGTGTACATGTCTGTCTGACCTTGACAGCAATGGCTCATTGTCATGGATCTTTAAAAAATGTTTAGTTGATTAGATACATGTGTATTCTGATCCTATTGAGCGATCAATTTGTTGTCCTTTTTAGAAACAGTGTTGAGCTTTATCTTGAACCATTACTACTATATTGATAGGGTTCATACCCCCCTTTTCTTGTCCCAATATCACATTGAATTCTCTAAACAAATTAAGGAATAAGTTCATGTTTTAATGAAGTAAAGGCTATTTCCTGCATTACAAATATATATGAAAAGATTTCATTGATTAATTAAAGAGCTTAACTGTCATAGTTAACATCCAGGAGGGTGTGTGTGACAAATATCTTCAAAGGGTTGTTTGAAAAATTTAAGTTAAGCATCAATATTTAATATTTTTGCTTCTTACAATAATTTGGAACAGAAAATGATAGTTTGAACAAATATTGGTTAAGTAAATTTAAAAGAAGATTTTGTAAATCTAGGCATTTGTCTCCATGACGACCAAATTTCCTCATCAACCTTATTTCATTATTTTAAATAATTTGATGTTACAATTAATTACATGGAGAAAAATTTAAAAAAAAAATGCTTGATTAAAATTTTATTATTATAAGGCCACACCAATTCAATTCTTTGTTTGACGGACCTGCCCGCACCTATTTTTTTTCAAAACAGAATTTTTTATTTTTTTTTATATTCCCGCTTCCCGCATCCGGAAATGTAATCATGTCCATATCCCGCACCGGATTTTTGTAAATATTATAAAATGATATCAACATTTGTTTTTAAAATCACAGTCTAACCTGTATATAACGATCTCAAAGCTATAAGCACCCCCACGGCCACACTGTGTAAATATTTGTGAGAATATTTGTTTCAACATGAAACCAATTTATCCCAAGTGGGAGTGCTCCAATATAAATATATAACAGCGGAAATACCTGTACAGAACAAAACATTGGTTTCTTTTCACCTTACTTATATTCCCTATCAAAAAAATGTTCGTTGTTAGAATGAAGAACAAAGAACTTCTGAAATATTTGCCTTCAACAACAATTATAATGTATGCTGGCGGAACAAAACTATCCGTACCCGCTGCAGGTTTGTGCACCTGTCCTGATTGATTTAGGGGTCTGTCGTTCAGTAGTTATCGATTGTTGATGTGGTTCATTGGTATTTTCCCGTTTGGATATATATGAATTAGATCGTTGGTTTTCCTTTTCGAATTGTGTACACTAATAATTTTTGAGTCCCTTATAGCTTTCTGTTTGGTCTGGATCAAAGCCCTGTGTAAAAGGCAGTCCTTTGACCTGTGTTTGTTATTATCAGGTTGAGAACAACCCTACTTCATCCAAGGGGTCATTTTACTGATGTATAAAAGACAATTATTTTATTCTCCCGGGCGGTTTATTTTCTTCCCGGGCGCTTTTTCTTTTCTCCGGGCGCCTATTCTCGGGCGTCCCGGGCGCATTTTAGTATGACCGGAAATACCACGGATTTGTATAGTGCTACTATACACAACCTTTGAAAACTTAGAATTTTTTACTCCAAAAGAGGAGAAATACATCATATTTTAAACAACTTTAGTCTAAAATAGGGGTCAACGTATTTTGAATAATATTAAACTGTTAAAGTAAATGTGTTAACGTGGTTAAAGTCCAGAAATATTACAAAATTCTTGGACATGTTTTGACCATTTAATACCAGATAGATATTATAGTTTTTTGGGAAAATATGAGCCCTTTTGTACTAAAAAAAAAAACTTATATTGACCCCTCTTAAAAATGATATTTATAACATTAAGGGGTTGTTCTGAACCTGATTGTGACTTGTATGGAGAATTGTCTCATTGTCAGTCACAAATACATAGACCAGATTTAATTATTCAATTACTTCTTGTTGGACAGGAAAAAAATTACTTCATAAATAAAAGAAATGTCAAGGTACAAGTGATAAATCAACTTTTAATATTGTCAAAACCAACTATTTTATGTTTACAAAAAAAAAATTATAATCGCTCGCCTTTACTTTTCAAGCTTCGCCTAAAAAGTTTGCAAATTCAATATTTTTATATTAAAATTTTCAAATCGCTCGCTCGCCCCAATTTTTGGAGTAAAAAAAAACAGAACAAGAAATTAAATTGGTGTGGCCTAAAGCATACATTTATCAAAAATGTGTAATTCTCAAAATTGGTGTTTCCTGTTTTCATGGAAACTATTAGTTTAATTTGAGGATAATGATAAATAATTAACTGTTTTCTTTACTTTGTTTCAATATTTAGGTGTTATACAAGCTAAAAAAGACACAATCAAATGAATTGTGATATAAATACATGAAAATAAGTTAGCTTATTGTAAGAAAAAAAAAATGCAAAAAAAGAAATGTGACATGTTATAGACATAGGTCCATTGAACAAATGTAAACAGACAGGTTATCAATAGGACCCTGCTCTTGGAAGAAAAGATAATTTGAAAAACGTAACTTTCACTTCTTTTAAGACAATGAAAAACTGCAACAATTGGTTGCCATGGAAACAAGAGTTGCCATAGTTGCAACTTCTGTTTATCAACTTTAATTTTTAGAACAAATGTGGAACTATGATAACATATATTTGTTTTATCGAATTTAATTAGCAGTTTATAAAAAAAATCTGTGATGAAAAACAGGTTTTAGGACTGAAATTAAAGGGTTGTTATATTTCCATCTTAACCAAAGCAACCAAATGTACAACACATGTGTAATTGTTATTTTTTTTAGTTTCTTATAAAAAGAGAACATATGAAGCCCATAAAAGTCAATTTTACAACTATCACTGTATCACCCTCTGCATGATTCTAAGGTGGAGCCATACTTAAGTCAACGTACAATTGTCTACAATTTGAGTTTCTTACCATAATTGTTTTTTATTTCTATAATTTTTGTCTTAAAGGGCTGCTTTTATAACTGCCTGTTGGCTCATTTGCATCTGTTGCTTTATACTTTTCTCCGTCGTTATCAATGTTTGTCTTGATTATTCTTATTTTCCGTTGAAATGAAATTAACCACTATTCAGACAAAGATATATACCGAGTTTTCTATGTATTATCTTATTTTTAACATACAACGTAAACACCTTACAAAAAATGTTTTCCTGACTACCATTAAGGTAAAAGATAGAAAATTGATTAATTATATTAACCTGTTAATTACTAGTAATTTATCGATTATTCGAAGTCACAGCAAAACATAGTTGTGTCTCCGTATCACCAGTATATGCAATTTCTGGGTTAGGGTTAGGGTTAGGGTTAGGGTTAGGGTTAGGGTTAGGGTTAGGGTTCTTCGTATCACCAGTATATGCAATTTCAAAAAATCAAAATGTCTTTATCTTATTCTTTTATCTTTTACCCTTGCAAAAATTAAAGTTGCACAAAAAGTATATAAAAAGAATTGAAATTGAAGATAATGTGTTCGATATGTGATTACTTAATGATAATGTTTTACCAGAAAGTCAATGTACAACATCTTCGATCCAAAATTAAGAATAAAGGTTTAATTGCAGTGTTATCTGTGAAGCTTATTTTATTTGTTTCATATGATTATAGCTACTGCTGGTTACTATCCAACAAATAACGACAAAATCATGTAAAATTAAAGTATTATCGAGGATGGAATAACTACTGAACTTAATAATATAACTGCATGCGAAATACAAAGCAATATTTAATCAGAAAATATGGTAATATAAAAAAGAAGATGTGGTAAGTTTATTCCGATTTGTCAAAAAAGGGACTACATAAAACCTACCGTTGTGTATGGTGCTCAGTTAACTCCCATGTGGCGTTAAGCTTACTGACATCCATTGTAACATCCATTGTAACATCCATTGTAACATCCATTGTAATGTGAACGGACTGATCTAACATGCAAGTAAAAGTAACGTTTTCCGGATACCTTTTTACCTAATGATAGCGCAGCCACGAAATACCAAATAAACCCAGGTTCTTTACATAAACAATGAAGACCAGTTCTGCCCTGGACACCTCTTCACACTAGGGAACAAGTGTCTACAACAACCGACATAACGGACAATTCTCTGGGAGGACAAAGCTAATACTTGGCCGGATAATGATTTGGGCAAGTATAAGCCAGCATTCTAGGAAAGGAAGTCTTAAAGAAATAATACCTCAATAATCATATTTATTTCATGCCAAAATACACAATAAATATTCTAATATTATGGCAGTTAGTTGTACAACAATACAGAAGTTAAATAAAGTGGGGAAATGTCTTACTTTAAGTAGGGATTTTAAACTATCATTTAAACCATTTTATACCCAAGTCCTAAAGTTTAAACCCAAAATGAAGCCAAAACATTTAAGAGACGAATTGGTCCAGAACAGTAATAGTAAATAGCATGGCTGTAATGAATACTGATAGTTACCTTCGAGGAAAGTATGAATTCTGGACAATGTTTAAAATGTGAATTCAGTATATAATTAATAACTAAATGACTCAACAAATGGTACTATCTTGAAATGAGATTTGCAAGTTAAACAATTTCCAACACCATCTTACCTTTAACTATGAATAACCGGTTTAGGAAAGGAGTAAAGTTATTGTGTACATAAACACAGGTGAAAGTATTAAAGTAAACAATTGTAATTATATAAAATGTAAATACGCTCAAGCTAAAAAGGGAGCTAAAAAATAACTCTTAATTCCAATATTGCCACATTCCTCCCCACTTAAAGATCAAATGTCATCATTTTATCTAACAAAAATAATGAAGAAATCTGTAAACGTAATAGTACATGTATATAAAAAAAAATATCAAAATGTTCAATAAATATGTATACATAAGTTCAATAAATATGTATCAAAATATTTAAAAAAATATTCTTCAAAATATCCATAAATATATAAACGGAATATAAACAAAAATTGGTCACTTAACGTTAATGTTTTTTCGCTTTCATTACTGTCCTTGTCAAAGTATTCTTGTCGAAATTAAATTTCAAATGTTCGTCCCTCGAATTATAGTGTGTGTCCTCTACTTTTGGTTTCTTTCCCCAATCCACATATCTTTTTCGTGTTTCTTGAGCCTCTTCCTTGGCTTTTCTCTTCCTTTCCTCAACTTTCTCCCTCTTTTGTTTTGCTTCCTCCCTTTCCTTTACGTCGCCGACATGATATGGCAAAACATCCTTCGGATCAATGAAATTTTTATTAGTAACCTCTATACACCTATATCTATCTTCGGAGCATTTATGGTCCTTAACGAGATGTTTCTTTAGTACCTGTAATTTTCTTCTAGACAAATCACATATCTGACAGGTATATAAGGTCAGCTTTTCTTTGTGTACACTACCAAAGTGTGACTTGTACTCGTTAAATGAGCGGAAGAATTGTTTTTTTTTCACATTCTTCTATATTACAATACGCCCCCACAGCTGGCCATAAATCTCTCAAGTGATCATTTTGAAAACTTTTATATTCATTATCACACACATGTAATTGTAACTCCATTCTGAAAATATATAATTAATAAACATATAAATTTGTCTATTTTCAATAAATCTTTTCACAGTAATAGATATATATTTTTATATATATCTATGTCACTGACTTTAATCTGCAAAAATCTACAGTAAAGAAAAAATATTCACTATTCCTGTTTATATTATATACAAACACAAAAAATATGTATATATGCATACCTTCTAACAATACCATTTATGATGGCGTGTGGGCCCTTTCACAACATCACAAACAGTAATGTAGACAAGTACTAAAAGTAATTGAGCGAAAAATTAAATCAAAATTACAGTGTTAATATTTGTCCTGGTTTAATAACACGACCAAAACGAGATGTCATTGGTGGAGTTAACGTTTGTACATATTCGTGTGGTGTAACGATTTGCTCTTGTACAGTTTGAGTATGTGCAGCTTGGTATGGTTTCAAATGATCTACATGTACAACTAATTGTTTAGTACTTGTGTCTTTTTGTATTCTGTATGTCAAATCAGTTATTTTCTTAATAACTTTGTATGGACCAGTCCAGCCTAATCCAAGTTTCTTATTTGCTTCTGGAGGATACCATCTCTAAACGAATGAGTTTTCTTCAAAACTTCTTATTTTCAAATGTTTATCATAACTTTCTTTTTGTCTATTTGCACTTAAAAACCAGATTGTGTATGTGCTAACTGGAATGCAATTCTAAGAGCTTCTTGAACTCACTTAACATATGCAATTAGATACTGTTGCTTTTATATCCTTGAGGTAAGCCAAACATAACATCAATTGGACATCTTAATTCATGTCCAAACATCAAAAGATTTGGAGAACATTTTGTGCTTGTATGTTGAGTGGCTCTGTATGCCATATTAATGAATGGAATGTGATCGTCCCAATCATTTCTATGTTCATTAACAAATAAACGTAGAATAGATTGTAAAGTTTGATTGAAACGTTCAACCATTCCGTCAGACTGGGTCTGCATGGACATGTTCGAGTTTTGTCAATTCCTAATTTGTCACAAATGGCGGCAAATAGGCCAGATTCAAATTCACGGCCTTGATCTGTATGAATTTGGAATGGACAGCCAAATCTGAAAATGAATTATGTAACAAGTTTGTCAGCTACTGTAAGAGCTTGGTGATTTGATATTGCATAAGATTCTGTCCATTTAGTGAAATAATCTTCCACTACCATAATGTATTCATTTCCACCCGTAGTAATGGGCAAAGGACCTATGATGTCAATTGCTATTCTGTCTAAAGAATACGTAGAAACACTGGATTTTAAAGGTGATTTCCCTTTCCCTGGTCCAGGTTTCCCTTTAGCACAAACATCACAATTATTAATCCATAACTTTATAGAATCTGACATATTTGACCAATAAAATCTTTTCTTTATGAGATCTAAAGTTTTGTCTCTTACAAAATGAGCTGAATATTTTGTACAATGTAACTGTTGAAAAATGAAATTTCGTATCTGTTCCGGAGCTACAAATTGATAAACAAGCCCCTGATTTTCTCTTTCACAATGACTTACAGAAACATCCATAGTAACATCCATTGTAACATCCATTGTAACATCCATTGTAACATCCATAGTTACATCCATTGTAACATCCATTGTAACATCCATTGTAACATCCATAGTAACATCCATTGTAACATCCATTGTAAAATCCATTGTAACATCCATAGTAACATCCATAGTAACATCCATAGTAACATCCATTGTAACATCCATAGTAACATCCATTGTAACATCCATTGTAACATCCATAGTAACATCCATTGTAACATCCATAGTAACATCCATTGTAACATCCATAGTAACATCCATAGTAACATCCATTGTAACATCCATTGTAACATCCATAGTAACATCCATAGTAGCATCCATAGTAACATCCATTGTAACATCCATTGTAACAGCCATTGTAACATCCATAGTAACATCCATTGTAACATCCATTGTAACATCCATAGTAACATCCATTGTAACATCCATAGTAACATCCATTGTAACATCCATAGTAACATCCATAGTAACATCCATTGTAACATCCATAGTAACATCCATAGTAACATCCATTGTAACATCCATTGTAACATCCATAGTAACATCCATAGTAACATCCATTGTAACATCCATTGTAACATCCATAGTAACATCCATTGTAACATCCATTGTAACATCCATAGTAACATCCATTGTAACATCCATTGTAACATCCATAGTAACATCCATAGTAACATCCCTTGTAACATCCATAGTAACATCCATAGTAACATCCATTGTAACATCCATAGTAACATCCATTGTAACATCCATAGTAACATCCATTGTAACATCCATTGTAACATCCATAGTAACATCCATTGTAACATCCATAGTAACATCCATTGTAACATCCATAGTAACATCCATTGTAACATCCATTGTAACATCCATAGTAACATCCATTGTAACATCCATAGTAACATCCATTGTAACATCCATAGTAACATCCATAGTAACATCCATAGTAACATCCATTGCAACATCCATAGTAACATCCATTGTAACATCCATAGTAACATCCATTGTAACATCCATAGTAACATCCACTGTAACATCCATTGTAACATCCATGTAGTATTAACGTTGAAAAACAAATTGATCATTTAAAAAAAAATTAAGGATCGATACAAATACACTTTACCCAAATGAGACGTTCAACCGAATGTTTACATTATGTTCGTGTCTGTGACGACGAAAGGTACAAGTGAGGTAAGTGTGAATACCGTTCTGGATCTGCTTTCTCTTACGGAGCACCTGTTATCACCCCCCCCCCCCCCCCCCCCCCCAAGTTTTTGGTAGGGTTCGTGTTAAAATGTATGTTGTTTCCTATGTTGTGTAATTTGTACTATTATTTATCTGCTTGTCTTTTTTCTTTTTTAGACATAGCGTTGACAGCTTATTTTCGATCTATGATATTGAATGTCCTATTGGTATCTTTAGCTTCTCTTTATTCTGCTATATCATAGTTCCATCAGGTTAAAGTCAATAACTGTGTCTTTAAATGCTGTTTGTTGATAGTCGTTCTCCATTTTGTCCGGGTTATTGTAATCGTTTCTACTAATGACAGTTTTTTCCTCTGCTGTTATTATTTCTTTCTTCCTCATTAACATATATTTTTTTTAAATAAATGCTAACATTTTTCTTCTTCACTTGTTTTAGATTCAGATGATATTTTTAATCGTGAAAAGGGCGATAACTCAGATATATAAATGTATCTTCGTCTTTTACAATAAAATTCTAACTGTGAAAATAACCACAGACATTTAGTATGGTTCATAAAAACTGATATAGGTGTAAACATAAGCACCATTCTGTTTATGGTATATTTGATTCATGCTTCGACCAATCACTTAAAAGTCAATCTGGAATTATTGTATGTTGCTAAAGATGCCATTCGTTTTGCTATTTTGTAAAATTCAAAAACAACATAAAACTCAATTATTTGTGTTCAAAATGTATTGTAAATATCAGTTAGTATGAAATATAAAAAAACAACACGATGAACATTTAAAACGTCACGAAGTGCTTTTCTGGATTTACCTTCACCGGGAACGCTCAAAGCAAAATATGTGATAAGATGTTTAAGAATCAAAACAATTGAAGAGAACTCTTGGAGTTTAACGTTCATCATGTCGACTAAGAATTAGCATGAGAGACAGGCAATGTTAGAATCGTCTTAACTAGTAATAATTGAGAAACACTACAAAACAAGTTGTTCTGGACTGAAAAGGAACCAATCTGCAACAAGTTTGTGTTTCTTTCTAGCTTAGCAGGAAGTTTTACTTCACGGCAAAACTTGGTAGATCTTTAAATATGGGGTGTTGAAATTTGCCGATGTTTGCCTAATGAAGTCGAAATGTGCGGATTGACAGTAAGTCTACACAAACCAAAATAAAACAAATTTTCTTAACCTCTTATCGTGATAAGCATCCCCAGTTTCCGCCATCCTTATTTTTTTTCAATCTGCCGATGTCTGGGAAATGATTAGCAAGTTGACGCACAACAAAACACGGGGTTTACATCAAATTCTTAGATACCACAACGTTCCTTTTCCTTGGTTTTAATTTGTTATTTAACAAACTACATATTTAGACAAAGTGCTAGTTGAAGCTAACAGATCTGCATTTTATTCTTCATATTTATTTTGTGTAAAAAAATCCGTTGTTCAACTTATTCTAACCCATGCTTTAACTACAAGAACAAGAGATACGTAAGTTAAATTCTAATTACTAATCATATCTATTTTACACCAACATTTCATTTAATGTAAGTGGATATCCTGCATATATCAAGTTTCGCCTTCAAAAGTTATTGAAATTTGCGTTAACAGAGAGGCGATAGATATAAAAGGGACGTCAGCTCACAAGTCAAAAGTAAACTAACAACTCCATGTAAAAAAAATCGATACAGTATACATAACATAAATAAATCTAGAGTGAGCAACACCAACCCCACAGAAAGCAGATGATGATGAGTGCTCAGACATGGTAATAAAATCCTGCTCGACATGTGGTACCCATAGTGTCGGTCGTCTTGGTATAAAATCCTATGATATCCGATAGTTTTCAGATGTTTTAAACTAGATAACTCGTCTTATGAGCTTCACAAAATCGGGGATGTATTTTCTAATTAGAAAAAAGGTACGGAATTTATTAGGTTATATATGCTTTGTTCTAGATTTTGAATTCTGTGGAACATCTTGAATATATACATACACAATTACATGTAAGTTCTCAGGTCAACGACGATCATCCGCATACTGAGTGATTTAGTTTCTTGACAAGCATTTATTTTACCAAAGTTATGCTAGTAGCTAACATTTTACCTGAATGGGTTTGTTTTCATTCTGTTTTACTTAAAGAAATTGTTATTTCTTCACAAAAAATCTAGTAATAACGGTGTGGTTTCTAGATTTGTGTTTGATTCCTCCCGTTTACCTCTTATAATATACCAACTCTTATATAACATATTAACATTCTTTTGAATTGTGTTAGTTTACACCATACTAACGTAGTGATTTTCTTGTTTCGTTATTTTATTGGAATCGTGTAGATTAATCATACTAAAGTAAACTTTGTACAGTGCTGTCAGAGGGAATTGTGCTATATTGTTTAAGTGCATGGATTTTATAAAAGGGCTGGTTATCTTGCAGCAACCGACATTTCATATCTAGACGGAATAATTGGATGACTTTGCTGTCTTGTTCTTAAATGTCTTGTCGGGTTCATGGTTCGAATGATGTGAAGATAAACACATATTTCATTTTGGTTACGTTTTATTACTGTATAGATATTAACAAAACTTTAGATTCTTTTTGGAATTAGAACTATTATGGGTAAAAGAGGTTGTTTGAGTTTCTATAAGAGTTGACTATGGAAATATAATTCTAATGCTCCTGATTTTTGTTTACAATTTAACAGGAAGAAAAAAAACTGACCAGAACTAGAGGAAAAGTCTTTATTGTGAAACACATTGCTATTGTTGTTTTTTAATCAACTATGACTAATCAGCACGGCGACAGAAAATAAAAAAAATCCGTTGGTTACAATTCCTTGTTCTGTTCTTTGGCCAGTTTATGAGTATATAATATGTGTAAGTAAAATTCTGTCAATTAATGATGTTATTTTTTATATGTAGAAATTCGAAATAGTTACCTTTGATGTATGTATAATTCTAGAAGTAACTAAAATCTGTTATTCAGAAATCATATGCATTCCTATTCATATTATACCTATAAAAGTGGCAGTAGTACTTTTGACCTCTTTCGATAGTGGCAAGTTGGATTTTGTCTGATGCTTAGTCCGTTTCTGTGTGTGTTACATTTTAGTGTTGTGTCGTTGTTCTCCTCTTATATTTAATGCGTTTCCCTCGGTTTTAGTTTGTTACCCCGTTATTGTTTTTTGTCCATGGATTTATGAGTTTTGAACAGCGGTATACTACTGTTGCCTCTATTTAATGCAGTTACACGGCACTAAGATAGTGATGGTGACAAAGTATATTAGGAGCTTTTCTTTTTAACTACGATTTAGAGATCAGTGGTTTGAAACCTAGCCAATTGTTTTAGAATTTTCGTTCAGCTGATGAAATTAAGAAGAGACGTTCCTATTTAATGGCTCTTTTCGTTTTTGACAATATACATATGACACTTAACATGGATTCAATTGTGGTTAAAGGATTCAGGACAAAAGCTGCGAAAAACTCGATTAACTTTTGAGATGAATGTTCATCACATTTTTATATATTATTTAAGAAGTACTAATGATGCATATTGTTAAGTTTTCAGTTGATAAAATTTTTGCTGAATTAAGAGATTTTGATAGTTGCATGCACTATTGCATCTTATTCTATCAGGATGAAGATTTTTCGTATATGGAAAAAAAATATAAAATGTTAATTTAGAACTGATCATGGTAGGTCCCAAGATCAATTTATAGTTATCAGGCCATTACACCTATTTTTTCTTAACACGATTACCAAACAGGTCTCTATTCATATTCAAAAATAATGGGATTTACTTTAGCGAAACTGAACAGTGCAAAAGGCGGATATGCTTTGAATTACATGTTAATATTTTAGTATTGTGTTTTATTTTTTTCCTGTTTATTCATGTATTCAAAGCCTACAAAAGTGTGTCCCTCTGTTTTATGTCGATGCCATTTTAAAGTAACTGTCTTGTCTCTTGGATTGCTGTATAAGTTTTAACGGTACTTTACTTTTAAAGAAGTTCTTCAGAGCATCTCATGAGTAGATTTATACGGTGAAGAAGTGTTTTATTCCTGCAGCTGGACGATGGATTTTTAAAGAGCATTTTGAATCTTTTGTTTATCTTATTTGATTTTATTTGTCGGGTATTTTTGGAGAGTATTTGATTTTATTGCATGCTTAAACAATGCACATTTTTTTTATTGTTATAACTGTATTTTATTGTGTATTTAAAGTTTATATCTTTTTAAGGCAATGTATGTTGAATACTTCATAATATAGTTGTATAAATACAGTTAACCAATGAGCAAAACGAAATTAGGTTTTCTCTCTCAAACCTGGTAGATATGATGCTGGATTTTCTACATGTCTTACTTCCCTTTGATCAATTAGTAGATGTTGATTCTGACATGGATAAGAAATTATGATCACTCAACTTTTAGAAATGAATGTTGCTCTTTTCTCTTTGTATGAAACCTAAGAGAAATCCGATTAACATTTTTACCATACCTCTCTCCGTTCATGAATGAATAATTAAATTGATATCTTTGCATATGTTTTCCCAAGTGACTTTTGGGGTGAAGTTTAAGTGTGTTTATCTTACCGACACTTTCTATAACTGTATTAGTATTTGTATCTGTACATGTATTTGTTGTTTATCTTACTCATCTAATGCCATGTGTGTTAAAAAAAAATATGTTTTCGGATAAACAATTAGTAAATTTGTTCGCTAAGGCTTATTGCTACTACAAAATGTAAAACAATGAAAGTCCTTACACACTTTTTCTTAGAAGAACACACTATATTAAGACTGATTAATAGGTCATACATATTTAAATCACCAAGTAGACTACTATAAAGTACTTGTTGCTACATTAATTATAGTCTAAAACATTTAGTCATATTGAAGACGATAACATGATATTATTAATCAAATTATCAATCGTCTAGGTTCAGGGGGAACATTGAACCGGAAGGGACAAATAATGTAAAGTTCAAACCATTTTGCACTGTCTGAAGAATGTACAATGCAATAAATTATTACTTGCATTTCGATTCTACGTGATTATGTAAAACAAAAACCAGTCTACCCAATATCATGAATACGAGACTAGTGAAGTTTACCTGACTTTAATGATCATTGCTTGTGTAAAGAGAATGCATCGGTTGTGTTTTTCCTGAAAACTTAAAAACAGACCGTTCTTAATCTCAAGAAAGTTTGTGTTCGTTGATGGCTTCAAATTTTAAAAGCAAAAACTTTAATAATATGACTCCATCTAATTAGAACATATTAAATACATATACTTCCTGCAATATGTTTATTTGTAAACAGATGACAAAATGTAAGAACATCGACCCTAAACATCATATTTTACAGCAACAGACAAAGAAAGGCGAAACATACTAAAAGATATAAGAACACATTATAAGTATTCAAGATTTAATGTGGAAAATGGTGGATAAAACCTGCATTTCGTACAAACAAGGTAAGTCCTCCAATTTACTGTTTAATGTAATGTTTATTGAACCTATGCAGAACTTATAATTTGCCATAATCTCATCCTTGTAAAATGATATGTTCTTGTATGTGGATTACCTGAGTGCTCATTTATTTCCAATTCCTTGACAAGACACTCGTTGTATTAAGATTTATATAAAAAGACAAAAGTAGTTGAAGCTTTGTCCTCGGAAACAACAAAATACTTACCGCGAAAAGATGATAGACATTCCTCGGCCTCTTTGTCTCTGAAAACTGTCAAATTTTAATGAGATGTTTTATCAGATGCTTGATTGTTTTGAGAAGTTCTACCTCATATTGTTTAGCCTATGATCCGAGGTGATCCGCAATGGAATTTATACTAATTTTGAAGTTATGGTTCCAATAGATGTTTTAGGGTTCTCTTAACTAAGGACCATGAGCTATCATCTTTCGTAGATGTGCATGTTGAACTATGTTAAGATCCCAAATTATAACCTGTCTAGAGGGGCCGTACATATAAGGCGAGTGGGAATAGTTATCAAAGGTACCAGGAATATAATTTAGTACACCAGACGCGCGTTTCGTCTACATAAGACTCATCAGTGACGCTCATATCAAATTATTTATAAAGCCAAACAAGTAAAAATTGACGCGCATTGAGGATCCAAAATTCTAAAAGGTTGTTCCAAATACGGCTAAGGTAATCCATGCCTGGGAACTGTTACATGTTAGAGGTTTTTTTTTAAGTATTGTTCTAAGTCAAGGTCCTGCAATGCTTGTTAATAGTTAAAAACAATTGGTGCAATGGTGTTTGTGTAACTATAGTATACAATAGGATCATACTGATTTTGATAATAAAGTATACTTTTGATGTAGAACGTTATTGATGTTGCTTACATCAATTCCTTACTTGGTAAACTCAACAGGAAGGAATCGCATCTTTTCCTCATTGTACATGTAAAGGTTTCGATCTCACTGGTTTGAAAATACGGAAACGAGATACATCACATATTATACTGACAAGGCTATATATTGGCAAACATGTATTTATGCATCGTTTGAAAAGTGCATAATCTCTCAAACATCTTAGAAAAACAACAGGCAGTGACAAAAAGAATAGTTATAAAGTAATGTAACCCTGGCAGATGATACAGAATGTGAAAGAAGGTTACCAAAGCTCTCAGAGTGCGATTTTGATTTGGAAAACTTTACATTAGTCCGATGGCAATGTTTCGACATTGACTTCGTTGATGTCGTAAAGAAGTAAAGTCGTAAAGTAATATCATATACGCTCTTTAGATTTGCATCACTTTAGAAAGATATAAGAAGAAACATTTCCTATACCTTTGATGTAATCTTTGGACCCATATGGCATTGAAATACTTAGATCCTTTATTCAGAAATGTTCTCTATCTTTTCGACAAAAAGTTCTTAGTTTTTGGCAACTGGTGTGGTGGTAAATTTTCTCGTTGATGCGCACTTTTATTGATAAAGAAGAATTAAGGCTCGGTTGATTAAAATGATTACAAAGAACCCTTATTTGCTTACAAGTAGAAATGATTGGTGTTGATTCACTTGTAGCAGGTGTTTTTGAACAGTCTAACATATTAATAAAACATAGTTTTAATCTATGAATAGTATCTGCATCTTTAAAGTACAAGGGTTGTCCGTAAAGTTCGTGGAGAGTCTGAAGTCTGTATAAGAATAGCTTTTCAGGTAAATTCTTTTTGCAAATTATAACTATATCCTAGCCACCAAGCTTATGTTCAACTAACTATAACTTATATATATATATATGTCGTGTACATGTTATTATTTTGTACAGGTTATTACTTGTACAAACATTTTGTACAAGTAATTACTTGTATGATGCCATCATACAGGTTATTACTTGTACAAATTCAATTGTACAAGTAATTACTTGTCCAATTTTTATTGAGAAAAAGATAATAACTTGTTCAAACATTATTCTACCTTAGCCTTTTTTCTGACTACAATAAAACTTTCCCTTTAAACAAATAATTTATTATAAGTGCATCAGTATAAACTTGAAACATTTTAGATTTTTTTTATTTGATAAATATGGAAGCCAATTTGTACTGTTGAGTAGGGTATTAAAGGATAAAATGGAAAATATTAAATAAAACCTTCTAATTATTTGTGAAAGATAAAGGGATACTTTAAGTTATGTAAAGGAAGCCAAGTTAAGTTCCAAAAAGACAGCACTTCAAAAAAAATTCTTAAGATGGCAGGATGATGTGAATGTAGCAGGAATTAAATTAATAAACTTTACCCTCTAATTAGAACAGCACACTCTGGAGGCAAACAAATAATAATTATAAGGAGTTAAAAAAAACCACAAATTGTCAATATAAGCAGAGAAATTATCCGGATTTTCACTCATATGTGTGAATATTTTGAAAAAGGTCGCTCCTCCTAATATAAATATAGTCTTCAATGCTTGTAGTCAAGTTGAAGTCAAATATGAGGTAGACCATGTTGATTATCAATCATGTACTATCATGATCACTGTACCAAATTCGGTGGACTGCGCCCGGAAAATGCAGAAGTGGCTTACCAACTCACTAACTTTATTTTTACTTTTTGGAGCTCCACATATATCCTGCATGGTGTTAATTGAAGGGACTTTCTTCTTTGGTTAGAACTTTCATTTATGTATAATAGACCACTTGCACCTCAACGTGTCCGTAAAAATATAGAACGCTGACTTAAAGAGTGATGATTACATAAACACAGTAGAACAACCGACACTGGTCTGAATGATTAAGAATTGTGTAATTCCATAAAAAAAACAAAAAAAACAAGTAAATAAATAATTATAATTAAAACTCAACTGTCAGGGAACAATTGAATATTTCCCTCCTTTCAAAAAAATAATAAATCATAATAATTGGAAGAAGAGTTTCATTTTATTTATTCCTTTCAATGACTTTGTCACTTTGCACCAGTAGTCCGTATTTTAATGGCACCTAGTTGTTCAACCTAATATTGCCAAAGTGTCATGTTTGCTGAAGTTATTGATAATTTACTTAAAAAAACAAATAAAACTAAAAGATAGCGAGTTGTACAAGTTATTATCTTTTTCTCAACAAAAACTGTACAGGTTATTACTCGTACAATTATATTTGTACAAGTAATAACTTGTATGATGGCATCATACAAGTAATTACTCTTACAAAGTTTTTGTACAGGTAATAACCTGTACAAAATAATAAAATGTACACGACATATATATTGAAAACTACATTAAGACATCGGTTATATCAGTGATTTAAAATACAGTAGTTTACATTGAAATTGCTACATCGTTTTAAAGAGTTAGGAAAATATTAAAACAAAAGTTCCAAGTGAAATCATTTATTAGTAAATATTAAGGGAACTTCACGAGTTGATTGATTTGCTGAGAAATTTCCAAATTTGCTTTTTATCTTTCAATATGTATAAGATACCATACAAAGGTAACACAGAAACAGGCCGAAAACAAACTTGCCGGATAGTATTCCTGCAACAGTAGGTAGCTGAAGGTTTCAGGTGATAGTGCAAAACCTTGAAATAACTACAAGTATTTAAAAAAGTATTTAGTGAAGACTAATCTCGTCGGAAATTATGTTTTTTGAATTTGAAAAGTAATAAAATCCTATAAACTCCTTTAAAAATTAGTACTTACAAATATATTTTTGAGGGTAATACATTTTAAGATTTTATAACCAATCCGGTCAGTGTCATCAGCCAACATGATTGAAAACTTCAAAGAAATTATTTTATCAAAAAATTCAATACCATTATTTTTTTCAAATTCTTTTAAAAAGAAACTAAAAAGACTTTTTGTTTGCTAAAAAAAATGAGAAAAAAACCAAAATTAAACAAGTATGAGTATCGTCAATTTCACAAGAAAAAGCAACAAGATTTTATTAAACTGGTAAATGTTAATCAACCTATTTTTTCTAAGTTACAATAACCAGATTGGTTCACTTTGTGATGTCTCTTCCTACATATAATGCTCTAAATATTAGTATTTCGAATACGTCAAGAATTGGAGAAAAGGTTGTATTTACGTTTATTCATGCACAAAGACCATTTAAATAAAGACATATATTCGATCATGTTGCAATAAAACATATCAGCAGTTAAATTTTGGATTGACGTGTAAACTGGTGATTTAACTGTGATTTAATAAGATAACAATTCATACTTCTGTGATTAAAGATTTATATTTGCACAGTACAATGAGTTGAATGTAAGAATTTTCTGTTTTTGCTTGATAAAAAGTTTAATATTTGAAATTTTGGAAGCAATGAACTGATAAAGCTTTATTTTCATTTCGACATGACTGTTTTAACTTGACTTCCAAAACTCAGATAATTATGTTTCGTTTTTTGAAATGTTTTCAAGTGATATGTTTGAAATATCTTGATTTAACGGTTTAGTTTTATTTTCTTTCGTTCTTATAACCATTGATTCTATAGTTAAAGGTTAAATTAAGTAGTATGTTCATGAAGTTTATACAACTAGCGGTGTTTGTCAGATATTAATTCTCAATTACTACATAATATTCAAAACAATGTTTACAATTTTGGAGTAACAGTAAAACCTTTGATTCTTCTTCACTGGTGGTCACCGGTATCAAACGAAGTTTACCGGTTTGATACTATACCAACTTGGATCCGTCATTGAACATTTGAAAAGAAACCATGTGTCTTCAATGTCAACTTTTATGTTATGAATCATTATCAAGTGTTTGGATGATTTTTTCTTATAAATATTTATTTATTCTGAAGTACAAAGTTGGACTCATTAAATGTATTTATGAAGAAATTAGAAACAAGACCAGTTGCGGTATTGATTTTGAATACATACAAAAGTCCTGTTCAAGTCAACTCAAGTAAAGCAATAAACACCTGACTGAACAAGTGTCTATGTATACCTAAAACTTCGTATTTGTGAACATGAAATTTTGTTATTAAATAATCGGTGAAAATTCTTCGATTGTTTAATATAATTTAATATCTCATTTATTTGCATTGTTCGTATTTGTTATGTTTACCATGTATACCATTTTTATATGTTTCTGCATCTTTGCCAAAAAACATTGTACACTTTTTGACAACTTTTACCCAAGATACGAAGAAAGGGTCAAAAAAAGGGTTCGCTGAAAAATAATTAAATAACCAGAGTTTCAGTACATTTTACTATAAATATCTGACAATAGTTCTATCTTTTTTTAAATTCAATAAATCAAGCTATGTTTTTTTTAACGGTAACCTAACAGTTTATACTTCTTTTTTTTTTTTTTTCATTTGACTTTTTCAAATTCTAGAAAAAGAATATTTAGTTCTTATTAATGAAAATAAAATAAACAATATAAAATCTAAGCTTTCTGATCCTGTTCTTCTGGACTGATTGGAATAGTAACTTATTTCAAAACAATCTATAAATGAACAAAACAAAAGCAATGCCTATAACAAAGATAAACGCAATTATTTACAAAGATGTGGCAGTTTGTTAAAGATATGTTTGATTCATACACTTGTGCATAACTAAAAATATCAAGAATAAAACACAAAGTTTGCTAGAAACGAAGATGTCGTTTTTAAATAAAAAAGTTAAAATATATTTTTGCTGATTTTTATTACCTTTTTTTTCAATCTTATCATGATGAATTAAATATTCTCATACGTTAAATGATACCTCCTAAAACAGAGCTTATCGTTGCATCAATTACAAACTGTACCTGATATAACTGATTTGTGATTCTGAGTACAATAATTTTGCTTGAAACATTTATTACCACAAGGCCTGATAAAAATACATTTTGCTAAATTGTTGCCTTGCGCTGTCTTTTCTTTTTAGTTGATTGATGAGATTCCTGTACTTATTCTAATTAAAATTGGAATACACATTTTCATATTGTCTTCAATCTGAAACATATGAATAGCGCATTATCATGATGTTTAACAGTTTGATGAACCCTCCTCCTTATTTGAATTGATATGGGATTTTGTTATTTTGTGTTTTACTGTTTTTTATATAAAGGATCCTTAAATATCAACATTTCAAATTCTTAACCTATAAAGAATAACCAAAATGTTGTACAGTTTGAACATAGAACAATTTGGAGATAATCTTAAACTTGCGTGCTAATAATCAAATTGCTCTTTACGATCTGCGATTATATCAAATCAGTAAAGCAGGTCTTTTAAAGATTCCTATGTTTATTTTGTAACGTCAAATAATTGTCTACAAAGATTAAAATTTAAAGTACGTGTCCATAGAATATTATTTAAATGTCTTTTGTATATACATATCTACAGCATCAGTAAAGACGCGTTGGTCACTCAAAATAATTGTTTAAAGAATACACTATATGGAATGTCATGTGGAAATTTTTTCTATAAACTAATTCTTTAATTTAATTTTCTGTCTTAAACATTTTAAGAAAATCGATTTTTCAAGTTTGTCAAAATACCAGTTTTTGTATATATATATTTATATAGAAACCGTAATTTATCAAGTTACGATCTTCTATAAAATTGTTGACAGAATTCAAAGAAACAATAATTAAATTACACATATAATGCGTGCAAAAAAAATATATATATTTGTTATATATTATTGAGCACAATTTATTTACACAACGAGTAAAGGAGTCTTCGAAGAAGTCCGCGTTTATCACATATTGAAGAATATATTGTCATAATAATAATCGCCCTATAGTGATCAGTCTGTCCGTCCGTCCGTAATACTTTAACTTTGTGTCCGCTCCATATCCATTATGATGTCATACTTTTTACTTTACATGTTTATTAACCACCACCAGAGGGCGTGTCATGATGTATGTACAACTTCCTAGGTCAAAGGTCAAGGTAAAAAAAAATGGTTTCAGTTGACAACCCTGTGTCCTGTGGTGAAGATCGTGTCCGCTCTATATCTTGAGAACCGTTATGATTTCAAAGTTTATACTTGACATCCATATTTACCAACACCAGAAGGTGTGTCATGATGTATGTACAACTGCCTAGGTCAAAGGTCAAGGTCAAAAACTTTGGTTTCAGTTGACAACCCCGTGTCCTGTGGTGAAGATCGTGTCCGCTCCATATCTAGATAACCGTTATGATTTCAAAGTTTATACTTGACATCCATTTTAACCACCACCAGAGGGCGTGTCATGATGTATGTACAACTTCCTAGGTCAAAGGTCAAGGTAAAAAAACTTTGGTATTAGTTGACAACCCCGTGTCCTGTGGGGAAGATCTTGTCCGCTCTATATCTTGAGAACCGTTATGATTTCAAATATTATACTTGACATCCATTTTAACCAACACCAGAGGGTGTGTCATGATGTATGTACAACTTCCTAGGTCAAAGGTCTGTTTGTCTGTTGGTCTGTCCATTGCTAACATATTTGATCCACACTATATTTTGAGAGGACAGCTGTTATTATTTCATACTTTATACCTGACAAACATTTTCAACTTAACACATATATTAACCAACACCAGAGAATGTGTCATAATGTATGCATCCTAGGTCAACGGTCAGTCCGTCGGTCTATCCATTCGTTCGTTGTTCTTAACAAATTGTGTCCGCTCTACCTCTCGAGAACCGTTAATATTTCATACTTTATACTTGACCGTCTGTCTGTCGGTTTGTACATGTAATAACTTCAAATAATGCTTCATATCAGATTATCCATACAACTTATTTTCCCCGCGTTATTGACAGCGGGGCCCACAGAGATGGCTCCCATCTCAATGGTATCTAGTTTTGATAATGAATGTCTCCCTCCGATCTGTGCATATACTAAATTTACTAACTGCACGCTGTCGAATGTCATGCATGGGAACTCTTACATAGCTTTTTGCAGAATCGATGGGTCATCGATCCAAGATCATTCATCGATCATTCAATCATAGTAACGGATCAGTCACCGATCAGTCGAGTACTGTAGAAGTATGTTTGTCTTTCTAATAAAGCTAGCTTTTCAAAAGATATATCAATATTAACAATGATACTCTACGTTTGCTTTTTTGTATTTTTAGAGTATAAAGTAATAAGTTTTAATGTAAGTTTTATTTTTTGAATATATGCACTACTCGGTTTTTTTATGTTGTTGTCTTTATCTTTTTAGTGAAAAGATGAGACATGGCAACAACTCATTAAAGGAATAATCTGACAATTTCAACAAAATAGGCTTATATACTATTGTATACTACTTTTGCCTCAGCTTGCTCTATTATATTTAAAGTGAATATAGTTATTATTCATTTCTATTTTCAATTTTATCATATTAATCAGATGTACTATAAGCCTTGTATCTTTGATGAGTTTCTACTATAATTGCTTTCTTTGTAACAGGTAACGACCACTCCTTATTAAATACATTGCTTGATTTTATGATTGCAAAACAAGTACAATTTCTCTTTAAATATGCGTGCAGAACGATACATTGGTCTAAACGATGAAACGTATAATTGTAGTAGAGCTGATATTTGATAATACAAGGGTCAATTCAAACATTTATCTGCGAATCTATAATATTTAAAGTCTATATACACTGTACATTTTAATAACAATTAAATATCTTTTGTGTTTACATATCTGTAGCATCAATCGGATTACAATGGTCGTTATACATTATTGTAACCACAAGGATATGAAGTGATGGTTTCCTCCGATATTATTGTATTCTGAGGATTCTATTTGTATACTGAATCTTTCAATTTAGTTTAGTCTGCATATGATATTGCCAATAAATGCAGCAAAGCCTATGTATAAATGTTTATAGTGTTTTGAGAATCAAAGATACTATTTCACGGAACTAGGGTCCATTATGCAAGTCATTTTCGAACTTCATTTACATTTTTTTGATCGAAGCGTCATTGGTGGGTTTTTACCAACTATGAATTTACGCATTTATTGATGAATGTACACCAGAAAGTCTTTAAATGAAAATAGATACACTACTTTTATCTTACTTATCAACTAAGTTTGATAAAATTAAAGGAATACCCTCCTTCTAAGTTATAAAAAATATGTTTCCACATTGACAATAATATCTTTATGCACATTCTTTTGTTTTTGGTTGACCGTTTTCTATTGCAGCATCTTTTCATTTTTACATGTTTGTTGGAGATCTGTTCTTATATGAGGTGATTTGGAAAATTCATCTTGACCGTTATGGAATAACCGTTTCACAAATGATACTGGATATGTTTCTTACGTCTTAACTACAATTCCCTTCCCTTTCATGATTGTGACCTACCGAATTAGACTATTTACCGGATTTGTAATCAAATAAGCAACAAGACGGGTGCCAAATGTTGATCTGCTTACTCTTCTGGAGCACATGACATCGCCTTTAGTTTTTGGTGGGATTCGTGTTGTTTATGCTTTAGTTTTCTATGTTGTGTCATGTGTACTTTTGCTTGTATGTTTGTCTTTTTCATCTTTACCCATGGTGTTGTCAGTTTATTTTAGATTTATGAGTTTGACTGTTCCTTTGGTATATTTCGTCCCCTTTTTACTAATAATTTTGAATACATAATACAAATGTAATATAAAAGATTGGCAATGAGACAAATGTCCACAACAGTTCAAATGATATAGATGTTAGCAAGTTTATATATACCGTGTTAGAACAATTTGGAGATAATCTTAAAATGGCGGGCTTATAATTATAATGCTCTTTACGATCTACGATTATATCAAGTCAGCAAAGCAGGTCTTTCAAAGATTCCTTTGTCTATTTTATCATTCAATTGTTTGTCTACACAGATTAAACATTTAAAGTACTTGTCCGTAAAAATATTAATTAAATGTCTTTTGTATTTACATATCTATAGCATCAGAAAAAAAGCGTTGGTCGTTTAATACAAATCTTTAAATAATACACTCGAGGGATATCATGTGGGAATTTTTCTTTAAATTATTTCTTTTATATACTGTCTGAAACATTTATTTTGCTGGATGATAGGAGAAAATTGATATTTCAAGTTTTTCAAAATGCAAGCTTTTTATATAAACCTTCATCTATCAAGTTTAGATTTTCTTTATTTTTTTTACAGAAAATAAAGAAGCAATAATGAAATTACACATATAATGCGTGCAAAGTTTTTTTTTATCTATTTTGTTATATAGAATTGTGCACAAGTTAAAAACACAACGAGTAAAAAGGTCTTCTTAGATGTCCGCTTTTATCACATGTTGTAGACTATGTTGCTATACTAATTTTGAGTATGCACGTCTCCGTACCATTTGTGCATATATTACATTTACTGACTGGTCGCTGTCGAATGTCATGCGGAACTCTCGCATAGCTTGTTTGACGAATCTGGCAAAATCGATGGGTCATCGATCCCAGATAATTCACCGATCAATCAAATATATTATGTGTGTAATATTTTTAATAATATTTTAGATAGTTTAAAAATAGAGTCTACCACTGCATCGATTGTAATAAGATACTTCCCCACTTTATGAGTTCAATTTCAAACGTGAAGTTTTTTGTATTGTACACATTTTTGAAATGTCTCTGTCAAGCTTGGAGACATATCAATTTTACGAGAAATATTGGTAAAACATGTTTCTCTGATAAAACTAGAAAATCTTTATCGTTCTTATTTCAATGATCTCAAAAACTACATAAATAAAATAGAGAAAGGACACGGGGACTGTGATAAAGCGACAACAACCCCACCATAGAGCAGACAACAGCTAAAGGCCACCAATGGGTCTTCAATGTAGCGAGAAGCTCCTGCCCCAATATGTGTCCTTCAGCTGGCCCCTTAAAAATATGTATACTAGTACAGTGATAATGGACGTCATACTAAACTCCGAATTATTTACATGAAACTAAAATTAAAAATCATACAAGGCTAACAAACACCAGAGGCTCCTGACTTGTATGTGCACGTTTTATTTATTTTTACTAGTATGTACACGTTTTGTTTACTTTTACTAGTATCATGCATAAACACAGATTTCCTTTTCGTTGATAAAAGAGCGGATGTAGAAAAACGATCAGCATAGAATATATATTAAAGATTGGTGAGATTTAACGGTAAAAAAACAAACGTACATAGCTTAAAAACCTCATGCACTAGTATTCACATAAAGGCGTCGAAGTATATCTTTTATATTATAAATAAACAACAAGATAAGAAATCAAAAGAAAAACGCTCAAAAAAGAAACACATGTGGATATGATAAATATCTATTGACATATAAAACAAATATTAGACCGTTGTTTTTTCCCGTTTGAATGGTTTTACACTAGTAATTTTGGGGTCCTTTATAGCTTTTTTATCGGTGTGAGCCAAGGCTCCGTGTTCAAGGCCGTACATTGACCTATAAGGGTTTACTTTTATAAGTTGTTTCATTGACACTCACACCACATCTTCATATATCTATGTCACAAAAGGGGGACGAATGATACCAAAGGAAGGGTAAAAAAAAACTGCCAACGCCATGGCTAAAGTTGATAAGACAAACAGACACATAATAGTACAGAAGACACAACATAGAAAACTAAAGAATAAGCAACACGAACTTACCACTTCTTATACTTAACGAAAGATGACCTCCTCATATATACTGGTATGAAATTGTCTACGCCAGAGGCGCATTTTTTTAAAATTAAAAAAATATTTTGTCTTATGATTATTGTAACATTTATATATATAGTTTATATAACATGTATAATATACCAATTAATGCTAGCAGATTTTAAATTATTTCTACATAAAATCATGTTTGCAATCCTTCTTCTGATTTGTATCGACCCACCTTTCATAAGATCTCATTCCAATTCGTTGTATCACTACGTTTTGGTTTGTTATTGATATCAATGCATGAATATATACAATGGTGCAACTTTGTAAAGATTAATATGTAATTGTCACCATATTAAAGTTTTAGTTCTATTAAATTCATCCTAATGACAGCTTTCGTAAGTTCAAATGACAGAATGTCTTATTCCTTAAATAATTATTTTTGAAATCTATTTTTTAAAGTGGTTAAAAATTGAAAACAACACGTTTAATACTTTCTTGCGTCCGAAGCGCTTTTCTTGAGTTACCTTCATCAGGAACGCTAAAAGCCAAACATTTGGAATCCTGGGATGTATAAGTACCGAAACCGTTGAAGAGCTACATGTAAAAAATACATTAAAGACATAGCCAAATTCATCTAAAGCAAACTTTGCCTGCGGAAGTTGAAAGCTTAGTTTCTAAATAATATCGAAATATGTAAACGGACAATTTTAGAAAAGTTTATTAAATCATGTCAGTACTTTAGTACTGACTACTGAGTGGATAATACACTCGGGGGCTGATAGTCCACCAGCAGAGGTTTCGACCCAGTGATGTAAAAAATTGAAAACAACGATTGATAATTTGTTGCGTCCGAAGCGCTTTTCTGGATCTACCTTCATCCGGAACGCTCAAAGCCAAACATAGCAACCAGTTTATATTTATAATAAATAGAAACATGATTTTTTACCTTAACCTTCAAATCCATACAAAGCAAATCGTTTGACTGGTTTCACTGATATACGAATAACAAAAGCTCGCTAATATCAACGAATAGGAAATCTGTGTTTATACAGGGCTTAAAGTAAAAATAAATAAAAAGTGCACATAGTTTTCGAGATCATTGAAAAAAGAACGATAAAAATTTCCTTTATACAGTTTTGATTAGAGAAACAGGTTTTAACAACATGTGTCGTAAAATTGATATTTATCCAAGCTTGCGCGAGACATTTAAACATTTGGTTCAACACAATAAACCTCACGTTTGAAATTGAACTGTATCGAGCGGAGTAATATCTTATTACAATCGATACAGTTGAAGAATCTGTATTCCAACAACGTAAAATATTATTTAAAAATATAACACACATCATATACCACCTGATTTAAATGTTGAGATTTTTTAGATTTACTGAAGTGTATCAAGGTTTAAATACACACTGTCCATTTAAACACGTCATAAGGAAGATCGTTTTTTTTAAAGGCATAATTTCGGAAATTCATTTCTAAAGAGAAGAAGTTGATTGAAGACTTCGGTAAGTTATTTTATCATTCTCGTAAGCAACGGAAGTTCCTACATTCGCCGTATATCTCATGTATATCATTTATTCGGATAATTCTCATCAGCGTTTTTGTTTATTTCAAGGTTTGTTAGCTATATGACCTTGATTGTTTTCTACCAAACAATTTGATGAAAGATAATGTAACGTGCAAAGCAAATCAGTCGTTGACCTTGGTACAGTGTGTAATATTTTATCATCGTTATTTATACAAAATTGTTTCGGTTGAAAGTATCCTCTCAACGCATATTTTCACCTGTATGTGTGATCAACTGTATCATTTCTCTTATCTTAAATTGTGGATTGACAGCTTCCTCATTTCCTGTTTTGGATTTCACTTTTTGTCATGACAGCACTATTGTTTCCTTGGAATGATTTATTGTCCGTTGTTTTGACTTCTTTTTATTGTCTGACTGGTTTTAGCTCTTCAGTCTCCTTGATTGACTTGATGTCTGTATAGTTCCTTCAATGTTTCGATGTGCCTTTTTTAAACGATTCACTCGTCTTCGTGTTTAACATGCCAGATTACATCCATCGTTGCGTATGGTTTGCTTTGTTTACCCACAATGCTCTCTAGTATTGTAATGCCCCATTTATTGGCATTATGTGTTCTGGTATGTGCGTCCATTCGTTCGTTTGTTTTTTCGTCAGTCCGTCGGTTCGGCCATTCATATGTTCGTCCGTCTGTCCTGCTTCAGGTTAAAGTTTTTGGTCGAGGTTGTTTTGATAAAGTTGAAGTCCAATCAACTTGAAACTTAGTACACTTGTTTCTTATGATATGATCTTTCTAATTTCACAAGAAATTAGAGATCCCCCTATTTTCACGGTCCATTGAACTTAAAAAATGATAGTGCGGATGGGGCTTCCGTGTACTAGGAACACATTCTTTTTCAAGTATGCACTTGTACTAAATTTTTACTTTTTATATTATTAGAAATGATATGGTCAGTGGTAAGTCTTTGGAGTATTAACGCGCCTCTGACGCAGACAGTTTTTCATCCTAGTATCTACGAGGAGGTCATCTAGATTTTATTTGACGTTGACTACGCTTCCGTTATGTATGAGAAATGTTAAGGACGATCTACATTTAAAAAATAATTTTGTCTTATGATTATTGTATCATTTATACTTTCACTGCTTTTATTAATTATATTTAATTTTGTACGATAATTTACGTTTGAAGTTGGATTCATAACAAACTGGACATATATATACTATAGTTAATTGCCATTAATAAGTATTGCAATATGCATTGTTAAAATGTAATATTAGTATTCAGTTCCAATATAATCTTAAATCAATTCTTATTCTATTCTACTTTTAAATTATAGTTTTTCATATGTAACGTCATGCTGTTTCTAAATTTCATAAATTCAAATGTGGCGTAATGTTCGTGCCTTTTCGCCATCGTATGTGACGTCATTTTAAAATTTATGATTTACTGCGATTAGGCCTGAACTGAGTCGGGTGTGTCTATTCTGTTTGGTCTTAGCATTATGTATTCGTGTTTAGTTTTCAGTAATTAGTTAATACTTCAGTTTCATTATATATACATTTGTATCTTTTTCATATTCATTTGATAAAATTTACCGTTTACAATAGCATAAATTGTTCTAAATAATAAGGATGTTCTTATCCCAAACATAAAAACTACGCCGTATTTGGCACAACCTTTTTCAACTTTTGATCTTCAGTGCTGTACAACATTCGATCTTTTATGTCTGGGCGTCACTGGTGAGTCTTGTGTTGACGAGGCGCGTTTTTGACGTATTGAATTTTAAACCTGATTCTTTTTGTTATCTATTAATCATGTGTTTCTTTGTCTAATATGTTCTCCTATTTATTTGTATTGTAGTCCTGTAATATTATGTTGCCATTTCAATGTTATATTTAACTTGGCCATGAAAGTGCGAGGTTTGGCATGCCACAAAACCAGGTTCAACCCACCATTTTTTTTCCTTTAAAAATGTCCTGTACCAAGTCAGGAAGATGGCCATTGTTATATTAATGTTCGTTTCTGTGTGTGTTGCATTTTAATGTTGTGTCGTTTGTTTTCTCTTATTTTTGAGATATTAAGATAAGACGTAGCACGGTACTTGTTTATCCCAAATTCATGTATTTGGTTTAGATGTTATATGTGTTATTCTAGTGGGATTTTGTCTGATGATTGGTCCGTTTCTGTGTGTGTTGCGTTTCGGTGTTGTGTCATTGTTTTCCTCTTATATTTAATGCGTTTCCCTCGGTTTTAGTTTGTTACCCTGATTTTGTTTTTTGTCCATGGATTTATGAATTTGAACAGCGGTATACTACTGTTACCTTTATTTATATCTATAGTGTGATAATACACCTATTTGCTTAAAAAACAAAGACGTCATTCAAGATGTCAACATATGACATTGTTTGCCTTACTGGTTAGAACCATCTTGAATATATTATATTAATGTGTATATTGACATGGCACGACTCATCGACATTTATTGATGGTTTACGTATTTGCTTTATATTTGCGTATATGCAATCAAGCCACTACTAACGTATACAACTTCAAACTCAGGATTAACCGTAATAGTTGCAATACCAACTAATAAGAAGTTTAACTTTCAAAGTTTATTTTGTCACTACATAAACAATACTCTGAAAATATGTTGTTATCAAGATCGAACTGAATGACGTTTTCTTTCTGCTAAATTAACTATCTAAAAAGTAACACAAACATTTCCGTGTATGGCAAATAGTTTTACTGTTAGTCCATACACACAAAATTTTCGGAAAAAAATCACCAATAAAAAACCCAAACTATACATATACAAATTCATACTTGACATTTTTCTATTATTATCAAGGATTTTCTGCCAATTTGATTTAAATAGTTAAATTGTTATAAGTCCTGTACGACCGCATGATCTTATTGTTTAAAATCTTTATAAGGATTCAAAATCAGAGTTTGTGGTTTACCAACTGCACAGATCATTTTAACATGATATTTATGAAATTAGACTTTGGTGTTTGGATGATATCTAGAATGTTAAAGTTTTACACCAATATTTAATTACAAAATTAATATTCAAGGTACAACATTATTTCGATTGATAGTCAACAAACAATGTGCGTTGGGTGCTTTTCAATTGTGTCATTGTTTTGTCTTTTAATGATTTCTCATGATCGACAAAATGCACAACACGCCTTATAAATTCGAAGTATTTGAAATTATATCTTGAGATACTGATTTCTGCATTTTTTCCTGATTTTGGTTTGACTCCTGTTTTTATATTTCATTCAATTTTTCTACTTCACTATTATAATTTGGAATTGATATCGATAAATACATACATGCAATAGTACAACGTAGTAAATATTAACATATTATATTTAACGCATTGACGTTCTACCTAAATCAAATTCGTTCTAATAACAACCCTCATAAGTTTAAATGACTGACCGTCTTATTCTTTAAATTACTACTTTTGTTAATTCTATTCTAAGGTGGGTAACATAGCGACTAACTGTTATTTATAATAAATAGAAATGTGATACCTATCATTTACATTTAAATGCATATAAAGCAAATCGGTTCAATGATTCGAACTGATATACGGATAAAATCTTTTTTTCTGTTGAGAAAATTGAATTAGTGTTTTAAATTTAAATTTTCTTTTTCAATTTATATATAACTTGCATAAATGCCTTTCTCGTTTGCACAGTGTGGTATATGATGCATTATAACATTATTTGAAATGGAACGAATATTTGAAATCTCTCGATATTTTTAATATGTATGATCCTTTGTGGTCTGTACAACATATTGTTATCAAGACCGAAATAAATAAAGATTTTTCTTGAATCATAATCTATTAAAACACAAAACAGTATGTGTACGTCATGCATTGTTTATTTTTGTTCAATGAGAAAGATTGAGGAAGTTTTTAAAGAGTATTTCCATTCAAAAGAAACATATGAAAAATAGGTCAGTTTAACATTTAAACTTTAATAACAACGATTTATTTAGCAAAGAATGATCCTATTTCTTTACATTAACAAGATGGGACACGATGTCTATTAAAATGAACGTTAGACGTCGTCAAAGCTCGAATGATTACATTGTATTTTGTTTTCAAATTCAGTCCAAATTATGTGTCTTGTTCATTGTTTGTACAAAAACTGTGAACTTCTTTACATGTCAGTATTTTGTTTTGAATTTGTTTTATTTTGTAAGCGTTGGCAGAATCTACAGTTTGCAGGTTTTACAGGTAAATGGATGAGAAACGACCTTACTGTCATGTAGTGTTTCATAGATAACGTCGGGTAGGTTCCAATTGTAGTCAGAATAGTCTCGTCCTCTTTTTCTTGTTGGTGACTAATAGAATATTAGATTTATCTCCGGTTTCCACCATTTTCTACATTTGAAAATGTCTGTACCAAGTCAGGAATATGACAGTTGTTATCCATTCATGTGTTTTGTCCTTTGATTTTGCCATTTGATTAGGGACTTTCCGTTTTGAATTTTCCTCGGAGTTCAGTATTTTTGTGATTTTCCTTTTTGGTACATTCATGAGCAACGCGACCGGTGACACATATGGAGAAGGATCTGATCAGCCCTACGGAGCGCCTGTATACCCCGGTATGTGTTACTTAAGACTTAAGTCTTCTGTGTTATGTTTTTAAAACTGTTGTTGGTATTGTTGTCATTTGTTTTCATGGCATTGTTATTTAATTTTGGACTTATGTACTTGAATATCCATTTGGTATCTTTTGCTTCTCTTTTTAAAGTTTGTCTTTTAGATGTTTTATTAATCGATATTCAAACCTTAACGGTTTTCAAAAAGTAATGACAAATTGCCTTTACCAACGACGTAGTCAGCAATTGTATGTTTCTGTCCGAAATTATGTGCATCAAAATGAATTAAAACAAATCTAGCCCTTGAATTGCCGGAACATTAAATATTTGAATAGCTGAATATTGTGTTGTATCTTTAATGTCGCCTAAGCTTATTTTTTGCCTTGCTTTTTTAAGACTGTTAATTTTCTTTTGTCATCCTTTTCTTTTTTTAAAGATTTTGGACGACTAACATTTTAACATTTTTCATTTCTTTTGTCGACGTAGCTGATTCTTATTTTAGAATTGATATCGACATATACATATATGTAAAGGTATCTTGTAGTAATAATTCATATTTAAAATTTAAACGTACTGAAAGTCTTCTTTCACAAAATTCTTTCTAATAACTGCACTCAGAAGGTCAAAAGACGTATGTCTTATTTTTTCTTAAGTGCATTCCATTTAAAAGTGGGTAACATAGCGACCCACTAAAGTTGATCATAAACAGACACTTAATACTTTATCTTATTATTTAAATTCATACAAAGCAAATCGGTTCAATGAATCCACTGATATAATGATAATAAAAGCTCTTTAATTATATTAAATTTAAGATCTATTTTTTTGTCCACTTTAAATGGAATTTGTGTTTAAAAAAAATCATGCTTTTTATCAATTTGTATTCTATATTTATAATCCTGGTACCTTCAGTTTAAACATATTTATTTATAGTGGATTGGGAAACAAGTTTTGCAACTTATATTAATCCCTTTCCACTTTGCGGGTGCGAGCGCTGCCTTGTAGCGGCATTAGCCTACTCTTTTTCGAAATCTACAGCACTGTAGTTCTAATGTGTGTCTAGCATTTACTGAATGTCAGAATCAAAGGCTATTAGTATGATACATGTACATGCTAATATGAAAAAAAAAAAAAAAAAACAGTACATGTATTTATACCTTGTTTACGGTGGATATGAATGGTCGAAATCCACCAAGAATGTCTTTCTGGCTAGTAACAAATATACCTATTTATTTGAAGCAACCTAAACTGCGGAAATTAATGTTGATGATTTCTTAGATTTCTTGCCGTATAAGGTGTGAATTTTGACTTTGATAATGAATTTGGATAATTTAGCTTTGATATCAATGTATATAATTGTCATTTTCCTCCCCGGCTGGACTTATTGCTAAAACATACTTCCTCCGGTTCTGTCTATCTTTTTTTTATTTAAAGATTTAAATCACAAAAAAATACTGCACTCGGAGGAAAATTCAAAACAAAAAGCTCGTAATCAAATGGCAAAAGCAAAAATTAAAACACATCAAACGAATGGACAACTGTACTTGGTACATGCATTTATCTAATGCAGAAAATAGTAGAATGAATCTGGTTTTAAAGCTAGCTACACGTCTCACTGATATGACAGTCGTATCAAATTCCATTATAATGACAACGCTGAGATTATACGAAGACGATTTAGACGCAAGACACACAATGTCCGTAAGCAATGGCAAAACGTGCTTCTCTTCATGATCAACTGTGACCCATCTATTGCATTTCCGATGTTATTGCTCTCAACCAAGTGTTCCGTGATCTTTTTGGCTTTCTCTCACCTTGTGGTGTTATGTGCAATACTGTCTATACAATATGATTGAATGGCATTTTAAATATATTGTCTTGCATCTTGATCGTCTTCGTATGATCTCCGTATTTTCTTTATCCCAAGGTATGTCGGTTATAAAAATTTAAATTATAAAGGGTGATCATTGTGATACTTGTGGTATTTTAATGTTAATATGTTAATACAATACGCCATCATAGAGAAAGCATTTGCACTTCTTTCATGTTAACAGTGAATATATATGGTCGCAATCCACTGAGCGTATGTTTCCGGTTAACACAAATTGTTCACAATCTTGTTAAGCATGTCAAACTGCGAATACCAATTTTGGTGATCAAATAGTGTCATTGTCTCATAAAACGAAATAATAAATGAACCAGTAGTTTTATAGTCAGTACGAAACATAATTCTGATGACTAAATTCTTATCATCTCCGTCTCAAGTAGGACTTAAGGTCATAACAAAATGCATCCACTACTGTATATCCTTTGTCGTAAAGTGTGGTTCCCCTGGCTGTAATCCATCTATTGTACTTCTGATGTTAATGTTCTTCTCTAAGTGTTGTGTTGGCTTCTGACCTTCTCTTTCCTTGCGGTGCCCGATCCGATGCAAAATCTTATGTTTACAATGTGGTTTTATGTCATCCTCTATACATGGCGTAGACAACGTTATCTTTTTTGTTTGGTCTATACTATTTTGAGTTGTTACCAAGTGCAACTGTCTTCTTCCAATATATTTTTTTTGATTTTTCTTGATTCAAAAATGCATATTCAAGATATTTGGATCCAGATTGATATGATATATTTTGTATATTGTAAAATCCTCTTTTATAATGATCGATGCGTGCTTTACCTGTATCGTCTCTATTGAAAATTGAGACAACCATTTGAACATAGTATACTTCAATTTAACACGGAACACAATATTATACCATTGTTCTTTTATTTAAAAAAACAATCTTTACCTTTCAAAACCAATAGGACATTTTGAGTTAATTGGGCTTAATTCATTTGTTTCAAAAATTACAAGATAAAAAGAAATATCAACATCTTTTATTAAATGTATCAAAGAAATAATACTCGTTGTCAATAGTGTAGGACAGATTGGAACATACCAAAATTATTGATTTAAAAAAAATTTCCGCACTTGTCGACGATTCGTGTATACATACGCCTGGGTAGAAAGTTACGGAACTATAGTCAGTCGCGCAATTAAAAATATGTATACATGTATACATTGAACATAAGAAAGAAACATACATTTTGTGTAAATTGTGGTAAACGTTTTGTAAATAGACTAATCCACGTATGCCAACAGTATGTAATCAACGAATTCGATAGACTATTGTATATCAAAAGAAGAAGAAAAAAAAGAAACAATTTGATTTAAATACAGGTCAATTTATAACTTGCTTTGGTTCATCGAAGTTAAGAACATAGTAAACTCACAGATTTATATATCAATTAGATTGTTCTCGAATAAAGGACGAAATTCGTCATCTTCACAATTGTTCCAACATTCATGTAAAATATATGCAACTGGACGTACACTAATAATCCCCAAGGGATGTGAATATTTTCTAGGAAAACTATTGAGTATCAATTTCGGGATTTATTTTCTTTCTTGATATTCAATGACAGCAATTTAAAGAATAAACTGCTTGTCGGATATTTGTCCGCTTTAGGGGTATTCTTGCAAGTTGAACAGACTTATAATAACATTCAAAAATAGGGAAAGATAACATTAAATTCGTTGTCTTTTAATTTTAAACATCATTGGTCAAATAGTTATTTAAATATATATATACGTTGGGAGTCGACGATAATTATAGTAGTCTCAGGTTTTAATAAGGACGTTCCCGATTATGAATAAAGGTTGACGTTTTTCACACTTGAACAGAATATCTATTCGTAATTTTGCGATTCCATTCCATGAAGATCCTGTCAACTTTTTAAACCTCTTAAGTACAAAAGTATTTTTTCTTTATTCGTACATATTATATTCCGCTTCGGTAGAGTTATCTTCAGACAGTTTCAGATATTAATTAATACATGGCTTTCAAAAGTCTAAATGTAAGTGTTCTTGTACATTTTTTCGCCTGATAAAGACAAATAAAAATGATTTAGTAATGCTATTTCTAATTTCCAAGTCCCCCTTTTTTATGAGACATAAATCAAGGACAAGACTTGTATATCATTTCATTCTGACATATGAATTAAGTTTCCCGTTTTTAACCGAAAATTCTGTATTTCTTAGTAAATTAACTTATTTGAATTCAAATAAATAATAGCACCAAATATATATAATTAAATAATTCCACGGCGACCAATTTTTGAATATGTATTTTTAATGTGTGTATTAAATGCTCCCACTGATCCGAATAGACAGCCACACCTGGTAAGGTGTGCCCTAGAGGCGTGGTTAAATACCGAAGTGCAAATAACAATTTACCTTTCAACAAGCCATCTACGAGTATTGCCACAGAACCGTGAATACACACATCGTATAAACCTAGTCATAAGAGTACACCAACATATTGTCTTTACAGATTATTGTACTTTAATTTGTTCACCTTATCAGTCCGAAAATGCATTTATTAAAAAATGTTTTATAACTTTTTGTGTTGTCTACAAAAATAATTCGAATATATACGTTGAACATAGATAATTTATCTCACGAATGAGTACAATTGAACGTCTGTGCGTTTTATCTTCTTATTATCGGATGGTTATTAGATAAAGCATAAGTCATCGGCGCGCTTACGATTACGTTAAAATATGATTAAAAACCAAGACTTTTAATGATTGTATTTTAAATCCCGGCATGCAAAAATTAGGAGAAAACGTCACGACCTACAGGAAGTAGATGATATTTTTTTCATTAATTATTGAATTTCTCCTTTATTACTGCACATATAGCGATACAACTTTGTGAATATATATATTATGTCATAATGAACATATTTAAACCATAAGTAAAAAATCGTGACTTTTTCCGTTAAATAGTGAGACAAATTCGCTAAGAATCTATTGTAATAGTTCAGCATTCCAAGATAAGCTTTCAGTTCTGTCACGTTTGTCGGACTTGGTGCTTTATCGATCGCCTCCACTTTACTCTCGACTGGATATATTCCGTGTTTGTTTATTTTAAATCCCAAATAAACAACTTCTTCGACCATGAACACACACTTCTGTTTCTTTAACCGAATTCCGATTCTCTTAAATCTAGACAATACCTCAGAAAGAGTATTAAAATGTTCCTCCCTTGTTTTACCCGTTATCAGTATATCATCTACTCGAACCAAAACATTGGCTATACCTTGAACAACATTTTCAAGTGTCATCTGGAAAATACCTGGGCTGGACGCTACACCATACGGAAGTCTATTGTATCTGAATAAACCCTTATGCGTGTTTATAGTTACATCCCTTTTACTGTCCTCATCAAGTTCAATTTGTTGATATGCTTGATTTAAATCCAATTTTGTATATTCTTGTCCTCCTCCAAGCGTTGCGTATAAATCCTCTGTTTTAGGAATCGGATAATTGTCCAACTTTGAAACGGCATTAACGGTTACCTTGTAGTCAACACAAATTCTAATAGATCTGTTCTATTTAACTACGGGTACTATCGGAGCGGCCCAGTCGGAAAATTCCACTTGCTGAATCTGACCCTCCTTCTCAAGACGTTCAAGTTCCTTCTCCACTTTATCCTTCAACGCATACGGCAAAGGTCGAGTCTTGAAATATTTTGGTACGCCACTCTTATCGACATAAATCTTGGCTTTCTTGCCTTTTACAGTTCCAAGTTCATCTTTGAAAACCTCCTTATTTGCTTCCAAGATCACATTTAAATCCCTCGATTGATTATCACTTACAACGACGGAGAAAATATCCTTCCAATCCAGTTGTTCAACCAGTCTCGGCCTAGTAAATTCGGACCTTTACGCTTCACTATCAGTAATGGTAATTTTGCACTTTCCTTCTTGTAGTTGACATTGACGATTGCACGTCCTATTACAGGAATCTGCTCTCCCATGTATGTTCAGAGTTTAGCACTTGTCGGTTCGATTCTGAATTTCGACTTGTATTCCTTGTAGGTATCCTCGCTCATGATAGAAACTGACGCTCCGGTATCTATGTCCATGGCTATTTCACATTCATTCACATTGATTTGCACTTTATATGCCTCATTAGATGTATTTCCAAAATGAAAAACTGAGTAAACTTCATTTTCACTTTCACTTTCGCATCACAATTGCACAATAACTTCATCTTAGAAGACAAAGCTATAAAATATACACCTATAAAACAATGTTTTGAACTATTCATTTATAATATTTATTTATGATAGAAGTTTCCATGTTAAAATTAGACCATTTTATTCAGTGACTCATACTATAGTAAGATATTATTTGTGTTAGAAATGATTGACAAAGGTATCAACTGACTGGATCTGGATGGTAAGTATAACTTTTTTATTTTACAGCACTCACCTCAAACTAACAACATTTCACTTGAGCAATCTGCTAAAATATTTTACCAGTTGATCAGTTAGTTGGAGTAGAAATCTGACTGCAATTTGGTAAACTGTTTTGGTCTTTGCAAGTGTGATATCCCAAAGGTCACTGGATAAGCACTGTAAAATGAAAATAAATGAAAATATCAGTATAAAAATGTTAAAAATTGAATGAGAATGTGAAGTCATATGTTATAGTACTAGGTATTGCTGTAACATTGGTTTTTATACATGTTTTATGAGGATAGTAATGCCCTTTTACATCAGGCATCAAACAGTCATTTTCGTCTACCTTTAGTGTCAAACTGGTTAAAATTTTACCGTGATTCGTTTAATTATCCTTATCTTGGTTCGTCAGGGGTCTCAAATAATTATTGTTTAGGTCATTTGGAAAAAAAATTACGTAATTTGTAACACATGTAATAATCAGTCGATGTTTGTATCGTTTAATAGTAATTAGTGTTCATTTTTTCGTCATACACCAAAAACTACTGTTAACGTCATTTGGCAAGATTTTTTACCATTATTCGTCATGAAGGTACCCCCATTACGACCCTCTTGAATGAAGGAATTTTTATAGTCAATCAATTTTTGGTTACAACACGTTAATCATGTTAATCATGTTTACAAACCTCAACACACATTATTAACATGCAATGACATGGTTAATTTCATTTGTAATACATTGGATATATTTTATTGATAATTATTTTGGGATGACTTATACCACATGTATACATATTGTTTTTACTTTAATTTTCACAGTAATTGTCCAATTAAAAGCTCTTTAAAGATTGACTGTTTAAAGAACGAGAAGTGAAGAGTAGATTTCATACATGACAAAATGACTGAACCTACAGAAGATAGACCACTAGAACGGACGATACCACCTGATTTACAGAGAGGGGTAGAAGACATACAGATAAAGGTACCAAGAACTACAGGTATACAAAATATATTTAATGTTATCTAATTAGTTAATCATGGTAAATTGAGCAAGTTGATGTAGGTCAAAATAAAAAAATAAAAATTACTGAACCAACAGAACCAGGGCCACTAAAAATGACAATACCACCTGATTTACAGTAACAAGTACAAATTAAGTAGAAGATGTACGGACAAAAGATACCAAGAACTACAGGTATTATCCTATTCAACAGGTTTTGTTTTATATATTCTCACTACAGAGAACGCATACTATTAGTAACAAATTAAAAAATAACAAATACATTGTACCAGTTAGATGTCGGCCGGGGTCACACAATCCTTGATTAACAATTTTAATAAATTAAATATTGTTTTTCACAATTTGTTATTATATTCCACTTTTCTTAATTGAATGGGGTTCTTTGATATGCTATAGCAAAGCATGTATTCAAATTTTTTATTGTTTGCATAGTTGGTCCAAATTAGGGTTCAGAACAGAACTTTGTTTGATTTCATTAGAAAACTAAATATTGGTGATCTTTCATTTGTGCAATCTAACATATTTTAAAATTTTGATTTTTATCGCGTTTTTTATACGTTCCTTAACGAGACGTTATAATGTATACCTTTGTCTGTCCATCTGTCCGTCCGTCCCTTTCTCATTCAATGTTTATACTGTACTTCCAGATAACTGCGCCTTCAGTTTGAAAGCTAGCAGGTTTTCATTTTATATATGCACTCACCATGCTCACTGCTAAAAATTGGCGTATTGTTTTACTCCTTTCTGTCCGTCTGTCCCCTGTCGGTCCGTTAACGCATCTGTCTCATTATGAGTTAATACAGGTACATATTCCAAATAACTCTTACTCGTCCTACAAATTGATGGCTATGAAGTGTTCACGTTGCTTGCTTTTTGTACATATACTGAGCAAAAAAAGTTTCAAATAGCAACAAAAATGTGAAATTTTATTTTATTACAAAATCATTGCAGCATATATATAATTTCAATAATAACAAAATGAAATTATGACAAGTCAGAAGCAACATGAATGTCTATCACTCACATTCATGAGGATTTTATTTTATGGAGCGTGGGAGGGTCAGAATGCAGACATGCAAATGACATGAGTATAGTGTTATTCAAAATAAATTTCTCAGCCATGCCCTATGTCATGTATGTGTACTAATGAAGGATTGGCAGGCACACCAGCAGCTGCCTTTGGGCAATGCATTACGTTTGTGGCCTGAAAAAAACTTGTCACGTGTTGACGTAAAGGAAAAGTAACACTCCTCCCTTGACAATAGTTTATTTTGGTCTACAAGCATGACAAGATATCGACCTATCCCGTGCAGTTGCAATTTGTTGATATCTGTTAATTAGTCTCTAAACTGCTGTCTTATGAACATTTAATCGAGCCACGATGTCAGCAACACTCTTCGGTCATCAACCATTCCAAGAGCTTTCTGATGGTAATTTTCGAGGAGGCCTGGTTGACACCCCATGCAATTGTTTGTTTTTGTGTATGTGGTTTTCTTACCAATGGTGTGTTTCTGAACGTTAGTGAAAAAGAAATTTTTAATATCGTTTTAAAAGTACAGATACAGACGGTAAAACATCAATTACATGTGCAAAGCTTAAATGGTGCGAAATCAATCACCAGGAAAAAAGAATGACTGTTTTAAATTACAGGTAAAACTAAGGATTATATCAATGATGTTTAAATAATGTTTCTCCAGAAAGAACCAACAAAATTTTATAAAAAAAGTGTTGATAAACTTCTTTGTCTCAGTATATATATCGAAGGTGTGCATGTGGTCAGGCTTTTGATTATTGCTTCTTTGGAAATTGTTGAAAATTGTAATTTTTTTCAGTATTCTTGTATACCAGATGTAAAGTGTTGTCTGTTTGTGATTTCTTAGGTTTTACAAGAAAAGAACGATGTATGAGTAGAAAAGTTTTTATATGAGAATTTGAAAGGAAGATAAAGATATTATTTGCGCTTAATGTTTTGTGGTCAAAAGTAAAATCACAAAAATACTAAACTCAGAGGAGGATCCAATTAGAAAGTCCATAATGATAATCACATGGCAAAATAAAATGACAAAACACATCAAAAATGAAGCGACAAGCAAGAACTGTCATATTCCTGACTTTTGTTACTGACATTTTCAAATGTAGAAAATGATTGAAAACCCTTGTTTTAAAGTGCTAAATCTCTCACTTTCATGACAGTCTCATCAGAACGTGAACATATTATTGTGATCTTAGAATGAATCAGGCTATAAATTTATGTTTTTTTATTGAGGTAAGCCTTCCAATTGATATTTTTATCATGTGTTTTTCTATGTTGTGATGTTATACTATTGTTTCAGAAAAAAGGGAGAACTTTTGGTACCATTAAAACATTTAATCCCCCTGAAAATGTTTGCACCTGTACTAAGTCTGAAATCTGATGTACAGTAGTTGTCGTTTGTTGATGTAATTTATACGTGTTTCTCATTTCTCGTTTGTTTTGTATAGCTAAGACCGTTGGTTATCCGTTTGGTTGGTTTTACACTAGTAATTTTGGGGCTTTTTATAGCTTGTTGTTCGGTGTGAGCCAAGGCTCCGTGTTGAAGGCCCTACATTGACCTATAATGGTTTACTTTATAAGTTGTTATTTAGATGGAGAGTTGTCTTGTTGGCACTCACACTACATCTTCCTACATGTATATATTCATTCTTAACAAGACCGACCCACTGAGCTGAATTTTTAATGTACTAGATCTCAAAGTAACAGTCTACAGAAGGACAAGTCTCCTATCACAGACACATCATGCTAGATCTCAAAGTAACAGTCTACAGAAGGACAAGTCTCCTATCACAGACACATCATGCTAGATCACAAAGTAATAGTCTACAGAAGGACAAGTCTCCTATCACAGACACATCATGCTAGATCTCTGAGTGGACAGGATAACAGTCTACAGAAGGACAAGTCTCCTATCACAGACACATCATGCTTGATCACAAAGTAATAGTCTACAGAAGGACAAGTCTCCTATCACAGACACATCATGCTAGATCACAAAGTAATAGTCTACAGAAGGACAAGTCTCCTATCACAGACAAATCATGCTAGATCTCAAAGTAACAGTCTACAGAAGGACAAGTCTCCTATCACAGACACATCATGCTAGATCTCTGAGTGGACAGGATAACAGTCTACAGAAGGACAAGTCTCCTATCACAGACACATCATGCTAGATCTCTGAGTGGACAGGATAACAGTCTACAGAAGGACAAGTCTCCTATCACAGACACATCATGTTAGATCTCTGAGTGGACAGGATAACAGTCTACAGAAGGACAAGTCTCCTATCACAGACACATCATGCTAGATCTCTGAGTGGACAGGATAACAGTCTACAGAAGGACAAGTCTCCAATCACAGACACATCATGCTAGATCTCTGAGTGGACAGGATAACAGTCTACAGAAGGACAAGTCTCCTATCACAGACACATCATGCTAGATCTCTGAGGGGACAGGATAACAGTCTACAGAAGGACAAGTCTCCTATCACAGACACATCATGCTAGATCTCTGAGTGGACAGGATAACAGTCTACAGAGGGACAAGTCTCCTATCACAGACACATCATGCTAGATCTCTGAGTGGACAGGATAACAGTCTACAGAAGGACAAGTCTCCTATCACAGACAAATCATGCTAGATCTCTGAGTAACAGTCTACAGAAGGACAAGTCTCCTATCACAGACACATCATGCTAGATCTCTGAGTGGACAGGATAACAGTCTACAGAAGGACAAGCCTCCTATCACGGACACATCATGCTAGATCTCTGAGTGGACAGGATAACAGTCTACAGAACGACAAGTCTCCTATCACAGACACATCATGCTAGATCACAAAGTAACAGTCTACAGAAGGACAAGTCTCCTATCACAGACACATCATGCTAGATCTCTGAGTGGACAGGATAACAGTCTACAGAACGACAAGTCTCCTATCACAGACACATCATGCTAGATCACAAAGTAATAGTCTACAGAAGGACAAGTCTCCTATCACAGACAAATCATGCTAGATCTCAAAGTAACAGTCTACAGAAGGACAAGTCTCCTATCACAGACACATCATGCTAGATCTCTGAGTGGACAGGATAACAGTCTACAGAAGGACAAGTCTCCTATCACAGACACATCATGCTAGATCTCTGAGTGGACAGGATAACAGTCTACAGAAGGACAAGTCTCCTATCACAGACACATCATGCTAGATCTCTGAGTGGACAGGATAACAGTCTACAGAAGGACAAGTCTCCTATCACAGACACATCATGCTAGATCTCTGAGTGGACAGGATAACAGTCTACAGAAGGACAAGTCTCCAATCACAGACACATCATGCTAGATCTCTGAGTGGACAGGATAACAGTCTACAGAAGGACAAGTCTCCTATCACAGACACATCATGCTAGATCTCTGAGGGGACAGGATAACAGTCTACAGAAGGACAAGTCTCCTATCACAGACACATCATGCTAGATCTCTGAGTGGACAGGATAACAGTCTACAGAAGGACAAGTCTCCTATCACAGACACATCATGCTAGATCTCTGAGTGGACAGGATAACAGTCTACAGAAGGACAAGTCTCCTATCACAGACAAATCATGCTAGATCTCTGAGTAACAGTCTACAGAAGGACAAGTCTCCTATCACAGACACATCATGCTAGATCTCTGAGTGGACAGGATAACAGTCTACAGAAGGACAAGCCTCCTATCACGGACACATCATGCTAGATCTCTGAGTGGACAGGATAACAGTCTACAGAACGACAAGTCTCCTATCACAGACACATCATGCTAGATCACAAAGTAACAGTCTACAGAAGGACAAGTCTCCTATCACAGACACATCATGCTAGATCTCTGAGTGGACAGGATAACAGTCTACAGAAGGACAAGTCTCCTATCACAGACAAATCATGCTAGATCTCTGAGTGGACAGGATAAATGGAGAAGCTGTAAATACCTTTCAAGTTCATTTGTTTGACCAAGATGGCAAGCGAACCGAAACCTTCCTCACTCGAGGACCTCAATCTTCCACTAGGCAACAGAGGTGGATAATTGGAAAAGAAATTCAGCAGTTGTCACTGCAAAAAAAATTAAAATGTGTCACAAGATATTGTCAAATTCTGATGTCAAAGTGGATTAGAAAAATGAACATGCTTTACCATGATTACATATAAGGTCAGTTTGTTAAATGATTTCATTTCAATTCTTAACAAATCCTTACACGAAATCAAGTATAAAAAAAAAACTGTTTGAAAAGGAAGGCAAGAGAATATATTAAATTCCGTCTTCTCTCTATGAAATACATTTCTCTCACATTGATTTTCTTCTAGGTCCACCAGGTTTAGATGAGGAGAAGAAAAGATGGCTGATTGTTGGAATATGTCTACATTCAATTATTTCTCCTCTACTGAGAAAATATGTTGATCCTATTCTCAGTAACTTGTATAGTTCACTGGTATCCAGCAACTCTATTGATACACAGAGCTGCAATGGATATCTTAAAAAATATCCAGTTACAAGTAGATATTATCTCAACTATGAATCAGTCAACAACAACAGAAGATTGAACAAGAATTATAGGAGTTATGATTACAGAGTAACAAGCCATGTGGATCTGTCAAAGTTGTTTTTACAGCCTAATATGGCTCAATACTCTGGTATTAATGAGACTTGTGACTTATCTGCGCTGCTTGGTTTGATAATCAACATTCATGACATCAGTATATTTCCATCAAGTGTACAGACCGATGCTGAGAAGGTATAAATTTTCAAGATAGATTAGTATACACATTAATGCATGTAAACCTTAAATGCTTAATTTATTGACTTTGCGTTGTCGTATTATATTTTTTGCACTATAACTTTAGTGTAATTTGATAGAAATCTATGACATTTAAACACAAGGTTTATATCAACAAAAGGAAGGTTGAACTTGATTTAGGGAGATTTGGTACCAACAGTTTAGGAATTAGGGGCTAAAAAAGGGCCCAAATAGGCATTTTTCTTGGTTTTCGCACATTAACTCTAGGATAAATGAATAGAAATCTATGAAATTTTAACACAAGGTTTATGACCACAACAGAAAGCTTAGGTTGGGATTGATTTTGGGAGTTTTGGTTCCAACAGTTTAGGAAGTGGGGGCAAAAGGGTCCAAAATTAAACTTTGTTTGATTTCATCAAAAATTGTACTATTGGGGTTCTTTGATATACCGAATATAATTGTGTATTTAGATTCTTAATTTTTGGTCCCGTTTTCATATTGGTCTACATTAAGGTCCAAAGGGTCCAACATTAAACCAAGTTTGATTTTAACAAAATATGAATTGTTGGGGTTCTTTGATATGCTGAATCTAAACATGTACTTAGCTTTTTGATTATGGGTTCATTTATCAAGTTGGTCCGAATCGGGGTCCAAAATTAAACTTTGTTTGATGTCAACAAAAATTGAATATATGGGTTTTGTCGATATGCTGAATCTAACTATGTATTTAGATTTATGATATTTTGGCCCGCTTAACAAATAAGTCCACAGTGAGGTCTAAAGTGTCCAAAATAGAATTTTATTTGATTTCATCAAAAAATTAATTCTTTGGGTTATTTGATATGCTGAATCTAACCATGTATTTAAATTTTGGATATTGGAATACCACAAAGTGATGGTAATAATTGTCATTGGGAGTTATGGCTCAAACTGTTAAGGAATATGGTTCAAAAAGGGGGGAAAAGGGTTTCCAGGTTAATGGACAATTACTTAAGTACAAAACATAATTTAAAAGCAGTGTGAGGTTGGTAATTGTAACTCATTTGAATATCTCACCTAAACTGCTTTTAAATGATGTATATATATAGGAAATTTGCCAAAAACTTTATTATTAATTAATTCCATTGGAAATAAGCCAATAACTTTAGTTTAATGAACTTCAATGGAAATTTGACAATATAAAATGTAGCAAGTGAAGTTTTTTTTGTTTATCTCACCTAAACTGCTTTAAAAATTAAGTATATTGGAAATTTGCCAATAACTTTAGTTTAATAAACTTCATTGGAAATTTGCCAATATGAAATGTTACTGATGAAGCCTTTATGTTTATTGTAGTTTAAAGACAATACATTGAAGTTATCTTTCTTTGTCCAGAATGGTTGTTGGATCACCTAAAACCTATGCTTTATGAAATCTTTGAAAATTGGAGTTATCTTTCCTTGTCCACCATTCTAGGGTTATGCCCCTTTACAAATGGAAAAAATTGAAAAAAATAGTTCTGTTCTCTTAACTTAAGTTTGTCTGAACTAAATTAAATGAAATGTGTATATAATGCTTATTTACCATGTTTACCTCTAAACTCAGTTTAATTTCAATTTTTTGCAGCTTCACTTTTACAGTTCTTGAGTAATGTCCTTTTATAACGTTATATGCTAGTGGGGGCATCATATGTGTCCCTTTAGACACATTCCCCATTCTTTTAAGAAGTTAATATTAATTTTAACCATGACTGTATGACATTTTATATTTTATTTTTTGATATTTAATGATGTGCAAATGAGTAATAAATGGTGCAAACTCCATAAGAAATTTGAATTGAGATCATTGTTGGAATAGGGGAAAGGGGGAGGTACAACAAAAAGGGGGGGGGGTTCAATTTTTCTCATTTTAGATTTCAGAAATTAAATCTGAATTTCTTCAAATATTTTTTTTTGAGAGGATTAATATTCAACGGCATAGTGAATTGCTCAAAAGCAAAAAAAAAAATAAGTTCATTAGACCACATTCATTCTGTGTCAGAAACCTATGGTGTGTCAACTATTTAATCAGAATACAAATTCAGAGCTGTATCCAGCTTGAATGTTGTGTCTTTACTAGCCCCAACCGTTCAGGATTCGACCTCTGCGTACGTATAAAGCTGCGCCCTGCGTATCATCTGGTTTGTTGCTGTTTTTTCTGTATTTTCGTTTTTCTTTTGACCTTTTGAGATTAATTGTGTCCTAGCAATCCCTTTACTTGTTGAATTCTGTATACATTTATACATTTTCAAGATATTTTAATATATGCATTATTATATGTGTACTTTTAATTTATCTTGTGTGTTGACATGTTTGTATTGGTTTTTTTTTTGTTTTTTGTTAAATGTTGCTATGTTATTGTCGATTTTCTTTGATCTTTTTAAAAGTTTCCTTTTTATATCCTGCCTCTTTTTTTAACTCGGCGAATTGAACAACTTTGAAACATTAAGATTGTAGGTCAGTTAGGTTCAAAATCATACCTTCTCTTTAAGTTTTTAAAAAAAGGTATTTTTCTGTCATCAAATATGAAATGGACTTAATAGTTATCCTTCTTTTTTTTAAATTTTATAGATACGATCAGACATACGTAATCCCTGGGCACACTGTGAGTTCAGAGAATGGACCACAGGCAAATATACACATTCATTCAATGCAATGGGACAACTTGTTAAGGACATTGGACTAACTAACAGAGAAGAGAACAGGATCTTGGGAGAACTCAATACTTGGGCAACAAATGGTAAAATGATAAAATGTATAGCGTACTAAATGTACTATTTTGCTGGGCTCACACATCTTCAGAATCATATTGAGGTGTGACTTCTCTTTTTGAAACTGATTGGGAGAAGTGGTGAGATTGTTGGCTTGTGCCGCTACAATGTTTAGTTTTTATTATATATAGTAAAGGCCATATTTAACTTATTTTCTTTTTTATATTGTTCAATTCGTTATCTGAGTGTGCAATTACAGTAACATTTTAAATTCAATGTGTTTTAGTTCTTGTTTTAGGTTACAAACTAAATATATATCTAGGACGAAAAAGAATTTTTAGTTTATGTCGAAAAGAAAAAGATAGAAAAATATATCAACCACAATTAAATTAAAAAACTACATGAACTATTCTGTATCTGTTTTAGCTCATTTGGCCCTGTAGGTGAGCTTTTCTCATCACTTGACGTCCAGCATCTTGCTTCTGTCTTCGCTGTTGTCTGTCGTTGTTAACTTTTACAAAAATCTTCTCATCGGAAACTGTTTGGCCAAATTTAATAATCATAATCACAATCATAATTTGGGTATCTAGTTCCAAAATGTGTCCAGAGACCTGGCCAACCAACCAAGACGGCTGCCATTGATACAAATAGCACATAGGGGTAAAATATATTTTGGCTTAAATCTCTGAAACCAAAGCAAATCTGACAAAGTTAAATTGTTTATCAGGTCAAGATCTATCTGCCCTAACATTTTCAGATGGATGGCACAACCCCAATTGTTTGGTTGCTGCCCCTGATTTGGTAATTTTAAGAAAATTTTGACATCATTGGTTATTATCCTTAATATTATTATAGATATAGATAAACTGTGAACAGAAATAATGTTTAGCAAAGCCAGATCTACAAATAAGTCAACGATACAAAATGGTCAGTTGACCTCTAAAGGAAGTATTGCCCTTTAGGCCAATTAAAATTAATTGGTAGATTTTCATCCCCGCCCGCCCCTCTGAAATCGTCCCGCCCCGATTTTTGTTAGTTTGAAAATTTTTCGATTTCCGGATTTGTTCATCTCCGTTTCCAGTAACCGTCAAAATTTGTGTTTCCTTCCAAACTTCCTATTTCAAATTTGGAAATAAAAATTAAAAAATAAAATCCTCCCAACTGCCCCATTTTTTTCAAAAATTTGGATGAAAATCTACTAATTAATTTTGGTTGGCCTTATAGTCAATTTTTTACAATTTAAAAAAAAAAATTGTAATCTTTTACAAAAATCTTCTCCTCTGAAACTACTTAGACAAATTTAACCAAACTTAGCCACAATCATCATTAGGGTAATTAATTAAAATTTTTGTCCGATGACCCCGCCCGTGAACCAAGATGGCTGACAGGCTAGAAATAGAACTTAGGGTAAAATGCAATGTTTGGCTTATATCTTTAAAACAAAGCATAAAGAGAAAATCTGAAATGAATTAATTGTTTATCAGATCAAGATCTATCTGCCCTGAAATTTTCAGATGAATCTGACAACCCCTTTGTTTGGTAATAAGAGTTAATTAAATTGTAAACAGCAAAAATGTTTAGCAAAGTAAGATCTACAAATAAGTCAACATGACCAAATCGATAAGTTGACCCCTTAAGGAGTTATTGCCCTTTAAAGTAAATTTTTATGGCCCAGCAACGAAAGTTGTCGGTGCCATATAGTTTTACCCTTGTCCATCATTCTGTCATTCCGCAACAAACCATTATACAGACTTTTTTTTCTAAACGCCTTGAGATATTGGGCTGATTTTTGGTATGTAAATTAACCATGAATAGTTACAGATCGAGTTAAGGTAAAGTTACGCGCCGCTGATTTTTGCCGAAATTAAGGGTTTAAGATTTTGATGATTGTTGAAACATGTGAAAATCACAGTTATATGGATTTTTTTATACGCCTTCAGATTATGATATAAATAAGAAGATGTGGTATGATTACCAATGAGACAACTATCCACAAAAGACCAAAATGACACAGACATTAATAACTATAGGTCACCGTACGGCCTTCAACAATGAGCAAAGATCATACCGCATAGTCAGCTATAAAAAGCCCCGATAAGACAATGTAAAACAATTCAAATGAAAAAACTAACGGCCTTATTTATGTTAACAAATGAACGAAAAACAAATATGTAACACATAAACAAAAGACAACCACTGAATTTATAGGCTCCTGACTTGGGACAGGCACAGACAGGACAGAGCTGGTTTTTGATATGTGAAATTACATGTATTATGTTAGTGTCCATAATATGCACATAGACCAAGGTGATTGACACAGGCTCTTTAGAGCCTCTAGTTTAGGATATTAAGTGTTTCTCATTAACAAATATATAAATTAAAAATAAAACTGGGTCATTATCAGGATTTAATATATTAATACCAGAGTGAAGCAACTTTAATTAATAAATTGAAACAATGCATATATAATACGTGCAATTATATATATTAATCAAGTAAATCTAACCAAAGGTCTGTTAGTGCGTGTGGAATGCGTTATTTTTACTTTTGGGATCAATATTCTTCTGTTAGTCCTGGCAGGTCTGTTTCCAATTAGTCCAGCCTCCAATCCCTAGTTTGTATAAATGTTTCAATGCCAGACAAAGAAAACTTACAAACAATGACAATTTTTGACAAATTATTTGGAAATGCATATGACGTTTTTAATGCAATAAATGGATAAAACATTTGATGAATGCAACTTTCGTCACGTTCTGATAAAGTAACAATCTTATTTTGTCACAAAACGTTATAACGATTTGATGTACCCTGTCAATTTGAGAAACAAGTATCGGAAGTTTTACAAAATTGTCTTTTATATGAAATAACTTCAAACAAACTCTAAAAGTAGATGCTTGAACCTGTTTTCTAAACAAGATATATCATTCTTGTCTTTGAATTTCTTTGATTATTAATAAACTATTGATGTTTCATCGATTTGTTAAAAATTAAAAATGACAGACAATACAAAAAACTAGTATACTTGCAGTGACTTTAATTATATAATTTGGTACGGTGGTCAATATCAAACACATACATGCAATATGAACTTAGTTAGTTATCAGTATGTTTTTGGAACAGGTAATCTCCAACCATGCCTGAATATGCAAACACATGATCTTGTTTTACAGGTCAACAATTCCTCAGTGGAACAACACTTGGTTTAGAGATAGTGGGAGAGCTTCGTCAACAGACACATGTTCTTAGTAGATATGTACAGACTTTGTGTTATAAAGCAGACGGTCAGTTTATCAAAGTGCAAAAAGAATTATCAAGAATAGAAAACGATTTACAGGAAAGGATAAAGAATTTAGAAAGTGTATGTAAAATTAACAAATAAATATATATATATATATGCAACTATTGTACCTAAGTTACACTTTAGAAAGACTCAGTAATATGCATGATATTTGCTGGAATCCTTAAAAGGATAAATCATTTTTATTCCACCAGCAGTATTTTGTGTTATGTGTGATAAAATAAACATATGTACATATAAAAATTGTAGAAATAGACAGTCATGGTCTGTCTAAACATGATAGAAAAAGTTGATAATCTGTCAAAAATGTGTCTGTCTGGTAGTAGCTACTTCTGTCCTTCTTCTTCGATTGTTTTTATACCCCTGCTTGATAGAGGCAAAATCATCAACCAATTCCTTACATGAGTTTCTTTTCCTTCAATAAGGATTTAGCTCATGTTTGTATTCATTTCTACATCATCATGTGTAGGAGATTAAAAAAAACTGTAAAAGAAAAATAATCAGAAAATGGTATCTTACAATTTGGAATAATTACTGAAATCATGAATTTACTGGACTACTGGCCTTTAAAGACTCTTTTAAGTGTTTTTACCTAATATTTTGAACACTATTACAGATAGATAGGAAGCTATTAAATCAAGAGTTCCAAATGGTGAAGTTAATTTCATCTCTTCGTTAATTTTATGGACACCATCACGAGTTGGTTGACTGTTTTAAATAACCATTTCAAAAATGATATAGGATATGTTCCTGCTTACCCTTCTGGAACACCTGAGATCACCCCTAGTTTTTGGTGGGGTTCGTGTTGTTTATTCTTTAGTTTTCTATGTTGTGTCATGTGTACTATTGTTTTTCTGTTCTGTTTGTTCTTTTCATTTTTAGGTCATGGCGTCATCAGTTTTCGATTTATGAGTTTGACTGTCCCTCTGGTATCTTTCGTCCCTCTTTTATGAGTTTGACTGTCCCTCTGGTATCATTCATCCCTCTTCTATGAACAGCACATATGACTAGTAATTATAAGAATTGAACGCATCTTTTTGTAATTTTATTGGGGTGTAAAAGTGCTTCATTCTAGGAATGTGCACACGATCAACTCTTTTACAACCCTATAAAATTACTTAAAGAAACATTCAATTCTTATGCTTAGTTTGTTTCTCTGTGTGTTACATTTTAGTGTTGTGTTGTTGTTCTCCTCTTATATTTAATGTGTTTCCCTCAGTTTTAGTTTGTAATCCTGACTTGCTTTTTCCTATCGATTTTTGAGTTTCGAACAGCGGTATACTTCTGTTGCCTTTATTTATAATTACAGTTTTATGCTAGGGTCTTGAAAAATCGACTTTCATCATTTATTTCTTTAGTTAACCTGTGCACTTTATTGTGATGGCAAATGTCATCATGAATTTACACTTCATTAGGATATGAAGGTTAATTTTAGTATGTTGCACAAGCATTGTTATCCAGTCAAAATAATGGATTCTTATGAAACATACATGAAATGTAATTATTAGATCCACAATTAGTCCAAATCAATAATAGCATCTTTATATAGGTGTTGGCCCATGATAACTCGACCCAATTTTGTTGTTTTTAATTTCTTGTAAAATATGCTAGAGATAAGTAAAAACTTAGTCAAATATATCAATATACCAACATTTTCAATTCAACACAGATCATTGTTATTGCTGTGTACTAGATACAAGGGTTTTCATATTGTATCTAAACATACAGTTTATTTTGTCATGTTGTTGTCTTTCCTTGTAAGATTTATTAATCATTTTCTTTGCCATCCATTTTCACAAACACCAAACTTAACATCAACACTAATTCACTTGATAATAGATTGCTTCTTTACTATACAGTTACATTTGAGATGTATATGGTTTTGAGTTAAAAGGTACTCAATTATTTTTCAGAAATCTATGGAGCAAGATGAAACATTAAGTGAGTATATTTATTGTTTCATACATATACCTGAAATAGAAACAACAAGGGTATGGAGTATTCATCCATGACACATAATCAGTACATACACAGCCAAAAAACACACAGACAAAAAGCAAAGGAATAGCACTTAAATTGCTGTTCTTCATTTATACATTTTCACAGAATATGAAAGATATTTCTTACATCACAATTTACTGATTGCAATTCAATAGAGGGATTTCTTGTGGTAGAAATGATACTTCGGTTAATACCAAAAGACAACAAACTTTAAAACATATTTAATAATAGAAATAGTGATTCACTATTCATGCAATTGTCTAAAAGAATTCACAAGCATCACAACTGTTGAAATCAACTAATTTGATTAAATTAATGACCAGGAATATCTATTTACTGTTTGCATACTAATTGTAAATCAATTTATTAACAATTCCCCAAAACAATAAAAAAAAAAAAAAAACAATCAAAATTTTGATAGCAGAAGGATAACCGCTATTTGGATACTTCGCTTATAAGGTTAGGAGATGCCAAGTTTTAGTTTAACTGAACGGGAAACCAATTGGTTTCTATTTTGTTTTTTAAATCAGGAATAAAATAATTAAGGAGATGAGATAGGATTGCAGCCAACAACTATCTAAATGATTCAAAATGATGCTAATTTAAACAACTATAGCTAGGTCTCTGTATGGCATTCCACAATTAGGAAATCCACACTCTATAGTTAGCTAAAAAAGGTTGGAAGAAAAATTTAACCGAAAAACTAACGACCTCATCTTTGACAAAACAATTTATATAAAAAAAACACTAGATATGAAACATAACAAACAAACAAAGACATAACGAGAACACTGAAAAAGAGGGAAATCAATATAGTACATTGACAGAACTTCTTATCTGTACAACAAAGATAATCTTATTTAAAACTGGTGCTTAATTAGGATTAAAGACAGAAAAGATAGAATAATCATAAAAAATGTGTGATCTATTGCAACTTGAATAACTGAATTATTTTTCAGATACCTTGAAAGAAGAAATAAAAAAAAAAGTTGAAGATCATATTCCACCACATATTCAAGGTATGCATAATTGTAGTTTACTTTAAGTCTCTATTCTCAAAAATCACACTATCACATCAGTTGTTATATATGTTTGTATAAAATTTATAACAGATAGCTAGTGCTCTACATAGATATAAACTGGTACATAGATAATGGGGTAGAACATATTGAAAACAGCACTTTTAATAATTTCATGCATTTGTAGCTCCTTTCTGGATTTACCCTTGTAACATGTGTAAGGAACACTCAAAGCCAAAGATGTATAACATGTATAAAGACCGAAACAGTTTATGAGAACAACAGCCCTTATCTTTCTTGCAACTTGTATATTATTGATGAAGGTTTTCTGCTGTATCCGTTTCACTTTTTTGAAGTAACCTACTGTATGTGCTATAATATACAATTCCGTAATCGAAAAAAAAAAAACAGTTTATAAAATACAAATTTTACTACACCAGATACAGAACCTTACATTAGCCAAATCTGGACATGGTATCAGAGCTTTACGTGTTAGATATATATATTTGATAATTAAAGACCAACTCCCCTGAACTTGACTTTTGCATATATCTAGCTGCTTTTTTTTTAAATTGAATTAAATTGAAGTTATTACAGGATTTTATTTTTGTCAACCTCCTAGGCTTAAACAAGTACTTTTTTGCTGTCATTTAGTTCATCTTACCACTACACTACACAGTGTTCACAGGAAATTTAAAGTATTAGAAGTCTACTGCAGCACTCAGAAAGCTAAAAGAAAATACATAATCCAGCTTCTTTTCTTTGGAAATGTAAGATGATCAGCTTTTGTTGCTAATTCCTTGATTTGAAGCAGATGTGTGAGGAAATAATACCTCAGTCAACTTGTTTTTCATTGACATACAAACAAAGGGGTTCTCAACGTTCAAACGACATTACCATGTTTTAGCAAACAATTCGGAAAAAATGTTTTGTTACTCCTATTTCAGATATCATAACAATTTTTAAGGACATTTTGAGATTGTGTTTCGATACAGTTTGTAGGCTGCGAATAAACCAATATTAAGTAAAATTGAGAATGGAAACGGGGAATGTGTCAAAGAAACAGAAAACAGCCAAAGGTCACCAATGGGTCTTCAATACAGCAAGTAAATCCCGCATCCGGAAGGTGTGCTTCAGATGGCCCCTAAACAAAAAAGTATACTACATGTACAAGTTCAGTGATGCTGGACGTCATACTAAAACTCCACTCCTAAATATATAAAAGAAACTAAAATTGCAAATTATACAAGACCAACAGAGGTAAGAGGGTCCTGACTTGGGACAGGTGCAAAATGCGGCAGGGTTGAACATTCTTTACTTATTTTCACAGAATCTGTTTTTATATATCTGCAAAAAAAAAATTCTGTTGTATAATGCTATGATGTCGCTGTCGTCGTCCGAAGACATTTGGTTTCCAGACAATAACTGTTGTTAAAATGAATGGGTCTCTTTCAAATTTTACCAGAAGGTTTAATATCACAAGAAAAAGGTTGGAATTGTTTATGGAGGTTATGGTACCAACAGTTTAGTAATTAGGGGCCAGAAACAAGCCATTTTTTAAGGAGAACATTGGAACTCTACATGCTCTATTTTTTTTCATTGTTCTTTTATCAATGTTTATGTGATAAGGTCATGCAGTAGTTTCTATTTTATAACAAGTTATCTATAGCTTGAAAGGGTATTGCATCATTTGGTGATGTGGCGTTTATCAAAAGTCAATCAAGCAAAAGGTTCTATCAAATCCCCTTAAGTAAGAACCCCAAAAATATTGTTTATACACAAATTAGTCAGCAATCCATTGACACAAATAGCATAGATTATATTGATCTGTTACCTAGCTGGTTGGTTTTAGTAACAGGTAAATCAGGGACGATAATTTAATATTAGGACTGAGGAAGGGGTATGGAAATTTGTAAATGAATATCCAGGCCTATATCTTCAGTTCATGGTCAAAATTAAATTTACAAATCAGACATCAGCTTGTACAATTTCTTTTCTTTGCAGCTCACCATGAACAAGAAATAGGAGAATGGGAGCAAGACCAAACTACCTTTTTGGAAACCAGAGCAACACGTCACATACTTGAGTCTCTACCCTCACATAACTGTATTGTTGTGACAGGAAGCTCGGGCTGCGGTAAATCTTCAAACATACATCAAGCTGCCTTACACTTACGTGACAGTTTTGGATATGAGATAATACCAGTGTTAACAGGACCATCAGACATTATGAATTATCATAATGAAAACAAAAAACAAGTGTTTGTTGTAGATGACATCTGTGGGAAGGAAACAATAAACACACAAACATTACAGACGTGGAGAGATTATTCAGAAAAAATTGAGAAAATATTTAAAGTTGCAGACAAAGATGTTGCAGGTAAAAATGATGAAACGGTTTTAAAAGTATCAAGTCCAAAACTACTGCTGTCTTGTAGACTGCATATATATAAAGAAGCTCAGTTTCAACGTATTTCATTATTCACAAAAAAAGAATGCAATTTATTATCTCCCGAGTTGTGTCTGCTGGAAGCTGAAAGAATTCATATGCTGCACAAGTATCTTCCTGATGACATAATTGACAATATAAAACAAGTCACAGAGAACGTTGATTACTTTCCCTTGCTTTGTAAATTGTCAAAAGACAAAACATCTGAGGAAGTGAAGAAACTGTTTACAGTTCCTTTAATCAGTATTAAACAGAACATAAACAACATTATTCATGAAAACAAAGAACAATTTTGTGTTCTTGTTCTGTGTATCATTTTTAATGAAGGATTTGATACAGATTGGCTCAAATTAGGATCAGTTTCAGAAAGGAAGAACATGGAATTGGATAAACTTGAGTACATTGTTAAAGAATTTGATATAGACTTAAGCAAACAGAAGCATAGAAATTCTTTAAAAGCTTGCTTTTCAACATTAAATGGCACCTACTTAAAACTGAGAGGAACAGAGTATAGAATGATACATGACAAAATATATAAAATGGCAGCTGTAATCTGTGGACAACACCTTACAGAATGTTTTATCAAATATGCTCCAGCTATATTTATTCGGGATAATTTTATCTTTGAATCTGTAACGGATGTCCATGAAAATGATAATTTAATTGTATTATTAAAAGACGAAGAAGAAGATTATTTTGAACGACTGTTATGTGACTTAACACGGCATGCTATTATAAGTACATTCAATAATTACCAGTTAATTCATAAGACATTTAGAGATAAGTTAATAAGCTTTTTAAAAAGGAGAAATGATGCAAACACAGTATTAACAAAGCTTGATACAGAAGGTTGCAAAACAATCGAATATGGTGATCAAGAATATCCGTATGAAACACACTATTATACGACACCTTTAATAGAATCAGCAACAACGGGATACTTTGATATCGTTGAATTTCTAATTGTTAATGTTAAATGTAATGTGAATAACACAGACGAAAGAGGCAATTCTCCTATACATAAGGCATCTGAAAGAGGACATACAGCTGTAGCTAAACTATTATTAGAGAACAATGCTGATGTATCTCAATGTAACAACTATAAAATGTCTGCATTGTATGCAGCCTGTGCAGGAGGACATAAAGATACAGTAAAACTTTTACTTCAGAACAAGGCTTATGTCAATCAATGTGATAAGTATGGAATATTTCCGTTATATGTGGCCTGTAAAGGAGGACATAAAGATATAGTAGAACTGTTACTTCAGAACAATGCTTATGTCAATAAGTGTGGTATGTATGGAACATCTCCGTTATATGTGGCCTGTGAAGGAGGACATAAAGATACAGTAGAACTGTTACTTCAGAACAATGCTGATGTCAATCAATGTTTTATGGATGGACTGTCTCCATTGCATGTGGCCTGTGAAGGAGGATATAAAGATACAGTAGAACTTTTACTTCAGAACAATGCTGATGTCAATAAATGTGGTATGTATGGAATATCTCCGTTGTATAAGGCCTGTGCAGGAGGACATAAAGATACAGTAGAACTGTTACTTCAGAACAATGCTGATGTCAATCAATGTGGTAAGGATGGAACACCTCCGTTGTATAAGGCCTGTGCAGGAGGACATAAAGATACAGTAGAACTGTTACTTCAGAACAATGCTGATGTCAATCAGTGTGATGAGGATGGAATATCTCCGTTGTATAAGGCCTGTACAGGAGGACATAAAGATACAGTAGAACTGTTACTTCAGAACAATGCTGATGTCAATCAATGTGGTAAGGATGGAATATCTCCGTTGTATAAGGCCTGTGCAGGAGGACATAAAGATACAGTAGAACTGTTACTTCAGAACAATGCTGATGTCAATCAGTGTGATGAGGATGGAATATCTCCGTTGTATAAGGCCTGTGCAGGAGGACATAAAGATACAGTAGAAATGTTACTTCAGAACAATGCTGATGTCAATCAGTGTGGTAAGGATGGAACACCTCCGTTGTATAAGGCCTGTGCAGAAGGACATAGAGATACAGTAGAACTTTTACTTCAGAACAATGCTGATGTCAAACAATGTAATGAGTATGGAATGTCTCCGTTGTGTGTGGCCTGTGCAGGAGGATATAAAGATACAGTAGAACTGTTACTTCAGAACAATGCTGATGTCAATCAGTGTGATGAGGATGGAATATCTCCGTTGTATAAGGCCTGTGCAGGAGAACATAAAGATACAGTAGAACTGTTACTTCAGAACAATGCTGATGTCAATCAGTGTGATGAGGATGGAATATCTCCGTTGTATGTGGCCTGTGAAGGAGGACATAGAGATACAGTAGAACTGTTACTTCAGAACAATGCTGATGTCAATCAGTGTGATAAGTATAGAACATCTCCGTTGTATATGGCCTGTGCAGGAGGACATAAAGATACAGTAGAACTTTTACTTCAGAACAATGCTGATGTCAATCAGTGTGATAAGTATAGAACATCTCCGTTGTATATGGCCTGTGCAGGAGGACATAAAGATACAGTAGAACTTTTACTTCAGAACAATGCTGATGTCAATCAGTGTGGTATGTATGGAATACCACCGTTGTATATGGCCTGTACAGGAGGACATAAAGATACAGTAGAACTTTTACTTCAGAACAATGCTGATGTCAATCAGTGTAATAAGGTTGGAATATCTCCGTTGTATAAGGCCTGTGCAGGAGGACATAAAGATACAGTAGAACTGTTACTTCAGAACAATGCTGATGTCAATCAATGTGGTAAGGATGGAACATCTTCGTTGTATGTGGCCTGTGCAGGAGGACTTAGAGATACAGTAGAACTGTTACTTCAGAACAATGCTGATGTCAATCAGTGTAATAAGGTTGGAATACCTCCATTGTATAAGGCCTGTGCAGGAGGACATAAAGATACAGTAGAACTGTTACTTCAGAACAATGCTGATGTCAATCAGTGTGATGAGGATGGAATATCTCCGTTGTATAAGGCCTGTGCAGGAGGACATAAAGATACAGTAGAACTGTTACTTCAGAACAATGCTGATGTCAATCAATGTGGTAAGGATGGAACATCTTCGTTGTATGTGGCCTGTGCAGGAGGACTTAGAGATACAGTAGAACTGTTACTTCAGAACAATGCTGATGTCAATCAGTGTAATAAGGTTGGAATACCTCCATTGTATAAGGCCTGTGCAGGAGGACATAAAGATACAGTAGAACTGTTACTTCAGAACAATGCTGATGTCAATCAGTGTGATGAGGATGGAATATCTCCGTTGTATAAGGCCTGTGCAGGAGGACATAAAGATACAGTAGAACTGTTACTTCAGAACAATGCTGATGTCAATCAGTGTGATGAGGATGGAATATCTCCGTTGTATAAGGCCTGTGCAGGAGGACATAAAGATACAGTAGAACTGTTACTTCAGAACAATGCTGATGTCAATCAGTGTGGTAAGGATGGAACACCTCCGTTGTATATGGCCTGTGCAGGAGGACATAAAGATACAGTAGAACTTTTACTTTAGAACAATGCTGATGTCAATCAGTGTAATGAGGATGGAATATCTCCGTTGTATATGGCCTGTGCAGGAGGACATAAAGATACAGTAGAACTTTTACTTCAGAACAATGCTGATGTCAATCAGTGTAATGAGGATGGAATATCTCCGTTGTATATGGCCTGTGCAGGTGGACATAAAGATACAGTAGAACTGTTACTTCAGAGAAATGCAAATGTCAATCAGTGTGCCATTAATGGAGAGTCTCCATTGTATGTAGCCAGTAAAGTAGGATACAGAGATACAGTAAAACTGTTACTTCAGAACAATGCTGATGTCTCGAAGTGTAATGAGAATGGACAATCTCCATTGTTCGTTGCCTGTAAAGGAGGATATAAAGATACAGTAGAACTGTTATTGCAGAGAAAGGCTGATGTCTCGCAGTGTAATACAAAGGGAGATTCTCCTCTACATGCGGTTTGTTCATTTGATCCCAATTTGGAATATTTTATTACAAATTATTCAAAGAGATGCATTGAAACTGTAAAAGCATTACTTACATGGAAAGCAGATGTCACATTGCGTAATAAGAATGGTCAGACACCACTTGATAGTGCCCGTGCATCACAATGTAAGGAACTGTTAGATCTTTTGGAGGAAACTCTTCAACTAAAGAATCTCAATTAAAGTAAACATTTTATGATTTTGAGTTTGAATTTTACAACGAAGACATATTGTTACATTATAATAATTGTATCACTATAAAGGAAGTCAATGTATGCATACATAATCCAGGTGTTACTTAAACCAGACATTATTTTTAATTAGTTATTCAGGTAATTCAAAGGAATATACAACCGAAATAACTAACAAGATTTATCTGAGATTACAATATTATGTACAATAAATGCCTGGACAATATTCAGTAATTTCTACATTCTCTTATGACATCGATTTTTTTGAATTTTGCAAATTATATAATAACATGACTCAAATAAGTGATATATAAAAGAGCATTATTATTTCAACACAACTTGTAAAGTTTATTTTGAACTTTTAACTTTATTAATAAGAGGAAAACAATATTTACATATACACAAACAATACACAACAATAGTGTGCATAATAAAGGAAAAGTAATTCGTTATTAAGTGCCAGTCTTTGTGAGAATCAGGCAATTTAGGGAAAAATCGAAACATGATCAGAAAAAACCCACCGAGTTAATCATGCTATTTAATACTAACCATCGTCCTGAGTTAAAAATAATTGGTCTTTCGTTTGTGTGTGTCTGGTAATATCAAATAACTTGGTTAGAAAATTGGTTAGAATGATAGCAAATTATAGCAAATTACAGAGTTATCTCCCCTTATTTGTTAATTTCTAGTGCATTTCAACCAAATTGTATCTTCTATTACCAGAACAGATAATGGAAATAAATGTTATTTTTGTGCATAACTACATTTTATGAACTGAAATCAATGTCAAATTGGGTGGGGTTTTTTGGTCATGTTTTCACCACTGCCTGATTCTTAGGCAGACTGACACTTAAATAATCAATTCACAAAGAAGTTAACTCAGGCCATTATTGCATGGTGTGTATTTATTTGGTCAATATATGTATAGAGTTTATGTTTATTTTTTTAGTGTATTTATTTGATTTATATATGCACAGAAAGTCCTTATATCCATTGTATGTATCTCAATGGAAGGTATGTGATTATTTGGTTTTTTTATGGAGTTAATGTCATCGGTCAATGTGTTTATGGTATATGCAATAGAAAACTTTTGAGTTCGATGGATTTCCGTCAAAAACAATGGTTTAAATGAACATCAATTGTGTATTTAGGGGCATCGTTACTTCTGTTCCCATGTTGAGAGAGTTGATGGAAAACTATGGTGCTATATTTTTTCTTAAAGACCGTCTGTAGGTTTATTGTAGGACTATCTTATTATGTTGTTTTTAATGCATGCTTACTGTTATTAGGGAATACACTGTGATCTGTATTATGCACGTGTTTGATTTTGTAACAAACACTCATATCTTTGTTTTGTTATAAACACTCATATCTGTGTGTTGTAATATACACTTTAATTACATTGTATGAAATACTATGACATTCCAGTCAAGTAAAACCAGTTATTTTTGCATTTGACGTAAATCCTGTAAAATCAAACATAAGTTTGCAATAAATGTATTTTGAGCAGTTTATAATTTGTTTGGAACAGGTTCTACTGTAATTGAATTCTACAACTTGCTCTACGCTATAAAATTTTGTTTGAATTACATTTCATGTTTAAGTATATAAGAAATAACATGAACAAAGGTAATTTTCTTTATTCGGAAAATAAGAACCTCTTGTATGTTTTATTCTCGGTATATTTTACATCCTTGTTTGACCATGAATTGTCTAGTAAATAATTCACATTATAAAAAGAACTATTTATTTATTTGTTTGCTTAGTATGTATGTAAAAATCATTATTTTATAAGCCATTATACTATTCATAAATGCCTGTGTCCTATTATTACAAGTATCATGTATTTAATCAATATTTCTTTGAATCAATATTCACTGTCAATTTGACTTAAATTTAGTTGGTATGTTGTTGAATATAGTCATTGCCACACGTGCAGGAGGCTATTGGAAGAACTATGCTACTGGCAACACATAAACATACGATTCCACGATGATGAGTGAAAAAATAACTTGTTAACTACAAAAATCTTAATGATGGTTTAAAAGCAAAGAACTGCACAGAAATTTGAAGAGGTGTTAAACAGTGTTCCTGTCAAACAACAAATACACCTTAGGACATTAAGTATTTTGTTGGTAATAAGTAATAATACATTCACTTAAAGGATGACTATTGTAACTTTATTTAGTTTATGTTAACTTCAATAATTTTTATTAATATATTGTGTTAAATTTATTGATGACCATATTATGGAATTTATTTTTTGCTTTAGAATTATTGATATCAATAGTTTTCTGATAAAGTTTTTGATTCATAGTGCTCAGTTGTTTTTTTGTTGTTGTTTTTTTTCATATATTTTTGTTTACATCCTCAGCAACACAAATAAGGAACCACTTCTTTTAATGTATTATACATGTTATTGTTTCTAGATTTCAGCTTTTGCTAGAAAAATTATAAAAACTTTAGAATTATTAACTATTACCTTCAAATTAATGCACGTTTCACCTTTTGAGTTTCACTAGCAACAATTAGGGTTTCATAAAAAAACAAGAGCTATGAGTCATAAGATCGACATTTATAAAAGCTAAATTTTAAAAAAAATGTATTCGATTACGAAGCTAAACATGTTGTTCTGTTTTCTCAGGGGGAAATATGAAATTAAAAAAAAAGATTAATGAGTAATTTTTTTTAAAGTCAAATATTAATGGACGATTATTATGGAAGACAGCAATCTATAACACTTCTGCATTAACGACTAAGATGCTTTGTATAGTTTCTGTCGTGTAGAAATCCTATTAAGAGCAGTACATGGCATTTTAGCGGACTTTTTTTAATTGTTTGTGTTTTTGGTTGTGTTTTCTGTATTTGCATTGATAGTTGTTTTATATCCATACAATGTTCTATTACATTTGTAGAATATAGTTAGTTAAATACAACTGTATTCTCCGACATAGATTTTTTACATGTGTATTACTTTTTAGCTCACCTGACGTCGTCCGTAAACTTTTACAAAAATCTGCTCCTCTGAAACTACTGGGCCAAATTTAACCAAACTTGGCCACAATCATCCTTGGGTTATCTAGTTTTAAAAATGTGTCCGGTGACCTGGCCATCCAACCAAGATGGCCGCCATGGCTAAACATAGAACACAGGGGTAAAATGTATATTTTGGCTTATATCTTTGAAACCAAAACATTTAGAAAAAATCTGACATGGAGTGAAATTGTTTATCAGGTCAAGATCTATCTGCCCTAAAAATTTTCAGACGAATGGGACAACTTGTTGTTGGGTTGCTGCCCCTGAATTGGTTATTTTAAGGAAATTTGGCAGTTTTTGACTATTATCTTGAATACTATTATAGATAGAGATAAACTGTAAACAGCAATAATGCTCAGCAAAGTAAGACCTACAAATAAGTCAACATAACCAAACTTGTCAGTCAACCCCTTAAGGAGTTATTGCCCTTTATAGTCAATTTTTAACAACTTTTCGTCATTTTTTGTAACTTGTACAAAAATCTTCTTCTCTGAAACTACATGGCCAAATTTAACCAAACTTGGCCACAATTATCATTGTGGTATATAGTTTAAAAAATGTGTCCAATGACCCCGCCTACCAAACAAAATGGCCGACATGGCTAAAATTAGAACATAGCGGTAAAATGCAGTTTTTGAATTATATCTTTGAAACTAAGACATTTAGGGTAAATCTTTCAAGATTTAAATGTCCATTAGAATAAGAGCTTTCCCCTCACATATTTTCAGATGAATCCGACAACTCGTTGTTGGGTTGCTGCCCTTAAATAGTTAATTTTAAGGAAATTTTGCAGTTTTTGGTTATTATCTTGAATACTGTTATAGATAGAGATAAACTGTTAACAGCAATACTGTTCAGCAAAGTAAGATCTACAAATAAGTCAACATGATCAAAATTGTTAGAGGACCTCTTTAGGAGTTATTGGCCTTTATAGTCAATATTGAACAACTTTTTGTCATTTTTGTAACTTGTACAAAAATCGTCTTTTCTGAAACTATGGGCCAAATTAAAACAAACTTGGCCACAATCATTACTAGGGTATCTATTTAAAAAAAGTGTCTTATGACCCCACCTACCAACCAAGATGACCGACATCAGTAAATACAGTAACAGGTGAGCGACACAGGCTCTTTAGAGCCTCTAGTTCTATTTTGTTATTTTTCTTAAAATATAATTATTTAACATAGCTGCTGCGTAACAATTCAAATTGATTAAGGATTGATTGTTCAGTCAGTTCACTAAAACATGTCAGAGTTGTCTCATTGGCACTTACACCACATCTTCCTATATCTACTTACATTTACTGCTAGAAAAAAAACCACTATGTTTAAATGTCACGTACAATCTGCACCTCAACTTAGAGAAAAGGCATGGATTGTTTTCCTGGTCTGCTAATCCATACATCAACCTGGTATTCTATCACTGTTTTGATTCACAATGTTGATAAGTGAGACAGTGTACATGCCTGTATATGTAAACAAATGTTAACATACAACTAGAAAAAAAAATAGACTGCACTAACAGCATATTCATTGTTGTCGTTTTTCTGTAGATTTTATACGAATACATATTTTTTTGTTTGACCCTTCTCTCCTCTTCACCCTCATTTTTTATGGGGTTCATGTTGCGTAGTCTTTTATTTTTTAAATTGTGACATATGAACTATCATATTTGTCTGTTGGTTTTTTTCATTTTTAGCTATGCCGTGGTCAGTTTATTTTCGATCTATGAATTTGACCGTCTCTCTGGTATCTTTCGCCCCTCTTTTCTAATATTTTTATATACACACAAATTCATGTTGGTTTTTAAATTCAAATGTATAACTGTTCTTTTTTTAATCTCATTTATTCGTAAAGTTAAAGTTTCTTTTTTGAATCCAATTATTGTTTTATTATGCATTATATCACATACTGATGATAAAATTAATTGTTAAAGTTGTTGATATGCCCATGGTTGAAAAACAAATTATATTATATACTTATATTCGTGTTTAATAAATAATATCCTACTTTTTATATGTGTAGATCCGTCATTGTTTTTGACATTCATACTAACACAGATTATGGAATAGAAAATTGAATAAATACATTTGAGTATTATTTAACTTTCTTTGTATTGTTATTAGTAGTTCATGATGTGAAGTTTATATGCAAAACTTAAGGTAGATAATACATCAATAAGACAGAAACCCGACTATTTCCCCAGATACGTTTTAGATGATATTTTGCACTTTCCATTAATATTCGACCATCATATGAATAGACTAGTTGAAATCAACAACATCTAGAAAGAAACATTGATTAAATGCACATTAAAGGCTTCTGGAGTTTTCTACATTATTATGGGCCATGCGAAAGGCCTATTGTGATCAGTCAGCAACAAATTGAATCCGTTCTATATCAAGAGAACCAATACAATGTCATACTTTATACTTGACATGCATATTAACCAACACCAGAGGGTGTGTCATCATGTTTGTAAAACTTCCACGGTCAAAGTTCAGGGTCTTCGGGCTTCAGTTGACAACCCCATGATCTATGGAACAGATCGTGTCCGCTCTATATCTTGAGAACCATTATGATTTCAAAGTTTATACTTGATATCTATATTAAATTGGATTTAAACCAAAAAAATTATTATTATATCTCAAAAATGTAAATGTGTATCGTATGGTTCTATTTTTATGGATAAAGGCATGGAAGATGATTTTTAAGACGATGAATTTTTATTTTGCTTGTGATATGGTGGTATAAAGAAGGGAAAATCGATGGTCTTGATTACATGTAAATGTATTTTAGAAAAATACTAAGATTTCATTCTTTCCACTAATTCTTTACGAAGTCCTGTGGAGTATAGGTCTTCAATGCAGCGAAAAATTCCCGTTTCAGGAGACGTCCTTCAGCTGTCCTCAACAAATATATACTAGTTCATTGATAATGAACGCAATACTAAATTCCAAATTGTACACATGAAACTAGAATTAAAAATAATACAAGACTACCAAAGTCAAGAGGCTCCTTACTTGGGACAGGCGCAAAAATACGGCGGGGTTAAACATGTTTATGATATCCCAACGCTCCCTCTTTACCTCGAGCCAATGTAGAAAAGTAAATGCATAACAAAACGCACATTGAAATTCAGTTCAAGAGGAATCTGATGTCAGAAGATATAACCAAAGAAAATGACAATTATACATAAATAACATTAGACTACCAGCAGTTAACTGACATGCCAGCTCCAGACTTCAACTAAACTGTTTGAAAGATTATGTCTTCATCATATGAATATCATACACAATCCCTCTCGTTAGGGTTTTAGTATCATACCATCATAACATATCACCTTTTGGGAATTTTGGGTCCTCAATGCTCTTCAACTGTTTATTTGTTTGGCTTTATAACTGTTTTGATCTGAGCATCACTGATGAGTCTTTTGTAGACGAAACGCGCGTCTGGCGTATTAAATTATAATCCTGGTACCTTTAATAACTATATCAGAAGAACATAACCCGTGTCATGCCAACAACTGTTTTTTTGAAAAATGTGTTTAGTTCCGATGCTTCAGATGTGTTGTTTATTGAAATATTCAATGAGGCACTATAGAGGACTTGTGGTACAATGTATGACACTATCCCATCTGTTTCGAAAGTTACGGGTTTTTTTACGTAGAATAACCACAGTTTTCATTTATGCCTAATTGTTTGATAACATACTCGTAATAATAGGAATTACCTACACATATGATATTGTTTGAGGCTTTGCAGAGGAACAACAACATATTATTTTAAAGACATTTCACAGCTACTTTGACTCAGAATATGGATTTAGGTAGAACATTAATAAACACATAATGTTTTTTTCAATTTAAGGATTCTTCGTTTCATCAACGATGCGGAGAGAGTGTCGAGCTCGCATATTTTAAATTATTGTATCTTAGATACAGTCCTTGGATGGTGTAAACTTCCCACTAACACCATACACCATAACACCATACACCATACACCATTACACCATACACCTTGTACCATTACACCATACACGTTACACCTTTGCACCATACACCTTACACATTACACCATACACCATTACCCATTCTATCTACACGATCCAAAATTACCCATAATGCAATTAAATTCCAAAGATTAAGATTATTATTATTGTTTATGTTTACTATTTGAAAAAAAACTAAATAAAAAGAACTTCGTTTTCAACTAATGAAATGTCGTAAACCATCATTCACACCATTCCCGATCACACGTTACACAATCACACCATACCTCATACACCATTACACCATTCCCCTTACACCATACACCATAGCACCATACACCTTACACCATTGCACCATACACCTTACACCATTACACCATACACGTTTTTTTGGGAAGTTTACACCATCCAAGGGCTGTACTTGAATTTAAGGTAGCACAATACAAAGATTGTTTCACTCCCAATCAGACAACTTTAAACTGATGTAATTCATTTTATCCTTCTTTATATTTTAAACTTCTTTATAACTGTGTTGTGCAAAAATCTATAAAGTATTTTGGGATGCTATGAATAACAAAGAAGCTAAATTCATTCAAGTATGGACATCACAATATGGCAACTAATTACATAACAATTAATTAATATGTAATTATTATGTCATAATGAAATTATCACAATTTGAAAGATTAATCCTTCTTCTTTCTTTTGGTACCTCATTTATAAAATTTAGAGAAAGATGAGTGGAATTACATCAGTTTAAAGATGTCTGATTAGGGATGAAAAATCTTTGTATTGTGCTACCTTAATGAGGACATTGGCGTATATGTTATTTTTTTTTATAATGTGTTATAAATCAAAGTGTCTGCCTCTTTTAGTTTAGTATGATTATTATCACGTGCTTTGAAAACTTAAAAAGAGTAAAGCGCTGCGTTGAACTTTCTTACTCGTGATACCATAACTTGATTGCAGAATTGATAATACTATAATTGGACCCCCCCTTTTTTGGACAATCAATGTATTTGAATGGACGCATATAGTTGGACCCCCCTTTACTCTGGGTTGGGACCCTCCCCCTTTAAAATGACTTAATCCGCCCCTATAACTCGTGAAGATCACAACACAACTTTGCATTTGTAGCATCATTCTACGTAAATATTCAATCAAATGTTTAACAACTATTGCTGTGAACTACTCGAGACAACCCTTTTGTTCCCTGACCCGACATTTACCAATGCAAGCAAATATGAAAGACAATTAAATATTCTGCAAGAAAACATGAAATTAAATACAGAAGAACGACCGATCCCCAGCAAATTATTAGAGAAAATATTGACAGATCTGGTGACCCTTATGAAACTGAATTGTTTGCCGCAAACTTGCAGCAGACTTGCAAGACCAGAAGCATTTTGGCTCAATAATATGGGATACTCAGTATGTGTAATTTTGTAAGTACAAATGATTCATATAACTTCATACATAATTAAGTAGGCAACTACATATACATGTATGCGTGATTGAAAAACTTAAGCTGTTATAAGTTTGAATTTGTAACTGATGTACTGCACCATCATGACTTACTTACTTGACTTAATCCACTTCGTCCCATGGGGGATAAGGGCGACCACTGTAGCTTTCCATCTTTTCCTGTCCTTTGCTAGTTTCTTTGCTTCACCCCATGTTTTCCCAATTTTCTGAAGATCAGATGTTAAATCTCTGCGCCAGGTGGATTTTGGTCGCCCTCTTTTAATACGATAGCCCTGAGGTTTTCAATCTAGTGCCTGTCTTGTTCCATTTGTGTTGCTTTTACGAAGAGTGTGTCCAATCCATTTCCATCCTCGTGTTGTTATCGTTCTTTCTATTGGCTCTTGTCTTGTCCTTTTCCATAACTCGTTGTTGCTGATTGCGTTTGGCCACTTGATTCCCATGATGTTATTAGGCATCTGTTCGTGAAAACTTGTAATGTTTTTGTAGATGCAGCTGTCAGTCTCCAAGTTTCTGACCCACAAAAAAGAATAGATTTTACATTTGAATTGAAGATTCTGATTTTGGTGTTTGTTCTGAGCGCTTTGCTTCTCCAGACTGGTTTTAAGATAGCAAAGGCTTTATGAGCTTTTCTTTTTCTTGATTGGATGTCTTCATCTGTCCCACCTGATGTACTGATGACACTTCGAAGATATTTAACTCATTGACATTTTCAACTTCAGCATCTCTCACTTTGGTTTGTGTTTACCCTCATTGATTTTGTCTTTTTTGCAGTTATGTATAGTCCTACTTGTTTTGCAGTTGTTTCAAGGTTGGTTGCTTGCTTTTGTGAGTCTTCATGGCGATGGGAAAGCTGGCAGATATCGTCTGCAAAGTCCAGGTCTTCAAGGCATGACTGTAATGTCCATTTAATACCAAAAGGAGTATTGTACGATTTCCGATTCACCCTATCTATCACTATTAGAAAAAGGAGAGGGGAGAGTAAACATCCTTGTCTGACATCCGTTGATACAGGAAATGGATCTGTTTCTGCATAGCTCACTTGACATGTAAAACCGTCATAGAGCTGTTGGATGACGGTTATGATTTTTTCGGGTATTCCATAATGTCTAAGGATGTTCCATAGTACTTGATGGTCTATACTATCAAAGGCCCTCTCGAAATCTACAAATGTTTAGTATAGGGATGTCTGCCATTCAATGGTTTGCTCGATGATGATTCTTAATGTGGCAATTTGGTCAATGCATGATCTCTCTTGTCTAAAACTGGCCTGTTCGTCTCTTAGTAACTTATCAACTTCTTTCTTTAACCTCTGTAGGATGATGTGACGTAGGACTTTGCTAGGAATGGAAAGCAAAATTATTCCTCTCCAGTTGCAACAGATTGATTTGTCGCCTTTCTTTGGTACTTCAATGAGGATTCCTTCACGCCAGTCATCAGGTATATGTTCGTCATTCCATATTTTGTTAAGTAGTTGGTGAAGTTCATCAATACCGATGTTATCCATTGTCTTATAGCTTCAGGGGGTATGTTGTCGATCCCTCCTGCTTTCCCATTCTTTAGTTATTTTATTGAAGTGTTTACTTCTGTTTTAGTTATATCTCCTGTCTTGATATTCAGGACCTGTCTCCCTTCGATGTTAGGTGGGTCTGTTGGAGGGGGTCTGTTTAGCACTTCTTCAAAATGACATTTCCATCGTTTTAATTGCTCTTCAATTTTTGTTATCACATTGCCATTTTTTTCTTTAACTGTAGCATTTGGTTTCGATCTTCTTCCACTTAGTTGTTTAGTTGTGTTGTAGAGATATTTCATGTCTCCTTTGCTACATGTAATTTCTGCCTCTTGTGCTAGTTGTATAACATAGTTTCTTTTATCCTTTTTACAGTTTTTCTTCACTTCTTTGTCTTTCTCTATATAAAGGTCTTGTGTTTGTCTTTTTTGTTGTCTTGTGGTGGCATTTAAGACTTTTTCTTTGGCTATTCTCCGTTCTTCAACCTTAACCCATGTATTATCTGACATCCAGTTTTTGTCTTTATACTGCATGTATCCTAATGTTTCCTCACATGTTTTTAGTATTCCATTTTTTGTCTGCTCCCATTTGTTGTTAATATCATTCTCCTCTATAACCAGGTCACTTATAGCTGAGAATCTATTTTGAAGAGATATTTGGAATACTTCTCTTATGTTTGGTATTTTCAGCTTCCCAACGTTGAACTTTCTTCTTTTGACAACTATTTTTTTTTGGGGCTAAAAGTTTCATCTTTATTGACCCTATAACTAAATGATGGTCTGATGCAGCATCTGCTCCCCTTTTTATCACTACATCTTGCAGTGAAGACCTCCATCTCTGAGAAATAGTTATGTGGTCTATTTGGTTTTCTGCATTTCCTGCTGGTGACACACAGGTTACCTTGTGGCAGTTCTTGTGTTTGAAGAGTGTTCCTCCTATGACAAGTTTGTTGGTAGCACAGAAGTCTGCAAACAATTTACCGTTTTCGTTTATTTTTCCTATCCCATTGGGGCCGATTTCTCTATGCCATCCCTTTCTTTTTGATCCAACCTTAGCATTTAGGTCACCCATAAGTACCAATATGTCTCTTTTTGGTTTGTACTTATAAATATTTTGATATGAGCGTCACTGATGAGTCTTATGTAGACGAAACGCGCGTCTGGCGTACTAAATTATAATCCTGTTACCTTTGATAACTATTTGGAACTTTTTCTATAGTTGTTTGTAATGAGTGGTAGAAGTCTTCCTTTTCACAGTCATCTGCACCATTGGTTGGGGAGTATACTTGTATCAGGGTGTTTTTTTGGAAACGTGAGTTAAAGCGTGTTGTGATAATTATTGGTGGATGGGATTCCACTCCAGCAAAGCTGTTTTAGATCTTTTCGTTATTAGAAATCCAACTCCCTTTTCGTGTGGTCATTTTGTTTGGTGTTTCCGGAATATATGATGGTGTGGCCTGTATTCAAATTTGTCATGCCTGATGTGTTCCATCTAACTTCACTTAATCCTAGAATTTCGATCTTGTATCTATCCATCTCTTTTGCTACTTGTGCACATTTACCACTTTGATATAGTGTTCTTACATTCCATGTGCCTATTCTGGTGGTGAGTTTGGTTGAAAACAGCTCCATCGGCCTTCGCGTCATCTGCTGTTTTCGATTAAAATCATGTTTTTCCTCCAGTCTGTGACGAGAAAGAGTATTGGCTATTGTAGTCGTTTCTGTAATCAATACAGTTTTCCAAGGCAGGGTGATTAACCCTACGCTTAACCCCCTGTGCCCGGAGGACCGACAGCTTTTCTGTAGGGGTTTCCATCCCTTAGACGAGTGCTGTTGCTATCGAGTTCCATCTACCCGAATTTTCTGTCTGGATTTACTTACATTTCCTTTGATTCAAGAATCCAATCACAAGGCAGTGATACTATTTGACCCAGATCTGGGACAAGGATGATGAGTGCTAGGGCGTGTCCACACGCCGATGGGCCTACACACTGCATCTCTGGGGCCCTTGCTGCTCCGAGATCCTCACCATTAACGTACAGTTATCTGGCCATGTCACTATAATTATAACAGTAATATTAGGGATCCTAACATAATTCAACATGAACTTTTCCGAAAGACCATGCATTCAAATAAATATAGATTTCTTTGAGGACTACTCCAAAGCATAGGCTAGACGAGAAGAAGTTGAATCGGACACTCTGTCAGAATGGGTTGAAGAAATATATGAAAAAAAGTTGAAAACACTATATGACCGATGTCCATATTCAGAAATGTAGAAACTGTTAAATGTCTATAATTGTCTCTTCATGGTAAATAGTATATTGCTCCAACGTCCAATAAAAAATATTAGTTTCAGGTGGTATACCAAACACTTTCACTAAAATTAATTTGGCTGGTTTAATTTTCATAAAATTTTGTCATAGTATTTACTTTGACCCTTTAACAAAAATATAAAAATTTCAAAAATTATGAACCAACGGTTTTGTCAGAAAAATTACACTGGTTATATAGAAGTTTGACAAACACCAATTTTGATCATTGAGAAGTTTAATATTCCTTTTACAACATAACGTAATTAAAACATTTAGCTGACTTTACAGAGTTATCTCCCGGTAGTGCTAGGTACCACCTTAAACAATATTTTATTCAAATAAATTGAATTGGATTGGGCAACAGGCATAGCCAATGTATAAAGCCCTCTCCACTGAAAAAAACAAAAAAAATATTGTGTTTATATATGACATGTATGATTAGTACTTTTGTGAATGTCTTGTAAAAGATGAGGAAATAAATAGTCCATTGATATATCATTCAGAAACTTAAAACAAGAGGCTATCAGAGCGACAGCAAACCAGATTTATTAATAATTATCCGTGTCCTGGCATTTTTCAATATTACAAGAACCATAACTGATGCACGGTTAAAGTTAAAATCATCAATATCAAACTTGACATCCATTTTGTCATCATGAGTAACAACATATTAAAATTTGAAAAGCTTTGGTTGAATGGTTAATGAGTAAATGCAACAACATGACTGGTAACACAATTTTTCAATCTTTCAAGAACCATAACTCCTGTCCGGTAAAAGTCAAAATCGTCAATATTAAACTTGACCTATGTTTTGTTGTCAGTAACAACATATTAAAAAGTCAAAAGCTTTGGTTGAACGGTTCATGAGTTAATGCACGGACAGGAATGTAAACGCCATTTTTCAATCTTTCAAGAACCATAACTCCAGAACCATAAAAGTCAAAATCGTGATATTGAACTTGACTTCCATTTTGTTATCAGCAAGGATTTGTATAGTTAGACTGATTACACTTTGCTGTTTTGATATATGTTCAAAGTGTTGTCATATGTTTATGCCCCACCTACAATAGTAGAGGGGCACTATGTTTTCTGGTCTGTGGCTCCGTCCGTCCGTTCGTTCGTCCGTCCTTGCGTCCGTTCGTCCCACTTCAGGTTAAAGTTTTTGGTCAAGGAAGTTTTTGATGAAGCTGAAGTCCAATCAGCTTGAAACTTAGTACACTTGTTGCTTATGATATGACTTATGACTTATGATATGATCTTTTTAATGTTAAAGTCAAATTAAACTTTTGAATGTAATGTCAGCCATGTAGTTGAGAGGAAAAATAAAGAACTGAAGAAGGCCATTGGCCGAAACGTCTTGAAAAATTGGTTTATTTAAACAATTATATAAAGTATGTTCCCTATTGGAATTTTGAAAACAAGGATTACATGTATGTTATGGATGTGATGCTATAATTTTTAGAAACAAGATGGTATTTCTAATTTCCCTGTTAACCATGATGCTAAATGCAATTTCTGGGGAGAACACTGTGACTACTGTATATATTGTATGCTTCAATATTGTCCAAAATTGGATTTTATGGGAAGATGGAGTTATTATGATAACCCATGTCAGAGAATAAACCATGCTAGGTATATACAGGGCATGTTACTTGGAAGAATGTGGGCTACATCCTTTAAAATTCAAGCTGCAACAGTCGCCTGCATATTTTATGCATCAGTTTATCCGTTCAAAACATTTCCACTCTACCAAGTACTTTATCACTATATCACTATCAGGTTCATATTTCAACCTATTTAGCAATACACACTTATGATATAACATCAAAGTACCAAAATTGTACCCAGTAACCAAATTGCACCTATTCAACAAAAAAATACCTGCAAAAATCTTACAAGTTTTGTTTCACCATGTGAAATTATCGTATTATCACCTTTTACTCTGGTAGATTCCCCATTTCCATTCTCAATTTTAGATTAATTGATGAGTGATAGATTTCTCTTAGAAGAAATTTAAAGGTCTGAGTGACTATAAAATATACAGAGAACAATACCTGTGGTATTTGTTCAATGGGACAATAGGACTGCAAAAAGTTTAAATGGACAGGTAACTATCAGGTGAATCTATGGAAAGGTTCAATTGGGTTCCAATAAAATGAGCAAATTAAATGTGTTACCATGAACATCCTTTTCTTCCAAAAATAATAGTTACAGCATGAAATAAAACAAAATCTCTGTTTATATCCCAGTTTAAAGGATTTGAAATTAACCATACATTTGGGTACTGGCCTCATTACAGGATCATGGATTGTTTGGATGTAACTTCAAACTCATTTTTCAATGACTCTACATGGACTCAAAATTAAATTGGTGTAACTCTATTGTAAACAAGGAAAGTCTACAAAATAAGCACAGAATAAACTTTTGTCTGGTACATAAAAAAGTTGGGTAAAAAAATCAGACAATTTTGATAAAATTAGGGTATTCTCATGTTAGCAACTTCACAACAGACTTACAAATTCATTTTCATGACCAAAACCCCCCAAAAAGTACAAACCTGAAGGCAATAAAATGCTTTGCCATGCACAGCCTGTTACGACCGCAGATGTATATTGAGCATATAAATAACACAATTTTTGTTGTCAGTTGAAATCAAACATATTTTAATTTTGGATCCTTTAAACTTCAATATGGACTAATTTGAAAACAGGTAGCAGGTAGACCCACATATTTCTATTCAGCAGAAGTTTCTAACTACAAATCTCTTTAATTTCAAATGATAGCAAGTCCTACAAAAATATTGATAATGTTTACATTTTTTTTTCTAGTTCCTCATGTGAAAGCAGTACCTTTTTGGTCACTATTTATGTGTTGCGTCTAAATAAGAATTGTAACACTTTATAGTGACTGAATAGGTTAAACAAATACTTCTCAAGAAATCAAAAAAAGAAGACAACTTGAAACAGCACAGCCATGCCAGTATATGTATGTATAAAACTCAGATCAGAATAGCATGGACAATATGTTAGTTTTATGTCCTTGAGAATTTATTGAGGAAAGATATCAATAATTCTGCAGATAATGCAATTTATTCAAGTGTTTTGTACATTGCTGTTAAAATTTTCACACAATCAGTGAAACATTCAAACAAGCTAAACTGAATTTTTATTACTGAAAGTTTCAAACATTGACAAATGTTTTATTTACCAAATAACTCATGTGTTTCTGTGAGAGAAAAAAAATCATGTGAAATTTTTGGAATTAAAGGGAAAGAAGATCCTTTTCTCGCTGTGGTGCATGTCAATTGTGAATATATACTTACGGTTACCAAATATATTTTCTTTATCATGATACTCACATCAACATTATCAAGAAGTACATGTACATCATAGAAAAGCACAGACTACAGATAAAATGTTTAAAACACCCTATTTTGAGTGCATCTCCTGCCAAATCTGTACTAGATGAGTATAATTGATGTAAATAAGGTAATTTTTGGAAGAAAAACCCAAAATTAAAAAATTAAAATACCCCCAATAATGTACTATAACCCCAAAATCAATTCTTATCTTCCTTTTGAGTTTTGTGTATGAACCTTTTGGTAAAATTTCATGGAAAGCCATTTACTTAACTCAAGTTATTGTCTGAAACCAAATGTGTTTTTTTTAACATGCTTGTATTTCCCATTTCCATTCTCAATTTTTTTTTGCTGTCATATAAGAACTTGAAAAGTAAGCTGCATTATGTACATGTAACAAAAAAAATATGCAAGAAATGACATAAAACCGACTCTGAATTTAATAGTACATGATATTGATGTAGAACTCACAAACTGAAGATGATCAGAAATACAAATGTTTTTTTTATTCGAGTCAGATTTTTTTTACCGAAGCCCTTCAGCACTATCATTTAAAATTATTTAGTCAAAATTTAACACTAGTAACAGTCTTATTATCACCTAAAAAATACTGTGTTTACACTTTAACTGCAATGAATTTATATTAATTGTTTTACAATATTCTTGTTAACTTTTGTAATAGAATATAGAAATTAAGGGCAGACAACTTATTTCCAGGTCTGCTGATGCTGTCCTTCTTGAATGGCACATATCTTCACATGTCTTGACTAGTATTGTTTTAATCTTGTTAATACTTAAGAAATTGACAGTATTTCTTCACATGTAAAATTAATTTTGAAGCATAGTTTTAAAATGTATTTCAAGATATTATCACAACATGAACATCATAAACTCTGCATTTGTTTCATTAATTCATCCAAACTTTGTCCTGAAACATCTCCTACTGTTTCTGATGTGTCCTACAAAAAGCAAAAGACAAATCTTCATATCACTTTTGTGTTTTAAAAATTGTGCTTCTGTCAATATAATTTAAATAGTCTAATCTAATAAAGACCAATTGACCACTTTCTATTTTGTCTGTCACCGGAAAAACCTCTTCAATTATGCGCCCCTTTATGATGTCATTTACCAGATGATGGGGATTGCCTGTACCCCTACACTATTAACGTTTATCAAGTGTTTTTAGGTGATGGTCATTGTGCAGGATAAACAAGAAATAATATTTGTTCCGTAGGTACCTAATCACAATTCCCTTATGATAGTAGTGCTGAATATCAAATATAAGAATTTAATTTGCCTAATAATTCCTGCAATATAGCATTATCATATTTTCCCCCAATCCTCCAACTAAGGAACGGAAGTGACAACGCCTCTAAACACACAATTGATGTTCACTTAAACCAACGCTTTTGACAGATTTGTAAAGAACTCGAAAGATATCTATTACATGAGGATACGTCTAGGTATGGGGGTTCCTAGTTTCTGTATTCTCTATCCTATATTTTAGGAACCTGTTTTCTTTACTCTAATTTTTTATCAACTTTTCTCTATTTATTTTTTTTTAAATTGCCTTGTCAGTTTGTTTTCGACTTCTAAGTTTGAATGTCCCTTTGGTATCCTTCTCTCCGTCTTTTAACCTAAAGGATTATTTTTTCAAAAGCAACATTTGACAACCTGAACATATTTCACTAAACACAAAACTTTTGGCATGAATTAAAAGTTTACCTCAATTTTTTACATAAATATCTACTTTAAATATAAATTTCCAAATGCTTAAATTGTCTATCATTTACAGGTTTATTATTTCTTAAGGAAGAGCTCTTAATACTGTCTTAAGAATCTTTATCATAATTTAACTCTTTGTTTATCAAAACCTACATTTGCTGCTGATTTTGCGGGTTTTGTGTATGCTACTGTGACCCCTTCTGTTAACTGAGGTTTCTCTCCTTCAGCCTGTTTTAATTCTTCCTCTGTTGTTTCAGAGACGATTTCTATTTCTGTAAATAAACACAAAATTTTCATCAAAAGGTATATATAAATAAGTTACCCTTGTGGAGCACCTGAGTTTTGATCAACTCCAAAATAGGTGAGCAGATGTATTGATATTTATTTGCATAAGTTTGATTTCTATCTGACACAGGTCTTATATTAAAATTAGTAGTTTAACATAGCAATCTCATTAATATTAGTAGATTAACATAGCTATCTCATTAAAATTAGTAGATTAACATAGCTATCTCATTACTATTAGTAGATTAACATAGCTATCTCATTAATATTAGTAGATTAACATAGCTATCTCATTAAGATTAGTAGATTAACATAGCTATCTCATTAATATTAGTAGATTAACATAGCTATCTCATTAAAATTAGTAGATTAACATAGCTACCTCATTAATATTAGTAGATTAACATAGCTATGTCATTAAAATTAGTAGATTAACATAGCTATCTCATTAAAGTTAGTAGATTAACATACCTATGTCATTAAAATTAGAAGATTAACATAGCTATCTCATTAAAATAAGAAGATTAACATAGCTATCTCATTAATATTAGTAGATTAACATAGCTATCTCATTAAAATAAGAAGATTAACATAGCTATCTCATTAATATTAGTAGATTAACATAGCTATCTCATTAAAATTAGTAGATTAACATAGCTATCTCATTAAAATTAGTAGATTAACATAGCTATGTCATTAAAATTAGTTGATTAACATAGCTATCTCATTAATATTAGTAGATTGACATAGCTATCTCATTAATATTAGTAGATTAACATAGCTATCTCATTAAAATTAGTAGATTAACATAGCTATCTCATTAATATTCAACCCACATTTCTTTATAAGAATGTTACAAGAAATGGAAGTTTTTAACGACCTTGACTGGCTATACAGTTCAGGGGTATACTGCCATCTTGGATTGTACAATCACACTAAATAATCGGACTAGTTCTTTGCCCAAATCTGCAAATTTGGAGACAGATTTACAATTTATTGGTTACACTGTTAGTTTATATAAGAAAACAGAGTTACTCATTGCATTATCGAAAATGTTTTAACAAATACCAAATGTTTGTGTTTTTAGAATTAATTTTTCCAATAAGCCATTTAAGGGGAGATAACTCTTTATGTACAAAGTTCATACTTGACATATGAGAATTTTCAATTTTTCACTTGTAGCAAGAAAAAAAGTTTAGTGACAAGATTTTTTATTTTCTTAAAATTTTTGAAAACCATGAAATTGTGTATCCAGTAAATAAGTTGTCCTAAATTAATGAAAATTGGTACTCCCAATAAAAGGCTTCGCATGTCACATCTTGATACGACCACAGAGGTCAAACCTTGAAAATCAATGAATCCAGAGAAACATTTATTATAAAAAAGAAGATGTGGTATAATTGTCAATGAGATAACTCTTCACAAGAGACCAAATGACACAAAAGTTACCAACTATAGGTCACTGTACAGACTTCAACAACAAGCAAAACTCATTTTTCATATGCTTTGTTAATGTTTGATGTCTCCCTTGTGGTAATAACTTACCAAATGGGTTCTCGTCATGTAAAGGTTCTGTATCTACTTCTTCAACAACTTCGACTTTGGGCTTCAATGCTTCTCTTTTCTAGAGAAAAACAAAACAAATAAAAACATTGAGAAATGTTTAAGTAACATTTACTTTAATTCAAGGGAAGGATATACATTGTTATGCAAGTCAGAGCAAAGCCTTTAAAGAGATATAGAGAAACTGTAATAACACCCTTTTGTTATTGCAGGAATATATTTTCTGTAATAACATAGGTGTACTATGCATGATTGGTAAACTATGAGCTGTTATATCTTTGAAAAGATTAGTATACTTAAAGAAAATTCAATAGAACTTGAGAAAAAATTAACAAAATAATGGTTGTATATTTTCTCTTTGAATGTTATCACAGTTTTTTTTTATATTTAAGCCCACAATAACAACATGTATGTTATTTTTCTCCAATAACTTATTTAAGTTAGACCTTTGACTGATTACCAAACTTAAAAAAATATCTGAAAGGAGAAATTTTACATTTAGAAAAAGATACATATAGTTTTAAAAAGGTCTGTATGCTTTATGTAAATCAATTTATATTTGAAGATAATTTAATATTTAGCACTTTTGAATCGACTTCAGTGCATTTTTTTATAGTGATTTTCGTATTTTCTATACGTTTTTTATATAGACTAGGCCATATGGGGCCTTTAACAACTGACACTTTTTTCTTATTATTGCACACTGTACAGATGCCTAAAATTGGTTACATTCATTTCATTTAAACTTGGGTGGATAGTTGTTTCATCATGTTCATAGGCAATCATATGATACTACATCTTATTATATTAAGAAGACCATACATTGAACCATAATTGCTTATATCCATGTCATTTGAACTCTGGTGGATAGTTGTATCATTGGCAATCATACCACATCTCCATATTTATGTATAGGCCATACATATCTCAATGTCATTTTACACACTGGTTGATAGAAGATGTTTCATTGTCAATAATACTACATTTCCATATTTTTTATAAAGGCCACACAATGAACCATAATTGCTTTAAATTATTATATACTTAGTAGTAAATACAGATAAATTGTATGTGCAATACAATCAATTGCAAGCGTGCTGTATCAGCCCCCGTGATGATATCGATATCAGCACGGTTGCAAAAGCTTTATCACACCTTTAATCTTTATGACGTCTCGTCATCGATTGCTGTCACTGTTGCAAAGGCTTTATCAAAACACTAATCTGTATGACGTCATGTCAAACCTATAATCTGTACAACGTCATTTCAACCCTCCTTATCTGTATGACGTCATGTCACATAAAAAACATCTACTTCAGATATATAGAGATTAATACATGGCCTTTTCCATATCAGCCTGGGTATCATCCCGAGACCCCCACATCAGCCCGAGACGGAGTCGAGGTGCTGATATGGGTCGAGGTGCTGATATGGGTCGAGGGATGATACCCAGGCTGATATGGAAAAAGCCATGTATTAATCGCTTTATCATATACTTCCGACAATAGTTTTATGTAAGGCAAATAAACTAATGCAATAACTAAAACAGTCAAACATTTTATAAAGAAAATTAAAATTATGAATCAAATATACTATAGTTGTCCAACAGCAGCATCATTAACTCCTTATATATTTATGGTAACATTTCCTATAGAGGCATTTTGAAACATTGAAAATTTGGAAGAGTTTTACGATCATTACTACTCCATGTTTGTTGTACTATAAAATGATTCATAATTGTCAATGGCATTTGTTAGCAAGTATTAAACTATCCCCACAAAAGTTCCCGTAAATTTTGACGTCGTCATAAAAAACATCTGACGTCACAATGGAAAAGTAAACAACCGATACCGGAAACACCGGAAGTAACTCGCACGAAAGGCACTATTATGGGTTTTGTGCACGAGATACACCTGATATGGGTTATCAGCCCGGGTGGGAAATTATGGCTTGTGTACTTCCGCTCATTACACATATGCAAAAGCTATCATATCAATGCTAAGTATATGATAAATGTATATAATAAAGTGTATATAATATGGCTTTTACAATATCACACACCGTATCAACCCTCAACCAATATAATCCCTGGAGCAGAGCTCTTGGGATTATATTGGTGTCTCGGGTTGATACGGATGCAATATTGAAAAGCCATATGATATTCTCTATACATTCAAGTCATCTAAAATCTGGTGGATAGTTGTTTCATTGGCAATTATACCACATCTCCTTATTTATATATAGGCCATATGTTGACCCATAGTTACTTATATCAATGTCATTTGAAATCTGGTGGATAGCTGTTTCCTTATTCTTATATAGTAGTGATCTTTAATCCATGGATCTTGTGGTGCAATTATAATTTGTTAAATGCAGTTCATTTAATGGAACACAATTCTACACTACAGGGAGATAACTCTATAAAGTCAGCTAAACGTTTTAATTACGTTCTTTTTTTTTATTTTAAAGTTTTATTCACACTTACAGCAAAACATGAAGTATCACCAGGTACTATTAACTGTATGTGACCAGACACAGCAGTCTCACTAACTCCTGACTCTATCCAAGACTGACCTAATCCATTACATGCCTACAAAAGAGGAAAAAGGTTACCAGAAAATAATACCTAGCATTATTGTAGCCTAGCCTACTTTGTGTCCAACACAGGCTTATAACAGGAACAAAAGTTACTAGACTACACAAAGTACTCAACTAGCATACTGCGGATTTATTTATTTTCATGGGTAACAATTTTCATGGATTTTGGAAACCTTACCTAATTGGGATATGTGATATCAAGGTTTTGCCCAAGTCTAAAACATCATGATATAAATATATATTTTGATGACATTTGTGGTTTACCTGTTACTATAACACCCAAGAAAATTGGTATTCAACGAAAAATAACGCGGATTCACTTTTATTCATTGGATACCAATTATTGTGGATTTTGTGGGTATTGGTGAATTAAAGGTTCAAAGAACAGCTAATTTTCTATAGGCTTGTATGCAGATTTCAGCAAAACAACAAAATTGAGTATCCACGAACACGTAAATTTTCCTTAATCCACCAAATTGGTACCCACAAAAAAAAAAAATGGAGGCTCTAAAGAGCCTGTGTCGCTCACCTTGGTCTATGTACATATTAAACAAAGGACACAGATGGATTCATGACAAAATTGTGTTTTGGTGATGGTGATGTGTTTGTAGATCTTACTTTACTGAACATTCTTGTTGCTTACAATTATCTCTATCTATAATGAACTTGGCCCAGTAGTTTCAAGCTGAAAATTTTTCTTAAAACTACCAACTCAGGGGCAGCAACCCAACAAAGGGTTGCCTGAATGGTCTGAAAATTTAAGGGCAGATAGATCTCGAACTAATGAACAATTTTGTCTTTTTGAAAAGATTTCCTCGACATGCTTTGGGTTTAGATGTATGAGCCAAAAACTGCATTTTACCCTATGTACTAAAAATTAACTATTATCAGCCATGTCGGCCATCTTGGTTTGCGGACGGGGTCATCAGACACAATTTTTAAACTACATACCCTAAAAATGATTGTTTATAACTTTGGTTAAATTCATCTTCGTAGAATATTTTTGTAAAAGAAACAAAAATTTACGAAAAATTGTAAAAATTGACTATAAAAGGGCAATAACTCCTTAAGGGGTCAACTGACCATTTTTGGTCATGTTGACATATATGTAAACTTACTTTGCTGAACATTATTGCTGTTTATAGTTTATCTCTATCTATACAAATGCTATAATAGTATTCAAGATAATAACCAAATACGGCAAAATTTTCTTAAAATTACTAATTCAGGGGCAGCAACCTAACAAAAGGTTGTCCGATTCATCTGAAAATTTCAGGGCAGATAGTCATGACCTGGTAAAGATTTTAACCTCGTGTCAGATTTGCTTTAAATGCTTTGGTTTCAGAGATATAAGCCAATATCTACATTTTACCCCTATGTTCTATTTTTAGCCATGTCGGCCATCTTGGCTAGTTGTCTGGGTCACCGGACACATTTTTCAAGCTAGATACCCTAATGATTGTTGTGGCCAAGTTTGGTTAAATTAGCTGTATAGGCCCTGTAGTTTCAGAGGAGAAGATTTTTGTAAAAGTTTACAGACACTGGACGCCAAGTGATAAGAAAAGCTCACTTGGCCCTTTGGGCCTGGTGAGCTTAAAATGAATCCTTTATTTTATTCATTTCTACAAACAAGACTAATGTTTATTTCTTTCAGTAACATTTTTTCTAAATGATTTTGGAATGATCAATATTGGGAGATGTTATCCTTAATTAATTTCTATCTACTGGTTACCCTGACTTACAGTATTTATTGTCATCCTAGCTTCAAAGTTATCAACACAACTGAGAACCAGATCAACTGGTTTCCCATCTGTTATTCCACCATGACTTATTCTGTCCATAAAATGTTGGAAGTTATCCATTGTTGTGATGTTGTAATTATATATCTCAAATATTACATCTTGATTTATCTCCCTTTGAAAAATAATATACTGTTGAATAATAAGGTGGTAGGTAATACTATAGGAAGATAAAAATCAGCTAAATGTTTGAATCTTGTTGTATTGTTAAGGAAATATTAAGCTTCTCAATGATCATAAAGTGTTTGTCAAATAGATATGTAACCAATGATCTTTTTATGATAAAGTGGTTGGTTCAAATTTTTTTAAATTTCCATATGTTTGTCAAAGGTTCAAAGAAAACGAGCTAAAATAATATTAGACAATGTGTTTGGTACTACCTAAATGGCTTATCTATGTTCGATTGCAAATATTACATGAATATACAGGACAATGAGATAGTGACTGTGGATATCATTCTTAAGGTACAAAAAATGTACAAATTTTTGCGGATTATGTAAATCAAAAATTAAATTATCAACCAGTTTGTGATTTAATTTTATCTCAAATATAAAGCTGGATTTATCTCCCTTTAAAAAAGAAATTTACTGTTGATTGAGTTATGGTTTATTTAACATGTTTAAGCCCACTTGCAAATATTACAGACATTCTTGTATTCATTTTACAATCATAGATTTTGTTGATCAATGGCTTTCGGTTTTCCTGTTTGAATTGTTTTATCATTTATAATGTCAGGGCCTTTTAAAGCAGCTGAATTAAAGTATGGCAATTGCTCATTGTTGAAAGGCATAGATGTCTGCCTGTTGATTTATATTTATGAATGAAGTCCTTGTACAAATGATAAAATGTAGTAAATGTTTTGACAAATTTGTGATATCGAAATCCCTGTTGTAATAATTTTTTCAGTAATACAGAGATTTCTTTTGTTGAAAACAAATACACATTGTAACATACACTAACGAATTGTACAAGTTGAACGTCATCATTTAAAAATTGATAATGCAAATTGGGTTTACCTTAGTGTTCTCTCTGTGGCTTCTTCTTTAATCAAATACATTGTTATATACATTAATGAACTATACAAGTTGAGATATATAAACACAATAAGATGGTGCCAATTGAACGTCACCATCTTAACATATGGATGATGGATTTACCTTAATGTTCTCTCTGCTGCTTCTACTTTACTCATTCCAGCTTGCTTTGGCTGATAAAATAATCTGTTTAGGTTAGCTAACTCTACCTTGTCGTAATCAAACAGTAGTAGCTGAAAATATATATCATTAATAGAATCTATAGCACAGGTAGATTTGTTTTCTTCATCTGTCAAACATGGCAAAAGACAATTCTGCCTACTTAATTTAACTGGATATTCATTTCAAAATATTGATTTCAAAAGCTTTAATCATTTTACAGTGAGGGCATAAAAAACAGCAATTTTTCCATTTGACTCTAGAACAGTAATTGTGACGCTACCAAAATTAAAACATAATTTGTGTTATGTTATATATGTGGTAGTCAGTCGGGGGTACTACTTAAACAAGTTAATTTTATTTACTTGAACAAGTAAAAAAACATTTATACACATGTAAGTAAATAAATAATGTTTGAATAATCTCCCCTTAATTTTCTCAAAAATTTACTTGTATAAGTAAATTTTTCTTACAATCCAACAAAATTCCTTGAATTTTGAGATGTAAAATCATGCCTTTAATGATTTTTCCCAGGTTTGCTCAATTTTTTTCATTAAAGTTCAATGTTTCATCTCATTTATTCATCAAAGAAACTAATTGAGCAAAGATTTTGTATATTTGCGCAAGGCCTTCAAAAATTGCTCCTTTGGGGCTTGTAAATAAGCAGTGTTATGAAGATAACAGACGAATGGGATTTTCATTGTCCATGAAATTAAACTTAAATGATTAGTAAAGACATCTGCAAAGGGTACACAAGTTAAAATTCTATTAGAGCAAAGAAATCTTAAGAATTCAAGAAAAGAAGAAAGGATGACTTTTTTACCTATACAAGTAAATAAAATTCACTTGAATAAGTATCTTACAAATTTACTTATATGTGTATATTTTTTTTTACTTGTTCAAGTAAATAAAATTAACTTGTTTAAGTAGTACCCCTGACTGGTAGTTAGCATTGTGCACAAGTTTCATAACATTTGGTTGAGGCAAACTAAAATTAGAGAACGGAAACCAATTATGGAATGTACATGTACAGACTGACAACAGTAAAACGTTATGCACCCTCTGCTATGACAGTGGTACTAAAATCAGTACAATTGTTTGCAAACATCATTTCCTGCAAAGAATTAAAAATAAATGTGCAATTTTTTTTTGTTTTTTCTCTGTACCTTTATCAAATGGAGAATAAAACATCTATTTAACAACTAACCTTTCCTATGCCACATCTAGTTAACAACTAACCTTTCCTATGCCACATCTAGTTAACAACTAACCTTCCCTATGTCACATCTAGTTAACAACTAACCTTTCCTATGCCACATCTTTTTAACAACTAACCTTTCCTATGCCACATCTAGTTAACAACTAACCTTTTCTATGCCACATCTAGTTAACAACTAACCTTTCCTATGCCACATCTAGTTAACAACTAACCTTCCATATGCCACATCTAGTTAACAACTAACCTTTCCTATGCCACATCTAGTTAACAACTAACCTTTCCTATGCCACATCTAGTTAACAACTAACCTTTCCTATGCCACATCTAGTTAACAACTAACCTTTCCTATGCCACATCTAGTTAACAACTAACCTTCCATATGCCACATCTAGTTAACAACTAACCTTTCCTATGCCACATCTAGTTAACAACTAACCTTTTCTATGCCACATCTAGTTAACAACTAACCTTTCCTATGCCACATCTAGTTAACAACTAACCTTTCCTATGCCACATCTAGTTAACAACTAACCTTTTCTATGCCACATCTAGTTAACAAATTACCTTCCCTATGCCACATCTAGTTAACAACTAACCTTTCCTATGCCACATCTAGTTAACAACTAACCTTTCCTATGCCACATCTAGTTAACAACTAACCTTCCCTATGCCACATCTAGTTAACAACTAACCTTCCCTATGCCACATCTAGTTAACAACTTAACTTTCCTATGCCACATCTTGTAAACAACTAATCTTTCCTATGCCACATCTAGTTAACAACTAACCTTTCCTATGCCACATCTAGTTAACAACTAACCTTTTCTATGCCACATCTAGTTAACAACTAACCTTTCCTATGCCACATCTAGTTAACAACTAACCTTTCCTATGCCATTTATGCCACATCTAGTTAACAACTAACCTTCCCTATGCCACATCTAGTTAACATTTCAGCCGCCACAGATCCTACTCCTCCAACTCCTACTACTGCCACTGTATAATCTCGGATTTTCTTGAGAGGGAAAAACAAAAGTATAAATAATACATTTACTGGTATTTATGATAGAGATGCTTTATTAATTAGATTACTCACTGGCTCTTACATGCTTGAGGACAAGTTCAATGTGAAGCATGGTTCCTCCTAGTCATGGATGTTCACAATATTCTGCTGCCCTGTTTATGTCAAAGTGTTTTTCTATGACATCAGAAGGCTACAGAGTCATTTTTATATGAGTTTATAATGCAATGTAATGTGAGCAAATATAGCATAAAATTGATTCATAATTCTACACATCTAATTAAGGTAGATTAATGGTATACCGCCATCTTGGATTGCACAATCACAGTACAAAATCGGTCTAATCATGAAAATAAATGAATTCACAGTATACAGTGATCATGAGTGATATCAAATTATTCCAAGGCCTCAATGCTCTGTAGTTTATATAGAAAATGTATAGATCTTTGCATTTCTCTTGGTTTGTTATGTTGTTGTGCAATGTTGTGTTGAAGTTAGAAAAAGACCTTAAACATGTTAAAAATTAAAGTAATTAAATAACTGAGAGACCACCTTCATGACCCTCATATATTTTAGACAAGCTGTGGTGTACCTTGATAGGCTCTGACTTTGGTGATTAAATCTCCTCGGTCCATCATCTTCAACAATTTGTACAATACGTCAACATTAAGGGGAGATAAATCCCCAGATCTCTCGAGCTGAATAAATACATCACAGATAGATTTAATTTTATCATGTTTCGATGTCAAACATGGATGTGGGAATTACTGACGATAAGGTGGAAAGAGCTGTCTTCAAATCAGCAGTCTCCATTTCTTCAGCAATTTCAAACAGAAGTAATCTAAAATAGAATAAACAAACATTTATATGAACAGTCAAGGATATATAACTCTATAGAGTTACCGCACTTACATATATACTATCATCATGGATTGTCTACTCTTTGATTTCTTAAATTTTCTTAATCTGTTGGTAACACATGTTTGTTATATATGTAAAATAATGTCTCATTGAAACATGTAACAGACATACATGTACCTTCTTTAGATGTGTATAGTACATCTCATTTACCCCCAAAAAGTAGTTGGCAGAGGTGTGTGTGTGTAATACACAACTACACACTTTTTTTTTTGATATTATTTATGTTATCACAGCTTTTGAATTGTTTATCATGATGTTTATAGTCCACAAAAACAAACACATGTTATTTGGTTTGCTGTCTCAAAGACATATAAAATGAACCACACACCTCCTCTTATTAATTTTACCATTACTAAATTAAAGGTAAAATATTTTTTTTATTTCAATACACAAATGATACAAGGAAGGCAGTGATATTGTTGGCTTTTTTCAAAACTACCTCTACCCTTTTTTATTGGGAAAATATGCGTCATTTTCATCAAATTGGGAAATTTAAAATAAACCATGATGTTGACTGAAACTTCAATTTGCAGACCCATTTTCAAGAGTCAAACCCTGTTTAAAATAAGACCCCATTTTGTCAGTGATGATACATAAAAAGACCCTCAAATGTGCACATTTTAGTCATTTTAGGCCAGAAAAATGATTAAATGAGTGTTTTCAGTTTGTATTCATGCACAGTTACGACTGAGACTGCACTGTTTGGGAAAACAGTTGTCTTTTTGGGAATATTTTTTTTAAAGCCATTTTTTATTCAAATTGGGATTCTTCTCCAGGGAAAAAAGCCTTTATTCTCCACTAATTTAAGGCACACAATATCACTGAAAGGACATGTCATCTGATCATATTATCATGATTATCAAGAGGATCTAAAAAGATTTAATAGAAAAAAAACAAGAGGCTCTCAAGAGCCTGAATCGCTCACCTTAATTCTTTTGGTTAAATCTCTCATCAATGATTTTTTTGGCTTTTCAATGTAATTAAATGTTCTTTGGATCGTCCTATTTTCTTCAAAAGCCAAAAAAATAATCATTTTCTCCTATGTTCTATTTTAGCCATAGGAGCTATGTTTCTTGACATACAAGGAAATAAAATATAAAATTTATACTAGATACTAGTACTCTGAAACTCATTTAGCCTAAGTTTGGCTGAAATTGATACAGCAGTTTCAAAGGAGAAGATTTTTTAAAGTAAGTCAAAATGATGAACAAATAGTGAAAAAAAAGTCTTTAAAGGACAATAACTCCTTAAGGGTTCAATTGACAATTTTGGTCAAATTGACTTATTTGTAGATCTTACTTTGCTGAACATTATTGCTGTTCACAGTTTATCTCTATCTATAATAATATTCAAGATAATAAACAAAAACAGCAAAATTTCATTAAAATTATCAATTCAGGGGCAGCAACCCAACAACAGGTTGTCTGATTCATCTAAAAATTTCAGGGCAGATAGATCTTGACCTGATAAACAATATAACTCCATGTCAGATTTGCTGTAAATGCTTTGGTTTTTGAGTTATAAGCCAAAAACTGCATTTGACCCCTATGTTCTATTTTTAGCAATGGCGACCATGTTTTTTGATAGATCAAAACATCAGATACAATTAATAAACTAGATACCCTAAGGAACATTCAGTTAAAGTTTGGAAGTATGTGGCCCAGTAGTTTCAGAGGAGAAGATTTTTGTAAAAGATTACTAAGATTTACGAAAAATGGTTAAAAATTGACTATAAAGGGCAATAACTCCTAAAGGGGTCAACTGACCATTTCGGTCATGTTGACTTATTTGTAAATCTTACTTTGCTGAACATTATTGCTGTTTACAGTTTATCTCTATCTATAATAATATTCAAGATAAGAAACAAAAACAGCAAAATTTCCTTAAAATTACTAATTCAGGGGCAGCAACCCTGATTTATCTGAAAATTTCAGGTCAGATAGATCTTGACCTGATTAACAATATTGCCCCATGTCAGATTTGCTCTAAATGCTTTGGTTTTTGAGTTATAAGCCAAAAACTGCATTTGACCCCTATGTTCTATTTTTAGCAATGGCGACCATGTTTGTTGATAGATCAAAACTTCGGATACAATTTATAAACTAGATACCCTAAGGAACATTCAATTAAAGTTTGGAAGTATTTGGCCCAGTAGTTTCAGAGGAGAAGATTCTTGAAATAGTTTACGACGACAGACGACGACGGACGACGACAGACGGCGACGGACGCCAAGTGATGGCATAAGCTCACTTGGCCCTTCGGCCCAGGTGAGCTTAAAAGAAAATGATATATTACCTGAAAGGTGAAAAATTAGAACGTCCACTTTCCACTCGATTCTTTACTTGTATTTGATTGAAGCCCATTTTCCTGATTAAGTTAATTCGATGACATCTACACAAACTTTCCAACAGGTAATCCACCTCCCCTCGTGAAGTGTCAATTTTTCCGATTGTTTCAAGTTCGTTCAAGAATTGAATTCAATCTTTAATTTTTTCTAAGGTTTTCTGTGCTATGTGATCTTGACAGAGGAATTTTAACGATTTTATATTGTCTGATTCTAGTTCACTATTGATCGTAATTAATCCTCTTGTTAAGTCTGTCTGATTAATATTGTTATGATTTTGTAAAGATTCAAACTCAATCATTGTTTATTTTTTAAAGTTTTCATTTTAATTATCACATTGTCTTGTTTCTCTCATACACATATAAATCTGAAAAATATATGTTAAATGTATCAAAAATATATGAAATGTTGAAAATTAATAGACTGTATATTCTAAACATGCTGAAACTAATAACATTAGAAACAATAAGGTTAATGATGGACATTCAAATAAGTTTCAGAAGGCCGTGGTTGTGAAGTTTCCATGTTGTCTAAGAACAATGAAGATTTCACCATCTAACTACTGTATCAGCATGATCACTAGCCTGTCAAACCTGAGGTTGTAAGTTCAAATCCCACACGGGACAGGTGCACTTGACTCCAATCTTAATTGACTACGATTGTTTTCTCACATTTGTACCTAAGGACGGGGGTTTTCTCCTTGGACATGGTAGACTCCGACTTCCTCCACCAATAAAAACTGACCGCCTAGAAATAGCACAATAGTGTTGAAAGAACACCAATCAGTCAATCAATCATATTGTAGCTACAATAAATAAGTTCCAAATTAAAAGAAACCATGTACATGATGTACATACAATTTCTAAGTTTATATAATATGACGTCTCTTTAATGCATCTTGTCGATCCTTTTAGTTGCAAATTACACAGTCTTGTTTTACAGTTTGTTCTTATATTGTATCACCGCTGTATATTGTGCGATATCACCGCTGTCCCAGGTTCATTAAGGGCTAAGCGCTCATAAACATTCTTTATGTCGCTGTCTCAAGACAGGATCCTGTAGTACAGTCACAAGATGTCATTGGTTCAGGTCTGTCATACATGTATTTTTTTTACATAAATTATTTTTGTTATAAATTAGGCCATCTTGTTTGAATTGTTTAACATTTTTCATGTGGTGTGTATGACCAAAACGACATACCACAGAAGGGATCAATGGCAAATCCTCTCATAATCCTATTATTGTACACACGTTATGACAAATTGATCAAACAAAGACGACAAATCTGTTGAATTTCTACAGATTTCACTGCTTGGACAAACTGTCAAAAGAATTAAGGGGAAGTAACCACAGAAAACAGATATGGGATTGACATTTATGTGTTATATGTAATAAAATCAAATGTTATCTGAAATCCTGATCCATGTAGAAACATTCACGTAGCTACCAGAATGAAACTAGTTGTTCATATATAAGTTTCAACTTATTCAAGAAAATGTAATGGCTGTCTGTAACTTGTAAGTGTAACAAGTTTAGGGACTAATTAATTACCAGCTATTTATAACATTTCTCTCCCTCAGTTTTGTGTTAAAATAGCATACCAATCTTCCTGGTGTTTAGAAGTAAAAATGTGCAACACTGATACTCCTCTTATTCATACCACAGGAGTTTGAAATCCTATCAATGAGGGTCTATAAATATGTCAACTCGACTATCACAGTAGAGCTTCTCTCGTAGAGAGAACCGACAGGAATGCAACGCGTTTTTCAATTTTTTTTAACTTTTTTGAATCTGGGACTTTTTGATCGGAATAAACGCTATGCGTCAACTAATAAACATATTGTTACTTCAATTAACCACTTAAACTACTTTGCAGGTCACTAATTATTAATTTACAGCTTCTTTTTACGTCCTGACAGAATCCTTGTCATTCGTTTTGGCCATGGCAGGAAGTCGAGGAAATTCCAATCAGCAGTGAATATATGTAAATGAGGTATAGTATTTAATGAATAAACATTAGAACATTGAACTTTTGAACTTTTGAACCATCATGAACTTCCGGTTTCTTTCCCGCAAAATTATTTCTTTCTACCAGAGCTGTCAAAATGGACAATAGACGAGAATTTTCGTTCGCCAAAGCAAGAGAGGGCCATAATTTGCTAATTACAGGCATGTGTGGAACAGGGAAGACAAGTATTGTAAAGTATGAGTATATTTCATCAGCAATTAGTAAAAATGCGTGATAAAAGTAAAACATAAAAGCTCTGAAAATTTGGCGCAAGTTATTTTTGGTCGTATGCCCTGTTTGCCTCGGGGTCCTTGAGGCATAAAGATTGTTCGAGAGATTGTTACTTCATCTCAACATGAAAAAGCATAAATAAAACAGAAAAAATATAATATCTCGAGTTTTATTCTATTTTATTCACGTATGAATTAAAATTATTGATAAAATTTGATGAAAAAAAATTGGCGCATTTTTCTGATAGTATGCCATGAATGAGGATTGGATGTATTCTTGGCATGGTGGTCCTCTTATTATAAAGATTGTGAATTAAATTAAGGCACTGATCATTCATCTTTTGAATGAAAGTTGGGTGTTTTTTTTTTTTTGAAAAAATGTTTGATTATTTCTGAAATTTGTTAAAAAAAAAAGTTTTACGGGAGGGGATATAAAAACTGAACATTAAACCCGGTACAAATTTATCAAGACATTGAACCCGTGCTAGGATACAATTTAAAAAAAGGCAGGACAGGATCAAAGTTTTGAGTGAAAAGCAGGAGGAGCAGCTGGACAAATCAATCCAGGATTAAGTTATAAAAAAGAGACAGGACCAAATATCACACATATAGTGAAAAAAAATTAAAAATGTTAGACAGAGATTGCAACTAGAAAAAGGCAGCCCAAAATATAGTCCCCCCCCCCCCCCTCCCCCCTACTAAAATTAAATCATAGCCTAATTCTAAACTATAAACAGCCATAACCAAAATACCAAACAAACTGTAACTTCTAAGTATGTGTGACTTGTCTTGTGTCTTGCAAGTCAAGAAAATGATTTGTTTCAATAAAAAAAATCTATGTCCCATGCATATTTTCATTGGTCTTATGCATTGAGAAATTTTGACCGGTCACTTAAACAGTTAGAAGTACAAAAAAAATACATTATGTTTCAGAAAAATATTTGTTGTTTCTGTATGCTATAAAACATTAGTTTGTTCCTTTAAAACATAAAAAAGTTTGTTCTGAGAAAATAAAGGTTTCCCACCCCTCTAAAGATGAATGGTTGGTGCCTTTTTAAAAACTTGATATCACACATATAATCACCCAATGCACCCTAAAAATTATAAATTTGTTTTACAAACTATATGATAGAAATGTGTCCTTTATATTGTGTTCAGTACCCAGCTTGGCTTTTATCTTTTATTATCCTTTTGCCTTGATCAGCAGAGTATACATGTGGCAAGTGGTCGTCAATCTCAACTTTACTCGAACACTGATAACCATTCAGAGCGGATATCTCATTTTTGATAGCATCCTGAAAAATAAAGTTCATTGAAGAATTTGTCACCATGACCCTGGTCACCCAACATTTCATTCACCTCCAAATCTATTAGCATAATCTTCAGTCATACATTGTATATTCAAGGCATCACACCCCGGGCTACTAAGTTACATGGGAAAGAATAATGAAATATCCACAATCTTACAGGAGCATAGTCAAAGGCATTTGTGGGTTCACACTTTTATTTTTATTTCTACATGAATAAGATCTGGTGTGTGTGTGTGCCAATGAGACAACTTTCCATCCAAATCACAATGTATTAAAAGTGAACAATTATAGGTCACAGTACAGCCTTCAACACAGAGCCTTACATAAGACAGAACAGCAAGCTATAAAGGGCCCCAAAATGACCAGTGTAACTCAATTCAAACAGGAAAATAAATTGTCTAAACTACATTGTATTTACAAAACTAGAAACAAGAAACACCTAACAAACTACCAATGACAAACACTGAACAACAGGTTCCTGGGTTATGACAGGTGCATATGATATGCAGTTGGTTTGAATATTTTACCAATTGCCAATACAGCAGTATAAAACTACAACACGAAAAGGCACACTGTAAAATGATAATTGAAAATGGCTTAACTTAAAATGGCAATTGAACAAAATACATAATAAAAAAGAAGATGTGGTGTAATTGCCAATGAGACAACTCTACACAAGAGACCAAAGGACACAGAAATTAACAACTATAGGTCACTGTACGGTCTTTAATATTGAGCAAAGCCCATACCGCATAGTCAGCTATAAAAGGCCCTGGAATGAAAAATGTAAAACAATTCTAACGAGAAAACTAACTGCCTTATTAATGTACAAATAAATGAAAGAAAAAAATATGTGACACAGTAACAAACGACAACCACTAAATTACAGGCTCCTGACTTGGGACAGGCACATACATAAATAATGTGGCGGGTTAAACATGTAAGCGGGATCCCAACACTGGGACAGTGGTGTAACAATACAACATATAAGAACGAACTATAAAAATCAGTTGAAAAAGGCTCAACTCATCAGATGGATAGAAATACATCTAACAAAAACAGAATGGCTCAATGTTTGTTAATTGAATGAACTGAAATATGCATATGAGGTCCCCTGATTTGAACAATTAAATGACAAAAATTTCACTTTACAAATTTGTGTTTTCTAGATATTTTTATTTTAGCCTTTTCAATTCTATGGCTGTCAGAATGTATTTTAATATAGTAAATATAATACAGTTTGTATACACCTGAAATTATGAATTCTCTATATATGCAATTTATAGCTAGTTTTGTTGGATTTTAAATAAAGTAATGATTATTAAATGACCAGGGCGATTCATTAATTTTAGCTGCATTGTATAAGTTTCATATTTGGTAAAAGAAAACTGAGGCCAGAGGAGCAACATATTTAGCAATTTTTTAATTGATAAGGCCACACTTAAAAATATTTTGGTTTGCCAAAGCCCTACCCAAATGTTGAGACAGTGGATAGGTAGGTAGGTAGGTAGGTAGGTAGGTAGGCATTTTCTTTTTTTTTTCAAAAAGGAAATTGAAGTATCAGATGTTTATTAGTCTTCATGCCTAAATTTGAGTTTGATGTGTGTTTTATGGTGTTTATGTTTTATTTAGCAGTGTACAAGTTTCATAATATTATACCCCCACTCTTATATGTTAATCAGGTCAACACTTGTCTGCCCTGAAATTTTTCATATGAATCGTTGTTGGTTTGCTGCCTCTGATTTCTTCATTTTAAGGAAGGGTAAAAAGGGGGAGCAAGGGTCAGGGTACCACTGCCCAAATTATCCTTTTTTGCAATAGTTAAAAAAAATCATTTGAAGGCGTTTTCAACATAAGACAGGCCCTGGGTGAAATAAGTTTTAAAGAATTTTTTTTTTTATCTTGAACATCATTACAGATTGAGAGTTAAAAACAGCAAAAATATTAAGCAAAAAAAGATCTACAAATAAATCAACATGACCTTATTGCAGTTATTAGTCCCCTACCAACAAAGTTGAAGGGGACTTTAGGTTTGCACTCTGTCCGTCTGTCTGTCTGTCCGTCAGTCCGGCAAATCAGCTTTCCACACTTTTTATGCCCCCACAACTAAAAGTTGGGGGGCATATTGTTTTACCCCCGTCCGTCCGTTCGTCCGTCCCATTATAGGTATATAGTTATTCCGGATAACTCATCCTACAGTTTGAATGCTAGGAAGTTTTCACTTTGCAATCTGTTTGTACATATATTAAAGGTGTGCATGTGGTCAGGGTTTTGATTTTTATTATTAATATTTGCTCTTTTGGGAGATAGTTGGACTTAGTAATTTTTGGAGTATAAACATGCAAAAGAGGTGCATAGCGTTTCCTAATAACTCCTCCTACAGTTTAAATGCTAGGAAGTTTTCACTTTGCAAGCTGTTTGTACATATATTGAAGGTGTGCATGTGGTCAGGGTTTTGATTTTTGTCTCGTCTGCGACTTTTGTCGCAAAAAGCGAGACTTAGGGATAGTGATCCGATGGCTGCGTTAGCTCTTGACTTAGAGCTTAATATTTCAGAAGGTAGACCTGGATACTTCATACTTTTCATGGATCAGTGAACAAGGTTAAGTTTACAGGGTTAAGTCCATATCTAAAAACTATAAGCAATAGTTATTCTATATTTGGTGTGTGGAATGATTGTACATGTCCAACTGACAGGTGTCATCTGACCTTCACCTCATTTTCATGGTTCAGTGGTCAAAGTTATTTTTTTGTGTTTTGGTCTATTTCACAGATACTATTAGCATTCTGTCAATTATATTTGGTGTATGGAATGATTGTAAGGTGTACATGTCCAAGTGACAGGTGTCATCTGACCTTGACCTCATTTTCATGGTTCAGTGGTCAAAGTTAAATTTTTGTGTTTTGGTCTATTTTTGGAGATTGTTGAACTTAGTCATGTTTGGAGTATATACATGCATAACAGCTAGCCTAGGTGCATGACATTTCCGAAATAACACTTTGCATCTGTGGGGGCATCATCTGTGTCTCCCAGACACAATAATATCTCAAAGAAAGTCCTACATTGACTTTGTTATAATAAAGTTTCTTTAGAGTGGAGTGTGGGGGCATCACTTTGTCTAGTTTTCGTCATGCTTTAAGATAGTGGTTTGATATTTGGTATATAGTACAGCTATGACAAGTTACAGATCAAGTTCTAAATTTTTTCTGGTCAGATGATTTTTTGCAGAGTTATGGCCCTTGGACTTAGAAAAATCACATAAGTGATCAGTTTTCCTCACAGACACTTTTTATGAGGGGCATTATGTTTTCTGGTCTGTGCATCCGTTTGTTCGTCTGTCTGTCCCGTGTCAGGTTAAAGTTTTTGGTCAAGGTAGTTTTTATACGCCCGTCTAAGACGGGACGTATTATGGTATACCATTGTCCGTCCGTATTCCACATTTCGGGCAATAACTCAAAAATGCTTTCACCAATTTCCATGAAACTTAAGGCAATTGTTCATATCTATTGACTTAAGCTCCCTTTCGTATTTTTTTTAATTTCAGATTTTAAGTTTTGGATTTATGGGGCTTTATTCATAAAAAAGGGTGAATTTTCAACACCTGGACAATAACTCAAAAATGCTTTCACCAATGTCCATGAAACTTTGGTGAATTGTTTATGTCTATTGATGTAAGCTCCCTTTCAGTTTTTTTAAATTTCATTATATGCGTTTGGGATTTATGGGACTTTATAAAAAAAAGGGGGGGGGATTTTCAACACCATCGGACAATAACTTGATTTTTATGGTCCTTGGACTTAAAAAAAATCACTCAAATAATTGGTTTTCCACATTTTGTTTTTTAATGCTTAAAGATATTGACTTGATTGTTGGCATATATTTAAAACATGACAAGTTACAGATTAAGTGATAATTGTGTTCTGGTCTTATGATTTTTTTGCACAGTAATGGTCCTTGGAATTTTGTTTTTGGGAACAATGAATTTTATCTGGTAGGGGACTATGTATTGCCATGCAATACTCTCAGATCCATACTAATCTGTGTCCACACTTGTTCCAATTAATCTCTCGTTTGTGCATTTGGGTTTAATTACGGGTATTTTAAGGTACCAAATTAAAAAAGAAGGCCAAGGGAGGTTTATGATAGTACGCTTTAATACTCTTGGATTTCATTGTCTCGCAAAAAGAGAGACTGTCACTAAGGGATAGTGATCCGGCGGCGGCCTTAGCTCTTAACTTAAGCTTAATATTTCAGAAGGTAGAAGACCTGGATACTATATACTTAGTTCAAATTTTTTGCAATGTTAATTTCTCACTTATTATAAGTAATAGGATAACTATCTATATTTGGTATGTGCGTACCTTGCAAGGTCCTCATGTCTGTCAGTCGGTTTTCACATGACCTCAACATCATTTTATGGATCAGTGAACAAGGTTAAGTTTACAGGGTTAAGTCCATATCTCAGAAACTATCAGCAATAGGTCTTCTATATTTGGTGTGTGGAATGATTGTACATGTCCAACTGACAGGTGTCATCTGACCTTGACCTCATTTTCATGGTTCAGTGGTCAAAGTTAATTTTTTGTGTTTTGGTCTATTTTGGAGATATTATTACAATTCAGTCAATTATATTTGGTGTATGGAATGATTGTAAGGTGTACATGTCTAACTGACAGGTGTCATCTGACCTTGACCTCATTTTCATGGTTTAGGAGTCAACAAAACTGTTCACAAAAAAACACGAATCGACAACTTACCTTCACCACTGTTCATGAAAAACAATGATTTAACACCTTCATCGCAAAGAATGTATGTTTAATTAATTATATTGATTAGGAGTTAAAAAACCCACAATAATCACAAGTTTCAGATAATAAATCAATGAAAAACGAATCACAGAGCGAAATTCCACGACACGAAGTACGAAAATAACCCATTAGCTCTTTCACGACGAAAGCACACCATAAAATAAAGGTGTTTAGAGCGTATGTTTTGTAGTTTCTATAATTATTTTAAATAAACCTTTATGTACATGTATGTATATCGCAAGTTTGTAGCCTGCGATGATTAAAAACATTTTTTAGAGTAGAAAATAATAAGCACAATTTACGAGAAATAGAAAATAAAAACAATACAGAATTGCATGACCCATCCATACTCTTAAAAAAAGTTGGGGTTAAATAATGGGCTCTACCAGCATAACAGATATATTGTAGTCTCTTCAAATAGTTACAAAAGGGGTTATAATGGGTTCTACCAGCATAACAGATATATTGTAGTCTCTTCAAATAGTTACAAAAGGGGTTATAATGGGTTCTACCAGCATAACAGATATATTGTAGTCTCTTCAAATCATTGATGATTTAACATTGACCAATGAACCATGAAAATGAGGTCGAGGTCAGATGATAGTTGCCAGACAGACTTGTACACCTTACAAACATTCTATACACCAAATATAATCCACTTGATGCTTATAGTATCTGAGAAATAGACCAAATCGCAAAATTTAACTTTGACCAATGAACCATAAAAATGAGGTCAAGGTCAAGGTCAGATGATTATTGCCAGACAGACATGAACACCTTACAAACATTCCATACACCGAATATAATTGACTGAATTGTAATAATATCTGCAAAATAGACCAAAATACAAAAATTTAACTTTGACCACTAAACCATGAAAATGAGGTCAAGGTCAGATGACACCTGTCAGTTAGACATGTACACCTTACAATCATTCCATACACCAAATATAATTGACTGAATTGTAATAATATCTCCAAAATAGACCAAAACACAAAAAATTAACTTTGACCACTGAACCATGAAAATGAGGTCAAGGTCAGATGACACCTGTCAGTTGGACATGTACAATCATTCCACACACCAAATATAGAAGACCTATTGCTGATAGTTTCTGAGATATGGACTTAACCCTGTAAACTTAACCTTGTTCACTGATCCATAAAATGATGTTGAGGTCATGTGAAAACCGACTGACAGACATGAGGACCTTGCAAGGTACGCACATACCAAATATAGATAGTTATCCTATTACTTATAATAAGTGAGAAATTAACATTGCAAAAAATTTGAACTAAGTATATAGTATCCAGGTCTTCTACCTTCTGAAATATTAAGCTTAAGTTAAGAGCTAAGGCCGCCGCCGGATCACTATCCCTTAGTGACAGTCTCTCTTTTTGCGAGACAATGAAATCCAAGAGTATTAAAGCGTACTATCATAAACCTCCCTTGGCCTTCTTTTTTAATTTGGTACCTTAAAATACCCGTAATTAAACCCAAATGCACAAACGAGAGATTAATTGGAACAAGTGTGGACACAGATTAGTATGGATCTGAGAGTATTGCATGGCAATACATAGTCCCCTACCAGATAAAATTCATTGTTCCCAAAAACAAAATTCCAAGGACCATTACTGTGCAAAAAAATCATAAGACCAGAACACAATTATCACTTAATCTGTAACTTGTCATGTTTTAAATATATGCCAACAATCAAGTCAATATCTTTAAGCATTAAAAAACAAAATGTGGAAAACCAATTATTTGAGTGATTTTTTTTAAGTCCAAGGACCATAAAAATCAAGTTATTGTCCGATGGTGTTGAAAATCCCCCCCCCCCCCTTTTTTTTATAAAGTCCCATAAATCCCAAACGCATATAATGAAATTTAAAAAAACTGAAAGGGAGCTTACATCAATAGACATAAACAATTCACCAAAGTTTCATGGACATTGGTGAAAGCATTTTTGAGTTATTGTCCAGGTGTTGAAAATTCACCCTTTTTTATGAATAAAGCCCCATAAATCCAAAACTTAAAATCTGAAATTAAAAAAAATACGAAAGGGAGCTTAAGTCAATAGATATGAACAATTGCCTTAAGTTTCATGGAAATTGGTGAAAGCATTTTTGAGTTATTGCCCGAAATGTGGAATACGGACGGACAATGGTATACCATAATACGTCCCGTCTTAGACGGGCGTATAAAAACTACCTTGACCAAAAACTTTAACCTGACACGGGACAGACAGACGAACAAACGGATGCACAGACCAGAAAACATAATGCCCCTCATAAAAAGTGTCTGTGAGGAAAACTGATCACTTATGTGATTTTTCTAAGTCCAAGGGCCATAACTCTGCAAAAAATCATCTGACCAGAAAAAATTTAGAACTTGATCTGTAACTTGTCATAGCTGTACTATATACCAAATATCAAACCACTATCTTAAAGCATGACGAAAACTAGACAAAGTGATGCCCCCACACTCCACTCTAAAGAAACTTTATTATAACAAAGTCAATGTAGGACTTTCTTTGAGATATTATTGTGTCTGGGAGACACAGATGATGCCCCCACAGATGCAAAGTGTTATTTCGGAAATGTCATGCACCTAGGCTAGCTGTTATGCATGTATATACTCCAAACATGACTAAGTTCAACAATCTCCAAAAATAGACCAAAACACAAAAATTTAACTTTGACCACTGAACCATGAAAATGAGGTCAAGGTCAGATGACACCTGTCACTTGGACATGTACACCTTACAATCATTCCATACACCAAATATAATTGACAGAATGCTAATAGTATCTGTGAAATAGACCAAAACACAAAAAATTAACTTTGACCACTGAACCATGAAAATGAGGTGAAGGTCAGATGACACCTGTCAGTTGGACATGTACAATCATTCCACACACCAAATATAGAATAACTATTGCTTATAGTTTTTAGATATGGACTTAACCCTGTAAACTTAACCTTGTTCACTGATCCATGAAAAGTATGAAGTATCCAGGTCTACCTTCTGAAATATTAAGCTCTAAGTCAAGAGCTAACGCAGCCATCGGATCACTATCCCTAAGTCTCGCTTTTTGCGACAAAAGTCGCAGACGAGACAAAAATCAAAACCCTGACCACATGCACACCTTCAATATATGTACAAACAGCTTGCAAAGTGAAAACTTCCTAGCATTTAAACTGTAGGAGGAGTTATTAGGAAACGCTATGCACCTCTTTTGCATGTTTATACTCCAAAAATTACTAAGTCCAACTATCTCCCAAAAGAGCAAATATTAATAATAAAAATCAAAACCCTGACCACATGCACACCTTTAATATATGTACAAACAGATTGCAAAGTGAAAACTTCCTAGCATTCAAACTGTAGGATGAGTTATCCGGAATAACTATATACCTATAATGGGACGGACGAACGGACGGACGGGGGTAAAACAATATGCCCCCCAACTTTTAGTTGTGGGGGCATAAAAAGTGTGGAAAGCTGATTTGCCGGACTGACGGACAGACAGACAGACGGACAGAGTGCAAACCTAAAGTCCCCTTCAACTTTGTTGGTAGGGGACTAATAACTGCAATAAGGTCATGTTGATTTATTTGTAGATCTTTTTTTGCTTAATATTTTTGCTGTTTTTAACTCTCAATCTGTAATGATGTTCAAGATAAAAAAAAAAATTCTTTAAAACTTATTTCACCCAGGGCCTGTCTTATGTTGAAAACGCCTTCAAATGATTTTTTTTAACTATTGCAAAAAAGGATAATTTGGGCAGTGGTACCCTGACCCTTGCTCCCCCTTTTTACCCTTCCTTAAAATGAAGAAATCAGAGGCAGCAAACCAACAACGATTCATATGAAAAATTTCAGGGCAGACAAGTGTTGACCTGATTAACATATAAGAGTGGGGGTATAATATTATGAAACTTGTACACTGCTAAATAAAACATAAACACCATAAAACACACATCAAACTCAAATTTAGGCATGAAGACTAATAAACATCTGATACTTCAATTTCCTTTTTGAAAAAAAAAAGAAAATGCCTACCTACCTACCTACCTACCTACCTACCTATCCACTGTCTCAACATTTGGGTAGGGCTTTGGCAAACCAAAATATTTTTAAGTGTGGCCTTATCAATTAAAAAATTGCTAAATATGTTGCTCCTCTGGCCTCAGTTTTCTTTTACCAAATATGAAACTTATACAATGCAGCTAAAATTAATGAATCGCCCTGGTCATTTAATAATCATTACTTTATTTAAAATCCAACAAAACTAGCTATAAATTGCATATATAGAGAATTCATAATTTCAGGTGTATACAAACTGTATTATATTTACTATATTAAAATACATTCTGACAGCCATAGAATTGAAAAGGCTAAAATAAAAATATCTAGAAAACACAAATTTGTAAAGTGAAATTTTTGTCATTTAATTGTTCAAATCAGGGGACCTCATATGCATATTTCAGTTCATTCAATTAACAAACATTGAGCCATTCTGTTTTTGTTAGATGTATTTCTATCCATCTGATGAGTTGAGCCTTTTTCAACTGATTTTTATAGTTCGTTCTTATATGTTGTATTGTTACACCACTGTCCCAGTGTTGGGATCCCGCTTACATGTTTAACCCGCCACATTATTTATGTATGTGCCTGTCCCAAGTCAGGAGCCTGTAATTTAGTGGTTGTCGTTTGTTACTGTGTCACATATTTTTTTCTTTCATTTATTTGTACATTAATAAGGCAGTTAGTTTTCTCGTTAGAATTGTTTTACATTTTTCATTCCAGGGCCTTTTATAGCTGACTATGCGGTATGGGCTTTGCTCAATATTAAAGACCGTACAGTGACCTATAGTTGTTAATTTCTGTGTCCTTTGGTCTCTTGTGTAGAGTTGTCTCATTGGCAATTACACCACATCTTCTTTTTTATTATGTATTTTGTTCAATTGCCATTTTAAGTTAAGCCATTTTCAATTATCATTTTACAGTGTGCCTTTTCGTGTTGTAGTTTTATACTGCTGTATTGGCAATTGGTAAAATATTCAAACCAACTGCATATCATATGCACCTGTCATAACCCAGGAACCTGTTGTTCAGTGTTTGTCATTGGTAGTTTGTTAGGTGTTTCTTGTTTCTAGTTTTGTAAATACAATGTAGTTTAGACAATTTATTTTCCTGTTTGAATTGAGTTACACTGGTCATTTTGGGGCCCTTTATAGCTTGCTGTTCTGTCTTATGTAAGGCTCTGTGTTGAAGGCTGTACTGTGACCTATAATTGTTCACTTTTAATACATTGTGATTTGGATGGAAAGTTGTCTCATTGGCACACACACACACCAGATCTTATTCATGTAGAAATAAAAATAAAAGTGTGAACCCACAAATGCCTTTGACTATGCTCCTGTAAGATTGTGGATATTTCATTATTCTTTCCCATGTAACTTAGTAGCCCGGGGTGTGATGCCTTGAATATACAATGTATGACTGAAGATTATGCTAATAGATTTGGAGGTGAATGAAATGTTGGGTGACCAGGGTCATGGTGACAAATTCTTCAATGAACTTTATTTTTCAGGATGCTATCAAAAATGAGATATCCGCTCTGAATGGTTATCAGTGTTCGAGTAAAGTTGAGATTGACGACCACTTGCCACATGTATACTCTGCTGATCAAGGCAAAAGGATAATAAAAGATAAAAGCCAAGCTGGGTACTGAACACAATATAAAGGACACATTTCTATCATATAGTTTGTAAAACAAATTTATAATTTTTAGGGTGCATTGGGTGATTATATGTGTGATATCAAGTTTTTAAAAAGGCACCAACCATTCATCTTTAGAGGGGTGGGAAACCTTTATTTTCTCAGAACAAACTTTTTTATGTTTTAAAGGAACAAACTAATGTTTTATAGCATACAGAAACAACAAATATTTTTCTGAAACATAATGTATTTTTTTTGTACTTCTAACTGTTTAAGTGACCGGTCAAAATTTCTCAATGCATAAGACCAATGAAAATATGCATGGGACATAGATTTTTTTTATTGAAACAAATCATTTTCTTGACTTGCAAGACACAAGACAAGTCACACATACTTAGAAGTTACAGTTTGTTTGGTATTTTGGTTATGGCTGTTTATAGTTTAGAATTAGGCTATGATTTAATTTTAGTAGGGGGGAGGGGGGGGGGACTATATTTTGGGCTGCCTTTTTCTAGTTGCAATCTCTGTCTAACATTTTTAATTTTTTTTCACTATATGTGTGATATTTGGTCCTGTCTCTTTTTTATAACTTAATCCTGGATTGATTTGTCCAGCTGCTCCTCCTGCTTTTCACTCAAAACTTTGATCCTGTCCTGCCTTTTTTTAAATTGTATCCTAGCACGGGTTCAATGTCTTGATAAATTTGTACCGGGTTTAATGTTCAGTTTTTATATCCCCTCCCGTAAAACTTTTTTTTTTAACAAATTTCAGAAATAATCAAACATTTTTTCAAAAAAAAAAAAACACCCAACTTTCATTCAAAAGATGAATGATCAGTGCCTTAATTTAATTCACAATCTTTATAATAAGAGGACCACCATGCCAAGAATACATCCAATCCTCATTCATGGCATACTATCAGAAAAATGCGCCAATTTTTTTTCATCAAATTTTATCAATAATTTTAATTCATACGTGAATAAAATAGAATAAAACTCGAGATATTATATTTTTTCTGTTTTATTTATGCTTTTTCATGTTGAGATGAAGTAACAATCTCTCGAACAATCTTTATGCCTCAAGGACCCCGAGGCAAACAGGGCATACGACCAAAAATAACTTGCGCCAAATTTTCAGAGCTTTTATGTTTTACTTTTATCACGCATTTTTACTAATTGCTGATGAAATATACTCATACTTTACAATACTTGTCTTCCCTGTTCCACACATGCCTGTAATTAGCAAATTATGGCCCTCTCTTGCTTTGGCGAACGAAAATTCTCGTCTATTGTCCATTTTGACAGCTCTGGTAGAAAGAAATAATTTTGCGGGAAAGAAACCGGAAGTTCATGATGGTTCAAAAGTTCAAAAGTTCAATGTTCTAATGTTTATTCATTAAATACTATACCTCATTTACATATATTCACTGCTGATTGGAATTTCCTCGACTTCCTGCCATGGCCAAAACGAATGACAAGGATTCTGTCAGGACGTAAAAAGAAGCTGTAAATTAATAATTAGTGACCTGCAAAGTAGTTTAAGTGGTTAATTGAAGTAACAATATGTTTATTAGTTGACGCATAGCGTTTATTCCGATCAAAAAGTCCCAGATTCAAAAAAGTTAAAAAAAATTGAAAAACGCGTTGCATTCCTGTCGCTTCTCTCTACGAGAGAAGCTCTACTGTGATAGTCGAGTTGACATATTTATAGACCCTCATTGATAGGATTTCAAACTCCTGTGTTCATACTATCACAAGTTCAAGTTCAACTGGAAATCCTCCGCATTTATATCGGAAATCCTCTAATTCTAAAAATAGATTAATGAAAAATCTTTGTGGTTTCATGTACGTTTACTTGTATCACAATTTGTCGTTCTTTTTCTCTAGACTAACATACCATACTTTTAGTAATTCTACTTGCCAATAAAATGTAAATTCAGTATAATTTTGTACATCTAACTACAGCTACTGTATTTCATCGAATTTGGGAATTTCTATTCTGAAAGTTTTATGTGAGAAAGTTTTCGACGGAAGTTGGATCCTTATACAATCTCATCCTCTTGTCTTCTCGCCCCTTCATTCACACACTCGCCACACATTGATCAGTAATGAACACGGGACAGGCAGTAACAGGGAAAAAATAGCTTCGTGGTGCCAAGATTTTCCAAGTTATAGACTTTTTTTCAATCATAAAGGCTAATGGACAGTTTCCTTAACTGTTTTAAAAATGATAGATGCAATAAAATGAAAATATTCAAAGATCTGTCTGTTACTACATTGTACGTATTAGTGACATACTTGTACAGTATATCATAAATTTATGTCAGTTTTTGGGTGTTGTTTTTTTTTTTTTTTTTTTTTATAGAGGTAGGGGGGATACACAGTTTTCATTTTGATTGCAGATGTATCAATTAGTTCAAGTTTGATTTATTTCAGTTTCAGATATCGATCACTATCATAATTATACTAAATTAAACATGCTAAACGATAGTTGTATGTGTGAGTGTATGCGAGTGGGAGAAAAAGGCTTTTTATTTTTACTTTATGTGATTACATGCTTGTTATGAGCCCTATGATTAGGAAATAAAATATCTTTATCTTTATCTTTAAATCAAAGGGGGTCCGCTCGACAGTCCGACAGTTCTATAGTCCGACGGTTCAATGGTCCGACGGTTTAATATTCCAACGGTTCTATAGTCCGACGGTCCGACAGTTACAACCAGATATGATGTAGACTAATCACATGGACAAGACGTTCTACCAGGCTTTCGAGACGCGATAGACCTAACTTTTCCAAAACTGAATCCCCGTTTTTGGTTTTTAACTTATTTCTCAGAGAATCGAACCCCCTTTCATATTTCAACCTATATATCTTAATCTATTTAAACTACTTTAGAATTGCACACTTATCACGTGAAATACTTGAATGTTTACCTGGCTTTCGAGCGCGACAGACCTATTTTTTCCAAACTGAATCCCCGTTATTTTTTATGCCCCACCTACGATAGTAGAGGAGCATTGTGTTTTCTGGTCTGTACGTCCGTTCGTCTGTCCGTCCGTACGTCCGTGCGTTTGTTCGTCCGTTCATCCTGCTTCAGGTTAAAGTTTTTGGTCAAGGTAGTTTTTGATGAAGTTGAAGTCCAATCAACTTGAAACTTAATACACATGTTCCTTATGATATGATCTTCTAATTTTAATGCCAAATAAGAGTTTTTACCCCAATTTCACGGTCCAATGAACATGGCAAATGATAGTGCGAGTGGGTCAACCTGCGATATTTTTCATAATTAAATAATTCTTAATTTGATCATAGTGGTTTGTATGAAAATATAAGTATTTGATAAATTAATGCATTACTAAAAACAAACTAAGAAAAAAATACTAACGGATTATCCGTTGTTACACAATGTAAACTTATAACAATAAAAGAACTAAATACATATAACCCCCTAATAAAGAAACAAAAAAGCAAAGAACTTGCGGTAACGCAATACCATGTACACCAGAAAGCGGACTAAATTGGTCCCGTTAATGTATTATTGTATAACTCTTAACAAATTATATGATATATACTATAATTGTTAATTTTTTTGTGCCAAGTATCAAATTGATGATTTTGGTCGTTTTCAACTGATTTTTATCGTGCTGTTTCACCACTGTCTTCGGAAAACTTGGATCCAGAAAAAAAACGTTTAACCTTGCTGTGGTTTTTGTTTTTTGCTGTAATTTTTTTTATACTTGTTTTCCGTTTTAGGTTTTCTCGTCTGAATTATTTTACACGGGACCCTTTTTTTTTGCTTTAGCTAACCTGACATAAAAAAAAAGCATGTGAGCTTTTGCCATCACTTGGCGTCCGTTTGTCAACATTCTAATTAAAAATTATCTCCTCTGAAACCACAGGGCCAATTTGAACCAAACTTGGCAGCAATGGTCCTTATGTGGTCCTCTTTCATAATTGTGTCCGATGCCCCGTACGTAGTACAAGATGGACGCTATAGCTGAACATAGTTAAACATAAGGGTCCTATGGAAAGTTCACTTCAAAATCATCTTGTCTGAAACCATTAAGTCAATTTGAAGCAAACTTTGCAGCAATGGTCCTTGTGTTGTCTCTTTTGGAAGTTATGGTCAGCGTCCCCAAACTCCAACCAAGATGGCCGCCACAACCGAACTTACTAGTAGTTAAAAATAGGACCCTATAAAAAATCCACTTACATATTTTATTGTTTGAAACAAGGGGTCAATTTTAACTTTGGCTTACAAATATTGTCTTGAACATTAAAAAAAAAAAAAAAATTAAAATTAAATAGTGCAGCATTTGTATGCCAGGCGGCAGCACTAGTCAGTCAAATGATTACTGTGAATACGTGAAAACAGTCATATGTGACCCGACCTGACTTAGTGGAGCCCCCCCCCCCCCCCCCAAAAAAAAAAACCCCACATAATTGACGAGAAGCCATGTTCAGCTTTTCCTCCAGTTTGTAGGTAGGATCTTTTTACTTTTAAATCAGTTCACGATACTTTCATTAGAGGCGGATCCAGCCATTTTAAAAGAGGGTCCTAACCTAGGACAAAAAGGGGGCGGGTCAACTTCGTGTCCTCATTGAAATGCCTTGATCGTCCAAAAATAGGGGGTTCCATCCCCGGACCCCACACCTCTTTTTAAATCCGCCACTGCTTTCATCATATATACGCAGTACTTAAATCCGGCACATAACTTCCGACTCATATCAAATGAAGAAGAAATACCACTAAACTGTCGGACTATTGAACTGTCGGAACATCGAAGCGTCGGACCATCAAACCGTCAGACTATCGAACTGTCGGACCATCAAACTGTCGGACTATCGAAGCGTCGAACTATCACTACGAATCGATTTGAAAGTGCGACCTAAAAGATAGTATACATATATAAATCAGCAAAGACCCATCGAAACAACATCTGATAAACAAATTTAATAATATTTTTAGTAAAACTCAACTGGCGAACACCATATAATCAGTGGCACGATCTCTGGATATGAGAGAACAAATAGATATGCTTGTCTTGGATTTTGCCAAGGCATTTGACACAGTCCCACACCAGCGGCTATTGCAGAAAATGAGCTACTACGGTATCCGTGGAGATGTTCTTGGTTGGATAAGCGCATGGCTTACCAAACGAAATCAACGAGTTTGTGTAGATGGTGAAATAAGTGATATGAAAGCAGTACGTTCCGGTGTACCCCAGGGGACGGTACTTGGACCCTTATGTTTCCTGCTGTACATCAACGACATAGGCGATTCTATATCGCCATGTACCAGTCTACGACTGTTTGCTGACGACTCCCTCTTGTACAGAAGCGTCCACAACTCGGATACATGCCAGCAACTACAACAAGACCTTACGCTACTGGTAGAATGGGCAAGACGCTGGCAGATGACATTCCATCCAGCAAAATGTTTCGTCCTTAGGGTAACCAGAAAACACAACCCTGTTGTTCACAACTACCATATGATGGGACATTACCTGGAAACTGTTCAGCACTACCCATACCTCGGCTTAGAACTATCAGAGGACATGAATTGGGACCACCATATAACAAAAGCAACTTCAAAAGCCAACAGAACACTTGGATTTCTAAGAAGGAACTTAAATAAGTGCCCACAAGACATAAAAAGAGTGCATACAAAACATTAGTCCGACCTCACCTAGAGTATGCATCTGCAGTGTGGGACCCATATAAAAAGTGTCATATTAGCCAAATCGAGATGGTACAACGAAGAGCTGCCCGATTTGTAACATCAACCTATTCTCGGGGACCAGGAACTGTCACCACCCGTACGAAATTATAAGGCGTATTACGCCTGGAAATAAGGCGTAAACCAGGCGTAAGTGGTAGTTACGTGTCTAGATCCAAGCGTAAGGGGACAGGAAACGTAAATTTGTAGTCCTGACGGGCGTAGAAAAAAGAAGTTAACCTGGCGTAAATTGAAATAATCAAGGCGTAAGTTTTCTTACGGGCGTAAATTGAAATAAGCAAGGCGTAAATTTTCTTACGGGCGTAAAACTGCTGGTATGGCGTAAATAGAAATACCCATAATGCTTTGTGCAAAGGATCATGGGATATTTTTTCAAAATTTGGATCTTTGATTTTAGTTTGCAAGAGTTGGACACATGGCAGCTTCATATATTCAGGGATAATTTGCTTGTTTTGTGCTTTTTGGAAGAATCTGAAATTGGAAATACTGAATCAAATAAATTAATGAAAATTGTGAAATATAAGGAAAGTAGTAATACATGGTAAATAATAATAATGAGAGTATAATTAAGTATTATGTTCTATCAAAAATTTGAAATTCCAAAACCTAAATCCTTGGATAATAACATTAATTCTTTTACTTTAAGTTAAACTGTAGTATTATCATTTATATTTTAGTTCAAAAAACAATAATTTTCAAAAACAACTTAGTTTTAATGCTACTTTTATTTCAAGAAAAAATAATTGTAATATTTCTTATTTAGACTTAAACTTATTTGAGCCATTGTCTTCACAAAATGTATTTACTTCTAAATTAGCTTCTTCAATGGTTAATATTTCAAGTTTTTTGTCAAACAATAAAAAAGTACAGAAGTTTGTATCAACTACACAAAAGTACACAGCTAGGTTAATACACTAGAATAAAATAAGTGTAGTATTATGTAAGGATATTACGCCTGGTTAATTTATTGACCAGGCGTACTCATTTGCATATTACGCCTATTTTTTTGGTGAACCAGGCGTACTCATTTAAATATTACGCCTAATTTTACGCCTGGTTTACGCCTTAGTTACGCCTAATTTACGCCTGGTTGACGCCTGGTTTACGCCTGGATATGCATTTTGTAAACACTGCAATGCCGCCAGGTTAAAGTACGATTTTTACGCCTGGTTTCCGTGTCATATACGGGCGTCACAGTTCGTACAGGCAACATCCTACAGACACTTGGCTGGCCAACACTAGCAACACGCAGACAAGAATCCAGGCTCATACTCCTTTATAAGATCCTACATGGAGAAGCATCAGTCATTATTCCAGATTACATCAGGAGACCAACTGTAACAACCCGACAATACCACAGAGACAGGTTTTCCAGAGTCAGCACTTCAACGGATGCCAATAAAAACAGTTTCATCCCAAGAACAATTGTTGACTGGAACCAACTACCTGAATGTGCCATCCAAGCTCCCACAACAATCGCCTCAGTCCGGTTCTGTGTGTGGCAGTTCCTGGCGTAACTATTGATACCTGATTTTAACCCTGTACAGTTGTTGCAAATACATCACATAATTTTATTGTTTTTTTTCCTGTAAATACACAAAGTTTGTTATTTTTAACTTGGCGTGTACTGATTGACACACGCGAACAGTATATCTGCGTTATGGAATTTCCGACTGCAGATTAACCACATAGAAGTAGAAGTATAGATATTTGGATGATATTTTGGTGACATCCCATTATTCCGACAGTCCATTACTCCGACAGCCCACTATTCCGACAGCCCATTTATAGGCATTACTCCGACAACCCATAATGATTATTCCGACAACACATTACTCCGACAGCCCATTATTCCGGCGACAATGCATTTTTCTTATGAGTATGGGTAAATTTTCTCTAAAAAGACCAACTCCGTTCTCTATATTTGTGGTTGTCCGTTTTGATTCCAATTATTCTTTCCATGAGGGATATTTGTCTCAGTATATTGGAGTTAATACACCTGCTTATTGCAACTGCCCAGTCCTTACCCTCGTCCCTCTTTCGTTTTAATTACGTGTCTTTGTATTTTATTTTTCTTTATATTTCGTCGTTTGTGTGTCCACTGTCAGTCTATCTGTGCTGTACTAGTTCGCTGTTTTTGTGTCTTGATCTACCTTCTTTCACTAGATATTCGGTTTCCCCCTTTCGCGTATCAGGGGAGTGAGGTTTCACCACTATTAACTTCATAAATAAATATATCGGTGTTGGATAACACTACCTGCCCTCTTTGGTCGCAACACTTTCTATCACTTGTATCACTCATCTGAGTTATTTAAATTAATTTTGTCGCAACAAAGGGACTGATGTAGTGTGAGGGCCCTCATGGGGTTTTTGATTATGTGATTACTTGGCCGTTTTTTTAATGATTATTTAATTATTAAGCCAAATATTTCATGATTATTTGATTACCTAGAACTGTATTTTTAGTTTATGATTATTTGATTACTAAAGATAAGCAAATATTTAATGATTATGTGATTATATTGGCAAAAAAATGGTGATTATGTGATTACTAGGACCCCCCATGAGGGGCCTCTAGTGTCAGTCAAAATGAGAAAAACAAAGACACAAATACATACCCATGGCAGATCCTTTAAAATAAGATACATGACAAATATGACGAAACATTTGTTCAGAAAAGATAAGCAATTCCAATTATGAATACGGTATCATGTTTCTCGTTGCATTGAAAACCTTTTGGTGACCTTTCGCTGTTGTCTGTTCTATGGTCGGGTTGTCTCTTTGAAACTTCCCCATTTCCAATCTCACTTTTCATTATTACGAAAAACAAGTATGACGGACATGAACATTTCGGCAACTTCTATCTACATATCCATAAGTAAAATTGATATCGAATCAGTGACTGAATTGTGACATTCTTGTCATGCTTGTGTCTTTGTCAAATTGTCTAATCAATGTGTTAGGTTTTTTTTCAATTTTGTTTTGGCTCCGATTGTGACTGAGGCTTATGGTGGTATCTAACGATAATTATATCTTATACTGATCTATTCGTTCTATTTGAGCAGTCAAAATGCGTTGATTGTATATTTCTATGTCATATACAGATTTATTATTAAAAGAGGCTTTCAGCCTCTCAAAATCTCAGGCTACATGATGAGCAGAAAAAGAGCTGGTATACCAGTATTCAAACTTTATTTAAATACTTTAGCATCAATAAAAATTATGCACTTAATTTAAAGACGAAGTTAAAAAACTATTTATGCAAAAAGATGCAATCAAAATATGATTTAATATGGCAAACTGAGCTTAAAAATGATTTCAGAGGCAATAAACTATATGGTAACAAGCATTTTTACGCCTGTTCTAAGTCAGGAGCCTCTGGCCTTTGTTAGTCTTGTATTACTTAAACGTTTAGTTTCTTGTGTACAATTTGGAGTTTAGTATGGTGTTCATTATCACTGAACCAGTATATATTTGTTTAGGGGCCAGCTGAAGGACGCCTCCGGGTGCGAGAATTTCCCGTTGCATTTAAGACCTCAGTTTGGTGACCTTCTGCTGTTGTCTGCTCTATGGTCGGGTTGTTGTCTCTTTGGCACATTCCCCATTTCCATTCTCAATTTTGTTAGAACTTATAGACTTTTTAAAAGCAGATTTTGCTTAGAAAATTACCTTTTGCAGGAAAATTTTAGATATAGAAATTACTTATCGAAATTCCGTATCAGTGCTCACGTTTTAGAGATTGAGAGGTGAAGGTACAAAAATCTGACAGTGTCAGATCGTATCTGTAAATTGTGTGGTACTGAGGTTGAGGATGAAATTCATTTTCTTCTTCAGTGCCACAAACTTTCAAATATTCGTTTCAACTTTTTAAATTAATTTAAAACAACGATTTAACAATTTTAGTGATTTAGATATTAAATCACAATTTATTTGGCTAATGTCCTCTGAAGATATTTTCATACTCCAGAAACTCGGAGAATTATTGGAAAATTTATCCTCATATAGGAAAGGTAGGTACGTTACCCACAAGTCACTACACCGAGTACGTGACAAATACACACACGTATAAATTTATTATGAAAGCCGGAACTATAGTACTGTATATCCTACTTGAGCCAAGTTCCCTTAAATGATATATAGATATAGTAATGCCCAGTGACACCCCCCTTTTTTTACCTAGTTATATTATTAAACACTACTATACATGCTTGTTGTATTCTTCTACTTGTCTCAATAAATATTTTTTTTATAACATTGTGTCTTAATCATATTGAATCACTTGTAATCATTTGTATGTAATTAATGTTGATTGTTCTGCTCCTTGTGGGCGCTTTGATTAGCAATAAAATATATTTGAATTTGAATTTGTTTCAACCTGTTCCTCAGTTATCAAAAAAAAATTAACAGCATGTTTTGCTAAATTGCTTCCAACTGTCCATTCTAATAGAAGAAAATCAATTTCTTTGGAACTTTTCTTATGAAATGGTAAACAATTGCTCTTTCGGGTAGGCTACGCTTTTTTGGAAAACCAATGACAGTTGGGTCAAACCTTTTAGCCGTCCATGTTTCTTGATATTTTGTGGCAGTAATATGTGCAAATCATTTTTTTATTTTGAAGGCGCCGGCTAAATAGAAAATTTGCTATTTTGCCGGTGCCGGTAAAATAGCCACTGCCTTTTTTTTTTTTAAAGTGGAGAGAGTTGGTAAAAATAGTGGGCCGATTTGGTGTGGGGCGATTTGTCCTACTTCCCAAAGAAGAATCCGGAGAGTTCCGAACTTATATTGTTTCTATCTAGACTGGTTCTCTGTCCTTTATCTGGTCTGTGATACCCGTATGTTGCAAGGAAGAGGACCAGCCTATGTTTCTATCCTCCATTAATGATTAGGCTTATTTCCAAGTTACCAAAACGAAAGTACAAAAAAATCAAAAATTGGCATAAACATGTTACCAGAGAAGTTGGTTTATTCAAGAATGTGACTTTTTTGTGTATAGTAAGACTATATACATGTATACAATTTTAAAAATTTCAAAACATGACATTCTCAAATATTTATCTCATCCTCAAACAGGGCCGTAACTAGGGTTCGAATTCAGGGGAGGCAGGGGTATATGGGCCGCCGATTGAGTCCCCTTAGAGATTTTTTTTACTCCGTAAAATGGCTAAAAATAACCCATATTCCTTCGATTACCTTACTTTTAGAAACATCAGTATTGCTTTAACCTGGAAGCAATTTTTATGCTCCGTTTTGATTGCCGTACTTTGACCTATGATTATTAACATTAAATACTTTGTGACCGCCGATTTTTTCTCTCTCAGTAAAATGTCTAAAAAGAACCCGTTTCCTCAGTCTTACGTTAAGAAACACATCAGTATTGCTGGATCCTGGAATCAATTTTTATGCAAACAATTATTATCTGTATGTAAAGACTAGTAATTTTGTTAGAAATCAAACTGGTAAGCTTTAAAAAAAACCATATAAAGCAAGATCCTAGAACAGTCAGGGGACTTACTTAAACAAGTGATTTTCTAAATCACTGATTCAAGTAACATTATTTCCATAAAGGTTGGAAGTTAGAGTTGTCTTTCTTTAATAATCACCTATTTAAGTAGTACAAATTAATCACTAGAAGAAGTGATTTAATATTAGTGTAGCTTTAAATATAGAATACTAATGATCCAGGGACTAATTATGTTTCTAAACTTATCAGAACCAACATCTGTGTTGGCTAGGATGACCAGGTCATTTCAGGTGATGACCTTGTACTGAATCTAGGATAATGACATAAAAATCACTTGTTTAAGTATCAGACCTCAATTTCCTTCCCAAAAATCACTTCTTTAAGTATCATTCTTTTAATAACCCCCACTAATTTCAACATCCCTGAACAGTGAAATTTTTATGGCGAACAGTAGAATTTTATTACATAATCTGAAAGATGAAACCTTGAACTTCACAGGAAAAATACTCCCACTGCTGTGAAAAATCTTTGAAGAAAGTATCAGTTCATTATGTAAAGCCATTATTATAGCATTTTTTCAACTAAAATAGAATTTTCAGGTAAATGATAGCATCAAAGGCATAAACCTTGCTACTTAAAAGAAGCAAAAAGTTCATATTTTTTAATTTTACTAATTAAAAGATGTTATTTAAACCTATGTGTTTAAAATTTAGAAAAAACTACAAAATCCCAATTTGTGACAAAACCTCGAATTTGCTACTCAAATAAGTGATTTAAAAATCACTTATTTCAGTAAGTCCCCTGACCATGCTGACTGTAGAACGCAAGATATTTTTTTTTTATCAAGGACCTTGAATTTCAATATCGTTGTAAGCTGAACAGACCTGTATATATAACTACAACCAGGAACTTTCTATTCTAAGTATATATTTAGTATAGAAAGTCCCTGCTACAACAAATGGGAGTGTTTACCTACTAAGGCATTGACCATAATGTTCTCGTACGATCCGAAGACATTAACAGAACGATCCGACAGCTGATTCAGCCGGTAACGAATTTCAGATATCATAAAAGTTTCACAATACGCAGGGAACTTCCTCAGCTTAGTTGACCCCCTAAATGAATGTGAATAGTTAAGTTTGTTTCAAAATTGTCTAAAGCAAAGCTTCATATGTTCTCGTAGCAAATGTTTAGTTTATTTGCAAAGTCTCAAGAGTTCCATACAGCCTACTATAGATTAAAATATTTTTACAAATACATACATGTGATGGACTGTGAAACTCAGATCAGGAGATTTGGAAATTTTGGTCAGGAGATTAGGACTCAGATCAGGAGGTTTTTTATCGACATAAATTTTGTCGTAAATGTAACCATATAAAGTAGAAATTGTGTTTTTTCTACAAATTGTAATATGTTTAAAGAACCCTTATTGCCTTTCTATTTGAATAAAATAAAATATTAAGAAGAATCTGTTTCCTGTTTAGTTTTGTTTTGTTTTGTTTTTTGATAAATGATTGTTCTCTAATTTTTGTGCTATTTTCACATTTCCTGACCGGTGTGAGAAAAATATTTCTCCTCACTAGTGAAAAATCTGTTCTCGGCAAATGATTAGTCGAAATTTGATTATGACGTCAAAATGTTTTGTTTTCTTCTCAATTTTCCTATTGTGACGTCATGAAAAAAGGCGACCTTGCCTGATGACGTCGCATAAAAAGAGCACAATTTTCTGAAAATCTTTGAAAAAGAACGATAAAAAGCATTAGAGAAACAGATTCCGACACTATAACTCGTGTATTACGATATTTCTCCACTCTCGACAGTTAAATTTTATTATTTAAAGGGCTCGGCAAGCCTCGCGCTTTAAATAATAAAATTTAACTATCTTGAGTGGAGAAATATCGTAATACACTTGTTGCAGTGTAAGAATCTATATTTCACTGCTTGCAAATAAATCATTATATTTACATGTATCTATCTTATCTGTATAGATTTTTATTCATGTCTCCATCTCCTTATCATTGGTAAATGTATAGACAAATAAGAGAGAAATAGCTACATGTTTGTTTGCAACATCATAAATTAATTAAAAAAATAACAAACACTAACAGTAGTACTGCATGGCTTTTTTAAAAGCATTATGAAAGTCTTATTTGTAGAAAACTTAAAAAGACTTTAACATTGTAAAATGTTTTGCTATTCCTAGCTTACACAATAAAATCTTATAAATTGTAACATCTACAATTCTCAAACCCAAGGTTTTATAATCCCAATTAAACTAACTAGAAATTTATTAGTCTAAATGTACATATTGTATGTTCCAATCACATAATTGATAAACAGATTTACAATATAAACTTCAATTTAATCCTTGAAAGGAGGTCTAGATTGCTAAAATAATTTATAAATTTATATATTTTTATTTGTCCCAAAACATTTAAATTCATTTAATCAACATCCGTTTATGATTATTAGATTAAAATATTAATCATTAATAGTCTTTTTACAATTTACATTTTTAAAAGCAAAATAACTGAAAACAGGATAAAACAAAGGGAAGTAACAAAAATGTATTTCAATATTCCCAATACACATCGTTTTTATAACACAACGGCAGTTAGCCAGAGGTAAACATTGTTGATTACCAATATGTTTGACACCCCAGCTGTCAAGTGAAGCCAATTAATTATACATCTTCTTTGATGTACAGGTAAAATTTAACACAGGTGTCAATTACACCCGTACAGTAGTTAGAAATGATCAAATATGGCGGCTAAAAATTTTCATTCATGAAAAATTTCATACACAGGAGTTTTTTCTCCTGAACGGGAGGACGGGAGGAGACCCCTGAAAACGGCAGTTTTGTACTCCCGTCGGGAGGTTCACATGTATGCAAATAACAAACATATGTTATTACAGATTTAGAAAATTTAAGGAATCAAGAGGAGACAACTCATGAAAGTATCTGTAATAACACACCAAGCTTGTAACACTGCAAGTTATTTTCTGTAATAGCCCTATAGAGTTATATTACGGATTACAAATGTTTCGAGGTTTGTGATTGGATAACAAGACAGAGATGTCAGTATATATTCAGGAAACTGCCGGGGTATATACGACGTTTTAATCACCAAAACATCATCATAACACCGGTTACTATGTGACATAGTCAAAAGCTATCAGACTGTCAGAGGCTCACAGAGGGAAAATAATGACGTGCTTCAGTCAATAATACATTTTTGATTCAAAATCACGCAATTTACACTTTTAATACTTAAATTCAATGTTAAACAGTCAGGGGTGGTACTTAAACAAGTAATTTCAAAATCACTTCTTTGAGTGATTTTGGCTGTGACATATTTACAATTTTTGCACATACTTTTCAAAATCACTGAAACAAGTAATTTGAGAAGTTAAAATTTAATCACTTCAATAAGTGTTTATAACATTTTTTGGATATTTTTCCCCCAAGCTTGATTTTTTTACTGGTAAAAAGACCAGAATTCCATTGAAAAAACAACTATGAACATGCATGAACTACAATCACACGTCAGTCACATGTCCAATGTCCTTGACCTCATTTTCATGGTTCAGTGACAACTTGAAAAAAAGTTCAGATTTTTTGTAATGTTGAATTCTCTCTTATTATAAGTAATAAGATAATTATATTTGGTATGTGCGTACCTTGCAAGGTCCTCATGATTGTCAGACAGTTTTCACTTGACCTCAACCTCATTTCATGGATCAGTAAACAAGGTTAAGTTTTGGTGGTCAAGTCCATATCTCAGATACTATAAGCAATAGGGCTGGTATATTCGGTGTATGGAAGGACTGTAAGGTGTACATGTCCAACTGGCAGGTGTCATCTGACCTTGACCTCATTTTCATGGTTCAGTGTTTATAGTTAAGTTTTTGTGTTTTGGTCTGTTTTTCTCATACTTTATGCAATAGGTCTACTATATTTGTTGTATGGAATGATTGTAAGGTGTACAATGTACATGTCTAGCAGGCCAAGGTCATCTGACCTTGACCTCATTTTCATGGTTCAGTGGTCAAAGTTAAGTTTTTTAGTTTTGGTCTCTTTATCTAATACTATTTATAAGCCATAGGTCAAATATATTTGGTGTATAGAAATATTTTATGATCTATATGTCAGTGGCGCAGGTTTTATTTGACCTTGACCTCCTTTTCACGGTTCATTGATCAGTGTTAAGTATTTGTGTTTTGGTCTATTTTTCTTAAACTATAAGTAATAGGTCAACTATAATTGTTGTATGGAAACATTGTTAGCTGTATATGTCTGCCTGGCATGGTTCATCTGACCTTGACCTCATTATCATGGTTCATTGGTCTTTATTTAGTTATCTTGGTCAATGTTTAGTTTATGTGACAGTTGTAATAAAGCTTTATACTTAGGACTATCAACATAATATCAATGATTAATAAAGAAGGCGAGACATTTCAGCGTGTGCACTCTTGTTCATTATATATGTGCTGCAACAAATACCTGCACTGGAAAATAACATTAAGTCAGGGGTAATCCGTAATATATGTGTAATTCAGGTCTCAGAAAGGATATATATACTGTGACATTTCCGGCTTAGGACTTATATCCCCTTCACCTTCGACTCAGGGGATAAAAACTCTTAAGCCTGGAATGTCACAGTATATACCCTGTCTGAGACCTGAATAACATATAATATCATTCTTCTTTCCAATAAATAACTAAAACTTTACATTTTAACAATTTTGTACACTGCTATATTTTGTGGCCAAAAAGGGGTCTTACTGGACCTTCTCCTTTAATTCTCTTTTATTTGACTAGACACATGACAAATACAAACATGAAAATCAAATCATATCAAATATCTTGACATGTGTGTTGGCGTATACCATGTATACCGAGAAAATTGTATCGTTCAATTTGCCAGGTAAGGAAAAAGTAAATTTACAAAAATACTGAAAGTCCCTATTTATCAAATGGCAAAATTAAAAGCTCATGCATATTGAATATAAGTTACATCATTTTAGGTATTTATGGTATTGCTGTAAAATTGTAAATATAAAAAAGAAGATGTGGTATGATTGCCAATGAGACAACTATCCACAAAAGACCAAAATGACACAGAAATTAGCCACTATAGGTCACCGTACGGATTTCAACAATGAGCAAAGCCCATACCGCATAGTCAGCTATAAAAGGCTCTGATAAGACAATGTAAAACAATTCAAACGAGAAAACTAACGGCCTTATTTATGTAAAAAAAATTAAAAAAATGAACGAAAAACAAATACGTAAAAAAAGAGTTTTTCCACTTGGTTTATGGGTAGATTTTTTTTAGTAAATCAATTGTTGGTTACAACACGTACATTGGTTAGGTACAAACCTCAACACACATTTTTAACATGGTTTATTTCATTTGCGATAAATTAGATATATTTTGATGACGACTATTTTGGAATGACTTATATATATATTGTTTTTACTTATATTTTTACAGTATTAAGATTGACTGTTTAAATAAGGAGAAGTGAAGAGTTGACTGTTTATATTACAAGAAGTGAAGAGTAGATTTCATATGAAAGAATGACTGAACCTACAGTAGAGAGACCACTGAAATGGTCTATATCTCCTGATTTACAGACACAAGTAGAAGACATATAGAAAAAAATACCAAGAACTACAGGTATACAAAACATATTTAATGTTATCTAATAAATTAATCATGGTAAAATGCACAAGTTAATGTAGGTCAGAATAAGAATAAAAAAATGACTGAACCGACGGAACACAGGCCATTTTATTCTGATTTATTATCATGTTTACCATGTTTCTGAAATAGCTCTGATTAAGATTCTAACCAAAATGTCAGATGTATTGTTATTATAAGTTAAATGGTTTGCTACTGACCCCCTACTGATCCAAATTAAAAGAAAAAGGAAAGTAAAATTCATAGGTGTGAGGCCAGAGCACAAATTACCTATTGATTTTATTTACCCTCTATGGTCCGTAGGGGGTCATTAATAAACTGTATAACGAATTTATCGCACGCTTGACCTTTTCTGCTGCTTTTTGTGGGAAAATAAACAATGAAACACAATAACATTAAAGTCCTAAGAAACCTCAAATTAAAAATATAATGCATATGTTTTTTATAACTCAATGGATAGTTTTCATTATAAAACTTATGTACATATACTTTTTTCTGAAGAAAATTCTTTAATTTGATCATATTAAGAAAAAATTTACTTTATTTTAATTGATTCCTTCCAGGAAACAATTCCCCGATATATTTTCCGTATGCAATTAGTGACCTCCGTGTTACCCATCTCGTAAAAATCCTGTGATTGCAATACGCATGGATGTCCTTAAAATAAACTATTATCTGATTGTACATGTTAAACATGTGCTCAATATCCATGCGTTTTTTTATACGACCCCAAAAATTTTTGGGATCATATAATGATATGATGTCGTCGTCTGCAGCTTCGTCCTCCGAAGACACATTGGTTTCCGGTTAATAACTTGAGTTTAAGTAAATAGATCTTCATGATATTTTTTTCAGAAGGTTCAATACCACAAAAGGAAGGTTGGGATTGATTTTGCGGATGATGGTCCCAACCCATTAGGAATTAGGGACTCGAAAGGAGCCCAAAACAAGCATTTTTCTAGTTTCAGGACAATAACTTTTGTAGAAGTATTTCAATTGCTCTGAAATCATACCGCAATTTTTAAAACCACAAGTAGAAGGTTTGGATTCATATTAGGGGTTATGGGGCCAAAGTTTAGGAATTAAGGGCCAAAAATGGGTCAAAACAAGCATTTTTCTAGTTTCAGACAATAACTTAATATGTGTAATTGTATGGATCTCTCTGAAATTGTACCACAATGTACCATATAACAAAGGGGAGGCTGGGATTAAGTTTTGGGTTAGTTGCCCAAAATATGTAGGAATTAGGAGCCAAACAAAAAGGCCAAAAAGAAGGGTTTCAAAAAGTTTTTTTTGGGGGGGGGGATTTTTCGTTTACCATTTTTTGAAGAGCTTCCTTTTTTTTCAAAATTTTTCAAATTTCGAATTTTGAAAAGTTTCAAGAAGAATTCTTTAATAGCACAGTATTGTGCAATAGATTTGTTGATCTTTGACCACATTAATTTTGTGACAAAAACCTATATTATGTCAAAAATTTGATCACAATCCAAATTCAGACAGAATCAAGCTTGAATATTGTGACCAAATTTGCCGCAACTGTTCAGGGTTCAACCACTGGGGTCGTATAAAATTGCGCCATGCGGAGCACCTGGTTTATTGCTGACAAAATCTTGCACAGAAGACTAAGTTTATCTTGTTGGTATGCATGGTATGCATTGGCTCAAAAATTATTTTTCACCGGTCACTCGTTTATTTTGACTTTAATACATGACGTCACCATTAACAGTAGACATGACGTCATAAACCCAAATTGAAATTTACTAACCCCTAAGCATCCATAGGGGGTCACCACATGACAGCTTTAAACCAATCAAAACCTGATGATTGAACCATGGTGCTTTTAATAATATAGTCATTGGCCTTTGTACGCTACATGTACCTGCAACTGATTTTATAATAAACTGTCATGTGATCAGGAATGAAAAATCCCCCCCCCCCCCAAAAAAAAAAAAAAGAATATCAAATGGTCGTCCCCTTATATATTATATGAGTTATCTTATATTTAATAAGATATGTCATAAAGTTAAAAAAACTTTATAAAATATCTTATATACTTTATACTTAGATATCTTAAAATTGAGAATGTGTCAAAGAGACAACAACCCGACCATACAACAGACAACAACAGAAAGTCACCAAAATGTCTTCTTATATCTTATATACTTTATAAGATATCTTCTAAAGTTTGTAAGATATCTCATAAAGTATATGAAATATCTTATAAATATTTTTGTATAAGATATCTTATATATATAGTTTATTGGATATATATCATATTAAGAAAATTATATAAGATATCTTATAAATTATATGGAATATCTTATAATTTATATATGATATCTCTAATAATATCTTATATAACATATAAGATATCTTAAATAATCTTATTCATAAGATATCTTAAATAATCTTATTCATAAGATATCTTAAATAATCTTATTCATAAGATATCTTAAATAATCTTATTCATAAGCTTAAGATAGCTTACATAGTTTATAAGATATCTTATAAATAAACTTTACTTAAGATTATATCTTATATAGTTTATAAGATATCTTATATAATCTACAAGATATCTGATAAAGAAAATTGTATGCGATATATCTTATAAACTGTATAAGATGTCTCATAAATTATATAGGATATCCCATGAACTATAGATGATATGTTATAAACTTTATAAGATATCTTACAAACTATATAAGATATAACTTATGTACTATAATATAAGATATCTTATAAAGTTTATGATGTATCTTAAAGACAGTTAGATTAAATATCAAAACAGCTTGCCATATCAACCACTGAAAAATATCATCCATTGGGTATTTTTTTCAACAGATCATCTTAATAAACTTACCTTGATTCAAATGGATTTCAAATTGTCCCCCCCCCCTTTTGTCCTGGGTTAGGACCCCCCTTTTTAAAATGGCTGGATCTGGCCCTGGGTCTCATTTCATGAATGTCTATCATTATTTTCAAAAACGCTCAAACTTTTGTCTTTTGAGGAAATAGAGCAAAATATAAAATAATTTCTTTTACAAAACAAGTTTTAATCAAATTACTTAACCGGCTCTGCTGGGCGATCTACTTTTACGAGATCGCGGCCCAATAAAAATTATACATCAATTATATCAAAATTTGAATTTGCTCTTTGCAGAGGTCTGCTTTGACAAAAAGCATGTTTTGATCAACCTGCTGAGTGATCTACTTTTATGACTGTCGTGATCAAATACTGCCATAACATTTTAATCAATTGAATCCAGCTGCTAACATTGTTTACCTCATGTTGACATGTTAAATCGTTGTTAATAAAATGCAATCATAGTCAGCATTCTTATCCAGATTTTACTACGTTTTGACAACAAACTATGAAAAATTATAGTTGCCGTAATCGGTGAGGGAAACTTTTCGGGTAATACCGATTTTTATTTTATTTTCCTGAATTGGGAATTTATATTCACAAACATTTTTTTGGGGCCGCTGGCAGATTTAAGGGCCGCTAAGCGACCCTTAACTATATAGTGCAATCATCCCTGGTATTAGTTAGAAAAATAGAAATTAAACGTATAATTCACCTCATAAACTTACAAAACCTTTGAATAGACTTATTAAGAAGGGATATAATTACGATACTGTTGTCAAGTCATTAAAGATTGCATATTTTGGAGTTAATATTGAGTCACTGATAAGGTCTTTGCGTCGGAACTAAACACATTTATTCTAAAAACAGTTGTTGGCATGACACGGGTTATGTTCTTCTCATATATGTTATGATGGTATGATACTAAACCCCTTACGGGAAGGATTGTGCCTGATGTTCAAATGATGAAATCATAATCTTTCAGTCAGTTTAATTGAAGTCTGGAGCTGGCATGTCAGTTAACTGCTAGTAGTCTGTTGTTATTTATGTATAATTGTCATTTTGTTTATTTTCTTTGGTTACATCTTCTGACATCAGACTCGGACTTCTCTTGAACTGAATTTTAATGTGCGTATTGTTATGCTTTTACTTTTCTATACTGGTTAGAGGTATAGGGGGAGGGTTGAGATCTCACAAACATGTTTAACCCCGCCGCATTTTTGCGCTTGTCCCAAGTCAGGAGCCTCTGGCCTTTGTTAGTCTTGTATTATTTAAATTTTAGTTTCTTGTGTACAATTTGGAAATTAGTATGGCGTTCATTATCACTGAACTAGTATATATTTGTTTAGGGGCCAGCTGAAGGACGCCTCCTTGTGCGGGAATTTCTCGCTACATTGAAGACCTGTTGGTGACCTTCTGCTGTTGTGTTTTTTTTATTTTGGTCGGGTTGTTGTCTCTTTGACACATTCCCCATTTCCATTCTCAATTTTACAATTTAAAAGAATAAAATTATACAGTATTACTGAATTTGAATCAATATATATGTTAAAAAAACTTGAGAGTGAAAGTTATTTTGTAATAAAATCGAAACAGAAACATAATTTCTTACTCTCCTGAGCATTTTTCATGCAATAACTTTCTCTTATAATAAAAAAGATACAGCAGTCTGAAAAGAAATATACTGTTCTAATACACCTTATCGCTATTTGTCCGCCATTACTGGATATCACACAGGTTCGGTAAAAATTTGACGTCATAAAACAAAATATCTGACGCCACAATTGATTGATAATTGTTGTATGCGTCAAAAGTTGAAGCGGCAGGGTCAGCCGGGATGAGGGATAAGGTGTATGAATGAACACACAAAAAAATGCAGCAGCAGCAGCCATTTTGCTATATTTAGCTCACCTGGCTCGAAGGGTCATCTTTTATAAAAATCTTCTCCTCTGAAACTTCTGGGCCAAATTAAACCAAACTTGGCCACAACATCACTAGGGTATATAGTTTGAAAATTGTGTCTGGTGACCCGGCTAACCAACCAAGATGGCCGCTATGGCTAAAAATAGAACATGGGGGTAAAATGCAGTTTTTGGCTTATCACTCAAAAACCAAAGCATTTAGAGCAAATCTGTCAGAGTAAAATTGTTTATCAGGTCAAGATCTATCTGTCCTCAAATTGGACAACCCGTTGATAGGTTGCTGCCCCTAAATTTGTAATTTTAAGGAAATTTTACTGTTTTTGTTTATTATCTTGAATATAATTATAGATAGAGATAAACTTTAAACAGCAATAATGTACAGCAAAGTAAGATTTACAAATAAGTCAACATGACTGAAATGTTCAATTGACCTAAGGAGTTATTGTCCTTTATAGTCAATTTTTAACTATTTTTATAAAATTTGTAAATTTTTACTAACATTTTCCACTGAAACTACTGGACAAAGTTCATTTTAGATAGAGATAACTGTAAGCAGCAAGAATGTTCGGTAAAGTAAGACGTACAAACACATCACCATCACCAAAACACAATTTTGTCATGAATCCATCTGCTTCCTTTGTTTAATATTCACATAGACCAAGGTGAGCGACACAGGCTCTTTAGAGCCTCTAGTTGGTTATTATCTTGAATATTATCATAGAAAGAGATAAACTGTAAACAGCAAAAATATTCAGTAAAGTAAGATCTACAAATAAGTCAACAGGACCAAAATGGTATGTTGACCCCTTTAGGAGTTATTGCCCTTTATAGTCAATTTTTAACCATTTTTCGTAAATCTTAGTCATCTTTTATAAAAATCTTCTCCTCTGAAACTACTGGGCCAAATTAAACCAAACTTGGCCACAACATCACTAGGGTATATAGTTTGAAAATTGTGTCTGGTGACCCGGCTAACCAACCAAGATGGCCGCTATGGCTAAAAATAGAACATGGGGGTAAAATGCAGTTTTTGGCTTATCACTCAAAAACCAAAGCATTTAGAGCAAATCTGACAGAGTAAAATTGTTTATCAGGTCAAGATCTATCTGTCCTCAAATTGGACAACCCGTTGATAGGTTGCTGCCCCTGAATTGGTAATTTTAAGGAAATTTTGCTGTTTTTGGTTATTATCTTGAATATTATTATAGATAGAGATAAACTGTAACAGCAAAAATGTAAGATCTACAAATAAGTCAACATAACCAAAATGGTCTGTTGATCCCTTTAGGAGTTATTGCCCTTTATAGTCAATTTTTAACCATTTTTCGTAAATCTTAGTTATCTTTTACAAAAATCTTCTCCTCTAAAACTACTGGGCCAAATTAAACCAAACTTGGCCACAATCATCATTGGGGTATCTAGTTTAAAAGTTGTGTCCGGTGACCAGGCCAACCAACCAAGGTGGCTGCCATGACTAAAAATAGAACATAGGGGTGAAATGTAGATTTTGGCTTATAACTCTGAAACCGCAGCCTTTAGAGCAAATCTGACATGGGGTAAATTTGTTCACCAGGTCAAGAACTATCTGCCCTGACATTTTCAGATGAATTTGACAACTCGTTGGGTTGCTCTCCCTGAATTGGTAATTTTAAGGAAATTTTGCTGTTTTTGGTTATTATCTTGAATATTATTATAGATACAGATAAACTGTAAACATCAATAATGTTAAGCAAAGTAAGATTTACAAATAAGTCAACATGACGGAAATGGTCAATTGACCCCTAAGGAGTTATTGTCCTTTATAGTCAATTTTGAACAATTTTCATAAAATTTGTAAATTTTAACTAACATTTTCCACTGAAACTACTGGGCCAAGTTCATTGTAGATAGAGATAATTGTAAGCAGCAAGAATGTTCAGTAAAGTAAGATGTACAAACACATCACCATCACCAAAACACAATTTTGTCATGAATCCATCTGCTTCCTTTGTTTAATATTCACATAGACCAAGGTGAGCGACACAGGCTCTATAGATTAGACCGTTGGTTTTCCAGTTTGAATGGTTTTACACTAGTAAGTTTGGGGCTCTTTCTAGCTAGCTGTTCGGTGTGAGCCAAGGTCCGTGTTGAAGGGCGTACATTGACCTTTAATGGTTTACTTTTATAAATTGTTATTTGGATGGAGAGTTGTCTCATTGGCACTCACACCACATCTTCCTATATCTATTATTTCTAGTTTATCTTGCACAATGATTATCACTTACAAGCTTTATAACGCTTGGATACAGGCAATGCCCTCTATCTAGTAAGTGACGTCTAAAAGGCCTGCATTGTTGAGGGTTGCATACCTTGTTTAAATGTTGGAATTTTAAAATAATGAACAAAATAATTTATTTGTGCATCAGGTTATGATTTAATTACATGTAGCAATGTAAAATTTAACAAAACAAGGTTATATGAACCCTGCCAGACAGACATGTACAATTTACTCTGAAGCGTCCTACTTATATTGCTGTCCTGAACAAATAAAATGTCTTTGGTTATTGTGCCCTGATTCCAAATGACGTGCCATCATTGCATTCTTAATGAAAAAGGCGAAAAATGGCGGTGCTCGTTTCATTGCCATGAAGGATGCGATACGGCAGACTTTGGAGAGCAAATGGAAAACGCTAACACGAAAACAAACTGAAAGTGACATTCAAATTCTAAAGGAGTGGTTACAAAGTACTGGAGAACTCCGTCATCCAGAGGATATCTCAATATAGGAAATGAATATGTATCTGGCAAGATTCTTCATTGCTGAACTTTCCAAAGATGGCCACAAGTAATAATACACAATCAACTGTTATCGATTTAGCCCCAGTTATGCCAAATTCTAGCGTTTGTGTATTTCCTTATTCTAAAATACGTGGCAATGTTACAATAAATGTTTTTGTAGTAAATGACAAAAATTAAATTTGTAAATGTGATAAAAATTTGGTGATATTGGCCTTGGTACCATCCCTCCATCCAAATCATCCTTTGTCCAAGTGGCAGGTGTCATCTGACCTTCATCTCATTTTCTTTGTTCATTCGACAATATCACATTCTTGTCAGGTAGTCTATTTCTAAGATATTGTAAGCAATTTATATTTTGTGTATAGAACAATGGTAGGGTGTAAATGTCTGTCTTGTAGAGTGCTAATGACATTGTCCACATTTTGCGGTTCATTGGTCAATAAGTTTTTCATAATTTTGTCAGTTTATCACATACTGAACATATAAGATATGTAAAATTGTGTGAATAAAATTTTTGCAAAGTATAGGTATCTATCTAACAGGGTTCATATAACCTTGACCTCGTTTTTATGGTTCATCGGTGAAGGTTAAGTTTGAGATTTGATATGTTCCATAGGAACCAATAACATATTTGGTGACTGAAATGATAGCATTGTGTCCAGTTTAGTTAAATTTTACATTGCTTTATGCAGTTAAGGGGGCTTGCGGGTCTAAATTTTTTTTTTTATTTAATATAGGATTTCTCTATATTTTTCTATAAATTAACTTTACCTTATACCTAATGGAAAAATGAAATAAAAAAATGGGGTCACCGTGCATTTACGCTCACAATCTGCCTTCGAAAAAAGCATACATTTTTGTTAATGTCCTTTTTTTCTGTTGAACTAATAGGAGAAATTTTGGTAATATCGAAATAAAAAAAGAACTAAATTACAGAAATTGGTTAAAATTTACAATTATTCAGTTTATGAACAGCCTATTCGAAAACAACAATAAAAAATATAGGTCACCGATGAGTTATAAAAGATATTTCATTTTTAGAGCCAAAAAATGGCATTTTTGCACCAAAGGGAGATAATTTGGAGCTTTTTCAATGATATCTTAATTCTAAAAGTCACCTGGGGCCAACTTGTATTGATTTTTTGGAAAAATTCTTGTACCATAAGATAAAGTAACAACTACTAAAGGTAATTAATAAAATTTGCAAAGAAAAATAAATGTTTGATTTTTTTCTGAAAATCTTAAACCCGTGAGCCTCCTTAAATCATAATTAGATGCAACAAAGCATTATTTTGTTCACTACAACCCTTAAACAACGTTTTGTTGCTATCTTGGATGGCATTTCATTACGCATTTATGTATACAAAAGAAAATGTGGTATAATTGCCACTGAGACAACTCTCCACAAAAGTATATGGTTGATTTTAAATTTATTGAACTTAATCATTTCCTCTTAAATTTTAAGAATCTAATTATGATTGTAATTTAAACAATAAATATAAAAAAAAAATCTTAGAGTTAATACACAAATGCAGTGTAAAACAATAAACGTGAGTTAAAAAAAAGATCGCATCTTTATGCTGATTCATATTATTCTAGAAAAAGCAAAAACACTGACACTGGTAAATTATTAAGTCAGGGAGTTGGTTATCATAATATATAGCTAAATATATTAATTAATTCTTTTAGAGATACAAACATTTGGTTAGTAAAGTTGGCGGTATTTCACATCCTCAATGTTATGGTTATAGTAATAATGTACTAATAGCGCGAAAAAAGCAATGTGATCCGTTTAAACTCAACCATGCAACCTTTAAATACTTATTAGTAAAGGTAATATCACACCATTGTTTGAATAAAATTTACATTGACGAAGCCTTTTGTTTTGTCTTCAGCATTTTTGTATTCTTTACAATACACATCCACGTTCATTTTTGTCGAGCCTTCGACTTTAGTCGAAAAAGCGAGACTAAGCGATCCTACATTCCATCGTCGTCGGCGGCGGTGTCCACAAATATTCACTCTGTGGTTAAAGTTTTTGAAATTTTAATAACTTTCTTAAACCATACTTGATTTGTACCAAACTTGTACAGAAGCTTGTTTATGATCATAAGATAGTATCCAGAAGTAAATTTTGTGAAAATGAAATTCCATTTTTTCCGTATTTTACTTATAAATGGACTTAGTTTTTCTGCGGGAAAAACATTACATTCACTCTGTGGTTAAAGTTTTTGAAATTTTAATATCTTTCTTAAACTATCCTGGATTTCTGCCAAACTTGGACAGAAGCTTGTTTATGATCATTAGATAGTATCCAGAAGTAAATTTTGTAAAAATGAAATTCTGTTTTTTTCGTATTTTACTTATAAATGGACTTAGTTTTTCTGCGGGAAAACATAACATTCACTCTGTGGTTAAAGTTTTTAAAATTTTAATAACTTTCTTAAACTATTCTTGGTTTGTACCAAACTTGGACAGAAGCTTGTTTATGATCATAAGATAGTATTCAGAAGTTAATTTTGTAAAACGATAAATCCATTTTTTCCGTATTCTACTTTAAATAGACTTAGATTTTCTGCCTGCAATATTAACTCTGTGGGTATACTATTTTTAATTTGTACCAAAGTTGGACAGAAGCTTGTTTCTGATCAAAAGCTAGTATCTAGAAAGAAATTTTGTTTATATTTTGTACCTGTGTATCTGTATTTTACTTATAAATGGACTTAGTTTTTCTTCCAGTTAACATTACATCCAGTCTGCAGTTAAAGTTTTTAAAATATTTATTAGATTCATAAACTATTCTGGGATTTTACCAAACTTGGACAGATTCTTCTTACAATCAAAAGATAGTATCAGGCAGAATATTTTTATTGATTTTTTCCCTCGATTTTGTTGAGCCTGGAATTTACAGCAAAAGTAGGCGAGACACTGGGTAACGCGGAACCCTTACAATTTTTTCTATATAACACAGATTACTCTATCTATATATAACATTGTACATATTCATTAAACTCTCCTACTGCATGTCAATACTATTTTGGCATTGCACAAGTAGTGTCTTCTTTGAGTGCCCATGATGTTAAAACAATAAATTCTTAGGATTTGTTTTAAACAAGGTATTAAATAAAACTGGATATCAACATCAAGTTTAGGAAACCTCCATTTCATTTTACCGCCTAATTTTATGATGTTAGTTCAATTATTTTTGAATTTTTTTATTTTTTTTCTTTGTAGTCGATTTTTTCATATTTAACCTATTTATTATTATTTAAAGACATATTGTACATTATAACTTACCTTAAAAAATAAATTTCAAACACTATGACTACCGGTAAACCCTTGCATATTATGTAAACATGAAAACTTGGGAACTAAGCTTACTCCATGCATGCATGGACGAAGGCAACTAACGTTACCTAAATCCATGTTTTCATGGACTAACAAAACAGACTGAGTTCATGCATGCATGGACAATTAGGCAACTAACGTTAAATTAATACATGCTTGCATGGACTATCAAAACAGCCTTAGTCCATGCATGCATAGACGAAGGCAACTAAGGTTAACTTAGTCCATGCTTGCATGGACTAATACAATATTCAATGTTTCAAGCAGAAATAATCCATGCAAGCACTGACTAAGTTAACGCTATAGTAATTGTCTCCATGCATGCTTTCATCCAAGCATGCATGGAGTAAGCTTAGTTCCTATAAGTTTTCATGTTAATAAAACATAACATGGAAAAGTTTAGTCATACTATCAAGTGTGTGCAATTTATTTCTCAAGATAAGTTATATTGCACAATATATCTAAAAATTATAATAAATAGGTTGAATATGAAAAAATCAACTAAGAAGAAAAAAATGACAGTAACATCAAATTAAAAAAGATGAACAAAAATTATGAAATTAAACAGTCAAGTAGTACATATATGTAATGCAGGTTTTCTAAACTTGATGTTGATTTCTAACACTATATGTATACCTTAACACAAAATTATTTTTATTTACCTGCGTACGTTATTTTCTTTTTGTAGCATTTTGTCCTAGGTTTTGGTTGTCTTTCTGATATTTGTATCTATGAAAGAATTAAGTAAATGTGTTAAGCTATGTATGGTAACCAACTCCCTGACTTAAAAAAGTACCAAGGATGCGTTTAAGTTGTCATTGTTTTCTCTTTTCCATAATAATATGAATCAGCAATAAAATGCAATGTTTACTTTTTTCACTCAAGATGAATTGCTTTACAATGTTACATCTCCCCCTTGTTTTATAATTTTTTATAACACTGTGCCATAGATCTTTTGTTTTGTTCAGTGTACGTTGTTCACTTGTTTTTTTCCATTGTCTGTATTTGAAATTGTTTGTATTATGTAATTTTAGATTTTTGAATATTGAACAACATGGTGTCAAAAGAGGAGGACAACTTTCTTCGTATTGTGTATCTACACTACAGAGTAGCCGCCGGAGCACTTACAAATTTCTTTGATAAGTTACATCCAAGTTTATCAGCTGATTTGAATTTAGCAGGAAACAAGGCGATATTGCAAGATCTGTATATTCCCCCTCCTAGGAAGAAACGAGTTCTCTATCGAGGACAATGGGATACTCTGTATCCTCCTCCAGGTTAGTTTTTAGGAGAAAACAAGTTCTCTATCGAGTACAATGGGATACTCTGTATCCTCCTCCAGGTAAGTTTCTAGGAAGAAACAAGTTCTCTCTCGAGTACAATGGGATACTCTGTATCCTCCTCCAGGTTAGTTTCTAGGAGAAAAAAGTTCTTTATCGAGGACAATGGGATACTCTGTATCCTCCTCCAGGTTAGTTTCTAGGAGAAAAAGAGTTCTTTATCGAGGACAATGGGATACTCTGTATCCTCCTCCAGGTTACTTTCTAGGAGAAAACGAGTTCTCTATCGAAGACAATGGGATACTCTGTATCCTCCTCCAGGTTAGTCTCTAGGAATAAACGAGTCCTTATCAAGTACAATGGGATACTCTGTATCCTCCTCCAGGTTAGTTCCTAGGAAGAAACGAGTTCCTATCGAGGACAATGGGATACTCTGTATCCTCCTCCAGGTTAGTTCCTAGGAAGAAACGAGTTCTCTATCGAGGACAATGGGATACTCTGTATCCTCCTCCAGGTTAGTTCCTAGGAAGAAACGAGTCCTTTATCGAGGACAATGGGATACTCTGTATCCTCCTCCAGGTTAGTCTCTAGGAATAATAGGAATAAACGAGTCCTTATCAAGTACAATGGGATACTCTGTATCCTCCTCCAGGTTAGTTCCTAGGAAGAAACGAGTTCCTATCGAGGACAATGGGATACTCTGTATCCTCCTCCAGGTTAGTTCCTAGGAAGAAACGAGTTCTTTATCGAGGACAATGGGATACTCTGTATCCTCCTCCAGGTTAGTTTCTAGGAGAAAAAGAGTTCTTTATCGAGGACAATGGGATACTCTGTATCCTCCTCCAGGTTACTTTCTAGGAGAAAACGAGTTCTCTATCGAAGACAATGGGATACTCTGTATCCTCCTCCAGGTTAGTTCCTAGGAAGAAACGAGTTCTTTATCAAGTACAATGGGATACTCTGTATCCTCCTCCAGGTTAGTTCCTAGGAAGAAACGAGTTCTCTATCGAGGACAATGGGATACTCTGTATCCTCCTCCAGGTTAGTTCCTAGGAGAAAAAGAGTTCTCTATCAAGGACAATGGGATACTCTGTATCCTCCTCCAGGTTAGTTCCTAGGAAGAAACGAGTTCTCTATCGAGGACAATGGGATACTCTGTATCCTCCTCCAGGTTAGTTCCTAGGAAGAAACGAGTTCTTTATCGAGGACAATGGGATACTCTGTATCCTCCTCCAGGTTAGTCTCTAGGAATAAACGAGTCCTTATCAAGTACAATGGGATACTCTGTATCCTCCTCCAGGTTAGTTCCTAGGAAGAAACGAGTTCCTATCGAGGACAATGGGATACTCTGTATCCTCCTCCAGGTTAGTTCCTAGGAAGAAACGAGTTCTTTATCGAGGACAATGGGATACTCTGTATCCTCCTCCAGGTTAGTTTCTAGGAGAAAAAGAGTTCTCTATCGAGGACAATGGGATACTCTGTATCCTCCTCCAGGTTACTTTCTAGGAGAAAACGAGTTCTCTATTGAAGACAATGGGATACTCTGTATCCTCCTCCAGGTTAGTTCCTAGGAAGAAACGAGTTCTTTATCAAGTACAATGGGATACTTTGTATCCTCCTCCAGGTTAGTTCCTAGGAGAAAAAGAGTTTTCTATCGAGGACAATGGGATACTCTGTATCCTCCTCCAGGTTAGTTCATAAGAAGAAACGAGTTCTCTATCGAGGACAATGGGATACTCTGTATCCTCCTCCAGGTTAGTTCCTAGGAAGAAACGAGTTCTTTATCGAGGACAATGGGATACTCTGTATCCTCCTCCATGTTAGTTTCTAGGAATAAACGAGTTCTTTATCAAGTACAATGGGATACTCTGTATCCTCCTCCAGGTTAGTTCCTAGGAAGAAACGAGTTCTCTATCGAGGACAATGGGATACTCTGTATCCTCCTCCCGGTTAGTTCCTAGGAAGAAACGAGTTCTCTATCAAGGACAATGGGATACTCTGTATCCTCCTCCAGGTTAGTTCCTAGGAAGAAACGAGTTCTCTATCAAGGACAATGGGATACTCTGTATCCTCCTCCAGGTTAGTTCCTAGGAGAAAACGAGTTCTCTATCGAGGACAATGGGATACTCTATATCCTCCTCCAGGTTAGTTTCTAGGAGAAAACGAGTTCTCTATCGAAGACAATGGGATACTCTGTATCCTCCTCCAGGTTAGTTTCTAGGAGAAAACGAGTTCTCTATCGAAGACAATGGGATACTCTGTATCCTCCTCCAGGTTAGTTTCTAGGAATAAACGAGTTCTCTTTCGAAGACAATGGGATACTCTGTATCCTCCTCCAGGTTACTTTCAAGGAAGAAACGAGTTCTCTATCGAAGACAATGGGATACTCTGTATCCTCCTCCAGGTTAGTTCCTAGGAAGAAACGAGTTCTCTATCGAAGACAATGGGATACTCTGTATCCTCCTCCAGGTTAGTTCCTAGGAAGAAACGAGTTCTTTATCAAGTACAATGGGATACTCTGTATCCTCCTCCAGGTTAGTTCCTAGGAAGACACGAGTTCTCTATCGAGGACAATGGGATACTCTGTATCCTCCTCCAGGTTAGTTCCAAGGAGAAAAAGAGTTTTCTTTCCAGGACAATGGGATACTCTGTATCCTCCTCCAAGTTAGTTCCTAGGAAGAAACGAGTTCTCTATCAAGGACAATGGGATACTCTGTATCCTCCTCCAGGTTAGTTCCTAGGAAGAAACGAGTTCTCTATCGAGGACAATGGGGTACTCTGTATCCTCCTCCAGGTTAGTTCCTAGGAAGAAACGAGTTCCTATCGAGGACAATGGGATACTCTGTATCCTCCTCCAGGTTAGTTCCTAGGAAGAAACGAGTTCTTTATCGAGGACAATGGGATACTCTGTATCCTCCTCCAGGTTAGTTTCTAGGAGAAAAAGAGTTCTCTATCGAGGACAATGGGATACTCTGTATCCTCCACCAGGTTAGTTTCTAGGAGAAAAAGAGTTCTTTATAGAGGACAATGGGATACTCTGTATCCTCCTCCAGGTTAGCTCCTAGGAAGAAACGAGTTCTCTATCGAGGACAATGGGATACTCTGTATCCTCCTCCAGGTTAGTTCCTAGGAAGAAGCGAGTTCTCTATCGAGGACAATGTGATACTCTGTATCCTCCTCCAGGTTAGTTTTTAGGAGAAAAAGAGTTCTTTATCGAGGACAATGGGATACTCTGTATCCTCCTCCAGGTTAGTTCCTAGGAAGAAACGAGTTCTCTATCGAGGACAATGGGATACTCTGTATCCTCCTCCAGGTTAGTTCCTAGGAAGAAACGAGTTCTTTATCGAGTACAATGGGATACTCTGTATCCTCCTCCAGGTTAGTTCCTAGGAAGAAACGAGTTCTCTATCGAGGACAATGGGATACTCTGTATCCTCCTCCAGGTTAGTTCCTAGGAAGAAACGAGTTCTTTATCGAGGACAATGGGATACTCTGTATCCTCCTCCAGGTTAGTCTCTAGGAATAAACGAGTCCTTATCAAGTACAATGGGATACTCTGTATCCTCCTCCAGGTTAGTTCTTAGGAAGAAACGAGTTCCTATCGAGGACAATGGGATACTCTGTATCCTCCTCCAGGTTAGTTCCTAGGAAGAAACGAGTTCTTTATCGAGGACAATGGGATACTCTGTATCCTCCTCCAGGTTAGTTTCTAGAAGAAAAAGAGTTCTCTATCGAGGACAATGGGATACTCTGTATCCTCCTCCAGGTTACTTTCTAGGAGAAAACAAGTTCTCTATTGAAGACAATGGGATACTCTGTATCCTCCTCCAGGTTAGTTCCTAGGAAGAAACGAGTTCTTTATCAAGTACAATGGGATACTTTGTATCCTCCTCCAGGTTAGTTCCTAGGAGAAAAAGAGTTTTCTATCGAGGACAATGGGATACTCTGTATCCTCCTCCAGGTTAGTTCATAAGAAGAAACGAGTTCTCTATCGAGGACAATGGGATACTCTGTATCCTCCTCCAGGTTAGTTCCTAGGAAGAAACGAGTTCTTTATCGAGGACAATGGGATACTCTGTATCCTCCTCCAGGTTAGTTTCTAGGAATAAACGAGTTCTTTATCAAGTACAATGGGATACTCTGTATCCTCCTCCAGGTTAGTTCCTAGGAGGAAACGAGTTCTCTATCGAGGACAATGGGATACTCTGTATCCTCCTCCAGGTTAGTTTCTAGGAGAAAAAGAGTTCTCTATCAAGGACAATGGGATACTCTGTATCCTCCTCCAGGTTAGTTCCTAGGAAGAAACTAGTTCTCTATCGAGGACAATGGGATACTCTGTATCCTCCTCCAGGTTAGTTCCTAGGAAGAAACGAGTTCTTTATCGAGGACAATGGGATACTCTGTATCCTCCTCCAGGTTAGTTTCTAGGAGAAAACGAGTTGTCTATCGAAGACAATGGGATACTCTGTATCCTCCTCCAGGTTAGTTTCTAGGAATAAACGAGTTCTCTTTCGAAGACAATGGGATACTCTGTATCCTCCTCCAGGTTACTTTCAAGGAAGAAACGAGTTCTCTATCGAAGACAATGGGATACTCTGTATCCTCCTCCAGGTTAGTTCCTAGGAAGAAACGAGTTCTCTATCGAAGACAATGGGATACTCTGTATCCTCCTCAAGGTTAGTTCCTAGGAAGAAACGAGTTCTTTATCAAGTACAATGGGATACTCTGTATCCTCCTCCAGGTTAGTTCCTAGGAAGACACGAGTTCTCTATCGAGGACAATGGGATACTCTGTATCCTCCTCCAGGTTAGTTCCAAGGAGAAAAAGAGTTTTCTTTCCAGGACAATGGGATACTCTGTATCCTCCTCCAAGTTAGTTCCTAGGAAGAAACGAGTTCTCTATCAAGGACAATGGGATACTCTGTATCCTCCTCCAGGTTAGTTCCTAGGAAGAAACGAGTTCTTTATCGAGGACAATGGGATACTCTGTATCCTCCTCCAGGTTAGTTCCTAGGAATAAACGAGTTCTTTATCAAGTACAATGGGATACTCTGTATCCTCCTCCAGGTTAGTTTCTAGGAATAAACGAGTTCTTTATCAAGAACAATGGGATACTCTGTATCCTCCTCCAGGTTAGTTCCTAGGAAGAAACGAGTTCTCTATCGAGGACAATGGGATATTCTGTATCCTCCTCCAGGTTAGTTTCTAGGAGAAAAAGAGTTCTCTATCGAGGACAATGGGATACTCTGTATCCTCCTCCAGGTTAGTTCCTAGGAAGAAACGAGTTCTCTATCGAGGACAATGGGGTACTCTGTATCCTCCTCCAGGTTAGTTCCTAGGAAGAAACGAGTTCCTATCGAGGACAATGGGATACTCTGTATCCTCCTCCAGGTTAGTTCCTAGGAAGAAACGAGTTCTTTATCGAGGACAATGGGATACTCTGTATCCTCCTCCAGGTTAGTTTCTAGGAGAAAAAGAGTTCTCTATCGAGGACAATGGGATACTCTGTATCCTCCACCAGGTTAGTTTATTGGAGAAAAAGAGTTCTTTATAGAGGACAATGGGATACTCTGTATCCTCCTCCAGGTTAGCTCCTAGGAAGAAACGAGTTCTTTATCGAGGACAATGGGATACTCTGTATCCTCCTCCAGGTTAGTTCCTAGGAAGAAACGAGTTCTCTATCGAGGACAATGTGATACTCTGTATCCTCCTCCAGGTTAGTTTTTAGGAGAAAAAGAGTTCTCTATCGAGGACAATGGGATACTCTGTATCCTCCTCCAGGTTAGTTCCTAGGAAGAAACGAGTTCTCTATCGAGGACAATGGGATACTCTGTATCCTCCTCCAGGTTAGTTCCTAGGAAGAAACGAGTTCTTTATCGAGTACAATGGGATACTCTGTATCCTCCTCCAGGTTAGTTCCTAGGAAGAAACGAGTTCTCTATCGAGGACAATGTGATACTCTGTATCCTCCTCCAGGTTAGTTTTTAGGAGAAAAAGAGTTCTCTATCGAGGACAATGGGATACTCTGTATCCTCCTCCAGGTTAGTTCCTAGGAAGAAACGAGTTCTCTATCGAGGACAATGGGATACTCTGTATCCTCCTCCAGGTTAGTTCCTAGGAAGGAAACGAGTTCTTTATCGAGTACAATGGGATACTCTGTATCCTCCTCCAGGTTAGTTTCTAGGAATAAACGAGTTCTTTATCGAGGACAATGGGATACTCTGTATCCTCCTCCAGGTTAGTCTCTAGGAATAAACGAGTCCTTATCAAGTACAATGGGATACTCTGTATCCTCCTCCAGGTTAGTTTTTAGGAGAAAAAGAGTTCTCTATCGAGGACAATGGGATACTCTGTATCCTCCTCCAGGTTAGTTCCTAGGAAGAAAAGAGTTCTCTATCGAGGACAATGGGATACTCTGTATCCTCCTCCAGGTTAGTTCCTAGGAAGAAACAAGTTCTTTATCGAGGACAATGGGATACTCTGTATCCTCCTCCAAGTTAGTTTCTAGGAATAAACGAGTTCTTTATCAAGTACAATGGGATACTCTGTATCCTCCTCCAGGTTAGTTCCTAGGAAGAAACGAGTTCTCTATCGAGGACAATGGGATACTCTGTATCCTCCTCCAGGTTAGTTCCTAGGAAGAAACGAGTTCTTTATCGAGGACAATGGGATACTCTGTATCCTCCTCCAGGTTAGTTTCTAGGAGAAAAAGAGTTCTCTATCGAGGACAATGGGATACTCTGTATCCTCCTCCAGGTTACTTTCTAGGAGAAAACAAGTTCTCTATTGAAGACAATGGGATACTCTGTATCCTCCTCCAGGTTAGTTCCTAGGAAGAAACGAGTTCTTTATCAAGTACAATGGGATACTTTGTATCCTCCTCCAGGTTAGTTCCTAGGAGAAAAAGAGTTTTCTATCGAGGACAATGGGATACTCTGTATCCTCCTCCAGGTTAGTTCATAAGAAGAAACGAGTTCTCTATCGAGGACAATGAGATACTCTGTATCCTCCTCCAGGTTAGTTCCTAGGAAGAAACGAGTTCTTTATCGAGGACAATGGGATACTCTGTATCCTCCTCCAGGTTAGTTTCTAGGAATAAACGAGTTCTTTATCAAGTACAATGGGATACTCTGTATCCTCCTCCAGGTTAGTTCCTAGGAAGAAACGAGTTCTCTATCGAGGACAATGGGATACTCTGTATCCTCCTCCAGGTTAGTTTCTAGGAGAAAAAGAGTTCTCTATCAAGGACAATGGGATACTCTGTATCCTCCTCCAGGTTAGTTCCTAGGAAGAAACTAGTTCTCTATCGAGGACAATGGGATACTCTGTATCCTCCTCCAGGTTAGTTCCTAGGAAGAAAAGAGTTCTCTATCGAGGACAATGGGATACTCTGTATCCTCCTCCAGGTTAGTTCCTAGGAAGAAACAAGTTCTTTATCGAGGACAATGGGATACTCTGTATCCTCCTCCAAGTTAGTTTCTAGGAATAAACGAGTTCTTTATCAAGTACAATGGGATACTCTGTATCCTCCTCCAGGTTAGTTCCTAGGAAGAAACGAGTTCTCTATCGAGGACAATGGGATACTCTGTATCCTCCTCCAGGTTAGTTCCTAGGAAGAAACGAGTTCTTTATCGAGGACAATGGGATACTCTGTATCCTCCTCCAGGTTAGTTTCTAGGAGAAAAAGAGTTCTATATCGAGGACAATGGGATACTCTGTATCCTCCTCCAGGTTACTTTCTAGGAGAAAACAAGTTCTCTATTGAAGACAATGGGATACTCTGTATCCTCCTCCAGGTTAGTTCCTAGGAAGAAACGAGTTCTTTATCAAGTACAATGGGATACTTTGTATCCTCCTCCAGGTTAGTTCCTAGGAGAAAAAGAGTTTTCTATCGAGGACAATGGGATACTCTGTATCCTCCTCCAGGTTAGTTCATAAGAAGAAACGAGTTCTCTATCGAGGACAATGGGATACTCTGTATCCTCCTCCAGGTTAGTTCCTAGGAAAAAACGAGTTCTTTATCGAGGACAATGGGATACTCTGTATCCTCCTCCAGGTTAGTTTCTAGGAATAAACGAGTTCTTTATCAAGTACAATGGGATACTCTGTATCCTCCTCCAGGTTAGTTCCTAGGAAGAAACGAGTTCTCTATCGAGGACAATGGGATACTCTGTATCCTCCTCCAGGTTAGTTTCTAGGAGAAAAAGAGTTCTCTATCAAGGACAATGGGATACTCTGTATCCTCCTCCAGGTTAGTTCCTAGGAAGAAACTAGTTCTCTATCGAGGACAATGGGATACTCTGTATCCTCCTCCAGGTTAGTTCCTAGGAAGAAACGAGTTCTTTATCGAGGACAATGGGATACTCTGTATCCTCCTCCAGGTTAGTTTCTAGGAGAAAACGAGTTCTCTATCGAAGACAATGGGATACTCTGTATCCTCCTCCAGGTTAGTTTCTAGGAATAAACGAGTTCTCTTTCGAAGACAATGGGATACTCTGTATCCTCCTCCAGGTTACTTTCAAGGAAGAAACGAGTTCTCTATTGAAGACAATGGGATACTCTGTATCCTCCTCCAGGTTAGTTCCTAGGAAGAAACGAGTTCTCTATCGAAGACAATGGGATACTCTGTATCCTCCTCAAGGTTAGTTCCTAGGAAGAAACGAGTTCTTTATCAAGTACAATGGGATACTCTGTATCCTCCTCCAGGTTAGTTCCTAGGAAGACACGAGTTCTCTATCGAGGACAATGGGATACTCTGTATCCTCCTCCAGGTTAGTTCCAAGGAGAAAAAGAGTTTTCTTTCCAGGACAATGGGATACTCTGTATCCTCCTCCAAGTTAGTTCCTAGGAAGAAACGAGTTCTCTATCAAGGACAATGGGATACTCTGTATCCTCCTCCAGGTTAGTTCCTAGGAAGAAACGAGTTCTTTATCGAGGACAATGGGATACTCTGTATCCTCCTCCAGGTTAGTTCCTAGGAATAAACGAGTTCTTTATCAAGTACAATGGGATACTCTGTATCCTCCTCCAGGTTAGTTTCTAGGAATAAACGAGTTCTTTATCAAGAACAATGGGATACTCTGTATCCTCCTCCAGGTTAGTTCCAAGGAAGAAACGAGTTCTCTATCGAGGACAATGGGATATTCTGTATCCTCCTCCAGGTTAGTTTCTAGGAGAAAAAGAGTTCTCTATCGAGGACAATGGGATACTCTGTATCCTCCTCCAGGTTAGTTCCTAGGAAGAAACGAGTTCTCTATCGAGGACAATGGGGTACTCTGTATCCTCCTCCAGGTTAGTTCCTAGGAAGAAACGAGTTCCTATCGAGGACAATGGGATACTCTGTATCCTCCTCCAGGTTAGTTCCTAGGAAGAAACGAGTTCTTTATCGAGGACAATGGGATACTCTGTATCCTCCTCCAGGTTAGTTTCTAGGAGAAAAAGAGTTCTCTATCGAGGACAATGGGATACTCTGTATCCTCCACCAGGTTAGTTTCTAGGAGAAAAAGAGTTCTTTATAGAGGACAATGGGATACTCTGTATCCTCCTCCAGGTTAGCTCCTAGGAAGAAACGAGTTCTTTATCGAGGACAATGGGATACTCTGTATCCTCCTCCAGGTTAGTTCCTAGGAAGAAACGAGTTCTCTATCGAGGACAATGTGATACTCTGTATCCTCCTCCAGGTTAGTTTTTAGGAGAAAAAGAGTTCTCTATCGAGGACAATGGGATACTCTGTATCCTCCTCCAGGTTAGTTCCTAGGAAGAAACGAGTTCTCTATCGAGGACAATGGGATACTCTGTATCCTCTTCCAGGTTAGTTCCTAGGAAGAAACGAGTTCTTTATCGAGTACAATGGGATACTCTGTATCCTCCTCCAGGTTAGTTCCTAGGAAGAAACGAGTTCTCTATCGAGGACAATGTGATACTCTGTATCACTACAAAAGTCAAAAAGTCTGAAAAGACCAGTTTTTGTCTGAATTTGCATGAATTTTTACTTGACATTCTTAATTTGTCTGCATAATTTTTGAAAATTCTTGACATAGTATTAGTTTGTCTAAAAAGGTTCTTGATTTTTCTTGACAAGTGTCTTGACAGTATTAACATTGTCTTAAAATTTCTCGACACTTCCTGTATCATCTGATAAGAGTCTGGATTAGTCTCGACCAATTATTGACTGTCTTAAATTTTTCTCGATCTGTCTCGACATATTCTTGACATTCTTAATAATGTCTGAATTTGTCTTGACATATTCTTGACATTCTTAATAATGTCTGAATATGTCTTGACACATTCTTGACAGTATTAAATATGTCTTGACACTATCTCAACAGTATAAATGTCTATAAACCACATTTTTGTACAATAATTATTTACCATATTAACATTTGATATTATGAATGTAGAGTGAAATATGTCTACCATATGATTGGTTTAATAATTTAATTAATAAATTAAGATTTAGGAATCAAAATTTTTAATTTTTTACAAAAAAAACACATTTGGATTGTTTTATATCAACACACCCTCATTTAAATTATTTTATACATTAGATTTCGTGGCCATATTTGCATTTGTGAAACTATTTAAATACCCAAATTTTCAATTGTTTTACATGCCCAACTTTCATATTTGTTGTAAAAAATGTAACTTAAAAACAACAACATATTATGTAAAAAGAAATAAAGATTAAAGTTATATTATGAATATTGGTCATGATTTGTAAAACTCAGAATTGTCAAGTAAATTTAAGACACAATTCAAAATGTTCAGAATATGTCAAGCCAAACTGAGAAAGATTAAGAATGTCGAGAATATGTCGAGAAATTTCAAGACAGTATTCAAATGTCAAGAATTTGTCAATAAATTTTAAGACCATAATCAGAATGTCAAGAATATGTCGAGTAAATTTCATACAAATTTGATATAAATGAGAATTTGTCAAGAAAAATTAAGACACGAGTCATACTTTTGGAGAATGTCAAGTAAAAGTTCATGCAAATCAAGACAAAAACTGGTCTTTTCAGACTTTTTGACTTTTGTAGTGTATCCTCCTCCAGGTTAGTTTTTAGGAGAAAAAGAGTTCTCTATCGAGGACAATGGGATACTCTGTATCCTCCTCCAGGTTAGTTCCTAGGAAGAAACGAGTTCTCTATCGAGGACAATGGGATACTCTGTATCCTCCTCCAGGTTAGTTCCTAGGAAGGAAACGAGTTCTTTATCGAGTACAATGGGATACTCTGTATCCTCCTCCAGGTTAGTTTCTAGGAATAAACGAGTTCTTTATCAAGTACAATGGGATACTCTGTATCCTCCTCCAGGTTAGTTTTTAGGAGAAAAAGAGTTCTCTATCGAGGACAATGGGATACTCTGTATCCTCCTCCAGGTTAGTTCCTAGGAAGAAAAGAGTTCTCTATCGAGGACAATGGGATACTCTGTATCCTCCTCCAGGTTAGTTCCTAGGAAGAAACAAGTTCTTTATCGAGGACAATGGGATACTCTGTATCCTCCTCCAAGTTAGTTTCTAGGAATAAACGAGTTCTTTATCAAGTACAATGGGATACTCTGTATCCTCCTCCAGGTTAGTTCCGAGGAAGAAACGAGTTCTCTATCGAGGACAATGGGATACTCTGTATCCTCCTCCAGGTTAGTTTCTAGGAGAAAACGAGTTCTCTATCGAGGACAATGGGATACTCTGTATCCTCCTCCAGGTTAGTTTCTAGGAATGTTCTCTATCGAAGACAATGGGATACTCTGTATCCTCCTCCAGGTTAGTTCCTAGGAAGAAACGAGTTCTTTATCGAGTACAATGGGATACTCTGTATCCTCCTCCAGGTTAGTTCCTAGGAAGAAACGAGTTCTCTATCGAGGACAATGTGATACTCTGTATCCTCCTCCAGGTTAGTTTTTAGGAGAAAAAGAGTTCTCTATCGAGGACAATGGGATACTCTGTATCCTCCTCCAGGTTAGTTCCTAGGAAGAAACGAGTTCTCTATCGAGGACAATGGGATACTCTGTATCCTCCTCCAGGTTAGTTCCTAGGAAGGAAACGAGTTCTTTATCGAGTACAATGGGATACTCTGTATCCTCCTCCAGGTTAGTTTCTAGGAATAAACGAGTTCTTTATCGAGGACAATGGGACACTCTGTATCCTCCTCCAGGTTAGTCTCTAGGAATAAACGAGTCCTTATCAAGTACAATGGGATACTCTGTATCCTCCTCCAGGTTAGTTTTTAGGAGAAAAAGAGTTCTCTATCGAGGACAATGGGATACTCTGTATCCTCCTCCAGGTTAGTTCCTAGGAAGAAAAGAGTTCTCTATCGAGGACAATGGGATACTCTGTATCCTCCTCCAGGTTAGTTCCTAGGAAGAAACAAGTTCTTTATCGAGGACAATGGGATACTCTGTATCCTCCTCCAAGTTAGTTTCTAGGAATAAACGAGTTCTTTATCAAGTACAATGGGATACTCTGTATCCTCCTCCAGGTTAGTTCCTAGGAAGAAACGAGTTCTCTATCGAGGACAATGGGATACTCTGTATCCTCCTCCAGGTTAGTTCCTAGGAAGAAACGAGTTCTTTATCGAGGACAATGGGATACTCTGTATCCTCCTCCAGGTTAGTTTCTAGGAGAAAAAGAGTTCTCTATCGAGGACAATGGGATACTCTGTATCCTCCTCCAGGTTACTTTCTAGGAGAAAACAAGTTCTCTATTGAAGACAATGGGATACTCTGTATCCTCCTCCAGGTTAGTTCCTAGGAAGAAACGAGTTCTTTATCAAGTACAATGGGATACTTTGTATCCTCCTCCAGGTTAGTTCCTAGGAGAAAAAGAGTTTTCTATCGAGGACTATGGGATACTCTGTATCCTCCTCCAGGTTAGTTCATAAGAAGAAACGAGTTCTCTATCGAGGACAATGGGATACTCTGTATCCTCCTCCAGGTTAGTTCCTAGGAAGAAACGAGTTCTTTATCGAGGACAATGGGATACTCTGTATCCTCCTCCAGGTTAGTTTCTAGGAATAAACGAGTTTTTTATCAAGTACAATGGGATACTCTGTATCCTCCTCCAGGTTAGTTCCTAGGAAGAAACGAGTTCTCTATCGAGGACAATGGGATACTCTGTATCCTCCTCCAGGTTAGTTTCTAGGAGAAAAAGAGTTCTCTATCAAGGACAATGGGATACTCTGTATCCTCCTCCAGGTTAGTTCCTAGGAAGAAACTAGTTCTCTATCGAGGACAATGGGATACTCTGTATCCTCCTCCAGGTTAGTTCCTAGGAAGAAAAGAGTTCTCTATCGAGGACAATGGGATACTCTGTATCCTCCTCCAGGTTAGTTCCTAGGAAGAAACGAGTTCTTTATCGAGGACAATGGGATACTCTGTATCCTCCTCCAGGTTAGTTTCTAGGAATAAACGAGTTCTTTATCAAGTACAATGGGATACTCTGTATCCTCCTCCAGGTTAGTTCCTAGGAAGAAACGAGTTCTCTATCGAGGACAATGGGATACTCTGTATCCTCCTCCAGGTTAGTTTCTAGGAGTAAAAGAGTTCTCTATCAAGGACAATGGGATACTCTGTATCCTCCTCCAGGTTAGTTCCTAGGAAGAAACTAGTTCTTTATCGAGGACAATGGGATACTCTGTATCCTCCTCCAGGTTAGTTCCTAGGAAGAAACGAGTTCTTTATCGAGGACAATGGGATACTCTGTATCCTCCTCCAGGTTAGTTTCTAGGAGAAAACGAGTTCTCTATCGAAGACAATGGGATACTCTGTATCCTCCTCCAGGTTAGTTTCTAGGAATAAACGAGTTCTCTTTCGAAGACAATGGGATACTCTGTATCCTCCTCCAGGTTACTTTCAAGGAAGAAACGAGTTCTCTATTGAAGACAATGGGATACTCTGTATCCTCCTCCAGGTTAGTTCCTAGGAAGAAACGAGTTCTCTATCGAAGACAATGGGATACTCTGTATCCTCCTCAAGGTTAGTTCCTAGGAAGAAACGAGTTCTTTATCAAGTACAATGGGATACTCTGTATCCTCCTCCAGGTTAGTTCCTAGGAAGACACGAGTTCTCTATCGAGGACAATGGGATACTCTGTATCCTCCTCCAGGTTAGTTCCAAGGAGAAAAAGAGTTTTCTTTCCAGGACAATGGGATACTCTGTATCCTCCTCCAAGTTAGTTCCTAGGAAGAAACGAGTTCTCTATCAAGGACAATGGGATACTCTGTATCCTCCTCCAGGTTAGTTCCTAGGAAGAAACGAGTTCTTTATCGAGGACAATGGGATACTCTGTATCCTCCTCCAGGTTAGTTCCTAGGAATAAACGAGTTCTTTATCAAGTACAATGGGATACTCTGTATCCTCCTCCAGGTTAGTTTCTAGGAATAAACGAGTTCTTTATCAAGAACAATGGGATACTCTGTATCCTCCTCCAGGTTAGTTCCAAGGAAGAAACGAGTTCTCTATCGAGGACAATGGGATATTCTGTATCCTCCTCCAGGTTAGTTTCTAGGAGAAAAAGAGTTCTCTATCGAGGACAATGGGATACTCTGTATCCTCCTCCAGGTTAGTTCCTAGGAAGAAACGAGTTCTCTATCGAGGACAATGGGGTACTCTGTATCCTCCTCCAGGTTAGTTCCTAGGAAGAAACGAGTTCCTATCGAGGACAATGGGATACTCTGTATCCTCCTCCAGGTTAGTTCCTAGGAAGAAACGAGTTCTTTATCGAGGACAATGGGATACTCTGTATCCTCCTCCAGGTTAGTTTCTAGGAGAAAAAGAGTTCTCTATCGAGGACAATGGGATACTCTGTATCCTCCACCAGGTTAGTTTCTAGGAGAAAAAGAGTTCTTTATAGAGGACAATGGGATACTCTGTATCCTCCTCCAGGTTAGCTCCTAGGAAGAAACGAGTTCTTTATCGAGGACAATGGGATACTCTGTATCCTCCTCCAGGTTAGTTCCTAGGAAGAAACGAGTTCTCTATCGAGGACAATGTGATACTCTGTATCCTCCTCCAGGTTAGTTTTTAGGAGAAAAAGAGTTCTCTATCGAGGACAATGGGATACTCTGTATCCTCCTCCAGGTTAGTTCCTAGGAAGAAACGAGTTCTCTATCGAGGACAATGGGATACTCTGTATCCTCCTCCAGGTTAGTTCCTAGGAAGAAACGAGTTCTTTATCGAGTACAATGGGATACTCTGTATCCTCCTCCAGGTTAGTTCCTAGGAAGAAACGAGTTCTCTATCGAGGACAATGTGATACTCTGTATCCTCCTCCAGGTTAGTTTTTAGGAGAAAAAGAGTTCTCTATCGAGGACAATGGGATACTCTGTATCCTCCACCAGGTTAGTTCCTAGGAAGAAACGAGTTCTCTATCGAGGACAATGGGATACTCTGTATCCTCCTCCAGGTTAGTTCCTAGGAAGGAAACGAGTTCTTTATCGAGTACAATGGGATACTCTGTATCCTCCTCCAGGTTAGTTTCTAGGAATAAACGAGTTCTTTATCAAGTACAATGGGATACTCTGTATCCTCCTCCAGGTTAGTTTTTAGGAGAAAAAGAGTTCTCTATCGAGGACAATGGGATACTCTGTATCCTCCTCCAGGTTAGTTCCTAGGAAGAAAAGAGTTCTCTATCGAGGACAATGGGATACTCTGTATCCTCCTCCAGGTTAGTTCCTAGGAAGAAACAAGTTCTTTATCGAGGACAATGGGATACTCTGTATCCTCCTCCAAGTTAGTTTCTAGGAATAAACGAGTTCTTTATCAAGTACAATGGGATACTCTGTATCCTCCTCCAGGTTAGTTCCTAGGAAGAAACGAGTTCTCTATCGAGGACAATGGGATACTCTGTATCCTCCTCCAGGTTAGTTTCTAGGAGAAAACGAGTTCTCTATCGAGGACAATGGGATACTCTGTATCCTCCTCCAGGTTAGTTTCTAGGAATGTTCTCTATCGAAGACAATGGGATACTCTGTATCCTCCTCCAGGTTAGTTCCTAGGAAGAAACGAGTTCTTTATCGAGTACAATGGGATACTCTGTATCCTCCTCCAGGTTAGTTTCTAGGAGAAAACGAGTTCTCTATCGAAGACAATGGGATACTCTGTATCCTCTGCCAGGTTAGTTTCTAGGAGAAAACGAGTAATCAATTAATGTCTATTATGTAGCCTACATCATGCCAATTCCTAAAAGATAACGAATTCATAATCAAAGACAATGACATATTTTGTTTTCTCCACCAGACAAGTTCCTAAAAGTTTTCAATCACTTGGTTTCAAGCAGGGAATGAACATTTCTATTTTCCAGTTACAAGATAAACAAAAGGCTGAATGTTCAATAAAACGCAATTTACCAAGACTTAAGCATGTAAAGGGTATAGAGATTTTAAGTATGCTGGACTGATGTAATCATTATTCTAGGTGTTGTTGTTTCAACGTACACACCAAAGGTCTAAGTTTGTTTCTTTGATTTTTGCAGCGACATAAAGTATTTGAATATGATATGTCTAATTGATCATCTTGTTTTAGAGGGCTATGATTTTTATTTTAGAAATGTCTGATTCAAATTCTACATTACAATTTTTTTTAGATTTCAGAAGTTAAGTGAAAAAGTTGAATATTTCTCTAAAATGTTGTTACAAAAAAAATCATTAACTGTTTAAACAAATGTTTCTGAGAAAAATTAACGTAAAACTTCAGTGATGGATGATATATTTCCTGTTAATGTCCAACTTCAGATTACTGACAAAATATTAACTGTTGTTACTTAACCATCATGAAAAAAGCAGTTAAAAATCTTGTAATTGTCTGTTATTTATAATTTGTTATTTGGCCGTTGCATTTTTGGGTATAAAAGTGCATATTGATTTTTACCTTTTGATATTAAGTTACCGCCCCATGACATGTTCCTTATTCAGTGTAAATTAAGTATGGCGTTCGATTACAAATTGAGCAAATTGATCAGATTAATCCGTTTTATGACTTTGTTGAATTATTGAAATTTACACCATTCTGTTTCTACTTCATAAGTCATTGTTAAAAACGGAGCTAATGATGATTTCCAAGGATGCATTTGGCGCATCAATCTAATTTCCGTGTTTTGTTATTTATTAGTTGACAAGAAAAGTAACTAATTTTAGTGACGAGTCGTTCAAAGAACAAATACCTTGAAAGGTACAGCACAAAATTGTTCTCGCACTATAAAAAACATACGGTTTAGCATTTAAACTTGACTTAAAAGACAGAACAACTTATTAAACATGATTAAATGTGTATTTAAATGTATTTGCATTGCATACATGTATTGTTCGTTTATTGTACATTAGTTCTAATCCCTTTGGACTCATGTATACATAATAGCCAATAAGTTACGATTTATTTTTCATCATCAGTCAACTGCAAATATAAAAAAAAAGACCTTAAAAAAGGCTACAGATGTAATTACAGTACTTACTGTTGATGGATGAATAAGAGATATCCAATGAAGTGATTGCATCGTAAAAAGGGACGAAGATACTTAAGAAACTATTATGTCACAAAACAAACTGGCAACGCCATGTAAAAATCGAAAAGACAAACAACAGTTACAAAACACTAACATACATCTGTCCATAGTCATTTACATATATTTTTGTATTACAGTCTCACTGACAGTTACCTCGGCACATGTAGAATCGAAAAGGATGCTTCTTCCTGAATATTGCTCATGCATAAATCAAATATAGCTATTGTTTAAATAAAATCAACGGTACCAATTTTGTTGCACCAGATGCGCATTTCGACAATACATGTCTCTTCAGTGATGCTTTAAACTGTTATGCATTTCTTTTACAGGACCAACAACAGTTACTTCAGCAGATTTAGACTTGACATTAATCGTTTGTCTACTACGTAACATACCTCCATTGGTGACAGAACCTCCAACTGGATTTGATAATTTACCTCCTCCTTATGACAAAAGCGACGGAGCAAACATTGCACGCTTGAAATATTATAAAAACTTTCTTGTTTCACATTCAAAGGATGGTACATTACCTAATGCAGACTTTATGAGAATATGGAGTGAATTAGAACAGGTATTTATATCTGACTACTGTAAAACAAATAAAACTAAGAGCATCTTTGGCACTCGAGAAGCAGGGTTATTTTATATACATATGCACATGCATGGCTTTATAATATGTCGATAACTGTATTGCAAAAGGTCGTGTTTTGATCGATGTATTTGTGATTTGTATCCTTCTGATAAGTTAAGAACTTTTCAACTGTCATATTCCTGACGATGTGTTTGCCTGTAGTCATGATAATCTTAAAAAATATTTTAGATAGGTTAAAAATTTTAAGAACCAAAAGCGATCAGCAATTTAGAATCCGCATAATTTGTAATGGGATCAAAACAATTTGATGACACTGACAGGGATTATTGCCCTTGAATAAAAATTGTTAGACCTATTATTATATGTTTGAAGCATTGAACTCAATATCGATATATGTGTATATCATGATACAATTTAGTTGTAAATCATTCTTTTTTTCAGGCCATTACGGGTCTTGACAATTCACTTTCTACTGCTGCGAGTTTGAAAGATGCAAAAACGAAGATGCTGGATAACTCGATGGTACAAATGTTGTCAACACAAATGCAACTTGTCACGAAAGTTTCTAATTTTGAAAAGGAGTTGAAACACATTTCTTCACATATTGACAAAGATGTACAAGAAAAGAAGCAACTAAAACAGATAACAGAAACTCTTGATGAAAAAATGAAAATTAAAGAAGATAGTTTTGAAATGGAATTTAAAAAATGTAAAGAAAACGTAGATAGGTTATCCGAACGACTGGATACTAGTGAAGTACAAATGTATGAAAGAGTTGAAAGTATTGAAAAATATTTAGAGGAATTACAGAAATTACAACAATCTCTAGATTTACAATTCACTCGAATCAAAACCATTGCCATAGAAAGTAAGAAAGAAAAAGAAGACTTTGTAAAGGATGTGCAGTCATTGTGCAGTCTTATTCAAGTTGATATAAGCAAATACGAAGAAAGAATAGCAGCACTTGAGAACAGTTCTGGAACTCTTCAGGAAATACAGAGAGACGTTGACAGCCTGAAAAGGAAATTAGGTATCTTTATATGTTCATAATTATAAATTAACTGTTAACAAAACTTTGAATTTTTTAAATACTAAGGCTTTTTTACCTCAGGAATAGATGACCTTAGCTGTATTTCACAAAAGTTTTAGGAATGTTTAGTCCTCAATGATCTTCAACTTCGTACTTCATTTGGTCTTTTTAATATTGTTTATAGTTGAGCGTCACTGATGAGTCTTTTGTAGACGAAACGCGCGTCTGGTATCCAGGTATCTATGATGAGTTTATTCATAAATTCAACGAGATATATTCGTATACATGCACACTTTTGAATAAGACACAACAGAGCTAAAACTCTAAAACTTACCAACAGTCAATGTGAAATCATAATGCTTTTGTCTTCACATATCCTGTTATATTTTTTGTTTATGAATCATCAAGTACTGAAGTGTTTCTAATAGTTGATTTCGAGTAAGATCGAAGAAGAACAAAATTTTAAAAGGCCAAATTTGTGTCAAAATTTTACATTAATTTCATGTGACGTTTTATTTTAAGACCATATTATCATTTGAATAATATTTGTAAATATAATACCAAATGTCTAAAAAAGAAACATCAGCAAATTAAAGATAAGAAAAAAATGATTGGATATGTAGCAGTTTGACAAACACTAATTTTGAAGCTTTAATTATATTTCCTCAACAAAAATTCGTAATTGAAACGTTCAGCTGATTTACAGAGTTGTCTCTCTGTATAGTTATGTACCACCTTATGACACAGGCACGTTATATCGTCAATCAATTCGGGATAAAGTGTCGATTTAAGAAGTCTATATCCATAAACTGTGTTGGGGCAGTTGGTTGTAATGAAGGAGTCCTCAAAGTTCTTGTAGAGTAAACAATGAAGAGTGTTACACATTCAACTTAAGAAATATTTCTGTGAATTAAGATTGTATTGAAACTTGATAATAAAGACATATTTTGTTATTTCTAATTTATTCTGATAGTCAATGTGTATTCTTGAACTTGACAATCAAAACGTGTGTTTTTGTGAGGTCATTTTTTTAACTTTGATTCATAGAAATTTTGGTCAAGAAATATTGGACATAAAAGAGCCTCATTGATCTTACTCATTTGTTGTAATAATTCAGTTAAAAAAATATTGTGTAAAACATTTGTTATTGTAAGATTTTATTGATCTTAAGTTGAAAATGAAATTCGTTAACTGTAAACCAATTAATTTCAGTTTTTCAATTTAGGAATACAATAAGAAGATGAGGTATGATTGGCAACAACTACCAACTGAGTCAAAATAATTATAATTTAGCAAATATAATTAGGTCACTGTATGACATTCCACAATTAGGAAATCCACACCCTATAGTCAGCTAAAAAAGGTTGGAAGAAAAATTCAACTGAAAAAACTAATGACCTCATCTTTGACAAAACAATTTATATAAATAAAACACTAGATATAAAACATAACAAACAAACAAAGACATAACGATAACACTGAAGAAGAGGGAGATCAATATAGTACATTGACAGAACTTCTTATCTCTACAACAAATAAAATTGAGAATGGAAATGGGGAATGTGCCAAAGAGACAACAACCTGACCATAGAAAAAAACCAAAAGCAGAAGGTCACCAACAGGTCTTCAATGTAGCGAGAAATTCCCGCACCCAGAGGTAATCTTATTTAAAACTAGTGCTTAATTAGAACTAAAGACAGAAAAGATAGAATAAACATAAACAGTGTGATCTATGTCAACTTGAATAACTGAATTATTTTTCAGATACCTTGAAAGAAGAAATAAAAAAACAAGTTGAAGATCATATTCCACCACATTTTCAAGGTATGCATAATTGTAGTTTACTTTAAGTCTCTATTCTCAAAAATCACACTAGCACATCAGTTGTTATATATGTTTGTATAAAATTTATAACAGATAGCTAGTGCTCTACATAGATATAAACTGGTACATAGATAATGGGGTAGAACATATTGAAAACAGCACTTTTAATAATTTCATGCATTTGTAGCTCCTTTCTGGATTTACCCTTGTAACATGTGTAAGGAACACTCAAAGCCAAAGATGTATAACATGTATACAGACCGAAACAGTTTATGAGAACAATAGCCCTTATCTTTCTTGCAACTTGTATATTATTGATGAAGGTTTTCTGCTGTATCCGTTTCACTTTTTTGAAGTAACCTACTGTATATGCTATAATATACAATTCTGTAATCGAAAAAAAACCAAACAGTTTATAAAATACAAATTTTACTACACCAGATACAGAACCTTACATTAGCAAAATCTGGACATGGTATCAGAGCTTTACGTGTTAGATATATATATTTGATAATTAAAGACCAACTCCCCTGAACTTGACTTTTGCATGTATTTAGCTGCTTTTTTTTAAATTGAATTAAATTGAAGTTATTACAGGATTTTATTTTTGTCAACCTCCTAGGCTTAAACAAGTACTTTTTTGCTGTCATTTAGTTCATCTTACCACTACACTACACAGTGTTCACAGGAAATTTAAAGTATTAGAAGTCTACTGCAGCACTCAGAAAGCTAAAAAAAAATACATAATCCAGCTTCTTTTCTTTGGAAATGTAAGATGATCAGCTTTTGTTGCAAATTCCTTGATTTGAAGCAGATGTGTGAGGAAATAATACCTCAGTCAACTTGTTTTTCATTGACATACAAACAAAGGGGTTCTCAACGTTCATACGACATTACCATGTATTAGCAAACAATTCGGAACAATGTTTTGTTACTCCTATTTCAGATATCATAACAATTTTTAAAGACATTTTGAGATTGTGTTTCGATACAGTTTGTAGGCTGCGAATAAACCAATATTAAGTAAAATTGAGAATGGAAACGGGGAATGTGTCAAAGAAACAGAAAACAGCCAAAGGCCACCAATGGGTCTTCAATACAGCAAGAAAATCCCGCATCCGGAAGGCGTGCTTCAGAAGGCCCCTAAACAAAAAAGTATACTACATGTACAAGTTCAGTGATGATGGACGTCATACTAAAACTCCACTCCTAAATATATAAAAGAAACTAAAATTGCAAATTATACAAGACCAACAGAGGCAAGAGGGTCCTGACTTGGGACAGGTGCAAAATGCTGCAGGGTTGAACATTCTTTACTTATTTTCACAGAATCTGTTTTTATATATCTGCAAAAAAAAAATTCTGTTGTATAATGCTATGATGTCGCTGTCGTCGTCCGAAGACATTTGGTTTCCAGACAATAACTGTTGTTAAAGTGAATGGGTCTCTTTCAAATTTTACCAGAAGGTTTAATACCACAAGAAAAAGGTTGGAATTGATTATGGAGGTTATGGTACAGTTTAGTAATTAGGGGCCAGAAACAAGCCATTTTTTAAGGAGAACATTGGAACTCTACATGCTCTATTTTTTTTCATTGTTCTTTTATCAATGTTTATGTGATAAGGTCATGCAGTAGTTTCTATTTTATAACAAGTTATCTATAGCTTGAAAGGGTATTGCATCATTTGGTGATGTGGTGTTTATCAAAAGTCAATCAAGCAAAAGGTTCTATCAAATCACCTTAAGTAAGAACCCCAAAAATATTGTTTATACACAAATTAGTCAGCAATCCATTGACACAAATAGCATAGATTATATTGATCTGTTACCTAGCTGGTTGGTTTTAGTAACAGGTAAATCAGGGACGATAATTTAATATTAGGACTGAGGAAGGGGCATGGAGATTTGTAAATGAATATCCAGGCCTATATCTTCAGTTCATGGTCAAAATTAAATTTACAAATCAGACATCAGCTTGTACAATTTCTTTTCTTTGCAGCTCACCATGAACAAGAAATAGGAGAATGGGAGCAAGACCAAACTACCTTTTTGGAAACCAGAGCAACACGTCTCATACTTGAGTCTCTACCCTCAAATAACTGTATTGTTGTGACAGGAAGCTCGGGCTGCGGTAAATCTTCAAACATACATCAAGCTGCCTTACACTTACGTGACAGTTTTGGATATGAGATAATACCAGTGTTAACAGGACCATCAGACATTATGAACTATCATAATGAAAACAAAAAACAAGTGTTTGTTGTAGATGACATCTGTGGGAAGGAAACAATAAACACACAAACATTACAGACGTGGAGAGATTATTCAGAAAAAATTGAGAAAATAATTAAAGTTGCAGACAAAGATGTTGCAGGTAAAAATGATGAAACGGTTTTAGAAGTATCAAGTCCAAAACTACTGCTGTCTTGTAGACTGCATATATATAAAGAAGCTCAGTTTCAACGTATTTCATTATTCACAAAAAAAGAATGCAATTTATTATCACCTGAGTTATGTCTGCTGGAAGCTGAAAGAAAGCATATGCTGCATAAGTATCTTCCGGATGACATAATTGACAATATAAAACAAGTCAAGGAGAATGTTGATTACTTTCCCTTGCTTTGTAAATTGTCAAAAGACAAAACATCTGAGGAAGTGAAGAAACTGTTTGCAGCTCCTTTAATCAGTATTAAACAGAACATAAACAACATTATTCATGAAAACAAAAAACAATTCTGTGCTCTTGTTTTGTGTATCATTTTTCATGATGGATTTGATACAGATTGGCTCAAATTAGGATCAGTTTCAGAACAGAAGAACATGAAAACGGACAAACTTGAGTACATTGTTAAAGAATTTGACATAGACTTAAGCAAAGAGATGCATAGAAATTCTTTAAAAGCTGGCTTTTCAACATTAAATGGCACCTACTTAAAACTGAGAGGAACAGAGTATAGAATGATACATGACAAAATATATAAAATGGCAGCTGTAATCTGTGGACAACACCTTACAGAATGTTTCATCAAATATGCTCCCTCTGTTTTTATTCGGGATAATTTCATCTTTGAATCTATAACGGAAGTACATGGAGATTGTGATTTAATTGTATTATTTAAAGACCAAGAAGAAGAGTATTTTGAACGACTGTTATGTGACTTAAAAAAGCATGTAATTATAAGTACATTCAATAATTACCAGTTGATTTATGAGACATTTAGACATAAGTTTATAAGCTTTTTAAAGGGGAAAAATGATGCAAACACAGTATTAACAAAGCTTGATATAGAAGGTTGCGAAACATTCAAATATGGTAATTCAAATTATACAACACCTTTATTAGAATCAGCAACTACAGGATACATTGATATTGTTGAATTTCTGATTGTTAATGTTAAATGTGATGTGAATAAAACAGACAAAAGAGGCAATTCTCCTTTACATAAGGCATCTGAAAGAGGACATACAGCTGTAGCTAAACTATTATTAGAGAATAATGCTGATGTATCTCAATGTAACAATGATAAAAATTCACCATTGTATGTAGCCTGTAAAGGAGGATATAAAGATACAGTAGAACTGTTACTTCAGAACAGTGCTGATGTCAATCAGTGTGGTAAGGATGGAACACCTCCGTTGTATATGGCCTGTGCATGTGGACATAGAGATACAGTAGAACTGTTACTTCAGAACAATGCTGATGTCAATCAGTGTGGTAAGGATGGAACACCTCCGTTGTATATGGCCTGTGCAATGAGACATAAAGATACAGTAGAACTGTTACTTCAGAACAGTGCTGATGTCAATCAGTGTGGTAAGGATGGAACACCTCCGTTGTATATGGCCTGTGCATGGGGACATAGAGATACAGTAGAACTGTTACTTCAGAACAATGCTGATGTCAATCAGTGTGGTATGTATGGAACATCTCCGTTGTATAAGGCCTGTGAAGAAGGACATAAAGATATAGTAGAACTGTTACTGCAGAACAATGCTGATGTCAATCAGTGTGATGAGGATGGAATATCTCCGTTGTATGTGGCCTGTGAAGGAGGACATAAAGATACAGTAGAACTGTTACTTCAGAACAATGCTGATGTCAATCAGTGTGATCGGTATGGAGAGTCGCCATTGTATGTGGCCTGTGAAGGAGGACATAAAGATACAGTAGAACTGTTACTTCAGAACAATGCTGATGTCAATCAATGTGGTAAGGATGGAACACCTCCGTTGTATATGGCCTGTACAGGAGGACATAAAGATACAGTAGAACTGTTACTTCAGAACAATGCTGATGTCAATCAGTGTAATAAGTATGGAATATCTCCGTTGTATAAGGCCTGTACAGGAGGACATAAAGATATAGTAGAACTGTTACTTCAGAACAATGCTGATGTCAATCAGTGTAATAAGGTTGGAATAGCTCTGTTGTATGAGGCCTGTGCAGGAGGACATAAAGATACAGTAGAACTGTTACTTCAGAACAATGCTGATGTCAATCAGTGTGATGAGGATGGAATATCTCCATTGTATGTGGCCTGTGCAATGAGACATAAAGATACAGTAGAACTGTTACTTCAGAACAATGCTGATGTCAATCAGTGTAATAAGGTTGGAATATCTCCGTTGTATAAGGCCTGTGCAGGAGGACATAAAGATACAGTAGAACTGTTACTTCAGAACAATGCTGATGTCAATCAATGTGGTAAGGATGGAACATCTTCGTTGTATGTGGCCTGTGCAGGAGGACTTAGAGATACAGTAGAACTGTTACTTCAGAACAATGCTGATGTCAATCAGTGTAATAAGGTTGGAATATCTCCATTGTATAAGGCCTGTGCAGGAGGACATAAAGATACAGTAGAACTGTTACTTCAGAACAATGCTGATGTCAATCAGTGTAATGAGGTTGGAATATCTCCGTTGTATAAGGCCTGTGCAGGAGGACATAAAGATACAGTAGAACTTTTACTTCAGAACAATGCTGATGTCAATCAGTGTAATGAGGATGGAATATCTCCGTTGTGTAAGGCCTGTGCAGGTGGACGTAAAGATACAGTAGAACTGTTACTTCAGAGAAATGCAAATGTCAATCAGTGTGCCATTAATGGAGAGTCTCCATTGTATGTTGCCAGTAAAGTAGGATACAGAGATACAGTAAAACTGTTACTTCAGAACAATGCTGATGTCTCGAAGTGTAATGAGAATGGACAATCTCCATTGTTCGTGGCCTGTAAAGGAGGATATAAAGATACAGTAGAACTGTTATTGCAGAGAAAGGCTGATGTCTCGCAGTGTAATACAAAGGGAGATTCTCCTCTACATGCGGTTTGTTCATTTGATCCCAATTTGGAATATTTTATTACAAATTATTCAAAGAGATGCATTAAAACTGTAAAAGCATTACTTACATGGAAAGCAGATGTCACATTGCGTAATAAGAATGGTCAGACACCACTTGATAGTGCCCGTGCATCACAATGTAAGGAACTGTTAAATCTTTTGGAGGAAACTCTTCAACTAAAGAATCTCAATTAAAGTAAACATTTTATGATTTTGAGTTTGAATTTTACAACGAAGACATATTGTTACATTATAATAATTGTATCACTATAAAGGAAGTCAATGTATGCACATATAATCCAGGTGTTACTTAAACCAGACATTATTTTTGATAAGCTATGTAGGTAACTTAAAGGAATATATAACAGAAATAACTAACAAGATGTATCGGAGATTACAATATGTACAATAAATGCCTTGACAATATTAAATAATTTCTACATTCTCTTATGACATCGATTTTTTTTAATTTTGCAAATTATATAATAACATGACTCAAATAAGTGATATATAAAAGAGCATTATTATTTCAACACAACTTGTAAAGTTTATTTTGAACTTTGAACTTTATTTTATTGATCACTACATACTTTCAATAAGAGGAATACAATATTTACATAATACACAAACAATACACAACAATAGTGTGCATGATAAAGGTAAATTAATTCATTATTATATAATTATATAATCAATTCACAAAGAAATTAACTCAGGCCATTATTGCATGGCGTGTATTTAATTGGTCAATATATGTATAGAGTTTATGTTTATTTTTTTAGTGTATTTATTTGATTTATATATGCACAGAACGTTAGTTTATATATGGAGTGTGTGTAACTTGTCCGTGTATGTATGGAGCGTATGCAATTTGTTAGTATATGTATTGAGTGTATGCAATGTGGCGATGCATGTAAGGAGTGCATATATATAGAAGGTCTAGATTGGGGGGTCTGTCATTTTGTAAACATTTAATTTTACCCTTTTTTCTCTAATCTTCAAACAATTTACCCCTTTTTTCTCTAATCTTCATTTTTTTTTTGCCCGTTATTCTCTAATCTTATTCTTTAATCATTGAACCCCATCCAAACCCTCTTTTTAGCCTGTTCATGTGTTCAATGCATGTTATTGGGCAGTGCATGTATGAAACATATGTTATTTGACAGTTTATGTAATTGATCAGTATATGTATAAGTCTATGTAATTGGTATGTGTTTGTATGAAGTGTATGTATTTGGTAAGTATATGTATGAAATACAATGTTATTATTTGGTTTATTATGAAGTTTACGTCATTGGTCATGGCATGTTTATTATGTATATTTTCAACCTGTTAATGCATGGAGTGTATTTAATTAGTCATTATATCCATGTAGTGTGTGAAATTGTATTATCGCAATGGAAGGTATGTGATTGTTTGGTTTATTTATGGAGTTTATGTCATAGGTCAATGTATATATGGTATATGCAATAGAAAACTATCGAGCTCCATGCATCTCCGTCAAAAACTATGGTTTAAATGAACATCATTTGTGCATTTAAGGGCATCGTTACTTCTGTTCCCATGTTAAGAGAGTTGTTGGAAAGCTTTGATGCTATTGTATTGCAAGAATTATTGGCAAATTGAATTCTCAAAATTGACAATCAGCACTGCTGTGATTAAGGAATTGTGATTAAAGTACATACAGAACAAAAATTATAACTATTTTATCCTTCGCAGTGATGATCACTAAGACGCTTCCTGAACGTTTAAAGTGAAGAGATACAGACGATCCCCTCTATTTAGTGAATGACGTCATAAATGCGCGCGTTTTTTTCAAATGATGGACAAACTCGAAAGTGGTCTATTGGTTAGTTTTCTGCATTTAACTTGTCATTAATAGTAAAGATTATATGGCAATTGTCAGTATATTAATGAAGTGCATATTGTTGGTCAGTATTTACAGTATATGTATGGAAAGTGTGCTAGCTAGCTTTAAACAAGGTTCAATCCACCATTTTCTACTTAAGAAAACGGCTGTACAAAGTAAGGTGTATGACAGTTGTTATCCATTCGTTTAATGCATTAGATGTTTTGATTTTGCCATTTGATAAGGGACTTTCTGTTGTGAATTTTTCTTATTTTACTTTTAATAACAATTATTTTGTTTGCATATTGTTTTCTTCTAATCGACCTTCTGTAGGTTTATTGTGATATACTATCTTATCCTGTTGTTTTTTAATGCACGCTTACTGTTATGGAATACATTATGATCTTTAATATGCACGCTTATTTGATTTTGTAACAAAAACTCATATCTTTGTATTGTTATAAACACTCATATAGATGTATTGTAATAAATGATATATGTGCGTTGTAATATACACATTAATTAAATTGTATGAAATACTACGACATTGCCGTTTTTTTTTTGTGTGCATTTGACGTAAATCCTGTAAAATAACACATAGTCTGAAATAATTATATTTTGAGCAGTTTATGTTTTTTTTAGGAACAGGTTCTACTGTAATTGAATTCTACAACTTGCTCTACGCAATAAAATTTTGTTTTAATTCAACTTTATGTTTAAGTATATAAGAAATAACATGAACAAAGGTAATTGTCTTTATTCGTAAAATAAGAACCTCTTGCATGTCTTATTCTCGGTATATTTTACTTCCTTGTTTGACCATGTATTGTCTAGTAAATAATTCACATTATAAAAAGAACTACTAATGTAATTGTTTGTTTAGTATGTATGTAAAAATCAGTTTTATAAGCCATGGTACTCTTCATAAATGTTTGCTTCCTATTAATACAAGTATCATGTATTTAATCAATATTTCTTTGAATCAATATTCATTTCAATTTGACTTAAATTAACGTGATATGTTGTTGAATATAGTCATAATGCCACACGTGCAGGAAGCTATGGGATGAATTATGCAACTGGCAACACCTAAACATACGAAATCCTCCATATCTGCCATGACGGTGAGAAAATAATAACTTGTTAACTACAATCATCTAAATGATGGTTTAACAGCAGAGAACGGCACAGACATATGAAGAGGTGTTAAACAGCTTTCCTGCCAAACAACAAATACACCTTAGGACATTAATTATGTTGTTAATATTAAGTAATAATATATTCACTCAGCGGATGACGATTGTAACTTTATTTAGTTAATGTTAACCTCAATAATTTTTACTAATATATTGTGTTAAATTTATTGATGACCATATTATGGAATTTACTTTTTGTTTTAAAATTATTGATATCAATAGTTTTCTGATAATTTTTTTGATTCATAGTGCTCAGTTTTTTTATTTTGTTTGTTGTTTTTTCATATGTTTTTGTTTATATCCTCAATAACACAAATAACAAACCACTTCTTTTAATGTTTTATACATGTTATTGTTTTCAGATTTCCGCTTTTGCTAGAAAAATTATAAAAACTTTAGAATTATTTACGATTACCTTCAAATTAATGCACGTTTCGAACATACTTTTTTAGTTTCACTAGCGACAATTGGGGTTTCATAAAAAAACAAGAGCGATGAGTCATAAGATCGACATTTATAAAAGCTAAATTTGAAAAAAAATCGTATTCGATTAAGAAACTAAACATGTTGTTCTGTTTTCTCAGGGGAAAAGATGAAATTAAAATAAAAGTTTAATGAGTATTTTTATTATAAAGTCAAATATTAATGGACGATTACTATAAGACTTCTGTATTACCGACTAAGATGCTTTGTATAGTTTCTGCCGTGTAGAAATCCTGTTAAGAGCAGTGCGTGGCATTTTAGCGGACGTTTTTAATTGTTTGTGTTTTTGGTTGTGTTTTCTGTATTTGCATTGATAGTTGTTTTATATCCATACAATGTTCTATTACATCTGTAAAATATGGTTAGTTAAATACAACTGTATTCTCCGACAAAGATTTTATATAAATGTATATTACTTTTTCTTTTTTGTTATTTTTCTTAAAATATAAGTATGTACCATAGCTGTTTGTTTAGTCAGTTCACTAAAACATGTCTTGCATTTACTGCTAGAAAAAAACCACTATGTTTAAATGTCACGTACAATCTACACCTCAACTAAGAGAAAGACAGAGATTGTTTTCCTGGTCTGCTAATCCATACATCAGCCAAGTATTCTATCTCTGTTTGATTCACAATGTTGTTTTTTTCATGTTTTTGGTCAGTTTATTTTCGATCTTTGAGTTTGACTGTCCCTCTTGTATCTTTCGCCCCTCTTTTCTAATATTTTTAAATACACACAATTACATGTGGGTTGTTAAATTTTAAATAAATTATGTAACTGTTCTTTTTTAATCTCATTTATTGGTAAATTTAAAGTTTCTTATATATCTGTTTCTTTTTGGAATCCAATTATTGTTTATTATGAATTATATCACATACTGATGATAAAATTAGTCGTAAAAGTTGTGGATATGCCCATGGTTGAAAACCAAATTATATCAGTACTTATATTCGTGTTTAATAAATAACATCCCCCTGATTTATATGTGTAGATCCGTCATTTTTTGAAATTCATACTAACACAGATTATGAAATAGAAAATTGAATAAATACATTTAAGTACACTTGAACTTTCTTTGTATTGTTATTATTAGTATATAATGAAAAGTTTATATGAAAAACTGAAGGTAGATTACATCAATAAGACAGCAACCCGACTATTTCCCAAGACACGTTTTAAAATGACTCTTTGCAGTTTCCATAAATATTCGACCATCATATGGATAGACTAGTAGAAATCACCATCATCTAGAAAGAAACATTAGTAAAATGCCCAATACAGGCTTCTGAAGTATTCTACATCATTATGGGCCATGTGAAAGGCCAATAATGATCAGTCAGCAACAAATTGATTCCGTTCTATATCAAGAGGACCAATATAATATCATACTGTATACTTGACATGCATATTAACCAACGTCAGAGGGTGTGTCATCATGTTTGTAAAATTTCCTAGGTCAAAGTTCAGGGTATGCAGGCTTCAGTTAACAACTCCATGATCTATGGGACAGATCGTGTCCGCTCTATATCTTGAGAAACCATTATGATTTCAAAGTTTATACTTGATATGTATATTAAATTGGATCTTAACCAAAACAATATTATTATATCTCAAAAATGTAAATGTGAATCGTATGGTTCTATTTTTATGGATAAAGGCATGGAAGGTGATTTTAAGACGATGAATGTTTATTTTGCTTGTGATACGGTGGTGTAAAGAAGAGAAAATCGATGGTCTTGATTAAATGTATTTCAGAAAAATACTAAGATTTCAATCTGTCCACTAATTCTTTACGAAGTCCTGTAGAGTTTAGGTATCCAATAAAAACAAGGTTATAATATTGAGATTTGAAATGGGGAATGTGTCAAAGAGACAACAACCCGACCATAGAACAGACAACAGCAGTTGGTCACCAACAGGTCCTCAATGCAGCTAGAAATTCAAGCACCCGGAAGCGTCCTTCAGCTGGCCTCTTAACAAATAATTATATACTAGTTCAGTGATAATGAACGTCATACTAAACTCCAAATTGTACACAAGAAACTAAAATTAAAAATAATACAAGACTAACAAAGGCAAGAGTGCGGAGGCTCCTAACTTGGGACAGGCGCTAAAATGCGGCGGGGTTAAACATGGTCATGAGATCTCAACCCTCCCTCTATACCTCTAGCCAATGTTGAAAGGTAAACGCATAACAAAACGCACATTAAAATTCAGTTCAAGAGGAGTCTGATGTCAGAAGATATAACCAAAGAAAATGAACAAAATGAAAATTATACATAAATAACAACAGACTACTAGCAGTTAACTGACATGCCAGCTCCAAACTTCAATTAAACTGATTGAAAGATTATGTCTTCATCATAAAATTATGAATATCAGGCACAATCCTTCCCGTTAGGAGTTTAGTATCATACCATCATAACATATATCAGAAGAACATAACCCGTGTCATGCCAACAACTGTTTTTTAGAAAAATGTGTTTAGTTCCGATGCTTCAGATGTGTTGTTTATTGAAATATTCAATAAGGCACTATAGAGGACTTGTGGTACAATGTATGACACTATCCCATCTGTTTCGAAGTTTACGGTTTTTTTACGTAGAATTACCAGAGTTTTCATTTATGCCTAATTGTTTGATAACAAACTCGTAATAATAGGAATTACCTACACATATGATATTGTTTGAGGCTTTGCAGAGGAACAACAACATATAATTTTTCAGACATTCCACAGCTACTTTGACTCAGAATATGGATTTAGGTAGAACATTAATACACACATTATGTTTTTCAATTTAAGGATTCTTCGTTTCATCAACGATGCGGAGAGAGTGTCGGGCTCGCATATTTTAAATTATTGTATCTTAGATACTTGAATTTAAGGTAGCACAATACAAAGATTGTTTCACTCAAAATCAGACATAATGTAATTCATTTTATCCTTCTTTATATTTTAAACTTCTTTATAACTGTGTTGTGCAAAAATCTATAAAGTATTTTGGAATGCTATGAATAATAAAGAAGCTAAATTCATTCAAGTATGGACATCACAATATGGCAACTAATTACATAACAATTAATTAATATGTAATTATTATGTCATAATGAAATTATCACAATTTGAAAGTTTAATCCTTCTTCTTTCTTTTGGTACCTCATTTATAAAATTTAACGAAAGATGAGTGGAATTACATCAGTTTAAAGATGTCTGATTAGGGATGAAAAATCTTTGTATTGTGCTACCTTAATGAGGACATTGGCGTATATGTTATTTTTTTTTATAATGTGTTATAAATCAAAGTGTCTGCCTCTTTTAGTTTAGTATGATTATTATCACGTGCTTTGAAAACTTAAAAAGAGTAAAGCGCTGCGTTGAACTTTCTTACTCATGATACCATAACTTGATTGCAGAATTGATAATACTATAATTGGACCCCCCCCCCCCTTTTTTTTTGGACAATCAATGTATTTGAATGTTTAACAACTATTGCTGTGAACTACTCGAGACAACCCTTTTGTTCCCTGACCCGACATTTACCAATGCAAGCAAATATGAAAGACAATTAAATATTCTGCAAGAAAACATGAAATTAAATACAGAAGAACGACCGATCCCCAGCAAATTATTAGAGAAAATATTGACAGATCTGGTGACCCTTATGAAACTGAATTGTTTGCCGCAAACTTGCAAGACCAGAAGCATTTTGGCTCAATAATATGGGATAATCAGTATGTGTAATTTTGTAAGTACAAATGATTCATAGAACTTCATGTTGTAATGAAATAATAAATGTTATCATCATACATAATTAAGTAGGCAACTACATATACATGTATGCGTGATTGAAAAACTTAAGCTATTATAAGTTTGAATTTGTAACTGATGTACTGCACCATCATGACTTACTTACTTGACTTAATCCACTTCGTCCCATGGGGGACATAGGGCGACCACTGTAGCTTTCCATCTTTTCCTGTCCTTTGCTAGTTTCTTTGCTTCACCCCATGTTTTCCCAATTTTCTGAAGATCAGATGTTAAATCTCTGCGCCAGGTGGATTTTGGTCGCCCTCTTTTCATACGATAGCCCTGAGGTTTTCAATCTAGTGCCTGTCTTGTTACATTTGTGTTGCTTTTCCATTTCCATCTTCGTGTTGTTATCGTTCTTTCTATTGGCTCTTGTCTTGTCCTTTTCCATAACTCGTTGTTCCTGATTGCGTTTGGCCACTTGATTCCCCTGATGTTTCTTAGGCATCTGTTCGTGAAAACTTGTAATGTTTTTGTAGATGCAGCTGTCAGTCTCCAAGTTTCTGACCCACAAAGAAGAATAGATTTTACATTTGAATTGAAGATCCTGATTTTGGTGTTTGTTCTGAGCGCTTTGCTTCTCCAGACTGGTTTTAAGATAGCAAAGGCTTTTTGAGCTTTTCTTTTTCTTGATTGGATGTCTTCATCTGTCCCACCTGATGTACTGATGACACTTCGAAGATATTTAACTCATTGACATCTTTTACTTCAGCATCTCTCACTTTGGTTTGTGTTTACCCTCATTGATTTTGTCTTTTTTGCATTTATGTATAGTCCTACTTGTTTTGCAGTTGTTTCAAGCTAGGTTGGTTGCTTGCTTTTGTGAGTCTTCATGGCGATGGGAAAGCTGGCAGATATCGTCTGCAAAGTCCAGGTCTTCAAGGCATGACTGTAATGTCCATTTAATACCAAAAGGAGTATTGTACGATTTCCGATTCACCCTATCTATCACTATTAGAAAAAGGAGAGGGGAGAGTAAACATCCTTGTCTGACACCCGTTGATACAGGAAATGGATCTGTTTCTGCATAGCTCACTTGACATGTAAAACCGTCATAGAGCTGTTGGATGACGGTTATGATTTTTTCGGGTATTCCATAATGTCTAAGGATGTTCCATAGTACTTGATGGTCTATACTATCAAAGGCCCTCTCGAAATCTACAAATGTTTAGTATAGGGATGTCTGCCATTCAATGGTTTGCTCGATGATGATTCTTAATGTGGCAATTTGGTCAATGCATGATCTCTCTTGTCTGAAACTGGCCTGTTCGTCTCTTTGTAACTTATCAACTTCTTTATTTAGCCTCTGTAGGATGATGTGACGTAGGACTTTGCTAGGAATGGAAAGCAAAATTATTCCTCTCCAGTTGCTACAGATTGATTTGTCGCCTTTCTTTGGTACTTTAATGAGGATTCCTTCACGCCAGTCATCAGGTATATGTTCGTCATTCCATATTTTGTTAAGTAGTTGGTGAAGTTCATCAATACCGATGTTATCCATTATCTTATAGCTTCAGGGGGTATGTTGTCGATCCCTCCTGCTTTCCCATGCTTTAGTTATTTTATTGAAGTGTTTACCTCTGTTTCAGTTATATCTCCTGTCTTGATATTCAGGACCTGTCTCCCTTCGATGTTAGGTGGGTCTGTTGGAGGGGGTCTGTTTAGCACTTCTTCAAAATGATATTTCCATCGTTTTAATTGCTCTTCAATTTTTGTTATCACATTGCCATTTTTTTCTTTAACTGTAGCATTTCAGTTCGACATTCTTCCACTTAGTTGTTTAGTTGTGTTGTAGAGATATTTCATGTCTCCTTTGCTACATGTAATTTCTGCTTCTTGTGCTAGATGCTCAACATAGTTTCTTTTATCCTTTTTACAGTTTTTCTTCACTTCTTTGTCTTTCTCTATATAAAGGTCTTGTGTTTGTCTTTTTTGTTGTCTTGTGGTGGCATTTAAGACTTTTTCTTTGGCTATTCTCCGTTCTTCAACCTTAACCCATGTATTATCTGACATCCAGTTTTTGTGTTTATACTGCATGTATCCTAATGTTTCCTCACATGTTTCTAGTATTACTTTTGTCTGCTCCCATGTGTTGTTAATATCATTCTCCTCTATAACCAGGTCACTTATAGCTGAGAATCTATTTTGAAGAGATATTTGGAATACTTCTCTTATGTTTGGTATTTTCAGCTTCCCAACGTTGAACTTTCTTCTTTTGACAACTAATTTTTTTTGGGCTAAAAGTTTCATCTTTATTGACCCTATAGCTAAATGATGGTCTGATGCTGCATCTGCTCCCCTTTTTATCCTTACATCTTGCAGTGAAGACCTCCATCTCTGAGAAATAGTTATGTGGTTTATTTGGTTTTCTGCATTTCCTGCTGGTGACACCCAGGTTACCTTGTGGCAGTTCTTGTGTTTGAAGAGTGTTCCTCCTATGACAAGTTTGTTGGTAGCACAGAAGTCTGCAAACAATTTACCGTATTCGTTTATTTTTCCTATCCCATTGGGGCCGATTCCTTTATGCCATCCCTTTCTTTTTGATCCAACCTTAGCATTTAGGTCACCCATAAGTACCAATAGGTCTCTTTTTGGTATGTACTTATAAATATTTTGAGATGAGCGTCACTGATGAGTCTTATGTAGACGAAACGCGCGTCTGGCGTACTAAATTATAATCCTGGTACCTTTGATAACTATTTGGAACTTTTTCTATAGTTGTTTGTAATGAGTGGTAGAAGTCTTCCTTTTCACAGTCATCTGCACCATTGGTTGGGGAGTATACTTGTATCAGGGTGTTTTTTGGGAAACGTGAGTTAAAGCGTGTTGTGATAGTTCTTGGTGGATGGGATTCCACTCCAGCAAAGCTGTTTTAGATCTTTTCGTTATTAGAAATCCAACTCCCTTTTCGTGTGGTCATTTTGTTTGGTGTTTCCGGAATATATGATGGTGTGGCCTGTATTCAGATTTGTCATGCCTGATGTGTTCCATCTAACTTCACTTAGTCCTAGAATTTCGATCTTGTATCTATCCATCTCTTTTGTTACTTGTGCACATTTACCACTTTGATATAGTGTTCTTACATTCCATGTGCCTATTCTGGTGGTGAGTTTGGTTGAAAACAGCTCCATCGGCCTTCGCGTCATCTGCTATTAAAATCATGTTTTTCCTCCAGTCTGTGACGAGAAAGAGTATTGGCTATTGTAGTCGTTTCTGTAATCAATACAGTTTTCCAAGGCAGGGTGATTAACCCTACGCTTAACCCCCTGTGCCCGGAGGACCGACAGCTTTTCTGTAGGGGTTTCCATCCCTTAGACGATTGCTGTTGCTATCAAGTTTCATCTACCCGAATTTTCTGTCTGGATTTACTTCCATTTCCTTTGATTCAAGAATCCAATCACAAGGCAGTGATACTATTTGACCCATATCTGGGACAAGGATGATGAGTGCTAGGGCGTGTCCACACGCCGGTGGGCCTACACACTGCATCTCTGGGGTCCTTGCTGCTCCGAGATCCTCACCATTAACGTACAGTTATCTGGCCATGTCACTATAATTATAACAGTAATATTAGGGATCCTAACATAATTCAACATGAACTTTTCCGAAAGACCATGCTTTCATATAAATATAGATTTCTTTGAGGACTACTCCAAAGCATAGGCTAGACGAGAAGAAGTTGAATCGGACACTCTGTCAGAATGGGTTGAAGAAATATATGAAAAAAAGTTGAAAAAACTATATGACCGATGTCATATAGTCAGAAATGTAGAAACTGTTAAATGTCTATAATTGTCTCTTCATGGTAAATAGTATATTGCTCCAACGTCCAATAAAAACTATTAGTTTCAGGTGGTATACCAAACACTTTCACTAAAATTAATTTGGCTGGTTTAATTTTCATAAAATGTTGTCATAGTATTTACTTTGACCCTTTAACAAAAATATAAAAATTTCAAAAATTATGAACCAACGGTTTTGTCAGAAAAATTACACTGGTTATATAGAAGTTTGACAAACACCAATTTGGATCATTGAGAAGTTTAATATTCCTTTTACAACACAACGTAATTAAAACATTTAGCTGACTTTACAGAGTTATCTCCCGGTAGTGTTAGGTACCACCTTAAACAATATTTTATTCAAATAAATTGAATTGGATTGGGCAACAGGCATAGCCAATGTATAAAGCCCTCTCCACTGAAAAAAACAAAAAAATATTGTGTTTATATATGACATGTATGATTAGTACTTTTGTGAATGTCTTGTAAAAGATGAGGAAATAAATAGTCCATTGATATATCATTCAGAAACTTAAAACAAGAGGCTATCAGAGCGACAACAAACCAGATTTATTAATAATTATCCGTGTTCTGGCATTTTTCAATATTACAAGAACCATAACTGATGCACGGTTAAAGTGAAAATAATCAATATCAAACTTGCCTTCCATTTTATCATCATGAGTAACAACATATTAAAATTTGAAAAGCTTTGGTTGAATGGTTCTTGAGTAAATGCAACAACATGACTGGTAACACAATTTTTCAATCTTTCAAGAGCCATAACACCAGAACCGTAAAAGTCAAAATGGTCATTATTAAACTTGACCTCCGTTTTGTTGTCAGTAACAACATGGAATCCATATTGCTAAGTCATTTTAATTTAGTTTTCTGTGCAGTGTTCTGTGGACTGTTGATTACGCTTTGCTGTTTTGATATATGTTCATAGTGTTGTCTTATTTTTATGCAAACGGCTAACAAAAAGTAAAATCACAAAAATATTGAACTTAGAGGAAAATCTAATCGGAAAGTCCATAATCACATGGCAAAATCAAATAACAAAACACAACAAAAACGAATGGACAAGAACTGTCATATTCATGACAAGGTACAGGCATTTTCAAATGTAGAAAATTTAATTTGCTGATGCAGCATCCCCTTTTTTTACAGAGTTGTCTCTTTACTATGTGGCGTATGGCTACAGTAGAATGTATCTTAGGCTTTCTCCACGCCTTTTGTGTTTTTTTTTAACCTAAATATGTCTTTTGATGATTTGTTTTACTGATGAAAACCATACACAACGATTTCACTAATGATTATTCTATGGCTAGAAGTGTCTTTGGACAATTTTGGTGAATGCACTTTCAAAGTTCCAAGTTCTGCAGAGAAATAGTACCAACCCGATAATTATTTTAAAAAAACACAAGGCCAGAATCTTACGTTAATTAAATATTGAAACATCTGCCATGAAAAGCTGGTCATATAAATAAGAAGTATGATTTGATTGCCAAATAGACAACTCCAAACAAGAGACCAAAAAACACAGAATTTTTTTTTTAACAACATAATAATATTTATTCATCTAATCTTGCTTGTTACAAGTTTCACCAAGGGTCCAAGCATCTCTTGATTTACCCTGTTACACTCCACTGATTATCCAGGGAAATAAACAGCTGATCCAACTTATTAAGTTATAAAAAATAATATAAAGTTGTAAAGTTGTCTTATGCAGAGATTTATCAATGTTAAAAATTCTTTCTAATTGACAATAACATTGGACATCTTGATTTATATGCATCTATTCTTTTATTAAATTCATTTTCAAAAATGCTAAAGACATCAACAGTTGTTGTTCTCTGCTCGGATACATAGTATGACTTGTATATAGAAAAACTTAATACTGTTAGTATATAATTCAAAAAATAATAATTTCTATCTGTGATTTTATATCCAAATACCAGATGTTGCAATTTAATATCAAAATCTATTTTACTTCTTCTAAAGAGTTCATAGATTTTTTGCCAAAATTTAATCAAATATCTACACTTAAAAAAATAGTGAACATAATCTTCTTCTTGCTTACAAAAATTACACTTATCTGTCTTAGTTACTTTCCACTGCAATAACAGTTTTTTAGTTGAAACAATATAATGTAATAATTTCCATCTAAATATTTTTAATTTATTTTCAGTCATATATTCAAAAATAAATTTGTACAATGAATTCATATTAAGAGTTTCTTGTATTGGTAGGATTCTAAGCCATCTGTTTATCCCTATTGACGACTCTAGTTTTGTATTTATCAAAGAGTTGTATAACATTTCATTTGTTAATAATGTAGTCTCAATAAAATTATTTTTCCATACGATTTTATTTCTTTGAATATTAATTGTAGTTTTGACAGAGTTCTCTTTTTGAACAATTTGAATCCATTCTGCTGGTATAGATTTTTTTAATTTTTGAAATTCGGCGATCCAGATTATTTTGAACTTTAATTTGTTTAGAATGTAGATTTCCGATAATGACATTTTATCATCTAAGATATCATTTATGTAAATTAAATCACTTCTTATCCAGTTCTCAAATATAATTGGTTTATTATCAAATTTTATAGATTTATTTCCACATATAACTTGCTTTCTAATATCAAAAAATGTGTCTGGTTGTTTTGTTTGCCCCCCGCCAGTCAAATTCCAAGACTTTATTACTTCTTTATAAAACGCAGGAATATCTTTAAGATATCTTAAAGAATTGATATCACTAAAATTCATATTAAATATTGACAAAATATTGTTTGAGACATTTAAGTATTTAAATGGTATAAGCTTCCAAGTCTCAAGTTTACCATTTACCCATCTATTTACCCGTGATGCTTTTAAAGCAACAAAATAACTTTTAAAGTCTACCATTTTAAGACCCCCCTTCTCATATGGACCAATCATCACGTTTCTTTTAATCTTGTCTGGTTTCCCATCCCAATTATATTTATAGCTACTGTTTTCTATTTCTTTTATATAACTTTCTGGGGTTAGACATACGCTACCCAAAAAAGTAAACAAAGGCGATATTAAAGTCTTTATAATTAGGATTTTTCCTAAATTGAAAGATTTCGTTTTTTCCATATAAATAATTTATTCATCTTTTCTATTTTACCATTCCAGTTTAAATTTTTGCATTCTTCTTTGTCATGTCCGAAAAACACCCCTAAAGCTTTAATAGGTTTATCTCCCCACTTAATCCCGACAATTTTATCTTTACAAGATTTCAATTTTCCAATCCATAACCCCTCTGTTTTATTTCTATTTAGTAGTAAACCTGAAAAGGAACCAAAAATTTCCATTTCGTTCATTGCAGCTATCACATCGTTTTTATCCTTGCAAAATAGTGTTGTGTCGTCTGCTAATTGTGAAATCTTGATACTACGACTTTTCCCATCTAATTTTATATTAATTCCTTTTACATTTTTATTATTTCTTAATCTCTGGGCCATAATTTCAACAGCCAAAACAAATAAAAGAGCCGATAAAGGACAGCCTTGTCTTATTCCACGTGAATTTTTGAAAGTTTCTGATACCCACCCATTGTTCATAACACATGTTTGTATATCTGTGTACATTGCTTTAACCCAGTTAATAAATGAATCGTTAAAACCAAAAGGATTCAATGTTCCAAACATAAAATCCCATTCCAATGAATCAAATGCTTTTGTAAAATCTACAAAAACTAATGCCCCCTTAATATTGTATGTGTCTGCGTAGTCTATTACATCTTGAATTAGTCTCAAGTTAAACCCAATAAATCTATTTTTAACATAACCGGTTTGGTCTTCATTTATAATTTTTGGAAGTACCTTTTTTAATCTTTGAGCTAGAACATATGACAAAAGTTTAAAATCTACATTTAGAAGTGAAATTGGACGGTAGTTTTCCAAAAGTAAAGGATCTCCTTTTTTAAATATCAAAGTTAATATACTGGTACGTTGTGAGTATGATAACTTTGTTTATCGTATCCAGTATTTAGGACATCCACAACTAAAAATTTAAGTTTATCCCAAAATTGTCTATAAAATTGAACCGTTAGACCATCAAGCCCTGGTGATTTATTTAGTTTCATTTTATAAATGCCTTGCGTGCATTCCTCTACTGTAACTTTTCCATCGCATATCAGTTTATCCTTTTCGTCTACTTGATTTTCTAGTTTTGTGTCATTGATATATTTTTCAGTTAAATTTTTATTTGCAGATTTTACATTATACAAGTTTTCATAGAAATTTTTTATTTTATGGAGTAAATTTTCTTGATTAGTAATTAATTTCCCATCCTCTCCTTTTAATTTGCTTATTGCACAGAAATTTAAAATAACTATAGGTCACTGTATGAACTTAAACAATGAATAAAACTCATATTCTATTTACAAATTTATGAGTATCTTTATAATTTGTTGAGTTTTATTACCTCTAAATGACCTCTGGATGTCTTTTGTTGAAGTGATTAACTGATACCGTATAGCAGGTTATTGTCGCGGTGTGTAAATTTTCGCTTATTTTTCGTGGATAGAACTAATCACCAAAATAAATTCCACCAATTTAAAAGTGCACATTCAAAGGTATTGATAAAAGTTTTAAATCCACCAAAATAATAACCGCCAAAATATTTGGTATACTTCATTCAATGAAAATCGCGAATTTTTACACCTGCGAAAATAACCCGCTATACGGAACCTTATACAGGGCATGATATTTAGAAGATGTCCAACAAAAGCAGATTAAATTTTGAAACTTCTGAAATAAAAAGAAGGCAACCCTATTTAAGGAGTTGTCTCTTTACAATGTGGATACAGTAGAATGGATCTACAACTTCTCATGTTTTTGACTTTTAAATGACCTCTAAATTTCTTGTTTAACTGTTGTACACCTTACAAAGGGTCACACTAATTGTTTTCTGGAAAATAAATGACCTTTAGATGTTTTCTGTTTAATTGTTTTACTAATCTGCACTTTACAAAGGGTCAAACTAATTATTTTGTTGAAGAGTCCTGACACATTTTTGTTCTGAAGAGAATCAATAGCAATGCCATCAATATAGACGATTACATCCTACATTTCTTGCAAACAGACAAGCTTAAAGTAAAGAAGGATATCTTGTTTTCTTGTTATATATGATAACAAATATCGTGTTCATTTATAAGATATATATGTGTCAATAAAACAAAGCATCTCAGCAAAAGACAATTACAGTACACACCTTTACGTATGTCACACTTTTTTACACTAAACTTTACAGGATGACCTTTATAGCAATATTACAGGTAACAATGGTGTAAAATATATTGCTGATGATAGCTCTATAATTGAATTAAATCAACATGTAATTATTACAAACTATACAGGTAAGTTACATGTAAGCATAATTTGAAATTAATTGCATTGACAACTTTAAATCAAATTATATCATAATAAAATTTACATGTTACCATAATTAGATCAAACTCAAGTCTCAATCTATTATGACAGTTTATACCATGCTACTGTTTATATGTAATCTTAATTAGATTAGTTTTATATGTAATGAGACACTTTAATAGCACCATTAAAGAGACTGGATAAATAACAAGTGTCTGTTGATGTAATTATTGTTGTGATACTTATATCTAGTTTATTATGACAGTTTATACCATGCTACTGTTTATATGTAATCTTAATTAGATTAGTTTTATATGTGATGAGACACTTTAATAGCACCATTGAAGAGACTGAATAAGTAACAAGTGTCTGTTGATGTAATTATTGTTGTGATACTTATATCTAGTTTATTATGACAGTTTATACCATGCTACTGTTTATATGTAATCTTAATTAGATTAGTTTTATATGTGATGAGACACTTTAATAGCACCATTAAAGAGACTGGATAAATAACAAGTGTCTGTTGATGTAATTATTGTTGTGATACTTATATCTAGATTATTATGACAGTTTATACCATGCTACTGTTTATATGTAATCTTAATTAGATTAGTTTTATATGTAATGAGACACTTTAATAGCACCATTAAAGAGACTGGATAAATAACAAGTGTCTGTTGATGTAATTATTGTTGTGATACTTATATCTAGTTTATTATGACAGTTTATACCATGCTACTGTTTATATGTAATCTTAATTAGATTAGTTTTATATGTAATGAGACACTTTAATAGCACCATTAAAGAGACTGGATAAATTACAAGTGTCTGTTGATGTAATTATTGTTGTGATACTTATATCTAGATTATTTTGACAGTTTACACCATGCTACTGTTTAAATGTAATCGTAATTAGATTAGTTTAATATGTGATGCAACACTTTCATAGCACCATTAAAGAGACTGGATAAGTAAATTAGTTACTAAGTTACAATACTTTTCTTGGTAATGATTCATTCAAAAAACAGTTGGTTATGACAGTAATATGTGTACAACCTACTGTAATCATGGTAATATTCATAGCATATCTTTAAGATCCTTTAAAGAGGCTTTATGTTATGTTTATATAGGAACCTCAATAGAATACACTGTAAATAAATACCAATAAACCCTTGTAATATTAAATTTATATCGATGAAAATGAATTGGTTTTATTGAATTTATTTTAAAATGAAAACAAAAATGAACTTTATATAATCAGAAAACCCTTTTCTTAAATCTTTTAAAATTGTTTAAAAATTGTTAAGAAATATCAGCACATCACAAAGTTCATCTATCCTCCTCTGCAAAAAAACCCACAGATCAACACCTTTTAATATACCAGTATTGCTTTAATAATGACTTGTTTTCAAAAAGTAAATGTGCTTGGCAGATATTATAGACAAAAACATGGACAGAAAGATATCCCCTACGCCACTGACTGCCACGGAACTGGTATATTTATCTACCAAGTAATCATGAATGATGCAGGTTTATCTAGTGACCATTCTTTTGATTTTTTTCCATCAATGGTTTGGATGAAAATTCAATCAATGTGAGGTTCGCGAAGAAGTTACTGAAAAGAACTCTGTAATCGCCAGATCGAGCTTCTTTGTTACTAGTCACATACTTGATGAACTGCTAAAATATTACCATTAATTTCAACATTATCCAGAGTTTAAAAGTTGAAGTTTCAAATCGCAAAACAATCAATTCAAAGTAGCGATTTTTTCTATGTTGTTTGTGTCTTTCAGTTTAACACCTATAGTGTTTACAGACTCTAGTGGAGAGTTGCTTGTTCTTTGCATTATCTCTCATTTACATTTCCATGCAGGATAGAATCACAAAAAAGCATACCTTTCATTGAAAATACCGAGATGTGGAATAAAAGTCCATGAGACAATGATCAAATGAAACAGCAAACTACCAGCTCACATAGATTTTATGTTCCGATGTTATGTTATATAAAAATTAAGGACTTATGACTCGGCCAATACACTTTAAATGGACCTGAAGAATTATATTGACCTCTGACTTTGTCCTCTGTCAATATCATTTTACTAGGTCCATCATCAAAAGTCCATAATTGAATACTATTTACTACCTAGTACTGTTTCACAGTTCAACCAGTAACTTGAAGTTTACATACAGCAACTACAAACCAAGTTGATTAATTGTCGAAGTGTTAAATAGTTTGGTATGTATGATATAACATGTTTGTCCGGAGGAAATCTCAGAAACTGTTTATAGCTTTTTTTTCAAATTTTGTCAGAATGTTTTAACTACAATATGAACTTGTGCCTCTGGTATTTTCAGATTGATTCGTCGAAATTTGAAAAAGTTACAGCTGTTTGGACTGTTTGGTAGGGAAAAAATTGTCCGGCGGAAATCTCAGTTCTTTGTCAAATTTTGTCAGAATGTTAACTACCATATGAACTTTTGCCTCTGTTTTTTTCAGATTGATTCGTCGAAATTTGAAAAAAGTTACAGCTGTTTGGATTGTTTGGTACTTGGTATCTATATGGGACAAAAATTTGTCTGGCGGAAATCTCAGAAACTTTATAAATTCTTTGTCAAATTTTGTCAGAATGTTAACTACCATATGAACTTGTGCCTCTGTTATTTTCAGATTGATTCGTCGAATATTAAGTTTTCTTTGTTAATAAAAGATATAGAAGAAGCGAGGGGTATAACTTTGTGGCCCACCAGGCCACAGTTCCATCTAGTTTGTACTTGCTACACCAGTAAGAAACAATGATACTATTTCATAATTTTCAAATACTAGTACCAGTACATCTATACTATTAAACGAGAAGACCTCATTTTGGGTGTCGCTTCTCTTCTTTCCACAATAAATAAATCAACACGGTTCTGTGTCTTAAAGGTATAGTGCATATTGCCATTTGTCATCCATTCATATGATTATTCAGATTGAGTTAATTTTGGAGAAAAACAAGAAAAAAGGCATCCGGATATTGTCCCGTCATTGGACGAAATTTTAAGTCAGATTAGATTTCCGGTTTACGTTTTTCTATATACCTTGAACGTACATATACAAAGAATAAAGTGTATTTTCATAATTCTATCTGCTATCATTTTCAAGTAAGGCTATCCACGGCAGTCACAGAGTTTGTTAAATAGAGAGGGTCTGTATACTATATCAATGACCACTATGGATCGATTAGTAAACTTAGAATTGAAAGTCTGAAATACACTATATTTATTATACAGATAAGCGCTAAAAATATTCATGTGAACTTTTGATACCTTTTCTGAAATTCTCCAGTAATGAATGTTCATAATATACAGATAAGCGCTAAAAATATTCATGTGAACTTTTGATACCTTTTCTGAAAATTAAATATTTTACAAAATTCATTGATTACAAAAAAAAAGAAGATGTGGTATGATTGCCATGTTGAGACAACTCTCCACAAGAGACCAATATGACACAGATATTAACAACTATAGGTTACCATACGACCTTTAACAACGAGCAAAGCCCATACCGCATACTAAGCTTTAAAAGGTCCCTCACTGACAATGTAAAACAAATCAAACCAGAAAACTAGAGGCCTTATTTATGTACAAAAAAATGAACGAAAAACAAATATGTAACACCTAAACAAACAACAACCACTGAATTACAGGCTCCTTACTTGAATGTTCATAACATACTAAATGTATGTTCATATTGAAATCGATATAGAAAACCAAAAAATGGGAATATTGGAAATGAAGGAAGAGGGATAAAAAAAAGCATTTTCCTGTCCCCAATAAGAAGAGGGATATGACCTTTATCGGGACTCCGGGATCGGGTGTTTTAAAACTCGGGGATTGACCCTTTCGGGATTCGGGAATTCCTTTTTTTGAATTTCGGGACCTCGGGATTTCGTTTTTCAGCCCGGGATTTCGGGATTTCATGTTTTAAAGCCCGGGAAGGCGGCATTTCGGGATCAGGACCCCTCATATCCCCCTCCAATAACCTATGACTTATGATATTTTTGCTGAAATTTTCCAGTCCTTTAATATTTTACAAAATTCTTCCAACAACACTTTACATACTTTAAACTACGCTCTGAATTCCCGCGATTTCGCGGGTGTGTTCTAGTATTTTATGTATACTGTTTACTTATTACATAGATGCAATAATATATATTATTATACTTAATGCAAATTTCTTATATTATCGAATCATTTCATTGGACAAGCGGCATTTGTTAATTTCAACTAACCTTCTATAAGCCCCGCCAATCCCTAGCAACATGTGATAAAATTAGCAACGGGTGTTAATGCCTAAAATTAACACCCGCTGAGCCCGAAGATTGCCGATTCAGAAAAATTAACACCCACTACGGCCGATGTTTACCGATTCATGTTTCCTCGTTATTTTCGTTATCACTAGACGACAACAAACCGTTTCTGTTGCTATTTGATGTGTTGTTGTTGTTAATAAAAATAAACTATAATTTATTTAGGCATTCAGTATAATAAAAAACATACTGCCCTTGGATGAAGGTGTAAGGGTGATTAACACACTCGAGGAAAAAATTATCACCCGCGACTTTGTCTCGGGTGATATTTTTTCCCCTCGTGTGTTAATCTACCCTAACACCTTCATGCAAGGGAAGTATGTTAATATTATCATTTTTTTTTGCTATTGTATCAACATATTCAAGGAAAGGAGGGTGACACATTTTTTGAGTCAAAAACAAACTTTAATTTATGTATTGCATCTTCTCATGTTACAAGACGAGTTGAATACATCTTAGCCATGGGGGTCATCCCCCACCCCTCAAGTTCAGAAACCTTATTTTATCTTAAAAATGGTTGGAATCCCCACCCCTTAACCATATATTGTACTACTCATGGTTACAAGACCAGTTGTATGCAATATACATCATAGGCCTGGGTGTCATCCCCACCCCTTAAGATCAAAAACCTTATTTTATCTTAAAAATTATTGGAATCCCCACCCCTTAACCATATATTGTACTACTCATGGTAACAAGACGACTTGAATGCAATATACATCTTAGCCCCAGGGGTCATCCCCATCCCTCAAGACCAGACACCTTAATTTATCTTAAAAATGGTTGAGATCCCCTCCCTAAAAGTATATATTTCCTTATTCACAATGAAAAGACAAGTTGAATGCAATATACATCTTAGCCCTGGGGTCATCCCCTACCCCTCAAGATCAGAAACCTTATTTTATCTGAAAATGGTTGGAATCCCACCCCTTAACCATATATTGTACTACTCATGGTTACAAGACCAGTTGTATGCAATATAAATTTTAGCCCTGGGGGTCATCCCCAACCCCTCAAGATCAGAAACCTTATTTTATCTGAAAATGGTTGGAATCCCACCCCTTAACCATATATTGTACTACTCATGGTTACAAGACCAGTTGTATGCAATATACATTTTAGCCCTGGGGGTCATCCCCATCCCCTCAAGATCAGAAACCTAAATTTATCTTAAAAATGGTTCAGATACCTTCCCCAAAACTATATATTTCCTTATTCATTCCTTGGTTGAAGCACATATCTATAGGTAACTACATGTATTATGTACCATAGCTCTTAAGTTTCCACTTAAAAGATGATCCCTAAAAAATGTTTAAAAAACTATGAAATGGAAGGGGAGACGTCAGTTTTAGCATACTAAAACAGTCCAGCATGCTGGACTCCTGTGACAACAGTACCTCTAGTCTTTAATTAATATTGCAGTTTTGGATCAGACATGAGGAGAATCTCATTTAATTATTATGTACCGCCCCCTGGTGTCTCTTCCAGTATTGTAATCATTAACAAAATTCATCCTTATTCATCCGCATATTCTCACTGCTGATAAACACATTTATTTATTTATTTAAAAAAAGATATATTGTCAATTAAAATGTGTAATGTTATATTTTATATGTACTTGTTTATTCTTAACTTGTAACTTAATCATTATTGTTGAATATCATTGCCCTTTGTGGGCCCCTTGATTAGTAAATAAAGTATGTTATGTATGTTTTTTCATGTTATGCTTTCTATGCCAAAACTGGAAGTACATTCATTTTTGTACAAATAAACCAGTGCAATCAATCAACTAAAACAACACAATTTGTATTGCCTGTAGACCAATAGAAACCGTCCTTACATAACACATCAATCAAATCAATCTGGGGTGTCTAATAATTAATTAATCCTTAGAGTGGTTGCTTAACACCCACTCTAATAAATCATAAATTGTCATCACTCCCCACATATTAGTAATTTTTAATTGTATCCAAAACTTTTGAGATCTCCAACATAACCAAATGGTTTTAATGCCTGATAACAAGTTTGGTTTTGCCCTACCCCTTATAACAGTAATCTTCAGTTATTTCAAAAGCAGTTGAAATCCCCACCCCTAAATTGTATATTTTCTCAGTTTCATGATAAAAATATTGTTTCAATTCAGTTTAAGTATATCGCATGGGGATTGTCGCAACCCCCTGTTATATATAGATGCCCTTGCGTTCCTGTGCTGTATATATTGTTAATTTCATGTGGTACTGCCATATATTTGGTCTTACTTGCTGAATTAATTTGGGAGACGTTATAATCCCAAGATTGATGAAAGGCCTTCAGGCAGAGTCACTTAAGCTGGACCCTTCAAACAACAAGGTTTATAATTCCATACATTGTCATCTCAATATAGCTTAACATTGCTGAATTGCATTAATAATCACTCATGTTGAATATTTAACTGAATAACTATATTCAAGTCGTGCTGAATTTTTAACTAATTTTTTTAACACTGGCCAATTTTGATTAACGTTCAAATCCAAAAAGTGGTAAACAGCAACTGGTAAACTTTGCAATGTGGATATCTTCCTGGACCTGAGTCCTTGACAAACACTAAAAAATACAACTGAATGTGCATTATACCTTTAACAAATGATAATTGGTTTTAAATAATAAAAACTATTTTGTGTAACGTTGATATTTATACTAGATAACCAAGTATAATGTATGCCTGGCTAACTACGTGAGTTTTAATATGTTTTTTATGTATTTTTCAAGTTAGAGGATCATGCGAGCCTGTGTCGCTCGTCTAGTAACCTATAATAGTTGCCCAATCAGCATCAAATTAAGTAACTTTATAAATGACCTCCAATACATTGTTCATACACATTACAAATCATTTGGTCTTGTTATTTCAGAAAAGTTTTTTTTTTTATTTTCGATAAATCAGAAACAAGAGTTTGTTGTTTTGTTGTGTGATCAGCATGAAATGAATTAATTTTGTAAAGGACCCCTAACTAATCATTCGTATAAAGTAACAAATCCAATCAGCTTCAAATCATACTAATCATTCGTATAAAGTAACAAATCCAATCAGCTTCAAATTAGGTAACTTTATAAATGACTTCCAATACATCATTCGTACAAAGTCTGAAATAAGAATTGCCTGTGGCGGCCATGTTTGTTGCCTAATCAGCATGAGTTGAGGATACTTTGTAAATGACCTCCCTGGCCAAATTCCTACAAACTAACAAATCATTTAGCCTTGTAGTTTCAGAGAAGAAGATTTTTTTAAATGTTTACCAACAGCCACTAGGAATGTCTGTGGCGGCCATAAGTGGTACCATATCAGCACGTAATGAAAATTTTTGTAAAAAACCTCTCGTACATCATTACTGTGCCTTTGTTGTTACAGAGGAGAAGATTTCTTTAAAATTTCTACGAATCAGAAACAAGAATTGCCTCTGGCAGTCATGTTTGTTGACCAATCACCACGAGGGAGTTTTGTATAGGACCATCCATAGACAATATGTGCCAAGTTTGGTCCAAGTGGTTTCAGTGGAGAAGTGGAAAATGTAAAAAGTTTATGACGGACGCCAAGTGAAAGCAATAGCTCACATGGCCTGTGATCAGGTTAGCTTATAAGGAATAAGAGGAAAGAAAGATACATACACTATTTATTTTTTAGAAACAAATTTACAAGTGAACACACAAACACATATAGGAAATGAATATGAAATATATCAATATACAAGAATATATAAACCTGAGAATGGACAACATGCTTTTTCAACAAAATGAAAAAAAAACATAACATGAGCACATGGTCCATCAAACTTACAGATATAATGAGACTGTCTTACAATGTACAGTTGATAAGTAAGTTTAAAAGAAAGCTGCAACAGAAATTGAGGAAGGTGGAGGGTTCAGGCTGTGGAATGACAAATTTAAAGAACTATTTCTTGATTGTAAGACAATTCTGTTCTTTAGTGTCAGTACTCAAAGTAATACCTAGGACCCCCCCCCCTTTCCCCTACGTTAAAATACAATGTCAGTACTGAAAGTAGTACAAAGGAACTACAATCCCCACGTTAAAATTACAGTGTCAGCACTGAAAGTAGTAACTAGGGACCACCACAGCCACGTTGAAATACAGTGTCAGTATTGACAGTAGTACCTAGGACCCCCCCCCCCAACGTTAAAATACAATTTCATTTCAGAAAGCAGTACCTAGGAATCACCATCCTCACGTTAAAATTCAGTGTCAGTACTGAAAGTAGTATTTAAGATCCCCATACCAACGTTAAAAATCACCCAAAATCTCATCAACTAGAAATAAGTACCTCCTCTATAAACATGGATCTAAAATTATGCAAAAGGTTTAAACGTTTAAGAAAAAAACATGAGGACATGTTAAGTTCTTAATAAAAAAAAAAGCTTTTGATCATTTCCTGGAAAATTATTTATACAGGCAGGGACAATATATACTATGTATATATTTATACTATGTATATATTTTCCCTGATACAGGTCATTCACAACACAATACGAAACAAATAAATACATTTAAATGAAAAATCTCTGCAAAAAGTAATTATTTTAGCAAGGAAATATGAACATTACTCTCGGATATTACTCGAAAAAAAAATATGTTAAAATACTCATTTACCACTGAGACAAAATTACAAACAACCCACACGCTTACATTGTGAAGAACTATGCAATAACCATCAGTACAAAATATATATATTCATATAATCATTCGGGATTTTAGTAAATTGTCCAAATGTAGTTGGCAGAGGTACAACAATAAAAGTAGTTTGTTGTTGCACGCTTAGTTATGGACATTATCCGTTCACATTAGTTTAGGTATCGAAAGGCATTTAAAAAGTGCACTTTAAGTTAGAATTATTGTCTGGTGTATGTACTGTTTGATCCTGATAAACGGCGTGTGTATTGTCAACAGCATCGGTAATATGATTAATACGAAATTCCTTGAATCTTTAAATACTTGACATTTAAATATGAACTATGCACTTTAAGTGTTTGTAGTTGGAATAATCCGGGAAAAACTAACCCACTTGACGTTAAACTAAAAAACATTAGGATCTTTGACTATTAATAATGTAGGAATTTGTTTTTGAACTTGTTTTTTTTCAATTCGGTCACACGACAGTTAATCAAAAACAGGACTTCCATTTTTGTTAAATATTCGGTAGCCACTGTCATATCTTGATCACATATATCGGATCCTGATACATCTAGGACACGCAGATTTGAACCGGTTTTTACTAATCTTATAAATTCATTTCCACTTAAGACAAATTGTTCTACATTTAGACGTTTAATGCCACTACAATTGGCAACAATTTGAAAAAGCCCGTCAGTAGTTAAACCAGTGACGTCTTCGAGATAAGTATGTCCAATATACATTTCTTCAAGGAACGATAAACTGCATATTGTGTTAACAGACTTGTCGTTGATATTTGGACAATCGTTAATCCACAAACAACGAAGGTTATGCGTGTTTTTTTAGAATATCACACAATGCTTTGTCGTTTATGTTTGTGTGTGCAACATTTAACACTCGCAAAGAGACGAATTTGTCAAGAACAAGATTTTCTGTGAATTCTCCAGTTATTTGTGAGCAACGGAATAAGCTTAGAGTTTCTAATTGGTTTGCATACATTAAAATATTACTTAGGTCACTGTCAGTAAATGTTATTGAATCATTCACCACAAACCTTTTTTAACAAAGAACCTTCAAATACTGTTTCGTGTAGATATTTACACACACCACGCAATATTGCTAAATCTTTAACAGCTACAAATCGCAGTATTTGAAACAAAATTTCCACTGGGAGTAACAAAATCATTGCTGTTTACACAACTAAAGTCTCCGTAATATTTAAAAAAAAAAAAAAAGATCGAGCACAGATCATGAACGGAAATTGACGAGTTCCAAAAATCACAGTTATGCACTATTTATTAATACTAGAAAGACCTTTAAATGAGAATATAATCAGCGGTTCTTATTTCATAATTCTCTGTCGCTTAAACTGATTATAGCACGTGGATTATAGACGACAATCTTATCATGTTGTACAATTGTGACCAATGGAAACAACGGGATTTAACTGTTTTGATTCTGTAGTAAATGAAGAAATTTCTACAATAAATAAGTGACAGTGATTTATATATCTTGTTATCCAGATCTATTTTAAAACAATAAGGCGTGGTCTGTACATGATATCAAATGACCTGTATAATCATTTGACCTATCTGTAAGCAATGCACAATATAAAAATAATAATAACAAAATGTATGACAAATTAACACCTGTATTTTGAAAAACGTTTTTGTTAACAACAAAAATCAACATTATAAGGGGGATACGATTTTTTAAAACAAATTCAAAGAAATTCCAAAAAAATTATGATGATATTTTTTTTCTAAAACATATCAAAAGCCAGTAAAACACAAGTTAGGCCAGAATTTAAATATTTCTTTAATAAGAATTTTGCAAATTTTTTGGGTTGAGGGACGTTATGAAAATAACAATGAAAGTGATATTTCAGTGGAGTAGAGACCCTAATCGGGGGTGGGGGTGGGGGGGGGGGGGTGAATCGTTTAGAACAGAGACGGGTAAAACGCGTTCAAAATGACTAAATCCCTGCGATATTCTGCAACGGCCGTCAATTTCTGACCAAATCCCTGCAACGGCCGTTAATTTCATCCCCCCATTTTTTTTAATGAAAATTAGGTATCTCTTTTGTGTAACTGAACCTTTCAAAAAAAATGAAGTGACCATTCTATGACAAATTATATAAACAATTCAAAATATTTAACAAGGTACGAATTAATTGTTAACGCGTTTTGTGATGCCTGTTTCAATAGTTCAAGAACGTAAATACACATTCAGGTAAATTGTTAACATTATTAAAACGATCACCACCTGTCACACAGAGATTCAATAAATGTACATTTAATTATTTTAAAATGGGTATACCACTGGTCATAGAATGGTCATTTCATCTTTTTGAAAGATTCAGTCACAAAAAAGATATACATCATTTTCAGTTGGAAAAAAGGGGCAAATTAACGACCGTCGCAGGGATTTAGTCATTTTGAACTCGCTTTACCCGTCTCTGTTCTTAACGATTCACCACCTGTAAATGAAAATAAAAGTTGTGATGCTCAATCAATTTATTTTTTTCAAATTTTTGATTGATTGATTGATTGATTGGTTAGTGTTTAACGCCAACTTTAGCAATATTTCAGCTATATCGTGGCGAGAAGTTTTTTGTTATTTAGAAATTACATGTGGATGAAATATAAAACACTTTATATAAAAGAAAAAATCTTTGATAATTTTTTCTTCAATTAAAATTATATAATGTGACATTTAAAGGATTTTTGTTATCACCTTGTGGTGCGAATATAATATATGTATTTATACCTTTTAATACCTTTAATGTAAACTTATATTCAAGATATGATACAATACATAAATTGATCAGCGAGAAAAGTTTTCCAGTCAGAAGAAAAAATTAAAATAAAATTAAATTTACTCACTTTCATTTTTATTTGATTTTGGAAAAAATTCGCGATGCTATCCTTGTTAAACAAGCGCTAAAAACTGGCCTTAACATCTTTGATTTAACATAATACATTCAGTCAACCTGGCCTACCATTCACTGATGCATTTGCCCTTACACTTCTTGGTAGGTGACGGAAAGGACTATTGGAAATGCAACCATAATGAGGTGTTTGATATGTACAATCCTACAATTGGTTTAACCGTTCTTTGCGATATTGTGTACATTGAAAACAAATACAGTTTGGCAAGATGTTAACTAAATAATGGTCATGACATGTTTTAAGTTCATGTAACAATCTTAAAAAAACTCATCACGACTTAATAATCCAGGTGGCTTTGTAATACCAAAGTAGTCAAACATATAAAACTCGTGTACAATGGAACGATAAATGGGCATCATATATAGAGAAAGAAGCCATTCACAATTTTTCTTAATAATTTTTCTTGGTAACAGTAACTTTACAAAATTTGGCTCAAGTTCGAACTTATTAATTATGGGTATAAGAAGACCAGCTTTACGATCTCTACACCTTTCTACAGTATCATCACTCTGCAAATTACTTAAATAATAACCTCGAGTGAAACGACGATTACATGCGGATACATCAATATCTAATTCTACCAAAAAGGTTTACATAACTATTTACACTATTCAACAAAAATAAACTCCTGGTAGTTTGGACTGGGGCGTGATGGTAATTGAAATTGATCCACCATCTTGTCCAAAGTTCAATCTAATGATAAGCTTCTCAATTATTGAATACACTTGAAGTCCTTTTTTCTCTTTACCCTCAGATTTTATCGCATTTTAAGTTTTTGTTTAATCTTACCCGCCCCAAAAAGAGAAAAAATGACACCAGTTATCCAAATAAAACAGAAGGCAATGCACAATATAAAAAAGTAATTTCTCGTAATAATAACAAAATGTATGACAAATTAACCTGTATATTGTAAACATTTGTGTTAACAACAAAAACCAACATTATAAGGGGGATAAGATTTTTATTAACAAACTCAAAGAAAATCCAAAAAATGATGATGATATTTTTTCTAATCTAAAATATATCAAAAGCCAGTAAAACACAAGTTAGGCCAGAGTTTTTTAATTACTTGTTTAATAAGAATTTTTGCTAATTTTTAGGGTCGAGGGACGCAATACAAATAAAAATTAAAGTGATATTTCAGTGGAGTCGAGACCCTAAATGAAAATAACAGTTGTGATGCTCAACCAATTTGTTTTTTTCCAAATTTGTGATAATTTATTCTTCAATCGAAATTATATAATATGACGTTTAAAGGATTTTTGTTATCATTTTGTGGAGCGAATATAATATATATGTATTTATACCTTCAAATACCCTTATAGTAAACTTATATTCAAGATATGATACAATACATTAATTTGTCGGAGAGAACATTTTTCCAGTCAGAAAAAAAAATAAAAATAAATTCAATTTGCTCACTTCCATTTTTTTATTTGAGTTTGGAAAAATTCGGGATGCTCACCTCGTTAAACAGGAATTAAAAATTGGCCTTAACATCTTTGATTAAACATAATGAAATCAGTCAACCTGGCCTACCATTCATTGATGCATTTGCCCTTACACTTCTTGGTAGGTGACGGAAAGGACTATTGGGAATGCAACCATAATGAGGTGTTGGATATGTACAATCATACAATTGGTTTAACCGTTCTTTGCGATATTGTGTACATTGAAAACAAATACAGTTTGGCAAGATGTAAACTAAATAATGGTCATGACATGTTTTGAGTTCATGCAATAATCTAAACAAGAGGCTCTCATGAGCCTGTATCGCTCACCTTCTGAAGGCAGCCCTAAAAATTAGTCTTTTTATTCTGGTAGCCACTTGGCTACCAAATGTAAAAAAAAATGGTTCCAATTGGTATGGTAGTTTCAGAAGAGAAGACATTTGAATGCATTTCTCCATAGGGTCCAATGTTAAACTATGTTCACTGCTGGCGGCCATTTTTGATCGAGTGTGGGACTGTCAGATACAATTTTTAAAGGGGACCATCAAAGGACTATTTTGATCAAGTTTCGTTCCAACTGGTAGTAGTTTCAGAAGAGAAAATCTTTGAATGCATTTCCCCATAGGGTTCAATGTTAAACTATTTTCCCCGCTGGTAGCCATCTTGGATGGGGTGCGGACGTGTCGGATATAATTTTTAATGAAAACAATCCAAGGACCAATCACCAACTTTGGTTCTAATTGCACAATAGTTTCAAAAGAGAAGATCTTTGAATGCATTTCCCCTTGGGGTCCAATGTTAAACTTTGTTCCCCGCTGGTGGCCATCTTGGATTAGGTGCAGACATGTTGGCTATACTTCTTAAAGGGGACCACCTAAGGACTATTGTGACCAAGTTTAGTTCCAAATGGCCAGGCCGTTTCAAGGGAAAAGATCTTTGAATACGTTTACAAGAAAAATTTGATAAAAAAAGGGCAATAACTCCAAGACAGGTAAACTTAAACTTAACCTCTGTCTTTTATAGTTTTGGAAATAAAAGACAAAAAATAATAACTCTAAGATGGGTTTTCAGATTTTCTTAAAAATTGCAGGGTAGGTTCTATTTTTAGCAACAGCGGCCATGTTTTTCATCGGATCAATATAAAATGAGGATCGTTTGTAGAGAAAATGTCATACATCATTCCTATGAAGTTTCAATCCAATCTGCTTAGCCGTTTCAGAGGAGAAGATTTTTTTTTAAAGTTGACGATGGACGACGGACGAAGACGGACGACAAGTGATGAGAAAAGCTCACCTGAGCTAAAAAAACTCATCATGACTTAATTATCCAGGTGGATTTGTAAGTCCAAAGTAGCCAAACATATAAAACTTGTGTATTATGGACCGATAAATGGGATCATATATAGAGAATGAAGCCATTCACAATTTTTCTTAATTATTTTTCTTGGTAAAAGTAACTATGCTTACAAAATTTGGCTCAAGTTCGAACTTTTTAATTATGGGTATAAGAAGACCAGCTTTACGATCTCTACACCTTTCTACAGTATCATCACTCTGCAAATTACTTAAAAAATACCTAGAGTGAAACGACGATTACATGTGGATACATCAATATCTAATTCTACCAAAAAGGTTTACATAACTATTTACACTATTCAACAAAAATAAACTCCTGGTAGTTTGGACTGGGGCGTGATGGTAATTGAAATTGATCCACCATCTTGTCCAAAGTTCAATCTAATGATAAGCTTCTCAATTATTGAATACACTTGAAGTTCTTCTTTCTCGTTAACCTCAGATTTTATCGCCTTTTTAGATTTTGTTTAATCGCCCAAAAATGAGAAAAAAAAGACACCAATTATACAAATAAAACAGAAGGCGTATATTTTGCATGTGTTGACAAAGTTAACATTGCACTACAAATATATAGATATTCTCGAACCGAATTTTATCATTTGGTTTATTATCACAACAAAAGGGAGAAGCTTACTCCTGCATCAAAGATTGTATATAATAAGAAAAGCAGACAATCAAGTAAACAGCACTTTTGACACATATACCTTGATGCAATATATTTTAAAACTTTTGTATATTATCAAATTGTATAGCTTTGAATATGTTTTCTTCATTTTCTACTCTACAACAGAAAAAAGACTCAAAAACATATAAAATAACCGACATTGAAAGATTTTGATGAAATGAAGGACGAAGAAATTTGAAAATGAAGAAATTCTTTTCCAGGCAAAGAACTTTCGAAAGGACGTCTAGTTACTGAATATGTTTGAACGAAATGCCACTTAGTGGCGTGGCATACTTTAAACATGGACATTTTCGCTGAATCTGCGATCAGTAAAAAAAACAATAAAAAAACCAACATCATGCACGTTGTTCACGCAAGCATTCAGTATTGAATACTTGACAGTTTTGAACAAGAGTCTCACGAGAGCCTTTATCGCTCACTTGGAGCATGGCTCTTCGACAGTTCAATTAAGACACCTATGTAAAAGTATCTTCCCTGCCGGTGGTAATCTCGGATTGGACGCAGATCACAAGACATAATTTTAATTACTAGTATGTCATTATTTCATAATAATGAAATAAACTCATCTAAGGACTGTTGTGATCAAACATTGGTGAATTTCTAGTTAAAAACGTACTTCACTGAGGAATTAGACCTTGGCAAATTTATGTGCTCTGTAAGTGGAAAATGTAAACCCGGTATGATTTGTAACTGCATCTCCCTATCTAGAATTTAATCACCATCACTTTCGAATTGAGCTACTAAAACCTTTGTAAGCTCCTTATATTCCTCAACAAATCGGCTTGGCACTATTAAGAATGGGTCTATCGTAAATTGTTTAGATTGTACTGTCATGTTATCAAAAATATGCAAAGGGCGTGTCATTTTTTCTTTATATATTTGATATTTACTACCCACAATGGCTTTGAAGTTGGAACAGGGAAAATTTTCCTGTAATTTCTCTTCAACTTTTGAGTCAAATATGTCAAAATGCAATGCTATCCAAATGTATAAAATAGTATTAATATTTAATTTATATACATCTACATCATCTTCTCTGCATAAAATTTGCGGTTCACTAGTCAGCAATTTGTCCTGATCACAATTGTACATATGAAAGGAAACTTCTGATCCTGTTACTAAAAATGATGGAATGAATAAATTTGATAAAGAATTGTTCTTTTTAGCATTACAGAATGCATTGACTATTGTCTGAGCAAGAACTTGAGACGGCATTTTTTTCTTTGGTGCTGTTTGAAGCTTGACCTCAATAATGCTTGACCAACCATGCCCTAAAACTGACGTGGAGCACTTATCTTCATGCCCCTCCAAATCACTTTCATTTAAGCTCATTTGTCCTAGTTCACCACTCCATTCTGCCAGGTCTTTCTCCTCCGGGTACGTTTCATCACCACATGCACCAGTATCTTCTTCTGTTGTATTAACTTCCACAATACTATGTCTAACCACAATATCTGCATTTCCATGCCAAACTGCTTTGTTGCCTTCAAAACAAAAAGAAGAGAGAAATATTTCACATTTTTTAATAACATGGTTTTGCACATAACCCACTTTTAACTTACTATTATTTTGTTGATAAGTGAATTTAATCTTTAAAACAATGTTAGTGTTATTCATATGTACATACTTAATTAACATAATTTTTTATGGTAAGCAGCCTTTAACTCTCAACTCAACACATCCTCATAGATTTCACATCAGCAGAGCAATTTTGAATGCAATAACTTGGTATGTTTATGAACAAAATACAAACTAGGAGGTCCTCTTTAAGAGGACTAAAACATGTGTCTCTGCTTCATTCCCCTATCGGGGTGGGGATAACACCCCAGGATCAAAATCCGCACTGAAATATTGCCTTACCATCATCAGCAATGTAAAGTCATTTTGTTTTTTTGGGGATCTCAAAACAAATATGTAGATAACAAAGATTATTGGGAACAACTCCAGGGACCTAGACATACTCTTAAATGAGCTGTCTTGCAAAGAGGAATGAAAAATATATGGTTTTCGTGTGGGAATCTCCACTGATTTAGAACTTATCAAAGTTCACTATAATGAGTGGGTTGGGATGACTCTTTATACTGAAATAAACCCTTCTAATAATCATCAGGAATTTAAATGAAGGGCTTGGTTGCTGCCCAGGATATGACTGCGGCATGTTGACACATTAAAGTTAAATAAGTGTACATTTAAAGTGAGTGTGGACACAAGATAATGTTAGTCATATAGCTACATCAAATATATAACCAGAGGCCCCCTGAAGTCTGTAGCAAATCACCTGGTAAACTGTTAGATAACCAAATATCACTCACATGTTTTTTCCCATAGGTTCCAATGTTAAAACTATGTTCTACGCTGGCAGTCATGTTTTTGATAGATCGGAACAAAATTGGTAATGTTTGTACAAGACCTTCCATACATCAATTCTGCCAAGTTTGGTTCAATTTTCTTTAGTACTTTCAGAGGAGTTGATGATTCACATGTTTTCCCATAGGGGACAAAGTTAAACTACATGTATGTTCTGCGCTAGCAGCCATGTTTCAGGGGACTTGATTAAAATGTAATCTACCAATAAAATTGCATTTTAGGCCATGATTTTCTAATCAGGTTTAAATGAGCAAACTTTCATGTCTTCATAGCAAAGAATATTCCTGCCAAGTTTGGTTTCAATTGGCCCAGCTGTCTAGGAGGAGATGTTTTACGGCAACAACGACTCCCACGGACGCAAAGTGACGACTATAGCTCACTGTGAGCTTAAAAATGAGGTACATTTGTACTTAGTAAACTTGCGATCATGGCCCCCTTTGACACCTTATAAGAGTAAGAGCTACATAAAATCCATCAACACTCTACCAGAAGCTCGTGTTATATGGAATCCAAAGAAATGAGTCTCATTAGTCCAGGATTTTTAAATTTGTTGGTTTACGGATCCGCCGACCCGATTTTGCCGATTCCTAGTATAAAAATAAAATTGACTTTTCATGCTTTTTTATTCCCAAGACCCAAACAAATACATTATCGCTGAAAAATAATTAAATTTTTCTTTTTTTATGAAATGAAATGCATGAATCACTAACAAAATTGATAACACTCTCTGTTGTGAAAAAATAAAACTTCCAGTTTACGTTTCTAAAAATAGACAAATCAATTATTACTGACCTTGAAATGTCGTTTACCCAAATAATTTTGCGGAACGAAATTTGTGTTTAAAACCCATTACACAATAAGTTCGTTTCCCTTATTTGTCTTATCAGTCTGTAAGATGCATAATCTCATAGAAATAGACTTGTCCAAATGTGGACAGGTGGAAAGCACCTTGGAAGTAAAAGTTCTGAATATCAACAAGACATTTAGAATTTTCTTGTTTCATGGATAATAAAAAAAAATATCGTCCATTTGGATTAAATACGGGGATGCATGACACTAGATTAACCCGATATTCTCAATTTTTCCGTGGACGAGTCTATTACGTTTTTGACACGTGTGTTGAAACTTATTTTCGTACGACATTTTTTACATTTTTTTCTTTATCAGTTTTCGTTTTTGAAGATCATTACTCACCAAGTTTTCTGGAATTGATTAAGAGCTACGCGAATTTGTTTTTCTTGTTTGTGAAAAGACGATTTAATTTCGTCTTTGTCTGTGAACACCCCCCTTTTTTTACGGCAAATCATTAGACAACATGGACAATGTCATGCGATATTTATGACAGCTGAGCAAGAATATTTCATCGAACTAAAATTTGAAATGATGACAAAATATCATACAAAACATTTTGTAAGAAAGGTGAAATGTATATTTATTTTGCATTTTTTTTTTCTGTGTTGAAAGATATTTTTTTCCCCCCCGACCGACCGACCTGACTTTTTCATGGGGAAAATACGTAAACCAACAAATTAAACAAGAGTGCACACGCTGAAATGTCTCGCCTTCTATACTAATCATTGATATTATGTTGATAGTCCTAAGTAAAAAGCTAAGATTTATAACAACTGTACCATAAACTTAACATTAACCAAGACAACTAAACAAAGACCAAAGAACCTTGAAAATGAGGTCAAGGTCAGATGAACCATGCCAGGCAGACATGTACAGCTAACAATGCTTCTATACAACATATATAGTTGACCTATTACTTATAGTTTAAGAAAAATAGACCAAAACACAAAAACTTAACACTGTGCAATGAACCGTGAAAATGAGGTCACGGTCAAATAAAACCTGCGCGACTGACATAAAGATCATTAAATAATTCCATACACCAAATATAGTTGACCTATGGCATATAGTATTAGATAAAAAGACCAAAACTCAAAAACTAAACTTTGACCACTGAACCATGAAAATGAGGTCAATGTCACATGACATCTGCCCGCTAGACATGTACAACTTACAATCATTCCATACAACAAATATAGTAGACCTATTGCATATAGTATGAGAACAACAGACCAAAACACAAAAATTCAACTATAACCACTGAACCATGAAAATGAGGTCAAGGTCAGATGACACCTGCCAGTTGGACATGTACACCTTACAGTCCTTCCATACACCGAATATACTAGCCCTATTGCTTATAGTATCTGAGATATGGACTTGACCACCAAAACTTAACCTTGTTCACTGATCCATGAAATGAGGTCGAGGTCAAGTGAAAACTGTCTGACAGACATGAGGACCTTGCAAGGTACGCACACATCAACTATAGTTATCCTATTTCTTATAATAAGAGAGAAATCAACATTACACAAAATTTGAACTTTTTTTTCAAGTGGTCACTGAACCATGAAAATGAGGTCAAGGACATTGGACATGTGACTGACGGAAACTTTCGTAACATGAGGCATCTATATACAAAGTATGAAGCATCCAGGTCTTCCACCTTCTAAAATATAAAACTTTTAAGAAGTTAGCTAGACTCAATGTTTTCTTATTTGTTTTTGTTTTAATTTTGTATTATCTCCCTTGAATCAATATACAATATCTCCCTTGAATCAATATACAATAACTATTTTATAATAATAAGAAATATTGATGATAATTTATATTATATAGAAACTTTATGGTAAAATTAGTATACTTAAAACCTAAGCATATATATACAATCATGACATTTATAATGTTTAAGGTGACTTAACTTGTATTTTTTGTTATCTCCCTTGAGTCACTTATTTCTATTATTCCTATAATTGAAAATGTAAATATATACTTCTCACAATTACAATTATAAGTGACACTTATGGCAAATGTTAATGTAAAGATATTATTCTGTAAAAACTAAAAAATGCTTTATCACAATTGTCATATTCAATCCATTGAATATTTTTTTAAACTTTTTCTCATTTATTTTTCTATTTTTTTTCATTTATTTTTAAACACTCCTTTGAAAATTATCCTGTTTGACATCCCCATATATTACTTTTCTGTGTTTACATCATTATTGGAAAATAATTTTTATTTCTTTCATTCAACTACTTGATGTAATTTGGATGCAATCATTTTACTATCAATGAGTTCATTAAAGATTTTGTCTGTTAATTGTCAAGGCCTTCGTAACACATTAAAAAGAAGAGACGTATTTGATATGCTGAAGTCAAAGAACTGTAATATATATTGTATTCAGGATACTCATTTTACAAATGATATACAAAACATAGTGAGATCTATGTAGGGTTATGAGTGTTATTTTTCATCTGTTAGCTCAAACTCTAGAGGTGTAGCTATTTTGTTCAATAATAATTTTGAATGCAAAGTATTGAAAGAAAAAAAAGATAAAAATGGAAACTATTTAATTTTAGATATTCTTGTAGAAAATAGAAAGATAACTCTTGTATGTCTATATGGACCAAATACAGACAATCCTGATTTTTTTTCTAATATTATGTCTGTTATTGATGATTTTGAAAATGAATACTTTGTTATTTGTGGTGATTTCAATCTTGTCCAAAACCCATGTATAGATTATTGCAACTATGTGAACATTAACAATTCGAAAGCTAGGGAAAAAGTATTAGAATTTATTGAAGAAAGAAATTTGATAGACCCGTATAGAGAACTTTGTCCAGATGTACAGCGATACACCTGGAGGAAGAGAAATCCTTTTAAACAGGCTAGATTAGACTTTTTTCTTCTAACTGAAAATTTTTTAAATATAAATATAAAATATACTTCCAAGCTATCGGTCAGATCACTCTAGCTATGATTTTGCTTGATTTAGAATTTAACCCTTTCATTAGGGGAAAAGGTTTGTGGAAGTTTAACAACTTCTTTATTATTTGCTTGAGACTCTTCTTATGGAAATTAGGGGTAAGACAATTTCATACTCAAGCTATAAAAAAAAGCAAGACGAAAAAAGGGAACAAAATCTTCGAAATGAAATAACTCAATTAGAGGAAAGAGTTGATGAACATTCCATCAACGCATTAGAAGCAAAAAAACATGAGCTTGAAAGTTTACGAACACAAAAATTAAAAGGGAAATTAGTAAGATCCCGTGTCCAATGGATACAGGAAGGGGGAAAACCTACTAATTATTTCTGTGGCTTAGAATCACGCAATTTTATGAGCAAAATTATTCCCAAAGTAGAGAAAGAAAATGGGGAAATTATAACAAAACAAAAAGATATTTTGAATGAAGTTAAATATTTTTATGACAATCTTTATAAAAAAAGGGATACTAAAAGTACTTTAAATGATCTTAAAAAAGACTTGAAAAATTTAAATGTTCCCATACTTTCATCTCAGGAAAGAGAAAGCTTGGAAGGTACAATTACTGTTAAAGAAGCTGGAGAAGCATTGAAAAAAATGAAAAACAACACAACCCCCGGAACGGATGGTTTTTCAGCAGAGTTCTATAAATTTTTTTGGAAGGATCTTCAAATTTTTATTGTAAATTCTTTAAATTATGGTGCAAAAACAGGGGAACTATCTGTTACACAAAAGCAAGGGATTATTACTTGTTTACCAAAAGGTAATAAACCTCGCCACTTTTTAAAAAACTGGCGCCCTATATCTTTACTGAACACTGTGTACAAAATTGGATCAGCAGCTATTGCAAACAGATTTAAGAGTGTCCTTGATAAATTGATCAATTTTGATCAGACTGGTTTTATTAGTGGAAGGTATATTGGGGAAAATATAAGACTCATTTATGATATATTACAGTACACAGAGGAACATGAAATACCAGGGTTATTACTTTTGATTGATTTCGAAAAAGCTTTTGATTCAATATCATGGGACTTTTTGGTAAATGTTTTGAAATTTTTCAATTTTGGCGAATATATCATCAATTGGGTTAAAGTATTTTACAATAATATCAACTCTGCTGTCATCCAGGGGGGAACCTTTCAGATTTGTTTACTATTGGAAGAGGTGGTAGACAAGGGGACACCCTGTCTCCATATCTTTTTATTTTATGTGTTGAGATTCTGGCATTGAAAATAAGGGGAAATAGCGACATTAGTGGTATAGAGGTCACACGGGTTGAGCATAAATTGTCACAATTTGCTGATGACACCTCTTTGATTTTGGATGGGAGTGAAAAATCTTTACAAGAATCATTATTAGAATTAGACTGGTTTGCAAAAATATCTGGACTGAATAGTAACTTCACAAAAACACAAGTTATTTGGTTTGGGAGCAAAAAATATAGTACAGATACTTTATGTCCTAACAGAAATCTGTCCTGGGGTGAAACTTCTTTTAAATTACTAGGAATCAATTTTGATGTAGATCTTGAAAAAATTGTTAAAATAAATTATTCTGAAAGAATTGTACAGATTAAAAATACTTTAAAACAATGGTCTAAAAGGAATCTAACTGTTATAGGGAGAATAACTGTGATTAAGACTCTAGTCTTGCCTATTGTAAACCATCTCATTATCTCTCTGCCAAATCCTTCAGATGATATTATTAAGAGAATAAATGAACTTATTTATTCATACATATGGAACTCACCTATACATAGAGTTAAGAAGGATATTCTAATCAAAGACTATTTGGAGGGTGGTTTGAAAATGCTTGATTTGAATATGTTCATTACAGCACTTAAATCAACATGGATTAGGAGGATTTTGAAGAGAGATAGTAAATGGCAAAATATGTTCATGTCAAATATAGATAAAAGAAAGTTGTTTAGTTGTGGTGTTGATTATATTAGACAACTGTATATGACAGTTAACAACCATTTTTGGAAAGATGTACTAAGATCCTGGGAAATGATTATTCAAAAAGAAAGAAATTTTACTTATGATTCATTTTTATCAAATCCACTATGGCTAAATAATAATATTAAGATTGGTCATAAATCAGTATTTTATCAAGATTGGTTCAAAAGTGGTATTAGATTTGTAAATGATATAGTTGACCAAAATGGATTGTATATTTCATTTGATCAATTTAAGCAAATATATAACATTAACACAGATTTTCTTAAATTTAGCAGTGTTATTTCGGCAGTGAAAGAGGCATCCAAATCTTTCCCTAAAGGATCTTACAAATTAGCTTGTCCTTTTATACCATCATGTCTACAAATATTTTTTAAACATTGTAAAGGATCAAAAGATATGTATTCTGTACTGACAAGAAATAATGTTATTCCTACTGGACAGCTTAAGTGGGTTAAAATTTTAGGTGAACAGAACTTGAACTGGAAAAAGATTTTCAGACTGCCTTTTGCTGTTACTAAAAAAAGTAAATTACAGTGGCTGCAATATAGGATTAACCATTGCATATATATTATTGCCACAAATCAGTATTTAGTTAAAATAAAATTGACTGATGATCCTTTGTGTACATTTTGTAAATCAGATAATGAGTCTATAGAACACCTATTTTGGAATTGCAATAATGTACAAGATTTTCTACAGGATGTTGATAACTGGTTCCTTTCCGGTGGAATAAATCTCCCAATGAATAAATTAAACTTTCTTTTTGGAGACTTATCCAAGATATTTCCCAACAACCCATATAACATGATTTTTCTTTATATTAAACAATATATGTATAATTCTAGATGCTTTAAAAAGAATCTCTCATTGCAAGCAATTATAATGAAACTGAAAGACATGTATAAATTAGAGAGTAATTATATGATAGCTGTAAAAAATAAAAAGATAACTGAATTAGACAATGTATGGAATGTTTTTGAAAAACTATTATTGTATACCGGCTAATGTCTTTTTTGTTGTTGTTACAATTACTTATGACAACTTAATTATAATCTTTTTTAAAGAAAATATTATTGCCATGTTATGTACTTGATCGTGTTGATGGCTGTTACGAAAGAAATATGTCTCGTACATTTTCAATTTTTTTTTCAGCATAATTATATGATATTAAAAATAAAGATAGGGATGTAACTGGATAATCCCTTTGAGTTTTGTTTTTATTTTTTGTTTTTTGTTTTCCTTCTTTATTTATTTATTTATTTTCTATTTCATTTTACTTTTTTTAATTCTTTTTTATTTTTTTATCTTTTCAATAGAAAATGTAAAATATTTCCAATTAAGATTTATTTATAAAAATGACATTGTATTTATCTTATATGTATTATATTGTATGTATATCATGTATATGTTGTAATTGTTGGAAATAAAAAAATCAAAAGTTAGCTAACGCCGCCGCCGTAGCCGCTGCTGCCGCCGGATCACTATCCCTATGTAGAGCTTTCTGCAACAAAAGTTGCAGGCTCGACAAAAACCGTGGCCTTATAATCCAATAAAAAATAAACTAGAGGCTCACAGTTGCCTAAATCTCTCACCTGTATTTAACAAAATGTGAAACAGGAGATTTATTCAAACAGTTCAATTGATAAGGTCTTTCTAAGAATCTGTTGTGTAAAGTTTGATTACATTTGGTTCAATTTTTATTAAAACAAGAGGCTCCCAGGAGCCTGTATCGCTCACCTGGATACACCCCTGTTACAACCTGTTCATATAGATCCAATAATAATGCAAAATATTCTGCTAAAGTTCCGCCATTAAGTTTCAGAACTTTTTTAGACCTCCGTGCAACATCTGAGCCCCTTATGAGGGCCCCTTTCAACAAATTTTGGGCATGGGTTCCACTTATAACATGAAATAAACATTCATACCAAGTTTGGTTTCAATCCACTCAATGGTTCTCTAGGAGAAGATATTTGTATGTATTTCCCATAGGGTCCTATGTTAAACTAAGTCCCCAGCTGGCGGCCATCTTGGATGATGGATCAGCAACAAAGTAACAATACTTGGACGGCATCTCATAAGGAACATTCATACCATGTTTGGTTTCAATTCATTAAGCAGTTCTCTAAAAGAAGATATTTGTATGTATTACCCATAGGGTCCTATGTTAAACTAAGTCCCCCGCTGGCGGCCATCTCTGATGACGGATCAACAACAAAGTAAAAACACTTGGTCAGCACCTCATAAAGAATATTCATGCCATGTTTGGGATCATTCCATTCAGTGGTTCTCTAGAAGAAGATATTTGTATGCATTTCCCCATAGGGTCCTTGGTTAAAATAAGTCTCCCGCTGGTGGCCATTTCGGATAACCGATCAGCAACAAAGTAACAACACATGGTCAGCACCTTATAAGGAACATTCATACCATGTTTGGTTTTAATCCGTTCAGTGGTTCTCTAGAAGAAGATATTTGTATGTATTTCCCATAGGGTCCTATGTTAAACTAAGTCCCCCACTGGCGGCCATTTTGGATGACGGATCAACAACAAAGTAACAACACTTGGTCAGCACCTCATAAGGAACATTCATGCCATGTTTGGTTTCATTCCATTCAGTGGTTCTCTAGAAGAAGTTCAGAATGTAAAAAGTTAACGGACGACGGACGCCAAGTGATGAGGAAAGCTCACTTGACCCAAAGTTTGGGTCAGGTGAGCAAAAAAATGTACTTTGCATGTATTTCCATAGGGTCCAATGTTAAACTAAGTCCGCGTCTGGCAACAATGTTTGTTGACTGATCGGCACAAAAGTATATCAACTTGATAATTAGGTCCTTCTTAGAATTAATTGTGTAAAGTTTGATTATATTTGGTTCAACGGTTCAGAAATAAATGTACTTTGCATGTAATGTATGTCCAATGTTAAACTAAGTCTGTGCCTGGCAGGCACCATAGTATACTGACTTGATAACATTTGGTTCAATTGTTCTGAAAGAAATGTATTTGCATGTATTTCCCAAAGGGTCCAATGTTAAAACTAAGTCTGCGCCTGGCAGCCATGTTTGTTGACATATCAGCACCAAAGTATATTAACTTAATAACGTCTTTCTAAGAATCAATTGTGTAAAGTTTGATTTCATTCCGTTTAACTGTTCTGATATAAATGTACTTTACATGTATTTCCCATAGGGTCCAATGTTAAACTAAGTCCGCGTCTGGCAGCCATGTTTGTTGACTGATCGGCACCAAAGTATATTAACTTAATAACATCTTTCTAAGAATCAATTGTGTAAAGTTTGATTACATTCGGTTCAACGGTTCTGATATAAATGTACTTTACATGTATTTCCCATAGGGTCCAATGTTAAACTAAGTCCGCGTCTGGCAGCCATGTTTGTTGACTGATCGGCACCAAAGTATATTAACTTAATAACGAATTTCTTAGAATCAAAAGTGAAACATTTGATTAGATTTACATAAAAAGAGTACTTTGCATGTATTTCCCATAGGGTCCTACATGTATGTTAAACTAAGTCTCCCGCTGGTGGCCATTTTGGATGACGGATTGACAACAAAGTAACAACACTTGGTCAGCACCTCATAAGGAACATTCATACCATGTTTGGTTTCATTCCATTCAGTGGTTCTCTAGAAGAAGTTCAAAATGTAAAAAGTTAACGGACGCAACGCCAAGTGATGAGGAAGGCTCACTTGACCCTTTGGGTCAGCTGAGCTAAAAATTGAGGTACTTTGTAAAAGTGTGATTTTAGAAAATGCTCAAAAAGTATTTGCAGAAAGCCATGGAATATGGATGTTTTACATGGATTTATTGAATACCATTGATTGCATGAGCATGCTGAATGCACATAATTTCGTTGTACCTTGTAACTTTTTTCTTAACTTTTGATTCAATTCTGAATTTAACATTATTTAAGTTTTCATTGAAATCAATTGCTTTATTAATACAATCAGCATAAATATCAGATGCTAGACATCAGTTGCCAAAGCTCATGATATGACTTAAGCATGTTGACACAGGAAAGTTGAACAAGTGTACATTTGAAGTGAGTGCAGTTAGCTCAACACGAAAAGGTTCCCTCCCTTCCATCACCAAGTAATAAAACAGTGAGACACTGCCAAACGCCTATATTTACCATTAATTCATCGGTGTAAACCTGGAGGAAAAACTCGAATTATGGTGTCATTATAGTTGCCCAGAAAAGGAAAATACCCAAAACACCGCGAAGTTTATTACCTGTGTTCGTTTGATCTATTACTGACCAACACACCTGTTGATTGCAGTGTCATTGACATTTAAACACTTGTACTGTTACAAAGATTATAGTTTGTGCTAATGATCATAGTTTGATACAAAATATAAATTGTCCTTGATAAAAAAATAAATAAATTGCCCTTGAAAATTACGGGGACACATGTGTGGAAAATAAATTGATGTGTTGGGTACACATGGTCTACGAAAATGCATAAAATTGCAACATTCACATTGTTTGACCTATATGTAGATCTAATAAATAAATACAAAGTTTTTTGACTGAATGATTTAAATTCTATTTTTAGACAATTTGCATATTTTCCAACAAGCTGCGTTTACTTATGGAAAACCAGAGTTTCCAACAATACTGCCATTGTAAGATGTTTGTACATCATCCGGGAGCAGGGTACAATAGGCAGAATTCTCTTAATCGTGAAGAACACTCAAGTTTGCATATTTTTAATAATTTAAATGCATTGTCTTCTTGTAAAATGTGAAAACCGCCGTGAAGTATGAAATATTCTAGAAAACATGAAGTAAACGTGTCTGTTACACAAAACGTGTGCCATGTGTTTTGACAAAACTTGTGTGTACAAAATGTACGTCTTTGGATCTTGATGCACTTTTTATGCAACCACGCAAATGAATTCAATCTTTAAATTAGTGTTGTTCAAAACAAAAATATCAAAGGGGTTAATTTATATTTTAAATGGTTGACAATGTCATTCCCAGCAATGAGAAAATAATTTAAACAAAATGCTCATCACATCCAAAAAAATTTGTAAGGGTTCCGCAGAACCCAGTGTCTCGCCTATTTTTGCTGTAAATCGCAGGCTCAACAACAATGAGGAAAAAAATCAATAAAATTTTCCTCTTGTTACTATTTTATGATTGTAAGAAAATGTAAGTCCATTTAAAAGTAAATTACAGAAAAAACGGAGTAATCTTTTTACAAACTTTACTTCTGGATACAATCTTATGATCATAAATAAGCTTCTGTCTAAGTTTTGTACAAACCCAGGATAGTTTAAGGAAGTTATTAAAATTCTAAAAACTTAAACCACAGAGTGAATGTAATGGTTCCCAGCAGAAAAACTAAGTCCATTTAAAAGTAAAATATGGAAAAAATGGATTTATTTATTTACAAAATTTACTTCTGGATACTATCTAATGATCATAAACAAGCTTCTGTCCAAGTTTGGTACAAACCCAGGATAGTTTAAGAAAGTTATTAAAATTCTAAAAACTTAAACCACAGAGTGAATGTAATGTTTCCCTGCAGAAAAATCGAAGTCCATTTTTAAGTAAAATATGGAAAAAATAAAATTTTATTTTTACAAAATTTACTTCTGGATATTATCTTATGATCATAAACAAGCTTCTGTCCAAGTTTGGTACAAACCCAGGATAGTTGGAGAACGTTATTAAAATTCTAAAAACTTTAACCACAGAGTGAATGTTTTGTTTCCCCGCAGAAAAAACTAAGTCCATTTATAGTAAAATACGGAAAAAAATGAATTTTATTTTTACAAAATTTACTTCTGGATACTATCTAATGATCATAAACAAGCTTCTGTCAAAGTTTTGTAGAAATCCAGTATAGTTTAAGAAAGTTATTAAAATTTCAAAAACTTTAACCACAGAGTGAATATTTGTTGACGCCGCCGACGACGCCGACGGAATGTAGGATCGCTTAGTCTCGCTTTTTCGACTAAAGTCGAAGGCTCGACAAAAAACCATGTCGATTATTGAATTTACAACAGGTACATTTAATTAAAGTTTTATTGCACTACACAGCAATAAATCTGGCGGTGTTTAGAGGAAAGGTTAGGAGAAATCTGGGAGTTTAATCTGAAATTAACGGTTTGACACGATACACAGTAATCGACAGCGACAGATGTCCTGATCACAATGAGCTAACTGTACAAAAACAAAAATTTGAGGCATTTTGAAAAAGTGTGATTGTGGCCCCCTTTGGCCCTTATATAGCTCCAATGACACCCTTATGAATGCTTAAGTCAAGAGGAATCCAAATAAACAAATCCCATGAAAATCTGATGGGAAAATAAAAATTTGAGGTACTTTGAATAAGTGTGATTTTGGCTCCCTTCGGCCCCTTATACATTTGTAGCTCAGAAACGGTAAAAGCTATGCAAAATCCCTCTACACTTTACTGAAAGCTTAGGTCAAGAGGAATCCAAAGAAACAAATCCCACTAAAATCTGATGAAAAATATTTTTTTTTAGGTAATTTGTATTAGTAAAAGTGTGATTATGACCTCCTTTGGTCCCTTATAGCTCAGAAATTGAAAGAATTATTAAAAAAAATTATTGCTGAGATCTATGTTTAATTTTTATAGGAAATCCATTAAAAACCAGATGCTCCGCAGGGCGTAGCTTTATACGACCGCAGAGGTTGAACCCTGAACGGTTGGGGCAAGTATGGACACAACATTCAAGTTGGATTCCGCTCTAAATTTGGATTGTGATTAAATAGTTGACACAGCATAGGTTTCTGACCTAGAAATGAATGTATTCAAATGAACTTAAAATTTTTGTTTTCTCTTAGAGCAATTCACTATGCTGTTAAATATTAATCCTCTCAAAAAAATGTTTGAAGACATTTTCTTTTTATTTATGAAATTTCAAATGAGAAAAATTGAACCCAATTTTTTAATCACATCCCCCTTTCCCTTATTCCAAAACTAATTTCAATTAAAATATTCTAATGGAGCTTGGAACAATAACTACTCATTTAAATACTTCATAAAATATGAAGATGTAAAAAAACTGCTTGTTATCACTGAATGGTAAAGATCATTTAAATTTATCAGTTGGTAGTCAAAAGTGAATATACATTGTATATTGTATATAACAAAGATTTAAGTTGATTCTGGACAAAGAAAGATAACTCCAATTAAAAAAAATTCTTGCAGATATTTCTTGCTTACTATACTGGACAAAGAAAGATAACTCTTAATTAAAAAAAAATTTGCAATTTCACAATATTGTGAAATTAGATATTTCTTGCCATTGTACAATACTGTGCAATTGAAAAGACTTGCTATTGCACAATACTTATAATAATTTTAGATCCTGATTTGGACCAACTTGAAAACTGGGCCCATAATCAAAAATCTAAGTACATGTTTAGATTCAGCATATCAAAGAGTCCCTTGCAGAAATAAATCCTGACATTTTTTTTAATCAGGATATCTCAAGATTATCCTGGGATATCCTGAAAATATCCTGTAAAGCATTTAGCCCTTTTTCTAGGGAAAAAAATAATGGGAGAATTTCAGGAAATGTCAGGACTTTCAAATCAAGAAGCTTTAAACTAGGGGAATTCTCAGGATATCTCAAGACTTTAAAAAATAAATATAATATAGACCAGGATATGTCAGGACTTTTCCTTCAACATTCATCCAACTTTCAGATACTTTACAAATTCTTTCTGAATGCAAAAAAAAATTAAAGTCTTGGATGATTCCTGGTATTGAGACTTAAGAAATAATATAATCTATATCACAAATTCAACTAAATAAGAAAGAAAATCTTTGGGATTAAAATTATCTGTTGTTTGTTAAAAAAAGTAAATATTCACATGAGAATAGTGTTTTAGCCAGGATTTGTTGAGGGTTAGAGAATAGTCATTAGTGGGAAGAAACTAAAACTATTCTGTCAAACATTTTTGAAATACACAAGTTATTAATGGCATAGTGCAAAGATTATTGGTGTTATTTAAAGATATTAAACATATTTTGACAGATAACTTATTAACACAGTTACTGCTATTCTTCCTGTTCATGGAAGCATAACGAGGACAGTATTCCAAAGTAATAGATTTTTGCAATAAAAACAGCAGGGTGTCCGAGAAACTCCAAAGCTTGTCTATCATAACAGCCAATTTACTTCAGAGTAATCATTGGTCTATTAGCCTAAGCAGGTTAAGATTATAATTTAAATGACACATCAATAATAAATCACATTCCGAACTATTTTGGAAGTGTTGAAAAACACATAATTTAGTCATTGCCGTATATATTCAAAGTGTTTGGTTTTATTTACAATACCGGTGGTACATTTTATTGTTTTAAAACTGGTAACACTGCGTGTGGGACTGTCACTGCCGTTACTGGTTTGCTGCAAGAAGTTTTTTTTTACTCTTCCTTTCCCTAAAGATGTAAATTCTGATTTTCTCCAAGTTCACATATGTGCCTTTATAACTATTAATTGTCGTCCGGCATATAAATAACTTAGAAAAATATCAGATCAATGATAGATAGGCAATGATAGACAGACGTTTCTCAACGTATGTACAATGTAAACAAACCTTGACCTCGTGGTTTTAATCGTACTGAACAGTTCGGCCCTAAAAATACCTTCCAAGTGAGTCCACTTGTTTATTCACATGCACCATGTGCCGTTTAAACTAAAGATTATTTTTTTATTATACTTAATAAAACTGCATATTAATAAATATTTGTTTGCGACACCCTTGATTTATTTTCATACTTCCGTTACGGCACAGATAAACTTCTGGCCGATATTATCTGGGGCGAGATTGTCACAGTCTCAACGTCAGCGTAAGTGCACTCTTGGGTAATACGTCACCAAAATGGAGATTACGCTGATGGAAACACGGAAAAGACATTTCCAGGCAGAAAGATTTCAGATAAGTGCATTACAAATTTAATTTAACATGACAGACATATGTATATTATTACAAAATATAATTTGTTGAGGAACTATGATTTTTTTTATGGTTTCTTTGAGCAAAGCAACATCAGAAAGTCTGAAAGCATATTTGAAAATTTATTTTTAATTATATAAACAAATTTCCACATATGATTATTGGTAGTTACCTAAAATTTATAGTTTTTGAATTGTTTGAATTGTTCTTTTGTGAAAATAATAAGTAGCCAGTTTTTTTAATCTTCAGGGGATAAAAAGGGGGAGGGTTTTGAAATGAATTTGATTCCTTAACAGCTTCCGATGTGTATAAACAGGCAACAACATTTCAATTGAATTTTATTGCTTTAAAACATCTAGAACAATTGATTCTTTGTGGATTTTTTTTTATACTTTTAGGGGATTGAATGATTAATTATCAAAATGGAGCTGCCAGTTTTGATAGTAAAACAGATTCCGTGGAGATTTCAGTTACATTTATTCAGCGATTCTACTTGGAAGAACAGAGACAACAAAATATTACAGAAAGAAGCAGAAACTTTACATGTATCCTTTTATATTATTATATCTGACACATAGTTACTTTAGTTTTAATATTGGGTGGGTACAGGTGCAGATCCAGCCATTTAAAAAAGGGGTGGGGTTCAAACTATGTACTATAAACCCTTTCATACCCCCCCCCCCCCCCCCCCCCAGAATCCTCTCCTTGATCCTCCACTGGCGTACCATTTTTATGCCCCACCTACGATAGTAGAGGGGCATTATGTTTTCTGGTCAGTGGCTCCGTTCGTTCAGGTTACAGTTTTTGATCAAGGTAGTTTTTGATGAAGCTGAAGTCCAATCAACTTGAAACTTAGTACACATGTTACTTATTATATGATCTTTCTAAGACTTTTGACTTCAATTTCACGGTCCACTGAACATAGAAAATGAAAGTGGAAGTTTCAGGTTAAAGTTTTGGGTCAAGGTAGTTTTTGATGAAATTGAATTCCAATCAACTTGAAACTTAGTACATATGTTTCCTATAGTATAATCTTTCTAATTTTAATGCCAAATTAGATTATTACCCAATTTCACGGTCCATGGAACATGCAAAAGGATAGCGCGAGTGGGGCATCCGTGTACTTTGGACACATTCTTGTTATTGGTAATTTAAGATAACAATATGGGCATTAAGCAATTAAATATGACCAACAAGTTTGCTCATTAGTACTAGAATCTAAGTTAAATAATCATTAAATACAAGGCATTTTTTTTAATCTGAACTTCAACAGCCTTTGAGATAAGCTATTTAACATGGCCAATACAAATACTCATTTGTACTTATTTTTCATACAACTTCAATTCTTGCTTTAAATAAATAAATTGATATTTACTACATTTGTACATGTAACGTAATTCAAACAGTCAATTGGGGTTGATATCTTGCATTAAATAGGATAGTGACCGCCATTGACAGTAAAACCTCGTTCCACTCACTAAACAAGCCCCTGTGTACCAAGGCAACCATCTATCTTATCAGTGGCATAATCAGGGGAGGGTTCTAATTTTTTTTTGATAATCAATGCATTTGGATAGGGACATATAGCTGGATTCCCCTTTATCATGGGTTTTGAACCCCCTTTTTGAAATTGCTGGATCTGTCCTTGATTAATAGAATAAGTAAATATGGATTTAAAATAATTTAAGAAAATATTTGCAATAGAAAAAAATGTGCATTTAAAAATGATACCAGGGCAAACACCTACCTTATCAGTTGTGTATTCAGGGGAGGGTTCTGGTTTTTTTTTTGTGAACAATCTATACATTTGAATTATAAGGGACATATAGTTGAACCCCCTTTTATTATCCAGGGTTGGGAACACCCCTTTTTGAAATGGCTGGATCTGCCCTTGTTTAAAATAAGGAATATGGATTCAAACTAATTTAAGAAAATATTTGCAATAGAAGAAAAATGTGCATTAAAAAAGGATTTTACTCAAATTTTGTAATTTCTTATAAATAGAATTCATGCAAGACATTTATTGGTCCTGAATTAAGGACATTCTAAGGATATTCACAGGATATTCTCAGGATAAACCAGGACCAACTAAATGCAAGCAAATCTAATCCTGACAAACTAAGGACATTGTCAGGATATTCACAGGAAATACCAGGATTATACCAGGGCTTACTCAATGCAAGCAAATCTGTAAATCCTGACATCAGGATAATTTCCTGAGACCAGGACCTGAGGAATCCTGAGCACAGGATTATCACAGGATTTTCTACTAGGATATTTATGGTCTGGACTGTCTCTGGATATCCCTGGAATATCCTTGTTCCAATACCGTCCCATGTTTAACCCTATCTCAGGATCAGGATATCTCAAGATTGCCCTGTGATTTTTCTCAAGATTATCCTGAGATATCCTGGGGATATCTTGTGATATCCTGCACCATTTTCGCAAGGGGGCCCAAGAATTTAATTTTTGTTAAAATCAAACTTAGTTTAATTTTGGACCCTTTGCACTTTAATTTAGACCAATTTTAAAACTGGACCAAAAATTGAGAATCTACATACACAGTTAGATTTGGCATATCAAAGAAGCCCAATTATTCAATTTTTGATGAAATCAAACAATGTTTAATTTTGGACCTCGATTTGGGCCAACTTGAAAACTGGGCCAATAATCAAAAATCTAAGTACATTTTTAGATTCAGCATATCAAAGAACCCCAAGGTTTCAATTTTTGTTAAAATCAAACTAAGTTTAATTTTGGACCCTTTGGACCTTAATGTAGACCAATTTGAAAGCATGACCAAAAGTTAAGAACCTACATACACAGTTAGATTCGGCATATTAAAGAACCCCAATTATTCAATTTTGATGAAATCAAACAAAGTTTAATTTTGGACCCTTTGGGCCCCTTTTTCCTTAACTGTTGGGACCAAAACTCCCAAAATCAATACCAACCTTCCTTTTGTGGTCATAAACATTGTGTTGAAATTTCATTGATTTCTATTTACTTTAACTAAAGTTATTGTGCGAAAACCAAGAATAATGCTTATTTGGGCCCTTTTTTGGCCCCTAATTCCTAAACCGTTGAAACCAAAACTCCCAAAATCAATCCCAACCTTTCTTTTGTGGTCATAAACCTTGTGTCAAAATTTCATTGATTTCTATTTACTCTAACTAAAGTTATTGTGCGAAAACCAAGAATAATGCTTATTTGGGCCCTTTTTTGGCCCCTAATTCCTAAACTGTTGAAACCAAAACTCCCAAAATCAATCCCAACCTTTCTTTTGTGGTCATAAACCTTGGGTCAAAATTTCATAGATTTCTATTAACTTAAACTAAAGTTATAGTGCGAAAACCAAGAAAATGCTTATTTGGGCCCTTTTTGGCCCCTAATTCCTAAAATGTTGGGACCAAAACTCCCAAAATCAATACCAGCCTTCATTTTAGGGTCATAAACCTTGTGTTAAAATTTCATAGATTTCTATTCACTTTTACTAAAGTTAGAGTGCGAAAACTAAAAGTATTCGGACGACGACGACAACGACGACAACGACGCCAACATGATGGCAATATACAACGAAACATTTTTCAAAATTTGCGGTCGTATAAAAACTGCAGCCAAAATCAGACTTAAAATAAACTAGAGGCTCTAAAGAGACTGTGTCGCTCACCTTGGTCTATGTGAATATTAAACATAGGAAGAAGATGGATTCATGACAAAATTATGTTTTTGGTGATGGTGATATGTTTGTACATCTTACTTTACTTAACATTCTTGCTGCTTACAATTATCACTATCTATAATAAACTTGGCCCAGTAGTTTCTGTGGAAAATGTAACCGGTAGTAAAAATCTACAAGTTTTATGACAATTGTTAAAATTGACTGTAAAGGAAAATAACTCCTTAGGGGGTCAATTGACCATTTTGGTCATGTTGACTTATTTGTAAATCTTACTATGCTGAACATTTTTGCTGTTTACAGATTAACTCTATCTATAATAATATTCAAGATAATAACCAAAAACAACAAAATTTTCTTAAAATTACCAATTCAGGGACAGCAACCCACCAACCGGTTCTCTGATTCATCTGAAAATTTCAGGGCAGATAGGACTTGACCTGATGAACATTTTAACCCCCTGTCAGATTTGCTCTAAATGCTTTGGTTTTTGAGTTATAAGCTAAAAACTGCGTTTTACCCCTATGTTCTATTTTTAGCCATGGCGGCCATCTTGGTTGGTTTGGCGGGTCACGCCACACATTTTTAAACTAGATACCCCAAAGATGATTGTGGCCAAGTTTGGATTAAGTTGGCCCAACAGTTTCATATGAGAAGATTTTTGTAAAAGATATATAAAATTTACGAAAAATGGTTAAAAATTGACTTTAAAGGGCAATAACTTCTAAAGGGGTCAACTGACCATTTTGGTCCTGATGACTTATTTGTAAATCTTACTTTGCTGAACATTATTGTTGTTTACAGTTTCTCTCTATCTATAATAATGTTCAAGATAATAACCCAAAACAGCAAAATTTCCCTAAAATTACCAATTCAGGGGCAGCAACCCAACAACTGGTTGTCTGATTCATCTGAACATTTGAGGGCAGATAGATCTTGACCTGATAAAGAATTTTACCCCCTGTCAGATTTGCTCTAAATGCTTTGGTTTTTGAGTTATAAGCCAAAAACTGCATTTTACCCCTATGTTCTATTTTTAGCCATGGCGGCCATCTTGTTTTGTTTGGCGGGTCACGCCACACATTATTTAAACTAGATACCCCAATGATGATTGTGGCCAAGTGTGGTTTCATTTGGCCCAGTAGTTTCAGAGGAGAAGATTTTTCTAAAAGTTAACGACGACGGACGACGACAACGCCGGACGCCAAGTGATGAGAAAAGCTCACTTGGCCCTGCGGGCCAGGTGAGCAAAAAAAGACAATATTTTTTTTTGAGATTACACCTTTTGGGCAAAATTTATCCCGGAAATGGTCAATTATACAATAAATCAGTTGCCATACTCCAGATGGGGGATTTTGTTAGGAACACAATGAAAGAAACTCCATCAAAAACTGACAAATAGTAAAGGTTCTACATCAAAATATACGAAAACACCCAATTTTGCCCCGTTTGGCCTTTTTTTCAAAAGGACAGGGCCACAATACCCAAAAGCAATACCAGCCTTCCTTTTGTGCCAAGGAACATTGTTTAAAATTTCATAAGGATTGGTCAACTAGAAATAAAGTTATCGTCCGGAAACGAAGCATCTACAGACAACAGACGCCGACAGCATCATACCATTATACGACCTCAAATTTTTTGTGGTCGTATAAAAATGATGTTGGGGCTGAAGTACATGGCAGGGGCCATCCCTGGCAAAAGCAATAAAAGAAAACATGAAGAGACTGACGAGGAAAGGAGGGAAAAAAATTAAGAAACTGATTTTTGAAAACTTGAGGCCTTACAACATGTACAAGTGATATATATAAAGAACAGGAAGATGCTAATGCAATGAATGACAACATTCTTACTGACAATGATGAAGGGTGGTCAAATGAAATGGACAAGTTGTTCAAAATTTTTGAATTTAGTTTTGAATTAAGTGAAATTTCCACCAAAAATTGTTTTTCTTTGCCCAACAAGTTTCGGTCAGGTAATATGTGATGTGGTAGATTAAAAATTTAACTTCTTCTGGAGAAAATGTCCAGAAAATGACAGCATGCAGACCTTCGAAAACACTGAGAATTTGATTTAATTTTCACATAATTTTATATCCTGCAGTTTTCGAGAAATCATGGGCCAAGGTCAAATCTGAATTCTATAGGTTAAAATGGTACATAAATATGTATTGAATGCTAATTAATGCCTTGGGCTGATAAGGGGTCCCGGGATAACCAGGCCAATATGGAAAAGGTCATGTATTAATCTGTATTTATTTAAAATTGACACCTGAAATAATTTCTACAGATCCGGGAGATTTGCTGCTCCTGGCAGGAGTAAGTCTGTAAGATTTCATTTGGTTAGATCTGGGAGACTCTTGGAAGATGAAGAGACATCACATGTATGTGCATGGATATAATGAAATTATTTTCTATTCACTTTTTTAAGTGAAATAACCAATAGACCTAGCATTTGTACATGTACTTTACTTACCAAATGATGTATTTCCAACTTTTAAATCTGCTTTACAACAAAACGATTTCCTAGATTTGCCTTCAATTATATTAACTCCATCCACAAGAGGTCCAAATAAATGATGTGCTAATATTCCAACAATCTCAGATTCTGTTTTGATTTTACGATTCCATAAAATCGAAAGACATTTCTGGTGTTTATCTGTCAGAAAATAAAGTGAAAGAAGAATAACTAGAAGCTTCACTTACATGGATTATTTGTTGTGTGAATGATGCCACCTAAATGAAAATTATTTTGTGTCACATGTATTTACTATGTGACAAAATCAACACAAATTATACACATTTTGCATTAATTGATTTGGTTTACAACATGATCAAAACTTTTCCTAACGCAGGTCTCCCAAGTAATTGTAAAAAGTTTTGTGTTTACAATTTTTTGCATGTTATAAAGTCACAGAAACCAGAATAATTCTTCACGATAATACAACTTAACCATTTTTCACATACTCCGGCCTAAAAAAAGAATTAAGTGTTTCGGGTAACCCGACTAACCCTATTTTTTACCCCTGACCCTAATCTTTTTATGGCGTCGGCAAAACATAAATCCGAAAAATTTGGCCTACGTGTCCATTCCTGATTCCTCCCATTAAATGCTGCTCTCTGATGTGGAGGTCCATTACTACTTTTAAACAGAGATGTTCAAAAACCAGACGATTTAAAAGCTGAATGTGTTATGAATGGGGAAGTGTTTGAAGTTACCCAAACTATGACCAGACAAAAGATTTAAAAAAATCTGATTTTTCTGATTTTGAAAATGACTTTACCGGAAACAACACATTTTTTTTAAGGCCTCAACTTTATTCTACAATTATACATGTAGCTCTACTAAAAGAGTTTTTTCTCTTACAGCCAAACAAACACGCAGGAGCAATAGAAATAACATACATGTATATATTTTGTACACCTGTAAAAAACCTTGTAACTGTTTAAAAAATTCAAAATATTTACATAAATACATGTATGAACATTAAATGCAAAAATTTGCAAGGTGCTTTTTAGTATAACCCCCATATAGTAAGGTATATAGAGCAACGTTGACAATTTTCGTCCGGAGACAGTTTTCATCCACATTTCATTATTCAAGGGGGTGTCTTCAACCTATGCCAACATTTGATAAAAATATATTCAACCTATGCCTAAATACAAAATACAATAGGTGTTGATATAACAATTATTAATTAATAAAAGGTAAAATACAGTCAGTATATTTAAGCATTAAATATAGATACTCTTTAAAAATTCACAAACAAAAATATTTAGTATTTGCAAAATTGTGTTGTAGTAAAAAATGGACAAAAATTGTAAAATAAGAACCCTTGCCTTGCTACTAGCAAAATTGAGTTGAAATAAATATCAAATTATTGTAAAAATGAAATAAAACTAAATTTCTAAAAATTAATCACATAACAATACTTGAGAAAAAAGTGACAAAAGAATGTTTCAATTGAACAATTTAAAAAAAAAAATCTTCATTATTTTGTTGTATTAAATATAAAACATACTGTAACAAGCAACATAATATACAAATATAACATACTGCAACAGACACTTTTTTTTAAATCAAATTAATTTTGCAATATAAAATTTTTAAAAAATATTTAAAAAAATGATTTTTTGGTTCATTTATAGGCAGCAACTTTCCAGTTGGACATTGCACTATTTATTTACTTTGTTTTACGGATAATTTAGAAAATTCAAATACTCTGTGTTTTTTTTATTCATTACATATTGAGTTGTGAGCTTCTGTCCAAGTTTGGTACAAATCCAGGATAGTGTAAGAAAGTTGTTAAAAACTTTGACAATAGAGTGAAGGTGATGTATCCTGGCAGAAAAACTAAGTACTTTTATAAGTAACAAGCTTCTGTCCAAGTTTGGTACAAATCCAGTATAGCTGAAGAAAGTTATTAATTTTTTTTAAACTGTAACCACAGAGCGAATGTAATGTTTCCTGGCAGAAAAACGTATTTAATTTTACGTGCATCGTGATTTTCAAAGTCTTATTTTGCGTGCTCGGTATTTTTCAAATACAATTCAAACACTTGCAGGAATCGTCAAGAAATACTTTTTTAAAAGCCATAAACCAATTATATCATAAATGTGTATTCTTAATCGGGAATATCAAGTAAAACCAGAGACATATAATACATGTATTATATGTCTCTGGTAAAACAAATTGTGTTAATATATACAAAAAGACAGTGACTCAGTCACAAAAGGTTCACATAAAAGTAATTATTTTTCGTGAAACGTTCATTACAGAAATGATTTCACTTTCAACGTGAAATCATGTCTTATTTCACGTTTTTTTCGTGCAAGCATCCCCTTTACCACCCTCCACAAACAATTATCTACATTTTCATTAGTACTTGTAAAAGAAATTGTAAATTGAGTTAATATCAACGGTAGGTTTAAACTGGTTATAGATAGATTAGCCCCTAATTAATTTATGTTTTATAACACTTACATGACTTAATCTGTAACAAATTATTCAACCTATGCCAACATTTTTTCACACAATATTATAACTAAATTTTAAAATGTTGGCATAGGTTGAATGAACCTTCAAGGGTTATAAACATTCAAGTTAAAGCTGACCGGAAAGTATGCACGGTAGTGCATACATTGGACAATCCCAAAAGCGCATCAGATACAACCGCAGCATGTTGAATAAGTGTACATTTAAAGCCAGTATGGAGACAATATTATGTTGGTCATACACAGGGTTGGCAAAATGCCGGCATTTATCCATAAATTCCATGCCAGCAGTAAATACCGGTAACATGGGTAAATACCAGCAAATACGGGTCAATTGAATTGACCATCCTGGAATTTATATATTACATATATTAACATGTCCTTTTAGAGTAGTTTTATTTATCCTGGTCAATTGGCTTAGTGTTTAAGATAAAGTTAAACCTATTTATACTGAATTAAGGATTTTAATGGTTAGTTTTACACTTTTATTTTACTATTTATATTGAATACAATTAATTTTACTATTATAAAAATAAATGACTTAGAGTAATATTTCCATTATAGAAAATATTATTTTAAAAATAATTAACAAATTCAGCCTTCAATACTCGAACTAATCAAATATTCACACTTTCACTCTCTATTTCACAGAAAATCAGGATAACAAAAATAAAAATGGAAATGGATTCGTTTGTTTATGTAATATATACGTGTTTCTCGTTTTGTTTATATAGATTAGACCGTTGGTTTACCCGTTTGAATGGTTTTACACTAGTAATTTTGGGGCCCTTTATAGCTTGTTGTTCGGTGTGAGCCAAGGCTCCGTGTTGAAGGCCGTACTTTAACCTATAATGGTTTAATTTTTGAATTGTTGTTTGGATGGAGAGTTGTCTCATTGGCACTCACACCACATCTTCCTATATCTATGTAACAGTGGTCTTGTTGTCTTTGTCTACTACTTAAAACATATTGCAAATGGGATCTTTGGATTTCATTGTGAATTGGTACAAGTTAACAGTACTGTAATACATGTAATATCAGTGAATATGACCAGAAATTGTCTGACTGCTATAATGTATTCAAGGGTTGAAGCCATACCATAGCTCAATCTGTACCTAAGACCCCTCTTTTTCCTTTCATCTAAATTAATTTTCTAACCTCTGTTTAGAACAGGAAATCATTTATGACATTTTATTGTTTTCATCCCCGTCTCTGACTGTCCTATGTTACCCTGAATAAACAATTTCTTGAAACATGTTGTTTTTACATAATGACCCATGGTCTTCTTAATTAGGCCTGGTGTATAAGTAGATTTTTACCTATAATCACCTGTAATTACCTGTATTATCATGATAGATATAAGGCTAAAGTTAATTGATTATAAGATTATTTTTTTTTAATTAAATTTTATATGGTTAAAATTTAAGATACCATGCATGTACCAAATAAATTTTTGTGGGAAAAATTCAGCTTTAACTGTTAAATATGTTATTACCTATGGTTAAAATCTTATAAATAATTAACAATTCCATTTAAAAGTCATTATATTTATTAGAGTATTATTTTAAATTAACTTAGTTATGATTTTTAAAGCATTTTAAGGTAAAAAAAGTTCAATCGACCAGTATTTGCCAGTTTTTGCCACTTGAGTCATATTTGCCAGTCCGGTAAATACTGGGGGTTGAATTTACCGCCCAACCTTGGTCATACACAAAAATGTGAGATAAAGTTTCAAATTTTTAAAAATTGTGGTACTTTGTTAAAGTGTGATTTTTGCCTCTGTTGGCTCCTTATAGTTCAAAAATGAAGGAGCTAGGGTAAATTTGCCAACATTCTACTGGAAGCTGAAGTCAATAGGAATGCAAAGAAACAAGTCCTCATATAATCTGATGAAAAATAAAACAAAAGGCTCTTAAGAGCCTGTATCGCTCACCTGCTGAAGGCAGGCATCAAAATTAGTCTTTTTATTCTGGTAGCCAAGTCCGAATGTAAAACGGTTTGTTCCAAATGGTATAGTATTAGTACATGTAGTTTCAGAAGAGAAGACATTTGAATGCATATCTCCATATAGGGTCCAATGATAAATTTGATGTTCATCGCTGGTGGCCATTTTGGATCTCGTGTGGAACTGTCAGATACAATTTTTAAAGGGGACCATCCAAGGGCTATTGTGATCAAGTTTCGTTACAACTGGTATAGTAGTTTCAGAAGAGAAGATCTATGAATGCATTTCCCCATAGGGTCCAATGTTAAACTATGTTCCCGCTGGTGGCCACCTTGGATGATGGATCGGCAACAAAGTAACAACACCTGGTCAGCATCGCATAAGAAACATTCATACCATGTTTGGTTTCAATCCATTTAGTGGTTCTCTAGAAGAAGATATTTGTATGTATTTCCCATAGGGTTCTATGTTAAACTAAGCCCCCCCCCCCCATGTTGGGCATCTAGGATGACAGTTCGGCAACAAAGTAATAACACTTGGTCAGCATCTCATAAGAAACATTCATACCATGTTTTGTTTCAATCCATTCAGTGGTTCTCTAGGAGAAGATATTTGTATGTATTTCCCATAAGATCCTATGTTAAACTAAGTCCCCTGCTGGCGGCCATCTCGGATCACAGATCGACAAAAAAAAAACAACACTTGGTTAGCACCTCATAAGGAACATTCATGCCATGTTTGGTTTCATTCCATTTGGTGGTTCTCTAGAAGAAGTTCAAAATGTAAAAAGTTAACGGACGATAACGGAGGCCAAGTGATGAGGAAAGCTCACTTGGGTCAGGTGAGCTTAAAATTAATGTACTTTATAAAATTGCTATTTTGGCCTCCTTTGGCCCCTTATAGCTGAGAAACGGTAGCCAAGCAAAATCTATCAACACCCTACCGAAAACTAAGGTCAAGAGGAATCCAAAGAAACAAATGCCATGAAAAATAAAATTTGAAAAAAGTGTGATTTTGGCCCTTTATAACTCGGAAACAGTCAGAGCTGAGCTTTGGGTCCTTTTTTTTTACAAACGGACGGGCCACAATACCAGCCTTCATTTTGTGCCAAGGAACATTGTGTTAAAATTCTATAAGGATTGGTCAACTAGAACTTGGATGTAAGTTATCGTCCGGAAGTGAAGCGTCTACAGATGCCACCGCAGACGACTGCATCATACCATAATGGCATTATACAACCTCAAAAATTGTTTTGCTGTCGTATTATAATATTTATTGGTGTTTTCACTTCACCTCTAACCTTTTGTTTATTATTGTCCAGTAAAGAGATCTTTTTTAAAAAGTGACCGTTTTCATTTGAAATTTATTGTTATCTCCCAATTCGTTAGTAGTAAATGTTACATGTATGCATGCAGACTGATAAGTTGTTTTTCTTTTATTGGAGAAGGAATTAAATTAAACCCATTCAAACGGGTCCATAAGTACTGTGAATCGGTTCTTTTGGTATTTATAGTGTAGAAGTTTATTTTGAGTGCACCTATATATAGCTAATATATTCAGAATCGCTGTCGAAATTGACCATTCATTATATTAGATCATATGTGATAGAGGGTATAATAATAACATTTCAAAAATTATCTTTCTGAACCTATTACTTTTAATTTTTTAGAAGTTCATTTGTAGTGGCCGAAATAGCCCAAATTCACAGAGCTGTCATCCAGTTTTTTACTATTAATTCCTGATTCATTGTGGAAAATATTCAGTTTTCAACCAAGGTCAAGGAGCAAATTTCTTATCTGTAGGTGGATAATACATACCAGAAATGGAGCAAGCTGGTTGCGATTCACAACCGGGTGAAATACACATATTTTGTATCTGAAAAAGTATTTAACTTGTAATGTTACCCTTTTTATGAGATAATAAAACAAGCATTGTCACAAAGTATTCCATTGATAATAATCCCAAGCAGGGATCCAGAAATCTTTCAACCTGATTTCTTTCAGACTTAACATAAGAGCAGAAGATTTTGACTCTTTATCCACCCCCCCTTTCTTGATGCTCCTTTCTGTTGGACATTGAAGGAATAGTTTTATATCTGGTCCCATAGTTAAATGATTGCGCTAGTTTTAGCTCTTCTTGATGTTTAGAGTGAATGTTTATTATCAGTGGTGATGGAAAACTGCCAAATTTTGGTTGATGTTCTTCTCAAAAGTCAAGTGAAAGCGAACCGGAAATGACAACATAGTTGTAAATTCGAAACAAAGTCAGAAACGACTATGAAATAAATGTCTGCTGTACATCGTGGTCAAATAACAAGGCTATCCAAATTAAGTAAATTGATATATTATTTGACATTTAATATTTTTATTTACAGTGATTAATCCGTTAAATTTAAATGTTATTTATTCCTCTGCCCAAGACTTTATCTTGTTTGCATGCGCGATCCAAATGAAAGTACAAGTAGAAACGAAAGTTTTATTGTGAATTTTGACATTAAATGCTTAAAATACGATGGAACGTTGATAGAATTCATCCAAAAACTTAAAAAATAAACCTTTTATAGTCTTCCCATGTCTATGAATCATTTGCCAACTCTTCAAAATCGTAATTGGCAATCAACGATCAATGGACAGGTGGTATTAATCACCTGTTAATTGGATTATAAGTTGATTGAGTGTTTATTTAGTAATTAACTGTTGACATGTCACTTACAATTTGATTACCTATTAGGTGATAAAAGTCAAATTCAGCTTGTATGGCTTCATGAAATGTCCCATTTTTGTACATACCCTGGTACAAATTTTTGGAATGTCCGAAATGTTGAAATTCAGTTCGGTCAAAAATGGGAAAATTCGGTCATGACCGACGAAAAAGTGACATTTCCGGATCCATGATCCCAAGTGCACTTTCTGCTGCCATATTGCAAACCTTTGGGTTGCGAACTTTCAGATTTTACTGTCGGACAGTAAACGACCAAATACAGACAATTCTGACGATCCGGCATCATTTCTGGACAATAAAACCATTAACAAGAAAGTCGGTTTGTCCGTATTTGGTCGTTTACTCTCTCCCGTGACAATGCTTGTTTATAAATGATTCAAGTATTATTATCTCATAAAAAGGTAACATTACAATTTAAACACTTTTTCAGATACAAAATATGCATATTTCACACGGTTGTCGGCTTGCTCCATCGCAAGTTATGGGATCTCTTTGTAGCTCCACAAAAACAGAAATTGTCATAGGAGCTACATTTGTGTAGCTAGGCTTCCTGGGTGCACTGTTTGTAAGCTTTTTTAATCTGGTGGTGTTGTGTTTGGGCCAGGCCTTCTTTGTTAAATATAATTAAAGCATTAGGTAGTAATAAGACCCAACGCATCGGGCTGGGGGTGGCGTTTAGGAAAGACACAGCAGTAATATGTGTAGATACAGAATGCCAAAGATTCCTCCTCGACACAATTTCTAAGGTGGTGGTCCTACAAAGGGTGGAATTTCTAGGCATACTTGTACATACATGCATATGCATCTTAATCCAGATGACAACAATGTACGCCAACCCTTCACAAATTTATAAAGTTTCATTGACCTACGACTACATGTTAGAAAAAAACATTAGTGGCCGAAAATTACCGAAAATGCCCTCTCTCGCAAATAGTCAAAAAATAACATAAGGACCTATGAGCTACGGTTCCGCAGCTATCACAATTTGGGATTTTGTAGTTTTTTCAAAATTTTAAACACATAGGTTTAAATAACATCTTTTAATAAGTAAAATTAAAAAAATATGAACTTTTTGCTTCTTTTAAGTAGCAAGGTTTATGCCTTTGATGCTATCATTTAGCTGAAAATTCTATTTTAATTGAAACCAGATGCTCCGCAGGGCGTAGCTTTATACGACCGCAGAGGTTGAACCCTGAACGGTTGGGGCAAGTATGGACACAACATTCAAGCTGGATTCCGCTCTAAATTTGGATTGTGATTAAATAGTTGACACAGCATAGCTTTCTGACACAGAATGAATGTATTCAAATGAACTTAAAATTTTTGTTTTCTCTTAGAGCAATTCACTATGCTGTTGAATATTAATCCTCTAAAAAAAATGTTTGAAGAAATTTTCTTTTTATTTATGAAATTTCAAATGAGAAAAATTGAACCCAATTTTTTAATCACATCCCCCTTTCCCTTATTCCAAAACTAATTTCAATTAAAATATTCTAATGGAGTTTGCAACAATTACTGCTCATTTAAATACATCATAAAATATTAAGATGTAAAAAAACTGCTTGTTATCACTGAATGGTAAAGATTATTTAAATTTATCAGTTGGTAGTAAAAAGTGAATATACATTGTATATTGTATATAACAAAGATTTAAGTTGATTCTGGACAAAGAAAGATAACTCCAATTAAAAAAAAATCTTGCAGATATTTCTTGCTTACTATACTGGACAAAGAAAGATAACTCTTAATTAAAAAAAAATTTGCTATTTCACAATATTGTGAAATTAGATATTTCTTGCCATTGCACAATACTGTGCAATTGAAAAGACTTGCTATTGCACAATACTTAATATTCTAATTTTAGATCCTGATTTGGACCAACTTGAAAACTGGGCCCATAATCAAAAATCTAAGTACATGTTTAGATTCAGCATATCAAAGAGGCCCAAGAATTTAATTTTTGTTAAAATCAAACTTAGTTTAATTTTGGACCCTTTGCACTTTAATTTAGACCAATTTTAAAACTGGACCAAAAATTAAGAATCTACATACACAGTTAGATTTGGCATATCAAAGAACCCCAATTATTCAATTTTTGATGAAATCAAACAATGTTTAATTTTGGACCTCGATTTGGGCCAACTTGAAAACTGGGCCAATAATCAAAAATCTAAGTACATTTTTAGATTCAGCATATCAAAGAACCCAAAGGTTTCAATTTTTGTTAAAATCAAACTAAGTTTAATTTTGGACCCTTTGGACCTTAATGTAGACCAATTTGAAAACGGGACCAAAAATTAAGAATCTACATACACAGTTAGATTCGGCATATTAAAGAACCCCAATTATTCAATTTTGATGAAATCAAACAAAATTTAATTTTGGACCCTTTGGGCCCCTTTTTCCTTAACTGTTGGGACCAAAACTCCCAAAATCAATACCAACCTTCCTTAAACACTTATAAACCTTGTGTTTAAATTTCATAGATTTCTATTTACTTATACTAATGCTATGGTGCGAAAACCAAGAAAAATGCTTATTTTGGTCCCTTTTTGGCCCCTAATTCCTAAACTGTTGGGACCGAAACTCCCAAAATCAATACCAACCTTCCTTTTGTGGTCATAAACATTGTGTTTAAATTTCATTGATTTCTATTTACTTTCACTAAAGTTATTGTGCGAAAACCAAGAATAATGCTTATTTGGGCCCTTTTTTGGCCCCTAATTCCGAAACTGTTGAAACCAAAACTCCCAAAATCAATCCCAACCTTTCTTTTGTGGTCATAAACCTTGTGTCAAAATTTCATAGATTTCTATTTACTTATACTAACGCTATGGTGCGAAAACCAAGAAAAATGCTTATTTTGGTCCCTTTTTGGCCCCTAATTCCTAAACTGTTGGGACCTAAACTCCCAAAATCAATACCAACCTTCCTTTTGTGGTCATAAACATTGTGTTTAAATTTCATTGATTTCTATTTACTTTAACTAAAGTTATTGTGCGAAAACCAAGAATAATGCTTATTTGGGTCCTTTTTTGGCCCCTAATTCCGAAACTGTTGAAACCAAAACTCCCAAAATCAATCCCAACCTTTCTTTTGTGGTCATAAACCTTGTGTCAAAATTTCATAGATTTCTATTAACTTAAACTAAAGTTATAGTGCGAAAACAAAGAAAATGCTTATTTGGGCCCTTTTTGGCCCTTAATTCCTAAAATATTGGGACTAAAACTCCCAAAATCAATACCAGCCTTCCTTTTATGGTCATAAACCTTGTGTTAAAATTTCATAGATTTCTATTCTTTTTTACTAAAGTTAGAGTGCGAAAACTAAAAGTATTCCGACGACGACGACGACGACGCCAACGTGATTGCAATATACGACGAAATTTTTTTCAAAATTTGCGGTCGTATAAAAATGCTATAATAATGGCTTTACATAATGAACTGATACTTTCTTAAAAGATTTTTCACAGCTGTGGGAGTATTTTTCCTGTGAAGTTCAAGGTTTCATCTTTCAGATTAAGTAATAAAATTCTACTGTTCGCGATAAAAATTTCACTGTTCGGGGGTGTTGAAATTAGTGGGGGTTATTAAAAGAATGATACTTAAAGAAGTGATTTTTGGGAAGGAAATTGAGGTCTGATACTTAAACAAGTTATTTTTATGTCATTATCCTAGATTCAGTACAAGGTCATCACCTGAAATGACCTTGTCATCCTAGACAACACAGATGTTGGTTCTGATAAGTTTAGAAACATAATTAGTCCCTGGATCATAAGAATTCTATGGGTGCTATAAACAGTTTCGTATAAAAAAACTAGGGGTTATAATTCCCCGACTAAAAATAGACTTGGAGGGAAGTCCCTTTTTATCAACATAATTGGTAAAAAAGTATCATGTTTTTTATATTAGATTGTAAAAATAAGTTAATTAGCTTGAATTAAAACAGGTTGAATGATTAATTATTTTTTTTTAAATAAGATTAAATACAAATGTTTTAAGGGGAGACAAACTGTAAACATCCTGTTTTTTTGGCAGTGAAAAGTGCAAAACTTATTTGCACCCACTGTAGCTCTTTTCGGAGCAGGCGAACGTAGCCTGAAGCATAAATTTTTAGAAAGACCAGGTAAAAACCTATGAAATTCATACAGTTTTGAATATGAAAAATGTGCATGTATCATGTCTGCATGGGTGTGCACATGGCCTGATTTCATGTTTTTTATGCATAGATTAGGCAATGTTTTTCACATTCATGATTCTCTCTGGATAAAACTTTTTGGTACTATTAAAAGTACAATTTATTTTTATTTCATTATAAACTAGAGAAAATCCTGATTCTAATGATATCTAGTTTTATACAAGTATCTTCATTAACATAAACACCACTAACAAAGGGTCAATTATAGATGGTCCCTCAAAATATGACTTCATAGAAAAAAAACTGTTGATTGCACCCTTAAAGGGACAAACATATAATATAGTGAGGTTTTCACATAGAAATGTGTTAGTGAATGGACTCAAACAATTCTGAAAAATATTGTATGGCATGTGTACATTAATTTTAAAGCATCAGTTTGGTATATTTAATGCAAATATAAAAGATTTGTACATACATGTAGCAACCAGATATAAGAAAACCAGACTCTGTTCAAATTTTGAAGTTTTTCAGCTTATTGTGACGTCATGATACTTTTATTAATTCTCTCCTATATATGGAACCAAAAGTTGCACATGCAAAGTGTTGATTTTTTCTTCTTTGGCCTGTACTACTGATTAGTGTAACATGGATTTTTTTTCATTAATTTATATTTTTTGTACTGTTTATAGTTAAAAGGCTCCAAGTATCATATAAAAGAAATACTCTATTTCAATATTTTTCTCAACTCAGCTACAACTTAGTTCATATAATAATAGGGACAAAATATGTTTAAAGTAACTTTACTTATGCTTATTTTACAGTTTTTATTCTATTTATTCAAAAGAAACCCAATTTTATGTTTTTTCTTTTTAAATAAACTGATGACAATAGGATACAGGAAATGTTTGGAATATATGCCAGTTAAACTATTTGCCACTGGCCAAAATACCACAACTATGCGACATATAAAATAAGTTGTAGTTTCACCATTCGGGGTCACAATCCTTAAAGTAAGACATCATTTTAATCGGTATTGTGTACAGATTCATAAAAGCTGAGAAGTTTTTATATATCGCATACAAGGTTTTTCTTAAGGGTGCTATAAACAGTTTCGTATAAAAAACTAGGGGTTATTCCCGACTAAAAATAGACTTGGAGGGAAGTCCCTTTTTTTCAACATAATTGGTAAAAAAGTATCATGTTTTTTATATTAGATTGTAAAAATAAGTTAATTAGCTTCAATTAAAACAGGTTGAATGATTAAATTTTTTTTTTTAAATTAGATTAAATACAAATGTTTTAAGGGGAGACAAACTGTAAACATCCTGTTTTTTTGGCAGTGAAAAGTGCAAAACTTATTTGCACCCACTGTAGCTCTTTTCGGAGCAGGCCAACGTAGCCTGAAGCATAAATTTTTAGAAAGACCAGGTAAAAACCTATGAAATTCATACAGTTTTGAATATGAAAAATGTGCATGTATCATGTCTGCATGGGTGTGCACATGGCCTGATTTCATGTTTTTTATGCATAGATTAGGCAATGTTTTTCCCATTTTCTCTGGATAAAACTTTTTGGTACTATTAAAAGTACAATTTATTTTTATTTCATTATAAACTAGAGAAAATCCCGATTCTAATGATATCTAGTTTTATACAAGTATCTTCATTAACATAAACACCACTAAGGGTCAATTATAGATGGTCCCTCAAAATATGACTTCATAGAAAAAAACTGTTGATTGCACCCTATATATAAAGCTACACTAATATTAAATCACTTCTTCTAGTGATTAATTTGTACTACTTAAATATGTGATTATTAAAGAAAGACAACTTCCAACCTTTATAGAAATAATGTTACTTGAATCAGTGATTTCGAAAATCACTTGTTTAAGTAAGTCCCCTGACTGGTTAAAATCGTATGCCCGAGAATAAAGTAAAGAATTCATTACCTATATCACCAACATATTTCAGAAGACTATCAAATGCCTTTTTTTGAACATGGTTCATTTCATTTTTCCCTCGGTGTGATAGCGCTGCAGTGACCCAATTAATACCACTCAAAAACCACTGTTCCAGCAAACAGCCATCTCGTGTAGTAAATTCTAATGTTGCATCACTAAAGGACCAGTCTCCTGTGCCATTACAATTGAGGATTTTAAGTGGACACAATGCACAACTATTCCTCAGTGGCATTGTTTCCGAGTTCCCTGAGTTTTTCCAAAAATCGCGGAGCTCTTCGTAGAGTCGAGTAACCATTGCGCCGTGTCAGCCTCGCCAGGGGACTATAAGTAAGGGGGAGGGAAACCAATGCTAATATGCTGGGAAGATCTTATTCGAACCTGTTGGGACTTTACCATATCAAATGAGTAAATATCAGAGATGGGACTTTACCATATCAAATGAGTAAATATCAGAAAATCGAAAAATAAATCGTATCTTGCCATTGGTTTAAAAACATTTACGTCAAAATGACAATAACTTACAACATGAATATTGATATATTTGAACTCTATTATTCTAAAATTAAAAGGTCAATACACAGTTTGATAACTAACTGAGGCGTATTAATTACATCCATGCGCTTAATTGTTCGACTTATGATATATATATGCTGAGACTACTATGTTATAGTAGTCTCAGATATATGATTATAAAATGACAACCTTCAATTTATTTGTTTCTGTTGTTCACATATTTTTGAACATTATGAACGATTCTCAATAACGATTCGAATCACAGGTCTATGATACAGTTTTTTTTTTTTTTATTGTTTCTTAGTATGGATAGTAAAATTTGGTATTTTCTCTAGGTCGTTTAAATCACTCGAAACTAGGTGAGACATGCACAGAAGTGATAGATATTTATTATAAATATAGAAAATTGAAAATTTTAATAAAAAAAAAATCTGTATCATAGACCCAAGCGCCTGTGATTCGAATATAGTGACATGTAATTTGCATTCTAACTGCAATGCTCCTTTACGCGTGCACATGTCACCAGGCCGTTGTATGATTTGAAGTGTTCGATGGTTCTTAACTTTGTTACTCTTGAGTCGGTGATGATTATTTAATTTGTGTCATTTTCATCTTTTATAGACTTTTCTTGTTCTAAAATATGAATGCATAATTTAGTTATTTAAGGGGGCTCGCGGGTCTAAATCAAATTTTTTATTTAATATAGGATTTCTCTATATTTTTCTATAAATGAACTACTTAATAGAAAAATGAAATAAAAAAAATGGGGTCACTGTTCATTTACGCTCACAATCTGCTTTCGAAAGAAGCATACATTTTTGTTAATATCCTTTTTTTTTCTGTTGAACTAATAGGAGAAATAGCGGTAATATCGAAATAAAAAAAATAAAAAATTACAGAAATCGCTTAAATTTTACAATTATATAGTTTATGTACAGCTTATTCAAAAACAACAATAAAAAATATAGGTCACCGATGAGTTAAAAAAGATATTTCAATTTGAAGGCAAAAAAATGGCATTTTTGCAACAAAGGGAGATAATTTGGAGCTTTTTCAATGATATCTACATTTTAAATGTCACTTGGGGCCAACACGAATTGATTTTTTGGAATGAATTATGTTCCATATGATAAAGTAACAACTACTAAAGGTAATAAATAAAAATAATGAAAAATTAAAGTTTAATTTTTTTCTGAAAATCTTATACCCGCGAGCCTCCTTAATATAACAAAAGCGGCTTGTTAGTATGTGCTTATGACAGTACCATAGACAACTGATCACAACTAGTATATTTTATTCCAGTTTTCTGATTTTTCTATACTTTTTGGGACAACTCTGTATTTGTCAATGTGAAATCATAAATAAACATTATTGTGATTTTTTCTTTTCTTTTCATCTTATCATTAAAATATATTATGATCTTTTATTAAAGAGTTTATAGAAAAATCGTAAGGGTTACGCGGAACCCAGTGTCTCGTCTACTTTTGTTGTAAAAGAGTGTAAGCACAAAATGTATTAGAAAGAAAAATCACAAAAATACTGAACTTAGAGGAAAATCAATTCGGAAAGTCCATATGGCAAAATCATATAACAAAACACATAAAAAAAAGAATGGTCAAGAACTGTCATGTTCCTGACTTGGTACAGGCATTTTCAAATGTAGTAGGCTCAACAAAAAATAAGGATATTTTTGTTTCGCAGTCTTTTATAGATATATACATATATATCTTTTGATTTTGTCCATGTGTGGTCAAAATCCATATTGGATTATGAATCCAATGATGTGTATAGTTACTAAACAAATCCTTCATCTAATAAAAAAAAAAAATGCAGACTGTATGTCATGTGAAAAAAAGTCCATTTAAAAGTAATTAACATGCGGAAAAACAGGAAATAAATTATCAAAAAATATCCTTCTCGATACTAGGCTAGCATTTGGTCATAAACTATAGATTCTATCAAAATTATGTATAAATCCAGGATATAAGTTACGTGTTATTAAAAAATTAAAAAAAACAATAATGTGTCCCCAGTACAAACGGATGTCCCACTCGCACTAGCATTTTCTATGTGCAATGGACTGTGAAATTTGGGATAAAACTTTTTTAATTTGGAATTAAAATAAGAAAGATCATATCATAAGGGACATGTATACTAAGTTTCAAATTGATAGGACTTCAACTTCATAAAAAAACTACCTTGACCAAAAACTTTAACCTGAAGCGGGACAGACGGACGGAAGCACGGACGGATGGACGCACAGATCAGAAAACATAATGCCCTCTTTACTCTCGTAGGTGAGGCATAAAAACGCACAGATCAGAAAACATAATGCCCTCTATACTATCGTAGGTGAGGCATAAAAATACAGAGTGAATGAAATGATAATTGGCAGAAAAAACTAAGTCCATTTAATTATAAGTAAAATACGGATAAACCGAATTTTTTTCTTCAAAATTTAATTCTGGATAGTTACTTTCTTTACACCATAAACAAGCTTCCTTCAAAGTTTTGTAGAACTCGAAAACAGTTTCAGAAAGTTATTAAAATTCCAAAACTTTAACCAAAGATTGAACATTTGAGGACATAGCACCGCCGACGACTAAATGTAGGATCGCTTTCTCGCTTTTGATACAAAAGGTAGGCTTGACAAACACATGTTGAATGGTTTGTCGATGAGACAACTCTCCACAAGAGACCAATATGAAAAAGAAATTTATAACTATGTATAGGTCATGCAACGACGTCTGATGGACTTCAACAATGAGCAGAGCAATACCAATATTTTCAACAATAAAAGGCCCCAAAAGGACAAATCTAACTATTAAAACGAGAAAACTAAAGTTGTAAATATGTACAAAATAATGAACGAAAAACAAGTATGAAACATAGATATTAACGAAAACCACAGAATTACAAGCTCCTGACTTGGGAAAGACACATACAGAATAAGGGGGTTTAAACATTGTATCAGGCGCCTACCTTCCACTAACCTGGGCTATGTAGAATATTCCAATATAAGAACAAACCATTAAAACTTTGAAAAGACTCAAATCATCAGATGGATACAAATAGAAATACATCCAACAATACACAGACTGTACCATCTATTCTCCTTGCATTTTAATATTTAATAAACAAGATAGCATAACCCTGTGACCACAACCTGTGATATATTCCAGGCGAGTATCCAGTCATTTTGAAAAGGAATTCCGACCCCATGCAGCAAAACTCCCTGGATCTGCCAATGATTTCACTGGGTTCATTGTGTCAATTTTTTTTTATTTGAGGAAATAGGCAGTCGAATTATTTGTAGGTTTTCTTAGCATGGATTTCAATTGTGTTATCTCAGCAGGCAGATGCATGTTAGGAGCACTATCACCATAGTTTGTTAAACAGTATTCTACACTTTGCTTTATTTTACCATGTTTACTGTCATTCTTTTATATTTTTGTGTTCCAATAATTACAGAATACAAACCAGCTAACTACTTTTTAATGGAATACGGTATATGTCTCTGCTGGGGCATAGCATATTGTGAGCTAGTACACTACCAAGGTTGTGAAGCACATCTTCAATGATAAACATGAGGTTCTCCAGGGTAATAAGCTATGTCTTCCAGATAATAATGATAAAATTCCAATAGTAAGAAACCTGGACGGCTTCATATAGGAACTTTTAAAAGCAGAGAAAACTGTGCACCTTATATACAAATACACAAAATCAAGGATAACAAATTCAATAAGGTAGCAGTAATTTAGTTCCATTATTGCTATCATTTTGATGAACTATTTCAAATATGAAGTCACAAATAATACTTTATGTAATGTATGCATTTTTGTAGTTCAATTTCCAAATTTGTATCAGCAGCAGTGGCGGATCCAGAACTTTTCCTAAGGGGGGCCTGCTGACTGACCTAAGGGGGGGCCCGCTCCAGTCATGCTTCAATGATTCCCTATATAATCAACCATTTTTTTCCCCAGGCCCCCTCCCCTGGATCCGCCTATGAGCAGGTTAAATCTTTGCAATGTTGCAAAGCACAAAACAAATTTTCAAGTGTTGGACAGCCTGAATATTCCTGTAACATTTGATTCCATTTCATATGTTCTTGAAAACTGAAACCATGTGTATTAAACCTACACAGCTACTTTTGCATAGGTACTATTTTTGTACAAAAAATCTGTAGTACTACTGTTAATTTTCAGTACTATTGTGTTACTTTAAAATTATTGTAATATTTAGGTACATGTATCTGTATTTTACAGTACTTGATTTGTTCCTATGCAAAAGTAGCAGTGTAGATGAAAATTAACATTAAGTCAATATACTATAGCTATTGAGTTCTCATGTTGACTTTCATTGCCTTTGATGGTATTTTGAATTCCCTGTTGACCCAAAATAGTACCTAATGTGAATATGAGTTGACTGTAATTGGCTTTTATGTTTAGTTTCAGTGAGTTGGCTGGTTTAAGATGAATCATTGATAGTTCATTATCTTGTTTGAATTATTTTACACTCTGTAATCTTTGTGTCTTTCATATGTATTGTTACACAATGTCAAACATAACTGTGACCTGTATTTTCTAACATTTACTTTGGTCTCTGGTGGAAATTTGTCTCATTGGCAATCATACCACATCTCCCTATTTTATATTGAAACAGTTCCAGGAAAATAAAAGCTACAACTATCATTCTATTAAACATACAAATTTTCTGAGAAAGGCAATTCTGTACTTTTGGATATATTGTATGTTAATTCTAGACAATTTTATTCAACTTGAACTTTCACATAGGCAATTCATTTTTATGTGAGCCTGTCTGTTTTATTTAAATGGTTGAGTGACAATATTTCATTTATCCATTTCATATCCTTGTGACATTAAACTATTCTCAGCATACATGTAACATGACATAGTCACACATACTTCTTATATTTGTAAATACTAATATATGGTATATATATGATAACATGTCTAATAACATCTTGACTTGGTTAAAAGAGGTCTTTGATTCTATGAAAAGGAATGCTTTCCTTTTTTACATGCAATTTTATGATCTGCGGTGTCTGCTGTGCAGCTACATTTTTTTCCTGGTATTTTAGAAATAATTGCATGCAGCCACAAAAGTCCAGACCTGGTATTGTTCTTATTTCTATTTGTTGATGTCTTGTTAACAGTTTTCAAATTTTCAACATATTTTTTGGCACATGTAACTCAATTTTACCTACAAAAGAGAAGAATCATATAGAAAATCGGATAATATAAATCAAGAATAAAACAAAATGTCACGGTAACAGTATGGTATATAAAGATCATTAGCATATTATACAGAAATAGTCAGCAGAGGGGGGCCATTCTAGTCATGCTTCAGTGATTCCCTACATAATCAACTAAATTTTTCGCACACCAAGGGGGGGGGGAGGGGGGGCGGGGGGGGGGGGGGTCAGCCCACTGCCCACCTAAATCTGCCTCTGAAGATACAATTTTCTTGTTACTGATGATTCATTCTAATATCAATTGCATATTTTAGAAGTATGATATTGTAGGATGAGTAATGTACTATCATGACTATTAACAAACTATGCCTTGCTTTATACCCAAATTAATAAAAAAATGTTACTTTAACTGAAATATTGAACTCTAATAAATGTTTTTACATTCACTTAACAGCTGATCATTTCTAATAATTATATCATATATATACAATGTACTTACACCTTAAACTCAAAGCAGTCAATGTATGTTCATATACCTCTTTCTTTCCATTTCAAATACCATAGCAAACTGAACAGCATCTTCAACAATCAAAATCTAAAGGTTAGAAGAAAAAAAAGGGGGAATTTTCTTAGTGCAATAATATCAAACATGTCAAAACAGCAAAGATAATTAATATAAGAGATGTTTCATTTTGCACACATACATGTAAGATCATGTAACCCAAGGGGAAACTCCTTTCAAAGCAGCTATATTATTTAATGTTTTATTGCATGAAATACAAAATGGGGATAATGGGACGCAATGGTTTGTTGTTTACAAGAAGGTTGGGATCCTGCTAACATGTTTGACCCAGCCACTATATGTATGTATGTGCCTGTCCCAAGTAACGAGCCTGTAATTCAGTGGTTTGTTTATTTGTTACATACATGTATTTGTTTTTCGTCCATTTTTTAAAATAAATAAGGCCATTAGTTTTTTCTATTGAGTTTTTTACATTGTCATTTCAGGGCCTTTTATAACTGACTATGCCATATGGGCTTTGCTCATTGTTGAAGGCTGTACAGTGACATATAGTTGTTATAGCCCACTCCAGTCATGCTTCAGTGATTCGCTATATAATCAACCAAATTTTTCCAACGAAAGGGGGGACCTTGATCCGCCTATGACAAAGGCTTGGAAATTTCAATGTTTAACAAAAGGGTACATAATCCTTTAAAGTGCTTTGATTAAGAGCTTATGGTCCTTGTTATTATTAAATATTTATATACATGTATATATATGCATAATGCAACCTCACTTCAAATAAAGAATACTTATTAACTTATTTAGGCCATTTTATAACCAGTTTTTTATAGTTCGTTCTTATGCTGTATTTTTACACAACTGTCCCATGTTAGGGGAGGGTTGGGATCCAGCTAACATGTTTAACCCCGCCACATTCTGAATGTACATGTATATATGTGCCTTTCCCAAGTCAGGAGTCTGCAATTCATTGGTTGTTGTTTGTTGATGTGTTACATATTTGTTTTTTTGCTTTTTAGGTTACATAAATTATTTAGTTTTCTCACTTGAATTGTTATATGCATTTGACATTTTTCTGCCTTGTATAGCTGACCGCCGTATGGGCTTTGGTCATTGTTGTAGGCTGTCAATGGCGGATCCAGAACTTTTCCTAAGGGGGGCCTGCTGACTGACCTAAGGGGGGCCCGCTGACTGACCTAAAGAGGGTGGCTGCAGTCATGCTTCAATGATTCTCTATATAATCAACCAAATTTTTCCCACAAAAGGGGGGGCCAGGGCCCCCCCCCTGGATCCGTCTATGGCTGTACAATACTACATTGACATATATAGAAACGAAGCAAGACGTAACGGCCATACCATACTACCATGACGGCCATATGATGAAACGGCCATACCCCGAAAAGATGAAACGGCCATAGTACAAAAACGGCCATACTTTGTAAAGACGTATCGTCCATGTTTTTTTTTTTTTTTTTAGATGTTATAGATGAATTATTTTGATACTTATACATGGTTATTATAACTTTTAAATAAACTCTACTGTTTTTACATTATTTTTCATCTTAATTTTTGTTATATCATTTGTTTACTCATTATATGCCAGCTATGCTGGCACTTATGGTAGAAGCATCGTTTTGGGACAAAGAACGATAACTCTTGCTAGACGACCCATCTGAAAAGTTTCGTCACTCTCGTTAAATCTCGTACGATTATTTTTTTTTAATTATTTTTTTTTATTAATGAAATGCACATTTATACCCCTGGGGGTTGAAGGCATATACAAACAATACAATACAATATACACAATAGAAAAAATAACATCAAACATCATATATAAAGTGGTAAAACAGTAATATTTATGCAGGCGTTGTGTCCACTCCCCTCAGTGCAAATGACTTTTTAATGAACGGAACAGTAAGCTGCATAATATCAAATGAAGATAGAATTAATTGTAATCTATCTGTTTCAGACAAATTAAAGTATTCTGGACATATATTATTTATATCTTTTTCAAGCTGATTACGTAAAGATTTATTAATTTTACATTTTAAGAAAAAGTGGGTTTCATCTTCAACCGCATTTATATTACAATGTTTACATATTCTTTTTTCTCTTTGAATTCTTTTATATCTACCCCTCTCTATTTCCAAGAAATGGTCACTTACACGCATTTTACATAATAATTTTCTATTTTCAAAACTATTTTTAGAAATGTATTTGTCTATTTCATATTTTGTTTTTATTTTACTGTACAAGAACATTTTACTGGTTTCATTAGTTAATTTTAATTTTTTAAAGAAAATATTTTCAAAGCTATCTTTAAGTTCTTTTTTAATATTTTTTGAGAATGAACTCTTCTCTTGTTTATAATTTATATCCTGAATTTTATTTATATCTAATTTATTTACATTGGCTATATTTTCTACATATGAAAACCATGAAAATATACCGTTAGTGCTAAGCCATTTAGATAAACAAAAAGCATCATATAATAAAGGGTTATTTTCATCACTAGAAATTCTTGCTAAGTACTTCAATGATTGTACTTTAAAAAAGACATCTATGGGATACTGAGCTAGTTCTGCTCTTGCAGCTATATTGACAGATTGTTTACTAAGCCCAAGTATATATTTGCAAAATTTTAAATGTGTCTTCTCCACTTGGCTGCTATCAATCATTGATAAAATATCAAATTTACTCATGTCTTTAATTTGAGCTCGTCTTTCAGCTCTTATTATTTTTTCATAAAAATCCATATACCAAATTTCAGAGTTATACATAAGAATAGGATTAACTAGTGATTCGAACAATTTTTTGTATACTTTTATAGACACATTTTCTAAAGGAGAAAGATACTTAAAAATAGAAAACAAAACTTTAGTACCTTTCTTAGCCAATTTAGTGTGTGATGAAGTTAATTTCCCAGATGCTTCAATTATATTTCCAAGATATTTATATTTTAAAACTTTTTCTAGTTTGTCACCATTTAAGTAAAAATCATATTTATTATATAAAATGTTTTTCTGTTGAAAGACCATTATTTTAGTTTTTTGTGTGTTTATTGTGAGCTGCCACTTATTACAATAAGAATTTAGTTTATTTATAGAGTTCTGTAAACCTTCAGGAGTTTCAGATAATAACAAAATGTCATCTGCAAACATAAGGCAGTTCATTGACATATTTTGTAGAGTCACTGGTTTACAACTTTCATCAAATATTTCTGGTAGATCATTTATATAAACATTAAATAAGTTTGGACTCATATTATCCCCTTGTTTCACTCCTCTATCAATAGAGACATATTCAGATATATTCTCCTTTAATTTTACTGAAGCTTCAGTATTCTTATACATATTTTTTATCAAATTGTAAAATTTTACACCAATTTTCTCATTTTTTGTTATTTTGTACAAAAGACCTAACCTCCACACTGAATCAAATGCCTTTTGTAGGTCTACAAAACAACCATAAATCTTTTTCTTTTTATAATTTATATATTTATTAAACAGAGTCTTTACAATAAAGACACCATCTGAAGTCCTACTATTCTTCTTAAAGCCTAGTTGATGGTGACATATATTATTTTCAAATAAATTAAGTAATCTACAATTTATAACCATATTAAATAATTTACTTAGACAGCTCATCAGAGAAATTCCTCTGTAGTTTGAAGGATCAAGATGATCCCCACTTTTAAATAATGGAATTATAAATGATTTATTCCAATTTTCAGGATATAGAGAGGTAGATAATATAAGGTTAAAATATTTAGCTATGGCTGTTAACATTACAGAACTACTATGTTTTATCATCTTCGCTAGCCAAGGGTTACGATCCACTCCCGCTCTCTTCACCCTTGGCGGATTGAGATAATATTTCGGAGACACAAGGTAAGGATTTTTATTGGTTGCAGTAGAAACTCGCTGCATCCAATCAAAAAGCGCCTATAACATGAGCACGTGTAAATGTAGAAAGTGTTTGTAAACAATTGCCACGTGTTTATTGTGCAACAAGTCTTTACATCACTAAACATACGACTATATTTAGTGACAACTTGAATGTTTTTAATCAACAAATAGAAGTTCCTGTGTATGTTTCATGCACAAATCCATGGATGTTGACGTATATTTTCCACATTTTCGTTTCCGGCTTTACCAAGTGAGTAGAATCTAGACACTACCGTGTTTTTACCTCCAAATTGAAGAGTTCAAGTGCTACCATTGGTCAAGAATAATGTATTCGGAATAGGCGTGACTTTAATCTTCCGATAGATGGCGCGACATTGATATCACAAATGTTGGCTCAATCTGCCAAGGGTGAAGAGAGCGGGAGTGGATCGTAACCCTTGGCTAGCGAAGATGATCTTGAATATAAGTTTACATTAAAGGTATTAAAAGGTATAAATACATATATTATATTCGCACCACAAGGTGATAACAAAAATCCTTTAAATGTCACATTATATAATTTTAATTGAAGAAAAAATTATCAAAGATTTTTGATTTTATATAAAGTGTTTTATATTTCATCCACATGTAATTTCTAAATAACAAAAAACTGTTCTCGCCACAATATAGCTGAAATATTGTTAAAGTTGGCGTTAAACACTAACCAATCAATCAAAAATTTGAAAAAAATAAATTGGTTGAGCATCACAACTTTTATTTTCATTTACAGGTGGTGAATCGTTAAGAACAGAGACGGGTAAAGCGAGTTCAAAATAACTAAACCCCTACGACGGTCGTTAATTTGCCCCTTTTTTCCAACTGAAAATGATGTATATCTTTTTTGTGACTGAATCTTTCAAAAAGATGAAATGACCATTCTATGACCAGTGGTATACCCGTTTTAAAATAATTAAATGTACATTTATTGAATCTCTGTGTGACAGGTGGTGATCGTTTTAATAATGTTAACAATTTACCTGAATGTGTATTTAGGTTCTTGAACTATAGAAACAGGCATCACAAAACGCGTAAACAATTAATTCGTACCTTGTTAAATATTTTGAATTGTTTATATAATTTGTCATAGAATGGTCACTTTATTTTTTTTGAAAGGTTCAGTTACACAAAAGATATACCTAATTTTCATTAAAAAAAAAAGGGGGATGTCCAATGAAATGAATCGATAATATAAGAAATTTGCATAAAGTATAATAATATATATTATTGCATCTATGTAATAAGTAAACAGTATACATCACATATGTACTGGTACTAGTATTTGAAAATTATGAAATAGTATCATTGTTTCTTACTGGTGTAGCAAGTAAAAACTAGATGGAACTGTGGCCTGGTGGGCCACAAAGTTATACCCCTCGCTTCTTCTATATCTTTTATTAACAAAGAAAACTTAATATTCGACGAATCAATCTGAAAATAACAGAGGCACAAGTTCATATGGTAGTTAAAACATTCTGACAAAATTTGAAAAAAAAGCTATAAACAGTTTCTGAGATTTCCTCCGGACAAACATGTTATATCATACATACCAAACTATTTAACACTTCGACAATTAATCAACTTGGTTTGTAGTTGCTGTATGTAAACTTCAAGTTACTGGTTGAACTGTGAAACAGTACTAGGTAGTAAATATTATTCAATTAAGGACTTTTGATGATGGACCTAGTAAAATGATATTGACAGAGGACAAAGTCAGAGGTCAATATAATTCTACAAGTCCATTTAAAGTGTATTGGCCGAGTCATAAGTCCTTAATTTTTATATAACATATCATCGGAACATAAAATCTATGTGAGCTGGTAGTTTGCTGTTTCATTTGATCATTGTCTCATGGACTTTTATTCCACATCTCAGTATTTTCAATGAAAGGTATGCTTTTTTGTGATTCTATCCTGCATGGAAATGTAAATGAGAGATAATGCAAAGAACAAGCAACTCTCAACTAGAGTCTGTAAACACTATAGGTGTTAAACTGAAAGACACAAACAACATAGAAAAAAATCGCTACTTTGAATTGATTGTTTTGCGATTTGAAACTTCAACTTTTAACCTCTGGATAATGTTGAAATTAATGGTAATATTTTAGCAGTTCATCAAGTATGTGACTAGTAACAAAGGAGCTCGATCTGGCGATTACAGAGTTCTTTTCAGTAACTTCTTCTCGAACCTCACATTGATTGAATATTTCATCCAAACCTGTGACATACGTAAAGGTTTGTACTGTATAATCAACAATGTATACCAAAAACAAAAAAAGTTGAAAATTACAAACACATAAGAAAGGTATTTCATATATTTATTCAATTTTTAGAATTTTTAAATACACTGAGTTATCATCAACAAAGTATACGAAAAAAACACCCAAATTACAAACATATAGGAATGGTTTTTCATATTTTATTGAATTTTAGAATGTTTTAATACACTGCATCTGACTGTCCTGTCAAAATATATATTATTAGTTCAAATAACACCAAAAATAACTGATTTTTTTAAATCAATCTAAAGCTTAAAACATTAATAGAAAGTTTCTTGCTTCTAGAATTATTTACCAGTTCTATTAAAATCTGTAACATCATGTTTATACTTAAGGGGGTAGACCTTGGTTCAGGGAGATAACTCTTTAAATCAGTTAGGCGTTTGTAAAAGTAAAATTCATCAATGTATTTTAAGCATTTACCTTAACAGATTGAAAATAATCTATGTAACCTAGAAGCTAAGAATATATTGATGAAAATGGTTGACTCAAACGTATTGATGATTTTAAGAGTTATTTCCCTTAACCTAGGTCTGCATCCTTAAACTGTTATAAATTTATATTATTTGTTTTACAATATTGTTGTTATCTTTTGTAATGGAATATAGAAACAAAGGGCAGACAACTCATTTCCATGTCTGCTTCTCCTGTCCTTCTTGAATGGCACATATCTTCACATGTCTTGACTAGTACTGCTTTAATACTTCAGAAATAGCCAGTATTTCTTTACATGTTAAATTAATTTTGAAGCATAATTTTAAAATGTATTTCAAGATATTATCACAACATGAACATCATAAACTTTGCATTTGTTTCATTAATTCATCCAGACTTTGTCCTGAAACATCTCCTACTGTTGCTGATGTGTCCTACAACAAGAAAAACACAAATACATATTTTATTTACTTCAGATGTATCCTACAACATGTACAACAAAAAAAAGACTAATCTGTATTTTTTTCACAATGACATAACATTATTTTGGTTGCATGCCAGAGATTGTCTTCTTAGCCATTGATTATTTTTGGGTGATTTAATTTAAATCAGGATTGGGGGTTCCTCATTTTTGTATTCTCTATCTTTCATATTTTAGCACCATTTTTATTTTTTAGGTATAAAAATGAAATTCACTAATTACATGAATTATGTGAAGAAAACACTGTTACTACATTATACTATTGAGCAACACGACAAGTGCCACAGGTAGAGCAGGAATAGCATACCCTTTCAGAGAACATTACATGCCCCCTGGTTTTTGTTGAGGTTCCTGGAGTCGGTTTCACAAAAATACTTAAGACTAAGATTGGTCGTAAGTCATGAACAAATCAGTATTCTTACGATCAATCTTAGTCGTAAGTTTTATTGTGAAATTGACTCCAGAAAGTCAGTCTTTAGATTTCTATGTTGTGTTATGTGTACTGAAACATGTATTTGTGTGTCTTTTTCTGTTAAGCCATAGAGTTGTCATTTTCTTTTCAACTTGCAAATTTTGAATGTCCCTTAGGTCCTTCTCCTCTCTTTTAACAAAGGATTCTTTTTGTGAAAGCAACATTGGAAAACCTATAGATTGTTTCACCAGACACCAGATGTTTTGCATGAGTGGAAAGTTTGACATAGTTTTCTACATAAATGTCTACTTAAAAAAGTCTATAAACTTTGCAATGTTCGAATTGCCTATCCTTTACATATTTGTGGGTATTTATTATCTCTAAGAAATAGCCTTTGAGACTGCTGTAACAACTTGATCATAAATAACTCTTTGTTTACCCAAACCTACATTTGTGGCTGATTTGGCTGGTTTTGTGTATGCTACTGTGACCCCTTCTGTTAGCTGAGGTTTCTCTCCTTCAGCCTGTTTCAATTCCTCTTCTGTTGTTTCAGAAACTATTTCTATTTCTGTAAATAAACAATAATTATGTATAAATAAGTTTCAATAATTTCTAGATGTTAGACTTACCGTAATCTAACTTGCAAACATGTCTTTGCCCTTGGTCTCTTTTACATTATAATTACTTGTATTATTTATTGCTTCAACTTGCTTTTCTGGATAAGAGACAAGGTGGACCTCTGTTAGCTATCTATATGATGGAATAATTAAACTATTTTTATCGGCACACTGGCATGGCAGTAAAATCAAACATTAAACTTTGACAAAACCAAAATAACTTATAAATATACTGAACGACTTTAGAAACGCAACACTAGATTATTTTTGTATTATTTTCGAATGAATGTGTCCCCGTCAAAAGTGATGACTGCATGTTACAAACGCCAAAATAATTGTCAGAAAGGTCCACAAATTCTGTCTGACGTGTTTTGGGTTCTGTTTAACACCTTCTGGTTTTGCATTTGTTCAAGCCATAAATTGGTTTTGGCATTTATGCGGTTGGAACTTGAGGGCTTTTAAAGTTTTTCTTCAGTCGATTCTTTGGCAATTCATTTGAAGGGAAACATTTATGGCATGAATCTTTACTCAATGGCACTCGGCAATTTGATAAGCAGTTGACGTTGCGGCCGTAAACATGTCTGGCAAATGATGCTGTGTAATCAAATTCTGTTGACGTTTCATTGTCACTAAACGTTTATCTGTTCATTGATGGACAGCAACAAATCTTGTCTACTTGTATTGTTGTCAGAAAGACAGTAAGACGAGTTTATGAAGTCATACAGTATGGTTGCAGCACGTTTATGTTTTAATGTTTGCAGTATTCTTAAGGGGTAATTTAGTTTTTTTTGTTTCTCAGTTTTGGCAAAATGGAGATGCAACATTTCTAAACTGGTTTAAGTGATGCAAAGGATTGAAAGAACTGTTTCACAGAGCAAAACAACTGAAACAATCTTTCATGGGTCCAAAATTACGCTTTAAGAAATTTGTGCGACTTCAAAAATTCGGTATGTTCAATAACCACAGGTAAGTCAGAGTTTGATTTTTTGTACAGAGAAAGAAGTATGATAAGCATGCAAAGTAGTTGTAAGAAAATCAAACAAGATTTGGTAAAAAAAATCAACAAAATGAGTGTTGCGTTTCTAAAGTCGTTCAGTATAACATGTATAATAACAATAACAATTGTTTTATGTTGTGATATTTTATTTGATTATATATATTCTATGATATTATCTCATCCTCTTTATGTGAATTATAATTTTCATTTTATCTTCAATATATGTATGAATGAGAATTGTTGTCATTATGTCCGTCAGGGGCCCTTAATTGGAAATAAAGAACTTTGAACTTAGAACTTTATAGCGGTTTTTTAGCAGGGTGTAAATTTTCACTTATTTTCCCAGATAGAACAAAATCATAAAAATAAATTCCGCTTATTTAAGTGTACATGCAAAAGTATAGATAAAAATTTGAATCCACCAAAATATTTTGTATACCTTTTTCAAAGAAAATCATGGAATTCTACACTCCTGAATATAACTCGCTATACGGTACTATGAGCAACATTATGAGTATCACTTAAGGAAAAGGATTGAATTTTTGAAATACTAAGGATTTTCTACCTAAGGAATGGATTACCTTAGCTGTATTTTGCAAAACTTTTAGGATTTTTTTTATTTTCAATGCTCTTGAACTTCATGCTTTATTTGGCCTTTTTCACATTTTTTGATTTGAGCGTCACTGATGAGTCTGTTGTAGATGAAAGGCGACGATATTTACCCTACTGGATAAGCAAGTTATTGGTGTGATTTGTGTTTCAGTTTGTAGTTTTTTACATTATGTTTAGTTTTGTCTTTTGTATTATTCTACATGGCATTGTCAGTTTCTTATGGACTTGTGAGTTTTTAATGTCCTCTTGGTATTTTCGGTCTCATTTTAGAACAATGATTTTTAAAAGATTCAAGTAAAAAAATATAACGAATTATTGAAATCTTGAAGTTTGGAAATTTTTTAAAGGTATAAAGAAAGTAGTATTAATAAACTATAAGTGAGATGAGGAGAGAATCTTTCAGATTACAGAAATGTGATGATTTCAACCATGTAAATAGATATAGGAAGATGTGGTGTGAGTGCCAATGAGACAACTCTCCATCCAAATAACAATTTAAAAAGTAAATCATTATAGGTTAAAGTACGGTCTTCAACACGAAGCCTATATAAACAAAACGAGAAACACGTATATATTACATAAACAAACGACAACTACTGTACATCAGATTCCTGACTTAGGACAGGTGCAAACATTTGCAGCGGGATTAAACGTTTTAATGGATCCAAACCTTCTCCCTTTTTCTGAAACAATAGCATAACATCACAACATAGAAAAAACACGATAAAATATCAATTGGCAGACTTAACTCAATCAAAACACGTATGATAAAAGGCTGTACCTTGACCTATAATGGTTTACTTTTATAAATTGTAACTTGTATGGAGAGTTGTCTCATTGGCACTCATACTAAATCTTTCTATATCTGCTTGAATATGAGCTGGCTTCAAAAAGATCTTCCAAGGTAAAAATATTTAAATGGATAGAAAAACTAAACCTATTTTCATATGACTTTTTAATGTTTGATGCCTGCCTTGTGGAATTTCCTTACCGAATGGGTTCTCATCGTGTAACGGTGCAGTATCTACTTCTTCAACCACTACAGGTTTGGGCTTCAATGCTTCTCTTTTCTATAGAAAAACAAAACAAATATAAACATAGAGAAAAATATTTTAAAGTATCATTTACTTTAAACCCTGGGAGAAAATAATTTAAAAAATGATATATCTTTTAATCATTCTTTCATATACCTGTATTTAGATAGGGTATGTATGCAAGCATAATAACAAATATTCTCTGGTGCTAGCTATAATCCACCATTTTCTCAATAAGGAAATGCCTGCACCAAGTCAGGAATATGATTATTGTTTCCCACTCAACTAAGATTTAACTCAATTGCTAAAATTGTGAAGATTTCAGTAATTAAGCATCAACTAATGATGCTAGTACCTGATATATGTGCATCGTATTGTCAAAAACTACCCATATTTATGTAGCAGAAGCAATAAATAACTAAAAGTTTACATTTAAACAATTTTGTAAAACTGCTATATTTTGGGGTCTAAAAGAGGTCCTACTGAACCTTCTCCTTTACCGTATGTTATATGTACCTTAAATTCTTCTTGTTGCTTTCTGCAGTTACAGTCATCACATTCAGGGTTAGGTTTCATTGCCATCATTGGGAAGAAGTCTTTTAATGCATTGTAGCCTAAATAGTAGGTCACATTACCAAACTTTAATAAATATCTGAAAGGAGAAATTTTATCATTTGAAAAAAGATGCAAAGACAAGTCTATATGACATGTCTTATATGAGAGTTGTCTCATTGGCATTCATACCACATCTTCCTATATCTACAACAAAAAATGTTTATACATGTATATTCTTACTGTAAATGAAATGATTTTTGCAGATATATAAAATTACACCACTGCATCAAGTGTGTTGTGATATTTCTCACAAATCTAAAACATGAGGCATAAAATATTTGAAATTTAACTATAGAGAGTGGCAAATTATCGTAATACACAAGATATAGTGGTGGAATCTTGTTTGTCTAATGATTTAAAGAGAATATCTCGTCAAGTTTATCCTTCCTCTTCAAAGATTTGCAGAAAGTTGTGTTCTCTATATATGTGACGTCATCGGAAATGGTCATCTTTTTTTTATGATGTCACAAAAGAAAATTCAGAAAAAAAAGTTAATTATTCAAGATAATTTGAAGTCATACTTAAAAATTCAATCAATAATTTGCCATGTACAAAGTTTCCTCTAGCATGTCTAGAGAGGAGAAATATTTTTTCAGACTGATTGCGCCATGTCAAACTTGCAAGAAAGTAAGGCCAGGATTTTTTAATTTGTTGGTTTACAGATCTGCCGACCCGATTTTGCCGATTCCTAGTATAAAAATAAAATTGACTTTTCATGCTTTTTTATTCCCAAGACCCAAACAAATACATTATCGCTGAAAAATAATTAAATTTTTCTTTTTTTATGAAATGAAATGCATGAATCACTAACAAAATTGATAACACTCTCTGTTGTGAAAAAATAAAACTTCCAGTTTACGTTTCTAAAAATAGACAAATCAATTATTACTGACCTTGAAATGTCGTTTACCCAAATAATTTTGCAGAACGAAATTTGTGTTTAAAACCCATTACACAATAAGTTCGTTTCCCTTATTTGTCTAATCAGTCTGTAAGATGCATAATCTCATAGAAATAGACTTGTCCAAATGTGGACAGGTGGAAAGCACCTTGGAAGTAAAAGTTCTGAATATCAACAAGTCATTTAGAATTTTCTTGTTTCATGGATAATAAAAAAAAATATCGTCCATTTGGATTAAAAACGGGGATGCATGACACTAGATTAACCCGATATTCTCAATTTTTCCGTGGACGAGTCTATTACATTTTTGACACGTGTGTTGAAACTTATTTTCGACGATTTAATTTCGTCTTTGTCTGTGAACACCCCCCTTTTTTTACGGCAAATCATTAGACAATGTCATGCGATATTTATGACAGCTGAGCAAGAATATTTCATCGAACTAAAATTTGAAATGATGACAAAATATCATACAAAACATTTTGTAAGAAAGGTGAAATGTATATTTATTTTGCATTTTTTTTTCTGTGTTGAAAGATATTTTTTTTTCCCCCGACCGACCGACCTGACTTTTTCATGGGGAAAATACGTAAACCAACAAATTAAATAACCGTGGCCTAAGAGGCACACTATTTCTAAAGTAGTCCTGTTTATGCCCCACCTACAATAGTAGATGAGCATTATGTTTTCTGGTCTGTGCCTCCATCCGTCCGTATGTCATCCGTCCTTTGTCCCGTTTTAGGTTGAAGATTTTTTGGTCACAGTAGTTTTTGATGAAGTTGAAGTCCAATCAACTTGAAACTTAGTACACATGTTCCCCATGCTATGATCTTTCTAATTTTAATGCCAAATTATAGTTTTGACCCCATTTTCATGGTCCACTGAACACAGAAAATGATAGTGCAAGTGGGGCATCCGTGTACTATGGACACATTCTTGTTATAAGTGATTTTCTATTGTCCTGATCCGAGACCACAATTAATTCGTAGTGCATTTCTTTTAGAACATAAATGAAAATAAAAAAAAATCCCACCTGCGCTTTCTCAATGAAATTTTTACAGTGTGTTGTACTATTTTTGGGACAAATTACGTAAAAATTATAGAAAACTTCATTGCCTCTAACTCAAAATATGGACAATTTTGAGTTTAGGGTGTCTTGAAATCTTTTGACAGCTTCCGAAGTGCTTATTTTTAACCTTTTTCAGCTGGACCAAATCACTTCTTTCCTGTAAAATTCTGGGCCCAAAATTTTTTTTTTACAGTGTAATTTCAACCCCCCCCCCCCCTTTCTTACAATTTGAGGCATTAAACATGGAGAAATAAATTTGGAAGGGGTATAAAAATAAATGGCAAGTAACCCACTGTTAACACTAGGGACTATATTCGTGAACAACGAAAATCAAGGGACGACAATTATGGTCTCGGACCTAATAGGATAGAAAAAGTTGACAAATCTTAAACAAACTTGGTGTGATCAAAGCTTAATGTATTATAAGACTGCCTACAAAGTTTCATAGCAATAGGATATATATTATAGACAATATGTTAAATTCTATACTAATCTTTGTGTGTTAAATTTTAACGTTAAAATTGAAAAATTTCACTTAGCAACATTTTGGGCTTTAAAAATTAAAATATTGCAAAAAAATACTTTTTTAATGTCTTAATATATCATTTATTATGTACTGAAAGCATTAGAGTACTCATTTGATTTATCAGACTGAGCATAATTTTTCAAAAGTCAAATTTATATCAGCCTGGGCATAAAAATTGAGGTTTTTCAATGAAAGGGGGCCTTACATGAAGATGTAATATTTTCCAGCAATTTTAAATTTGTGAAGCTTTTTGGTTAAAAATAATCCTTACATATGTATTGAATGTACTTTAAATGGAATGAAAAGTCACAAATAACATATCATATTAGTTTAAAAGGGTCTTAGGCCAAGGAAGACTGGGAAAAAAACAAGGGTCAATTTAGGCCGTGCCACATATTTATATAAAAAAATGCTTATTGTGGCTATAAGAAATTAAAAAAATGTGTCTTTTTTATCATTTCTATACTCATGTGACATGATGCAACAAATCTGAGCACAAAAAGGCTCTTACAATTAACTTTTCTTGCAGACAGTATGGTCTGATACAAAGATTTTTGCCTTTTTAGTGAAAAACTTGAATGCAATTTTAGTCTCAACAGGCTTATATTTAAACCACTTGCTATCCTACAGAAGAAAAGAAAGATATTATGTGAAATGGAACAGGTACAATAGACATTGTAAAGTGCTTTTGAAATAAATTTAGTGAGGTCTTTATTGTGGACTTCTAACTTTATGTACCAAGAACTCTACTTTTGACTTCATCCAAACAGGGCGTTAGACAAGGGTCATATATACAACACATTTTGCACATACTGTCTGAGATAATCTTCTTTTCTGTAGATTCTGAGTTCATAAACAAATAAAAGAAGTAGATAAACTTAAGGCATAGAAACACAAGTATTGACGTATGAAAACCTGTCAGATAGAAAGTCCAGATGCCATGTATGCATCAATATTGAAAAAGCCTTAAAATGCCTATTTTGACCATAAAATGCCAAAAATTGGTCATTTTTGCAGAAATTCTATAAAATAAAAGTTTAAATCCTTCAGTTTCGTGCTATTTGACAAATTGACACCACCAAATCATTTAGGGAGGTTTCCAAAGTACAGATTCTATATTTACAGACTTCACCTCTTAGGTCCGAGACCACAATTTATTCGTACAACATTTCTTTTAGAACATAAATGAAAATAAAAAAAATCCCACCTGCGCTTTCTCAATGAAATTTTTACAGTGTGTTGTACTATTTTTGGGACAAATTACGTAAAAATTATAGAAAACTTCATTGCCTCTAACTCAAAATATGGACAATTTTGAGTTTAGGGTGTCTTGAAATCTTTTGACAGCTTCCGAAGTGCTAATTTTTAACCTTTTTCAGCTGGACCAAATCCCTACTTTCCTGTTAAATTCTAGGCCCAAATTTTTTTACAGTGTAATTTCAACCCCCTACTTACAATTTGAGGCATTAAACCTGGAGAAATAAATTTCGAAGGGGTATAAAAATAAATGGCAAGTAACCCACTGTTAACACTAGGGACTATATTCGTGAACAGCGAAAATCAAGGGACGACAATTGTGGTCTCGGACCTCCTAATGTATTCATATTACAATATATAAACTAGGCCATATGGTGACCTATGATTACTTTAAAATATGATTCCCATGAAGCATAATTTACCCACCCTTTCTATGTTTGCCCCTAGGGATGCAGATTGTGATATCTAATCATTCTATATATCTTACTTACTTTAATGTGTTTTGTATTAAGAACCCAGCAACAATTGCCATAGTGGTGGGAAGACTTGCTGCACAAACTCCTTCTCTTTTTAATGTCTTCTCATCTGTGTGTGTGGCTACAACAAGAGGTGGGGCACACTGAAAATGTAATTACCATATCAGGTTATTTAAAAGTACACCACATTTTTCTGGTTATTTTGAATATTTATCAAAAGTATTACATACATTCCTTATAATTTAATTCTAAATTCCATATTTAAGGACTAAATCATGAAAAAAACATTGATAATGTCACGATCACGTGACAAGAATGTCTATGAGCTGATAGACTAAAAAACTTTCAACCAAAATTTAAATTATAAATGCTGGTTATTCTGTGTGCAAAACATTTTTTATGTTATTTCTTCAAATAAAATATTACAGCCATTCCTACAATAAACATAATAAATAACTTACTGACTCCCATAGAATATTTACTCATAATTCTAACGCAACATCGTTTGTAATGTTCATTTTGATTAGGTAACTTACATAGAAAATTGATGTTCTGAAAATATGCTCAATCGCAGAAGATGAATGACAATCAGTGTTCTCCCCAGGCCATTTTAGCGCCGCGATTTTCAGCGCTATTTCAATTTCCCGCTGTCCTATTGCACTTACCGCAGCGCTATCCCACTCAACCGCGTCGCAATATTTTTTTTCGCATTTTTTCATTTTTTTTCAAATTTCCCGCTTATTTTACTCTTCGGATCACGTGATTGACTGGTTTACGATTTTTGAATGAATTATTTCCGTTGTATTAAAGTAACTCCGCGGGACCAGTCTAATAAAAATGGCGTCTTTGAAAGATCAAAATAAACAAAGATTTCGACATTGACATCTATTTTTTCAATTAAAAGAATATATAGAGGCATATATGAATGAAATGAGATGAAATGAATTGACCGAATTTCCCGACGACACTCACAAACTTGTTTTACGAACTTTGAACAAACAATGATTTTAAAAACGATCAAACACAGGGGTTTGTTGCAAATTATTTGCCGGGTTTCCTATCCATACAAACCCCGAAAATGAGCAAGTCTTTGAAGTATTAATTATCACCTATTCAAACTTATAATGGTTTAGTCAGAAATTCTACCATTTGAAAACAATTGAGAGGATATGTTTAGAAAAACAAACCCCAAGCTGATACGACTTGAGAAATTTCACTTTCTCGATGTTCAGCTTGGATGAGGCCATTTAAATATTATAAAAGGTTAAGGTCAGAAAAATGAGAAATCTTTATGCTAAAAAATGTCAATTCCTGTCAAACGTCGTAAGGTAAACTGTACACTGCTACAGTGGGTTACAAAACCAAACAGAAGCTGACAATGACTTTATTGTTGGTCCTACATGTTCTGCAACATTACCTGTTAGTGCTAAGAAATCTTCACATAGGTAGTCTGGTGTAGACCCATCATGGAAAAAGACTTCTCCTTCAGTTTTATACACTGATAGTATGAGGATTTAATATATGAATTTACAATGGAGGAAAAAAAAGAATCTTCTTCTATATCATGTGTATCCAGACAAAAACATTAACAAACAAAGGGGTACATTGTAACTATCATGAGCATGATGAGGACATCATTACAAGAGAAAACATCAATAGCATAGTATAATAAAAACACATCAAATCAATTACAAACAAAACGCGCGCCGCAATAAAGTTGCTGAGAAATGTCGAAAATAACGCGCTTACCACAGCGCTATCCAAAAATCCTGGGGAGAACACTGACAATTTTTAAATCAATCAATCAATCAATCAATCGTTCAATCTATCTACCTGATCTAATGCAATACAGTCTCTCCTACATGTGATAAAAGTTCATACAGAAATTTCATTAGAATATTTTTTTTTATTTTAAAGTTTTATTCACACTTACAGCAAAACATGATGTATCACCAGGTACTATAAACTGTATGTGACCAGAGACAGCATTCTCACTAACTCCTGACTCTATCCAAGACTGGCCTAATTCATTACATGCCTACAAAAGAGGAAAAAGGTTACTAGAAAATAACTCCTTTCATTCTTATAGCCTGGCCTATTTTGTTTTATAACAGATAACAAAAGTTACTATACTACACCCAGTACTCAACTAGCATACTGTAAATTCATTTATTTTTGTGAGGTACCATGTTTCATGGGTTTTAGAAAACTTACCTTATTTGGAATATGCATGTATGTGATTTCAGGGTTTTGTCAAAGTATGCAAACAACCTGATAGAAATTTTCATTTTGTTGAACATTTAAATTCGTGGTTAACGTGTAACCCCGAAACCCGAGAAAGTTGATATTCAATAAATAATAATGAATCCAAAAAGTAATTCCTTTCTACAAAAAAAAGATTTTTATTTCATTAAGTAATATTTTTCTTTGTGGTTTTGTTTGGAATTATCATCATGATCAATTTTAAAAGATGTAATCATTAATTAATTTTCCCTGACTTACAGTATTAATTGTCATCCTAGCTTCAAAGTTATCAACACAACTGAGAACCAGATCAACTGGTTTACCATCTGTTATCCCACCATGGCTAATTCTGTCCATAAAATGTTGGAAGTTATCCATTGTTGTGATGTTATAATTATATATCTCAAATATGACATCTGGGTTTATCTCCCTTTAAAAGAAATATATACTGTTGAATATTAATGGGTTATTTATTGCAAATACAACATGCACATATGTACAATGAGATATATACTGTAGATGTCATTCTTCAGGTACAAAAAAATGTACAAAGTTTTGTTGATTTAGTAAAAAAAATAGTTACCAACCAGTTAGTGATGTTGTAAATATTTAATTTTTTGGATTTATCTCCCTTTAAAAAAAGAAAATTACTGTTGATTGAGTTATGATTTATTTAAGTCCAATTGCAAATATTACAGACATTCTTGTATTCATTTTACAATTATTGTGTTTGTTGATCAATTAATGGCTTTCGGTTTTCCTGTTTGAATTGTTTTATCATTTATCATGTCACTGCCTTTTAAAGCAGCTGACTTAAAGTATGGATTTTGCTCATTGTTTAAGGGCACACATTTGAAGGACATAGATGTCTACATGTTGATTTATATTTTTTAATGTACCAATGATAAAATGTAGAAAATGTTTTGACAAGTTAGTGATATCGAAATCCCTATTGTAATAATTTTTAGTAATACAGAGATTTCTTTTTTTAAAAAACAAATATATATTGTTACATACACTAGCGAATTTTACAAGTTGAACGTCATCATTTAAAAATTGATAATGCAAATCGAGTTTACCTTAGTGTTCTCTCTGTGGTTCTTCTTTAATCAAATACATTGTTACATACATTGACAAATTATACAAGTTGAGATACATAAACACAATAAGATGGTGCCAATTCACCACTTTCAAGTTCATCCATCAATTAGAAAATTCGTCAATTATGCACGCCTTTATGACGTCATCTAACAGATAGAGGGGATCGCCCGTATCCCTGCACTATTTACGTTCATCAAGCGTCTTAGTGATCGTCATTGTGCAGGATTAACTAGAAATAATGTTTTTTCTGTATGTACTTAATGACAGCAGTGGTGATTGTCAATTTTTTAGAATTCAATTTACCGTATAATTTGTACAACATAGAATTCTAGTTTTCCAACCACTCGCTCAACATTGGAATGGAAGTGACAATGCCACATAACACACAAATGACGCTCACTAAAACCAGAGTTTTTGACAGAATTGCATGGAACTCGAAAGTTGTCTATTGAATGTCACCCTCTTAACATATAGATGATTGGTTTACCTTAATGTTCTCTCTGCTGCCTCTACTTTACTCATTCCAGCTTGATTTGGCTGATAAAATAATCTGTTCATGTTGGCTAACTCTACCTTGTCGTAATCAAACAGTAATAGCTGAAAATATATATATCATTAATAGAATCTAAAGCTCAGGTAGATTTGTTTTCTTCATTGGTCAAACATGGCAAAAGACAATTCTGCTTACTTCATTTTTGTACTTAATTGAACTGGATATTCATTTCAAAATATTGATTTCAAAAGCTTTAATCATTTTACAGTGAGTGCATAAAAAACAGCAATTTTTCCATTAGACTCTAAAACAGCAAATGTGACGCTACCAAAATTAAAACATAATTTGAGTAATGTCATTTATATGGTAGTTAGCATTGTGTACAAGTTTCATAACATTTGGTTAAGGCAAATTAAAATTAGAGAATGAAAAACCAATTTTGGAATGTACATGTGCAGACTGACATCAGTAAAACTTTATGCATCCTCCGCTACAATAGGTGTACTAAAATCAGTACAATTGTTTGCAAACATCATTTCCTGCAAAGAATTCAAAATAAATGTGCAAAATCTTTTCGTTTCATTCTCTGTCATTTGTCTGTACCTTTATCAAATAGTTTTAAAGAATAAACTATCTATCTAACCTTCCCTATTATTGCCTATGCCACATCTAATTAACAACTGACCTTCCCTATGCCACATCTAGTTAACATTTCAGCGGCCACAGATCCTACTCCTCCAACTCCCACTACTGCCACAGTATAATCTCGGATTTTCTGGAGAGAAAAATTCAAATTTATAATACAGTAATGAGTATTCACCGTTTCAGAATCTAATGCATTCTGGGTAATAGTTTCAAAAACGTACAACAAAACATTTTGATTGGTCAAAAATGTTCTAAACAATGGAAATTCAACCAATGATTTAATTTCATTTTCATTTTGGCGTACGAAAAGGAAAGTACCCATGGTTTTTCTGATTCTGAAACTGCCAATTTATGAGAGCTGTTTTATTATTAAGATTACTAATTGGCTCTTACATGCTTAAAGACAATTTCAATGTCAAGCATGGTTCCTCCTAGTCATGGATGTTAACAATATTCTGCTGCACTTTTTAATAGCAAGTGAACTCAGAAGGCTACAGAGTCATTTTCATATGAGGTTATAATGCATGCAACTATAAGATAATATCTTTTATATGGGGACAAAGTCCCCTTTTACAGTAGAAAATTCAATAAAAAAAACCTTTTCATTGTACTTATGAACTCATAATCGTTAAAAAAAATCGCGTTTTTGGGAATTTCTGGATCTGCTCAGAAATCTTCTTCTTTTTTGGTCTTGTTTGCATGAGACTTTGAATAAAATGTATATTTTTCAGTCTAAGAAAGGAACTTAATACTAATTATTTTTAAAAATTGTTAGTTATAAAAAAAAGGTTACCTGATGACAGCATTTCTTTGTTTACATTGAATATGTCGTCATAACTTAAATAATGTGATGTCATGTCACGAAAATCGGAAACGTTACGGTATTGCTGTTTCTCTTTTTAACATGTTTGATTAAAAAAAAGAAATACAGACTTCGTCCCATTTACAGGTAATGCCTGGGACCTCATATCAATTTTAAACATCTAAGGAAATATCTAGTTTTAGAATTTACAGGAAATAATTTACATTACTACATAAATTCTGTGAACTTGTTGTTATTTGAATGTTGTATATGTATTGTTTGTATGTAAATTATGATTCTTATATATTTACCTCATAATCATCAACGATTCCCATTCTCTTCAATGCCATTAAACGACTGAAAAAAGAGTATAATATAATTATAATGATATGGACATGTATGATAAAAATGTTGATGTTTGAATTGTTTAACATGTTTAACACTATTGAGGGGGGTAGGACCTTTATCAGGACTCCCGGATCAGGTGATTTTAACCTCCGAATTTCAGGATTGATCCTTTCGGGATCACTGAAATCTTTTTTTGAATTTCGTGATGTCTGGATTTAAATTTTTTTAACCCCCCCCCCCCCCACCACCACCACCCTTATCACTTTGGGAATCTTGTGAGCCAAGGTTCCGTGTTGAATACCATGCTTTGACCTGTATAACACTTTATACTTTGACTACAAATGTGATATGGGTGGAGAGTTGTCGGGGCGAACTGACTTTGATTAGGGTTTGAAATGGACTGAGTTATTGTTATGAAAGTCAGATTTTGAAGAATGGGGAAATATTGGCTTTTCAAGATTATCAGGATTTGACAGAAACTGAGGCCCTTTAAGACATTGGTAAAATATCATTGAGTTTACCTGTACGGATTTGAATCAACAACTTCTGAGCTCATCTGAGAAATTTTTGTTCTTACTGCACCAGATTGTCTTGATTTTTCCAGTTCCTCTTCTAATTGTTTCACCTTCTTTTGTAATTCTTCGATTGACGACATTGTACTGATGTTAAATTTGTAAAAGCAAATATAAAAATATGACTAAAACGATATTTATCTGGGAAAAATTGAACGAATATTCTGACAGCTGTCAACGTGTGTCAAATCCGGAAGTTGCACAATTTCTGACATTTCCTGCCTCCGGGTTTTAGAATTAGGAAAAGGGAGATAATTCATAAAAATAATTTTGACATTCACAGTACACTTATATTATTATAGTTATTTCGTACCATTTTGAAAACTCGTACCAATATCAACTCGTACCAATCTAAACTCGTATCGCTGCTAACTCGTACCACTGTCAACGTATATTTTTTCAATCATTATGTTTTTCTTAACCTTTACTTTTACCTATCCTGTATTTGCCACCTCACCACAATTATTTGTTGACTTTAATTTAAACTGTAATTGTAAGTACTGCTACTCGGGGCGTCTTGATTGCCGCACATAAAAATTTCGTCAAATGCGTTTTGTTTAAAAATTCTTTTTCACTTTTTTGGTCTTACCAGTTTTGTATATATTTTATGCATTTCCTTAATAAAGATATATATGTACTGAATGTTCTAATCAACTGAATCAACTAGTCTATTCAAATCATGTTAAGTATAAAATTGATAAAGGAAATAAGGAATGTGTCGAAGAGACAACAATCAGACCAAAGAGCAGCCAACAAGGGGTATTCAATGCAGCGAGAAACTCCCGCACCGCAGGGCTGGTGTGTTTCAGCTGACCCTTAACGAAAATGTATACTATAGTTCAGCTGAGACTACTATATATGTGTTATAGTAGTTTCACTGAGTTAAGTGATAATGGACGTCATACTTAAGGGCATACGATACAGTTACAGGGAAGATAATGACGTTGCTAACGTAATTTGTTATTTTCGCGACGTGTAACTGTGACATATCGGGAAAAGATGCATTTTTCGACTGATTTTTATCATTCAAACCGATTTAATTTGAAAACGAGTTCATGGACCCCCATTTTTCAAAACGGCCTTTTGTTTCATTTTGCAGGGAGATTATGTGACCCAAATTTTATAAAACTGTAAATAGAGGATTTTTTTAAATTTTGATAAACATGCAGTAAAAAATCACGTTTTTCCTCAATTCATGAACATTTGATAAATATGAGGTATTTCTGAATAAAAATTTGCATATTTTTTTAGGATATTTATAAAATACAGAAATTACCGATTATTTAACAAAAACAATTTGTGTTTATCTTTTATAACAAAAAAGTTATGTCTTTATTGCGAAAAAGAAATTACGGCCACAAATGTGAATTTTGAGCAAATATACAAAATTTCGACCTCATTTTACTCAAAAAGTAGCATATGAAGGTATATTTGTTATTACCTATTTGATTTAATCAGGTAAAAAATAGCCTATCTGCAAATTTTCATGAACTTGTAAATACAGGATCAAAACTGTATCGTATGCCCTTTTAACTCCGAAACATGAACAAGAAACGAAAATTAAAATAATGCAAGACTAGCAAAGGCCAGAGGCTCCTGACTAGAGACAGGCGGGAAAATGCGGCGGGATTAAACATGTTTTTTTTTTTTTATATCTTTATAGTTAACCATCTACTATACCTCTATATAGCTAATTGTAGAAAATAACAAACATATAACAATACGCACAGTAAAACTCGGTTCAAAAGGGTAGAATCAATTTGCGCCAATTGCAGTTTTCAGAAGTCCGATATGTTTCGTCTTGTATTCATTATATTAAAATATAATTATTCTGCCATTGCTACTAGTACGAGCACTGTGAATAAACTTATTTGTATTTGTAATTGTGTTTGTTACGTAGTTGTTTAACCGACTGTACAAGACGCTCATGGTACTTGATGTCTTTGATTAAATAGGTAATCGGTAAATCAGATATTCTTTTCTTTTTATTTTGATTTGCAAAATCAATTCATAACTTTTTATTTACTTTTTAATTAGTTTTCTATGTTGTGCTTTGTGCATGAACACTTGTCTATTTGACTTTTTTAGCCATGACGTTGTCAATTTGTTTTCGATCTATGAGTTTGAATGTCCCCTGGTATCTTTCGCCCCTCTGGTATATACTTTCGTCCTTCTTTTCTAGTTTATTAAAGGTACATCCAAAAAAGATCCGAGTTCATAGGTTCGATAAGGTCATAAAATGGCCCCATCGCTGGCTAAAATTAAACATTTGGATTAATAATGACCAATACAAAAATAAATCATAGCTTATTTTGTTCACGCATCGTTGTCAAAATAATGGAATTTGATGCCACTGTCATACAAGTGAGAGGTTTAGTTAGCTATAAAACCCGGTTCAAACTCCCATTTTCTACATAAGAAAAAGCCTGTACCAAGTCAGTATATATATGACAGTTGTTATCCATTCGTTTGATGTGTTTGAGCTTTTGATGTTACCATTTGATCAGGGGATTTCGAAAATATATATTACTTTTGAAAATTTACGTATTTGCGCTCTGTTCATTACGTCACAATTATCACTCATTTTTTAATTTCGTCGAAAATTGATTGAAAATGGATATATTTTGATTGATTTCTTGGTTAGGAAACATAGAGCGCAGGCGTCGACAAAAAACATCTTCTAGCATAATATTTGTTATGGCATTCTACATTTCTGACACAAATATGTAGTTTGCAGCTGTCGACGAGGCCTGCGCTCTATGTTTTAGGGCATATATTTAGTTGAAATTTGCCAAAATCTCAGTTTTATCATGTAAAAATCCACGCTTCAGAATACAAATTTAACAACATGTGTACTATTGTTTTTCTGTTTGTCTTTTAAATTTTTAGCCATGGCGTTGTCAGTTTGTTTTAGATTTATGAGTTTTACTGTCCCTTTGGTATCTTTCGTCCTTCTTTTAACAAAAATACTTCTATCAAACTTCCTCACATCAAGAGACATTCTTGTGTTCGTTATCGGGAAAAATTAAGAGAACACCCCATTCCGGTATAAGTGTAATCGCCCAGGAGTATATATAAGTGGGTGAATTAAGAATACAATCTGGGTTTGTCGATATCCTACAAAAGAAGACCAGTGCAAGGCTATACCGCATGTCCATTTAAAGTGAGACATTTCGCCGACCGGAGAGAGGCGAAATTTTTTTGGGCCCTTTCTGTTATGGGGTTCGGAAACATGAAACGGAAGAAGCTTATTTCAGCATTACTATCTATAATAAAAAAAAAATATAACAGAAACGCGTTTTTTTTTATTAGCTAGTCTAGAAAGTAACAAAACAAGTTTCAATATTAAAGTTAATCTCTGTTGGTCAACCAAAACTTGCTGATTCTCCTGTGACCTGTACTATCAAAAGGCTTCAACACACGTTCTTATGTATATATATATATATATTTATATATTTATGTCCAACAGCAAGTTATAAGCTTCTAAAGGACGATAACATATTATAAGCATCAATTAGGATACATTTATTATACATAATCATTAACCATAAGAATAGGTACAGAGAAGACTAGACCAACATTGTTACTTAACCAAATGTTTGACGTTCTAATGTCACAAGTGATCACAAGTTATATGTAAACATTCTGCTGGAAGACATGTCAATCTACCTGGACACATTATTCTTCCATTTTTAAGTCATTGGTCGGACCTACCGTTTAGGGTTCGAACCCACGACCTACCGCAATAGAATCAATGGAACACGTAAAACGTCACGCACGCTGTTCCTACAACCCCTATGATTTAAAACAGAATATTTGAAATTTCCTCCAAAAAGCAAAATAAAATGTTAACAAACACTTACCACTATAAAAAAAAACTAATTCAGTATATGTTTTCCTTTATGTTCTTATAGCTCTTAGTCATATTCTTAGTAATATCTAGTATATTTGAGGATTAAAGCAAAAAAGCTATGTGAAAAAACGGATGTCAAACGTTACATTTTGGAACAACTGTTTTATCTCTTATGTATAGTGATCCTATTTCTTATTCTCTCATCTTCCCGAAACTTGACAGAAGCAACGAAGAGTGTCAGTTCTTGGTTAAATCAAAGCCGTTCTTTTGTCGAATTGTGTTTGACTTGGTGGTTGCATATTAAGCTGGAATAAGAAAAATGTCAAATGACGTTTTTCGTTGACATAACGGCTGAAAGGTAGTTTAATAAGTAGACATAGCTAAAAATGTCTAAAAAATGTGAGATAATTATAACATCTACCGAAAAAACAAACATTTGCCTCATTGTTCGTGAGTTCAAAAATTGTAGATTCTATAAAACCATCTCACACAGTCGTTTTTCAAGCGGTAGCCATTTTGTCCAAGTTGATATTTCATTTGTCCAAGAAATTAATGCGGGTTTTTTACCTGATATTTCAATAAGTAATGTATAATTTGGATAGATACACGAAAAGAACATAAAGTCTAGATTCTTATTTTATATACTGCATGTTTTGGTCTTACAGGAATAAAAATAAAAAAAACATTACAAAACGGTAGCCATTTTGTCCAAACGTCGAAAAACGTTAAAAAAAAATACAAACAAACGCTATTTTTTCGACGTTACATGTGCAAAATTTGTCCCATAGTATATTCCTGGTACTTAAAACGAATCGCGTGGTGAAATTTAAAAATAAAATTGCTGGTTGTCGAAAAAAAAACCACGGTGCATGTTGTGCATGAAACAGAGGTAACTGAAAGACTTATCGGAAACAGCGGCAAAAACAGTTTCATAGAATTAATGCAACCCGTATTATACGGACGATTCAGGAGAAGATTAGTCCATTTTAAAAGCAAGCAACTTTCAAATGACTGGGAAAGTGATTTTCAAGATCGGGTTATAATAATTTTATTTAATGGTAAGTTATGTGTCAAGCAAATTTTTAATACAAATCAATTCAAATTAATCAAGGGTGATATGTTTTAATTTACTTGTAGAGTGTCGGATATAGTTGTATTCGGGTTGAATCAAGATATGAAAAATTTACAATGACAGATGATTTGCACCATGCAATTTTAGCAGCCTGCGATTAAAGTTTTGTTATAATTCATTTATTGAATACCGTATACTTCTGTCTCATTTTTCGCCTTCCTTCAAGTTAATTACTGGTAAATTAGAGAGTATTCCACGATGTGAAATACTTTGTCAATATTGTAATTTGAATGTGACTGAGGATGAACGCCATTTTTTGTTGCAATGTCCTCTATATGTAACTTCAAGAACCATTTTACTTGATGATTTATTTATGGAATATCCAAAACTAAGAATACTTAATTCGCAAAACCTATTTATATGGATTATGACAAATGATGATGATAATTTTATTAAAAAATTATGCAAATTTTTAACTTTAAACTTAGAAGTGAGAAATAAAAATTAACCAGTTTTGTAACGACATAAATAAGCTTTGTTTCAATTTTTTTATTTTGATTTGTAACCGGGACACTTATATTTTCGTCACCGCTATGGTAGAATAATTAGATTCAGAATCGCTGCTGCAGATTAGACACACTGTATGTAGTGTGCATGTAGATTGAAACTCGAAACTCGCATATTGATAATGTAAAATAAATTCCCTCCGCTCCCATTTCGATGTAATAAAACAAAAACTCAACACATAAGTAATGATAATCATATTTTGGCATAAATAACAATTTACAATCATACATATACAGTAGTTGTCGTTTGTTTATGTAATATATACGTGTTTCTCGTTTCTCGTTTTGTTTATATAGATTAGACCGTTGGTTTTCCCGTTTGAATGGTTTTACACTAGTAATTTTGGGGCCCTTTATAGCTTGTTGTTCGGTGTGAGCCAAGGCTCCGTGTTGAAGGCCGTACTTTAACCTATAATGGTTTAATTTTTAAATTGTTATTTGGATGGAGAGTTGTCTCATTGGCACTCACACCACATCTTCTTATATCTATATGTCATAAATAAATTTCTCATTTAAAGTCCATATTCTTGATAAATATTAATTTCCAAAATATATAAATGCACCAGTCACTTCCCAAACAGACATCAAATTCATCAATCTGCATTATCTGAAAAAGACTAACTTCTTCTATTTAATAAGGTATAACACATGTACAAAAATATCAAATAATACAAAAATAAAATGGGCGGGAGGGTGGGTAAATTTAACGTGTTGAACTGACCAGTAAACTTTTCGAAATGACTAGGAAATATTTATGAAAAGTTACCTGAAGTGAACAGGTATTTCTGTTAACCAATCAAATGCGTATAAATTACGAACGATAAATTTTTGTACAAACAGGTAACGAGTAATGTCGAAAGGTAACGAGTAATGTCGAAAGCATCCGAGATGGAATTAAGTATTTTTAATTAATTAAAAATTTACCAATTCCCTCCGCTCCCATTTCGATGTAATAAAACAAAAACTCAACACATAAGTAATGATAATCATATTTTGGCATAAATAACAATTTACAATCATACATATGTCATAAATAAATTTCTCATTTAAAGTCCATATGCTTGATAAATATTAATTTCCAAAATATATAAATGCACCAAACCAACGGCCACTATAAAGTGTACAGTATTAAAGAAAAAATTACATTATAATATAAACATACCTGATAATACATACAACAACAGTTACTTCTGGAATCCTGCAAACTAAATTTAGGTTCACAGGTAAACCAGATGTAGAAGTAATGGTCTAGCCCAGCTTTCGTGACCATCATCTTCTGAAAAATAAAATTAAAAACCACAAAGTATCTTGAAAAAAAATACATTTAAATACAACATTGTATAATTACAAATGATTAACTACACCTATAAAAAAGTTTCTTAAAACTGAAACACCAAAATAACTTAAGTGTAATCTATCTTTACAAAAACATTTACTTTTATAAATAGATCCTGGTTGCTGAACAAATTGCTTATAAGTTTTGACAAATAAAATATTTCTCTTTAAAGTAAGCTTACCCAAACCTTTATTACATTCTATTACAGTTTGTTTTGTGTCATCAAAATCTATAGGTCTTGGCAAAATTGCTGAAACTATTATCTTTAAAGAAGGAAAAACATTGCAAATAAAATCAATTAAATTATTATAATATTGAATAATCAATTTACTGGATAAACCATTCCCAACATCATTTGTGCCTACATGCAATAACAAATGTGTGTATTTTCTTAAAAGTGATTTGTTGTCTTTTCACAAATTGATGAAGAGTGTATATATTAGCACCAGATATAGCATTGCATTCCAGCCAGTTAATGTTATTTACATATTTACAAGTAGAATCTGACAGCAACAAAACCTTATTTTTTGACACAATGTCTACAAAAAAATAAAATAAGATAAGATAAACAAACAATATTAATTCAGAATCTCATCAGCCATAGCTCGTGAAATAGACAATTTGTCATGTAAATCAAATTCTAAATAAACTTTATATGCGTCACTACGCCAATCCCCGTGAAATTGTATCAACTCGGAAGGAACTTTACTGTGAAAAGCCCATGTAGCCCCTCCTCTCCGAAAAGAATGAGAGGAAAATTTGGAAGAATTTAAACCACACTTTTCTAAAATGTCCCGTAGTCTTTTCTGAAAATTAGAATAACATAAAATTTTAAATCCTTTAGATTGTGGAATTAAAAAAGCGGGTTTTTCACCATCGGCTGGTATAAGAGTGCACATACGACTGTACGCGTTGTACGGACAAAGTGGAGACCCCTTTATCTTAACCAATGGTAACTCCAGTTTCCTATTACCGTCGTCAGAAGAATACAACAAACTCATTGTCACTTTCCCTGGAAAACCTAATGGAGAAAACAGCTCAGAACTATGAATGTCTTCTTCTGACGACGAATTCGGATTACCAGTTGTACCAATATTGTGTAGTGAGTTATAGTTAATGCGCTGAGCCTTTCGCGTATCGTACGGCATTACAACTGCATCATCCAGGTTGGGAGAAAATGAACATTCACCTCTGTCAACTCCCAACTGCGTAACTATCAGCGTGGACACCACAATGCATAGAGCACCAACCAACATAGATGTAAACCAAACCATGAATTCATAAATTTAACGTGTTGAACTGACCAGTAAACTTTTCGAAATGACTAGGAAATATTTATGAAAAGTTACCTGAAGTGAACAGGTATTTCTGTTAACCAATCAAATGCGTATAAATTACGAACGATAAATTTTTGTACAAACAGGTAACGAGTAATGTCGAAAGGTAACGAGTAATGTCGAAAGCATCCGAGATGGAATTAAGTATTTTTAATTAATTAAAAATTTACCCATGAAGTTAAAAAAAAATTGACACTTCTAGAGTTTGATCGTCGTTTCAAAAGTGAGGCATTTGCCTCATTTGCCTCAACTACGTACGCTGTTATGAATATGGGATAACACCAGTTTACTCGGAACTATACAGACTTGGGTTAACTATAACCAATGTTCATTCGGAAGACGACTACGTCATATCAAGAAATTCCGGGGTTTCACATAGTATATTTGACAGTCATTACCCTAGTTGTTATCCAGATCGGACGTCCCCAGTTGACGAGCGGCCTAAAAGATAACTCAAGCCAAGGATTATGATATTATAGGTAAAACATCTCATACACTATCCCTATAAAATCATCACAGTGGTGTCAGAAGTCGGCACGATTCCACTGATTTCCACTGCGGTTTGTGGGTGACATTTATTCCCGCCGAATATCATATTTATTTTCTTCTTTGTTTTTTTGCGAAAGGAAAATCTTTGTTTCTTCTCTCCCGCGATTGTATTATTTGATGGCGCGCTGATTTATCAATACTACTGATATTTGCGCGAGTGATATATTCGTTTGATATTTATATTGTGATTATCAGACTTTCCGTGTGATAAAATTCCCATCCCCCTTTTTGTAACACATATATATAAAATACACAGATTTGCATACACCTTGAGAATAAGACAAAAGAACCTTATAAACAAACTAATAGTGGATAGTTTTTGATTATCTATTTGGTTTATATCAGGTTTTGTTTATTTATATTAATACAAATCAACACATTTTTTTTTCATTCATCGATATTCCGTTGAGCGTCAGATCTTCTGATGTCAGATATCATTTACATTTTTTTCTTTAGTTTTTCATAAATTATTGATATAACTGTGTGCGTCAGATCTTCTAATGTCATAGTTGTTATCATTTTTTTCCTTCATTTTGTTTAATTGTCTTCTCGGTTTTACCGTCTGAAAAGTGTTCACTCATTAAAGAAAGTACTACTATTTGTTGTGAATTGTGTATACATACATCATTGTTTACAATTTCACACCTGTGTTTAAATAGGTTTTTTCTGAGTTTATGAATTTGTATATTTGATATTGAAAAGAAAGACAAGTATAAAAATATTTGATTGTGTCACTTATATAGATATAGGAAGATGTGGTGTGAGTGCCAATGAGACAACTCTCCATCCAAATAACAATTTAAAAATTAAACCATTATAGGTTAAAGTATATGTTTATTTATTTGTATGCATATGTGAAAGTTTGGAATATTTAGGTCCCTTGACTTATATGATGATATAAACAGGGTTATTAAAATTAATCAATTCCTGAAGCAGCTTTGCGCGTCAGATCCTCTGATGTCATAGGTGTTTTCAGATTTATTAATTTTTTGCTATACTTTTGTTTTCATTGGCAAATCAGAATAAAATCAGTATACCAGTGTTTTTGTATATTGTAGTGCAAGGATTTTGTGTTACACAATTTGTATATATTGTATATGTTTTTTGTGTCATTCCTTGTAATTTTCGTTTTTAAAAGCTTTTATTGTAATCGTAGTTGGTAAATCACAACTCAACCTAAAATATGAGTAACTCAAGTAATTTTGATGGAACAGTGTCACTCGCATGGTCTCTGCTGAAAGCCAATATTGAGTCTACAGGTTTTGAGAAAGGGTGGAAATGTGAACAAAAATTACAAGCATTGGTATCTAGAATTACTGGAAAAGCACTGAAATTCTATAAGAACCATTCATACACGATACAGATAGACTACGAAACACTGTGCAAACTATTTAACGACCGATTTGACTCAGTTGGTAATCCATTACTCATTAGGGAAAAAACTAGAGAATATCTTTCCATATACAGATGAGTTATTGGACGAATTTACAGACAGGATTGAAGAGTTGGTAGAAGGGGCATTTCAAAATGAATCAGAAAATGCAAAAGAATATTTGGTGATAAAGTACCTAACTAATGCTTGTTGTGATGAGGAAGGGAGAGAGTTAGTGAAAGCAGTCGCCGAAGGTTTTGTTTATGTAGCAAAAAGTTATCTTTGTGTATTGGCAAAATGTAATAGATATTTAAAGCTCAATAGCTTATGAGAACCTGAAATGGAAAACAAAAGAGATGATCCCAATTTACAGATTGAAAAGAATGAAGACCAGGATCCAGTGGTAAGAAACCAGGGAAGAGAAGAATTAGCTGATTTAGAAGAGAAAGTTGACAAAGTACAAGTACATAACAATGAACCAGAACTGTATACCCCTTCTAAACATTTGAGTGAAGTGGAATGGAATGGAGCTATGTAAAAGGACGGAGCTGATACCAATTTGATGATAGAAAACACGGAAGACAACAGTCAAAGAAAAGAGCAAACACCTCATAAAGGAGAAACAATTGAGAAAGTATCAAACCCTACAAAAGAATACTATACAACACCATACCATTCCAAGGATGTCATGGCGGATGCAGTTTACTCAATGGAAAGTCCAAGTCCCAAGTACGAACCAGATTGTTTCAGTGAAGATGATGATAAAATACAGTCAGAGGAAAGTCCCAGTAACAACTACAAACCAGATGCAATACGTCATGCCGATGAAAAGGGGCAGAAAATACCTTCCAATTCCCACTGTTTCAAGGAACACAAACGTGATTGTGAAAAGAAAACAAATCCAAGTAAGGTCAATGCAGATATACAAAAAGAAACATCAAGGTTAATAACTCGACACAAACTCCATCTTCTGGTTCAATCAGAAGATGGAGTTTCTGTAAAAGAAAATAATAACTTAGATAAAAAGAGGTCAACAAGCAGACAGGAATATATTTTAGAAGAAACCATATACGTCAATGACGATTCACAGTGTATACTAACATAAGAACAAGTCAGGCAAACTCAAACCAAACACGAGAAAGGAGAAAATAAAGACCTAAAACAGTTAATCAACAAAAATTCATACCAAAAACAATTTAGTCAGTCAGAACTAGAATTGCTTAGCAACATCATTGACCGCCTTACACCAAATTCTGTATACCATCAAGATAACCTATTGACGCTTGCACTTAAGGACAAGCAATACCGTTACTGGATGACATCACATGGCAATACGGAGACCCATTATCATGATGAAGGAGAAGATAGAGAACGAGATAATAATATAGAGGGGAACAGTCTTCAAAATACTTTGGATAACTGCGTCAAAAGACAAATATTGAAGACAGAACAATAGACACAAACTGATGGACTATCTTCAGGAAAATAATCCAGTCTTATAAAAAGAAAGGAGGTGAAAGATCAGAGAACACAAGCAATAGATGTTAAACAAACTTCAATACACTTTGATCAAGAACAGAAAATGAGCATGTATTTTAAACAGACAGACATCAACCATCACAAAACAGTCAAAGCAGAAGATGAACATATTGATCCTGGTTTCCTTGAAGGAACACAATTAAAAGAAACCCCACGTACAGAAAAACTTCAGAAAGCAATGAGATGTACAAGAGCAAACGGGAACAACAATCTAGTCAGGGATAGTTTGAAAGATACAAAAAAGAAAGCTTACGTAAAGACTGAAACGTCCAAACACAAGAAAATAAAAAAAGAACAGCAGAGAAAACTAATAAAGCACAACAAGTTGATCACCGAGAAAAAAGAAAGTGATACAAATAAAAGTAAGATAATCCTCAATGCTCTTCAATTTTGTACTTGTTTCACTTAATAAATATTTTGATATGAACGTCACTGATGAGTCTCATGTAGACGAAACGCGCGTCTGGCTTACTAAATTATAATCCTGGTACCTTTGATAACTTTTTACACCACTGAGTCGATGCCACTGCTGGTGGACGTTTCGTCCCGAGGGTATCACCAGCTGAGTAGTCAACATTTCGATGTTGACATGAATATCAATAAGGTGGTCATTTTTATAAATTTCCTGTCTATAAAACTAAATTTTTCGAAAAACTAAGGATTTTTTTTTATCCCAAGCATAGATTACCCTTGCCGTATTTGGAACAAATTTTTGGAAATTTTTGTCCTCAATGCTCTTCAACGTTGTATACGTACTTGTTTCACTGTATAACTATTTTAATATGAAAGTCACTGACAAATCTTATGTAGACGAAACGCGCGTCTGGAGCGCTAAATTATAATCCTAGTACATTTGATAACTTTTTAGATAGTGTTTATCTTCTTTCCCAATTTTAATAGAGTCTAAATATGTCTGTCTGTCTATCAGTCTGTTAAATGTATATTTAAAATTGATAATGGAAATGGGGAATATGTCAAAGAAACAACAACCCGACCAAAGAGCAGACCATAGCCGAAGTTCATGAATGGGTCTACAACGCAGCGAGAAAATCTTGCACCCAGAGGTGGTCCTCAGCTGGCCTTTAAATAAAAAAAATGTGTACTAGTTCAGTAAAAATGAACGCCATACTTAACTCCAAAACATATAAATGAACTACAATTTAAAAATTTCAGAGATTCTTGTTTTTAGACAGGCGCCAAAATGCGGCGGGATTAAACATGTTTTGTGAGATCTCAGTCCTCCCCTATATGCTGGTGAATGTGGAATAAAGAAACACCCCGCAATATGCACCATAAAACTCAGTTTAAAAGACGTCCGAGTCCGATGTCTTTCGGCGGACTGTTGTCTCTTTGAATTTATTCCTTAATTATTTCCATGAACTGATCAGGAACGCAAAAACCAAATTGATCAATCATGCATCAAAAGTATGGATGTTATTGATTCAGTAGTTTCATAGAAATATTTTTTTAAAGTTTAACGACCACGAAGGAAGCCAGATGGATGACATATGTCAGATAATCATTTGGCACGGTATAAGGCCGTTTAAATATATTAAAGTGTAATATTTTTTCATTCACCTAGGCCTAGATCTAGTACTTGCAAGTAAGCTTTGCCTAAGTCATCTTGTGATTTGTAGGAAATACAATCTCTGTGAAGTTATGAAGACTTTTCCATACCCCATTGTTCATTATTGCGCCCACGTGAAAAACAAAATCAAAACGCCATACACATTTTATTAAAAAAATAGATAAAATATAGTTATCAGTTTCAGTTCTAAAGACCAAATCTACAGTGCAACCGTATGTCTAGATCTTTATCTACAGTGCAACCGTATTGTCTAGATCTTTATCTGAAGTAATACAAACATAAATAAGTATCAATTAAATGTAAACACAAATTTAAATATGCGAAACCTATTTTAAAATAAATCCTTCAAAAACTACATCTCTAAGCTAAACTCGTGTATTATGATATTTGAATCAAGCGTAACTATAACAATAGTAAAACCGAGTGAATGTCTTCTTCTATCAGGAAGTTCGATTTATAGAGGTTTCACTGTAAATATACAGTACAGGTCTGATGAAACTTAATAGGTTGTGTGGCACATGAGCGACCATTTTTCATCAATAGCGAGGAGTCAAGACGTCATTTTGTTTTAGAATACATTCCGTTTGTTCATAAGGTAAAATACACATCTTAATCAGCCTTAATTATACCAGACATGCATTATGGAACGACCATTTAGCTTTATAAAAGGGGGAGGGATGCTATGTTTTTTCCTAAAATAATATTCTGATCCTCAATTCGACGAACAAATTATTGTGATTACAAAAACATATTCTGAATCCAGATTTTCTCCTTTCTTTATCAGTTGAAAGTACTAAATTTTGAAGAATTTCTTTTTGATTGATAGTTTAGTAAAACTGATAAAAATATTCAAACTCAGACAAAACTCTATAAACCTCGCGATGAAGTGCAATTTTAGAGGGGGGGGGGGGGGGGGCTCATTGACCTAGTGGTCAAGTAGTCGAACTACTATGTACTATATTACTAGTCTGTCGACACTGGGATTGTGAGTTGAAATCCCGCAAGAGGCAGGTGACTCTTAATTGATAAGCATTGTCAGTTTTACTACAGAACCAGTGATTTTCTTCTAGCACTCCAGGCTCCTCCAGTTCCATTAATGATAAATGACCGCCACAAAAACGGCGTAAATTTAAAACATAAATCAATCAATCAATAGTAATCGTTTTCATACCATGAAACTTGTTAATGTATGTGATCTGAGGTCTAGCGGAAATCTATCATGGTCTACACAATGTTTCAATGAGATTTATCATGGTCTCCAAAATGTTTTAATGAGAGAAAAAGAAAAAAAAATTAGAATGAGGTGATACGTTTGATTTCTTTGTCATCTAAGAAAAAGTCAAGATTTGAGTAAAAACATGTAAGTTGCGTTACGGCACGTGCACACAGTATAATTGAAAAGAAATGCAAGTATAAAAATCTCTGACGCATATTAAACTTAATTATATAGAGTATATAGCGAACAAATATAAATCTACCCATGTTGCGTTATAAAAATAAAAACTTTGGAACATACAAGGAATAGAATGTAGTCCACTAATTAAAAATGAAAATACTTTATAAAGACGTCATGGTTAAACAAGAACAAAATTATAAAAGGTATATTCCTTACATGATTTATTTTTTATAGATAAGATTGCGATTATTAGCACCATTTAGGGTCGACATCAAAAGTTTAATGGAGGATAAAACAAACTTATTTCACATAGTTTTTCACAGACCACCCACCAACTATTTTCTTAATTTGGGAAAAAATGATTGACCAATATGGATACATGTAAAATTGATTTCAAATAAACAAAACTTGCAGCAATTTTTACCCCCCCCCCCAAACTATTTGAATTAAGTTTTTGTTATTCTTCATTGGTCTTTTGAAGTCCCCCCTTACTAGACATAGCTTTTTCAACACCAAAACTGTTTATAAAAATACATGAATGAAATGAATGATAAATAAATATTATTTCAGGAAAAAACAATTATTGAGTACAACATTTTAACTCTATATAGACCTACAAATAGATATACTAGTATTCATGTTCAGTGGAACACATGTTTATATTTAGATAAAACAGACTCTTTACAGAACAAAAATACCGACATGCATTTAACACATACAATTCTTTTCTCCAATTGCAATGGCTCTGTTTTCTAGTCATTAGAAACTGTATTACAATGGTATCTATCTTTAATCCCTATCATGTAAAAACATCATTAAATGTATAACAAGGGTAAGACCAATGCTATCTTTTAAAGGGATGCCATAATATAAATACCAATAAAATAGATATTATTATTATATTTTCCTTTTGAAAAAATAAATTCAACACAATTTGTGATTCTGAAATAGCGAATTTAAATATGTTCAATACTAGGACGCCATTTATACTACTGTGAATAAATATCGCTGAGCTCATTTTAAATGAACTTTCTACACTGTTTCTGCTTTAAACACGTCTATAAGTATAAATAACAATGGAGATTTTAAAACAAAACGTCTGCATCAGCTAAACTGTTTTTCGAACTACCATCTGAATTTACTCGGAAACTTCCCCTAACCGGACGTCCACTCGGATCATCGCTGTCATTTGAGGAATCATCTTTATCGTCATCGTTGTTATCTGAATCACTGTCCGATGCACTTTCTCTTTCATCTTTTTCATTGACAGAAGGGAGCCGCTTAGGTTGATTTTCTGTACCTGAAGTTTCCGTATTTGGTTTCGTATCTTCATCGAGATCCGGTTTCATATTTTCGATTTCACTATCGAGTTTATCTAGTCTTTCTTTGTGCTTAGCTTGTGAGACAATATTGGCAAAGTTTAACTTCGATACGCCACCTAGCTTAGGTAATACTGATCTGAGTTTTTCTCTCGCTCTTTCCTTGCGTAAATGTTTAAGCTTATTCAAATGCTCTGTTTTTCTTCTTACTTGTTCTTTGATGTCGTCATTTTTCATCATGGTGACGACAGTGCGAATGGAACTATGGGTAAGTCGTTTCGGACCAAACTGTTGCAGAACAAAGTTCGTCCTATTTATCTCAGGATTCCTCTCCATTTCTTCCATAGTGTTGTGCGAAGTACTCATTGTTTCCTCCGCGTCAACAGCCTTCTGAAGTTTGGAATAGTTCCTCATGAAATTCCGACTTAAAGTGCTACGCGCCATTTCCGTTTTTCGTTTTGCAAGTTTATTCCACAAGGTTTTCCCTTTACGTTGCCCAACCGAATCGTCCCCGTATTCAGATTCGTTGTCTGTTATGTCTGTTGCAAATGACTTCACGGAAGAGGTGTCAGAGTCTGTTTCTTGCTTATTACTCTGAAATTCTCTCACAAGTTTCAAGCCCTCGATTACTTTTATTTCTTTGTCTGCTTCTTCCTCAGCAGATTCAAAGATAGAACCTAGGAGTTTCTTTTTGAAATTTATTTCAGCTGAAGGTGAAGCTATGACGTGTAGAAGGGTGGAATAACGATGAAAGAGCATGCAAATGAATTGTACTAACAACATTATTCCAAAAACAGCAGTAAAAGCGAACGAAATAGGCTCAATATAACCCTGACCATAACCCTTTTCATTCTTTTGCTTCCCGTTGTCACAATTCAATGAAATAGACAATGACCCCAGCTCTTGTTTGTTTACTTCCGTCAACGTGTAAACAATGGTTACGAATAGTGCATTCATCAGAAGAAATGCCAAACAAACTTTGTTCCTAAGTTCTCGCAGATCTTGTTTGATTTTCTTTTTGACTTCGTTGGACATATCTAGTGGTTTCAGATATTTTTCAATGAATTTTTCCCAAAAATTAATTTCATTCGGAAGCATATACTCAATTTCACCATATCGAACGTCAGGATCTTCGATCCAGAATGGACAGACCAGTTCATCTCTAGGTTTATCTCGAAGGTCTTTGAGAATTTCTCTAGAGTTTTCTCGTTGCTCTTGCCTTGCAAACATAGGATTATCTACAATGACAATGCTAACGTTTAGAATAATTACATATAATCAAATGTGGTTTTTAGAGATGATGATTTTTTTTAAGAATTGGTCTATAAATGTTTTTTGTTTTTTTTAAATCGAACCCATCTTATAATCTTTTGTGTGAACATTCTTGTCAAGTTTGCTTAACACTTGTCGTGTGGTTTCTACAAGTTTCAAGAATATGCATGTCCCAAGTCAGTAATTTGACAGTTGTTTTCCAATCGTTTGAGCTGTTTGAGCTTGTGATTTTGTTATTTTATAAAGGACTTTCCGTTTTTAATTTCCTTTGGAGTTCGGTGTTTTGTAATTTCACTTATTTCAGAGAAGATTGAGAAAATGTGCAAAGTAAACTGTCGACTAAAAAAATGATAACTTACTGATTACTTCACCTGCCCTTTCAAAGGCTTCTGGTTGGCGAGAAAAGGGAGTGATATCTTCTTTCGTGTCATTTTGCTTGTATGATGCCACGCTTCGTTGACTGAATGATGTTATTCTGGTATCCATGTCATCAAGTTTCTCGATAATAGCCCGAAGTCTTGTATCTTCTGTTTCCGTTCCAGACTGAGGACAGCACATGCATCTGTTTAATGGAAAATGATAATTAACCTGGAGTGCTTCGTGTTTCACTAAATTTCCGTCCTCCTTTCCAGAGCCCTGAGATCATCCCCAGAATTTGATGGGGTTCGTGTTGCTCAGTCTTTAGTTTTTTATGTTGGGATTTGTGCACTATTATTTATCTGTTTATCTTTTCGTTTTTAGCTATGGCAGTGTTAATTTATTTCGACTTATGTGTTCGAAGTTCCCTTTAGAATTTTATCCATTTTTAATGCATTTTTATTTTGATGTACATATTATTTTTTAACTTCTCTGTAACCTTTGTACTTGCATGGTTTTATGAGAATAAACTATATATATATATCTATCTATCTAGGTTCCTTTCGCTTTTTTCAAAAGTAAAATTACCTGAATAAATTTCCAAACGAGAACTGGTAATCGGATGTCTTTTTATCAGTAGTTCCAGGGCCCATAACCCAGCTGCGAATATCATCCAATCTTGTCCGATTTTGCGGTAAGCTCGCAGGCGTTCCAGCTGCCGTCCCAGTATCTCTTGTTCCCCATGAAATATCATCTAGGTTTCCCAAGGCATATATCATCATTAGCATGGACATGGACGGGATTGCCAAGAAATACAGAAGACCATGTGCTAAACACCATACTTCCTGAAAAACATCGATAAATATGTATTTATTTAAATGGGTACACATATACCCTTATGGAGTACTTGATATCAGCCCAAGTTTTTGATAGGATTCGTGTTGTTCAGTCTTTGGTTGTCTATGTTGTGTTTTGTGTGGTCTGTGTGTATGCTTGTTTTTTTTTAGCCATGATGTTGCCTGTTTATTTTCAACTTATGAGTTTGAATGTGTCTTTCGTATCATTTGCCTCTTTCTTTTTTAATAACATATTTTTTTGTTTTGCGACTGTCTTAATGGTTTTGATTGCAATGAGCTCGCTCAGAGTGAAAATATTAGGGTAAAATTCCTTATCACAACAACAAAACGATTTAATTTCCATTTTGCGCTTTCATTTCTTTAGGCATATGCCATTTAGTAGTGGATGACTCAAAGTCAAAGTAATAGTTTCATTTTGATATGATATGTCTTAATGCTGACTGTACATGTAATAATACACAATGCGCATTTCGACAATACATGTCTCTTCAGTGATGCTCGTGGCCAAAATATTTGAAATCTACTTTGTCAGCAAAGTTGCGATTGTACTACACAACACTATTTCATATTTATAATATGCCAGTTAAACACACACCCCATTGTCAGTTTATAAATGAATAAATTATTATGAAACTAAGGTTCAACTCCCTAAGGCAAAAGGGATCTTGATTTGGCTATAATTGTTTGTATGCTCCTTTAGTCATATAGCCTTAAACGTGTTTTTTACAAACATTTAGGTTTGATCTTTCATGTGAATGGTTATTTTTAATTCTAGATAAGCGCTTCAGACTCATACAATTTAAAAAGTTTTTTTGGAAGTGTGATTTCCTTAAATGAATAAAACGTATATTAGGAAATGAGAGAGACACATATTTTTCACTAAGGAATATCATAAAAGTACTGTAAAGATCGGTCCATTATCCCAATATATTATGATTGTTGATAAAATTTGGTGTTGAACACAACTTTTAGCATAATATTTTGTGAATAACAGCCGGATTATATTTGGTTGACAAAGCTCCAATTCCATTGACTGTATGCTGAAAGAGGGACAAAAGATACCATAGGGACATTCGAACTCATAGTCGTCAGGCAAACTGGTAATAACATTCAATGATTATCGAATTCAAACGCACAGTATTTCCCTCATGCAAAGCTCTGATTCCTTTCACGAATTTTACTATACTTTTTGGACCTTTTGGATTATAGCTCTTCATCTTTTATATAAGATTTGGATTACAAATATTTTGGCCACGAGCATCACTGAAGAGACATGTTTTGTCGAAATACAATTGGTACCGTTGATTTGATTACTACCACTGGGTCGATGCCTCTGCTGGTGGACTATTAGTCCCCGAGGGTATCACCAGCCCAGTAGCCAGTACTTCGGTATTGGCATGAAAATACGGATTGTTTGTGTTATTAAAATTTGCTGTTACAAAATATTACAAGTTATTATAAATTAAGGAATGTATCTCCCTCATGCAAAGCTCTGATTCCTTTCACGAATTTGACTAAACTTTTTGGACCTTTTGGATTATAGCTCTTCATCTTTTATATAAGATTTGGATTACAAATATTTTGGCCACGAGCATCACTGAAGAGACATGTTTTGTCGAAATGCGCATCTGGTGCAACAAAATTGGTACCGTTGATTTTATTACTACCACTGGGTCGATGCCTCTGCTGGTGGACTATTAGTCCCCGAGGGTATCACCAGCCCAGTAGCCAGTACTTCGGTATTGGCATGAAAATACGGATTGTTTGTGTTATTAAAATTTGCTGTTACAAAATATTACAAGTTATTATAAATTAAGGAATGTATCTCCCTCATGCAAAGCTCTGATTCCTTTCACGAATTTGACTATACTTTTTGGACCTTTTGGATTATAGCTCTTCATCTTTTATATAAGATTTGGATTACAAATATTTTGGCCACGAGCATCACTGAAGAGACATGTTTTGTCGAAATGCGCATCTGGTGCAACAAAATTGGTACCGTTGATTTTATTACTACCACTGGGTCGATGCCTCTGCTGGTGGACTATTAGTCCCCGAGGGTATCACCAGCCCAGTAGCCAGTACTTCGGTACTGGCATGAAATACGGATTGTTTGTGTTATTAAAATTTGCTGTTACAAAATATTACAAGTTATTATAAATTAAGGAATGTATCTCCCTCATGCAAAGCTCTGATTCCTTTCACGAATTTGACTATACTTTTTGGACCTTTTGGATTATAGCTCTTCATCTTTTATATAAGATTTGGATTACAAATATTTTGGCCACGAGCATCACTGAAGAGACATGTTTTGTCGAAATGCGCATCTGGTGCAACAAAATTGGTACCGTTGATTTTATTGTAACGAGTGGAATTGAACTTCTCATGGTAGTGATCACGATACATGAACTTATTTGACCTCTAGGCAGCTTAGATATCTTTTTTTGATTATAAATTACACTCTGCGGGCTATTAAGTCTTATAGACCTACTACACATTTAAAAATCAAATTGACACAAACCTGTGGATGCAATAACGCTGAAATCACAAACGCCGAGGCAACAAACACCAAGAAGAACGTTGTAACAGAACACCATTTAGCTTCTACCGTTTCTTTAAGAAGACCAACTATCACAATCATCATCAGAAGAGCGTAAACTGTAGACAATATGGCGGCATAACTAAGCTGAAATATGAAATAATCGTCATAAGATCTATTACAATGTATTAGAGTAGACAATATGGCGGCATAACTAAGCTAACATATGATATTTTCATCGTGAAACTATTATCATAGACATTAAACGGCATAACTAAGCTAAAATATGAAATTATCATCATGCGAACTATTACTATAGACATTAAACGGCATAACTCAACTGAAATATGAAATTATCATCACGCGAACTATAACTATAGACATTAAACGGCATAACTCAACTGACATATGAAATTATCATCATGCGAACTATTACTATAGACATAAAACGGCATAACTCAACTGACATATGAAATTATCATCATGCGAACTATTAATATAGACATTAAACGGCATAACTCAACTGAAATAAGAAATTATCATCATGCAAACTTTACTATAGACATAAAACGGCATAACTCAACTGAAATATGAAATTATCATCATGCGAACTATTAATATGCCACGTCCACTTGTATTTTTGTCCATCTGATGAGTTAAGCCTTTTTCAACTGATTTTTATAGTTCGTTCTTATGTTGTAAAGTTATACCACTGTCCCAGGTTAGGGGGAGGGTTGGGATCCCGCTAACATGTTTAACCCCGCCACATTATTTATGTATGTGCCTGTCCCAGTTCAGGAGCCTGTAATTCAGTGGTTGTCGTTTGTTTATGTGTTACGTATTTGTTTTTCGTTCATTTTTTTTTTAACATAAATAAGGCCGTTAGTTTTCTCGTTTGAATTGTTTTACAGTGTCTTATCGGGGCCTTTTATAGCTGACTATGCGGTATGTGCTTTGCTCATTGTTGAAGGCTCTACGGTGACCTATAGTTGTTAATGTCTGTGTCATTTTGGTCTTTTGTGGATAGTTGTCTCATTGGCAATCATACCACATCTTCTTTTTTATATTAAACGGCATAACCCAACTGAAATAAGAAATGATCATCATGCGAACTATTACTATAGACATTAAACGGCAAAACCCAACTGAAATATGAAATTATCATCATGCGAACTATTATCATAGACATAAAACGGCATAACTCAACTGAAATAAGAAATTATCATCATGCGAACTATTATTATAGACATAAAACGGCATAACTCAACTGAAATATGAAATTATCATCATGCGAACTATTACTATAGACATAAAACGGCATAACTAAACTGAAATATGAAATTATCCTCATGCGAACTATTACTGTAGACATAAAACTACATAACTCAACTGAAATAAGAAATTATCCTCATGATAACTATAACTATAGACATTTAACGGCATAACTCAACTGAAATATGAAATAATCATCATGCAAACTATTACTATAGACATTAAACGGCATAACTCAACTGAAATAAGAAATTATCATCATGCGAACTATTTAATTCTGTTGACAATAAGCGGCAAACCCCAACTGGAATATGAATTCATCATCATAGGGACGCAAAGTGACAAAATATGGCGGCATTACCCAACTGGTATACGGAATTATCGACATACGGACTTCAGCTATAGATAAGTATGTGGTTTAACTCAACTGGTATATATAAAATTGAAGTATGATTAAACTTCCAATACGAACACTGTTTACAATATGGCAGCATATCTCAAATGGAATTAAAAAAAGGGTGTATATTTAGAAAAAGTCCCTATTTTTTTTCATTTCTGAATTACACCTAACACAAATCTCATCTGTAAATCAACTGATAATTTTATATGAAAAGTTCAAGAATCATGAATTGCGAAATTAAAATTTTAAAAAGTATTGATAGTTCACGAATTTTAACCGTAGGTTGTCCAATTAATCTTTAATCTTGAATAATATTTACAGCTAGGTTATGGGTCATATAAAGGGTCTAGCTAGGTATCAAACCAGGTTCAATCCACCATATTTTACATAAGAAAATGCCAGTACTAAGACAGTAGTATAACAGTTGTCATCCATTCGTTTGATGTGTTTGAGGTTTTGATTTTTACCATTTGCTAAGGGACTTTCTGTTTTGATTTTTCCTCGGAGTTTAGTATTTTTGTGATTTTACTTTTTATGGGTCATATAACTTCTGATAAATAATTACCTGAACTTCTTTCTTGGAAACAAAACAAAGAGCTACCATGATAACAACGGGAATCAGATTGATGAGAAATGCTGTCCACGGTTGAACAGAAGGAAAAGCTGTATACAACGCACCTGCAACAAACGGAACAAATGGAATCTTACATAAAAAAATCATCAAGATCAAAGCATTTAAAAAAAACAAAAACATGCTTATTGACGTTTCGAACCAGACGAATGTAATTTATTAGATGTTTATTTTTCATTTACAAGCCCTGGGCGATACCAGTGCCTATACACTGTAAATACGTTGGGTATTCGTCAGTGCTTCAATACGGACATGATAAATGATGTATTTCTTATTATTAAAAAAGACAAAGGTTCAATATCCCTCAGGGAAATAACGGAATTATGGAGAAAAAAAAAGTAAGAACTCTATTGTTTCGTTGTTTTCCTCTTATAGTTGATGTATATTCATCGGGATTTGTTTTCTCTCCATCGATGTTTTAACTTTTGAACAGTTGCATTTATTTAGACAATGATATCAGGTGAATAACGATATTATTAAGAAACAAATGTACAAACTCCTTTAGGCAATATGTACTTTAAATTAATATTATTATTTATGTATTTGTCCTTTTTGGGCACATAGCTGCTATCGGGTTTACATATTTATACATTTCTAGCCTTTAAATGTCGACCTTAGATGGGGTTGGCTGTTTTAGTAATACAACTTTTCCGTGTATATAAATTCTTAGCTTTCAAATATTTGGCTTTGAGCCTTCCTTATAGAAGTAAATTCAGGAAAGTGCGTTTGACTCATACAGTTAATAAAGAATGTATTTCCTTTATTGTATTATTAAGTAATAATAATGATTACCTAAAACCATAAGCAATATAGTTCCAGGTGTGAGAAGAGATGAGGCAAGCAAAAGCATTTGATATCCCACACACAGAAGTGAGATGTCGTCATTCTTTTCTGTGACATTCTTCCAATCCATCAGTAGATCTATAATGTTCGCCATTGTTGACGGAGACCAACGTCGACGTTGATTGTAAAACTCGTAAAACCCTTCCGGTGCAAAGGTCAAAGCGTCAGACGCAGCTACATATTCAACTTTATATCCTTGCTGGAGCAAAAGTGTACACAGCCATCTGTCTTCACCTGAAATTTTAAATTTACAATGTATTCTATGTCATAGGTAATGGAATAATAAAGTCTTTACAATTTTTCAGGTTGCACATGTAATGACCATAAAATGTGTTACTCCGTTTTTCCGTTTCCTTTGATCTCGATGTAAGATTTCCAGGATTTGGCAGTTGGTGTCCATTCGTTTGATATGATTTAGTTTTTAATTTTGTCATTTGATCATGTTGATTAGGGACTTTCCCTTTTGAATTTTCCTCGGAGTTAAGTATTTTTGTGATTTTGCTTTTTAGGATTTGGAGTAATAAAATCTACGGAATTTTGCGGTTAAATAAATGACGTTTTGGAAATCTGTAGACTGATGCCCGACTGTCATTTGACAAGTTTGCCTATTCCGAAGACATATCGAATATTTTACATAAGAAACCATTGATTGAGTTAGATACAAATAGTCGTAGCATTGTATCGAACAACAATTCTGCATGCCTTAAAACCAGGTTCAACCCACCACTTTTATTCCCCTTTAAAAGTGTCCTGTACCAAGTCAGGAAGATGGTCATTGTTATAATATTGTTCGTTTCTCTTTGTGTTTCATTTTAACGTTGAGTCGTTTGTGTTTTCTCTTATTTTTGAGATATTGAGATAAGACGTGGCACGGTACTTGTCTATCCCAAATTCATGTCTTTGGTTTTCATGTTACATTTGTTATTCTTGTGGTGTTTTGTCTGATGATTGGTCTGTTTCTGTGTGTGTTGCGTTTCGGTGTTGTGTCGTTGTTCTCCTCTTATATTTAATGCGTTTCGCTCGGTTTTGGTTTGTTACCCCGATTTTGTTTTTTGTCCATGGATTTATGAGTTTTGAACAGCGGTATACTACTGTTGCCTTTATTTATCTAACATAAAACGACAACCAATACTGTGATTGCATATACTAGCATAAAAATAGTAATACAAATTTCTTTTCAGTTTTGAAAGAATAATGATTTGATAATGTGTGAGCATAACTGTCATAATGTTTTTAAAAAGAAATGTACTTGACCAAATTTAATTGCATCGAATACCAAAAAGACACAGAAATCCTATATAGCTATCAAAGTGACTATTCTAGTGAGTTGCCATTCGCCGAGGAAAACATACCATGTCGAAACTTATATAACTATGTATGAGAATGGCAATTGATACCAAAGGATAAATAAACTGACAACGTCGTGGCTAAAAAAAAGAGAGACATGTTTTAAATAATGTCATTACCCAAAATCCCATGCATTACGATCACAATGTCTGCTTGCTATGTATTTACCTTGATCATACTGAACATGCTGATATGCTTCAGTTGGTACTGTTGTATACTTGGCCATGACATTGTCATCCATCAATGAAAAGCCTCTAAACAAACTGAAACATCCGGGACTGCACAACACACAGCCAATCATATTCTCTGCTGCTTTCTGTAGCCAATGACTGACGGCGTACTCAAACTTTTGGTACCAAATCATCGGACCTTTGAAATGAAATACAATATGAGTGGCAAATCAGTATGAGTGCTACACTTTAATGTAATTGAATCATGAATTTATGATAAAATTCTATTCATTTTTTTAAATTAACAGCGAACGTCATACGCCACAATAGAACGCTCGAAGAAAGAGTATACAGTTGTACTCTTTCCTTTATTTAAATCTAATAAAAAATCTACTGATTTTAAGCTTTGATAATGGTACAGATATACATATCTTAATTCCAATTTTCCTTCCCAAAGAGAAGGTGTAAGCAATGCTCGGTTATAGAAAACCTTTTAACTTTATATAAAAAAAGTAAATAAACTGTGTGATCGACAGAACTATTTGATTAACCCTGTCTTGCACATATCAGTTAAATGTCTTTACAAATTACCTCGCACATGTCACCTGTGAAGATTTGTTTACATTTTTCTCTGTTAATTTGTTTTCCATTTGATGGTTGAAAGACTTTCCGTTTTGATTTTTTTCTTGTAGTTTGGTATATGTGCTATTTTGCATTGTACCTGCAGATATTTATACGAAAAGGCTGCTGAATGATAAAGACAACAGTATGCTACCGCTGTTAAATAGTCATAAATCGATCTAACTGAAACAAATCAAAAACTAGAACCGAGGGAAACTCTCCAAAGCTACCCATTTGTTTAGTTATCTAATTTGAAACTTTAAAAGCTTCAAAAGCTTCGTTAAAGATTTTTGTAAAGTTTTCAATTACCTGCCCCTATCGGATGAATCCTTCCACATGCTGCTCCTACGTTGAGATTTTTCTTCATTCGATCAACAAGAAGCTGTACTGCAGACGGTTGAAAGTCTACGTCGCCATCCAGAGCTAGGATAAATGTGTTCTGTGCAATTGTTTCTTTGGCTTTTTTGCTTTTCTTTAAGTTCATTAGTTTGTGTCCAAGGAAATAGTACATGTACATGACCTATACAATAAAGAAACAACTATGTCTAATTCATTTATATTATGTACCAAGCTCGAGTACATCAGCTGAAATATAAATATTATATTATATATAGACTACTACTAGCTGCATTGTGGAGCTTATGTATTAATATTCTAATGGGGATAACTTCTTTATGACTGCTTCGATAACAATTTTAAAATGTTAACATTTATATATTTCTTGATGCAGGGTTGGATTTGTAAATGAAAATAGATACGGGTGTTTGAAGAATGTCAAGCAGTCACAATTACTTTATCAGTAAAAGTGCAGGGATCATGTTAAACGTTTAAATGACGTGAAAAATCGAAATATAGTAAAAGTGTTTTTATGGTAATGGAAATGATATAGATAAAACTTATTTATTACTTGCTATGTTTTTATTTTGAAATTATTTTTTTTTATATTTTATTGGTATGTTACCTGGCTCCACCTTTTCTTGTGTCGAATTTTCTGCTTGTCCTTCAAATGTGCGATGATTTTGTTTCCACCGGGCAATTTCCACTCCAGCTTACCACCATACGGTGTTGGTATCTTTGTTGGTGCTTTGATTTTGGTAATAACATTGTGAACAGCTCTAAATCAATAACATTGTAAACAGTTCTGAATTGATTAAGTTATTTTTTCAGAAAATATCATATCAAAAACAAACAGAACAGTTGTATTTTTTCTCCCAACTATACCATCTTACTACGAAATTATCTTGAAAACAATTTCATTGTTACACTGTATAAAAATCTTAGCACAATATATGTAGTCAGCACTTTTTGTGCTGACATGATTTATCATTGATATTGTTATATTGATAAAGTAACTGTTTACAAAATTTAGAATTTTTTGAAATACTTAGGCTTTTCTAACTCGGGCATAGATTACCTTAGCTGTATTTGGCAACACTTTTAGGAATTTTGGATCTCAATGCTCTGCAACTTCGTACTTTATTTGGCTTTTTTTTTTTTACTTTTTGGGATTCGAGCGTCACTGATGAGTCTTTTGTAGACGAAACCTGCGTCTGGCGTATATATAAAATTTAGTCCTGGTATCTATGATGAGTTTATTTACATGAAGTTTACAAACTACCAACAATGATTAAGCATTTTGATTTGCAAATCCAGGAGACTTTCGAAGGCTCAATGATACGGCACACTCTAAAATTGTAGTAACTATGTCACTTTTATATATGTAAAAACTCAGTATCGCATGAATCGACTTTGTCAATCCCTTTTTTACATTGCTTTTTGGAAAATTTCGAGAAGCTTTATAACATTCCTAATATAGGCGAAGCAAGATCTTGATTTACAAAACAAATATGTATGTTCAAAGAAAAGAAAAAAAATATGCAAATCAGAACCTAATTTGAACATTTAGTTCATGGGGTATGTACTGTTGTTTGTCTGCTGGTTCCTTTTGTCTTTTTTAGCCATGGCGTTGTCAGTTTATGTTCGACTTATGTGTTTAAATGTCCCTCTGTATATTTCGCCTCTTTTAATGTACAATGCAAGCTAACGTTTTATTACTTGACCACAGTATTCCTATTTAGGTCAAACGTTAAGTGAAGAGGTAAATGCACGACTCCGATTAACATCGTATTTCCTTAGCAAACTTCGGAAAAGCATAAATTAACGAATATCAACTTTCTGTAGACTTAAAACTTACGTTGCAGCGACGTCGATACATTCAACCAACATCTTTACATAGCTGTTGACAGTATAATCATATTGCCCTTCACCATGCGGCTCAAAAGCATCATCAAAGAAGATATGTGCTGAATGAAAAGTTTAAAAAATATTGTAAAACTGTAGAAAATGTAAACATAAAAAGTTGTGAAGGGAAATATATTCAAATCTGGTTTCACACTTAGACACACCATTTTCTTTAGAAAAAGCCTGTATAAAGTCGTCTATCATTTGATTCGTTGGTTGATAAAGTCCTCTGTTTGTTTATTTCAGTGTTCGTAGACTTCTCCTTAATGAATTTATCTTGGGTTTGGTATTTTGTAAATGCATATTTGTATTGGGAAAGATACAATTGAAGATAATGAACTGATAATTTTTTTTCGAAAAACAGCAAATGCCACTCATGTTCCAAATCATCGATCTTTAGAGAATAAAAGGGTACCTATACATTTTAAATAGATAAACGGCCTATGTTAAACTTTGTTAGCTGGTGTTATTAAATTAATTCCAGTGCCATTTTCAACACAGAGACCGAACATACTCGGGTTATTCTAGCGAGAAAATGACTACTCTAGTATCTTAAAACATAAGACCATTAAAAATGTTGTTCTTTAATTGATACAGCCACATTTTTTGGTTTATTCCCTGTGTCTGATATCTTATTTTCATGTTGCCACGACATTTATCTAAAATTGAGATTGGAAATGGCAAATGTGTCAATAGAAAAACAACCTGACTAAAGAGCAAATAATCAGTTATCTGTATATTATGGCCTACCTTCAAATTCGTAATAATCTGGGTCTCGTATTCCAAAATAAAGCTGAAGATTCCGTCTAGCACATTGATCCTCGTCCATTCTGTATAATAATTGAATATGAAATAATTCAACGGATATGCATGATACATAGTGATCAAAATTACAACGTTGACTGATGTACCCCTATTTTTGAAATTTTTACGTATTATGTCTGTTTGTTTTGTTCAAGCATCGTTGTCAATATAATGGAACTTTGTACATCTGTCATACAAGTGAGAGGTTTAGCTATCTATAAAACAAGGTTTATTCCTCTATTTCCTACGAAATGCCTGTACATATTTTTTGTTTTTATAGTGATTAAGATTATTACACAATGTTGAACCCCTCTTTTTGACACGTTTAACTATTATGTCTGTTTGTTTTGTTCATACATTAGTGTCAATATAATGAAATTTTATGCAAATGTCGTTCAAAAGAGGGGGTTTAGCTAGTTTTAAAACCAAGTTTAATTAATAATTTTCTACACAATGACGGTACCATGTCAGGAATATGACAGTTGTTATTCTTTGGTTTGATGTGTTTGAACTTCTGATTTTGCCATTTAGGGACTTTCCATTTAGAATTTACCTCGTAGTTCGAAATTTTTGTTATTTTCTTTAAGGTATTTATGATGAGTTTTTGTACTATCTACTACACCTCTTTTGTTGTGTGTTTGAAAAATTTATATGAATGATTGTTTGAAGTCTTTAGTCCTTGTGTGTTATATCTGAGATTGATGTTTACACAGTTTGTGCTGCTGAATCCAAATGATTGCCATACTGAACTGTAATGTTTTTTTGTTTTGGATGCTCACCCAATTTAATCAATTCACAGGAACTATAAACAATTGTCGTACATAACGTTTATATATAGATTTCATGCGTTTATTTTTCATACCTGCAAATAGACTTGAGAACCTGTGTCATTTCGTTTAGTGTTTCATGCCACATAGTGGCACACATGTATATCATAGGAGTGCTATCCTTACGTAGAACTGACCAATCATCATTAGGATTGTACTCGGGGTTCTCCGTCCAGTCAGGTATTGGAACCTTCGAAGGCTTATTCTATTTAATACAAAATATAATTTAATAAAATGAAATTTAATCAAATATAATATAATTTAATAAAATAAAATATAATTAAATAAAATATAATATAATTTAATAAAATATAATATAATTTAATAAAATAAAAAATATAACAATTTCTAATTCATGCTTATTTTATTTTACTTTCATTGTGGTTTAGGTGTGTGAAACATATCTCTCTGTGTATGTATATTTTTGATAGACAGTGTCTTAATCCCTCTGTGTCAAATTAAGGCACTTGTCTCTGAATCCCCCCTATATACCGTAATTTTGCCAAGGTACTTAACTCACATGTTTGACAAAAGTGCGAGACCGGGTGACACTTTATTTAAGTAACTTGTGTTGTATAAAGGACATTTTTTCAAAGACATAGAAATGTATCGTTTTAGAAAAAAAGCTGAAGTATTTATAACAAGAACTTTACTTAAATAATCCAACTCGACTTAATCTTTGACTACCGAATTTAAATTATCACCGGGTTCATACTAACAATATCAGCACGATGGGTGCCACATGTAGAGCAGGATCTGCTAATCTTCCGGAGCACATTAGATCACACCGGGTTTTTGGTGTTGTTCAGTTTTAAGTTGTGTTTTGAGTAATTTTGGTTGTCTTTTGACTTTGCATGCGTTGTCAGTTTAGTTTAAAGTTTAAATGTCCCGTTGTCATAGTTCGTTTCTTTCTTTCATTGACTAAGTATAGCTATATTACCGATTCTATCGTGGTCTTAAATTCCTCGTCAGTTCGTCTTCTATTCAACATGAAAGATTGGTCCAATAAGACTCCGCAATACAATGGCTTAACAAATAGTCTGAAATTCATTCACATAGACAAGGCATTAACGATATGTTTTATGGAATACAAGTTTTGTATCTGCGCGAACTCTCAGATCTGTAAGTTTTTGTGTTTTTGTTTATAAAAGTTATTTCAAGTAGTGCTAAGTTAGATATTATGTTAGTTTTGAAATATTTTATTCACCCAAAGTAATTCAGTATTATTTACCCTTATCTGTTTGCCTAGATTTTGCCTAGATTGACAATTCTAAGATTTACTATGAACATAATTTTTCTAAATGTTTGGTTCGTCGTGCTCAGTCGTAAGTATTCTTTCTTGTATTTTGTGTACTGTTGTTTTGTTGTTTTGTTGTTTTCATTTTTAACCATAGGTTTGTGAAAATTATTTTCGAATTATGGGTTTAACTCCCCCATTAGTATCGTTCGATTTCTTTTTGGACTTACGATTCTAGGAGTTTTCGATTTTTTTTTCATCTAAAGGCCATCGTCGTGCAAATTGGGTCGCGCTGAATCGTAGGCTTGACAACATTCAAAATGTATAATTCAGTTTAAGATTAACAAATAAAGGGAACAGTAGTATACCGCTGTTCGAAATTCATAAATCGATTAAGAAAAAACAAATCAAGGTTACAAACTAAAACTGTGGGAAACACTCAATTCAACCCATATTAAATAACTTCCACAAACAAGTTTCCAATAATATAAAATATAAAAAAAAGTATTTCTATTTGACTTACTTGTCTGTTGACTGGAGTCGTTCTTTTTTTGGATTCCAAATATAATTTGTGATCAGTAGAAGAGATAAATAACTGATTATTCCCCCGGTAACTAGTGGCCAAATATCGGTAAATCTGTCTAATAGATTTAGTATTGGATTGTGTTCATTATCTGTCCAGTGCGGAAATTGAATTTCACATTTCCCAAACCAGAATTTCCCAATATTGTCGTTGTAATCTCCGGTACCATTCGAAGACATAAGCACAAATAAAACGACCAGTGCTATTGGCGTTGCCATGGCTAGAGGTAACCCGAATGCCATTCTCTGCGCAACTACTTTGCAAGCTGCCTTCGCTATCTTATAACACACTCCGTTCATTATAATATACACAAGAGCTATCATGAACGGAAACAATTTTTTAAAAGTCGGGCATTCATTTAAAATCGTTCCGTCCGTCAACATGGTGTTCATGATTGACGGCTGGCTGTTAGCTAGGAGATCATCTTCTGAATATTTAAAGTACAGCATATCTATACAGTCTTTTCCACATATAAGGCTACCATGTATTACTGGAAGAATACACGTAGACAAGATTATCTTCCAACAGATTGATACAAATAGAATTTTACTCTTACTTTGCATTAAATATCGTTTAATTTTTGGTAAACCATCTGAGTAGGATCTTCCTTTTGGCACAAAATTTTCCCACCAATACACAGATATAAAAATAGATGATAAGACTAATAAAATGGCAATAATTTGTCTCTGGTCTTGCGAGACGTTATTTCGAAATGACGCTGGCGGATTTAAAATGTAAAAACACGTAAGTCCAAGCCCTCCTATATGTATTAAAGCAATAACGATATTCATAATAACTGATGCAAATATTTTCCCAAATTTCATTTGATCTTCTGGTTCCCTTTCATGGCTAGGTAATCGGTTTCTGGATGGATAAATAATTTTCAAGAGTCCCGGAATCGTACCGACATTTAGAATAACAATAGCGGATATAACCGGATCTAGATTTGGCAAGACTACGAACATTAAGATATACAATCCAATGGTATGCATGGTTTCAACTAGGAGAGCCTAAAATAATATGAATACAATCAAACAAGTTATATTAAAATAATCAGAATAATAGGATAGGAAATAAGGATAATAATAATATTAAGGAACAATAATTTAAAAGCAAATAACAACCTGAGTGTCTTTTTAAAAGTTTTTTGATGTGTTTCGTGTCGATCAGTCAACTTTGCATTAAATATCCTTTAATTTTTGGTAAACCAAAAAAAAAAAGTTTCTTACTAAGTTTTAACAATTCTTTATCAAATCTTCATCAACACCACCAGTCTATACTCATTCAAACAAAGGATAGCATTCCAGTCATTAGTAGACACACACAGGCCAGATATAATGGCGTTAACGAGACCAATGTGGACAAAAGCTTTCAAAATCCATCAATTTTACCAACCGACCATTACGAAATAATCAAAGACTGTAAAGAGGGAGATAGAGGAGTGTTAATAGCAAGCAAAACAACGCTTATATCCACAGAACAAACCAAATTAAGAACTGAAAGCGAGATTATTTGGACTAAAATACAAATAGAAGGAATTAAAAACCTCTATATTGGATCCTTCTACAGAAATCCAAAAAGCACAATAGAAGACCTTGAATCCTTCATGGATCACTGAGTATGATTGATACAAAGAACAACAACGTTAAACTAATGAGCGACTTTAATCTTCCAAACATAAACTGGGAAAATGGAACGATCAAACCAGTAGCTCAGTATGGTACAAACATCAACCAAAAGATGCTAGATATCATAAATGACCACAATATTGAACAGGTTGTATCAGAACCCAACAAGAGAAAACAACATTCTAGATTTATGTTTCACCAACAACCCTAATCTTATAAAGAAAGTAGAAGTAGGACTAGGAATAAGCGACCATAACCTTGTTGGGATCACTATAAATACACAGGCAAAAATTCACAAAAAAACGCCTAGGAAAATATACATGTATAAAAAGGGGAACATGGAAGGTATAAGCTAGATCAGACCTAAGATCAAAACTTGATAAGTGTAAAGAAGACAGCAATAAAGAAGGTGTAGACATGGGCAAACTTCAAACACCTAGTTACAGAATCAATTGAAAATAACATACCATCAAAGCATACTACCACGAGATGGAATCTTCCCTGGATAAGAACAGAAACTAACAAAATGATGAGACAGAAACAGAGACTTTACAACAGAGCCAAAAAATCAAACGATAAGAAATAATGGAAAGATTTTAAACTTTATAGAAAAAAAGTAAAAGAGCAACTTCAAAACAACCACGACCAATATGTCAAAGACATTCTGACACCAGCAGAACCAACAAAAGCACATACAGGCAGTTGCAGAGAACAAAAAAATGCTACAACCAAGAAATTTTGGTCGTATGTAAAAGTTATGAAGAAGGATAGTAGTAATATCAGCATGCTTAATATGAATGGTAAGGACATCATAACTGCAGAAGAAAAAGCAAACATCCTAAATCAGCAGTACGAATCAGTATTTTCTAATATTGATTTTAAACAGTACTTAGACATACGATTCTATACAGATGTTGAATTTAGACTACCAAAATTACCAATAACTATTGTACACATGAAATCAATAAATATGTCATTACCTGGAATTATCAAACAACTGGAAAATATAAATCCTAATAAAGCAACAGGACCCGATCTAATGCCTTGCAAAGTCCTGAAAGAGACAACAGAACAAATAGCACCATACCTGGAGATAATATTTAATAAATCCATCAAATTAGGAACAGTACCAACAGACTGGCTCATCGGTAATGTCATCCCGATTTTTAAAAAGGACGATGAAACAGATCCAGCAAATTATCGTCCTGTCTCTCTGTCCCTTGTAAAATTATGGAGCACATCATCTTTAGTAGCATCATGAACTACCTGGATAACAACAAACTCCTGTCACCATACCAGTATGGATTCAGGAAAACCCACTCGTGCGAACAACAGCTTATAAACACCACATAAGATCTAGCTAGAATAAGAAATAATAAAAGCCAAGCAGATAGACTGATACTGGACTTCAGTAAGGCCTTTGATACCGTGCCAAATCGCCATCATGTACACAAATTCAGGAACAAGGGTATTGACAAGTACATAGTAATTGGATAGATAACTGTCTCCAAAAAAGAAAACAGACAGTACTCCTGGATGGCTGTTAATCACAACCTGCAACCGTATGATCCGGAGTTCCACAAGGCACCGTCCTTGGTCCGCTTCGATTTCTCCTATACATCAATGACATTGGGGATAATTTAACAACTGGTACCAGCATTAGACACTTTGCAGATGATTGATTTTTATATAGAGACATCAAAACCAATAATGATACAGAAAAATTACTGAAAGACTTAACTGAATTAGAAAAGTGGTTTATTGATTGGAAAATGTCATTTAAACCAAAGAAATGCTACGTTCTACAGACAACACATAACATCCGTAATAGAATTATGAGACCATACTTCTTACATTCTACAAAGCTGGAACTAAAAGAACATAACCCATACCTAGGGGTGGAGCTGGACAGGAAGCTCTATTGGAACCACCACATTACCTCAACAATTAACAAAGCTTCACAACAACTGAACAACAGAAGAAATTTATACAGATGCCCTCTAGAAATTTAACAACATGCTTACATTGCTCTGGAAAAACCACATCTGGAATACAGTAGCTCAGTATGGGACCCCCATTGGAAGAAGAATATCAAACGGATAGAAATGGTACAGGGTGGCAAGATTTGTAACCAAGAACTACAACTACCAACCCGGCTCTATGACCGCAATTATACAATCTTTGAATTGGTCGACTCTTGAAACGAGAAGAACAACAAATCGCTTGATATTATTTCAGAAAATACTTTACTACCAAGTAGTCACAGAAATTCCGAGTTACTACCTAGTCAACAATAGGAAAACACGTCATGCCACACAGTCATCATCATGCAGCCACAATGCAACACCTCCGAGTACGAATTCAGTTTCTACCCGAGAACAATCCTAGACTGGAACCATCTACCAGGAAACATCGCGACTGACACAGACTCGAACACTTTTAAGGAAAACCTCTGGTCACACTTCCATCCTGATACCAGAGACACAGTGATGCTGTAAAGATCATCCTTATTTTTATCCTGCACCAACCACAATTTTAAACTTGTATATAGTTATTTATTTTTCGGTTTTGTTGATCACAGCTTGTACAGCACCTGCACTTGATGACACAGCATCAGCGTGATGGTATATTTTCCGTTGCTGATTAACGAAAGAAGAAGAGTAAAAAAAAAACCCCGCAAGAACACTCAGCTCAGACAAACACATAACGGTTCTTCAGTAGGTTTTCTTTATTCTATTTTTTTCTTTATCAAAATATCATACTTACTACAACCAAAGCAACTGGTTTGATCGAATTAGTCTTCTTGAAAAGTAATCTATTCATACTTTTGATCAATGTAAATACGTAAGGCGCTAACATGCAAACAAGCACAGCCCATATCCACGTCACTTCCGTTTTACTGGCACTTCCGGTAGGATAGATCACACTTCCGTTGAAAGTTTTTAGAGATGTTTCGTCCTGATTTATTGGCACATTTATCTTAGATAACATGTATATAAGCGTTAATTTGGACATCACAGCTGTCAAACATACAATAAGAGCAAATACCGTCACAACGATAGTTCGCGTGATTTTGAAAACGACATTCCAGAAGTCTATGTTTGATTGGCTGTTCACATCTTTGGAACGTGCCTCGAACACATCCCATCCTTCTTTTCTATTAGAAAAAAAAAGATACATTAAAGAAAGATCATTAGTAAAGAAGAAAATTACAAATATTATCAATTAGCTTCAGTGTAAGACAAACTAATAACGAAAATATAAAAATGTGACTAGAGCTCTTATTTTAACCCATTTCCTACCGACTGAAACTGCCAAAAAAAGTCAAGTTCTTACTAATGTGTTTTTATAGTACTGATAATGTTCTCACTGTTGAAGGTTGTACTGTGGCCTTTAACTACTTACAACCACTCCATTAGAATTTCGATGGATAGTTTATGCATAGTCAATCATATCACTTCTATATTTCTATATTGACAGATGTATGGTGAAAAACTGAAAAACTGCATATACATTTGTGTGGTGTCATAACGTCAACAAAATGCCTTATAATACTATCTAAGTTCGGACAACACATGTTGTGTGGAGATGTTAGATTGATCTGCAGCATGTTGAAGCGGAGCTGGAAGCTTAGAACAACAAAAAATTTAAAAGTTTGACAGAACAGCAAATAGAGAGAACAGACAAACCCGTTAACGTTTACAACGTATGTTTTGGTACAGTATAAAAATATTTTTATTAATTGAATAGTTTTAGTGGACAAAATGAAACATTGGTTATTTAGTTGATTGCAATATCGGAGATAAAGCTTCCATCAGAAACTGACCTTTTACATATTTTAAGTGCAATTTTAAAAATGCAGCATTTTAGCAAAATTGATATTTACAAACATACAAATATATTCGTTATCATCATGTTTTGAGTAGGCTGATATAAATATTAATGCCAAACTGTCAAAATCAGCTTTGTTTCTTCCAATGCAAGAATTGTGTTGAAATTTTGCAACTGTTAACGACTGTGTCTTGTTATTGTGCTGCAATGACACCAGACAAAAAAAAACAGGAAACGAAAGAAAAGACAGTTTGAAAAATAAACAAAATCAATTTTAATATTTCCAATTAAAAAAACCCTGATATATTGGTTGTTGATATATAAAGAATCGAAAATATTGGACATAATGTAAAAAGAACAGAGAAAAATAATTTAAAATTAAAGAAAACAGAAAAAAGGACCCGCCATTATACGCTTCATAAAACTTACTGTTTTACAGTTTATTTCCTTGATGTACCCCGACTCTAGACGTAAAGCAAACATCAATCAATTAATCTTATTATAGGTAAAAGAGGGTGTGAGTAGTGTTTTCCGAATTGGAGATATTGGTCGAAAAGTGCAGAATATAGCAAAGAATTAAAAAAGAAAAATAGTCAAAAAAATATAAAAGAAAAAATATTGGGATACTGAAATAAAAAGAAAAGAACATAATGAGGTTTTTAGAATATTAAGAAATAAAGAATAATGGACATAATAAATAAAGAACAGAGAAAAAATATGTTAAAGAAAACAGAAAAAAGGACCCAATATCATTAGCATCATAAAACTTACTGTTTCACGGATTTTTTCCTTGATGTTTCCTGCCTCTGTCTCATTTGTTCAGTTTCTGTCTGGAATGTCTGATTTGTATCCTCCATCTCTTCATCACTCTGATCCGAGATACTGTGAGCTAATACGTCACTTCCGGCGTCCTGGTCTTCGTCGTAACCATGATTCAGATACGAGTTATGTTGTGGTTTGGTTCTTCCGTATTCCATTTTTATATTTGCTTATCAGTGAATTTCAGAATTGAATTTTTTGTTTGCGTCAGATCGTGTTCACCTATAAAGATATATAACACGGCATTTAAACATGCTTTTCAAATTCAAGATAAGATTTAATTTTATGTTTTACAAGTGCCAAAGTGCATGATATGAAGATAAAAAAACGTACTGCAATATACTGATCCATATATTTCCCTTTGGCTCAAAATCTGTAAAAATTATTGCAAGTCAATTTTTAACCAGTAAAAAGACGCTCTGAAATTACAGACATCTTAATATCTTAATATAAAAATAAGAAGATGTTGTATGATTGCCCATTCAATGCGACTACTCCCATACAGACAAAATGACACAGTAATTATAAACTATAGCCTATATGTCACCTTACACCCAGCTCCTTTCTTCTAACAGGGGTGATCTGTGATGAGTCTCTTTGTTATGCATGCTCTCCTTTGTTCTGTATACATTTTGGTGGGAATGTCAACTATACAACTTATAATTATTTATACGGAAAAGACTACCTATCAAAATTCACGTAGAAAAAATCCATTGTATATGCGGGGATTCGAACTCAAAACCCTAAGCATATCAAGTTACGACACAAACCACTACACCAGGACGACTGGATACGAAATAATAGGTATTTGACCTACTTAAAGGAAGCAAGATCTTTTTAGAAGTGGGGCGAGTTGTCAGACCTTTATTCAGTGGGGTTTAAACCTTTCTCGTTAAAAAGTGAGTTTTTAGACTGATTGTTCAATTTGATTTTTAAACTTTTTCAAAAGGGGGTCGAATCGGTAAACAAGAGTGGGGCGATTTTTTTAAAAAGTGGCGATATGGTGTGGGTCCATTGGCAAGTGGGTCGAGTTGATATTCAATCATTGTTATCTACTCATCGTGTTTTGGGGTCTTACAGGGTATACATCATATAGTAATATACAAAGTATATAATAATGGTTATGTGGCGTTCTAAACTAGATTTTATAAATTGTAAATGTTTTTCGTCTATTCTTTAACAGCTGGGATGTAAAATAGTTATCCATCTCGGACTTGCTGTGTCAGTGTTATATCATTCCCTGGCATCCGGCCATCGGAGTGATCTTACACTGACACACCAAGTCCTTGTGGGATAACTATTAAGTAAGGCCTTCAACAAAGAATAAAGTCCAAGCTGTATGCATAGTCTGTTTTACTTCTTGGGAGTCCAAGAAGTTATATCTGCATGCAGTTTTTCCACAAAAATACTTTTAAGTCAATATAAAAATGATTTCTCTACGTTACAGAACTGACTGTTCTCCCCTATTTGAAAAAGAGGAGGAGAAATTAAGGGTCCAGGCAATCAAAACCCTTGCCACTTTTATATTTGGATCCAAGCAATTTGAGTTCAAGATTCCACACATTTTAAACATACCAAAAGGATGTAATATAGAAAGGAAGAGGTATGCTACGAAATAGGTAAACCTTGGTTTCAAAGGAGGAGACATGAAAGGTAAATTACAGCGTAATAAATTGAGTGTGTAGCGAAAGGTAATATTATTGGTTAACTTGCTTGTTAGCTGAACTGCGAAGTCATTATTAGATTAGGGATACTACCCTCCTTCCGAAGTAGCATAGTCCAACAGACAGATCGATTGGTTTTCTGTCGGACTAGTCTATTCCCAAAGAAGGGTAGTTTACCTAATCTAACAATGACTTCAAGGTTCAGCTAACAAGCAAGCAAACCAAAGATATTACCTTTGGCTACACACTTAATGGAATCTGCTGTAAGTATTGTTCAGACAAATCTTTAGATGCTTGGTAATTTTAAAAGATCTTGTGAATCTTTTTTTGAAAGTTCAAAAAATGAGATGTAATTTAATCAACTCTTTTAACTGGCTGGGATGGTTTGATTTTTAGTTTTCAAATGTCAGGATATAATGATAAATGTCATCTTTGATTTTGTTTTTAATACTAACACATAATTACACAGAGTTAAAGTGTGTGAATTATGTGTGTCATGAACTATTTGGACCTTATACATATTATCGCAATCGGTTTAGAAATACAAATTTATAACTTCTTGTCAAAAAGACTTTCTGCCGTCCCGGCAATGTGGTGGAAAACCCCAAACAAGGATAATCCCGGTTATATTGATAACAGCATGATTTAAGTTCACTTTCAAACAAAAACCTTTCAACCACCTAGTACAATGGATATAGATATTCAAGTGGTCCTTATTAATTTACTTTGTTTTCATTTAAAAATACTTGGAAAAGCAATGAATGAGATTTCCAAAAATGTTATCAAGATTATTGTGTGTGTATCGCCAGATTTATTGTTTGTATTTGGATAGATTAGCAACCCTTTTATGTATGCAAATAATCAATATTGATATGATTTGTACATTTCACGTTATATTATCAGATACTTTATATAATATAATCACATTGGCAATTAATAATATTGATAGGCAAGAAACTTCCTGATTCGATTTTGAGAAATTTATTTTGCATGCCTTAAAGATAAAAAGAAGCGTAAACATATATTTGATTATTGATAATACGAATCACTATTAATTGAAAAAAGGAAGGCATTTTAAAAATTCCTCGCGAAGAGAGACTTTGCAAAAATGCAAAGTACTAGATGATGAGAAACATTTCTAAATAAATTGTTCTTATAATTCAAATATTAGATTAACATTTTTTAATTGCATTAACAGAGAAAGTAATTCATTTGCTAATCTCACTGACAATGACAAAGTTATATATATATATATATACTTAACCCATCAACACCAACACAAGTGAATAAACTGGGATCCTTTATAAATAAAAGTCAATTGAACTGAGGACAGGGGACCCTTTAATATTTACCTGAATTTGTGTATTTATATTGAGTTACTTAGTTACTGTCTTTATTTGTTTTTGGTGTTGTTATATGTCACAAACTGTGATATGGCAATAAAACTTTAAATTGAATTGAATTGAATAAAAAGTATTTATTTTAACATAAAAATTAAATAATAGTATGTCACCTCCTGTCCTCAAGTAATATTGGAAAAATGGCGAATTCCAAAGTTTGGGGGTTGGGAATCCCCCAAATTCGCTCGGATCAAAACAACAAGTGCACAAAATGTTATTTTGTAGAGTAATCTATGCAAGATTTTGGAATTTCAAACAGCACGAACCCCACTGAAAAACGGGAGTGCTCCGGAAATGTTATCAGATCCTTCTCCACATGTAACATATTTGTAGTGTGACTGCGATAAGTTAAATTAAGGAGTTAGGGTAACACAAAGTGTTGCGGTCAATGAAGGCATCCACGAAACAAGACGGTTGTAATTAACGAGTGGTCCTTTGTGATAAGTGGGAAAGCTGTATAGCTTGTTTATATCCTTTCCTGATTCAAAGTTGGATACAAAACTGCCTCGTTTTGGAAGTTGAGAATCTGAAATGGAGTTGATCTGCAGAAATTGACAGATAAATGTTTGAGACTTGCCACAGAGGCAAACAAGGCTCAGACATTGCACTTTTTTTTTGCAGAAATATGATAGACTCTCGTCTACAATTCTTCGTTGTTTAAAGATACTTGTTTACTGAATCACTGACATATATGTTGATACATGTATATACACTGACTATGCGGTATGGGCTTTGCTCATTGTTGAAGGCCGTACGGTGACCTATAGTTGTTAGTGTACATTTTGGTCTCTTGTGGACAGTTGTCTCTTTGGCAATCATACAACATCTTCTTTTTAATATACACTGATTTATTTTGACTATATGATGAAATTAGATTATGTGAATTCCAATGATACAACAATTCACCACAGTCCAAATTAAAATGATGTAAGCAACATTTGGTCATCTTTAAGAATTACCATGAGCCGTATAACCACCTATACATTTCAGGGTTTGTCAATAAAATAAAGGCAGAATAAACCAAAGAGACAAACTATAGGTACCATGATTATAATTTAGTACACCAGACGCGCGTTTCGTCTACATAAGACTCATCAGTGACGCTCAAATAAAAAAAGTTGTAAAGCCAAACAAATATAAAGATGAACAGCATTGAGGAGCCAAAATTCAGATCTGTTGTGCCAAATAATGCTAAGGTAATCTATTCCTGGGATAAGAAATCCTTAGTTTTTCGAAAAATTCAAACTCATAAGTCGAAAACGAACTGACTATACCATGATCAGAAACGAGTGCCAAGATAAAGACAAATAATTGTCTAAAATCACAACATATAAAACTAAAGACTTAGCAACACAAAGCCAACAAAACCGGGAGTAATCTCGTTTTATCCTGAAGCAAATCCCGCTCCAAGTAATTAGGAAAACATATGGTCGATGTCAAAGTCTTAAGAAACTTAGTCAATTAATATAAAAAACTTTTAATTATTCTTTTTAACAAGTGGAGCACATAAAAAATCTCTTTTCATGTATTGTTTTACGATCACTTTCAGAATCTAATCTGTAATACATATTTAATATCCAGTTATAATTCTAAACGTGGTCTAGTTTGGTATTTACACGCACCTTGCTAACATCAAAGTCATCATGCTTTAAAACTAAACAAATGCATATGTTAGTACTCCAAATCCATAATCAATATTATAACCTATGCATTATTTAAGTTCAGTCAATAACATTCTTTCATTGATTAATAATGTATGGTGCAATGTTGTGCAGGTTATAATTTTTTAATCAAATATTAGACGAGCTTGTCATAATTTGTAGAGGTAAAATTCCTACATTGATACTATTTATATGATTTCGTGGAATTCACATTTTATTTAGAGAAAAGAAGTTGCTTTTTATATATGACTATGCTCATTTTTGAAGCCCTTGCGATGACCTATAGTTGTTAATAAACTGAAATATTTGGCACTGAACGTTTTTTGTGCAGAAAAAAGTTAAACTGGAATATTTGTCAACGAACGTTTTTTTGTGCAGAAAATAGTTAAACTGAAATATTTGTCACTGAACGTTTTCTTTGCAGAAAATAGTTAAAGTGAAATATTTGTCACTGAACGTTTTGTGTGCAAAAAATAGTTAAACTGAAATATTTGTCACTGAACGTTTTGTGTGTAAAACATAGTTAAACTGAAATATTGTCACTGTACGTTTTGTGTGTAAAACATAGTTAAACTGAAATATTTGTCACTGAACGTTTTGTGTGCCAAAAAAACCATGAAATAATTGTCACTGAACGTTTTGTGTGCAGAAAATAGTTGAACTGAAATATTTGTCACTGAACGTTTTGTGTGTAAAACATAGTTAAACTGAAATATTTGTCACTGAACGTTTTATGTGCCAAAAAAAACATGAAATAATTGTCACTGAACGTTTTGTGTGCAGAAAATAGTTGAACTGAAATATTTGTCACTGAACGTTTTGTGTGTAAAACATAGTTAAACTGAAATATTTGTCACTGAACGTTTAATAAGTAACACTTGTCAATCATAGGACGAATTTAGGTGTCTGTTTTATTTATATCGCATATCGAGCTTAGTCATTTTCATTTAATGACACATCAATATAATGTTCTTTAAATATTACGGTAACTGATAAGGAATAAAATTATTGGTTTTGAATTTAAAAAAAAAACACGGTCTTTGTTTATTGAGAGGTGTAAAGGAAGGGTATCTGCACCGAAGAACGCTAAATAAAGTTGCCATTTCACAATGAACGAACAGTCAAAATTATGCTCCATGTTGATCTTTTTACCAATTTCACGAACGACGTTGAATATATATAAGGAACCTTTTTCACGGCTGCACGTGAAATATAAATGGCAAAACCCGTTGCACGAAAATAACCCTTTACCACCCTCTTTATTGCATAACTTAAAAACCAATAAAAGGTATGAGACAATGATAAAAAAAATCCCCAAAAAACTTGACACTGACGGTCTGTCAATAAACCCACAGAGTGCTAATAATCATGATAAATATTCGATTTTAAGCTTACACAAGACAATTAGATTAGTTTATTTTTACAATATAAAGAAGTTTTTCATTTCAATCTATATCTTGGGTTTTAACTATATTTATACCATCGGGACATAAAGTGTAGGCGTGATTGAGTATTGGTGAATCTCCAAAAATCATTGTCTTAAACTGATATCATGAAATAGCACTTATTCTTTGCAAAATGTAAATTTATCTTTGCTTTTTATACATTGTGACCTGGATTGACAGTTGTCTCATTGGCACTCGTACAACATCTTCTTATTTATATATATACTGGGAATTTGTTTTTAAAACTGTTTACAATACAATGAAACATGAAACTGGGAATGTTTCAGAAATAGAAAATACGAAATACATGTATAACAATAAAACAGGAATGTAAGAAAGACAACAGACTGACCAAAGAGTATATAACACAGCCTTTTATGCCTCCAATCAGATTTCAGTGCAGCTTTATAATCTATCAACCCCAGGCGGGCTTTGGCTTCCCTCAAACAAGAATAGTCAAGCTATAATCCCCGATATGGACGCTACATTAAACGTCAATCCTTTTTGTGTTAATTAATATCTCATTTGTATCAATGTGTATTAGCTTAATGGTCACCAAAGTTAACTCAAGATAAATATGAATTTCCCTATAACAAAAAGTAGTAAACTAAAAAATAAATTGAAAAATAAATATTTTATGGTTTAAAAAAATGTTTTTAATTTCACGATTTTTTCAAATTATCACAAAAAGAACACAATATCCTGAATGGATATAGGAAGATGTGGTGTGAGTGCCAATGAGACAACTCTCCATCCAAATAACAATTTAAAAAGTAAACCATTATAGGTTAAAGTACGGTCTTCAACACGGAACCTTGGCTCACACCGAACAACAAGCTATAAAGGGCCCCAAAATTACTAGTGTAAAACCATTCAAACGGGAAAACCAATGTTATGTCTCAAGCTAACACGAATCATAACCTTGAATCAAATTAGACAGAACTTCAGTTTTACGACATATTTGTATTATGTGATTTCAAATAGACAAATAGAATCGATGGCGTTGTGGTAGCGTGCTCGCCTCGAGTTCACCTCTGATCCCCTGTGAAGGACGAGTGCATCAATTCAATTTAAAATTTAAAATTTTGAGTTAAAAATGTTACTTAGTGTTTCAAGTACGCTATTTACACAGAGTCTCTTTAAGTTTTAAATTTCAATAAAGGTTTTGATTGAGATCCAAAGAACAACAGTGAAATGCTAACCTATTTATTTTATTGAAGAAAAAAAAAGTATAGTCCTAGTACCCGTTAATGTAAAAAGATATCGTACAGTGACCAATAGTTGATAACTTCTATGTCATTTGGTCTATGGTGGATGGTTGTCGCATTGACACTTATACCACATCTCATTTTATATACAATGGATGTGATGCTGCTTCTGGTGCATGGTCAATAATCGCAAAACATACAGTTTTTGATATGTGACTACATGTATTATTAACTCAATTTATATTTCACATGTTTTTTGTCAAACGTATTTCTAATTTTTTTTTTTTTTTTTTTTTTATTGTCTATTGCAATTGTGTGATGAAAAATCAATGCACTAATTATGCCCGTAATGGGTTCACTATTGGAAATAAAATATATCTTATCTTATACACAATTTTTATAGACTGAAAATTATATTACGTATACGTTAAAAGTATTGAAATAAAGCACATTAAAACAACAGATATGAATAGACGATTTATCGATTACACAATCATTATCAATTAGCCTTTATCTCACATGATGGGATTTTTTTGATTTTTTTTTTAACATATTTTGATAAATAGGGACACGAGGGTATGAAGGGGCTATACATTTGTACATACAGATACATGTACATACAGACATGAGAGTATACCGTGGATTTACTATTATTCGTTGGATGGCATATTTCGCAGATTTCTAGGGTACAAGGCAAACACGAATTCAAATGTGCAAGTAATGATTTTTTTTATTCAAATGTATGCAGGCTTTGACAAAACCAAAACGAAAATGCAATTTGTCTGTAATCCACGAAAATTGGTATCCACGAAAATATATGAATCCACAGTAATGGACTTACAGAAAATGTAATCCCAAAACATTAAGAGAACAGAGAAAACAAAAAGAGTAATTGGATTCTTCATATAAAAAAGAAGAGAATGATGGGCAAATTTTTAAAGAATTGAAAATAATAACAGTATTAAAGGTGACACGTGGCTGAAAACACATACTTTTGTTAAATTCATAACTACTCTAAATATCAGCACAACAATGTTAAATCTGCAAATTATGGAAGCAAATGTTTGTTTATTAATGACTAAGATTGAAACACATGTATTGGGATATCGAGACAATCCCGCTGAAAATTTGCAGAAGCACAATTTGTTTTTCAATCGCTGGGATTGAAACTCATGCTATAAGGATATCGAGACAAACCCGTTTTCAGTGTGTAAGACCAAAATGTCACCTACTACAAGTCATCACTCTCAGCGGCAAAATGGAAAGGGGTTTATATAAGTTTTGTTTCCCAATCCATCTAAAATAAAAATGTCTTAACTAAGGCCACCTAGATTGAACTAAATGAAAAACCCCAATCCAGACCCCCGGACATCTGGATGTCACTGCCTATACAATGCATATATACATGTTCGTATCTTTTTCCCCGAGGTTTTAGATCTGCGAAATATTTCAATTGATTAGTAACTTGTGAATGCTTTTGAATCTAAAATCAATACCGATCTAATAATGGTTTAAAGATGTCAATAAAAATTATGAATTTTCTTCACACGTTTTTTAAAATTGATTTGACAAGCTTCTTCCTTGTTTATGATTGACCTTGGAGTGAACCTGGTAAATATCAAGGTCAACTACATTTGTCCGCTGTCCTTTACCTATTTTCCTTATAGCTACATGTATGAAAAAAGGGCTCAGTTGCTTTTTCTTTGTTTCGCCTTGCTGGATCTGCATGGTTTTGATAATCTGTCTTATAAGACTAATTACAACCAAGGAATTGTATATTTAAATAATAAATATACAATTCCTTGTTACAACATTGAAGAAATTAAATATGATTTATTAAATCTTTTGGAAAATCTTTTTTTAGGAACATTTGGACTTAACTTATACTACTGTATATATAATGCTCTTAATCATTATGTGATTCAGATTAAAAACATTACGTTCTACAAACTGTGTATATAAAAAAAAGAAGATGTGGTATGATTGCCAATGAGACAACTCTCCACAAGAGACCAAATAAAATTAACAATTTTCGGTCACCGTACGGCCTAGTTTGTTTTATAATCTTTGTAGCGAGACTTATATTGATGTTAACAAATAGGCACCAAATTGCATGATGTTTTTGTTTGTTTGTTTAATTTTTTTTCACGTAAGAACTTATTAAAACATAACAAAACGTCAAATATCATACTGTATAAGCAAGTAAGAAAATATTTCAATTTTCTCATTACGATGTAATGGAATGAATCATGTTAACGTCCAATGGCAAATATGTCATGCACGTTCAGAACGAAACCAAATAGACAATAATTACTAAAGGTTATATGTCCAGTTATAGAGGTCGTCTGGGGTTAAGAAGCAGAACGAGGTTAAGAGTGTTAAGTGATATTTGTTTCCGGGCAGCATACATGTAATGGATAAAAGATTTTATATATTAAGTATTTCAGTATAACGTATTTATTGAATATACTCTGACAGTCGCGGCGTGTGAATTAACTTTTCAAAGACAATTTTCATTAAAAAAAAAAGGGGAAGTCTATACATTACCACAAAAATAATGTTTGCTTTGCTGTCTTTTTAAATTATAGCTAAGTTATCGAAAAAATATTGAAAAATATCGGTTATATAAAAGATTAACAATTTAAAAATGGGCAAAAAACTAATTCTCAACATTGTATTTTTTTTTCTATCCTAAACATAACATTGCAAATTTATCAGTAATATAAAAATTAACATATTTGGATTTTGGCAAAAAACAAATTTTCCACGTTATAAAACTTTTTCTATCCTAAACATAACGTTGCAAACTTATCAAAAATTATAAAAGTTAACTATAAATAATTTGGATTAGGGCAAAAAACTAATTTTCCACATTGTAAAACTTTTTCTATCCTAAACGTAACATTTGCAAAGGTTATCTACTGGTATCTAAGGTTAACATTTAACAAAGTGTAGTATGTGCAGAGTTTTATCATAAGTTATATTTACATACGATTACACGTACGAATTCGCGTCGTTTTGATAAAAGTCCAAAACATGTACCCCGGTGTGATATTTATCTAAAGATGGTTCTTAAAACCTATTTTATATTGCATTTTAAGTTCACTACACTTGTGGACTGATAAACGTATAAAGGCATGGCTCAGGCAAAGTATACGTGTAAAATAGTTGATTTAAACGATTCTCCTAAATTAAAATTCTATAGAAATGTTCAATCTTGTTTTAAACTCTGTTTAGCTTCACAAATATCATTATTGAAAAAATAAAACAAAATATTGACTGCATTATATACAGACATTCTGTGTGATATTCAAATTTTTCCTAGACTCTTTCTAACGGTCTCTTTCTATAAAAAAGTATAAACTTATATAATACTAAATATAGCTTTACAAATATCATTATTGAAGAAATAAAAAAATTGTAACAAATTATTGGTTATAGAAGTTGACATATACCTGTACGTACTTGACATGATAATTTGCGGTATTTCGAAAATATTATGTGATGTGCATTATATTTGTACGAAAAACAATGCATGATAGAGTAAATAAATACTAGAACGCAAAAAAATGAATGAAGATAGATCATAGATAGATGAATAGAGATCAATAGATAGATGAATAGAGATCAATAGATAGATGAATAGAGATCAATAGATAAATGTATCATATCTCAATAAAATTGATACTACAGAGAATATTTAGACTACTTAAGTTAATATTTCAAATTTGTAAAATTAATGTATTCCATATCTTAATTTTTTCATTCCAAAAACGTTATGTGACCCATCCATCTTATCAAATGACGGAATTCTGTAATGATCGCCTTCCCTCAGTTAACTATAAACTATTATAATAGTATTTTCAAGGCATACCCCCGGCCCGCCCTTTTTTCCAAAGTTTAGAACGGGTTAGAACGGGAGTTATATAAGCAGTCAACGAACCTGTGCAGGTTGGAAGCTCCTATTATCATCTTTCCAACAATACCTTTTTAAAATTGGAGCAAAATGCGATTTAAACGTTGATTCTGATAACTTTCTACTTTTTAATGGACACAGTGACTGAATAACTGAATTATATTACACCTGTTACAGTTTTATTTTGTAAAGCAGAACACAAACTGTCACTAAAGGACAAAGACTGAAGGTAATTATTTCACGACGTTTTTAAAAAACGTCCGACCCTGCCCACCTCCCCCACCCGAAAAACCAAGGTGAGTAGGGTCAGTTTGTTCATACATGTACAATTGTAGAAAAAAAACTCGTTTATGTATATATGTACATGTATTCGGATATAAAGTTTGTCGTACATTAAACTAGAACAACGCAGAGTGATTGCAATACTTTCTGTTTCTCCATGTTGACATGGAGTGACAGAAAATAATTCTATTAATATTTTGGGTTTCATTATTTTTTAATCGGGGAAGACTCAATTTTTTAAACGTTTCTTTTTTTTAATTTTGCATGACCTCATTCTTTAATCAGAGTAATGTATACCACATGTGGAGCAAGATCTGCTTAACCTTCCGGAGTACCCGAGATCAACCCAAGTTTTTTGGCTGGGTTCGTGTTGCTTAGTATTTATTGTTCATATATATGTGTTTTCTGTACTAACATGAATGTGTTGTCAGTTTATTTTCGATTTATGAGTTTGAAAGTTCTTCTGGTATATTTCGCCTCTCTTTTAGATTTTCTAAATTGTGCGCATCTCACATAACTTTATATATTTTGTTACCATTTTTTTTTTATTGTAATTTTTGCGTATAAAAAAAGATATAATATATATATAGAATTCAACAGGTTGCATTTAAGTTCAATGACAGTTTTGCCGTTGCTACTCCGGGTGTAAGAAGTCGTCTATCTTGTCTCATTTTAAGTTTATTTAACATAGTCTCAAGAAGAACAATTCAATACGGGGTTATCTGCTCTTTGTTTAATTTTGAAGTGGAACGATTTAATACGGGGTTATCTGCGGACACTTTGAAAGAACCAGGCAAAAACGATAAACAATATTTTTTAACAATTGATAATAGATTAAGGTGACTGTGTTAAAAAATGCATGCAGGAAAGTATTATCTTTGTTCCTCAAGCCGTTTCTGTCAATATTTTAAAAACGACTTAATCTTTGATCTTAACAACATTAGATTATTAGTTAAGGATAAAAAGTTTCGAACAACCTCTTCCTATATCCGTCAAGTGTATTGTTCATCTACCAGAGAGACAACAAATGTAAGTTTTTAACGACCTTGACTGGCTATACAGCCCTTGCACGGTCGGTACCAGAGAGAATAAAATTTGTGTTCTTTATATACATGCAGTCATGCATGATGGCTCATGTCAATCTTCGACGAGTTTAATGTGTTTGTAAACAAAATGAAATTCGTGTCGGTAAATAGTTGGTATCAGGGGAGACAATACACTTGCTATTTTTTTTTAAAGCCATTATACATATTTTTATTATGCAGAAAGTGAGAAAAAATGGTTGCCTTAAGCAAATATTTTTATGGGAAAAGTGTGGGGGGGGGGGGGGGGGTATTCAGTTTTTATTTGGGGGGAGGTTCATTCAGTTCTTATTTTACCCATTAAATAGTTTTTGAAATTATAAATCGGCAAATAGTCTCTTTTCGGAAAAAAATATTTGCCTCAAGTTAATAGTTTTCGAGGAAACTGTTTGGTTCAGTTCCTTTTTTACCCGGTTAATAGTTTTTGAAACTATAAACCGGAAAATGGTCTCTTTACGAAAGAAATAATTGTTGCTAGCACTTACAAATGTAGCACCAAGTAAACAAATGTTTGAAACTCTACATGCATATTAACCGGTAAAAGTCTCTTTACGGTAAAAAGTAATTGCTCCCAGTAAATTGTTCATACCTAAGAAATAGTGTTTGAACCTTTTAACCAGTAAATAGTATTTTCCGGACATTTCTGTAAAAGTTTCATTGAAATGTGTACGTTTATAGTTCAATTAAAAAAAAACACACATATATTGAGGTATACTAACAAAAGACTTACTGCACAGAGACTCATCCCATCAGTAAGAACTGTAAAATTATTCATACAGAGAAAGTTCCGTGTCCCTGCCATTATAGCTTAAGTTTCCTAATTATAAATGGAGACCTACATGTATAATAACAACGAAAAAAGAACTTACTGCACAGAGACCCATCCTATCTGTAAAAGTACTGTGAAAACATGCATACAAATAAAGTCCCGAGTCCCTTTGCTATCTATGTCTTAAATTTCCTAACAACACTTCAAAAATAATAGATGTTGCTCCGATATCTCCAGAATGATCACTGCATGTGCCGTTTGTCGAATTCACTTAAAATCAATGAAAAATCTATAAAAATTTGAACGATTGTTATAAATGATCCTATGTCGTTGAATTCAAGATACGAGCTCTGTGTCATATCAGATTAGATAAACCCCTATCCTTTATAGTCATAGTAGTACTTCCTTGTTTTATCTATCATTGGTATTTTAACTGGCTATTAGTGAAATCGACTTCCCCTTAAAACGAAGGTTCGTGTCGCACGCAGCATGACTCGGTTGTTTTAAACTAGTCTAAGAGTTACTGTATTTTTTTTAATGTTGTCAAAAATACATGACCAATTTGGCCAACGATAAATGGCTGACCCGTGTTAAGAGAGAGACATATATCCTGCACGTCAAAGACAGTCACCCTTGTGGACATCGAAAAAAAAGAGCAGGCTAATGCCGCTACAAGGCAGCACTCGCACCCGCAAAGTGGAAAGGGAATAATATAAGTTGCAAAACTTGTTTCACAATCCACTATTAATAAATATGTTTAAAGTAGTATTTTCACTGACTTTAGGAATTCTTTTGAATATATGGTGTATAGGAAAATTTTAAAAGAAGAAAGCAGGAAAAAAGATAAATGATTGTTAAAAATAAAAGGAAAAAATACAAACATTAATAAATAAATGAAAATACCGTTGCTTCCAAAATTTAATACACTTTTTTTTTTAAAGTTAATTTTCGACAAGTTAAGTTTTTATTTCTTGACATACTATTTTTAATCCGAGAAAAATAATATTAAATTAGAGAATTCCAATATCTTTTGTACTACTTTTTTCAGGAGACGATAATTAGATATTCTTTGATTCGGGATTTTTTGGAAACGTAACATTTATTTTTGATATTGTACACAAACTCCGCATGCATTTTGTATGACAGAATAAAAGTCTTCTTAATTCGTGCCTCAAGAGATATTTATTTTTTCAATTAGTATCAGTCCACAATATTAATATCGACCCTCCCCTTTTTCCTATCAAGATAGAAGAAAGAATTGTCTTCCCTAATACAAAGAATATAATTGTGTATTTTCTTTAAATAAAGCTAGTAGCAGTTTAGTACTTTTTCAATTTAGAACTATAGTTATTAAATATAATTGAAAAAGGAAATGGGGAATGTGTCAAAGCGACAACAACCCGACCATAGAGCAGACAGCAACCGAAGGCCACCAATGGGTCTTCAATGTAGCGAGAATTCCCGCACCGTAGGTGTCCTTCAGCTGGCCCCTGAAAAAATGTAAAGTTTATATGATTTTGCCCCTGGTTGATAGTTGGCTCATGCGCAAAAAATATAAAGAATAGAGAAAAATGGAGAAAAAAAGTATTAGGACTAGAGAGAAAAGGTAAAAGAAATTAATATAATACAAAAATGAGGAACCCTAAGCAAAACCCTAAAGTATGACAAAATTAATCGTGTACATATTTAAACGCAGAGAAACTGAAAGTAAATTTTTAAATGATAAAGAATATTCAATATCTTTCAAATTTTATAAATTTTTGTGATATAGTTATATAATATCAATCTGTACAACTTATCGCATTGATAACAACATTAAAAATAGCTAGTCTCATTTTTTTCGGTCACCGGAAAGCCTACTTGTATTGAAAATCTATATTTCATAAAACAATTTCAATAGCCTTGAAATGTGACATTTTTTGGTTTCTAATTTTTATGCATTTGCATGTGCATTAATGTGATTTAAATTGGAAATGCATGCTACTTATATAAGAATCAATTTATAATCTATACATTTATATATTTATTTATAATCGGTAATAAAAGTACATATATTTCGATTGGAAATGAAAAGCACAGAATATTTATCTTAATGTTAGTTCAAGTTATTTAGAAAATTCATAAGGGGAATTTTGAAAAGAATTATGTGTCAATATCAACGTTTATAACTTTGCACGAGAGGGACAATGCAAACTGTTTAAACTAAGCATAACATATTAAACTGAATAAACTACACGAACCCCACCAAAATATGGTAATACATGTCAAAAAGACATTTCTGAAAAAAAAAGAAGGAAAAAAAACCCGAAAAAAAAACCCCGAAAAAATCCCAGAATTTGTGAGTCTTGTAAAACTACAGATTTAGCAACACACGTCCACAAAGCAGTGCAAGGGAGTGAACTCAGATATTTCGCAAATGAACAGGAAAGAAGTTCATGTTTCACAGATATCATTAGAATGAAGTAATCAGATATCTTGTCTATTTTATCTTTCCCTTTTCGGAGTATTCATTTTGTGCAAAAAACCTTAGCTGTTGCAATTACGAAGTTGTCATCACCTGATTGTATATATTTGTTCAAATGAGACTATAATACACTAGTTTAAAAAAGCCTGGGTCCTGTTTATCGAAACTGTCCTAAGATCGGTCCTAAGAATTTCTTAGGACAGAAGTTAGGATAAAGTTAGGACCGACTTACGACACGTCTCAGCATGCACATCGAAGCTATCTTATGAATATCTTAGCTAGGACGTCCTAACTGATGTCCTAAGTATTGGCGAAAAATAAAATAAAAACTGAATATGAAAAAAATAAAAACTGAATATGAAAAAAATAAATTATGATATCCTATTTTATCTATAATTTTATTTCAAATATGGTTAATTAGAAACTATTAACTAATAGGTAGTTCTAAATTTAAAGTAATAAATATATTTTGTAAAATAATTGTAGATTTAAACTGTATGAAACAAAACACGAGACAAAAATAAAAATCGAACAAACTAACTGTTAAACAAGATATAAAATTACATAACATGTTTTTGAGTGAGTTGAATTCGAGGTGTCACATTTCATTCTTTAACAGTTCAAATTAAAATCTCGTGCACTATTCATATCAATACGGAGAATTTCAACTAGTTTTACTACCTCTTAAAAAACAATACGCGTGAAAATGAACAAAAGACGAAATTCGAATGTATCCTAAAGTTAGGACCATCCTAAGACCATCTTAAGAAACCTAAATTGGTTTCCTAAAGTTAGGACAATTCCTAGGATTTTCCTAATTTGCGACATGTTTGATAAACCCATGTAGGAATAAGATGTGTCCTAAATTGGTCTTAGGACACATCCTAATCCTAAGAGAGCTTCGATAAACAGACCCCAGGACTTTGTTAATTAATGGATCATTATCATTTTGCTCTCTCAGATCTGTTCATTGTGTCTTTTTGTGCCGGGATGTATAAGGACCCGGCCACGTCCACTTTTATTTTTTTGTCTTTCTGATGAGTTAAGCCTTTTTCAACTGATTTTTATAGTTAGTTCTTATGTTGTACTGTTATACCACTGTCCCAGGTTAGGGGGAGGGTTGGGATCCCGCTTACATGTTTAACCCCGCCACATTATTTATGTATGTGCCTGTCCCAAGTCAGGAGCCTGTACTTCAGTGGTTGTCGTTTGTTTATGTGTTACATATTTATTTTTCGTTTATTTTTTTACATAAATAAGGTCGTTAGTTTTCTCTCTTGAATTGTTTTACATGGTCTTATCGGGGCCTTTTATAGCTGACTATATGCGGTATAGCCTTGCTCATTGTTGAAGGCCGTACGGTGATCTATAATTGTTAATGTTTGTGTCATTTTGGTCTTTTGTGGATAGTTGTCTCATTGGCAATCATACCACATCTTCTTTTTTATATTAGTTTCTTCAGTTACCTATCCTGACATCGGCCTTGGACTTCTTTAAACATGAGTTTTACTGTGCGCATTGCTATGTGTTTCTTTATCCAATATTGGCTACAGGTGAATGGGAGGGTTGAGATCTTGCAATACATTTTTAACCACGTCGCAGGTTTGTATCTGTCCCAAGTCAGAAGCATCTGGCCTTTGCTAGTCTTGTGTGTTTTTGAGTTTACTTATATATTTCGGAGTTTAGTATGACGTCCATTATCACTGCTCTAGAAGAGATATTTGTTTAGGGGCCAGCCGAAGAACTCCTCCAGATGTGAGATTTTCTCGCTGTGTTGAAGATCCATTGGTGGCTTTCGGCTGTTTTCATGCTCTTTGGTTGAGTTTTTATCTCTTTGACACATTCCCCATTTCCATTCTCAATTTACAGAGTAATTATAGTGAAATTCAAGAATGAACAGAACAGAACAAAACGGAACATATTTTATTTCCAATTAAGGGCCCATAAGGGGCATACAGAGCATACATGAATAAGAAAAAAGAATATTGATTTGCATAGATACATAGATACAAACATTTTTTTACATACAGTAACAATACAATTACTAACTCATATTCACTTTAATAAATTTACCAACAGCATTAAGGACCGATTGTCTTCACAGTTAAATAAATAAATAAATGTATGCTGATTATCATGTAAAGAAAAATTTGGAATTCTTTGGCAAACAAAGTAAAAGAGAGCATCTCTATCTGATTTAAAATTTTCACAGTTAGTTAAAAAATGGATTTCATCTTCAAAACAGCCAGAGGAGGCATTTTTTGCAAGTTCTGTCATTTCGTGGAATATTTGAAAAACGTCCAACTTCAATTTGAAGCTTATGAGCAGAAATACTTAATTTGCATAACATAGATCTTCTAAAATCAAAGTCCTTAATTAAAGAAAGATAATTTTCATAACCAAAATTCTGGTTTGATTTCACATAATTAAACACTTTTCCATCAGAAGCTTTATTTTGGCTAGCATACCAATTGCTTATATATTTAGTGGGAATTAATTTGCTAGATATGTTCAAAAATTTATATTGTCCGAAATGTTTTACTTCTTGTTTAATTTCAAAAACTTCTAATACTTTTTTAGCAAATGAGAACCAAGAAGTTATGTTAGATTTGTGGAGCTCTTGGCTGCATTTATAAGCATCTTTCAATAGACTGAATTCAGTTGTAAGATTTTCAAATCTATACCAGTATTTTACAATTAACTTCACAATATCATAATGTAAGGGGAAACGCCCCAGTTCTGATAATACAGCAAAATTGACACTCCTTGTGATAAAGGCGGTAGAGTTTCAGCTCAGAGAATCACACCTTAAAAGTTGATTCAGAATCTGCTGAACATATCCTATTTATCACGTGAAGGTGGAACCGAACACTTTCACTAATTAAAAATTTATTTTGACTAAGTATTTACTTTGACCCTTTGACAAAAATATAAAAAAATTTTTTTTTTGAACCAACCGTTTTGTCAGAAAAATTACACTGGTTTTGTAGCAATTTGACAAACACCAATTTTGATCATTGAGAAGCTTAATATTCGATCCTTTTACAACACAACGTAATTAAAACGTTTAGCTGACTTTTCAGAGTTATCTCCCTGTAGTGTTAAGTATGACCTTTAGAATATAATCATGAGTTATACAACCTATTTTTAGCTCACCGGGCCCAAAGGGCCAAGTGAGATTTTCTCATCACTTGGCGTCCGGCGTCCGTCGTCCGTCGCCCGTCGTCTGTCGTCCGTCGTCCGTCGTCTGTCGTTAACTTTTACAAAAATCTTCTCCTCTGAAACTACTGGGCCAAATTTTACCAAACTTGGCCACAATCATCATTGATGTATCTAGTTTCAAATTTGTAACTCAAAAACCAAAGCATTAAGAGCAAATCTGAGATGGGGTAAAATTGTTTATTAGGTCAAGATCTATCTGCCCTGAAATTTTCAGATGAATCAGACAATCCATTGTTGGGATGCTGCCCCTAAATTGGTAATTTTAAGGAAATTTTACTGTTTTTGGTTATTATCTTGAATATTATTATAGATGGAGATAAACTGTAAACAGCAATAATGTTCAGCAAAGTAAGATTTACAAATAAGTCAACATGACCAAAATGGTCAGTTGACCCCTTTAGGAGTTATTGCCCTTTATAGTCAATTTTTAACCATTTTTCGTAAATCTCCATGATCTTTTACAAAAATCTTCTCCTCTGAAACTACCGGGCCAAATTAATCCAAACTTGGCCACAATCATCATTGATGTACCTAGTTTAAAATTTGTGTTTTTTTACCCTGCCAACCAATCAAGATGGCCGCCACGGCTAAAAATAGAACATGGAGGTTAAATGCAGTTTTTAATTATTATTCAAAAACCAAAGCATTTAGAGCAAATCTGACAGGGGTAAAATTGTTTATCTGGTCAAGATCTATCTGCCCTGAAATTTTAAGATGAATGGGACAACCCGTTGTTGGGTTGCTGCCCTGAATCGGTAATTTTAAGGAAATTTTGCTGTTTTTGGATATTATCTTGAATTTTATTATGGAAAGAGATAAACTGTAGACAGCAAAAATGTTCAGCAAAGTAAAATTTACAAATAAGTCAACAGGACCAAAATGGTCAGTTGACCCCTTTAGGAGTTATTGCCCTTTATAGTCAATTTTTATCCATTTTTCGTAAATCTTAGTTAACTTTTACAAAATCTTCTCCTCTGAAACTACTGGGCCAAATTTTACCAAACATAGCCAGAATCATTATTAGGCTATCTTGTATAAAAATTGTGTTTTGTGACCGGGCAAACCAACCAAGATGGCCGCTATGGCTAAAAATAGAACATAGGGGTAAAATGCAGTTTTTGGCTTATAACTCAAAAACCAAAGCATTTAGAGCAAATCTGACAAGGGGTAAAATTGTTTATCTGGTCAAGATCTATCTGCTCTGACGTAGATGAATCGGACAACTCGTTGTTAGGTTGCTGCCCCTAAATTGGTAATTTTAAGGAAGTTTTGCTGTTTTGGGTTATTATCTTGAATATTATTATAGATAGAGATAAACTGTAAACAGCAATAATGTACAGCAATTTAAGACTCAAAAATAAGTCACAATGACCAAAATGGTCAATTGAACCTCTAAGAAGTTATTGTCCTTTATAATCAATTTTCAACAATTTTCATAAAATTTGTAAATTTTTACTAACATTTTCCACTGAAACTACACGGACAAGTTCATTATAGATAGAGATAATTGTGAGCAGCAAGAATGTTCAGTAAAGGAAGATGTACAAACACATCACAATCACCTAAACACAATTTTGTCAAGAACTGTCTGCTTCCTTTGATTAATTCACATATGCCAAGGTGAGCGACACAGGCTCTTTAGAGCCTCTAGTTGTAATAGTTATTGCCCGTCAAGATTAAACAGTACACTGAGTTTGGTACAGATATAGATTCTCTAATTCAGTGGCTGTGGTACATATTTGTTTTTCGTTTATTTTCCGTACATTAATTAGGCCATTAGTTTATTTCGTTAGGATTGTTTTACATTTGTCATTTCGATGCCTTTTACAGCTGAATATATGCGGTACAGTCCAACATCCATGCACAAGAAAGTGAAAATTTCATATCTTCTCTCAATTATAAAATGGTTAAGTAGTGATATAAATCTTTCATTTCATACTGATAAGGCGACTGATATTATTACAACAAACAGATGTTTGAAACACAAAATTGTTAAACTTTAAAAGTTTAGGGAAAATGCACAGGCACTTGTGGGGTTGACCCTCCCCCTTTTTTCTTAATTTTTGGTGTTTAATTAATTTTTTTTGGAAATGTTCTTGATGTTGTTTATCCTGACTTTTAAGATTAATTTGAAAACCCAATATTTTTAAATATGTTTTTTTTTTAATATTTTAATCTTGCAATTTATTGAAAAAATTAAATTTTGTAAAAAAATCAAAATCACATATATATAAGAAAAAAAAGATACATTTCTTGATTGGTATTGTGTATTTATTTTAATCTCTTCTTGCAATTGTCACCTATAAATTGAGAAAGAAGCCATGTGGCATCTGTGAACTAACATAATATAATTGATGTGACAGTTTAATTTGAAAATATTGTGTTTTGTAAGTGGTGCAGGAGATAAGTTCACTTTTTATTCAACATCATTTTGATGCAAATTCTTGGGCTTAGTTTGAAGACTGGGTATTGACTTTGCTTATTGATAAAGTCAATACGGTGACCTAAGGTTGTTAATTACTGTGTAATTTGGTCTCTTATGATAAGTTGTCTCATTTGAATTCATACCACATCTTATTTATTTATGTATAGAAAAATCTGATAGATAATAATAAGGAATATTTGATTTCAGTTCAGAGTATCGCACCTTAAAAGTAGACGGGAATTTAGAATCATCTGCCGAGAATATCCTGTTTCTCACGTAAAATATGACCTTAAGTCTAATCGTGTGGGTAAGTTATACAACCACGGTTGGAAACGGTTATTGTTTCACAAGATTTAACAATGCCATGAATCGGATAACAAACAATACATCTCTGCGTACGCGTACGGTCGGACCGTATGAGTATACGCGTACGGTCCAGCTGATCATACATGTTTTGGGATCATATGGGTTAAATTTAAACAAAAATGTATCAACACTCTATTTTTAGTTATACAATTGTTATTATTACAAAATAGATGGATAAAGTGAATAAGAGAACAATCGAAATTGAATATTTGTTTAGTTGTATATCCGTGAATTATATTTTGTTACTCTGGCCAAAGGTGACACTTGCTTCTAATAAGAACGTCGTATTTTTCACATTTACATGTTTGTTAATGCATGCTCCTTTGCGTATGCATTTCTTTTGTAAAATTCATAAATATTCTAAAACCATTGTCCTCCCACATTATGTTTACTTCCGATAACTTTAATTTCAATGAGCATATTGAGCTGCAATTAATGAGTTACCGGCCAGCAAAATACAGGAGATTAACAGATTAAATAAGCGTGATCTTTTATGTCAAGTGCTGTTGAACTTTTTATATTAATTGGAGATATAAGTTATGTTGATCTGTTATATACATTTGTATCTAATAAACTTGACCAACTTCTTAATATCAGTCAGACCGTACACGTACGGTCCGACCGTATGCGTATTTTGAAAAAGTACGCATACGGTCCAGACCGTACGCGTACGGTTCAAATACTCATACGGTCTGGGACATATACATGTATTTGATTCCCTCGATTTTAGTTTGTAACTCGGATTTGTTTTCTCTCAATCGATTTATGGTTACAGGGTACTCTTTTTTAAACTTTATTTCTTTATGGGTGTGGCCTATATCTATATCTTGCATGAATATAAATATCTCGTATCCTATTGCATTTGTTATACATCCATTTATCTCCCTACTAATCTTTGATAAATTTATGCTTTTTGTTAAATATACAGAATTTATCTTTGTTGCAATACTCGGCACGAGTAAGTCTTATCCTGTCCAGTACTATATAGACCATTTCAACTAATATTTCATTGCGTACAGAAAAATAGCATTCACTGAAAGATTATCGTTCAAATTTTCACCCCTTTTTTCAAGTGTATAAGCGTTAGTTACAAAAAAAATGTACCATGTAACCTCAAGTTTCCAAAAATATTCGGTAGAAGCACCAAAATAAGTTATTAATGGTCCTTTGAAACATCTAAGATTAATTTAAAAGATTTATTTCCTATAACAGTCAAACTCAAAAGACTATTTCTTTCGAACTTTTTGGTATGCAAGTAAATGTGAAGTATTCAGTATGATTTGGTGATATTTCACCTAAAGAAGACTTTTTTGTTGAATAAACTAAATGTGATTTGTTTTCCTTTGTAATACTGATTAATTGTAGCTTTACTGTCAAGTTTCATCGTTTATTCTTTAGTTTTCTATGTTGTGTCGTGTGTACTATAATTGTTTGTCTGTTTGTCTTTTTCATTTTTAGCCATGGCGTTGTCAGTTTATTTTAGATTTATGAGTTTGACTGTCCCTTTGATATCTTTCGTCCCTCTTTCGTCATCATCAATTCAAATGTATGAGAACAATTAAGTATAATGTAAGACAACATCAACATCAAATCAAGCAAAATGTCTTCGAAAAATCCAAGTCAAGCCGCATCATGATAGAATAAAGTGTGGATAAATAAATGATATTTGTTTTTATCTCATCTGCCTACGACCGATTGAATAAGACGAGAAAGATGACTCTCAAGACATTTATTAAAGTTATGTACACCGGTTTATAATTGATAGACGTGTTGGATTATATAATGATATGTCAAATGTTTTTCCTTGCTTGAGTTAAAACAGTACTGACCATGCTTTTTGAATATAAGGTCAGTTAAAATATTTCGTTCCATTCTTTTGGCGGTTGTGTGAATTTACGATAGTGTCATTCGAGTTTCGCTTTTGATGTAGCATAGTTTACCACCCTATAACCCGACAAAATTTATTCATCTTATGTGTTTGATTTATATGATAAATAATGTGTGTAAAAAATGAATTTTTATTTTAATACATAATTTGTATTTGCGTTCATGATGATTTTTTTTTTATTATAATAGTGTTGATTGTTTTTTGTGTTTGTTAGCTGCAGCGGCCTAGGCAGACAGTGAATGATGAACTTTCTGATCCATCATTTTCTATTGATTATGGTTTTTAGAGGGAGACAAAAAGAAATAGCGACTCTGATATATTTATTGCCTTCTCACATTTCATGCAATTGCACGTATGCATTTTCCAAATTGATTAATTGATTGCATGGTGTTTGCTTGAAGTTTAAAGTACATTTAAAATCATTTGTTGACATATTTGTTTGTTTTATAGAGATTGAGATAATATCACAACGTTGACTGCTGTACCCCTAGTTTTGACATTTTTACCTATAATGTCTGTTTTTTTTCACACATTGTTGTCAATATAATGGAATTGTATGCAACTTTCGTACAAGTGAGAGGCTTAGCTAGCTTTAAAACCAGGTTTTATCCACAATTTTCTACATAAGAAAATGCATGTACCAAGTCAGGAATATGACAGTTCTTTTCATTCGCTTAAGGTGTTTGAGCTTTTGATTTTGCCAATTGTTAAGGGACTTACAGTTTTGAATTTTCCTTGGAGTTTGGTATTTTTGTTGTTTTACTTTTTGTTGTTAGAACAGCTCGAAGAAGATAAAACAGTGGAAGGGTTATAAATGTACGACTCCTTGTGATAGATATGTAGCATTGTTCATATCATGGCTTCAAAAATAACAGACAAAACTAGGTTAAATATTTTATCGCAAGAAACTGTATTGAAAGCTCACTCGTAAAAACGAAAATTATGACTTGAATCTTAGTTTAAGTTTAGAGCACTTTTTTTGCATTATACATATTATATATCATTATTTTTCTGATTCCTAGCCGATTTATACGTTTCCTGAACGTTTTTTTATTTATATTATTAACATATGGTACATTTGATCTGATAATTCTTTATTTGTCAAAATTCAAATATGACGGCAACTTTTCTTTCTGAATTTCCTGCCGTCACGAAAAAGGCGAATGCTTAATTATGCATGTCGAAGTCGGAAAGAAATTTAGAACACATTTATTTCCCAATCATAGAAAACTTAAATATTAAACCTATTATCATATCGCCTAAAAATCATTAGAAAAACAAATTCCGCCACCAAATCTCGTGCAATACGACATTTGTCAACGTAACTGTACATTTTATATATATAAAACGCTCGGCAAGACTCGACGCTTAAATTCTAAGATTAAACTGTCTTTTGTGGATACATATCGTATCAACCTCGATGCAGTGGAAGAAACTATAATTGATATACATGGGTATTCTAATTGTATATTTTGTTATAATCTATGATCAGGAGGGTACTGTTATGATGACAACAATTATTTAAAAATGCATATATATGTATACAAATAATTCTAGTGAATCATAAAAGTATATTAAAACTATATCGTCGTAGAAAAAATTAGAATAACTTGATAACGCATTTTCATCCTAAAAGGAAACATGCTAGTTTTAAACCATCATTCATTTCAAAATTATCGAGAAATATGCCAAACTCTCACTTGGTATAATTTAAAAGTTCCCTTTATAATGAATGTGTGTCCTAAATTTCAAGTTGAATTGAACACTTCCTTCCCTAACTCCAAACTGTAATCTGCATTTAATACAACTTTGATTTATAAGCAGGCTGTCGGACAGACGCTCGCACTGACCGGGAATTATAAATGAAAGACAAGTAAACTGCAATATAAAAATATATCGAATTGTAGATTATTGAAATGCTAAATTCAATAAATTATTCAGTAAATCAAAAGAAAAAGATGTATGTATAAAATCCAAAGATTGACTTCAGAACCAAAAGGTTTCTCTCAGAAAACGTTGGAACTTTACGTTTTGAATAAATAAAAAAAAAATACTACATTAGAGTGAATAGTTTCTATTAATAGTAGTTTACCGATGTAAACTATGTGACCGTGTATTGGGGTTACAAATTTAATTCTGAAGAAGGTAACAATTTGTTGATTAATACGAATAAAATTTAGAATGGAAACGGAGAATATGTGAAAGAAACAACAATCGGACCAAACAGCACAAGGCCACCAATGGGTCTTCAATGCAACTAGAACATTACCGCACCCGGAAACGGGCTTCAGCTGGCCCCTTAACAATAATATATACTAGTTCTGCAAATTGGATGTCACACTAAACGCCGGAACACATAAATGAACTGATATAAAAAAAAATTACAAAACTAACAAAGGCTATAAGTACCTGACTTGGGACAGGCGCATAAATGCGACGAGTCTGATCTCAACCCTTCCTCTACAATTCTTACCAATGTGGAATACACATACAAAAAGTAATACGCATATTAAAACTCAGTTTAAAAGAAGTCGGAATTCGTTGTTAAAATATGAAAATCAAGCACAATTCCTGCCGTTAGCGGTTTATTATCATGCCATCAAAGATTATACAAATACGGATAGTACGAATTTCTGGCATGACGTACTGCCCACTACCATACAGTACAATGTACCTACGAAAACATTAAACAAATATACGTATTTTTTCCGAATACATTAATCACAAAGAAAGCAATAGAAAAAAACACTATTCTATAATATGTTCCACTGCAACTCTACCTCATTGTAATGAATTAGGCTTTTGTAATCAAAATAATGTATCTGCATCTGCCATTATTGTTTTTTGCACTGTTTCATCGAATTCCATTGTCTGTTTTATTTCCGTATCATGTTCGCTTAGAGTTTTCTTTATCATTGCTTGTCTTGCAACATTTGCAACATCTGGATTGAACGCCCCAACCACTTGTGCACCTGCAGCCTGAAATTTTAACCGAGCTCTTTCTTTCTTCAGCTGTTCCATTCGCTTTATTGCTTTATGTTTGATTTGTTCCTGTAAGACTTCATTCCCCCTAATCGACATGAGAGTTTTAACAGATCTATTGGTAAGTCCCGAACCGAACTCGTTACGAAAAAACGACGTTTTCTCCTCTTCATGTTTCCCCTTAAATGTTTCCTTGTTGAAATCGGTTGTCTGAAAACTTGCAAAATTTCTCAGAAAGTTTCTATCCAACGTGCCCTGATTAATACTTCTTGTATCGCGCTTCACCCTTTCCCAAATATTTTCTACGTCTTGTTCGTTGCTATCATCTGTAATTTCATTAACAGGAGGTCTCTGCATTCCTTTTACGAGATTTAATGCATCTACAAGACTGACGGGTGTTTGAGTTTCATCTATGTTCCTACATTTGCAACAGAATAGCTGTATTTTGCGTAAAAATTTTTTGATATCTATTTTCGCTTCCGGTATAGAAATGACATGCAACAGAGTTGAGTAACGGTGAAAAAGCATACAAATGAATTGTATGAATAGCATTATACCAAATACAGCAGTAAATGCAAATGATATAGGTTCTATATGACCTTGCCCGTAACCCTTGCTGTGTGTGTTTGGCACCCCACACGGTAGTGGGATAGAAAGTGTTCCTCCTTCTTGCTTATTTACTTCTGTCAAGGTATATACAATTGTAATAAACAACGCGTTTAATAAAAGAAAGGATAAGCAAACTTTGTTCCTCAGTTGCGTCAATTCTTTTTTAATTTTTTCTTGTTCATCAAAAGAAGTATCCAATGGTTCGAGATAGGTTTTAATGAGTTCCTTCCAAAATTTTGTTTCTGAATTTATCAAAGTTTGTTGTTTATGTCCTGTGCCCAAGTGCTTTATCCAGTAAGGAATTCCTGAAAATAATGGTTCGTATTATTTGTCAAGCACACACACACGAAATTGTTCTGCAACAACAGGTAGGTTTAGGGTTAATTTTATTTCAATGTAATATATCAAAGTACAACTACATTCCAAAACGATTAGTTAAACAACAGTAACTATTTATCTGTTTGTTTTCTAACACATTGTTGTCAATATAATATAATTGTATGCGACTTGCATACAAGTGAGAGGTTTAGCTAGCTATAAAACCAGGTTTGATATAATGCGCATTGCATTTCAAAACTATATGATGTTAATACAAAATTAAAAGCCTTGTTTCAAGTTTAAGTTGAATTAGATTCAAATATAATCATTTGCACGTTGTTTTTTCTTCCATTGTAACCTAAATATGTTTTACATTCAAATTGTCTGAATATTTCATACCGCGACTTACTTGATTCTGTTTCTACTTCTTCGTGGTCTTTATGCTGAGGTCTCATTTGATTTGCACCTGACAGCACTCCCGTTTGTGATGTCGAAAAACTGGTTTCCGTTTTCTGTGATTCTGTATTATTAAGGTTACTTGTAATTGATTTATTTCGGGAGTCTTCTGCTTCTGCTCGGGAACAGCACACACATCTAATAAATAGTTATCATTGTAAGAAGATTATATAAATTTCGTGCATTTCAGTGAGCGTCAATAATGCAGCGGATGTCGCCAATGAAACAAAATTATTAATACATTATAAATAGATGAATAAATAAAGGATGTACAGTTCAGTATTTTTCAGACGCTGTATTATGATTGCCAATTAGACTATATACGTGCAACAGAGATCAAATCTGGGTGAATGTTGTCTCTTTCATTAAACCAAACCCATAAACCTGAATTGTATAGAAAAAAAACAAATATGAATCTTTTGCGAAAAATATTAAGCTTGAACGATAGCTGAAAATAATTCTATTTTTTGGTTTTGAAAAATTAGAAATTAAATTACTATTTCTGAAGTAACTCTCTCTCTCTCTCTCTCTTAATGACAGCGATGGGCTGCGTTTGAAGGTCTAACTTTACATGCTTACAATTGTAAACTTCTAACATAAATATTATACACAACCACAAAAATATAAAGATTCATAGACGTTACGCGCGATGTTCGTACATGTAAGCGTAACATAACGTCGCGAATATTTCGTAAAGTTCAAACCAAAACTTCGACTGAAACGTTGGTTTTAAGCATGTGCGACATTCTTGTAAGACTCCGCAAAATCGACGACGCGTTTTAACTACTTATCGAAAATTGATGTACTTTAGATTTTTGAAAAATTAAGAAAAACAACATTTTAAAAAATAAAAAAATTCTACCATTATAAGAGCTCTGATAAGCAAACAATTGACGTAAATTTGAGTTGAGTTCGTTTTTACGTCAAAAAATGGCGGTGCGACAACCTTGTAAGCCTTTAAAAAATTGCTCATAAATTACCATATATCATTTTTCAGGATATTTGTTCTTAAATTCATAAAATTAAGCAAAATAACATTGATGTAGTAAATACAAATACTAACCTTTTTCCTTTTAGATAAATGTTTTTGATTCTCAAATCTGGAATACCATTTTTTTTTCTCCCGTGGGACAGATTTGCCCTTGTAGTATGGAACACTTTATTTTTCTATGATGTCATCAAAACGTCATAAAAAATGCATAAAAAATGAAGGAACCTCTTTGTTAACTAATGGAAAAAACCGTTTTTCAAAATATTAAATAGTTTAGAAGAAAATCACAGTTAAGTGGTTACAATAAAAGAAATATGTTACGCGGGACAGTCTGAAAATAGCCTTTTTTCGAAACTGAAGCTTGTCGCATGCAGCATAAAACATAGTTTCAACAAATATTTTTCTTCTTTATTTAAAAAAACCCATTTTTGTTCAAAATGCGTACAATAACAATGAATATGATATCACAAAATAAAATATTTTGGACTTGCATTATGTCAACTACACCGATTTTTCAAGGAGGTACGAACATCGCGCGTAACGTCATAGGCATACACATTTTTTTAATTTCAAATACGTTCGACGCCTGAGAGTGTAAGAAGTTATAACTTTACTATTCTTAAACCAACTTGATTATGAAATTTGCTTTTAGAAATGCGTCAAAAAATTAAATCATACCTCATATGATTAGATTAAATACAAGTTATTTCTCGGATAAATTTGAATGCAGAAAATTTTATACTTTATTTTTATCACCGGTGTCAGAGCAAAAAATTGATGAACCAGATTTATGTCAAAGAACGTTTCGCTCTTTTTCTAAACAAAGTTCATTGGAAAATACCTAGACTTTGTTGATAAATATTTCGTATCAACTTTACAAATAATACATGATGGTCTTGATATATAGATTATAGATACTGACACTGTTTATCATCTTTATTATGTGTTAAAGTGTTCTTTTATTTGTCTTTCTAAATTATGAACGTTTACTGTTTTGTCCATTTTTGGAAATATTATTAAGACGTGGCTCGGTACTTGTACATCCCGCTATTGTATTGTTGAGCTGGTGTCATTTTTTTGTATTCTTTTGTTTCATTATAGCATATGTGCTTTGTCTATATGTCATTTTGATTTTCTTTGTTGACATAATTGTTTTTATTTTATAGTGATTGATATTATAACACAACGTTGACTGCTGTACGTACGCATGTTTTTGACATTATGTCTGTTTGTTTTGTTCTCACAATGTTGTCAATGTAATGGAATTTTATGCGACTATCATACAAGTGAGAGGTTGAGTTAACTTTAAAACCAGGTTGAATCTTCTATTTCTACATAAACAAATGTCTGTGACAAGTCAGGAATATGACATGTGTTTTGTATTCGTTTGATGTTTGAGCTTATGATTTTGCCAATTGTTAAGGGACTTTCCGTTTTAAATTTTCCTTGGAGTTCGGTTTGTGTTGTTGTTTGCTACGTTTTGTTTTCTTGCGACCTGAAAACTGACTGCTTGATAAAGGCATGAGGTATTTAAAATCTTTTGGAAACTCAACATTTACCCAAACGACACTTACCAAGGGGGAAATCCTGAATAATTATAAGCCAATTCTATGTTTCTTTGGAACTTCAACCAAATATGAAAAACTAGATCTCCCTTCTTTGTATCGGGTACATAAATTGCATAGTTCCCTTACACAGAATTTTATATTGCTGTGTTTTCCAGTTTCTCCATTTACACTAACTCTAAATTATTAACATCAATTTTATCATCAATCAAAGTCGGGCATCCTCTAGAGCGACTTGATTCAGATGTTGATATTTTCTGTTAGAGTATTTACAATCTAAGATGTTTTCCGCTTGCAATAGTATTAAAACATGACTTTTCTACCGTTTACACAAGTTTTTCCCATTCTAAACTAAAATACAAATTCAAAGAATTGGTCCTGCTTGGGATAAAAAAAAGAATGGCCAACGAACAACAATGTATCTTGTCTTAAGGCGGATACATGATTTCAGCTTCCCAAATGTGAGCTTTCATTTCTATGAAGCAACACTCCTACATATTTAGTATATAGCTCGCAGTTGATAGGCATTTCAGTGCTTGCATTCCCTATCATGATTTCCTTAATAGACGATTGCTGTTTACAAGGAATCAGTTGAACCAAGAGTTCTAAGTTGTGAAGTTGAAATCATCTCTTCGAAAAATTTAATAGCCCGCCATTACAAGTATGATGGCCGTTATGTAATATCTGTTTCACAAATGACGACAAATATATGACGACAAATATATTCCAATAACAATCCCCCCTTTTCCACAAAAGCAACCTACTGAATTATACTTATCACCGGGGTTGTACTTACACGAGCAACACAACGAGTGACAGATGTGGAGAAAGATCTGTCTACACTTCCATGACTTCCGGAGCACCTGAGGTCACCCCAGTTTTTGGTGGGATTCGTGTTGCTCAAACTTTATTTTTCTATGTTGTGTCTGTATACTGTTGATTGTCTTTTTTACCTCCTTCTTGTTTTGCCATGGTGTTGTCAGTTTATTTTCTACCTATGAGTTTCAAAGTCACATTAGTACCTTTCACTTCTCTTTTACACAATTCCTTTTTTCCAACTTGTTTTTCACTTCGACATCTATACGTTTTCCTTTAATAGTATAAAGATAATAACCCCAAGTAAAGTTATTTTCAGTTAAAGTGCAAACAATTAATAAACTTGAATTTCACCTATACTAATATAATTCGCCGTCGTATTCAAATCGTACAGCTAGATATGTCTATCAACACTGACGCCTCTTTTATAATTTTCTGTGCATACCTAAACATTGTTCCAATTAAAAATGGGTTATCTGTGCCTTTTGAACCAAAAAACCAACTCAGTATTCCATACTGTTTAGATTTTTTAGAATTGGCCGAATGACCATCTACGGGACTAGAATCTCTGGTACCCCAAGATATGTCATTTATGTTTCCTAAAGCGTATATCATTAACAGCATTGACATAGATGGAATTGCCAGGAAATAGATAAAGCCATGAAAAATACAGCCTATTTCCTGAAAATAAATAAACTGATATTAGCGTGTTATATGAATGTATTATATTATAAATGTTTATTTAAATAGTTGAAAGTCAAAAGCACAAGCCAAATTGGAGTTAAGCATATCTTTTAATTGGAAAATCACTATTAAATTAAAATAAATAAATAACGTCAACATACTGTAAAACAAAAAGACTCTGCACAGCAATAAAAATAAGTCATTGAGCGAAATCAACGAGTTGAGGTACAATGAACTTTCAGCAATGACCTAGAAGTGATAATAATTTTTTAAGAACAATTCATCAGCCAAGCTTTTCGAAATTGTTTTTTAATTATATGCTTTATATTTGCTTGTGTGTGTATGTCGACAGATGTCTTTTGCAATCTTGAACTTTAGAAACAAGAGTTCCTTTTTGCATAAATAACAACATGTGTGAAGGTGTAGATGAATATCATAATCACTTATTAACCACCTAATGTAATGTTTGCCTGAATGCCCATTTTCAACTAAAATCGAATCAGTGCCTATTACGGCCAACACGGCATCATTACGGGGTATTTATGGTTTAAACCAGTCATTACGAGACTACCCAACATTCCAGATAGCTGACCATTTTAAGAGAAATCACTTTACTGGAAATAAATAAGCATCGTGTACAGAAAATAAACCTCACAGATTTCAGCAAAAGACTTTAGGTGATTTTAAGAAAATCTATATTTATGATATAAACTAAAGTTTGAATTGTAAACAATCTGATATCAATACAATAATGACGTCACTGCTAAGGATTTTCTACAACATAACATAATGACAGGCGGTGGTCTGCAGGCAGGATCTGCCAACAATAACTCAACGAAAATCGGATAAAATGGCCAAAAATGGAGGAGATATGCCTGAAATACTTGTGGACGAGATCATACTGTATAAACGCTTGGCGGAAAGGGAAGAATTGTAACTTATATTGAATTTGATTGCCGGTAATGGATCCAGTGGTGAAGATAAATTTGGAGTTGAATTGCAAGAACTGGATATATATTCATGTACTATGAAAGAACCAGCTCAATTCATTATGGAAACAGGAATAAAATCACTGATAACAAAGCTCAATGTGATTTAAAATTGTTTGTCGAATGGTAGAAGACATTAATTTGGATGAATTGGACGGCTTTTGGGGTTGTGGGAGGTGGTGGACTAGGTTAAACAATTCAAAATTTGGTGACTTTGTGGAACGCAACTATCCCTTCGAACTAGAGATAAAGGATACTACAGATACAGTTAAGTCGGCTTCATATCTTGACTAACATCTAGAAATTGACAATGAGGGGCGGTTGAAAACAAAACTTTACGACAAAAGAGATGATTTTAGCTTTCCAATAGTGAACTTTCCATTTCTAAGTAGCAACATTCCGACAGCACCTGCATACGGGGAAATATCTCCCAAATGATACGATATTCCCGTGGTTGCATTTCCTACCATGATTTTCTTGATGGAGGGTTGCTGCTTACAAGGAAGCTAATAAACCAAGAGTTCCAAATGGTGAAGTTGAAATCATCCCTTCGTAAATTCTACGGACGCCATCACAAGTTGGATGACCGTTATGGAATAACCGTTTCACAAATGATATTGGATATGTTCCTTACGTCGTAGCTACAATCCCCTTCCCTTTCATAAATGTGACCTATCGAATTAGACTATTTACCGGATTTGTAATCTCATAAGCAACACGACGGGTGCCACATGTGGAGCAGGATCTGCTTACCCTTCCAGAGCACCTGAGATCACCCCTAGTTTTTGGAGGGGTTCGTGTTGTTTATTCTTTAGTTTTCTATGTTGTGTCATGTGTACTATTGTTTTTCTGTTTGTCTTTTTCATTTTAGCCATGGCGTTGTCAGTTTGTTTTAGATTTATGAGTTTGACTGTTCCTTTGATATCTTTCGTCCCTCTTTTAAAATTGTTGTCATGGCCAGAACGTTGTGGGAATAACATGTACATTTTATTTTAGAAAACTGCATACGAAAATTATCAAAACAGTCTAAAAGCAGTTTTTTTTTCTACTATATGCATGACGTCATAATAAAACTTATCTACCCATCAATCGCTACAAGTTTAGGTAAGATATTTGTCATAGGTATTGTACATTTGTACAGGACTAGAAAAGTGCATGCACATGTCTCAAAATTTTGCTATTTGAGTCATAGGCTGCAAATCTGAATAATTATCAATAGGCATTGAAATTGATGTTTTATTTTTGTTAGGCTACAGGAGACAAAATGGAAAAAAAAAGTAATGATCCAGATACACTGACAGGAGTCAATTAGAGTAAAAATATATACCTAAAGGACGATAGAATGGTATGTGATATATATTAAAAAAAAATGATGAACCATTTTTAAAATTACTTGAGGAGAGTACTTGAAGCAAAAACAAAGAAGTTGAAAAGTCAGGGGAAAGGAAATAAGAAAAACCGAAAAGAATCCCGGGCCCCTGAAGCTGATGAAATTAAATTGTTAAATAAGAAGCAGTTACTTGGTGCAGGTTACTTTAATATTGTTATAGACTTAGTTCCAATTTATTTACGGCCTTTACCAATGAGAAAAGACCGCACCACACAGTCAGCTATACCAGACCCCGATATCACAAATGTTAAATAATTCAAACGAGAAAACTAACGGCATAATTTGACGAGTTTGACTGTCCCTTTGGTGTCTTTCGTCCCTCTTTTATGTACAAAAAAATGTACGAATAACAAATATGTAACACAGCAACAAACGGCAACCATTGAATTGCAGGCTCCTGACTTGAGACAGGCACATACATACAGAATGTGGCGGGATTAAACATGTTAGCAGGATCCCAACTCTCCCGCCTAGCCTGGGATAGTGGTGTAACAGTACAACATAAGAATGAACTATAAACATCAGTTGAAAAATACATTTATGTTATGGCCTTTAACATAAATGTTAATTTTTCCTTGTTTTTTTTTAAATAAGTCTTTAACTTGAATTTTGCACATTGATTCTAGTTTGCTATGATAATGTTAATGGATTTCAATAATTTCTCGGCGTTGCCTCGTGCAACTGCAGATAATTATCCCCAACCATATTACTGACCTTTGACACATAACAGGGCCATTATACAAGCACCCATTAATTAATACTTTTATATAGATTCATGCCGTACGCACTTCAAGAATATTCTATTTGATAGGATTGATAACCTTGACATACGAAAATAAGAGATTCAAAGACATACTAGTAATGTGTAATAGATTTATTATACCTTACCTGTGGATGTAGCATAGCTGACAGGACAAATGCAGAAGCAACAAACAGAAGGAAAATTGTAGTCACAGAACACCATTGAGCGTCTACTGCTTCCTTAATTAGTCCTACAATCACGATCATCATGACCAGAGCGTATATTGTTGATACGATGGCTGCATATGCCAACTACAACATTAAATACCTAATATAAAATTGATACACTATATGAATATCAAATAATACAGCTTTAAATTGGTCAAAATGATCCAAAATTACTCGTCTTTCGTTATTATAGTAAAAGCTTGGTCAGTCTTAGTATCTTCATCAATGTTTTATGTAAATTGGATTTGAAAAAAAAACAAGTTACATAAACATGTGACTACAACCAAATGTTAATCGATTTATTCTATATCTCTAAATCACATAAATTTAACTAACATACCAAAATTTTCTGTATAAACTATCAATGTGAAATTTCAGGTTGATTAGAATGTCTACAAATATAGTAAAATAATGATGCCGTGTTTTAATTAAACACATTACTTTGAAGCTCTTACCTGCGTTTCTTTCCTAGAACTAAAACAAAGAAAAACCATAATGGCGACAGGAATAAGATTTACAACAAATGCTGTCCAAGGCTGTATTGTTGGAAAGGCTGTGTACATTGCACCTGATAAAATTTTTAATCATTATAATGACACTTAGATATCAAATAGAACAGAAATATCGATGTTTTGTAACGCGTGTTTTGATTAATACACAGTTTTGTCAATGAAAAGTGTTCTAACATGTAACAAAACAGTAAGCTCCACTTTATTGTAAAATCTGGAAAACGTTGAAATACAAATCAAGCGAATTATTGACTTTGAAAATGCGTTGCTCATTTACAAGCCGCTATAATGAGGACAATGCTACAGCCAGTTTTCATTCGAATTAAAGTGAGACCGTTAGTTTGAATAAAAGAAAAGTATTACCTAGCATCATCAAAAGAATAGTTCCAGGTGTAAGAAGTGACGTTATCAGTAGAAATGTCTGATATGCTACACATATAATTGATATGTCATCATTATTTGTTACCACTTTCTTCCAGTCAAATATCAAATCAATAATGTTAGCCATCGTTGAAGGAGACCAGCGACGGCGTTGGTTATAAAACACATCAAATCCCTCTGGTGCAAAGGTTAAAGCGTCAGATGCAGCCACGTATTCTACTTTGTATCCTTGTTTCAAAAGAAGTGTGCATAACCATCTGTCTTCGCCTAGTCATTAAATAAAAATGATAAGATATTTGCGTTGGTATACTGTTTGGGGTAGTACAACAATTTCAGGATATCAAAGGTACAGTCTGACAACACATGCAATGCAAAATGTACGCTATATCTAAGACATTCTTACACTGAGTAATTCTAAGAATGCACTTACCTTTGAAAAAAGACGGTGTTCTTTTTCTTATTGTTACAGCAAGTCTTCATTTTATACACTCTTTCTTGTTTATTTCTTAAATGGACTCTTGGTGTAGTAACGATCATTTGTATGATAGACGAATATAGTCATTGTGCGACGATTGAGATAAACAACAGTACAGCATAGTGCCATAAATAAGTCAACTTTTTTAATGGACGCCAAAATGAACAAAACTGTTATGTGAACTTTGAATAAAAACTAACCTCACAAAACAAGTGTTATACTTTTAATATTTTGTTATGCCACCCTTCTGAACTAAAACCTGTCTGCAGTGACGTGGAAGGCTTGAATAAAGTCTCCGCATATAAAATAATGGCACTTCTAAACAGGCACGCAATAATTCAGACTTCATGTCTTAAACGTTATGAACCAGATAAAGACAATTTTGTTTTATCTTATTATTCATCAGAAGCCAGAAATTTTCAATCGGGCTCAAAATCTGGTGATGACGCGGACCCGGTAAGTTGCGGTGTTTGGTTTTGCCTTTTCCATTCCTCTGCAACCCTTCACCGATGACAGGGTACATTATTATCTTGAAATAGATTCTTTGTCAAAATGCTTGGTTACATCTTGCCATGAATTATTGTCCAGTGTTTCTATATACTTGACAGAGTTCATATTACCATTTAGCACTGCTAATGTACCAACTGTATAATATGTGATACATCCTCGGACCATAATTTAAAGATTAGTTAACGGTCGCTGTGCAACGTATCCTAAACATTCTGGTCTCCAAATTTCATTTGACTTTCTCCAAACTTAAAGTATACCGTCAGATTTGATCACTATCATCATCTCATTTGTAAATATAACGTTTTGCCACTAAATGTTAACAGTTCAACGAAGTTTACTCCTGCAATTAGCCACTCTTTTCTTTTGATTTACAACCTTGATGCCAATTTTCTTCCGTACAGATCGTCTGATGAACCCTAATTCGTGTAATTTTTGTTGGACAGTTCGTCTGGATACATTTGAAGGTGTACGAGTGTTAAATTCCTTTGTGATATCCTTTAGGGTTTATCCGTAACAGTATGTGTTCTGTCCGTTCGTAGACAGTTTTTCTCCTTCCGCTACGAGGCACATTTCCGTATTACGACGCATCCGCCAACGCTCGCTTCAAAAACCAGGAATTATCTATTCCTAAGCTTTTCGTAACAATGCTTGCTCGCTGACCACTTTAAATAAAACTTATGATAGACTTTTTGTGTGTCGTCTGACAATTCTTTCCCGTGTTTCGCCATTTTTTGGATATAAAAAAATGGCTAAACTGCGCTTCGATTCCGGTTTTAAATTCCGAATTTACAAAGATTAGTTCGATTAATTCCCCTTTGTACACGTTTTAATGTTTTTACGTAACACACCATTGATAATGACGTTCTCAAAAGTCGGGTCACGAAAATCATCACCCAGCGCCATAAAAAAAGTTGACTCAATTAGGGCACCATGCTGTATAGTGGGAGGATTTTAATTTTAAAAATAATGTTTTTGAAATTCAGTTTGTTTTTTTACAAACATACTGTACAGAAGTTAGGTAGCACATTTGATAAGGCTTGAATAAAGTCTCCGAATATAAAATAATGGCACTTCTAACCAGGCACGCAATAATTCAGACTTCATGTCTTCAACGTTATGAACCAGATAAAGTCAATTTTGTTTTTTCTTATTATTCATCAGAAGCCAGAAAGTCATTGATAATGACGTTCTTAAAAGTCGGGTCACGAAAATCATCACCCAGCGCCATAAAAAAAGTTGACTCAATAAGGGCACCATGCTGTATAGTAGGCGGATTTTAATTTTCAAAATAATCTTTTTTTATTTGTTTTTTAAATAAACATATTGGAAGCCGGTATGCTTGAAAGAATTTATCTGTTTTTATAATAAGCTTATAATGACGGCCATTTACATATAATTTATACCTAGTTTATACATTGTTGATACAGTAATACCTTCAATCTATTTATAGACATCTCGCCATTGTGTTATTGTGCTATGGTCATTTTGTGTACTCATGTCTTTCATTCGGGCTGATATGCTTTGTCTATAGAGTGTCTACATGTATATGCCATTTTGTTTTTCTTTGTTGACATGGCTGTTTGTTTTATGGAGATTAAGATGTAAAACAATGTTGACTGCTGTATCCAATTTTTTGGCTTTTTTACCTATAAATGCATCTACAAAGTCAGGAATATGACAGTTGGTATCACTTCGTGTGATGTGTTTGATCTTTTTATTTTGCCATTTGATAAGGGACTTTCCGTTCCGAGTCCGGCATTTTTGTTATTTTACTTTTTCAACCTATATTATTATGTTTCTTACAATTACCTTAAAGAACCGAGAGCGTTTAAGTTGTCAATTATGAAATCATATGTTTATAAAACTTTTAATTTTTCTAAATGCTAATGATTTTCTTTCCCAGGATAAGAATATACTAGCTTCAATAATGGGTTTTTTTTCGGAAGTATTGGTTCTCAATGTTCTTCAACTTCTTACTTTATTTTTTCTTTTTAACTTTCTGATTCGATCGTCACTGATGAGTTTTTGTAGACGAAGTTTGTTGTGTATAATTGTTTACCTGATATATATGAATAGTTTATTTGGTAAAATAATTTTGTACATTTAATTGTTATAATGGCACACATATGTAAATATGTCTTATACCTTGATCATATTGAACATGCTGATATGCTTTGGTAGGAACTGCTGTATACTTTGCCATCACATTTTCGTCCATAAGTGCAGAGCCACGGAACAGACTGAAACATCCAGGACTACATAAAACACACCCAACCATATTTTCTGCAGCTTTTTGTAACCAGTGGCTTATAGCATACTCAAATTTTTGATACCAAACCATTGGACCTTTTTAATACATCATATATAATAAATAAATAACCAAGAACAGTAAGACAATGCGTATTACACATTATCATAAGCCATTCAAATAAAGAAAAAAGAAAAAGATACAGCGGCATGAAAAGTAATAAAGAATAATTCTACTTCATATCATCAAGAATATCAAGTGAAATGGGAGAATACGATTTTGAACACCAAATGTATGACATGTTAGTTGCTGTAACGCTGAATATGGTTTCTTAAAATTCTACATAACGAACAAAAAAATATTGCTATTCATTATTCATTATTTTCATTCTGATGAATCTAGAAAAAAAATATACAGAAAATCTTTGTGCACGTCAGCCAAAACAGAAGTGAATTTCCAAAAACATTTGTATCATTTCAAAATCTCGCGAATCTTTTATTACCATTGCCAATTGGATGTATTCGTCCACATGCCGCACCAACTTTCAAATTTTTCTTCATTCGGTCTATAAGTAGATGTACAGCACGCGGCTGAAAATCAACATCTCCGTCAAGTGCAAGGATGAATGTATTCTGGGCGATGATTTTCTTTTGCTCGTCGTCTTGTTTTAGTAATGATAGTTTGTAACCAAGGAAGTAGTACATGTACATGACCTAATAATATAAATGAAGATACAAATTACTCAATTTTGAATCCGTCCCGCATAAAGAGGCAATGATATACAAGTTTGACAAAAACACTCATAAAGCAGTTTACAAAACAGTTGTCAGAAATTTAGTCTGAGCATCACGAACCGCACAAAACAATAGTCGATCATTTCAGATGCTGTCTCCGCCATCAGGTTTACATTTCATTGCAAGTATCTATTTAACATACAGTCTTTCAACTTTCAAATCAACTTATAATCATATTATGTTGTTTAAAGATTTGATGTGTTTAAATAATTTACATTTTAAGTTGCCCTTTAAAGAGACATGACATGAACCAAAACATTTAATCATACATAACTTTATCAAAAACATTAATAGCAGTATAAATGTCTAGTAACTGTTACATACATTTTGCTCCTAATTCATCAGTTTAAAAAGGTAATCATAACAAACAAACAAGACTGAGTAAAATCAAAAATGCATCTCTTACGAAAGCTTTATTTTAGCTTTTTTTTGTGTATACTTGAGGTGTCTATAACGGTTCTGTAATAGTGAAAAAAACTGATTTCAGTGGATTATTGATTCATCAATAATTTGAAACTTACACAGTGTATATAAAGTGAGAATCCAGCTAGTTCATTTTTACTGTTATATGCGGGTATGTCTATTGTAGAATAAAGGATCATGGGAAAACTGTATTTGTTAACGTTTTGAAAATATCAAGTTAAGTGATTTGAAGGAAAGTTTTAACATATTTTCATTGTGATATGTCTTTATAATATACAAACATAGCATTAAAGTTCAAATAAGTGTTATAAAAGCATCATAATATAGCATATCGATTATTGAAAGCGATCCATATTAACTATAGATGCGATGAATTATCACTGTTAGTGCAGTCATTATTAATGTAGAATTTTCAAAGATGCGAGGAATTTTTATTGTAGAATTATGTGATAAATGCACTTGCAACAAATGAAAAAACTTAGTTGATGACTTTAGGATTTATGATACATGTATTTTCAAATTGAAATACAAACTCCTCATTCATTCTTCATCAAATATATAGCTTTTCAAACTTGTAACAAAAGCGATTCTCAAAATGAAAAATTCTAGATCCTCGAATGGATACTACTGCAGAGGTAAAACCATACACATTCTGGTTATTGTACACGAAATGCATGCTACAATTCATTTTTGTTGATTTTAGACCCTTTGGAACTCTATGTGGGCTATTTCAGAAACTAGGCAAAAAATCCCCAAACTAGATACACGGTTAGATTCAGCATGTCAACGAATCCCAAATATCTTTATTAAGGTGGTACCTAACACTTTAACTAAAAATAATTTGGCTCGTTTAATTTTCTTAAAATTATGACAAAGTATTTCCTTTGCCCCTTTGACAAAAATATAAAAATTTCAAAAAATTTGAACCAACCGTTTTATCAGAAAAATTACACTGATTATATAGCAGTTTGACAAACACTTATTTTGATCATTGAAAAGCTTAATATTCCCTTATGAACACAACGTCATTAGAACGTTCTGCTGATTTTACAGAGTTATCTCCCTGTAGTGTTAGGTACCACCTTAAAGGACTTTTATCTATAAATTTGGACCCCACAAAATTGAAAAAGGGACCAAAAATATAAAAAAATGCATGCATCGGATACATTTGTTATTGAATGCATGACTGTAACAATAGGATGAATATACAAAAATATCTTATTCTGGGCTCTCATTGGGGGGTTCTGATCCCGGATCCCGCTTACTGTTTTGGCTGATTCCCGTATTCCGCTTATTGTTTTGTCAGATTATCGTATCCCGCTTATACTATGCTGTTCTCATTTTTTGTAATTATCCGTGTCCCGCTAGACTTCATTTCTCGTTTTTCACGACACAATCATTTGACTTTCACCTTTTATGCTTGCAAAAAATCGGCAATCCGGCGTCACGCTTATACTCAAATGCGACCCACTATTTTACTCTATTCTGACTCATTAAGCCCATTATATATATATTAAAAAAGTAGCGTGGATTTTTTTATCTCGTCTTTATCCCGTCTCGTTTCGTGTTGGAGCCATATATAGATGTCCTACATGTATGTGACAATGAGACAACTCTCCATCCGAGTCACAATTTATAAAAGTAGACCATTATACCTCAAAATACGGTCTTCAACATGGAGTCTTAGCTCACACCGAACAGCAAGTTTTAAACGGCTCCAGTGTAAAACTGTTTAAACGGGAAAACAGAGGTTCAATCTATATCAAGATGTACGTAATTAGTGGTGAAGTGTCATGGAAATGGATAAAAAAAAAATAAGGATAAAGATCCCTATACGCGTTATAAGAAACTAAATGGAATACATAAATAAATTTATTAGAGTGTTTTAAAACCAAACTTTCCTCCGTAAGTTAAATTTTATCAAATCTTTCTCTTACTTTATCTATTGTTTGAGCAAGTCGGCTAAATTAAGGCTTTACAGCTAATTTCCTAATGCATGTAAAGCAAAACTTTGGTTGGCTTGCTTGCTTTGTTTGTTTAATTGTTTATACAAACTTTGTAAATAAGATTGACATTTTTAAACAATATGAATAGGCAAAGTTTAACCTCCAGTTTAATATTTGAATTAAATTGGGTGTTATCATAATGATTATCCAATAACAGAAAAGCAAGCAAGTCAACTAAAGTCTTGCTCTACATGCTTAAAAAAATGAGCTGTAATAGATAAAAAAAATAATAATGATATAGTGAAAATGCACCGCATATACAATACTAATGATTCGCTCCACAGTGAAAATGAAAGAATAGTATCATTATTCGACAGTAAACATGACAAGCATTACGAAATCATCATAGTGGAATTTAGTTAAATATGAAGAAACTGAATGACAAAACATATTCTACGTTATACAACTTTATAAATTGTATTAAAATGAATATTTTTTACTGCAACAACATCTTACCTGTTAGTTATAAAGCACATGCACGATCTGTTCGTGAAATGTTCTAAATATTCACCTATTTTGGTATATATTTCACAGCTGGATGGCTTTAGGCGCGATAAAACCCCGCTCGCATCTCTTACTTTGTTTTATTAGTATTATGTATTTCTGAACATATACATTTTAACTAATTTTCTTCATTTTCTTCAAAAATTAAAAAAAGTTCGTCTATCTATTTATCATTCTACATTAGACATTTATGGCATATACAGTAAAAATGATATTTTAGGATCCGCACTTTACATGCACTGTTACAGTATTATTTTTTATTACTTGAAAAAGAAAGAAACCACAGATAATGAAACCGAGATAATACATTTTCTTTTCTTTGTTATTTTCCACACTCAAAGGCTCAATAATATGACGAAATGAAATGTCTTACGTTAAGAAATGTATTGGAAATACTGTAAATCATGTAACTGCGCAGAACGGTGATCGACATCTCCAAGTTTGAGATTTGTTTTGGCTAGGAACCAGTGACGTCATCAAGACCACGTGGTAACTTTATTGTTACATATCATTGATAATGACACGGGATGCAAACACATGACGATTGATCAGGTTTTTACTTCAAAGGTACACGATGCATGTTTTACAATTAATAATTATTGATTTATTTCCCGAAAATAAATCCCTAAAAATCGTGTCGCTTTTTCTTCAATAACCTCTCTTTTCAAATAATACCTGGCTCCATCGTTTCTTCTTACGAATTTTCTTTTTATCCTTTAAATGTGCAACAAGCTTGTTTCCCCCTGGTAAATCCCAGATAAGTTGAGCTCCATATGGGGTTTCTATCTGTTCAGGATCCGATATTGATATATATTTATCGTACACAATGCTGTTAAGAGAAACATTTGTTTACACTGTTTTAAGATGGCTTCAAAGTGTGATTTTCTAACTAGCGATACTAGTAAACCAATGTATAGCTGCACCCGTCATTTTGATCTGAACAACTCTAAAAAGACTGAACAATACTTATTACAGTCATTGCCAGTGTTTCGGTTTAATTTCACACTTATCCACTATAGTAAGTTCAGTACTGGCTAGACTAGTCGCTTGCAGTTAATTAAGATTTGTTCAACCTATATGTTCAGACTGTTCAATAGTTGTTGTTTATCTGCACCTTCAACATTATACTAAATTGAATGAAAAGCTACTGAAAAATACTGAATTGACTGATATTGATTTGTCTGAATAGTACTGAAAGACTGAGCATGACTAAAATGTTCTTGTTCAGATTTTTCAGATGATGATAAGATCAAAATAACCGTTTCAGACTGCAATTTATCTGCTAGTGTATCAAACAAAAGTGTGAAAGTTCATCTTCGTTACTTGCATTCGAATTAGAAATATTAGTTGGTTTATACTTCCATGAGCAACACGACCGATACTACATGTGGAACTATGTATGATTACCCTTTGGAGCACCTGCTATCATCGTCGATTTTCGGTATAGTTCGTGTTGTTCAGTCATAAGCTGTCTATGTTGTGCTTTGTATATTGCATACTGTTGTTAGTCTGTTTTTTTTTTGCCATGACGTTTGCAGTTTGTTTTTGTATAATAATATATGAATGTTTATTTGAATCTCATTCAAATTGTAAACATACAGCTTTGCGACAGGTCTACGGAGAAGACATTTAGGGACAAAAATACAGATTGAACGCTCGGCTACTGGATCGAAACTGACATTGAATTTCTAGATAAAACATTTTGGAAAACGCAGCAGTAAATGTACATTCTTGATATACATATATATTTTGGATGAGTGAACTGTGATGTAAAAAATAAGAATCGCTTTTGAATGTAAGTCGAGGTTGAAATGGTTGGAAAAGAAATTGTTCTCCAAACATTAGGTGATTTGTAATCAATAGTACCAATACAACGTTCAAATATAACGTCATGAATTATCATTGACGGTTATAATGCGTTGTAGTTGTAAAAGAGGGACGAAAGACACCAAAGCGACAGTCAAACTCATAAATCTAAAACAAACTGACAACGCCATGGCTAAAAATGAAAAAGACAAACAGAAAAACAGAAAAACAATAGTACACATGACACAACATAGAAAACTAGAGAATAAACAACACGAACCCAACCAAAAACTAGGGGTGATCTCAGGTGCTCCGGAAGGGTAAGCAGATCCTGCTTAAATTACATTCATTGTGGTTGTAAATTAATTGTGTACAACACATTGCATTTTTCGAAAAATTGTCGAATTTCTACCCTCATGAATAGATTTCCTTAGCTGTTTTCGGCAAACACTTTCGGAATTTTGGTTTCTTAATGCTCTTTAACTTCTGACTGTATCTAGCTTTTCTACCGTGTTTGAATAGAGCGTTACTGATGAGTCTTTTGTAATAGAAAAGCGCGTCTGACATTCTAAATGTTACATATGGTATCTACGAGTTTATCGAATTAAGTGAATAAGAATGTATATGCTTACGATGTTGCATCTGCGACGCATTTGATAAATGTTTGCACATATTTATTAACTGTATATCTGTCTTTTTCAACGTCATATTTGAAAGCATCGTCAAAGAAAACATGTGCTGAAAAAGTAAATAAGTTGTTAGTTAGAATGTATGAATCGACATAAAAAAAAGTTACCAAAACGGCAAAGAATACCACGAAGGTCATACATTTGTTTACATTTTTGTAAGTTCTCTAATCTAATTAAACCTGCAATAAAAAATGGATACATCAAGTTAACAAAATGCAATATTTTCTTAAAACTACTAACACACCGTAGAGAAATAAGCGACATGAGTTATACTTTCATATACAAGAAACATGGAATCTGCTTACACTATTGGTAAGACTGTATGATGAATACTGACATGCAATAACAAGTAATCGCAACACAAAATTTGCATAGTAAGCAAAACAAATTACACATTAAAGATAGAAACATAGGTGAATCCATTATAAAATACAATATTTGAAGATTTTTTTTTATTATAAATGAAGTGATTTCAATATCGTTTTTACGAAAAGCAGTAAACTTCTCGTTGTCTATCCTTAATGATAAGAGTTTGATGATTTTTGGTATTAAGTGTATAACTCAGAACCCCAACTCTCTGAGTAGACACTAATACTATATTAGAAAATCATACCTTGAATAAAACTTTTTACTTCTTTGGAAGACAAGTTTACATTATTTTATATATGGCATTCAACGTCGGTTGTTGGCCTCGGTGAATATCATATCTCTGGGGTTGATAAATCATTTTCTCTATTTCTTCGTCAATTTATCCCTTTCTGCACCCATTGCATTGAAAAAAATAATCAACGAGTGGTTCGTTTGATTTCAGTCCTTCATTGGTTAAAATCCGATTATGACGTCGATTTTTTTTGCTTTCCTCTGAATAACCTATTGTGACGGCATGAAAAAAGGCGACCATGCCTGATGACGTCGCATAGAAAGAACATATCTTTTTGCAGATCATTCGCCCAGAAGGAATCAGGTCTCCATGCATAATGTTAGAAATTCATAAGAGATTCCACCACAAAATCTAGTGTAATACGATATTTATTCACACTCGACAGTTGCATTTTAAATATTTGAAAAGCTCGGGCAAGCCTCGCGTTTTATATTAAAAAAACTAACTGTCTGGAGTGGATAAGTATCGTATTACACTCGACGCAGTTTGTAGAATCTATATTGATATGCTGATTGCATTTGATGTTTTATTACAACAATGAAAAATGAAGCGAAAATGTCATGAACATGCGGTAACACTCGATATCGTTAGAATTCCACAAAACATTTGATAATTTTCTATAACTAAGAGCATACCTTGCATTTCATAATAGTCTGGATCATAATCCACAAATTGATCTGTGGCGTTTCTTCTTGCACTTTGATCCTCGTCTGTTCTAGAAAAGAAAAACAAAATCTGAAAATTAATAAATGTGCACAAATTGTGTGATAAAGAACAGGTATCTCTTACTTTCGAACAAACTTTCCTGTTCAATAAAATACTTTATCATTTGAAAATAGCCTGGGACAGAACTGAATTAAGCCAGTAAGCAAAACGGCAGTGAATATTAAGATAATTTGAACAATATGAAAAAAAAAAGACATACGTAAATAATTGAAGAAAGAGAAAACCCTGTCTAAAAAACATGTTGAAACATAGTCGTTTAAAACAATGGTTACTGTGAAAATTCACCAACAATACTATAACTAGCTCATAACTAGGGTCGCCGAACAACGTGTGTATCGTTTACATACGAATCATCAGTGGCGCTGAAATTAGCATTGTGGAAGGCGAAATTTAAAAACAAGCTGTGTTATAAAGTAATTCCAAGTCATCAGGCGGTGATTATCAAACACTGTGGCATGTTGTGGTACAACAACTACTGGCTATATTATCTAATAAATCTAATAATCTATACACTAAAATGACCGTATCAAAGCTATTTAATTTTAGTACAGGAGTTCAAACTATAATATGATAAAGGCAAGACATGCGAGTGACGAAGTACAATGTTAGCCTCGTGTCTTTTGTACATTTTTTACACCTAATTATAGACTTCAGAAGTTGTATCATCTCATTTTTTTCTTCATGCCACATAGTTGCGCACATGTATATCATTGGCGTTTTGACTTGTCTCTTTGATGACCAGTCATCTGTTGGATTATAGTCTGTATCATTCACAAATTTTGGTATTTTGACTTTGGAAGCTTCGTTCTGTAAAAGAGAAACTGTAATTTGAACAGAAATATCCAGATTTGTATAGTTGTTCTTCTCTCGCTTTCGTCTTAAATATAATTACTTGACAACATATATATATAGTATTAGGTCACTAGCGCACTGTTTTACTATTAGTATCGATAAAGATAAAAAAAAAATGTTTGGAGTTTTCTTTTTGTAAAAAAATTCTAAACATTTTTCACAAAGTATATTCTAAGATACAATAAACCAAGGTAATAAATTATGAAATCTCACACACCTTTCAGCTTAGAAAAGCACCTCTAAATATATTTATTGAAGTGTTTTGCTGTGTTTGTTTGCACCTGTCCTTAGTCAAAACCATGTTGTTCTGTAGTTGTCGTTGGTTGATGTGGTTCATAAGTGTTTCTTGTTTCTCATTTTTATATAGATTAGACCGTTGATTTTCCTGTTTGAATTGTTTTACACTAGTATGTTTTGGCCATTTATAGCTTGTTGTTCGATGTGAGCCTAAGCTCTGTGTTGAATATCGTACTTTGACCTATAATTGTCTCCTTTTTACACATTGTGACTTGGATGGAGAGTTGTCTCATTGGCATTCAAACCACATCTTCTTATTTCCATTAACCTCGCCGAGATTTTGCGCCTGTCCCAAGTAAGGAACCTCTTGCCTTTGTAAGTCTTGATTGTTTTATTTAATTTTGGTTCATTTATATGTTTCGTATTTATGTGTGATGTCTAGTTTTGATGAACTAATATACATTATTGTTTATGGGCCAGCTGAAGCTCGTCTCCGGTTGAAAAATTTTTCCGCTGTGTTGAAGACCTTTTGGTGGCCGTGGACTGTTTTATGCGCTTTGGACGGGTTGCTGTCTCTTTAAATCATGCCCCTTTTCCATCCACAATTTAATTCCTATAATTGTTCGAGAGGGAGTTAAATTTTTGATCTGTATATATACCCTTTTAGCCGAGAGAAGTAGGAGCAATGTTAATTCGTTTTCCGTGTGCACTATTCTGTTTGATTTTTATCGAATATGCATATTTTAAGTATTTTCTTATGGACCTTTTAAAATAAGTATTATTGCATAAACAATTTAATAATAACTATCTGTATATGATTCGAATATAATATCCTTCTAGATAAGTGTCTCGTTATTTATCAAAATTATAAAATAGTAAGTTTTTTAAAAACTGTTTCTATCAATGGTTTAACATTGTGACATTAATAAAATAAATGCTCAAGAGTTGATATTGTTATCTTCATCACATTTCGTTTAACATATGCACTATTTGAAGTATGTTCTCGGTATGTAATATCCTATACATTTCCATATTAATCAAAAACCATTACCCAGAAACATGAAATAACGATTGATAATAATATGCTTTCGAAAAATTAAAGAAAACAAGGCGCAAATTCTTATCGAGATTATTTACTACACTGTAAGTCAATGAATATACTTTTTGCCCATCAGATATAATTTCAGCGCTGGCACAAGTGATATGATAGAATAAATATGTTTAGTTTTGAAGGCTACTAATTGCTGCATAATTACGTGTTACGTGCGCATATCCGAATCGCCAGTGTTTTTATATAAAAACACTTAAATTTATATGCATTGCTTTACAATTATATAACATTTTTGCCCCAGACACTTTTTATCAAGTTTGGAAAACGTAAATTACCGAGTGTGTTGTGGTTTCATAATCGTGTTCTCGGTACCGTCTATTCAATAAAAGAGACAGGTCTAGAAAAATACCACAATACATAGGTTTAATGAATAATCTGAAAAAAATAAGATAAATATTACTTGAGTACTGTATTACTAATCGCAATTCCTATAACAAGCAATTCCTAAAACAAGCAATTCCTATAACTAACCATTACATCGGTGAGGGCAGGGAATACGACATCAAACAATAACTACACACTATTACAATAATTTGAATACAACCATTAATAACTAGGATATGCAGAAGCAAATATGGATGGTTCAAAATAGTACGTTTTAATTCTTAAAAATAATTCTAATCATAATTAGCAAAGTTTCACAATTTGCATGACGAGAACAAAAAAAACAAAAAAAAGACAAAAAACAAAAACACATCAATATTACCGAACTCTGACCAAAATGACAATACACATGTAATACCAAATATCACTAACAAAAATAAGAGGTACTGCACAATACTAAGGTTTAATACATAATATGAAAATATATCAATTTAAAAGCCTTAATGAAAAAATGAAGAGAAGTGGTATGGTTGACAATAAGATGTATAAACATGATTTCAAATGAAGTGGTAAAATGTAGTGAGCAATTATAGGCAAATGTACGACATCCAAAACTAAAGGCCCAATTTATATCAAAACAATTTACCAATAGCTAATATAACAGACATTAACCAACGGCAACCACTTAATTCCATGCTTCTGACTTGGGACAGGTTCATGCAGAATGTGCCGGGGTTAAACATGTCTGAGATTACTTAACTATCCCTCGAACACGGAACAGTGGCGTAACGGTAAAACATAAAAACAAACATTGAAAATCAGTAGCAATCGGTACGCGAACAGACCGAATAACATAAAAACAAATGACACATAACACAGAAATGAGAGTACTCGCAGTTGCTTAAAACTATTTCAAAAATAATTACAACTAATAAATAAATCATGTTCATTCAGACTAAAGTATCAATCAGTACATATCAAACCGATATAGTGTAGAAACGTCTAGACAGTCTGAGACACGCTTGTCCTTCATTAATGTCAAAATATAAGTAAGAAGTATCAACAAGACGTAGGATAATAAGTGTTCATTACTGTATATATATTGCAACATATATTTAGTTATGTTGGAATTTGTCAAAAACAAAATAAATGTTAGTTCCAATAAAACAATATTTAAATTGATAACCTTTGAAAATAAGTTTATTTATATGATAAATAAGTTTACATGGACCGTATACAAATCAACAGCCTTTGTTAATGCCCGCGTCACACTGTCTCGATTTTCATATACGATGGACACCCGAATGCAAAAATTGTAAGTTCGTACGAAGTTGGTCCCGATCTCGTTAAAATATCAAAAAGTGACCGAAGCAAGTTCGATGAATAACGAAGTCTATACGATGGTGCCGAAATTATATACGATAGCAAAAGATGGACAGACGAAGGTTAACCGAAGACATATATTTAAGCTTCATATCTCAGCCGAAGCTTACACGATGGATCACGAAGGCTACACGGTGGATTACGAAGGCTACATGATGGATTACGATGATGGCGCGATGGCCATACGATGTCTAAAAGACGTTGTGTACAGCTTACGATGCATTTAAATTATATGCTGAAGGCATCACGCGTGTTTGTCTAATTCTTATAAAACTTAGCCTACTACATGTAAGTTGCGTGTAGATAAAATTGTTATGGACACTCTAGAACCAAAATGCTCAAAACTTGGTGTTACAAGTTAAGAATATCTTAAGCGCTATTGACTTTAAAGTTCAAAGGTCAAGGTCACAGTGGCAGTTGTAATACAAGGCAATCTCACCCTTGTGGACACTCTAAAACCAATATGCTTCAGACTACGCATGCTCGAAAATCCTTTTTGTGATTAGACAAAATGCTGTCATAGATTTTAACCACATTTGGTATATATATGTATTGTATTGTTCCTCCTTGTAATGATCTGACATTTTTTAACGTTCAAGGCCAAAGGTCAAGGTCATGCAGATGGACTTGTTTTTTCTCCTTGAAATAGCATAATACACAGGAAAATGGTTGCCCATTTTTTACCTGCTGGTTCTAAAGACAATATTAAAGGTATTTCCAGTTACTGAATGTTTTGGTTGATTTCTAAAAAAATAGTTTATGTATCAAATATGCATATTAAATTTCCCATATTCTGCATGTGTCATATACAAATATAGTGTCCATATTTGTCCCCAATATGTTACATACGAGGGGATGCCACGCTCTGCATTACCTTGTTTGAACTGTAAAATGTGTGCACTAGTCTGAATAATCACCCATAATTATGCCCATGTTTACTGATCTATCTTAAAGGTAAGGTAATTGGTTCGTTGATCCCTTTTATTCAAAAGGAGCTCTTTCCAGGAGAATATCATAATAATATAGATAAAAGGAAGGATGTGGGGAAAGCAGCAAATGCGGCAAAATATGACAACTTTTTGGAATTTTGGATCCTCAATGGTCTTCCACTTTGTATTTATTTGGCTTTTTAACTATTTTGATCTGAGTGTCACTGATGAGTCTTATGTAGACGAAACGCGCGTCTGGCGTATAAAATTATAATCCTGGTACTTTTGATAACTATTTACACCACTGGGTCGATGCCACTGCTGGTGGACGTTTCGTCCCCGAGGGTATCACCAGCCCAGTAGTCAGCACTTCGGTGTTGACATGAATATCAATTATATGGTCATTTTTATAAATTTTCTGTTTACAAAACTTTGAATTTTTCGAAAAACTAAGGATTTTCTTACCCCAGGAGTAGACTACCTTAGCCATATTTGGCACAACTTTTTGGAATTTTGGATCCTCAATGCTCTTCCACTTTGTATTTATTTGGCTTTTTAACTATTTTGATCTGAGCGTCACTGATGAGTCTTATGTAGACGAAACGCGCGTCTGGCGTATAAAATTATAATCCTGGTACTTTTGATAACTATTTACACCACTGGGTCGATGCCACTGCTGTGGACGTTTCGTCCCCGAGGGTATCACCAGCCCAGTAGTCAGCACTTCGGTGTTGACATGAATATCAATTATATGGTCATTTTTATAAATTTTCTGTTAACAAAACTTTGATTTTTTCGAAAAACTAAGGATTTTCTTACCCCAGGAGTAGACTACCTTAGCCATATTTGGCACAACTTTTTGGAATTTTGGATCCTCAATGCTCTTCCACTTTGTATTTATTTGGCTTTTTAACTATTTTGATCTGAGCGTCACTGATGAGTCTTATGTAGACGAAACGCGCGTCTGGCGTATAAAATTATAATCCTGGTACTTTTGATAACTATATAGAAAACAAAATGGTTATGGAGTAAACATTCGTGTGACAACAACTCAGACGATACATTAAAATTCAGAATAATAAAGAAAAAAATGGTTTCCCTATATACGTGTACCTGCAGTGTTGGTGTACGAGGCGCGTTTATGATTCATTATGTTACTTGATATGAAAAATTGACGAAAAATAATAGTTTACTTGTAAAAGTAAATCCTGAGCCTGTAAAAGCTGCTCTTCTTGTTCCATTTGAAATAGTAGAAACAACGCTGTCGCCTTTCTTGTTTTCATAGAATCATATGATATGAGCTCCATGTTTTGTGAACGTCTTTCTTAACTGTCGTATTAGACTGACCAGTGCATATCGCGAATGGCACTTTAAATGTATTTTAGTGCGAAAATTAACTTACATTTAGCTGGATTTATTGCCGTCGTAGTTCCATCTTGTCGTCTTCGTACTTTTATTCGATGGCAACACGACGGGATTACGAGGTCTTCACGAAGTCGTGTTGCCATCGTAAGACCTTCGGGTAGCTTAGTAGTTCAGTCGTATAGACATCGTAATGTCAAAACTGCCCGATGGAAACGATGGAAACACGAAAGCAATACGATGTTCACAGATGCATTCCCGGTGACATTAAGATGGTGAGGATGGTGATACGAACTCAATACGAACCCTCAACATCGGACGCACCTTCGGGGATTTTTTAACATGTTAAAAAAAATAGAACCCTTACCGAAGTTGTCCCCGAAGGCTAGAAAAAGTGGCCGATGGTTCTACGATGGTTAAAAATGGCACTACGAATAGCCCGATCTGGATACGATCAGTCCCGATTTTGAAAAATTCCATAATCGTGTATCAATCGGCGTTAAAATCGGGACAGTGTGACGCGGGCATAAACAATATCACCGTTAAAATTATGATGTTATAACCCGTTACTCTTCAAGTACAGTCAAATGTCCTGCAAGTATATACAAATTACCTTGAAAAGTTCATTGAAATATAAAGCGCCACCAAAGAAACGGGTAAAGCGAACAATTAATGAAATATACACATAGCAAGAAGGGGCCAAAATGAACACCGTCCAAAATGGAAAAAATAATAATAATCGGGAACTTTTTGTCATATATGTTTGTATAGAGTTCAGACATGGGGTAATCGTAATCAGTAATCGTAATCAGCTGTAATCGATTACATTTTGTCATGTAATCACATGTAATCAGTAATCATTCATTTTCTGATTACAAGTAATCGGAATGTAATCGATTACATTGCAAAAAACAGGTGTAATCATGATTACTTTTAGATTACTTTTAGATTACATTTATATGATTACTTGATGATTACAAATTTTAGAGACATAATTTATTTTTAAAATAAATCATGCTTGCACATTAAACTTAGGTTTACAATGTTTTACATTGTCCAATTGTCATTGATCTTTATTACTGTTTGAAAAAGTTTTGTATAACTATGGTTAAGATTTGAGATTGATTTAAGATTTAAACTATTTAATTAGAAAAAAGTGAAACATGTTTATTTTCTATACTTCAGTGATCACACTGGTTTAAACTAGAATTTTCTTAGTATTAACTCTTGCATTGAAATCTACTCACTAGTTATTTTCACTCTTTTTATTGGATATTTAAATTTTCTTTGTTGAAAGATTTTATTTATATTATAAGTCTATAACTAAGCTTTTATCTTTAATTTTTGAATTGGATGTTATGTTGAAATTTATATAAAATGTCTGCTTTGAAACACTTTGTGTTTCCCGATCATGCACCAAATTCTGGGACTGTGAAGGCAAAGTGCAAATATTGTCCAACATACATCTCTGGCAATGCCAAAACAACATCAAACTTTGTGACACATTTAAAGGTAAGTTAGTTTAAATAATTATTGAAATGTTGAAATATTATCATGATTATTATCATTTCTTGAGAGACCAAAATTTAGAGCAAGGGTATCAGGTCTACAATTTGTACTTTATAAATATTACAATATTTTATGTTTTCATTGCTTTAAACATCTATATAAACTTTGAAAATACTTCCAATTTTTAGTTTACACAAAATGTTTTTTTTAAATGTTCAATATTAAAATATGTTATATAATTGTGCATGCAATTAATATTAGCAATTCATAACATTATTTAATAATGCAATTAACACAACACATATTTCTTACACCTATTGATTGTCATAAAATTTTAAATGGGGATTAACACCTGTAAAAACATGTATACATGTCAATTATGTCCTCAGGTCAAACACAATAAGACTACAATGTACTTGATCATTAATTAGTCACTGTCTGTTTAATTCTTTTTATAAATAATAAATAAATAACCATGTTTTTGTTTTCTTTTACAGAGAAAGCACAGAGACATTTTCATTCAAAGTAAATCTGAGGATGGTACACAAATATCGCAAACAAATATAAGCAACTTTACAAAATCTACATCAGTTTCAAAATACTCTGCCAATGATGCTTCTCAAATGCAGATTACAGATGCTTTGGTTTCATTTGTAGCTGGAAATTTAACACCACTCTCAGTTGTAGAGAGTCCTGAATTCAAGACCTTTGTCGAATCATTGAATCCAAAATATCAACTTCCTAGCAGGAAACATCTTTCTACCAAACTATTACATCAGAAAGCAAGCAATATTCAATCAAATATAAAGGAAAAATCAGCAGAAAGTGTGTGTCTGACTATCGATTTATGGTCTAATCGTCAGATGAAGGGATTCTTAGGAATCACAGGTCATTGCATACTTGATTGGTGCATGAAGTCTATCATGGTATCTTGTAAACGTTTTAAGGGGAAACACTGTGCTGAGAATATACGCCAGGAATATGAAGAGGCAGTTGCTTGTTACAATATTGCAGACAAAATTACAAACATTATAACTGACAATGCTTCAAACATGACCAAAGCATTTGACTTTAGTGTTGCTGGAAAATTCTTTAGGCCAGATAGATGCAGACTTAGTGATTCAACCTTTCAAATGCTGATGATGATAAAATGCAATGAAAAATTTGCAATTGCATAAAGGACTTATGGCTGCATTATCAAACAGTACAAGTATCACTTTACTTAACTTGTATATATTTATGATATTAAAAAAATTCGATAGATTTAGTTTGTTGATGTTAAGTAAAATATACAATGTAATCATAAGTAATCACAAGTAATCATGATTACAATGGAGAAAAGTAATCTAATGTAATCAATTACATTTGAAATTGGGTGTAATCATAATGTAATCGATTACATAAAATAAGCAAAGTAATTGTAATGTAATCGATTACATTTCAAAGTAATCGACCCCATCCCTGATAGAGTTTCGGGTAGGACACTGAGATATCCAAATCTAGAGGGACAATTATTGATTTATTTAAAATAAGTACCTTTGGGAATATTTTCGTATAAATTCTTGCTTATTCAAAGCAATATTAAATAAGGTAACAGTATGTAATTTTTAAATTTATCAATTACATGCACGTAAGACGGAAGTTCACTGAGTTTGTCCTTAAACTGTGATTCATATCAATACAGAACAAATCTGCTTTTAAAGGGGCGCAGTTTGTACCAATATCAATATCTACAATCTGAAAATACATAGATATGATCAAGAAGAAAAGTTAACGATTTAATCATCTCATCACAGTTTCGGTAAGTATATCTAATGGAAAAGACTAAGGATATTGGGTATCCATTCATGCAACAAAATCAGTACATGCACAGCAAAATCACACAGACGACCCCTAGCTCCAGCTTCAGCAAAATTCTTTGCGAAATAATTCGGATTAAGTTGTTAGAAATAACACCTCCAAATCGGACACGGTCGAAAAAGAACTTACTGGAAAGTAGTACTTATTTAAAACAAAATAGTTCCATCGCTTATTTGTAAATTCAAAACTATGTAGAATATATTTAGAAATTAGGGTATCAAAAAGTATAAAATACCGAACTCCAAGGAAAATTCAAATCGAGAAGTCCCTTATCGCATGGTATAAACAAAAGCTCAAACACATCAAACGAACGGAGGACAACTTTTATATTCCTGACTTGATACAGGCATATCATTATGTAGAACATGGTGGGTTAAACCTGGTTTTATAGCTAGTTAAACATCTCACTTGTATGACAGTTGCATAAAATTCCGTTATATTGACAACAGGTAAAAATGTCATATATAGGATACAGCAGTCAACATTGTGTTATAATCTTAATCACTATAAAACAATCAATATGTCAACAAAGAAACACAAAATGGCATATAAACAAAAAACGAAAGCAAAAATGAAAGACAAGAATACAAAAAAATACCACAGCACAGAAATTATAAGTACCCAGCCACACCAAAAGGGTATTACTAAAAATGGACTAATCAGTAAAGGTTAATAATTTACAATGACGAATAAAACATGTTTTTAAGATAATAAACAACGTCAATTCCTAGAACCTATACTTTAAGACCACTACGTATTATTTGTGAAGTTGATACCGAATATTTATCAACAAGGTCTTGGTATCAGACATTGGTGACGTTTTATAAAGTCTTGGTAGCAGCTGCATGCTCTTGAATACAGAATGAGTTGGAGAATGTATATCCCATATGCAGGTGAAGTTGGAATATTGCTACCAGGCATGGGACGCATTACATTGCAATGTAGTCAATTATATTACAATTACTTTGACAAAACCAGGCATTAAATTACAATTACAATTACTTTTGCAAAGTAATGCATTGAATTACAAATTACATTTTGTAAATTTGTTTATTAAGTGAAAAAGAAAAAAAATAATATATATCTATGACCAAGTGTCAAATTGGTGAAAAAATCAATTGTTAAACAAACTAATTAGTTGTTGATGACAATCTGTTAATTAATCATGAAGCAGACAGACAGACGCACAAATGTACTTAATCTAAACATAAAAGTTTTTTGCTTTATGGTACCTAATAAAGGTTAAAAAAATTGTTTGTCTTTTTGTTGTTTGGATGTATAAGTACCCGGCCACGTCAACTTGTAATTTTGTTCAGCCTTCTTCAGCGGATTTTTATAGTTCTTTCTTGCGTTGTATTGTTATACCACTGTACCAGGTTATGGGGTTGTAGTGTCCCGCTTACATGTTTAACCCCGCCACATTATGTTTGTACGTGTCTGTACCAAGCCAGGAGCTTGTAATTCAGTGGTGCTTGTCGTTTGTTAATGCGTTACCTATTTGTTTTTCGTTATTTTTTTAAATAAATAAGGCCGTTATTTTTCTCGTATTAATTGATCTTTTGACAACAATTTACAGTAATGCTTTTCAAATATCACTCTCTTTTTTAAGGAAAATATATAACATAAAATGAATAACAAAAAGAACTAATTCTGATATATACTGCAGCTGTGCTATTTGAGCAGTCAAATTGCATTGACTGTATATTTATATGTGATATACAGTCACTGACCGTATATCACCTTGTTTATGACGTTGACAATGTGTTTCCGAAGAGTTGTATTTATGACGTCAATAAAACATACAGGTTCGCGGAAATTTAACGTCGTCCGCTTCAAATTAAGAAATGATGTTTTTTACCCAAAATACTTCATTTAGAACAGTTTTAAGAGTTGCAGTATATAAAGAATAACCATACATTGCTCGAAATATCAATCTGTTATTTGTACTCGCCTCGAAACAGGTAGACATGCTCGGCACAGCCTCGCTTTCTACCTGTTTCTAAGCCTTGTACAAATAACATTGATATTTCGAGACAATGTATGGTTATTCTATATTTATAGTGTTGTGTTATTCCATCCAGTGATTTATGTGAAGTGCGAAGTGTGAAAAATAAAATAAAAAAATAATATTCAAATGGTTATTTTCTTAGTTAATCAAGAAATCTCAATTTCTGTTTTTGTTAAATCTCCAACAATCTATTTATTCAAAGATATTTATTATTTAAAAAAAAGTAATACATGTAATGCAATTTAATGCATGAAATTACAAAACTTTTTGCTAAAGTAATGCATTAAATTACTTTAATGCATAACACATGACATGTAATTACAAGGAAAAATGTTATTCATTACCAGGCATTACAATTTTGAATTTGCATTACCCCATGCCTGATGCTACTAAGGTGAGTGAAAATAAATGATCGGGCTTCTTTGATTATCTTACTTTATGCAAGTGAACGAAGGAACTCCGACTCATATTAAAATAAAAAGAGGTTGACAAGGAGAGACGCATTGTGAAAGATAAGGGACTGGTGATCCTTGTAAAACATATATATAATGACTGATGATTTTGAATTATACAAAAAATGTATGAATGAATTCTAAAATTGAGGGCATATACATGTATATATAGGCATTGTGGTATGCCTTATAGTGCCTGACAGTATTTTGTGATATTGTTGAATACGTCCTTAAAGTGATGGTATTTACTTTTCATGTAGGCAGATTGGTCTTCTTTGAATTTATTTAACTGATTTCGTTTGGATGAAATTGAACAAATAACAATTTCATGACAAAAATGCTATTTTCAGTTGAGACACACTTATTTTTAACCTTGTATAAACGTCCGTAATATTATCTAAATGATTCTCTTTAATAAAACATCTTTGTAAAGGATGTAAAACATGTAAAGTATGGAAATTGTGCTTTTATTAACATTGTAAATAAATGTGTCATAAGAGACATAATTCAAACCGAAAGAACCAAATATAGGTGTCAGGATTTTTTATTAGTTGTTATTGGCTTTGAACTAGCTGCCAGTATTTACCGATCTGTACATAGTGTCCTTTTGTTGCGGGGATGCATAAGTACTCTGCCACCTCCAACTGATAAGTTAAGCCTTTTGCAATTGATTTTTATAGTTTTTCTTATGTTGTACTGTTACGCAACTGTTCCAGATAAGGCGGAGGGTTGGACGCCAGCTAACATGTTTAACCCCGCTACATTATGTATGTGCCCGTCACAAGTCAAGAGCCTGGTTGTCGTTTGTTTCTGTGTATCATATTTGTTTTTCATTCATTATTTTGTACATAAATTAGGCCGTTATTTTTCTCGTTTGAATTGTTTTACGGGGCCTATTATAGCTGACTATACGGTTTGAGTTTTGATCATTGTTGAAGACCGTACCGTGAACTATAGTTGTTAATTTCTATTTTTTTTGTCCTTTGTGGTCATGGGGAGTTTCTTCTAATCAGCTTTCGAGTGAGGTATAAGATTTATCTATAATTAGGGGCTAAAGGGTCGCAGCAGTCCATTCCATCATTCAAAATATCCATTCCATTATTCAAAATTGACTCTTTTTATTTTCACGCGTATTTTGGCATTTAGGTCTTCTAATATTGATTGCGGAACATATTGGAAATTAAAACACATCTTCTAATTCTTATATTCATAAATTATCTTCTAGCAATGGAACTGACTTTTATTTTTTATTTTATTATTGCTTTATTTGTCAAAACTTTTAGGAATTTTTGGTTCTCAGACAATGTACTTCAAGTTCGTATTTTATTTGGCCGTTTTAGCTTTATTTGATTCGAGCGTCACGGATGAGTCTTTTGTAGACGAAACGCGCGTCTGGCGCAAATATTATTATTATTTTTACGCAAAGCTTTGATTTTGTACCAAATTTACCAAATGTTAATTTTTAAATACAAAGCTGTCTCATTGGCAACCATACCACATCTCGTTTGTATGATAACAATACCACAATAAAACCGAAGAACAACAAAAAAGTCTTTAAAACGTAAAATGAAAACTTACGAATGAGCAACTGGAACCGAACCATATACCGGCACTACAAAAGTCAAAACGTCTGAAAAGACCAGTTTTTGTCTTGATTTGCATGAACTTTTACTTGACATTCTCCAAAAGTATGACTCGTGTCTTAATTTTTCTTGACAAAATCTCATTTATATCAAATTTGTATGAAATTTACTCGACATATCCTTACATTCTGAATATGGTCTTAAAATTTCTTGACAAATTCTTGACATTTGAATACTGTCTTGAAATTTCTCGACATATTCTCGACATTCTTATTCTTTTTCAGTTTGGCTTGACATATTCTGAACATTTTGAATTGTGTCTTAAATGTACTTGACAGTTCTGAGTTTTACAAATCATGACCAATATTCATAATATAACTTTAATCTTTATTTCTTTTTACATAATATACTGTTGTTTTTAAGTTACATTCCTTACAACAAATATGAAAGTTGGGCATGTAAAACAATTGAAAATTTGGGTATTTAAATAGATTCACAAATGCAAATATGGCTACGAAATCTAATGTATAAAATAATTTAAATGAGGGTGTGTTGATATAAAACAATTTAAATGAGTATTTTTGTAAAAAATACAAATTTTGATTCCCAAATCTTAATTATTAATTACCGGTAAATTATTAACACCAATCATATGGTAGACATATTTCACTCTACATTCATAATATCCAATGCTAATATGGTAAATAATTATTGTACAAAAATGTGGTTTATATAAATAGCAAATTATGATGATATAAAATCACTCATTTAACAGAAGAAAAATTTGTGTAATGTCATCTGTTGGAATATATATTAAGTATTATACATAGACAGGATGTTACCCATACAATTAAGTTATAACACACCCCAGAATACACGCAACTGTCAAATAGAAATTACTGATTTACCTGTAATCAGCCAAACAACTTATCAGTTGACCTGCCATAAACATTACAAAGATTAAAAGAAAATTATTATCTACTCCAGGAATAATAATAAAAAAAGTATTCATAACGGATCCCATCAATGATTTCATAAACCGTTCAGGCGAAATTTATACTGTTGAGATAGTGTCAAGACATATTTAATTCTGTCAAAAATGTGTCAAGACATATTCAGACATTATTAAGAATGTCAAGAATATGTCAAGACAAATTCAGACATTATTAAGAATGTCAAGAATATGTCAAGACAGATCGAGACAAATTCAAGACAGTCAAGAATTGGTCGAGACTAATCTAGACTCTTATCAGATGATACAGGAAGTGTCGAGAAATTTTAAGACAATGTTAATACTGTCAAGACACTTGTTAAGAAAAATCAAGAACCTTTTTAGACAAACTAATACTATGTCAAGAATTTTCAAAAATTATGCAGACAAATTAAGAATGTCAAGTAAAAATTCATGCAAATTCAGACAAAAACTGGTCTTTTCAGACTTTTTGACTTTTGTAGTGCGGGGTATACACACATATACTTCGAAAGGGTATTAAGAAGATTCGGCAAACGTCAATTTCCCTCACACAATCTCAACACTTAATAATAGTGTTCAAACTGATCTTACTCACGTTTCAGTGGATTGCAGTCGTTCTTTTTTCTGAATCCATATGTAGCTAGTGGTAAGGCAAAACGAACAAAAGCTGAGAAGTCCTCCTACAAATAACTTCCAACTACTTTCATTATTTATATATTCATTTGCCCAATGTGTCAACTCAATTTTGCATTTACTAGGACCTAATAAAAACAAAACAGTGCTATCCGTTTTCGACAGTTCGTAAATTAAAATGAACGATATCGGTGTCGCCATTGTGAGAGGAATTCCGAATGCCAATTTTTGCGCAAGTATCTTGCAAGCTGCTTTGCCTATTTTAAAACAGATTCCATTCAGAACAATATAAATTGAAGCTATTAAAAATGGAAACAAATTGACGAAAGTTTTGCACTGCTCAAATACAGTTTCATGTGTTAAAATTGTAGTCATGATTGATGGATTTCCAGTAGCATTGACCTCTCCTGACTTAATTAAGTATAACACCTTTGAGCAGTCACCTATGCAGTCACTTTCACAAAACACAAAGGCAAAGCAAACCGGAAAGCATACGCTTAAAAAAATCTTCCACAACATAGACACAAAAAGGATCTTACTATTACGCTGCATAATGTTTTGTTTAGATTTCAAACAACTTTCTATTTTACAGCAACACTTAAGCCAGTGTAATAGATTGTAAAAATTTGGTTTAAAATTTTCCCACCAACTAAAAGAAATACAAATTGATGCTACTATTAGCCAAATATAAAGCGATGTATCGATGTACCAGCACGTAAGACTAAGGCCACCTATATGGGATAAAATGGCAAAAAAATTCACGATAAAAACTAATATTCCAGAATGTTTTGGTTTGTTGATATTCTGTTCAGTATCATTATTGGGTGATCGTTCGTTGTTGTTGTCATTTCTTTGGTGATAACAGCACTGGTTCTGGAACGAAGAAACAAGTCTCAGAATCACCGGAATCGTGACGATATTCAATATGGCAGCACATGAGACTAAGGGTTCCAGATTTGGCAAAACTACGAACAGCATAAGAAACATTCCAGTTGAATGAATGGTTTCGATAACAACTTCCTGCAACATTATTATATGTGTTATATCATATTGTTGTGTCCTACAAGAATCTTAGAACATGATGACATGCATAGTTTCTGTTGGGTCAAATTTTAGAATTAACAGTTAAAAGAATTAAATCTGTTTGTTTGAAATTCACGAAAAATGATACAACGAAAAAGTAAAATTGCAGTATACTCCTTGTTATCTTGAAAACATGAATAAATTGTGAACTTGATAATTATAAAATTAACGAACTTATCCTTAAAGACCAGTTTGTTCATATGAAATTAAAAAAAGTTTGTTACTACTACTACTTTGACTTTCTGTTAATGTTCTACATTGTATATCGTTTCTATTTGTTTGACTATCAAAGGTTTTCTCACAGTGAGAAAGTAAACTCTTGTATTAGCAACAATAGCAGATGGAATAAATAAGTGGGTTCACGATAGTCGGCAATGAAAAAAACTCCGTGTAAACCTGCTGAAACACGACATCGACAAATTGATGTTAGTAAGTTTAATTTGCCATCACTTGGTCGTGTCAGAATTTTTTTTATAAAAAGTCTTGGTACCTCCTTAAGAACCTTCCATAACAAAGAATCATTTGTGTTTTACGAATGGCGTTTAAAAGGGCTAAGTTGCACCTAAAACACCCATTATGCATAGTAAGCGTAAGTAAAGTTGGTATGTGACTAAGTTGAGGCAAATGTTTAATTCCTAAATTTAAAACGTCTCATTTGTCATAGATTATTAATTAGGTGACCACTGGAAGCTAAATTGTTCAATAGGTCAAGATCGAACAGTCCTGAAATTTTCGGTCTAATTGAGCAACCCATTGTTGGGTTGCTGCCACTAATTTTAAAGCTTTTAGGGAATTTTGCAGTTTTCTGTTATTATCTTGAATGTTATTATAGATATATATAAACTGTAAACAGCAATAATATTCAGCACGTTAAAATCTCTAGAACAGTTACATGACTAGAATTGCCAATTGATCCCTTAAGTAGGTATTGTTTCTGTAAGACAATTTTACAAAATTTGTTTTTGTTTTTTAACTTTAAAAATCTTCTAAAATGAATCTAGTATAAATTTTGTATTGCATTTCCTTGAACGCCAAGAAACATAGACACTATGGCTTAAATGAAATATATTGATAAAATGCCTTTATTTGCTTTTGAAGAAAATATGACAGATACAATAAACATTTAAATGGCATTCGTAAGCCACTGATCAATATATTTTGAAAAGCAAACATAATCATTGATGAAAAATTTGAGCCTTTTGTTCTTCTATAGATAAACTGTATATTCGTAGTCATATGACACCATTAATTCATGCTGAAATACTTGGATACAAGGGACCAAAGAGTAACCGGCTTTACAGTGTCAGATTAGTCACGCGAGAACATTATAATGTCATAGATAGATAGATAGATAGATACTTAATTCTCTAAAAAAATTAAATACAAATTTACAGAGAAACATACAATATAAATACATATAAGACTACGTCATCGGCGTTGCCTACGAAAAAAGCGACGCGCAGATTATCTTTGCTTTGAAATTTCAAATCATTTTCAGCTGATTTGCCTTTTTTTTAGCCGAGAGATATCCTCTTATTTTTTATAAACATAGAAATATGTAATTATACGTCAAATAATTTCATTAAATGTACGTTGTACTTACCACAATAAGCTCAACAACACTAAGTGGATTGCTTTTCTTAAACAAAATTCTGTTAAGACTTTCTAATAAGGTGAAGACATATGGGGCTAACATGCAAACACACACAGCCCATATCCACCTTATATCCGTTTTATTTCCAGGGTAAATCAAATTTTTGTTGTTATTGTTCAAAGCTGTTTGATTCTGATGAACGGGAACATGTATATGAGAAATCATATAGAATAGCATCAATTTTGTTGTGACAGCAGTCACACACACTGTTGAAGCAAATATTATGATGAATATAATTCTTGATATCTTGAATACAGTGTTCCAGAAAGCTACATGTGTATCGTCAGTAATATTTCCAGACCTTGTCTCAAAAACATCCCACGAGTGTCTCCTGTAAACAGCAGAGTCGCATGATCAAAGTAGTACACCTTTGAGGTAGGGTGAAATGTTAAAATTAGTATCAAGGTGGTACCAAACACATTGACTAAAATTAGTTTGGTTCGTTTAATTTTCATTAAATTTTGACAAATATTTACTTTGACCTTTGACCAAAAATGTTTGACCAAAATATAAAAATTTCAAAAAACAATGACCACACACTTTATTGGAAAAACTTCATTGGATATATAGCAGTTTGACAAACACTAATTTTGATCAATGAGAAGCTTCATATTTCCTTAACAATAGAACATATTAATAAAAACATTGTCTCCCTGTAATGTAATGTACCTCCTTGAGTAGAATTTCTAAAAAAAAAGGAAAAAAAGGGATTTACAAAAATTCCAAACAGTTTTTTCATTTCTCGTCTTAGATGTCCACGGAAACGTTTTCTATCAAACTTATGGTTAGATTAAATAAACATATATATAATAAGCCATTATCCCTTCGTAGACCAGCAAAATGTTAGTATAATATGACGTTCGGTGTTGTATCGTTGTTTTCCTCTTATATTTAATGCGTTTCCCTCGGTTTTAGTTTGTTACCCCGATTTTGTTTTTTGTCCATGGATTTATGAGTTTTGAACAGGGGTATACTACTGTTGCCTTTATTTATGCACGTAAAAGAGAGGCAAGGAATACCAAATGGACATTCAAAATCATTAGTCGAATATAAACTGACAACGCCATGGCTAAAAGTTAAGAAGAAAATCATAACAAACATCATTACACAAAAAACACAACATAGAAAACCAAAGACTGAACAGCACGAATCCCACCAGAAACAAAGTGATCTCAGGTTCCCTGGACGGGTAGGCAGATCCTGTTCTACATGTGGCACCAGTCGTGTTGTTCATTTAAGTACAAACATGGGGATAAGTCTAATTCGGAAGGTCACATTCAGGGAAAATGGGACGGGATTGTAGCTACATGTCCGTTATTATCTGTGAAACGGATATTCCATAACGGATATCCAACTCTTGATGGTGTCCGTGAATGCGTTTATGCGCCGAAGTCATACAAACCACAATCATAAATGTATAAGCAACTCTGATAAACAAAATCATAAAGGATAAGCTATATAATATCTGTATCTATAGATTCAGTAGGTATTACCGCTTCTAATAAGCACTTTTGTGTTGACATAAATTATCATTGAAATACAGATATGGTCATAATTATAAATTAACTGTTTACAAAAAAACGAAACTTTTGAAATACCAAGGCTTTTCAACCTCAAGAATAGATTATCTAAGCTGTATTTGACAAAACTTTCAGATTTTTTTGTCCTCAATGCTCTTCAACTTTATTTGGCCTTTTTAACATATTTTTTTATTTGAGCGTCACTGATGAGTCTTTTGTAGACGAAATGTGCTGTGGCGCAAATATAAAATTTCAATCTTGGTATCTATTTTGAGTTTATGTTTAATACTATATCTCATATTGATTTACTGGTTAGTTACAAAGACATTCATAACTATTATCGAAACGTCAAATTTTGACATGTTAGACGTAACAGGTTATACGTATAATAACCTTTACAGGCGTGTTTGCGTTCATCAGGAGAACGCGAAATTCGCAAAAAATTGCATAAATATTCTATGGCATAATTCTTTTATGATTTGATTTGCAAATAGTTGCTGATTGAGCTGCCGAACTAATTTTTTGTTTGCAAATATTAATAGTTTTCACCATCATCAGATTTTATAGAGCGTTAATTTATGCAAATGTATGTTGTTTTATTTGATTAGTTTATTAGTTTTTTCGTTTGGAGAAAAAAAAACAATTAAATACATAGATAGATCTTTGCAAAACCGGCTTTTGACGTCATTCATACCACAAATAAAAACGCAACGGTATGAAGTAAAAATCTTGCAAGAATGTCCAATGTCGAATTAAAGCGATTTTTATGGATTAAGTGTTATTTGCGACATCAATGATTACGATATTCGAGTTCAGGTTTATAATCATATTATTACTTACTTTTCGATGGTTTGTTTACTCGATAAAACCTTGCTTTTGAACAAATCGAATGTCTTGCAAGTATGTCCAACACACGATTTTTGTAACTTATGAAGGTTATCGGTTCGGGATGCTATCAATGCCTTTTCGAAATCGAATCGAAAGATTTTCATATCCTTATTTCAACGTTTCATTTTTTTTTATATACGCAATTCAATGGGTCTACGATTGTGTATTTATTTCTTCGATGCCTTTAAAGTACTGTTCAACTTCATCAGTTCTAAGATAAGAGATCAATAAGGAATAAAATACTTTCATAAGTTATAGGCAGATGATATAAAATGAGATACAAATGATAAGTTTATAAATGAACCTATCTGAATCAAATAAATCACAAATAATTAACAAAAAAATATGAGTAATATCAATTTTGCAAAATTTTGTTACAACTGTGATAATTGTTTCAATGGAATGATCAATGATATTCCTTTTTGTCAATACCTTGGTAATTATTGAACTAAATACATGCATACCCTTATATCTTACTCACACTCTTAGAAGTATCAATATTGACAACAAACAACTTTGAAAATGAAATAAAAAGAAAAAAAAATATCGTTCTCGATTATCTTTGTAGCTAATTGCGATGCAATATCGGGCATATTTCTATGTTATGCAATTTAAAACGTAAACATAGAAAATAAACTCCGTGCCGATTCGTGTCATCATTCTTCGCACCAAACACTTTATGAAGATAGTTGCTTCTGTTAAAAGAATAGTTGTGTATTAGTTCCAGTGTATATAAAGTGCGAATCCAGCTAGTTCATTTTTACTGTTATATGCGGGTATGTCTATTGTAGAATAAAGGATCATGGGAAAACTGTATTTGTTTACGTTTTGAAAATATCAAGTTAAAGGATTTTAAGTTAAGTTTTAAGATATTTTCATTGTGATATGTCTTTATAATATACAAACATAGCATTAAAGTTCAAATAAGTGTTATAAAAGCATCATGATATAGCATATCGATTATTGAAAGCGATCCATTTTAACTATAGATGCGATGAATTATCACTGTTAGTGCAGTCATTATTAATGTAGAATTTTCAAAGATGCGAGGAATTTTCATTGTAGAATTATGTGATAAATGCACTTGCAACAAATGAAAAAAACCTTAGTTGATGACTTTAGGATTTATGAAACATGTATTTTCAAATTGAAATACAAACTCCTCATTCATTCTTCATCAAATATATAGCTTTTCAAACTTGTAACAAAAGCGATTCTCAAAATGTCATATTGTATTCTTCAGATTACGTTTCTCCTTGATTTTAACTTATATAGGGAATCACTGGAAGGTGACAGCAGCGGGCCCTCTTAGGCAGTCAGTGGGCCCCTACTTATGAAAAATTGTAGATCCGCGAATGGATACTACCGCAGAGGTAAAACCATGCACATTTGGGTTATTGTACGCGAAATACATGCTACAATTCATTTTTGTTGATTTTACACCCTTTGGAACTCTATGTGGGCTATTTCAGCAACTAGGCAAAAGAAATCCCTAAACTAGATACACGGTTAGATTCAGCATGTCAACGAATTCCAAATATCTATATTAAAGGACTTTTGTCTATAAATTTGGACCCCACAAAATTGAAAAAGGGACCAAAAATATAAAAAAAAAATGCATGCATCGGATACATTTGTTCTTCAAGGCATGACTGCAACAATAGGATGAATATACAAAAACATCTTATTCTTGGGTCTCATTGGGGGGTTCTGATCCCGGATCTCGCTTACTATTTTGTCAGATTCCCGTATTCAGCTTATTGTTTTGTCAGATTCCCGTATCCCGCTTATACTATGCAGTTCTAATTTTTATCCGTGTCCCGCTAGACTTCATTTCCCGTTTTTCACTACACAATCATATGACTTTCACCTGTCACGCTTGCAAAAAATCGGCAATCCGGCGTGACGCTTATACCCAAATGCGACCCACTATTTTACTCTATTTTGACTCATATTAATCCCATTATAAATATATTAAAAAAGTAGCGTAGATTCTTTTATCCCTTTTTATCCCGTCTCTTTTCGTTTTTGAGCCATATATAGATGTCGTATGTGACAATGAGACAACTCTCCATCCGAGTCACATTTTATAAAAGTAGACCATTATACGTCAAAATACGGTCTTCAACATGGAGTCTTGGCTCACACCGAACAGCAAGTTATAAAGGGCTCCAGTGTAAAACCTTTTAAACGGGAAAACAAAGGTCCAATCTATATCAAGATGTACGTAATTAGTGGTGAAATGTCATGGAAATGGATAAAAAAATAAGGATGAAGATCCCTATACGCTTTATAAGAAACTAAATGGAATACATTTGAAATTAATGTTATTTCTATTGAATTTATTAGAGTGTTTTAAAACCAAACTTTCCTCCGTAAGTTAAATTTGATCAAATCTTTCTCTTACTTTATCTATTGTTTGAGCAAGTCGGCTAAATTAAGGCTTTACAGCTAATTTCCTAATGCATGTAAAGCAAAACTTTGGTTGGCTTGCTTTGTTTGTATAATTGTTTATACAAACTTTGTAAATAAGATTGACATTTTTAAACAATATGAATAGGCATAGTTTAACCTGTATTTTTAATATTTTAATTAAATTGGGTGTTATCATAATGATTATCAAATAAAAAAAATCAAGCAAATCAACTAAAGTCTTGCTCTACATGCTTAAAGAAATGAGCTGTAAAAGATAAAATAAAATAAAATTATACAGTGAAAATGCACCGCATATACAATAATAATGATTCGCTCCACAGTGAAAATGAAAGAATAGTATCATTATTCGACAGTAAACATGACTAGCATTACGAAATCATCATAGTGGAATTTAGTTAAATATGAAGAAATTGAATGACAAAACATATTCTACGTTATACAACTTTAATAATTGTATTAAAATGAATATTTTTTACTGCAACAACATCTAACCTGTTAGTTATAAAGCACCTGCACGATCTGTTCGTGAAATGTCATAAATATTCACCTATTTTGGTATATATTTAACAACTGGATGGCTTTAGGCGCGATAAAACCCCGCTCGCATCTCTTACTTTGTTTTATTAGTATTATGTATTTCTGAACATATACATTTTAACTAATTTTCTTGATTTTCTTCAAAAATTAAAAAATGTTCGTCTGTTTATTTATCATTCTACAGTAGACATTTATGGCATATACAGTAAAAATGATATCTTAGGATCCGCACTTTACATACACTGAGTTCTATGTTCGGTTTTTCATCGATCATTTATTCAAATGTTAGGCATTTAAACGTCGTGCATTAAAGAACTCAGGTTCACATATCTATATAACAAAACTCATCCTTATGTTAACTGAATTGAAATTTTAAAAATATAAGAGTAAACAAATATATAAATATTATGTTTTTTTTATTAAAAATTGAAGTAAGATTAGCAGCAACATTTTTAAGATCTTTTTCAAATAACAAAAAATGGCATTAACTAATGATTAAAGTTGAATCATTAAATTTTATTGATAAGATTCGGATAAATGAATATTGCTTACAGTTTAATCAAGACGTGAAAACTATTTTAACAAAGGCAAAATGTTAACGAGATAGTCACTTAAAGTATTCTTATTTCAATTTCTCGTTTACGCATTCCAAAGGAATTACATTTCTAGTGTTCAAATATTTTTGTTTATCAATTAAGAAGTAACTCAGATGATACTCTGGCAAAGTTGAATTTGGTTTTTCGTATGGTTCCCTTTTAGTCATCAATATCTTTTACAGTCCTGGTCTTCAAATCCTGTTTTTTAAGCGTTTAGGGTCCAGAAAAAGGACTTCAGACGCACGAGTTTTACTAGAATGACTGCAATCGAAATTTCTGAACAAAATTTTGTTTATCCTTGGCATGATATCTGACGATAACCTGAGGCTAATCTTATAATAAAATATTTTATACAATGTTGAATTTTTTTTTAACCCCCAATTCCTTAACTGGTTTTTTCAAAAACTACATATTATTTCATTTGAACAGTTTCAGAACTACGTGTACGTGTTATTTCAAAAATACCAACGAAAAGTTTATACTTGTCAAATAGAAACAGAAAGAAATCAAGTACAATTTGTGAAGGTTAAATTATTGAAGTTTAACTATTACAGTAAATATAATTCTGCATCTTAACCAAATACACACAAAAAAAACTTACTCTTTAGATCTCTTTTCTCTGTCCTCTCCAATATTGTTATTTGAACAATGTACTTCTCTCTGCGTATCATCATTTTCGTCTACATTTTCGTGATTCTCTCCAGAATAATAGTCCTTTAATTGAGTTTCTTCCCGGTCAGCAACACTTTCAATTACATCCCAATCCTGATCATCCGATCTATGGGGTATTTCTTTTACTAGTGTTTCGGCCATATCAAAAATGTTTAACTTAACGTGAAAGTGGTTTTTAATATTTATGGCTTTGAAATTCCTTTGAAGGGGAGTATTTTCTCAAATTCGTTCTCTTTTGAAATTCATTTTTCAACCAAGTTGTTCATCTTTCATGAATATTGTTTTCAATGCTTCAAAAGTGAAAGTAAATCTTTATTTATTTTGTGTGTCGAAATTAACTGTCATCAGAACATTTGAAAGCCATGGATGCTAAAATACAAAGAAACGTGGAGATTATATTACTTAAAGGGACATAAATAGTAACTAAGTTCATCTAAGAGTTTAAACCTTATTGTATACCTCAATTACATTAGTGTTCTTACGACCAACGTAATGTATCTTGTCTTACAATTATTCCACAAAACCTTTGTCTAAATCATTTACATCAATCTTATAAGAAATAAAATGTAAACCCGTGCAACATTTCGTTACACAAATAAGCAGGATAATTGGGTAAGAAATACAACATGACACTGATCTAATAGTTAAGGAGGCTCGCGGGTATAAGACTTTCAGAAAAAAAATAAACATTAATTTTTCATTACAAATTTTATTTATTTTCTTTTGTAGTTGTTATTTTATCATATGGTACAAAAATCATTCCAAAAAACCAATTCGTGTTGGCTCCAGGTGACTTAAAAAATGTAGATGTCATTGAAAAAGCTCCAAATGATCTCCCTTTGATGCAAAACTGCCATTTTTTTGCATTTAAATTGAAATATCTTTTTTAACTCATCGGTGACCTTTATGTTTTATTGTTGTTTTCGAATAAGCTGTACATCAACTAATTAATTGTAAAATTTAAGCGATTTCTGTAATTTAGTTCCTTTTTTATTTCGATATTACCGCTATTTTTCCTATTAGTTCAACAGAAAAAAGGACATTAACAAAAATGGATGCTTCTTTTGAAGGCAGATTGTGAGCGTAAATGAACAGTTACCCCATTTTTCTTATTTCATTTTTCTATTAAGTACAAGATAAAGTTCATTTATAGAAAAAGATAGAGAAATCCTATATTAGATAAAAAAAATAAATTGATTTGGACCCGCGAGCCCCCTTTAATGCTAATATCCACATTTATCAGGTTAATGCTTTACATTTCTTTTAGTAATAAATGACCTATATGTGGTTTATATTAGATTTTGAGTTGAATGTTAAGACATGACTATTGAGGCCCGAATGTTAAGCTACAGTTCAGAAACAAAGATCAATAGATGCGAATAACCAAATAAGAGAACACTAACAATAAATTACGAAAACACGACAAGGTATGTGAAACATTTAGGCAGGAAAATGTTTTGGAAAATGTACAATAAGTAGTTGATGATTGCCAAACGACCTATTCACAGTGTGTTCAGGTTCATCAACTTTGCATGTACCTAAATAAAGTTATTTTCTTTCATTATGTAAGGTAATTCTTTCAAATAACTATGTGAGGTCATTATTTTCCCTATGAAAAAGGCAAACTATTTAATTTAAAAAAAAAAACATTTAATTCGTTTGATAGTTATCGTGTGTTCTTTCAAATAGGGGGTTTACTTTAAAATGTGCCATCTTTGATATGTTTATAGCGGAAATATTCCTTTCCTCTTATATTAGACTGAAATACCAAAAAAACATCGTTTATGCATTTTTTCACTTTTGAAAAAAAATGTGAAGTTTTCTTAATTTACCGCTACAATAAAGGGACATATGTGAGATAAATTTAATATTTCAAATTTTTTCTTAAGAGTTTAAAAACAAGCCAGATTTAACACATGTGAAGGATTTTGAAAATCTTATTGATTCACAATATTTTGAAATCATAATTTTTGCGATAAAAAATTCATTAAAAAAAACCATAGCCACCCCTTTTCATACACTAAGTTGATGCAACAAAATACTTACAAAATGAATTATTTTTTTCAAACACCGTTATCGAACAGTAACAATTTATTTGTGGCTTGCTTCATGCAGTTACAGCAATATGTTTATTTTGCCGGGATAATGATTTCTAACGTTTATATTTAGGTTAATTAGTGCGTTTTATTTTACATTATAAATGAGCAGTAGGGCGTATAAAACCTGAACGCATTAGAAAAGAATATCACACTTTAGTATGGTCGGTAAAAGAGGATGCAAATCCTGGAAATCTATATTTTTTTGACGGTCTATAAAATGCATTGATCAGATAATGCATGTTTTAAGGTTTTTCTTGTGGTAAACCACAACTCGGGTGTTATACGGCCAGAAAAACTTAAAATGTGTATTATTCATTACTAAAAACATTTCTCATCAACTTTTTTTTCAATTGCAATATTATCATATTATGAAACAATTAAATATTTCAAAAATATACATGTAGTTCAATTGTGATTGACATATTTGAAGCTTTTATCATTAACAGCTTTATTTCTACATTTTTTTTCGTGTGCAAATAATTTACCTGGATAATTCAATTCAAATGCAAATCTATTGCTGTTCTTGTTTAGTTTTTAAGAATTAGAATCATCAGAAAAATGTTATCTTCTATGATCGCCAAAGCATTCATTTAGCCTAAACTCCCGTTTGTATTACGTTTACTGTACTTACCCCCAAATTAGGTTTAAGAGTGTAATAATTATGTGCATTTTACCATAATGCACTGGTTAAGAAGGTGTATGTATATCGAAACTTACCAACTGTTTGTTACAACACTTCCTACCGCTGCTTTCTGTTTATGTCACAAGTTTAAGCAGAAAACCTATGAAGGACAAATGGATTTAGATACCAATATTTTCTCAAAGACAAACCTGCACTAACTTTCTAAAGGAACACTTTTTAGAAGCGTGATATGACGATCAAAAAGATTAAAAAGAAAAGACTTCATAGACAGATTATTGATTACCAGCCGTGTGATATTATTTCTTACCTAATATGTCTATCATTTCTTACCTAATATGTCTATCATTTATATAACAATAAGTGTCTGTTTAACCATCAAATATGATCAATATAGCATATTGACATTTTAAATACCCAAGTCATGAAGTGATAAAAGAATTGCTTAATATGCACAATTCATACAAATTATGCGGTCACGTATTCAGTTTTTCCCTCTAAGATAAGGTCGGTAAAATTTTGTCGAAAATATCCTATTACGAAGCACTTTTGAAAAATCATACCATTGACCTAAATGACTCAAGCAAACTTCATTTTTATATTTCATATAAACATATAATTGAACATCAAATGTTAATCAATGAGGAAAAGTGATAAATTACACAGATACATTTATTTCTTACTATATTTGATACATTAAACTGCGTCTATTATACAAAATATGAGTTTTATGATCGGATTAGGATATTTGCTAACGTAGGAAGAAATTGAAAATGATTTAATTTTCACTATTAACATGATTAAAACACACATAAAATGGATTTGTTTTACGATAACAATTTTATTTATTTCTAGTTGGGAAACGTTCTGAAATTAAGTCACCGGTAGTCGAAGAACTAATCATACGTGGTCAAGAATTGTTGGCTTCTACTATTAAGCACCTATAGAGATCAATGGCTTTATAAATCATAAGAAAGCATTGTCAAATGTCTGAAATTAAAAGTGTTTGAATTATAGTCTTTGAAATGATATTGAATGACGACCTGATTAATAACAGAAGATTAGTTTTAGCTTGATTTTAGATACGGTCATTTATTTTTGTTTTTAAATCAATTATTTGTTGCAAGTTCAGGATGTGTGCTGCTCTGTTTCAAAATGATAAGATTTAAAAAGACTTTGATAAAAGAGGGGCTATAGATACTAAAGGAATACCCAATCTCAACAGTTTGAAAATGCTACGGAAAAAGAAATAAAACGAAAAGACAAACATCTATCATGATCTATACACAAAGCACAACATATAAAACTAAGGATTAAGAAACATGATTTCACTAAAAACCGGTGATGATCTCATAGCGGTAAGAAGATCTAGCTACACATTTGACACCCGTAGTCTTGCTCTTATAAGTAAAAACCCAGGGTAAGTATAATTCGGTAGTAGAATCCAAAAAATCTGGACCACTTATGCTTAGTTCTTCGACTACCGGTGAATTAATTTCATAACGTTTTCCAACTAGAAATCTATCATTGCTTTGCCCCAACGATAACATTCGAGAAAAGAGGACGGGATTGTGGTTTGCAACAACTAGAGTATTTCTGTCGTCATCTGTGAAACCGATATTCCATAACGGTCAATCAACTCTTGTAGTAATGTTTTATCTTTACCACTATGACCTTTTGGTTTAGTAACCTCATTGTAAGCAGTAACCCTCTACAAGGAATTCATGATCGGAAATACAAATAAAGGCAACAGTAGTATACCGCTCAGAAATCTATGGACAAAAAACAAAATCGGGGTAACAAACTAAAACCGAGGGAAACACAAGCTCTGGATACTGTATCAACTTGGAGATATATCCGCCGTATGCAGGTTCTGCTGGAATGTTGCTCTATAGAAATGGAAATGTAAATGGTAAGCTGAACCCATTTCTTTTGTCGTAAAAAAAATGTTCTCAACCGGATTCCATCGTCAACTTCTAGATGCAAGTCAAGATATGAGGCAGACTTAATTGTATATGTTGTATCTTTCATTTCAAGTTCGAGGAATAGATGCTTTCAACATAATCACCAAATTATAAATTATAAATTGATAGTATATAAATAACGGAAATAAAATAGGAGATACAATTGAAAGGTCAGTGTGCTTGTTTTTGAGATATAAGCCATTGATAATTTGGCGGGAAATTAATCCCTGTAGATTTTTCAAATGTCTATCAATTGCTTGTTTTTCTATTTAAAACTTTGGAAAAAATAATAATGAAATTATTAGATTGATAAGATACAATAGTATTATGAAAAGAAAAGTAGGGCTTAGTGGCAAATAACTTAATGGCACTACATGAGCGGATTCCGAATATCAATAACAACATCAGTGAACATCATGAAATACTTTTGGACTAATATAGATTCGTTTCTTTTGCTAGTTTTTGTTTTCGTCTTATACAATTTAAAAGAAGAAGGATGAGTGCTTAAAACCCAAACATTATCTTAGTTTACAATGTCTAATGTGATAGCTGTAGAGTTATAAGAAAATCCAAGTTGATTTGCAAAAGTTATACAAATTATCTGAATTTAGTTTGAACAGAAAACCTTAGCTGTTTTTACCTATGAATTTAATCCTTAAACATCACACAACAATAAAACAAACTACCAAGTAACCTGGTGTTTTGTAGTATCAATATATACCATTCAAGACTAAATTAAAGGTTAAGACTGGTCGAGACTGGTCGAGCCCATATTCAGACTATACCAAGATTATCAAGTTCCCAATCAGATTCATTAAGTAAAGTCGAGACAGTAAAGTAAATTTGAGTACTATCGGGATTATGCCATGTCTTGTCAAGTACAATCTGTGCTCGACCTTACTGGTTGAGCACAAAATATGGTATGTTCATGCTCTTAGCATTTTGTAGTGAAGCGAAATACACTTTACAGAAATGCATGCCATCGAAGCGCTTTTCTTGATTTATTTTCATCAGGAACCCTCAAAGCCGAATACTTGAAAGCCAAGGGAATTTATTTCGTTTGTTGTTGTCGTGTTTCTGTCTAACGAACGTGTTCTCTGTATTTTATTTTCGTCTACAATAACAATGTTTGATTAATTTAAATCGTTTCACATTTTTCATGTTGGGGTCTTACAGCCGACTTTACGACATTGTTTTTTTTTCATTGTGGAAAGCCGTATGATAGCATATAATTACCTACCATAATTTTATTGTTACTCTGGTGGATATTTTTTTCATTGGCAATCACACCAAATATCCTCGTTTTTATATTACTAACTACACAGGCAAAATTTGCTCACATGAATTTCACATGAATCTCACATGAAATTCACGTGAAAAATTGCATGTGAGACTCACCTCAAACGAGCTTATACATGAAACTCACATGAAACTTTTCATGTGAATTTCACGTGAATTGAGATTCACATGATTCTCACGTGAAAAATTTCACATGAATTTCACGTGAACTTTTCAAAAAAAAATATTGGTATTTTTCATGATTTTACTTGAATTTAAAAATTTGGATGTTGTTTGAAATACTATATTTTAAAAATTCATGTGAATTTCACGTGAACAAATTTCATGTAATTTTCATGTGAAGTTGACGTGAATTTCACATGAGATTCATGTGAAACTCACAAAAACTGATTTTACGTGAGTTTCACGTATAAGCTCGTTTGAGGTGAATTTCACGTAAGATTCACATGAATTTAAATTCACGTGAAATTGATGTGAATGAAAATTGCCCGTACATTCGTTTTAAGGACGAATAAAAAGGTGGCCTTATTAGGACCTCGAAGCATTGAATCGTCATATATTCGTTAGATTGTTGAACTAAAGCAACACTAGTGTGGTCGAGCAGGGCTTGTCTTATAACACAGTAATAAGCATACGTGGTTTAAAAGCTGTTAGCTTTATTGGTTAGATTTCTGGTTTCTTTTACACATTAGATCGTCTTGGTCTTTTTAACGCAATAGGAATATTTATCAAACAATGTCCAAATATCTTTCCGGTCATAATGTGTTTTACATGCAATTATAGAAAGCCTATGCTATGATATACTTAATATTAACGTTATGTTAAAGTGTTTATTTGGTGAAGAAAATAGCTTAATGATGAATAGAGTCACTTAAATGCTAACAGAAATAACCAATATGCTGAATGAAATGTGTCTTATGATGCAAATAGTAAAATTACAAAAATACTGAACACTGAGGAAAATTCAAAACGGAAAGTCCTTAATCAAATGGTAAAATCAAAACCTCAAACACATCAAACGAATGGATAACTGCTGTCATATTCCTGACTTGGTACAGGTATTTCCTAAAGTATTTCAACTGCATGTAAAACAGTTTTTAAAGGATTGTGTTAAAGAAATAAGAAGATATGGTATGATTACCAATGAGACAACTATCACCCAAATTTCAAATGAAGCTATTCACATTTTCGATAGAAAGATCTTTTCACTTTCTCTAGTGATTAGAGTACTTCAATACTTGCATGCAAAAAAGGATATTGTGTTTTTAAGATTTGATGTAACAAAATTTTGAAAATTATTATAAATCAAAGAATATCTCCCCTGATTCCTTGTCCGACCTTGGCGATACTTTCGTCCGAATAGGTTTATAAGCTGTTCATTGTGTTGAGTAATTTAAGGATTTTCAAAAATTCTGGATTCGGGTATAACTGAAGAGCATTTACTGTCAGGTGCAGAAAAATTGGTAGCTTGAAGGTCATCATTGATAGAGTCAATTAACATGTAAAGTTTTTGGTCAGTAATTTGGAATAATAACTCACAGTATATTGGTCATGTGAATAAAGAATATACTATTTATGTCAGAAGAATATTTTTTAAATGATTAGATCATCGCTTATAATTTTGAGAACCAGAATAGTATTGAACTTCCCATGATCCTTTCAGGCGGATATAATTTCAAAATGTCAGTATTGCGATTATATAACATATGTTCGTGGCAATATGCAGGATTAAGAATTAATGACCCTTAATCTGGAAAACATGATTGATTTGTTGAAATTGCTTAGTACTAGCTTTTAAGTTACAACGTGTACTCGGTGATTGCTAACTTAAGTCTTGATCTAAGTTTTTCTTATTACACTTATCTGATTAATCATGTCCTTGTTTTTTTCACGTTTGGGTATAATGTTGTGCAATTACAATACTGTTTACGGTCAGGGAAGGAGTTCAGTAATCGCATACAATCCCGCTCAATTAACATGTGCCTCTCCCGAGGAATAAGTTGGAAGTTCAGTGGTTGATGTACGTTGATGTCTGTTATATGCAATTTGGGTTTTGGTCTTTCAAATTATTTAGCATTTACCACGTCTTTTTTTCCTTGCGTGAGAAAAATTACTTTGTGTAATATGTATGTCATTTGAATGCTACTTTTTAAACTATTTTAATCAAGATATCTATAATGTGTTTATTTGTTCATTCTGGAGTCTTGTACGTAGTTTATTTTATTACGTTTTTGTCTCTGACTAATGAGTTTAAATGTCAGTTTAGAAATTTGTTCCCTTCTTGTTTTCATTATGGTTCGTGTAGCTCAGTCTTTAGTTTTCTATGTTGTAGTGGTGTACTGGTGTGTGTCTGTTTGGATATTTTTTAGCCATGGCGTTGTTAAATGATTTACGACTTATGAGTTTGAATGTCCCTTTAATATCGTTCGCCTCTCTTTTACAACAGTGTAACATATACTTGTCAATTGTTAAATATGAGGACTCCAGTTACTTTTAAATTCAAAATTTGTTTTGATAATTATGTTTTAGCTTTTTGGACAATAAAATTAGAAGATATCATGGGAATTCTGTGCCTCTTGTCTAAAAATTTTACTCGTAAGCGTGACCTTACAAAGCCATTACAACCAAACAAAAGGAAAATAAACAATCCTTGTGAAGCATTTAAAATAATAAACACGTAGGATAGAGCATCAATAAGCGTCCATTGATGAAGAAATACAAAAACAAAGTAATACCTGTCATACATGAAATTTTGGTATAAATAATCAACATTGATTGGGTTTTTGTTTCTTTGACACATTCCCCACTTCTATTCTCAATTCACTGTGAAATTCAAGAATGTGATATAAACTGATAAAGGCGGCAGAATTTCAGCTCAGAGAATCTTGCCTTAAAAGTCGATTCAGAACCTGTTTAAAATATCCTATTAATCACGTTAAGTATGACCTTTAGAATATAATCATGAGTTATACAACCCCTGTTTGTAATAGTTATTGCCCGACAATATTTAACAGTACACTAAGTTTGGTACAGATATAGGTTCTCTAATTCAGTGGCTGTGGTACATATTTGTTTTTCGTTTATTTTCCTGTACATTAATTAGGCCATTAGTTTTTCTCGTTTGGATTGCTTTACATTTGTTTTTCGATGTCTTTTACAGCTGAATATGCAGTACTGACTTTGCTTATTGATAAAGGCCTAAGGTTGATAATTACTGGGTCATTTGGTCTCTTTTGATAAGTTGTCTTATTTGAATTCATACCACATCTTCTTTATTTATATATAGAAAAATAGGTAAATTGCGTAGTACAGAGTAATTTTAGTGAAATTCAAGAATCTGATCGATACTAATAAGAAATACTTAATTTCAGTTTAGAGTATCGCACCTTAAAAGAAGACGGGAATTTAGAATCATCTGCCGAGAATATCCTGTTTCTCACGTAAAATATGACCTTAAGTCTAATCGTGTGGGTGAGTTATACCACCACTGTTTGAAACGGTTATTGTTTGACAAGATTTAACAATGCCATTAGTCGGATATCGAACAATACATCTCTGATATTATATATGCATTTGTAAGAGGATGTGGTATAAGAGTACCAACGAGATAACTCTCTACACAAGTCACAATTCGTAAAAAGTAAACTATTGTAGGTCAAAGTAAGGACAACAACACGAAGCCTTGACTCACACATAAGAGCAAGCTATAAAGAGCTCCAAAATGACCAGTGTAAAACAATTCAAAAATGAAAAGCAACGGCATGTTATTAATGCTGATGCAACGCCTGTCTGATATTTTTTGGCCTCAAAGAGCAATATAGATATTATCTGTATTGGTTATGTATAAAAGGTCTCTTTAAAGTTATATTTAACAAGTTTAAAGAGTTTAACGAATTTATTGAACATGCGTACATGTACTAAACTAAGTCTTGTAAGTTCTTTTCGAATCTAAATCATTTTATGTACATTATATAGATTAGACCGTTGGTTTTCCCGTTTGAATGGTTTTACCCTAGTAATTTTGGGGCCCTTTATAGCTTGTTGTTCGGTGTGAGCCAAGGCTCCGTGTTGAAGTCCGTACTTTAACCTATAATGGTTTACTTTTTTAATTGTTATTTGGATGGAGAGATGTCTCATTGGCACTCACTCCACATCTTCCTATAGCTATGCATGTGTCTCCCTCGAATTCAGTTTGTACATCGGATTTGTTTTCTCTCAATCGATTTATGATTTTTGAACTTGGTACACTTCTTTTACCTTTATTTCTTTATGCGCGTGACCTATTATATATTTCTTGCATGAATATAAATATATCGTATCCTATTGCATTTGTTTTACCACCATTTATCTCACTATTAGTCTTTGGTAAATTTATACTTTTTTTTTAAATGTACAGAATTTATCTTTGATTTTATACTTGGCACGAGTAAGTTTTATCCAATCCAGTACTATAGAGACCGTTTCAACTAATATTTCGTTGCGTATAGGAAAATAGCATTCACTGAAAGTTTACCGTTCAAATTTTCACCCCTTATTTCCTGTGTATAAGCGTTAGTAACCATGTAACCTCAAGTTTCCAAAAATATTCTGTAGAAACTCCAAAATAAGAAAATAAGGGTCCTTTGAAACATCTTAGATGCTTATAACTTTTTAACTGCAATGAAATATAAGATTAATTTCCTATAACAGTCAAACTGAAAGGACTATTTTTTTTCGAACTTTTTGGTATGCAACCAAATGTGACGTACTACGATTTGGTTATATTCACTTATAGAAGTTTTTTGTTTGTTGAATAAACTAAATGTGATTTGTTTTCCTTGGTAATACTGGCTAATTGTAGCTTAACTGTCAAGTTTCGTCTTTTATTCTTTAGTTTCTATGTTGTGTCATGTGTACTATTGTTTGTCTTTTTCATTTTTAGCCATGATGGCGTTGTCAGTTTATTTTCGATTTATGAGTTTGACTGTCCCTTTCGTATCTTTTGTCCCTCTTTCGTCATCATGAATTCAAATGTGTGAGAACAATAACGTATAGTGTAGACAACATCAACATCAGATCAAGCAGAAAAATCCAAATCAAGCCGCATCATGATAGAATAAAGTGTGGATAAATAAATGATATTTTTTTTTTATCTCATCTGCCTACGAACAATTGCATAAGACGAAGAAGATGACTCTAAATGGAAAATACCACCAATGAACCTCTTTTACCCCATTAAAAGTTAATTTTTGGTCCATTTATACATCTCATGTTCCTCAAAATATCAACTTTTTAAGATAAACTTTAGAGAGTAACTGTCACTCATCATTACTTTTTAAGTGAAAATTTGAAACGGTCTCTGTTGTTTAAAATTGTACCATTTTCTTCTGCACCAAAATCGACTTATTACTATTTCATCTACAATCTACAATTGCCTTGATCTATATTCATAACCTAGCAAAAAATGTTGGGAACTTACACAATTGTATTGCGGCTAATTTTTTTTAAAGGTAAATAGCTTTCATACCCGTACGTTTTGTTGGCTTACGGAAGGCTTAAAATGAAATTAATTGAATGGAAGAAGGACAGTCATTATGCAACTCGATAGTTGTGTAATTCACATTATGTTTTTTTTTTAATCTGATGTTTTTCTTTGAGTATTTGACTGCAAGATAATTTATTTCTAGAAACAAGAATGTGTCCTCAGTACACGAATGCCCCACTCGCACTATCATTTTCCATGTTCAGTGGACCGTGAAATTGGGGTAAAAACTATAATTTGGCATTAAAATTAGAAAGATCATATCATAGGGAAGATGTGTACAAAGTTTGAAGTCGATTGGACTTCAACTTCATCAAAAACTACCTTGACCAAAAACTTTAACCTGGAGCGGGACAGAAGGACGAACGGACGCACGGACGAACGGACGCACATACCAGAAAACATAATGCCCCTCTACTATCGTAGGTGGGGAATAAAAAACACTTTGGCTATTTTCTGCTCCTTTCTAGGGATGCTGTCCCGTTTCCATACCGACTTTAAGAATAATTAGAAAATGAAATAAATGAAAACGTAAAAAGAAAAATATCAAAATATTTTGATAAATGGACGTGCTTTATTTTTCACGATCGTTATGGCGGATAGGTTGATGAATGCGTCCATGTTTTCTTGGATAACGATATTTTAACCTTTCTATGTTGAGAGGCAATGCACTTATTTTAAGGTATTGTTTTCAGCCAGCATTTGGTTATACCGAGTAATCGTTGATTGGTTGATGTGTTTTTATGCAAGTTTTTGTTTATTGCACTATAACTTATCTGATCAATCACTCTTGGTTATTATGTAAATACACAACTGTAAAAGATAAGGAAGGGGGTTCAGTATTTACATAAAATTCAGGGGCGGATGCAGGAATTTTCGAAAGGGGGGGTGCTAACCCAGGGCAAAGGGGGGGGGTGCAAAACATATGTCCCGATACAAATGCATTGATCGGCAAAAATAAAGGGGGGGGGGGGTGCGCACTCCCGGAACCCCCCCTCTGGATCCGCCACTGAAATTCCGTCAAATTTGCTTGTGCTTATCCCGAGTCAAAATTGGAAGTTCAGTAGTTGATGTAAGTTGCTAATTTGGTTTTTTGGTTTATTCAAATTATTTCGCATAAAAAACATCTTTTGTTTCTTTGCTTCAATAAATTACTTTGTTTAATGTGTGTGCCGCTTATAAAATAATAAATTTTGTGCTCAATGTGAAAGGCCTTATTGTGGTTAATTTATAGTCAAGTCGTCGTCACCAAGTCACTGTTTGATTGTTGTTAATTTACAATTGAAAATTAAACCAAGTCTTCTTATAATATTTAACGAATGCCTTCTCTGTAGGATCGAGGGTCATTTTGTTTTGGTTTTTGATTAATACATTAATACAGTTCGCTATAACAATACAACATTTCATAAACAAAACATTAGTAGTCATAACAGTCTTACTAAAACAGTTTGAATAATTTATTATGTAAACTATAACTCATTCAGTAACAAATGTTGTAATGTACAATAGGTAGTCATGGTTTCAAGTATGAGCGTAATTTAATATTTACAGACAAATTACATAAAACAATTTTATAAAAATAAATGAATGTAAATTAGTTAAAGAAGCAAAATGTATAAAACTGAATATGAATTTTGAAATTATATTTAAACCACAAATTTCAAGCCAGGCTTATAACCCATGTCAGCTTTGTGTGACGTCACGTGGTTGGATCGTTTTGGTGTCATCGTTATTATATAACAAGAATAGATTATGTAAGCAGTATTTTGCAAAACCTTTTTAAATATTGGGTTCCTTATGCTATTCAACTTTCGAACGTTACTGAGAGACGAAACAATCGTCTGGCATATATATTTCTATCCCGATTTCTGCATGTTCTATGATGTGTTTGTTTGTTCAGTCTTGAGTCGTGTACGTAGTGTTATTTTTTATTGCGTTGTTTGTTTTTGAAAATCTATTGTAATATGCGTTATGAATAGATATGACTTCTTTATGTTTTTTAAGTTTAAAACAATGGATATTACATGCGGATGAGAAATAACTGACCTTCATTGTTTTCAGCACTGTTCGTTTGATTTACCAATTCAGTGTTCCTGTTGTTCCTTTGTTTTCTTTTTATAGTTGTGGTGTGACCCTCGGTTTTATTTCGTTACCCAGATTTTTTTTCTTCAATTCAATCTGTTTATGAAAGAGGGACGAAAGATACCAAAGGGACAGTCAAACTCATAAATCGAAAATAAACTGACAACGCCATGGCTAAAAATGAAAAAGACAAACAGACAAACAATAGTACACATGACACAACATAGAAAACTAAAGAATAAACAACACGAATCCTACCAAAATCTAGGGGTGATCTCAGGTGCTCCAGAAGGGTAAGCAGATCCTGCACCACATGTGGCACCCGTTGTGTTGCTTATGTGATAACAAATCCGGTACATAGTCTAATTCGATTGGTCACATTCATGAAAGGGAAGGGGATTGAAGTTACGGCGTAAGGAACATAGTATTGGTATATTACTGTTGCCTTTATTTAGCTTTACATATGTAGGTGCTGTTTATTAAGGCTTGGTTAAATTAGTTGTTATTTTTCATGTTTTTGTACACTGTCTGGAATGCTTTGCTACCCCCTCCGTTTAATCGTTCTGTTACAGATTATCTGACAAGTTTTTGATATGTTATCAATCCTTTGCTATCATGAGTTGATTGCCCGGTACGGAATATCCATTTTCGAAGACAACGGATATATTTTTACAACTATCATTGTTTAGGTCATAATTATAAATTGATGAGACTGTTGTAAAAGTGAGAGGTTTAGCGCTATGAAACCAGGTCAATCCACAATTCTACATTTGAAAATGTCTTTAAGTCAGGAATAACAGTTGTTGTCCATTCGTTTGATGTGTTTTGTCATCAAATTTTTGCCATGTGATTAGGGACTTTCCGATTGAATTTTCCTTAGGAGTTCAGTATTGTTGTGATTTTACATTTGACTTTTGATTCTTTTAAATACTAAGGTTTGTCTACCTCAGGAATAGATTACCTTAGCTGTATTTTGCAAAACTTTTAGGAATTTGTGGCTCTTCAACTTTATACTTTCTTTGGATTTTAACATTTTGTTATTCCAGCGTCACTGAATAAAATAATATTATGGTATCTATGATGAGTTTATAACTACGATTTCGTCACTTTTTCTCAGAATGTGACCTACAAGTCAGACGTGCACTTCATATATAATATGATCCATAAAATCTGAGAAAACCAAGAGTTTGTATAGGGTTCGTGATCCTCAGTCTTTAAATTTTAATCTTGTGTTTTTTATGTGTTCAGTTGTTATTTTTTTTAAATTTTAGATATGGAGTTGTCAGATTATTTTAAATTTTTGGGTTTGAATATCTCTTTGGTTTCTCCCGCCGCTCTTTCACACCAGTATAGTATTACATGTATCAGGACTTTAGTTTCTAAAACATACATTTAAACCCCGCCACATTATTTATATATGTGCCTGTCCCAAGTCAGGAGCATGTATTTCGGTGGTTGTCGTTTGTTTATCTGTTTCATAATCTTTGTTTTTCGTTAATTTATCTTTACATAAATAAGGCCGTAAGTTTTCTTGTTTGAGTTGTTTTACATTGTCTTATCGGGGCCTTTTATAGCTGACTATGTGGTATGGGCTTTGTTCATTGTTGAAGGCCGTACGGTGACCTATAGTGGTTAAAGTTTGAGTCATTCTGTTCTTTTGTGGATAGTTGTCTCATTGGCAATCATACCACATCTTCATTTTTATATTTATTTTTACATGTCTAATGAATAATTAAAATGTAATGTAATACAATTAGGAGATAAGAAAAGCCATTAAAACACAAGTCAAATTAAAAAGAATACACCCCTCAAAAACACAAAAAAAAAAACACCATAAAACATAGACGACACTATAACCAACGAATCAGTCACAATAACATCGAAAATAACTAGAATAAATATTTTATTAGATTAGATTTAAATCCCAAACAAAAAATTAAGATTGTTCCAGTACATGTAAGGCGACATCTCCTCTGTACATGCTTACTTGAACAGATTAAATAACATTGTAAGAAGGGCATTTCAGATACATTTCCCATCTGTTTATTTTAGGGTCGTGTTTTTCTATATCATTTCTCTATGTTTTGTCCTATAATATTGTTTTATGTTTTTGTTGTCATCAGACTCCTGAATTTATTGCGCCTTTGTACAGGTTGTATCATCATTTTCTCTCGAGCTTTCTATTTTGTCAGTATTAAAATGATCAAGTTTTAATTTGTGTGAATTCATACAAACATACAATCAAACAAAGATTTTAGTTTCTTTATTACAATTACGATTACGAAAATACATTTATTGTTAAAGACAATAACAATCAAAATCAAGGAGTAAACAAAGACTAAAAAAATCAAAGTGTATTTTCATCAACAGTTATAAATTATAAATAATAAAAAAAAACACGAACTCCACTAAAAACCGGGAGTGAAATCCGGTGCTCCGGAAGGGTAAGCATTTGTTATTTCTTTGTTCAGTTCGGTAATGAACATATTAAACATATCATATTAAAGTAGTAAATAATAAATTTGAGGTTTGATAAATATTCTTAGCAACACACATTGATTTAAAAAAGAAATCAACCAAACGAGTAAACCTATTGCTCTTTCTACGCTGAAATAAAACTTATCTCCATAATAATCACAGAAAACTGAAGACTTCACATGGAAAAAAAAGTAAAATCACAACAAATACTGAACTCTGAAGAAAATTCAAAACAGAAAGTCCCTCATCAATTGGCAAAATCAAAGGCTCAAACACATCAAACGACAGGATAACAACTGTCATATTCCTGACTTGGTTCAGGAATTTCTTCTTTAGAAAATGGCGGATTAAACCCGTTTTTTTTCCAGCCTCAAACCTGTAATTTGTATGACAGTTGCATAACACTAATTGAAAAACCTAGTTTGGTTTGGGAAACCATATGTAATTACCATATTGATTGGTCCTAGTCTGCTACATGTACGCTTGAGGAAGTCATAGAAATAGATTTATCCATACTCGAAGTAACTGTGTCATGTGAACTCTCTGCCTCCTGTCCGAATAATTTTACTCTAAGGCGTGACCGTACAAAACCATTACAACCAAAGGAAAGGAAAATAAACAATCCTTGTGAAGCATTTAAAATAATAAAGACGTAGCTTAGAGCATCAATAAGCGTCCATTGATGAAGAAATCCAAAGAACCAAGTGATCCCTGTGATACATGAAATTTTGGTATAAATAATCAACATTGGGCGGTCGTTTTTGGTCTCCGAACCTACTTTCGGAGCTGTTTCAATTCGGAAGATAACAAAACAAAACAAAATCATATTAAGGAGTACGAAAATACCAACAGGAATTGCAAACGTATACAGTACCATTTCTGCCTTTGTTATGTAACAGCGATCACCGCCGTACCCTAAATAGCCTAACGTGGAGTTGTCGCTAACGAAAAAGTAAACTACGTTAATTATCAACATAAGACAACAAACTGAGACAGAATACAGAAGATAACGTTTAAAAAACTTCATGCGATTTAAAGTACACAGTGAGTTAGATTGATAATAGAATACCCTGAAAATATCAAGTGTGCAGATATGCATCCACGTTACAGATCCTAACCAGAAATAGTGAGTGAATAGTCCAATAGCAACACAAAGGGCCGTATTGTATGTTGCATTCATACCAAAAAGGTAGAGTGCGTGCGCAACCAACAAGTGGAAGGATAACATCAATTGTTGTAATCCTGGAAGAGTTCGAAGCTCCTTCAGGAACAGATAGACTAACATCGTCAGTGTCAGCGAAGTTATTGATGTTATGGAACAAATCAAAGACAAAATTTTTTCAATCTCATTCTTTTGAGTTTGTGACTCTGTTACACGACTTTGGTTGTTTGATAGAATTATGTCGTCTAGACAAACCAGGAAATCATTTCCTATTTGAATAACACTGTTCAGTTCAAAACTTAAATCTTTATTCGACATTGTTAGGTAATTTGTAGACAGTTGGACTTCGTTGAATTGCAGTTTGATTCTTGGGCAAAAGTAATGTGTAACAATGTTGATTGTTTTATGGTCTACAACACATCGATCAGTTGTCTGTTCATACCCGTAAGCGTCATAATCGTCATAATAATGATCATATTCGGTAAAGTCCGGAGTAAGCTCAAGTGTTTTCCGTGAAATTGGTTCAAAAACGAGGCTGTCATTTTGAAACGTATATTGAATTGAAGAAGACAGAGCTTCAACGTACAATGTTTGGTCATGAATAGATGTAGCTAAAAAGTTTACACCAATTATGTATACGTGATGTGTCAAGTTCTCCATTTCATTCGGATAATGAAATTCCGAAAGGTAACAACAATCGGCGCCATCTATAATATCATCAACATATAAACTAATAGCCATATCTACTGTATAATAATCGTATAACACACAGTTTATTGAACAACTGGATATGACGTTGTTGACTTGAACTGTAACCTTGTAGTAAACTTGATAAAAAATATCACTGATTTTTCTGAAAATTCCTTCACATTTGTTGTTCTGTTTGTTATAGTAGTGCATACTCGGACAAACTACTTCTCGGCATTTTCCCTTGAAATAAATGTAAAACAAAACTTATAAAATTATAATATTACAAAAGATACTATGTTATTTTTACATTTTTCGTTGAAATAATCGTATTATTTTTGGAAAAAATAACGAAATGCTTATATCACAAAACATAATAAGTATCAGCATTTTTCCGTAGCATAAGTGTATGAAAAATTATAAAATGCTAATATCATAAAAAAAAAATGGTCAACTTTTCAAAAAATACATTTGAAATATTACAGGACAACTTAGAGAGTGTAACTGAGAAGTGTTAACAGTGAAACCTGACTAAACCGAATCCTGCATACAGCGAAAACCAGTATAAACCAAACATATTCTTAAGCCCTGTCATATCAAATTGTATGCGTTGTGAACCTGATAGAACCAAACATCGGCCAAAACCGAACAAAGTTTTAGGTACCGAATAGGTTCGGTTAAGACAGGTTTTTCTGTATAAGAATACTAAGATGACGTGTATTTCGAACTCATATTGATGAAATCTGTTTTAAATTGCTGTTGGAACATATCTATGTTAAGATTATCATATTTTGATTGAGGGAAGGGTTCAAAATAAACAGACATATTAAATCACGTTTAATCTTATTGTGGTCATCCTAAGGATATACAGTGAAACCTGTTTAAACCGAACCTATTCGTCACTTAAGACTTTGTTCGCTTTTGGCAGATGTTCGATTTTATTAGGTTCACAACGCATACAATTTGATTTGACTGGGCTTAAGACACGTTTTCGCTGTATGCAGGATTCGGTTTAGTCAGGTTTCACTGCACTCAATAGGTAAAATTTAAAAATGATCTAAGCGGTATGGGCTTTTCTCATTGTGGAAGACCGTATGGTATCCTTAAGTTGTAAAGTTATCTAAAAAGTAAAATCACAAAAAAAATGAACTAATATATCGTGATGTTCGCGTATAGATATTGGTACTTTTAGTTAGAAAAGCATAAGTAAAGGAACAAGAATAGCTAGAAATATTAAAAGGTTATGAAGCTCTTTTTCGAGCTATTTGAGTTTCAAAAAATAACGGGAAAGGTTGACTCCGATTTTTACACTATAACTGCATTTGTATTATTTGAGTCTCAAATTAAAAGTAAAGAAATCTAGAATACGCTAAATTTTGGTAAATGACTTTTTTTAGCTATTATAGTCTTATATAAATATATAAAAGAAACATGGGCGCTATGCCTCATAAAAAACATTAAAAAACAACGTGAAAAGTAACAGACCTACAGAAGTAAAAAGACTCATAATGTTTAGAACTATTTTAATCTATACTGTAGTGTTGCTTATTACAACAAGTATCCAGTTGATGTTATTTTAAATATTACGTCGAAATAGATATAAATTTACATTAGATATACATTTACATTATGCGTTTACTTTTCTACATTGGCTAGAAGTATAGGGGGAGGGTTGAGATCTCACAAACATGTTAAACCCCGCCGCATTTTTGCGCCCGTCCCAAGTCAGGAGCCTTTGGCCTTTGTTAGTCTTGTATTATTTTAATTTTAGTTTCTTGTGTACAATTTGGAAATTAGTATGGCATTCGTTATCACTGAACTAGTATATATTTGTTTAGGGGCCAGCTGAAAGACGCCTTCGGATGCGGGAATTTCTCGCTACATTGAAGACCTGTTGATGACCTTCTGCTGTTGTTTTTTTCTACGGTCGGGTTGTTGTCTCTTTGACACATTCCCCATTCCCATTCTCAATTTTATTGTTTCATTATAGTTCGTTTCTCTGTGTGTTACATTTCGGTGTTGTGTCTCTGTAGTGTCGTAGTTCTCTTATATTTGATACGTTTCCCTCAGTTTTAGTTTGTAACCCGGATTTGTTTTTTCTCTATCGATTTATGAATTTTGAACAGCGGTATGCTACTGTTGCCTTTATTTACCTCAACCTTGAATAACGATAATAGATAAGACTGAATAAAATATTTGATTTTTTTTACTTTTAAAATATTTAATAACGTAAACGCACCAACTTACAGTAAACGATAATCTTCTTTTTAAGCTTACATATCTTAGTATACTTTAAACTATGTATATTAAAATCTGATTTGGTCATAAACTTTATCCTATATTGTTCATATTTTAAAAGCTTTTATTCAGATTGTTATTTTTTTTAGTTAATATTATTGCAGAAAAAAACTGTGGACTAACGCCTAAAAGGTATGGATGCGGGATTATTTTGCTGCATTGTTAGACCCTTTGGTGTCCTTCGGCTGTAATCTGCTCCTTGGTTGGTTAGTTACACTCAGAGGCGGATGTAGGGGGGGGGGGGGGCAGCCCCCCCTTTTTGGGAAAAATTTTGGTTGCTTATATAGGTAATCACTGGAGAGTGACTGGAGCGGGCCTCCTCTTAGGCCAGTTATTGGATCCCACTTATGAAAATTTCTGGATCCGCCACTGACACTATTTGTCCCCTGATTTCCTTTTTTTTTTCTAAAATTAAGTAATTAGTCGACTTTCCGTATAGAATGTTCCTCGGATGTTTTTGTTTGTTTCTTGATTTACTTTTTTTACTCATTTTGATATAACAATGGCATAGATACATTATTTGTCCCCCTGTTTTTCTTTTTTTCTTTTTAAAATTTAGAAATTAAACTTTCCGTATTCAATGTTCCTTGGAATTCGTTTTTTTTGTTATTTTACTTTTTACTCATTTTGATAAAACGAAGTGGAAAAAAAGAAATGAAGTGTTATTTTTTGCATAAATACATTATGTGTACCCCTGTTTTTCTTTTTTTCTTTTTAAATTTAGAAATTTGTCGACTTTCCGTATACAATGTTCCTCGGAGTTTTATTTTTGTTATTTTACTTTTTACTCATTTTGATATAACGAAGTACAAAATAAGTAATGAAGTGTTATTTTTTGTCTATCATACACTATTTGTCCCCCTGTTTTATTTTTTTTAATTTTTAGAATTTAGGAATTAGTCGACTTTCCGTAAAGAATGTTCCTCGGAGTTTTTTTGTTTGTTTCCTATTTTACTTTTTACTCATTTCGATATAACTACTATTGTCATAATTGAATCAGTGACATTTTCGTCTTTCAAATATGCAATTGCGTTTTATACTGTGAAGTAACAAAATGAATTTAACTATTTTCGAGATCGTGTAATATAAGCATATTACGAATACTCAAACAATTTTAGACCGTTGGTTTTTCCGTTTGAATGGTTTTACACTGTATTTTGGGGCCCTTTATAGCTTGTTTTTCGGTGTGAGCCAAGGCTCCGTGTTGAAGACCGAACATTGACCTATTATGGTTTACTTTTATAAATTATTATTTGGAAGGAAAGTTGTCTCATTGGCACTCACACCACATCTTCCTATATCTAATTGATGTGCGCCTAACCACAGCAGGAAGTTACAGGAAGAAGAAGAAGTGCTAAATAAATAATGATTTCTTACCTCGTAACTATAAAATATTTCATTATCGGAGCAATCCTGGTCAGTCAAAGTGTTTCCTTGGTCTTCCACCCTATAACTTATAAGACTAGCAAACGTCGCCGTTGGAATTGTTTTAATTCTTTCATATAAGTCCCAATAGTCACAACCCATGTAAAGTGATTGGTTGGAATTGCATAGGAAACAAAAAATATTTCTATAGTTGGCCCTGTACACGGAGGTATACGAGTTACAAGCGTCTTCGATAAACTTATCATATACTTCCCAGCTTCCGGTTTGATTACAAGTCGTGTAAGTACCCCAGTTACATGTGTCTGGTTCAAAGGGCATGTTTTGACCTTGAAATAATATATTACACTCATCTGATTGTGCAATCTCTTTCATTATGCTGCGTGAAAATGAAATGGTACCAAACGGTTCAAAAATGCACGTGAGGTCTGCCAACCATGGAATCATTTCATTAGTCGACTGGCTGTTACATATGGCACAATATTTGTTTTTGAACAGAAGATTACTACTATTTATTGAAACGGGTATGTAAAGAGAAATATCAAACGGGTCATACTTCCTCTGGTCAGCTGCACATTTTTCGATTATTGAGACAGTATTAAAATTAGGTGCGCAACTTGAAATCACATAGTAAGAATGCTTTGATAAAATCTTTGTTCTACCATGTGTAAGATATTGTGGATATATGCAGGTCTTCCTAGTATGTGTTGATAACATAACATCGTCGGTATTTGGACATTGTTCGTTGTTCATTATTCCATTTTTCTGACATGAGCATGGAAAACAACAACTTCCAACAACCGGGGACGTTCCGTTTGGGTAGGAATCTTGTCTCGTTAGATTGTTGCAGAGAGGAACCATTGGACAGTACAATAATTGTTTTTGTAAAATTCTTTTTTGGTGTCCATCTTCCAAGTGGTCAATTAAATTATACACTTCTTTGAAGTCTACATCTGTTGGATAACGATATATAGAGGTGCACTCGACATTAGCCGTTTGCATGAAGACTAAGAGACAAAAAGTGAGTATCATTTTGGCTTGATTTCATCAACTAAAACATAAAAAAGGTTATATATAAAAGTTAAATTACAAAAATACTGAACTCAAAGGAAAATCCAATCAGAAAGTCCATAATAACATGGCAAAATGAAATTAGAAAACACATCAAAAACGAATGGACAAGAACTGTCATATTCCTGACTTGGTACAGGCATTTTCAAATGTAGAAAAATGGTGGATTAAACCTGGTTTTAAAGCTCTAAACCTCTTATATTCTTTTTTAAGCATTTAAAAATCTTCTTATTAGGGATACTAGATAAAGACAGCAGTAGTATATCGTAGTTCAAAAGTCATCAATCGATTAAGAGAAGAAAATCTATGCGGATTACAAACTAAAACTGAGAAAAACGCATCAACTATAATAGGAAAACAACAGAACAACAGAAACACTGAACTGCAACAAAAACAAACGCCAACGTTTATGCAAATGGACTATGTGAAAACAATTGCCATATTCTTGACATTGTACAGGACATTTAAAAAAAACGTAGGTTGAACCTGGTTTTATGGCTAGTTAAATTCTGTTTACCAAACACACTATTCGTATGCATAGGACGCGTAAGTGACGCCCGACAAAAAAAGGAAAAAAAAGCCATTTGAGGTACGAAATTGTAGAGCATTAGCAAATAAAAAGTAAACGTGTCATTCATTCTCCAAAAAAAATGAAAACAACACGTTTAATAATTTAATGTGTCCAACGCGCTTTCTGGATTAACCTTCATCAGGAACGCTCAAAGCCACACATTTAAATTCGGAGGGATGTATAAGTACCGAACAAATAACCAAATTCATCTAAGGTCAACTTTGCCTGAGAGAGCTGAAGCCTTAGTTTCTTTTTCATTTCAAATTTTGTAAACGGACAATTTTAGAAAGGTTAGATATACGTTTTTTCGATCAGTATTCTACACTACACCTACACAGTTTATATGACTTCTAGCACCTTTCCATGATGTGGGTATAAACGTTGAAAGATATTGTTTCAGAATGTGCCTTTTACTAAATTGTTAGAATGGTTTATTGATTGTGGTTGACGCATTTCTAAGGGAGCTTGGCTTAATCAATGTCAGATTTTATTGGATGGCTAAGGCCTACAAAGTACTGTTGATTTTTTTTTTCAGAATAGGAATTGCATATAATAACATAACATCATAGATTTTTTTAAAGATCATGTAACAACTTTAATAACTGCACCAGCTGAGAATTTTCACATACTAGTAATATTTAAATGTATTGATGATCGTGAACGGCAATGTATTAAAGAAAAACACACGAAGGGTTGAGTACACCAAAAGTGATCTAATCTATAGTAAAGAAATTAGAGCTTTGCAAGGGCTAAGACGAATCCTTGATAAAATATGATTTTATACATCTGATAACAATAAATTGCAAGCAAACAATATTCATTTGTTCGGCCCTGGACAGATTATAACATTCATCTATGCATCCATTTTATGAAGTAGCATCGATATATTTTGTTTATAGATATATTGTTACCTATAAATATGGTGCAAATCTTCGAAATTCTTGGATGTCTATGCTCTAACTACATGTTTCCTGGGCGCCACTTAAATAATCACGTTGTGATTGGTTTAACGCCGTCACGTGGTGACCCCCTATGAGACCGTAGGGGGTAAGCAAATTTCATGGGGGGGGGGGGGGGGTCATGACGCGTTATAATGGTGACGTAATCGATTATTCGTGATACGGTTAACTACTGACACCCTACAAACCATAGAGAGTGAATAAAATCCATAGGGGATTAGGCCTCCAGCCTCACCCTCTATGGATCCGTAGGGGGTCAGTAGTGAACCATATAACTTATAGTAAGGGTCAGGTGCGAACCATTTAACGTATAGTTGGGGGTCAGTAGCGAACCATATAACTTATATTCTGGTATTTAATACACTTACTTAAATCTTTATTACCAAAGTGTGTATTTATATATACTCTATAGCAATATTGGTTTTTTAGACTAAAAGTGAGTTTTGACCCCAATTTGAACTACCGAGTTAGACTTATTACCGGTTGTTTACCAACACGAGCAACACGACATGTGCCGCATGTGGAACAGAATATGCTTACACTTTCGGAGACCCTGAGATCATCTTCAGTTTGTGGTGTGAATCATGATGGTCAAGTTTATTTTTTTTGTACATAGATTGTTTGCCTGTTGGTCTTGTTCTTGTTAAGCTATAACGTTGTCAAAATAAAAAAAAAAGATATGGTTTGATTACCAATTATACATCAGTACACAAGAGACCAAATGACACAGCAATTATCTATGATAGGCCATCGTACGTCTTTCAAAATTGAGCAAGGCCCATACCGCACAGTCCGCTACAAAAGGCCACGAAATGAAAAATGTTAAACAACTCAAACTAGAAAACTAACGACATGAACAAAAAACAAATATGTCACACAGCAACAAACGGGAAACACTGAAATACAGACTCCTAACTTTAGACAGGCACATAGTTACATAATTTTTTAGGGTTAAACATGTTAGTTGGCGCCCAATCCTCCCCTAATCCTGAGACAGTGGTGCAATAGTACAATACAGTTCGGCTTATAAGTTTGCGTGTACATTTTGGTATATTTTGATATAATCGATTGGAAATCACGTAGTTGATAAATTAATGTACAATATGGGAATTAACAAAAAAGAGCATAAAAGCAGGAAAAAAACCCGATCTAACCAGTGTACTACCGAGGCTGTAATTTTCAAAATAACTACAACTATACAAATCTAGCTATAACATGATGGAATGGCCTAAACACCAAAGAGTGTTATAAAACAATAGCAATACAAATATACTGTTCATACTGATAACATTTTATTGTTTCAATAGTCTGTAAATTTGTACATTCCTTTTTAAATCTGTAATTATTTTAGTATTTTTAGTTTCGAAACAATATCATATGAGGATGGTTAAGGGTTTTTTTCGTGCATCGTGTTTTGCCATTTTTATTTAGTCAATTTTTAGTCTGCTAGTGTTTGTCAACATGAAGTAAATTAAGACTTTGTAACATCGAACGTCTGCTAACGCAGTAAAATTATGTTGTGTTACATAACAAAAACTATGAAAGGATGAAATTAGGTGAAATTCAAAATTTCAAGATTTTAACATTGGTACTATAAGTCGGAAGAGCATCAGTTGAGAAATGAAATAAACTAAAAAATATTAATAGATGGATTGATTATCATTCGTTGGATACCAAATTTCGTGGATTCCGTGGTTATCCGAGAACCACGAATTTCAATGTCCAACGAATTACCATTTTTCTTCAGTAACTTTAGCAGACTTTTGCCAAACCACGAAATCAAATATTAAACAAAAATGTTAATTTTTCACATTTCAAAATAATTTATACCCACAAAAAAAAATGAATATAAGTAAATTACATACCTGCACGTACAGATTACGAATAAAAAAGAGACCTGATTGTTTGTATTTCTAGATGATATTTGGTCCCATCATCCATTCGACACGATTCAACTTCTACAGAATATATTCATCTAGATCTGTGCGGTGGATTTTATTTGTATATACGATTTGACATTTCACAAATAATGTCATATTCCGGATCGTAATACCTTTAAGTGTACGTGTCGCACTTTCACCTACATTTGTATTTTGATCCCGTTATATGGATTTGTAAAACAATATGTGAAGCATAAGTAATCTGTATCTAATTAAAGGAATGGGGGTAATTCAATATGTGTTTAATTTACAATATGTGTTTAATTTATCTTAAGAAAAAAAATAACGGGAAAAAAACCATGACAAAGCAAATCAAAAGTAAAATCACATACATACTGAACTTCAAGGAAAATTCAAAACGGAAAATCCCAAATCAAACGGCAAAATCAAATGATAAAACATATTCAAACGAATGGACAACAACTATCACATTCCTCATAAACTCATCATAGATTCCAGGATTGATTGTTTTTTATTTGCATCAGACAGACGCGCGTTTCGTCTTCACAACCCTCATCAGTGACGCCCGAATCAAAAAGTGTTAAAAATGGCAAAAAACGTAAAAAACAAAAAGATGAAGAGCATTGTGGACCAATAATTCCTAAATGATTTTCCAAACACAGCTAAGGTAATCTATTCTTGAGGCAGCACATACTTAGTATTTGAAAAATTAAAAGTTTTGTAAACTGTTAATTCAATATCATGACCATATCAATGACGATTCATATCAACACAGAAGTGCTGAATTCTGGGTTAACGCTATTGGATAACATCAAAAGACAATTATCTTCAATACGATACAGTATCAAGGGCAGGTAATAATGAAATAAAAATAAGTGCGTTAATTCACAACGATGATAACGAGTCGCATTAACAATTGTGCAAATATTACCAACATTCCAATACACCATTTAAAAAATCTAGACATTAGTTGGTGCCATTCGCTGTGTTTAACAATTCAAATTCAATTCAATTCAAATATTTATTGTCATATAAACTCTGAACAATAAGTTTGTAACAAATAATATAAACATACACAAAATACATTTAACAAACAAAACCACGAAAACAAAAAATGCAAAAAAGCAAAACAATCTATCCATATGATATATAGAGAATAATACATGGCAAAATCCGTATCATATGTCGTATCATCCCGAGACATCAATATCAGCCCAAGGGCCTTTAGGCCCGAGGGATGATATCGGTCGCGGGTGATACGGCATGTGATACGGATTTTGCCATGTATTTTACGCTTTATCATATATTTCAACAGAAAAGTATTATATTATATGAAGTATTATATTATATGAACTGTTTTCTGATCCAAACCACTGGGTTACCTTCAGTTCTTCTTTTGTCTAAGAACTGCTTAATTACTTTAATATTGGAAGCACCTTACAATTTGCGTGCTGTTGTTTTAAAAAAATATTTTGTTTATTATTGTATTTATTTGTGTGTTTTGTACTTTATATAGTTGCATCTAGTGTGCCAAAAATATGAAAACTTGACGTTCGTGACGTCACATACAATATAAAAAACCTGACGTACGTGACGTCACATACCAAAAAATGACGTCATTAAAAAACTTGACCTATTTTGAGGAAATTTTTTCTTGAGCAAAAAAAAAAAAAAAACTGACTGTAAAAAAAAAAAAAAAAAAAAAAGTAGGGGTGTGATAAAGGGTAGGGGTGCGATAAAGGGTATGCGATAAAGGGTAGGGGTGTGATAAAGGGTATGCGATAAAGGGTGCGCATCAAAGTTGCGCGATATGGATTAAACAGCAGGCTATTTATCACATATGCAAAACTACTGTATTTACTACTAAACATATGATTTTATAAATAAATCAAGAGTCCCCTGTCCTCAGTTCTAATGCCTGTTTAAAATAGGACCCTAAGCTTTCTACTTCTTTTGAGGTTGATGGTTCATTAAATTATGATCACTATTTCTCATTTTTGTTATGTTACTTCTCTTTTCAAAAGATTTACAGTTTAAGTAATTTTCCATTTCTAAATTTTGCTTTAAACTTTCATATAAATACAATTTACTTTTTTGATCTATTTTTTCAAATTTTTGTTCAAATATATTTGTGTAGAAATTTAAGAATTGATGTTTTAAGGTTTTTTTTAACAACTTTCAGTATTTTTTTCTTATGTTTCCCTCAAGAATGGATACGTCCATGTTTACCTCTTTCAAAATATTTTTAACATATGTTAACCAGGTATAGCAACCTGAATAATCTAAACTTTTAGAAAGTAAAAAGGATTTGTATTAAACATGCAATGGATTTATTTCAGAATTTAGTAATCTTGATTAGTAAAGTATACTTTGAGTTTTTATATGCATCTCTAGTGGGTAGCTATAATAGACAACGTATATACTATGTTTTTGGATTTTAATTACGAGAAAAAATCATTTCTATGTACAAAGTTTAAAAAGAAAATTTAATCTTTTTTTATGTTCAAATATTGAAAAAAATAATACTTTTCAATTAACAAACATTAAAAAATAAACCTTTTTACATGTTTATACATTGAATGAAAAATCCTTTTCGTTGTACACTTTTCTCTTTAAAATCATTAAAACAAAAACCCTTTTCCGTGTAAATATTTTTACAAAATAAACCCTTCACCATGTACATGTGTGAATCATAAGTAATATTTAATTTAACGATTTGAGGTAATACAATATGTGTTATTTTTTAATTAAGAAAAGATGACGGAAAATTCCCATGACAATGCAAGTTATTGGATTACCGGGAAGGACACTGATCTTTACTGAAACAGTTTCAAGCGCAGGTTATAATGAAATCAAACTTATGATAGCTTGTTCTTCGGTGTGAGCTCCGTGTTGAAGGCCGTACATTGACCTATAATGGTTTACTTTTTTAAATCGTTATTTGGATTGAGAGTTTTCTCATTGGCACTCACACACCTTCTTCTTTTATCTCTTAGCATATTGAGCAGGATCTGCTTACCCTTTTAAAGCACATGATGTTACCCGCAGTTTTTTGTGGGGTTTGTGTTGCTAAGTTTTAGGAATTTTGGGTCCCAAATGCTCTTCAAATTTGTACTTGTTTGGCTGTATAACTATTTTGATCTGAGCGTCACTAATGAGTCTTATGTAGACGAAACGTGTGTCTGGCGTATTAAATTATAAGCCTGGTACCTTTGATAACTATTTAGTCTTTATTTTTCTATGTTTTGTATTGTGTAATATTATTTGTCTGTTTGTCTGTGTGTCTGTAAACCAAGTCAGGAAAATGACAGTTGTTGTCCATTCGTTAAATGTGATTTGAATAGGGATTTTCCGTTTTGAATTTTCCCCGGCTTTTGATATTTTTGTGATTTTGGTTTTCATCCTCGGGTTTGTACTTAAATAGAGCAACACGACAGGCACTTCATATGGAATATGATCGATAGAATCTGAAAAAAACCCGAGTTTGTATGGGGTTCGTGTTCCTCAGTCTTTAGTTTTTAATCTGGTTTTTTTTTATGCGTTCTGTTGTTTGTCCGATTTTATTATTTATTTTAGCCATGGAGTTGTCAGATTATTTTCGATTTTTGGGTTTGAAAGTGTCTTTGGTATCTCCCGCCACTCTTTCACAATAGTGTAGCATTTACATGTCACTTGTTAAGTATTACATGTATCAGGACTCCAGTTTCTAAAACATACATATATTTTTACATGTGTTTTAATGATTAGTTAAAATGTAATGTAATACAATTAGAAGATAGGAAATGCCATTAAAAAAAGAAGTCAAATAAAAAAGAATACCCCCCTCAAAAAACACAAAAAAAAAACATAAAACATAGACGACACTATAACCAACGAATCAGTCACAATAACATAGAAAATAACTAAAATAAATATTTTATTAGATTAGATTTAAATCCCAACCAAAAAATTAAGATTGACCCAGTACATGTAAGGCGACATCTCCTCTATGTATGCTTACTTGAACAGAATAAATAACATTGTAAGAAGGGCATTTCAGATACATTTCCCATCTGTTTATTTCAGGGTTCGAGTTGTTCTATATCATTTCTCTATGTTTTGTCCTATAATATTGTTTTTTGTTTTTGTTGTCATCAGACTCCTGAAGTTATTGCGCCTTCGAACAGGTTGTATCATCATTTTCTCTCGAGCTTTCTATTTTGTCAGTATCGATGCCACTGCTGGTGGACGTTTCGTCCCCGAGGGTATCACCAGCCCAGTAGTCAGCACTTCGGTGTTGACAAAAAATATTAATTATATGGTCATTTTTATAAATTTTCTGTTTACAAAACTTAGAATTTTTCGAAAAACTAAGGATTTTCTTACCCCAGGAGTAGATTACCTTAGACGTATTTGGCACAACTTTTTGGAATTTTGGATCCTCAATGCTCTTCAACTTTGTATTTATTTGGCTTTTTCACTATTCGATCTGAGCGTCACTGATGAGTCTTATGTAGACGAAACGCGCGTCTGGCGTATAAAATTATAATCCTGGTACTTTTGATAACTATCAACATGATCAAGTTTTAATTTTTGTGAATTCATCCAAACATACAATCAAACAAAGATTTTAGTTTCTTTATTACGATTACGATTACGAAAATACATTTATTGTTAAAGACAATAACAATCAAAATCAAGGAGTACATAAAGACTAAAAAAATCAAAGGATATTTTCATCAACAGTTATAAATTATAAATAAAAAAAAAACACGAACTCCACTAAAAACCGGGAGTGAAATCCGGTACTCCGGAAGGGTAAGCATTTGTTATTTCTTTGATCAGTTCGGTAATGAACATATTAAACATATTAAATAAAAGTAGTAAATAATAAATTTGAGGTTTGATAAATATTCTTAGCAACACGCATTGATTTAAAAAAAAATTCAACCAAAAGAGTAAACCTATTGCTCTTTCTTCGCTGAAATAAAACTTATCTCCATAAAAATCACAGAAAACTGAAGACTTCACATGGAAAAAAAGTAAAATTACAAAAAATACTGAACTCCGAAAAAAAATCAAAACAGAAAGTCCCTCATCAATTGGCAAAATCAAAGGATAAAACACATCAAACGACAGGATAACAACTGTCATATTCCTTACTTGGTTCAGGGATTTCTTTTTTAGAAAATGGCGGATTAAACACGTTTTTCAGCCTCAAACCTCTAATTTGTATGACAGTTGCATAACACTAATTGAAAAACCTAGTTTGGTTTGGGAAACCATATCTAATTACCATATTGATTGGTCCTAGTCTGCTACATGTACGCTTGAGGAAGTCATAGAAATAGATTTATCCATACTCGAAGTAACTGTGTCATGTGAACTCTCTGCCTCCTGTCCGAATAATTTTACTCTAAGGCGTGACCGTACAAAACCATTACAACCAAAGGAAAGGAAAATAAACAATCCTTGTGAAGCATTTAAAATAATAAAGACGTAGCTTAGAGCATCAATAAGCGTCCATTGATGAAGAAATCCAAAGAACCAAGTGATCCCTGTGATACATGAAATTTTGGTATAAATAATCAACATTGGGCGGTCGTTTTTGGTCTCCGAACCTACTTTAGGAGCTGTTTCAATTCGGAAGATAACAAAACAAAACAAAATCATATTAAGGAGTACGAAAATACCAACAGGAATTGCAAACGTATACAGTACCATTTCTGCCTTTGTTATGTAACAGCGATCACCGCCGTACCCTAAATAGCCTAACGTGGAGTTGTCGCTAACGAAAAAGTAAACTACGTTAATTATCAACATAAGACAACAAACTGAGACAGAATACAGAAGATAACGTTTAAAAAACTTCATGCGATTTAAAGTACACAGTGAGTTAGATTGATAATAGAATACCCTGAAAATATCAAGTGTGCAGATATGCATCCACGTTACAGATCCTAACCAGAAATAGTGAGTGAATAGTCCAATAGCAACACAAAGGGCCGTATTGTTGTATGTTGCATTCATACCAAAAAGGTAGAGTGCGTGCGCAACCAACAAGTGGAAGGATAACATCAATTGTTGTAATCCCGGAAGAGATCGAAGCTCCTTCAGGAACAGATAGACTAACATCGTCAGTGTCAGCGAAGTTATTGATGTAATTGAACAAATCAAAGACAACATTTTCTCAATCTCATTCTTTTGAGTTTGTGGCTCTGTTACCCGACTTCCGTTGTTTGATAGAATTCTGTCGTCTAAACAAACCAAGAAATCATTTCCTATTTGAATAACACTGTTAAGTTCAAAATTTAAATTCTTATTCGACATTGTTAGGTAATTTGTAGACAGTTGGACTTCGTTGAATTGTAGTTTGATTCTTGGGCAAAAGTAGTTTGTAACAATGTTGATTGTTTTATGGTCTACAAAACATCGATCAATGGTCTCTTCATAATTCCCGTAATCGTCATAATCGTCATAATAATAATCATATTCGGTAAAGTCCGGAATAAGCTCAAGTGTTTTCCGTGAAATTGGTTCAAAAACAAGGCTGTCATCATGAAACGTATCTTGAAATGAAGAAGACAGAGCTTCAACGTACAAAGTTTGGTCATGAATAGATGTAGCTAAAAAGTTTACACCAATTAGGTATACGTGATGGGTAAAGTTCTTTATTTCATTCGGAAAATGAAATTCCGAAAGGTAAATACAATCGGCGCCAACCATAATATCATCAACATACAAAGTTATAGACATATCCACTGCATAATAATCGTTTAACACACAATTTATTGAACAGCTGGATATGACGGTGGCTACTTGTACGGTAACCTTGTAGTAAACTTGATAAAACATATCACTGATTCTTCTGAAAATTCCTTCACATTTGTTGTTCTGTTTGTTATAGTAGTACATACTCGGACAAACTACTTCTCGGCATTTTTCCTTGAAATAAATGTAAAACAAAACTTTTAAAATGTTAATATTAAAAAAAAAGCATATTATGTTTTTTTTTTGCATTTTTCGTTTTAATAATCGTAACTTTTTTTGAAAAAATAACGATATGCTTATTTCCCAAAACACACTAAAAAGTAAAAACACAAAAATACCGAACTCCGAGGAAAATTCAAAAAAGGAAAATCCAAAATCAAAAGTCCAAACACATCAAACGAATGGATAACAACTGTCATATTCCTGACTTGGTACAGGCATTTTCTAATGTAGAAAATGGTGGATTTAACCTGGTTTTATAGCTATCTAAACCTCTCACTTGTACAAAAAAATGTATGACAGTCGCATCAAATTCCATTACATTGTCAACGATGTATGAACAAAACAAACATACTCAAAGAGTAAAAATGTCAAAAATAGGGGTACAGCAGTCAATATTGTGTTATCATCTTAATATCACTATAAGAACATCAATTGTAACGAAGAATCACAAAAAGGCATACATCAAATTTAACATACTCATTTTGCTTTTCTTGTACCAATTAATTTATGTATATAAAAAGTCTAATTGTCAGCATTTTTCCTTAACATAAGTGTATGAAAAATTATGAAATGCTAATATCATAATAAAAAATGCAAACGAAAAATATTCATTGGTTAACTTTTCCAAAAATACATATGTAATATTACAGGACAACTAAGAGAGTAAAACTGAGGAAGTGTGTAGAGTAAAACCTGACTAAACCGAATCCTGCATACAGCGAAACCCTGTATTAACCAAACATATTCTTAATATATAAAAAAATAAGATGTGGTATGATTGTCAATGAGACAACTGTCCACAAGAGACCAAAAAAGATACAGACATTAACAGCTATAGGTCACCATTCAGCCTTCAACAATGAGAAAAGCCCATACTGCATAGACAGGTATAAAAGGCCTCAATAAGACAATGCAAAACAATTCAAACAAGAAAACTAATTGTCTTCTTTATATAACAAATATAAGCGAAAAACAAAAATGTAACACATAAACAATCGATAACCACTTAATTACAGGCTCCTGACTTGGGACAGGCACATTCATAAAAAATATGGCGGTGTTAAACATGTAAGCGGGATCCAAACCCTCCCCTAACCTGGGATAGTGGTATAACAGTACAACATAAGAACAAACTATACAAATCAGTTGAAAAAGGTTTAACTCATCAGATTGAGAAAAAGCAGGTTGACGTGGCCGGGTACATCCCGACACAAAAAGACACAATGAACAATCGATCTGAGAGAACTCGCAGTTATAAGGCCTGTCATATCAAATTATATGCGTTGTGAACCTGATAAAACCACACATCGGCCAATACCGAACAAAGTCTTAAGTCCCGAATAGGTTCATTTAAGACAGGTTTTCTGTATAAGAATACTAAGATGACGTGTTTTTCGAACTCATCCTGATGAAATCTGTGTTAAATTGCTGTTGGAACATATCTATGTTAAGGTAATCATATTTTGATTGAAGGAAGGGTTCAAAATAAACAGACATATTAAATCACGTTAAATCTTTTTGTGGTCATCCTAAGGACATACAGTGAAACCTGTTTAAACCGAACCTGTTCGTCACTTAAGACTTTAAAATTGAGAATGGAAATGGGGAATGTGCAAAAGAGACAACAACCCGATCAAATGAAAAAAACAACAGCAGAAGGTCACCAACAGGTCTTCAATGTAGCGAGAAATTCCCGCACCCGGAGTCGTCCTTCAGCTGGCCCCTAAACACTTTTGGTCAATGTTCGATTTTATCAGGCTTACAACGCATACAATTTGACCTGACATGGTTAAGAATATGTTTGGTTAATACAGGTTTTCGCTGTATGCAGGATTCGGTTTATCCAGGTTTCACTGCACTCAATAGGTAAAACTTAAAAATGATCCAAGCGGTATGGAATTTTCTCATTGTGGAAGGCCGTATGGTATCCTTAAGTTGTAAAGTAATCTAAAAAGTAAAATCACAAAAAAATGAACTAATATATTTTGATGTTCGCTTATAGATATTGGTACTTTAAGTTAGAAAAGCATAAGTTAAGGGACAAAAATAGCTAGAAATATTGGAAGGTTATGGAGCTCTTTTTCGAGATATTTGAGTTTTAAAAAATAACGGGAAAGGTTGACTCCGATTTTTACACTATAACTGCATTGGTATTATTTGAGTCTCAAATTAAAAGAAAAGAAATCTAATATTTGCTAAATTTTGGTTAATGACCTGTTTTGAGTTATTATAGTCTATATAAATATATAAAAGAAGTGTTACATTATATACAAGTCAACACAAGAAACGATACACGACTCTTTCTTCAAATGAAAGATGAAGATTTCCGTCATAGGACCAATATTGATGGTAGTTAAATTTGAAGACCATGGGAAAATAAATCCGTTAAAAAAACCTTTCATGCCGTCATTCAGAGAAATTTAACTTTTTTTGGCAAAATTTACATAAAACGGCAGTTTTAAAAACAGAAGTTCCAACAAATGATGATAACCATTCATTTTAAGGTAAAGACAATGTTTGCCATCAATTCTTTTTAAAAAATCATACAGTTTCTTCGTTTATTGGTAAAAGCAAAGTTCGGCCCCACAAAAAATCGTCAAAATGTATACATTAGATATTGATTTACCATAGACAGCATGTGTAAACTGAATTTATAAAACGGTAACAATCTTAAAACTAATCCGAAAAGTTCCAAATTTACAGTGTGTTGTTTCCATATCTAAAGCATTGATTTGAGACGAAAAACAAATATTGTTTTTGCATTTTTTAAGATTTCAAAAATCTCTTTTCACTAAAAATTAAAAACCACAATACTTCAAACCATTAGTTACATCATGAACTTAACTTGATTAGCATATTGGATAATTTTAAACAAATTTGGAAATTCATTTAGTACTTAGAAAATTGTGTGTCGATTTGTTATCCATTTTTCCGCAAAATTGATTTTCACCCTATGATCGTTTAAACATAATTTAGTTACTTTTCGACGGGTTTTGATTTTCATTATCAGATATTCATACATTGCAAATGAAAGCTTTTGAAAAAAGTGTATCTCATTTTGTTTTATATTTAATACTTTTTGATAAATTTTATTTTAAGGTCGTGTATCGTTTCTTGTGTTGACTAGTAAAGTTCGTTTCTGTGTGTGTAACATTTCGGTGTTTGCTCTGTTGTGTCGTAGTTCTCTTATATTTGATCCGTTTCCCACAGTTTTAGTTTGTAACCCGGATTTGGTTTTTTTTCTCTATCGATTTATGAATTTTGAACAGCGGTATACTACTGTTGCCTTTATTTACCTTAATGTTGAATAACGATAATAGATAAGATTGAATAAAATATTTGATTTTTTTACCTGTCTCAAGTCAGGAGCCTGTAAATAGTTATCAAAGGACCCAGGATTGTAATTTAGTACGCCAGATGCGCGTTTCATTTACATAAGACTTCAGTGGTTGTTGTTTGTTTATGTGTTACATATTTGTTTTCCGTTCATTTTTTTTTACATTAATAAGGCCGTTAGTTTTCTCGTTTGAATTATTTTACATTGTCTTATCGGGGCCTTTTATAGCTGACTATGCGGTATGGGCTTTGCTCGTTGTTGAAGGCCGTACGGTGACCTATAGTTGTTTATGTCTGTGTCATTTTGGACTCTTGTGGATAGTTGTCTCATTGACAATCGTACCACATTTCCTTTTTTTTTTATATATTGATATCGTAAACGCATAAACTTACAGTTAAAGATAATCTTTTCTTTAAGCTTACACATCTTAGTATACTTTAAACTATGTATATTTAATACTGATTTGGTCATAAAATGTATTCCATATTGTTCATATTTGAAAAGCTTTCATTCAGATTGTTGTCTCTCTGATATATTCCGCATTTCATTCTCAACTTTATTTTACTGATCACTAGAAACTAGTTACTGTGAATTCATTATTATTCGTTGGATATCAATTTTCGTGGATTTCGTGGGACCAGGTAAACCACGAAATTAATTGTTCAACGAATAGCAAATTTTAACGATTTTAATTTTTAGCGAACTTAAATATTCACGAACATGCAAGATTTCCTTAATCCACGAAAATTGGAACCCACGACAATAAATTAATCCACAGTAGTTCACAATTCATATTTGTGTAATAACCAACATCATATGTTCTATTAGAGCCGCCTTAACCTTGGATTGTTGTCTCTCTGACATATTCCCCATTTCGATTCTCTATTTTGTTTGAATTATTCTGGTGATAAGTCAAACAAATTTGTACACTATTTGTCCCCCTGTTTTCTCTACGACTTCTTTTTGAAAATTAAGGAATTAGTCGACTTTCCGTTTAGAATGTTCCTCTGATTTTTTGTTTCTTTTACTTTTTACTCATTTTGATATAACTACTATTGTCATAAAGTGAATCAATGACATTTTAGATTTTAGACTTTTATTAACGAAGCAACAAAATGAATCACTTTTAATGTCCACCGTTCAATATAAGTCCATTGTCTTTTAAATATCCAATTGCGTTTTATACTGTAAAAGAACAAAATGATGTAAACTATTTTCGAGACCGTGTAATATAAGCATATTACGAATAATCAAACAATTTTAGACCGTTAGTTTTTCCGTTTGAATGTTTTTAACACTAGTAATGTTTATAACTTGTTGTTCGGTGAGAGCCAATGGTCCGTGGTGAAGACGTTTAATGGTTTACTTTATAGATTGTTATTTGGATAGAGAGTTTTCTCATTAGCACTCGCACTACATCTTCCTATAATTAATTGATGTGCGCCTAACCACAGGAGGAAGTTACAGAAAAATGAAGAAGTGCAAAATAAAAATGATTTCTTACCTCGTAACTATCAAATATTTCATTATCTGAGCAAAGTTGGTCAGTCAAAGTGTTTCCTTGGTCTTCCACCCGATAACTTATAAGACTAGCAAACGTCGCCGTTGGAATTGCTTTAGTTCTATCATATAAGTCCCAATAGTCACAACCCATGTACAGTGATTCGTTGGAATTGCATAGAAAACAAAAAATATTTCTATAGTTGGCCCTGTAAACCGAGGTATACGAGTTACAAGCGTCTTCAATAAACTTGTCATATACTTCCCAGCTTCCGGTTTGATTACAAGTCGTGTAACTACCCCAGTTACATGTTTCAAGGTCAGAGGTTATGTTCTGCTCTTGAAATAATATATTACACTCATCTGATTGTGCAATCTCTTTCATTATGCTGCGTGAAAATGAAATGGTATCAAACGGTTCAAAAATGCACGTGAGGTTTGCCAACCATGGAATCATTCCATTAGTCGTATAACTGTTACATATGGCACAATATTTGTTCTTGAAAAGAAGATTAGTACTGTTTATTGAAACGGGTATATAGAGAGAAATATCAAACGGGTCATACTTCCTCTGGTCAGCGGTACATTTTTGAATTATTGAGACAGTATTAAAATTTGGTGCGCAACTCGAAATCATATAGTAGGATTGCTTTGAAATAATCTTTGTTTTCCCGTGGGTAAGATATTGTGGATATATGCAGGTCTTCTTAGTATGTGTTGATAACATAACATCGTCGGTATTTGGACATTGTTCGTTGTTCATTATTCCATTTTCCTGACATGAACATGGAAAACAACAACTTCCAACATTCGGGGACGTTCCGTTTGGGTAGGAATCTTGTCTCGTTAGATTGTTACAGAGAGGAACCATTGGACAATACAATAATTGTTTTTCTAAAATTCTCTTTTGGTATCCATCTTGATAGTGGTCAATTAAATCATACACTTCTTTGAAGTCTACATCCCTTGGATAACGATATATAGTGGTGCACTCGATATTAGCCGTTTGCATCAAGGCTAAGAGACACAAAGTGAGTATCATTTTGGCTTGATTTCATCAACTAAAACATAAACAAGGTTATATGTATTCTTTTTTAAGCATTTAAGGATGCCAAAATAAAGAGAGCAGTATTATACCGTTGTTCAAAAGTCATAAAACGATTAAGCGAAGACAACTCCAGATTACGAACTAAAACCGAGAGAAACGCATCAACTATAATAGGAAAACAACAAAACAACAGAAACACTGAACTGCAACAAAAACAAACGCCTATGTTAATACAAATGGACTACAAAATGTATTTCAAACAACTGCCATATTCCTGGCTTTATACAAGTTATTTTTAAGAAAAAAGGTAAGTTAAACCTGGTTTTATGGCTAGTTGAATTCTATTTACCAAACACACGTTTCATATGCATAGGACACGTAGGTGAAGCCCGGAAAAAGCAAAATAAAAAAGCCAGTCATTTATTCTACAAAAAAATGAAAACAACACGTTTAATAATTTAATGCGTCCAAGCACTTTTCTGGATTTACCTTCATCAGAAACGCCCAAAGCAACACATTTGAAATCCATAGAATGTAAAAGTACCGAAACAGTTGAAAAGCTATATGACAAAAATACCTACAACAAATAGCCAAAATTCATCTAAGGTCAACTTTGCCTTAGGGAGTTTAAATCTTAGTTTCTTTATAATTTCAAAATTTGTAAACGGACAGTTTTTGAAAGGTTAGATAATAATATCAATATTCTACACTGCACCTACACAGTTTTGATCAACACCTGTCTATGATGTTGTAGGCGAGTGACATTCAGACCTTAAAATATGTTTAATGCACCTATATAACACACAGCTATTTTATATATCTTTCGAAAGGTAAAAATGTGACAACAGAAAATAAAGCTACATGTTAATTTTTTCACGCTTCAACACTGTTGGTCATTTTTCAATTTGGAATTATTTCTCGATTTTAATTCAATTTTTACAAAAATTGCACCGTACGATTTTTTTACGACCGACCAAAAAAGGAAGTTCAGATATTAAAGTCATAAGAAACCTCAAATTAAAAAAAATGATGCATATGTTTTTTATAACTAAATGGATAGTTTTCATTATACAACTTATGTACATATACTTTTTTCTGATGACAATTCTTTAATTTGTCCACATTTAGATGAAGTTTACTTATTTTTAATTGCTTGCTTCCAGCAAGCAATTCATCGAAATTTTTTCTGTATGCATAGTGACCTGAGCGTAACCCTCCTCGTAAAAATTCGTTGATCGCAATACGCATGAATCTGTCACTAAAGTAAACAATTATCTGATTGTACATGTTAAACACGTGCCCAATACGCATGCTTTTTGTTATTTATTTACTATAAGGTGACAATCGGTAAACTTCGACTTAAAACACGGCATTTAATGAGCAGCCATATTTGTTAAATCATAACAGACAATGAGAAGAAAAAATGACGATAAAACCATATATTTGCGTAAAAAATGATAAAATCGTGCACAGATGACTTAGTTTATGATATATACATGCATTGGTTCAAGAATTGGATAGACATTATTTTTCACCACTCACTCGTTTCTTATGACTTTAAACTATAACATATTAAAAATTCAGCTGTGTGTTAGATGGGTGCATTAAAGTCACTAACTAAGCGTCTTTTCTGGAAATGTCACTCGCCTATTGGTATAAACGTTGAAATATACATTTTCAGAATTTACTCTTTACCAAATTGTTAGAATGACTTATTGATTGTGGTGGATGCATTTCTTATGCAGCTTCGTTTAATCGGTGTAAGATTTTCTTGGATGGTTTAGGCCGACATAGTTCTGTTTTTGTTTTCTTTCATACTAGGAATTGCATATAAACATCATAGAAATTGTTTAAGATCATATAATATCTTTAACTTCTGCACCAGCTGAGAATTTCCACATACTGTGGATTCATCTTTTTTTGTGGGTACTAATTTTCGCGGATATTTGATTTCGTGGTTTTTAAACAGTCTGTCTAAATTTCTATATAAACGTTTTCACTCGTTCGATATTTGAATTCGTGGTTCCCGTGTTACTACCAAATCCACGAAAATTGGTATCCAACGGAAAAAAAAATGAATTCACAGAAATATTTTAATGTATTGATAATCGTCAACGGCATTGTATTTAAAAAAATATCTGAAGAGTATACCAAAAATGATCTATAATAAAGATATTAGAGCTTTGAAAGGGCTTAATATAATCCTTGAATAAATATGATTTTATACATCTGACAACCATAAAATAAATAAGTAAACAATATTAATTTTTCCGGGTCTGGACAGATAATAACATAATTAGCCGTTTCAGAATCTAATGCATCCTGGGTAATATTTTCAAAAATGTATACAAAAGCGTTTTGATTGGTTAAAAATGCCATAAACAATGGAAATTTGACCAATGACGTGACGTTATTCTCACTTTGGGGTACGAACAATGAAATTACCCATGATGCTTTAGATTCTGAAACGGCCAATTCGTCTATGCATCCCTTTTATTAAGTATCATCGTAATAGTTTGTTTATAGATACATGGTAACCTATAAATATGGTGCAATTCTTCGAAGTTCTTGATTGTTTAAGCTCCAACAACACGTTTCTTGAGCAGACTTGGGGTCAATTACATTAGAATGTAATTAATTAAATTACACATTACATTGCAAAAATGATCAATTACATCAATTACACATTACACTGTTTTTGAAATGTAATTAATTAAACTACAATTACTTTACTAAAGTAATTAATTAAATTACACATTACATTTCATCATAATATGTTTTAACAATATTATATATACATGTATATATAACGCATGTGTAAACCATTCATGTAAGCATAGTAAGGGTTGCATTTGATGATCATTTATAATTTTAATGTTTTACCAAGCATACTTTTTAATATTTTCGTAGTAAAAAAAAATAATTGATTTATTTATAATTTCTTAATTTATATTATGTTAAATTTAAATGACTTCATTTCTGAGATGTCAAAATACCCCTTAATGTTAATTGAAACAAATTCCATCTCCTATCAACACTTTTTTTCTTATCATGGATATATAATAGTACAATATTGAAAATATTTTTAGTACAAACAATGAACATAGTGTCTAAATATTAGCAATATTTTGCTAATTAGATAAATTACATGTAATAGTGGCATTGTCCCTGAGCATTTTTATCTGATTAATTGCTGTTTGTTTTTACAGCGGTTTATTTTTATTTTCATAATCCTTTTTGTGTCTATTGATTTGACAAAATGATTGTGTACAGTGATTTTAAATTCTAAATGAATTGTCTAAGAAAGATTTTTCACACATTTTGTTTTGTTTTTGAAAAAATGCTCAATTACACATTACATTCAATTACATAGAAAATTGTAATGCATTACATTTAATTACCATTACATTTTCAATTACCCCATCCCTGTTCTTGAGCGCCACTTTTGAGTCCTAAATACACTTACCACATCTTTATTATCAACGTCTATATTTATACATAAATTCTAGCAATATTTTTTCTTAGACTAAAAGTGTGTTTTGAACCAAATGTGACCTACCGAATTAGACTGATTACCAGTTGTGTACCTAATGTAACCTACCGAATTAGACTTATTACCGGTTGTGTGCCCAATGTAACCTACCGATTTTGACGTATTACCAGTTGTGTAAAAACACGAGAAACACGCAATATGGGAGCAGAATATGTTTACAATTTTGAAGACCCTTAAATTATCTTTAGATTTGGTGGAATTAATAATGCTCAGTCTTTAATTTTTTAAAAGATATTGTTTGTCTGTTGGTCTTGTTCTTGTTAAGCTATAGTGTTGTCAAAATAGAAAAAGAAGATGTGGTATGATAACCAATCATACAACTATTCACTGGAGACAAAATGACATAGAAATTAATAATGATAGGTCACCGTACGTCTTTCAAAAACTAGCAAGGCCCATACCGTACAGTCAACAACAAAACGCCCCGAAATGAAAAATGAAAAACAACTCAAACTAGAAAACGAACGACGTGAACGAAAAACAAATATGTCACACAGTAATAAACGAAAACAACTGAATTACAGACTCTTGACTTAAGACAGACACACACACAATTTGTCAGGTTTAAACTTGTTAGTTGGTGCCCAATCATCCCATAATCCTGCGACAGTGGTGCACCAGTACAACACAGTTTATTTTCGGCTTACAAGTTTAGGTGTCTTTTTTGTACCTTTTAATATGACTGATTAAAAATCACGTTGTTGATAAATTGATGTACAGTATGGGAAGTTACAAAAAGGAGCATGAAAGCAGGAAAGGAACCAGATCTGACCAGAGTATTAACAGTCTGTTATTGTAAAAATTGCTACAACTATACAAATCTAGCTAAAGAGCATGAGGGAATGGCATAAACGCCAAAGAGTGTTGTTCCTTTTAGAATTGTTATACGATAATGACTGATGTACCAATATTTTGACTATTTTATTAAGTGTGTCTGTTTATCTAATGCATCAATGTAAATATAACGGAATTTGATGAGACTGTCATTTAAGTGAGAGGGCAAGCGCTATAGAACCAGGTTTAATCCACCAATTTGAAAATGCCTGTACCAGGTCATGAATATGACAGTTCTTGTCCATTCGTTTTTGAAACGTTTTGTTATTTGATTTTGCCATGTGATTATGGACTTTCCAAATTGATTTTCCTCTAGGTTCAGTATTTTTGTGATTTTACTTCTTTTTTTAGCTCACCTGACCTGAAAGGTCAAGTGAGCTTTTCTCATCACTTGGCATCCGTCGTCCGTCGTCCTGCGTCCGTCGTCCGTCGTCCGTCGTCCGTCGTCCGTAAACTTTTACAAAAATCTTCTCCTCTGAAACTACTGGGCCAAATTTTACCAAACTTGGCCACAATCATCCTTAGGCTATCTAGTTTAAAAAATGTGTCCAGTGACCTGGCCATCCAACCAAGATGGCCGCCATGGCTAAAAATAGAACACAGGGGTAAAATGTATATTTTGGCTTATATCTTTGAAACCAAAACATTTAGAGCAAATCTGTCATGGGGTAAAATTGTTAATCAGGCTAAGATCTATCTGCCCTAGAATTTTCAGATGAATCGGACAACCCGTTGTTAGGTTGCTGCCCCTGAATTGGTTTTTTTAAGGAAATTTTGCAGTTTTTGGTTATTATCTTGAATACTATTATAGATAGAGATAAACTGTAAACAGCAATAATGTTCATCAAAGTAAAACCTACAAATAAGTCAACATGACCAAAATTGTCAGTTGACCCCTTAAGGAGTTATTGCCCTTTAAAGTCAATTTTTAACAAATTTTCGTCAGTTTTTGTAACTTGTACAAAAATCTTCTTCTCTGAAACTACATGGCCAAATTAAACCAAACTTGGCGATAATAATCATTGTGGTATATAGTTTGAAAAATGTGTCCGATGACACCGCCTACCAAACAAAATGGCCGACATGGCTAAAATTATAACATAGTGGTAAAGTGCAGTTTATGATTTATATCTTTAAAACTAAGACATTTAGGGCGAATCTTTCAAGATTTAAATGTCCATCAGAATAAGATCTATCCCCTCGCAAATTTTCAGATGAATCTGACAACTTGTTATTTGGTTGCTGCCCTAAAACTGGTAATTTTAAGGAAATTTTGCAGTTTTTGGTTATTATCTTGAATACTATTATAGATAGAGATAAACTGTAGACAGCGATTTTGTTCAGCAAAGTAGGATCTACAAATAAGTCAACATGATAAAAATTGTAAGAGTACCCCTTCAGGAGTTATTGCCCTTTATAGTCAATTTTGAACAAATTTTCGTCATTTTTGTAACTTGTACAAAAAAATCTTCTTTTCTAAAACCATGGGCCATATTAAACTAAACGTGGCCACAATCATCACTATGGTATCTATTTAAAAAAAGTGTCTAATGACCCCACCTACCAACCAAGATGGCCGACATCAGTAAATACAGTAACAGGTGAGCGACACAGCCTCTAGTTTTAAAACCAGTTATCAGCAATACAAAAATACTGTTCATACATTGTCATACTGATAACATTTTATTGTTTCAATAGTCTGTAAATTTGTACATTTCTATTTAAATCTGTAATTATTTCAGTATTTTTAGTTTCGAAACAATAACAAATGAGGGTGGTTAAGGGTTATTTTCATGCATTGTGTTTTGCCATTTTTATTTCACGTGCAGCCGTTATTCATCGTGTTTCGTGAAATCGATAAATTTATAATCAACGTGCACGATTTTTTAAATGTTCGTTCATCGTGAAATTGCAATTTTATTTCGCGTTCTTAACCGCCCTTTATAACCCTCACATATGTTCAAACTCAAACAATTTACAAATATATATTAAATTCACACAAAAAAAGAGCAGTCAAATGAGTTAGTTTAGTTATTTTGGTTATTTAAAAAAAAAATGAAGATGTGGTATGAAAGCGAATGAGTCAATTCTCCACCAACTCTCCAAAAGAGACCAAATGACACAGACATTTACAACTATAGGTCACATGCATACGGTCTTATAGGCTATACTTTGGATTAATTAATATTCTTCTAGTGTTTGTCAAAATGAGGTAAATTAAGACTTTGTAACAACGCACGTCTGCTAACGTAGTATAGATGAAGCTGTGTTACATAAAAAAACAAATTATGTAAGGATGTAATAAGGTGAAATTAAAAATATCAAGAATTTAACATTGGTACTATAATTCGGAAGAGCAGCAGTTGAGAAACGAAATAAACTAAAAAATATTAATAGGTCATGCTGCTCCTTTTCAGGATATTTGATTTTTTTAAAATTATTTGTTGGATAACAATTTTCGTGCAGTTCGTGGTTATTTGAGAACCACGAATTTCAATGTCGAACGAATTATCATTTTTCTTCAGTAACTTTAGCAGACTTTTGCCAAACGACGAAATCAAATATCAACAAAAATGTAAGTTTTTCACATTTAAAAAAAATTGATACCCACGAAAAAAATAAACAAATTGAGTAAATTACATACCTGCACGTACAGATTACGAATAAATAAGATACCTGATTGTTTGTTTTTCTATATGATTTGTGGTCCCATCATCCAATTGACACGATTCAACTTCTACAGAATATATTCAAATAGATCTGTGCTGTGGATTTTATTTGTAAATACGACTTTTCACAAATAATGTCATATTACGGATCGTGATACCTTTAAGTGTACGTGTCGCACTTTCACCTACATTTGTATTGTGATCCCGTAATATGAATTTTTAAAACAATATGTGAAGCATAAGTAATCTGTATCTAATTAAACGAATTGGGGTAACACAATATGTGTTTAATTTATCTTTAGAAAAACAATTAACGGGAAAAGAACCATGACAAAGCAAATAGAAAGTAAAATCACAAACATGATGACTGAACTCCAGGAAAATTCAAAACGGAAAATCCCTAATCAAATGACAAAATCAAATGATAAAACACATCACACGAATGGACAACTATCATATTCCTTATAAAACTCATCATAGAATCCAGGATCGATTTTTTTTTATTTGCACCAGACAGACGCGCGTTTCGTCTTCACAACCCTCACAAGTGACGCCAAATAAAAAAAGTGTTAAAAATGGCAAAAAAAGTAAAAAACAGAAAATTGAAGAGCATTGTGGACCAAAAATTCCTAAATGATTTTTCAAACACAGCTTAGGTAATCTGTTCTTGAGGCAGCACATACTTAGTATTTGAAAAATTAAAAGTTTTGTAAACTGTTCATTCATAATTATGACCATATGAATAATGATGCCTATCAACACAGAAGTGCTGAATACTGGGTTAATTCTATTGGATTACTGCACAGGACACTTATATCATCAGCCCAGTAGCCAGTACTTCGGTACTGGCATGAAAATACGGATTATTTTGTGTTATTAAAATTTGCTGTTACAAAATATTATAAACTATTATAAATTAAGGAATGTATCTCCCTCATGCAAAGCTCTGATTCCTTTCACGGATTTGGCTATACTTTTTGGACCTTTTGGATTATAGCTCTTCATCTTTTATATAAGCTTTGGATTTCAAATATTTTTGAACAAGAACATCACTGAAATGCGCATCTGGTGCAAGAAAATTGGTACCGTTAATTTTATTATATTCAATACGATACTATATCAAGACCAGGTAATAATGAAATAGAAATAATTGCGTTAATTTCACAACGATGATCACAAGAAGTATTGAAAATTGTGCAAATATAACCAACATGCCCTTACACCATTTTTAAAAAGTTATTTTATTTTGTGGTGGATAAAGGTACGATGTTTTAACAAAATCTATACCTTATCGTATATTTCATGTAATTTGGACTTCGTCATTCAATTTGATGTTTCCTCTTTACGTTTTCGTATATGATTTGTAGTTCAGTGTAATCACACTTAAACAGTATATAGTTATGCAAACTATGGCTATATTGTTATCAGATATCCGTGGTCAACTGATTAAAAGTAGAATAAAATTGATACCGAAATCCGAAATTCTAAAAGAAAGTTAATAATCAAATGGCACAATCAAAAGCTTAAACACATCAAACGAAAGGGTAAATGGTGTCATATTTCTATTTTATAATTTGTACATGCATATTCTTATGTAGAAACTGTTGGATTTTATAAGTAGCTGAAACTATCTCTTGTATGACAGTGGCATATATAATATTTCATTATGTTGACATCGGTGTGTGAACAAAACAAACAAAACAAACAGATATACTAGGTTAATTTGCATTTCAATTTTTATTTACTGTCTATTGACTTTGCCAAAAAATATGTCACGTAAAGAAAATGATCTTTCGAGCTACTGTCAATAACAACCATCATTACTAAAAAAATGTATAAATAGGCAAAATTTGCTGACATGTGAGTTTCATATTATTCTCTAATGAAGTTCGTGTGACATAGTTCAAGTGAGATCCACCTCAAACGATCTTATCCATTATAGGCGGATCCAAAAAGGTGAATGTCACATAAATTAAAGATGCACATACACTAAAATTCCCGTGAAACTGACATGAGTAAAATATGCTTGTGTTCAAGTTACCAATAAACCACAACTGCCGATAGAAAAGTTATATAGATATCAAATCTGAAACCAGATTATGAACAATACATTTCAACGTATCTTTGACGTTAGCTGATAAATAAATACAAAAACATGATTTTTACTTCAGTATGGCTTTGAACTGGCCCTTTATAGCACCTCCAATTTAATTCTTTTTTATTTCAGTATGGCTATGAATAGCCTTTATTAGCACCTCAAAGTTTTTTTTATTTCAGTATGGCTTTGAACTGGCTTTTTATAGCATCTCCAAGTTTGTTTTTTTTAATTTCAGTATGACTGAACTGGCTTTTTGTAGTACCTTAAAGTTTCGGTGGGGGTTCTTGTTGATCAGTCTTTAGTTTTCTTTGTTGTGTTATGTATACCATGTAAACCTTGTCCATGTCTTTTGATCTTTTTTTCTTTTTTTTGTAACGGCGTTGTTAGTTTATGTTTTTTTCTGTATGTTTATGTCCCTCTGGGTTTACTGTTATTAAAAGCACGTTTTTTGTTTACTTTTTTGAAGAACTATCTGTTTGCCATATGGATGATTTTTTAAGGTTACTTATTAGATGAGATGAGTTTTGCTAATTGTGAAAAGCTGTCCTATGGGCAATTGTCGGTAAAGACCTCCATCATCATCTGATCATTGGTATATTATATACTTTTAATAGGCTTTGGCAATCTGCAATATCAACACATCTCCTTAATATTATACAATACTCATCCTTTTTTTTTAGAGGTGGAAGGTTCATTTTTTTTTTTTTTTAATACATTGAATCCCCCCTCCAAAAAAACCCACCCACACACAACCCACAAAGGGGATAATAATGACACTATATAGCAAGTATGAAGAGTGTAATATACTTAAACACAAACAATATGCCGTATTTGGCAAAACCTTTTCAACTTTTGATCTTCAGTGCTGTACAATTTTGTATTTTTTTCGTCACTGGTGAGTCTCGTGTGGACTAGACGCGTTTTTGGCGTATTGAATTTTAAACCTGATGCTTTTTGTTATCTATTAATCATGCTTTTCTTTGTCTAATATGTTCTGCTTTTTATTTGTATTGTAGTCCTGTAATATTTTGTTTTCATTTAACTGTGCCATTAAAGTGCGAGGTTTGGCATGCCTTAAAACCAGGTTCAACCCACCACTTTTATTCCCCTTTAAAAGTGTCCTGTACCAAGTCAGGAAGATGGCCATTGTTATAATATTGTTCGTTTCTGTTTTCTCTTATTTTTGAGATAAGACGTGGCACGGTACTTGTCTATCCCATATTCATGTATTTGGTTTTGATGTTATATTTGTTATTCTCGTGGTGTATTGTCTGTTGCTTGGTCCGTTTCTGTATGCTGTTGCGTTTCGGTGTTGTGTCGTTGTTCTCCTCTTATATTTAATGCGTTTCCCTCAGTTTTGGTTTGTTGCCCCGATTTTGTTTTTTGTCCATGGATTTATGAGTTTTGAACAGCGGTATACTACTGTTGCCTTTATTTAGCTTCCTTGTTCATGTTGTTTGAATTGTTTAACATTGTCATTTTGGGGCCTTTTATAGCTGTCTATGATGTATGGGATTTGTTCATTGTTGAAGGTCGTATGGTAACCTATAGTTGTTAATTAATGTGTTTTTTGTCTCTTTGTGGAGAGTTGTCTCATTGGCAATCATACCACATCTTCATTTTTATATTGTATATAATAAAGCAATTTGCAATCGTCGCTCATGATTTGTACCAAGAAAAACTTGATACTAACTTGGCGTCCTAAATTATAATCCTGGTACCTTTGATAACTATTTACACCACTGGTTCGATGCCTCTGCTGGTGGACGTTTCGTCCCCGAGGGTATCACCAGCCCAGTAGTCAGCACTTCGGTGTTGACATGAATATCAATTATGTGGTCATTTTTATAAATTTCCTGTTTACAAAATTTTGTATTTTTCTAAAAACTAAGGATTTTCTTATCCCAGGCATAGATTACCTTAGTTGTATTTGGCACAACTTTTTGGAATTTTGGATCCTCAATGCTCTTCAACTTTGTATTTGTTTGGTTTATAACTATTTCGATATGAGCGTCACTGATGAGTCTTATGTAGACGAAACGCGCGTCTGGCGTACTAAATTATAATCCTGGTACCTTTGATAACTATTGATATTAAAAGATAAATTGCATCTTTTTGTACATAACTATATCTATGTAGAAGAATCAGTATATACAGCTGAGTATAGATTTGGAAAGTTTTCAACATTGATATACCAGATATCACACTATTTTACAACGGAATGAATAGAACAAATACAAAATTCAAAAAATTATATTACCACTTATTGTACTTAAGCATTTACATGGTAGTTTTTGTATAGGTGTAACGAGCGGAAATATACTATCCACAGATTTCAAACCGAAAGTGATAACCCGTTTCCTCGTTTTTTACGTCACGTCAATTGACTAATATGAAGTTATCCGGCGCTGTTCGTTTGTATATCGTAAGTATATGACATATAATATAATAAATTGCGTCAGCGGTATTTTGTCCTTTTCTTTTTTTACAAGAGCGTTGTCATTTCATTTTCAAATCACTACTTTGCATTTCCCTTCGGTCTCTTTTATCTTTCTCTCTGTGTTGATATATAGTCTCTCTGTCATCACTCTAGTTATACTGATTATCCTAAACAATATCGTCAAATTTGTATGTGCCTCTCACATGTAATAAGTTTGTAATTCAAGGAATGACTGTAATATTTTTTCTGTCTATAAAGAAATAACATAAAAAATGTGGTGCACACTGAATAACTAGCGTAGCCAGTCATTCCTTATAATTTAATTCTCAATTCCATTTTAAATTTTAAAACGTCACGGTCACATGAAAAAAGGTTGGTCTACGAGCTGATAAACGTCAGCGAAACAGAAAACGCGTTACATCCAAAATTAAGTTATTCAGTGGTTAACATGATTAACGTTAGTTGCTTACTATTTTATCAGTGTTTGGTTTACTGTTATCATATGACTGTTATACACAGCATATTTCACGCCTTTTTTTCCCTCTTGTATAAAGTGTTCTAAATAATAAGGATGTTCTTATTACAGGCAGAAAACCCTAACCGTATTGTACACATTTTTTGAACTTTTGGTCTTCAGTGCTTTACTTTGTACTTATATTGGTTGTCGAACTTTTTTTCATCTGAGCGTCACTGGTTGGTCTTGTGTGAACGAAACGCACGTCTGACGTATTACATTTTGAACCTAATATCTTTTGTGAGCTATTATTCATATATTTTTCTGTCATATATGTTCTTCCATTTATTTGTATTGTTGTCCTGTCATGTACTGTTGTCATTTTAGTGTTATATCTAACGCTGCCATACAAGCGAGAGGTTTAGAAATTTCCTGTACCAAGTCAGGAAAATGACCATTGTTATACTATAGTTAGTTTCTGTGTGTATGACATTTTAATGTTATGTTTCTGTTGTGTCGTAATTCTCCTTTTTATATTTGATGCGTTTCCCCTAGTTTAGTTTGTAACCCGGATTTTATTTTATCTTAATCGATTTGTGAATTGCAAACAGCCGTTGCCTGTATTTTACAACAGACAAAAAAAGAATCTAAACAATAGACAGATAGATAAATAATTTTATTTTAAAGTATAACATGGTACATATATATGAAATACAATTTCAAATCCTTTAATCCTTATTATATCTGAGGCTTAATTCTTACTTTATACACTGTAGTTTCAATATATCAGTTGTGTTAAATAAATAAATGAGAAAATAAAGATAAAAGTAAATTATTAATTTTTGATTTAATAATGTAAGGGTTGTACATCGAAATTAGAAATTAGAAAGATAAGAGTTGTCTCTCTTTAAACGTATCCACATTATTTAATGAATAAAATATAAATTGTAATAAAAGATAAAAGAGAATGTATCACCTAGAATTGACTAAATATATATAATAATTTATCCTATTTGCAAAATAGTATATAAACACTATAGTTGATTTTTATCTAATTTTTTAAAATATAAATGCATTCAAGTAAAAATATGACACTATTTATCACAATAAGTACATAATAAACATGTGTAACAATACACAGACCAGATCGTACTTAGAACAATGCAGATAATACAAAAATATATATTTAATGACTATAGTTTTTAAAAACGCCATAGCTACAAAAGACAAATAGACAAACAACAGTACACAAGACACAGCATAGAAAACTAAAGACTTAACACAAACCCCAACCTAAACTAAGGTTGATCACAGGTGATCAGGAAGGGTAAGCAGATCTCTTGCTCCACATGTGTCATATCATTACAAATCCGGTAAAAGAGTATGACATATACCTCTTTTTTAATATTTTAATACGAAGGGTGCTAAATATAAAGCAGAATAACTTGACCCTCATGGAATTCATTCCTTGTTTTTGGTTCGTTTGCTTTAATTGTTAGATTGGTATGTATGTACTAATAAAATAGAAAATCCATATAGATTACGTATAACAAAGGTACATCCTTTGATAAAAGAAAAAAAAAAGTTTATTGAACAAACTTTGTAGCAGCTGACAAACATTTCAAAATGTTCGTTCAAAAGGGTCAAAAGCTTGCTACTGATATTTTAAAATGTTGCAGAAGGTACAAAAATGTCATTGGAACCTAATGAATAGAAAAACAGACAAAAAACTTCAAAATAACGACGAAGAAAAACTAACCTACATCAGACTAGTTCTAAGCATAGAACTGAACATAAAAACATGGAGCTGCTCTGGTTCGCCGTTAGGGAGGAATAACTACGAAGAAAAACTAACCTACATCAAACTGGTACAAGCATAGGACTGAACATAAAAACTTGAAGCAGCTCTGAAGCACCGTTGGGGAATAACGACGAAGAAAAACTAACCTACATCATAGGACTGAGCATACAAATTGAAGCTGCTCTGGTGCCCCGTTAGGGAATAACGACAAAGATAAAGTAACCTACATCAAACTGAACATAAAAACTTGGAGAAGCTGTGGTTCCCCGTTGGGAAAAAAACATGTCACTTCATTGATTTTGGCCTATTCTGGTTCGTGTCTGGTGGTCTTTGATATCTCTGTATCTTTAGTCATATCTGACTCATGAGAACGGTGCGTCTTTTGTCCAAAATATTTTGCCCTTATGCGTGACCTTACAAAGCCATTACAACCAAACGAAAGGAAAATAAACAGCCCTTGTGAGGCATTTAAAATGATGAATATGTACGACAGTGCATCAATAGGTGTCCATTGATGTAGAAATCCAAAAATCCAAGTCATCCCTGTCACTATGGAAATTTTGGTATAAATAATTAACATTGGGCGGTCGATTTTAGTCTCCGAAGCTACTTGTTGGTCCGTTTCTATTCGGATAATAACAAAACAAAACAAAATCATATTTAGGAGTATCAGAATTCCTACAGGAATGGCAAACGTATAAAGAACCATAGCTGCCTTTGTAATGTAACAGCGATCACCGCCATATCCTAAATAGCCTAACGTGGTGTTGTCGCTAACGAAAAAGTAAACTACGTTAGTTGTTAAAAATAGACAGCAAACTGATACAGAATACAGAAGATAACGTTTAAAAAGCTTCATTCGATTTGAGTTACTCTGAGTGAGTAATTGATAAAAGAATACCCTGAAAATGTCAAGTGTGCAGATATGCATCCACGTTACAGATCCTAACCAGAAATAGTGAGTGAATAGTCCAATAGCAACACAAAGGGCCGTATTGTATGTTGCATTCATACCAAAAAGGTAGAGTGCGTGCGCAACCAACAAGTGGAAGGATAACATCAATTGTTGTAATCCTGGAAGAGTTCGAAGCTCCTTCAGTAACAAATAGACTATCATGGTCAGCGTCAGTAATGTGATTGATGTAATGGAACAAATCAAAGACAAAATTCTCTCTATGTCATTCTTTTGAGTTTGTGACCTTGGTTCGCCCCTTCCGCTTTTTGCGATCATTCTGTCGTCTAAACAAATTAGAAAACCATCTTCCATTTGAATTACACTGTTTATTTCAAAACTTAAATTCGTATTCATTATTGTAAGGTAACTGGTGGACAGTTGGACTTCGTTGGTTTGGAGCTTAATTCTTGGGCAAAAGTAGTTATCGACAACATTGATGGTTTCGTAGTCATTATAGCAATAATCCTCATCTGTATATATAGGGTAATCATAATAACTAGCATCATATAAGTAATTGTTAAAATAATCAAATTCTGTTAAGTTGGGAACAAGATCGAGTGCCTTCTTTGAAATTGGTTCTAATGCAAGGCTTTTATTTTTAAATATTTCTACAAATGAAAACGACATTGATTCAACATACATCGTTTGATTATGAAGATTTGTAACTAGGAAATTTACCCCAATGATGTATTCATGATGTGTAAAGTTTTTTATTTCTTTGGGATGATACCAATTTGAAAGGTAACAACATTGAACATCACTAAGAAATCTTTCAAAATATAAACAAATACCTTCTTCTACTCTTAAATAATCGTCAATCATACAATCTATTGGACATGCCACTTGTTCTAGTTCTACTGTAAGTTGATCTACCTTTTCTTGTTCCACTGTAATTTTGTAGTAAACTTGATAAAACACATTCTTGACATTTTGGTAAATTCTCTCACACTTGTTGTTCTGTTTGTTATAGTAATGCCTTTCTGGACATATAACTTCTCGGCATTTATCCTTAAATTAGATGCATGATAACTTAAATTTGTTATAGTAATGCCTTTCTGGACATATTATTTCTCGGCATTTATCCTTAAATTAAATGTATGGTAACTTAAATTTGTTATAGTAATGCCTTTCTGGACATATTATTTCTCGGCATTTATCCTTAAATTAGATGCATGATAACTTAAATTTGTTATAGTAATGCATTTCTTGACATATAACTTCTCGGCATTTATCCTTAAATTAGATGCATGATAACTTAAATTTGTTATAGTAATGCCTTTCTGGAAAATAACTTCTCGGCACTTACCCTTAAATTAAATGTATGATAACTTAAATTTGTTATAGTGATGCCTTTCTGGACATATAACTTCTCGGCATTTATCCTTAAATTAGATGCATGATAACTTAAATTTGTTATAGTAATGCATTTCTTGACATATAACTTCTCGGCATTTATCCTTAAATTAGATGCATGATAACTTAAATTTGTTATAGTAATGCCTTTCTGGAAAATAACTTCTCGGCACTTACCCTTAAATTAAATGTATGATAACTTAAATTTGTTATAGTGATGCCTTTCTGGACATATAACTTCTCGGCATTTATCCTTAAATTAGATGCATGATAACTTAAATTTGTTATAGTAATGCCTTTTTGGATATATTTTTTCTCGGCATTTATCCTTAAATTAAATGTATGATAAATTTGTTATTCAGATGTGCTTAATTAAACGGAGATACACTTTTTTTTACATATGCGACGATTTATCATAAGCTTTTTTTTAATTTGCAAAGTCGCAAAAACATATCACTTACAGAAACTACATGTAGTTGTTTGACAGCATGTACATGTAATGTAATGTATTTTGTATCCGTGTTAAAGATTGTACTTTGACCTACAATGATTTACTTTTATAAATTGTGACTTGAATGGAAAGTTGTCTCATTGGCACTACCACATCTTCCTATGTCTATTTAATTAATGAACAAGAAAGCAATTAATTAATCCACGTAGTTTGAAGGTTGGGCAACATTTGCCTAACTAATCAACGTATTTTGAAGGTTGGGCAACATTTGCCTAACTAATCTACGTATTTGAAGGTTGGGCAACATTTGCATAACTTTTCCGGAGCACGTGAGTTGATATATCTTCTTGTCAGAGTAACATTGTGTCTCTAACTTGCGACGTAGTATTAGTTTTTATATTGACATGTTACCGTCCAAACTCTAATCTATTTTGCTACTAAACGATAAATATCTAAAACATGCTGTATGAGTGACAATGAGACAACTCTTTAATCAAATCACATATTTTAAAACTAAACTTTATAGTTCAAAGTACACGTACGGCCTCCAACACGGAGCGTTGGCTCACAACGAAAAAGCAAACTACAACTATGACATGTTCCTTTAAAACTACCGCAACATCAAACTACAAAAAAAGCAACGAATGATTCGAGTTCTGAAATTTGTTTTATCAAAATGAGAAAAAAGTAAGATATTAAAAATAAAAAACTTCGACGAAAATTCTAAACGGAAAGTCGACAAATTGCTAAATTAAAAGAAAAAAGAAAAAGAAAATAAGGGGGAAAATAGTGAACCTCGGTGAAAAACAAATAAATTCTAAAGGTTTAGGGCCCTACTTATGGGACCTATGTTGTAGATTATAAAATCAACATGAACTGTAAACTAGAATCTAGTAATTAGTAAAATAAGATTGAGAATGGAAATTGGAAATGCGTCAATGAGACAACAACCCGACTTAAAGCAGAAAACAGCCTAAGGCCACCAATGGTTCTTCAACACAGTGGAAACATCCCCAATCTGGACTTGATTGATGTTGGATACAATTTCATATTAATTGTTTTTAAAATAACGGGGTTTTTTTTGTTGGTTTTTTTACATAAATAAGGCCGTTAGTTTTTCTCGTTTGACTTGTTTTACATTGTCTTATCTGGGCCTTTTATAGCTGACTATGCGGTATGGGCTTTGCTCATTGTTGAAGGCCGTACGGTGACCTATATTTGTTAATGTTTACGTCATTTTGGTCATTTTTGGATATTTGTCTCATTGGCAATCATACCACATCTTCTTTTTTATAATTAAGAAATCTATCAATATATGATAGTACATCAAACGTACACTTTTGACTTTAAACCATATTCCTTGTTTTCTGATCATAAAATTGAACGCCATTTCAAATGAATGTATTAGTATATAAACTGGCACCTCTTACTCACAAAAAAAGTCCGAATTAAATACTGTAGTGACTTCGTCCTGTTTATGTACCAAAAAATCCTGTAAGATGTTTTTTGTCTATTCTTTATAATTTAATTGTGCCATCAAAATCGATCAAGATGGATACAAAACGAAGTCTATACTAAATTCATTGCGTGTTTGATATGTACTGATTGTTTGATATGTACTGATGTATTATTGTTTGAGATACATGATTTTTCATTGCTATTGACTTTTAACTAGCTTGCAGTAATAAGCAATACATTCAGTCCTCTTTAAGGTGGTACCTAACACCTAAACTAAAATTAATTTGGCTCGTTTAATTTTCATAAAATTTTGTCAAAGTATTAACTTTGACCCTTTAACAAAACTCTAAAAATTTCAAAAATTTTGAACCAACCGTTTTGTCAGAAAAATTACACTGGTTATATAGCAATTTGACAAACACCAATTTTGATCATTGAGAAGCTTAATATTACTTTTAGAACACAACATAATTAAAACGTTTAGCTGACTTTACAGAGTTATCTCCCTGAAGTGTTAGGTACCACCTTAACAAGCTTAGTGTCTCTTTCAAGCTATATATAATCATGTTTTCTAATGAATAATAAAGGATATTTGCATATTTCAATGTTCTGGAATAAATGATGAGTAATTGCTTATATACTTAGATATACTTTGCATTTAGTAAGTAACACTGTAAACAAAGATTTGCTCTTGTGTGCTCATAAGTTGTATGCATGTTCCATTATATTGCATTATTTGGAATACAGTTGTTATAATTGAATTATACCTTGTACATGTAATATGGAGAGAGCTCTAATAGGCTGTGTCTGTTGCTGAAACCTTTTCATATATTATTGAATAAAATATGTTTAAAGTCAAATTCAGTCCTCTTCTGTGTTTTTTGTTTAGTTTTGAAGGCCGTAAGGTGACCTTGTTAACCTCTACGTTGTTTGATCTCTTGTTAAGTGTTGTCACAATGACAATCAATGACATATCTACTTATTGTCTATAAATTATATATTTACGACATTTGAAAAGTTTCGTTTAAGAGTGTTACACATTAACAGTCATAGTTTTTGGCAAAATTAAGGAAAACACAATGGCCAAGAATGTTTACTTTCTGATCTACGGTTGAGTCTGTGCTTTTTTTTTTAACCCGCCGCAATTTTGCGCCTGTCCCAAGTCAGGAGCCTCTGGCCTTTGTTAGTCTTGTATTATTTTAATTTTAGTTTCTTGTGTACAATTTGGAAATTAGTATGGCGTTCATTATCACTGATCTAGTATATATTTCTACCTATAACTTTTGGACTAGTTTTAATATCGGTCTATTTCTGTAATGTATTCTTACATACTTTTGATTTTTTAACCCTGTATGCTTACATTGCCTATGTAAATTTTAAAACTGTTTGTATGCACATTGAACGACAAAGTTATGTGACGTATAAAATTTTGATTTTTCCATATGATTATGGACTTTCCTAATAGATTTTCCTCTGAGTTCAGTATTTTTGTGATTTTACTTTTTATGTTGTGTTTTTAGTACTGATGTTTGTCCTTTTATGTTTTTGCCATTGCTGTGTGTCTGTTTTTGACCTATGCGTCAAAATATCCCATTATTATATCACCCCCTTCTTTGAAAGAGGGACGAAAGGTACCAGAGGGACAGTCAAACTCACAGATTGAAAATAAACTGACAACGCCATAGATAAATATAAAAAGACAAAAAGACAAATAATAGTACAGAAGACAAAAATAGAAAATTAAAGACTAAGCAACAAGAACCCTACCAAACACTAGAGGTGATCTCGAGTGTTCCGGAAAGGAAGCAGATCCTGCTCCACTTGTGGCACCCGTTGTGTTGCTCATGTAATAACAAATCCGGTAAAAAGGGAAGAGATGCATGCTATAAACTTACCTCATGACTATCAAATACTTCATTTTCTGCGCATTGTTGGTTGATGCTCGCCTGGTCATCCTCCCTAAAATTAAGTAGACTAGCGAATGATCCAAAAGGAACATTTTTTTCTTTTCCATATAAGTCAAGAAGGTTACATCCCATATACAGCGATTGGTTGGAATTGCATAGGAAACAAAAAATATTTCTATAGTTGGCCCTGTACACCGAGGTATACGAGTTACAAGCGTCTTCGATAAACTTGTCATACACATCCCATCTTCCGGTTTGATTACAAGTCGTGTAAATACCCCAGTCACATGTTGTCGGTTCAGAGGTCATGTTTTGACCTTGAAATAATATATTACACTTATCTGATTTTGCGATCTCTTTCAGCATGTTACGTGAAAATGTAATAGTACCACTCAGGTCAAATCCTGCGCACGTGAGGTTTGCTGACCATGAGTTGATTTCAGCCATTGTATGGTTGTTACAAAGAGCACAGTATTTGTTTTTGTAAAGCAGATTGCTATTTTTTATTGAAACTGGTCTATATAGGTAAATGTCAAATGGGTCAAGTTTTCCCTGTTCTGTCGTACATTGATTTATAATTGAAATATCATTAAAAGTAGCTGCGCAACTTGAAATCATATAGTAAGAATGTTTCGAAAATATCTGTGTTCTGTCGTAATGACGATATTGTGGATAAATACAAGTATTCCTATGCGTTGATAACTTAACATCGGTATTTGGACATTGCTCGTTGTTCGTTATTCCATTCTGCTGACAGGAACATGGAAAACAGCAACTTTCAACAAACGAGGACGTTCCGTTTGGGTAAGAATCACGTCTCGTTAGATTGTTACAGAGAGGAACCATTGGACAGTACAATAATTGTTTTTCTAAAATTCTTTTTTCGTATCCATCTTGAAAGTGCTCTGTTAAATTATATACTTCTTCTAGGTCTACATTCGTTGGATAACGGTATATGAACATGCACTCGACAGTAGCCATTTTTAGGAAGGCACATAGACAGAAAGTTAACATCATATTGTCTTGATTTCATCAACTAAAACCAAACAAAGAAACAAACGGTAAGCATTTCAAAAGTATAAAATGACAAATATAGTATTTATATAGGTCAACGGAAGGATTAGCCTTCAACAATGGACAAAGCCTATACTATGGTCCGCAAATAGTCAAAAATAACATAAGGACATAAGAGCTACGGTTCCGCGGCTAATGTGTTAATAGACAAATATCTAAGCCTGATACGGACCAACTATTAGCTTTCGGTATGCCCATTAAAATTTATTTTCTTTTAAAATTTTCAAACGGAGCCCATTTTCAAAAGTTCTAATTGAATAATTAAAATTAAAACTAACTTTTGGACTTTTCTTTTTGAATTGTCCCCGGGGTTCGGTATTTTTCTGATTTTACTCTTTTTCTCACAAAAAGAGGGGCGAAAGATATCTGCGGCAAATTCAAACTCATAAATCGAAAATTAACTGACAACGCCATGGCTTAAAAAGAGAAAGACACATATACAAACCGTGACAATAGTACAAAAAACACAACAGGTTAATCAGAATCGATAGTTATCAAATGTACCAGGATTATAATTTAATACGCCAGACGCGCGTTTCATCTACATAAAGACCCATCAGTGACGCTCAAAATAAAATAGTTATCAGGCCAAACAAGTAAAAAGTTGAAGAGCATTGAGTATTCAAAATTCAAAAAAAAGTGCCAAATACGGCTACGGTAATGTGTTCCGGGGATAAGAAATTCCTTAGTTTTACGAGCAGTTCAAAGTTTTGTAACAAGAAATTATATAAAAATGACCATACAATTGATTTTCATGTCCAAACCGAAGTGCTGACTACTGGGCTGGTGATACCCTCGGAGACGAAACGTGCACCAGTAGTGGCATCGACCCAGTGGTGTAAATAGTTATCAAAGGTACCAGGATTAAAATTTAATACGCCAGAGGCGCGTTTCATCGACATAAAGACTTATCAACACGTACAAATAATAGACAAATAATATACCTGACTGTCTGTAAATTTAATTTCTATTTGTTCCTATCATTCGGTGGAATCTTGTGTCAATCATCCGGTGGAAACGATTCACCATCTACAAAATATCTTCTTATAGATCGGTGATATGAATTTAATGTGTTAAAATGATAAAAAGGACCAGTTATTTTATATTCTCAATTTTGTGATTTATAAGCTAACGTGTCGTATGTATCCCTTTTTAGTTTTATAATAAGGATTTGTCTAACGATATGTGAAGCTTGTAAAACGATATGTGAAGCTTGTAAAACGATATGTGAAGCACGAGCACACAAAACCTCATTATCCTTATTGTTGTAACAAAATATGTGAGACTCTATTATCGATAGACACAACATGAAACTACTCATTAAGGAAGTTTGCTGCTTATATAAAAATAGAAGACGTGGTATGATTGCCAATGAGACAACTATCCACAAAAGACCAAAATGACACAAACATTAACAACTATAGATCACCGTACGGCCTTCAATAATGAGCAAAGCCTATATCGCATAGTCAGCTATAAAAAGCCCCGATAAGACAATGTAAAACAATTCAAACTAGAAAAGTAACGGCCTTATTTATGTAACAAAATGATCGAACAAACAAATATGTAACACACAAACAAACGACAACCACTGAATTGCAAGCTCCTGAGTTTCAAAAATAAATAGCTTTCCATAACACTAGTATGTACTGTTACGGGATTAATTGAGGAATAAAAATATAAAAAATATAGGGGTCAATGTGCTTGTTTTCGAGTTATTGGACATTTGAATTTTTGCGAGAAAATTTTCTCTCTAGATTTTTCATAGCTTTATCATTGACCAGTTAGAGTTCAATAAATAGATTTTATACGACTTTTACAGATGGCTTATAATTATACATGAAAAAGATTTAAAAAAAGAAAAATTATGTCAATGGGCAAAAAATTTTAAGGCATTCAAATGGATAAAACCACAGGATTTCTAAAATCTGACAAAAATTCAAAAACATGACAAACAAATATCTTGAATCAAAAATAACTTGATAACTTGACAACGCCATGGCTTCAAACGAAAAAAGACAAACAAACATTTAATAGTACATAAAACACAACAGACCACAAGAATGTGTCCATAGTACAAGGATGTCCCACTCGGACTATCCTTGTCTATGTTCAGTTGACCGTAAAATTTGGATAAAAACTCTCATTTGAAATTAAAATTAACAAAAATCATATCATAGGGAACATCTGTACTATATGTTTCAAGTTGTTCGAACTTCAACTTCATCAAAACTACCTTGACCAAAAATTTTAACCTGAAGCGGGACAGACGGACGAACGAACGAACGGACGAGTGAATGACGCATAGACCAGAAAACAATGCCCCTCTACTATCGTAGGCGGTTCATAAAAATAAAGACTAAGCACAACGAACCTCAACAATTATTTCTTTGTTGATGGATCCGTTATTGAATCTAGAACAGATAATCATGAAATGAAATCGCCTTTTTTTTACTGTCTGTTGATTTATATTGATGATACATGTGTATACTAATGACTAAAATAGTTAGCAATACGCCAGACGCGCATTTCGTCTACATAAGCGTCATCAGTGACGCTCAGATCAAAATAGTTATGAAGCCAAACAATACAACATTGAATTGACAATAAATGTAATATGTTAAGGACGAAAAAATAAATACTATAGTATATAGAAAAGAAAATGTGGTATTATTGTCAATGAGACAACTATCCACAAAAGACCAAAATGACACAGACATTTACAACTATAGATAACCGTACGGCCTTCAACAATGAGCAAAGCCCATAACACATAGTCAGCTATAAAAGGCCCCTATAAGACAATGTAAAACAATTCAAACGAGAAAACTAACGGCCTTATGTATGTAAAAAAAAAAAATGAACGAAAAACAAATGTGTAACACATAAACAAACGAAACCACTGAATTACAGGCTGCTGACTTGGGACGGGCACATACATAAATAATGTGGCGGGGTTAAACATGTAAGGGGGATCCCAACCCTCCCCTAACCTGGGACAGTGGTATAACAGTACAGCATAAGAACTATAAAAATCAGTTGAAAAAGGCTTTAGTTAACTCATCATTCATGGACAAAAATACAAGTTGACGTGGCCGTGTACTTATACATCCATGTAGGTCCTGTCAACAGAGGCGGTCCAGAAGGAAGCTTTGGTATATTGAAACTGCCATTGGAGAATGACAGAAACTTTGAAACAGGCCACTTAAGGACCCCTCAACTAGTTGTTGCAGATGTTATAAGTGCAAAGTATGTGTTTTCACAATATAGACTTTATATATGCTCCTTACGTAGAAAACGGCTTCTACAAAGTTACGAGGAAGAAAGATTAAAAATGACACAGTAAAGTTTATGGACACCATCACGAATTGGTTTCTATATAAAAGAGGGACGAAAGAGACCAGAGGGACGAAAGAGACCAGAGGGACAGTCAAATTCATAAATCGAATAGAAACTGACAACGCCATGGCTAAAAATGAAAAAAAGACAAAAGTATTAGATATAGGAAGATGTGATTAGTCTGGAAACTGGCTAACGACATTTGTATCATTTCTTGTTGATGTAAATGTCTTTTGGTTTTATGAGTCTTTATTTACTCCTTGGTTTTGATTTTTATTGTCTCCATATATTGTGGTTTAACAACTATGTTATTCTGTCTGCTAAGGACCGAACGGGACCTATTTCCAAATCTGATGGGATCTGAATTTGCTTGCTATTTGACGTGTCTCTAAGTATTCATTTAAGATGTTTCGTGTGCGAGTTCGTTTAATATTGTATTATAGGTATAGGAAGATGTGGTATGAGTGCCAATGTGACAACTCTCCATCCAAATAACAATTTATAAAAGTAATTAAACCATATAGGTCAAGGTACGGTCTTCAACACGGAGCCTTGGCTCACACTGAACAACAAGCGATAAAGGGCCCCTAAATTACAAGTGTAAAATTACTCAAACAGGAAAACCAACGGTCTAATCTATACGAAAAGAACGATATACGAGAAACACGTATAAATTACATAAACACACGACAACTACTGTACATCAAATTCATGACTTACGACAATCTACTGGTATGGGAGATTGGACTTACGACAGGTGCAAACATTTGTTGTTATTGTATGTGGTTGGAATTACGAAGCATTTCACATGTGTCTCATTAGAAAGTTTAGTCGAGTTAATTTTCATTTCCCGTGGAAAGAGTATTTTGTTAGTTTAAAAATATTTAGACAATCATTTGAAATAGTCTTTCAACTCTTCCAGGGTAGGAGAAGAGCTGAAATCCTGCTAACCTGTTTAACCCAGCCACATTTTGCATATATGTGCCTGTCCCAAGGCAAAAGCCTGTACATTTTAATTCAGTGTTTGTCGTTTGTTGATTTGTTACATAACTGTTCATTTTCTGTTCATAAATTAGGCCGTTGGTTTTCTCGTTTGAATTGTTTTACTTTTGTCATTTCGGGGTCTTTTATAGCTGACTATGCGGTGTGAGTGTTGCTCAATGTTGAAGGCTGTACGGTGACCTATAGTAAATAGTTTCTGTTTCATTTGGTTTCTTGTAGATAGTTGTCTCATTGGCAATCATACAATAGCTTCTTTTTTTATATATCAAGACCGTCATAAACATAATAATTACTGTATATGTACTTTGTTTGGCAGTTTATTTTTTAGCTCACCTGGCCCGAAGGGCCAAGTGAGCTTTTCCCATCACTTTGCGTCCGTCGTCCGTCGTCTGTCGTCGTCCGTCGTCGTCTGTCGTCGTCCGTCGTCGTCCGTCGTCGTCGTTAACTTTTACAAAAATCTTCTCCTCTGAAACTACTGGACCAAATTTAACCAAACTTGGCCACAATCATCATTTGGGTATCTAGTTTAAAAATTGTGTCCGGTGACCGGCCCAATCAACCAAGATGGCCGCCATGGCTAAAAATAGAACATAGGGGTAAAATGCAGTTTTTGGCTTATAACTCAAAAACCAAAGCATTTAGAGCAAATCTGACTCGGTATTAAATTGTTCATCAGGTAAAGATCTATCTGCCCTGAAATTTTTAGATGAATTGGACAACCCATTGTTGGGTTGCTGCCCCTGAATTAGTAATTTTGAGGAAATTTTGCTGTTTTTGGTTATTATCTTGAATATTATTATAGATAGAGATAAACTGTAAACAGCAATAATGTTCAGCAAAGTAAGATTTACAAATAAGTCAACATGAACGAAATGGTCAGTTGACCCGTTTAGGAGTAATTGCCCTTTATAGTCAATTTTTAACCATTTTTCGTAAATCTAAGTAATGTTTTACAAAAATCTTCTCCTCTGAAATTACTGGGCCAAGTTAATTATAGGTAGAGATAATTGTAAGCAGCCAGAATGTTCAGTAAATTAAGATGTACAAACACATTACCATCACCAAAACACAATTTTGTCATGAATCAATCTGCGTCCTTTGTTTAATATTCACATAGACCAAGGTGAGCGACACAGGCTCTTTAGAGCCTCTAGTTTTAATGTATTTATATCCAGGAAGATATTTTTTTTTTCGAAAGAAAAATCCGCGAACATCAAATGCAGAGTTCGATCTAATAAACATTACATTCAATAAACGGAATGTGTCACCCTGTCAATTAAGAATAACAGGGCAAAAGATTAAGAATCTAAGACACGGCCGTCACTCGACTAACCGAGAGGTTGGTCGGTTAATCTATATTGAGTGTGTGGCTTTATCGGCGGTTGGTCTATTAATAGGGTTGGTTAAGTCTGTTAATCAGGTGTTATCGAGAAAATCATTATAAGTTCAACATGTTCATTCTATAACCTTTTAAATATATGTTTATCATAAAAAAATATTTATGTCTTACAAAACAATTCAATGTACCGAATTCAGTAGTGTATTTATTATTTTTCTAGCTTCGAAGTACGATCTATAAAATGAAAAGGCGTGTTACTCATCAATAAATTTATACACATTTCACACACACAAAAAGTCCACAAAATGACAAGTTGGTTGAATTTACTTGCATGCAATATTTTGAATATCGAAAAAGGACAGGCATTATGTTTGTTAACCAAATTGCTATTATTGTGTGAAAAATCTCTACGAAAATCTGTATTTTGGTGACGTAAATCAATCTTTGTTTAAAACCTAGTCTGTTAATGTGTCGGATGTATAAAACCCGGTCTGTTAAGAGTTATGAATGGCAATAATAGTATAATTGTATTGATATATGGGATGATATCGGATCAAATGGGTAGGCTCAAGACGAGCGACTAAAATATACGGAAACAACACATGCGCAATGAAACATAAAATATACGGAAACAACACATGAGCAATGAAACATAAAATATACGGAAACAACGCATGAGCAATGAAACATAAAGTATACGGAAACACACATGAGCAATGAACAATTTAGACAATGAACATTGAAAATTGATAAAAAGGGTTTCAAAACGCGTAATATTAAAGTAATATTAATTTCATCTAAGAATGTTCCTTTGTGATGAATGACCCCAATTTGTCATCTACATTGGTAACCAGTATATAAATCAGAGAATAACGTCGTAATATAACTAAACACCAGTAAGTAAAATATATTGGGATGCTAAAATATAAAGAATACAGAAAGAATAATGTGTAAAATAAATAAAATGTAGAGAAAAGTAACATAAAAATTTAAAGAATACAGAAATAACAACACCCCACAATCCGGACCTCCATGGTATACACGAGAATCTGGATGGAGGCGCAGCAATTATGTAGAAAGGAACTAAACAGAATAAAATGATTTAAAATTTAAGATAACCAAATGTAGCTGCATTCGCTTCTTTCCATTTACTTCTTTAGAATGATTTCTAAACAACATATGATTAAGTAATAGAAGAAAAGAACCAAATGGATGATGCTGACAAATAAGGGTTTAACGTCCAGTGACAAGTATCATGTGCATATGAGAAAGACAACACGTTATATATTTTCCCATGTGTTGTATTAGAAAGACACGTTCAGTCGGATTTGAGAAAGTGCTACTTTGAACAGACACAAAAATTAATTCTGATTGAAAAGGTTAATATTATATTCATACATATTCCAGCGGCCAATCCATATCACGCTATATTGATCGAAGTGACACACCCTTCAATGAAATGCAAAGAAAGTCAAAATAAAAATGCTCTTACTTAAAGGATACTGTTGCACCGTATTGTCGTTTTTTTACTCAAGAACATCTCATTCTGTACCTTTTCAATGAGAAAATATAAAGGTGGCAAAACTATTGTTTTGGCTAAATAACTCTTAACTGACACAATTTCAATTGTCCAACACATTGACAGACTTTATGCCCATAATTTTCACTTAAACGTGGTATTATTCACATTATGTTCACAATTATGAAATATTTACTAATGTCCATCTATTTTTTAGAACCAAACTTGTCACTTTGTGTCCTTTAAATGATATCTATTCGTAAAATTGTTTGTTTCGCCTTTTATTTAAAAAATTGCAATGCTTATAAGCATAAATAATACATACTTGCTCGACGCCTTTTAGTTTTACTGAAAACTGCACGAACTAAGAAATGTTTTAACAGGTGGAATGTTCTATGATAGACATCATTTTGTCAGACACATCTTTTTTTGATTTGGTTCTAATAATAAGCCAAAAATCTGTATATTTTTTTAGAGTGTAACATTAAATTGTACGTTTTACTCTTACATGTAACAGACGTACATGTATAACCCACCCGATTAAAAGACCAATGGCCCATATAGCCACATTCTCAATATAGATTAACCGACCAATCTCTCGGTTAGCCGAGTGTCGGCCGTGTAAGTGCTAAATTTGATTATCAATAAAAGTAATAAGCTGATTACGCCAGTGCTAATTAACGACTAAATCGGATTAACAGGCATTATGCATCTATCACATGTTAAATGTGTGATTTGAGGTTTTAATAATCGTCCTTCGTAAGGGTTCCGCGGAACGCAGTGTATCGCCTTCTTTTGCTGTTAATCGCAGGCTCAACAAAAATGAGAAAAAAATCATTAAAAATATTTCTCTTGGTACTATTTTTTCATTGTAAGAAGCTTCTGTCCAAGTTTGGTAAAAAAAACAGGTTAGTTTATAAATCTTATACATGTATGTGTTTTAAAACCTTTAACTGCAGACTGTATTTAATGTTAGCTGAAAGAAAAACTAAATCCATTTACAAGTTAAATAGAAATACACAGGTACAAAATTTTAACAAAATTTCCTTCTAGATACCAGCTTTTGATCCTAAACAAGCTTCTTGGTACAAATCCAAAAATATATAAGAATGTTTTAAAAATTAAAAATTTTAATTATTTTTTTTCCCAATATTTTCAGGTGCATACTATCATATGTTCATAAACAACCTTCTGTCCAAGTTTGGTACAAGCCCAGGAGAGTTTAAGGAAGTTATAAAAAAAAATATTTAAACACGGAGTGAATGTTATAATTCCCGGCAGAAAAAAGTCCATTTATTAGTAGAATACAGAAAAAATGGAAACTTTCGTTTACAAACTTCACTTCTGGATACTTTCATATGATCATAATTAAGCTTCTGTCCAAGTAAAGTAGAAATCCAGGATAATTTAAGAAAGTAATTAAAATTTCAAAAACATTAACTACAGAGTAAATATTGCTTGACGCCGCCGACGACGACGCCATCAGAATGTAGGATCGCTATGTCTCGCTTTTTCAAATAAAGTCGAAGGTCGGACAAAAATTAAGGACATCATTAACGAAAGCTTTTGTTACCCCGATTTTGTTTTTTGTCCATGGATTTATGAGTTTTGAACTGCGGTATACTACTGTTGCCTTTATTTAAGAATTATTTAAAGTTGTTAATATTCTTAACAATAATTAACATAATGAGAAATAAAATACACGCAAATTTATTGAACGTACCAAAAATAGGGAAAATATGTACTCACGAAAAATTACATAATCATACAACCTTTGAACTAGAATACTGTTAAAAAGTAATGTTATATTGTTTATTTATGAGTATCGCTGTGCTAAGTGTTCTGTCGTTTGTTTGTGAGGTGATTGTGTTCCTGTCCCGTTGTGTTGTCATTTTGGCTATACCTTTTAACATTGACATAAAAGACGGCATTTTTAATAAGCCATTCAACCAGGATCAACCCTCTATTTTTTCTTAAAATGTCCTGTTCCAATCCAGGAATATGATAAATCCGTATCTTTGTAAGTTAGCGTTTTTTTTAATTTGCACATCAGTATTTCCGTTGGTCCAATGTTTTCCCCTGTGTTAGAACGTAACGCGGGTTTATTTCACTCAATCGATTTGTGACTTTTGACAGAAGGTAAAATTGTTGTTGTTGTTGTTGTTTCTTATGTTAAAATTACGTTTGAAATATTGCCGGAGTGTGTGGTTCCAGTTCGAATAGTGACCCAATCAAATGTTTTATTTCAAATTACCTTTTAAATGAATTCCGGTTAACAGTAAGGTTTATGCAATTTTTTTGGGTCATTGTTTGTATCTATCACGTTACATTATGTGTTTACGCTTCTTCTTTTTTGGGGGTAAAGGAGGGACGAAAGATGCCAAAGGAACAGTCACGCAGTCGCTTTAGTTCACACATCATTGTAAATTTAACGGAATTTGATTACACTTTCGTACTAGGTGAGAGGTTTAGCGCTATAAAATCAGGTGTAATCCATCATTTTCTACATTTGAAAATGCCTGTACCAAGTAAGGAATATGACAGTTGTTGCTATTCGCTTTTTTATGTGTTTTGTCATTTGAATTAGTCATGATTACGGACCTTCTGATTTGATTTTCCTCTGAGTTCAGTAATTTTGTCTTTTTACCTTTTTCAAGTTCATAGATCGAAATCAAATGGACAACGCCATGGTTGAAATATAAAAAGACAAACAGACAGAAAACTTAAGACTATGCAACATGAAAATTGCAAGTATCCAATACAAAATAGTTCATTATAGAAAAAAAAAACGTATTCTGAAGAAATTATCGATGTTGTATGTCCATTTAAAGATTCAACATGTTGAGTAATCCTTCGTTCCAGAATCTAAAGGACTAAGGATTATTTAAGTGCCAGTCTAAGTAAGAAGCAGGCAATTTTGGAAAAATCTAAACATGGCTGCAAAAACCACCTACCTAGCCATCCTATTTTGAAGTAACACTCATCCTGAGTTAGAAATGGTAGGTCTTTTGTGTCTGCGTGTCTGGTAACTTGAAAAATAGTTGGACACACTTTGGTTAGAATGATATCAAATTACAGAGTTACATGTATCTCCTCTTAATTGTTAATTTCTGGTGCATTGTAATCAAATTTTATCTCCAATTACCAGAACAGGACAATGAAACAAATGGTATATTTTTGCATCATTATACATTTTGAACATAAAGTAATGTCAACCTGAGTGGGTCTTTGTTTGTCATGATTTCACCTGATTCTTAGATAGACTAGCACTTAATTGTGAAAATAAGCATCTCTACCTCGGTTGCATTTCAATTGTTTATGACGTTTTATCTAACAAGAAGTTTTAGTGTACTTTTGAAAATATTATCCACAATGCATTCGATTCCGTCATACCATAAGACTACTGTTTTCTGTTGCTTACTAATGTATACCTGTGAAGACATGTATAATAAGAAAATTAACGTTACCAATTTTCTTGCACCAGATGCGCATTTCGACAATACAGGTCTCTTTAGTGATGCTCGTGGCCAAACTATTTGAAATCCAAAGCTTATATAAAAGATGAAGAGCTATAATCCAAAAGCTCCAAAAAGTATAGCCAAATCCGTGAAAGGAATCAGAGCTTTGCATGAGGGAGATACATTTCTTAATTTATAATAATTTCTAATATTTTGTAACAGCAAATTTGAATAACACAAAAAAATCCGTATTTTCATGCCAGTAGCGAACTACTGGCTACTAGGCTGGTGATACCCTCGGGAACTAATAGTCCACCAGCAGAAACATTGACCCAGTTGTAGTAATAAAATTAACAGTACCAATTGTTCTTGCACTATATAGATATAGGAAGATGTGGTGTGAGTGCCAATGAGACAACTCTCCATCCAAAAAAATCAATTTAAAAAGTAAACAATTATAGGTTAAAGTACGGCCTTCAATGCACATTTCGACAATACATGTCTCTTCAGTGATGCTCGTGGACAAAATATTTGAAATCATTGACAGTACCGCTGTTTTCTGCAGTAAAAGAAGGTTGGAAAATACCAGATGGACAGTCAAACTCATAGATCGAAATTAAACTGACAGCGTCATGACCCAAAAATAAAAAGACAAAGCAGACACAAAAGAATACAAAATACAACACAGTAAATGTACCTGCTTACATGTCTATAACCATTTAAATACGATCATATAATAAAACAAATCTCTCCTTCAAACTGTGCATTCACACACTCCCCTAACCTACGATAGATATAGGAAGATGTGGTGTGAGTGCCAATGAGACAACTCTCCATCCAAATAACAATTTAAAAATTAAACCATTATAGGTTAAATTACGGCCTTCAACACGGAGCCTTGGCTCACACCGAACAACAAGCTATAAAGGGCCCCAAAATTACTAGTGTAAAACCATTCAAACGGGAAAACCAACGGTCTAATCTATATAAACAAAACGAGAAACGAGAAACACGTATATATTACATAAACAAACGACAACTACTGTACATCAGATTCCTGACTTAGGACAGGTGCAAACTCACTTTTGTTGATATTCATTTAGCGGGAATTTATAATAATATGTCTATGTTGCAATTTTGTTTTACTATAAATTATACAGCGTAACACGTTATTTTACCTCATCATCTCGACTACACGATTTGTACCACATTCTTAAATTTTAGGGACGCCATCACGAATTGGTTGACCGTTTCGAAATAACCGTTTCACAGATAATATCAGATATGATCCGTATGTCGTAACTAAAATCCCCTTCTTTTCACGAATATGACCTATCGAATTAAACTATCTGAGTACTCTGTCGGGGTATCCCCCAGTTTTTGGTGGGGTTCGTGTTGCTAAGTCTTTAGTTTTCTATGTTGTGTGTTTTGTTTTAATATTTGTCTGTTTGTTTTTTTCTTTTTTAGCCATGGCGTTGTTAATTTATTTTCGATCTATGAGTTTAACTGTATCTCTTGTAACCTTTAGCCCTTTTTTACAGGAGCCGCCTCTTCTGGCAATAATGTTTTTTTAAGAAGCTAACAATTTTGTTATTCATTTCGCAAATTATATTATGATTAAAGCAAAATAAAGTATCCATGAAAGAAGAAATTTTGTATTGTGGAATCCTCAAGCTGCACCCGATTTCGTAAACTGTTTTAAAAATTGCGAGAAAAACACACTATTCTTTCTTATCTTTTAAATCTGAGAAAAGAACGTTTATCAATAGAAACATATTTTAAATCAGGCAATCCTGTTATCAAATAAACCGAGAACCAGGTAGAAATATTGTATTGATTCTAAACATTTCCTCTTGTATATATTGTTCTTACTTTGTACTGTTACACCATTGTCCCAGGTACATAATGAGGAGGTTGTGGATCCCGCTAATATGTTTAAACCTGCCACATTCTGTATGTAGGTGCTTGTCCCAGGTCAGGAGTCTGTAATTCAGTGGTTGTCGTTTATTGATGTGTTACTTATTTGTATTTTCTTATGTGTTTTGTACAGAAATTATTAACTTGTTTTTCTAATTTGAATTCTTCAACATTTGAAATTTCGGGGCCTTTTATAGCTGACTATATGACTTTCTTCATTGTTGAAGACCGTACGGTTACCTATAGATATTAATTTCGATGTCATCTGGTCTTGTGGAGTATGGTCTCACTGGCCATCAACCACATTTTGTTTGTATAATATCTACTTTAATTTTGTCTTTCCAATTCTTTAATTTACTTTTGATGTATAAATAAATTGCATTAAGATGTATTTTTTTATATGTATATTTGTTTAACGAAACAGAAACTGTGTTTATTATTCTTAGTTAGACAATGTAATAGTTTAATATGTTTAATGGCAATTTCAATCCCAGCAGTTCTGAAAAGTCTAAACAATACAGAATGCAGTCATTTTTAGTCTCTCAGTCAATTTCATACTTATCCACGGCGGTTAATTTGATACTATATACTATTTGCTTGTAGTAAATTAAGATATGGTCAGACTAAGTTCAGACTTGTCCGTAGTTGCTATTTACCTGTAAATAAAAACAACAGAATGTGTGTCCGATACAAGTGAGAGGTTTAACTAGCTACAAAACAAAGTTTAATCCACAATTTTCCACATACGAAAATAAATGTACCAAGTCAAAAAAAAAAAGTTGTTATACATTCGTTTGATGTGTTTCAGCTGTTGATTTTGTCATAAGATTACGAACTGTCCGCGGCAAACTTTCGTCAGAGTCCTGTATTTTTGTGTCAGAACAGTGCCAAAATTACTGCATTTGATAGGTCTGAAAATTGCCTGAAATACTATTTTGTTCAGTCTATTCACACTATGTATTGGCTACCTAAACTACACAAAGACCATTTAAATATCGTTCCATCTCGGCCTCTAGTAAGTGTTCTACAACTAATCATGCAGTGCTCTTAACTAGTTCATTAACTACTATTAAAGAGCTTGTCATAAACTATTGTAATAAAATATATGAACATAGTGGTATGTATCATTTTTGGAGTGTAAACAAGTCTTTGGACGTTTTAGATAAATTAAGTGCTTTTGATGGTCCTTTTGATTCTGTTAAATATTGAAAACAACACGTTATTAATTTCTTGCGTCCGAAGCGCTTTTCTGGATTTACCTTCATCAGGAACGCTCAAAGCCAAACATTAGAAATCCGAAGTAAATAAGTACCGAAACCGTTGAAGAGCTGTATGTAAAAAAATACCTAAAATAAATAGCCAAATTCATCTAAAGCCAACTTTGCCTGAGGGAGTTGAATAGTTTAATAGTTTAATTTAATAGTTTCGTTTTTTCTACCTTTACACTACACTTCCACACTATCTTATTAAACACAAGTTTTCCTATTTAGTTAAATGGTGTTTGGTAAAGCTGAATGTAAATATATTTGCAGAAACTCATTTAAAGCCTTCTTCTCTAATGAGAAAGGTAAATATGCTAGATATACTTACTGGAGTGGAGGTGTGATGAGATTATTGAAGCTGTTAACTTTCTCCTTGATAATATTTATGTACGTTTCGGCGACAAAGTTTATCGACAGGTTGTAGGTATCCCCATGGGTACTACTTGTGCCCCTTTAAAAGCAGACTTGTTTTTGTACTGTTACGAATCACAGTTTATGACTAAACTCAGTAAAGACCCAACGAAATTGCATTTAATTGATCAATTCAAAAACACTTACCGTTGTCTTGATGATATTTTTTTCGTTACATAATCGAGAATTTTCTTAATATACTGGTCAAATAACCCCAAGGAACTTACTTTAAATAATTCAATTTATTCGGTAATAATTGTCCTTTCCTGAATTTAGATTTTTCGGTATTAAACGGGAAACTCCACACAAAAATATTATTAAAAAAAAAGAGACGATTTTACGTTCCCTATTGTTAATTTTCAATTTCTGTGTGGTTTGCATTTTAATGTTGTGTCGTTTTTTTTCTCTTATGTTTTAGATATTAATATAAGACGTGGCACGGTACTTGTTTATCCAAAATTCATGTATTTGGTTTAGATGTTATATGTGTTATTCTCGTGGGATTTTGTCTGATGCTTGGTCTGTTTCTGTGTGTGTTGCGGTTCGGTGTTGTGTCGTTGTTCTCCTCTTATATTTAATGCGTTTCCCTTCGGTTTTAGTTTGTTACCCCTATTTTGTTTTTTGTCCATGGATTTATGAGTTTTAAACAGCGGTATACTACTGTTGCCTTTATTTAAAGGCCGTACGGTGACCTATAGTTGTTAATGTCTGTGTCATTTTTGTCTTTTGTGGATAGTTATCTCATACCATATCTTCTTTTTTATATTCAAATGATATAATGATAAGTGCGCCCTACGCAGAATCTGCACCAACAAAGTTTTAAGGAGGAAAGATTAAAAATGATACTCCGTAAATTTCATAGACACTATCACGAATTGGTTGATCCATACGATGTGTCTAAACTAACTAAGGACAATTTACCACGTCAAAAAATACCAGTCACGTCGTATGGTCTTTAAGTACCTAACATGACCTATTATCGAATATGACTGTTTTGTTGCGTGTGCATTCGGATTGGTAACATGAGTATCACAGTATATGTTTATCAAACTTTTAAGTATTAGATATGATGTAGTATTGGTAATTCTGATCGGATATTTTTAAATGTCTTATCGATTGTGGTTGTAATTCTGTTTTTTTTTTTAATTTTTCGGTTCGTTTGTAAGAGTAAAGGTAGTTAATTACCCAGTCCATTTAATATACGATTTTCGTTTAAAGAACATTATCTAAACGGTTTATTTGCTTTACAGTTTGATTAAGAAGAAATACCGACATAGCTAGAATATACAATAAATTATCTAGTTTCTAACACAATTCTATATTAATATTCTTGTAATTGAAATTCATCAAATGATATAGTTACTATTCGGATATTGAAGTGTTTCAACGCTTTTAGAAACTCATATGTATCGGCACTTCTGTTGCGTTGGTGTAATCGTGTAATACGCAGTTCGTGGTTTTGTTGTGTTGTTCTTTTGTGCTCTCCTATGTTGTTTAATATATTGAAAACAACACGTTATTAATTTCTTGCGTCCGAAGCGCTTTTCTGGATTTACCTTCATCAGGAACGCTCAAACCCAAACATTTGAAATCCAAAGATGTATAAGTACCGAAACCGTTGAAGGGCTGTATGTCAAAAATACCTAAAATAAATAGCCAAATTCATCTAAAGCCAACTTTGCCTGAGGGAGTTGAAACCTTAGTTTCTTAATAATTTATAAATAAAGTGTTAGTTTTTCTTCTGTAGTTAGCATGTCGAAATGTACTATTGTATTGTTTGTTTGTGATTTATTCTGTCCTGAATATTTTTTCATTTATTTGTACTGTGTTTCTGTCATGTAATGTTGTTATTTTAGTGGTATATTTAAAATTGTCGTAAAAGTGCGAGGTTTTGCTAGCCGCAAAAATATTGTTCTTAAAATATCCTGTACCAAGTCAGGAAAATGGCAGTTGTTATCTTACATTCCGTCTGTGTGTGTTGCATTAACGGGTTTTACAATTTGGAAATTAGTATTGCGTTCATTATCACTGAACTAGTATATATTTGTTTAGGGGCCAGCTGAAGGACGACTCCGGGTGCGGGAATTTCTCGCTACATTGAAGACCTGTTGGTGACCTTCTGCTGTTGTGTTTTTTTATTTTGGTCGGGTTGTTGTCTCTTTGACACATTCCCCATTTCCATTCTCAAATTTATTTGTTTTCTTTACCTCACTGTTTCTGTTGCTTCGTTGTTTTCTTCTTATAGTTGGAGTGATTTAATTTGTAACCCAGGTTTGTTTTCTCTCAATAAGTTTATGACTTTCGTTCAGCGATGTACAACATTTTTTTGTATTAAGACAATGAAACAACTTTAACTATTTTAGCACATCTTTAATGTAGATTAACATAGATTACACAATACAAATATATGGTAAGAGAAATTATCTCAATAATTAAAAAAAAATGATGTGGTGAAATACAAAATATATAATAAAAAAAGAAATGTATAAAGGCAACAGTAGTATACCGCTGTTCTAACCTTCATGGACAAAAAACAAAATCGGGGTACCAAACTAAAACCGAAGGAAACGCATTATATATAAGAAGAGAACAACGACACAACACTAAATTGTAACACACACAGAAACGGACCAAGCATCAGACAAATCCCACGAGAATAAGAAATATAAAATCAAAACCAAATACATGAATTTGGGATAGACAAGTACCGTGACACGTCTTATCGCAATGTGAATTTACACTCAAAAATAAGAGAAAACAAACGACGCAACGTTAAAATGTAACACACACAGAAACGAACAATAATATAACAATGGTCATAATTTGGTTAGACACGTGATCTTAATAGTTATTAAAGGTAATCTTAAAATAGACATATAATGAGATGAGATAAAAGATGTATAAAAAAGAAGGAGTAGGTCCGGTAAGGGCCGATTTTGGCCTCAAATTTCAAGTACATCTAACGACAGATTTTGGACACCTTTTAAATCCTTAAGTGTATATTTCAATTGATTCAATTAGTTTATGTGAAAATTTTTAACTTATTTAGTCATTATATTTGCATTGTCTTGTAAAAAACAGCCCATATTTGTGTAGCAGAAGCATTCTTCTTTCCAATAAAAAGATAAAAGATTACATTTTCACAATTTTGTAAAACTGCTCTATTTTGGGGCCAAAAGGGGGTCCTACTGAACCTACTCCTTTAATGTGGTGACTCAGAGATACACCATATAGAAATACTATATGATATGGTTAGATAAACATGATTAATGACTTACAAGACTAAAGTACAAATAGAATCATATTCAAAACAGTGTGGTCCTGGCCATTGATTAATGACCTAAATTATCCCATTGACTGGGACAGATTAGGTGAACGTTTGTCGGTAACGACCATTGCTCACTTCTTAATTATTATAGAATTTAAACTGTGGGGTCACCAAAGGTTCTTAACGCCTTTAATAATAAAATAATTCGAAAAATTATTCAGGAATAACCTTTATGTTTTGATTTATATTATTGATATAAATCAATACATCGTATTATTCCGGATTAGTTTTTCGAATTGCTTTATTTAGGTGTTGAAAACCTTTGGTGACCCCACAGATTCAGTGTCTTTAACAAGTACATAGTGAGCGGTGATTGTTACCGACACACGTTCACATAATCTGTCCCAGTCAATGGGATAATTTAGGTCGTCAATCAATGGCCAGGACCACACTGTTTTAAATATGATTCTAGCATGCGGTGAAATATTTACATGTAATGGTCTCACTCTATTTGGAGTTTATGTGATACCCTTTTTGTTGTTGTTTATTCTAACCAATCGAGACGTTTTTGTTAGACGTGTAAACATCTGTTGATTCGAATAGAAATTCCGGTTGTATAAAAATGTTTTCTTTACAACAATACTTTGGCCTCGAATCTAAAGTCAGTTTGTTTGGAAGTGTGAAACGGAAACCTAATGCTGCCTCGAATATACAGCTATGCTTTGTCAAGTTTTCTCTATACAGGACATACTATTGACTCAAGTTTAAATAGACTTGTTAATTGAAAGTGTTGTCTATAAACATGATAAAAAAATGTATGTTGTCTCGAATCTTAGGTCATGTTGTTCGAAAGTATGGTCTCTACGATAAACATATGTTGCCTTGAATGAAACCTCGTGTTGCTTGAACTCATTGTCTATATATCAAATACTGACTCTAATCTATACTCTTGTTGTTTAAAAGTTATATATACAGCAGCTACTGTTGCCGCGAATTTAAAATTCGAAGTGTTTCCGTACAGCAACTAATGATGCCTCATCTATGAAACTGTTGTTTGAGGTGTTGTCTATAAAGCAAACTTTAATTTACTTGTGTATTTTTTTTTTTTTTATACAGTCACTACATAGCCATGACGTTTAAATGTGTTGTCTTTACAGTAATCTACGGTTAAATAGAATTTAAAGTTGAGTTGTTCGACTGTAAATAACAGCAATATTTAGTCAACTATAGATTCTGTTTCAAGGTTAGATATTTTCGAGGTCTAATCAGGCTTTTGGCGTCTTCGCCAGTTTCATCGAATTTCCTCCAATTTCTATTTCTTGGGTATTCTGTGCATTAGGTTTGCAGAACCTTTCGCTAATCTTTGATCTTATATTGCTATTCAAACCAAATGCAATGAAGATAAATAATCCCTGTGAAGCATTCAAAATTATGAAAATATACGATAAGACATCGACCAGTGTCCACTGATAAGCGAATCCAAAGATCCACGTTATTCCTGTCAAACATGACATTTTTGTATAGATAACCAGCATAGGGCGATTATTCCTGATTTCAGATTTAACTTCCAATGCTGTTTCCAGTTGAAAAATAACAACAGAAAATAAAATGATATTCAGGAAAAGGAGAACTCCAACAGGAATCGCAAATGTATACAGTACCATTGTTTTCTGTATAATATAGCAACTTTCTCCACCATATCCTAAATAGCCGTGAATGTCTTCGTCGGTGCTAAAAAAGTTCACTATATTTATAGTTATAAGAAGACTGGGAACTGAGATAGAATATAGCACATAACGAGTAAATTCCTTAATTCGATTGGAAGTACTGTGATTATTATAATAAAACACTCTGAACATTTCCAATGTGCAGATATGCATCCACATAATAGACCCTAACCAAAAGTAATGGGTAAGTAGACCAACAGCAGCACAGAGGGTTTCAGTAGATTCAGCATTGATTCCAAATAGGTAGAGTGCGTGCGCAACCAACAAGTGAATTGATAACATCATCTGCTGTAACCCGGGGAGAGTTCGAATATCCTTGAATAAGATGTAAATTACTAAAGTAAGGGTCAGTGACGTAATCGATGCGACAGAGCAAATCAATGACAAAACTGTCTCGATTTCATTTGTCCGAGCGGGAACTTTTAGCCCAAGGTTTTTTATTGATGTCATATAATTATCTGTGCAAACAAGAAAATACTCTTCAATTTGAATTACAGTGTTGATATCATATTGTATGTTATTATTTATTACTGTAAGGTGATTGGAAGATAGCTCGACTTCGTTAAATTTAAGCTTGATTCTTGGACAGAAGAAATTTGAAACAACTAGTATGGCTGGGTGAGTAGAACTACATATCAGATCATCATAGTCATTATAAGACTGGTAGTTATACTCAGCATCATCCTGATAGTCGTAGTCATAATAATCTGTTGAATCCCATTCTATAAAGTCTGAAGCCAGATCAAGCGCCTTGTATGATATTGGTTGCACTAACAGTATAAGGTTAGCAGCTCCTGTATAGGTTTTATTGACTTTGAATGGTGATGATAGTACGTCAACATACATTCTTTGGTTGTGAGACGTAGTTGCTAAAATTGATATCCCAACTATATATTCGCGATGTGTTACGTTTTTAATATCTTTTGGATAGTGATATTCCAAAAGGTAACAACATTCAATTCCACTAAGAGTTCTCTCAATATAAGAACATATACCATATTGCACAGCATAAGGATCACCAAACACACAGCTCGTTGAACAGTCATCTTCATCCAGTTTTTTGTCTACTATAACTTTGTAGTAAGCTTCGTAATTTCGTTTTTTTATTTTTTGGAAAATTCCTTCACACTGTTGGTTCTTTTTATTATAGTAGTGCATTCTGGGACAAACAACTTCCCGACATTTATCCTTAAATTAAACATATGACAATTTACAAATCAAATACAGTGAAACCTGTTTAAACCGAACCTGTTCCGGACTTAAGCCTTTGTTTGGTTTTGGCCGATGTTCTGTTTTATCAGGTTCACAACTCATACAATTTGACATGACGGGGCTTAAAAATATGTTTGGTTAATATAATTTATGCAGGATTCGGTTAAGCCAGGTTTCACTGTACACATTTGAAATGAGATAAATATGAACAAGCAGTGAATAGTTATCAAAGGTATCAGGATTATAATTTCGTACGCCAGACGCGCGTTTCGTTTACATAAAACTCATCAGTGACGCTCATATCAAAATATTTATAAAGCCAAAAAAGTACAAAGTTGAAGAGCATTGACTTAGAAATTAGTTGGTATACCTAACACTACAGGGAGATAAGTCGGTAAAAATCATTAATAAGGTAATCTATCAATAATAACTTCCTCGACTTTTATTTTCGCTTGTTTTGCATCGGGCGTTTCTGGTGAAGGTAATAAAAGACAATTGCTTCGGGCGTATTACAATTTTGAAGTGTTGCTTCCATATTTCACCTGGATCAACTGAGATCATCCTCCGTTTTTTTGTTTAATTTTTTTTTGTGCTGGACAGTCATTGGTTTTCTTTATTTTGCTGGTCAGTCTTACTTTTTTTTGTGCTGGTAATTTGGTTTTAATTTTTTTGTGCTGGTCAGTCTTTTGTTGTGTATTTTGTTCTGGTAAGTCTTTGTGGTTTTTTTTAAGTACTGGTCAAACTTTTTTTTTTTATAGTACTGCTGTTTTTCTGTTTGTCTTGTAGTTGTCTGCCAAATTTGGTCTTGATAGACAATGACTAAGGTTTTATTTTTCTAAATGTTTTGAAGCGTCCTCTTTTAAAGTTGTCTTAATTAGCGATATAAGTTTCGCTCATTGTTGAAGATCGTATACGAAGATTTCACCTCTCTTCTATATCATATTCATTAATACTGTATATAGCGATAGAAGTATTAAGGGAGGGAGATCTCAAAAAACATGTTTAACCCCGCCACATTTGTGTGCCTGTCCAAAGTCAGGGAGATCTCAAATAACATGTTTAACCACGCCACATTTGTGTGCCTGTCCAAAGTCAGGGAGATCTCAAATAACATGTTTAACCCCGCCACATTTGTGTGCCTGTCCAAAGTCAGGGAGATCTCAAATAACATGTTTAACCACGCCACATTTGTGTGCCTGTCCAAAGTCAGGGATATCTCAAAAAACATGTTTAACACCGCCACATGTGTGTGCCTGACCAAAGTCAAGGAGATCTCAAAAAACATGTTTAACACCGCCACATTTGTGTGCCTGTCCGAAATCAGGGAGATCTCAAAAACCATGTTCAACCCCGCCAATGTGTGTGCCTGTCCAAAGTCAGGGAGATCTCTAAAAATATGTTTAACCCCGCCACATTTGTGTGCCTGTCCAAAGTCAGGGAGTTCTCAAAAAACATGTTTAACCCCGCCACATTTGTGTGTCTGTCCAAAGTCAGGAACCGCTGGTCCTTGTTAGTCTATGATATATGTTTTAAGTTATATATTTTTTTTTTAGTTCATTTATATGTTTTGGAGTTAAGAATGACGTCCATTTTCACTGAACTAGTACACATTTTTGTTGAGAAGGGCAGATGAGAACAACCTCCGAATGCAGGATTTTTTTTGCTGCGTTGAATTAAGACCCATTTGTGACATTCAGCTGATGTCTGCTCTTTGATTAGGTTGTTGGCTCTTTGACATATTCTCAATTTCATTCTCAATTGTATAATTAAAACTTTACCTCATAAGTATCAAAAACTTCATCATTTGCACAGACTTCATCATTTCTTCTCTCTTCATCTTCAATGAAACTAATTAAACCAACAAACGTTCCCGTTTTAATTCCACCTTTAAAGTCTTGAAAGTCAGCATATTCACAACCCATGAACGGCATTTCAATGGAATTACAAAGGTAGCAGAAAACATTTCTATATTTAGCTATATAAACGGAAGTATAACTGGTACAAGCATCCTCGATAACCTTGTCATAAACCCTCCAGTTACCAGTTTGATTACAAGTGGTATATTTACCCCAATCACACTTTTCTTGATCAGAAATCGGATCTAAGCCTTCAAAAAATATATTGCAATCATCCAAATTACTTATCTCTTTCAGAAGAACGTTTCCGGAAGCAGTAGAATTATCAAATGGTTCAAATGACCCCGCTGTATCACATGACAAATTTCCAGACCAGGGGTACATTTCATCAGACACGTGGTAATTGCAAATGGCGCAGTATTTGTTTTTGAATAGAATAGAAGTGTTCCGAATTGAAACAGGTGTGTAAAGAGAAATGTCAAATGGATCAATTTTTCTCTGATCGACCGTACATTTTTGGGTAACAGTGGCATCACGAAAATTATTTGGGCAACTTGAAATCATATAATACGCATCGTCGACTGTCACGCTTGTCCTGCCATGTGGAAGATATTGTGGGTATATACATGTCTTCACCGGCGTCGATACGGTTATTTCGATATTTGGACAGTTTCCGTTCATGTCTAATCCATTATCTTGACATGAACATGAAAAACAGCAACTTCCCATATCCGATGACGTACCGTTTGGGTAGGAATCTTGTCTCGTTAGATTGTTACAGAGAGGAACCATTGGACAGTACAATAACTGTTTTTCTAAAATTCTTCTTTGATTTGCGTCTTGAATGTTTTCTGTTAAATCAGACACTTCTTTTAAATCTACAGCCGACGGATAGCGATATATAAATGAACCAGTCCCATTGGCGGATGTGGCACATATAAAGGCACACAGGCAAATTATTGCCAGCATAATGACTTAAAACTTCTGCACTGAAAATAAAACAAACCAATTAATACCTTAAGATAGGTACATTGCAATATTCGTGATAAAATGAAAGTAGAAAGTATCACAAAAGCTATTATTTACACTGTCCCCTGAAATTGCAAAAATACTTAAATTGTTCAGGTCATTTGGAAATTAAATGTATGCTTAATATATTGTCAACATTGATTGATTGACTTATTAATAAATAAACTCATCATAGATACCAGAACCAAATTTAGTATATACGCCAGACGCGCGTTTCGTCTACAAAAAACTCATCAGTGACGCTCGAATCCAAAAATTCAAAAAGGCCAAATAAATTACGAAGTTGAAGAGCATTGAGGACCAAAATTCTTAAATGGTGCCAAATACAGCTAAGGTAATCTATGCCTGAGGTAGAAAAGCCTTAGTATTTCAAAAAAATCAAAAATTTGTAAACAGTAAACTTATTAATATAACCATATCAATGACAATTCATGTCAGCACAACAAGTACTGACTACTGGGCTTGTGATACCCTCGGTGATTGATTTATTGACTGCATGATATGTATTGAAAGCCACTTTGCTACATCGTGGTGCACAATTTTTATTGGTGGAGGAAGCCGGATTGCCCGAAGTGAACGACTGAATTTCGCTAGGAAACATGGCATTCTGTAATAGTTATCACATTCGGACTTAGTGGGTCAGTGTCAGATCACCCAGATGGCCAGCTATTTTACATCCTAGCTGTTTAAGATAAGACGAAAAAACATTTACACTTCATAATATCTAGTTTAGAACGCCACGCAATCATTGTAATACACTTTATATACTACTATACTGAGCCAAAAAAGTTTAGCAACAAAAATGCGAAATTTTATTTTATTACAAAATCATAACAACATATAATTCTGATAATAAAAAAATAGAATTATGATATGTCAGAAGCATCAAGAATGTTTATCACTCACATTCATTACGATTTTCTTTGTATGGAGCGCGGGAGGGTCAAAATGCGTAAATGAGTATAATGTTTCCAAAATCAATTTTTCAGCCATGTCCTAAGTGCACCAATGAAGGATTGGCAGGCACATCAGCAGCTTCCCTTAGTCAATGCACTACCTTTTTAGCCAGAAAAAAACTGGTCACGTGTTGATTAAAAGCGAAGGAAGCGCTCCTCCCTTGACGATAGTTTTTTGTTGTCTACGATATATCGACCTATCCTGTGCAGTTGTAATTTGTCGATATCTGTTTGTTAGTCTCTAAACTGTTGCATTTTGCACATTAAATCGAGCAATGATGTCAGTAACCCTCATTCCGGCATCAACCATTTCAAGACCTTTCTGACTGTCATTTTCGGGGAGGCCTGGTTGACACCCCATGCATTTTTTTCAAAGGTGTTTGTGTTTTCTTACCAATGGTGTGTTTCTGAACGTTAGTGAAAAATCAATTTTTAATATCGTTTTAAAAGTACAGATACAGAAGGTAAAACATCATTTACACGTGCAAAGCTGAAATGGCGCGAAATCAATCAACAGGAAAAAAGTACGACTGTTTTAAATTACAGGTAAAACTAAGGATTATATCAATGAAGTTTAAACATTTTTTTCCAAAAACAAAAACAAAAAAAAACAATTATAAAAAAAGTGTTGCTAAACTTTTTTGGCTCAGTATATATAATATATATTCTACTACACTTAGTCAGTGGGATTTCCAGTGACATGAGAACAATAGAAAAGTCACTCTTCTTATGAAAGAGATAGAAAAGGTCTAAAAACAGGAGAGACAATTTACGCATAAAACCCGATATTCATAGGGATGAATATCTCTTAAAACACAAAACCATTATATAACTTGTATACAACCACTATAAATAAAGTGTATATTAAAGCTTAATTTGTTAATATATGATTTTTTAATTGCCAAACATGCTGTTAATTGAACAACCTATTGTTCAACATAGGGGTGTGTAAAAAACTGCCAGATTTGACTGCATATTTTTCTTTTTTTTCGAAAAAAATATATATCAAACCTAAATAATGTAGCTTTCTGGGTATCCAATTTTTAACGTGTTCTGAAATGTGGTTTCGTCACAAGAATTTTTCAAAGTTGTGTCATTTTGTCTATATGAATGTCGGTAAATTCGTATGATCGAGCACACCGACAAGTATATCGTTGGGACAACTCGATATAATGTAATCAATATACGTGAAAGATTACCTAATGTGAAGTTTATCAAAATCATCATAACATAATTGATCAACACATTATGTTTGAACAACATGAGTCCTACAATATTAGATTTTAAAGGTGCATATCATTTACATTCAACGTTTTTATTGGATTTTTTTTTTACTACAATGTAACCTCGAGGTTCAACGTTGATAGTAAAAAAAAATCCCAGAAATTTTTTGAATGATATTGTCAATGATATGAACCTTCGAATTCTTATAATATCAGAATAGAAAATATTTGATCAGAATTAACCATGCACGTGTGTTACAGAAGATTGTGAACTTTTATGATGTACAGGGGGTATTTAAAGGGTTTTTCTTAAACAATATTATGATCCCAAATTTAATGAATTTTGTTGGCAATACTTTAATATAAACACTACATATAGCAAAGTATATATATTAAATCTCAATGTATTATTATTAGGAAAAATGTTTGACTCGGTAAAAAAATCTTCCCCCTCCCCCGTATTACATGTAATGGTTTAAACCTAAAGGATTCGCACTAACTGCCTAAAAGGGGTCCGCTCCAGTCTTGAATCAGTGATTTTGTTTATCATAAACAAAATATTGTCTCACACTGAAAGGGGCAGCCGGGCAACCTATACAACCAAGCTTGTCAAAACAACCAAGATTCACAAAACATTACAGACAAAAACCATCAGGTGGGCAATATTACTGGAATCTGATTATCTCTACTGATAAATAATGCAACACTAATGACACATTTAAGTTTTGGAATGATTTTATTCACAAAGAATGTTTCTCATTGCATGGTATACATTTATATGCTCTTGTCTTTTCGGAGTTTACATTGGAAATTAAAAATTGCTGCATGAAAGACACTAGCTCCACATTCCTATGCATATGATTGTCATATGTACGAGAATCATTCCATAAAATATCCGTTTGATATCCTTTCAATGCATGACACTGTCTAGTGTTTTTTCTCTCACAATTACAAAGAAAACCTGGCTAAACTTGTGCTAAATCAAAGACTTGAATCTTACATCGCTATTGATGTTAAGCAATTATTTAAAGGGCCATCCGGAACTGTTGGGTTTTATGACAGTCTTCCTTCCATACAGACCATCGCTGCAAAATAATTTGAACATTCAATTAGATTATTATAATATTATTTGGCAATCCAAAGAAAACCTGAAAATATCAGACCACAATTAACAGAGACCCAAAAAAAAAGCCAATTTTACTTTACAATAAAATTGAAAAAGTAGTTAGTTGCATGTCAAATCTTCTTTTGGCTGTCGACAACAAATAAATAAAATCAAATTTCGTAGTATTTTACTGAATTTGTTCAAATATGGTGGTTTTACCCCTTTTCAGATTTCAGTATGTCATGTTGTATATCTTTTATAAATTAGATGAATATCTAGCAAGTTTCTACGATATTCTTTATCATTTGACAAAATACTATGCATCTGAATTAAATTGTTTACTATTTGAAAAAGCGCGCCTTCTTTTACTTTAATTTACTTCCCTTTATTTCACATAGCAACAAATATTAAAAACTGCCACATTTGACTGCATATCAATTTTTTTCCCCAAAAAAAATATATGTCAAGCAGCATAATTAACTTTACAAATTGGGAGAAAATCAAGATGTTCCGACCATAGGTTAGTATTAAAAAAAATTAATGAAAGGATGGCATGATTACAGGTTTGAACCCTGACGACACTTAAAATCGAAAATTCACTTATTTACCTATCATATGAAGAAACGATGATGTGATAAACTTAACAATTAATAATTTACCTGGTGCATTATCATATTCACATTATGTTGACACGTCTTAGTTCGTCTGTGTTAGCTCATTTAAAGCTGGTAAACAATGTACAACATTTTCCGCTGTTCTTTATCGATTACCTCTAGTCAGAAGAGCCAACTGTTTACAGGGGCGATAATATTTTGTCACCAGTTCACGCACTGTGTAGGATCCTTTACTATAGATAATTTAGCTGATCTGTAACAATAACATCTTCATGCCTTATATATCATGTACTGTAGTACGCCGCTAGATTAAAACTGACGTGGAAAGGTTACACATGCCCACCGAAAGCTTTTTTTTTTTTGAGAGCCCAGGTGGTCGTGTGGTCTAGCGGAACGGCTGCAGTGCAGGCGATTTTGTGTCACGATATCACAGTAGCATGGGTTCGAATCCCGGCGAAGGAAGAACCAAACATTTGCGAAAGCAAATTTACAGATCTAACATTGTTGGGTTGATGTTAAGACGAGTAATATATATTCTACTACACTTAGTGTAGCCGGCGAAGAGCATAAACATGGTTTACAGACTCAATACAGTGAAAAGGGCGGCATTCAACAACTTGTTCGAGGAGCTGCATTTCTAACATTTCTACCACCTAATACAGTTGAAGATTTTTAATTTACCGCATTTGGGGACATTGATGATGAAGATATTAACCCTTGTTTTTACAGACTTTGAAGCCTACTCCTGGGTAGAAAACAATCAACTACGCAACAGAAGGTTATAGAACAACAAACTATCTAGAAGGCTGGCATAGTAAACTAAAGAAGTTAGCAGAACGCCTCACCCAAACATCTTCAGCATGCATGATCAAGTTGTTGACACAAGAAGAAGCCTTCAATGTTCTCAAACTTATTCAGTACAGAGCCGATTGGAAACATGTTCCAAGAAAGGAAAAAATACAAGGCAATAGATTACAGACTGCAAACACTGAAAACAAAATTATGAGCTTACTCCAGTCGAGCATGGAGATGCATGTTACTTTTCATGTCCTGTACATTGATTGAGACTTTGTAGTCTCTTGTATATTCAATGATAAGTGCAATACATCACTGTGTGAGTGTTATGATTAATGTCAATTAAGTGACTGTATGTTTGGTGCTTTGATCAAATTTAGTGCTGTGATTCAAAGAATTATATACAATTATATCATGCTTACAAGGGGTATTTGCCAAAAATATCGGTTGAGAGGTTCAAATTTCCAGAGCCGATAGGCGAGGGAAATTTGATTACCTCGAAACCGGTATTTTTGGCAAATACCCCTTGTAAGCATGATATAATTGTTTAATTCCACCGAATGTTCCTCCTCAGTGAGTTTATTATAATCAAGTATCATATGGAATTTCTATTTGAATGTATATTTTGTTGTATACACTGCAGCTGTGCAATTTGCACAGTCAAATTGCATTGACCGTATAATCATTTCTTATCATATTTGTATGTAAAGTCACTAGCTGACCTTTTTATGATAATATGCTGGTTCTCGGCTGACTATTACACTTAGTTCATCAGTTTGAGTGAAACGTAATTAATACAAGTGGATTCCAGTTTTATGTGACGGAATTTTTACGTCATTCAATAATGATGCTTTTTATCCTTAATCAGTTGGAAAGCAGGTCACGGTTTGACCCCAAGTTTATCATAATGTAATATTTCATCTGGAACCGTATATTTAGAATGACCATGCATTTGTCAAATTAAAATAGAAATAGAATTCATTGAGCTATTTTTAGACATTGTATTCCCCTTCTGCCATGGTATTTGCTAGGGTATTCCCCATCTGCCATGGTATTACCCCGGCACATGGAATTCCCTAATGACAAATACCCCGGCAGAGAAAAGAAAATCTCAATTCATAGAAATTGGTATAAAATACCATGGTTCTCATCCAATCAAAATACAGCATTATAACATAAGGTGGAAATGTCATTAAAATTTAATTTATGTTTCAATTGATATTATTTACTTGCATAAATTAATGTTTGCACCTAAATAATTGTAATTTCTTGTAAATGACATTATGCCAATGAATTTGTTTTGTTTTGTTAAAATATTATTTACACAAAATGTGCTATGAAATTATCCAATAAAATATTGTAATATAAACTATTATTTTCTTTATTTTCAACAAGATATACCTGGATTTACCTTGATTCATTAGTCGAGTGTTGTTACAAAATTATCCTACAGAATCCCATTGTTAACATAAAAATGATGTGGTGCCATTGAATATCAGTGTTTGGTCAATTAAGGAAGCATTCATGTATACGTGTTGGTTTTCCCGTTTGAATGGTTTAACATTAGTAATTTTGGAGCACTTTATAGCTTGTCGTTCGGTTTGATCCAAGGCTGTGTGTTGAAGGCCGTACATTGACCTATACTGGTTTACGTTTATAAATTGTTATTTGAATGGAGAGTTGTCTCATTGGCACTATATATATATATATATATGGAAGTGTTTAACGACCTTGAACGGCTATACAGCTCTCGCACGGTCATTGGCACGTACTCACACCACATCTTCTTATATCTATATAAACGACCCAGATTTTTATCTAATTCAACTAGGACCGCTTATAATGTGAACTCGAATCGACTTAATGTAAAATCAGACAACGTTTTAAGGAGATAAAACTCGAATTGTTTTAATCTCCTTAAAACCTTGTCCGATTTTGCATTAAATCGATTCTATTTCACATTATAAGCGGTCTTAGTTGAATTATGTATGCTTCCTAAATTGACCACACTCTAAAGTCCCATGACACCCAGAAATTAACGACTATATAAAATTGTTAAATACATGTTTCTTAAATTTACAACTTGTGAAAGGGGATAAGTTAAGGTTTCTGTATCAACCTAGTAGAAATAAAATAGGCTGTTCTTTCCGAAATGAAATTGTCAATCCAGTAAACGAACCATGCAAATCAATCGAATAAAGAATGTTAAATCAATCCTTTACAACAAATGGAAGTTTTTAACGACCTTGACTGGCTATACAGCCCTTGCACGGTCGGGTCAATCCTTTAAACTACCTAAAAACCAATATATACATTTATCTTACCTCCTAAACATTCATATGAATATGATTGGTTAATAGCGACCTCGTGGAAACCGTGTATATTCAATAATAGGTTAGTAGGGAGGCGGGGCTTATATCAATACACGGGTAGTAGTGGATTTACAACTTAGGCATTGTTGTATTAAAAGATCTGTTTAATATTGTTATATCAAGGTTGTTGATAATAGATATTTTTCATTTACATTAGTTTTTTTTTAGTGCAGACCAATTGAAGAAGGTTCTTAAAATTGAACACTTGAACACTTTTTATACAGAAATAAGAAGATGTGTTATGATAGCAAATAAGACAACTTTAGTCTACAAATAAATATAGTCGGTAAGATAAATTCGTTACACTAACACACTATGTAACTAATACTATGTATATTCAAGGTATTCCCTTTAATTTATGCAATCAATCAATCACCAATGAGCATGCAATGGGAGTTGAAAAAGACTTTCGTGGTCTAAATAAAAACTATTATGTATATATATGTAGGTACATGTATAGGAAGATGTGGTATGAGTGCCAAAGAGATAACTCTCCATTCAAATAAAAATTTATATAAGTAAACCATTATTGGTCAAGGTACATACAAGGTCAACACGAAGTCTTGGCTCACACCCCAAAACACGTATAAATTACATATACAACGACAACTACTGTACATCAGATTCCTGACGTAGGACAGGTGCAAACATTTGCAGCGGAATTAAACGTTTTAATGGTACCAAACCTTCTCCCTTTTACTGAGAAACAACCGACCTTCGATATAACTTTAATTTGATCAATTAATGAAAAAATGTAAAATCTCTCAACTGGAGACCATCGACTCTTAATTTTTAATTGTAATTGTAACTGTTTATCGACATTCTATTGTAAATAAAGGCAACCGTAGTATACCGCTGTTCAAAACTCATAAATCCATGGACAAAAAACAAAAGCAGGGTAACAAACTAAAACCGAGGGAAACGCATTAAATATAAGAGGAGAACAACGACACAACACCGAAACGCAACACACACAGAAACTGACCAATCATCAGACAAAACACCACGAGAATAACAAATATAACATGAAAACCAAATACATGAATTTGGGATAGACAAGTACCGTGCCACGTCTTATCTCAATATCTCAAAAATAAGAGAAAACACAAACGACTCAACGTTAAAATGCAACACACACAGAAACGAACAATAATATAACATGTCTATCAAATGATTATATTTAAGAAAGCTACATGTACACTCTTCTGTACATATCAAGAAAACATACGTTGTTTTAATAATAAATAAAAAGATAAACTTGTTTTGAGGGATTTTACATAATCTCAGAATTATACCTTAGATTTTAGCGATTATACGTCAAGTTTTCTGAATTAGGACTGTCAGTATACGTTCTAGTGCAGAACAGTGAACATTGTTTGTATTTCATTTCAGTATACGTTCTATATCAGAAAATGGCAGAACAGTGATTGTTTTACTCTTTCAATTGCGCCGATTTTTTTCTGTTAGTCAGTTGTACCCATATTATGCATTGGCATAGCTACATATATTCCTCCCTGATCACCAAAGGGAGTTAAACTTATGATTTCCAGCACTATAAGTCAATTAAAAAAAAAAGTCCTTTATATATATACAAGAACTTTATGAAGTCTAAGCTCGGAATTTCTGGATTGACCCTTTGGGGATCCGGGATTTTGTATTCGAATTTGGAGATTTTCATCAGAAGGAGCGTCAGGCCTAATCAATTTCATCTGGCGGGAAAGAATGGTAGCCCGAAAATTGCAATATCCATTTATCAGTGTCACTTGATTTGTCTTTAATTATACTCTGTTTATACTTAGCCAAACAGACGGGATTTTCCTCCACCGATTATGTGCCAGATGGAAACGACCACAATATATTTGCAGGGGACAACAGTTATATTGAGATATATAGAATGAAAAATTTTGTTCTGCATTTTTTTTAGTTGTAATCTCTGTCCTGCCTTTTTATTTTTCTCTCTATCCGGTCCTGTTTTTTTTTTTTTTAGTTTATCCTGACTTTTTTTACATAAATTGTCATCCTGCCTTTTTTTTTTTTGCAAGTGTCTCATCCTGCCTATTTTTTTCAAATTTCATCCTAGCCCCCCCCCCCCCCCCTACAAATCAAATGGTAGCTCCCTTAGAACAAACAGCCTGTGTCAGGGGTAAAATATGTTCTAAGGTAGAATTAGAAATACATAATTGTATGTTGCTGTTCTAGATCTTTCATAAAATAACGTTCAACCTGGAAAAACTAGTTGATTTTTTAAAACTTTTTGAATTATAAATGGACGGGATATAAGTAAATTACCTGACAATTAGTGATGATTCCTGCTGTTTGATTCCTTCATCTGTTAAAATTTTGACATTATTTGCGAAAATATCTCGTTTTAGTTCAATATAACAAATATTCGCGGTAAGAATAACTACCGAATGATTTAATTATTTCAGTTTTGCAAATTTTATAATGAATTTTTTTTTTTTACATTTCCAGCCAGTTACTAACAAATGTAAAACGATACAAGAAAAACAAACAACATTTAATTATCTTCGTGTCACACCTATATATAAACTCCTAACGCTAGATTATTTTAAAATTGTTGTAATATAATATATGCTAAGTAGGTGTGAGCCAAGGCCCCGTGTTGAACTATAATAGTGTAATTGTTCTAAGACTAATAATTGGTTATCAAAGGTACCATACTTATAATTTGATACGGCAAACGCGCGTTACGTCTACACAAGACTCATCAGTGACGTTCAAATAAAAAAAAATAGAAAGCCATACATTTATTTACCGTATATTTTTGTTTAGTTATACATAACTTTCTATACAAATAATAACCTGATGTTCAGTGGTTGTCGCACGGGGGGGGGGGGGGGGGGGGTAACTTCCTATTATTGGGTATACGGGGATGTGCCAAAAATATGGGTCATAATTTTGCAAGATTTTATATAAGAATGACCCTCCTTTTAATGACATCCTGTATTAAAATGCATTTACGATTGATAACTGTATATGAATTTGGGGTATGATCTGCATACATATCATATATACATGTATACAAATGATATTGAGAATCTCACATAAAATATATGTGCACCAAACGATGTCAATTCATATATAAAAAACTTAAGGCTAGCTGGTACAATTATGAATTATGTGTGATGATGAGTTAGTGCTTATACATGTATAAGCAGGGGTCATATTTTAATTATTGTATATAAGTATAGGTCATTCTTTCTTTAATATTTATATAACTATAGGTACTGAATTTCAGTGAATGTTATATGAAAATGGGTACGTTTTTTTAGGCAAAAATGGCACACCCCTACCTAAAAAATATCGGAGTTACCCCCACGTGGGTTGTCGTTTGTTAATGTGATTCAAACGTGTTTCTCGTTTTGTATATATATTAGACCGTTCAATTACCGGTTTAAATAGATTTATACTGTTTAGTCATGTTGTGGCCCTTTATAGCTTGTTATTCGGTGTGAGCCAGGGCTCCGTGTCAAAGGCCGTACATTGACCTATAATGGTTTACTTTTAAAAATTGTGACTTGGATAGAGAGTTGTCTTATTGGCACACATAAAAAATTTGTTTACATCTATAAAAGTAAAAATGGTATTTATTATTTCAATTTTGCGATTTTCACAATTTTAACAGCCTTTGATATTATCAGATTATTACATGGCATTTTTCATACCGCATGTATTATCAGCCCTAGGTTCAATATCAGCACAAGAGCCTCATGTATTCCCGTGTCACACCTAAACGTCCTAAACAATATCTCAATACTAGATCATTCCAGATTTATTTGTAAAATAATATGTGATAATCGTCGTCAGTTTGAAACATGGTAGATCTATAGAAGCTAATATTAAGCTTTTGTGAGAAAAAGAAAGTAAAGACTCATCATATCTCGAGTGTGGTAGGTGGATTCGTTGCCTGGCCGGTTCAATCCACAATACTTGAGAATCGCTATTTTCTTCTTTTCCGCGAAGCAAGTGACATTTAACTGTTTAAGAAAATAATGAGAAAAGAATCAGAATATTAAAGTATTCGGGCTATGAAAATAAGATAGAGTATAACCAAAGAAACATTTCTCCACTAGACCAAATGGCATACAAATAAACAACCATTGTACGGCTTTCAACAATGAACAAAACCCATACCACACAGTACTGTTAATGTTACATGTCATGTGCTAACACGCTTGAAACCCAGAATGTCGGTCTAATAGAAAACCAAGGGATTAGGATATCCATCCATGACACAAAATCAGTACATGAACAGCAAAAAAGCAAACAAAAAGAAAAGAACACCGCTTTTATTGCTGTTCTTCATCTCAAAGTCACAGCGAGGCCTTCAACACAAAGCAAAAATCGCTCACCTCACTGATTTTTTAAGACGACACCTATCACAGGCATTATGCGAATTGTTGGCAAAACCAATTTCAGTACATATTCATATCACGTGCCTCAATTCAAAATTTAGACTGATCCAACATATGTAGAAGCAGATATCATTTATTGTATTAAAGAGTTTTATGAATTTCCATGATTGTACTTTTCACTGCTTCGCAGAGAGTACGAGAAGAAGGGGAGCGGGGCGGGGGAGGAGAGGAAATTCCTTTATATAAACAAGGTAATAGGATGTGTCGCTGAATTATGTCACCTTTTCAAGCTTGAAAATATGGGAATCGGTCGGGAAAACTAGAAGAAGTACAGATATGATAAGATCGCCTCCGTCTGTCATCTTTCTTGGTGTTCTAGTCTGTGATGTTATCAACCAAAGTTCTATGGATTGGCCATTTGGTATTCCACTCTTTGATTACGAAACACATGAAACCCAAACAATATGAGAAAAACGATTGGATAATAGAAACCTTATCAATTTAGTATTGACGTGTCCTCTCCACGCCTTTGAAATGCATCATGACCTATATAATTTTTTCTTCCGTGCGTTCATTAGACAAACAACAGGCATGATAGCATAATGTATAAATATAATATTATATTTTTATTAGCAATCACATGTTTTTATTTATACAAGTACAACATAAATAACAAACAACCAAGTGACGGCGCATAATCACATAACTAATTATTTTTTGGTGAATCTTACAAGTGTGGACACAGATCAGTGTGGATAGTATGATTTTTGATGAATCCTATAAGCGTGGATACATTCAAGTTTGGATAGTATGATTTTATACCTTTAGCTTTTATTTCTGATATACTATCAACATCAAATACCTTTCGATTCAAAAGCACGCCAAAACATCATCTGTTTTAGTGAGAAGTTCGGTTGGGGCGGTCTTCATTTTTTTCTTTTTATCTATCATTTTATTGTTTTAATATCTACTTATTATTATTGTTTATTTACTTATTCAGTATGTTTTTCTCATTTATTGTTTTTAATTTGACGGAAGCTTATTAAATTTCAAGAGACAGTTGCAAAATATCAAATCCGTTGTTTCATTACCTATTATCAAGGGAAATAACTCATCATCTAACTCTAACATGTGTAACACTGCTGGTGTCAGTATGGGGACAGGAACTGCTGGTTTATTAGCAAGTCTTTGGTTTTAAACGGATATTTAATTTGTGCTAGTCCTTTATTTTTCGTATATATGAGTTACAGTAGTGTTTTGTGAATTGGTTTTTCGTCTGAATGTTTGTCCTTTTTTACTGGCAGTTGTATTATCTTCTCTGTAATGTTTTATGCTAATTTTTTGACATTTCTCCTTGGAATTAAAATCTATCCAAGAGAAGTAGTATTTTCAACCAGAAAGTTCAAACCAAATAATGTAGAAAATAACAACTGCATGTACAAGTCACAATACGGCCTTCAACAATGAGCAAACCTCATACCACATACCGAATTATGGTCCCCTTTTCATTTAAGAAAAAATAGTGTGAGAAATAGTAAAACTAATGTGCTATAAAACATGTGAATGGCAACATTTAAATTACGTTTTGATTTTTTTTAAAGATGTAATGGAAAACTTTCATCGTGTACCTAAATATGTCATTCAGAAACATTTATTTACAATTATAATATTTTACAATCACGTGTAATAACGAATTAATAGTCAATAACAATATAAAATTATAAATAAACAATCTACCTACATATTTTAATCATATAGTTTTGTTGATGAAACGCGATGAAATCCAAAGTTAATCGCGATTGAAGACTTAGTTGTAATCAAAAGAGTTCTGTACATGACGCATAATGATCGATACCAGTGTGGTACAGATTCCATAAGTGCAAAAATATTAAAATAATACATCTGAGTTATTAAGATCCTTAGTGTCCGTTGTACTTTTTAAAGCATATTTACTTTCGCTTGGCCAAGACTTTGTGCTAGCATTACCATGTGGTTCTACGTCTTCCTCACTTATAGATGCTATCGGAGGAGGGTCAATATTTTGCATTTGCTCATCCATTTCTTTATCGATTTTATCAATTTTTCGCTGAGCTATATTCGCTTGTACAACACTCCCTAATGTTGACCTTGTTTTCTGTTCAGATCTAGCCATCAGAACTGCCTTTCTTAGAATTTCCCGGCGTCTCTTCTTCTTTAATTCATCAATCTTGTTAAGCTGTTCTGCTCGTTTTTTAATTTCGTCCTTTATGTTGTCATTCTGGACTATATTTACGATAGTATGCAGAGACTTTCGAGAGAATCTTCTCTTTCCAAACTGTTTCTGGACATTTCCGATCCGATCTTCAGAAAACCCGAAGTTATCCCCGGATAACGGCGAGAGACTTGCCGTCTCATCCGACTCAACAACGCGTTGTAGCTTTGTGAAATTTTTAATGAAATTTTTACTTAATGTGTTTGCATTCATTTGTTTTCTCCTCTTCTGAAGTTTGTTCCATAAATCTTTCCCTTTCGGTTCTCCTGGTAACTCGTCATCATCATCACGTGGTGTGTCGTCCCCGAGAAGATCAAACGAATCCACAGACACAGTATCACTGTCTGGTTCATTTGAAGATTGCATTTGACGAACGAGATCTAGTCCATCTTCTATACCGATGTTTTGTACGTCTTGTTCTTGATTATTTCCAATCGCATTTCTTATATGCTTTTTGAGTTTGATCTCTGCGCTAGCAATGATATGTAATAGAGTGGAATATCGATGGAATAACATGCAAACAAATTGTATCAGCAGCATAAGCCCAAATACAGCTGTGAACGCGAAGGATATAGGTTCAATCTTTCCTTGGCCTGTATTTCCTGTACTTGTATCAGACTTATCATTGCCGCCACCACATGGAAGCGGAATTGACAAAGAACCGTCCGATTTGTTCACTTCCGTAAGTGTGTATACGATTGTAACAAATAGTGCGTTGATAAGAAGAAAAGCTAGGCAAACTTTGTTTCGAAGCTCAATCAGATCGCTAGCTACTTTCTTTTCGTGTTCCTTATTACTTTCAATTGGGAACAGGTATCTCTTGATAAAAGTTTGCCAAAAGTCGACCTCCCCTTTATCCAGAACGTCAATCGCTCCTTTCCGTAACTGTACATCGTGAACCCAGTAAGGGTCTTTAAGTTCGTCTCTTTTCTTTTGTTTTTCTTCTTTATAAATTGGGTTCACTGTAAAAAAAATATATATATATTTAAGTTATATTGATTATGATAAAAAAAACTTATTTTGTAGCGCCAGCATGTTTTGTTTATTTTTTTTTATTTAATTGTTTTCAATCTTATACATGTGTTCACTGTTACAGTATTAAATATATCTATTTAACTTTACGAAAAAAGCTACGCGAATTTTGTTGGATAAACGGATAAGTTATGATAGAGTCTGGGAAATATTGTTGTTAAAACAAAGTCATCCAGAACAAAACTGGCTCTAAAACTCAACAATATACATAGCATAATCATATTCATAGGTTAAGGACGGGTACTCTAAAAGTTTGAGCTTTAGTGCGATAGTAAAATATAAATGGCATTTTAAAACACAGTGTATTAAACAAAGAGAAGTCATGAATTGAGTTAACATGGAATGGTCACAAACAGTATTTTTTGTTCTCAGAACATCAATTACGTTAACTTGTAATTAATTTGTTAGTGTTTATCGTTCGTTTGTATGTTGTTAAGGAAGCTGGCTTGTCATGTTTAAGATTTTGTCAGATTTTCGGAATCCTCTGGTTTTATCCATTTGAATGCCTTGACAAAATTTGCCTGGTGACCCCCATTTTTCTTTTTGTAAATCTTTTACATGTATAATGATGAGCCATGTGTAAAATTCTTATAACATTTTAATTACTTTTTAACAGTTTTTGAGAACTTCAACTTGTCAATGTTAAAGCTATGAAAAGTCAAGAGAAAATATTTTCCCGCAAAAATTTCAATGGCTAATATCTTGAAAACAAGCACGGTGACCTATATTTTTTTTCTCTTTGGATTCCTTTAATAATCCCCCATCTATATACAAGAGTCTTGTGTTTTGGAAAGGTAATTACTTTGAAACTGAGAAGCGAACTCCCTTTACCGATAAAATTGTTTTTTATGGGGTAAGAGGACACATTATATGTTTTTATTTCTATTCTCGAACACACTGTCAAGTTAATTTCTATTCTATTCTAAGCAGCATGCTTTTTATATGTTGTTAGCTTACGTCTTTCGCCACTGTCCATAAGGACATCCTGTTTTGAAAATGGTGTCATTTCTTCTTCTTTCTTGTCAGGTTTTGATGACCCGGAAATACTACCTCGTTGTGAAAATGACGTCACTTCAGTCATTTTGTTATCCATGTCTTCCAATCGCTCCAATATAGCTCGCAACCTGGCATCCTCGTTCTGAACATCAGATCTTGGACAACACATGCACCTAAAAGATAAAAAGGTAATCAGAGGTTAGTGGCTATATTTTAGTTATCCAGTATCAATGTAAAAATGAAGATGTGGTATGACCTGCAAATATAGAATTGTTTATTTCAACGTCATTCTAAAAACTCTGGTTGCATAGTTGTCTCATTTCCAATCATTCCACATCTTCTCATTTGTATTAAGGTTATTATATTAAAAGGAAACATATATATGAGAACAGAAGAAAGACGATACTAAAAGGACAATCAGAAATCATAATTGAAAGAAATTAATTCCATGCCACAAACCTTTAAACAACTACAAAAAGACCGACAAATGTTTACACAACACGACATTTATAAAAAAAAAAAAAAAAAAGTCTGAGCAAAGTGAACCCAAAATCAAAATCGAAATGTAAGGAGCTCCCGACTGGCAAACAGATCATTATCCACATGGTGCAAGAATACATTAAACACAAAAGAAAATCTGGCTTTATTGATGATGCTACTGTTATTAATGATATCAAGTTTCTGGTATGAGAACGGAAAAAATATACATTAGAATGTGTGAAATAAAGCTTATAATAGCGACAGACTTCGTGTTTATCTACTTTTGCTCATAGTCACTTAGTCATTGACCGTTATAAAACTGTAAGTTTGATAACTGACTTAGAGAAAATGAATTAACCCCTTTAATTTCAAGGTATCATATATGCTATACTGTTAGAAAAATCTAGATTATGCACATGACGTATATCTTATTTAAATATATTGAGTACAGCACATTGAGCAACACCTATTTTTTAATGTTATAATATATGCCCTTAGTGTTGTTAAATTCAGATAAGAGCTAGAACAAGACTAACCTAAATAAGTTTCCGAATGAAAACTGATATTCGGATGACGCCTGACTGCTGTCCGATAATCCAATTTTTTCCAACCAGTTCTGTACTGCGTTCTGCCGAGGTTTTTCTTGTTGCGCTCCTTGTTGTGGAGTTGGTGCCTTCGTCTCACGTGTTCCCCAGGATACCACGTGCAGATTACCGAGAGAGTAGATCATCAACAGCATAGACATTGATGGGATGGCAAGAAAATATAATAAGCCATGGATAATGCACCAGAATTCCTAAAATAAAAAAAACATCAATATGTTCAATTAATGAATGGGGTTTTGCACTCGCACACGTTTTAAACAATACCACATAGGTGTAATTCAGATAGTGTAATTTGTTTTTGTAAATTGTTATTTTTTTCTCTGTTCTATATGTGTTGCGTCATTACTCAGTAAAACCCAATCCAAAGGAGTTGGCTCATTTTCAAAAACCCTTTTTTTTCTTAATTTCTTCCCCACTTCCACGTCACATATATTAAGGGTAGTAATCCTGTCAAATATACTTAGGGAAGTAATCTTGTCAAATATACTTAGGGAAGTAATCTTGTCAAATATACTAAGTGAAGCAATCCCGTCAAATATACTAAGTAATCCCGAAATTTGTTTGACATGCACACCTATAAAAATTGCGGTTTTTATCCAACGCAATCATAGGTTTGAACGTAGTTTTCAATTTCGACTCGGCTAAGTAATCCCGTCATATATACTAAGGAAAGTAATTCCGTCACATATACTAATTGAAGCAATCCCGTCAAATATACTAAATGAAGCAATCCCGTCAAATATACTAAATAATCCCGTCACATATACTAAGAGAAGCAATCCCGTCACATATACTAAGGGAAGCAATCCCGTCACATATACCAAGGGAAGTTATCCTGTCACATATACTAAGGGATGCAATCCCGTCACATATACTAAGGGAAGTTATACCATCACATATACTAAGGGAAGAAATGCCGCCACATATACTAAGGGAAATTATACTGTCACATATACTTAGGGACGCAATCCCGTCACAAATACACAGGGAAGTAATCCCGTCAAATATACTTAGTGAAGCAATCCCGTCACATATACTAAGGAATGCAATCCCGTCAGATATACTAAGTGATCCATTCCCGTAACATACCGTATAGCGGGTTATTTTCGCGGGTGTAAAATTTCGCGTTTTTCATTGAATAAGGTTTACGAAAAATTTTGGCGGTTATTATTTTGGCGGACTCAACATTTTTAACATTACCTTTGCATGTACACTTTTAAATTGGCGGAATTTATTTTGGCGATTTTGTTCTATCCGCGAAAATAAGCGAAAATTTACACCCCGCGAAAATAACCCGCTATACGGTATACTTAGTGAAGCAATCCCATAACATATACTAAGGGAAGCTTTCCCGTCTCAAATATACCTAGTGAAACAATTTCGTCACATATAATAAGGGAAGTAATTCCGTCACATATACTTAGGGAAGAAATCCCGTCACAAATACAAAGGGAAGTAATCCCGTCAAATATACTTAGGGAAGTAATCCTGTCACATATACTAAGGAAAGTAATTCCGTCTAAAATACTAAATGAAGCAATCCCGTCATATAAACTAAGTAATCCCGTCTCATATACTAAGGGATATAATCCCGTCACATATACTAAGGGAAGTAATTCCGTCACATATACTAAGTGAAGCAATCCCGTCACATGTAGTTAGGGAAGCAATCTCGTCACACATACTAAGGGAATTAATCTCGTCACATATACTAAGGGAAACAATCCCGTTAGATATACTAAGGGAAGTTATCCTGTCAAATATACTTAGTGAAGCAATCCCGTCACATATACACTTAGAGATGCAATCCCGTCACATATACTAAGGGAAGTAATTCCGTCACATATACTAAGGGAAGCAATCCCGTCACATGTACTAAGGGAAGTAGTCCCGTCACATTTACTTAGGGAAGTAGTCCCGTCACATATACTAAGGGAAGTATTTCTGTCACATATACTAAGGGAAGTAATTCCGTCACATATACTAAGGGAAGTAATCCCGTCACATATACAAAGGGGAGTAGTTCCGTCACATATACTAAGGGTAGTAATCTCGTTGAATATACTTAGTGAAGCAATCCTGTCACATACACTAAAGGAAGCAATCCCGTCACTTAGTGAAGCAATCCCGTCACCTATACACTTAGAGATGCAATCCCGTCACATATACTTAGGAAAGTAATTCCGTCACATATACTTAGGGAAGTAATCCTGTCGCATATACTAAGGGAAGCAATCCCGTCACATGTACTAAGGGAAGTAGAACCGTCACATATAATGAGGGAAGTAGTTCCGTCACATATACTAAGGGAAGTAATTCCGTCAAATATACTTAGGGAAGTAATCTTGTCACATATACTAAGGGTAGTAATCTCGTCGAATATACTTAGTGAAGCAATCCCGTCACATATACACTTAGAGATGTCTCCCGTCACATATACTAAGGAAAGTAATTCCGTCACATATACTTAGGGAAGTAATCCTGTCGCATATACTAAGGGAAGCAATCCCGTCACATGTACTAAGGGAAGTAGAACCGTCACATATAATGAGGGAAGTAGTTCCGTCACATATACTAAGGGAAGTAGTCCCGTCACATATACTAAGGGTAGTAATCTCGTCGAATATACTTAGTGAAGCAATCACGTCACATACACTTAAGGAAGCAATCCCGTCACATATACTAAGGGAAGTAATTCCGTCAAATATACTAAGGGAAGTACGTCACATATACTAACGGTAGTAATCTCGTCGAATATACTTAGTGAAGCAATCCAGTCACATATACACTTAGAGATGCAATCCCGTCACATATTCTAAGGGATGTAATTCCGTCACATATACTAAGTGAAGTAATCCCGTCACATATACAAAGGGAAGAAGTCCCGTCACATATACTTGGGGAAGTAATCCCGTCACATATACTTAGTGAAGCAATCCCGTCACATACACTAAAGGAAGTAATCCCCTCACATATACTAAGGGAAGTAATTCCATCAAATATAATTAGGTAAGTAATCTCGTCACATATACTTAGGGTAGTAATCTCGTCGAATATACTTAGTGAAGCAATCTCGTCACATATACACTTAGAGATGCAATCCCGTCACATATACTAAGGGAAGTAATTCCGTCACATATACTAAGGAAAGTAATCCCGTCACATATACTAAGGGAAGTAGTCCCGTCACATATACTTAGGGTAGTAATCTCGTCGAATATACTTAGTGAAGCAATCCCGTCACATACACTTAAGGGAGCAATCCCGTCACATATACTAAGGGAAGTAATTCCGTCAAATAAACTTAGGGAAGTACGTCACATATACTAAGGGTAGTAATCTCGTCGAATATACTTAGTGAAGCAATCTAGTCACATATACACTTAGAGATGCAATCCCGTCACATATACTTAGGAAAGTAATTCCGTCACATATACTGAGTGAAGTAATCCCGTCACATATACTAAGGAATGCAATCCCGTCAGATATAGTAAGGGAAGCAATCCCGTCAAATGTACTAAGGGAAGTAATCTCGTCACAAATCATAATGGAAGTAGTCCCGCCACATACACTAAAGGAAGCAATCCCGTCTTATAAACAAAGGGAAGTAGTCCCGTCACATATAGTAAGGGAATTAATCCTGTCACTTATACTTAGTGAAGCAATCCCGTCATATATACTAAGGGATGCAATCCCGTCAAATATACTAAGTTATCGGACCACAGATGAATTATCACGTTGTGATTGGTTAAACGCCGTCACGTGGTGATCCCCTATGAGACCGTATGGGGTTAGTAAGTTTCATATGGGGTTCGTGACGCGTTAATGGCGACGTCATCTATTAATGTTGTTGTGTTTCATTGTTTAATTTTCAACAAAACGCCGCAGAAAAAGTGCAAGTCCGATAAATTCGTTATACGGTTAACTACTGACCCCCTACGGGTCCATAGAGGGTGAATAAAATTCATAGGGGACTCGGCCTCCGGCCTCACCCCCTATGGATTTTACTTACCCTCTATGGATCCGTATGTGATCAGTAGCGAACCATAAAACTTATATTATCCCGTCACATATACTAAGAGAAGTAATTCCGTCACATATACTAAGGGAAGTAATTCCGTCACATATATTAAGGGAAGCAATCCCGTCATATATACTAAGGGATGCAATATTGACACATATACTAAGGGATGCAATCCCGTCACAAATATTAAGGAATGCAATCCCGTCATATATACTAAGTGAAGCAATTATGTCACATAAACTAAGTGAAGCAACCCCGGCACATATACTAGGAGAAGTAAAAAAAATCCCGTCACATATTCAAAGCGAAGTTATCCCGTCACATATGTATACCTGTGGATGAAGCATGGCTGATAATACAAATACACCAGCTACAAAAACCAGGAAGAACGTTGTCACAGAACAGAATGCTGCTCCGACTGCCTCCTTCAACAGCCCAACTATAACTATCATCATCAACAACGAGTACAAGGTCGACAAAATGGCCGCATAACTCAACTGAAAAATATTAAAAAACGTGTATTTTACTAAATAGTGGACAAAATGCCAGCAATACTAAACTGAAAAATATTACAAGTAATTATATTACAAGTAATTAATATCATGAATAAGTAAAAAAAAAAACAAAAAAAAACCAAGAGAATAGTGGACAAAATGGCCGGATATGTCAACTAAAAAATATCACAAGTAATTAAACAAACGAAAAAATAGTGGACACAATAGCCTTATTACTCTTTATAAGCTATAAAAACAATTGCCGGTCGGTGATGGTTAATTGTTAGTACATTTTTGATGTACCCTTACTATTCTATGTTATTTGTAAATGTATGTGTATTTGTCGCTCCTGTTACGCAGGAAATCTGCGTCTGAGTGTATTTTGTCATGAATAAACATAAACAAACCACGTGATTGATTCAGAAAGTTTACAGTTAATGTTCAATATGGATCTGTCTGCATAAATTGTCAATGTTTTCGACAGTGTAACTTTTTATATCTTAAAATTACAGCAGAATGAGGGAGAAGTCAAAATAAAAAAGTAGTCGAAACTCTCTTGTTTGGTTATATACATGTATATATATATTTTTATTCTGTCAAACCTTTGCAATTACAATGGTATACATGCAATGTTCTGATGGCTCAATTCTCTTAATTTGCTTGTGCAAAAAGACGAAGGAAATCATACTTTAAAATACTTCATAAGTTTTTCATCTTAACCGACCACAATCTCAGAAATTAAATTTAATGTAACATATATCACTAACTTGGATCAGATGCGGTTCCAGAATAGGCGCACTCAAAAATGAAAAAAAATAATATCACCCATGTTTATGGATTACACAATGTTTCTATAACACCTAGTTCCCATAAACAGCCCTTCCCCCGTAACATCAATTCCTGGATCCGCAATTGTAGACCATAAATAAAGTAATACCTGAACGTCTGTTTTAGCAACAAAACAAAGGACCACCATTATCACAACCGGAATTAGATTGACAACAAACGCTGTCCATGGTTCAATGGCCGGGAAAGCTGTATACAACGATCCCAGAATCATCAACAATATCGTGCCAGGAGTCAATATAGAGGACACCATCATAAACATTTGATAGGCGATGTACAGTTTTGAAATGTCCTCGTTTTTGGCTGTGACGTTTTTCCAATCCATTAAAAGGTCCATGATGTTTGCCATTGTTGATGGCGACCATCGTCGACGCTGATTATAAAATTCATTAAATCCTTCCGGGGCGTAGGTTAAGGCATCAGAAGCAGCAACATACTCTACTTTGTATCCTTGTTGTAGTAAAAGAGTACACAGCCAACGATCCTCACCTTAAATTATACAAATTACCGTAAAGGAGGGTATGTTTAACTGACCATTTAACAATAAGTACAAAATAGATGAACATTTTTCATCTTGAAATTATTACCTTGCAAGTATTGGTTTCAAATGGTAGCCTAATGCAAGTGAAATGTTTAACCCGCCATATTGTTTTTCAGAAAATGAATGTTCCAAAGATAACGCCTTTCAATTCGTTCTAGATTTTATTTGGCAACTTCCAAGCAAGGACTGAAGCTCGTAAACTCGGCAATCAACGCAGGACTTCGGGAATGTCCGGAGAGCCGGCAACCTTGCTTCGGAAGTTGCTTATTTGGGTGTCAATTGCTTTTCTTTTAATGGACTTGTGTCTTTTGAAATGTGCCTTGGAGTTTGATATTTTTATTAATATTTTTTTTATGGTATTGCTCAGTTTCAATTGGCTAGCTAAAAAGAGAAATTGCATTGTGAGCATGTCCTGGTGAGCAGTAAAAAATATAAAATACGGAAGATGAGGAATACAATTACAGTATTGGTATTCAAATACAGATCAAAACTATTGCTTGTAATTTATGACACTGCGAAACATTCCGCACTATTTTTATAGAAAAGCTACACTAAGTCTTGTGCATTTCTAATTTCAAGCATCAAACCTTGGTCATATTGGACGTAGTGACTAGCTTCGGTGGGTGGCGTTGTGTATCGTTTCATCACGTTATCGTCCATTAAAGCATAACCTCTAAATAAACTGAAACATCCGGGACTGCACAGGACACATCCCATTACATTCTCTGCGGCTTTCTGTAACCAATGGCTGATAGCATACTCAAACTTCTGGTACCAAACCATAGGTCCTAAAAAAACAAATGATATAAATTTTATGCGTCCTACATTATTTTTTCTTCTATTTCCGGTAATTGATATGCCCCAAATTAACTGCCCCTGGTTTCCCAAATCTTCAATTGCATTAGTTTGGTGTACGATATATTCTCCTTTAAGACATAGAAATCGGAAGTATTTTGACAACAACGATTATATTGGTATACTTTGGTTTTAATTAGTTTTGTCTAAGAAATTGACTTTAATAGTGTGGCACCACATTTAATCTTGCATATGGAAATAGTTTGTAATTTAAAAAAAAACCAAGCAAACATATAGTATAACACATTCTTAGAAATTTATTTACTTAATAAAAACAGTGTTGTAAATCCAAGTTTTATCAAATCAAGAGAACGATCGGTGCATTACTTTTGCGCGCATTACAATCACATTTGCGCGCAGCTTTTGATTACATTTGCGCGCATTATTTTGACAGGTAAACACAGGTAAACTGACAGAGGTAAAATGCAGGTAATAATACTAATTTATTTATTAAAAAATACATCGATGTGCAGAGTAGGATTGCTCAGTGAAAATAACAAGATGGGTACAATGTATGAATACCAATGAGACAACTATCCAACAACGTTCATATGAAGTGGATGTAAGAAAAAACAGTAAGTTTTAACATATAATAATATTTAATTATCTGTGCTTACCTGAACCGATAGGATGTATACGACCACAAGCGGCACCAACGTTTGGGTTTTTCTTCATTCTGTCGACTAGGAGCTGGACAGCTGATGGCTGGAAATCTACATCTCCGTCTAAGGCCAATAGAAATGTGTTCTGTGCTATTTTCTCCTTCTGTTTTCTTGTTTTGTCTTTCAGATTCATTAGTTTGTGTCCAAGGAAATAGTACATGTACATAACCTGTTAATAATAAACAGGTTTTACACTGCGTTTGAATGTACCATTGAAATGAATTTTAATATTGCGTTCCAGTAATGACGCGAGTAATTGTACGTTTGACTTACCTATTATAATTTAGAATGGAACACAGTTTTATTATGAAAAAAGAAGGTGTGGGCTTAGGCAATTTACAATAAAACAAAGCCATTTTGCCTTAGGGAACAACAAACAGTCTGAGACAGTACACATGCAGTTTCAAATGTGCTAGCTTTTTTCAGTTTTTGTCATTACATGATTACATATGACAAATAATTTCATTATTGTTTTCAGATTGACGAAATTCTGGCATAATTCAACTATATGCCGTTCATTTCCTTTATTTATTCATTTTTCTATTGAAATTTCTGGTTGTGTGTCTATTCTTTTACATTTTGATGAATTAAAACTTGTGTATACCTGACTCCATCTCTTCCTATGCCTGATTTTAGCCTTATCCTTCAAATGGGCAATGATTTTGTTTCCTCCAGGCATGCGCCAAATAAGTCGTCCACCATATGGCGTTGGAACCTTAATCGGAGGTGGAATTTTCATCATCACACTATGAACAGCACTAAATGGAAAATAACAGATATTTTATATAACATTGTATAAAGTTATTAGTCTATTAAAAAAATTATTGTCAAACCCAATGACAATAATGTCATGCTCAAATAAGATATCGATTGAAGTTGAATATCTCAAAATTATTTACAGACAGTTTGATCATCGTGGGATAACTCGTTACACAAACATTCCGTGTATCTATGCAGCTATGTGTATACAAGCAAACATCATTTTTACATAATCATTAATTTTACCTGATCATTAAGTTTCAACGGTATATTTACATTCAGTGTATCTTACCTTGCTGCTATACCTATACAAGCAAACCTCATTTTGACATAACCATTTCCCTGATCACTATGATTCAATAGTATATTTGCATTCAGTGTATCTTATCTTGCTGATATGTCGAAACAAGCAAACATCATCTTATTAACATTACCATTTCCCTGATCACTTATTTTCAACAGTGTATTTATACTCAGTGTATTTTACCTCGCCGCTATGTCTATACAAGCAAATATCATTTTGATATAATCAGTCTTCTGATCACTATGTTTCAACGTAGTATTCAAATTCAGTGGATCTTACCTTGCAGCCGGCTCTATTCAAGGAGAATAATGATGTCTTACTTACTTGAAATGGTGTATTTTTCTTCAGACGAGTGTATTTTACCTTGCTGTTAGGTCTATACAAGCAAACCCCATTTTGTTATAATCATTTCCCTGATCACTAAGTTTTAATGGTATATTTATATTCAGTGTATCTTACCTTGCTGTTAGGTCTATACAAGCAAACCCCATTTTGTTATAATCATTTCCCTGATCACTAAGTTTTAATGGTATATTTATATTCAGTGTATCCTACCTTGCTGCTATATCAATACAAGCAAACATCATTTTAACATAATCGTTGGCTCTGTACTCATAGTCTTCTAAGCTGTGATAGTCAAATGCGTCATCGAAAAATATATGTGCTGAAAAATTAAGATATGGTATGAATTATAATAGGAATTGTGAAGCTGTATCTTTGTAAAGAGATTTTTTCTCGATATATATGAAAGTAACTTTTATTTTGAACGTACCAAGGAGCATTTATATACATGTATGAAAGTAACCCTTATTTTGGATTTTTTCTCGATATATATGAAAGTGACCCTTATTTGGCCTTTTTAACTTGTTTGTAATGGAGTGCTCACTGATGAGCCTTTTGTAGACGAAACGCGCGTACATGTATGCCGCAAATACAAAAAATCAATACTGGTGTCTATATGATGAGTTTATTTATCTGTCTGATTCGCTGAAAGGGGTACACATTAGCCCGTTGGCCCATTCAAACGATTATTTTAGTACTACTTCAAGTTTGCTCAAGACTCTGCAAAATGCATCGATATAAAAAACAAACAGGATATAATTATGATTCCGTTAAGAGAGTACTGTACAAAAAAGATTTAAAATACCTTCAAATTCATAGTAATCCGGGTCTTTAATACCAAGGAACATTTGTAGATGGCGACGTGCGCATTGGTCTTCATCCATTCTGAAAAAAAATCAAAATTGTCGTACTTGTAAATACATCTTCGAAATATGTATAACGTGAAGGGTGTCACCAGCTTAGCAGAAAATACATGTTTGAAATATGTATAATTTGAAGGGTGTCACCAGCCCAGCAGTAAATACATCTTCGAAATATGTATAACTTGAAGGGTGTCACCAGCTTAGCAGTCACCACTTTTGTTGACATGAATTATCATTGACATGGTCATTTATGATTATAAACTAACTATTTACAAAATTTTGAATTTTTATGTAATTTATAATATGGAATATATATAAATGAGCAAAGCCCATACCGCATAGTCAGCTATAGGGGGGTTCGTGTTGTTTATTCTTTGGTTTTCTATGTTGTGTCATGTGTACTATTGTTTGTCTGTTTTTCTTTTTCATTTTTAGCCATGGCGTTGTCAGTTTGTTTTAGATTTATGAGTTTGACTGTCCCTTTGGTATCTTTCGTCCCTCTTCTATAAAAGGTCCCGATAAGACAATGTAAAACAATTCAAACGAGAAAATTAACTAATGTCTGATTAGTTTACTAATAAGATATACACCAAAAATAAACGTTGCAAAATCAAAACCTTCCTGTCCCCTCCCCATCCCCTGTTCGGTATTAAAAAAGTTTTACACCCTCAATTGAATCAATATTTATTGTGGCAATTGGTCTAAAGTGCATGTGAAATAAATAAAACATAACATATAGAAAGTTTTATTTACTCCGGTGTCTCAAAATGACAACTAGAGGTCTTAACAAATATTTACTGTGCCTTAAAAAGCTTGTTATAATGAAATTTTATGATAGAAAAAATGAGTAATGATTTGAATGCTAATATAAATTATACAGTTACATCATTGTATGCCTCTTATGTTTTGTTAGAAATATTTCTTCCTTGTTTGTAAATATTATGTAACACAAGTTGAAATTAAACTAACTATGCCATGACAAAACAAAACAAAATAAATTCCAAATTATACACCCTGTTGCCCGAGATAAAATGCATGACAGTCTTAATGAAAAAGCAAACCAAAATAAAAATACGATCATTTATCAATTTCAAATCCATTGTTCCTACAGGATAAATAGTTCAATATTAAATATAATCGTTGGTACATCTGTACATCTAAGATTGAGACGAAGAACATATAGAGCGTTCTTATACTTAGGATTGAGACGAAAACATATAGAGCGTTCTTATACTTAAGATTAAGACGAAGAACATAGAGCGTTCTTATACTTAAGATTGAGACGAAGAACATATAGAGCGTTCTTATACTTAAGATTGAGACGAAGAACATATAGAGCGTTCTTATACTTAATGTGGTACCTAATACTACAGGGAGATATCTCTATAAAATCAGCAGAACGTTTAAATGACGTTGTGTTGTTAAGGAAATATCAAGCTTCTCAATGATCAAAATAAGTGTTTGTCAAATTGCTATATAACCAGTGTAATTTTTCTGATTAAACGGTTGGTTCAAGTTTTTTTAATTTTTTTTAATTTTTGTCCAAGAGTTAAAGTAAATACTTTGTCAAAAATGTAAGAAAATTAAACGAGCCAAATTAATTTTAGTTAAGGTGTTGGGTACAACCTTATGATTGAGACCACGATTGAGACCACACTAGAGAATTGTCCCTGAGCTAATGGAACCTGCTACAGTAGACTTACTAATATTGAATAAATATAATCTGAATTCAGCTTTGTTAGTTATCAAGTTGGAACCTTATGATAAGGGTTACCTTTTTCCATTATAAATTATTTCGACTATTATTATTTTTATTGTTGATTTATTATTCAACCATTTTAGTTGATCAGAATTATTGTATAACTTTTTCAGCTGCCTTCAGCATAACACAGCTTCTTTCAAGTTTTTGACTTCGAAAAGACTGAATTTGGTGTTTCATCGTACTAATGCATGACGAAAAAACACTGCATCGATTTGACAAATCTCAAAGTAATAGACCGTCAATTTATTCTGCTGGTTTTCGTTCGGGCTCTGAATTTCAAAGAGGACACTTACAAAAAGAGAAAGTTTACATCTCATTGCTTGTTCATGACTGTCCCTTTTGAGCGGAATTCCTAACTGGATAACGAATAAATCTTTAATCGTTGATATTTTACACCCTTTACTTTTTATTTAAACGACACGAATGCATCAGTGTAGTTATTATATCATCATGCTTAGAGTTGCAAGTATACACTTAAAGACCCCAAAGTATATAAATATAAATATCGCTGTTCAATAAAAAAAAGAAAAGAAGTGACTGAAAAAAACAAGGCAATAAATTGTTAATTTGGTGAAATGCACACAAATGTATGCCTCTCTCGTCGTAATTTTGATAAAGAAATCACAACTTCCTTATAATAAATCAAATATATACATTGAATAGGCAAGAAAGACTATCCTACATGTTTCACGACGTCGACCGAATGAAAAAATCGAAGGTTTGGAAAACTAAATTGGAACTTTTATTAGGAAGCAAGTCATTTCGTACACTGACCCTTTCGTACCTCTGCCATTTCGTACCCAAATCTGCCATTTCGTACTAAACATTTACCATTCGTACCCACGATAATATCCATTTCGTACCTTATGGGCCAAGTGCATCTACCATTTCGTACCTGATGGACTTAATTTTTTTGATTGAGTTAAGTCTGCTAATTGATATTTTATCGTATGTTTTTATATGTTGTGATGTTATGCTATTGTTTCAGAAAAAGGGAGAAGGTTTGGGCCCATTAAAACGTTTAATCCCGCTGCAAATGTTTGCACCTGTCCTAAGTCAGGAATCTGATGTACAGTAGTTGTCGTTTGTTTATGTAATATATACGTGTTTCTCGTTTCTCGTTTTGTTTATATAGATTAGACCGTTGGTTTTCCCGTTTGAATGGTTTTACACTAGTAATTTTGGGGCCCTTTATAGCTTGTTGTTCGGTGTGAGCCAAGGCTCCGTGTTGAAGGCCGTACTTTAACCTATAATGGTTTAATTTTTAAATTGTTATTTGGATGGAGAGTTGTCTCATTGGCACTCACACCACATCTTCCTATATCTAATTAATACATGTTCGCTATTTCGTATAATATTTTTGTAAAGTTTTTGATCTTTTTTTTCTTTTTTTTTTAAATATAACATATTAAATAAAATTATGCATATCTATATATGAACGAAACAATTTTATGCTCTTGACAGAGTTGAAGCACAAGAACGTACATGTATCTATAACTTAATGAACCTCGGCTGCTATACATAAACGCAGCCTATTGTTTTTAAGGCATACGACATGACATGTACGAGGCTAGCCTAATGTGTCACAAACAGGTTTTTATTATTATTAGATTTTAACTTTTAATATTTTGTTCACGTGCGTCTCATATACATGTTGCCTATAGAAACTGTAACTTTGAACAGTTAACTTTTCAATATTTGAACAAAATATTAAAAATATGTTGATAACTTTATTGATTTCGTTAAACCAACCCAGCTGTATTGCAAGTGTCATGACTAGCAAGTATAACAATCGTGACCTCGGTCACGTGACTTTACTTCCTGGTATTAGCAATAACTGAGAATTACGTCACTGTTATTTTGAGAACAACACATTTCTTTGTACTTTAAATTTATGGGACACAACAGTAAAAATGTCTTTATTTCTTTTTGTCTATAACGAATCACCTATAAAAGATATAACCGAAAAACTAAATTTCTGTTTGGAAATCTAGCAATCCCTTTTTATGTAAACAAATCCAAAGCTACGGTTATTTTCAGAATGTCAGTACACACCTGAAGAGTGATTTCATTATCTGTGTCATTTCATTCTCAGTTTCATGCCACATGGTGGCACACATGTACAACATGGGCGTGTCATCCTTCCTCAGTACTGAAAAGTCTTCTGTGGGGTTAAAGTTGCCGTCTTCCGGGAGGTCAGGTATTGGAATAGTGTCTTCGTCTTTCGTTTTTGTATACTGTCAAAAATAAACAAACGATACTGACTTTATTTGCTTTCAAATAAGTGAAATGCAGTTTATTCTTTGTATACATGTATTTACAATTTACCCAGTGAGAAAAAAGTGCTGAAAAATCAAAGACAGTCACGCTAATAAATTGAAACTGAATTTCATTCCGTCATACCATTTTGTAGTTTTGTGGAACTTTTTGGTCCCCCAATTCGAAAACTGTAGTACCTAGTTAAGACCGTAATGCTTTATGTCAGGAATTCGGTCTCCGCCCCCCCCCCAAAAAAAAAAAAATTTGGAGACTTGACATGTCTTCCTGTAGACTTTGATTTTACTTTGAAATAAGGGAGCTACCATTTGATTTTTATGGGGGGGGGGGGGGGGGGGGGGCTAGGATGAAATTTGAAAAAAATAGGCAGGACAGTAGTTTTGAGTAAAAAAAAAGGCAGGATGAGACACTTGCAAAAAAAAAGAAGTCAGGACAACAATTTAGGTAAAAAAAGTCAGGATAAACTAAAAAAAAAAAGGCAGGACCGAACAAAGTGAAAAATAAAAAGGCAGGACAGAGATAACAGCTAAAAAAAAGGCAGGACAAGTTTTTCATCCTAGCCCCCCCATAAAAATCAAATGGTAGCTCCCTTTTAGTGACAGACGATTCTTTATATACATTGGCACTCATACCACATCTTCCTATATCTATTGACGATTCTTTATATACATTGGCACTCATACCACATCTTCCTATATCTATTCATAATTTAACCAAGTAAGAAATGCTGACAATTATATAAGACACGATAATAAATTGACACAGAAATTTATTCTATCATACAATTTGGAGGTTTGGCGAGACTTTTTTATTGAAAATTTTAGAACCATTAAGATTGTAATACTTTATGTCATGAATAAGATCTCCGACCAAAAAAGTTTTGAAAACTTGACATGTCTTCCTGTAGACTTTGATTTCCTTATCATGAATTGTTTGATAAAATCTGGTTCTTCTCGTCTAATCAGGGCTCGTTATTATTATCATTTCGTCATGCATGTAATGTTTGCCACTGGAGTTTAACACAAATACAACATTCATTATTAATTTTCCTACTAGTCTCACCGTGTCATAATAATCTCCTCGTTAAACTTATTGATCTTTTAATCACGAAAACGGTACCCAAAATATGGTTTAAAGTAGTTCCCAATAGGAAAAAGAAAAGCCAAAGGTATTTTTATGAATTGTGCATACAATCATATGTGTTTATATTACAAATATATTGTTAAATAGATTAATGATACAAAGATAATCGCACCTTGAATTCAGACGCAGATAGAAATTCGTCATCAATTCGTCTCCTGTTAAGAAGGAGAGATTGTTCCAACAGCATTCCACAATACAATGGTTTGACGAACAACCTGGAAAGGAGTACAATGAGTTCGCGTTATACAATGTTATTTCTTTGATTGTGTGAATTGTTGTTGTTTACTAAGTCAATGAATATAAGAAACTGTTTAATGCAGACCGGAGGTAATCATCCGGTTTTCCTCCCTTGTTGCTCAATTCTTATCTTTTTGTTTAATCTGACCATAACATTATACATTCCCGTTTTTTTTTTAACTATTCCAAATAAAGCATTTTTCACCTCCTTTATTTCTTTAATTAACATCGAAATCCCACCATCAAGCGAAATAAAATGAACATTTGCGATTTAAACCTTGAAAAAATAATCAATTCATTTTACATAAGGTTTATCACATAGGATGCCTCAATCTATAATATCAGTTTGTCTAATTTAGCATTATATTTTCGGAATGTTTTGTTTTAATGTTCGTTAAATTCGTATTTGGTTTTGACTTCCAACTGTGTATTATTTAAAGCAATGTTTCAAAGGCAGACTTTTATAGTAGACAAAACGTGCACCTATCGTGCCAAATTATAACTGTAGTACCTTTGATGACTTTTATTTCTGCAATTTTGTTTCTTTTATTTGACTTACTTATCAGTGGGTTGAAGTCTTTCCTTGCGAGGGGTCCACACATGACTTGTGACCAGAAGTAAGGACAGATAACTCAAAATTCCTCCTACCAGTACAAACCAGTAATCATCTATATGGTCCTGAATATTAGTGACGTCACCATCCCACATCGGAAATTTCAGTTCACAACCATAAACAGACATTGTAGCCGTAGATTGCAATCCAAGCACAAACGACAAAGCTATTGGTGGCGTTAAAACAAGAGGTAGTCCGAATGCTAATCTTTGACCAATGATCTTGCAGGCGGCTTTGGCAAATTTGTAACATAGTCCATTCATAACAACGTGAACTATTGCAATAAGAAATGGAACCCAGTTGAAGTTTATGCAAAAGTTTCGGAAGTCAGTGAGCTCAGTATTCAATATATCGTTGTGTATTTCCGGTCCTTGTTTATTTGTTGTTCTAATGAATATGAAGTCCGTACAATTTTCCCCACAACTCGGACTGACTAAGACTAAAGGCATTACGCAAAGTGTTAAAACCATTTTCCAGCATATAGATATACATAAAACTTTGGTTTTTCCTCTGCAGAATTGCCTTTTCAATTGTCGCATTCCGCTAGATTCGCTCTCGCCTTTCGGTATGAAATTTTCCCACCAGTAGATTGATGTAAAGATGGCGGCCAATATTGTTACAACTAGTAATGTTTCGTTTGATTGGTCAACACGGTAAATGTAATAGCCCGTCAAACCTAAACCTCCCAAATGACACAATACACTCACGGCGTTAATTATACGGACTGTAGTCAAGCTGGCATTCGGAACTATCTCGTCCTTTACCGTTCTTTGTGGGAAACATATTTTAAGAATACCTGGTACTGTTGCTACGTTTAGAGCGATCAGAATCCCTGTCAGGGGATCAAAGTTCGGTAAAACAATGAAAACTAGCAAGAACAACCCAGCTGAGTGTAACGTTTCGACGCAAAGCGACTGAAATGTAAAATGATCAAATTACTAAAAACAAATTGTTAATCAAAGCGTGTGAACATTTGTGATTTTGTAAGTGAAGGCGGCATATTGCTTAATATTTCGTTTTCTTAGTATGACTTCTTTTGTTTGCAAATGATGTTATCAACCAATAAATGTTGTCCATTTTTCCCATCCTAATCGTTGAATGAATTTGTTTTTGAAGGAATAGACATGTCTATCATCATTTAAACACGGACTGCAATGAGGACCCAGAAATTGAACTGTGACGTAGGTAGTAATTTGACATGACCATTCGCTCGCAACAAAACCCGGAGACCAGGATACTATGTACATGCACGTCTAGTATACATATATCGCTTTGTGCTATTTTAACACCTGTAGAAAGGTCGATTGATTGCACGATAAAGACGGTAACATTGTTTCGTTCAATTTCACCATGATAACTAGTTAAATTACCAGGAAAATCAATCTAGTTCTGTTAACCTTCCAAATATTCAATTTTCAATGGTATTCTTAAACGTGGTTTATTGTGTACTAGTATATGAATATCATGCTATGTAAGCAATTTTTTTATATTATTGTTCATTCGATCTGACGTCCTTTTTATACGCCCGTCAAAATTTTGACGGGACGTATTATGGTATACAAATGTCCGGTGTCCGTCCGTCCGTCCGTCCGTCTGTCCGGCGTAAACATGTCGCACCGTAACTTGAGAACGACTTATCCAAATTTCATGAAACTTAATATAATTGTTTCTTATGATGGTCAAATGATCTGTATACTTTTTGGTGAAAATAAAATTAAAACTTTTTGAGTTACGGCACTTTGTAATTAAAACAGGGGTGTTTTTTTTTTCACATGTCGCACCGTATCTCAAAAACGATTCTTGATTATGGCTTAAAACTTTAAACACTTCTTAGTTATATTAATCTAAATATCTGTATACTTTTTGGTGATGATTCAAAATTTTATTTTTGAGTAATTGAGTATTTTGTAAAAAAGGGGGAGTTTTTTTTACATGTCGCACCATATCTCAAAAAACAATTTATGATTATTGCTTAAAACTTTACACATGTCTTTCTTATATTAATCTTAAGATCTGTATACTTTTTGGTGATGATTCAAAATTTTATTTTTGAGTTATTGAGTTTTTGTAAAAAAGGGGAAGGTTTTTATTACATGTTGTGCCGTATCTCAAAAACAATTTATGATTATTGCTTAAAACTTTACACACTTCTTTGTTATATTAATTTAAAGATCTGTATACTTTTTTGGTGATGTTTTAAAACTTTATTTTGGAGTTATTGAGTATTTTGTTAAACAGGGGAGTTTTTTTTTACATGTCGCGCCGTATCTCAAAAGTAATTTATGATTATTGCTTAAAACTTTACACACTTCTTTGTTATAAGAATCTAAAGATCTGTATACTTTTTGGTTTTTCAAAATTTTATTTTAGTGATATTTAGTTTTTTGTAAAAAAAAACGGGGTTGGGGGATTCACATGTCCCACCGTGTCTCAAAAACAATATATGGTTATTGCTCAAAACTTTCTCAGAAACTATTTATGATTGTTGCATAAAACTTCCACACACGTCGGGCGTATCATGCGCTCATGGCGCATCTGTTTATTATCCCTACGTGTGCATATACGATTTATATATATATAAAAAAAAAGATGTGGTATGATTGCGAATGAGACAACTCTCCACAAGAGACCAAAATGACACAGTAAATTACAACTATAGGTCACCTTACGGCTTTCAACAATGAGCAAGGCACATACCGCATAGTCAGCTATAAAAGGCCCTGAAATGGTAAGGTAAGACAATTCAAACGAGAAAACTGTTCTTATTTCAGATCAATTATGATCAGATTGTTTTTGAAGTGGATGTAATGACTATATTCGGTAAAACCATCATTAATACTTACAATTATTAAGGGAACAACTTTCAGTGGACTGGTTCTTTTGAAAAAAAGTTTTCGTAAGCACGAAAAAAGTGAAAAGAAGTAAGGCGCTACCATGGCAATTAGTAACGCCCATATCCACGTGACTTCCGTTGATTTTGCGGGATAGTTCAATGTTTGGAAAAACGTTCTTAAATTAGTTCCATTATGATCACTGGTTGCCATAGGAACATTTATATTTGATATCATGTAAGTAAGAGTAATTTTCGACACAACAGCAGTCGTAAGCACTATTAGTCCAAACAGTGATATCATAATTACTCGCGCAATTTTGAAAACGAGTTTCCAACAGGATAAGTCTGATGACGATACATTGTCTTCTGATGTAACACGAAACACGTCCCAACGCTCTACCTTTTCTCTGAAAAGTGATATAAAGTTTATGATTGGCATATTAAATATATATACATGGGTATTTGTACAATATTTAACCACAAGAATAAAATTACAACAAATATAGCAGGTGGCAAACAAATACAAAACTACGTTGTTACTTGAAATATAACAACTGTTTGTGTATTCTTAACATACATTATTTGTACACCATACTGACATTTCCTTTTATTTAAGTATGCTGCGTTCACACGTTATTCGAATTCGATTCGCATTAAATCATTCGAATTAGTTTAATTCGCATTCGAAATGTTTACGTCCAAACGTAAATTCTAATTCGAAATGCAATGCGCGTCAAATTCGCTTTACTGTCCGAACGTATTAACAAAAACGCATTTCTAATGTGAATTGGATAATGCGATTCAGCCAATTCGAACCAATTCGAAATAAAAAAAAAAAGAAGAGTGTGTGAACGCGATTAGCGAATTCGATTCGATTTCTGTAAGGTCTATTTCCAGTGTTCGTTGATTAGATTTATTTTTAATATGTTATGCAATTGAGAATGGAAATGGGGAAATTGTAAAAGAGACAACAACCCAACCATAGAGCAGACACCAATGGGTCTTCAATGTAGCGAGAAACTCCCGCACTCGGAGGCTGCACGACCTCCTTCCCAGTTAACTGCCCCCTTTCCTTACACATGAACAATTTACCCACATGAAATTCTTGTGGATTTTCAAAAAAAAAGTTATTCAAATAACATCTAAATTTTAAGATTTAGTTAACATCGTGAAACAGTCAATTTTGTTTTGTAAATTTTTTTTTTTTTTGTTATGTTAGGGAGCTACCATTTATTTAATCCTGACTTTTTTTTACCTAAATTGTCGTCCTGATTTTTTAATTTTGGCAAGTGTCTCATCCTGACTTTTTTTTACTCATAACTCCTGTCCTGCCTATTTTTTCAAATTTCATCCTAGCATAAAAATCAAATGGTAGCTCCCTTACGTTTGTCCGATCTATAAGCTCGTTTGAGATTAATTTCAATGAAAATATTTCACCTAAAATTCACTCAAGATTCTTGTGAAATTTACAAAAGCAAAATTTGTCTGTGTAGTTGTCTGAATTGCATAGTAAGGTTACTTTCTATTGAGCGGGACATTTTCTATATATTTCTATGTCCCATTTATGAACATCATGTTTTTCGGTCTTTGCGTTACGTTTCAGATTAAAGATTTTAGTTAATTTATTTTATCAATGTACTAGTACTGAGTTTTTGATAAAATTGCAGTGAAATCAACTTTGATGGAGAATTGTCTCATTGGCACTCGTACCCCATGCATCTTCCTATATCTTTTAAAACTTAGTACATGTGTCCTCTTTTATATGCGGTGCTTAAAAGTGGCGTTAAACATAAAAAAACAAATCCCTATGGTATGACCTTTCTAATTGTTATGCCAAATTTGAGTTTTGACCAAAATTTCACGGTCGACTGAACATAGAAAATGATAGTGCGAGTGGGGCATCCGTATACTACGTCATCATTCTTGTTTTATACATTTTTGACTTACGTCTTCTGTTCATAAGGGTCATCACTTTCGTGTACAGCATTACCATTCATCGGCTTCGAAGTATTTTTTCCTTCCTCTGAAGATTTGACCACAGGATCGTCACTTTCAGATTCTGTGTCACTATTATGGTTATTATCCTTCCGAGAAGTCCCGAAACATAAATCATCATCTGGGACATCGTACGGCGGTTCGAAAGCCTCGTTGTCGTAACCAAAATGGTCGACTTTAGTTCTTCCGGGAGAAGCTTCCATGCTTATGATATCTATTTCTTCCTCATTTTTAGGTAAAGTTATATCCGAAAAGAAATTGACACTTTTATCTTTCTACAATGCAAAAGATTATATTACTAAGGAATTTTATATATGTTCATTATACCACCGGAATTATACAATTACACTGTTAAAATGCACATAGAAAAAAATATGTTATTCAAATTGAGCATCACGCCGGGTGTAACATGTGGAAAAGGTTATAATATCCGAAATGAAATCAAAACTTCTCTCTGTCTACAATGCAAAATGTCATTTACTACCTAATTAGTAGAGTTGCTCATTCTTTAGTTTTCCATTTTTGTCATGGCATTTTTTATGTTATTTTTCCAATTTTGTCATGGCATTTTTATGTTGTTTTCGACTTATAAGTTTGAATGTCCCTTTGTTATCTTTCACCTCTCTGTTACACTGGTCGTCACAAAGAAAAACAGAATTTACCCTCGAGGGCTGGTGTTTAGGATTTCTCCATGGACACATGGATGAAGATTCGGCCATGTTTTATCATCTTTCAATGTGTACCTACGTTCATAGCAGTTTGATAAATTGCTGATGCCAATCTTTTACGAATGTTTTACACATATCTTTTATAAAGAGGAGGACAAACAGAATTTACACTTGAGGGCTGGTGTTTAGGATTTTTCCATGGGCACATGGATGAAGATTCAAGCATGTTTTATCAGCTTTCAATGTGTGCCTACGTTCATAGCGGTTTGATAAATTGCTGATGCCAACCTTTCACGAATGTCTAACATATCGTTTAAAGAGAGAAGGAAAAACAGAATTTATCTTTGAGGGCTGGTGTTTAAGATTTCTCCATGGGCACATGGATGAAGATTCAAGCATATTTGTTCAGCTTTCAATGTGTACCTACGTTCATAGCGGTTTGATAAATTGCTGATGCCAACCTTTCACGAATGTCTTACATATCGTTTAAAGAGAGAAGGAAAAACAGAATTTACGCTTGAGGGCTGGTGTTTAGGATTTCTCCAGGGGCACATGGATGAAGATTCAAGCATGTTTTATCAGCTTTCAATGTGTACCTACGTTCATAGCGGTTTGATAAATTGCTGGTGCCCACCTTTCACGCATACCATTTTAATGATAGGAGGAATTAAGATACCAAAGGGACATTCAAACTCATAGGTCAAAAATAGAATCACTACGCCATGGCTAGAAAAGAAACAGACACACAAACAAACCTTAGGTTAAGCGTTTAAACCCGCTGCATTTGTTTGTACATGTCTTAAGTCATGAACTTGTTGTTTTAGTTTTCCGGTTTTATTGGTTTTACATTAGTGATTTTTTTAGCCCTTTACAGCTGAATTTTAAGAATACTTGACAGAAAAAGAATCCTGTTAAAGCACAATTCCATTATGTGTACAATTACAAACAAACTATGAAATATTAAAGTTGAAGCTCAAAAACTATAGGAGGAGACATCCGCACATATCTACTTACGGACGGATGGACGGACGGGGCTAAATTGATATATATGAGGAGCATAACAGTACAAGCAAAAATTATAGGATTTTGTGTGTGTTAAGATCAAGATAAAGAAATACAGGCACTTCCAATGATATTGTGACAGTTTAACTCATGTGAAGCTTGTTCAATCAGGAAAATGGTCCAATTTAACGAAATATAACAAATATTCCATGAAATTACAATTCATAATTGAGATCAATGTGATCCCAAAAATTCAACAACTGCACAACACATTATTTCTTCTTAATTGTAAGGTTTTGGAAGTATCAACTACAAAAATGTACATTTGTAATCATTATTATTAATAAAGACGTCAGCTTTTTATGTATTTTTCATTGTTAATAATTTGTCAAGAAGACAACAGTGGACACAAAAGCAAAAATAACGGGCGCATTACGTTTGTGAGCCGGTCAAAACAAATATATATTTTTTTTAAAGAAATGTGTATAAAACTTTAAAATATATAAATTCGATTGCAGATTTAAACTGCAATTTTATTTGACGAAGTATAGGCAATTGTTCATATATCGAAGATACTACCGTATAGCGGGTTATTTTCGCGGGTGTAAAATTTCGCGATTTTCATTGAACAAGGTATACGAAATATTTTGGCGGTTATTATTTTGGCGGATTAAAAACTTTTATTAATACCTTTGTATGTACACTTTTTATTTGGCGGAATTTATTTTGGCGATTAAGTTCTGTCCGCGAAAATAAGCGAAAATTTGCACCCCGCGAAAATAACCCGCAGTATTCATACAGGATTGAATATCTTTAAAAAAAAAATAAAAAAATATCACGTCGATTTTTTTCTTTTTGTTCAACTACTTTTATTTTCACAGGGAAAACTTTATTAACATGCGTGAATCTAGGATTTGGGTTATTAAGAAGCGCAACCTTCAACATATCGATTATTAAAGTGCTGTCTTAGGCAAACAATTAAAATCTTTCGTATTTTTTGTCTGAAGCCGCCTCTGCCAATAACAAACCCTGCAAAATAGGGTTGGTTTGGGTATCATTATTTACTATAGTGTCAACTCGACTTCTCTTATACAACATTTTAATTTAAAGCAAAAGAGGGGCGTCCTTAAGCTTTTGGCTATGCGAAGGTATGATTGTACAACTACGCAAAAATGTTCTGTCGGAATCTAAATCGGGAGGCTAAATTCGATGCCTCGATTTGGACATTTTTTTTTACCATTCAAACACTTTTAATATTGATCTGAATAAACAACCCGTTAAACGAGTTCGTTTGGAATAAAAATAAAAAAAACATTTAGTAAAACGAAATAGTAACGAAAGAAATTAATCAGTAGTCTAAAAGTGTCCATGGAAGGCGCATGTATTTCAATTTATAGAAACATTTCCGAAGGAGAACATAATTTTTATATCATTTCGAGCGGGTTAATTGGTGTTTTAAAAACGATTAAAATTGAGAAAAAAAATACTTTTTTTTATAAATATATGTTGTTAGAATCGATCCGTATTGGATATAAGTACAAATGTATCACACATTTTCCGAAATATGGAGATGAAATTTCGAAAAAAAAGATGTGGAAAACAACAACATACAAAATATAGTCATGCATAAAACAGACAAAAAAATATCAACTCTTCGATAATATATAGTGAGAACACACTAAATTAGACTAGTAGTAGCCAATAAAACAAAAATGAACCAAACTATATTTTAACATAAATATAGACAGCATATAATCTCATGTAATACTAGAAGATTGCCAGTTCTTACTTTTTTAAGCGGATGTGTTAATTTTGTTTGACAGATTTGCTTACCTTGGATCCTTTTCGCTTTTTGAGTTTGTATTCCGATTTCTTTGACATTTCTCACCAGGGGTTCCCTTACATATAACCTATGAGACCTGTTAATGTAAACCTTAACCCACGGTGTCAGTTTTATGACTATGATATATATTATGGATATTTACTTAATAAAAGTACCCATAGTTTATGATATATTGAAACGTAAGGGTTCTCACATATAAGTAAATATTAATAAATTCTAATTTATGTCGTCACGTTGTAAACGAATTTTGGAATATTATTTGTCGACGTTAATATGGAGCCTGTTCGAACTCCCCCGCTTCTTTTATTTTATCGCTTCTTCATGTTAATTGCCTGATACGCAATAGTTCAAAATAACTCAGTTTTGCAGAAATATTGTTAACGTACAGTCAGTAAAATTAGGGGCATTGTATTTTTTCTGACCATTGGCAGGGAACTTTCTGCTTAAGAATTAAAGGACATTTTTTTGTGTTTTCTTATTTTTTGTGTTTTAATGCCACTTTTAAGCACCGTTTTTAGGCTATTTTCGTGGCGGCCAGTCTTTATTCATGGACGAAGCCGGAGTGCCTGGAGAAAAAAACCGACTTTGATAGAAAAACTGATAATCCTAGTCTATTAAGATAGGAGTCGAGTGCACCGGCACGAGCGGGGTTCAAATCACAACCTCAGTGTTGACTGGCTGAGGATTACAGTAGTAACTACGTAGACCACTCTGCCATCGAGGCCCCATTTTCATTTTAATTTTCAAATTCATTTGGGCATACGGTTATAGACACTTCTTGTTTGTAGTTTGAAAACTTGAGAATTAGCAACCTTAATTTGTATATATAAATGTATAAAAAAGTTGACAAGATAAAACAAGTAATAATATCAACGGTTTATCTATAATACACCAATAACACTTGAATTTGAGCAGACAAACGAAAAACGATAAGAATGCGATCTTATAGGATGAACCGGTCATAAAATCAAATAATCAATACATGTAAAATGAAACATGTAGATAAACGAAATTTCTGTGTATTAAAAAGAAAACAGCATCTTATCTTCAAATTTTATTGCTATTTCATAATTCTATTTCTACAAATTATGTATAATCAGTGATAATAGCGATTATAGTATGTGAGATTAGGGAAAAGAATTTTATGACTTTTCAAGGAGGCTCAACTATTCAAGTGGCACTTGTCTTAAACATTGTACACCTAGACAGAAAAACTTTGATGTACTTAACTTTTTCAGGTATATGTTAAGTATTATAAAATGTTTTTATTTTGTGTCATTCATTTTAGTTGAAGCAGTGAAGTAAATGAATCAGGAACCCAGCAACAAAGCTAACCACATAGACATTTCTCGATTGCGCTTTTGGCAAACTAGTATGTTTATGACAACGAAAATCATGCAGTGGTTGACCCCGTGTTAATTTCTCACTGTTTTGACTTTAAGACTTCCTGAATATTTTGAAGACTCTTGGACTTTTACCTTTCTTACGTAATATACATATTATGCCTAATCAGGAAGAGAAACTACTCAATCTACATAACCTCTCTGACTTTTTCCTATGTCATGCTTCACGACTAATCAGGAAGAGGGACTATTTAAAATTCATAACCCATCTGACTTTTCCCTCTAATATGCAGTACGAATAATCGGGAAGAAAATTCTAGAGAGACGACTTGAAATACGTAACCTCTCTGACTTTTCCCTCTAATATGCAGTACGAATAATCGGGAAGAAAATTCAAGAGAGACGACTTGCATTACATAACCTCTCTGACTTTTCCCTCTAATATGCAGTACGAATAATCGGGAAGAAAATTCAAGAGAGACGACTTGCAATACATAACCTCTCTGACTTTTCCCTCTAATATGCAGTACGAATAATCGGGAAGAAAATTCAAGAGAGACGACTTGCAATACATAACCTCTCTGACTTTTTCCTCTAATATGCAGTACGAATAATCGGGAAGAAAATTCAAGAGCGACGACTTGCATTACATAACCTCTCTGACTTTTCCCTCTAATATGCAGTACGAATAATCGGGAAGAAAATTCAAGAGAGACGACTTGCAATACATAACCTCTCTGACTTTTTCCTCTAATATGCAGTACGAATAATCGGGAAGAAAATTCAAGAGAGACGACTTGCAATACATAACCTCTCTGACTTTTCCCTCTAATATGCAGTACGAATAATCGGGAAGAAAATTCAAGAGAGACGACTTGCATTACATAACCTCTCTGACTTTTCCCTCTAATATGCAGTACGAATAATCGGGAAGAAAATTCAAGAGAGACGACTTGCAATACATAACCTCTCTGACTTTTCCCTCTAATATGCAGTACGAATAATCGGGAAGAAAATTCAAGAGAGACGACTTGCAATACATAACCTCTCTGACTTTTTCCTCTAATATGCAGTACGAATAATCGGGAAGAAAATTCAAGAGCGACGACTTGCATTACATAACCTCTCTGACTTTTCCCTCTAATATGCAGTACGAATAATCGGGAAGAAAATTCAAGAGAGACGACTTGCAATACATAACCTCTCTGACTTTTTCCTCTAATATGCAGTACGAATAATCGGGAAGAAAATTCAAGAGAGACGACTTGCAATACATAACCTCTCTGACTTTTCCCTTTATTATGCAGTAGGACTTATTAGAAAATGTAACTACTCAAAACTACATAACCCACTGTTCCTATGTTATGCAGTACAACTAATCAGGAAGATTGATTACTCATAATACGTAACCTCTCTGGCTTTTCCTATGTTATGCAGTACGACTAATCAGGAAGATAGACTACTCATAATACGTAACCTCTCTGGCTTTTCCTATGTTATGCAGTACGACTAATCAGGAAGATTGACTATTCAAATATAAAACCTCTCTGACTTTTTCCTATGTTATGCAGTACAACTAATCAGGAAGATTGATTACTCATAATACATAACCTCTCTGGCTTTTCCTATGTTATGCAGTACGACTAATCAGGAAGATTGACTATTCAAATATAAAACCTCTCTGACTTTTTCCTATGTTATGCAGTACGACTAATCAGGAAGATTGATTACTCATAATACATAACCTCTCTGACTTTTTCCTATGTTATGCAGTACAACTAATCAGGAAGATTGATTACTCATAATACATAACCTCTCTGGCTTTTCCTATGTTATGCAGTACGACTTATCAGGAAGATTGACTACTCATAATACGTAACCTCTCTGGCTTTTCCTATGTTATGCAGTACAACTAATCAGGAAGATTGACTACTCATAATACGTAACCTCTCTGGCTTTTCCTATGTTATGCAGTACGACTAATCAGAAAGAGTAACAACTCAAAACTACATAACCTCTCTGACTTTTTCCTATGCTATGCAGTACAACTAATCAGAAAGAGTAACAACTCAAAACTACATAACCTCTCTGACTTTTTCCTATGTTATGCAGTACGACTAATCAGGAAGAGTGACTACTCATTATACATAACCTCTCTGGCTTTTTCCTATTTTATGCAGTACGACTAATCAGGAAGATTGATTACTCATAATACATAACCTCTCTGGCTTTTCCTATGTTATGCAGTACAACTAATCAGGAAGATTGACTACTCATAATACGTAACCTCTCTGACTTTGTCAATGTTATGCAGTACGACTTATCAGGAAGAGTGACTATTCATAATACGTAACCTCTCTAGCTTTTTCCTATGTTATGCAGTACAACTAATCAGGAAGATTGACTACTCATAATACGTAACCTCTCTGACTTTTTCCAATGTTATGCAGTACAACTAATCAGGAAGATTGACTACTCATAATACGTAACCTCTCTGGCTTTTTCCAATGTTATGCAGTACAACTAATCAGGAAGATTGACTACTCATAATACGTAACCTCTCTGACTTTTTCCAATGTTATGCAGTACAACTAATCAGGAAGATTGACTATTCAAATATAAAACCTCTATGACTTTTTCCTATCTTATGAAATACTAATTTTCAGTAAGAGTGACAAGTTAGAATATATTACCCCTTCGATTTATTCGATGATATACAATATACCAAGTCAGAAAGAGAGATTACTAAGAAAACAAATAAACCCCTCTGACTTTCTGCCATATGGTCCGATACCACAATTATTTCGTAGTGCATTTCTTTTAGAACATAAATGAAAATTTAAAAAAAAACACCCGCGCTTCCTCAATGAAATTTTTAGTGTGTTGTGCTACTTTTGGGACAAATTATATCAAAAATATAGAAAAAATCACCTGCTCTAACTAAAAATATGGACAATTTTATGTCTAGAGCGTCTTGAAATCTTTGGCAGCTTCCAAAGTGCTATTTTTTAACCTTTTTCAGTTGGACCAAATCACTACTTTCCTTTAAAATTTTGGACCCATTTTTTTTTACTGTGTAATTTCACCCCCTTACTTGCAATTTGAGGCTTTAAACATGGAGAAATAAATTTGGAAGGGGTATACAAATTAATGGCAAGTAACCCATTGTCAATACTAGGGGACAATTGTGGTGTCGGACCATTTAATGCAATACACCTTTATTCAGGAAAGGAGTTACTTCAATTTAATTATGCAAGATATTTTCAGTGTAATATTAAACTTAAAAAAATTGTATCTCCCAATATTATAATATCCCCAAATTTGGGGGTGGACATCCAAACCTTCAATAATCAGATTGAAATGTAAATAAGTATTTATTTATGATGCATTATTTCATATAGATTAAGTCATAAACTAAGATAACGGCTTTTTATATTTGCAGACTTCAATCCCCTGGTATCGGTACATGTTGTACATTTTGTAGGTAGATCAATAGAATGATTCGCTGAAATATTGACAGTATGATTAACACGGATTTCCATGACGTAGACCTTTCACTGATGTCGTCAACCTGACGCATGCGTGTATACATAGATTCTAACCTTGAAATCTTGCAACAGTTTAACCGATCAACTTCATGTAGCGACGATAATAAAACTTTATGTTTTTTTTAGTTTACATTTTTATGATCGTATGAATCCATTTAATGAGATTGCAAACGGAAAAATTTCTGCTAAATCCTTCAAATCTTAACCAAGTTAAAATAAAATAAAATACAGCTTTTATAAATATATAAAATGAGAATGAAAATGAGGAATGTATCAAAGAGATAACAACCCGACCAAAAAGTACAAAACAGCCGTAGGCCTCTAATGGGTCCCCATACAGCCATACTTTGAAACTCGCGGAGGTTGAAAGACCTAGCTGTATATGCTTGCCTGTATATATATTTGCAGTTGCGCCACCAATATGTATTTCATTTGCACCAAAATAAATAGGTAAATTATCTGAAATAGCAGACTAATCGGTTTCAAGGTTTTTCATGGTTGAAGGCCTCTTATTGCTTACATCCTCTTTATTTGAAACAAGTGTAGTAGATTATAAACTATAAATGCTTGGTGCATCATTTGCAATCAAACCGCACCATATTCCGTTTATAGTTATTACTTGTATGAACTTCTGTAGTGCGCCAGGAGTCATCATCTGTTATGATTTTTGCTTTGCATTTTTGTGTAAATTAACGAGACGTCTTCATTCTTTAAAACATATAAATATTCAAATGGATAAATGAAAAGTAATCAAGACATAACGAACTTATGTTATCTGTTGTCTCGGGTTGAATTTTGTTTCTTGTCATATCAAAGATGTGATCACTTAGGATTCATTTTTTTCTACAAACCTTATGTAGTAGAAAGTAGAATCACAAAAATACTGAACTCCGAGGAAAATTTAAAACGGAAAGCACACCTAACATTGAAATAATCGTAATTTATGTTACTTTAAAATTTACGCAAAATAATTAATATTGATTCAAAAATAGACATACGTCTATATGACCATAATCGAAACTTCTCTTTTAGTGTTAGAAACAAAGACCAGATCAAATAACAATTTACTACAAACATGAAAGACTAAGGGTGAATTTCTTAAAAAAATATAAAAATAAATACTGAAAATTGTATTCCACAATAACAAAAAAGTTGTGTCATTCACTGAATATACCAGCTCTAAACAACTCTAAATGTACATGTGGGAATTTTTTTTTATTAATAATGCTGAGTTCACACGTGATTTGCATTAACTAATTCGCATTCGAAACGTTCTACGTCCTAACGTCAATTCTAATTCAATTTGCAAATCGCGTCAAATTCGCTTTTTAAAAATACTGTCCAAACGACGTTTACTTTTAATTCGTATTCACAAAAGCGTATTTCTTATGCGAATTGGATAATTCGAATTAGCCAATTCGAATCAATTCGGATTAAAAAAGAAGAATGTGTGAACGCGATTAGCGAATTCGATTCGAATTCAATTCGAATTAAATGTCCGTGTGAACGAGGCATAAGAAGGATTAAAATAAGATATACTGGACTGGTCCTGGAACCGATTGATCTTATTATACCGGTATATACAATGTCAGTGACAGTCTATATTTCTTGCATTTCAGATTCTGCCTTTTTTACATATTGTGAATTTGTTTTCGACCTGAAATTGTATGAAATATTTGCCACTGGACGCCAAAATATACTTGTTGTAGGAATTCTATCATAAGAAAATCCAGCACATATTAATTAAAACTTACTAAAACAAATATTATTGACGGCCGGAATTTCTTCAAAATAATTAAAATTTGGCTAAAATAGATTATTAAGGAGATGTTGTATGATTGCCAATGCGAAAACGACCCACCAGAGTTTAAATGACGAGGATACACATGTATATCACAGGCAATTATAGGTAATCGTACATCTTCAACAACAAGAAAAACCAATACATTCAGAATTTATGCTGCTATAAAATGGCATGAACAGAAAAACAGTGAAATAATTCTCAAGAAAAACTAACGGCCATTATAACAATTATATAATTTATGAAAAATATATAATGACGGATAAATTGACGACAATTTTTTTTCAGAGGAGAGCATTCAGAGGCGGATTTAGAAGGGTATTCAGGGGCTCGGCCCCCTTTTTCTAGGAAATAAATGTTAACCGTTGATTATATCGAGAATCACTGAAACATGACTGGTGTTTGGGCCCCTCTTAGGCAGTCAGTGGGTCCTCACTTATGAAAATTTCATGATCAGCCACTGAACATTACCTAATTAAACATAATTTAAGGAGCAGTTTTTATTCTTAACATATAGTCGATTTATCAGACAAAAAAGGTGCATGCTATCTGTTTTGAAGTTTGCTTTTATAGACGATGCATGTGTTTTTCTAAGGAACCATGTACATATTTATTTAAAAAACAAAAGCAGAACTTAAAAAAAAAATCAATTACTTTAAATCCCTGCATTTAAATTGTTTTATTTAACAGAACTCTTTTTCGTTTTACTTCTTGATATAATAGACTTATTAGTCTTACTTAGATTTATGTTTCAAATAAATTTAATTAATATCCATGTATCCTTGTACAATGTAAGCTAAAACAAATATTTCACAAATTTTAATCCATATTTTGAAAATGATATATTTTTGTCAACAGTACTTACCCCGATGTAGATTTCAGGAAATGCCATATTCAATATTATTTACATGTTAAATATTGTCCATGGATTACATGTATCGCAAAGGGGAATTTCGTTTGAACCGTCTTAATAATTTTTTATAATTTATTGCTGCTTTAGCTGATAAGGCAACCTTTAAAGTAGTGAAATATGTGAAAATGGGGTCTGTATGAGTACCCTTCTAATTTGTTTGTTATGTAAAATGGATAAGTTGAGTTCAACAATTATTTTTTATAATTACTAATTGTTATGCCCCACCTACGATAGAGGAGGGGCATTATGTATTCTGGTCTGTGCCTCCGTTCGTTCGTTCGTTCGTCCGTGCGTTCGTGCGTCCGTGCGTCCGTTCGTACGTTCGTACGTTCGTCCCACTTCAGGTTAAAGGTTTTGGTCAAGGTAGTTTTTGATGAAGCTATAGTCCAATCAACTTGAAACTTAGTACGCTTTTTGCTTATGATATGATCTTTATAATTTGAAAGCCAAATTAGAATTTTGACCCCAATTTCATTGTCCACTGAACTTAGAAAATGAAAGTGTGAGTTTTAATTAAAGTTTTTGGCCAAGGTAGTTTTTGATGAAGTGTAAGACCAAACAACTTGAAACTTAGTACACATGTTCCCTATATGGTATGATCTTTCTAATTTTAATTCCAAATTAGATTTTTTACCCAATTTCACGGTCCATTGAACATGGAAAATGATGGTGGGCATCCGTGTTCTTAGGACACATTCTTGTTATATTAAGGATTTGAGTAGGTCTTTGTTTCTTAGACACTATTTTGATTATACTTTTAAATTATTATTTTTAAATTAGACAACAGAAAATCAGATAGTACTTAATCAATTTATATGTTTCATATAAAAAAAAAACATTTGTAGACAGATTAATAGGAAAATAAGTTTTTAGTTTAAAATTTAATTAAAAATGTAATTGGGAAAACTCTTCAATTTTTCACAATTGTCCTAAACATGCACGAAATATTTGCCACTGGACGGTATAAAACGACACTCATTTATCAATCCTTTCAACCGCATTCTATAACAAATTTTGGCGGTGACAAATAAACATAGGAATATGTGGTATGAGTACCAATGAGAAAATGCGGTATGGGCTTTGCTCATTAATTGTTGAAGGCCGTACGGTGACCTATAGTTGTTAATGTTTGTGTCATTTTGGTCTTTTGTGGATAGTTGTCTCATTGGCAATCATACCACATCTTTTTTTTATACATTGTAAGTAAAAGTACAGCCTTCGAAACAGAGCCTTGGCTCACACCGAACAGTAAGCTAAACATGACCACAAAATGACTAGTGTAAACCATTAAAACAGGAAAACCAACGGTCTAATCTATAATGTATTTTGTTTATATTTTAGACGATTAAGAACAGAACACCACATCTACTGTTTGTAACACAAATGTGTCAATCAATACCAAAATGAACATGCACAAAATACTCGCCACTGGACGTTTCCCAAACAACAATCAATGATGAATCATTTCAAATATTTCTAAAAAAAAAAAGCAGCATTATTTTGCCGATGCTAAAGCATTCATTTTGAATGATAAATGTACGCTTGGAACACCACATACGTTTTATGTGACACTCATCTGCAAACTCCGAAACAGCGGTGACGTTCTCTTTGCTATCAAACTCCGTAGCAGTTCAAACTCCGATCCGCATACTACCTAAAATAGATTGATGGAGTTAAGGAAAATAGTTCCGGAAGGAACGGAAAAGATCACAGAAAGCTATGTTATCACTGTTTCGGAGTTTGACAATCTACACAAATGTGTCCATCTACACAAATGTATCCATCTACACAAATGTGTCCATCTACATAGAGGTGTCCATCTACACAGAGGTGTCCTTCTACACAGATGTGTCCATCTACGTACACAGATGTGTCCATCTACGTACACAGATGTGTCCATCTACACAGAGGTGTCCTTCTACACAGATGTGTCCATCTACGTACACAGATGTGTCCATCTACGTACACAGATGTGTCCATCTACACAGAGGTGTCTATCTACACAGGGGTGTCCATCTACACAGAGGTGTCCATCTACACAGAGGTGTCCATTTACACAGAGGTGTCCATCTACACCAAAATGAAGACCCTCAACTCCAATCTTCTAATGACTTGATAGAAAACTGTGATATCGTTAGAATTGTAGTAACAGTTAATAGGTACTACGATACGAATTATTGTGAATTCTTTTTAAATTGTTTACTTAGGCTATAATTTATGATTTTGAAATTGAAACAGTATTGTATAATATATCATCTTGGATCATTATTAGACTAGACAAACTGAAGCTTTAAAGATATAAGGTTTTATCGTGTCAATAATTTTAAATATCAAGGTACATGCATAATGAAGAAAAGTGTACATAACATTTTTTGTCACGCTGGGGCTTTTTGAGTGGTACGGTTTTTGGTCATTGTTAAGTGGTTTAGTATTGGACTACAAAGTGTGGGGAAACTACTGATAGATTGAAATTGTAAAAGGGAGGGGGGGGGGGGGGGGGGTTCAATAAAAATAATTAGATATAAGTACTGTAGTGAACTATGGTTTTTGCATAAATGTCAAATATGGAACGTCTTGTTAAATTAAAAAAAGAGTTCATGTTTTTTTTTTTAATAAAAAAAAATATATGCTGGTCCCTCTTCTGATGGAAAAGAAATATTCTGGTCAAGCAGATGACATATCCAGATTTCATCCATACCTTAAAGTGTTATTTATTGAAAAAATAAAGTTCGATTTATAGCGTTGAAAAACTAAGTACAGAGCGAAAACATAGTTCTGAATCTGAAAAAAGACTATGAAGTAAAATGGTTGCCCCTTAGCATCTGGTTAATTGTAACTGCTATTTCAATGACAGTTATACTTTATTTTCTTATTTTATTATGAACATTTTTTTTTCGAAAATTCTTCTCTGAAAAAAAAAAGATTATTTTCGGTATTACTTTTTGAAGCTCTGGTTAAACGTGATGGCCTCAGAGCCAATCTTAGGACTGATTTCCAGGCTCGTCTGTGGTTTAGAATTTTCAAAGGCTGACTCATTGTGTAATGTTTGCTATGTATGTTTTAGTATATCAGTATAGTATGTGTTGAACAATGTATGTGAACTGCTCGTCTCCCATTGTACTGTTACATGTATACAATATGCTGAGTTCCGGTTACGTAATAAACAATGATGTACACAAACATGTACCTTCAATGGTGTTTGTTCGTATCCCAGTATCAGGTTTAATCCGAATGTTCTAGCCACAAACAGTATACATTGAAAATGGAATATTTGTAGTAATGAATAAAATATGTACTAGTGCTATTGTTCATACCTATATACACATGCACCTTCAATGGTGTTTGTTCGTATCCCAGTATCAGGTTTAATCCGAATGTTCTAGCCACAAACAGTTTACATTGAAAATGGAATATTTGTAGTAATGAATAAAATATGTACTAGTGCTATTGTTCATACCTATATACACATGCACCTTCAATGGTGTTTGTTCGTATCCCAGTATCAGGTTTAATCCGAATGTTCTAGCCACAAACAGTTTACATTGAAAATGGAATATTTGTAGTAATGAATAAAATATGTACTAGTGCTATTGTTCATACCTATATACACATGCACCTTCAATGGTGTTTGTTCGTATCCCAGTATCAGGTTTAATCCGAATGTTCTAGCCACAAACAGTTTACATTGAAAATGGAATATTTGTAGTAATGAATGAAATATGTACTAGTGCTATTGTTCATACCTATATACACATGCACCTTCAATGGTGTTTGTTCGTATCCCAGTATCAGGTTTAATCCGAATGTTCTAGCCACAAACAGTTTACATTGAAAATGGAATATTTGTAGTAATGAATGAAATATGTACTAGTGCTATTGTTCATACCTATATACACATGCACCTTCAATGGTGTTTGTTCGTATCCCAGTATCAGGTTTAATCCGAATGTTCTAGCCACAAACAGTTTACATTGAAAATGGAATATTTGTAGTAATGAATAAAATATGTACTAGTGCTATTGTTCATACCTATATACACATGCACCTTCAATGGTGTTTGTTCGTATCCCAGTATCAGGTTTAATCCGAATGTTCTAGCCACAAACAGTTTACATTGAAAATGGAATATTTGTAGTAATGAATAAAATATGTACTAGTGCTATTGTTCATACCTATATACACATGCACCTTCAATGGTGTTTGTTCGTATCCCAGTATCAGGTTTAATCCGAATGTTCTAGCCACAAACAGTTTACATTGAAAATGGAATATTTGTAGTAATGAATAAAATATGTACTAGTGCTATTGTTCATACCTATATACACATGCACCTTCAATGGTGTTTGTTCGTATCCCAGTATCAGGTTTAATCCGAATGTTCTAGCCACAAACAGTTTACATTGAAAATGGAATATTTGTAGTAATGAATGAAATATGTACTAGTGCTATTGTTCATACCTATATACACATGCACCTTCAATGGTGTTTGTTCGTATCCCAGTATCAGGTTTAATCCGAATGTTCTAGCCAAAAACAGTTTACATTGAAAATGGAATATTTGTAGTAATGAATGAAATATGTACTAGTGCTATTGTTCATACCTATATACACATGCACCTTCAATGGTGTTTGTTCGTATCCCAGTATCAGGTTTAATCCGAATGTTCTAGCCACAAACAGTTTACATTGAAAATGGAATATTTGTAGTAATGAATGAAATATGTACTAGTGCTATTGTTCATACCTATATACACATGCACCTTCAATGGTGTTTGTTCGTATCCCAGTATCAGGTTTAATCCGAATGTTCTAGCCACAAACAGTTTACATTGAAAATGGAATATTTGTAGTAATGAATGAAATATGTACTAGTGCTATTGTTCATACCTATATACACATGCACCTTCAATGGTGTTTGTTCGTATCCCAGTATCAGGTTTAATCCGAATGTTCTAGCCACAAACAGTTTACATTGAAAATGGAATATTTGTAGTAATGAATGAAATATGTACTAGTGCTATTGTTCATACCTATATACACATGCACCTTCAATGGTGTTTGTTCGTATCCCAGTATCAGGTTTAATCCGAATGTTCTAGCCACAAACAGTTTACATTGAAAATGGAATATTTGTAGTAATGAATGAAATATGTACTAGTGCTATTGTTCATACCTATATACACATGCACCTTCAATGGTGTTTGTTCGTATCCCAGTATCAGGTTTAATCCGAATGTTCTAGCCACAAACAGTTTACATTGAAAATGGAATATTTGTAGTAATGAATGAAATATGTACTAGTGCTATTGTTCATACCTATATACACATGCACCTTCAATGGTGTTTGTTCGTATCCCAGTATCAGGTTTAATCCGAATGTTCTAGCCACAAACAGTTTACATTGAAAATGGAATATTTGTAGTAATGAATGAAATATGTACTAGTGCTATTGTTCATACCTATATACACATGCACCTTCAATGGTGTTTGTTCGTATCCCAGTATCAGGTTTAATCCGAATGTTCTAGCCACAAACAGTTTACATTGAAAATGGAATATTTGTAGTAATGAATAAAATATGTACTAGTGCTATTGTTCATACCTATATACACATGCACCTTCAATGGTGTTTGTTCGTATCCCAGTATCAGGTTTAATCCGAATGTTCTAGCCACAAACAGTTTACATTGAAAATGGAATATTTGTAGTAATGAATGAAATATGTACTAGTGCTATTGTTCATACCTATATACACATGCACCTTCAATGGTGTTTGTTCGTATCCCAGTATCAGGTTTAATCCGAATGTTCTAGCCACAAACAGTTTACATTGAAAATGGAATATTTGTAGTAATGAATAAAATATGTACTAGTGCTATTGTTCATACCTATATACACATGCACCTTCAATGGTGTTTGTTCGTATCCCAGTATCAGGTTTAATCCGAATGTTCTAGCCACAAACAGTTTACATTGAAAATGGAATATTTGTAGTAATGAATAAAATATGTACTAGTGCTATTGTTCATACCTATATACACATGCACCTTCAATGGTGTTTGTTCGTATCCCAGTATCAGGTTTAATCCGAATGTTCTAGCCACAAACAGTTTACATTGAAAATGGAATATTTGTAGTAATGAATGAAATATGTACTAGTGCTATTGTTCATACCTATATACACATGCACCTTCAATGGTGTTTGTTCGTATCCCAGTATCAGGTTTAATCCGAATGTTCTAGCCACAAACAGTTTACATTGAAAATGGAATATTTGTAGTAATGAATAAAATATGTACTAGTGCTATTGTTCATACCTATATACACATGCACCTTCAATGGTGTTTGTTCGTATCCCAGTATCAGGTTTAATCCGAATGTTCTAGCCACAAACAGTTTACATTGAAAATGGAATATTTGTAGTAATGAATGAAATATGTACTAGTGCTATTGTTCATACCTATATACACATGCACCTTCAATGGTGTTTGTTCGTATCCCAGTATCAGGTTTAATCCGAATGTTCTAGCCACAAACAGTTTACATTGAAAATGGAATATTTGTAGTAATGAATGAAATATGTACTAGTGCTATTGTTCATACCTATATACATGTATATACCAAGTCTCTCGAATGTAGGCATAGTTGTAAGTGTTGTGGAAGCACAATGTAATATATTCATAACTTTTTTGTTGTTGTTCGATAAGAATGCAAGCTAGATATGCACATGTAATCCTTCTTTGATGCAAGGTTAAAAAACTTTTACATGTATAATGTATATTTTTTTTCGTTTTCGTTTCTCGTTTTTGTATACGGACCATGTGAGTATTTGGACCATACGCGTATGGTCATGACCATATGCGTATACTAATATGGTCCGACCAAAAGCGTATGGTCCGACCGTACGCGTATGGTCGGATCATATGAGTATAATACTCGTTTGGTCATTAACGGGCCGGACCATATGAGTATTTGGACCACTGATATACTAAGTATTTTTTTTTTAAATTACATTATAAAAGTTTCAATAATAAAAAAAACTTTATCTAAAAAAACAATGATGGTTACATTACAATGTATTATTTATATAATTCAAATACTTCGTAAAAATTAAATATTGATGCCATATATAGCTAGTAATATAATCGCTTATTACATTGTTGCATGTAGGCTTGGATGACATTTACTTCCATATGGTATCATATTTTTTTGCATTTGCAAGTATTGGTAATGCACGATCCTTTTCATTAACACCTTTTGTTTGCGAGTGAAAAGCTAGCCTAGATACCCATATGGTCATGACCATACCCGTATGGTCCAAATACTCATATGGTCCGAACATTTATATATTAACCAGTTCAACTTGTTTTCCCTATATATATATATATACACACACATTTGTATCAAGTCTATCAAATGTAGGTATTTTTATTAGTATTGTGAAGGCACGATTTAATTTTTTTACAACAAGTTATTTTTGGTTCAATAAATCAAAAAGCAAACAAGCCAGAAACATGTTCTTGGATTAATTTGCACTTCTCATAAGTGCAAATTGGAACCACACTTTTTTTTGTCGTAGAATCATAAAATTTGGCAATAATGTACCTCTGGGGATAAATAACACAATACAAAAAAAATTTTGGTGTGGCTCGCCCGGTTCGGCAACTGGAGTGAAAACCGTGACAAAATCCTGTAGGATATTTTTTTCTCCTATAGGATTTTTAAAAATCCTACAGGATTTTTAAAAATCCTACAGGATTTTCAGAAATCCTATAGGATAAAGCCATAATCCCATAGGATATTTTTTATATCCTACGGGATATATAAATCCTATCGGATTTATTTATCCTATAGGAAAATTTATCTCCTATGGGATAAAATTTATCTCCTATGGGATAAAATTAATATCCTATGGGATTTAAAATCCTGTAGGATTTTCAAAAAAAGTGTTAAATCCGATAGGATTTTTTTTATCCTATAGGATTATCATGAACGACTTTTTGTCAAAAACAAATGTCCCTTAGGATAATTTTTTCTCCTAAGGGATTTATTTTGTCCTGTGGGATGTTTTTTCTCCCATAGGATATTTTTTTCTCCTAACGGATTTTTTTCTCTCCCTTAGGATAAATTTGTCCTGTCGGATATTTTGTTTTCCCTTAGGATTAACTTTGTCCTATAGGATTATTTTTTCTCCCATAGGATTAAATTTTGATACGTATTGTGATCTAAGATGGATTCGTCAGTTTTGTTGGTATTTTACAAACGTTAACAATCGTTAACGTTTGTGAAATACCAATATACATAGATATAGATAGCAGCTTTGTAGCCGCTTCGTACCCGCATGCTTTGATATTGAACTCAGCCCAGTTGCTACATATATATTGATCACTACGTAGCGGCTACGATATTGAACTCAACCTTTGTATTTAGCCTAGCTTCTACATATATATATATATAGATATTGATACCAGCTACGTAGCCGCTACGATATTGAATACGACCTTGGGTTGCGTTCTATATCTTATCGGCTATATAGGGCTATGTAGATTTATGACTATTGAACAGGTGGCTAGCCTAGCTGCTACATAGATATCAATAGCAGCTAAGCTAGCTACTCGTTCAATAGTCATAAATCTACGTTGCACTACGTAGCTGCTAGGATTTTGAACGCAACCCTGAAAAGGGTCGTTAAAGTTTCCATAAGTATCGAAACGGATACATGGAAATATTACTGTATAGGATTGTGCAAATCTTGCCTTCGTATATGGTTTTCATGATATTAATTATTAATGAGTCTGTTTAATAATTGTTGTTAGTTTTACGTCCTGGGGCAAATATTTCATGTATGTTCATACTGAGAACACATTAATTATAAATACAATAGGTAGGCTTTTCATAGTAAATATTAAAGGTCGACTGGGAGAATGGACATGGAACTTGGAATGGTAATGCAAAATAAGGATATATTGGATAAAAAAAAAAGAACTTCGTGAGTTTAGCCTTGCAACAGCTAGTCACACATGGATCCTTCACTTGATTGCTGCAAGAGTACCAAATGTGCAGAAAGCGTTCGTGCATGAAATCTACGCTTAAATCGACCATCGTTTTTTAAGTACAGTTTTCAATAATATCAATTGGTTAAATGCATTTTGTTGGCTTAAATAAAAGGGAGAACTCTTTGAGATTGGGTTATTTATTGCATTTTAGTTTTTTGCACTTAGTGCGGTAAATCGTGGGTTCAAATCCCGGCCGGGTCAAACCAAATACGTCAAAATTTAAAATTGCTGTTCCTCCGCTAAGCAAGTGGCATTAATAATTTAATTACACCTCCCCTCCATTACATGATATATCTGTAAAAAAAACCTCGACTGGTCAGAGACATATAATACAATTGTATTATATGTCTCTGGACTGGTATATGCTCGAGTTGCTAAATGATGTCTTAATGCGGAGTGTTACCTTGTGAACTAGCACGTTAAAAATCTTTCTCGACACTATCAGTCTAGAACACGGCTCATATTCATATAACATTTGAACTGTAATTTGTCTCTAGACAAGTCTTGACATTCAACGTTCATTATCAACTCTATAGTTAATAAACAGAGAGGTATTTTCCTTGTACTGATTTTTATTTCATGTACTTAGTTTGATTTCCACGAATGGATGTTATAAACATGGTATGGTTACTTTTCATCCACACAAAATATATATGTGCCTTTTGTGATATTTTTAATGGCAGGTAATATGAAATTAGCTCCTTACTTTATTTAAACATGGAACTTTTTTTTTGGCTTGATAAGGTGTATAGGGATCTCTCTATAATAGAAAAAAAAACAAATGACTGTTAACTTTTAATGTCTTTTAATTTCTTGATTTTCTGTGTTGTTGGGTTGTTGTCTCATCACTATTTACTATTATTCCCTTTTTTCGAACCCAAAGGTTAAACTTGGGTACAGAAATATTGTCCACTCTTGACTTAATCCGCTCAACTTAACCTTGCTGAAAAAGTAAAGCCCCCCTCCCCCTCATTCCTACCAAAGTGAAAATTAGTTCACAGGCTAAAATGGCCACTACGATGCTTTATGCTGTTGTTTTTAAACAATGCCTATTGCAGCTATAATTCCCGGTTTTGGACAGAATAGAAAGAAGTAGATGTAGTTCGATTGTGAATGAGACAACTTCAAACTATTTGCTTTCCACCAAAGTTCACATGAAGCTGATGAACGCAAATTTATATAAAAAAAAAAGATGTGGCATGATTGCCAAAGAAACGAATGACATAGAAATTAACAACTATAGGTCACCTTACGGCTTTCCACAATGAGCAAAGCTTTTGTATCTAATTTTATATGATAAATGTATTGCCTTGTGTCGTTTCTTTTGTTTACTAGTATATTAAATGTCTCTGGTGGTATGAATCTTACTTCATAAAATTTAAAATTATACCCTTTTTTCAAAAATAGGCTATCGCAATAAAGATAAGCTTAATAAAATAATTAATTCAGATTTTCACTCGTTCAGGAAATGTCATACGGGACAAGAATGAGTTTTAATGGCTAAATATATTTTTTAAACAAAATGTGGAATAAAAACAATTATGCCAAAAAACAGTCTAACTTGCGAAGCTTTCTTCGGTATTCAATGTTACAAAAATAGTTATTCTTTTGTAGATTTAGAACTTGGAACACAATAAAAAAAAATGTCTATTGAAATTGATAGATGGCAAAATATTTAATATAAAAGAGAGAACATTTTATTTATTATATATACTTTATGTAAAATTAGGTGAAATTGAGGACGAGATTCATTATAAAGTTGAAATAAAAAGAAAAGTTTATTTAACGTTTTTGTAAATAGCTTCTCAAATATTGAATTGATTTTTTTTCAAAACAAAAAGTATAAGATCAAAAATTAATTTTTCTATAGAATGCATATCTATAACTTGTCTTGGGTATACTTTTAATGTCCCCATTCGCACAGGAAGTCCGGTGTTGTTTTTTTTAGACGTACCGATACACAATATCTGACACACATTGGCAAGAAAGGTCATTTGTAATATAAGCTGGAAAAAATTCATAGTTTTAGAATAAAGCGGAACATCGCAATTGCGTTAAGATAAATTAATATTTAATTTCCTACTAAAAGATGTTGTTTTTTATTTTCAATTCTTTCTCAAATTTAGCTATAGAGTTGCCACTGAAATGTTTTGTATCAAGTTTATTCCACTCATGAACTATAGAAGGAATAAACGATTCAGGTAAAGCCTGCAAAATGGAACCACAATTCATGACTAAGTCAAACTACAGTACTTAAGATGCATCTTCTCATTCTTTATCTTTAATCTGTACGAATTCTATAGCATTCATAAATTTTAACTACCCGATATTGCTCAACCATGTAATACATTTTTACTTTAATAAACGGGATGGGAGGAATAAGCCACATGATTTACCGGTGTGTAGAAATATCGCAAAGGATTTCTTAGTGTACTAAGAAGAATATTTTTTGCACTAAAACGATGTTTTAAGATTACACAGAACATGAATAGAAGAGGATATGAGTTAATACCTCATATCTATGAAGTTTGGTATCAATAGATATTGTAATTTTGAAGTTAAATGACTTTTTAATAAACGCGTGCCACTCGGCACGTGACCAACGGCTTATTGCAAAATCCAAAATCACCATGTTCAATCAACCTTATCCAATAAACATCTGCTTTTGATCGTTACTAATTGATTAATTAATGGTTGTTGTTGAATAAACCTAACGGTTTAGCGTGGCATAATTTCAAGTTTATTAAAGAATAATAAAAAAATGAAATTTGTGTTTACTTCGCCTTTGATTTATTTTGTTTCTAAGGAAATTGCTATGTAAGCTTCTTTGTTTATTTAAAGAAGCCAATTTGGAGATACAAATTGAGAAAAAAAGCTTTTGCGATTTCTTTTCCTTATTTAAAACACAAGAGTTTAGATACTATCATTATACCTTGAGAGACACATGAGGGTATGTGGCGTCCGTGGGGTTTTTCATAATCCGATTAGAAATGTAATATAGAAATACTCCAAGTGGTAAATACTATATTACGTTTTTAAAAGAGAATACAAATCATAACTGTCTTCTATGAACGATAACCTTATAACTGATGTCAATGCTTTTTTTTTAACAATTCATCTTTATTCAACAATTGAAGATGAATACCATTTTATTGTATAATGTAATAAGCAGTGGTGTAAGATATACAATTCACAATGTGGGAGAACTAAATAATTTAGTTAACTTAATCATATGACTCTAAAGCCCGTTATGACATTATTAAGAGACGCTAAAGAACTGGACAACTGTGGAAATATAAGACTTTAAGATTTGGAAGTAAATGAAATTGGTGTCACAAATGGTATGTCTGCTTGTATTTTAAATATTTTATAAATATATATAATGCTCTTATACACAATTATTAATGGTTGTTTTACTTCGCTTAGTTATAGCATTTAACAAATAACTCTTCGTATTCTTATTTTTGGCATCAAAAAAATTTATAATGGAATAAATATTTTTTAAAAGACAAGGAAAATTAAAAAAAAATAATGTATACAACAAAAATAAGCAAAAGGAAATGTGGTATAGCTGTCAATGAAACACCTATCCACAAACGTTAAAATTGAAGTAGATGTAAGAAATAAATAGGTCATATTTACAGTCTAAAAATGTGTTTAGGGCCTAAACACCAAGCTACACATATTTATACTTGTAATGCATCTGTAAACAAGGTCGAACCATAAATACGTTCCTCTCCTAAACATGTCGAGTAAAGTGTGTAACCCATATGTATTTAACCTGACCACATGTTAAAGATAAACATGTTTGGTACTGCCTCTTATCAATAGAGTGAAACATTTTCAGTAAATCACATCAGAACTTAGATCAGACTAAAACCTAACTTAAACTGAATATATTTGTATTTTTTCAACAGGAGTTTAGTATCCCATGAAACATAAATCATTATATAGAGACCTAGGCAGCGAGGATAGTCAATAGAATCTTTTTGCATTTGCCTGTGTTCTATCCTTTTAAAAACCTTTCGGTGAGGCATGGTTCCTGACATCCGAAAATGAATGAAGTATTGGCCACTGGACGTTAAGCAACCAAAAAGCAATCCTCACCTTTCCGTGAAGTGTTTACAATTATTTGTATTTTTTAAAATTAAAAGGATAAAAATTTCCCAAGCTGAAAAGAGTTTAACAGATTCTATTACCTTAGAAGTAAAAATAATACCAGACAGAAAAAACACAGCAGAAACAAAAAAAAAAGAGAACAATTTGAAATACCATATAGTATTACACAGTGTATGTAAAGTGCGGATCCTAAAATATCATTTTTACTGTATATGCCATAAATGTCTAATGTAGAATGATAAATAAACAGACGAACTTTTTTTAATTTTTGAAGAAAATGAAGCAAAGTAAGATAAGCGAGCGGGGTTTTATCGCGCCTAAAGCCATCCAGTTGTGAAATATATACCAAAATAGGTGAATATTTATGACATTTCACGAACAGATCGTGCAGGTGCTTTATAACTAACAGGTGAGATGTTGTTGCAGTCAAAAATATTCATTTTAATACAATTGATAAAGTTGTTTAACGTAGAATATGTTTTGTCATTCAGTTTCTTCATATTTAACTAAATTCCACTATGACGATTTCGTAATGCTAGTCATGTTTACTGTCGAATAATGATACTATTCTTTCATTTTCACTGTGGAGCGAATCATTAGTATTGTATATGCGGTGCATTTTCACTGTATAATATTTTTTTTTTAATCTATTACAGCTCATTTCTTTAAGCATGTAGAGCAACACCTTAGTTGACTTGCTTGCTTTTCTTTTATTGGATAATCATTATGATAACACCCAATGTAATTCAAATATTAAAAATACAGGTTAAACTATGCCTATTCATATTGTTTAAAAATGTAAATCTTATTTACAAAGTTTGTATAAACAATTAAACAAACAAAGCAAGCAAGCCAACCAAAGTTTTGCTGTACATGCATTAGGAAATTAGCTGTAAAGCCTTAATTTAGCCGGCTTGCTCAAACAATAGATAAAGTAAGAGAAAGCTTTGATAACTTACGGAGGAAAGTTTGGTTTTAAAACACTCTAATAAATTCAATAGAAATAACATTGTCTGACGTTCGTTTATAGCTTGCAATCAACTTTGATGGGATTAGAAAAGCATATCCAGTATTACCCGAAGCTGGGTCTTTTGAGCCATCGGTGTAAATTTTTAAATGATTTTTATATGCATTGTCGATGTACTCTAACGCTTTAGTCTTAATGATATGCGGATTTTCTTTTTTACTGAGACTGTTTTTTATGTTACTGGATGTTTTTGCTTGACCTATTATCCATGGAGGTGGATCTTGAATATTTTTAGTAACCAACTTTATTTTGTCTAGTTCGTTATCTTTAAGTAGATTTTGGACTCTGAATCCGTAAGGTATGTTATGGTCATTCCATTTATGATTATAAATTTGATATTCAATACAGTCATCTACTAATTGATTGGCTGGATTTGATGGATTTTGTTTAGTACGAGCATAATATTTAAGAGAAAGGTGGTCCCTTCTTAATTGTAATGGCATTTCGCCAGACTCGGCTAGTATTGTTTCTAACGGGGTCGATTTATGGGCCCCTAACACTATGCGAAGAGCTTTAGCTTGTATTATATCTAATTTAGATTTTACAGTTAAAGATGCTGAATTAAACGCTTGACATCCATAGTCAAGTACCGATCTAAGAAGAGATTTGTATAGCATGAGAAGAGAATCAGTACCCATGCCATAATTATTTGCTTGAACATACCTTAGAACGTTTAATATTGCTTTAGATCTTTCTTGTAAATAGTTTACGTGTTTATTCCATGTTAGCTTTCTATCAAATATGAGACCAAGAAACTTGACATGATTCTGGAATTTGATTGGTTCGTTATCTAGCATTAGGTTAACTGAAAAAACATGACGATCTCCAAATATTACTCCTATCGTTTTGGTTTTGGATATCTTACAACCCAATTTTTTAGACCATGCACTTATGTTATTAAGGGTTTCTTTCATTTTTTTTTGTTAAATGTTTAATATTTCCACCTCGGTACCACATAGCACTGTCGTCAGCAAATTGTGACATAACTGCGGATTTTTTTGACAGACCTACTAGATCATTAATCATGATGTTAAATAATGTGGGACTGATAACACTACCTTGCGGGATACCATTGTTAAGATCATATTCGTCTGAGGATTCTTGATTTACTTTAACTTGAATTTTTCTATCTTGCAGAAAGTCTTTTATGAAGTTAAATAATCTCCCATTTATACCGTAATCTTTGCACTTTTTTAATAGACCAAAACGCCATACTAAGTCAAATGCCTTTTCAATATCGAGAAATATGGCTAGTAGAAATTGTTTACGAACTTTCGCTTTTTTAATGCCTGTCTCAAGTCGCAGTAAGTGGTCTAATGTGGAGCGACCTTCACGGAACCCACTTTGTGTTTCATTTATTATATTTTTCTCCGTTAGAAGATGTTTAAGTCTAACATTAACCATGCTTTCCATTAGTTTACAAAAATTTGATGTAAGAGAAATCGGTCTGCAGGATTTAGGGTCAGATTTATTTTTATTAGGTTTTAGTATAGGGATTACATTTGCATGTTTCCAGCTGTGGGGAAGTTGACCAGTTACCCACACTTTATTTATTAATTGTAACATAATATCGCTCATACTTTTAGGCATATGCTTGAACATTTCATATGTTATACGGTCATCACCGGGCGCAGTTGTCTTTTTGGTCTTAAGCACCTTATAAAGTTCGTTTTTGTTGAATGGTATATTAAATTTTGACCTATTAAAAATGAACTAGTCGGATTCGCACTTTATATACACTGATACAGGTTAAAATCGGTATATACAAGCGGATTATAAACGGGTCAGGGTTGAGCGAACATGGATTTCTACCGATTACACACTAAAGGTGACAATCAACTGATTGAGGCATGTGTCGAGAAAATATTAGATAACTTTCAAATTAAAAAAGACGTAATTATAAAATTTGAAATTACGAATTTTTACAAAGTCTTTTTCTACATGCCATATCCTTTCCGATAGTTGTACCATTCCACCAGGTCCTTAGTGCACATTTTTGTTCTTAGTGCACTAAGGAGGTCCTTTTGCGATATTTCTACGGATCCCATGATTCACATGTATGCTGAGGGAAAAGTCGCACATGTTTTTATTAGTAGGATGAAAGTCACAAAAAATATCCTCCAAGCGTACACGTTGGGAAAAAGTTTGTGAAAAAGGTTTTAAATATTTTTATTTAACATCTTCATATTTTTATCTTCGAAATCATAATTTTCGCTTGCCGTTAAGACGGAACGATATTCCATAACGCAGATACCATTTAATGATTGACTTTGTAAATTATGTAGTACGAACTGTGTGGAAAACGAAATACATGTTTTAATAATCTGTCCTTTATATATAGACTTCCGATATGAACTTTTTTTTAAATCACGTGAACATATTGACTATTACCAGAGACATATATACACATATGTGTATATATGTCTCTGCTATTACAGAATGAACACATAGAAAAGATGGGGTCTCTAAAAACACCGCAAAGGACCTCCTCAGTATTATTTTTGTCTTTCTTTGTGCATATTTGTATCTTACATAAAGGCAGAGACATATAATACAATTATTATATGTCTCTGATAAAGGTTACTGTGATGTGCTTCAAATAATATGACAAGCTTATATATACCTTTATTTCTTTTAAAAAGATCATTTCACTTGACAATTTTAATTATAATATCTATCATCAGAATATAAGCATTCTAATAAAGATTTTATTGGTTCATTTTTTTACTTATATCAAATGTGGATATTATTTTAATTTCATCAAAGATTCACTATACAAATCGTGTGGATTTCATTGATAAAGATGTGTGTCTAACTTTACATATCCTTGTTGTAACTAATTCATAATTATATATATTTTAATTAATTGTATTGTCAAGTTAGTATCTCGTAATTCTATGAAGGCTGGTTATTGATTTTTGTTTTAACTATAAGAGCAATATGCGACACTTTATGAAATAATCATTATATTCATCTTTTATATTTAATCTCAATTACCAGATTAAAATTTCACACCTCATTGAACATTGAAGATGTACGCTGGCCACTATGTGTATATACGCAGATACCATGAAACTGCTAGGTGTGAAAATAAGATGTGTCAATTTTATGAGGACCTGTACGGGTTCCTTAATTCTATAATTTTTCAGTCTTTTTCTGTGTTCTCTGTATATAAGCACTTCGTCATTCTCTATTCCTTATTTTTTTCTCAATGTCTCTGAAGTCATTATTTTTTCCCTTTATTCGGCACCTTTAACTCATTATTCTCTATTCATCGACCCCATCCTGACCCTCTATTTTAACGAACCGTTTGCAAATAAGTCTCGAAGGTGACAGCATACATCACAGTCCACGACATTAAACTAGTAAGGCACACATACTGCTGGTGATCAACCTTTGATTTATAAACTAGAATAAATATACTAATACATTTTAAAGAAAATATATATTTTTTACAATTTCGTTTGTCCGTTTTTTACCGACAAATGGATTCAGTTTTTTTCGCAGTTTTAATTAACGTTATATATATATGTTTATATGTGTTTATAGATTGCCTAACAATGTAATTTTAACACACTATTTAATATGTAAATATAAGAATGTTTAAAATATTTACAAAATGATGAAAATAAACGCAATATTTCGCTAGACCAACTAGCTTTATCAAGCGTGCATCTATCCAGGTGAAATCGGATGTAGATGATATATTTTATATGTGTTTATATGTATATATTATAGAATAGTTCAAAAGCAGATACATATATTTATTTCGTGTCAAACCATTTCTTGGAATTTGTGAAGCTTTTTATGATAAGTGGAGTATTTTAGGTGTTTTTTTCGATTGACCTATTGATATCCATAATTTATTTTATAAACCAATTGAAATACCAAACACATGGCGAAAAAACGGTCGCCAAAAAAACATAGTCATAGTCAAAATGTTTGTACACACGTGTGTGATAAACGGTCCATGGTTGAAAGATCACGAATTTCAATCGATTACACAGATTGCAATCAATATTGAACGTGGCACGTGTCGATAAAACATTATATTTTGTAATTCTTAAAGATGTAATTAATATAAAATATTGAATTATTTGTTTTGAAATAGTTTACTTCTATAATTCATTCCTTAGTGCCAATTATATCATATCGTCTGGTCCCTTGTACTTGCATCACTTTTATCAAAATTTTCATAAGAATCTTTCGACAATTTCGATCACACAGATGAAGCTTTAAAAAGTTGAAAAATATTTTCACGAGTCAAACAGTTGACGTGCTTTCTTCATCATGTTTAAGCATGCGAGAATGTATTCTTATAAAAATCTAAGAGACACAGAAAACGTTATACTACTAGTATACGAAATCATTCAATTTTGCATAAAGATGATAACTCTTAACTTTAAAAAAAAAAAACGTTCAGAAATATGAAAAGGAAAAGATGGACTTCCTTCTTGAACAAAATACAAAACTAGTAAACAGTAAATGTATATGTACTACTGTAGACTTTGTTATGATGACCTTTAACTTGATAAATATTTATTTTTTATTATTTCAATCAACAGGTAAACCTTAATTAATTTTTTTCCGTAATAGTAATTTCTTTCCCGAAAAAGAAAGATATTTATTTGCGGAAACGTAATTTTTTTTCCCCGGAATCGTCATCTTTTTTTCTGGAAAAGTAATACCAATTTGCGGAAACGTAAAAACGCCGCTACTTATTTCGGAAAAGTAATGCACGAAAATGCGGAAACGTGAAATTGGATTTTTGGAGAAAAAAAATAACAATTACTACTAAAGGACATGTTAGCGCCGACATGAGTTGTATGAAAAGATTTCCAAAACAACCATATCATAAAGAAGGAATGTTTACATGCTATATTCTCGTACTAGTATTACAGGGTTCTTGTGGCGTTCACCTTAGACACACATCTTTTTAACGATGTTTAACAAGAATACCCCTATTTAGCGGACAAGCAATTTTTTTTCTTTCTGTTATTGAATACCGAGAAAGAAAATAAATCCGGAAATTAATTTGGAACTTTGATACTCAATAGTTTCCCATCAAAATATTCACAATTAGTGTTCGTCCAGTGGCATATATAACAATCTTATTTCTATATGCAATCAACAATGAGCAAAACCCTAAGCTTATAGTCACCATCTATAAAAGACCCCGAAATGACAAATGTAAAAACAATTCAAACGAGATAACTAACGGCCTGATTTATGTACAAAATGTGAAAATTCCTTGATAACCTGAATTTTCTTAATTACTTGCCTACAATATATCAGTCACTGTTTAAGAAAAATAAAAAATAAAATTCTTGGACTATTATATTTACGTTAGTATAATAGTCCCAGAATTAAAGTGTGGATAAAATAAGAGCCTCACATTTGAAAGTTTTAAAACATTTCGAAGATTAAAAAAAAAAGTAAAAAAATATACAAAACAGACTTTTTCGTTCATTTTGTAACATGAATTAAGCAGTTAGTTTTCTCGACTGAATTGTTTTACATTGTCATTTTGGGGCCTTGAATAACAGACTATGCGGTATGGACTTGGCTCATTGTTGAAGGCCGTACAGTGACCTAAAGTTGTTTATTTTTGTGACAATTTGGTCTCTTGTGAAAAGTGGTCGCATTGGCAATCATACCACATCTTTTTCATATATTTAAATCATTTTACAAGACATCAAATTAATATTGTTATTTTGTGTTACTGTTGCAGACAATTCTTTTCAAATACATGTATTAAAAATTATTTTAATTCAATGGAATTTTGCATTTGCACCCGCTTCAAAAAAATAAAACCATATAAAGAAGCAACATTGAAATTCTATGTACTTTAAGCGGCATTTTCAAATGAGTAAAATATAAGGTCAACGTTTGAAACTTTCCGTGGAACAACGTCAAAATCGTTGTTTTATTATGAACGTCGTGTAACGCTAAGTGGCACCAATACCGTGCGTAACGTCAATATAAATCTGTGATTTTACTATGTCCACAACTTCGATGAACCAAAGCAAGTTAAACATCGACCTGTATCTAAATCAAATCGGTTCTCTTCTTCTTCTTCGTCTTCTTCTTTTGGTATACAATAGTCTATCGACATTCGATGATTACATACTGTTGGCATACGTGGACTAGTCTATTTACAAAACTGTTACCCCAATTTATTCAAAATATATGTTTTTTTCTTATGTTTAATGCATACATGTATATATTTTAAATTGCGCTATAGTTCCGTAACTTTCTACCCAGTCGTATAAACGAATCGTCGACAAGTGCGGTTTTTTTAAATCAATATTGCTGGTATGTTCCAATCTGTCCTTCACTATTGACATCGGGAATATATTACATTTTACCAAAGTCAACCTTGGAAAAAATATTTAAATAGATTGTAATTTCATCAAATCTTATTTTTTGGGTATTATTTATATTTTTATGAATTATATTCTTTACACCAGCAATGTTATTTATAAACAAGCGTATGAGTTTAGTTATGACAAGTAAGATAGAGCTGTATATTATACATCTGATAGTTCAAAATGGAAAGTTATAAGTTATCGGCCGTGTACACTGAATATTACCTGCAGAAGTGAAACGATGCATGAACTTGCAAGTCCGACAGGAAATCGCTGGAATACCTGGACGTGTCACCTCACACCCCTTACAATACCTTTGGAAGTAATACCTTTAGGCATGCTGGTGATCAGATGAGGGAAGATCAGAATTTATTTGAAAAAAGTTTATTACTTTAAAGAATTATGAACAAATTAGATTTTCGAAAACAATTTTCACGGAACACCTATTCATGATTTCAACTTTGACTCTTTACTTAACTCCAATATTAACAGTTTAAAAACAACAGACCATGGTAATTTAAAAAAATGCAAAAAAAATCCGTATAAAGTTAGTTAGTCGGATAAAACAACAGTACGATTGACAAGAGAGATATCGACACGCAATATCCTTATTCTTTCAAAAAGAGATTCCCAGGCAACCTCAGAATATAAAGTTTCAGGTTTTGTAAATATTAGTAGACCTGTTACTATTATTGCGGCCTCTAATTGCAAATTTTCTAATTTCCAAGGATCCGTGTTGAAGGCTGTTCTTTGACCTATTCAATTTTTAAATAAAATATGTTTAAACTAAACGGAGCCTTGGCTATAAAAAGCCTCAAATGTTGAAGGCTATCCTTTGACCTATTCATTTTTTAATAGTCTTCAAATTTCAACAAAATTCCGCATAAGGGATCACCACTTGGAAATGGAGAAAAAAAAATCAAAGAGAACACAGAGTGTGTAAAGTTTAAAAAATTTTGAAGGATAGGAACATTTTTTTTCCATTGCCAAATCAACTGTAATATTAGCACTCATACCACTAATTATATTTATATCTATTTTCAGCATAGAATATCTCAGTTTCTTATTGTCGATATTTCTATTTCATTTTCTTGATAAAACTTTTTAATACATGTATAAACATTTTAACAAGCTCACCATATTCTAATTTAATTAATTAAGAGTTGGCGCCCATCAAAGCCATGCACACGAAAATATATATAGAAAGAGAAATAAAACAAAAGCAAAATGATTTGTCCTTTTAATCTCTGAAATTATCAGCAATAATGTTTTTTTTTTAAAGTTTTAGTTACGAATGATATTCTAGCCTAACGTGTTGATGTGTCTGTTGTCAGAGATGCACATAGAGCTAGGTGAACAATACTGTCTTTAGTAACATCTAGTGTTTAGTTCCATAAAATTTCAGTTATTATCAAATTTTGTTGAAGAATTTATTGGTGAAAGTTAATGTAAATGTTCAGTTGCAAATACTACATGCATATTGAGGACACACTCGAAGAAGTATGGTTACTGGCAAATCTATCCAGGCATCTCCACAATAAAAATATCTTCACGGAAAGCAAGCTATACTAAATAAAAAAATAAAAAAACACTTATGTACGATTTTCAAAGTTGTTTAAGTAATTGTAGTGTATTGGATATACCCGTTGGACGCATGTTTCTGTCTTGTCATTACTTTCAATGCAAAGCTGGTGGTATTCTTAGCCCCAACACCATGTGTTGTTTTAAAATTGCTTCTGATTTTATTCACAGTTTGTTCAGATGGTGTCACAGTCATGTCTCAGTACCTCACAAGTCGGTTGAGTACAGGAACCCTGATGAGTTCAAAATGATGAGTCCTCTATGCAGAAAGAAAATTCCGCATATAGAGGCGGGCCTCTTTTGGTCACTAAACAATAATGTATAATAGTTCAGTGAAATGGTTGCTACACTAAACACTAAAATGCACTTTTGAACTTAAATTGAAAAAAAACACATGAGATTACCAAAGGATAAAGGTTTCTGCTTTGAGACAGGCGATGGATGTATACTCATGACTTTTGATATCTCAACCGGCCCCTATTCCTTTAGCAAATGAGGAATAAACAACCAAAATGCATTAAACAAGAGAAAACTCGATTTAAAAGAAGCCAGAGTCAGATGTAGAAATAGGTAACAGAAGAAACTACGCAAATGGCAATACTAAACATAAAATAACAAACGGACCAGTAGCAGTAACTCAATGCAAGATCCATGTTTGCAGTACACTTATCGGTAATTTGTGTCATTGGTAGAAAAATTAACAATTCGTAAACAATAATATCTGGGAATATTTGGTCTGCTCCAATAAAATAATATCCTTACCTACTACAAAAACATATAAAACTATTCTCTGTTCTTTGGTTTTGTTCACAAATAGATTTTTCTCTAATAAGATATTTCATTCTCCCATAGGATATTTGTTTCTCCTATAGGATATTTCTTTCTCCCATAGGATTTTTTTTCTCTCTTATGAGTTGCTTTGATCTCCCATGGGATTTTAAATCTCCCTTAGGATTTTTAATCTCCCTTAGGATTTATTTATTACCCTTAGGATTCTTTTTTATCCCACAGGATATTTTTTCTGTAATGAAATCCCTTAAGATATTTATTAATCCTATCGGATATGTTTAATCCCATGGGATTATTTTATTAGACTAATATCCTGTAGGATAAAAAATATCCTATAGGAAATGCTTTTATTTTTCCTAAGGGATTTTTTTAATCCTAAGGGAGAAACTATATCCTATAGGATATTTTTATTGTCCTAAGGGATTATAAATCCCTTAGGATTTAAATATCCTGTAGGATATAAAAAATATCCTATGGGATTATGACTTTATCCTATAGGATTTCTCAAAATCCTGTAGGATTTTTAAAAATCCTATGGGAGAAAAAAAATATCCTACAGGATTTTGTCACTATTTTCACTCCAGTTGCCGAACCGGGCGAGCCACACCAAATTTTTTTTTGTATTGTGTTATTTATCCCCAGAGGTACATTATTGCCAAATTTGGTGATTCTACGACAAAAAAAAGTGTGGTTCTAATTTGCACTTATGAGAAGTGCAAATTAATCCAAGAACATGTTCAGAGCTAGCCTTCTTATCCTTCTTTAATGCGAGGTCAACACACTAAAACAGAATAAAGCCGCAAACCATTTGTGTGTGTGTTTAATGTATTGAGGTTTGTCTGTGATGGTTTTTTTTGAAAAAAATAATACACTTCCGGATGGATGTGAATACATATTTTTTTCTTTGTTTTTTTTGGTTATTCATATCAGGATTGTAACGACGTAGACATTACCAAGCGCACACACACCAATTTGTACCCTGTATTTTGCTATAAATATGTCGATTTTAAGTGTTCTGTCGGATATGTAAGAGCCATCTCATGCTATTCTTGGTGCCAAATGCCGTCATGACCTGACATTAACGGTTTGCCACTAGACGTTAAGCAAACAAAAATTATCTAATTGAAGCTAAAAAAAAATAATCTCTGTTGTTTAAGGGGCGTTAAAAACCTTTAAGTATAAATTGTGTTATGTTCATTTGGTAATGTCTCCGACATTGGAGAATACTATTCAGGTTCAGCCTTTATATGGAGTAACTGTATCAAGTATGTTTATTCTATCTTGTGATCTGTTTACCCTTCCGATCACATGCGCGCACTTTCGGGTTTTTATAGGTTTCGTTCTTTCAGTCAAGTTTTTTTAAGCTGTGTACTGTACTCTGTTATTTGTCTTGTTTGTTTTCTTTGTTTTTTTGCCCAGGCCTTGTCAGTTTATTTTCGACTTCCGGGTCTAAATCCCCCTTTGGTATCTTCCGCCTCTCTTTGAAGATATCTTTTTATTATTTTTTTCTTTCATGAAACTGAGAAGGAAATGGTGAATGTGTCAAAGCGACAACAACCCGACCATAGAGCAGACAACAGCCGAAGGTCACCAATGGGTCTTCAATGTAGCGAGAATTCCCGCAGCCGTAGGTGTCCTTCAGCTGGCCCCTAAAAATATTTATACTATAGCTAGTATAGTGATAATGGACGTCATACTAAACTCCTAATTATACACAAGAAAATAAAATTAAAAATCATACAAGACTAACAAAGGCCAGAGGCTCCTGACTTGGGACAGGCGCAAAATTGTGGCGGGGTTAAACATGTTTATGAGATCTCAACCCTCCCCCTATACCTCTAGCCAATGTAGAACAGTAAACACATATTCTAATGCAATTTGGATGTAACAATTTTTTCATTGGCTAAACGTTGCCGTCAAATCCACAGTTGACCAGGCGTAACTAAGGAGGGACCCGCCATTTTGAATTGATGAATCAACAAATGTTTGATTACTACTATATAACCGAAAATAAAACAACACCTACCTCAAATTCGACGTTTTAATGTAATTTTATCCGAATTTGAAGCGTACAGGTAACGAAATAACCTCCAGTTTGTAAATTTCATTTGTATGACGTCACGTTTAGCCTGGACGTCTTTGTGCCAAAATCATTCATGAAGTTTCGCGGATTTTTTTGTATTTGACAAATTTAGATATTTTTCAAGTTTTATCGTATTTTTTCTTTTTGTAATGCATTAGAATCGGAATAACAGTACTGTAGTTGAAGAGTTGCCACCGTCAATTTTGATTTGACGGTCGCAAATCTCTGTTTTACTGTCTCCGCTACGCGTCGCCAGTAAAACTGCATTTGCGACCGTCAAATCTACAATTGACGGTGGCAACTCTTCAACTACAGTACTGTTATTCCTTAATTATTAAACAATACGCACATTAAAATACAGTTCAAGAGAAGTAATGTTTGAATATGACCGCTAATGAAAGCAAGGAGAAGATATAAGAAGATGTAGTATGAGACAACTCTCCATTGAAGTCACAATATGTAAAAGGAAATCATCATACGTCAAAGTACGGTCTTCAAGCCTTGCTCATACTGAAGAGCAAGCTATAAAAGCGGCGAAGCTATAAAGAATATTTAACAGTTTTATATGTAATGAACAAGGTATAAATTAACTCATCATAGATACCAGGACTAAATTTTAAAAATACGCCAGACGCACGTTTCGTCTACAAAAGACTCATCAGTGACGCTCGAATATAAAAAAGTTATAAAAAGCCAAATGAAGTAAGATACAAAATGTAGCATGTATTTGTTAAAAAAATGTCGTAATTACCCTGTCGACGTAATTAGGCCATGTATATGTTCTACGAATATTAAGCTGATTTTCAATTATCGCTTTGTGAGAAAAAGTTTTAGATATTTGACGAAAATCGGTAAAGCAATTATTGGCTATTCGTCAATATTGCATAGACGCCTGAACATCATTGTAAATAATATTTCAGATTTTTAATATTGAAATGAAAACAAATAAGGGGAAATAAGCGATTATATCTGTAACAGTCAATACATGTTGGCGTACTAAGATATAAAATAAATCTCGCTATCACTAGAAAACTAACGCAAACAACATTGGTACTACCTGGAACAGTATATACACAGTTAACAAGCGGTGGTATCCGTCTAGTACTTGAAATATAACACATAACAAAGACTCTGGAAACAAAAATAAGGGGGGGACTTTAATTTGTATATTTTTTCATTTGTTGGCCATTTCTCTACTTTCTCTATGTATTTTGTTCATTATACTTTGTTTTATATTTTAAAACCATTATTCTTTTTCTTTTTTTTTTCTATTTGTATTCAATGCTTGTTTAGACTTTCATTCTGCACTCTTCCGACAAACTTCTCTATTTAGTAAACACCTTCAAGACCACCAAATAAAACATATAAAATCTTGTGCACATTTTTTCTACAGCAACTTTACAATTTTCAAAATGGCATATTTGCAATCTTCCAAATTAGTTTTAGATATTGTGATCGGTGACCCGTAAATCGTATGTGCACCTGGGTCAATTTGTGAAAATGGGCATCCATTATGTAAGGAAAGTACTATGGTGGATTGGAAATCACAGCAATCAGTCAGATATCTCATTTTAAACTTGTTAATGTCCATGATTAAATCAAGAGAAGATAACTCCGTGGCAGTTTCAAAAATGTCCTGACTTTTTATATAAACCTTAAGCAGGGAAGCGCTCACTTCGTTTCCTATCGCGGCAAATGCGGCAGCTGCTTTCGTCCCATAGAAAGTCGCTCTGTTGTTTATAAATAAATGCAATTTTGGAGGCGATATTCCATACTTGTCTGCAAGCCAAAAATACTGTGATTCTTTCAAACCTTCTAGTCTTTCGCTGTCTTCGCTTGTAAAGCCGTAAACTGAATAAAGCATCGATTTGATGGCGGACACTGAAAAATCATCTTGTGTGAAAGGAACGACCACGCGACGTGCTCCAGTTATTGCCATCTCTGTGTAAATAGAAAAACTTGGATTTGTGTCAATGAAAAACATATGAAAAACTTGTTTGTTACTTGAACTGATGAATTCGATAAAATCCTTCATGAATAAGGTAACTCTTCTCCATGGATTATCATATCGAGTTGGTACGAGTTGTCGTTCTTGTTCCAGTCTTTTCGAAAGAACCTCTAAATAAATGTCACCGCAAAGGAGACGTAAATTATCCGGGACGAATTTGTTGAACACGCTAGCTTGTATCAAAAATTGATTCCAATTAATCGTTCCCTTCACGCTTTCGTCTCGATCGAGTCTTGATAAAAGATAACCACATACATTTGGTTCAAAACTTTTCATTTTCTTTTTCGTATCAATCTTTGATGCATCGGACACAATTTTCTCGCCTGGAAAGTTAGAGAATGTATTGACGAGAAGTGAACTTGAGACATTTGCCTGTGGACACATATCGATGACAATGACTTTCTGTGTAGGATTCTGTCTGGCGTATTCGGCTGACAATTGGAATACCAGAGATGTTTTCCCTGTTCCACCTTTATTGTTCCACACTACAAAGAACAACAAAGCTGTCAGAGATCATGATTATAAACATGTCATAAAATATTGAGGAGGTTTATTTTTTTTTATTTTTTTTGGAGGGGTAGGGTTATAAATAATTTTGTTTACCCCTTTTCCATTTTTGTTTTAGGTAACAAAAGCAATAGTATTTTTGACTAGTTTGCAAATGACCCTTTAATTTATTTCCAATCTCGATTTGTCCAAAACACTGGTCAGACAGTTTCGGGGAAGACATAGGGGGCATGGGTATACTGTGAAATAATTATTCTATAATCTATAATTTGTCTGAATTTTCGTTCAATTAGTTTGAGAACGTTAGTAACAAAAACAGTTTGTTTTCGGAGAAAATTAGGTGTCAAAATAAATTAAAGATTGTGGTTGTTGAAAAAAGTTAGTTTTTTTTATAACAGTAAACACGATTGTTTGTTCCCACGAAAGATACATGTAAATGATAGGTCCCTAACACAGGCTTTCGACGTTCCTGACTATACACATATGATGCGCGTATAGTTGTTAACACCACATGTAAATCAATTATTCTAATAGAGAGAATTATTTGAGTTAGTTATCCCATTTGCCAATCATAGTTTTTTTTTACCACATATGCTTATCCTTATATTCAACTATTATAGATCTCAATCGTCTGCCGATTTTAACTTTACTCTTGAGTTTTCTAAGTTATCCTGTAAATTGAACTGTAAAATTGTCACATTGCATACAAAATAAGGTTGACCTTTTCATTATTTATTTCAAGGCTGGCAAAGAATAAATCATTACAACATCTCTGTTATCGACCAGAATTGACAACAGATGTTCTACCAGGCCATTTGAATTATTGTCTCATATTTCAATTAATCAGAAGAACAAACAATTTTACAGAAAATATATCTACATGTTTATGAAGATGTGGTATGAGTGTCGATCAAACAATTCTCCATTCAAATCAAATCCAAATTCGTAAAAATAAACCATTAAACCATTACCCAGAAAATATTAAAAATAACCCCTCATGATTCCCTTTCTAACCCCTTTCTACTATATAGAAATGTCATATATCATAATATATGGTATCGCCAAAGCAAATCAACGGTCTGCACTTCATCATACTAGTTTTTCATGTTTCGTATAATTTGGTTACAATAAATTACCAATTGAAGATGATTGATCGATGGTTGCTCAAAGTCCAGTGGCAAACATTTCATGCATACTAAGGACGAGAACAATTAATAATAAATGCAATACTAAGGTCTTTTGATAGAAGCCACCAGGGATAAAGGTATAGGGAATTTTAGTGCCACTGAAAAAATAGGGTATATTGGATAGGGATAGAAATTTTGTCTTGCAACAGGCCACCTATGGATTCGTCAAGGAGTTGTTAACAGGCTTTTTTTATAGTACAGAGAGCGTGGTATCGTATAAAGGATGTCTGCTGGTCATGTTTTGGAACTTTTTTCAGATTGTCAGAATCCTCTGGACTTATCCAATTAAACGCCTTAAAAAAAATCCCATGAACCCCCATTTTTCTTTTTATAAATCTTTTACATGCATGATTATAAGTCATTTGTAAAAGTCTTATAACATTTTATTTATTTTTTAATAGTATTTGAGAGCTTTAACTGGCCAATGATAAAGCTATGAAAAGTCAAGAGAGAACATTTTCCCGCCAAAATTCCAATGGCTAATATCTCGAAAACAAGCACATCGATCCCTATATTTTTTTTTTTTTTGCTTTGTTGATTCATCAATGTATTCCCTATCAATACATACATTGTACTAGTTTTATGAAAAGATATTTATTTTGAAACTGAGCAGCGGACACCTGTAGTGACCCTATATCTATCCCAATTGGGTCATCCATTGATTTTTTTTATTCATAAAATAATCTTAACAGTTAGTTTTAGAACTCTATGGCAATCGTAACATATTGAAATAACGTTTATTGTAAGTCGACCAATCTGCCATTATTGGAACGAAAAAGAAAGTTTTAACTTTTGCAATGATAGGGAAAAATAAACTTACCAACATAACTTTTGTAGTTCATATTTCAGTGTTTCTGGAAAAAGAGTATAAGAAGTTTAACCATTATGTACAATAAAAAAAAATGTAGCGCCGGTGTGATTTGATATAAATAAATTTAGTATAATATAATAACATAATAAGATTTTCTCATTCGTTATTTTCAGAACCCCAAAATTGTCAGAAAATTTATAACTTATCTCAATTTAAGTACAGCTCTTTATAAGAACCAGGCAGTGTGCCATATACATGTGATACATGGGGGGTTTCAGATTTTATCTATAATTGGCCTAGTAGAAGCAATATATGAAAAATGCTCAAAAAATAATTTTGAGTGGGAAATTATGAGTGGTTGCCATGGTAACGGACACACAATTTTTTGGTTGTTAAGCGTTGTAAAATCTTTCAAAAATCAACTATATCACCACATTTCAGAGCCTGATTATGAATAGAATAATGCATTTTTCATTAATTTTCATATGTAACATTGATAGAACTTGGTTTAAGCTTAATTTTAGTGAAAATTGCATGTCAACCAAATTTGTATTTTTTTTGTAAAATTTTGTGAAAAAATGCATTTTTTCAACTTTTCTAAAAATGGGATTTTTGCTGAATTACCCCATTTTCTCTGGTGTTTTTCAGAAAAGTGCAAATATGTACAGAATAGTTAGCACTGTAGTTATGAAGTTTGGATACTACTTTACCAAATTTAATAGAAAAATGTGTGGGATTTTTTTTAGTTTTATCACCATAGCAACCGATTTTTTCCTTGGAAACAGAGTTTTCATTTGCAGAATATTGCAGTTTAAGAGCTTAAATGTCCTGAATTTTTCATAACTGATAAGAAAAATACATAAAAGCTAACGCAAACTTTAAACTACAATCGTTAAGTGTTGTTGACTTCAATAGTTACCACGAACAGACATATTATCCATAGCAACATCCACTAAAAAACTGCATAAATAGAAATTTCTGTGAAAAAAATAGATAAATGAAGGGTTCAATTTGGAAAATGACTTCATTCTTTGCTTCACTCACAGTCTTGTCTGGGATTTTTTCTTCAGATTGTTCAATAAATGTAATATGTCATAAAACATTAGGGTTGAGGGGAGGGGGGGGGGGGGCTTGGAAAAAGGGGGGAGGGGGTAAGTTTTTTTTTTCAAATGTTGCATACAAGTAGATATTTGAAAAGATAATTGCGTTTCGTCGTCCGAAAAAACATTGGTTTTCGCACTTTAACTTTATTGTAAGTTAATAGAAATCTATGAAATTTTAACACACGGTTATTTACTTCAAAAAGAAGGTTGGGATTGATTTTGAGAGTTTTGGTCCCTATAGTTTAGGAATTAGGGGCCAAAAAAGGGCCCATTTAGACATTTTTCTTGGTTTACACACAATAACTTCAGTATAAATGAATAGAAATTTATAAAATTCAAACACAATGTTCAAGAACACAAAAGAAAGAATGGGATTGATTTTGGGAGTTTTGGTCCCAAAAGTTTAGGAATTAGGGACCAAAAAGGGGCCCAATTAAGCATTTTTCTTGGTTTTTGCACCATAACTTTAGTATAAGAAAATAGAAATCTATGAAATTTTAACACAAGGTTTATGACCATAAAGGAAGTTTAGGATTTATTTTGGGAGTTTTGGTCCCAACAGTTTAGTAATTAGGGACCAAGAGGGTCCAAATTAAACTTTGTTTAATCTCGTCAAAAATTGAATAATTGGGTTTTTTTAATATGCCGAATCTTAACTGTGAATGTAGATTCTTCATTTTTGGTCCCGTTTTCAAATTGTACTACATTAAGGTCCAAAGGGTCCAAAATTAAACTTAGTTTGATTTTAACAAAAACTGAATTCTTGGGGGTTCTTTGATATGCTGAATCTAATCATGTATTTAGATTTTGGATATTGGACCATAATAGGTAAATGTCCAATTTTTTAGTTTTTGAGTTCTAGTTCTCAGACCACATTTATTCTGGGTCAGAAAACTATGTTTTGTCAACTATTTAACCGCAATCCAAATTCAGAGCTGTATCAAGCTTGAAGGTAGTTTTCATACTTTCCCCAACTGTTTAGGGTTCGAAATCTGCGGTCGTATAAAGCTGTGCCATGTGGAGCATTTGGTTTAAGGTTGACAGATGATGAACTTCATGGGATTGCAATAGCCGGGTCAACCTGGCTTTTGGAAAGGCAAGAGATATATGGCCCTAAGAAATGTAAGAAAATTCTTAATTTCTTATGGCAGATGAGATGTTATTCCACCAGCATACATCACAAAATTGATCCGTAACATAATATTTACAAACCATTAATAGAATCATTTGGTCAAAACATTTCTAAACTGAAACTGAAGTGTGATGGACTGGTGGATATAGACGGATAGGCAAATTGAACACATTTTACGTTAGTGGTGATTTTAAATATAATAATAGGCAATGGGTGATAGCGTATATCGGAAGTCCAATATAATGGAATCCTCTTAATATATGCAAGTAGCTATTAACATATCATCAATAACTGCTTTGTTGTACTACTATCCCGCAATTGAAATTTAGGATCTCTGAGATAGACAAATAGAATACATCTGCTAAGTTGGAATTGTGTTAATCATGGTAGAATAATAATGCTATTACCGGCAAAAGTACCAAATCAGAATTATCAAGCAATATAATTGTATCAATAAGGAATCATTCCTTACTATGGGTCGTTCTACATATATCTCACCAGTTCTAGATTCCGATAACAGAATATCTTGTTGTTATGTGTTTTTTAGGGAGGGGGTTCAGCTGAAGCACACTTCTTATCCTTCTGAAATCCCCTCCTCTCCTTTAAGATAGTAAACCGGTAAATAGATGTATCATTTTTTTAGGATGAATCTTCAAAAAAAATGTTTTCCTACTCTGAACGTTTTTTTTAACCTTTACATGAATTACGACCTTATTTTCTGTATCTGTCTCTGTAACCTTTACAAAAGACTGCATTAATCCCGAGATTTGGAATGAAACCACTAAGCTGAGAATGTCTGCATAAATACAAGATTAATAACAGTAACAATTTGAATACAAATTCCATACATTCAATTAACTGCAACACTAGAAACAGCGCAGTACATACCAATCTTATTTTTAGCTCACCTGGCCCAAAGGGCCAAGTGAGCTTTTCTCATCATTTTGCGTCCGGCGTCCGGCGTCGTCCGGCGTTAGCTTTTACAAAAATCTTCTCCTCTGAAACTACTGGGCCAAATCAAACCAAATGTGGCCACAATCATCATTGGGGTATTTAGTTCAAAAAATATGTGGCGTGACTCGGTCAACCAACCAAGATGGCCGCCACGGCTAAAAATAGAACATAGAGGTAAAATGCAGTTTTTGGCTTATAACTCAAAAACCAAAGCATTTTGAGGAAATCTGACAACAAAAAAAAATCTACATGAAAGTCGAAAAATATAGTAGTGTATGTATGACGAAATGAGGGCTCCAGAAAGGTTCTTCTAAGATCAAATGGTAACTTTTAGAAATTTCTTTAGTTAACTGACCAATTTAGGTTACATGCTATTATTCCGACATCCCATTGGTCCGACAGTCCATTAGTCCAACAGCCCATTAGTCCGACATCCCTTTGGTCGGACAACCCATTAATCCGAAAATCTATTGGTCCGACAGCCCAATAATCCGACAATCCATAAGTCCAACGCTTATTAAGTCAAGCATAAGGGTAACAGGATAAAACAAAAATGTTTGTCTGTATTATTACGTTTAGATATAAAAACATGTTTTTAAAGAAATAGTTCTGTATATATAACATCAGGCTTAGGTAGTTCGAATACTTTCTATATACTCAATTCGAAATTTGTATATAGAATAAAACAGAACAGAAATTTCATTTTTCCAAATTAAAGGGTCTATAAAGAGCATATAAACAACCAGTGATGGTGCAAACTACTTTTTTTTTAACTTGGCTGTTATGTGAAAAGTGTTCGGTAAACAGGAAGTGGTTTAGTGATGAATCTGAAAACGTATCACACGATATAGCCGACTTCAATAAACCTTTCAGGAATCCTTGTAATGTAGTTCAAAAAATTCAACGAAAATATTCATGGGACGGAGGGATGAACTGGACGTTTGGAAGGACGGACAGACAGACAGAGGCAAAACAGTATACCCCACTTTTTTTGAAGCGGCGGTATAATGATTGGAACAACATAAAGACTTTATAACAATAATAATATGATACAATTATCTTTACAGCATCATAAGCCTCAGTCACAATCGGAGCCAAAACAAAATAGAAAAAAAAAAACTATATTTCTCAAATAACAGTCAGTATCAATGCATGTACTACATAATTCAAAAGAACTATTTTTTAACAGTACAATCGTCAGTATCCCCCATAAAAGTCAATTTTTCTTGTGTTAACATCGAGATGTGCTAGAAATGTGCTGAAAGAGTTTCTCCCTCAAATTGTTATGAAGTGAGCATTCGATTGAAAAAAGACACTCATCCTCAACTCTATCAGCTGTACATTTAGATTTTTCAATTATTAATGTAATGGGTGAGCACTGATTCTAACTAACATATGCACTACCTTTCTAAAAATCTAGGGAAGCGTATTAGTGCCACACATTTTTTAAACGCAATTATCTTTTCAAATATCTACTTGTATGCAACATTAAAAAAAATCAACTTACCACCCTCCCCCTTTTTCCAAGCCCCCCCCCCCCTAATGTTTCATGACATATTACATTTATTGAAAATCTGAAGAAAAAATCCCAGACAAGACTGTTAGTGAAGCAAAGAATAAAAGCACATTCAAATTTGAACCCTCCCTTTATTAATATATTTTTTTTACATAAATTTCTAATTATGCAGTTTTTTAGTGGATGTTGCTATGGATAACATGTCTTTCCGTGGTAACAATTGAAGTCAACAACACTTGACGATTGTAATTTAAAGTTTGCGTTAGCTTTTATGTATTTTTCTTATCGGTTATGAAAAATTCAGGACATTTAAGCTCTTAAACTGCAATATTCTGCAAATGAAAACTCCGTTTCCAAGGAAAAAATCGGTTGCTATGGTGATAAAACTAAAAAAAATCCCACACATTTTTCTATTAAATTTGGTAAAGTAGTATCCAAACTTCATAACTACAGTGCTAACTATTATGTACACATTTGCACTTTTCTGAAAAACACCGGAGAAAATGTGGTAATTCAGCAAAAATCCCAATTTCAGAAAAGTTGAAAATATGCATTTTTTCACAAAATTTTACAAAAAAATTACAAATTTGGTTGACATGCAATCTTCACTAAAATGAAGCTGAAACCAAGTTCTATCAATGTTACATACGAAAATTAATGAAAAATGCACGATTTGATTCATAATCAGGCTCTGAATTGTGGTGATTTAGCTGATTTTTGAAAGATTTTACCATGCTTAACAACCAAAAAATAGAGTGTCTGTTATCATGGCAACCACTCATATTTTCCCACTCAAAATTATTTTTTGAGCATTTTTCATTTATTGCTTCGTGTAGACCAATTATAGAAAAAATCTGAAACCTTCATGTATCGCACTCTGCCTGGTTCTTACAAAGAGCTGTACTTAAATAGTGATACCCTCCATTCAGATTAATACTCGTTAACTATACTTTATTTAAGGAAACCAGTATGCTCGTAGTTACTGTAATCCCTTGCCATTTTGAGATCGTTGTGTTGCCTTTGCATATATCATATTTGATTTGAGAAAGTGTAGTCTAGTGTTTTTATTCTTACCAAAATCATCATCTATCTTCAAAAATTGAATACCATGGAACATCTATTGGCAAGCAATGACAAAAAGTTTCGCTTTTGCATTTGCAATACTCTTTAAAAAATTATATGAGGTCGCAAATATTTTATAAATATCAGGAATGGTACATTTTACCCCAAACATAAATCATTATGGGTTTTCACCACTTTCATTGAACTGCCGAAATATGAATAGTTGCATTCTAAAAACAATTGTATGCCTGTAATAAATGATTTATTTTGATTATTTTCAATGAAACAAAATGGAAAATATGTCAACCAAGATGTGAAAAGATTTTTTATATTTATTTAGTGGTTATAGAGACATGCATGTATATATTATACACAGTGTATATACAACTCGTCTAAACATCAACCCAAGAATGTTAGATCTGTAAATTTGCTTTCGCAAATTTTTGGTTCTTCCCTCGCCGGGATTCGAACCCATGCTACTGTGATATCGTGACACCAAATCGCCTGCACTGCAGCCGTCCCGCTAGACCACACGACCACCTGGGCTCAGTGTATATATACGTCTCTGGTTGCTGTCAAATTTACAAGTCTTCTTTATGTAAATTATTTTCGTGTTTATGTACATTAAGAAAAGTACATGAAATATTTCCAAATATAAATAAAATATTTGTATGTTTGCAAAGTGCATTTCCATTGATCTGCTCCAACATGCATGAACAGCAAATTTACAAACATTGAGTGCACGTTAGAAATAACCTTACCTGCTCCATTGATTAAAATATGTTGTCGGTCCTTCAGGAATGATTGAATCAAACGGCAGTTGACTTTTCATTTTAATTTATTTTAACAACATTGAAAATTTCAAGGAAATATTTGGAAGCGTTGTTTGCAATAAGACTAGTGTGTGCTTATAATGATTTTCCATAGTGTTTTTTTTTAAAGTGCTTAGATTAGTATTTTTTGTTTTGGATGTAGCAAAAGGGAGACAATTCGTAATGTTTTCAAACTTTGAACAGCATTTTTTTCACTAGGCTATTAAAACTGTAACAGTAGAAGTAAAACTAAACTACATGTAGTACATTATTATGCAGTTGTGCATACATTATTATACTATGACAACATCTGAACTTATTACCAATACAACTGCTCATTTCTAACAGTTGTTACCCATTCGTTTGATGTGTTTGGACTTTTGATTTTGCCTTTTGATTTTTGATTTTCCTTTTTGAATTTTCCTCGGAGTTCGGTATTTTTGTGTTTTTACTTTTTTCTATTAAAAGACACCGAGGCGAAAGGTATCAACAGGACACTCAAACTCTGAGTCGAATTTAAAATTACAACGCCATTGCTAAAAAGAAAAAGATGAATTAACCACAGTGCACAATCTATTGTGCTCCAGAAGAGTAACCAGATGCAGCTTCGAAAACAAGTTTGTAATATGGAAAGAATTTTCAAATATTTTGGTTATGGAGCATCACTGAAGATAAAATATTTATCAAATTTCAAATTGGTGTTGCAAATATTGCACAGTTAGCAATGCACCATATTATTTCATTATTTCCAAGGTACTTAGTACTGCTTACCTGTGATATGAATGGTCAAATATTCCGATTTAAGTTTTACATAAATTCACAAATCGTCTGATACCATTACAAAATCTAATATTCATAATCCGATAGACATGGTAAGACTAGTGTAATGGACATGACAATAATAAACTCGACACGTAACTATAAAAATATAATATAACATATGTCACCAACTCGATACGATTTAATGAAAACATATATATAGAAGGATCATATTGATTATGTTAACATAGCTGAAATAGCATTAAAATGACTAAACATTTTTCTTACTATACATGTAAACTTCAGTTGCAGTGGTATCGGGTCCGTTCACCTGGATTACATTTTCACCCTGTGTAAGTTCAACTGAGTGCGTGCGCCCCGATAGTTCGTTCGCCTGGGATCGTTCTCCCTACTTTCGATACGATTTAACGAAAACATTATATAGAAGGATCATATTGATTGTGTCAACTTAGCTGAAATAGCATTACAATAACGAAACATTTTTCTATATACTTATAATGCAGTCATTCTGCTGTATGTAATACGTTATAGCTGTAAGAAGGCTAGGAATTTCAATGGCTGATCAAGGAATTTAAGAAAGGGGACGCAGATGAATAAGTCAGAAACACTTGTAATAAAAATGAAAGGGAAAAGGTGTCCGGCGGTCAATAATACGAACAATATATAGTGAAAACATAATTTTTGTTTACATTAGGGGGGAAACTTTGCCCAATCTCTGATCGTAACATTTACTAACTTTAACTGCTCACCTCGATTGAATACCCCCGTCATATTGGAAAACTCTGATGCATCGTCTTTTAGCAGCCAGTATAAATAAGACCGTATCTACACAAAACTAACCACCAATACTAAAAGAAGAAACGTGCCGAATTTCAGGAAACTCTTTGTTCAACCTGAAAGATATACGTGTATATATTTATGTTTATCGCTATTTTGTGCATTTTTCCTTTGATCTTTTTTTGTGATAATTTTCATATCATGCTTCTCGCTTGATATGGAAAAATTATCGCTAGAAACTAAGGAGACCACGTGGCGTTGCTAACGAAATGGACAACGTCGTCATAGGTAAAATAGCGATAAACAGATTATCATTGGTCATCTCAACTCGATTGCTTTTCTCACTTTCGCTGTACCAGTTCAAGCGAGAAAATTAATCTCGTTGAGATAACCAACGATAATCTATAAATATATGCAGACTTCATGCATTTTTAATGTCGATTTTATATTTACGAATGGAACTACGATTTTTGAAATAACAAAAATTGCAAAATCAAAAATTCGTTTATTGGCTTTACTTTAATGGTTTTGATAAGACGATAAATATTATACAAGTTTGGGAAATTATATATCTTGGTACAATGCACATGATGAATCCAATTTTAATATATAACATATGCATTGTCTTGAATAGTTTCTACTGTCGGCATGTATATAAACATAAGATGATGTCATATGCATACCAATGCGACAACTGAAATTGTACAGTCTTTATTAATGAGCAAAGGCTAACACAGTATGACTAGCTGTAAAAGGCTCCGAGATGACAATTCAACGAAAAAACACCCAAACTGACTGACGTATGTATAACAAAATAAACAAAAACTAAAAAGTGATATGCAGCAGTAAACGACAACATTTGCGATTATGCTTTATGAAGATCATAATCTAGAATGAACACATTTTCTGTGAAACACATATATAACGACTTGGGTTCATGGACAAATAGCTATTGATTCTTTCGATACCTTGTTGGACGCTTGTGCCACTATCACGGTGTAGAACGCCACATGCGGGGTTTCGGTTATGTTTGACACGGGGCGGCAATTTTGAAGCGAAGAAAAACTGTCAAAGTAAGTTCAAGTATCAATATTTCTTCATTTAGAATTCTTAGTACCATTTAATGTACTGCACGGAAGGAACTGAAACACAATATATTCCATGATAGCATAATCAGTCGTTTTTAGTGCTCTCATTTCTCAAACACCTCTCCCTAGTTTTCCGAGTTGCAGATTTCGAGGCTTCATAAGCAAATTTCTAGACGACTTCCCTCTTCATCATTTTTATAGAATTGAATTCCTATTATAATACCAGCTTCATACTTAAAATTAATTGGTTTTAAAACTAGTTTTTCATCAAAATATATAAAGTGTCGCTCGGGATGTCAGATTTTGCATCTCAAGGGGTAGAGGCGTCCAATAAAAAACGAAAAGATTTGCAGATAAATCATGTAAATCGGGCTTTATCTGATACTTTTAAATTAAAACACATCTGCTATATCATGATAACAAATAAACAACTGAAAGTACTTCATTTTGCCTGTTTTTTTAGTCATTTAAGACATGTGCGTTTGATTTCATAAAGAGTTAAAATTGGCTCAAAATATTGCGATTTGAAGCTAGATAATGATTCCTTTTCCTTTTCCTTTTCAAACACTATCATGGTCAGATAAAAAAATCACTGATGTGGGTCAATGCACCGAAACATGGAGGAAAAATAATAGAGCAGACCTCCATATAAGATTTTGCCGAAGCCACGAATAGTCAAATGCTAACAAAGGCATCAAAGGTCTTCATCAGGCTCCTCTTAAATTAATTTATTTTCATACATGTGTATATATGAGGTATGAAATAATCACAGAAGACTTCCATCCTTACTTATTACACATACATATGAGGCGGATTTAAACTAGTTATGATAACAAGTCAGGAACATGACAGTTGTTGTCCATTCGTTTGATGTGTTTTATCCTTTGACCTCGCCATTTGATAAGGGACTTTTCGTTTTGAATTTTCGTCGGAGTTCAGTATTTTTGTAATTGAACTTTTTCTCTTTTAACCTCTTTTTGAACTTAAACTTAAACTACATTTAATACTTACCAATCGCTACAACTCAAAAATCATTTGATAATTTGTATTACAAATTCAAGAACTAAGTATTTAACATAAAAGTTACTAAAAGTTTATGGATTGCAAAAAAAAAAAAAAATGGTCATCTAAGAAAATTAGATAATCTCTATATATATATAGATTCTTACATTGATACCAGTGGATTATCGGATTTATCCAATCGAGATAGTTAAATTATCAATTTTAAAGTTCGAGCCGCCTCTGTTTCTCTAATGATTAAAAAGACATTTTCTTTTTTTGTTTACCGAAAATCCCCTTCGAGTGCCTTTCACATTGCACGAAGTTGTCAATTTCATTAACACCTGTTATCATATTTTGGTTCATCCAGTCAGCCAAAAAGGTCATGACCCTTAAAATCATCCAATGATCTTCTGAGATCACCAGCAACCACACGTTGATTAAATTTTTTTATACAATGGGTTCGAAAAGGGATAAATTTCCATAGAATTAGAGAAACTATTTTATCTTTTCAATGTCATTGCATTCTTGGAATCGTCTCCATCAATAACAAATGATTATCTAATGCCCTAATTTAATATATTGCATTAATATTATTATCATAAATTGAATAAAATTAAAAATGATTCAAATGACATAAATCATCAGAAATAACTAACAAGAAGCATATACTTTTGTAAGTTTGTTTATAAATAATGCCACACGATTTGTACCGTTTTATTATTTTTTATCTTTAATTTTAGCTATAGGTGTTAAAAGCGGAAAACCATATGAAACATTGTAAACCATATAAAGCAATACAAGTGTACTACGATTAGTAGACATAATTATGTTCCATATCCGTTTGACATTTTTATATATGATATATTGTCAAGCGGACATGTGCAAAATAGGAATAAAGTAAACAGTAAAATACTAAACAATTAAAACTTTTATAATTACAGTGATAACATCAAATGAAAACATTAAGTGTTATTTGCATATTTCATATCGTATACTTCGAAAATTCGTTTCCAGACCTTGCCAGCAAGATGGCGTTGGTACGTATTTAATTATTCTTATAATTACAAATAATCTAAACAACAAATATAAATGTATTGATTAAAATACATATGATATAAACAGAAGAAAAAAATATGATTAAATTATGCATATTTCAACATTATAATTCTATATAGATAAAATTTTGATTAAATGTGAAACACATTTTAACATCCGCGCTGGAAAAAACATTTCTTAGAGTAAAAGAGTTGTTAAATTTGATTTGCTTGAACTTATACGGATACAACCAATCATACAATCAGAATGCAAAAATAAAGGTTTACACTGTATATATTCTATACTATTATTAAACTCCGTGTGGCAAACCAACGCCTCTAAAATCGTTTTGGTAGAGTCCCTGAAGCAGGTGAAACATGTAGACCTTAGATAATAAAATTGCAGACCATTTGAAGTGTTGTTGTCAATTTTAAATATTATTCTGTATTATAATGTATTCGCTGAATATCATCCCTCGAGCCTTAAGCTCTTGGGCTGATATCGAACCGTTAGTTGATAATACATATGAAATGACAAATGCCATGTAATAATCTAATACTATTACTATAGTAACGATATTTACCTTTTGTCGAAAGGACGAGTATACTATGAATCACTGAAACGTCAGTAAATATAACTTGTGATGTCGTTCCAGGATACTTAGAGAACTTTATGATTTTATTGTAATTGGTACAATAAATGTTGTCACCATCTAATACAAAGTCATAGTTTGAAGTGGTTGCACCAGAATCATATATTTCTGTCACATTAGATCCATTTGGTCTTGCTGATTGTACTTTGCCATTATCAAAATCAAGCCAATATATTATCTTTTGATCACTATCTGAAAACAGTTGGACAGAAACTTTAAATCGAAGAGGGATAGACGGATGGACAAACAGACCCAAAGACCAGAAAACATAATGCCCCTCTTTTATCGTAGGTAGGGCGTGAAAATGGTGTACATTGTAGCATGTAACCCGGCGTTTATATTTCAAACAATAAATAATACGTTTAATACTATTCACTATGGATGTTATACACAATGAACAAACATATACTGTACACAGTGACTTTTTGTTGATATCAATTTACCATGCTCAATGATATACATAAGAATATTACAATATAACAATAATAATATTGAGCTTTTGATTTTGCCATTTGATTGGCGACTTTCTGTCTTGAATTTTCCTTGGAGTTGGGTATATATATATTTTTTTTTAAATTTCTTCTGACTTAACGTGTATTTTGAATCATAATAACGGTTACTATGATACAGAATATTTTTATTTTTCATGGATAGAATAAAACCCCTATCGCTCCGAATTATTTTAGACTCAATGTTGCCAAATCCTCAATTTAATATAAGTTTTTTAGAAAGGTATTCTATTACCGATTTTGATCATCTCGTAGGAACATAATTTTCATCGTCGCGTAGTATCTTTAACCTCTGTTCTACACAAGAAAATGCCTGCACTCAGTCTGAAATACAACAGTTGTTATCCATTTGTTTGATGGATTTTAATGTTTTGATATGGCCATTTTATTAGGAACTTTCCGTTTTAATTTTTCCTCGTAGTTCGTTTTTGCATCGAGCAATTCTTTCCCCTGTGTACCTCTCTGTCCAGTAGAGGTGATCATACAATGGATCAATAACGACGTTGGTCGGTGTTACTGCTCCCGGAACAACTGCCACTAATGATTTATCATACGTATAATGAAACCTGTGGAAAAGTGCAAAAATAGGTACTTTTCAGAAAATTTTATCAATTCATTTTTCAAAAACTTGTAACGACAGTCATATAAACAGATGTTAAATGAAGGTGGTACAGTATACAAATTTGTTATGAGACGGCAAAGATTGGTGTAAATTGCATATCAGAATATGTGAAGAAAGTTGATTTTATATCTTTATGTTTTTTTTTAAATATGATTTCAATAATTTCAAAACATTATGCAATGAATAAACTGTAAAAATAGACTGTCCCTTGTTTCCATGTAACAATGGGAAAAAAATGGCTCAAGAAATTGATACCATCCATTTTTTTCAAAAATTGCTTCTTGTTGTTTCTCTTTAAAGGGACTTTTTTGGTTTTGTGAGTTAAAACAAAGTGATATATGAAATTCAGTATACCTCCTAACTCATATTTGGGAAGGAAAATATATCCGTATTTGTAGTCATATGCCATCGAAAACACTCTAGATGGATTAACATTAGCTAACATCTTTACGTTACCAGTAGTAAGATCCAGTTCGTTAACTTGTCCATTTGTTGAAAATATAATCTTCATTTGTTGACCTGTTTATAACATATTTTTTATTTAACTACTTGTAAAAACAAAAATACTTCAGTTATTTACAAATGAACTCATATCAATTCACAAATGATACACTGGACTTTATTTGGGTTTCTTTTGAACTAATAAAAAAATGAAAATAAGAGATAATAGATTGGTTGCTGTTTTTGTGTTGACATCCGTTTGCGTTTTGTTCTCCTGCAACTGTTTTGTTTGGAGACTTTTATTGCATAAGAACTAGACCTAATAATAAGTAATAAAGTCATTTTCATGGTATTTGTTAGAACATTTATCAAACATATAAAAAATCTACGAAAAAAAAATTGTAAGGGTTCCGCGGAACCCAGTGTCTCTCCTTCTTTTGCTTAAAATCGCAGGCTCAACAAAAATGAGGAAAAAACTCAATAAAAATATTCCTTTTGATACAATCTTCTGATTGTAAGAAGCTTCTGTCCAAGTTTGGTTAAAATCCAGGATAGTTTATGAATCTAATAAATGTTTTAATAACAAATGCAGACTGTACATGTATGTTAGGTTCACCCTGCCACATTTTTGCGTCTGTCCCAAGTCAGGAGCCTCTGGTCTTTGTTAGTCTTTGTTAGTCTTGTATTATTTTTATTTTAGTTTCTTTTGTTCTATTTGGAAATTAGTATGGCGTTCATTATCACTGGACTAGTATATATTTGTTTAGGGGTCAGCTAAAGGACACCTCCTGGTGCGGGAATTTCTCAATACATTGAAGACCTGTTGGTGACCTTCCACTGTTGTTTTTTCTATGGTCGGGTTGTTGTCTCTTTGATACATTCCCCATTTCCATTTATGGATTTATCATTTAACAAAATATACTTCTGGATACTATTTTATGACCATTATTAAGCTTCTGTCCAAGTTTGGTACAAACCCAGAATAGTTTAAGAAAGTTATTAAAATTTTAAAAACTTTAACCACAGAGTGAATGTAATGTTTCCCCGCAGAAAAAAACTAAGTCCATTTAAAAGTAAAATATGGAAAAACTGGATTTATTTTTTTACAAAATTTACTTCTGGATACTATCTTATGATCATAAACAAGCTTCTGTCCAAGTTTGGTAAAAACCCAGGATAGTTTAAGAAAGTTATTAAAATTCTAAAAACTTTAAACACAGAGTGAATGTGTTGTTTCCCCGTAGAAAAACTAAGTCCATTTATAAATAAAATTCGGAAAAAAATGGAATTTTATTTTTACAAAATTTACTTCTGGATACTATCTTATGATCATGCATAAAGAAGCTGATGTCCAAGTTTGGTAGAAATCCAGTATAGTTTAAGAAAGTTATTAAAATTTCAAAAACTTTAACCACAGAGTGAATATTTATTGACGCCGCCGACGACGCCGACGTCGACGGAATGTAGGATCGCTTAGTCGCGCTTTTTCGACAAAAGTCAAAGGCTCGACAAAAAGAAATTATATCTACTAAAACACTTTTTTGTAATTCTTTCCTATTTTTCAACCAAAATAATTCTTTCATATCCTTCTGAATTATTGTATAGTTAATACAACAGTATAATAATTCACAAAATATGAAATAATTATTTTGGCAGATATCATTCAATTCCTATATTGTTATTGACTCGGTGTACCTGTCCAGGTTGTACAAGTACTTACACAAAAATGACGACAGCAGAGAAACTGATAGAAGGATCAAATGCCATAATTTAATCTTCATTTTTTTCTTCCGCACTTCAGGTTATATCTCAGACAATGATACTACAAACATGATAAAATAATCTTATTAATAAGTATAGCCATTTACATGTGTTATAATTACTATCTGTTACAAAACACGTGCTAACAGTCAATTAAAAACAATGTCATGTCATAAAAAGTCATAAAAAGTAAAATAACTACAACAAAAAAAATAGAAGTTAAGTAAAATTCAAAACTAAAGGTTCCTACGGCAAAAATCAAAAGTATAAACACACCACCAACGGTCACTCTGCCTTGTAATTTAAAATCAGCCCAAAAAGCGTTACACTCAACGTGAAAGCTTTCTATTATCGAAACATATAAAGTTTTCGTTTTCTTTAAATCTTCAAAAACACGAACGTGAAATATTCTTTCATAAATCATTGTTTCTATAGAAAAACAACATTGTTAATACTTACCATGGTCACCAGAGCCCAGGGAAGTAAACACAGTTAAAGACTTACAATTCTCTTGTTGTGTCGGTGTGTTTCCAAAATTCAAAATGGAGACAAAATCAATAGATGTTTAAGAGACTGACTTATACTTTAAAGGTATTCAATAAAGAACGTTAAAAGGTTAAAAGGTTAGTGTGTCATTTATTTATTAATTTGTAAACATATACACATTATTGTTAAACAAATTTGAATGTTTAACAAAACACATTTTAGTTTTTTAAATCATCGGAAAACAATGAGAGCTAGTTAATACATTTTGGGATACTAGTACTTCATTCGATATCGAGAGAATGTTAACATGTCTTTTTAAAAGGACACGAATAGATTAATTTTTTAACATCTTTTTTTTAACATAACATTATGACCTGATTAAATCAACTTAAGGGTAACACTGATTTTTTTAATATGTCAGATTCGTTGGTAAAAGAATATGAAAGTTTACGTTTATGTCTTGTATATATCAGCAGTTTCCTGTAATATGAAATTAATCACATTTAATGATTAATTGTAATGTTTTTACGTGATTAATTAAAGTTGCAGTGTTGTCATATTCCAATATACATAACAAGGTCCTCAATTACATACCTTAACCAGACGTCATTTAAAAATCCCTATCATGTTAAGAGTTTAAGATGTAAACGTCAAAAAAGCAATGAAAACAGCCAAAAACGCATTTCGTGATTCAAATTCATCAGAATACTGCATTTGAACATGATGAACATGATAGTAATTTCAAAATAACAAATAAATTAAATTCTTATCGATAGTTGAAAATGTACAACAACGCAAGACTGAGTAATATAAATTAGGATATTAATAGTTTTAGTTTTAGCAACAAAAACAACATGTCATTTTTTATGGTCAATACAATATAATGTGTACGTGTTCCCTTCCGACATGTTCGAGTGAGATAAGAAGTTAGCAATACCCTTTAACTCTACTTCGAGATAAAGGATACTACTGATACAGTTAAGTCGGCCTCATAACTTGACTTACATCCAGAATTTGACAATGAGGTCGGTTGAAAACGAAACTTTTCGACAAAAGAGATGATATCAGCTTTCTAATTGAGAACTTTCCATTTTTAAGTAACATTCCAGCAGCTCCTGCATACGGAGTATATATCTCCCAATTGATACGATATTCCGTGCTTGCATTTCCTATCATGATTTTCTTGATAGAGTGTTGCTGCTCACAATGAAGCTATTAAACTAACAGTTCTAAATGGTGAAGTTGAATTCATCCCTCATTAAATGTTACGGCCGCCATCACGATGTGGTTTACCTATATGGAATAACCGTTTCACAAATGATATCGGATGTGTTCCTTACGTCGTAACTACAATCCTCTTCACTTTCATTAATGTGACCTACCGAATAAGACTTTTTACCGGATTTGTGATCACATAAACAACACGACGGGTGCAACATGTGGAGCAGGATCTGCTTACCCCTCCGGAGCAGCTGATATCATCCCTAGTTTTTGGAGGAGTTCGTGTTGTTCGTTCTTTAGTTTTACATTAGTTTTAGTCATGTTTACTATTGCTTGTCTGTTTGTCTTTTTTCATTTTTAGCCATGGCGTTGTCAGTTTATTTTCGATTTATGAGTTTGACTGCCCCTCTGGTATCTGTCGTCTCACTTTTAATTTATAGATGACCATACCAATGATTATTCATGTCAGCACTGATTTTATTGGATTTTATTGTCCAAAAAAACAGCCTATATTTATGTAGCATCAGTAAGCTACTTTCCACAATAAATAACTAAAAGTTAACATTTGAACAATTTTGTAAAACTGCTATATTTGAGGGTAAAATAGGGGTCTTACTGGACCAACTCCTTTGGCTTATCTCACAGATTTTAATGAAATATATTGAAGTTTATAAATATTTATGAAGATTGATAAAATTCGGGGGCTTAAATGTGATGACTCAGCATAAATTCACAGTTAATAGTATGCATAGTTTACTTAAAGGCCTGAATGCAAAATCAATTCATAATATATATACATAGGAAGATGTGGTGTGATTGCCAATGAGATAACTCTCCATCCAAATAACAATTTATAAAAGTAAACCATTATAGGTCAATGTACGGCCTTCAACACGAAGCCTTGGTTCACACCGAACAACAAGCTATAAAGGGCCCCAAAATTTCTAGTGTAAAACCATTCAAACAGGAAAATCAACGGTCTAATCTAAAAAAAAACCAGAAACGAGAAACACGTATAAATTACATAAACAAACGACAACTACTGTACATCAGATTCTTGACTTATGACAGGTGCAAACATTTGCAGCCATGTTAAACGTTTTGATGGTACCAAACCTTCTTCCTTGTCTAGATTTACCTTCAGCAGGAATACTAAAAGCCGAATATTTGACATGATGAAAGGGATGATGATGAAAAAATTCTTAAACATGACTTATGTACATTTAAAAAAAAAGACTCATGAGACGAACAACTTACATTTTTTTTGGTTAGGTATGCGTAGTTTGTGTGTTGTCGTTTTGTTTTACTTTGTACTTTTCAAAAAAAAAAATTGACCGTTACATCATTTGCTTTTTGAAAAAAACGAATTTGACCAAAACATTTCATAAAAATTTGTTTTGCAACATTTATATTCATCAATATATTTTTGACAACTACTTCTATAAATCAAACTTTAGTGAGTAAGTGAACAATTTTACTTCGCGAATATATGGCTGTTGGGTCTTCCCTAATATAAGAACATCAAGTCAATGAGTAAACCGCGAGAATAAATCGCCGCGAAGTCAGCTGACCATTACTGAAAGCGACATAATGTATGTGGTAAATTTATTAGTGTTTGCTATATTTGTGTGGCTTTATCGCACTGACTAGTACTATTTTCCAATATATATCTACAAATATTTTAGTCTGATTGTACTTACATGTATCATTCACAACAACATTCTAAAATAAAAGATAAACATCGATGTATCTTATATGTTTTTCCGGGTAAAATACCAGATAAACTGTTGTGTATGTGTCCAAAGATATTTTGTAATACTAAGTGGCACTTTCTTGATGGATTGGACATACCATACACCGAAATACTGAAATTAGTCCTTGTATATTTTCATCAGAAAATACTATTGGAATTTACTATTGAAACAATAAAAAACAGAACATAAATTGTAAAAGAGGGATTCGAAACAATTTTAAAAATCAAATTTCATGAAAGCTGAAAGGGATTTCTATATATTAATGTAAATGGTACATGCATTCATGTCTATCTATTGCCAATAATGCAATATCGGATAAGAAACGAATAAAAAAAATGGCACAAAACATCAAAATGGTTATAAATAGAAATTTATAAATCTGAAACAAAATGACAACGCCGTTGCAAAACAACACTGCAGCGACGGAAAGACAAATAAAGTGTAAAAGACAACACAGAACACTATGCAACAAAAACAGAATTACATTTTGTTACTACTAAAAGATTATGGAAAAGAGGACGGGGTGTTGGTATTACAATTGAACCATAACCATCGTCATGATTAAACAGATATTAAGTTTCTGTCAGTAAACTTGTGATAATTACGTAAAATGTCATTCGAAAAGACGACTTCATCTGTTTCACTTATTACCATGGTTGAATAACTGTTGTATCTATTTAGCAGCTTTTTTCATGCAGAAACCATCATTATAGGGAATGAAAACACTGGAATATCGTTTAAAAGCGCGATAAAGAAACGTTGTTGAAAATTAACTACACACACATAAACAATTTACAATTTTTTTCTGCATTCTGCAATCATAGTTTTAGTTGCTAGAGGTTAAATGAAGTTCTTGGTATCTCCTTTAACTTTTGAACCTTTAACAAAAACACGTGATCGTAATATGCCATAAAACATGGATTACTGATAATCAAACGTAGATAAATTAGATAAGGATTTTCTGCTACAACCAATTATATAAATGTGAAATACTAATGATAAGAAGTTTTTGATTTATACATAAAACATAACAGATTTGAATTAAATAGAATATTAATGTGCGATGTTTTACGATCCCCGGACAACGCAATGAACTCATTTAGAAAAAAAGTCTCATGATGATAGGAGAGGTATGTCGTAAGGACACAAAGTAAAACGACGAATGCTTTTATGCCTATCGCAAAATTGCATAGAAACGGTTAACAATTATTGGTATTTTATCATAACTAATACATGCAAAAGATGTGAAGACCAGAAAAATAAATAATGGGACGGATGCAGTGCATCTTATTCTGTCTGTCGCTTACTTAGGTAACATTTACGATCTGATTAATTCTGGAATTCAGACGACGTATTCCTTCTGTTTTGTCAGTTTAAATGGTATATTATAATGGCACAAAACCAGATTGCAGTAGAAAATAGATAATGATGATGGCTAGAGTTATCCCTCTTTAGTCGGAAACATTTTTATACTTTGTCGTTGCTTTGATGAGTAGTTTTGTCAATGACCATACACTTGTTGTATTTTATTGACTTAGATACTAACACTTGATATTTTGTCACGTTGTTCACAAAAGAGCGAATCAATTTCAATCAATTTTTTTTCGAAGTCAGTTATGATTCAAAACCCCAAGCAGTATTTCAAATACATGTCCAAACACTGCGAACCAATTGTACAAGATGAACGACAAGTTTAATATTTCTTAACTTTATAGAGTTTTGGTTACTTTATAAAAGAGGGACGAAAGATACCAAAGGGACAGTCAAACTCATAAATCTAAAACAAACTGACAACGCCATGGCTAAAAGTGAAAAAGACGAACAGAAAAACAATAATACACATGACACAACATAGAAAATTAAAGTATAAACAACACGAACCCCACCAAAAAACTAGGGGTGATCTCAGGTGCTCTGGTTTATAACTGCGACAAAATAGTACTTAAGGAATCAATTGAATGTATGCAGGTATAATGTAGGACAAAATATCGAACAGTTTCCTTAACTCTTAATTGACTCGACACACTAAAATAGGTATTCTCAAAATCACATTTGAAAATAAATATACACTGATAACATACTATACTGATTGTAACATCACTTTTAACGCCGGTGCATGTAGTTTCATCAGGAACATTAACAAAATTGTGGGCAAATCCATTTTTTATTTAATCTAATTTATTGACTTTTTCATATTTTAACATGTTTAATGACTAAAAATTATATGCCATATCTACATGACGCTATACATTGATGTCAATGTTATAACATGAATCAGTACATTAACCGTTATTTTGATATAACATATGGCCAATGATACAAATAGTCTAACAGGAAACGAAGAATAACAAAGAATCAGCATGCTAATCATTGTTATAAATGTTTTATTGAACCTCCTGATTTGATTATTTAATAGAGATAATGGGCATATTACAAAATATCATAACGTTAAATTTGGCTTTAGATCGGTTCAAAAGAGAGTTTAAAGATAAATATATATGGGACATACAAACTTGTCAATCGAAATCAATCGGACAACACCATGGATAAAAAATAAAAAAAAAACCCAGACAAACAGTTCACAAAAACACAAAGTAGAAAACTAAAGACGTAGCAAAATGAACTAACACAAAACTGGGGGTGATCTCAGGTACTCTGAAAGGATATGCAGGTCATGTAGAATAAAGGGACAACAGTGGGATATCGTTGTTCAATAGTAAAATTTCGATTTAGCAAAAGCAAATCAATTTCAACTGTTGTTGCCAAAGGTTATTTTTTTGAAATTATCCCTGTTTTCAATCGAAAATTAAAAATGTTGCTGTATAATGATAATTGGTACTTTGGCTTTCAATCTATCTGCAAATTTTAGTTTTATCGATAAAATGAATCATTTAAATGTGAAGTATGAAAAACCTAACAATTAAAGTTGATGAAAATTACTTTCGACTTCAAACTATATGAATTTTTTACACCAAAATTTCGAAAGCAATTAAATTCTTGAATGTCAAATTCGTAGTTATTATGGTTGATGAACTTGAATGTGCTATGAAGTTAACGCTCGGAAATAAGTAAATCCCTGAAGACGGCCGTTCAAATAAAATGCCTTTATATACATAAAACTAATCGGAACAAAACAGTATAATGAAATCAATTATCAATTAATTCAATATGTTAATGTTTTACTTTAGCAGATGCAATTATAAAGTAGAATCACATTTTCATATATATCGACCGTGTGTTACATTGTAGGTGACAAACTGTTACCTGTAATACATCATTGTCCTTACCCCGATTTTGTTTTTGTCCATCGATTTACGAATTTTGAACAACTGTGTACCTCTGTTGACTTTATTCATGTGAGTAAATATGACTACGCTTTTATCAGTGGCAATGTTACTCGCCATGCAAGACCCACATTTTTTTTGTTCAACTGCTCTAAATGAACAGCGCCATGTACTTTGATAATTTGCGTAACTGCCTTTGTTATTAACCGGACCCCTATTGTCTGATATTGTAGATATGCAAATATCTATAACTTTGATTTATAAAGACAACTGTTCATCAGCATCATAATACACTGAGTAAAGCCTTTTTAGAACGAAGATTGCCTACCTCGTTATTGTATTCTATAAAACAAGCTTTATCAAATAAAACACGATATCAAAATTAATAGCCTTGTGATGTACTTTATATGGATTATGAAACATTAAAGAGAAATATATGCAAAATATAATTAATCAAAATGAATTATTGAAAAGGTAATATTATAAATATTGTAAAATTATTTTACATCTTCTGATCAATCGTAAAACTTCGTATTTTTTTTAAGGGTGTGCGAAATGTACAAGTAGTGACGTCAATCTTCATCTCAGAAGGCCTCTTCATGTACACTTTGGAAAAAAGATAAGACATTAGCAGTATCCTTTGACTTTGTGTTCCGATATATAGATGATGTTCTCTCACTAAATGATACAAAATGTGGAGCCTGTCTCATTGAACAAGAGTTAAAGTACACCTCAGATAGTGTTAATTATGCTTTATATCTTGACTTACATCTATAGATTGACAATGAGGGTCGGTTGAAAACAAAACTTCAGGACAAAAAACCCATGATTTCACCTTCCCAAGTGTGAACTTTCCATGTCTAGATAGCAACATTCCAGAAGCGATTCCATAAGAAGTATATATCCCCCAATTGTTACGATATTCCCGGGTTGTTTTTCATATTATGATTCCTTTGATAGAGATTTTTTTATATAAACACGTGCATGATATCAAAATCAAGCTTGTGATGAAGAAAGTACTATAGTATATGGATGGCTGTTTTGTGTAACTCTTGTTTATTTATAACTAATGTCATATTTATGATATATTTAATGATCTTCATATGACATACCATATAAACTGATAGTTTACGCGAAAAATTATTACAAAATGATATTTTTATCTTTTCCATCTTGTTATGTTAAAGTCATGCATGAAGTTAGAAACATAAATGAAAAATATATGACAAAATATAGTTAATTAAAATGAATTATTGAAAAGGTATTAACAAAAATGCTGCAATTACAGAGGCAAATCGATGTGAGATAAAGTATTAATTGCTTGAAAATGCGTTTAGTTATATTGCTGACACTTCTTTTCAAAATGATAGACGATTGCAGTTGGGTTCACTAAAATGTACCATACAATCATACATGCAACTGTAGCGTGTATTTTCTCTGTATTTGACTTAAAGAATACAGGTAAGATCATTAGTAGATAAAAATATGGAAAAAACAACGTAAAGTTTATTAAAGAATTATTCTTAATAAATTTTGACATGCATATAATCACGGTAGGTATAGTGTCCTGCTAGGATCGTGATTTTTCGAGAATTATTCTTGTATGTTAAACTCAAGCGTCTATATCACGCCATGTCAGAAAGGAAGTATGTTTGTTTACATTTTTGATCATACTCACTCGAAAAAAGTGGTCACACTCGAAAAAGCCCGATCGATTCGCCATGTCAGAAAGGAAGTGTTTGTTTACATTTTTGATCATACTCACTCGAAAAAAGTGGTCACACTCGAAAAAGCCCGATCAAGCTTTTTCGAGTGTGACCACTTTTTTCGAGTGAGTATGATCAAAAATGTAAACAAACATACTTCCTTTCTGACATGGCGTGATATAGACGCTTGAGTTTAACATACAAGAATATACAATGTGTGTTAATATTAGAAATAAAAATGTATTATCAATCCGATATTATTTTTTGTGAAAAAAGTTGAAATAAGCCTTAAAATGCTAGTATTTCAAAACATTTTTATACACCTACCAATACAAATGTCGATTGAAATGCATTCGTGGAATCCTTATAACATTAAATATACAGACAATTAACAACAAATTCTTGTTATTGCACAGAAAACGACATTTTGAGACTAAATTAATTTCTATGTGTTCGGTTTTGTTCGAGAGCAGTCCGGACTTTTTCGAGTGTGTCCGTTTTTTATCGCTTGATTATACAAATTTCTAAATGATAAATGTTAGTGTATTTGCGTTTAAAAACAGTAGAAAATTAGTTCAAACTATGTTTTTTAAGACACGAAACCAATGCATTCATCAGTTTGATAATGATGCACTACTATTAAACTTTATAAACAAGTATCATTCGTTTGTATTTATTGTTGTTTGTAACTTCTTGTAAATAGCATGTTCAATATACATATTTATGATGCCAACAATCTAGTGTAGGCATAGACAATTTGGAGTATTAACCATATTAGGACAAATAGACAAAAAAAAATGAAATTAAACAACTAGAGTTGATATCAAGCGATATTCATCTCACTTTAATATTATGAAACCTATAAATAAATTCTCAATGTCATATCAAAAATTTATGAAAAACCTAAAGGGAGGTTACCTTAATCTATGTAAACCAGTTATAACAGTTCCGAAAAAAATTAGAGAAGCACTTTAAAAATATTGTTTGTTTTAACTGTAAAATCAACCGTTTTTAGCTCATCTGGCCCAAAAAGGGTCAACTGAGATTTTTCAATCACTTTTATAAATATTTTATATGTGTAAAGTATAAGCCATCTGTAAAAGTCGTTGTTATTTTTTTAATCGTTTTTGAGAAATTAAACTTTCCAATGATGAACTATGAAAAATTTAAAATTGTAAAATCCGAAAAGGAGGATACCTCAATGGACATAAACAATTCTCCGAAAATTAATTTAAATTGGTAATAGCGTTTTTTAATTAATTTCCGACTTGCTGAAGACGGACAGACAACGGTATAACATAATACATCCCGTAAAAAAAAGTTGGGTTCAACACGAACAATACTATCAGCTGTGACAACAAAATAACCATGAAATGCATTTAGTTGAAAAGATTATGAGTCCATTACACTATGTTCTAAAGACCTTTTTTACAAAAAATCAAATAATTTTATACTGGAAAGTTATTGTAGAGTGTTTGCCGAAAATAATATTAATCGAAAAAGGTAAATTTTGATCACCGTACGCGTAGTACTAGTAATATGGTTTTGTGATTGTTGGGAATATATGATATTATTACTTGATTACAGTAATAAATTTGAAACAAATATTTTTTGAAGTCAAGAATTTATTTTTTATATCACAATTTTCTTTGAAAAAAACCAGACGATTTGTTTAAAAACCGGACGATTTCACACTTGCTCTCGAAAAAGCCAAGACACAAATAAACACTCATTGTTTTTGTTAGATACAAGAACATTGTGCTTCTTTGTTGATCAAAACATTTATAGTAATCAAAATAAGTTGGATAGTCATGAAAAAAGTATTATAACTACGAATTACCAGTTAATTAATCTGATCGCATCTGTTTTCACTCGGAAAAGCCCGAACTAGACTCGAAAAAAAACCCCGGACAGAATCACTCGAAAAACCACGATCCTCGCCAGCCACTATACCTATCGTGATAACGATTTCTTGGAATTAATATTATTGCATGTGTTCCTTTTGAATTATTGATGAAATATGTATTTAAATTGTAACTTTAACAGGTTCACTGAAGGTTGTGTGCACATTGAGCTAAACAAATGTAAAATGCAGTGTAAAAGTACTCTACACTTAAACTGAACTCAATTACGTTCCAATTGATATAACATCAATACTTACATGTAGTTTAAACTACATGCACTCGATAGTTTATGTACCCCGTGTGTGGGTATAGTGTTCATACAACAAAATATTAGAAAAGTAGAATTTATTGACAATACTTAAGGAGTTTGATTATAGCTCTTTACCTTTTATATAAGCTTTGAATTTGAAATATTTTGGCCACGAGCATCACTGAAGAGACATGTACTGTCGAAATGCGCATCTGGTGTAAGACAATTGGTACCGTTAATGTTATTTGATATATTGTATACTACTATGATTTTAGTTTTTCTCAAATTTATATAACACAAACTAAAAAAAAACCTGTGAAAACATAATAAATTTTTATATCCTTAGTGGACTGTGTGGTAATTTTAGTGGAAGGGGATTTTTTGTTTCATATTGAAATTAATTTCACACCGATTGATATTTTATTTAGCCAGCGTCAAATCAAAATTTCAAGTATGGTATGTTTGATGAATGTATTTGCAAAGTTCCTGCATTTTGTAGGACAAACTATTTATTTCATTACGTCGTGGACCAGACTTTTGTTACAGTTAAAAGTGAGAGGTTGAGTGCTATAAAACCAGGTTCCATCAACTACGTTCTACATTTAAAAATGCCTGTACCAAGTCTGGAATATGACAGTTGTTGTCCATTCTTTTGATGGGTTTTATCATTTGATTTTGCAGTTTGATTATGGACTTTCCGTTTTAAAATGTCCTCGAAGTTCAGTGTTATTACAATTTTACTTGTTAGTACATATCCAGTCTAGTATGTGTTTTTAGGGAATAGAAATATATTCACTTACATCTTAGATCGCGCGTAAAACTTAGAAAGTTCTTTAGGATGTGCGAGATGTACAAGTAGTCAGGTCCATCTTTATCCCAGAAGGCCTCTTCATTTCTACTAAAATAGAAATATAAAAAGTTTTATATGATGTTATCTCACTAAATTATACAAATTTGGTGATTATGTTGAACGAATCTATCCCGTCAAATAAGAGATTAAAGACCTACTATACGACCAAGAGATGATTTCTGCCGCCTAATTGTGAACGTTTCATTTGAATGTAGCAACATTTAAAAAGAGCCTGCATACGGAGTATATATCTCCTAATTGATACGATATTCCTGAGTATGTAATTCGTATCATGATTTCCTTGATAGAGGATGACTGCTCACAAGAAAGCTAATAAAGCGAGAATTTCAAATAGTGAAGTTGAAATCATCCCTTCGTAAATTTAACGAACGCCCTCGCGAGTTGGTTGACCGTTATTGAATAACCGTTTCACAGATGATATCGAATGTTTTCCTTACGTCGTAACTACATTCCCCTTCCCTTTCATAAATGTGACCTACCGAATTAGACTTTTTTCCGGATTTGTTATAACTTAATCAACACGACGGGTCCTATATGTGCAGAAGGATATGTATGCTAAAAGGAGGATGACAGATACCAAAGGGACAGTCAAACTCATAAATCTAAAAAAAACTGACAACACCCTGACTAAAAATGAAAAAGACAAACAGAAAAAAGCACATGACACAACATAGAAAACTAATGAATAAACAACACGAACCCAACCAAAAACTAGGGGTGATCTCAGTTGCTCCGAAAGGCTAAGCAGATTCTGCTCCACAGGTGGCACCTGTCGTGTTGCTTATGTGATTACAAATCCGGTAAATTGTCTAACCATTCCGGAGCACCTGCGATCACCTCCAGTTTTTGGTGGGGTTCGTGTTGCTTAGTCTTTAGTTTTCTATGTGGTGTCTACTGTACTGTTATTTGTCTGTTTGTCTTTTTATTTTTAGCCCTGGCGTTGTCATTTTATTTTTCAATCTACGCGTTTGACCTTTCCTTTTGTATCGTTCGTTCCTCTTTTACAAGACATACACATTGTATCTATTCTGGGTATGTTCTAGCTCTGAAAATGCGTGAAATATTTGCCACTAGACGTTTAATAATCAACTATTTTCACCATTCAAAACATTTTCTTGTTCCTCTTTCGTTGCGCTGTTGTCCATTTGTTTGATGTGTTTTATAGTTTGTTTTCTGTTATATTTGAGTGCGAATTCATATTACTATAAGACGTGTAAGACGTGTAACGATACTTTTCTATCCCAAATTCATGTATTTGGTGTTATATTTGTTTTTCTCATCGGATTTTGTCTTATGCTTAGACCGATTCTGTGTGTGTTACATTCTAATGTTGTGTTGTTGTTCTCCTTTTATACGTAATACGTTTCCTTTAGTTTTAGTTTCTTACCCCGATTTAGTTATTTGTCCATGGATTTACGAGTTGAATAGCGGTATTTTATTTATCATTTAATTTTGCCATTTGATTTGGAATTTCCCGTTTTGAATAATCTCGGAGTTCAGTATATTTGTAATTTTACTTTTTAGCAAACGGAAGATAACAATTTCTGAACTCTCAAAGTTCTTCACATTAATAGTACAATTTTCTGAGGGAACGGGCTATTAATCTTGTCTGGACGAACCAGAAATTCGTTTTTTAATAATATAGACGTTGGAACATTAAATACTCATTATTAATGGGACACTAGCTGCGAGGTAAACAAAACATTACGATTATGATTTTGTTGTTGTTTAATCATTAATGAAAGTGAAAAGTGAAACAGACATAATGGTTCAATTTTGTCAAAATAAGCGAAGAAACATGGATGCTGATTTATTCACTTCTAGGTTAGATAATTCGACCTCATTGAATCCGTATTCATTGAACTTCAATTTATCCCTTAGCTAGAGATGGATTATGCATGGTTGATGCGTGTTAGGATATTAAAAGAAAACAATGTAAAGATTGAAAGTAAATCAAAGGCAAATCACTTGATTGATTAATTCGATTTAGGAAATTCATTCTTATATCATGCAAAATCGAAATCAAATCAGTTACTTTTACCTTAAAATTGAAATTGAACAGACATAGAAAAATCAATTTGCACAAGATCCATATATCTAATTAAATGTTTATGTTTATATACATGATATATGTAACGTGTTATTTGACCGTCGGTTGTTTTTGCCACTTCTGTAATATTTTAACATTTCCTGACCGATATGAGAAATTTTTTTGTCTCGGCAAATGATTGATTGAAATTTACCTTAATTTTGTTTTTGTTTTCCTCTGGATTTTCTTATTGTGATGTTATGAAAAAGGCGACCATGTCTGATGACGTCACATCAAAAGTATACAACTTTTCTCAAATCTTTGAAAAGGAAGGAGAATTTCAAAGGAGAAAAAGATACCACCACTGTAACTCGTGTATTACGATATTTCTCCACTCTCAACAGTTAAATTTCAACTATTTATATTTTAACTTAATAATTAGAATAAGAAACATAAAACAAAACAAAGATACAAAAAATTAAAACATATAATTGTTTGTATGCATTACATGTATAAACAATATACAAAACTGAAAGTTTCATTTGAATGCGTACGTCCGAAACATCATAGTATGTCGAGAAGTACGGAACGTGTTACCATTTGTTAGCTCATTTCAGAGAACTAATAATGATTTAACCGAAAATTAAGCGCACATGAAATCTCTAAATGATTAGAAACACAATTCTATCAATAGATGCATTTGATACAAAAACACCTGATTTATTTAGTAGCCAGTTAACTGCCACTTTATGAAATTCCGAAAAGAATGCTCACAGATGAGCAATCGATATGGGACGGCATGCACAGCTCGTTCTTAATAGGTGTTTTTTTATGAAAAAATTTAACGGATTATTTTTGGTTTTTGGTGAAGATTTTTTTACTGATTATATATTTAATATACATGGTTTATATAAAAACGAAAAGAAAAGAATTTGTTTTTTAAGGTATAACCTATAATAACGTATGTAAAATTCATCGGTATCATATCAAAATATTCTTATTTTGCAGGTTGTGCATTGGGGTATTCATGTTATAAAATCGATGCATTATGGACAACTGATCATTGGATTGCAGACCTAACTAACGGTTTATGTGAAAACTACTGTCAACATGCTGCTGCAAATTATGCATATTATGGAACTTCTGTAAGTTTTCTTTGCTTTAAATTGAACCGTAATTCTACTTTTGTTTTTATTGCACCCAATTTCTTTATATTAGATTGCAAACGGACAAGTATTGATTTGCATACATGTTTGTATTTGTAAAATAAAATGTTGTTGGTACACAGATCTAATGCATGTTGTGTTATGGAAGTACACCACTAATTCATGGTCCCATTGCTTTCTATGTTAAATTCCTCCGTTTCAAGCAGGCACACCTCTTTTATTTTAAGTTCAAATAAAGTGGCAATCATTGCATTTCAAAGCAACACTTTATGGTGTCTTGTACTGAAAAAATCAACATACCTTACATGGCATATACGAAAGAACTGGTTCCAGGAACTTCAGATGTACCAAAACAGGTACTTCAGATCTGACAAACAGACAAAATGTACCCTCTTTTTAAAATTTGGTGCAGTTTTTTTAATATTCAAAATTAAAAGTCCAAAAGTGTTCTACAATGATCACCAGTCCTTCAGCTTTCATTTAATACCAAAATTACCTAAATATTCTACATATTTTGAAAGTTACACTCATGCGTAGGAACTATTTTGTGTTAAATATGTACTACTTTCTGGTATGTGCTTTCTGGCCGGGCCTGAATTAGTGGTGTTACACCTATAACAGAACCAAACTTGCTATATTGACTTGAGCATTACTTTATTTCATTCTATGATCTATTTCAAGCAATAAAAAACATATAATGCTTAAGTCCAAATACTATTTTATTAATTTAAAGCTCAAATTTGAATGGTAGTAACATATGGGTTATTCAAAGAAAACTGCATATATGTATATTACCATTGGCCAATATATTTTTTTTATTCTCAATATCATTGTTTTATTTATTAATTTCTATTAGGAAAGCTATGTGCTTACTAATAGTCATACTTTTATCAGAGGTTCTTCATTAAATGAAAATATATTAGTCCAAACTGAAGACATAAATGAGAAATTATCCCCCCTTTTTTCTTGACAATGGAAAAAGGCTTTTTTTTTGTATGAATTATAATTCTGTGGTAAAACATAGATTAATAAGAGCATTTTATATATCCCTCAGCTAGATAACTTGTTAAACTGGTTCAAAATTGCATGTAAAGTGAGATTTTAGAATTCTTATATGAGTATATACCATTTGCCTAGATTGTAAAAGGCTACCATAAGAAAAGAAAAAAAACTTGAAAAATCATGAGATTATTTTGACCAAGAGTTATTTTGTTCCATAAACAAGTCATAAAATACATGTTTTATTGATTTCAATAAAAAAAAATGCAAAAATGAGACCTTGGAGTCAAGTCTTAACTGCATGCATGTTGTATGACCATAAAAGGCTAACATACTTGAGTATGCCAATTTAAGAGCTTAAATTTCCCATAAGCAGGACGGTTGACCCAAAAAAGATGATTACACATGATTACTAACGTCATGTTTGACTTATTTTCATTGGAATAGGTACAACTTCTAAAAATTGGATTTCTGGTGATTCTATGTAATAGGAAGTACACCACTAATTCATGGGCCCATTGCTTTCTATGTTAAATTCCTCCGTTTCAAGCAGGCACACCTCTTTTATTTTAAGTTCAAATAAAGTGGCAATCATTGCATTTCAAAGCAACACTTTGTGGTGTCTTGTACTGAAAAAATCAACATACCTTACATGGCATATAAGAAAGAACTGGTTCCAGGAACTTCAGATGTACCAAAACAGGTACTTCAGATCTGACAAACAGACAAAATGTACCCTCTTTTTAAAATTTGGTGCAGTTTTTTTAATATTCAAAATTAAAAGTCCAAAAGTGTTCTACAATGATCACCAGTCCTTCAGCTTTCATTTAATACCAAAATTACCTAAATATTCTACATATTTTGAAAGTTACACTCATGCATAGGAACTATTTTGTGTTAAATATGTACTACTTTCTGGTATGTGCTTTCTGGCCGGGCCTGAATTAGTGGTGTTACACCTTATGCTATTACAATTACTCCTATCTGTTGTTGTATATATTACGCTATATTATTTTCATAAGCAAAGGTGTGTGGTCCTTGATTTCTTAAATTTGATTTCTGAATCCATATATCATGTGGCATGACATTATCGTGTTGAAAGGTACATATATTTAACATGCATCTTCGTCATAAGTTCGTACATAATATAAAACAAGTTGTGGTATGATTGCAAATGAGACAAGAGATGACACAGAAATTACCAACTTTAAGGTCACCCTACGGCCTTCAACAATGAGCAAAAGCCCATACTGCATAGTCAGCTATCAAAGGCCCCAAAATGACAATGTAAAACAATTCCAGCGAGAAAACTATGCCATATTTGGCATGGCCATACCGGCGCTCGCAGCATGAATCAGAATTTTGGAATTCCCGAATCAGCTTGAATAGAACTTTTCATTAGTCCAGTTCACGTCAAACAGTAACGCCTAAAGGTTGCAGGTACGGCACTGTATATTTTGTAACATCATAAATATAGAGAGTAAAACTGAACTTGTATTTTCCTAAGTTCATTTTGTTTCAGAACTCTGACTGCTATTGTCGAGAGGCAGAACTTTCGGAGTCTGACAAAATGGGGAATGATAATTGCACTGCGGCTTGTGAAGGAAGCAATGAAGAATTTTGTGGAGGTCATATAGGCCATTGGCTGATAACTGGCTCGGAAATAGGTAAATTTATCAAAACTACAAAATTTTAGGAAGTGAGCAGAATCATTGTTATATTTGATAGATAGAGAAAGATGTGGTATGAGTGCCAATGAGAAGCTTTGTTATATTTGATAGATATAGGAAGATGTGGTGTGAGTGCCAATGAGAAGCATTGTTACAGTTGATAACATTAAGGACAGCCTAACGTTTTTTGCAGCGTTTGAAATTATGATAAATAAGCACAATTATAGTTCAATAATACCTGCATGTTATTAAATCCTATACATTTGTCAATAAAACAGGTAGTAACGTGAGTATATCATATCTTATTTAAGTGATTTGCTGAATGTTCTAGAACACCTTCATCATAAACGTCCAAAAATAGATTATTAAAGCCAAGAATGCACATAAACGCTTCAGTTTAGATATACACTAAAATTAAAAATCAAACAAGACAAAAAAAGGCCAGAGGCTCCCGATTTGAGACAAACACAAACATGCGGTGGGCTTCAACATGGTTTGTGAGACATCAACTTTCCGCCTATACCTATCATAGCCAATATGTATTAAAAAAAACATACACACACCAATACGCACAGTAAAATTCAAGTTGAAAGTCAGAATTGGAAACAATGATAAATACATTAACACATTACTACTAACAGTAACTGACAAGCCAGCTCCAGATCTCAATTAAACTGATTGAATTTTTTTGTTTTTTTTTAATATGAATATCAATCACAATCCCTTCCATCAGGGTTAAGTATCATACCGTCATGGAATATATGAGAGCACGTAATCGGTCTCATGCCAATAACTGATTTAAGTAAAAGCAATTCACGTTGACTAAATCCCTGAATTAATAAATTACCATAATGTATTTATTACGTTCTTTAAAATCTATGATGTACCGGGAACAAAAATGTCTGTTTTTTATTTTTTAAATAAAGACTATTCCTATATAGGAAAATACTTCTCACACAATACATATAATTTCAATTTTTAATTTTTATATATAAATAGAACTATCAAATGAGATAATAATCAAATGACATGTACATTTTTCAGTATCGTACTTATGAACATTGACCTTTTTTCAGATCGTACAATGAATACATTATGTTACAAATTAGACAGGTCATGGATATATACAACTTGGAATGTAATTCCTTCTAATATTTTGTGTGAAAACCAATGTAAAGAAAATTCTGCAAATTATCAGTATTATGGAACAAGTGTAAGTTTTTTTTAAATATATAGATGAACAACTTGTTTTACTAGCATGTTTTAAAACCTAGTGCTGTCTTCTCTACAACTTTGGTGCGCCTAAAGACAGACAGCCGTCGTAGCCCGAAATAAGCACAAGTATTACAATAAGAACCAAATCTTCGATGGTTAAGTGTTCCTCGTTAGATTCTTTCCCTTTATGATAATAGTTGAGAGCGAAAACAATTGTTAAAAGCCGCAGCAAACTCAAACATGAGAACAAAACTGTCAATAGTAACCTTTGGTTATGTGGAGATACAGCTTAGGTTAACAGTTACATTTTGTACATGTCATGTGAACTTGAAAAAAATATTGTCCTTTTAAAATCCTGTCAATAACTTTCAGTGAATTAACAATGTTAATCTTCATTTCCTTGAGTTTCTATCAACATAAGCAAAATGTTTCGGGTCATCTTATATTAATACATACTCGTTAAATGTTAAATACAAAATGTATAACGGGATTGGTTTGACAACTACAACTACCTTATTTGTTAAAAGCAACGCAATTCAGAAAGATGCACAGCATAAAAGTAGTCATAAGCCGAAGGACACCAATTGGTCTTCAACGCAACGAGAAAATCCCGCACCCCGAGGTGATCCTCAGCTGGCCCCTACATAAAATAATGCACGTCACACTAAAAGTATTGCTAAAGTATTACTGAACCGTTGAAGAAATCGCATAGGGTCTTTAATTTATATATTATAATTTGTAATATCATGAATAAATCAGATTGGTATCTGTCATTAGTTAATTTTGTTATAGTATGACAATTGCTATTGTCGAAAAACGGAACTGTTGGATGATCATAAAGAGGAGCATCATAGATGTACACATCAATGTTCAGTTGACTCTGTCGGAATTTGTGGAGGATTTCATGGAGAGGATAGGCTATTGACTGTCTCGGAAATAGGTATATATACATAAAAAAAATTCAGAATGGAAATGGGGAATATGTCAAAAAGACACCAACCAAAAAAAAAAAAACAGGTCAAAGCCGAAGGAGATAATCCTATACCCTGAGGTGGAAACCATATGACCTCTAAATAAAAATGTGTACAAATTAAGTGAAAATGGTCACCAGACTTAAATCTAATAATTTTCATTGTCAAATGTTTAAGATTCAAGAATATGTGTATTTTATTTTGAAAAAGGATCGAAGCAAAACGTAGCACTCTCATACATTTATTTTTAATTTTAATAAAGTATTAGTGCTTGTCTAAAAATGTAGGTCTTTGTTAACCTTTTATTTTTTTTAAAAATATTTCAATTATGTGTTATGGTTTTCATAAAAGTATGGTTTGCTTGCAAATATAGTATCAATTTGAAAACATGCAGTGCGATATGAAAAAGGGAAAACCTCCTGAATTCAGTTTAACTTCTGTTCTGATGCTGAGGAGTACAATCAGATGTGGTGTGTATGCATTTGTGTTCTTATAACTTTATAACCTATTAATAATGATTTCGTTGTATTCATAGATTATGGTTATTTACCAGTAAATATGAGAGGTCAGCTTTCTTTAGCTGCTTCTCCTTACAAGATAACTGACGGTAAACAAATGTTTTCATAAATGAGAGTGCAAATAAGGGAAAATAACTCAAAGCCGAACTGATTATTTGCAATAAAACAGACCAATGAAAATAACTAATGCCTTCGTTTCATTTTCGATTTTTCCCGACAACAACATTTGATGTATTAACAGTTTGATCTTTGAATGACAGATCGCGCACTAAATTTTTAATGTGTTACCTAAAGTATTCAAGTAGCAACTTCTCAGTTTATATTTCTGGATGTATATTTTACAAAAATCAGGAACTAAACGGCAATCAGTTGAATAATCAAAAACAAGCTAGAGGCCTTAAAGGGCCTTTGTCGCTCACTTTAGTATATTTGCATATTAAAAAAGGTCACATATTGATTCATGACAAAATTGTGTTTAAATGATGATGTTGTGTTTGTATATCTTACTCTACTGTAGATTATTGTTGCTTACAATTATCTCTATCTATCATTAACTTGCCACATCCTAGTAGTTTCAGAGTAAATTTTTAGTATAAATTTACAAAAATTTACAAAATTTATGAAAATTTTCCATGATGGGCAATAGCTCCGTAAGGGGTCCGTCCATTGACCAAATTGGTCATGCTGACTCATTTGTTGATCTTACTTTGTTGTACATTAATGTTGCTTACAGTATTTGTCTATCTATAATTAATATGATAATATCCAAAAGCTGCATAAAAAAAATCAATTCAGGGGTAGCAACATAATAACATGAACAACGTGTTGCCCGATTTGTCTGGAAATTTCGGATCAAGATATATTTCGACCTAACGAACAACTTTACCCGTGACAGATTTGCTCTGAATGCTTTGGTTTCTGAGATATGACCCAAAAACTGCTTGTTACTCCGATGCACTTTTTTTAGAAATGTCGGCCATTTTGCTTTGCGGGCGAAGTCATTAATCACATTTGTATAGCTTATGATGATTGTGGCTTATTTTGGTTAAGTGTATCTTAGTATTTTGAGAGGAGAAGATTTTTGTAAATGATAACAAAAATTTATGAAAAATTGTTACAAATTTACTATAAAGGGCAATAACTTCTTGAGGGGTCAACTGGCAATGTTTGTCGTGCTGACTTATAAGTAGATCTTACTTTGCTGAACATGATTGATGTTTCAACTCTATCTCTATATGTTATACTATTCTATTCAAGACAATAACTTAAAACGGCAAACTTTCCTGAAAATTACTAATTCAGATGTAGTTACCAAGAAACGGGTTCTCTGATTTGTCTGAAAATTTAAATCCCAACCTGATTAACATGAAAACCCCTGTCAGATTTTCTCTCAATGCTTTGGTTTAAGAGAAAAAAGACAAAACTGCATTTTACCCCTATGTTATATTTTTAGCCATGTCAGCCATCTTTTTTGGCAGGCAGGATCAGCAAACACATTTAAAAAAAAGATAACCTAGTGACGATTGTGGCCAGGTTTGGTTAAATTTTGCCTTGTAGTTTCAGAGGAGAAGATTTTTGTAAAAATTAACGGATGTAGGGCGACAGACGGCGGACGACGACGGGCGACGGACGTCAAGTGATGAGAAAAGTTCACTTAGTCCGTTGGAAATCTCTATTACAACATTAATTACAAAACCTTTAATCATTTTTTTAAGGGTTTGCTAAGTTTAAACGGCTTACTTTGATATTCAAAAGTTTTAATTACAATAATAATGTAAAATTTAGGATGTGAAATTTCTATTCTAATAAGTTTTCAAAAGCATCAGCAAATAAAACTAATTAAATTATTTTATATATGAAATAATGAAGTAAACGCAATTGCTGGTGAAGAAATTCCTGAATTATTAATTTATCAATGATGTATTTATGTGATCACAACACAGACAGTAGGGATAAACACGCACCGTATGATATACATGTAGTTAAAGAAACACATTGTCTTAAATAGATATATTAAAAATAAGGAATAAAGAAATCGTATATTGTGTCGTATACTTGTTATATGGTTTCCCTTTCCAAATAGAAATATCTGGAAAAGAGACAAATAGTGTATATAATATATATTGGAAGTTAGTTCCTTTGGGTACATTTCGGTAGTATATGTAGAGAACTCTGGATTTTTTCACGAACAAATACCATCAAGTTAACCGCAGGTATTGTTGGCTGTGTAAACCAAATGTAACAATGACATGTCTTTACTGAGTGGGGCAATAGTCTGTGTTTCATTTCAATAAAGGAATACATCTACTATCAAATTATTAACACGGTAGTTGTAAGGAACAGTTTGTTTCAATATTACTTTTGAATTGTCAAACTATTTGTTAATCATAAAAGTGACAAAATGTAACAATTAGTTTACCCATTTATACTTTGTTATACCAATCCTTGATATCCGTAGTCAAAATGGACTCAATTGTTCGGTAATATTCAATGCTGAGCCACTTTGTATACTGTGTCTGATTCATTTAATGTTAGTTATACTGATAAATGTCAGGAGGCTGGTATTCTTAATAATATCAGACACCATTATACTCTACATGATTTCTAACTCACCATTCACAAGTCCCATTTTACCATTTTGCATCATTGGACTCGGATAATGTTAATATCATGACTAACAAACATATACATTACTGTTTCACCATACGTGCCATTAAAATCACACACGTGTTAAGAAAAGATCAAACCAAAAGCTGGTTATTGATCGAAAATCGTTATAGGTAAATATGAAGCCATTTCGAAGACCAAAGTAGGTCATGCTATGAACATTTGACTTCGTACGATCGGTCTTGGTTTTGATATTGAATAAAAATACAACTTCAAAATAGGCAAATAATTCTCACACAATACATATCTATTCAATGTTCAAAATTTATATATGATTAGAACTACACAAAAGATAATAATCCAATGACATGTAATTTTTGCAGTAGCATATTATTATTTGACTTCGTTCAAAAAAATTCAATTTCAATATAGAAAACTAGTTCTCACAGAATAGCTATCTATTCAATGTTAAATAACTATATATAAATAGAACAAAAAAATAAGATAATAATCAACTGACATGTACATTTTTCAATATTATATTAACATTGACCTTTTTCAGATCGTTCAGTGGGCATTGTTGGTAAACAATGTTACAAATTCGACGAGTCATGGACATATACTAGTTGGAATAATCAATCTACTAATATTGTGTGTGAAGACCTGTGTAAAGAAGCTGATGTAAATAATCAGTATTATGGAACAATGGTAAGTTTGTTTGACTAAATATAGCTTTAAATCACTGGTTTCACTCACATGCTACATGTACATGTTTCAAAATCCAGTACTGTCTGCTCTACAATTTTACCAAAGTAAAGACAGAAAGATGTGATGTTATATTTGCTATTCTCATCGGATTTGGTCTTATGCTTAGTTTGTTTCTGTTTGTGTAACATTTTAATGTTAAGTCGATGTTCTCCTCTTATATTTAATGCGTTTCCCTCAATTTTAGTTTGTAAACCTGATTTAGTTTTTTCTATCAATTTATGACTTTCGAAGAGCGGTATACTGCTGTTGCAATTATTTGTAGCCTCAAATAAGAACCAAATAATCGATGGCCAAGTCGTCCTCGATGGATTTATTTATTTGATGAAAATTGTTTGTGTGAAAACCATTGTCAAAAGATGATGCAAACAATCCTTACTACGGAACAATCGTAAATTTGCTAAAAAAAAACGCCTCCTTAATCCTGACAATGTTATCTGAACGTTTTGGTTACTTTAAGTAAGAAAACTTTAGTGAGCATTTAATCGACACCATAATCACCATGAGAACAAAACTGTTAATAGTAAAGTTTGGTTATGTGGATTTGCAACTTAGGTTTATTTTCAGTTACATGGAATGTAAACTTGAAAAACAGTTATTGGCCTTTTAAAATCATGTTGAATCTTACGGAAATGGTTTGATTACATGGATAACTACAACTGCCGGATTTGTTAAAATCAAAGCAAATTCGGAAAATACACAGCTTAAAATTGAGAATGGAATTTCGGGAAAATGTCAAAGTGACAACTCAACCAAAAAGTAGACAACAGCCGGAGGCCAGCAATGGGGTTTCAACGAAGCAAGAAAATCCCGCACTCTGAGATGATAATCAGCTAGCCAATAAATCAAATTATGCACTATTTCAGTAAAAATGAATGTCACACTAAACTCTAAAACCATGTACCGCGAGCTTGTCCTCATCTGGCCTCTAAATAAAATTTTGCATTATTTCAGTAAAACATGACGCTACACTAAACTGCAACACACATAAACACACTTGTGTTAAAAAAAAACATACAATACTAACAAATTCGGCGGTGTTTAAACTGTTTTTTTTTATATATATATTTCAATCCTCCCCTATAAATCTTGTCAAAGTAGAACAAATAATTTGTCGCATTATGTAAAGTAAATCTTAGTTTTAAAGAAGCTTAAATATGTAACAAATGAAACTAAGCAAAATGAAAATGATTAATAAATAAGCAGTTACTGACAAGCCAGCCCAATATCAGATGAACCTTAACTGTTTTTTTCATAAGTTCGTTTTGTTATAGTATGACGAGTGCTATTGTCGACAAACAGAACCGCCGAATGATACCATTGAGAAGATTGAACTATGTAATGAACAATGTTCAAATAACACTTTCGAAATTTGTGGAGGATATCATGTAGATTATAGTCTCATGACTGTCTCGGAAATAGGTAAATATACACGAAATAATATTCAGAATGGACATTGGGAAATGCCAAAAAAACAAACAAGTTTATCAAAAGCCAGATTCTATATTTTTGGAAATGCGCACATACTTTATTAATTGGAAAACACATGTATGAGATTGGGACGATATGCTTAGAGTTTGTTGTAAGATAAAATGAACAAAAAAAGTACACTGTTGAAGCTATGCGTAATGTTTGAACTCGGATAAGTACTTAACAAAGGATGGGAAATAGGAAAATCTATGCAGCGCCTATGATGATCTTACCAGGCACACTTAATTACAATGTTATTTCATGCATCTCTCAAACGAATCTGTATTTGAGGCAATGCAACTGTTACAAAAGGATCCGGATTTGCGGCAAAGCAACTTTAAAAAAATATTTTCTATTGAGACAGCGTGCATTATTCTTGTCATTAATTTCCATTATTACAGATCTTTGATTAAGGTGGTATATATTGCCTCAAGTATATGCTAAAGAAAATTCTGAAAACACATAATTATGTATTTATTCGAGCAGTTGTCTGTAACATACTTATCGAATATGCATAACGAACGAATGACCATGATATCACCGGCTTCCAGTTTGTTTGGGGAATTCCCTTCATCGTGTACAGCGGATATGTTCTTCAATAAATCTGAAGGTAGTTAAATGCTTGAGATATTTAGAAGAGACAGATGAATACAACAATGCACTTATCAAATGCTTATGATATCAAGTGGTTCGAGTCTTTTGTCACTTTCTGTTTATGAAATGATATCAATTTTCTTCGATCTATATTTTTTTGTTCTTTTTATATATCTTCTAGTTTTAAAATCAACATTATTTACAGATCGAACAAGTGTAACTGTGATTGAGACAAATACACAAAAGAGTAGTGCAACATATGTGTCTACTAGAGACTCAGCGATGACAGAGTTCATGAACATGATAACTAGTGACACATCCCTGGCAATAACTACGAAAAGTACGCCTTTTACTTCACGAGAATTATCCAGTACAACATCTCAAAATGCAAATAATGATATTTTACCTGTTATGACTGAGACATCACCACAAGCAATAACAGGTATTGTACATGTTGACACAAAGTCACCTGTTTGTCATGGCATATTTATGTATAGTGCATAAATACACCAACTGAATTGTTCACATTTCTATAACAAATGTTTATTGGAATGTACATATTTTTATTTATTTATTTTTTTTAGTTTTGTTTTATCTCAAATCACATGTATTTAACCTGAGAAAAGTGTTTCTGCCTTCGCCACATGACCATGACAAAACCTACTGAAATTTATTGATACAGTAACTCTAATGACAATAAACACAATTTGAACTATCAAACAATGACTTTATTTAACTCAATTCGTCAGGATATTCGATTTCTGGTGATCAGGTTCTTCGCTAGACATTGATTCAATTAAAAAAAAAGTTAATCAATTTTCAACGGACTGAATGAAAAGAAAGAACACCAAAATTTATCTGTTGATGACAACAATGGCAACGTTCACGACCACAGATGATGATGATGCCGCCGAAGGCCACCAATGGGTCTTCAATGAAGAATAATAATTAATAGTGGGAGATATTATGGACATAATTGTGCAAATCGTGATACAAGCATGAAATTTGGTATAAAGGTTAACTAAATGATACTTATAAAAAATCCGCTGCTGGCCAGAAAAAAAAATCATTTTTTCAAGATGGCCACCACACATTTTGAAAATGGCGTCATAACAAATTAGCCAATATTTGTTAATCCTTTGAAAGGTGTGTTATATGTAAAATCCATTGTAAGATTTGATAAAAAGAAAATGACAGTTCATAAATAACGACTAGACAATACATTCATGAAACTTAAGGTGACTTCCGGTTTCAAAATGTCGGCTAACGAGTCAAAAATTTCGATTTTTTTATTTTCCAGCAATTTTACAAGGGATTTTAATCCTTGAAAGATGTGTTATGTATAATTCAATGTAAGATATGATAAAACGTTAAAAACAGCTCCTTAGTACGACAAAACAACACATAACTGAAGAAAAATAGTGGTTTCCGGTTCCAAATTAGATGCAAATACGTGAAAAATATTTTGATAATTTAAATCAACTTAACAAGTAATTACACAAGCATGAAATACAAGCATGTAATTTGGTATATAGGTGGACCAAACGATAATTAAAAGAAATCAGGTGCTGGCCATAACAAAATTCCATTGTTTCAAGATGGCCACCGATCATTTTGCAAATGGCGTCGTATCCAGTTGTAAATCTTTGAAAGTTGTGTTATAGGTATAATCCAATGTAAGGTTTTATTCAGCGTAAATTACAGTTCCTAAAGTATGGAAAAACAACACATAAATGACAAAAAAAGTGATTTTCGGTTTCAAAATGGCGGCAAAATTTTTAAAAATGTATTTTTTTATAATTTTCATCAACTTAACAAGTGATATCACATTCTTTGTTAAGATTAAATGCCTAGTTTTGTTAGAAAGACAGGTTCGTTATCCTAAAATTATTGGACAGTAGCCAATAACAAAACTCGTACAAGGAAGGACAGAACGGTAGCATTTACAGTCACCAACACAACTGGATTTTTCGCCTCCTCATTTCAAAAGTTCCCGACAGGAGGATGCAACTTTAACGGTAGCCGAATAAGTTTTTTTCTTTCATCCAACCCCAGTGTTCATGAATTGGTACATAAATCTGGCTGAGCCCAAACTTATCCTCCTTGATACGCTGCGCTTTGGATGTGCTCCGAAAAAAACTCTTGAAGGCGGAACTACATCACAATGCCGCTGCTTCCTGGGTTAAAATTTACATCGTACCTCGTTAACAGCAAATAGTGATGTTTTTCTGTCCTACATGATGCAAACAAATGCTTTTTTTTGTGTCCTTGTATGTGTCTTTATACTTCAGCAAAGAAATAAGTACGTCCCTTACATGTTGAAATACTTCCTATGTCATCCAAACTGACCTATTCCCTAAGTGTCACATGCACTATATGTATGAATGAAAGGAAGAGTAGCTACACGAGGACCAAACGGATTTGATATATCACGTACAGGAAGACATCAAAAGTCTTCATTCCTGCCAAAACCTATTCACAGTTTGTTCCACCATATTTTTGGAGTGGTGCAATTCTTAATACTACTACATCTGTGTCGGTGCTACCTTAAATTACCGTCCTACAACAATTTTCATAATCAGGCCGAACATGGACAAACATTCGTATATCTGCTTCTCCATGCTTACAAGGGGTGGCTGGAAAGTATCCTTATTAGTCTCTACAGAAGCATTGCTGTCGGCAAGACACTTGAAAAATTTCGTTTCGTTGTCATCTTCATAGATAGGGAAAACTACTCCAGAACCCAACTTTTGTCTTCTCACATCTAGCCTTTCAATGATTCATTTAGTAAACCTAACACAATATCTACTCTTGAATACTTATCGATGCAAGATTTTATTTAAGGCCGTATAACACAATTGCAAAATCATCCAACATTGATTCCCTACAAGGTGGCCTGGAATTAACCATTGCTGCTCTATCAACGATAAATGCGTCAGAATTTGGATCTGCAAATTACAAAATGTTTCAAGTTTATCCATTTGCACCGATTAAATACCACTGTTTAAAATGACATCCGAAGACAAAAATGGAGGAGCAGGTTGTCTTTATGGATTAAGAAATATTTCAAATCAATTTGTCCACTGTGACAAAAAATAAAAGTCTAGAATAGATATTTAAGGTTCTCTTGCTCTGTTTTGTACAAAACGTTTACAGTTTTATTTTATTGACACAAAAGGAGTTGTTCTTTTTAATCTGGTTATAAGAGACCGGTTCTTCTTTGTTTTGTATTTGCTTCAAACGATCTTCAAATAATTTGCCTTTGATCTTTTTAAAGAAACCCTTGTGTGTTCATTAAGTAGTTCATCTATTATAGAATGCCTCAAACCACTAGATCTTGCAAATTTATTTGATGGTCTACTGACTTCTGGTCTAGCTACCATCAATACGTCTAAATGAGGTCTTCCGTTAAACCTGACAACACATCGCCTTTTACAATTGCATTATTCTGTTTTTGTCTGATCAATTGTGTTATAAGAAAAATATCTTCTGGTCTTACGTACAGTAAAATTATCATTTTCAAAATCAATTGCCACCTGTGGGTGACTTAAGAGAAGGTCGGTCGCGATCGAGAATATGTTACACGATCAAGACCTTAATGAATACAGTATCATGCTTTTTATGGACTGTTTGTACAAAATCTGACTCATGAAATAAGCATACTACCAAATTCACAAGAAGTTCTTATTTTATAATTAAATGCCAGGAATTGAAATGTGGTAGAGATGACTGTATTTTCTTACGCCAGTCTATCAAATCATTGAACGTCACAGAGTCACGACATGATTATAATTTCTGTGTTTTGCTTTCTTAAGCCGATATATATACCTTTCAAGCTAAAACACATAGAGTTATCTGCTGCGCGTGTCTAGTCCTAGGTACATTTGAACATACATACAATAATATGCCGTTCCAGATGTTGCAATAATGGTTTTACCTCCTACCTTCACGTAATATATCACTCAGAATTTTATAACAAGTCATTTCAATGTGAAATCCACCTTACATGACGATAAACTAATCTTCTCTGTACAAATCAGGCAATTCCCACTGAATATCCATTACCAAAAGTGGCTGATCTGCCGTTACTATTCTCGTTTTAACCACATTTTCCGTCTTATCCATCAAATACCTGATCATTGCAACTGAATTGGCTTGTTTTTAAACAGTGGCATCATAGATTTTACACTTACTTGCTTTTTAGAGTAATGAGATGAACTACGATTTATACCAGTTTGCCCTGGTAGTGCATACAAATCACTCATTATGTCTATAAATGGTTTACGCATGCGCAAAATTGTTAAATCATGTGTGTCATAACCTTGAAAAATGTTATCAAACCAAATCATAATATCATTGAAAATCCCAAATCACTTATTTTATAGTAAATAGTTAAAATATTTTTTAATGAATTTTGTTACATTTTCGCGCATGCGCAAACCCTGTATGTGTAAAATACTCATGTCTTGTGAATTATTCACGTGTAAAGAAGGCAGCTACCAAACCTGACAGCTTTTTTTCCCTAAAAAAAGGTAAACGAAAAGTTTGCCAGAAAAAATCAGTATTTTCAAACTGAAAAAACAGCCATTTTAGAAAACGGCGGTGGCCATCTTGAAAAAATGATTTTTTTAATGGCCAGCAGTTGTTTCTTTAAAAGAATATAATAATGATGCTTTGTGGTAATTTTCATGCTTGTATCATCATTTGCACAATTCCCTCGATTTTGCCTGCTAATATCTTCCACTATAATCCAATACCTGGAGGTGGGACTCAGCTGACCTCTTATAACAATGTGTACTAGTTCAGTGGAAATGGACACCATACTTAACTTCAAAACATTAAACTTAAATTACCAAAAAACAAACAAGGTTATCAAAAGCCAGATTCTATATTTTTTCGGAAATGCACACATACTTTATTAATTGGAAAACACATGTATGAGACTGGGACGATATGCTTAGAGTTTTTTTTTAAGATGAGATGAACAAGAAAAATACACTATTGAAGCTATGCGTAATGTTTGAACTCGGATAAGTTCTTAACAAAGGATGGGAAATAGAGAAATTTATTCAGCGCCTATGATGATTTTACCAGGCACACTTAATCACAATGTTATTTCATGCATCTCTTAAACGAATCTGTATTTGAGGCAATGCAACTGTTACAAAAGGATTCGGATTTGAGGCAAAGCAACTTTAACAATTTATTTTCTATTTAGACAGCGTGCATTATTCTTGTCATTAATTTCCATTATTACAGATCTTTGATTAAGGTGGTATATATTGCCTCAAGTAAATGCTAAAGTAAATTCTGAAAACACATAATTATGTATTTATTCGAGCAGTTGTCTGTAACATATGTATCGAATATGCATAACGAACGAATGACCATGATATCACCGGCTTACTGTTTGTTTGGGGGAATTTCCTTCATCGTGTACAGCGGATATGTTCTTCAATAAATCTGAAGGTAGTTAAATGCTTGAAATATTTAGAGGAGGCAAATGAAGACAACTGTGCACTTATCAAATGCTTATGATATCAAGTGGTTCGAGTCTTTTCTCACTTTCTGTTTATGAAATGATATCGATTTTCTTCGATCTATAGTTTTTTGTTCTTTTTATATATCTTCTATTTCAAAATCCTTATTCTTTACAGATCGAACAAGTGAAACTGTGATTGAGACAAATACACAAAGGAGTAGTGCAACATATGTGTCTACAAGAGACTCAGCGATGACAGAGTTCATAAACATGATAACTAGTGACACATCCCTGGCAATAACTACGAAAAGTACGCCTTTTACTTCACGGGAATTATCCAGTACAGCATCTCAAAATGCAAATAATGATATTTTACCTGGTACGACTGAGACATCAACACAAGCAATAACAGGTAAAGTAAAACTCAGTTTTGAAAAATCCGAATAGGTAACAGATGAAACTAAGCAAAATGAAAATGATTAATAAATTAGCAGTTACGAACAAGCCAGCCCCAGATCAGATGAACTTTACTTTTTTTTTCATTAGTTCATTTCGTAACGGTATAACGAGTGCTATTGTCGACAAACGGAACCGCCGAATGATACCATTTAGGAGATTGAACTGTGTAATGAACAATGTTCAAATAACACTTTCGAAATTTGTGGACGATATCATGTAGATTATAGTCTCATGACTGTCTTGGAAATAGGTGAATATACACGAAATTATATTCAGAATGGACATTGGGAATATGCCAAAAATCCGATAACCCGCCGAAGGCCACCAATGGGTCTTCAATGAAGAACAATAATTAATCCAATACCTGGAGGTGTGACTCAGCTGACCTCTTATAACAATGTGTACTAGTTCAGTGGAAATGGACACCATACTTAACTTCAAAACATTAAACTTAAATTACAAAAAAACAAACAAGGTTATCAAAAGCCAGATTCTATATTCTTTGGAAATGCGCACATACTTTATTAATTGGAAAACACATATATGAGATTGGGTCAATATGCTTAGAGGTTTTGTTAAGATGAAATAAAAAAAAAGTACACTGTTGAAGCTATGCGTAATGTTTGAACTCGGATAAGTACTTAACAAAGGATGGGAAATAGGGAAATTTATTCAGCGCCTATGATGATCTTACCAGGCACACTTAATTACAATGTTATCTCATGCATCTCTCAAAATAATTTGTATTTGAGGAAATGCAACTGTTACAAAAGGATTCGGATTTGAGGCAAAGCAACTTTAACAATTTATTTTCTATTGAGACAGCGTGCATTATTCGTGACATTATTTTCCATTATTACAGATCTTTGATTAAGGTGGTATATATTGCCTCAAGTATATGCTAAAGAAAATTCTGAACACTCATAATTATATATTTATTCGAGCAGTTGCCTGTGACATATGTATCGAATATGCATAACGAACGAATGACCATGATATCACCGGCTTCCCGTTTTTTTTTGGGAATTTCCTTCATCGTGTTCAGCGGATATGTTCTTCAATAAATCTGAAGGTAGTTAAATGCTTAAAATATTTAGAGGAGGCAAATGAAGACAACGATGCACTTATCAAATGCTTATGATATCAAGTGGTTCGAGTCCTTTCTGTTTATGAAATGATATCGATTTTCGTCGATCTATATTTTTTTGTTCTTTTTATATATCTTCTATTTCAAAGTCCTTATTATTTACAGATCGAACAAGTGTAACTGTGACTGAGACAAATACACAAAGGAGTAGTGCAACATATGTGTCTACAAGAGACTCAGCGATGACAGAGTTCATAAACATGATAACTAGTGACACATCCCTGGCAATAACTACGAATAGTACGCCCTTTACTTCACGGGAATTATCCAGTACAGCATCTAAAACGGCAAATAATGACATTCCACCTGTTATGAATGAGACATCAACACAAACAATAACAGGTATTGTACATGTTGACACAAAGTCACCTGTTTGTCATGTCATATACATTTATAGTGTATAAATACATCAACTGAATTGTTAACATTTCTATCACAAATCTTTATCGAAATGTACAGATTTTTTTTTTTTTTTTTTTTTTTTTAATTTTATCTCAAATCACATGTCTTTTACTCTGATAAAAGTGTTTCTTCCTTCGCCTCATAACCATGACAAAACCATGACAAAACCGACGATGATGATGATGATGATGATGATGATGATGATGATGATGATGATGATGATGATGATGATGATGATGATGATGATGATGATGATGATGATGATGATGATGATGATGATGATGATGATGATGATGATGATGATGATGATGATGATGATGATGATGATGATGATGATGATTGACTAACAATGCTATGAGTTGTGGTTTCATTACATGTATTTAAAAATTTTAATGAATGTTTTGAAGCAAACGGAGAGTGGAGTATATGGAATGGCTGGACCTTCTGTGTAGTAAATTGTGTTCGGGAGGATACAACAAATGGGACACAAAGAAGACGGAGAACATGTAATGGTTCGGAATGCTCTGGTGATTACATAGAAGACCGAGCATGCTCAGAGCCAGATATATGCAAAGGTACGAAAGCATCATTGTACGACGTGCCATGTGTTGGGGTTTATTTCTAATATTTGTTTTTAAACCTGTGTATTATTTACTTTCACCTACCAATTTTTAACTTCACATTTCAGACCTCACATTTCTGTAGTACCCTAGCCAACAGGAATGTTGCCAATTTGATTTATTAGTCCCTTGTCGGTTTCTGAATTTTCTTCATCCTCTTGGTACTTCGTATTCCATGTTTTTATGTTTCTACATGTATAATTTTTATTACACGTTTAAGCTTACATTTAAATTATGTCTGGAATAAAACTTAACCTGCATATCTGTGGATTTTTATGACACCATATATATGATAAAAACTTTGTCCTTATATAATTAAAATCATCATAGATACAAGGACTAAATTTAGTATATACTCCAGACGCGCGTTTCGTCTACAAAAGACCCATCAAAGACGCTCGACTCCAAAAAAGCCTAACAGGCCAAATAAAGTACGAAGTTGAAGAGCATTGAGGACCAAAATTCCTAAAAGACTTGCAAAATACAGCTAAGGTCATCTATGCTTGAGGTAGAAAAGCCTTAGAATTTTGATTTTTTTTTTTTTTAAACAGTTCCACTTTGTAAATACATTTGTTTTTCGAACCATGCATCTTCTTGAAATATATACATAATTCATAGATAATTTCAACAACATCTTTGTCCTGAAAAGAATGTTCATTATTCTTACAGTACATTTTTATGCATTCTTTGTTGTTGTTTTATCACGTATAAGCTAGTTTATCTGGGGAGTTGACATAATTATTCGAAACTGAATACACAATAATTTAATTTAAAAAAAACACAGCTAAGCTATATGCTTTAAAGAGTTTATATGTCAATGCGAAACACATAGCAAAATTTGAATACAATCAGCTTAAGTTAGAGACAAGTGTCAACCCATCCCCCCTAAATGGCAAATTCGTTCCTATGTGATTTTTTAGTATTCCAATGAACCATTTCATTGAAGTCCATTTAAGTTCATTTACGTATTTTGCTGACACGCAATCTAGTTTGTATGTTAGTTTTTATCCTATTTACATAATAAATCATCAAGTAAAAGATTACACAATACAAGAACACTTTTCATTTTGTTATTTTAGGAATGAGACCAAGGAAACTGTTATGTAAATGCCCTAAGAGGTTAATAAATACAAAATGGCACAACCTTGATGGAAAGAATATAACAGATGATGAAGTAAAGAAAATTGTACTCAAAGATTTCAACCAGAATATAAAATCCGAGATCTCAGTTGACAAGAAAGCAGTATCTAAAGAGTCACGAAAGAAAAACTCATCGGCAAACAAAAGAAAATCTTCACAATCTTTAGGATGGGGCAGCATTATTTTTCTCGTTCTGCCAGTGATCTTCTTGATTGCCATAGACATACTACACTGTTGTATTCACTTCCGATCACGCTCTGGTGGCAGGAAACCGAACCGAATTAGACCAATAAGGAACACCCACGATCAGAGAACTAGTACTAAGCCTGTGCAAGAAAATGACAATGTAACCGAAAGTTATTACGCAAGCAGATGTGGAAATGATTATCATCCTGACGAAATGAAACGTGAAACCTATCAGAGAAGAAGGGACGACAACAATCAACAAGGCAGAAATGAATGGTTGCAGTACATATAACGCGTATTAACTTAAATGAATGGTTGCAGTACATATAACGCGTATTAACTTAAATGAATGGTTGCAGTACATATAACGCGTATTAACTTTCCTAGCTTTATTTAAAACTGTGCTCATCAGAATGATTTCTTTATAAACTCTTTTTTTACTTTACTAACTGTACTATCATATGGGAAATTGGTCTTTTTTTTTAATAAAACATATTTTATAAAGGAGATTATATGCATATAACAAACTCAATAGAGGTGGTCAACGAAAGAAAAACATAATATACTTCGTGGTTTTCGTGGATGACTTTATCAACGAATTTAAGTGTCCAACGAAATAAAACATCCATTGTCCAAATCAAGACGCGGACAGATCCCCATCGGAAGGTTTGAATACTGATATGATCTAGAGAATATATTGAATAACGTCAAATCGGAGAATACTTTAATGGCAGTAACAGAACTACAACCGCATGCAAGATTATACCCATTTAATCTTAAATAACCTAAAATGTACAACTTTTGATTTTTTAATTCTCAAAAAAAATATTTTGATCGATAAAAGTCAGATTTCCGGTATTGATATGCTAGTATGAAGTGTTCGTTTTATATCCTCAATGTTCTCGTACATATGGGAAATAATAATTTCATGCTGGGCTTGATTTTGATAAGAATTATTTGACAATTCAATTTACGTTTATGGCATTTGTTTATGTTACTGTTTTCTTTAGGTGACATGTTTATGGCCTCATTTACACCTTTGATGGTCTTTAGTCCGTTGATCACTTTATCATGGGTTAATTAGTGTTATCACTACGATTTACACGGTAAATGTTTACTTTGCAATTTCTTTCAATCCAGACTATTTGTAACCTTCTTTTCTGAATTTTTCAATTTTTTTTTCTCAAGAAAACTAAAATCCACGAATTTAAAAACCCGCGAACATGTAAATATTGCTCAAACCACGAAAATTGATGCCCACGAATTAAAGTACCCTCACAGTAGTAAAAATATGAATGCACGTTTTACATTTGACAAAATGTTAACTGTATCATGGCACACTGACACTGTTCATTATAGCAACAGCTTGTCTGAGGGGCGAACGATACCAGGGGGACAGTCAAACGCATAGTAAATAATCATCAGTAGGAAAATATACTAGCTTTCGTAATTATTAAGTATGATGTAGATATATTAATTCATTATACCCTAAAAAGACATAACACTTTAGGACTATAATGGTTAAGGTGATACCCAACACCTTAACGAATATTGATTTATCTCGTTTAATTTTCAGCAAAATGTTGACAAAATGATAATTGCACATGTAATTTATGTATATGTTACAGGACTATTCTGAATTTAGGCATTTAGTAAAATGCCTGAAAATTTTTGGCATTTTACAAAAAAGCCTGAGATAGTTAAAGAATGAAATATAAGAAATAAAAACAATTGAAAGCTTTGAGCACCAGAACAGTTTTATTTATTATAAATATACTTAATAAGAAAGAAGAGTTAAATTATCAAAAATAGATTTTTACTGAATTATCCCAAAAAACTTCTCAAAATGTTTGGATGACAGAACTTATATTTGTCATGAACTTTTGTAAAAACATAATTGTTTGGCGTCAAATCTGGTTTAAGCACTTTAACCATATTTGGAGAAACCAGAGTCATTACATTTAGCTCTTTCGTTACCTTTACTGACAAAACACATAACGTTTGACAGCAGCAGTTAAAACATTTGTCCTTTATCTAGGTCAATCCCATACAGAAATAACCCATATGAATTATTACCAAATTGCTCACGTCTAAACAAATGCATATATTTGTGACTGAAAGCAAACAAAAACAATCAGTTAATTAGATCATGTCACATCCAGGTCATTGACAATGTGAAAACGGTTGCAGCGAGATATGAATAGCTAGTTTAGCAATACAAAGATAACACTAAAAAACATACTAGTATTATATTCTTAGAAGCCCGGATGACACATTTCACACAAATGGCCAAATCATTTTATTATATAACAGAAAAGTACAAAAATGAACATGAATAATATGATAACCAAATAAACAAAAAACTTCAGACACTTGTACATCATTTGGTGAATATTTGATAAAAGTGGCTCATACAGTTATTTGGTAAAAATTTTTGGAAAAATATTGATTGTGGTTGAAATTTTAAAAAGTATTGGAACTTTCACAACATGACAACACAATTGTTTATTTTTATCCCCTATTTTTTGTCCAGCCTGCGACTTTTGTAGCAGAAAGATCGAAATAGGTATAGTGATACGGTGGCGTCGGCGGCGGCGTTATTTACCTTCTTAAATTGAAGGTTGGAGACCTAAATGCTTCATACTTTTTATAAAAATGCCTCAGTCGTGTGATGAATTTATCGTCTGTCACATGTCCATTGTCCTTGATCTCATTTTCATAGTTCAGTGACTACTTAAAATTCCTTTTTTTTGTAATACTGAGTAATATGATAACTATATTTGGTATGTGCGTACCTTGCAAGTTTCTCATGCCCGTCAGACAGTTTACAGTTGACCTCCAACGCATTTCATGGATTAGTGAACAAGGTTAAGTTTTAACGGTCAAGTCTATAAGCAAGAGAGGTCTAGTATATTCACTGTATGGAAAGACTAAGGTGTACATGTCTAACTGACAGATACCGTCTGACCTTGAACTCATTTTCATGGTTCAGTTGTCAAAGTTTTTATTTAGTTTGGTATTTTTTCAAATACTATATTTGGTTTATGGGATATTTTATATGTTAGTCTCGCATGTTTTATTTGACCTTGGCGTAATTTTTCGGTTTATTGCCCAGTGTTAAAATCGTGTGTTTCAGTTTTCCTGAACTGTAAGTAATAGGCAACTTTAGTTGTTGTATGGAAGAATTTTAAGATGTTTATATGTTATCCTTGTGTTGTTCATCTAATTTCGACCTCAATGGGTCAATTTCATGGTTGATGTCAATGTTTATATATATAAGAAAAAGATGTGGTATGATTGCCAATCAGACAACTGTCCCCAAGAGACCAACATGACACAGACATTAACAACTGTAGGTCACTGTATAGCCTTCAACAATGAGCAAAGCCCATACCACATAGTCCGCTAGCTGAGCTATGATCTATAGGTCAATTATTTTAGTTTATTGAATGATTGTAAGGTGTATATGTATCTCTTGTTTGGTTTATATGACCTTGATCTCATTTTCTTTGATCATATCAAGTTTTCATGCTAGCTGTAGTAGTTTAGATTCTTACATTGATACCAGTGGATTATCGGATTTATCCAATCGAGATAGTTAAATTATCAATTTTAAAGTCCGATAATCCACGAGTAACTATGTAAGAATCTGTTTCTCTAATGATTAAAAAGACATATTCTTTTTTGTTTACCGAAAATCCCCTTCGAGTGCCTTTCACATTGCACGAAGTTGTCAATTTCATTAACACCTGTTATCATATTTTGGTTCATCCAGTCAGCCAAAAAGGTCATGACCCTTAAACTCATCCAATGATCTTCTGAGATAACCAGCAACCACACGTTGATTCAATTTTTTTATACAATGGGTTCGAAAAGGGATAAATGTCCATAGAATTAGAGAAAATATTTATATCTATGACTATCAATATGATATCATTGATTGGTAAAAATGTGCGAAATTTCAGCGTGTGCACTCTTTTTACAATCTTCTTCTTAGTTCAACCGGGTTAATATGTTCACGTCATGAACTATTCCTAAGTAGTATATTTTTATATTTAGTACACGAAAGATCCCTTACTAGCAAGTTCGAAGAGAGTATTTCGAATGGCAAACAATACAATAAGTCCATTTTAATTGTACAAAAGGTATTCTGGTTATTTAAATACAGAGAAATGATATTTGATGTTTGAATTGAACCACAACTGGCGCAGTTACAAGGCCAAATAGTTATTGCCATAATTTTACACCCGTTTTCTTCAATTGCTACTCTTTGAAAGTCACAAAGCTATGCTAAACAATTTTTTCGTGATCCCTATTAATTTAGATTATTGCAGTCAACCTTGCAAAACTAAACTCAGCGTGTAAAAATTCACAAAAATGCTAAAACTGCGAAGATTTTAGTAATTTAGCATGACTTAATGATGTTAGTTCATTTTAATAATTTTGTAAAACTGCTGTATTTTTGGGCAAAAAAGGAGTCTTACTGTATCTAATCACTTTTGTAAAGATTTTGTAAATGCTCTTCAAAAACTTGTTTCACCCTAAATATGAGGTCCTGCCTTCTTATTTCCAAATTGATAATTATCTCATGGGGAAATGTAGGCCTTTTTTAAAACTCAAGTTAGTAGCTGTAAATTCAATTTCATGCAGTCAAAATCAGGACCAGAAATATCTTCATTTAAATATCACAGCGCTGTCCCCACACACCCGAAACTCGAAATTCTGTACCTGATACATGAATGTCATTTTAGAATTAAAACAATATTGTAACTATCTGACTGAAATATGAAACCGGCGAAGGGAGACAAACACAATTTAAATTATGTCTTAAAAGTCCGTACAATTGTAAGCTTAAGTTACTTGCGTTAATGTACTTACGTTTCGTTTGAAACTTAAAATTCTCTAATAAGTCTCTTTAGTCACCCCAGATCAAAAAGTTATAAAGCCAAACAAGTACAAAGTTGAAGAGCATTTAGGTCCCGAAATTCTAAAATGTTGTGCTAAAAAATGCTAAGGTAATTTCTAAGGATAAAAAAATCCTTTGTTTTTCGAAAAATTCAAATTTTGTAACAGAAAATCTATTAAAATGACCATATAATTGATTTTCATGTCTACATCGAAGTGCTGACTACTGCTGTTGATACCATTCTGGACGAAACGTCCAGTGACATCTACTCAGTAGTGTAAATAATTATAAACGGTACCAAGATTATAATTGTATACCCCAGACGTGTGTTTTCTCTGCACAAAAAAGGGCATTTGTAGTATACCGCTGTACGAAATTCATAAATCGATAGAGAAAAAACAAATCCGGGTTATAAACTAAAACTGAGAGAAATGTATCAAATAAAAGAGAACTACGATACAGACACAACACCGAAATGTAACACACACAGAAACGAACTGTAGTGTAACAATGGCCATTTGCCTGACTTGGTACAGGGTATTTTTTTTATAAATGGTGGGTTGAACCTGGTTTTGTGGCATGCAAAACCTCCTGCTTTAATTGCAGTGATAATTATACATTAAAATGACAACATTAGACGACAGGGTTTCAATAAATAAACAGATAAATGGGATAAAATATAGGACAGAAAAACAATCGAATAATAGCCATCAAAAGGTAACAGGTTAAAAGATATTTTTATACGCCAGTCGCGCGTTAGGTCCACACAAAACTATGCTCAGATGTAAAAAGTTTGAAAGCCCTAACAACTACAAAGATGAAGATCGACGAGGACCGAAAGATCAAAAAGGCCAGGGTTATCTGCCTGGAACAAACACATCATTATGTATGTTATTATCAAGAAAAATACATAGTTTTGCAAACAGTTAATTTTATAAAATGACTATATAACAGCTATACATGATTAAACTGAAGTGGTGACTAGCTATATGATAAAAACGAATACATTTCAAAATCACAGCCTTGTTAGCCATAGTCAATGCAATGCCCAAAGTGACGTCACATATAAATTTCTAAAACGTGTTCCAAAACTTAAGAAAGTGTTTGATTCAAATTCAAGATTAGATTTGTATGACTTATGTAACTTATATTAATAACAGTGAAAATTGTAATACTAATTAATATTTAATGGTAGTAATTAGATAATTATTTGTATTGTCTAGATTTGTGGGTTTTTCTTCTGATCAAACTGCAAACCAAATATATATATGGTGTAAATTTCCTTGATCCAAAATTAAATCTACCAAATGAACTGGATGAGAAGTTATCCCCAACACAACACACGAATAAAACACAGAAAAAAGTACGATTTACAACTACAAACGTTGAGAAATTTGACAAAATCTAATGACAACAACTAACACAACATCAAAACCCAATAAAGTAATTTGGGATGGAAAAGTACCGTGTAACGTCTTAAAGCAAAACGACTTCACACTCAGCAAAACAGTCACATTAGGGAATAAGACTCACTTAACACTTTCTACCAAATTTAAAATGCAACAGTTGAATATTTATCAATTGTTTTCCTATCACAATAATAAATCTAATCATAGTGATTAAAATGTAACAACTATGTTAGAATTTTTTTTTCTTTTTTTCAAAGCAAATCTTGTTCAAATGTTTTAATTGTAAACAAAAGTGAATGCACCGGTCTATATATATCCATACATTTGTACATGTTGTAAGTTCTTCTAATCGAGCCTTTTTTCATTTTCATGAGTTCAACTAGATAACGTAACTCTTACATGCCTTTGGATAAAAGTAATTGAAATGCAATTAATTACATTGGCAATGTATTTGTAATGTTATGAATAACATTTGAAGATCAATGTAATTGTGACATTTTTGATGTTTTAAATAGTATCACATTTCAAAAATCAATGTTATTGTAATGTACTTAATTACATTTGAAAATCAATGAAATTGTAATGAAACTAATTACATTTTAAAATCAAATAATTGGAATGTAATTAATTATTTTGGCAAATACTTGAACCCAGGTGTGATTCACACATTAATTTGACCTTGTGGTGATACATATATTGTTTGTATTTATTTGAATCTTTTATAATCACCACATTCATAATGACTCTAAAAAACCATTACGTTTGTGTAACAGGCTAACACGATTGAAGGTACACATTTCTTTAGTATATACATTTTTACACAATTAATGTTAACATAATCAAGGACCCTTACATTTGTGTACTTGACAAGTTTCCTGTAAAAGGAAACTAAAGTAATTTACATATATCACATATATACATAGTTCGCACTTCAGACACAACAGGAAAACAAAATGGAAGGTAATAATTTCTTTAGTTTATATATTTTCACACAATTAATGTTAACATAATCAACGGCATCACTTGGTTTATCTATGCCTGATAACTTTGATCTTTGTTTTCTGAAAGTTATATAGAAAATGCGCGATATTGGCCGTTTGGAATAATTTGTGAAAATGTTGCTAAGCATTTTGTAGAAAATGTAGAATTTTAAATGTATGTATGTGTTGTATGTGCTGATACGTGTACCACTGTATAGTTTCGTTAGCCTAGTATTCATTGCTTTATCAAAAGCATAATTCAAATTTTTATTTTAATAGAAACTTCGATGGGATATTATTTACAAACATGCAGGTTGATATAAGTAGCAATGGGAAGTATAGATATTGTGGCCGTTGGGGACAGTTGTGGGAAGACAGCTTTATTACATGCAATGCGACAAACTGATTTTAAAATTGGAAATGAACTAGAATTTATTAACATTCCACCAACGGTATTTGAGAGCTACCAAGTCAACTTTAAGTCACATGGAGTTTATATCAGGGTGAATTTACATGATACAGCAGGACAGGTAATACAAATCAAATTCATATGTCAAATCCTTATACGATCTAGAACTAGGAATCCTCAATTTTTTTCAGTTATTCCTTATTCGGGGAACAAATGAACTACAGATGTAATATAAGGAGATATTGTATAATTGCTCATGAGACAACTCTCCAACAATAACCTAAGGGCTGTTACTAAATGTTCTACATTTTGCAGAAAATAAACCCTAGCTCAAAATGGCATGATGTCTTTAACAATAGTTCCAACAGCTTTAAAAAAACAACCCAATATTGTTAATGTCATTAAAATCACATCAACATGTCTGAGTATGTTGATTTGTTCAAAAATGTTTGATTTACTTTAAAACATGTCTGTCGTCTTAACTGATAACTGGAATTTAATTAATGATATCAAAATCTTTATAATTGTTCGAGATGTACTTGTTTAACAAAATGTAATCCAATATTTGTTATATCAACTTATGTAGCAATTTGAGATATAGGTAAAACAAAAATTAAAAAACATGGAATATACATATATAGAAACACACGTACGAGTTATCTATGCTTTTAAAACATTTATGCCTTAAATGTACAGATTTCATGGGAAACATTATTCAGAATTCGTTTCGTAGCATTCGTCTGTCGTTTTACTGATAGGATAACAGTACAAATTGACAATACACATGGGATAATTATTATGAAAGTTGATGTACGACTTTGTTATGTGTGATCGATTTTTTTTAGGAGAATTATGATAGACTACGACCGTTGGCATATCAACACAGTATTGATGTGGTGTTTTTGGTATTTGCAGTAATTTCCCCTGACTCTATCAAAAACATTGAAGCTAAATGGATTCCAGAAATTAATTACCACCTCAAAAATGTACCAAGGATTCTAGTTGGTACAAGATCAGGCAAGACAGTAATCATAAGTGATATATAGCTGTATATTTAAAAAAAAAAAACCATTGGCATGGAATGATTGAATACATAAGATGTGTCATTTACTATTTTCATTAAAACATGTCAATTCGGTGAATTGCAATGATGTAAAATGAGAGTCTGTCCTACAGCTTTCACTCAGCAACGTAATACCATAGCATAAATGCAATATTTTGAACACGGAAAATTACAGGAAAGGGAGTTGTTAGTTTGTCCAAATTGAATTACCATTGAAAGAAAGCCAATAACGGACACATAGGGAAATATGCCATATCAGCTGAGAAATTTACATTTTCAAAATTAAATTTCATTAAATAAATATTCTTTTTATATAACATTCTAATATGACGTCCTTATTACGCTTTGTTAACAAAGCCGTGTTCTAATGAGCATAAAAAATATGTTTGACACATGCGACAAACTAAACGTTGTTTCAATCGTTATTCTTTAAAATGGTTACATTTAAGCAGCTAGCATAAACTTTAATTATATAGTTCTATAAAACAAAATATATTTATCCTGCTCGTAGTTAAACTTTAAACTTATCAGATATGAAATGTAATGCACAGACTCCTCGGGGAGAAAACGGGAAAAGCCAAAAATTCTTACGGCATTTTCGTACGCTTCGACCTATGAAAATACTGTATTTGTCCTACTAGAATCGAAATAACACTCAGTGTAAAATATCGACAACTATAATGCCTACCCATGTTAAAATGAGCATAGAGCATGACATGACGGAATTATTTCTTAAACAATTGAACAAATCCCTTAACTTTTTGTTTCTCAATCTGTAAAGAAAATGTAGGAGACGATATTTCATTATCTTTTTATATGAAAGTCTCTTCAACTGTTTTTTTTTAAGAGAAAACACATCCCTAGTTTTATACGAAGCATTGTATTATAAATTATGGTTATTATTGAATATTTAGCTTATGTTACACATATGTGTGTGTTTGATCGTTTGATTTTTTTTGTGTTTAAACGCACTTTTTAAGCATCGCATTTAGGCTATTGAGTGTAGGCCAATTTTTGTTGGTGGAAGGAGCCAGAGTGCCCGGAGGAAACCCCACAACTTCAATAGGAAAACTGACAATCCTAGTCAATTAAGATTGGGATCGAGTGCACCCGAATGAGTGGGGGTTCGAACTCACAACCCCAGTATTGACTAGCTAGTGATTATAGTAGTTACTACTTAGACCACTCGGCCAACGAGGTCCCCGCTTCTTTACATTACCATTTTGAAATCTTGAATATATGGCAGTTTTGTAGTATCCAAATCTATGGCGTATTTATTATTTTCAAATCTATGACAGATATTTTAAAAGTGGCGGACCAGTCAGTACATATCCAAACAATGATTTCAAAACAAGTCGAAATGTCCAAAGGTTTCGAAAAATCTGCTTCTAAAAAGAGCCAGTATACAAAAACGCATAAGGAATACGACTTAGAAGCATATTCATAACCATTTGTAAATTTAACACAGACTTTAGAGTTGAAATCATGTCTCATTTTAAAACATGTATAGGTTGAAAATGTGTTGAGGTTAAAGGAAGTGTTATCGTTGCGTTTTTCATGTAAGCTTCATTTTCATGTAAATGTAAACTGGCATGGACATTAACTTGAAGATTTTTTTACCCTTTTTATTAGTTTTGTGATTAATAATTTGGTAATTGAGTTTTGGTATAAAGTATATTGTTATAAATAATTTTTTTCATTTCTTCAAAATAAATTATTATTAATACGGTTTTTTTTGTGTTGCGATCTTTCATGTTTTTCATTTAAATTCTTCAATGTTTCACTCATACCTGGCTGTAGTATTTACATAAAAGGAGATACAACAACAACCTGATTTTCATGTCTGTTTGCACCCTATACATGTTCACACCCTGCAATGATTTTTTCATACCTATCTGCAGTATTTATATCAAAGCAAGAGACCAAATTAAGCTTAAACCAATTAACAGCAATCATATATGTACATAAATAACATTTAATAATTAATTATCGATTTGATAAAAATAAACAACATATGATATAAATTTTATTCTGGAAATAAATATATATTTTTTATTAGGGAATATATACACATATGAACAAATATATCTAATAATTCAACTGGAATTTCAATAAAAATTGGGTGCAAATGTGTAAGGTGCGAACGGATGTAGGGCGCAAAAGTGTGTGGTACATATAAATTATCGGGTTGATTATCAGCCAAGAGCCACAATGTGAACCTTTTTTTCGCGAGTGAGCGCAGCGAACGAGCTAAAAAGTTTCACATTATGTCGAGTTGCTGATATTTCACGATATCTATAAAAAGAAAACTCGATTATCTTTTTATCGTTCTATTACTGGTCTTTTCCCTCTTCCTAAGACAGTTTTACTCTCGACGAAAGCAAGCTTAATAACATCTCCTCTCGGATTGTGACGTCGCTGATAACTTCTCCTCTCACATTGTGACGTGGCTGATAATGCCTGGTCTTGTTATGAAGCCTTGATACGAGAATTACGGTGCGACTGAGCAGGGTGATATAGACATAGGGAAGGACGATAAACATGTTTATTGGGCGCAAAATAGTCCAAATAATTATGACGTCTGGCAAGACTATTTGAATTTTTTGGGACACCGTCATAAGAAGTGTCCCAAAAAAAAAAATAGCCTTGCCAGACGTCATAATTATTTGGACTAGGCGCGAAACAGACCTGATCCCTTTACATCCTGGGGCTAACTTCAACCTTTACAGTTGATAAAGATTGAGGTATTATGAGAGAGTATTTTATTTTTATCAAATGGACCATTGAAAGTGGAATTGAAATATGACTAGTCTGGAACCTTTATTCTTGAAAGCAGATGTTAACCTTACTCAGTTGATGGTGTTGACACTCATTAGTCCAAGATTGCTCTGACGTCCAACGGCTGTTTGTCACAACTTGCACAAGCTGGCTGTGGCTGCGCCAGCGTGGGTCCCTCAGTCCAATCATTTCTGACGAAACAGCCGTTGGATGTCAGAACAATCTCGGATTAAAACTATATAAGGATTATCTTCGTGGTCAACATAATTTTACGTATATAATTTATTAATTTAATATTATATACTGTAGTTGTGTTGATGTTGTCGTGTATTTTTCGGGTATCAAATGGATTACTTAATCGAAAAATAGTTGTGATCATTGCAGTAAGTCGATGCTTTGGTCCATCAGGCATGTTGACTCTCCGACACCTTCAGATATCTTTTAGATTTAAAGCCATGGTTATGTATTCTTGTCATAACTGCAGCTACCAAGCGTTACGTTACAGCAGACGACTGTTATTGTTTGCAAATGGCGCCGGAAATCATACGATGTCGTAATCGTGCGATCGCAACATTGTTTTCATCAAACAACACTAAAACAACTTTCATTTAAAAACAAAAGTTTCAATATATTCAATCATTTAATAAATTCTATATTTATTGTTTATTTGTACAATAATGAGTTTCGTACTTTACCAACAGTTCGAGTTGCGCGGAAAATTCAAATTCGTCAGGTTCATATCTCCTTAAATCGTGACATAGTAGTCTCAATCATTCTATGGCAATGCATTATTTGAACATGTTGAAGTTTTTAACAACAAGAGATGGAGAAGAAATGGGAACTTGTTATGATTAAGATAATGTTAATTATTTTCTGAAGTCTGTTTCAAAAATATTAAATTCAGCATTGTGCGTATTTCATTTAATCGGAAGTGTTCCTAACTTTGGCATTTTTACGTATTATGTCTGTTTGTTTTGTTCATACAGTGTTATCAATATGTTTGAATTTTATGCGACTGTCATACAAGTGAGAGCGTTAGCTAGTTATAAAATCCAGATTTAATATCCCCTTTTCTACACAAGCAAGGAATATGAAAGTTGTTATTAGTTATCACAAGTATCAGGATTATGATTAATATTTCTATATGGATTTATATCAGGTTTTTTAATACCAACATGGTTGAGGGCATCCGATACAGTTTCTCAAATGTAATGTCATTTTTATAATTTTGACATATGTTGTAGGCCTTGTCGAGTTATAAAATAAAACACAAAATAAAACATAGGTCACCATGCTTGTTTTGAGAAAATGAGGCTGAAAATGGGTGATTTGTGCAATTTTGTAAAAATGTTAGGCAATGTAGGGAAATGTTTTCAGCAGATATTCTTCGTCGTATATTATTAAGATCGGGTTCAATCTGAATATGTGATTAGTGACAATCAGGTGAAAAAATCCTTACACGAATGACTATACAATTATTCAAGCCTTGCTTGAGATTGCGGACAAGATGCTAAATTTGGTATTTTTTTAACCCAAAAATATGGAAATAAAGAGTTTCTGAAAATGTTTTTTTTTTCATTTTTCTGCATTAACTGCATTTTGTCATGCTTTCTCCAAAACTCAAATAAAAAATATATGTCACTGTGCTGGATTCTATGATAAACGCGACAGTTTTCAGATGTATAAATATTGCTTGTAGAGAGCTACCTATCATTTTGTAATATTGTTTTCAATCATAAATAACTCTCTCTGTTTGTGGTCTAAGTGAGAAACATTTGAAGAAAAGTTATAACGGACTGTTGATAATTTTTACGGCTTTTAAAATCAAAGAATCGGCAATTTAGAACTTGAACTTTTTATGTTATCAGAAAACAAAAACAAAATCTTATAAAGGAGAATCTTAAAAGGATGCTTTTGTCCAGACAGAAAAACTAAACTATGATTATGAAATTTTTGGTTTGGCAAAAAACGATTGAATTAATAGCGAGCGGACTGTTTTTGTTCCTCTCCCAACTTTCCACACTATACCCACCTTAATTAAGATTTCATAACAAGTCACTTTTATAATCATGTACTATAATATACTTTCTCCTCAGTTTTTTTGGGGGGAGAGGGGGAGAAGGGGGAGAGGAGCAAGTTAAAATCCAAAATACTTCTCTCATAGCGTAATTTTTTTGGTAAATAACTATATATATAAAAAAAATCACCACAGCGCGACGCATTGCGGGGTGCATAAATATCGCACGTCCATTCCTTTGTCTGTCCTTACTGTCCTTCTTGTTAATTAGATTTTTCAAATGTACAATTCTATAAAACTTATATCGCATTGACACGTTCGAAAATCTGTGCATATCAACTATTCTTTAAAAGAGTTATGTCATTTGGAAATATTAATTATATTGGAAATTCCATTGTATTTGCTTTCATTCCGTCATTTCTCTAATATATTTAAAAAAAAATTAAAGAACAAAATAAACATAAAGCATGATACGCCATTCGTCATATGAAAACAACATAATAAATGTTTTTAAAATAACACGGGTAGAGGAAGTCATATCCTGACTCATTCTTTTTTCTTGCTCAGTAGGAAGATTATATATCACAACATGTTTTATATGATACCAAACTAAAGCTCAATAAAAATTCAAGAACCTACAAAATGAATTTAAGAATCATCATAATTAAGTATACAGATTTAAAGAATAATTTTTGAAACTAACAAGTACGTGAAGTTTTATTCAATAATTATAAATTATTTCTGATATACGGCGCGACATTTGAAACCCCCCCCCCCCCTTTTCATATAAACTGTAAAATCAAATTTTTAATCATACTTGAAAAGTATACAAATCTACAGATTAATATAATTAAGAAGTGTTTAAAGTGTGTAAAGTTTTAAGCAATAATCATAAATCGTTTTTGAGATACACAGCGAAATGTGAAAAAACACACACCTGTTTTAGTTACAAAGTCCTGTAACTCAAAAGTTAAATTTCTTCGTGAAATCAGAAAGGCTGAGTAGTTCCGATTCACCATGGAAAGAGACGATGCACACGAATCATGTTGACTAAAACCAAATCGTGGAAGGAACCTTAACGAACTAGAAAGTGATCTTTTAAATCTATTTTGAAATTTATGAGGAATGCCGTTTATCATTTCCATAAAACCCGAAAGTCATGTTAGTAGTTTCTATAAGCCTTAGACAGATTATTAAACGATATAAGCAAATCAGCCCTAATATAGATAAATAAGCATGTGAAATACTGAAAACGTTCCACTGTCGATATCAATCAAGAGTTAATATTGCTTTTCAAACAGGGCCAATACGAAACAAAAGCCGTATTGACCAATGGGCAAATACGGGACGTTCTCTTCTGGTTTCAATTTAAATTTAAATAAAAATAATGAAATAGACAGGTTAAATGATGTGCAATGTTTTGTAACGTCTTAAAGTTTTGAAACGAAAAGAACAGGGCCAATATAGAAACAACCGTTTTAATTTTCTAAAAATTATTTAATAAAAATGTTATGAAATGGCTGTTTCTGTATTGCCCTGTTATAGATTCACGATCAGCTGGATTGGCCATCGACTCTTTGAGTCACGGCTCCAATACAGCAAACTTCGAATATAAAACAGGGCCAATACAGAAACAACCCATTAATCACACTATACTATTGGACTAATTGGACATAGTTATACATGAACGAGTTTAGAGTCCGCAAACTTGAGCTGTGGGTTACTTAAGTTACCACAGCTATTTAAGGGCTATTAAAGTTAACAAGAATTTTACCAGAAGGATCCGAAGGACAGACAGAGGAATGGACATGCGATATTTTATGTGCGCGCTATATGGTTAAAAAAAGTTATTGACCAACGCTATGCGAGAAGGATTTTAATCGCAACTAATCCAATCGTATCTGCCAAATAAAAGAAATCTAAGATATAGTTTCATTTTTTGGTCAAAAGCATTCGTTAGCGAATTGAAGACTTCTCCTTTATAAGATTTTGCTTTTATTATCTGACCACATAAAACAGAAGATGTGGTATAATTGCCAATGAGACAACTCTCAACAAGAGACAAACATGACACAAAAATTAATAACTATAGATCACATTACGGTCTTCAACAATGAGCAAATCCCATATCGCATAGTCACCTATAAAAGATCACGAAATGATAATGTAAAACAATTCAAACAAGAAAAGTAACGGCCTAATTTATGTGAAAGAATTTATGTACAAAAAAGAAGTTCTGTTTGCAGGATAACGCTGAGTTCACACGTAATTCTAATTCGATTCGCATTAACTTATTCGAATTAGTTTTATTCGCATTCAAAATGTTTTACGTACTAGTCTCACGTAAATTCTAATTCGAATTGCAATGCGCGTTAAATTTGATTTACTGTCAAAACGACGTTAACTTTTAATTCGTTTCAACAAAACTGGATTTCTCAGTGATTAAAAGGTGAATAAAAGGATTTTATGGAATATTTGTAATGAAACAGCAACCCACCAAACAAAACAAAATAAATCTAGAGGTCAACATACGGTATGAAATAATATACGAGTGTGTACAGTAAATGTACCTGTATGTCAAGTTCTAAATTGCCGAGTCTTTAATTTTAAAAGCCGTAAAAATTATCAACAGTCCATAATAACTTTGAGCATTTAGCCCGCAATGACAAGCAAGGCTTGAATAGTTGTATAGTTATTCATGTATTCATGTATTGATTTATTTTTTTTCCTTTTTGTCACTTATCGCAGCTTCAGATTGAACCCGATTTTAATAACTTGCGAAGAAAAATATCTGCTCCGAAATTTTTTAACATTGCCTAATTTATTTTACAAATTTGCACAAATCCCCAATTTTCAGCCTCAATTTTCTCGAAAACAAGCAGGGTGACCTATGTTTTATTTTGTGTTTTATTTTATAACTCGCCGAAGCCTACAACATATTACAAATTTATAAAAATCACATCTAATCGAGAAACTGTATCGGATGCCCTTAAGCACAGTGGAAGTTTGCTATCGGAAAAAAACCCAGAAATTGGAGCATCGAAAATCCACATTACATTTCTTATTACGGAAAATCACTATCATTACGTCCCGCACAAAGTGACGTTTTCCAGGAATTCAAACGCTTAACGTCGGGCTAAGTGTTGTTTTCTTTGAAACTGTAGCAGATGCCCTTCGGTTTGATGCTAGCTTGTCAAAGTTATTGAAATATTTATTACGGAATTTTAAATATTGTTACTGTTTTCCTCGTCATTTAATAATTTACAATTGAGCAAAATGTTTTTTTTGGAATTTATGGTAACTAGATATAGGGAGATGTGGTGTGAGTGCCAATGAGACAACTCTCCATCCAAACAACAATTTAAAAATTAAACCATTATAGGTTAAAGTACGGCCTTCAACACGGAGCCTTGGCTCACACCGAACAACAAGCTATAAAGGGCCCCAAAATTACTAGTGTAAAACCATTCAAACGGGAAAACCAACGGTCTAATCTATATAAACAAAACGAGAAACGCTACCTATTTCTATTTCAAACTTGTGGTCCATTAGACAGGTATATTGAGGACAATTGTATTTCAATATTTAAATGAGATGCTCACCATATTTGCAATACAACATTTTAAGATGACTGACGTATTTGTTAATAAGGTTAACGTATAATAGTTATCAAAGGTACCAGGATTATAATTTTATACGCCAGACACGCGTTACGTCTACATAAAACTCATCAGTGACGCTCATATCTAAACAGTTAAAAAGCCAAAAAAGGACAAAGTTGAAGAGCATTGAGGAACCAATATTCCCAAAACGTTGTGCAAAAACCAGCTATGGTAATCGACTTCTGGGATAAGAATATCCATAGTTTTTCAAAAATGTCGACGTTTATAAACGGGTTTTTATAACAATGTCCATACATATATTGATGTTCATGTCAACACCAAAGTGCTGACTACTGTGCTGGTGAACTAAAGAACGACATAAACAACCAGTACAATCAGTACATAAAACAATTGTCTTAACATTGATTACAATATGATATGGATTTGTCATGCTCTTTATCCGTTTCCCTTTTGTCAGAATCCCGTGATGATGAACGTATTTTGGCTCACCTGAAAAAAATGAAACAAATGCCAGTAATGCAAAAAGATATAGATGTAATCTGTAAAAGACACAGTTTGGAATACTTTGAAACATCTGCTGAAACTGGATATGGGATAGAAGCATGTTTGAACGCAGCTGTGAGTATTATAAAAGAACATCATACGTTATGTGTCAGTTTATTTACTTATTTTACGCGTTTTGTCAATATGTACTTCATTCTTATACTCAATACGAAGTAAAACTTTTGGTAAATTGTGAGGACATATGCTATTTGTTTTTCAATATTGTACACAATTATTCCTTTTATGAGTCTTTCTGTTATTTTCATAGTTTGATAACTGTCTTATGTGTGTATTACTTTCATCTCCTTTGATTCATAGAACGAGTACTGACAATTCGATTTAAGAATGAAATGCTTCTTTTGCTGTTCTGTTAGAGTGTAAAAGCGGTTACCTAAGCATATTAAATCAGAAACCGGGAATTGCATCACACAAAACAAATGAACACAATCAACGCTTTTAAATCCCTTTAGCAGTAACACCAACAACACAAAGTCATCACTAGTAATTGTGTGTCAAAAGGTACATCAAAAAAACTACACTTGCAGTGTAGTTTAAAATTGACCCCACGTTTCATTGCCAAAAAGGTTTTTTTAAAGATAACATTTCAAACTTAAAATGACACTATTCTTGTTCTATCAATATATTGGATTGATAACAATTTATTGACACTGTAAATAGACTGACTGCTTTTATCTCTTTACTGAAATAGAAAGTACAAAAAATAGTTCAAGCTACTGAAGAGTATGCTAATTAGCTTTTCAATAAATACATACTATTTACTGGGATACCAGTAGAGCTTGCATTTTAGTCATCAAACGATTGATTGTTAGTTGCTATTAATAAAACGAAATACTGTATTTGAAATAAAGTAAAAGTTGTAATATTTGTTTTTAAATGAGTTTTCTAAAAAGACGATAATTATCCTACATAATACACGAATACATCAATTCTAACTCTTCTCATTTCAGGTTGCAACTGGTGTGGCCTTCAAATATGAGAAGAACAATATTCCCTTCGTTTTAAAGATGAATGTACTTGAAAATGGTAAGACTAGTGCAGAATGTGCTTAAAATTTGCTGTCTGGACAGTTAGTATTTATATTATAGTTCTTTTCTGTAACATTTGATTATATTATTATTGTTTTTTTTAGATATACAAGTGCTTATGTAAAAAGAAGAGTCGGTATAATTGTTACTCTCCGCGAGGGACCAAATGACATGGAAAAAATAAGAGTAGGTCACCGTACGGCCTTCATCAATGAGCAATGCCGATACCGTTTAGTCAGCAATAAAAGCCCTAAAATGACAAAATTAATGTTAAACAACTCAAACAAGAAAATTTACGGCTCATTTATATACAAAAAAATAACGAAAAACAAATATGTAACACATCAACAAACGATAACCTCTGATTTACAGGCTCCTGACTTAGACAGACACATACATACAGAATGTGGCGCTGAATATAACTTAAATGTGGCTTTCCATTGTTAAAAACACAATAAACTTGAGTGTTCAACAACTGTATGCAGTACTTAAGTAATTTCATTTTTTAAACCACCATTGCACATGAAGTATTTATTAGTGTTTTCATTAAGATAATTGAAATAGGAGGGAATAAGCAATGGGTTAAGTCAGAGGCAATTAAGTTCTTCCGAATATCCTAGTTTATAATAAAATTGAGAATGGAAATGGGGAATGTGTCAAAGAGACAACAACCCGACCAAAATAAAAAAACACAACAGCAGAAGGTCACCAACAGGTCTTCAATGTAGCGAGAAATTCCCGCACCTGGAGGCGTCCTTCAGCTGGCCCCTAAACAAATATATACTAGTTCAGTGATAATGAACGCCATACTAATTTCCAAATTGTACACAAGAAACTAAAATTTAAATAATACAAGACTAACAAAGGCCAGAGGCTCCTGACTTGGGACAGGCGCAAAAATGCGGCGGGGTTAAACATGTTTGTGAGATCTCAACCCTCCCCCTATACCTCTAACCAGTGTAGAAAAGTAAAAGCATAACAATACGCACATTAAAAGTCAGTTCAAGAGAAGTCCGAGTCTGATGTCAGAAGATGTAACCAAAGAAAATAAACAAAATGACAATAATACATAAATAACAACAGACTATATAAGAATATTTGTAAAACAAACAAGAAAATACGAATGAAACCAGACACAACTATACACAAACATTAAATAGGACTGATAGTTATCCCCATCCTTTCTTCATTTTACATGAGTTATTATTCATGGTCTAGATATGGAAAAGTCGCCATTTTCTTGCAATAACAAAAAACGGTGTCGTACATTAGCACATATTAATTAGTGGTGGACGATATTAAAACGACAACGCTATTGCAAAACAAATACAAAACGAATAAAATTCATATGAAAAATACAGTTTTAAAACGGTAGATTAAATAGAAAACTGACAACTGAGCAATATAAACCACGTCAATACCCGGAGGCGATCTACGTTGCTCCGGAAGGGTCATCTGATCTTCCTCCATATAGGACACCGTCGTGTTGTTGTTTATTTGGTAGTTTTCGAAGATTTTCCAAATCAAAAAAATAATTACTGAAGTGATTGAAAGACCTTCCTCGTGTAGAAAAAATGTAACGTTAAAATTGAATATAAAATATACAGATGGGTGCAGCCCTAATATTTACCGCTAGTTAACTTAATAATAAAATTGAGAAAGGAAATGGGGAATAAGCAGACTTTATGACTGGTTAACGCTAACTAAGGACCGGTTTTATGATTGCTGTGACCGGTCCTAGGACATAATTTGTGTTCACTTATAAAGCAGACTTTGTCCTAGGACTATTAAATGATTACCCGAAAAGTCATCTTCAGGACAGGTCCATGGTCAGAGCTGAAGTTTACTTTGGAGGAAGTTGACTTTGCAGTCATACACACAAGTTTACTTATAACCAGGTATCCATTCAAAAGTCAAACCAGACCTGTTCTTATAAAAGTTTTGTTTTGCTCCATGATACAGTTATCATTATCCCAAGTTAACTTTGGTTTGGTCTGTTCTACTAAGGTAAAGTTAACTTATCCCATGTTAACGATAACATGATCCAAAGTTATCTTGTAAACGGGACTGCTTTGTTTGTATGTATCATCGTGATAAAGAATATCCATAGAACAGATTGAAAAGCAGACCTGTCCCCATGACTGACAGGATTGCTCTTTTAAATAGCAAACTTGTCCACAGGTTTGGTTTGGTCAAACACACCTGTCAATTGGTCTGGTCTGTTCAAGAAAACTTGTCTTCAGGTTTGGTCTGGTCCGGTCAAGCAGACTTGTTCACATGTCTCGTTTGGTCCGGTCGAGCAGACATGGATACAGGTCTAGTCTGGTCAAGCTGACCTGTATGCAGCACTGGTGTGATCTAGATGGCCTGTCCTGTGAACAGGTTTGATCTAGCAAACTTGTCCTCAGTTCTGGTTCGCAGCAGTCATAAAAAGCAGACATGAGGTCAGGTGAGGTAGGGTTAACGTTAACTAATTACAGGTCTGCTAAAATATTTCCAAGTTAACTTAATCTTTAGAGCAGTTGTAAGGAATGTTTTTAGTTAACTTGTGTACATGTTAGGACCTCAATCATCTGTAACGTTAACTATTGTATTCTATATTTATTCATTTGGTTAAGATGTAAAGTGTTCATTGAAATTGAGTTTAAATTCATGTGAACAGTTATAAATCCATCGTCAGCAAAAACTTTGGAAGGAAAGAGGGGAGAAAGGGGTCAAATATCTAAATAAGTCGGTTTGGTTTGTGATAACACAAAATTTGCTGCTTGGTGTCTTTATCTCTCGGAAGATCAGGATAATGTAATTTTGTTTATAAGTGGATGAACTTATTATTTCCTGATAAGAACTATATATTCGGACAATTCTGTCATCGGAAAATTTACGTTTCATAGTATCACATGTGTCCTCATTTTATTATGCCGTTTTTGTTTACAGAGGATTTGAAAGGACTCGAAAAATACTTAAGAAGACCGTACGTTGTTTTTTAATTCATATGCAATTTTATCAATATGTGCTTTTTATGTAAGTTTTACTATTTATTAAACATGCTTAATGTCGAATTATATAAAAAAAAACAATAAGGCTTCTTTACTACAAGGAATGCTTGATCCGTAATTTTATTTTTGTTTTTCAACTTCGTATTTTTGTGGCCATCTATCCGTTTTAATATATTAATCACTACCGATAGATCTGGTATCCCTTATAAGTTTTACAACCACTTGACTGTTCGATATTAGTACTGGTGGACGTTTTGACCTAGGTGATATCAACAACCCAGTATTAAGCAAGTCTAAAACAGTATTTGAGATCTAAACAGGAGCAGCAAAGTCTGAACAAAATTTATTCAACCATGTTCAATTTTTTTAGTCAATTTTAAATAATGTTCAGACATGTAGTTTTCTTGCGGTTCGTTAAGTTCTGTTCAGTAGCAGATCAGACAATTCAATATGATGTTATTGTGAACAGGAAAAATATCAGTTACCAAACTGTCAAATTGCAGGCAAAATGTTTACTTGATAGATTCCAAAGGCAATGTCAGAAGAGATATTCTTTTAAAAAAATCAATTGATTTTATCTTTCCTACGTATGCTGATAAAACATATTTTTTGAATTATAAAAGACGACAGAAGTGATAAAGAATATGTTTAACTATCAACATTAACAACCTTCAACCAGCATATGCTATATAAAAAAGTAAAATAACAAAAATAATAAACACTAAAGAAATTTCAAAACGGAAAAAGAATGGAAAACAACTGTCATAATCAAGGCGAGTTACAAGCATATATCTCCAAAGGATACGCCAGAGATTGCCATCCTTAATATGATTTCATTGTAAAAAGTCTGGTTGATACTTAAAAGGAAACTTTTGAACCAATAGTTCCATGTGGAGAAGTTGAAATCACCCCTTCTAATATTTTACGCACGCCATCAATAGTTGGTTGACCTTTATTGAACATCTGTTTCATATCCAGGTTTGTATTTATTTGAGTGCAAAATATTCAACAGTATCATTACCCATCTGTAGCACCTGAAATCACTTCCAGGTTTTGCTGGGGATGCAGTTGTTAATTCTATAGTTTTTTTTGTGATGTTTTGTGTCCTGTTATTTGTTTTTTTGTCGTTTGTTGTTTTAATTTGTCATGACATTGTCAGAGTGATTCAACTTATGACTTTGAATATCTTATTGGTATCTTTTATCTCCCTGTTTCACTAATCGAACACCTTAGTAAAACAAAACTGACGAAAGACGAAAACATTTTATAGAAAAGCTAAATTGGCAGTTTAGAGCTAGATACGTACAAATACGCGGATGTTTTAACGTTTCAAAATCGATGGAAAAAAGACGGGATTGTAATTCTTTGATATTCTATAAAGATCAACTTAAAATAGTCATGTCTGTGAACTTAAAGGGAATAACTTCAACTTAATCATTTGAAACCTATGTTTAAAATCATACTGATATTTAACAACTCTGTATCAGGAAAATCATAATGGATGACGCAAAATCTTGAAAATATTAATAACTTGTAGGTACATATGTAAACATCATTTGTGAGCCTTATTGGAATTATGTTACATAGAAATAATGAGTTTGTTAACAATAAGAAAGCTGCAATCAAATGTGTTGACATACAATTTAGCTTTCAAAAGACTACCTATGTCTGGCTTATATATTGATATGATACAAGATGTGAGGCACATACTGTATATCTTACCTATAATTCAAGATGGTTCCACATAGTAACTTTGAATTATCAGTGAGAGGACGTAATCTTTGTAGCAGAACTGGAATTGGAAAGGATGAAATTAACTTCTTTATACAAATCAACCTCATAAGAAAATGAATCAAGGAGAAAACTACGAGCTTTAATATTCTTACCGTTATGATCATGCATAAGATACCACAGAATTATATACTCCAAGGTACAACACTCAATGAACTCCAACATGTAACATGTGTCATGATTTGTATAAGAATATAGTTTGAATATTCAATCTTTAAATGCATTGAATCATGACAACAACAAAAAACATAAAATGAAGTATGATTGCCAATCAAACAATTTTCCACCAAATATAAAAACAAATGAGGGATGTTTCAAGCTGCAGAAAAACTGTATAGAGTCTTCAGCAATATTCTAATGTATTCTATACCTAAACTCACAAAATGACCAAGAAATGTTGTGAGGATATAAAACACGAAAAGATTTTCTATCATGGAAAAGCAAATAGTCTCTGTCAGATTAACTTTGACAGAGACAATTTGTTTGTGTTTTTGGAACAAAGACTGTTTTATCATTTCAGCATTTTAATATCGACCTTTAAATACTACATTCTTATTTTCAGCAAGACACTTTCTGCGTACATTTATAGTAGAAAAGATTCTTCCTGTTAATAAAAAGGACTGGGTAGCATTTTGTGTCAAAATTGGATTTAACAAAAATACCTTATCACTAGCTAAACATAAAATAGTGGTTAATCCATTTTGGCAAATCCTTAGGTATTGGACAGAAAAAATAGAAAAATCTAGTGCAGATCCTTCAAAGATACTTTACAAAAGTCTGAGTAAAGTAAATAAAAGTCTGAAGAGAGACCTGTTGGAATGGATTGTACGTGATACAGAAAAATACAACATACAAGGTATAGTAGAATGCTTGTAAAAATATTACAAAATATATGATTACGAATATAATAAAAAGTTCTTATAAATTGCACTTTATAAGTACAGCTGCTTCACAAAGCACGCCTCTTTGTGTGGGGATGCATGTATATAATATTCATAGATAAAACAAAATGTACCTACTGTTTACCTACTGTTTCCATGATATACTTGTGAATGTTACTTGTATATATTATATACATGGATAGCGGCTAAATTCAATTCTGAGGAAAACTCAAAGTGATGGGTTTTATAGAATTATATCATAAGTTTAAACTCAGTTTGCGAGGCATATAAAAGTTGAAAGTATGCCAAACAGCTGCATATTTTGACCTTTATTAAAACATAGCATATGAACTTTAAATTCTGGGATATACATTTTAGTAAAAATCAAGGCAAAAGTTTGTATTTTAAACATTGGATAGAAGAAGATATAATTTTTATTAATGACATAATCGACAATAAAGGAGAAATTTCTCAAAACATTCTAGACAAAAGGAAACAAAATTGGATAGCAGAAACATGTATTATACGTAAAGCTATACCCAAATCTTGGAAATAAAAATTAAAGAGTAAAACATCTACAAATACTAAAATTAATTTTCAACAAGATATACAGATGAATAGCCATGGATTGTATTACAATCTGGACAAAATTTCACTCAAAGAAATATATAATATTTTAATTAGATCTAATAAAGAGCTCCCAGTTGGATTCTATGTATGGAAAAATCATTTCACTTTTGATAACGTTACTTATTTTATAAAGAAGAACCTTACTTTTACATTCCATTTTTTAAAAGATAACAGAATGAAAATGTCTAGATGGAAATTACTGCATAATATTACAGCAATTAATCGTAATTTGCATCGTTGGAAAATATCTGATAATCCAAATTGTGTGATTTGTTCCAAATGTGACAACTATAATAACTTTTTCGTTGAATGTAAATGGGTAAAAAATTATTGGTCAATAATTTATGACATATTCATGTATTTTAATATAGATAAACATGTCTTCTGTCTTAAAAATCTTGTAATTGGACATACAGTTGAAGATATTGAATAGAATCCACTTAATCAAATCATAACAATGATTTGTTTTGTGATTTATAAATGTTTTTATTTATCAGAAAAGAGAACTAAATTTGTGAACATGTTGTCAGTTCTAAAAAATGAAATTGAAACACAAATGCTGTATCATCCGGATAGTCTATTTTTGAGAAAATTTCAGAGGAAAATATCAATGATAATATATATATATAATATTTTTTTTATGAGAATTAGACCTCATATAAATACTACAGTATTAAAATAACAAAGAATCAATCAGTTAATAATTTACAAATCAATCAAGATCAGGGGTCAATAGCTTCTTCTTTGATTTCTTCAATATACTTCATTCTTACTTACCTGAAATATTCGATTATTATAAGTTTAAAAATTTACACATTTGATAAATGACTTTATGACTGTAATAAATTACTCACCATTTCATGAAATTATTTGCCAAGCCATTAGGTCAACCATGCTTGATCATTCTGATCACATGATCATTCTTTTTTCGGTTAAACTGGTTTTATATAATCAAAACAAAGGACGGGCAAAAATCCGGTTATTTTGTGTTCCTTTTTTATTACTTTCTTATATAATTGTTTATATATATAGCATCACTGAATAATATAAATGCATTGTGTGCTCGTATGAATACTTTGTAAAATGCAACTAACACAAGATATAAATATAAGATATATTTTGCTAATCAAATCCCCTGGTTTTATTAGCAATTAACAACACAGGGATGAACCTTAGCGTCATTGTTGTAGCGCTAAGGGACATTGTTCACAACCAGTAGCGAAATAAAATATTTAAAGTTAAAAAAAAAAGGGACATACATTTTTACGAAACTGTCTTTCAAAATGGACACAGTCTTAATTGTTAATGTCTGTGTCATTTTGGTCTCTTGTGGACAGTTGTCTCTTTGGCAATCATATCACATTTTTAGCTCACCTGACCTGAAAGGTCAAGTGAGCTTTTCTCATCACTTGGCGTCCGTCGTGCGTCGTCCCGCGTCCGTCGTCCCGCGTCCGTAGTCCCTCGTCCGTCGTCCCGCGTCCGTCTTCCCTCGTCCGTCGTCTGTAAACTTTTACAAAATTCTTCTCCTCTGAAACAACTAAGCCAATCTTAACCCAACTTGGTCACAATCACCCTTGGCGTATCTAGTTTGGAAAATGTGTCCGATGACCTTGCCATCAAACCAAGATGGCCGCCATGGCTAAAAATAGAACTCAGGGGTAAAATGTATATTTTGGCTTATATTTTTGAAACCAAGGCATTTAGACCAAATCTGACATGGAATAAAATTGTTGATCAGGTCAATATCTCGCTGCCTTGAAATTTTGAGACAAATCGGACAACCTGTTGTTGGGTTGCTGCCCCTGAATTGGTTATTCTAAGAAAATTTTGCAGTTTTTGGTTATTATCTTAAATACTATTGTAGATAGAGAGAAACCGTAAACAGCAATAATGTTCAGCAAAGTAAGACCTATAAATAAGTCAAATGATCAAAATTGTTAGTCAACCCCCTAAGGAGTAATGGCCCTTTATATTCAATTTTTAACAACTTTTCGTCATTATTTGTAATTTGTACACAAATCATCTTCTTCTACTTGGCCAAATTTAACCAAACTTTGCCACAATTATCATTGTGGTATATTGTTTAAAAAATGTGTCCGATGACCCTGCTTACCAAACAAAATGGCCGACGTGGCTAAAATTAGAACATAGTAGTAAAATGCAGTTTTTGCTTTATATCTTAGAAACTAAGACATTTACGGCAAATCTTTCAAGATTTAAGTGTCCATCAGAACAAAATCTATCCCCTTACAAATTTTCATATGAATCCGACAACGAACCTGTTGTTGGGTTGCTGCCCTAAAATTTGTAATTTTAAGGAAATTTTGCACTTTTTGGTTATTATCTTGAATACTATTATAGATAGAGATAAACTGTAAACAGCAATAATGTTCAGCAAAGTAAGATCTACAAATAAGTCAACATGACCAAATTTTTCAGAGGACCCCTTAAGGAGTAATTGCCCTTTATAGTCAATATTGAACAACTTTTCATCATTTTTGTAACTTGTACAAAAATCTTCTTTTCTAAAACTACAATGTATGGGCCTAATTTAACCAAACTTGGCCACAATCATTACTTGGGTATCTATTAAAAAAAGTGTCTAATGACCCCGCCTGCCAACGAAGATGGCCGACATCAGTAAATACAATAACAGGTGAGCGACACAGTCTCTAGTTTTATATTAGCCGTAAAAGGAGTTTCAATGGGAATTTGCATTGTCTTTATTTACAGAATGGCAACATATACATGCAATAGTGGTTCTCACATTAGACTGTTTGTTTAAACCTGAAATTTTCTTATTCAGCTGTTATTTTGAACATATTCACTTAATAATTTTGAAATGTCTTAAACAAAGATTTAAAGACCTTTGATACTTTGTCTTAAACGAATTATGTGAACATTTTGTTATTGTATTGCCCACTTTTGAATGTTGACGTTTGCTGATGTCGTCTGTCATTAGAATGTTCATTTTGCAATGTATCTTTAATACATATTGACACAAATTCTCATATAGGTACAAAAGACCTTATTAACTGTGATATTAGCATGTGCACTGTAACTTAGATATAACAATGCGCTTAAGCTAAATGATGTGTTGTTTGTTCACAAAAGAGAAGCGAAAGATACCAGAGGGACATTCAAAGTCGAAAACAATCTGACAACGCCAACACTTAAACAATATTTCACAAAACACAACATAGAAAACTAAAGAACGAACAACACAAACCCCATCAAAATCTTGGGTTGATCGAAGGTGCTTCGGCAGGGTAAACAGAACCACATGTTTTTTTATATTGGCATTTTATAAGGAACTTTCCGTTTGCATTTGTGTGGTGTTCTGTATTTTTGTCATTATTTTTTTAGTATTCGATGCATCGGGCACACAATAAAACTCAATATCTTCTGAACTTCCAGCTCTTGGAAGAAGAAACATTCTTTTTTGTTGGTGACTACCATCAAAATCTAAAAGTGAAAGACAAACATTTCCCTCTTTTGGGCATTCGTTCCAGTCCAACGATTAAAAGTTGTTTTGATTAGACGCATGTTGAAGATTTTTTTCTCTCTCAATGTTATATTCAAATTTCAATTCAATTTGCAATGGAAAGTGTTATGACCTTTTCATAGCAAATTTTAATATAAAATTAGAATATTTGTTAAAATGAAAACATTTGTAAGAATGGTACGTGTGTTGATGGTTACAGAATATAATTCGTCAGTTTCATAATTTCCTTTAATTAATACCTTGTTATAAGAATGGCAGAAAATGAAATGATTTACATAAAGGTATGTAAACTGTTTGAATATATATTTATCTTTGTCAAACTATCGTTTAACATAATATTTTTTTAATTCTTTTGCAGAAATAAAGGAATATTTAGAGGATAAGGAAATATGTGATTTTAAACTATTCAAATCGCAGCTTACAGAGTTTCAATTTTCTGAAGATGGTAAGACTTGAACATTACAAAGTTCTTAAAACAAACCTTGAAAACTAATACTGTACAAAAGATGTGATACAGTCTGAAATATTAAATTGTATATTCAATGATTTTCAGATTTTAACAGCAGATTTCAAAACTAGTAAAACCATATGTATTGCTTATATCTACGTCATTTGGTCGCTGGTTGATGGGTGTCTAATTGACAGTCATATAATATCTTAAGTTTTATCATAATATGCATATGTCCATGCCAGTACCGAGGCACTTGCTTGTGATATCATAATGGACAAACATCCCATCGGTAAAGGTATCGACCTAATTATAATGATAAAATGTATTCGTACTATCAGATTGGTATTTTGCTAAATCTTGTAGTATGCGTGTTCGTTTTAGTGCATTTTCGATGATTGAAGCCATTTTTCAACATTCTTGTTGCCATCGCTTAGTTTCCGTCGTCTGTTTACTTTCATACAGATAATCTCCAATTAAAACTTTGCCATTATCTATGCAGTTTAACCTATTATCTTGAAAACTATAACAGAAAAAAGAAACTTTTAAAAGGAAACATGCAGAGTAGGATAAGATCTTAAAATAGGTCAATATGACTGAAATGGTCATTAACATTTAAATAGAGTTATTCAGCTTAATGGTACATGTAATCCTAACTAAAACGTTGCTATTGGTGGAGATGCAGGCGAGGGAATCATGCTTTGTATAGTCTTTAGTTAACAGTTGGCTTGTTTTGTCACGCGACTGTTACTGAGAATGAAGTGTTTGATCGCTAACAGAGAAACATGTAAACCACTTCACATCCTTTTATTTCTTGTCGTTTATTGCCACAGATCAAATACCACTGACTATTTGGAAGATGGGAAAAGCAGCAGAAGAACAGTACAGAGAAATTTTACAAAGCGGTGTCGAAAATAGATACATGATACGTTTACCGGTTGTGGGACCTTTCGGTGTAGGGAAAACGTGCCTTACCAGAAAATTGTTAAGAAAACAAATATCAGATGTAACAAGCACGAATGGCATAGACATCATGACTCAAAAATGTAAAGTATGTTTAACAGATGATACTTGGATTTTTTCTCAAGGTAAGCATTTTATGATTTAATTGTAAATAGTACACTTCATAGAGTTTCATTATAAAGTCTTAACACAATTTTTTGTTATTTGCAAAGGATATAAAAACTTGCTTAAATGTTATGAATGATATGTTTTTTTTTGTTCAGTTCTATTTGTAAACAAAACGTTTATATTTGTATATGAATGACATTCATGGGCAAGAATTGTTGGCGCCGTTTGTTATGTTGCAATAAAAACCTGATAGCATTATAGGGCTTAAGCCACGGATGTTTAGCGTGGTGTTGCTGTGCAGGTTATTAGACATGCAGTTCGTGTTCTTGTGGTAGCATAAGATATTATATTTTCGGTACATCAACTGTTAATTTAGCTTTAAATTATCAGAAACACATTATCCATCATCTTTCATAAATTGCTGATTTAAAACACAGTTTTAGAATATTGGTTTTGAATACTCTTTAATTTCAAAATTGAATTTATCGATTCTGGCATATTTAGTTTTAATGTCATTTGTAAATTAACAATATCATTTTGTTTCCCAACCTGTAATTACAAGTACGTTATATTCAGAAGAATTTTTTTTTATAGACATTCGCTTTGATGTAAACCAAGGAAGAAAATCAAGATTAGCAAAGAACCTGTTGATCCTCCATCTGAAAGGAGAGACACACTATAAAACAAAAGCAGAGCTGTCACATATATCTTCTGTCTCAGAAAAATACGTTAAGGCAGTAAACACCTATTCCCATGATCAAAAAGATCAAATTACTAAATTATCTCTAGACGAAGAGACGCTTGGAGACAAAATGAACAAAAAAAGTCTCTCGACTTTGACTGCTGTTAACGAAAAATATGAAAACACAGAAACAATCATAACTAAACTACAAGATGGTCTTGTAGAACCTGCTGAGGTACAAAATGCTGATTTATATTCTGACCTGAAAGGTTGGTCCGAATCAGAAGCATCATTAGAGGACTTCGCTGAAGTGGCACTTTTAGATTTCGCTGGTCAATACGAATTCTACGCAACACACCAAACCTTTTTAAATAAACATGCTATTTATTTGTTGGTTATTGATGTTAGTAAGAACTTAAAAGGATTGATGACATCTGAAGATGTAGATGAGAACTTTCTTGATTTGTCCGAGATTCCATTTGAGGACATTGGAGGTAAATGTTAATAAGCATTGAGAAAAACCTATGATAATGACTGTCTCTTTTTACCAAGACGTTAAATGAGGTTGGTATACTGTTCTACCTCTGCACGTTGATTTTTCCATCTTCCCGTAACACATGTCTATGGGTCTAGTCAACTCCACAAGTGGTCCTTTATGTCTATATGTCATAACGCTTGGTTTTGTTATACTATACTGTGTTGTTCTTTCTCTTATTGGAAATATAATATCTTGTTGGCATGACACGGGTTATGTTCGTCTCAAAAAAAATTGTACTCTTGATATTCATATGATGACGTCAGAACCACTCAATTAGTTTAATTAAGGTATGGAGCTGGCATGTCAGTAACTGCTAGTAGTCCTTTGTTAATTTATGTATAATTGTCATTTTGCTTTGTCTTTTAACTAGCTGTCAGTAACTGCGAGTACTCTCAAATCGTATTTTCTTGTTAATTCGACCTGTTGATACTGTTTATAATGCTTTTTTGTCATTTTTTATTTATATGGATCTTGGCTGTATACCAGCTTTGATTATTTGTAATATCTTCAATTTTTCACTTATTCTTACAACATTTGTATAAACTTCAAGATTATAAAAAAACCGTTTTTTTTTCTAAAGTGAACATTGATTGGTTAAATATTTCTCAGTGTGTTTGAATTTATTTGATAGCCTTTTGGTCATGACTGTTTGTCTCTAATATTTAATTAACTGTGCATTTGTATTCAGATATCGCAGATCAAATTTATTCGTTCTTTGTGTAATCATACGTTTTTTGATTGAGTTAAGTCTGCTAATTGATATTTTATCGTATGTTTTTATATGTTGTGATGTTATGCTATTGTTTCAGAAAAAGGGAGAAGGTTTGGGCCCATTAAAACGTTTAATCCCGCTGCAAATGTTTGCACCTGTCCTAAGTCAGGAATCTGATGTACAGTAGTTGTCGTTTGTTTATGTAATATATACGTGTTTCTCGTTTCTCGTTTTGTTTATATAGATTAGACCGTTGGTTTTCCCGTTTGAATGGTTTTACACTAGTAATTTTGGGGCCCTTTATAGCTTGTTGTTCGGTGTGAGCCAAGGCTCCGTGTTGAAGGCCGTACTTTAACCTATAATGGTTTAATTTTTAAATTGTTATTTGGATGGAGAGTTGTCTCATTGGCACTCACACCACATCTTCCTATATCTATTTTGTTACCTTCTCTGACATCATACTCGGACTTCTTTTAAAATTGAGTTTTACTGTGCGTATAATATTGCTGTGTGTTTGTTTTTCTACATTGGCTAGAGGTGGAGGGGTGGTTTGAGACCTTAAAAAACAGGTTTAACCCCCGTCATATTTTTGCGCCTGTCCCGAGGCTCTGGACTTTGTTTGTTTTCACGTATGATTTTTAACATTTACATATTGATTTCATTTATAATTTTGGAGTTTAGTATGACGTTGAATATTATTGAACTAGTACACATTTTTGGTTTAGGGGCCAGCTGAAGCACGCATTCTGGTGCGGAGTGTTCTCCCTATGTTAAAAACCCATTAGTGGCCTTCGGATGAATTCTGCTTTTTGGTTGGTATGTTGTCTTTTTTGAGACCTTCCTAATTTCAATTCTCAATTTTATTGAGTTCGAACTCAATTCTAAAGAAAGTATAATATATATTCGATATCCTATTAAGATAGAGTGTCTATTTTTAACTTTCAAAAACTTTTATGCGTAAGTAAGTTATAACTCATGTCCTTATAAGTAACGTTCGTATGGAATGATTCCACGGCTAGTCTTTAGATTGATCACAGTCATTCCTGTTCCATATTGAGTTCAGTTATGTGTTTATATCAACGTGTAAAAACAAATTATATCATGTATATGTTAGTGGTGATGGCTTAATTTTTTTTAATTTATTTTGATCTGCTATGGTATTTTTACAGAATACATAAACTTTTGGATGGATGCTATCCATTGTTATGGTGATGAAGAAGAGGCAATCGACAACACGAAAGAAACACTTCCCTCTATTATTGTTGTTGGAACATGTTGCGACAAATTACAGGTATATTATACATAACTTTAGTTTCAACAAATAAACTGGACCATATTGATATTGCAAGTGGCTGTATATATTTAAAACAACTTAAAATGAATAGCATTTTCATCAATTTAGTTTAATGGGAACCACGAATAACTAATCAATAACATACGGTACGTAGTTGTACTGACATTTGCATACCTTGTTTTAACATGTATTGTGTGGTCTCTCAGTCATGTCTCATTGATTTTGTACGTTTAAACATGTTAAAGTATGGCATTAAAAATATCAACATTTGCACTTTACTATCATGATAAAATAAGGCGAGCCATATCTCTGTGTAAACAGTTTAGTTAAGACTTTATGAGTTGCCCATCGAATTTATGTGGTAAATTATAAAACATTCCACGGTTGAAATACATTATACATAAGGAGGTTACGATTTTCATTAAATGGAATATAATGTGAGTCGTGTGTTATTAAGTGATTACCATAGAAAAGTTTAAATACATTTTTGCCCCTGCATTTAATCCAAAGGAAATTATACCACTATTCGAAACCTGGTGTTAGATACAAGCAACTAAATAATGTATGTTTGCTGTTAAATATTTTGTAAGTTCTCTTCATGTATATAAGTAGTAAAGAAATTAAACATGGTGCATGCTTTTTAAAAAAATTATTAATCTGACATTTGTTATCCAATTGTCTGTGTCTATTAAAGTATGTTGGTATATGTTTTTGTAGCAGTTCAGTGTTTATGTAATTTCGATCCAATGTTTTCCTCTTATATATATATAGGGTTTCCTTGTTTTGGTTTTAGGCCCCGATTTGTTCGCTTAATCGTTTTGTGACTATTGAACAGCGGTATACTACTGTAACCTTTATTTATGTTTTAACTACATTATTTGTAGATTGATAAGGAAACAAGGAAATGGGAAATTCAAAAACAATTTGATGAAATATTAGGAGACCATCCGAAACGAAAGCACATAAAAGATTTTATAATGCTGTCAAACACTACTTCCTCTGAAACCGACTTTGACGTCCTTCGGCACCGTATTGTACAACTAGCTTCAAAAGTTGAAACATGGGGACAACAACTTCCGACTCGTTGGATTAAGTATGAAGAAGTCCTGGATCAACACAGAGAAAACCAAAATAAAGTCATGACATATGAGGACATGAAATCTGTAGGGAAATCGGTTGGACTTGATATCAAAGACATGAACGAAGTGAATTTGTTTCTTAGATATCAACATGAAATAGGAAATCTCATTTACTTTGATGACATTCCAGATTTAGTTATTTTGCAACCACAGTGGTTAGTTGATGTGTTGAAATGTCTTGTGTCAGCGAGGAAGTTCCAGATCCAAAGAAACATTGTTTACAACTCTGACTGGAAAGAGTTAGAAACAACAGGTAAATTGACAGAAGATTTGATTACACAAGCATTTAGAGGAGAAGAAGAGGGGACAGGTTTTTTTAAATACCGTAGTCACATTCTACAAATAATGGAAAAGTTTGATATAATTGTGAAACCTAACATGGCTGAGGAAGAATCTGTATCAGCATTAGAAGAAAATGACGTAATCAACAAATCACAAATACCAACAGTTAGTTATTATGTGCCATGTCTCATCAAATCAAAACCCATTAGAAATATAGTGGACAGTTTTAAAGTTGATGGGAAGGATTTTAACAGGACATCTTGGATATGTATGCATTTTGATTTTCTTCCTCCAGCGTTTTTCAACCATTTTCTTGTAAATTACATACGCCGTTATCAGATAAGTCTAGAACCATCAAAACATAGACGAAGACCAGCACTGTACCGCGGCATGGGGGTCTTTAATCTCGATTCATCAGGCCTAACTAAGCTGGCAGTTTGTGTTAGCAAACACGTGATACTCCTTCAGATCTGGAAATGGGGCAAGCATTCCCAGATCTCATTCAAAGGTATCTGGGAACATGCAGAAGCCTGCATAACTGGCATAAAAGGGAGATACAAAATGAATGTATCGTACACTGTGAAAATGAAGTGTTGTAATGGAAGCTACGACAACTTAAATGGAATGATGGAAATGACAAAGTTAGAGTCTGACGAAGAATATTTTTGTGATGAGCACGCAGTACTTCACAATTCAAAAGACTTGTTAGACTCTTGGTTTAAGGTATATATACATAATGTATTTACATACCAAACATGGTTACATTATTAGACTCTTGGTTTAAGGTATATATACATAATGTATTTACATACCAAACATGGTTACATTATTAGACTCTTGGTTTAAGGTATATATACATAATGTATTTACATACCAAACATGGTTACATTATTAGACTCTTGGTATAAGGTATATATACATAATGTATTTACATACCAAACATGGTTACATTATTAGACTCTTGGTTTAAGGTATATAAACATAATGTATTTACATACCAAACATGGTTACATTATTAGACTCTTGGTTTAAGGTATATATACATAATGTATTTACATACCAAACATGGTTACATTATTAGACTCTTGGTTTAAGGTATATATACATAATGTATTTACATACCAAACATGCTTACATTATTAGACTCTTGGTTTAAGGTATATATACATAATGTATTTACATACCAAACATGGTTACATTGTTAGACTCTTGGTTTAAGGTATATATACATAATGTATTTACATACCAAAAATGGTAACATTATTACACTCTTGGTTTAAGGTATATATACATAATGTATTTACATACCAAACATGGTAACATTATTACACTCTTGGTTTAAGGTATATATACATAATGTATTTACATACCAAACATGGTTACATTATTACACTCTTGGTTTAAGGTATATATACATAATGTATTTACATACCAAACATGGTTACATTATTAGATGTTTTGCTATTGTAATGAGTGTGGTTTTTAACGACTTTAACGACCTATAAGGATTTTGTACGGTCGGAAAATTTTAATTTGTATACAGTTTATGTAATGTTTATGAAAGAACAACATTTAAAAAATATTAAGTTGTGCAATAATCATTTCAAAGATCTATCCTTCCATTAAACTCTTTAATTTGTGGTCATTTCGTGTCCTGTAATGTTCTTCGCTTGTATTTTGTAGGAAGAATTGAATCCTGAAATGTTGAATTATGTGAGACTAGCAAAATCAGTTACAGACTTGATGCCGGAAATAATGGCAGAGCATTTAAAATCTGATGGATTCGATATCGTAGGAAATACTAGCTTGACATCTCGATCTCTGTTCACTTCTTTCCAACTACAAAACAAATATATACCAACTACTGGAAAGTGGGCAAGTTCAAACTGTCCAAATGAAGACTCGGAAATAAGTATTGGCGATGATGTTCAACGTTGGCGTTTTGTTCTCACTGAACTCAAGAATCATTCCAAAATAAGCGAAGAATCTTCCATTGCTCTTGCAAATGTTTTGGCAAATGTGTTCATCAGATCTGAGAAAAAAATCGAAAAGAACTCATTCGTTAGAAAGTATGAGAAGATAACGACTGAAATGTTTGAAGCAAACGATTATGATTTCTATCTCCAGAAGGTAAACAATGGTAAGTATACTCCTAGCTTTAGCTTTCTATAGAAGGTAAACAATGGTAAGTATACTCCTAGCTTTAGCTTTCTACAGAAGTTAAACAATGGTAAGTATACTCCTAGCTTTAGCTTTCTACATAAGGTAAACAATGGTAAGTATACTCCTAGCTTTAGCTTTCTACAGAAGGTAAACAATGGTAAGTATATTCCTAGCTTTAGCTTTCTACAGAAGGTAAACAATGGTAAGTATACTCCTAGCTTTAGCTTTCTACAGAAGGTAAACAATGGTAAGTATACTCCTAGCTTTAGCTTTCTACAGAAGGTAAACAATGGTAAGTATATTCCTTACCTTAGCTTTCTACAGAAGGTAAACAATGGTTAGTATACACCTAGCTTTAGCTTTCTACAGAAGGTAAACAATGGTTGGTATACACCTACCTTTAGCTTTCTACAGAAGGTAAACAATGGTAAGTATACTCCTAGCTTTAGCTTTCTACAGAAGGTAAACAATGGTAAGTATATTCCTACCTTTAGCTTTCTACAGAAGGTAAACAATGGTAAGTATATTCCTAACTTTAGCTTTCTACAGAAGGTAAACAATGGTAAGTATACTCCTAACCTTAGCTTTCTCCAGAAGGTAAACAATGGTAAGTATACTCCTAACTTTAGCTTTCTCCAGAAGGTAAACAATGGTAAGTATACTCCTAGCTTTAGCTTTCTACAGAAGGTAAACAATGGTAAGTATACTCCTAACTTTAGCTTTCTCCAGAAGGTAAACAATGGTAAGTATATTCCTAGCTTTAGCTTTCTACAGAAGGTAGACAATGGTAAGTATATTCCTAGCTTTAGCTTTCTACAGAAGGTAAACAATGGTAAGTATATTCCTAGCTTTAACTTTATACAGAAGGTAAACAATTATAAGTATACTCCTAGCCTTAGCTTTCTACAGAAGGTAAACAATGGTAAGTATATTCCTAGCTTTAACTTTATACAGAAGGTAAACAATTATAAGTATACTCCTAGCTTTAACTTTCTACAGAAGGTAAACAATGATAAGTATATTCCTAGCTTTAACTTTATACAGAAGGTAAACAATGATAAGTATATTCCTAGCTTTAACTTTATACAGAAGGTAAACAATGATAAGTATATTCCTAGCTTTAACTTTATACAGAAGGTAAACAATGATAAGTATATTCCTAGCTTTAACTTTATACAGAAGGTAAACAATTATAAGTATACTCCTACCTTTAGCTTTCTACAGAAGGTAAACAATGGTAAGTATACTCCTACCTTTAGCTTTCTACAGAAGGTAAACAATGGTAAGTATACTCCTAGCTTTAGCTTTCTACAGAAGGTAAACAATGGTAAGTATACTCCTAGCTTTAGCTTTCTACAGAAGGTAAACAATGGTAAGTATATTCCTACCTTTAGCTTTCTACAGAAGGTAAAACATGGTAAGTATACTCCTAGCTTTAGCTTTCTACAGAAGGTAAATAATTATAAGTATATTCCTAACTTTAGCTTTCTACAGAAGGTAAACAATGGTAAGTATATTCCTAGCTTTACCTTTCTACAGAAGGTAAACAATGGTAAGTATATTCCTACCTTAGCTTTCTACAGAAGGTAAACAATTATAAGTATATTCCTAGCTTTAGCTTTCTACTGAAGGTAAACAATGATAAGTACATTCCTAACTTTAGTTTTCTACAGAAGGTAAACAATGGTAAGTATATTCCTAACTTTAGCTTTCTACAGAAGGTAAACAATTATAAGTATGTTCCTAAAATAGCTTTCTACAGAAGGTAAACAATGGTAAGTATACTCCTAGCTTTAGCTTTCTACAGAAGGTAAACAATGGTAAGTATATTCCTAACGTTAGCTTTCTACAGAAGGTAAACCATGGTAAGTATATTCCTAGCTTTAGCTTTTTACAGAAGGTAAACAATTATAAGTATATTCCTAAAATAGCTTTCTACAGAAGGAAAACAATTGTAAGTATATTCCTACCTTTAGCTTTCTACAGAAGGTAAACAATGGTAAGTACATTCCTAACTTAAAATGTCTAAAGAAGGTAAACAATGGTAAGTATATTCCTATCTTTGCCTTTTAATTAACAACAAAAAATGAATTGTTCACGTTGAAGAAATGCGCGTCTGGCGTATCAAATTATAATCCTGGTACCTTTGATAACTACTTTAATATGTATTACATTTATATTACTTTGCTTCGTGAATTCAAGAAACAAATAGTTTCATATTGTTTCAAAGAGTTCGAGATTCGGGATTTGACGCGATCAACTAGGCTGACGTACTTCATCCCAAACTGATGTCTCTTTTTCGAAATTCAAGAGGTCCACGACCGCTTCTCTCTTGCTCGAATCGACCTCAGGTGATTTTACATATGACAGTTAATTTAAATGAAACATGAATTGCATACCATATACTAGGATCATCTAAGTTCACCCCACGATTCGATGTTGCTGAATCTGAAGATTTAATTAGAATCATTGTATTTATTATTTATCTTGTCGTTTTATTTCTCTTTTTTTTGGGGGGGGGGGCACTTTTTCGGTTCCGTGGCCTATAACCTGTATGATACTCGTTTATTAATTTGTGTTCTGATCGCAAGCATGATAAAACATTATCATATTTATTTTGTACAGATCGGCAAATTGAATTATTTCAAATGTTTAATAAACTTATAATTAATATTTATAGGACGTTAGTGCGTTCGAATGTTATAACATCTTTAGTTTCTAAAATTACAGAAGTTATCCCCAATACCTTCGAAGTCAACATCAGACGCCATTATCAGATTATCATACAGGAAATATCGGTAAGCCAAATCTTGGACCAAATGATGACCCACTGCAGCTTATCCATTGATGACAGACGCCATATCGAACAACATGTCAAACAGATTGAACAAAATAAAGCGTTGTTAGATATAATTATTGATAGGAATCGTACCATGTTTAAGGTATTCATAGATGCTTTGCGGGAGAGCGGATACAATAATATTGCTGATCTACTCAGCAGCGATCTCGAAAATGTCACAGTAGATACACCATGTATAAGAACGGCACAAAAGGAAGGTATTCGTTTGTTTATGATTAATGTAGTTTCCCAGTTATTATTATTCAAATAATTGCATTCGTATACATTTCTTATCTAAGCATATTTTTTACAAATCAGCATGACAATTTATGGCGAGGCTGTATGAACGTAGTTTAAAGTCTTTAAATTATGGATTCAACAAATTTAAAGTATTTTAATCGAATAGTGTTTGTTTTCCATCAACTGACAATTCTAAAATGGATGAAAACTAAAATGTAATTGTCTACTGGCATGTATGAAACGGATTTTTTTAATTTTTAAATGCTGGACATTTTGTTTTTATATTTCAACTCAATTTCGCGTCTTGTTTTTCACGGAAGTAAAAATAAAGCAACCAATGCATCAGAGTTTCTTGAATGACTCATAAAATTAATAGCTCACAGTAAAATCAATTATACAGAATGTTCTGACATCGAGGAATACGTCAAAATTGTAATATTTTCTTGATTGCAAGAAAGATTTTTATATAAACATAGAGTCATGGTAGTTGCATTAATATATTGCTGTTTGTGTCATGTTTGAAATTAATGAAGGATCTTTGAAATTGTTTTTATATTCATGTAAGTTTTCTTTGTCATTGTGCTAAATATAATAATATTTTTCTTCTGACCTTTTTCAGGATTATCAGCATGGACTGTTCCATTACATAAGGTACGACTGCAGAAGAATTACGTAGATATCATATCTACCATCAAACACGAAGCCATAGTAGATCATTTGATATCGTGTGAAGTATTCACAATAGATGACCAGCAAACAATAGAGGCTTGTCCAGCACAGACTGAAAAGAACAGGAAGTTGATGGATCGACTATTGCATTGTGGGGAGAAATGCTTTATAGAATTTCTAAATGCTTTACGTTCTGATGAGATTTATGCAGATCTTGCAAATCAGATAGAACAAACAGATGTAACTAGTATTGATATTTCTACTCTCCATGACTGCTATTCAAATATGTAGACAATGTATAACTTATAACCCAATTAGGTAATTCCAATTCAACCATGTAAGATGTATATGTACATGTATTAAGCTTCAAATGGCAAAACACTTGACGCCCGTTGTCTGTTAACTACATGTATTACCAAAACTCTTCATGACTGTTATTCCAATTCAACCATGTAAGATGTATATGTACATGTATAAAGCTTCAAATGGTATAACACGCATGCAACATGGGTTATTATTATATGAAATCATTCTTTGTATGTAAACGCACCGTGCTAAAAGGTATAACAATGAGTTATCGCGTCACTTGACGCCCATTGTCTGTTTACTTTTACCAAAATCTTCTCCTCTAAAATGACTAGACCAAATGTAACCAAACGTCTATAAACCAAAATCATCATTATCTAGTTTTAAAGTTATGTCTATTGACCCAAGCTTGCAAAAAAACATGGCTCACATGGTAAAATGCAAGTTTGTTTATATTATTTTGATAAAAGGCATAAAAAGAAGACAGAAATTTTCAGAATCTTAAAAATAACCTACAATCCAATTAAGTCATAACCACAATACGACTCCTTTCTCTAAAACGACAAGTTTTATCCACCTTTCATGTTTAACTAGTGTGTATTCAAAATCATAATACATGCAGACATTTTTTAAAAGGCATACACTAAGTAAAGGAATCGGGAAGACAAGATCTACAAGTATGTCAAATGATCCCGATATTCTCAGACGGTTCCTCATCTTAATTGTTGCGTTTTAATGACGGTTTTTAAATATTTTAACGTTTTAGCTTCTATCTTTGAAAACTATAATAGATAGAAACTTAAATATGCAAATATGACAAGCAAGACAATGTCTGCAAAATAAACCAATGCCAGAAATCGCTTCTAGGAGTTATTGTCTATATTCACGATTTTTACTGATTTTGTTCATTATCTTGCAAACTACAAAAATTGATTCAATGTATCAACTATTATCAACATTACTTCAAGATATAGTAACACCCTTCACTTTTAAAAAGTCCTGATATCACGAGTTTTTACTGTTCTGGTGTATTTACAGAGCAATAGCCTTGTTAGTAGTAAGTGGGTTGTGTTTGCTAATAGTTATCAAGGATACCAGGCTTGTACTTTAATATGCCACACAAGCGTTTCGTCAAAATAAGACTCATCAGTGACGCTCAGATCAAAATAGTTATAAAGTCAAACAAGAACAAATTTGAGGAGTGTGCTAATGTGTAGTTTGCGTATTTATGATTTATTTAGAAACTTGCTCTTAGGTCTTTTTATTCGGGAAAATGGCCGATTGGTAAATGTCATTGTGGTCCACACCGATATTGATTTCTGATTAGGACATGAAGGGGGGGCTCGATTTATAATTTTCTCGCATTTTCCTGCGGCAAAGTGTTTGACCAACAGCGGTTATATAGAAAGCTAGTATCCCGTTTTTTACTCACAAAATACACCACGTGTTCAGTTGCGACACAAAGTCTAAATCACTAACAAAAACGGGAAGGATCTTAATTGCCAATAATTTTGTACAGTTCCAATGAGCAATGTTTTCCCCGGTTTTGTGAAAAATGCCCTTATCTTAAATAACTTTGATTTTTAGAGTGGAGCATGTTATGTTTAACCCCGCCACATTATGTATGTATTTGCCTGTCCAAGTCAGGAGCCTGTAATTCTGTCGTTGTCTTTTGTTTATGTGTTACATATTTGTTTTTGGTTCAATTTTTTATATAAATAAGGCCGTTAGTTTTCTCGTTTGAATTGTTTTACATTGTCATTTCGGGGCTTTTTATAGCTAACTATGAAGTATAGGTTTTGCTCATTGTTGAAAGCCTTACGGTGACCTATAGTTGTTAATTTCTGTGTTATGTTTGGTCATTTGTGGAGAGTTGTCTCATTGGCAAACATACCAAATCTTCTTTTTTATATTGTCAATTTATTTTCGATTGAATTTCAATCTGGTATCTTATGTCTCCCTTTGATAAAAAACAACATGTATTGAGTCGTCAGTATCAGCTCTACTCAAACAAACGTTCTACGTTTACACTATTTGTTGCTAGATTTTAATCCATTGTTTTGTACATGCTCAGATATTTCTGTAACTTTTTTTTATATATTTGCTATTGCGAAGTTTCCATTTTGTCATATAATTCAAATAAAAATTATGCCTTAATATGATAATGTTGCAATAAGTTTTGAAACATTCAAATAAAATTCGTAGCTTGTCATGAGAATATAAAAATTATTGCACGTTTCTCACATATATAGCTTTAATAATAAAACAAGCTTGGCATGTAAATATGCAACAATAAAGGATTTCTATACTAGTCATGCTATTGTGTTTTCAATAGATCCACAGTAAAAAGAAAAACAAAGTTTGTGACATTTTGATTGCAGTCCACTTACCTTTTATAAAAAGTAAGCAACTAGATATAAGAAGATGCGGTGTGAGTGCCAATGAGACAACTCTCAATTCAAGTCACCATTTATAAAAGTAAATCATTATAAGTCAAAGTACGGTCTTCAATAAGGAGTCTTTGCTCACACCAAACAGCAAGCTATAAGCATTCACACAAATTATTTCATTGTGTAGTGTAAAACCCTTCAAACGGGAAACCAACGCTATAATCTATATTAAAAACGAGAAACGAATGAAATAAACCTCGAAGCGACAACCGATATAAAAGATGAACGATACCATTTAGATACGAATTATTACAAAAAGTTCCTAAAGGACACATTTAACACAGTCCTTAAATTATTAATACGTGACTTCAAATCTTCCATACTGTCATTAAAAGTAATTAACCAAAACACAACCGTCATTTCGCAGGAAGTTTAATTAAAACTCTACATAAAACGACACCAACATTGGTATATTTCTCCATCCCATATACATGATTTATGCTGTGTTGAGTTTAGTGATGAATGAACAGGCGTTAGGACATAAATAGCATACTATATCGCAGTATGGACAGACGTTAGGACATAAATAGCATACTATATCGCAGTATGGACAGACGTTAGGACATAAATAGCATACTATATCGAAGTATGGACAGGCGTTAGGACATAAATAGCATACTATGTCGAAGTATGGACAGGCGTTAGAACATAAATAGCATACTATGTCGAAGTATGAACAGACATGTTAGGACATAAATAGCATACTATGTCGAAGTATGGACAGACATATTGTCCATGAATAAAGTGTCAGATCATTGATTGTCTGTAAGGGAAAAAAATAATAAAAATACCGAACTACGGGGTAAATTTCACACGAAAATTCATGATGCCAAAATAAAATTTCATATTCCTGACTTGGTACAGGCATTTTTCATGTAGAAAATGGTGGATTGAAATGGTTTTATAACGCTAAACCTCTTACTTGTATGACAGTTGCATCAAATTCCATTATATATTGTCAACAATGCGTGAACAAAACAGACTTACTAGGTAAAATTGTCAAAGTAGGGGTATGTCAGTCATCACCGTGTCACAATCTCTATCACAACAAAAACAATCAAACATTTAACAAAGAAGCACAACAAAAACAGATATCCATGTGACCCAATGGCTCGATTAACATCAACTTTGGCGTAGAAACGTGTGTTTGACGTCAGAATGTATACGTCACACAGATAGATTTATATAATAAGTTTCTCGTTCAAAGTATGCAAATATAATAGCAGAACAATAATATAATTGCGGAATATTTAAAGTCCAGAGCCACTTTATATCTATCAAAGAAACACAAAAATTCACACGCACACAGCACATTAGCAAAAATGAAAGATATTACATTGACGGGATGCATAAGCACCGAGCCACTTCAAATTGATATAACTATAAACAGACCAAACAGTAAAAGTAATATTAATAAAGAAAAATAAAACAACAATATTATATTTTATTAAGATGATAAACAACGCCAACACACATTATATTACACTACGACCATCATGTAGTATTTGTGAAGTTGATACGGAATACTTATAAACAAGGCCTTTGTACCTTCCTATGAACTTTTCTTAGGAAAAAGACGAGACTATACCTCTGGTTTCATCAACTTTCTGCTCAGACACTGGTGAAGTTTTACTTACCCTTCCGGAGCACCTGATATCACCCCTAGTTTTTGGTGGGGTTCGTGTTGTTTATTCTTTATTTTTCTATGTTGTGTCATGTGTACTATTGTTTTTCTGTTTGTCATTTTCATTTTTAGCCATGGCGTTGTCAGTTTGTTTTAGATTTATGAGTTTGACTGTCCCTTTGGTATCGTTTGTCCCTCTTTTACAAAGTCTAAGTGGGAGCTGCAAGCTCTTGAATACCGAATAAGTTGGGAAAAGTTTATGTCATATGCAGGTGGATTTGGTATATTGCTACTAAGGTAGAGGAAATAAAGACACATTTTCCTGCGTTTTTGGGCTGACATAAAAAGTGTGTAATGATAATGTTTGATGATATTATATCATTCGTATACAAACATGTCACTAACATGCTTAAGAGATGCTGAAACACTTTCGTAAGGCTCCTTGTTGAAGGCCGTACTTTAACCTCTAATGGTTTACTTTTTAAATTGTTATTTGGATGGAGAGTTGTCTCATTGACACTCACACCACATCTTCCTATATTTATGTCCTTAACATGCTTAAGAGATGCTGAAACACTTTCGTAAGTTTATCTTGTTGTGACATTTTATATAAGTATATTTGAAATAAATCGAAAACGTGTATTCAGTATTTATTATTTTTTATTATAAGATATTGAGAGGTGATATGATTGCTGATGAGACAACGTTACACTAGAGTTCAAAAAGTGTACGCTACTCTTTGTTGTCTGACAACAACTGATATTTAACTCCGGTCACTGGATTACACAAATACACTCTGAATTAATACATTTTTTTACACTTCCAGTATTACAGTATAAGGTCGAACATTCATCAACACTGGTACATGCTATAAGTGTACAAGAAATTATTTCATTATTAAAGCACTCCAATAGAAATAAATCGTAATGTCTAATTTAAGTCATCAAGCAAGCCTAATTTAATGAATTACTATTACAACTTCTACATTTTGTTAAACATTGTTTTGGGGTTCGTGTTGCTTAGTTTTTAATTTTCTATGTTGTATCTTCTGTACTATTATTTGTTTGTTTTGTCTTTTTATTTTTAGCCATGCCGTTGTTAGTTTAGGTTCAATCTTTGAGTTTGACTGTCCCTCTTGTATCCTTAGTCCTTTTTTTAAAAAAGATTTGTATTCCTTTTAAGTAGATATATTTCAATACCTTGTCATATTCCTCGAGATAACAATACACACGAGTTGTCTGACATGCACACACGATTTGTCTGACATGCACACTCGATTTGTCTGACATGCACACTCGATTTGTCTGACATGCACACTCGATTTGTCTGACATGCACACTCGATTTGTCTGACATGCACACTCGAGTTGTCTGACATGCACACTCGATTTGTCTGACATGCACACTCGATTTGTCTGACATGCACACTCGATTTGTCTGACATGCAAACTCGATTTGTTTTTTTGGCATAGTCATTTGATAACTTGATGTGACTGTTGAGATTAATTTACGAAGACGAGTGCATAGTGCGCCATTATCATATTATCAAACAACATCACAGTATTTAATTTAAATGTACCATTCACAATCAACTGCTAGCTATGAAAGCAATACTTGCCTTGATTATGTACACAAATGCACTTTGATTCAACACACGTTCCAATTCCGCCATTTGTACAAATGTTTGTTAAACAATCAAACAAACCGGTACATGCTGGAATTATATAAAAATTAGATTCAAAATAATTGGAATAATCTTACAACAACAAATATTTTAGCATGAACAACTGTTATGCAATAAAATACCACATGGCCTTTTGTAAATTGTGTTGATTTTGTTACATGATCTAAAAGTTTATACATTACAATTTTTCATATTTCAAAAGACAAACTTAACAGACAGCAGATTGCTCATGACAACAAAACACTTCTCGAACACTGTTGGAGTTGACACAATTTCAGCATGTTCATTTTAAAATTTATGGTCAAAACCTCGAATTGGTTGACCGTAAAAATATGACTTTGTCGCAATTCACATGCAAATTTTTTTTCACGGTCTTCTACATGTTCTATCCTTAACTATTAGAAAACTCGCCGAACGTTAATTTACCGACTTTGTGTTTGCCTTGGTTCTGCTTTAGAATTCGAATTTGTTGTACTGTGAATTCATTTATTTTCATGAATACCAATATTCATGGATTAAGAAAAAACTCCCGTTTCGTGGATATTTGATAATTTGCGGTTTTGCAGAAAACTGCATCTAAGCCTATAAGAAATTTGTTAATTGTTGAACATTAAATACCGTGGTTCGCCGTTAGCCACGAAATCCAGGAAAATTGGTATCCAACGATGATAATGAATCCACAGTAGTTAAATCTGTTTTTGACTAGTGAACAGTGGTATAATGTTAGTCTTTATAACCCTTAGCTGCATCTTTTATGTCAAGGAATAATCATTTTGGGGAAACAAACGTTAGAATATTGCTATAAGAAAATGGTTTGATAATATTTGGATAGAAATTTATCAAACATTAACCAATTTACAAATAAACGTGTTTTGTTTTATCATTTCAAGAGAGGAACGAAAGACACCAGAGGGACAGTCAAACTTATAAATCGAAAATAAACTGACAAGTTGAACGCCATGGCTAAAAATGAAAGGGACAAACAATAGTACACATGACACAACATAGAACACTAAAGAATAAGCAAAAAGACGCCCACAAAAAACTAGAGGGGATATTAGGTTTACATGTGACACCCGTCGTGTTGCTTATGAGATAACAAATCTGGTAAATCGTCTTATTGGGTAGGTCACATTTTTGAATGGGAAGGGGATTGTAGTTACGATGTCAGGAACTTATCCGATATCATTTGTGAAACCGTTATTCCATAACGGTCAACCAACTCGTGATGGCGTCCTAAAAATTAACGAAGAGATGATTTCAACTTCCCCATTTTGAACTCTTGATTTAATAGGTTCCTTGTGCGCTACGATCCCCTATCATAACAATCATGATAGGAAATGGCAGCATGGGAATATCGTATCAAATGTGTGGGAGATATATACACCGTGTGCAGGTGCTGCTGAAATAATGCTACTTAGAAATGAAAAGTTCACAATTCGAAAGCTGTAATCATCTCTTCTCAGCTGAAATTCAACTTACCATGGGGAGTACTTTCAACACAGCTACAGCTCCCGTACAGACATTGTACAGTGATATTGTCTTTACATTTAGTTATATTACAATCTGCATCCAAACTGCAAAATTCTTTGCTTGTCACCATGCCTAAAAAATATTTTTGATATAGCTATTTAGTTGTTTAGTGATAAACGCCGTTTCATGACCATTGCGCTATATGTCGTGGCTGGGGTTTTTTTTCTGTTGGTGAAGCCTTTAAGGACAAATAGATATTTTGACATTGAAAGTGCATTCGCTGGATATAAACCTTATGCATCGCTTTAGTGTGGATAAAATACTTAACATTTTCAATACTTAGTATTTGGATTTTTATTTTTGAAGTTAATAACCCTAATTACTGGAACATCAAGAACACATTAAGAAATATATATTAATGCAATTTTTCAAAAACTTTTAAATAGATTAAAACAAATGTGGCACGAGTGCTTGTAAGACATCTTTTGTTCCAAGTCATAATGTGAAAAAAAGTTCATATATATCTAATGTAACCTTACCCATTAAAACACACAACTGAATGATAATGGATTTCATTTTTCTAATGTAGTTGAATGCAATATCAAATGTGTAAAGGAATGATTCTAACTTTATATTTATACTGTAAGACCTAAACAAAGATAATATGTAGAACGTTCCAACGGACATGATATACGTAAGTAAAGATCTATCTTGTCGCAAGAACGAATTGAACAGTTGACAATGTGGAACTCTTTTTCGTGTTGGTGTCGTTTTCCGTTTGTTTTCGACTAATGAAATCAAATACCCTGTGATAGCTGCCATCCTTTATATAGTATTGTTGAAGAAATCTATTTCAAAATTCCGATCGATATGATCAAGTATTCGTTGTAATAATTTTTATTATTTTTTTAATTTTTAATATTAAAAAGAAAGATATATTCAATAAAAGATAATACAATAAATTTACAGAAAACATGAAAATTAAAGTATTAAAAAAAAACGAAAAAGCAATTGATAACGATATATTTTGAAACGGCTGGTTTAAAATTCAAGCAAGGTAAGACGATCACACAAGATAGACGAACCCTGATTAAACAAACAATATTTACAAACAAAAATAACCAAACACAAAACAGAAATACAACGATCGAATGATCTTAATCTGTTAGTTTTTACAACCAAACCAAAATACAGGGTAGATACAAAAATACTTCCAACAAGACCGAGAAACATTTACCCCCTCAAACATGTTGTCAAAAGCTTGGGATTGATAAGTTAGTACAAACCCGGACAATGGTGGTGAGATAAGATTAGTACAAACCCGGACAATGGTGGTGTATTTGTAAGATTAGTACAAACCCGGACAATGGTGGTGTATTTGTAAGATTAGTACAAACCCGGACAATGGTGGTGTATTGATAAGATTAGTACAAACCCGGACAATGGTGGTGTATTTGTAAGATTAGTACAAACATGGACAATGGTGGTGTATTTGGGTGCACTGAAATGGGAGTATTCTTTAGGGACAACTATTTAGCTGGCAAAAGAGAGCCGAAAGTTACCAAAAGAACATTCAAACTTAAAAGTTGGAAATTAATTGACAACTCCATGGTTAAAAAAGAAGACAACAATAGACAAAAGAACAACACACAAGACTAAAAACAGATCAGCATAAACTCCACCAAAAACTTGGGGGAATCTGAGGTGTGTTTGGACGGGAAAGCGTAAAATGTGGTACCCGCCGTGTTGCTAAAGTTTGTTCAAACTAAGTTATAAGCTTTATTCCTTAGGTCCAATTCGGACAAAATAGGCGGGATAGAAATATTAACATTAGGAACATACTCGTTATTATTTGTGAAAAGGTTACTCCTTAACGTTCAATCTATACTTGTTCAAGTCCGTAAAACTAACGAAGTAACAATTTGAACATCAGCACCTGGAACACTTTATTTTTTAACAGATACCAACCGTGCAAGGGCTGTATAGCCAGTCAAGGTCGTTAAAAACTTCCATTTGTAGTTTTAACAGATACCGACCGTGCAAGGGCTGTATAGCCAGTCAAGGTCGTTAAAAACTTCCATTTGTAGTTTTAACAGATACCGACCGTGCAAGGGCTGTATAGCCAGTCAAGGTCGTTAAAAACTTCCATTTGTAGTTTTAACAGATACCGACCGTGCAAGGGCTGTATAGCCAGTCAAGGTCGTTAAAAACCTCCATTTGTAGTATTAACAGATTCTTTGTAGGCAGGAACTTTCTATCACGGAGATAGTTATATGATATATACAAACCCTGAGAAATTGTATCAACTGAAAGATTTATACTCTATATTCAGGCGCTGCTGGAATGTTGCTATATAGAAATGTAAAGTTCGCAATTCTGAAACTAAAAGCGATCCACTGTCGCAAAGCTTTGTTTTCAACCGACCCCCATTGTCAAATAGTATATGTTAGTCCAGATATGAGTCAGTCAGTATTTGTTGTGTCCTATATCTCAAGTTAGATGATATCTTCATAGGCCTACGGCAGAGTTAATAAACTACATATTTTCAATAGGTCGTTTATGATTAAATGTATCAACTGAGAAATTTGGGGAAAATAAGTTGTATGTTTGAATACTAGTAGTATAAAAAGTGTGTTGGATACTAATAACTGAAAAATAACAAGTTTGTATATACTCACTGATAATTAAAAACAAACTTGATGAATTGACAGAAAAACATTTGACACTGAACTTATTTTCATTTTGGAAAATCTATTATTTAAAGGAAACAGTAGTATACCGGTGTACAAAAGTCACAAATTGATTAAGAGAAAACCCGTTTACAAGCTAAAACCGAGAATGGAAACAAATCAATTAGAAGTGGAAAACTGAAGAGCAGCATTAAAACGAACTATTAGATACCATCTGCTATATTCCAGACTGGGACAGGACACATTATGAACAGATGGAGGGTTGAACGATAAATGGGTAGGCATTGCAATTGGTTTTTGATTGTTATGATGGGCTGGAAATTTAGAGTGCTTCTGACCCACAGGATGGTATATTCAAGTTTACCGTGATTCAAGCTATAAAGGCTTCCTCAAAAAGACATTGTTAATGTTTTTAATGTGCGTGTTTCTGTTCACAATAATCTGATTCGTCGTTTTCAAAATGTTACATCCTGCATAGTCTAACAGACGCCCTACTTTGTCAGAAGAAAACTAAATGATGATCATATTTCTATGCACAATCAACCTTGAGATTCATCCAGTTTTGAATTTATTTGACAGATTATGTTAATTGATCAAATACTATCTATCATGAAAATAAAAGTGTATTTTTTCCTTAGGGAGACACACTTAATTTCATGTTTACAGTGCGAAATCACAAAAACAATGAACTCCGAGGAAAATTCAAAACGGAAAAATCCCTAATCAAATGGCAAATTGAAAGCTCACACTGCTCAAACGAATGGATAACAACTGCATATTCCTGACGTGGTACAGGCTTTTTCTTTTGTACAAAATGAAGATTACCATGTTTTATAGCTAGCTAAGTCTTTTACTTGTATGACAGTCGCATTACATTCCGTTATATGGACAATGATGTGTGAACAAAACAAAGACAAAAATATAAATGTGTACCTATCTTTGTATTTTTCAAATGTGTTCATCATATTTGGTTAAGCAATAATTATAGATTTGAAGAAATGAAGAAAAAAAAAGCACTCGTTAAATTCAACTAAAGATGAAGGGTCTTAGATAACCAATTTCAGGAAACGGGAAAATAATCCTGAATCTTGAACTTTATTGTTTTCTGATGTAGAACAATGTTAATATGAAACAAATAAAACGTGTGCTAGTACATTAAAATGTTGCAGGTACATGTCGTACATATTGTGGGCAATTTGTGAATTTGACGAAAACGAACTAAATAAATAATGTAGAAAACAAATACAGAAAAAAGAAGTGTGATATGTATAATCAAACAAATTAGTCAATAAAATATACGGATAATTAATTTCAAGAAATATGTTCATTCCCTTAATGGAATAGAGAAAATATCATGTGATATCCCAATTGTGTTGTATTAATAATCTTATGACGAACCAAGTATATAATGTAGTCAACAAATACCGTTTAATAAGTTTGCTAAAATGTTTAACAAAAATTGAAAAAAACCCCATATCATATTATTTATTGATAATGAAGTATTTTGTGGTGCATACCCTTAAGAACCATGTGTTATTATTATAACTGTGGAAATTTTTAGACACAAAGCCAGGTTCAACCAACCATTTTTTCTTTAAATGTCTTGTACCAAATCAGAAAAATTACCATTTTTATATTATAGTTTGTTTCTGCATGTTCTGTGTGTGTTACAATTTAGTGTGATGTCGTATTTCTCCTCTTATATTTGATGTGTTTCTTTCAGTTTCAGTTTGTTACTCTAGTTTTTTCCTTATCCATTTATGAATTTGGAACAGCGGTATTCTATATTGCCTTTATTTATATCCTTAATAACCATGTCTTAATATTGTAAACAGCAGATATTTGTGAGGTTTGTTTTGTTTCATATCAAGTTGTCTTTGAAATGTTTTAATAGCTGCTGTCTATAATTATCACTTATTTTCGTTTTGCTCATTGTTTTGTTCATCTAACTCTTATTATTTATCCTTTTTTATAAATATGTCGTTATATACTAGTATTTTGTTCATTCGTTGATGCAATAATGCAAACAAAATAATTTTGTATTTGACTTTTGAAGCATAATTACGTGATTCATATATATGTGGGTATTCGTTTCAAGAGAAGTCCGAGTCTGATGTCAGAAGATGTAACAAAAGAAAATAAACAAATGACAATTATACATAAATAACAACAGACTACTAACAGTTAACTGACATGTCAGCTCCAGACTTCAATTAAACTGATTGATAGATTATGATTTCATCATATGAATATCAGGTACAATCCTTCCAGTTAGGGGTTTAGTATCATACCATCATAACATATATGAGAAGAACATAACCCGTGTCATGCCAACATCTGGTTTTTGAATAAATGTGTTTAGTTTAGTATAGGAATTTTTTTATGTAGATAGTGGTGGATTGAACCTGGTATTATGGCTGGTTAAATCTATCACTTATATGACAGTCGCATCAAATTCTATTATATTAACAACGATGTGTAATCAAAACAAACCGACATACATAATCTTTTTTCTTATATATAATAGGTAAAAATGTCAAAAATAGGGGTACAGCAGTCAATAAATTGTTATAAACTTAATCAATATAAAACAAACAAAAAAGTAACAGAATCAAACAAAGGCATACACCAAATTTTACAACCTAATTCATTTCTTTTTTATAATACGATTTTATTTATCTATATTAAATCGACATTTAAAGAATTGAATAATTATAACTACTGAATCTGGATCCTTGTTCTGACAGGCACGCGAGACAACTATCCACAAGAGACCAAATGACACAGAAATTAACAGATTTGGGTAACCTTGCAGCTTTCAACAATAACGAAAGCCCATACCGTTAAGTCAGCTATTATTATTATTATTATTTACAATATCTATATAGCGCATTATCTAATTAAAAATTTCTCTAAGCGCTTAACATAAAACAATCAATGCAGTTAAAATAAAAAAAGAAAGGCGTTAAACATTAAAACAATCAATCGGCAATAAGAATGAAATAAAATTTTGAAACACATAAAAAAAAAAAAAGGAACAGAAAAGTTAAAAAACTAATTATCATAATTAAAAGGGATATTATACTACAACGAAAAGAACGAAGTTAAAAAGTCATTGTCAGTATAAAAAGTAACATGGTATCACTGAAAGCGAGTCTAAAATAATGGGTTTTCAAATTCTTCTTAAAAAGTTCGATTGAGTGTTCATGTCTTACATGGCTAGGAAGATTGTTCCAGAGGCTCGCAGTAGCTTTGTCGAAAAGTCTTTCTCCATAGAATTTGGTACGTACACGAGGTTGTATAAGCTGCTTTGTTTTGTCTTGGTTCAGTTTCAGCACATCCATTTACTAATGTCAGCTAAACAAGCTATAAAAGGCCCCGAGATGACAAATGAAAAACAATTCAGACGAGAAATCTAATGGTCTAATCAATATACAAACAATATTAACAGCCTATTTATAGGTATGTCGTCAGCAGATAATTTTCAAAATAAATACGGATATAATGAAAGTTAAAAAAGGAGGAAGTCAACCAAAACAGATTTTTATTAGTGTTTCATTTGTATTGTAGTCCTGTTATATTATGTTGTCATTTCAATGTTATATGTAACATTGCCATTAAAGTGCGAGGTTTGACATGCCACAAAACCAGGTGCAAACCACAATTTTTTCCTTTAAAAAAGTCCTGTACCAAGTCAGGAAGATGGCCATTGTTATATTATTGTTCGTTTCTGAGTGTGTTACATTGTAACGTTGCGTCGTTTGTTTTCTCTTATTTTTGAATTTAAATTCACACTGCGATAAGACGTGTCACGGTACTTGTCTATCCCAAATTCATGTATTTGGTTTTGATGTTATATTTGTTATTCTCGTGGGATTTTGTCTGATGCTTGGTCCGTTTCTGTGTTTGTTACATTTCAGTGATGTGTCGTTGTTCTCCTCTTATATTTAATGCGTTTCCCTAGGTTTTAGTTTGTTAACCCGATTTTGTTTTTTGTCCATGGATTTATGAGTTTTGAACAGCGGTATACTACTGTTGCCTTTATTTATATACTGTTGTTTGTCTTTCGGACTCTTTAACTTTGTCTCCAATGTCGATACAATTAAATGTTAAGTAAAACGTTTTAATGATGATGACAATGTTTTGTTGAAAGTAAGAAATCTAATGAGTTTTAAAATCTATGAATACAACATTTGTAGGTTGGTTTCGTGTTGTTTAGTCGTTCTATGGGGTGTTTTTTGTACTATTATTTGTCTGTTTTTATTTTTATTTTTTAGCCATAACGTTATCAGTTTATTAGTTGACTTCAATCTGGTATCTTTTTCCCCTCCTTAAGATAATAACCACTCACTACATCATACTTCATGTAATCAGCTGGAGGATTTTTATATAGAAATAACGATACAAATAGAAACGCTCAATACATATTAAGGTTTTTTCATTAAAAAAAATATTGAATCTGTTATCTGCAGTCCATGAATTTAAATTTAAAACTGCTGATTCGTCGCACAAAGAACAAATCGTTGATCAACATCTTTCATAGTACTCGTCATTACTAGTATCCACATATTTACTCGTTTTGATTAGGGAACATGTGTTATCGTCCTCTATACTGAACCCAATACATTCTCCTGTCTTCCTACAGACGATAGCACATATATAAACGGGTATATTTTCCAACTTCCGGTCGAGGGCTACAACGGGTATTTTGTTGAGTTGTTTACAGAATGATCCTGTAAAAAAATGTAATTACATGTAGCATAATTTTCTACATTGGTTAGAGGTATAGGGGGAGGGTTGAGATCTCACAAACATGTTTAACCCCGCCGCATTTTTGCGCCTGTCCCAAGTCAGGAGCCTCTGGCCTTTGTTAGTCTTGTATTATTTTAATTTTAGTTTCTTGTGTACCATTTGGAAATTAGTATGGCGTTCATTATCACTGAACTAGTATATATTTGTTTAGGGGCCAGCTGAAGGACGCCTCCGGATGCGGGAATTTCTCGCTACATTGAAGGCATGTTGGTGACCTCCTGCTTTTGTTTTTTTATTTGGTCGGGTTGTTGTCTCTTTGACACATTCCCAATTTCCATTCTCAGTTTTATTTCAATGTCAATATGATTATGAGCAATGACTGTTTAACGTCAAGCTGCAAATATAATGCATATATAGGACAAAACAAAGATATGGTATGATTGTTAATAAGGCAACTCTTCACAAGAGACCAAATGACACAGAAATTAACAACTATAGATCTTCGTACAGCCAAGCTTCAAATCCAAATCTGAATATCTATGGAAGACTTAAGTAAAGGTTTTAAGTACTTTGTGGTAACGAAATCCCTTGCTAAATTATTTACCAGTAATACATAATAGGTCACTGTTCCTTAAAATCGAAAAGTCACATCAGACACGGGCATACAGAACGAGTTGTGAAATATAAACCCCGTAAGAATATGTCAAAGGAACATCACCAAGCAAAAAGGGAAATTTCACAATAGGGAATGAATCGCTGCATTAAGTGCTATTGATGGTGTTTTGAATGTCTTACCTCAATTTTTCAGAAAACTATATAATGACGTATTATTTACATCCGTTTTTGTATTAAATGTATTAATGTGACAATGAAAATAAAAATTAACATCAACCTTTCTTTAAAAAAAACTTTGTTGATGTTGACAGTTAGAACGTCAAGGATATGTAATTATACCCTGCCTACTCAATGTTGAAATGAATATCAATAATAAGTTTTTCTTTATAAATTTCCTGTTTACAAAATAATGATTTTTTCGAAATACTAAGGATTTTCTTATCCTAGGAGTAGATTACCTTAGCCGAATTTGGCATACCTTTTTGGAATTTTGGGTCCTCAATGCTTTTCAACTTTGTACTTCTTTCGCTTAATAACTATTTTGATCTTAGTGTCACTGAAGATTCTTATTTAGACGAAACGCTCGTCTGGCGTACTAGATTATATGTCTCATCCGACGATTCCGTGGACACAGCAATTATATCACTTAGTACCTAACAGATTTGTCTAAATCATGATTATTCGGATCGTCGTCCGAGTCCATTTTAGGAAAAACGCCGGAAGTCGCCGTTGGTTTTGGTGGCAGTATCAGTTTACGCCAGAAGTGGCCGTTATGGTTATGCACCGTGTGTCTGGTACCTTTGATAACTAACTACTATTGTCACACTGACTTCAGAACAAATATACAATGATTGGTTGATGCAAATAATAAATATTACCTTCATTAATATTCTTTTCAGTGTAAATTTCTACTTCACACAAAGTTAAGCAGGAGCCGGGAGATGCATCCATGTAAATCTCCACAAATCGTCCTTGAACCTTTGTATTACAGGACGAACTAAAAATCCTTGGAACCTGACCATTGTGATAAAAACAGAGTTGGCTTTGTTCCTGATCGTAAGATTGTCATGTGTGAACCATTGGATTGTAGACAAGTATATAGATATTGGCCAAACGCTCAGCTATAATGATATATCAATAAAATTATTATTTGGTCTAAATTAATGGCATATATGACTTTGATATTATGAGTATTTACAAATTAAAACGGTTCTTTATTTACTTTTGTTTGTTCCTTCATTATTGTATTCATGAATCGATATATCATGTCCGTTTATTAATTGAAATAATCTTAATCATGTTAATTATATTTTAGATGATTGTACGAAAAAAGCAAAATCACAAAAATGCTGACCTCCGTGGATAATTCAAAACGGAAAGTCCCTAAACTTTAAGGCTCAACACACTAATGAATGGACAACAACTGTCCCTAACCTGACTTGGTACAGACATTGTGTAAGTCTTAGCAGGAAATATTTGGTATCAATAAAGGAGTCACATTATTGCATGTGTAGAATTTCCGGTCTCTAAAACAACGCAAAGATCCTGTTTGTGCTCTGATTATCACAAAAAGGACATCAATAGAGCTAAGTAAGAACACACAGTACAAAAATGTCATTTAATCAGTGCGCAAAAGACCAAACTACAGTTTTATAACAACACAATGGACCACGCTAGAGTTTTATAACCGCATAAAGGACCACGCTAGAGTTTTATAAATGCACAAAGGACCACACTAGAGTTTAATAACAGCACAACGGACCACACTAGAGTTTAAAAACAGCACAAAGGACCACGCTGGAGTTTATTACAGCACAAAGGACCACGCTACAGTTTTATAACAAATCAATGGTCCACGTTAGAATTGTATAACAGCATAAAGGACTACATTAGAGTTTTATAACAGCAGAAAGGACCACACTACAGTTTTATAACATCACAAAGGACCACGCCAGAGTTTCTTAACAGCACAAAGGACCACGCTAGAGTTTTATAACAGCACAAAGGACCACACTAGAGTTAAATAACAACACAAAGGAACACACTTGTGTTTAATAACAGCAAAAAGGACCACGCTAGAGTTTTATACCAGTACAAAAGACAAAACTAGAGTTAAAGAGAGCACAAAGGACCACACTAGAGTTTTATAACATCACAGAGGACCACACTAGAGTTTAATAACAGCACAAAGGACCACACCTGAGTTTATTACAGCACAAAGGACCACGCTTCAGTTTTATAACAAATCAATGGTCCACGTTAGAATTTTATAACAGCATAAAGGACCACACTACAGTTCAAATACAGCACAAAGGATCACACTAGAGTTTTTTAACAGCACAAAGGACCACACTAGAGTTTTACAACATCACAAAGGACCACACAAGAGTTTTAAAACTGCACAAAGGACCACACTAGAGTTTATTAACAGCACAAATGACCACACTAGAGTTTAATAACAGCACTAATGACCATAATTGAATGTTATAACATCTCAAAGGACCACACTAGAGTTCAATTACAGCACAAAGCACCACACTAGAGTTTTATAACAGCACAAAGGACCACACTAGAGTTTTATGACATCACAAAGGACCACACTACAGTTTTATAACAGCACAAAGGACCACGCTAGAGTTTTATAATAGCACAAAGGACCACACTAGATTTTTATAACAGCACAAACGACCACCCTAGAGTTTTATAATAGCACAAAAGACCACACTAGAGTTTTATAACAGCACACATGACCACACTAGAGTTTTATAACATCTCAAATAACAACACTTGAGTTTGATAACAGCACAAAGGACCACACTAGAGTTTTATATCATCACAAAGGACCACACAAGCATTTTAAAACAGCACAAAGGACCACACTAGAGTTTACAAACAGCACACAGGACCACACAAGAGTTTTATAACAGCACGCAGGACCACACAAGAGTTTTATAACAGCACAAAGGACCATACAAGAGTTTTATAACAGCACAAACGATCACACTAGAGTGTTATAACATCACAAAAGACCACACAAGAGTTTTTAAATGGCACAAAGGATCACACAAGAGTTTTATAACATCTCAAAGGACCACACTAGAGTTTAACAACATCACAAATGACCACACAAGAGTTTTAAAACAGAACAAAGGACCACACAGAATTTATTAAGAGCACAAATGACCACACTAGAGTTTTATAACAGCACTTATGACCATATTGGAATTTTATAACATCTCAAAGGACCACACTAGAGTTTAATTACAGGACAAAGGACCACACTCGAGTTTTATAACAGCACAAAGGACCACACTAGAGTTTTATGACATCACAAAAGACCACACTACAGTTTTATAACAGCACAAAGGACCACACTAGAGTTTTATAATAGCACAAAGGACCACACTAGAGTTTTATAACAGCACAAACGACCACCCTATAGTTTTATAATAGCACAAAAGACCACACTAGAGTTTTATAACAGCACACACGACCACACTAGAGTTTTATAACATCTCAAATAACAACACATGAGTTTGATAACAGCACAAAGGACCACACTAGAGTTTTATAACATCACAAAGGACCACACAAGAATTTTAAAACAACACAAAGGACCACACTAGAGTTAACAAACAGCACAAAGGATCACACAAGAGTTTTATAACAGCACGCAGGACCACACTAGAGTTAACAAACAGCACAAAGGATCACACAAGAATTTTAAAACAACACAAAGGACCACACTAGAGTTAACAAACAGCACAAAGGACCACACAAAAATTTTAAAACAACACAAAGGACCACACTAGAGTTAACAAACAGCACAAAGGATCACACAAGAGTTTTATAACAGCACGCAGGACCACACTAGAGTTAACAAACAGCACAAAGGATCACACAAGAATTTTAAAACAACAAAAAGGACCACACTAGAGTTAACAAACAGCACAAAGGATCACACAATAATTTTATAACAGCACGCAGGACCACACAAGAGTTTTTTAACAGCACCAAGGATCACACAAGAGTTGTTTAACAGCACAAAGGACCACACTAGAGTTTTATAACATCACAAAGGACCACACAAGAGTTTTTAAACAGCACAAAGGACCACACTTGAGTTTACAAACAGAACAAAGGACCACACAATAGTTTTATAACAGCACGAAGGACCACACAAGAGTTTAATAACAGCATAAAAGACCATACAAGAGTTTTATAACAGCACAAAGGACCACACTAGAGTTTACAAACAGCACAAAGGACCACGCTACAGTTTTATAACAAATCAATGGTCCACATTAGAATTTTATAACAGCATAAAGGACCACACTGCAATTTTATAACAGCAAAAAGGACAACACTACAGTTTTATAACATCAAAAAGGATCACATTAGAGTTTTATAACAGCACAAAGGACCACACTAGAGTTAAATAACAACACAAAGGAACACACTAGTGTATAATAACAGCAAAAAGGACCACGCTAGAGTTTTATAACAGTACAAAAGACAAAACTAGAGTTTAAGAGAGCATAAAGGACCACACTAGAGTTTTATAACATCACAGAGGACCACACAAGAGTTTAATAACAGCACAAAGGACCAAACCTGAGTTAATTACAGCACAAAGGACCACGCTTCAGTTTTATAACAAATCAATGGTCCACGTTAGAATTTTATAACAGCATAAAGGACCACACTAGAGTTTTATAACAGCAAAAAGGACCACACTACAGTTTTATAACATCACAAAGGACCACGCTTGAGTTTCATAACAGCACAAAGGACCACACTAGAGTTTTATAACAGCACAAAGGACCACACTAGAGTTTAATAACAACACAAAGGAACACACTAGTGTTTAATAAGAGCAAAAAGGACCACGCTAGAGTTTTATAACTGTACAAAAGACAAAAAACTAGAGTCAAAGAAAGCACAAAGGACTACACTAGAGTTTTATAACATCACAGAGGACCACACTAGAGTTTGATAACAGCACAAAGGACCACACCTGAGTTAATTACAACACAAAATACCACGCTTCAGTTTTATAACAAATCAATGGTCCACGTTAGAATTTTATAACAGCATAAAGGACCACACTAGAGTTTTATAACAGCAAAAAGAACCACACTACAGTTTTATAACATCACAAAGGACCACGCTTGAGTTTCATAACAGCACAAAGGACCACACTAGAGTTTTATAACATCACAAAGGACCACGCTAGAGTTTAATAACAACACAAAAGAACACACTAGTGTTTAATCAGAGCAAAAAGGCCCACGCTACAGTTTTATAACTGTACAAAAGACAAAACTAGAGTCAAAGAGAGCACAAAGGACTACACTAGAGTTTTATAACATCACAGAGGACCACACTAGAGTTTGATAACAGCACAAAGGACCACACCTGAGTTAATTACAACACAAAGGACCACGCTTCAGTTTTATAACAAATCAATGGTCCACGTTAGAATTTTATAACAGCATAAAGGACCACACTAGAGTTTACAAACAGCACAAAGGACCACACAAGAGTTTTATAACAGCACGAAGGACCACACTAGAGTTTAATAACAGCATAAAGGACCATACAAGAGTTTTATAACAGCACAAAGGACAAAACTAGAGTTTACAAACAGCACAAAGGACCACGCTACAGTTTTATAACAAATCAATGGTCCACATTAGAATTTTATAACAGCATAAAGGACCACACTGGAGTTTTATAACAGCAAAAAGGACAACACTACAGTTTTATAACATCACAAAGGATCACATTAGAGTTTTATAACAGCACAAAGGACCACACTAGAGTTTAATAACAACACAAAGGAACACACTAGTGTATAATAACAGCAAAAAGGACCACGCTAGAGTTTTATAACAGTACAAAAGACAAAACTAGAGTTTAAGAGAGCATAAAGGACCACACTAGAGTTTTATAACATCACAGAGGACCACACTAGAGTTTAATAACAGCACAAAGGACCACACCTGAGTTAATTACAGCACAAAGGACCACGCTTCAGTTTTATAACAAATCAATGGTCCACGTTAGAATTTTATAACAGCATAAAGGACCACACTAGAGTTTTATAACAGCAAAAAGGACCACACTACAGTTTTATAACATCACAAAGGACCACGCTAGAGTTTCATAACAGCACAAAGGACCACACTAGAGTTTTATAACAGCACAAAGGACCACACTAGAGTTTAATAACAACACAAAGGAACACACTAGTGTTTAATAAGAGCAAAAAGGACCACGCTAGAGTTTTATAACTGTACAAAAGACAAAAAACTAGAGTCAAAGAGAGCACAAAGGACTACACTAGAGTTTTATAACATCACAGAGGACCACACTAGAGTTTGATAACAGCACAAAGGACCACACCTGAGTTAATTACAACACAAAATACCACGCTTCAGTTTTATAACAAATCAATGGTCCACGTTAGAATTTTATAACAGCATAAAGGACCACACTAGAGTTTTATAACAGCAAAAAGAACCACACTACAGTTTTATAACATCACAAAGGACCACGCTAGAGTTTCATAACAGCACAAAGGACCACACTAGAGTTTAATAACAACACAAAGGAACACACTAGTGTTTAATAAGAGCAAAAAGGACCACGCTAGAGTTTTATAACTGTACAAAAGACAAAAAACTAGAGTCAAAGAAAGCACAAAGGACTACACTAGAGTTTTATAACATCACAGAGGACCACACTAGAGTTTGATAACAGCACAAAGGACCACACCTGAGTTAATTACAACACAAAATACCACGCTTCAGTTTTATAACAAATCAATGGTCCACGTTAGAATTTTATAACAGCATAAAGGACCACACTAGAGTTTTATAACAGCAAAAAGAACCACACTACAGTTTTATAACATCACAAAGGACCACGCTTGAGTTTCATAACAGCACAAAGGACCACACTAGAGTTTTATAACATCACAAAGGACCACGCTAGAGTTTAATAACAACACAAAAGAACACACTAGTGTTTAATCAGAGCAAAAAGGACCACGCTACAGTTTTATAACTGTACAAAAGACAAAACTAGAGTCAAAGAGAGCACAAAGGACTACACTAGAGTTTTATAACATCACAGAGGACCACACTAGAGTTTGATAACAGCACAAAGGACCACACCTGAGTTAATTACAACACAAAGGACCACGCTTCAGTTTTATAACAAATCAATGGTCCACGTTAGAATTTTATAACAGCATAAAGGACCACACTAGAGTTTACAAACAGCACAAAGGACCACACAAGAGTTTTATAACAGCACGAAGGACCACACTAGAGTTTAATAACAGCATAAAGGACCATACAAGAGTTTTATAACAGCACAAAGGACAAAACTAGAGTTTACAAACAGCACAAAGGACCACGCTACAGTTTTATAACAAATCAATGGTCCACATTAGAATTTTATAACAGCATAAAGGACCACACTGGAGTTTTATAACAGCAAAAAGGACAACACTACAGTTTTATAACATCACAAAGGATCACATTAGAGTTTTATAACAGCACAAAGGACCACACTAGAGTTTAATAACAACACAAAGGAACACACTAGTGTATAATAACAGCAAAAAGGACCACGCTAGAGTTTTATAACAGTACAAAAGACAAAACTAGAGTTTAAGAGAGCATAAAGGACCACACTAGAGTTTTATAACATCACAGAGGACCACACTAGAGTTTAATAACAGCACAAAGGACCACACCTGAGTTAATTACAGCACAAAGGACCACGCTTCAGTTTTATAACAAATCAATGGTCCACGTTAGAATTTTATAACAGCATAAAGGACCACACTAGAGTTTTATAACAGCAAAAAGGACCACACTACAGTTTTATAACATCACAAAGGACCACGCTAGAGTTTCATAACAGCACAAAGGACCACACTAGAGTTTTATAACAGCACAAAGGACCACACTAGAGTTTAATAACAACACAAAGGAACACACTAGTGTTTAATAAGAGCAAAAAGGACCACGCTAGAGTTTTATAACTGTACAAAAGACAAAAAACTAGAGTCAAAGAGAGCACAAAGGACTACACTAGAGTTTTATAACATCACAGAGGACCACACTAGAGTTTGATAACAGCACAAAGGACCACACCTGAGTTAATTACAACACAAAATACCACGCTTCAGTTTTATAACAAATCAATGGTCCACGTTAGAATTTTATAACAGCATAAAGGACCACACTAGAGTTTTATAACAGCAAAAAGAACCACACTACAGTTTTATAACATCACAAAGGACCACGCTAGAGTTTCATAACAGCACAAAGGACCACACTAGAGTTTTATAACATCACAAAGGACCATGCTAGAGTTTAATAACAACACAAAAGAACACACTAGTGTTTAATCAGAGCAAAAAGGACCACGCTACAGTTTTATAACTGTACAAAAGACAAAACTAGAGTCAAAGAGAGCACAAAGGACTACACTAGAGTTTTATAACATCACAGAGGACCACACTAGAGTTTGATAACAGCACAAAGGACCACACCTGAGTTAATTACAACACAAAGGACCACGCTTCAGTTTTATAACAAATCAATGGTCCACGTTAGAATTTTATAACAGCATAAAGGACCACACTAGAGTTTTATAACAGCAAAAAGAACCACACTACAGTTTTATAACATCACAAAGGACCACGCTAGAGTTTCATAACAGCACAAAGGACCAAACTAGAGTTTAATAACTGCACAATTAAAGAACCACGCTAGAGTTTGATAACAGCACAAAGGACCACACTAGAGTTTTATATCATCTCAAAGGACCACACTAAAGTTAAATAACAGCACAACAGACCACACTTGAGTTTTATAACAGCACCAAGGACCACACTAGAGTTTAATAACAGCACAAAGGACCACACAACAGTTTAATAATAGCACAAAAGACCACACTTGAGTTTATTACAGCACAAAGGACCACGCTACAGTTTTATAACAAATCCATGGACCACGCTAGAATTTTATAACAGCATAAAGGACCACAGTAGAGTTTTATAACAGCACAAAGGATAACGCTAGAGTTTTATAACAGCAAAAAGAACCACACTAGAGTTTAATAACAACACAAAAGAACACACTAGTGTTTAATAATAGCAAAAAGGACCACGCCAAAGTTTTATAACATTACAAAAGACCACACTAGTGTTTAATTAGAGCACGAAGGACCACACGAAAGTTTTATAACATAACAGAGGACCACACTAGATTTTAATAACTGCACAATTAAGGACCACGCTAGAGTTTGATAGCAGCACAAAGGACCACACTAGAGTTTTATAACATCTCAAACGGCCACACTAGAGTTTTATAACATCACAAAGGACCAAACTAGAGTTAAATTACAGCACAAAGGACCACACTAGAGTTTTATAACAGCACAAAGGACCACACTAGAGTTTTATAACATCACAAAGGACCACACAAGAGTTTTAAAACAGCACAAAGGACCACACTAGAGTTTACAAACAGCACAAAGGACCACGCTACAGTTTTATAACAAATCAATGGTCCACGTTAGAATTTTATAACAGCATGAAGGACCACACTGGAGTTTTATAACAGCAAAAAGGACCACACTACAGTTTTATAACATCACAAAGGACCACGCTATAGTTTCATAACAGCACAAAGGACCACACTAGAGTTTTATAACAGCACAAAGGACCACACTAGAGTTTAATAACAACACAAAAGAACACACTAGTGTTTAATAACAGCAAAAAGGACCACGCTAGAAGTTTTATAACAGTACAAAAGACAAAACTAGAGTTAAAGAGAGCATAAAGGACCACACTAGAGATTTATAACATCACAGAGGACCACATTAGAGTTTATTAACAGCACAAAGGACCACACCTGAGTTAATTACAGCACAAAGGACCACGCTTCAGTTTTATAACAAATCAATGGTCCACACTAGAGTTTTATAACAGCATAAAGGACCACACTAGAGTTTTATAACAGCAAAAAGGACCACACTACAGTTTTTTAACATCACAAAGGACCACGCTAGAGTTTCATAACAGCACAAAGGACCACACTAGACATTTATAACAGCACAAAGGACCACACAAGAGTTTATAAACAGCACACTTAAAGGACAACGCTAGAGTTTTATAACATCTCAAATAACCACACTTGAGTTTGATAACAGCACAAAGGACCAAACAAGAGTTTTAAAACAGAACAAAGGACCACACTAGAGTTTACAAACAGCACAAAGACCCACACAATAGTTTTATAAGAGCACGAAGGACCACACAAGAGTTTTATAACAGCATAAAGGATAACGCTAGAGTTTTATAACAGCAAAAAGAACCACACTAGAGTTTAATAACAACACAAAAGAACACACTAGTGTTTAATAATAGCAAAAAGGACCACGCCAAAGTTTTATAACATTACAAAAGACCACACTAGTGTTTAATTAGAGCACGAAGGACCACACGAAAGTTTTATAACATAACAGAGGACCACACTAGATTTTAATAACTGCACAATTAAGGACCACGCTAGAGTTTGATAGCAGCACAAAGGACCACACTAGAGTTTTATAACATCTCAAACGGCCACACTAGAGTTTTATAACATCACAAAGGACCAAACTAGAGTTAAATTACAGCACAAAGGACCACACTAGAGTTTTATAACAGCACAAAGGACCACACTAGAGTTTTATAACATCACAAAGGACCACACAAGAGTTTTAAAACAGCACAAAGGACCACACTAGAGTTTACAAACAGCACAAAGGACCACGCTACAGTTTTATAACAAATCAATGGTCCACGTTAGAATTTTATAACAGCATGAAGGACCACACTGGAGTTTTATAACAGCAAAAAGGACCACACTACAGTTTTATAACATCACAAAGGACCACGCTATAGTTTCATAACAGCACAAAGGACCACACTAGAGTTTTATAACAGCACAAAGGACCACACTAGAGTTTAATAACAACACAAAAGAACACACTAGTGTTTAATAACAGCAAAAAGGACCACGCTAGAAGTTTTATAACAGTACAAAAGACAAAACTAGAGTTAAAGAGAGCATAAAGGACCACACTAGAGATTTATAACATCACAGAGGACCACATTAGAGTTTATTAACAGCACAAAGGACCACACCTGAGTTAATTACAGCACAAAGGACCACGCTTCAGTTTTATAACAAATCAATGGTCCACACTAGAGTTTTATAACAGCATAAAGGACCACACTAGAGTTTTATAACAGCAAAAAGGACCACACTACAGTTTTTTAACATCACAAAGGACCACGCTAGAGTTTCATAACAGCACAAAGGACCACACTAGACATTTATAACAGCACAAAGGACCACACAAGAGTTTATAAACAGCACACTTAAAGGACAACGCTAGAGTTTTATAACATCTCAAATAACCACACTTGAGTTTGATAACAGCACAAAGGACCAAACAAGAGTTTTAAAACAGAACAAAGGACCACACTAGAGTTTACAAACAGCACAAAGACCCACACAATAGTTTTATAAGAGCACGAAGGACCACACAAGAGTTTTATAACAGCATAAAGGACCATACAAGAGTTTTATAACAGCACAAAGGACCACGCTAGAGTTTTATAATACCACAAATGACCACACTAGAGTTTTATAACAGCACAAACGACCACCCTAGAGTTTTATAATAGCACAAAAGACCACACTAGAGTTTTATAACATATCAAATAACCACACTTGAGTTTGATATCAGCACAAAGGACCACACTAGAGTTTTATAACATCACAAAGGACCACACACGAGTTTTAAAAGAGCACACAGGACCAAACTAGAGTTAACAAACAAGACAAAAGACCACACAAGAGTTTTATATCAGCACAAAGGACCACACAAGAGTTTTATAACAGCACAAAGGACCATACAAGAGTTTTATAACAGCACAAAGGACCACACTAGAGTTTTATAACATCACAAAGGACCACACAAGAGTTTTATAGCAGCACAAAGGATCACACAAGAGTTGTATAACAGCACAAAGGACCACACTAGAGTTTTATAACAGCACAAAGGACCACTAGAGTTTTATAACAGCACAAAGGACCACACAAGAGTTTTAAAACAGCACAAAGGACAACACTAGAGTTTATAAACAGCACAAAGGACCACACAAGAGTTGTATAACAGCACAAAGTACCACACTAGAGTTTAATAACATCACAAAGGACCACACAAGAGTTTTAAAACAGCATAAAGGACTACACTAGAGTTTATTAACAGCACAAATGACCCCACAAGAGTTTTATAACAGCACAAAGGACCACACAAGAGTTTTATAACATCACAAGGGACCACAGTATAGTTTTATTACAGCACAAAGGACCACACTAGAGTTAAATAACAGCACAAAAGACCACACTATAGTTTTATAACATCCCAATGTACCACACAAGAGTTTAATAACAGCACAATTGACCACGCTAGAGTTTTATAACAGCACAAAAGACCACAATAGAGTTTAATAACATCCCAAAGGACCACACTAGATTTTAATAACAGCTCAAAGGACAACGCTAGAGTTTTATAACATCTCAAATAACCACACTTGCGTTTAATAACAGCACAAAGGACCACACAAGAGATTTTAAACAGCACAAAGGACCACACTAGAGTTTACAAACAGCACAAAGACCCACACAATAGTTTTATAAGAGCACGAAGGACCACACAAGAGTTTTATAACAGCATAAAGGACCATACAAGAGTTTTATAACAGCACAAAGGACCACGCTAGAGTTTTATAATACCACAAATGACCACACTAGAGTTTTACAACAGCACAAACGACCACCCTAGAGTTTTATAATAGCACAAAAGACCACACTAGAGTTTTATAACATATCAAATTACCACACTTGAGTTTGATATCAGCACAAAGGACCAAACTAGAGTTTTATAACATCACAAAGGACCACACACGAGTTTTAAAAGAGCACAAAGGACCACACTATAGTTAACAAACAAGACAAAGGACCCCACAAGAGTTTTATATCAGCACAAAGGACCACACAATAGTTTTATAACAGCACAAAGGACCATACAAGAGTTTTATAACAGCACAAAGGACCACACTAGAGTTTTATAACATCACAAAGGACCACAAAAGAGTTTTATAGCAGCACAAAGGATCACACAAGAGTTGTATAACAGCACAAAGGACCACACTAGAGTTTTATAACAGCACAAAGGACCACTAGAGTTTTATAACAGCACAAAGGACCACACAAGAGTTTTAAAACAACACAAAGGAACACACTAGAGTTTATAAACAACACAAAGGACCACACAAGAGTTGTATAACAGCACAAAGTACCACACTAGAGTTTATTAACATCACAAAGGACCACACAAGAGTTTTAAAACAGCATAAAGGACCACACTAGAGTTTATTAACAGCACAAATGACCCCACAAGAGTTTTATAACAGCACAAAGGACCACACAAGAGTTTTATAACATCACAAGGGACCACAGTATAGTTTTATTACAGCACAAAGGACCACACTAGAGTTAAATAACAGCACAAAAGACCACACTTGAGTTTTATAACATCACAATGTACCACACAAGAGTTTAATAACAGCACAATGGACCACGCTAGAGTTTTATAACAGCACAAAAGACCACAATAGAGTTTAATAACATCCCAAAGGACCACACTAGATTTTAATAACAGCTCAAAGGACCACACTAGAGTTTTATAACAGCACAAAGAACCATATTGGAATTTTATAACTGCTAAAAGGACCACAACGGAGTTAGAAAAGTGCACAAAGGACCACACTGGAGTTTAATAAGAGCATATAGATCCTGAAATTGATAAGAAAAAATATTTCTAAACGTCATATCATTTTTCTTTATTAAATAATTGCATTAAAAATAACAATTGAACATTTTCGAAACCATGTTTTAAAATAAGTTTAAGAATTGAACAATTTAAATTAATCACAGGAACCTAATATTAAATAGTAAAGTGAACAAACAATAATTTTAAGAATTTGGTGAATCTGAGTCGCTTTCCAGAAAAACGTCGCCATGTACAAATACTTGACTTATTTGATGTCGGGGTGTAGACATATTACAACAACTATCACAGGTCAACATTGCCTAATTAAAATGGTACCGAAAACAAAGTGTAGACATATTACAACAAATATCTCAGGTCGACATTGCCTTATTAAAATGGTACCGAAAACAAAACACAAAAAAAAGGTTTTATTTTGAATCGTTATGTATTGAGCTTGTGACGTCTTTTATGAGTCACCAAACGAGTTTCTTTAGACAGAATGCAGATGTGTATTCCAATTTTAGAATATATTATAAACACAGACTTAGTTTATAATAAAGTTTTCTCGATAGTTAAATGAATGATTAAATCAATTCGTGATCATATAGTGCAAATTTTGCACATTGGATTGACTTACAATTTTGTTGTCATATAATTGAGCGTAATATTTGAAACTAGAGGACTATGGGTAGTCTCATTGTTCGTACACCAAAATGAAAATAATATTATGTAATTGGTTTAATTTCAATTGTTTAAAACGTATTTAACCAATCACAAAGTGTTGGTGTACGCTTTTAAATATTAGATGAGATTATCAATAACAATAAAATGTTAATGAATTATAATGCAATAAGAACCAAAAAATAATTTTAAATAATAATTATGCTCAAACAAATAAAAAAAGCTTTTAAAAGGGCTTAATGGAGTCATAGTACGATTAAAAAAATACATAAATCTTCATCAAACAATGGTTATAAAAATGTGTTTCTACTTTTAAATGAAAAGATGTAATAAAAAGATCAAGACGATTTTTTTAATATTTTTGCAAACGTAAGAATTTATAGTTGTGATGTTTCAAAAAGTGATTTTCTATTCATTAAGCTTTTGTTGACTTTCAGATATTTTTGTGCAATAAATATGTTTTTATCCTCTTTTATCAAATATTGATATCGACATCCTGACCTAAATTCGTCATAAGATTTTTTTCAAAATTTCAATATTTATTGATATCGGATTTTTACTGAAAGATACCAAAGGGACAGTCTATATGCTAATATGCTTGGTCTGTATGCCATTTGTGTGCTTCTTTGTTACATGTTTGTAAGGTGGTTTTAGGATCATACCACATTGTTGACTGCTGTATTATTTACATGTTTACCAATAATATGTGTGTGTTGTTCACTCATTGTGTCAATATATTGGAATTTGATGCAACTGTCATACAAGTGAGAGGTTTAGCTAGCTATCATAGCATTTCATTTTAATTCACTATTTTCAAGATAAGAAAATGCCTGTACTAATTTAGGAATATGACCGTTGTTATCCATTTGTTTGCTGTTTTTCAGCTTTTGATTTTGCCATTTGATAAGGGACTTCTGGGTTTGAATTTTCCATGGAGTTCAGTATTTTTGTCTTTTTTTTTATATAGAATAAAAGAAACTCGGTTAAATTTTCTGTTTTATTTGAACAGACGATTTAAATAAGTTTCTGTGTATTCTTGTGTTTTTTCTACATTGGCTAGAAGTATGTTTGGGAGGTTGAAATCTCAAAAAACATTTTTAACCCGGCTGCATTTTTGCGCCTGTTCAAAGTCAGGAGACTCTGAATTTTGGTATTCGTGTATAATTCTTAATTTTAGTTTCTTGTGTAAGAATCTTTCGGAATTTAGTTTGACGTCCATTATCACTGAACTTGCATACATGTTGTTTTGGGGCCAGCTGAAGCACGCCTCTGAGTGCGGGAGTTTCTCGCTGCATCGTAGACCCATTAGTGGCATATGGTTGTTGTCTGCTCTTTGGTCGAGCTGTTGTGTCTTTGATATATTTCATATTGCCATTCTCAATTGTATTATGTTTTTGTTTGTATATAAAAAATTGCCTGGTGAATTAGCAAACTTAAGATATCTCGTTATTTCTAATCAATTCTAGCTAGTCATTCATATGTGTGTACTTTGATTTTGCCGATAGTTTTCCAGTTTGAATGTTTTTACATTTTTGAGTTCTTTGCCTGTTATATGTGACTATACAGTATTTACTCATTGTTGAAGGCCGTAATTTTCTGTATCATTTTAGTCTCTTGTTGAAAGTTAAATCATTGTTAATAATATCACATCTTCTTTTAATGCCCCATCTACGACATTAGAGGGGCAGTATGTTTTCTGGTCTGTGCGTCCGTTCGTTCGTCCGTCTATTTCCGCTTCACGTTAAAGTTTTTGGTCAAGGTAGTTGTTAGTGAAGTGGAAGTCAAATCGACTTCAAACTTAGTAAACATGTTCCCTATGATATGATCTTTCTAATTTTTATGTCAAATAAAGTTTTAACCCCAATTTCACGGTCTACTGACCATAGATAATGATAGTCCGAGTGGGTCATTCGTGTACTTGGGACACATTCTTGCTTATAGTGAAATGTATCATATTTACGTTTATGGTCTATTCTGTTATAGATGGTCACACTGTTGATGTTATACGTCTGACCAAGATCAACTGCCCACCACTGTTCCTGTTGATTTACCAAAGTATGGCTGCAAAATACTTTCACATTGGTAATTTCATAATGTTGATATGTGTCACCATCATTAGCAAGAGCGGCTATCCCTGTTAAGTTTCTATCATGGTATGTTGTGCTCTGTCTACTCTCTTTATTAAGAGCAACGTTTTGTCTTACACCTGTCAGATATTAAAAAAATATGAGGCATTAATCAAGAGCAGCATTTTTTCTTAAACCTGTCAGATATTGAAAATATGAAGTATTAACCAAAAGCAGCGGGTTTTTTTCTTAAACATGTTTGATGTTTAATGAAAAATAAGGATCTATCAAGAGCAATGGTTAGTTTGTCTTAAGCCTGTCAGATGTTGACATAATTAAGGATTAATCAAAAACAAGGTTTTGTCTTAAACCTGTCAGATGTTGAAAAAACGAAGGATTAATCAAGAGCAACGTTTTGTCTTAAACCTGTCAGATGTTAAAAAAAATGAAGGATTAATTAAGAGCAACGTTTTCTTAAACCTGTCAGATGTTAAAAAAATGAAGGATTAATCAAAAGCAGCGTTTTTTCTGAAACCTGTTAGATGTAAATTGAAAATTAAGTAACTTTTAAGAGCAGTGGTTGTCTTAAACCTGTTAGAGGATAAAAGAAAATGAAGGATTAATCAAGAGGAACGTTTTGTCTTAAACCTGTCAGATGTTAAAAGAAAATGAAGGATTAATCAAGAGCAGCCTTTTTCTAAAACCTGTTAGATGTTGAATGAAAAATAAGGATCTATCAAGAGCAATGGATGGTTTGTCTTAATCCTGTTAGATGATAAAAGAACATGAAGGATACATCTAGAGTAATAACGTTATGTCTTAAACCTGTCAGATGTTAAAAGTAAATGAAGGATACATCTACAGTATTAACGTAATGTATTAAACCTGTTAGATGTTAAAAATAAATTTAATGGACCCATCAAGAGCAACTTTTTGACCTAAACCCTGTTAGATGTTAAAAAAACGAAAACGTTAACGTTAACATTTAGACTTTTCAGATGACAACAAAAATAAAGTCGACAGATTCATGTTAATGCGGATCATTGGTATAAATTTCATTGTATTTCTTCAGAAAGATTTTAGTATACTTTGACAAACAAAGTTTTTCCGATGCTCTTTGTTTTAAATATAATAAAAATGTGAGTCGCCCTACTATTATCAAAGCTTCCTAACGTAGGAATTCTAATTCGGTAGGTCACATTCATGAAAGGGAAGGGTATTGTAGTTACGAAGTAAGGAACATATCCGATATCATTTTTGAAACGGTTATTCTATAACGGTCAACCAACTCGTGATGGCGTCCGCAAAATTTACGAAGGGATGATCTCAACTTCACTATTTGGAACTCTTGGTTTAATAGCTTCCTTGTGAGCAGCAACCCTCTATCAAGACAATCATGATGGGAAATGCAAGCACGGGAATATCGTATCAATTGGGAGATGTATACCCTGTATGCAGGTGCTGCTGGAATGTTGCTACTTAGAAATGGAAAATTCCCAATTGGAAAGCTGAACTCGCTCTTTTGGCGTAAAGTTTTGTTTACAAAAAACCCTCATTGTCAATTTATAAATGTAAGTCAAGATATAAAGCCGACTTAACTGTATCTGTAGTATCCATTATCTCTAGTTCGATGGGATAGATGCGTTCCACATAGTCACCAAATTTTGAATTATTTAGTGAAAGAACATCATCTATATACATGTAGTGGAAAGTAGAGTTAAAGGATATTGCTAACTTCTTATCTTTCTTCCTATAAGAAGTTCCTGCATGAAGTCAGCCTCAAAATAATAAAGAAACAAGTCGACATGTAGAGGGGCACAGTTTGTTCCCATTGGAATGCCGACAGTCTGTTGAAAAACACGTCCTCCGAACGTAACAAATATGTTGTCAATCAGGAAATCAAGCATCTTGATAATATCGGTTTCAGAGAATTTTTTGTTTGAATCAGAGTAATCCTTTACAAAGTAGGATTTATCCCTCCCTAAGACAAGATACTTGTATCTCCGTTGGCTATTCTTTTTTATGAAGCATAGCAATACCAACTATTTCAATTTGTCTTTTAGTTTGGAATGTGGATTACTTGTGTAAAGAGTAGAAAAGTCAAATGTTTTAATAATGTTACAAGATAAATAGAGTTAGATTGTATGTACTCTAAAAGATCTTTGGAATTTTTGAGTATCCACATCTGATTCACGCCACCTCTAGAATAGGTAGTTTCACAATAACTTTGAAGCCCGTCTTTGATTGCTGATAAAATAAATGAGGTATTGCAACGAGTACTGGAGTACACTTTTAGTTCTCATACACTCTTTTACACAAATGAGAGGTTTATAACATCATGCTTCATTTGAGAAAAATAGCTGATAAGATTTTACCGATTCCTCCCGTCGCCATATTATGATCGTCGTAATTCGAGTTACGATTATCAGTTAAACACCAGTGGCTAAGTAGTAACATTGAGAATGGAAATTGGGAATATGTTAAAGAGACAACAACCTGACTTAAGAGCAGATGACATGACCGACATATTGTATTACCAATTAGAATGTTAAAAACGACCTTTCTAATTATTTCATAAACGAATTAAAAGAAAATAGACTGCATTTTTTCTTTTACAATGAACTGTATATATTTGAACATGGTATTACATCCGAATCAATTAGCAAAAATAAGAGCTTGCAACTGATCATTCTTAGATCAATTTCTGTCTGCTTTTATTTCGTTTTCAAAATAATTATATTTTACGGATCGAACCTTATTTTGTTGATTATATTTTACGGCTTCCTCTGTTATTTGTCGGTTTCGAATTTTATTCATTTGAACGGTAATCCGATTAAGAGGATATAACAAAAGATATATTATATTCTACATAATAAAATGCCTGTACCAAAAAAAAAGGAATGTGACAGTTGTTATCCATTAGATTGGTTTGATTTTTTAATTTCTACAATTTTACTACTGTAACAGTCTTTTCATTGTGAATTTCCACGGAGTTCGGTAATTTGGTGTGTTATTTTGCTTTGTACGGATCGAACCTTTTTTGGTTGAATTTCTTTTACAGATTAATTTGTAATTTGTCAACACTTAAATGTGCACGGTAATCAGATAAAGAACTTATTATATATATCTTCAGGGAAACACCGAGCAGTTTCAAACCTTAAGTAATTAGTTATCAAAAGTACCAGGTAATACGTTGAACCATTATAAGATTAATTCAAGGTTTTTGGTAAAGATGTCAAACGCTGTCGTCATGTTATTTTTAGGTTTGTGAAAGGTAATAACCAAATTATCCAAACCAACACAAATTATCACTTTTCACATATTTATCCGAGTACTCGAGTACTTGCAATTATTATGACTGAGTACTCGGGTACTCCTGAGTATTATGACCGAGCACTCGAGTATCTTGACCGAGTGCCCAAGAAGTCAAGAATATCATGACCGGGTACTCGAGTACTAACAAGTATCATGATCGAGTTTTCAAGTAGTCATGAGTACCATCACCCGGCACTGGAGTGCTGTTGGGTATCCTGATTGAGTTCTCGATTATCCTGACAGATTACTCATGTAGTCGCGAGTATCATGACCGAGTACTTGAGTATTTGTCAGTAAGGACGAAGTACGCGAGAAGTCACGAGTATCATGACCGAGTATTCGAGTAATCGCAAGTATCATTACCGAGTTCTCGCGTAGTCATGTATCATGATTCATGACAGAGTTCTTGAGCAGTTACCAGTATCATGACCAAGTGCTCGAGTGTTCTCGGGTATCCAGACCGTGTACTCGAGTACGCTCGAGTATCATGCCCGAACTCTCGAGTATTAAATTACATCATCTCATATTTTATTCTTTTATGTTTTGTTTATTTCGTTAAACATGTCTTACCGCTTCTATGTATAACGAATCTGAAATGTAGAACTTGGCTAGCCTGGAATTTTTATCTTTACAAGTTTTTGATATGATTGAAATGTAGAACTAGACAAGCATGAAATGTTTTGAAAACTTTAAGACGCCTATCATAATACTTTTGATAAATCTTTACGCATACTATATATCTTCCGGATTCTCAGATAACGTGTACACACTAAATTATTCCATTTGTTGTCATTTGGTAGAGTTCGGAGCCGACTCTGAATTGATTGATATGATTACACAGATATTACATTTTGTATATTCTTATACACTTGTAGGGCGCAATTATCTTGTAATCTGTCATTTCGAAAGCAAGTACAACTTAAGTGGTTGATATGTGACATATATAATGTAATGTAATATACGGAAAATTTGTATTCTTTCTGTTATACTTATATATACAGTTTTACAAGTCCTTTAGATATAGATATATAACTGTACAATAGATATAAGTGTTAGTGATAGTGAGACAAATCTCCCTCGAAGTCAGAATGTGTAAAAAAAAGTAAACCGTTATAAATATAGGAAGATGTGGTGTGAGTGCCAATGAGACAACTCTCCATCCATATAACAATTTTAAAAAAGGAAAACCATTATAGGTCAATGTACGGCCTTCAACACGGAGCCTTGTCTATTGAGGGACGCTAAAGCTCTGTTTGATTAATACTCATTTTAAAAATGTATAACCTTTGAAAGCAGAGTAGAGTTTCCAGAGGGATGTTTCCTCTATATATAGTCGGGGCACTTAGCGAACTCCATAATATTAGGAAAATTAAAGTTATCTCCCTTAGACTAACATGATAAATTTCATATGGGAGCAGGGATGATTCCAGGTGTTTTTAAATGGGTCCCTTGAACAAAAACTTGGGAATTTTTTATCCCAATTGGGAATTTTTAATGCATAAAATCTCAGACAAAATCATATCATTTTCCTGTAAAAACGGAAAAGTTATATGATAAGTTTAACCTCTACACTGATTTAAGAAGTTGGTAACATTTTGAATAATTATGGATAGTTTATAAGATATCTTATATAATCTATAAGATATGTTATAACATTATTAGATATATATATCTCTTATATTTTATGAAATTATTTTAAAATTTGTAAATTTCATAAACTTTATAAGATATCTGAGATAATCTGTAAGATATTTCATATAATATCTTATAAACTAAATTACAAGATATCTTATAAAGTGTATAAGATATCTTGAAATTAAATTAAATAGCAAAATGGCTTGTAATATAAACCAGTGAAAAAAAAATTCCATTTTGGTATTTTTTCAACAGGTCATCTTTATAAGTTTACATTGATTAAAACGGATTTCAATTTGAACTGGTCCATTGTTGTATTCAGAAAGACAATTACAAAAGTTTATATACTTAATAGATAAGATATTTAAAGCAATTGACCAGTAAACTTTAAAATTATTTGGAAAAAATGTAGATTTCATAAAATATATAAAAGAAAATTTGAAATTAACTTAAAACAATTTATGCATGCGCCGGAAAGTAATTGTCAAAAGTTGATGGTATTCTAAAGAAGAAAGGATAATTTTCATAACTTTTGAAACAGTTCCATATTTAATAGTGACAGTCATATCCTATTTTATGAATGGTCTAATCAGCAACATTATTTTTCAAAAACGTTCAACTTTTGTCTTTTGATGAAATAGAGCAAAATGTATAATAATAAATTTTCATCAAATTATATAACCATGCAGCTCCAGCTCTTCTGTGTGATCTGCTTTTACGGGATCGGCGCCCATTAAAATGGACTTATCAATATTATATCAAAATTTGAATTTTCTCTTAGCTGACGTCTGCTTTCACACCAATTTTGACAAACATGTTTTTGGGATACGATTGCTTTCAAGCAATCTGTAGACCTTTACCGTTGACTTAAGGTGCATTCCCTCACGTCATTCGTTTTATTCTAAACATTCAGCAATATTTCAGATTCATATGATTGTCTTGCTTTAAAAGGTAAAAACAAGCAAAAAGAATGTACGTATATAAACAACTTTCCTGAAATGTTCTTCTCAAAATTTTCATGTGTGATATTTCTCTTGACTTATATGCGTTTTTTTAACAACACGGAAAATCAGAATTAAACATGCAGTATTTATATTTAGTGTTTTTTTTATAAATTTAGAAACACGTCAGAGGGAATTCCCCAGTTTTGATAAATTCCGATAATTCTATTTCTGTCATAAGAACTGAAGTGGCGTATTTCTATATTTTACCGTTATGAAACTGATATTTGATACTGTACTCTCATAAAGAAATGGAGAACCATTCATCATATCATTTAATTAACATTCTTATTCCAAATCGCAAGTCGCGGTTTGTTTATGCATTAATGCGCATGCATATAGTTTTCCTGAATTGAAGGGGTATCATATTGAGTGGTTGCTCTTGATTCCCCGCTTCGTTGATTAATTTGAAACTCATGAAATTCTTTCTATGTCTGTATGATTTTGATGGTTAATGTTGTTGCATAATTTTAAATCATATGCATCATTTAAATTAAAATAAATGAATTCCACTTCGTAATACCTATAACATCCCTTCAGCCAAAATGGAGTCTTCCATATTATCGTATTGAGTTGTCTCCCTTCCGGTAGTATTTTCCGTCAATATCGAAATACATACGACATCTTCAAGAAAAATTAACTGGTTAGATGCCAATAAACGTCGTATTATATTAAGAACTATCTCAATTTAAACAGAGGAGTGTGTAGGAGTCATGCCCTCTGACCCAAAGGAACACCAATATTTTAAGAGTTAGAAATTAGGTTCCTCCTAGAATTACGGGGATAAAATACGGAAGCAAGTTAACTCGTACCAAAAAAGTTAACTTGTACCACTGGGAAGTCATACAATTCAGAACTCAAACAACTGTAAACTCAAACCATTAAAAATATAGTAAAACATATGATGTTTTATTGGTTTTTGTTTGTAAACTTAATAAAAATAAAGTTGAATTACTTGAATTTTATACTGGATTGTAATGAAAACTTAGACAAAAATAGAGAATTTTTTTTAGGCTTTATTGTTTAAACTGATCTTTCAAACTAGAACTTAATCGAGAAGAAAGTTGAAACTTTGCTTTAACTGTACCTTATATTAAATATATATATCTAATATAAATTAATTAAAGCTGTAATCCATGATCACAAATTGAATGCTATGTTTACAATTGTTGAAAGCCATGTGCTTTTTGGCGGGAAAATTCCAAAACCCCTTAACAGGAAACAGTTACATTTCATTGTTATTTATATACAGTAGAAATAATTTTGGAAATCATTTTGATTATACTGCTAAAATTTATTCATGAACAATTAATATTTTCTTAGGGTGAAACTGTTAATACTTTAATCATCGACATCTGCCACAGTATTTCTATCCAGTAGACAAGGAACATTAGCTACAAATTGGTCATTGTGCTTTCAAACTATATACATTTAATTTTTACAGACTTAAGAGGTATTAAGTGAAAGTAACGTATATCATATGAATATTCATCATTAAATTTTAAACACCATTTAAATAAGTTGGTACGAGTTAGCAGTGGTACCAGTTTGCATTGCCACGGTACAAGTTTTCTTTTAGTGGTACAAGTTTACAATGGTACGGGATAACTATAATTCAATAAAACACAATAAGTACATTGCTCATACACTTGTATCCGGGAGCGGCTATTTTTAAAGTTGAGTGACTATTCAGATTATTACATTTTGCATGTGCAGTTGAATTAGTTTTAATATAATATTATCAAGCTGTACCAGGGTTTCCAAAAATGATTGAGACTCACGCATGTTCATGCTTTTTGCGGCAGTATCCTTGGATCTATTTTTTTCCTTTTCGGTCTTTTCAATTTTGGCCAAATCTCATGTATTGTTTAATGAAAAGTTGGCAGAACTGCTATACATGTGACAATGAAAACTATGACAATCGTATCCCTCAGAGCATTCTGCTCTGATTGATCAACCTGCTGGGCGATCTACTTTTACAAGATCAAATAAATAATCCCATAACATTTAAATCAATTGAATCCGGCTGCTGAAATTGTTTACCACCTGTTGACATACTCATAGATATCTATGACATAATCAAATCGTCCACTGAAGTCAAAATATAGGAATGTTCATAAACATCTATACTTTGCCTATATTTTTCAACCTATAACGAATAAAGTCCTAAACTTTTTCAGAAATACAGATTTTTACTTTAATTTCATGAATTGGGAATTTATTTTAACAAATATTTTTTGGGGCCGCTGGCCGATTTCAGGGCCGCCAAGCGTCCCTAAACTATATAGTGGAATCATCCCTGGGGAGATAACTATATTTTTTTTAGTGATTCTCAAAATAAGGGAGACAAATTAACTTTATTTGTTGTTTTGTCTTCTTAAATACAATATAAAATACAGAATATAATATGACATTCCCACAAACAGAAAACCAAAAGTAGAACTGTTTTTAAATTTTAACATGGATTTAAATAGTCGTAAATGTTTCAAACATGTTGTTGTTGGCAAATGTTGACACAAGATCTGTAAAAAATAACCAACAAAAACAGAAGATTTGGTGTTATTGCGAATGACACAACTCTCTACAAGATAACAAATAACACACAAATTAACTTGAACCATGTACATACATAGTGTGACGGGGTTAAATAACATTGAAGGCTCCAAACCCTCCTCTAACCTGAGATAGTGGTGTAACATTACAAAATATGAACGAACTGTATAAACCCTTTTGATTTTATTTTAAAGGCAACCATATGTACATCCACTACATTTAAACACTGTTTGGTAGTTGGTCTCATTTTCAATTATACAACATCAATTATCCTTATTTATTTTTTTATTACCTCATCAGATGAATACGAATTAGAAATTCACTTAACATAATCACAGAAAGGACAAGCACGTGGCAAAGGAATTATACATGAGCACGTCATTTGACATCATAATCAAACTGATGAAGAATACCTGTTATCTGAAATAGTTATAGATACTTTAATTCAATGTTCTCTTTTTGTTTATAGCAACGATATTAGGCATACTCTTAAAAATCTATATGTCAGTAATTTTTCAATGAAAGACGAGATGATAGTGTAATGATTCGATTTTCTTTATTCGCATCGTTAAAAAAAATATGACAGACTTGGTAATATGCCCTTGATATATTATTTTCAAATATAACGCAATCAAGGTGTCTCTTATACTAAAAACAAAAGAAAAATGAATTATATCCTTCATTTGAAATAATATATGTGAAGATCGCTTTCATAAAATGCATTAAGAAAATAAAAAGAAAAGGGTGTCATCGAACTTATTTGCTTGCAACAGATAGCAAGACTGACATTGTATAACATATTAGAATTTAAATTTTTCTGTCTATTTTATAAACGGATTAAAAAAAATAGAATGCATTTTTCCTTTTACAATGAACTTTATATATTTGAACATGGTGTTATATCCTAATCAATTAGAATGAAAAAAGTAAAATCACAAAAATATTGAACTCAGAGGAAAATTTAATCGGAAGTCCATATAATCACATTGCAAAAGCAAATGACAAAACACATAATAAACTAACTGTCATATTCCTGACGTGGTACAGACATTTATAAATGTAGAAACTGGTGGATTAAACCTGGTTTTATAGCGCTTAACCTCTAACTTTGATGACAGTCTCATTGCATTTCGTTATATTTACAATGATGTGTGAACCAAACAGGCGTAATAAATTTAAAAAAAAGTCAAAATACGGGTACATCAGTCATCATCGTGTAACAGTTTTTAAAGGAACAATTTAAGAGAACACAAAAACATCTATCTACAAACACATTCATTGAATCGCGTGTCTGACGTCAGAAAATTTAAACATCACATATATTTGTCGTTCAACGTATACACAAACAATGTTAAAATTTCACATGGGCAAAATTGGCATACAGGGTTAAAAAAAGTATAGAGTTTTTAACTGATCCCTCTCAAATTGATTTATTTCTTTTTATTGCGTTTTCTAAAGAATTATCTTTTAAGGATTTAACACTAATTTGTCAACACTAATGTGCATGGTAATCAGATAAAGAACTTATTATATATATCTTCAGGGAAACACCGAGCAGTTTCAAAGCTAAAGTAATTAGTTATCAAAACTAAAGAAATACGTTGAACCATTTTAAGATTAATTCAAGGTTTTTGTAAAGATGTCAAACGCTGTCGTCATGTTATAATTAGGTTTATGACAGGTAATAACCAAATTATCCCAAACCAACACAAATTATCACTTTTCACATATGTATCCGAGTACTCGAGTACTTGCAATTATTATGACTGAGTACTCGGATACTCCGGAGTATTATGAACGAGCACTCAAGTATCTTGACCGAATTCTTAAGTTATCACTAGTATCATGACCGGGTACTCGAGTACCAACAAGTATCATGATCGAGTTTTCGTGTAGTCCGGAGTACCATGACCCAGTACTGGAGTGCTGTTGAGTATCCCGATTGAGTTCTCGAGTATCCTGAACGGTTACTCATGTAGTCGCGAGTATCATGACCGAGTACTTGAGTATTTGTCAGTAAGGACTAAGAACTCGAGAAGTCACGAGTATCATGACCGAGTATTCGAGTAGTCGCAAGTATCATTACCGAGTTCTCGCGTAGTCACGAATCTTGATTCATGACAGAGTTCTTGAGTAGTGATAAGTATCATGACCGAGTACTCCAGTATTCTCGGGTATCCAGACCTTGTACTCGAGTACGCTCGAGTATCATGCCCGAACTCTCGAGTATTAAATTACATATCTCATATTTTATTCTTTTATGTTTTATTAATTTCGTTAAACACGTCTTACAGCTTCTATATATTACGAATCTGAAATGTAGAACTAGGCTAGCCTGGAATTTTTGTCTTAACAACTTATTGATATGATCTGAAATGTAGAACTAGACAACCACGAAATGTTTTGTAAACTTTAAGACGCCTAACATAATATTTTTTATAAACTCATCAGATGAATACGAATTATAAATCACAGAGAGGACAAGCACATGACAGGGTAATTATACATCAGTACGTTATTTGACATCATAATAGATATATAGATTCTTACACTGCAACAAGTGTATTACGATATTTCTCCACTCGAGACATTTAAATTTTATTATTTAAAGCGTGAGGCTTGCCGAGCCCTTTAAATAATAAAATTTAACTGTCGAGAGTGGAGAAATATCGTAATACACGAGTGATAGTGTAAGAATCTGTTTCTCTAATGCTTTTTATCGTGTTTTTCAAAGATTTTCAGAAAATTGTGCTCTTTATATGCGACGTCATCAGGCAAGGTCGCCTTTTTTCATGACGTCACAATAAGAAAATTGAGAAGAAAACAAAACATTTTGACGTAATAATCAAATTTCGACTAATCATTTGCCGAGAACTAATTTTTCACTAGTGCGGAGAAATATTTTTCTCACACCGGTCAGGAAATGTGAAAATAGCACAAAAATTTGAGAAACTTACATTCAATGTTCTCTTTTTGTAAATAGCAATGATATTAGGCATACTCTTAAAAGTCTATATGTCAGTAATATTTTAATGAAAGACGAGATGATAATGTATTGATTCGATTGTCTTTATTCGCAACGTTAAAAAAATATATGACAGACTTGGTAATATGCCCTTGATGTATTATTTTCAAATATAACGCAATCAAGGTATATCTTATACTAAAAACAAAAGAAAAATGAATAAAACCCTTCATTTGAAATAATATATGTGAAGATCGGTTTCATAAAATGCATTAAGAAAATAAAAAGAAGAGGGTGTCATCGAACTTATTTTCTTGCTGCAAGTAAAATTTGCAACAGATAGCAAGACTGATATTGTATAACATATTAAAATTTTATTTTTCTGTTTATTTTATAAACGGATTGAAAACAAAATAGAATGCATTTTTCCTTTTACAATGAACTTTATATATTAGAACATGGTGTTACATCCTTATCAATTAGAATGAAAAAAGTAAAATCACAAAAATACTGAACTCAGAGGAAAATTTAATCGGAAAGTCCATAATCAAATGGCAAAATAAAATGACAAAACACATAATAAACTAACTGTCATATTCCTGACGTGGTACAGACATTTTCAAATGTAGAAACTGGTGGATTAAACCTGGTTTTATAGCGCTAAACCTCTCCCTTTGATGACAGTCTCATCAAATTCCGTTCTATTTACAATGATGTGTGAACTAAACGGGCATAATAAATCAAATAGTTAAAAGACGGGTATATCAGTCATCATCGTGTAACAATTTTTAAAGGAATAATTTAAGAGAACTCAAAAACATCTATCTGTAAACACATTCATTGATTCGCGTATCCCTGCGATTTTAGTTATAAACACTAGTCTTGACCTTAATTCCATTCGATTTTATTACATATATTGAATTGGCATTTATTTAGTTTCCAGTTTCACAAGCTTCTATTTCCTCGATAAATACTGAAAATAAAGCATTGTGTATTTTTATGTTTATTACTAAAAACACAGTGTCGTCACATTTATATTTATTATTAATATTCTCGACTCTATTATCAAAGAGGTAATTCCCTTTTATTAATTTTCATGAGATTATCCACTAGATTGTTGTATAGCATTTACATTCAAACGAAAACTACATATCTGTGAAATTAGAAATTGTGTTGTTTGTTATATCATCTATATTGTAAACACCCGTTTTAATTACGTTAAAGATCCCATTGTTATATAAACATTTACGTTTAGAGGAAAAAAACATATCTGAAAATGATCAAACAACTCATCACATATTTGTTACGGAAACATTGGGTTTTGCATATGAAATAACCGCCAAGTTTTCCTACTCACATTGCTGACCTGGAGAAAAGTTGTGATTGGTTATTGTGTCGCAATTCCAAATAACGTGACTTCATTGAGTCCTTAACGACAATCACGGTGTTTTATCAAAGTTTTCAGAACTGTTCTTTCATGACCACAAGTAACAATGTGGATTAGCACTTGTTATTGCAAATGATCGATTTTGTATTTTAACATATATTGTAAAATAATGTTGAATGTTACGTCTTTTTTAAAAGACAAAGAATGCAATATGTTATCAATGCTTTAAGTATATTACGTTTCCTTTGGAAAGAGATTGTAGAGCAAATACCAATTGCCACTATAATTGCAAAGAAAGAGACTTCCCGAAGCAGTACGTTAGATTTGTATGAAGTCCCAAATGATCCATGCAATAGAAATAGTGCGCAAGATATTATTGAGTGGAAGGCAAAGTTTTGTACATTGTCAATATAAAAATGACAACTGTGAGAATGGTAGCTCTAGAAGTTAAAAAATACAAGTCTTATACAACTCTAGGTGTCACATACAATGACATATGTCTGTTGTTTTTACAAAGGGTGTCATAAATAATGCACCTTTCGTTGTCTTCTGATTATTAATCTTTATAATTTAAATACTGCTTCATTCTGATATATTCTCATAATGTGTTCAAGTTAAAATCATTTTTCATCAATATTTTGTACAGGCTATAATGTGTGCGAGAAATCTTGTGTTATGTTTTAAATTGTATCATTGCATAGAAACAATTATACAGTGTATAATATTTCTGTACTTGTTATACTATATACAACATCGTAACATGTACACGACATTTATAATTCTAATTATCAGTGTTAAGGATGTACTTAGGTGAGGTAATGGAATTAGTGTCAAATGTTCGGACTCGTCAGGATTTTTCCATACGCCACAAGGTAAAACAGTTTGTTCCATAACACATATTCATCTTTTTTTAATATAAGATGGACTAGCTCATAATAGTTATCAAAGGTACCAGGATTATAATTTTTACGCCAGACGCGCGTTTCGTCTACATAAGACTCATCAGTGACGCTCAGATCAAAACAGTTAAAATGCCAACGAATACCAAGTTGAAGAGCATTGAGGACCCAAAATTAAATAAAAGGTGATTTGACAAAATTTAAGCAGATTCTTGATTTTCTTTCTTTTGATTTGAGACCCAAATAATGCGAATGCAAATATAAGGTAAAAGTCCGAGTCAGCCTTTTCCCGTCATATTATAAAAACCCAATATCTCGAAAAGGATCTTCATGACCTATCAATATTTTTAGCTTATTTTAATCCTTAACTAATACTCTTCCAGCATAAATTATCAATTTTGAATTCTTAATTCATTTAATTTGACCTTTGCTCACCTAAGTTCATCCTTAATACCTCATTATAAGACCATTTTGGAATCTTATCCATGGAGAACAAATAGATTCCAACCCTGGTGCAAATTATGAACACACTAACATCATTATGAATAACGTTTTTAAAAAGCTATATAGTATTGCAAACATAACAGCATAGTCTATACTTTTTCTTTATATATAAAAGTGAGGTTTAGCTCGCTTTAATATCAGGTCTTATCTACATTTTCTACATCATGAATTGCCTGTACCAAGTACAAGTATGACATTTGTTTAAAATTTGTTTGATGTGTTTGAGCTTTTGAATTTGTAATTTGAATATGGATTTCGTTTTGAATTTGCGTAGGTGTTAAGTAGTGCTGTTATTATACTTTTTGTTAAATGTGTTCTAAGTTTCAAATTATCAACTTCAATTTGTTAAAATAGTGTCTGAGTACAAAATATTGTCTTTTAAATGATAATGAAACCGAAGCCGATTGAAAGAAATAAAACTGCCTATCTAAATCGAAAATAAACCCATGTTAAGGAACATGCATTATGTTCAACATATGTGAACTATTATTTGTCTGTTTGTCTTTTTTTTTTTTGGCAATGGCGTTGTAAATTTATTTTCAATTTATGAGTTTGACTGTTCCTCTGGTATCTTTCGTCCCTCTTTTATACATAAACTCATCTTATAAATGCCACGATGATAACTCTGAACATGAAACGTTCGTCTACAAGAGATAAATAATGGACACTCAAATATTTTTTTTTAAATTACCAGATATAGTACAGCATAAAGACACAAAGTTCCGGAAGCTTTTTCCAAATACAGCTTTGAAATTGCAATTTATTAGTTTAGCATTTATTTTTCATTTTGTTCTAGTTCATCTACTAATACTAGTAAACAAACATGTAAGTTTTCCCTATGTAAGGAACAACATGATTGTCTCATTCTTTACGCATATGTCCAAATTTGTACCTGCACGCTCAAACTGTATGTAGAATTGTAACTATATTTCAATAAAACAAACTTTATTCAAAAAAAATAATGAAATGCAACGATTCAAACCATTCCATGTGTATAAACATTGCTACGGCATCGCAATAACAAGATAGGTTTTATGTTGGTTTGCGAAAAAAGTATCAAAAAGTAAAATCACAAAAATACTGAACTCATACGAAAATTTTAAAACACATCAAACGAATGTACAACAACTGTCATTTCCTTAACTAGATACAGTCTTTTCCTATGTAGAAAATTGTGGATTTAACCTGGTTTTTAATCTGTATAAAAACAAACCAAAATGTAACAAAGAAGCACAAAACGGCATACAGACAAAGCTGTTTCAATCAATACTTACCATGAAGATGTCCAACAATTTCTATTGCCAAAACAAATGTTAAGACCCACATATTCTATGTCCCTTTTACAGAAAATCTGTACTGAATTTCAAATAAAATATATATTTCCTAACGTTAATTGATTTTACAGTCTACTGCTTTAGCACCAAATAGGGCATTCTAAGATAGTTTTTTTAAATTGTTATGTTCGATTTTCATGAGGATCATATTTTACAGAATAATCATATTATAACGGGGTCAATTGGGACTAAATCAATTGTTACTTACTAATTGACATTTTCGTTTTCATAATAATTTTGCCCTATATTGACCCTTTTTCTTAGGTAAAAATCGTTAATCAATTATATATGTCGTACTTAGATTTCTTCCGACAACAAAGACATCCTTATTCAGCCTTCGATTTCATAAGCGTTAGCTTATACTCGATCTATCATTAAACAGTGGCCCAGGATCACAGGCTATAGCAATCAGTGAACCAGGACCCGAGGCTACGACAAATCGTACAATCTAATAGGGTATCGAATTCTGCAGAGGTTTACCGCTTGTCGAGGTTTAAATTTCCACACCTTCTATGCAGGATCGAAAATCAAACATATATTGTTTGCAATTAAGTTACAATTTTAATTTTACATTTTTATCATTGTCTATAAAAGTTTTATTTCATTATTTTAATAAATATTTGAATGATTGAAAGTTGTGACCTCAGTTTACATGGTTTACAACAATTCAATATTTATTGTTGCAATTTTCATAAATCGTGTTGATGCAAATTAATTCCCGGAATTTTCAATTCTTAAGTATGATATAAATGTATAGAAAGATGTCCTTATGTTTTATGTTAACCGGGACTTTAACCAAATGCCTTTGATTTATGTTAACAAAAATCCTGGGATATACACCCTACTGTCTAAACATGAACCAATTGTGAACTTGTGATACATGTTTTGATAACTTGTAAACAAAGAATCTAGTTCTACGGTCTATATCTCGAGTCCATTAAAGCATAAAAGGAGGCACTTCTTTATGTGTTTCTTTGGTGGAATAGACAGACGGAAAGACTGACGGACGGTACGACGGACGCCGGACATTTGTATACCATAATACTTCCCGTCAAAATCCATTGGTACCATTTATGCAAGAAGACAATTGATTGTTACATGCCTTATTCAGTTCCACAAACATATATTTCCTTATTTTGTATACAACATTTTCATCATTATGTACTTTATGTAGCAGCATAATTATAATATAATTATTTTTCATCTAATCGAAGCGAAGATTTATTTCTATATTTGACAAGAGTACATGTTCATCTAGAAACCTTGAAACATAATAAAACCATTTCGTACCTCATGGAAGATTTATATGGCTGTCATCTCCAATTTTAGGAAGATTTATATACGTATGCAATGAAAGGTTATTTTCCGAAAAGTTATCAATTAGCTCCCTGTAATTTCTCAAATTAAAAAACCCAAAACATATGGTGTTCTTTATTTAGTCATTTTCAGGTGCAAATTTTTATGTAAGTATGTGTTCCTTCTTCAGTGAATATAAAAGAAGAATATTGTGGTTCATCTCTTAACTCTAAGCCAAATGTCAATTGTATTAAGTTTGATGTAAACATGGTAAAGTGTGTCACCTTAAAACAACCTATCCAAATTATAATAATTATTTTTAAAGATTTATTTTACTTGAATTCAATAAATGATCATGATAAAGGTCTAGATATTCATATGTAAAGATAATTAGTGTCTTTATAGTCGTTAATTGTTAAATGTATGCACATATAACATCAAATTTAAGATAAAATTTCTTTGTAGGTAGAAGAAGCTTTATTAGCAATGGAAAACTTAGAGTCATCAAAGGTATCAGGATTATAATTCAGTACGCCAGACGCTCGTTTGTCTACATAAGACTCATCAGTGAATCTCATACGAAAACATGCATAAAGCCAAACGAGCACAAACAACCTAATAGTGTCCAATTTATAATAATTATTTTTACAGTTTTATTTTACTTGAATTCAATAAATGATCATGTTAAAGGTCTAGATATTCATATGTGAAGATAATTAGTGTCTTTATAGGCGTTAATTGTAAAAATATATGCACATATAACATTAAATTTAAGATAAAATTTCTTTGTAGGTGGAAGAAGCTTTATTAGCAATGGAAAACTTAGAGTCATCAAAGGTATCAGGATTATAATTTAGTACGCCAGACGCTCGTTTCGTCTACATAAGACTCATCAGTGAATCTCCTACGAAAACATTCATAAAGCCAAACAAGCACAAAGATGATGAACATTGAGGATCCGAATTTCAAAACGTTGTGCCAAATGCGGCCAAGGCAACCTAGAAGTAAAGATTGGCAATTGAGAGTAAAAATGATATAGAGATCAAGATAAATAAGAGAGGACAATATTTAATTATAGTTACAGGTGTTTTATAAAAAGTAGCATCACTAATCATAATGGAAAAGACAGTTTATCACAAATATTGCTACCAACCGATCTTGACCCAGTCATGGCTATATATATCTTTATTGGCAATTTGCTATCAACGCTACTATTATTGGGATTGTCTGTACAACACTGTTTCTAAAATGATTATGTTGCTGATAGAAGGACGCTTTCTAATAGTAGTAACAGCTGAATATTACCTTACTACGCTTAAAGAAGTTTCAAGGCATAATAAACAGATCTGTTTTGATGTCTGAAAACTACAAGATCACTTATTAAACATCTATGATGTGGATAAGAACAGGGAAAATACCATACTGTATAAGACAGAACGATAATAGTATGTGACTGAATTCAGTCATAGACTTAGATTTAAAATTTGTTTGTATATATTGTATAGATATTTTTACTGTAGAAACCTATGTACTTTATAATGCCAATGAATAATGGTGCCAGTGACTGAATTCAGTCAAGATTTTCGTTATTGTTAACATTAATATGTAGAATCAACTTGGAATATTTTTCTATAATACTATAATCTAGTTTTGAAAAAGGAAGATGATTCTTGATGTTTGTAAATTGACTGAATTCAGTCAACAGTTTTCTAATGCACTTCTGTAAAAACTGTTCTCCTTAGAGCATTTACTTATTGTGTAGGATATTGCATACACCCAACTGCTACCAATCTCCAATTTTTAATGTATTATCAATTAAGTATTCAATTAATAAATAAGAATGAAAGTTGTAGTGCAAGATGACTGAATTCAGTCATGACTTTGGTGTCACATATGCAGTTTTTATTCATACAGATAACTGGGACAAACGGATTTTCATCAAAAATTAGTCGCAATTTCACTGTTTGAATAAAACGTAGATTCTCATTTATTTTGTTTTTGAACATGCTAAATAAAACATTGTTGAAATGTTTTCTCTGGCTTCTTGCATATGTTACTGGTCCTATTTGAAAAAAAAATAGTATATTCAGCTTCAGATTACACAAATGGAAGCAAATACCCATTGTGCCTAATATATTTTTCCAAAAAGGGACCGAAATCTTCAGACTAAAACAATAGTAAAAATAGCTGAAAATACGTAAGGACACGATTTGCATCAACAGGTGTCAAATTCTTCTAAGATATGGGGAGAACATCAATTATCTAATTTTTAAGGATGTGTTATCAAGCAGATTCTTGCATACTCTCCATATTTGACAAATCAGAATATTGACAAGTTGAAACAGAATGCGTTATAAACAAACGACAACCACTGAATTACAGGCTCCTGACTTGGGACAGGCACATACACAAATAATGTGACGGGGTTAAACATGTTAGCGGGATCCCAACCCTCCTCCTAACCTGGAACAGTGCTATAACAGTGCAACATAAGATCGGACTATAAAAATCAGTTGAAAAAGGCTTAACTCATCAGATAGACAAAAAAATACAAGTGGACGTGGCCGTGTACTTATACATCCCGACACAAAAGGACACAATGAACAGATCTGAGAGTACTCGCAGTTATCTGACAGCTAGTTCAAAGCCACTAACAACTAATAAAAAATTCATGCCTCGAGGACTAAACACTCAATCTGTACACATCCAACATACAATGGATTTAGTGTAAAGACGTCATAAACAGCCAGAGAAGGATGTGTTATCAAGCAGATTCTTGCATACTCTCCATATTTGACAAATCAGAATATTGACAAGTTGAAACAGAATGCGTTATAAACAAACGACAACCACTGAATTACAGGCTCCTGACTTGGGACAGGCACATACACAAATAATGTGACGGGGTTAAACATGTTAGCGGGATCCCAACCCTCCTCCTAACCTGGAACAGTGCTATAACAGTGCAACATAAGATCGGACTATAAAAATCAGTTGAAAAAGGCTTAACTCATCAGATAGACTAAAAATCAGTTGAAAAAGGCTTAACTCATCAGAGAAGAACATGACCTTGTGCAATGCCAAGTTACAGGTATCAACCGATTGTAGATCCATGAAAATGTGTATAGGTATATAACATACTAGTATTATTTAGTTAGCTTTTAATCTACTGATAACAAAATCAATATTTATACCAATAAAAACAATATTCAATGATCTTATTACAGTGTTGAATATGTAACCTTTTAGAATAAGTTTATTTAAAGGAGCAACAAGTTTACATGGATCATTTCTAAATTTCCGGGCACGGTTAACAACATTTCCGTACAAAATGAGGATGTGCTATCCCGTTTGAAATAAGTTTTCTACCAAACTTCAAAACCAAATCTTTATATTTATGAAAACATTTAGTAAAGGTATTAAGTAATTTATGGTAACGATATCCCTGGTTTAATAATCTACCAGTAATACATAGGTTGTGTTCGTAAAAATCAAAACCTCACAACAGACAAGGGCATAGCGAACAAGTTGTGAAATATAAACACCGTTAGATGATGCCAAAGGAACATCACCATCAAAAATGGAAAATTAACAATAGGGAACGAAAAATCGTCTCTTTTGTCGTAAATTTTAGTGTGTAGTTTCCCGTTTAAAACCGAAATATCTAAATCCAGGAAAGGACAGTTATTACCAGATACATTTGATTTATTTAAAGTAAGACCCTTGGGGTAAATTTCAGCAGTATATTGAGAAAATTCTTGATTATTTAACGAAAATATACCATGAATATAACGGTAAGTGTTGTTGAATTTATCAATTAAATGCAATTTCGACGGGTTATTACTGAGTTTAGTCATAAACTGTGACTCGTAACAGTACAAAAACAAGTCGGCTATTAAAGGGGCACAATTAGTGCCCATGGGGATATCTACAACCTGTCGATAAGCTTTGTTGCCAAAACGTACGTTAGTATTATCAAGGCGACAATTAACAGCTTCAATCATCTCATCACACCTCCAGTAAGTATATCTAGCATATTTACCTTTCTCGTTAGAGAAGAAGGCTTTAAACGAGTTGCAGCAAATATATCTACATTCAGCTTTCCCAAACGACCATTTAAATTAAATAGGAAAGCTTTTGTTTAATAAAATAGTGTGGAAGTGTAGTGTAAAGAGTAGAAAAAATCAAAACTATTAACAGAATCAAAAGTCAAGTGAATCTTTCAAGCAATAATTGTTTATACAAAAAAACAATGATAAAAGAATTTCGCACAACAAACCTAAACTTGATAATATTGTGTAATAGGAGATATCCCTGCGATTTTAGTTATAAAAACTAGTTTTGACCTTAAGTCCATTCGATTTAATTACATGTATTGAATTGGCATTTATTCAGATTCCAGTTTCACAAGCTTCTAACATTTAGATATATACTGAACATAAAGCATTGTGTATTTGCATGTTTATTTCTAATAACACAGTGTCGTCGCATTTATATTTATTATTAATATTCTCGACTTTATTATCAAAGAGGTAATTTCCTTTTATTCATTTTGAGAGAGTATCCACTAGATTGTTGTATAGCATTTACATTCAAACGAAAACTACATACCTGTGAAATTAGAAATTGATTAGTTTGTTATATCATCTATATTGTAAACATCCGTTTTAATTACCTTAGAGATCCCATTGTTATATAAACATTAACGTTCAGAGGAAGAATTCATATCTGAAAAAGATTCATCCCATATTTGTTACGGAAACATTAGGTTTTACATATGGAATAACCGCCAAATTTTCCTACTCACATTGCTGACCTGGAGAAAAGTTGTAATTGGTTATTGTGTCGCGATTCTAAATAACGTGACTTCATTGAGGCCTTAACGACAACCACGGTGTTTTTATTAAAGATTTTTCAGAACTGTTCTTTCATGACCACTAGTAACAATGTCGATTTAGCACTTTCTATTGCAAATTTTCGATTTTGTATTTTTTAAACATATATTTTAAAAAATGTTGAATGCTTTTTTAAAAGGCAAAGAATGCAATATTTTATCGATGCTTTAAATATATTTCTTATTCTTTGGAAAAAGATTGTAGAGCAAATAAAAATTGCCACTATAATTGCAAAGAAAGAGCAGTACGTTAGATTTGTCTGAAGTCCCAAATGGTCCATGCAAAAGAGATAGTGCGCAAGATATTATTTTGTGGAAGGCAAGGTTCTGTACATTGTCAATATAAGAATGACAACTGTAAGAATGGTAGCTCTAGAAGTTAAAAAATGCAGGTCTTATACAACTCTAGGTGTCACATGTTGGTTTTACAAAAGGTGTCGTAAATAATGCACCTTTCGGTGTTTTCTGATTATTAATCTTCATTCTGATATATTTTGTAGAAATAATGTATACAAGTTAAAACCATTTTTTAGCGATATTTTGTACAGGGTATAACGTGTACGAGAAAGCTTTTGTACATGTTTTAAATTGTATTCCAATATGACGACGTAGTATCGTCAACTAGTATACTCGCAATATATCTACGCAGTATTACACAAAAACGGGTGTCAAATGCAAAGACCGGGCGTTAAATAATTTTAAAGCTTCGTGTACGCCTCAGAACGAATAAAATTACATTCAAATTGGAAGAAAAAATATCATTGAATAATAAAGTATTACTAAATAAATATTATCAAAAATGAGTAAAACGGAACAGCCAAAACAGTAAATATGTATAGGGCATTCGCGGTTAACAGAATTAACGAATTTGTCTTATAAGAATCGAAATAATTCACGGCAGCCGTATATTTATTTCATTTAACCATGGGTTGGGCATTTATATTCGTATTTTACCCCTCGCTAAAGGCCAGGGTAAAAAACATCGAATATAAATGCCCAACCCCTGGTTAATTGATAACAAATCTACGGATGTCATGAATTATTTCTTAATTATTGCATCGAACAAATTATACAAGGTATAATATTTTTGTACATTCGGTTCGTCTACAAAGATTAATAAGTGACACTCAAATAAAAGTATAAAGAATTACCAAATATAGTACCGCATTGAAGGCACAAAGTTCCGGAATCTTTTTCCAAATACAGCTTTGAAATTGCACGTTATTTGCTAAGTATTTATTTTTAATTTTTTTTCTAGGTTCATTTATTAATACTAGTAAACAAACATGTAAGTTTTACACATGTAAGGAACAACATGATTGTCTCATTCTTTACGCATATGTCCAAATTTGTAACTGCATGCTTATACAGTATGTGAAATTTTATGGTCATTTTAATCAAACAAACTTTATTCCAAAAAATAATGAAATAATACGAATAAAACCATGTCATGTGTATGCAAAATTGCTACTGCAGCACAATGACAAGAGAATTTTTTTTTCTGTTGGTTGGATAAACAAAATATCAAAAAAGTAAAATCACAAAAATACTTAACTGAAAATTCAAAGTCAAAAGCTCAGCACTTTAAACGAATGGATGACAACTTTCTTATGTTGACAATGGTGGATTAAACCTAGTTTTATAGCTTACGAAACATTTCATTTGAATGCCAGTCACATCAAATTCCATTATAATGACAACGATTCGTGAACAAAACAAATAGGCATGATATGTAAAATTCTCAAATATAGGGGTTCATCAGTAAACATTTTGGAGAACCTCAATCACTATCAATACAAACAAAAATGTAACAAAGAAGCCCAAAAAGGCATATAGACAAAACTGTATCAATACTTACCATGAAGAAGTCCAACAATTTCTATTGCCAATACAAATGTTAAGACCCACATATTATGCGTCCCTTTTACAGACTATTTGTACTGATTTTAAAATTTATATTACCTAACGTTCATTGATTTTACAGTCTACTCCTTTAGCACCAATTAGAACGTACAAAGATAGTTTTAAAAATCGTTATTTTGATCCGTTTTTTTTTTTTTTACTTTACAGACTAACCATGTTATAACAGGGTCAATTGAGACTAGATCAATTGTTATTTACTAATTAAAACTTTTAATTTCATAATAAGTTTGAATCAATAAATAGATGTAATTGGTTATACAATAGATAATTTGGTTAATGTTAGTACATAATCACATATAAAACCATCATTGTGGATCTATTGGATCTGGTACCATCGTAAAAGTTGGTGGTACATTCTTGTATGATCGGCATCTGATAAAATATATATATATATATATACCTGTTATAAAAAAATTCTTAAACAATTGAAGAAGAAAAAATTTGTAAGGGTTCCGCGGAACCCAGTGTCTCGCCTATTTTTGCTGTAAATCGCAGGCTCAACAACAATGAGGAAAAAAATCAAAATATTCCTCTTGTTACTATTTTATGATTGTAAGAAAATCTAAGTCCATTTAAAAGTAAATTACAGAACAAACGGAGTAATCTTTTTACAAAATTTACTTCTGGATACAATCTTATGATCATAAATAAGCTTCTGTCCAAGTTTGGTTCAAACCCAGGATAGTTTAAGAAAGTTATTAAAATTTTAAAACCTTTAACCACAGAGTGAATGTAATGGTTCTCGGCAGAAAAACTAAGTCCATTTAAAAGTAAAATATGGAAAAAACGGATTTAATTATTTACAAAATTTACTTCTGGATACTATCTTATGACCATAAACAAGCTTCTGTCCAAGTTTGGAACAAACCCAGGATAGTTTAAGAAAGTTATTAAAATTCTAAAAACTTTAACCACAGAGTGAATGTTTTGTTTCCCCGCAGAAAATACTAAGTCCATTTATAGTAAAATACGGAAAAAATGGAATTTTATTTTTACAAAATTTACTTCTGGATACTATCTTATGATCATAAACAAGCTTCTGTCAAAGTTTGGTAGAAATACAGTATAGTTTAAGAAAGTTATTAAAATTTCAAAAACTTTAACCACAGAGTGAATATTTGTTGACGCCGCCGACGACGCCGACGGAATGTAGGATCGCTTAGTCTCGCTTTTTCGACTAAAGTCGAAGGCTCGACAAAAACCAGCTATGAAGTAAAATAAGCAATAGCATATAAAAAAAACATTGTATTATATCTGAAAAAACTGAGTCAAATGCAATCGTATTAACTTCGTTGAACCTTTTAATAAGATTTATTTTTTTATTGATACGTTCTTTCTCATCATTGCTAATCATTATTAATTTCTTAATCCCAGACATACTAGTAAGTTCTTTTTATACTTTTTATTTCTCTCTTTCTAAGTGGTAAATTTGGAGAGATTTGTCATTCAGGGACTTCCGTGTACATAATTCATAATGATTTTATTTGTTTCTAGATAACAAACTTAAGGTTGCACTTTCAGTACTGTTATTAAACTTAGATATGAGACATAATTATGTTAATTAACTCATCATAGATACCAGGATCGAAATTTTGTATTTGGGTCAGACGTGCGTTTTGTTTACAAAAACACTCATTAGTGACGCTCGAATAAAAAAGTTTTGAATGCCACATAAGGTACGAAGTTGAGGGTATTAAGGCCTAAATTTCCTTAAAGTTTTCCGAATAAATGTATACTGAATTAGTGTAGAAAATGCATATCTAGACATTAACAATGAAGTTCGGATGAGGACACGACAAAACAGATTAGTTCAGCTTCCCAAATGTGAACATTGAGTTTCTATGTAGCAACACAGCGCCTGCACATGGAGTACATATCTTCAAGCTGATATCATATTCCAAGGCTTGCGTTTCTTATTATGATTTTCTTGATAGAGGGTAACCCGGTTATTGTTCGCAAGGAAGCTTATAAATCAAGAGTTCAAAGTGGTTAAATCATACCTTTCAAATGTCACAGACGTCTTTTTGACTTGATTATTATATAATACAGTTCTGTAATCAAACTTATTTCAGGGGTATTTTATATTTGCGTTTTATCCTTACGAGTCCCCTTTCACGGTGGGTATAGTTGTCCTGCGTAACGTTCTGTGCTGGTGATTTTGTCCTGTCAGGTGCTGGTGGGTCCTGATTCTGTGCTGGTGGGTTTATTTACATTGTATCAGAACGGCAATAAAACGACTGTTTTGTTGCTCAATTTTTCTCTGATGCGTCATAAGTACCATGCAAAGTATACTACAACAATATTATATTGCAAAAGTCGTGCAAGTTCGTTAAACGGAATTGTCCTGACGCTGTGCTAGTGATAAGAAAAACGATCCTGGTTCTGTGCTCCTATGTCCTGGTTCTGTGCCTTTATATTTTAGTTAAAAGTGGCATATATTCAAGATCATTGATGCTGTGCTGTTATTGACTAATTAACTGTTGTCTGCTTTCTTGAAATTGACATTGTTGTGAATCTGTTTACTATTATTATGAGAGAAAAAATACCCCTATTTTTATTTATTTTTTTAAATTAACTGTAATCTTATTTATTGGCCTGTTAATGGAACCCTTCTTGCCCCCTTTTAAGATAAGAAAATATGTTTACGAATTTCGTGATTATGATCATTTTGCAAGATCACCTAAATACGTTGTAATTTATACAATACTTATATAAAGTAGATGATATGGTATGTTTGTTGGCAATGAACAAATTTCCATAAGAAACCAAAGGAAGTATGTGTTAACAACCATACGTCATCGTACGACCTTCAACAATAACCCATAAAATAAAAATGTAAAATGTTTTGCATAAAAATGGAGAGCAAAAATATAGAACAAAGGATTTTCTGAGCGTTTGAATCATATGTCTTTAGCAGCATAAAACACATTTGTTTGTGAACAATTTAATGCTGACTATAAGGATGACATTAGTATTGCGGGTTTGTTTGGTTTTTTTTTTTTTTGGGGGGGGGGTGGATAGGTTACAACGAGGTTACAGTGAAAGTTTTAAGCTTGGAATAGTTTCCCGTAAGATTTAAAAGTTGGACACTAAACATTAACTGTCAGTTTGTATTTGTCCAATCACTTTTCAAACGTCGCAGACTCAACAAAAAACTGAACTCCAGGGGAAAAACTAAAAAAGAAAATTTGTAAGGGTTCCGCGGAACCCAGTGTCTCGCCTACTTTTGCTGTAAATCGCAGGCTCAACAAAATTTGAGGAAAAAAATCAATAAAAATATTCCTCTTGAAACTATCTTTTGATTGTAAGAAGCTTCTGTCCATGTTTGGTAAAAATCTAGGATAGTTAATGAATCTAATAAATGTTTTGGAAACTTTAACTGCAGACTGTATGTAATGTTAACTGGAAGAAAAACTAAGTCCATTTAAAAGTAAAATACGGAAAAAATGGATTAATTTTTTTACAAAATTTACTTCTGGATACTATCTTATGATCATCAATAAGCTTCTGTCCAAGTTTGGTACAAACCCAGGATAGTTAAAGAAAGTTATTAAAATTTTAAAAATTTTAACCACAGAGTGAATGTAATGTTTCCCCGCAGAAAAACTAAGTCCATTTAAAAATAACATACGGAAAAAATGGATTTATTTTTTTACAAAATTTACTTCTGGATACTATCTTATGATCATAAATAAGCTTCTGCCTAAGTTTGGTACAAACCCAGGATAGTTTGAGAAAGTTATTAAAATTTTAAAAACTTAAACCACAGACTGAATATAATGTTTCCCCGCAGAAAAAAACTAAGTCCATTTATAAGTAAAATACGGAAAAAATGGAATTTTATTTTCACAAAATTTACTTCTGGATACTATCTTATAATCATAAACAAGCTTCTGTCCAAGTTTGGTAGAAATCCAGTACAGTTTAAGAAAGTTATTAAAATTTCAAAAACTTTAACCAGAGTGAATATTTGTGGACGCCGCCGACGACGACGCCGACGGAAAGTAGGATCGCTTAGTCTCGCTTTTTCGACTAAAGTTGAAGGCTCGACAAAAAGTCCATATTCAAATAGCAAAATCAAAAGCTCAAGCACATCAAATGAATGTATAAATACTGTCATATTTCTGACTTGTACAGACATGTTCTTATGTAGAAAATCATTTATTGAACCTTGTTTTAAAGCTAGCTATACCTCTAATTTGTATGACAGTCGCAGCAAATTCCATTATATTTACAACGATGTTTGAACAAAACAATCAGAAATAATCAGTTTGCTTTACATTAAAAATATGTGCAACAAGAATGTGTACCTGGTACAGGGATGCCCAATCCCCACTATCATTTTCTGTGTTCAATGGACATGAAAAATGGGGCAGAAACTCTTATTTGCCATTACAATTAGAAAGATTATATCAAAGGGAAAATGAGTACTTAGTTTCAAGTTGATTGGACTTCAACTTTATCAAACACTACCTCAACCTAAAACTTCAACTTGAAGTGGAACAGACGAACAAACGAACGAACAAACACACAGACTCGAAAACATAATGCCCATAAATGGGAAATAATAAAAATCCACATCAAACAGTGAGTCCTCTTTTTTTCTATCTTTTGTGGTGAAAAGAAGCCAGTCAAAGAATTCAAGTAATCATATCATCCTGACTTGGCAAAATATATCCATTTTCTTCCATATTTTCAGCTGTTACAAAATTTGCAAACATATGATTACTTTGAATTATGCAACCATGATTGTTCTTTGACTTTGCTTTGAGAAATATTTTGTAGAGGTATCTCAAAGTGGTGTCGTATCCTAAGTTAGCAGTCAGGTATAATACCAACTTTTTCTCTTAATTTTAAAATTTGGAACTGTTAAAGATTTCAACTGATAGAATACTATGGCAGCCACTTATGTTTTTCTTTTAACATGCTAATTATGTAACTCCATGTCAAGTTGGACTCGAAAAACTCGAAATAACACCATTCTGACATGCACCAATGTCATTGATTAAGATCAGCTTAAAAAACAAAAACAAAAGATCTTTTTTTAAAGGTTACTTGTACTTTTATTCTTATCATATGTATTTCAAAACATCCAAAACATGTTAAAATATGACAATTTCAAACAACTTTTGACAAATTGCACAACAAATGCAAAGTTCAATTTCAAAATTTTACTGCGTTATAAAACATCTTCAAAATATCTCTTGCAAGTGAAAATACACATCAAATTCTTACTGAACCTATTGCAGCTTTATTCTAAATACATGAATTTACACTACCTTGTAACATTACCCAAAAATTTAAATAAGATGACCAGAAGCCTTACAGTACCATTCATGTCAGCAGGGTTTCCCCTGGGTGAATTATTTTTTTTGCCACCTCTTTCGCCAAAGCAATATATTTTTCGCCACTTTATTATTTTTTTTCGCCAAGTAACACAAATATATTTTTCTTTTAGAATTTTCCTTTTTTTCTAGCCCCCCCCCCCCCTCCCCCTAAATAAGAAGTGTTTTTTACAACAAATCGAAGTATCTTATCACTTGGAATTGATCCCTCGTGTAAGGTGTAATCATTACATTGAGGGGTTACTCTCATGCCAACCTTTTGAATAGATTTCTTCATAACGACAGTTTTCTTTTCTAGACCATCGTAAATAAGTAAAACTATATGCTTGAAACACGTGTGTCACTAACAGACTTTGAAGTACCCACTCAAATAAATGATCTATATGAAAGTTAAATGATAAAGTTTTAAATCAGAGACTTTTCTTGCTTTTGGACATTTTTCGTCATAACAATAATTTTCTTTTCTGGACTATCATTAAAAGTAGAGGAAGCGTAAAAACTTTGCTTCAAACACGTGCGTCGCAAAGTGGTTAATAAGTCCCTTTTATGTCATGTGACAGAAGCCATTTAACCATATCATTTTGTCATATCATACAATCAACACCTTTATTAATTAGTCCTTTGATGTCGATAGCTATGAATGCAATCAGCTGATTATTGATTTTCTCTCAAAATCTTAACGAGTTCAAGGTGAATTCCGAGTATGTTTGATCGGTAAAGTCAGAGAAACCCGAAAAAAGTAAATAAACAAGATGGCTGAAATAAATCGTTCTATATATTTATTTCGCCAAATTCTTTCGCCAATGACGAATTTTAATCGCCACAAATATTATTTTTTCCGCCAGCGGAAACCCTGCATGTCAGCATGAAAAGGTGAGCTGAACTGATATTTTGTGAAATTGTTTTATTTTCTGAAAAAAATATTTTTGAAATTCACTTCAAGATTTATATTTTGAATCTATATCACAGGTTTCGAAATCTGATACAAAAACTTTATGTTGCAAAAAATGTATACTGTAAACCAATTTATTTTTAAAGTATAAAATTAACGCGAATATAAATCGTCGCGAATATGTAAAACTTAGTTCTTTCCTTATTAAACTATATCCAGAAATTAGAAAATTGCGAAATTAAATAGCCGCTAAATAGTTTTGAAAGTGGTAAACGAGAAATATAGTATCCGCGAAAATAAGTTGGTTTACAGTTTATCAGTGGACATTGGGTAGAAATAAAACTGACACATTGACAAATATTTTTGTTTTGGAAAAACTACCTTGTGTAGTTATGTGTAAAAAGTGGAAAATGTATTCATTGAATACAGATGATGCCCCAGTTTGCAAATAATTCCATTAAGAGAGTAACTCGATAATGGTAAAAGTGATGACTCTGAAAATCAAACTTGATCTGAATTTTGTGGTGCACTAAAGGTGGTAGACCTAGGTTAAGGGAAATAACTCTTAAAATCATCAGTATGTTTGTGTTAGCCATTTACATAAATACTTCCTAAGCTTCTAGGATACATAGATTATTTTCAATCTGTTTCTGGTAAATGCTTAAAATACATTAATAAAACTTGACTATTACAAATGCATAACTGAATTGAAGAGTTATCTCCCTGGACCAAGGTCTACCCCCTTAAGTAAGAAGACGAAAATCAATTTAAGGAGTTAGGCATGAACAAGGATTAACCTTGATGTCAACGCCTCTGAAAAACACAAAGATTCAGATATTATTTCAATACAATTGTTAATCAACTGCATAAAAAACACTAAATTATAACTTCTTTAAAATGCTGTGTTTGACAAAGTAACATCATTAGCGTCATAGACATATACCAAAATAAATTCGGTTCTATAAAAATTAGCCAATAAAATCCTGTTATTGACTACAATAAATATACAATAAAACTACTTGCTTTCAGCACTTACTAATACATCAATACAAAAATTATGGACTAGAAAAAAATCCTTGGTTTATATCATATAATTTTGCAAAACTTGTATTCATTTTCTATAACTTTATGCACTGGTTGATTAATGTATTACACTGTGTTTAAAAATGCCTATGAAAAGTGATTTTATAATTTTCAATATACAAATCTAGATTATACTTTTGGCCACTAAATCTGCTGGATTAAGATCAGATAATGAACATTCAATGGTAACTTTAAACCTGTTATAAACATGCAGAATTTTATTTGCAACAATCAAATTTATTTTATTGAGCCAAAAAATTTCAAATATTTGTAGCTTTTGTATTAATCCACTTTTTTTAAAGTAAAATCACAATTTTTATTGTAAAATAATTAGAAAATTAAATCAGAAATCCTCTTTATTATTTCATCTCATGAAAATAAATACAAGATTATACCATACAACATGATAAAAGCAATATATGTACTGTGGATTCATTATTATTCGTTGGATTTCGTGGGTACAGGAGAACCACGAATTCAAATGTTCAACGAATAACAAATTTTCTAAAGGAATGAGTGTAGACTTTGCCAAAACCACAAAATTAAATATCCACGAATATGTAATTTTCCCTCAAACCATAAAAAATTGGTACCAACGAAAATAAATGAATCCACAGTACCTGTTAGCATAATATTCATACACACTTTAATCACTCATTCACACATAAAAATGTAATATTTACAATACATGGTCATTCACATGCAGAACTGTGTGGTAAATATCATTGGTTTTGTACATCACAAACAAATGCATCAATATTATATTGCATGATAATGGGGGAAAAAACATAGGAATAAATTACATTCCTATCATTTTGTACATAACACTACAGGGAGATAACTCTGTAAAAATCAGCTGAGGGTTTTAATTACTTTCAATTGTTAAGGAAAAGTTAAGCTTCTCAATAATCTAATAAGTGCTTGTCAAACTGCTATATATATATATATATATATCCAATGAATTTTTTCTGATTAGATTGTGTGACTCAATTTAAAAAAAAATCTTTATGAATTTTGTCAAAAGGATCAAACTTTATTGAAATAAAACCAGCCAAATAAATCTTATCAAAGTTGTTTGGAATCACCTTAAGGATAATTGCTACTCTTGTTTTTTACTTTTGTCATATATTTAGATTCTACTTTTATCCATATAGTGTCTATAAAGATTTTGCCCACTTATCTTTACTTGTCTTTTTTATAATTTATAACATATAGAAAAAAAAATCAGTTTTTTGAATTTTTGAAATCCTTAGTTTTAGATGTTAAAGATTAATGAAAAATCTAGAAAGAATCATTTCCCATCAAATCTTTAAAAAAACAAGGATACAAAATTTTAAATTATGTTTGCTTTTTGGGTTCAGTTATTTGTAAACTATCACTTTATAACAGTCTTTTAAAGAGCTTGTTAGTTGGAAATAGATGAGTAAATATCCAAAATGAGGCAATAAAAGACTATACCTTTGGTTAATATTAATGACAAGTCATTAATAGTCTCTAATCTAAGGCAAACAAATCTAATGATAATGTATATTTGGTAGCATTCCTTTAATAATGAGTTCTCAAAAATTCTCCACATAAGATCATTCAGCAAAGGTTGGACAGTACATTTTTATAGTGTATGAAAATTCTTAATAAAATTGAGAATGAAAATGGGGAATGTGTCAAAGAGACAACAACTGGACCATAGAAAAAGAATGCCCCAATCATAATGCACAACTAACAGATTTTAAATTTACCGTAGACATTAGGTGTGCATTCTTCGTCAGTATAAAAGATATAAACATTTTCATGACATCCTAAAAATAGCAAGCTGAACTATCTGCATGCCTACAATAATGTTTGAGCCAAAATAGTTCTTATGCATTAAGTATTTACATTCTCAAAATATGTTAAACATTTGGATAAGTTTGTTATGATATGAAAGCTTAAAGACCCAGGATCTGATATCTTGTTTAATCAGAACTTAAGAAGTATATATTTTCTTTAATGTGGACAACCTATTATCCTATAGAACATTTGTAAACCTGATCAAATTTAATTTGCTCTGATTTGGAAATAGACAAATTAAAAATTGTAATTCATCAAAACCATACTTCAACAGAATCAACTATGTTCTGAACATCTCTATGTATTGTTACCTTCATATATCTCTAAACTTAGAAAGCAAGTTTAAAAATTGTAAAGTCAGTTTTGGTGACCTATATAATTACATTTTACCATTTATAGTGTCCTAGTATCAAAATATTTAACGTTTTTTAGTATATCATAAAGATTGGTATAATGGCAGTTGGCTATATAGGTACCTACAATTACAATTACATATAGTATTATGCATATAATAACTGTAAATTCAGTTGATATTCATACTGATAACGGGTGAATATTGCAACATTTCGAACTTGCATTAAGTTATATTGTACATACATCTGTATTTAGATTTTCTTCAAATAGCAATTAATAATTTCACAAATTTGTCCAAATCTTAAAAATATGCGATAACAAAAAAACACAATAATTTCTGAATTTACAGCACATTTGTCCAAATATGAAGCCAAAGACACAAATCTATAATACTGACATATATATCATTCACAAAAACAAAACTTTATCTTGGACTTTTTGTTTAGTATCACAGTTTTCAAATAAAGAAATATTTATATTTATAAAAAAAACTCCACTGATTAAATACCAATGTATTAAAAAAACTTACATTGTCATGCAAGAAAAATGGTTTCCATGTATCATAGGTAAATAAAAAACAATAGGAAAATGTATCTTGCTTATAAAAAGGAGCTCAGCTCTTTGAAAACAAGAAAATGCTTATTTGGGCCCTTTTTGGCCCCTAATTCCTAAAATGTTGGGACCAAAACTCCCAAAATCAATACCAGCCTTCCTTTTATGGTCATAAACCTTGTGTTGAAATTTCATAGATTTCTATTCACTTTTACTAAAGTTAAAGTTAGAGTTAGAGAGACGACGACGACGCCAACGTGATAGCAATATACGATTGCGGTCGTATAAAAAAAACCAGCAGAACACAACACCCACCATATAAAGCCAACACAGCAGTTTTATATGAATGAATGTTTTTCATTTATTGTTTCAGTATAAAAGCTTTTCTTATTTTATTTTTTTCAATCTGCCGAAGCAAAGCCTTTTGATAGAGGACTATAGTAAGATGACTGCTAAATGTTGAAGGTAGACCTTAAGTTGATTATATTCTTGTGCAATGAACTTTTGTGAAGAGTTAGATATCATACCACATCTTATGAAATCCAATTTCTCACTTTTTAACATGTAGGCTGAACATTGGAAAAAAATCAGTTTGTTCTGCAACCCTACGTTTCAATGTTTAAGGGGGGAAAAAACTTGCATGTTAAATATTGATTTTTTTTGTGTGATTAACACAATTTCAGCACTACTTTCAAAATGGTAGCATAACATATATTTTTATCAGTCAAAAACTGGAGTGACCAGAAAGAGAACCACAAACATTTGTCAACAAGATATTTGAAATTTTTGAAAAAGCTAGACAAAGGGCTTAATTTTTCCCCTATAAATTGAATTATTATTTATTATTAATAGAAACTTGTCAACAACAAAAAATAACCCTTACCCTACCATACAAGGCATTGAAAGGCAACATCAAACAAAAAATCTTTAAGGATGTTCGCTTCTCTTTTTCAAATGAACAAGCACTGATATAAATTGATAGTATATAAATAAAGGAACTAAAAAGGCAGAAAATAAATTAAGGTTACATAAGCTTGTTTTTGTGATTTAAGAAATCCAAAGTTTGGCAGGAAATATTTGTATCTAGACTTTTCATACATTTAACAATGACACCTTTTTTCTTTAAAAAAACATCTTCATATATCTATGAAAAAATACCAATGACTTTATAGGATTTTCAAATATGGCTTTGTAAATTATATGTTATTAAACATGTTATAGCGTAAAATATTTTTCAATAACATTTCAATGATAAAATTGTAGGATGACAATAATCTAACAAAAACTTAGAAATACAAGAGGAGCAAACATCCTTAAGGGTGACCTTTAAAGGCATGACTTTATGAATGACAACATTATGGTTCAGTGAACAATATTAGAGACAATTAAGATATGACAACTATGCTCTGTCTTGGGTTACTGGTCATACCATCTAGACTGTTAGATCTAAATAAGGATGGTTTCTGTAATTTGGCAAGGGTTTCTTCAGTAGACATTGCCTGAAAGAAAAACATATAACTGTGTATAAAAAAAGAAGATGCGGTATGATTGCCAATGAGACAACTCTCAATACATGTATTGTTGCAAAGTTGTTTTACCATGAAATAAACCCTCTTGTAGGAGAATCTGTTAAAGTCAAACAGTCTCAAGATGGAATATATACATGACTTATACTTTTGAAAAGCACATTTAAAAACAATTAATATTATGAATATTAATGATGTAGAATATGCTGATTTTAATTATCCTTTTAAATTTTGATATAAAAAATTCACATAAAACTTTCAAACATATTGTTCAAGAAAAATATAATAAAATACCTCTTGAAAAACTTTCAAATATACAAACTTATACATTGCAAATTCAGGAATTTACATCTTTCTTTCTGTTATAGTTTTAATCTATGTAGGGGTAAATTCAGTAAATAAATATACATCATCATTGGGGGGTGATAATAAAACTGAAGTCATGTGTGCTTCTGATTAGTATATAATGTTTGTAATAAATATTTTTGGACAGATGGATCAAAACTAAGAGTTGAAAGAAAAAAAAATGTTGAATGTACTAATTATTTTTACTACAAGGTTAAAAAGTAATGGGGTCAGTAAAGGAATTAAGTGAGAATGAGAATCTACAGTGTTTTTAAACAATGTCATGTGAATGCCCAAAACTGCCACATGACCCTATGTTTTTATTTTGCAAAAGATAGGGCTACATTTGTACTTTCATGAATGATATATGAAAGATTTTAATTTCTCAAGGTAAAAGTATGTATAAATTTAATTCAAGACATAGATTAGCCTTAACGAAGGATTTTTTACTGAATTTACCCCTGTAATTGTATTGGGGTGGAGACATTGCTGATATTAACCATAGATTTAGATTTCATTAAAATCTTAAAAGAATTGAGCAGGTGAGGGACCTTCAAATGTATGATTTTAGAAATTTGCCAAGAAGTTGTTGTTTCAATCAGTCAAGAATAATACGTGTAACAAGACGTGCTTACAAGACTGGACTGACTGACGTAGAAATAACAGGACAGATGGATGGCAAGCAATTGTATGTCCCCCAAAACCTGTTGATTGGAGGGAGCAATTATGTTAAGTTTGTTTATATTCTGCATCATTCAGAAATGTTTGAACCTTATCATTATTTAGAAAATCATTTGTACTCAGTATTTTATTAAAAGGCTCTGCTATGTGTACAAAAAATGAAAGTAATGAAAAACCAGAGAGCACACGCTGCAATGTCTTGCCTTCTTTACTAATCATTGATATTATGTTGATAGACCTAAATATAAAGCTTTATTACAACTGTCACATAAACTCAACATTAACCAAAGAAAACGAAACATTGATCAATGAACCATGAAAATGAGGTCAAGGTCAGATGAACCATGCCAGGCAGAAATGTACAGCTAACAATTCTTCAATATAACAAATATAGTTGACTTATTGCTTATAAATTAAGAAAAACAGACTTAAACACAAACACTTAACACTTAGCAATGGACTGTGAAAATGAGGTCATGGTCAAATAAAACCTGCGTAACAGACATATAGATCAAAAAATATTTCCATACACCAAATATAGTTGACTAATGCATAAAGTATTAGAAAAATAGACCAAAACTCAAAAACTTCACTTTGACCACTGAACCATGAAAATGAGGTCAAGGTCAGATGACACCTCTCAACTAGACATGTACACCTTACAATAATTCCATACACCAAATAAAGTAGACCTTTTGCTTATAGTATAAGAAAAACAGACCTAACACAAAAACTTAACTATAACCACTGACCCATGAAAATGAGGTCAAGGTCAGATGACACCTGCCAGTTGGACATGTACACCTTACAGTCCTTCCATACACCGCATATACAAGCCCTATTGCTTATAGTATCTGAGATATGGACTTGATCACCAAAACTTAACCTTGTTCACTGATCCATGAAATGAGGTCAAGGTCAAGAGAAAACTGTCTGAAAGGCATGAGGACCTTGCAAGGTACGCACATACCAAAAATATTTATTCAATCTATAATACCAAAATTACGAGGTCCAATTTGTCAGCCGTCATCACGTAAAAACGACGAATCAAAGAATTCAACTGTATATATAACTAATATAGTACAAAGGTGTAGATTGAAAATTACACCTCTCCAGGCTCTTTTGTTTTACACGCAATTAATATTGCGAATAATTAGGAAGTTCCTGGTCGTGTCCGATACCGATACTAATAGTATATTGACCTGTTACCTATTACTTTATCTGTATGTTCCGCATCTGACAGGCGAACCACCAAACGGTGCATTCATGATTTATATGCTATATACACGGGTCAACTCATAATCACAGGGTTCACACTACTTAATTGTCAAATTGTTACCTATTGTAGCATTTTGATCAGTAAAACTTTCTAAGATAACAATACGTATACTAAAAATTTGTAAGGGTTCCGCGGAACCCAGTGTCTCGCCTACTTTTGCTGTAAATCCCAGGCTCAACAAAAATGAGGAAAAAAATCTATAAAAATATTCCTCTTGATACTATCTTATGATTGTAAGAAGCTTCTGTCCAAGTTTGTTAAAAATCTAGGATAGTTAATGAATCTATTAAATGTTTTGAAAACTTTAACTGCAGACTGTATGTAATGTTAACTGGAAGAAAATCTAAGTCCATTTAAAAGTAAAATATAGAAAAAATGGAGTTACCTTTTTACAAAATTTACTTCTGGATACTATCTTATGATCATAAATAAGCTTCTATCACAGTTTGGTACAAACCCAGGATATTTTAAGAAAGTTAATTAAATTCTAAAAACTTTAACCACAGAGTGAATGTAATGTTTCACCGCAGAAAAACTAAGTCCATTTTAAAGTAAAATATGGAAAAAATGGATTTATTTTTTTACAAAATTTACTTCTGGATACTATCTTATGATCATAAACAAGCTTCTGTCCAAGTTTGGTACAAACACAGGATAGTTTAAGAAAGTTATTAAAATTTCAAAAACTTTAACCACAGAGTGAATATTTGTGGACGCCGCCGACGACGACACCGACGACGACGGAAAGTAGGATCGCTTAGTCTCGCTTTTTCGACTAAAGTCGAAGGCTCGACAAAAATCTGGCTAAAAATAAGGCGTATAGGTACAGTTTTCAATTTGTTAGCGGGCATGACGTAAAACAGCGTTTCAAAGAATTCAACTTTATTTATAACTAATAAAGGACAATGCTGTTAATTAAAAACAGTCCAATCCACGACCTTATGTTTTCCAAATAATTAATATTACCAATAATAAATTTCCAGGTCGACGGGTTCAAACAGAAAGATTTGAAAGAAGAGAAAACTGTGTATCTTATAATCGGCATGACTTTATCAGATGTCAAAACTAATACTAAAATAAGGCTTGCGCATAGTTATATACTTCAGTCACGGACCCACGATATCACGGGTGTGTTCTAGTTACTCATAATAGAAGAGAATTTTAAATTACAAAAAATCTAAACTTTTTTCTCAAGTAGTCACTGAACCATGAAAATGAGGTCAAGGACATTAGACATGTGACTGACGGAAATTTGGTAACATGAGGCATCTATATACAAAGTATGAAGCATCCAGGTCTTCTACCTTCCAAAATATAAAGCTTTTAAGAAGTTAGCTAACGCCGCCTCCGCCGTAGCCCCTGCCGGATCACTATCCCTATGTCAAGCTTTCTGCAACAAAAGTTGCAGGCTCGACAAAAAACCATTTGGATACAATTACACATTTTGATAACATTTTAGTTCAACTTACCTCCAACTTGATAGCTCTTTCTTTATTGAGGGGCTCCAGAGGGAAACTCAGATCATTAGCATCAGCCAGCACTCTCAGATCAAAATAATATTTGGCATAAACACTAGCAGGGACATTAATATTAAAGTCTATCATTTCTAAAAACTTTCTTTCAAGATCATTTCTGTCAAAATAAAAAAAACATGGATATTAAAGCCTATCATTTCTAAAAACTTTCTTTCAAGATCATTTCTGTCAAAATAAAAAAATTAATAAAATTTAAATCATCACTTTCTGAATACTGGAAATTCAGAAATTATTGTGTGCATTTATTCTTGCGATTTTGTCATTTTAGACATAAATGTGATTTTTATTTTTACAATTTTGTGAAAAATCCTGTTTAATTCATATAAAACATTTCAAAAAGGGAGTTTGAATTATTGCGTTTACAACTCTCGCATTTTTCGCAATAATAACACTGTGCATTAATTTCTGAATTTACAGTTAGAGAGATGCACTAACTATGTCCATACTAATTTACTAATTTGATTTTCACCAGACATCAGTTTTTCCCTCTTGTGTGATATACCATGTACACCATGTACACTGTGGATTCTCTTCTCTTTTTGGTTGAAACTTAATATCTGCATGATATGCCCACATCAAATATGTATTTTGTTAAACATTTATATTTGTTTTTAATCAATGCCTTAATTATCATTGCTAGTACATAAGTCGGTATTCAGCCAATAATACTGATCCCTATTATTCCAACAAGTTTAGAACATAAATATATGTACCTGTCACATCTTACTTTACACAAAACTCTAATGTTTAGAAATACTTATAAAATTTATGTGTTGATTTCTAGATGTGTTTTTTTTTGCTTGTTTTTAGTCATCAGTACTGAATGTATACTCAAAATACTTGATCCAGTATTTTTATTGCTTGAATTCTGAACATTCAATTCAGTATTTTTATTGCTTGAATTCTGAACATTCAATTCAGTTTTTTAATCGCTTGAATTCTGAAAATTCAATCAATTCTTTTTATTGCTTGAATTCTGAACATTCAATTCACTGTTTTAATCGCTTGAATTCTGAACATTCAATCCAGTATTTTTATTGCTTGAATTCTGAACATTCAATCAATTCTTTTTATTGCTTGAATTCTGAACATTCAATTCACTGTTTTAATCGCTTGAATTCTGAACATTCAATCCAGTATTTTTATTGCTTGAATTCTGAACATTCAATCCAGTATTTTTATTGCTTGAATTCTGAACATTCAATTCAGTATTTTTATTGCTTGAATTCTGAACATTCAATTCACTGTTTTAATCGCTTGAATTCTGAACATTCAATCCAGTATTTTTATTGCTTGAATTCTGAACATTCAATCCAGTATTTTTATTGCTTGAATTCTGAACATTCAATTCAGTATTTTAATCGCTTGAATTCTGAAAATTCAATCCATTATTTTTATTGCTTGAATTCTGAAAATTCAATTCAGTATTTTGATTGCTTGAATTCTGAAAACTCAATCCATTATTTTTATTGCTTGAATTCTGAAAATTCAATCCATTATTTTTATTGCTTGAATTCTGAACATTCAATTCAGTATTTTAATCGCTTGAATTCTGAAAATTCAATCCATTATTTTTATTGCTTGAATTCTGAAAATTCAATCCAGTATTTTTATTGCTTGAATTCTGAAAATTCAATCCATTCTTTTTATTGCTTGAATTCTGAAAATTCAATCCATTATTTTTATTGCTTGAATTCTGAAAATTCAATCCATTATTTTTATTGCTTGAATTCTGAAAATTCAATCCATTCTTTTTATTGCTTGAATTCTGAACATTCAATTCAGTATTTTAATCACTTGAATTCTGAAAATTCAATCCATTATTTTAATCGCTTGAATTCTGAAAATTCAATCCATTATTTTAATCGCTTGAATTCTGAAAATTCAATCCATTATTTTAATTGCTTGAATTCTGAAAATTCAATCCATTATTTTAATCGCTTGAATTCTGAAAATTCAATTCAGTATTTTGATTGGGTGAATTCTGAACACACTATCCAGTTTTTTCAATTATATAAAATATACATACATATCTTCAACTGCAATATCTTTCAAGATCTGACAATAATCTACATTCCAGACGGCTTGATCGTCCCAGACCTTAGATGAGAGAAGGATAGCACCTAATACAATCCGTCGCCAGTTAGCCGGCATAATGTTTATTTCAGCATAGTGTAAAAGCCTTTCTAAATATACCTGTGCAAATGAACAATTATAATAATTTTTAAAAATAATTATCACTAAAATTGTGCACACAAAATTTATGTTGTCTCATTGGCACTCATCCAAACTTTTCTGATTTAAATAAAGGACCATCATAAATCATACAGGCTCATTGTTGAAGGCCTTACAGTGACCTATAGATGTTAATTTCTGTGTCATTTTGTCTCTTCTGGAGATTTTTCTCATTGGCAATCATACCACATCTTTTTTTTTGTGTATGATATTGAAATTCCTCATAACTGCAATTAAATTTACAGAATCTGATCTTAGACCTATGTCAAGTACTGTAAATATAAGAAATTATTGCTATTTTTTCTGCAAATAATATTTTTGTACTAGGCTTGCAATAATAAAATCTTGCAATCATAATTTGAGAAAAAAAATTCTTTAGTAAAATTTTAAAATCACATTTAATAGATTTTTACCAATAATCATTGATAAACAAAAAAGAAAATGCAATTTTTTTTCAATTTACAGAAACTTTTATGCCCTGCGTTGTTTGGAGTAGACAGCTCCAGAAATTAAAAGTATGGGTTTTGGTTGGATGCTTGGCATTTAGTTAGACCCCTACTATGAATTAATTCTACAAAAAAACTCTAAGAAAATATGAAACTACCCACTGATTCATTTGTCATTTTGAACAATAAAATAGTTTTTCACTTATTACCTCCCTTTTACCCCTAGAAATAAGTTTTGAAAAAAGGGACGAAAGATACCAGAGGGACATTCAAACTCATAGAAAAAAAACAACTGGCAAAACCATGGCTAACAAGAATGTGTCCATAGTACAGGGGTGCCCCACTCGCATTATCATTTTCTATGTTCAGTGGACCGTGATATCATGGATATTGGGATAAAAATCTAATTTGGCATTTTAATAATCATAACCTAAGGAAAATGTGTACTAAGTTTCAAGTTAATTGGACTTTAACTAAATCAAAAACTACCTTGACAAAAAACTTTAAGGGCTGTTCCAGAAAATACTATGTCCCCCCAGGGAAGGCAATTTTTTTAAATATTATGTTGGTGGTTGTATTTGAAAAACCAAAATGCAAAGGGAGTGCTGTTCTAATTAAATTTTATTTCTGTGGGTGGTGGGGGTTAAAAAAAAGTGCCGTGCCTGGGGGGGACATAGTATTTTCTGGAACAGCCCTAACCAGAAACTGACACTATCATTTTCTATGTTCATTGGACCATGAAATTGGGGTCAAAGGTATAATTTGGCAATTAAATTAGAAAGATCATATCATAGGGAACATGTGTACTAAGTTTGAAGTTGATTGGACTTCAACTTCATCAAAAACTACCTTGACCAAAAACTTTAACCTGAAACTTGCACTATCATTTTCTATGTTCAGTGGACCATGAAATTGGGGTCAAAAGTCTAATAAGGCAATTAAATTAGAAAGATCATATCATAGGAAACATGTGTACTAAGTTTGAAGTTGATAGGACTTCAACTTCATCAAAAACTACCTTGACCAAAAACTTTAACCTGAACAAACGAACAGACGGAAGGACGGACGCACAGACCAGAAAACATAATGTCCCTCTACTATCGTAGGTGGTATCGTGGGTGGGGCATAAAAATGAAAAAGACAAACCATAGTACACATGACACAACAAAGAAAACCAAAGAATAAACAACACGAACCCCTTAAACTTGTTAATATGACTGTTGTGTACTATGGTACAATATAGAAAACTAAAGACTGAGCAACATGAAACCCAACAAGGAAGAGGATTGAAATAAGGAACATTGGAATAGTCCCAATGAACACTGCCCGTGATAGTCCCAATGAACACTGCCGATAGTCCAATGAACACTGCCCGTGATAGTCCCAATGAACACTGCCGATAGTCCAATGAACACTGCCCGTGATAGTCCCAATGAACACTGCCGATAGTCCAATGAACACTGCCCGTGATAGTCCCAATGAACACTGCCCGTGATAGTCCCAATGAACACTGCCCGTGATAGTCCCAATGAACACTGCCGATAGTCCAATGAACACTGCCCGTGACAGTCCCAATGAACACTACCCGTGACAGTCCCAATGAACACTGCCCGTGACAGTCCCAATGAACACTGCCCGTGACAGTCCCAATGAACACTGCCCATGACAGTCCCAATGAACACTGCCCATGACAGTCCCAATGAACACTGCCCATGACAGTCCCAATGAACACTGCCCATGCTAGTCCCAATGAACACTGCCCATGCTAGTCCCAATGAACACTGCCCATGCTAGTCCCAATGAACACTGCCCATGCTAGTCCCAAATGAACACTGCCCATGCTAGTCCCAATGAACACTGCCCATGCTAGTCCCAATGAACACTGCCCATGATAGTCCCAATGAACACTGCCCATGATAGTCCCAATGAACACTGCCCATGATAGTCCCAATGAACACTGCCCATGATAGTTCCAATGAACACTGCCCATGATAGTCCCAATGAACACTGCCCATGATAGTCCCAATGGACACTGCCCATGATAGTCCCAATGAACACTGTCCATGATAGTCCCAATGAACACTGCTGCCCATGATAGTCCCAATGAACACTGCCCATGATAGTCCCAATGGACACTGCCCATGATAGTCCGGATGAACACTGCCCATGATAGTCCCAATGAACACTGCCCATGATAGTCCCAATGAACACTGCCCATGATAGTCCCAATAAACACTGCCCATGATAGTCCCAATGAACACTGCCCATGATAGTTCCAATGAACACTGCCCATAATAGTCCCAATGAACACTGCCCATGATAGTCCCAATGGACACTGCCCATGATAGTCCCAATGAACACTGTCCATGATAGTCCCAATGAACACTGCTGCCCATGATAGTCCCAATGAACACTGCCCATGATAGTCCCAATGGACACTGCCCATGATAGTCCGGATGAACACTGCCCATGATAGTCCGGATGAACACTGCCCATGATAGTCCCAATGAACACTGCCCATGATAGTCCCAATAAACACTGCCCATGATAGTCCCAATGAACACTGCCCATGATAGTCCCAATGAACACTGCCCATGATAGTCCCAATGAACACTGCCCATGAGGACAATATATACTGTTACATCTTGTGATCAATTTTATTTGGCAATTGCCAATGGCAGTCAGCAGGGTTAAAGAACATCAGTTGTTCGACCTGTTAGTCAAATGCGTTTTGTTTTAATATACTTTTTCACTTTTTTGGTCTTTTAGAAAATGTTTTTTGTGCTGTTTTTAGACCCTTCTGCAATGAAATTTGTTTGTCTTGCACACGTATAAAAATTGCGATTTTTATCCAACGCAATCATAGGTTTGAACGTAGTTTTCAATTTAGACTCGTTTATATACTGATATATATATATATACAAAAAGAAGACCTTAAGGACAATTTTAAACAATTTGTTTCTCATATAAAAAAAGAAGATGTGGTATGATTGCCAATGAAACAACTCTAAACAAAAATGACACAGAAATTTACAACTATATGTCACTGCAGGGCCATCAACAATGAACAAAGCCTATCCATACAAAGGTAACTATTTCACATTCTTATGGCAGGAGCTGTTTCAGAATTTTTAGTTTTTAGACCAATTCCACACAAACTTTTTGTTATATAACTTTTTGAAAAAACTACCCAGTTTCCTCTAGACCATACTCATAAATGGTGTCAAGGGAGAGTCAAAAATTTAGTCCCTGAAATTTTCATTTTGGAACAGGAATCGAACCAGGAATTTTTGTGTTGGTAGTCCGATGCACTAACCACTACACCGCGGCTCTCAAACCATGTTAAATCTATCCACCAACCAATAATGAATTTCAGTGCCTTCTTTTGACCCCTACAATATATAGATTTTGGAACAGTCCCAATTAACACTGCCCCAATGGACCATACCCTCTAATAGATTTTGGCACAGTCCCAAATAACACTGTCCCTGTGGACCATACAGTACCATTTAAGAGGACCAACTCTCCCACACCCTACACCAAGGAAAATGTCGGAGTCACTCCGAAAAACTCCGATAATCCTCCCAAAATGTTGGGAGGAATTTGGGAGTAATCTCTCCCAAAATCAGGTAAATGTTTATTGTGATAGCGAGCTCACTCTCTACACCGAGGAATTAATTGCCCTTATCCTTCTTTGATCTCTACCGGCACACGACTGATAGGGTAATTGGATTACCTGACAGGTAAAGGTTGAAGTAATAAAGAATTATATTTCCGGTCTACTGTATCATTTTAAGTGTCAAACAGGTGTATAATTTTAAATGTCTTTTATACTAATTAAATTTAATTTGTAGTCATAATTTTCGTATTTTTGTTAGCCAATCTAAAAATATCTTTACCTTTATGTACTTGCTTATAAAAAAAGAATTATAAAATATAGTGGAATATATATGTTCAAAACCAAATATTCTACTTCAAAGTTAAAGTCTTTATTTTAAAATTATGTGTCTAAAAGTTTTCTATATATGCAAGTAAAAAGGTAAATTTATTCACCATACATTAGGCATAATAATAGCCCCGTAATAATTGTGTAAGTCTACGGCATTTTCTTTTTACAATTATCTAATTGCTGGAATGAATAAATGATTTAAAAGCAAAAGGTTGTTGTTAATTCTTTCAATTGCATTTAAGTTTTATAAAAAAAAATGAAAACTACTTAATTTTGACCTTGATGTCTTCACAAGTAAATTAATATTTTATTTACGAAATGAAGATACTTAAATTGTGTAAAAATAAGCGGAAGCTTTCGCTAAATTAATGAGAGCAGTTTAAAGAAAATCATAAAAATAACGTGTCTGAAAGTTTTGTATGTTCAACTAAAAAGGGAAATATTATTTACCATTCCTTATGCTTAATAATTATGGCATTTTCGTTTTACGATTTGTTGGCAGTTCTGTAGGATATTTAGTCATTTTGGTTACATCAGGAATACTTCTACAGCTGCAATAATTCGTTGTTGTAAAATATTTATTTTCTCACAATGAATGTAAATTTGTGTAGTTTAAACACTGATCATATAAAAGATTTTAAAAACAATTATTTGCCGTGCAAAGACAATTCCACGATACACATCTCAGTTGTCAACAGTTTGGGTTGAACTTTAACTTGACTTACTTAACAATGTTAAATGCTATAAATAGTTAACATCAATTTTATCCTCGGCACAAGTTTTTAAAGGGCGGGAAATAATATCGCGTACCAGTAAACTCAGGTGACCTTTCTAGATGACCGTGGGAAAATTCCATTCAAAGTTTCTTAAGTTGCAGAACGACATTTGTGTGAAATCGTATTGAGGCTCCAGAAGGTCCTTTTACAATTGATTAATAGGAATCTATAATATAATTCTTATCCGAATAAACGAGAGCAAATCCTTTTCTATATGAATCTTATATAATGTTTTATCTTTCAAAAAAGAAAGTAGACCTGAACATTAGTTATACGTCCATGGTTAATAATATAAATTCAGGGTTGATGATGTATTAATTGAAATTATGAGTGAAATTGTCCGGGGTGATTTTAAATTGTTTTCAAATGACAATAATACGATAAAGAACTGCCAATTGTAGGCGGGGGGGAAGTTTTGAAAAATAAAATGATGACTGATTTAACTGGAATAAATATTATGATGGGCAATTGTGAGGTTTAATAAATTTTATTAATAATTAAAGGATTAGTGACCTATCGGAAAGCATACGCGAATTACTCATCATCACAACTTTTAACATCTTTTGTAAACGTAAAATGATTGAGCGTCATAAACTTGTCAAACACATGGAGACCGGTAGAATTATAGTACTTTAATGTGAAAATATTTTTACACTTTCAAAATTAAAATGACGAAATTGACATAAATACTTTCGTAAAATACGAAAATGACGAGCGCTATCAGTATCACTTGAAATTATTTCCTTTGTTCAACAGAGTTGTCATTTTACAGTTTCTGTTATTAATTTAAATTATTCGAGTCTGTATAAATGTACCGAGGTGGTGAAACTTAATATTTTACATTGCTCAGTAAATTAAGTTTACTTGATGATCCGACCGTAAAAACAACATGATTTTATTAGCCAGTTGATTTTTAAATAATGAACAGTTAATGCGCCGATATTGCTTATTGAATAAGTAACAAAAGATACTAATTGTGGCAAAATCGTCCTTGTTGAAAGAACACAATGTATGATCTGACTGGACTGTAACAGAAACACAAAATAACAAGTATTTTCTTCATACTTTTTCGTATGAACGTTTTATTTTAAAGATAATGGCACAAGACAAAAACATATAACTTTATCTGTCAAAGAAAGGAAAACATTTGCTCAATTTATAATACCGTGATTTTAAAGCACAACTGTGCAACCAAGATGGATTTAATGTTCAAAGGTAAATTATCTCGGTAATCCGATTATGTTGTCACGCGTCGATAATTTTAAGTACATCCGATGGGCAATAAACCAATTAACAGCCACGCCGGTGTTGGGAGAGAATCTTTAGAGGATTTTAGGAGTGGAATCTGCGGTACTCGTTGTGATTCCGAGATACACGGAAATCGGACAAAAAAGATATCGAATCGATATTTTTGGAGGGTACTGTACATACCAATGTAACTATTGCACATTCTGCAGTAAGTTGAGCAGCACTAAACAAGTTCCTAACAAATCTGTATATATGTTTATGTTCTGGGTCACGAGTGCTGTAATCTTCAGGAACTAATTCTTTCTGTAAGTAGAAACAAGAATGATAGAATTGATTGCAAACATTATTTTAATTCTATTGAAACTCGACCTCAATCTTAATTTCTAACAAAATGTTACATAATGTGCTCTTTATTAATTCACATGCAAATTTTTTTACTGTCTCAGGCTTTTTTTTATCTGTACATAATTAAATTTCAATCAATTTTTAACTTTAATTTTTTCAATTACTTGAAATTTCATTAAAACTATTCATACATGTAGCTATAGTCCATGCATGAATTTAACATTCAACTTTTTTTTTATAAGAGAGCTTACCATGCAATTCTCCATATATATATATACAATCAATAGTTTTAAAGATAATGGCTCTTGTAAAATAACTTGATCAACACAATTTTTTTGAACTCCACAAAGAGATAGATGATATAAACCTATACAGCTACTTTTGCATAGGTACTATTTCTGTACTTAAAATCTGTAGTACTGGAAATTTACTTTTAATATTTAGTACTATTTCTTTAATTTAGAATTATTGTAATATAAAGGTACTTGTTTTTTCCAGTACTTGATTTGTACTTAGAACATTGGTACAAAAATAATACCAACAATCATCACAGTATTCCACATTGTTCAATGTTTGAACATCATAACTTTTTGAGATTTGAAACAGACAAACTTTAAAAATAATGAAAATGTTACCGTGCTAGGCCACACTTAAAAATATTTTGGTTTGCCCAAACCCTACCCAAAGGTTGAGACAGTGGATAGGAAGGTAGGCATTTTCTTTTAAAAGATGTTTCTTTTATCAGATGTTTATTAGTCTTCATGCCTATTTGATTAAAAAAAAACTTCTTCAAATCAGGACAATAAAAGAATTTCAGTAGGCAGCTTTTCTCTGTGTAGGTAGCGTTTGGGCAAACAAACCTATTATTTATTATGGCCCTACCAAAAATCTGTAGTACTTAAATTTCAAGTACAAATCAAGTACTGTTAAATACAGGTACCTAAATATTACAATATTTTTTTTAGTAACAAAATAGTACTGAATACAATGGAATATTAAAAGTAGATTTCCAGTACTTCAGTTTTTTTTGTACAGAAAACGTACCTTTATATAGATGCAAAAGTAGCTGTGTATACAGGGTTCTGACTAAGGCGAGTTTTACAAACTAAAATTTCAGTAGTCTTTTTTCTATTAATATAGTGTACATACAGATAAAGGATGTGCCTTCTCATCAAATATCTCCAGAGTTCGGTTACTTTCTCTGTTTCTGATGTGGAAGTAAACAGCATAAGCTACGGCCTTGATTGTGTTTTTAAGGTTTGGTTGACTGACGGTGGAATCATCTATAAATATCGTCGAACATGAACTACACTTTCTTAAAGCATTCTGAAAAAAAAAAACAAAGATAATAAGACATTCTGCCTGGATATAAAAAGTAGAAGATTAACAAAGATATATACAATTAAAGGATCTGATGTAAAAATTATACATACAACTTTAGGATATTTACTTGCAAAAGGAAATTTGTCAAATTTCAATGTTCTTTTCAATCTTTGAATTATCTCCCCTTAGACTTCTCTTAAAAAATCAATTTCTTCAAAATTTAAACAACCATTAAAGCTAAAGCTAAAGTCAAAACATGTCGCCAATTTCAACTCTTGGTTTACATCATATTTTTTAACAAAATATTTGATCTCAAGATTCTTACAAAGAATTCTACAACTCATTGATGTTATCTAAAACAAAAGTGCTATAAAGTCTTACAAAATTGTCAGGCCCGTAGCCAGGAATTGGCAAGGAGGGTGGGGGGAGGGGATGTTATTTGGACTTACGAACTCGACTTTAACAGTCACAATTCTGACAGAACATTAACTTTAACAGTGCTTATTTGTTTTCAAAGGGGGGGGGGTCGGACGAAACCCCCAAACGCCCCTGGCTCAGAGTTCACGAAAACTTCGTTTGACCCGTCGGTCATTGGACCGACAAAGCGAAATTATTTGTCAGTCCTACAAAATTTTTGCCAGTCCTAAAAGAATCTGTCAATTTGATCCTAATATAAAATAATAACATATTTTATCCAAAAATATCTTTATTATTATTTTTAGTTTTATTTTTCACAGCCACGGACAAACTAATAATGAAGGACACGTTCTGTTCTTCTGATTGTTCTTATAGTCATCTTAACTATCAATTTCATCAACTGAATCATTTTCTCAGTATTTGTTATTTCCATCTAAGATTTCAATCGCCGATTGTTTGCCAAGAACAAATTTAGCAGGCCACGTGTAGATCGTCACTAAGTTTTCCATAGGTTTCAGCTTGTCTATAATAACAGGAATCCAGTACTGGAAATAACCTGCAGGTACATCTGAAGACCGATGTAAACACGTATTGGAATTAGTTGCGATACAACTAATTACCGATAAAAAGGGAACTACAACAGCCGTTTTTACATCGGTCATCAGGACCGGCACTAGGTTTCAAAATACTGGTCCGAGCCTCATTTTGGCGGCCAGGACCGACAGGACCAACCATTTTCGCGAACTCTGCTGGCTAAAGGAATGATTGTTGTCTTGTACTTTTTTCAAAAAATGTGACTTGGTTGTCAATAAGAATCTATTTCATTTTGTAAAGAGAGACTCTTTTTAAATACTTAATTACAGTATTTTAGTAAAGATAATTTCACAAGGAGAGAAACAATATGATTTTCTAACAGGTAAACAAAATCTAGTCAAAAGGAGATAACTTTACTTTGATAGTCAAAAGGGAGATAACTCTACTCTGATAGCCAAAGGGAGATAACTCTACTTTGATAATTAGTTAACTGATCCAGTAAACTTTACAGGAATCTCATATGTGTTTAAATCATGAATGTAACTCTCAAAGAATACAGCAGATCTATTTTTATATGGTAATACATGCTTTTTTGCTTCTTTTGTTTGTTAAATGTATTTTGTGTATGTTTATATTATTTGTCACAAACTTATTGTTCAGAGTTTATATGACAATAAATATTTGAATTGAATTGAATTGTTTTAAATAATTACAGTACAAAATTTGTGTTCCAGCTAAAAATAACTATAATAAAATAAGTTAATGGAACAAGGTATTTATAAAATAACTGGTCTGAGTACACAGTTACATTTTGATTTTCATTCTCCACTAATATACATGTAGTCCTAAGTGTGGACAGTGTGTTACTTGCCAATTTTTTTATAAATTTCTCCATGTTTTATGCCTCATATAGCAAGGAGGGGGTGAAATGACACTGTAATTTTTTTTTTAATGTAAAGTAGTGATTAGGTCCAGTTTAAAAAGGTCAAAAATTAGCACTTCGGAAGTTGTCAAAAGATTTTAAGATCCCCTTAACATAAAATTGTCCATATTTTGAGTTAGAGCTGATGAAGTTTTCTATAATTTTGATATAATCTGTTCCAAAAGTAGTACAACACACTGTAAAAATATTATTGAGAAAGCGCAGGTGGAATTTTTTAAATTTTCATTTATTGTCTGAAAGAAATGCACTATGAAATAAATGTGTACCCGGACCAACTAATCCAAGAATTTAAATCTAGAAAAATATTCAACGAATGACCATACAACACATTAATCCACAAATATGTGTAGCTAATGAGTTAATGATCAGTGATGTTCGGTCAAGAGTTGAATATATATATTTATTTCACATATGAAATTATTGGTTTTTATTTCACTGGGAAATCAATGTCATGAATGTAATTTATTGCACATGTTGCAACCAAAGTAATAATTTCTTAATATGTTTTTAACTACTAAATATTTAATAAAATTCCCCTTTTGTGTATATGTCTATTATTTACTATCAATTCAGCGACTTTGCAAAATTTTTTTAAATTGCGAAAAATTGCAATAGAAATTTTGATTTTGGAAAAATAAATTCATTTGATTTTTGATTGTTTCATTATTTGTGTGCATCATCTCCTGAAATTACAACAATTAATCCTGTAAATTTGTCTAATATCTACAATCTCAATGAAAACGAACCCAAAAAATTCAATGACTTCCACCATACAGCAAAACGATTAAATTTGAACTACAAAAATTCAACAGGTGAAAAAAACATGAAGCAGGTTTTTTGCAAATTCAGAAGGTGTCCAAATATTGGACGTAAATTTAACCTAAAATTTAAGAACCTTAGTGAGCATGCTCACATACCCCACTTCCCACATTGTCATTGGAGAAATTAAATAAGTGAAAGAAAAAAAATTGTACAAGAAAAAATAATTTCCTGCCAATATGCACATCTAAATAGCATGAATAGTATGTCCTTATTATCTACAAAATTTCATGAAACTCTGTTGTGTGGTTTCAAAGGAGTTGAGATGACAAACTGTTGCAGAAGTACATTGAAGCAAAAAAGTTTGAAGGGGTGCAACTCCTAGAAAAAAAATTGAATCGCAATTTCCCGTCGATATGCACAACTACACAGTATGTCCTTACTATCTGAAAAGGTTTCGTGAAATTCTGTTGTGTGGTTTGAGGGGAGTTGCGATGACAAACTGTTGCAGAAGTACATTATAGTAAATAAGTTCAAAGGGGCGTAACTCCTAGAAAAAAAATTGAATCGCAATTTCCCGTCGATATGCACAACTACACAGTATGTCCTTACTATCTGAAAAGGTTTCGTGAAATTCTGTTGTGTGGTTTGAGAGGAGTTGCGATGACAAGAAACAGGACTGACGGACAGGCGGACGGACGGACAGACGGACGGGTCAAAAACATTATACCCTCCGCAACTCGTTGCATGGGGTATAATTACTCAGGACTATTCCAGAAAAAAATGTATGGAAAGTTAGAAGGCAGTTATTGTCAGCACCAGCCACCCAGACAATTGTAATTGAGAATTATAGTGTGAAAAGTTGCTCTGATATCCATCACCCATGTATTTTAAATACAATGTGCCTTCCAACCCCCCACCCCCCTACATTTTTTTTCTGGAATAGCCCTCATGTTAAAAGTATATGTTTGTGTTTTGTTTGATTTTTCATTACGAGGGCCTCAGGGAAGATTAGTTATATAGCTAACTGTGTAACCCTCTTAAAATAAAGTATTGTTGTTGATGTTGTTTACTTGAACAATTATGTACATACATTATGAAGGTGTTCTGTTTGATAATTTCTTGGTTCATACTGACTGATCCTTCTCTTCTTATAATCTACAATACAATAAATAACATTACATGTACATAGATATAGGAAGATGTGGTGTGAGTGCCAATGAGACAACTCTCCATCCAAATAACAATTTAAAAAGTAAACCATTATAGGTTAAAGTACGGCCTTCAACACGGAGCCTTGGCTCACACCGAACAACAAGCTATAAAGGGCCCCAAAATTACTAGTGTAAAACCATTCAAACGGGAATGTAGGTTTCATTATCATAATTCTAATTTCTAATTCGATTGGCCAATAGCAATATCACGTCATTCTGAAAGTACCCTTCATTTCAAAATGAAACGTAACATTCCTGATGACACATACTTCAACAATAGAGTGAAAGGTAAATAAAAGAAAAACTTGATGGAAATCGTGTTTTCATCATTTCCTTTAAAAGAAGGTAATTTATTATGGTTGTATAAGCATTGACCACGAGTATATATCTAGAATGAAGCGCTAGCTTCATCAAAACAATGTTCTTCTGTCTTACCAAAATAATTTTACAAAAAGAGGCACGTGAGATCCCTTCCTGATTTTATGGGGGTTTGTGTTGCTACATGTACATGTCTTTATGGTCTTTAGCTCTATGTTTTGCATACTGCTGTTCGTCTGTGTTCTTTTTTTTTTTTTTTAACTTATGACTTTGAATATCCCTTTGATATCTTCCAATTCCTTTCTTAAACATGTTAAACATAATTAAACTCACTTTTTGCCATCTCACTCTGAGACTTTTTTGAGGAAACAAGATTTGCCATGGCGTTGTCAGTTTATTTTGGATTTATGAGTTTGACTGTCCCTTTGGTATCTTTCGTCCCTCTTTTGTACTTTGAAAGATGTCACACTTGTATAGCAGGATCAGCTTACCCCTTTGAAGCACATGAGATTCTGTCCCGTTCTTTTGTTGGCTTTGTACATGTGTTGCTTTGTCTTTAGCTTTTTATTTTTTTACTTTGCATACTGTTGATTTTAATTGTCACATCTTTTTTTAAATTGGATTTTGGTATAGATCATGTAGATAGGGAGTTTTAATATCAACAAGTTCAAGGTAGGATAACAAAACTTAATTCATATAGCATGTATAGCATGTATAGTTTTATCCCTGTTCCCCCGGCCCTCTTAAGGATGTTCGCTAGTCTGTTATAAAATAACAAGCTTTTGAAAAGACTGTTATAAATTGATAGTATATAAATAAAGGAATTAAAAAAGCAGAAAAAAATAAAGAGTTTGTGTGCTTGTTTTCGAGATATAAGCCATTGAAATTTTGGCGGGAAATATTTCTCTCTAGACTTTTCGTACATTTAACATTGGCACCCTTTTTCTTTAAAAAAATATGAAAAAATAACAAGGATTTTATAGTATTTTCAAATATGGCTTTTAAAACTATATGTAATAAAATAATGAAAAGAAAAATAGGGGTTAGTGGGGAAATTATTTTAATGGCACTACATGGATAAGACCAGAGGATTCCAAACATCTGGCAAAAATTCAAAAACAAGAGGAGCGAACATCCTTAAATTAATTTGGGAAAAATTGATTGACCAATAACTGAATAAGGATATATATGTATATATGAATTTGATATGTCAAGTAAACAAAACTTGCAGCAAATTTGACCCCCACCAAAAAGGCACCAATTTGAAATTAAGTTTTTTATCCTTCACTGATTTATGTTGTTCCTTTAGTATCTTCTGTCTCTGTTCTAGTAACCATGGTAACGATAAATAATTATAAACTCACTTTTAGCTATCTCACTCTGAGACTTTGAAGAAAACAAGGTGGTAGCCGTAGGATGAATTGACGGGTCAGCTTCATTCTCTGTAATTATAAAAAAAAATTGTACATAACAATGATAACATGCATTGTCTTATCAGGGCCTTTTATGGCTGACTATGTGGTATGGGCTTTGCTCATTGTTGAAGGCTGTACGGTGACCTATAGGTGTTTATGTCTGTGTCATTTTGGTCTTTTGTGGATAGTTCGTCTCATTGGCAATCATACCACATCTTCTTTTTTATTCTTTATAATAATTTTTTTTTTATATCAGTAACTGCATTTATTAAACAAATAATAATTCTACATGGGTCACCAGAACCAACTCCATTGTGTAATGACAGATGCCCCCACTAAAAATGTGAATGAGTTAAGCTCCACACACATGACACACAGTAACAGGAATCATGTAGATAACATTGTTTTGTGATTATCAGCAGGGTTCTCACTAAGGATTTTTGAAGGAAAGTCCAGGGACTCGTCGCTTTTTGCCATGGTAAGTCCAACAATAAGAAGACGATATTTTATTGCAATATAATTTATCATTTTAGTATTTATATCATGAAATTCAGATTACTTTTAAACTTATGCTATAAAATGATAATATGTGTGTTCATTTTATACAAAATATTTCAATCTTGATTGTAACCTGGTGCATGTGTAGTGTAACGTTCAGTTAGATGTCACAATTTTTGCATAATCATAATAATGTTGCAATTGGTGCAAAAAATATTAGAAAACAGACACATAGCAATTTTTCCATTTATAAATTTAAAGGGCAAAACTTAAGAATGGTAAGAATGATGCCACTCAATTTCGAAACTTGAAGTTGATCAGTGTTTTGTGTATAAGTTTTATAATATTTGGTTGAGTCAAACTAAAGAGAAATGAAACGAATTTTGACGTGACAGACAGATGGACAAGGAGAGCACTTAATACAACCCTCTGCTTAGAACCTTACATTGTCCTTGATTCAATGATTGTAGTATTTATTTTATTTTATCATCCAGTGTAAGTCTTTGGAAATTACGAAGAATTTTCATTTTCGTTGTTCAAGTTGTCAGTTGTAATTTTTGTTTAACTGTCATGACTGTGTGACTTGTGTATCAAAAGTTGTCTCCCTCCATTATACAGATTTTCTTAGCGACTTGATTTTATTTTGAACTTTTTCGTCACTTTGCTAAAATGATTACGCCATTAAGCATTAAAATTCATAAGACCGCAGATTTACCACACGAAATCATACTTTTATAAATACAAGTCATCAGTATCAAAGAAATAAGGAAACTGTCATGACTGTCCTCTTTAAGGTACAAAATAGTTTTAATAATGTTACTTCCTGACTAGAATTCTAATCTTAAATTAAAGGGGTATCAGGTCAATTTGCTCTGAAAACACCTTTCCACCCCATACTTCACCACGGGTTCCTTCACACCCTATTTTTATTGTAATGCTGGTTGACCTATTCATTATTTTTAAGATATATACATGTATATCCTACTACAGAGCTCCAGATAAGAATTCACAAATTGGGGTTTTTACCCCTCCATTTTTTATATAATTGAGTGAAATAGTTTTTCAATTGCATTATTAATTCCAGTTCACCCCTCAAGCAAATATCAAATTGGGTTTTTCACCACCAAGCTCGTTAATGAAATGGGTTTTTTTAAAACACGATATTGAATGTGTGTGTCCACACATCAACTAAAATGAAATATATATTCTTGAACTATAACAATATTTTTGTATAATTTTATTTACATAAATCTGGATGTACTTGTCCCTTATTAGAACTTTTGGTTTCCGATGCTGACTTCATATACATGATATAAGTAATTTGCCCTTTCAAGTTCTAACTGATTTAGTACTGATAAGTTCAAACCCTGTTATCTTTAAGGCACGCAAACACGCCTAGCGACCCAGCTCTATTTTTAGAACGAAACGACATTTCCGATTTTCAAAATTACAAAAATAGATTTACGCAAGGACTATGTAATCGATAAGGGTAAATAACGCACACGATAGGGCCTAAAAGCGTTAAGAACTCATGGTTTTGACAAATTATTGGGTTTTCCTTTTTATGAATTGGGTTTTAGAACGCAGCAATGGGCACTTGCATTGGGTTTTCAATTATTTTTATTGCGTGATTACGCAAATATGCAGCTTATCTGGAGCTCTGCCTACTATTTATCATGTTTATATTGTAATTGTCATGTCAGAATAAAATTTTGTGAATTTTCTAAACATTGCTAAATGACAAATAAATTATTTTTTGTGATAAAATGATTCAAATGTTAACTACATGTATATGGACCATAATTTGGTATTCAGCCTTTGGTTTCTTTTTGTATCCTTTTTTATAAGTTCTAAAATTTTAACTTTTATTTTGTGGGTTGTGTTGGTGTTAGAATAGTATGAATGGAACAATTGAGTTTTTCGAGAAAAAATTAATACATTTTGATTCACCGTTTACTAACATGAAACCAAACAGGAAACCAATCTTTATTTTCTTTATTTTGCACAATATAATTCAAAAGGCATAAATAAACACCATTAGGCCAGGATTTTTTAATTTGTTGGTTTACGGATCCGCCGACCCGATTTTGCCGATTTCCAAAATAAAAATAAAATCGAATTTTCAGGCTTTTTTTTATTCTCGCCGACCCTAAGAAATGCATTATCCCTGAAAAATAATTAAAATATCCTTTTTTATGAAATAAAATGCATTAATCACTAACAGAAGTGATGACACTTTCTGTTGTGAAAAATGAAACTTTCAGTTTGCGTTTCTAAAAATAGACAAATCAATTATTAATGACCTTGAAATGTTGTTTGCGCAAATAATTTTGCGGAACGAAACCTGTGTTTAAAACCAATTACACAATAAGTTCGTTTCCCTTATTTGTCACCAGTCCGTAAGATGCATGTTCTCATATAAATAGACTTGTCCAAATGTGGACAGGTGGAAGTTCAAGAGTCTTGAACTTCCACCTGTCCACATTTGGACATCAAGTTAAAATACTGAGTTTTAACAAATCATTTGATATTTTCTTGTTTTATAGATAATGAAAAAAATATCGTCCATTTGGATAAAAAACGGGAATGCATGACAACAGATTATTTAACCTGATATTCTCCTTCTTCCAATGGACGAGTCTATTACGTTTTTGACACGTGTGTTGAAACTTATTTTCGTACGACGTTTTTACTTTTTTTTTCTTTATCAGTTTTCGTGCTTATTATTTTTCACCAAGTTTTGATTAAAAGCTAAGTCAAATAACTGACGTGAATCTGTTTTTCTTGTTTGTGAATTTAATTTCGTCTTTGTCAGTGTACCCCCCCTTTTTTTTTACGGGAAATTATTAGACAATGTCATGCGATGTTTACAGCTGAGCAATAATAATTATCAAACTAAAATTTAAGAACGATGAAAAAATAGTATGACAAACATATATTAGAAAGGTGAAATATATTTTTATTTTGCATATCAGTTTTCTGTCTTAAAAGATCTTTTTTTCTTTTTTTTTTCCGACCGACCTACCCGACTTTTTCATGGAGAAAATCCGTAAACCAACAAATTAAAAAAACGTTGCCTTACTAGTGTTACTTGCTTCATGTTAATATTTAAAATCTATTTTCAATGTTATATTAAAGTTTTTTTTAAACCTGACAGGATACCATAAGAAACCGAAAGCATTTTTTTAGTTTTATTTTATTGCAAAATCTGCTTAAAATAATCTGAACAGTATACTTTTTCTTAAAATCCATCTTAAATGTAACAGTATTATAAAACTCCTTAATATGTGCTTGTTTTGAAAACAATTAGTACAATTTATTCAGAATTTTCCATATTTTCTTCATTGATACAGGATACCATAATCGTTGTATCTTGATGTTTAAGCCAAAAAAATGTATTTATATTTGGTTTTGATATTTCAGTTATATACAATTTATTCCAAATCATTGGCATGATTGGCAATGTAACATTCTTTAAATCCAGTAAAGAAAAAAACTTTTAACTTGGAATTAAAATCTTTAAAATAGGCACAATGTGATACTTGTGACCTGTACACCATCTACATGGTTTCCACATTTTAACCTACTTTAGTGGGCTAAAATCAATAAGTACTTCCTTTCAAGTCATTTACTTCTCCTTTGACAAGTTTATTGCGTTTCTGATAAGTGTTTGCAGAACATGAATAAAAAATATTAATTAAAAACTGTGACAAAGATTCCAACTTTGTACATTCCAAGTGTAATGGTATATTAACATGTATTTTTTATTAAATTATATTTATTCACCTAAAATATCCAGTAATATTTACTGCTGAAGTTAAATTTATCCAACGAGCATTGGTACAATGATAAGAGACATAATTTCGATTGATTTTTCCAAGGACTCTTCGGACTCTTAACGTCATTATCGGGAAACGAAGTGTGTTCTAACGTCTGTCAAATATTAAATCAATTTTGTCAAGTCATTGGGCATTTATTTTCACACAGGATCGTATGTAACATTATGCACATAGGAGAAAAATAACAAACCACCGGCGCAATATCTTTGACAGTTGTATTTTCCTCTTTTAAACAAGACGAAACAAGTCTACAGATTATGTTTGCTAACATCCCGTTGGAAAGAAAAGCAATGTTTAGACCTAGTATTTCGTTCATACGGCCGTAATGGCGTTATCACATGTAAGTCACATTTTTCATGTATGACCGGAAATGATTAGAACTTAAGGACAAAAACAATTTTAATAAATAGCTGGACTTCTGTTTCTTGTGAAATGTAACGCATAACGATAACGTAATTTTCTTACTTAATTATTACGAAGATCAAAACAAGAATGTAAATGATTTAATCATCTCGGATTTACCTGTTTGAACATCTCTTGAGAGTTCATATTTGCATATTGTTTTTAAGAATTCTATTACAACAAAGCAGATTACATCATCTAAAAATTGCGTTACGAAATCGGACACAAAAACCACGCCACTGTTCTTACATCTGCTACATAAATACTTATAGTTCTCGGCATTTTCTTCTCACTATTCTTATTAGTCGATGTTCTTTGTTATTTGAAAGCAAAAATTACGAATTTGCCGGTGATGATTATCTATAAATCAGTCAGCGTTATGCTCTTCGGAAGCATAAAATAACGCGATAAACAACACAAAAATACGGTTGTAGAATCTTTGAAATTCGTATATTTTAAATTTTTTCTAGGGAAGAGTAGCATACACTTGTATGTTGATAAAAATAATGGAATCTTTAGATGTAGTTACAACTTTTCTTACAGTAATTCACATTTTATCACTTTTCTATAGTTATAGGAAACGGAGCCCAATAGCAAAGTATGGTCCATATATAATTTACTGTCAATTGGTGTAACAATGTTTTTCATAAAACTGTATTCATGGGGTGACGTCCGTCATACATCAAATGATGGAATCCATGACAAATTTATTGCCCAGCAGGCAAATCGCACCACACCTAATGGCCCTACTTTCTGAAAAATCACCCCACTTATGAAAATTGGTTGGATCATCGCTCCATTTATGAAAAGGGTAAAAATCCCTCTGAAATAAGGTCTGCTAACTCACCCACTTGTGAAAAATAGAGAAATCCTATTGAATTGAGTACATGTATTGCCAACTTGGCCCACTCTTGAAAAACAGAAAAGTTCTCAAGAACTGAGTCCTGCCACGGGCACCTCATAGTCAAGAAAAGAAAAAAAAATTAGAATGGTGATTTTGCAGACTGGAAAATTATATATTCATCTAGATTTTACCTTTTTTCATAAAGTGGGATGAGTTGGCCAGAGAAAAATTATCGGGATGTTACCCTTCTCACAAGTGGGGTGAATTTTTAAAAAGTGGGGCAACTTGGTAAACTAGTATGGGGTGATTTTTTTTAAAGTGGGGTGAGTACATGAAAATATTATTTGCTGTGGGGTGATTTGTCTCGATTCCAAATGACGTCAATGTCATATATTTTTCTGGCACACAAAATGCAACCTTGAAAAACAACTGGCAGCAAGAGGGATAACCCCCCCCTTTTGGTTGTAGCCTCAGTAATAAAAAAACCCATTCTTCATTAATACCGGTATCTTATCTTTTGATTGATTTTCTTTATCATTGTTTATGTTTTGTCTGTTACATATGTTTATATATTAACATTCATCATTTTCTTTTTTTATTACAGCAGGTACATGTATATAAGATGTGTATAAAAGGGTGCAAACGTGAATGAGGGAAAACACAAATGAGAGCAATTTTAAGTGAAGGTGTCAGGTTTTAAAAACAATTTTAAGGTGTGACATTTTGACTCTTCAATACCTTCTGGTAATATTTCCCTGTCACTTATGTGTGGCACTGCTGACAAAGAAGGTGTACTCAGGTTATTGTGTGTTAATGTCACATGCACATCATCCTGTCTGTGATTAGCAAATTGCGGTGTGGTTGAAGTCCTATATGCATCCTCAGGTCTTCTCGGCTTGGACCCTCCAAATGAACAACAGGATTGCTTATTCCCCATCTATACTGCTCTTTACTATACTTTTAAAATAACTACATGGCGCCCATGTATCATAGTTAACAATATATTGTCAGTTCTTTGGTATCAGCTGATTTTTCTAAATCAGCGCACCCAAAAATATGCTCGTGCCGGGTCGGTATTCTGTGTGAATCATCAATATGAATTAAAAAGCAGTATACTTTGTGAGAAAATAATGTTGAATTATTGAATTTGTGTGGTTATATGTACAGTGTTTATGCTATTTGAACCCAATTTAGCTCAGATATACTATGTTATTATCCTTCATTTGTTCAACATCACAACGACGGAAATGTCGGAAGTGGTCCAGACAACTGTAATGCAGTTAATTTATAATGCATTTTGATTGGACAATATTAACAGAAGTATTTTGGCGGGAAAATTCAGTTTTAGTTTATAATTTAAAATAATATTTTAAACAAGGAGAATGATTTGGCCAGTATGGTCAGTATGATTGTAAATTGTAAACAGTGGCCAACCAGTACACTATAATATAAAATATTTCTTCGTCTATGAAAGCAAACATTTTTTATATTGATGAACAAAAATATTTTAAACTGAGTTCAGGGACGTATACAAGTCCTTGCTGAGTTTAATATTCGGTAAATACAAGGACGTATATTTTAGTTATACGTCTTCTTCTTCCTTGCTTAGGACTGGATTCTTTAAAAGAATGTTATAAGTCCACTACGACGTCCTTGGTAAATAGAAACACAAATTTCTGTTTATCATCGAAGAACAATAAAAACAACTTTGAAAAGCTTTTCTTTACATTAAAATACTTAGGGAAATTACTTTTGTTTCCTATGCATGATCATAAATAAAACGAAAACAATTCTTTAGAGGGTATCCACCATATCGTATTACAAAAGTTCTGATGAAAAGAAAAGACTTATATTTGCTGCAAGTGCAAAGTATCCCCTAATGACTAATATCGACTCCTTTATTTAATCAAACGGTTATGAAATGCAGCAAGCCTAAATATTCGTATTGACTTAATTTGAAACAATTTTAATTACTTCAAAGTATTTATTCATAACAAACATTGCCGATATTCCGGTTGGAGTAGCCTTTCTGCATTTACAGTTTAAACAGGCGCGTAGCTACGTTTACGTCAAAACGCCCGGCCGTACACTTAAATTTTGATAAAAAAATAATAATTAAATAAAATCAAAAGAACTGGTTAAATGCACACCAGCAGTGTACTTTTTTCTTTAATAATGGCTTGTAATATTGTAAGCGAGTAAAAAGGACGAAATATACATTTTTTTATCCAAATCATATTCGTTCATTTTCTGTTATACTAAAAGTCTGAATCTACTGTGAGTTCTTTGTACGTTTCTTTTGTTCAAAGGAATGCATTTTCAAAAATGTATCTAGGTTGCGTTCAATATCGTAGCTGCTACATTAATCTGCATAGGGCTACGTAGATTTTAAATCTAGATAGCACCTAGGCTAGCTTGCCTTCACGTTCAGTAGCCACTCAAAAATCTTCGTAGCCCATAATTAATGTAGCAACCACAACATTGAACGAGTCCCTGATGAGATTCGATAATTTATGTGGTTTGCATTTTTGTCCAGCCCATGATTTATGTCGCGAAAAGGGATGATCCGACAGCTCTTTTTACTCATATTTGAAAGTAAGGTCATAAGAATCTTCGCCGAGATGCGGGAGTACGCGTAAAAATGACCTAGCTACGCTACTGTTAAATTAAATAAACAAGGAAAAATATAATTAAGGGGGAAGTGACCATACATGGAAAATTGAAAGGGACAGATTATAAAAAAAATATAAAACTTGAGAGAACGTTTATGTCAACATTAATTGTTTTCTAAATAAAACAGATGACGAATAATATTTTTTTAATTTTTTTTGTACAAAAGTTAAAATTATTTATTCTAATAAAGATAATTTTGATAAATTAATTATATGTCTTTCGTGTCCGTCAATTATGCAGTATCCTGCTCCATTTTTTAAATATCTGAGTCTCAATTGTCACTGAGGAGGGTGAACTCAACAACTGCATGATAGATGCATATGCATATGTTTTGATCGTCTATTGTCTTTTAGTATGTATTGTAAACTTACATTGTCATTTCAGGGCCTTTTATAACTGACTATAGCTGATCATTGTCGAAGGCCGTACGGTGACCTATAGTTGTTAATTTCTGTGTTATTTAGGTCTCTTGTGGAGAGGTGTATCACTGGCAATCCTACCGCATCTTCTTTTTTTATAATTAATTTGTTGATTTATGTATGCTTTCAACCCCAGTAGGGTATAATTGTACATAATCCAATAAACAGTAAACAATTATAGAATGATAAGGAGATGTGGTATGATTGCGAATGAGACAACTATCCACCAAAGTTCACATGGACATGTTTCTAACAGTATGTGTTTGTCCCAGGTCTGGATCAAGCCTGTACATCAGAAGTCACGAGGTTTGCACCTGTCCTAAGTCAGGAATCTGATGAACAGTAGTTTTCGTTTGTTGATGTAATTTATACGTGTTTCTCGGTTTTTTATATAGATTAGACCGTTCGTTTTCCCGTTGGAATGGTTTTACACTAGTAATTTTGGGGCCATTTATTGCTTGTTGCTCAATGTGAGCCAAGGATCCGTGTTGAATGCCGTACAATTTGACCTATAATGGTTTACTTTTTTTAAAATTGTTATTCGGATGGAGAGTTGTCTAATTGGCACCCACACCACATCTTCCTGTATCTATGTCATATTTGTTTTTCGTTTTATGTTAAGTAAAGACACCAGGTCCGTTTGGTTTACACGTTTTGAAATTTATATTTAACTTGTCAGTCATGATCGTTCTTTTATAGCTGACTATGTGGTATTGCTATTGATCATTAATGAAGGTTGTGTTTGTTATTTAGAGTTGCTCATTTCTACGCACGGTCAATAGGTCTCTGGTGGACAGTATTCACATTGTAAAAGAGGGACAAAAGATACCAAAGGGACAGTCAAACTCATAAATCTAAAACAAACTGACAACGCCATGGCTAAAAATGAAAAAGACAAACAGAAAAACAATAGTACACATGACACAACATAGAAAACTAAAGAATAAACAATACGAACCCCACCAAAAACTAGGGGTGATCTCAGGTGCTCCGGAAGGGTAAGCAGATCCTGCTCCACATGCGGCACCCGTCGTGTTGCTTATGTGATTACAAATCCGGTAAATAGTCTAATTCGGTAGGTCAAATTCATGAAAGGGAAGGGGATTGTTGTTACGACGTAAGGAACATATCCGATATCATTTGTGAAGGGGTTATTCCATAACGGTCAATCAACTCGTGATGGCGTCCGAAAAATTTACGAAGGGATGATTTCAACTTCACCATTTGGAACTCTTGGTTTAATAACTTCCTTGTGAGCAGTAATCCTCTATCAAGAAAATCATGATAGGAAACGCAAGCACGGGAATATCGTATCAATTGGGAGATATATACCCCGTTATCTTCGCGCCGTGTTTGGAAATTTTGAAATTGTTCCAGCGTTCGTTTAAATTTTATAAATTCAAGATTTTGATAGAGGCTTAATTTGAATTGACATGATTCAGTTGCCATCGTGCAATTACCGAGGAAAGATATCTGTTACTCGAAATATCTAACATATTGTTCGTTTTATTGTGTTTTGGTGATGTTGTACCCTTTTAGACTTGTTATATATATTTTGTAGTGGACTGCATCATGCTTATATGATCCATCGCCCCGTAAGATTTATCGTTGACTATTTATTCATTCATTTACCATATATATGTGTATGTATTACCTAGCTGCTATCTAGATCTATTTAGCAGCCAGACTAGCTACACGTTCAGTAGTCAACAATCTACGTAGCCCAAGGCCGATGTAGATCTATGTAGCTGCTACGATATTGAACGTAACCTCAGATTGACATTCGATTTCCATTACATAATTTATAACAACAGTTTATAAATTAGTAGATTGCTATTAAGATGATAACGTTTTTCAATGTAATGGGAATATCTGCTTCAAGGTGGATTTTTTTCTGGTCAGGGACCGGTAATTTTATCAGACACTGCATGTAATCAGCAAAATCAATTAATAATAAATAGTTCTCAAACAAATCATGAATATCAAATCAAAGGGAATTTTAACTTAATTTACTGAATTAGGTGTCCTCTCTGTATTCTGAATCTATTTTCTCTATTATTTATACCTGACTAAAAAAAAAAGCAAATAACAAAGGCCAAAGGTTACAGACTTGTGACAGGTGCAACAATACGGATAGGATATCTTATAAAATATATGAGACATCTTATAATAGAGGGACGAATATAAAACAAACTAACAACGCCATGCCTAAAAATGAAAAAGACAAACAGAAAAACAATAGTACATATGACACAACATAGAAAACTAAAGAATAAACAACACGAATTACACTTATAAAGTATATAAGACATGTAAGACTTAATATATATAAAAAAAACATTTATCAGCTGACATTTACACAAAGGAACAATAATACTTTTAACTAAACACATTTTAATATCAACAACAATACGAAAATTGTAGTAACGACATAAGGAACATATCCGATATCATTTGTGAAACGATTATTCCATATCGGTCAACCAACTCGTGATGGCGTTCGTAAAATTTACTTCACTATTTGGAACTCTTGTTTTAGTAGCTTCCTTGTGAGCAGCAATCCTCTATATAGAAAGTCATGATAGGAAATGCAAGCACGGGAATATCGTATATGCAGGTGCTGCTGGAATAATGCTATTTAAAATTGTAAAGTTCACAATTGGAAAGCTGAAATCATCTCTTTTGTCGTTAAACTTTTGCTTTCAACCGACCCTCATTTTCAATTTCTAATACGATACCAACTTAACTGTATCTGTAGTATCCTTTATCTCTAGTTTGATTGGATAGATGCGTTCAACATAGTCATCAAATTTTGAATTATTTAGTGAAAGAAAATCATCTATATAGCGGAAAGTAGTGTTAAAGGATATTGCTAACTTCTTAACTTTCGTCCTAAGAAGTTGCTGTATGAAGTCAGCCTAATAATAATAAAGAAACAAGTCGGCAAGAAGAGGGGCACGATTTTTTCCCATTGGAATGCCGACAGTCTGTTGAAAAACATGATCTCCGAACGTATCAAATATGTCGTCAATCAGGAAATCAAGCATCTCGATAATGTCAGTTTCAGAGAACTTTTTGTTTGAATCAGAGTGATCCTTTGCAAAGTAGGATTTATCCCTCCGTAAGACAAGATACTTATACTACGTTTGCCATTCTTTTTTATGAAACAAAGCAATACCAACTCTTTCAGTTTGTCTTTTAGTTTGGAATGTGGAATACTTGTGTAAAGTGTAGAAAAGTCAAATGTTTTAATACTATTACAAGATGAGCGAGAGTTAGATTGTATGTAATCTAAAAGATCCTTGGAATTTTTAAGTATCCACATATGATTCATGACACCTCTAGAGTAGGCAGTTCCATAATAACTTTGAAGCCCATCTTTGGTTGCTGATAAAATAAATGTTAATAATTTAGAAAGAGGTTTCATGGAGCACTTGGAAGACCCAGCAATATACAGTTGTTTGTAAGGACACTCCAAATGAACATAGAACAGACCTTTGAGTATCCAGGATTTCCTCTTGTGTCGTGAGGGTATATGTTGAGTTTCCAAGTGAATTATCAATATCTAATGTGTTTATCAACCAGTTAATGTAATGAGTTTTGCACATAAAAACGATGTTGTTTGGGGCTCTATCTGTGGGGACAACAACTAACTTGTTCGCTATGTTCATGTCTGTAGGGATGTTTAGGTTTAAATGAGTGCAATCATAATCTATGTATAACATTTATCTATCAATGAAGCATAATCATCTATGTAATCTATAGTTTATATTCATATACGTTTTGGAAACACAGTTTATTGAAATGTTGCAAGTATTCCAATGGGCACTTACTGTGCCCCTTTAATAGCACCTGTTTTTGATACTGTAATGAATCACAGTTTATGAACAAACCAAGCAAAGTCCCGTCTAAATTTCATCAAATTGATAAATCTAATTAATAATCTTGATGATTTTTTTTCGCTAAATAATCCAGAATTTTCTAAATATACTGCCGAAATTTACACAAAAGGAAATTACTTTAAGTTAATAAAAAAAAAAGTTAATAATTGTCATTTCCTAGATTTATTTATTTTGCTTTTACACAGGAAACTCAACACTAAAATATATGACAAAAGGGACGATTTTTCGTTCTATATTTTGATAATTTTTGGATGGTGATGTTCCTTTAGTACAATCTTCAATTAGTGCTTATGTTTCACAACTATACACATGGAAAAAAGTATTGCAACACCTTGATTTTTTAAAACTTGAAAAGTCAGCCTCTTTTTTTTGGATGAAATATGATAAAATATGTGTATAATATTATTGAAACATAGTTTATGATAACATTGGCATTAAAACGAACAAAAAATGTTTGAAAAAAAATGATTTGACCACAATTTTAATAACAAAATGACGTGTTTTTTGTACAAAAAAATGCATTTTACAACTTTTACTGTAGTCGAACTTTACAATGTCAGACATTTCAAAATTAATCTGCAGATGACTGTTCACATCATGGTTGAACGTTATACGCCAAAGAATAAGTACTTTGTGCACAGCCTCCATTCAAACGGAGAACCGCATCTAAATGTCTTCTGATTCCTGCCATAAATCAACTAATTTGTTGCTAAGGTAACAGCAACCATTTCTGATGAAGAGCATTGTTTATTTCATGATGTGTTTGAACTGTGTTTGTCCTTTCGCGCACTTTCCGCCCAATAGTGTCCCAAATATGCTCGATATGGTTCAAATCTGGGCTACAATCGGGCCAAGGAAGATGAACCGAATTTCATTTGAACATTGAATCTTCCTCCACGATGCCTATTTCCAACTTTGGCGAGCTCTGCACTACATTGGATACGGAAAAATGTGTGTCTGTTTGTTAGCAAAGGTCCCCGAAATGGTCTTATCGCACGATAACCAGTAGCGATGAGTCTATCTCGAACAGTTCTTGCTAAAAGGCTCCTGTATGGCTTCCACTCTGTTTTTAGGATTGTCTTGAATGCAATGGGTTTCCTTATGACCAACCTTCATTATGATTGATTTTCCCTAGTAAATGGTTAAGGGGGTCTTCATTATCTCGAAAGGTCTTCTTTTTTCTCGACGCGCGTTTATTGGTTGATTTTTGTTCTCAAAACGGTTTATAGTGGAATGGTGATGACCAACAATACGTGCAGTTGTTACAGCGACATCCCTGCTTCTCTTATGCTGATAATCTGCCATCTTGCTGTAGTTAAGAGTTGTCAAGGACCTATTACAAGGTGTCAATCACATAACTTTTTAAAAAAAATGTTGAAAACAATGAGGATAAAAACATCTGTTTTGCTGTTTACAGGTACAGTAGCTTCATGTGCAGATAAAAACTTATCGAGTCGATATTTACCGATTAAACTCAGGTGATACTTATATAATGTTTAACTAGATATATTTAACCAAATTATATCATAAAAAAAAAGTGTTTTTTTAACTCAATTTCAATTTGGTGTTGCAATACTTTTTTCCATGTGTATAATTAGCTATACCGTGTCTACTGCGATGTTTTTTTTTTATTTTAACGAACGTAATCTGTGTCTTACTGGTAAATTATCAATCCAGGGATTTCGTTATCACAAATTACCTAACACCTTTATAAAGTTCATCTATACAATTTATATAAATATTTAGTTTGGAAGTTTTGTTGTATTTGCAGAAAACTTATTTCAAACGGGATAGCACATCATCATTTTTACGGAAATGTTGTAAACTGTGCCGGAAATTTAGAGATGACCCTGGTAAATAAAGGCAGCAGTTATATACCACTGTTACAAATTCATAAATCGATAGAGAAAAAACAAATCCGGGTTACAAACTAAAACCGAGGGAAACGTATCAGATATAAGTGAACTACGACAATACACCGAAACGCAACAAACACAGAAAGAACTATAATGTAACAATGGCCATTTTCCTGACTTGGTACAGGGCATTTTATGAAAAAAATGGTGGGTTGAACCTGGTTTTGTGGCATGCCAAACCTCCCATTTTAATGGCAGTGTTAATTATAACATAAAAAATGACAACATAACACGACATGGTTACAATAAATAAACAGATAAATGGGAGAAAATATAGGACAGAGAAACAAACGAATAATAGCCATCAAAAGGTAACAGGCTAAAACATAATTGTATACGTCAGACGCGCGCTAGGTCCACAAAAAGCTATGATCAGATGTAAACTAATCGATCCTATAAATAAGCTTTGTTTCAGTAAATTAAAAACAAACTAAATATTATTGTGTTATACGTATACACATTCATGGATCTACAATCTGTCGATACCTTATCTTGGCATTGCACAAGGTCATGTTTGTCGCTGACGTCTTTACACTAAATCCATTAAATGTTGGATGTGTACTGATTGAAAATATAGTCTTAGATGCATGATTATTTTTATTAATTGTTGGTGGCTTTGAACTAGCTGACGATCAGTAAACGTAACTGCGAGTATTCTAAGACCAGTACGTATTGTCATTTTGCTTTTGGGATATACAAGTACCCGGTCACGTCCATTTTGTGTTTTTGTTAGATATATTTCTATTTGTATCTATCTGATGAGTTAAGCCTTTTTCAACTGAAAATTGGTGTTATGTTGGTTGTACTGTTACACCACCGTCCATGGTTAGGGGATGGATAGGATCCCGCAAACATTTTTAACTCCTCCACATTCTGTATGTATGTGTCTGTCCTAAATCAGGAATCTATAGTTCAGTGGTTGTCGTTTGTTGATGTGTTACATGTTTGTTTTTCGTTCATTTTTTGTACACAAATTGCTCATTGTTAAAAGCCGTACAGTGACAAATAGTTGTTAATTTTTGTGTCATTTGGTCTCATGTGTAGAGTTGTCTCATTGACAATCATACCGAATCTTCTTTTTTATAATTACTAGTGAATTGAGTCAAGGATTCGTTTGCACAAATCACTTAACGAATTTTCGAAATTATTTCATAGATAGTAATGATTAGTATGCAAATTTGGCTGACATGTAGAAAACTTGTTTCTTACGAAATAGCACATCCAAATTTAACGGTGCTGTTATAAACTGAACCCAGAATTTAAGATACGATCCGAGTGTCACAACTTATCAAGCCTTATAAACTTATTCTAAATTTCTAATTTAAAGTCATAAGATACCTCAAATAAAAAGAAGGCATATGTTTTTTTTATAACTCAATGGATAGTTTTTATTATAAAACTTATGTACACATACTTTTTTCTGAAGAAAAGATTGAATTTGTCATATTTAGAAGAAGTTTACTTTATTTTAATTGCTTTCTTCCAGGAAGCAATTCCCCGACATGTTTTCCGTATGCAAAGTGACCTCAGTGTGACCCATCTCGTAAAAATCCGGTGATCACAATACGCATAAATGTCTTTAAAATAAACTATTATCTGAATTTACATGTTAAACACGTGCTCAATTTCCATGCTTTTTTGTTGATTTTTTGTCGATTGTTGACAAACAGGTGACAATCGTTAAACTTCGGCTTCAAAACACGAAATTACCTCACATATTTTAAAAACAACACTGACCGATTGAAAAAAAAATTGACGGTTATACGAAATATACACGAAAAAATTGATAAATTGGTGCACAGAAGACTAAGTTTATTATGTTTGTATGAATTGGTTCAAGAATTGGAAGAACATTATTTTTCACCGGTCACTCGTTTCTTATGACTTTAAATATACCTATGAAATAAAGGCAACAGTAGTATACCGCTGTTCAAAACTCGTAAATCGATCGACAAGAACCAATATCGGGGTAACAAACTTAAACTCAGGAAAACGCATTAAATATAAGAGGAGAACAACGACACAACATTAAAATGTAACACACACAGAAACGGACTTAGCATTTGACAAAATTCGATGAGAATAACAAATATAACACTGTAGTTGAATCTTAAAAATTGTTTTATTTGTATAGTTATTGACTTTATTATTAGTAAATTAAAACCATACAAAATATATAACACAAATGTACATTTACGGTACTACAACCTGTCGATACCTATAGTTTCCTCAATGCTCTTCAACTTAATTTGTACTTGTTTGGCTTTACAACTATTTTGATCAAAGCATATCTGATGAGTCTTATGTAGACCTGAGACTACTATAACACTGTGATGTAGTAGTCGTAGTGTAGACGAAACGCGCGTTTGGCGTATTAAATTGTAATCCTGGTACCTTTGATGATTTGTTATGCCATTTTCTAAAATCGATTGACTTATGGTATAGATTATGTTTTAATATCTATCCCCCATTGCATGTGATTCTATGTTTGAGGACCTTGTATTTGGCATATATTTCTTCTTGATAAATGGACAGCAACACTGCAAATGTCTTGTTAAGTTAGAGCGGAGTTGTTTGCTTATTAACAGGTACACAAAATAGTTCGCTGCAAAACCTACAACTAGCGATAAATCACTGAAATCGTAAAATGCATTGTTACATAGAAAATCAGAATTAGTTAAAGTGACTTGAACCATACACATAATTGATAATAATTCTGATGTGATGAAAATAATTACAATAAGGACCACCATTACTGCAGATCTTCTATGTATATTTCGTGTACGTTCGGTTTCTGTTCGTTGGATAGTTGTGCTACAGCAAGTTAATTTTACGCTGATGTAAATTGAGCATATTGTTAGCAAAACAGTGGTAGAGATATAAATAAGGGACCCTAGAATGAAAATGTATTCTGTATAATACTCGATGATCCAGTGTTCATAAATGATTTCACAGAACTCTCCTTTCTCCCGGAAACGAAACATCAATCCGAAAGGGAGATAATTCATCAACAGTATAATAAAAGTGCAGACGACACTTATTGTTGATGTTTTGTTTGAAACAAATAACCTGCTCATAATTGGGAATGCTATAACAAATGTTTTCTGTAAGACAAGTAAGGTTGTAAGAGACAGTGATATAGAATGAAATGCACCAATAAGGACAGTGTCCAACCAGAAAACGAATTTACAATATGGATATCTGGAAATAACCCGGATGGAAACATTGTAATCACCTCCATACTCCAACTGATGGAATAAAAATCCAAAATGTTTTGGAATGAAAAGACAAATGGCGCCAATGTTGTCTGAAAACGCTAATGCTGCAAGAATGATTGTTGATGGTGAAATGAAATCTCTTCGTAGGAAGGCTGATATAACGATAGTATTTAAAGCAATAACAATATAAGTTATAACAGCCCCAGTGTGGGTGATCCATACATCAGGAGTAACGGAGATACTAAGTATAAAGACATCTAATGAATTAATCACGTGATATTCTTCGGAGGATGACGAAATATTCGCATTTGCTTCTGACAATGACGAAATATTCAAATTTGCTTCTGACAATGATGAAATATTCACATTTGCTTCTGACAATGACGAATTATTCATAGTTATACTTGCTTCTGAAGATTATGAATTGTTCAGAGTTCTGTTCCGGAGACGGGTAAATTAGTCGCAGTTATATATATATATATATTTGCTCCTGAATCTTATGCAATGTTTGTAATTTACAGGCTAATATGTTTCACAAAAACAGTTTAATTTAAACAACACTGCGCCTATTTACATCATTGCACCTAAGTATATAATCCGTTGTATTTGTAGGTGAGTGTTTTACATTTTAATTCAATATCGCTATTTTCTACCATTACTGGCCATCACAAATGTATGCGTGAAAATTGTGACGTCACAATATAGAAAAAGTTTAGTTTATAACAAGGATTTGTATAGTTAGACTTTACAAATCCTTGTTTATAATACTACAATTGTTTAAATGAATGTCTTCCGCTGAATTATTCTGACTTCACAATTTCCTCCACATCAACGAATTATTAATTGTGTATTCCAATAATGAACTAGGTGGTAATTCATAACTATACTTTTGCTCTGACTGTCCAACTGCTCTGTAGGTTTTGACAGCTAGTACATGTATATATACACGACTCTGTACCGCCTATCGGTTATTGAACATGTTGAAGCCTTATTGATAAATATTGCAGGCTGACTGTAAGGCATGTGTTTAATCTGTATAAGTTCTACAGTATGATGATAGATTACTTATTAAATAATATAAATACAGGAAATGTAATCAATTAAAAGAAGGGCGAAAGATACAAGAGGGACAGTCAAACTCATAGATTGAAAATCAACTGACAATGCCGTGGCTAAATAATAATAATAAAAAAGACAAACAGACAAATAATAGTACAAAAGAAACAACTCAGAGAACTTTCCCGTTTTTTATTCCGACAACGAAAAATAATGCAAAACCTCCCATATATTTTGTGTTTCTTTGTTGTCGTCCTGTATATGTGTATATGAAATATTTGCCATTGGGTTCTGTAGCAATCTTAACTAAATGAAATCAAAGTATTGAAGTACTAAACATCGGATGACCGCAAGTTCTTGTAGATGGTCCGACAAGCGCTTGTCTGAGAAAAAAACCCAACTCTATACCTGAAAGTGGGGTTAATGTACAGATACAATTTTTTTTCTGGGACAAGTTCGTGCATGGAAGATTTATTAATGAAAGGGAATTCAACAGGTTCATTCCCTCTATTCCCACTTTTTATAAATATGGTAACGAAAGGTAAAATTTCATGTGGGAATAGAAGGAGAACTTGTGCGAACAAAGGATTATACTCTACAAACATTTGTATGCCCCACCTACGAAAGTAGAGGGGCATTATGTTTTCTGGTCTGTGGCTCCGTTCGTTCGTTCGTTCGTCTGTCTGTGCGTCCGTTCGTCCGTTCAGGTTAAAGTTTTTGGTCAAGGTAGTTTTTGATGCAGCTGAAGTCCAATCAACTTGAAACTTAGTACACTATTTACTTATGATATGATCTTTTCCAAATTAGATTATTACCCAATTTCACGGTCCACTGAACATAGAAAATGAAAGTGGGAATTTCAGGTTAAAGTTTTTGGTCAAGGTAGTTTTTGATAAAATTGAAGTCCAATCAACTTGAATCTTAGTACACATGTTCCCTATAATATAATCTTTCTTATTTTAATGCCAAATTAGATTATTACCCAATTTCACGGTCCATGGAACATGGAAAAGGATAGTGCAAGTGGGGCATCCGTGTACTTTGGACACATTCTTGTTTACTCAACTGTTAATTGACCAGCCATTAGAACAGTTAATACGTTATTTGTGCATCTGTATGAATTTTCTGGGTTTTTTTTTAAACAAAATAAATATGAAAGAAATTAAAACAAATATAAGTAAATTATTTTATTACTTTTATAACACAAATTCAACTGTATATTCAGGCAAGCATAATATATCACAAATCATATAACAGCTCTAAAGCATACATTGTAACACAAACAAAAGTTACATTTAACCCCTGCATTAGACAATCACTGTATACAAGTCTATTTGAGTTTATAAATCTATTCCACGTGAAGGACGAGGAGGCTGTATCACCAAACTGTACTGTTGTGACTTCCTGTTTGCGATGTCTACCCTTAACTTTGTCTAATATGTTATTGATTTCTACATACTTCTGTTTGGGGGCCACTCTCTTCCCACCGGATGCATAATGAATCATGGTCAGGGTGTTGAAGGGACTCCTCATGTTTCCGAAGTTTGAAAATTAGAAAGAAGTGTCTAAGTGTGGATGCGTGACTTGTTTCTTAAGCTTGCTATGCCATCCCTCTAGATGATTTGTTGTCATTGGTACTTGTGGTGAGTAGTGGTTCCAAATGTTCTCCAGGGTTCTCGCTAAGGATTTTTGAAGGCGAGTTCAGGGACTCGTCATTTTTGGCCATGATGAGTACAACAGCAAGAAGAAAATGTTTTATTGCAATATTATAGGGTTAGTGCATGAATATTGGGGAATATTGTCCCGAGTAGAGTTTTATATTGCACGAGCTTGCGAGTGCAATATATGTTCTACGAGGGACAATATTTCCCAATATTCATGCAATAACCCTTTTATTGTATAGTAATATAATATTTGAAAGTAAAAATTGGTTTAAACTAAGATTTAAACGTTGATGAAGTCATGAATTTCGAAGATTTATTACACTAGTGCAATATTAGAATTTATTGCAGCTAACTTTTGGTTACGTTCTGTGGGAAATATTATATTGCTATACAATGAAATGTAATATTTTAGTCTCCATTTCCTAACAGAGCAATGAAATGCCTTTAAATTCAGATCACTTTTAAATTTTTGCCATTAAATGATGGTAATTGTGTTAAACTATGTTCAGTTTATACAAAATATTTTAATCTTGATGCATCTGTGGACTCACCAGTTTTGAAAATGGTGAGTCAAGACAGATTTTGATGAGTCCAGGACTCATGGACTCACCTTAGTGAGAACCCTGGTTCTCTACAAGTTCTTGTGTGTCGTCTTCCTCATAGATGGTTGGAATTGGTGTCAGCTCATTTGTGCAGCGAACTTTCATTCTCTGGATTACATTGTCTACTTTCAGCTGCGCATGATTTTAAGTAAAGTTAACAGTTATCAACTTTATAATTGTTTGGCTTTATAATTGTTTTGATATCAGCGTCACTGATGAGTCTTATGTAGACGAAACGCGCGTCTGGCGTACTAAATTATAATCCTGGTACCTTTCATAACTATAATCTCCCATTATTTGATTATAAAATAATTGGTCCAAGTAATTAATTACTGTATTGAATAAGTGTGTATTCCAATAAAGGACTAGGTATGACGGTGGTAATTTAGAACTTTACTTTTGCTCTGACTGTCCAACTGCTCTGTAGGTTTTGACAGCTAGTACATGTATATATACACGACTCTGTACCGCCTATCGGTTATTGAACATGTTGAAGACTTATTGATAAATATTGCAGGCTGACTGTAAGGCATGTGCTTAATCTGTATAAGTACTGCGTTTTGTTATTTGATATTGCCATGTGATTATGGACTTGCAGAATTGATTTTCCTCTAAGTTCAGTATTTTTGTGATTTTACTTTTTCGATATATTACTAATTACGTCATAAATAATAAAGGAAATGTAATCAATTAAAAGAAGGACGAAAGATACGTCAAGAGGAACAGTCAAACTCATAGATTCAAAATGAACTGACAATGCCGTGGTTAAATAAGAAAAAGACAAACAGACAAATAATAGTACAAAAGACACAACATAGAGAACTTTCCAGCTTTATATTCCGACCACGATACTTTAAAAAAATGCAAAACCTGCCTAATATATGTTTTTTTTTTGTTGTCGTCCTGTATGTGTATATATGAAATATTTGCCATTGGGTTCTGTAGCAATCTAAGCTAAATGAAATCAAAGTATTGAAGTACTAAACATCGGATGACCGCAAGTTCTTGTGGATGTTCCTACAAGCGCTTGTCTCAGCCAAAATTACAAATCTATACCTGAAAGTGAGGTTAATGTAGAGATACATTTTTTTTTCTGGGACAAGTTCGTGCATTGGTGATTAATTAATGACAGGGATTTCAACCTTACAATAATGACTAAAATTATATTGAGGTGATACAAACTAGTATACTCTGGTTTATTGTTATTTAATGGTTTACTTACGGTTATATATTATAATAATACTTGTATATTACAGTTTCAAGTATATATAATTTTAATGCATTTCCATATTATTATATTCTACTAAATTAATAATAGTGCATTGCACTCTGTAATAAATCGATTTTTCTAATATAATTGATTTGATTAGGCATTCGTAATTTCCCACATTTTTTTTTTAATCATTCATGCAGAGTTATCGTTCATTGATATTTGCAAACATTCTTGAAATATTCTTCCGCATGCGTGTGCATAGAACTGATATAAATGAATTTCAATTATATATATAAAAAATAACAAAACATTTAGATATTATTAATTTGTCTTCTTTAAAAAGTATTTGATGAGTATTCATCGAACAAATGCATTTATAACAAGCGATATAGATAAGGACTGTTAGTTTGCACTTGATGATGTCTACGTATTCATCATCTTTATAGATCGGTTAAAAATCCAAAAGGAAAATTACGTAATGGAAATCTAGGCGATAGTAAAACACCGGAATGCCCTCACGGTCATCTGCTGTAAAAACAGCCAAATCCTATAATTTTGTCGAAAATCGTGTACAGTTTGATGATGGTCTTTAAATGAATTTTAATGTGCGTATTGTTATGCTTTTACTTTTCTACACTGGTTAGAGGTATAGGGGGAGGGTTGAGATCTCACAAACATGTTTAACCCCGCCGCATTTTTGCGCCTGTCCCAAGTCAGGAGCCTCTGGCCTTTGTTAGTCTTGTATTATTTAAATTTTAGTTTCTTGTGTACAATTTGGAAATTAGTATGGCGTTCATTATCACTGAACTAGTATATATTTGTTTAGGGGCCAGCTGAAGGACGCCTCCGGGTGCGGGAATTTCTCGCTACATTGAAGACCTGTTGGTGACCTTCTGCTGTTGTGTTTTTTTATTTTGGTCGGGTTGTTGTCTCTTTGACACATTCCCCATTTCCATTCTCAATTTTATTTAAAGAACCTCAGTAAATAAATGAGTTAAAACACAGTCAAACTGTTTCATTATCATCCCGTCACCCCCCTTTTTTCCTCAACATGAACAAATAATAGTATACAACATTTTCCTTCAAAACTCTCTGTAGGGACGGAATTCATAATTCGGCAATAATATTTAGATGTCTCTAAAATTTCATTTGAAAATTAGAACTTTTAGCGAAATGTAAAATACTTTTCTCAAATTATAGATGTCTTTGATTTAGTCCTAAAATTAATACTTAATCTTTCAAATCCTGTGCGAAAGACGGAAGATAGCAAACTTTTTAACTTCATAAGTCTTTTTAACATGGGTGTTACATGTCTTCGGTCAACATATTGAATTTCGTAATTTGACCTTTGACTTGACACTCTTCCCCATTTATTGCTTTTTTTTAAATCCGACACTTTTGTGATACTGCTTACTTTTCCATTTGAATAATAATACCTCTAAATTGTGACCGTCAAAATCATTACATTGATTTGTATGCAACTTTTTTTTCTGAAGCCATCTTTATTTAAAAAAAATATAATATAAACAAATAGGCATAGTCTTCAAACCAAGACGACATTATTTGTGAGGTGAATTTGGAGAATTTATTTTGTTTTGTTTCGTTTCGTTTCAATCCATTTTTCAATTATCTTCAAATCATATCAAATTTATTGTAGAAATACACTGTCCGACCTCCAGCCCCCCGTTCATTCAATGATTACCCCTGATTGTAACTATTAAAATAACATTTGTAAATTGCTTCCACTCTTTAGATATCTTTAAAAACAACTCATTAAAGTATAGTCTTCTAACTTAAATGATTTTATTTGTGCTTGTTGTGATGTGATTTTGGAAAATTGAATTTTGTTTTAATCCATTTTTTTCCATTATTATTCATAAAAATCAAGTTTATTGTACAAAAACAGACCTCCAGTCCCGCTGTTCCCTAATTGTAACCCCAAAAATAGTCTTCTAAGTTAGATGATTTTATTTGTGAGGTGATTTTGGAAAATTGATTTTGCTTTTACCTCCAGTCCCGCCGTTCCCTAACAGTAACCACCCAAACATAATTTGGAAAATTGCTTTCACTCTTTAGAAATTTTATTAGGAAAAAATATGAACTCATTAAGGCGTAGTCTTCAAACCAAGACGACCTTATTTGTGAGGTGAATTTAGAAATACAAATGTACAAATAAATTGCGTTGGATTCCTTAATTGTTTTGTAGTTGTATGTTTGTTATACAAACCAATTGACATCTCTGACCAGGTTGATCTGATAAAAAGATATATACTCAGGTAGCTACAGTACGTTCACACTTATCTTACCTTAACATTTTTGACATTTTACTACGTTTCACAATGGGTATTTAAGGTTTTTCAAACCAGTTTATATCTGGTGTCTGATGTTCAGTAGTTGTCGTTTGTTTATGTGTTTTTGCACTAGTATTTTTTGGGGGTCCCTTTATAGCTCACCTTAATTATCATTTTTCTTTCTAATTTCTTGATTTTACTACCATAGTATTGATAAAGATGATTTTCTTCTGTTGAGATGTAAAAGTACCCCTCAACGTCCATTCTATTTTTTGTTAGATTTTCTGATTGAATCTTTCTGGTGATTTGAGCCTTTCTGTTCCAACAAAGTTTGATAGTCTGTTCTTATGTTGTACTGTTACGCCACTGTCCCTGGCTACGGGGGAGGGTTTTGAGCCTTCAAACTTTTAACCCCACACCATTCTGTATGTGCCTTTCCCAATTCAGTTTTTGTCGTTTGTTGCTGTGTTACATATTTGATTTTCATTCATTACTTTGTACATAAACCAACTAGGCCGTTAGTTTTCTCGTTTTCTCGTTTTCTTGTTTAAATTGTTTTACATTTTTGATTACGGGGACATTTATAGCAGACTATAGGGTATGGGCTTTGTTCATTGTAAAAGGCCGTATGATGACCTATAGTTGTTATTTTCTGTGTAATTTGGACTCTTTTTAGCAATCATACCAAATCTTCCTTTTTTCAACAGAAAAGAGAGAAAATGGGGTATCCATTCATGTCACACAATCAGTACTTGCGTAGCAAAACACACAATAAATTAAACAGCAGAACAGCGCTTTTATTGTTGTACTTCATCTAAAAGTTAAAGTGCTGCATTCAACACGGAGCAAAACCTTTCACTTCACTACCAGGTTATGATTGTCCCTAGCACTGGTTTGAGCGGAATACTTTACAAACTGTTATGATTGCCCCTAGCACTGGTTTGAGCGGAATACTTTACAAACTGTTATGATTGCCCCTAGCACTGGTTTGAGCGGAATACTTTACAAACTGTTATGATTGCCCCTAGCACTGGTTTGAGCGGAATACTTTACAAACTGTTATGATTGCCCCTAGCACTGGTTTGAGCGGAATACTTTACAAACTGTTATGATTGCCCCTAGCACTGGTTTGAGCGGAATACTTTACAAACTGTTATGATTGTCCCTAGCACTGGTTTGAGCGGAATACTTTACAAACTGTTATGATTGCCCCTAGCACTGGTTTGAGCGGAATACTTTACAAACTGTTATGATTGCCCCTAGCACTGGTTTGAGCGGAATACTTTACAAACTGTTATGATTGTCCCTAGCACTGGTTTGAGCGGAATACTTTACAAACTGTTATGATTGTCCCTAGCACTGGTTTGAGCGGAATACTTTACAAACTGTTATGATTGTCCCTAGCACTGGTTTGAGCGGAATACTTTACAAACTGTTATGATTGTCCCTAGCACTGGTTTGAGCGGAATACTTTACAAACTGTTATGATTGTCCCTAGCACTGGTTTGAGCGGAATACTTTACAAACTGTTATGATTGTCCCTAGCACTGGTTTGAGCGGAATACTTTACAAACTGTTATGATTGTCCCTAGCACTGGTTTGAGCGGAATTCTTTACAAACTGTTATGATTGTCCCTAGCACTGGTTTGAGCGGAATACTTTACAAACTGTTATGATTGTCCCTAGCACTGGTTTGAGCGGAATACTTTACAAACTGTTATGATTGTCCCTAGCACTGGTTTGAGCGGAATACTTTACAAACTGTTATGATTGTCCCTAGCACTGGTTTGAGCGGAATACTTTACAAACTGTTATGATTGTCCCTAGCACTGGTTTGAGCGGAATACTTTACAAACTGTTATGATTGTCCCTAGCACTGGTTTGAGCGGAATACTTTACAAACTGTTATGATTGTCCCTAGCACTGGTTTGAGCGGAATACTTTACAAACTGTTATGATTGTCCCTAGCAATGGTTTGAGCGGAATACTTTACAAACTGTTATGATTGTCCCTAGCACTGGTTTGAGCGGAATACTTTACAAACTGTTATGATTGTCCCTAGCACTGGTTTGAGCGGAATACTTTACAAACTGTTATGATTGTCCCTAGCACTGGTTTGAGCGGAATTCTTTACAAACTGTTATGATTGTCCCTAGCACTGGTTTGAGCGGAATACTTTACAAACTGTTATGATTGTCCCTAGCACTGGTTTGAGCGGAATACTTTACAAACTGTTATGATTGTCCCTAGCACTGGTTTGAGCGGAATACTTTACAAACTGTTATGATTGTCCCTAGCACTGGTTTGAGCGGAATACTTTACAAACTGTTATGATTGTCCCTAGCACTGGTTTGAGCGGAATACTTTACAAACTGTTATGATTGTCCCTAGCACTGGTTTGAGCGGAATACTTTACAAACTGTTATGATTGTCCCTAGCAATGGTTTGAGCGGAATACTTTACAAACTGTTATGATTGTCCCTAGCACTGGTTTGAGCGGAATACTTTACAAACTGTTATGATTGTCCCTAGCACTGGTTTGAGCGGAATACTTTACAAACTGACGATCACGTAACAACTGTGCATTGAAGAACACAGCAATCTGGCAAAGCAATCTGGTAAAGCAATCTGGCATATCAATCTGGCAAAGCAATTTGGCAAAGCAATCTGGTAAAGCAATATGGCATATCAATCTGGCATATCAATCTGGCAAAGCAATCTGGTAAAGCAATCTGGCATATCAATCTGGCATATCCATCTGGCATATCAATCTGGCAAAGCAATATGGCAAAGCAATCTGGTAAAGCAATCTGGTATATCAATCTGGCAAAGCAATCTGGCAAAGCAATCTGGCAAAGCAATCTGGTAAAGCAATCTGGCATATCAATCTGGCAAAGCAATCAAACATGTAACATATAACTCTTATAAGCTAAAATGTTATCCGTTGTCGCTTTAACATACAGGTAATACCCTTTTCCATTCTCAATTTTACATATACGTACTTTCATAACAACTCTTCTTAGACAACATAATATTCTTTGAGTGTTTAGGGGTTCATACTACTTTCAAAATTATTGGATACATCTTTCCATGTTTGACATCAGTTTCAGCGCTATTTGTTATTTTGTAGTGGCCAGTATTTCTTCACCAATTCATAATCATTTTTTTATGATCTAGTTTTCCTAGAAATGTTACGTACTATCCTAGCTATAGTAGGCTAATTAAATTTCACAATTTGATTACAGGACTTTCAATTTGTAAAAGCGCTTACATGACCCGCTCCGATCCCTTGCATTTGTTTTTCTCTTTTTTCAAAAATAATATACGTTTTCATTTAGATTTTCCTAATTGACTACATCTTAAAATGCCATCAGAGTAACAGATACATTTGTACGTAGTTGAAATTACGTTTATAATATTTTCACATATCAAGATTAAGGGAGCTTTCGTGAGCTTTTTTATGCTCTGAATTAGTTATGATATGTACTTTTATGCTCTTTTAATTGTTCTTCTTATAAAAATTACAGCAGGAAAGGTATCAAATAATTAAAAAATACGCAATCTGAAAAAAAAATCAACATATTTCTGCTCCAGCCAAATTTTTGTGTTGTTCGGATATTTCTCAGTATAATTCTCGCTCAGAAAGTGATTAAATCGGGGATCAATCATTTATCAAATAAAATATTAAACAAAATTATTAAGGTATTAATATTATCAATGTATTCAAATATTTGTTTCATACTGTAACTTATGAGTAGGGGTGTATTTCATTAAAAAAAAATCTCCACTGACCATTTTTATAAATGATACAGATATTTGCAGATATAATTTTATTCGCAGACAACAAAATATGTGAAGCATCAGTAAAATCACATTTTGAACAGGATTATTGAAGAAGTGTTGATAACGTTCACGTGTGGTTTGGCGAGAATTAAATTTTCTAGATGCATTTGATATTTGATCGAGTTTGGATGAACAGGGACAAAGATTTTGAATTGTTAAAAATCTTCTAAAAATTGCTGGTACATTTATGCGATTAAGAACACATAGTTTTTTTGTTTATTTGAACAAATATAACTTTTATAGATTTTAAAAAGTTTGAAAAGTTAAAAGTGAATTTCATTATTTCATTCAACAAAAAAAGTAAAACTGCTTTGTTAGTACTTTTTTTTGTGCATAATCCGTAATTCGCGTTCTTTTCATGTTAAACGGTTATTACATCTGTAAAACGGTAAACATCATTATCATTGTATAGATGTCGTCTGCGTTGCCACCTTATTAAAACATTTGCAGCAAATTCTTTAAAACAAAAGGATTATGATAAAGTAGGTTCGGAAGACTACGTTAAAAGTACCGAAAATAACCAACCCATCCAGTCAACTTTGGATTTTAACAGATTAACGTACATGTACAAGTTTAATCTATACACCGTTTGATACAGAGAGTTATTACAAGACCAATTGCATCCTGAAACAATGTTTACATTTCGACAAAAGTATCTTAAGGCCGTTATCTACCTTTAAGGACAAACAACGTCTTTCGGTTATTAGTGATACCGGCATGACATAGATCGGCTGGACAGAGTGGAAAGTATCTATGACAATTAATAGCACGGATGCGGATAAACAATCGATTTGGACCACAAAAAGTAAAACTTGATACAAGTCTGGCCTCACCCAGTCTTCAATACGGAAACTGAGGGTATATGTTGGGATTATTTGCAGAAGCTTGATAAAAAAAAAAGATTGGGAAAGAACTTATACAAATACCGAATGTAAGTAAAAAACCAAGTATAATTTGTCTCTCTTATTAAAATGAAATATGTATGTATTCTTAAGTATTCTCATCCTTGCAGTATTTACAATGTTAGGTAAGAAAGTCGTCAATACGGAAACTGAGGGTATATGTTGGGATTATTTGCAGAAGCCTGGGGGGAATTGATAAGAACTTATACTATTACCAAATGTAAGTAAAACAAGAATATTTTTCTCTTTACTTGAAAAAAGCGGTTTTCTTGTTCATAACTATAGGCCGGAGCATATTAATTGCAATTTACAGTAAAGAAAACTATTTAGAACTCACACTTATGATAGTTTTTGTAATAAGCGCTGGTACATACATGTTCTTAGTACTTATTTAAAACTTTTCTTTTAATTGTTTTCTTCTTCGGGTGTTTTTTTCTTATTTTGTAATACTTTTTTTATGAAAGTTCTATTCATATTTTCATTTATTTAGTGTGTTCTTGGTCTTAGGCATACAATATTACAATTTATAAAGTTTATATAGGTTCCTCGATCTATCATAGTCTCATTTTCCGTAAGAAAAAAGGGGCCCAAGCATAAAGCACTTTCGTATTTCCTCCGTTGTGAAAATTTTCTTTTTCCATTTTTCGACTTAAAAGGATCATTAAACTAGAGATGTTATTCTTTTTCATACTTTTTGTTCAACCTGCGGTAAATTTCAATTGGAAATGCCAAATGACTTCAATAGATTTAACATTCTAGGAGTATTTATACAAAACAACAAAACAACAAATAAACAAACTTAAAAACATGCAACAAAATATTTATTTAAATTCCAAGCAAAGTAAAAGATATTGAGAAACACACATACTTGTGATTGCTATATAGTATAGGAGATTCAGAATATGCACAAGTTGATAAAAAATAAGAAACAATGATTGAGTTACTAGTATACAACGAAGGAATAGCCATTTCTAAATTAAACAAGAACATCCAGTCAATCAGAAAGTATACTAGTCAACAACAAAAAACGTAACAAGGCAATTTATTATGTTGTGTACAAGATGTAAGTTTGTACAAATTATAATTTATACAGGGTTTTTGTACAAGTTATAAGTTTTTTGACACCTACCTTCTTGCAACAGGTGATACAGGTTAAACTTATAGAATGTACCAGTATAATGTTTTAAATTCAAAAAAATATACGGCAACCTAACATTTAGTGCTATTCTCCCGGTTGCCTTCAAACTGGAAATGAGGATACCTGAATGGTTTTAATTCTTATTTTATTTTTTTCCTTATGCCGTATTCATATCTCTACAAAAATCTTTGTGTGGTCTTACAATGTTTTTATATCAATGCTCAGTAAAAGACTGTATCATGAAGTTGTGAAAAATTGACAGAAATATGAACAAAAGACTGTGTGCTTGCATCATCCAATTTTGTTCAGCAGGACATAAAACACTGATAACTTGTACAAAAATTCTTTGTACACAACATATACATGTTTAATGAAATTGGATAGACTGTACCAATGTGCCCAATTGGTCTAATATTTACAGAGTGTTATTTTCTTATCAAAACCATTGATTTACTGCAAACACGAGATTTTTTTGGGCAAGTTTTGTTATTTCAAGCCCAGAATTAAAAAATCGAGTTTAAAATTTTTAACTTAATCATGATCTGCTTTAATTTGTACACTTACAAGGCCAGTCTCATCAGGGTTGAGATCTCATAAACATGTTTAACCCCGCCGCATTTTTGCGCCTGTCCCAAGTAAGGAGCCTCCGGCTTTTGTTAGTCTTGTATTATTTTAATTTTAGTTTCTTGTGTATAATTCGGAGTTTAGTATGGCGTTCATTATCACTGTACTAGTATACATTTTTTTAAGGGACCAGCTGAAGGACACCTACATGTACGGGTGCGGGAGTTTCTCGCTACACTGAAGACCCATTGGTGGCCTTCGGCTGTTGTCTGTTCTATGGTCGGGTTGTTGTCGCTTTGACACATTCTCATTTCCTTTCTACATATTAATTTCATCTTCAAAAAATAAGTGCCGATTTTCGTCATCATTTGCCGCAAAATAATTTTGACCCCTAAATGCAGTGACATGGTACTTTTTCACTTTCAAATTTAGTCAGAATACTTTGGTGATATGCATGAATGTTTTTCATTGGATAATATAACAACTTTTCCTTTTCATTATATTCTATGAAAATTTAGACTTCAAAATATTGTTTCGTTACTTTGGTTAATTATACAAAAAGAAGATGTGGTATGATTGCAATTAATGAGCCAACTCTCCACAAGACACCAAAATGACACAGAAATTAATAACTATAGTTCACCGTACGACCTTTAACAATGATCAAAGCCCATACCCCATAGTCAGCTATAAAAAGCCCCGAAATGACAATGTAAAACAATTCAAACGAGAAAACTAGCGGCCTTATTTATGCACAAAAAATGAACGAAATACAAATATGTAACTCATAAACAAACGGCAACCACTGAATTACAGGCTCCTGACGGGACAGGCACATGCATATTGTAATATAGTATATTACAGAAATAGTCTCATTTTTCGTAGCATTATCATTTTTGTCTAAAGTTTCAACGACACACAATTGGTTGAGTTTTACTGTATGTCAAATAGTTTATACTTAACGGGACGAGAAAAAACAATATATTCATGGCATGCAACCGATTAAACATCTTTGAATTCTAATTCGTAAACTCAAACGAACATCAAATATTTATCAAAAAACCACAAACTCTTACATGGGAGACGCCACTTGTAGAGACAAGCTCACATTTTATTATAAATATAATGAGTATAATATTGTTGAAAGTTCATATACATATATAGCTATTAAGCAGCTGGTACTGGTTTCCCCATACTTGTGGTCCACAAATCTGAAAATAAATAATATGATTAATAATATTATTTATTTTGCAAAATGCTACTGTACACTTTGACTGCAATGGCTCGAATGACTTTAAACCACATTTTACATGGTCGATTTTGTACAACTTTGATAAATACATCAATTTGACCTGAAGAAGATATGTTCCTTGGTATCTATAATACATCATGCAAAGCCGAACTAAAACTGTCTTTGTAATAAAAAATCATACGGTTTTTTGATTGAGTTAAGTCTGCCAATTGATATCTTATCGTGTGTTTTTCTATGTTGTGATGTTATGCTTTTGTTTCATAAAAAGGGAGAAGGTTTGGATTCATTAAAACGTTTAATCCCGCTGCAAATGTTTGCACCTGTCCTAAGTCAGGAATCTGATGTACAGTAGTTGTCGTTTGTTTATGTAATATATACGTGTTTCTCGTTTTGTTTATATAGATTAGACCGTTGGTTTTCCCGATTGATTGGTTTTACACTAGTAATTTTGGGGCCCTTTATATAGCTTGTTGTTCGGTGTGAGCCAAGGCTCTGTGTTGAAGGCCGTACTTTAACCTATAATGGTTTACTTTTTATATTGTTACTTGGATGGAGAGTTGTCTCATTGGCAATCACACCACATCTTCCTATATCTATTATTTGAAAGAGAAAAAAAATAGGTTTAATACTATTTACCTGTATTTTCCTGTAATACCGACTCCAATGAAAGATTTCAATTTTGGCGCAAACTAAATATGGTTTGTGGCTCAAATGAAAGCTAATTTGGCGAATATGAAATTTCTATCGGCGCAAAAGCAAAGCACCGAACAAAACATGTCAGGAGTTTCATGATTAATGTTAATATTCAATTTTACTTCTTTTTTATAATAAATATCACATTGGTGATGCTAAAAAACAAATTATATACATGAAATATTTGCTGCTGGCATTCATGCTATTAAACAACTGATAGCATATAGTATTTGCCGCTGGCATTCATGCTATAAAACAACTTATATAATAAAACAAGAAAAGAAAGATAAGAAGTTAGCAATATCCTTTAACTCTACTTTCCGCTATATAGATGATGTTCTTTCACTAAATAATTCAGAATTTGGTGACTATGTGGAACGCATCTATCCCATCGAGCTAGAGATAAAGGATATTACAGATACAACTAAGTCGGCCTCATATCTTGACTTACATCTAGAAATTGACAATGAGGGTCGGTTGAAAACAAAACTTTACGACAAAAGAGATGATTTCCAATTGTGAACTTTCCATTTCTAAGTAGCAACTTTCTAGCAGCACCTGCATACGGGGTATATATATCCGAATTGATACGATATCTCGTGCTTGCATTTCCTATCATGATTTTCTTGATAGAGGGTTACTGCTCACAAGGAAGCTATTAAAACAAGAGTTCCAAATGGTGAAGTTGAAATCATCCCTTCGTAAATTTTACGGACGCCATCACGAGTTGGTTGCCCGTTATGGAATAACCGTTTCACAAATGATATCGGATATGTTCCTTAAGTCGTAACTACAATCCCCTTCCCTTTCATGATGTGACCTACCGAATTAGACTATTTACCGGATTTGTTTCCACATAAGCAACACAACGGGTGCCACATGTGGAGTAGGATCTGCTTACCCTTCCGGAGCACCTGAGATCACCCCTAGTTTTTGGTGCAGTTCGTGTTGTTTTTTTCTTTAGTTGTCTTTGTTGTGTCATGTGTAACATTGTTTGTCTGTTTGTCTTTTTCATTTTTAGCCATGACGTTGTCAGTCTGTTTTAGATGTATGAGTTTGACTGTCCCTTTGGTATCTTTCGTCCCTCTTTTATAGCATGAATTATTTGCCATTGGCGTTTATGCTATAAAACAACTTATAGCATGAAGTATTTGACGCTGGCATTCATGCTATAAAACAACGTATAGCATAACAATAATAATAATAATAATAGCTTTATTTAAAGAGAGTAACTTATTTGGATTAAACCAATTTTCAATAAGGCTCTCTATAATATACATACAATGTTAACAATATGAATTAAACATAATTAATCTACTATTACACACATGTTAAGAATTGGCATGAATTATTTGCCATTGGCATTCATGCTATAAAACAAATTATTGACATGAAACATTTGCAACCGGTATTCATGCTATAAAATATATAGAGGCATCTAATATTTGCCGAATTATAGGCATGAACTATTTGCCACTGACACTTGTGCTATAAAACAAATTATAGGTATGGAATATTTGCCACTGGCATTCATGCTATAAAACAAATTATAGGTATGGAATATTTGCCACCGGCATTCGTGCTATTAAATAAATTATAGGCATGAAATATTTGCCACTGGAATTTAAAAAATAAAAATAAAAAAAAAAAACAGATCGATCACCGTCTTCTTAATTTTTATATATCACTACTGCGTTGCAGATTTCTTGATTTCAGTGGATATAAGAAAGGCTAGCACATTTGTGCCTAATATTAACAAACCTGCACCTGTCTTAAGTCAGGAATCTGATGTACAGTAGTTGTCGTTTGTTTATGTAATAAATACGTGTTTCTCGTTTCTCGTTTTGTTTATATAGATAAGACTTAGGTTTTCCCGTTTGAATGGTTTTACACTTGTAATTTTGGGGCCCTTTATAGCTTGTTGTTCGGTATTAGCCAAGGTTCCGTGTTGAAGGCCGTACTTTAACCTATAATGGTTTACTTTTTAAATTGTTATTTGGATGGAGAGTTGTCTCATTGGCACTCACACCACATCTTCATATATCTACTGAACGTAATTGGTATATATAAGCTAGGAGAAAGAGAGAAAAAAAGAGAAAGAATAATGACGGACTCTAGATGTGTGTGGGGGATGATAAATGGTGTACCTTGTGAGTTATTAAAGAATTAAATTTCAACGTAAAGCGAGAAATGCTAGATTCATAGCTCTTTTTCTTTTTAGAATCCTCGACCCCGCCCCCTTCCTTTTTCCAATCCCACGTCCCCTTCTATTATAAGGTCCTGAGGCCGCTCCTATAGGGGTCACACCATCTCAATCTCACCATTACTAATAACAACAGCATCAGCATCGTCTGGTATGTGAACAATTCTGGATCCAGGTCACCGAATCGTTTATTTACATATATTTCTCACCTAAGACCTTTTATCTAACCATTACCAGCTGACCATCTTGTTAAAACTGTCCCTCATATTTCTCTTTTTATCAAATCCCTTTAATCCTTTGTATATCTAATTTAAAATTCTTTCTTTTCTCTTTGTGTGGTAAATATTAAGTGGTAAAAATAATGACCCACTTTATTGGAGTCTATTTATCTGTTTGTTTTGACAAATTATACAATTTATTTAAGGATAACTTTTACCTGCTTTAGGACATATGTTGTGGGATTTTTCAAGACATACCATTGTAACCCGTATGTAGAGAAATACCATCGTTACCCGTATGTAGAGAAATATCATTGTAACCCGTATGTAGAGAACTATCACGTCAGGGATTAGCTAACCTTTGGAACTGAAAGCTATCCGCCTTGATGATGCTTTGGCTTATTGTCACGTTTTTTTTTCTTTTTTAACTTTTCATATTTGAACAAAGTTAAAGTAGTACAAATAAACACAACACCTACAAAAGAATGAAGGACATAAAACACGGCCACTAAACAGCTACTGAAAAAGGTGAACAATTTACTCTTTCTCTTCCCTCTTAATAAATTAATAAATTAAATAATATGTATAGGAAAATTAGAAGAAATAAAGAACACTAGACGTCATAATTGAATTATGACCAATCATTTGCCGGCCAAGACTACATTTAATCCACTTGATGTTGGATGTGTACGGCTTGATATTTTAGTCTTAGATGCATGATTTTTTTATTAGTTGTTAGTGGCTTCGAACTAGCTGTCAGATAGCTGCGAGTACTCTAAAATCTGTTCATTGTGGGTTTTTTTTTTGTGTCGGGATGTATAAGTACCCGGCCACATCCACTTGTATTTTTGTCCATCTGATGAGTTAAGACATTTTTCAACTGATTTTTATGGATCCCGTTAACATGTTTATCCCCGCCACATTATTTATGTATGTGCCTGTCCCAAGTCAGGAGCCTGTAATTCGGTGGTTGTCGTTTGTTTATGTGTTACATATTTGTATTTCGTTCTTTTTTATATATATTTATAGATTATCGTTGATTATCTCAACGAGATTGATTTTCTCGCTTGAGCTGGAACAGCGAAAGTGAGAAAAGCAATCGAGTTGAGATGACCAATGATAATCTTTTTATCGCTATTTTACCTATGACGACGTTGTCAATTTCAATGTCAATTTCGTTAACAACGCCACGTGGCCTCCTTAGTTTCTAGCAATAATTTTTCCATATCAAGCGAGAAGCATGATATGAAAATTATCACAAAAAAGATCAAAGGAAAAATGCACAAAATAGCGATAAATATATATATATATTTTTTTTTATATGTATATATATACAACTCGTCTAAACATCAACCCAACAATGTTAGATCTGTAAATTTGCTTTCGCAAATTTTTGGTTCTTCCCTCGCCGGGATTCGAACCCATGCTACTGTGATATCGTGACACCAAATCACCTGCACTGCAGCCGTCCCGCTAGACCACACGACCACCTGGGCTCTCAAATAAAAGAGCTTTCGCTGGCCATATGTTACCTTTCCACGTCAGTTTTAGTCTAGCGGCGTACTACAGTACATGATATATAAGGCATGAAGATGTTATTGTTAAAGATCAGCTAAATTATCTATAGTATATATATATAAATAAGGCCGTTAGTTTTCTCGTTTGAATTGTTTTACATTGTCTAATTGGGGTCTTGCATAGCTGACTATGCGGTACGGGCTTTGCTCATTGTTATAGGCCGTACGGTGACCTATAGATGTTATTATTGCCTGTGTCATTTTGGTCTATTGTAGACAGTTGTCTCATTGGCAATCATACCACATCTTCTTTTTTATATTGAACCTTGATATCGAGACATGTGAAAAATTGCATGAAAATTAAAGATATTTTTATTGAAGTGCCAGTCTTTGTAAGAATCAGGCAATTTTTGGTAAAAATCAAAACATGATTAGAAAAAACCCACCGAGCTAATCATGCTATTTAATACTAACCATCATCCTGAGTTAAAAAGTATTACTCTTTCGTTTGTGTGTGGCTGGTAATATCAAATAACATGGTTAGAACATTGGTTAGAATGATTGCAAATTATAGAGTTATCTCCCCTTATTCGTTAATTTCTAGTGCATTTCAACCAAATTGTATCTTCTATTACCAGAACAGAAAATGGAAATGAATATTATTTTTGTGCATAAATACTTATTATGAACTGAAATCAATGTCAAGTTGGGTGGGTTTTTTTTGTCATGTTTTCACCACTGCCTGATTCTTAAATAAAAAATAGATAAAAAAAATATGAATTAAAAAAGATAGAAAAAAACAGAAAGTAATAAATAAGGAAACGAAAAAGGAACAAGAGAAAATGAAATCAATTTATAAAAACTAAATACATGAAAAAGTAAGAGTTGAAGACAACAAAAAACAAAGCACTTTATTTTGTTCTATCTTTATGTTATGTTCGGTGCCTACATGAATTGTAAACAAAAAGAGAGTAAAAAATCAAAGTTTTATTTAAAAATATTTGTTTAGCAGTTGTTTATTTGAGAAACATTGATATTCATTAAATGCGTTTTTCCATTTAATTTGATTGACTGTTTGATAGACGTTTATCTATGGCCGAGTGACACATATTTCATACTTCTTTATACTCGTTATGTATCGTTTGTCCTTTTAATTTCATAAACTGGTTGGCAACGTTTATCCATGACCCAGTGGCAAATATTTCGGGACGAGAAAAAAATAACTGAAGTATCTGAAATTGAAGGCTCTATCAATGATAACACGGCGATGAAGAATTAGTAAATTTTGACAGTATTTTTAAAACAAAGTATCATGTTACATGGTGTATAGTTCAATGCGATTTTTAATTTCTCTGTACCTTATACACTTACGTACCCAGCAACCTATTATTTCTGTATATTTTGGTTTTTTAATTGGAATATATTTCTTGTTTTTGTCATGTTTTGACATTTCAACACCTTTCTCCTTGTTTTTGTCCTAATAAAGAATTTTCTGACAAGAACGGAAAGTTCAAATGGTTCTAAATGCTATTTTGATTTGTGGTTTATCTTATATACATCACTTTTACGTAATCGCGGACATTTTGTGTCATTTCTGGTTTTCCAATAATAGCATATAAGTACAAGTATGCTGTAAATAACACTATTACTAAGAAACCTAGATTTGAAATGTGAATTGTGTTTCTGAGGAACAAATATTTGTTTCTTTTGGGGCTATAGAACACGACAAAACATGTAAAATTAATAATTCATAAATAAATCAAACTATCATTTAATAAATTATTCAATAATGTATTATTCAAATAATAATAATAATAATTATAATAATAATAATAATGTCCCCTACCCCTTTCCCTTCTCCCACACATACAGTGACAGGGACAGATTTGTATTCAAGAAACATTGCACTATACCATTTCCAATTAAGGAATGACTGTAATATTTTTTCTGTCTATGAAGACATATTAACATAAAAAATGTGGTGCACACTGAATAACGCGCGTAGCGGTTTATTTAACAGTGTCACGATCACATGACTAAATTATGTCTTTAGGCTAATAACAAAATAACGTCAGTCAATCAGAAGACGCGTTACATCCAACATTAAATTATTATTCTTTAGACCATATTTACTTCTATACAAGCCTTGTTTTTATACCTTCTTTGGTATTGATAAATACTAAAAGTTACGTAATGTATACTCAAGTTATCTTTCCTTTATTAATATTTTGAATATCAAATTCATTATAAAATATGAAAATGTGATATCGTAACCAGTGAGACAACTTAAAAGCAGAAATTCTGTTTTTAATTGAAGATAAGTGAAGCAATTCTAGGCTGGTTATCGTAAGGCTAGAAGTTCTGAAGCTAGATTTCAATAGTTTAACGATGTTCTTTTAAAATGTTATAACAAATACTTACATGTATACATACAAGCATTGATTATATCAAGATATATGCATTTGCATAAAATGTGTAATCTTTAGTAAATAATATTAAATAAAGAAAGAAAGAAAGAATTCATGGTTTGAAGGACTATACAAATGTAGTTTGATGCAAAAAGTTAACTTGGGACATATAACGGGAAACTCGTGTTGTGTATTCATTTTTAGTATGTTTTTATAATTTTCATTTGAAAAATACACTGAGTCAGGCAAACATATCTAATACAGATATCGAAGAACTACAAATATAATCATAAAACATAGTTATAAATGGTAATTAATGTAACCTTTGATGGACATGGACCTCATTTTCGTAATTCTAAAGATTGCTTTATAAAGTTACCAACTTCTCTGTCAAAAGCTACGATTCAGAATTTAAAAGTTGATTTAGCTGTAAAAGTGGTCGAAAATTTGTATAATCAGGGTTATTATAATATCATTAATCAATATTTAAAAGCAATTATATCCGGCATTGTAATTTTATGTTGCATTATAAACACATCACATATCGGGTATATAGAGGGATTGAGGGAGCTACCATTTGATTTTTATGGGGTGGGGGTGGGGGCTAGGATGAAATTTGAAAAAAATAGGCAGGACAGGAGTTTTGAGTAAAAGAAAAGGCAGGATGAGACACTTGCAAAAAAAAAGTCAGGACGATATTTTAGGTTAAAAAAAAAAAAAGGCAGAACCAAACAGAGTGAAAAATAAAAAGGCAGGACAGGGATTACAGCTAAAAAAAAAATGCAGGACAAAATTTGTCATCCTAGCCCCCCCCCCAACCCCCCCCCCCCCCCCCATAAAATTCAAATGGTAGCTCCCTTACTAATAAGTATGAATATAATCAATTCTGATGCGGGTTTTCGTAAATTGTGCATCAGCCCAACGAATAATAATCCAAACTGAACGTAAAATTTTTACAAAGGTCCAAATACGATCTATATAAATAAACTGTATAGATATACAGTATATTATTAAATTGTCGCGAGTCTAGAAAATCTGTAATCCAATCAGCAGACTAGCAAATGAGACTGTCCACAACGTTCCCAAAATAACAAAATCTGTAAATGATTAAAAAGACACTCTTATTATTTTGATATTACAAAAGACTTCATGACATGATTTGGACATTTGGCGGGGTTGTCCCCTGATCAGGGTTTCCCCTGGGTCAATTATTTTTTTCGCCACCTCTTTCGCCAAAACAATATATTTTTCGCCACTTTATTATTTTTTTCGCCAAGTAACAAAAAATTATATTTCTTTTAAAATCTTCCTTTTTTCCAGCCCCCCCCCTAAATAAGAAGTGGTTTTTACAACAAAACGAAGCATCATGTATCACTTGAAATTGATCCCTCGTGTAAGTTGTAGTCATTACATTGAAGGGTAACTCTCATCCTTTTGAATAGACCACTTCATAACGACAGTTTTCTTTTCTAGACCATCGTAAATAAGTCAAACTATATGGCTCGAAAAAGTTATCAAAAGTTATCTTGAAACACGTGTGTCACTGAAACGACTTTGAAGTACAAAATCAAATCAATGATTTATATGAAAATTAAACGATAAAGTTTCAAATCAGAGACCTTTCGTGCTTTTGAACATTTTTCATCATAAAAACAATTTTCTTTTCTGGACTATCATAAAAAGAAGGAGAGGAAGCGTAAAAATTTTGCTTCAAACACGTGCGTCGCAAAGTGGTTAATAAATCCTTTTTGTGACATTGACAGAAGCCATTTAATCATATCATTTTGTCATATCATACAATCAACACCTTTTATTAATTAGTCCTTTGATGTCGATAGCTATGAATGCCATCAGCTGATTATTGATTTTGTCAAAATCTTTACGAGTTCAAGGTGAATTCCGAGTATTGTCTGATGGGTAAAGTCTGAGAAACCCGAAAAAAGTAAATAAACAAGATGGGTGAAAATAAATCGTTATATATATTTCTTTCGCCAAATTCTTTCGCCAATGAAGAATTTTAATCGCCACAATTATTATTTTTTCGCAAATTGCGAAAATGGCGACCGCCAGCGGAAACCCTGCCCCTGATCCATATTCAATGAGCCAGATTTATCAGTCTGCGGTTGCAGACAAAAGTTGATATTACAAAAGACTTCCTGAATTTGGACGTGTGGCGGGGTTTTGTATAATTATTATTTCCCAACTCCTATATTTTTTTTTACCGAACGATATTTGAACTAGGTCTTTTCCTGCAGAATATTCAATGAGACAGATTTATTAGTCTACGCATGTTTTCTGCACGAAAAAGAAACACTAAAGGTTAATTAAAGGCTACCATTTAAATATCCGTCTGGACAACTGTACTACGAAATTCCATCTTTGTTTATCAAAGTTTGACACCAAACATTGTAATTTAATAACTGTCCGTCCTCAGTCGCCAATAATCAAAGTTATTAATCCGCAATCAGAATGTCTTTTGTTGTATGTTCGTGATAACCGAATCACACAAATTTTAAATTAACATTCCGCAGGTGCTGAGTAAGGGAAAGATTTTAAGGCGCGGATACAGAAGTGTTTTAGTTGTTACAAACCCGACACAAACTTGAGAGTTTGATGTACACAGATAAAAGTGAAACTCCAGTTAATTATTTTCTTGATAAGAAGCAGTTACGCTAGAAATAGTTGATTAGCAGACCTCATTTTGCTAGTTACATGTATAAAACATCATAATGATAAAATTCTTCATTAGTTTTGTTGTGAAGCTTTAAAGTTAACAAAACAAAAGTATTTGTATTATCTCAGAATGATATAAAACGATTAAAAGGGTTGATACAATTTTTAAGTACTCTAACATAATTAAGTAGGTTTTTTTTGTGCATTTTAATATGTAAACTAAATGAATACATGGGTACATGTAGCCTCCGACTGTTTTCTGCTATTGGTCAGATTGTTGTTTCTTTGATACTTTCCCTATTTGCATTCTCAATCATAAATCAATCAATAAATCATAGATCAATATATAATCAAACTCAATAAACGCCTGTTTTCAAAAATATTGTAATAGTTTAGGCCCATTTTAGTCATATAGCTGTCCTCATGTTTTGGTACTTTTCTGTGAAGGTTTTTGATATCTTATTAGTACCTATTTTATTATTTATGTGGTCATTTGTCAAAGGTCGCACAACGATTGTTTAATTATTCGATTTTGATTTCACCCAAAAGGATAAATGTAATGCATTGGAAAACATCTCCTTTATGAAGTATTTTTGTATCTAGGGTCGACAAAAAATTCCTATATAACAGACATGCAATTTTATTTTATGCTCTGGAATCTCAGACTCAGTGAATCAAACTCAGTTAACCCAACTACCAAACTTCAAGCCTTCGAATCACCCAAAAGTGCTGAAAATAATCCAATCAAAAACCACAAAAATCAGTTCTGTAACTTAACAACAATTTACAACTTTACAAATGTTTTACTAGGACTTCTGTTAAGAAAATGTGCATATCTGACCCTTTTCTACCTAAATCAGAAACATGTCGTTCAGGTGTTGTCGTTTGTTGATATGCAGTGGCGGATCCAGAAATTTCATAAGTGGGGGCCAACTGACTGACATAAAAGGGGGCCCGCTACAGTCACGCTTCAGTGATTCCCTATATAAGCATCCTTTTTTTCCAAAAAGGGAGTGCCCGGGCCCTCTGCCCCCCTAAATTCGCATCTGATATTGTTTATAAGTGTTTCTCGTTTCTTGTTTTTAATATAGATAAAACCGTTGGTTTTCCTGTTTTCCTGTTTTGATTTAGTCATTTTTATAAAATTACATTGCATATAGATATAAGCAGATGTGGTAAGAGCATGTTCATTTTTAAATTTTCAAATAAGGTAATAGTTCGGTATCCATGCCTCGCTATAGGCTTTTTCTTCCTCGTTCTTTTACTCTGTTTCCGGAAATGACAGATGACTTGTTGGTTGCACGAGAATGATAGAGGCCCTGGTTGGGGTGTACAGAATAATAAGCAAAATGAGCACAATAAACGGTTAAAAATGTTTAGAAAGGGGGAAGAGGATAGGCATCACACATTTAGAAAAGAGAATTAAATGGTGATAAAATAGAAAGAATAGAAAATAACAAAAAATCTTTATGAAGAATTCAGAAAAAAGGCATAAAAAAGAATACAGAAATAAAGATCCCCCATCCAGACCCTTAAAACAGGTTTCAGAGATGTGATACTTCTTAATTAAATATTTTCTTAATATTTCTTTTTTTCCCATCGTTTGAAGAATATTGTTGATTTAAAACAAAGCATCCGGTTTTTTTTTAAGTCAGGTAGGTGATGCATGATTTTAAGTACAGTAATAAAAAAAAACTTCTGATCGGTCTTGAGCTCGACATTGTGTTTTCAAATAGTTTGTTATTGAAGCTTGTATGTTAAGCGGACGACAATTTTCATAGGAAGAGGGTGGCATAATCATTTTTTGCAGACGGGATATTCATTTTCAATTGTTGTTAATCTGTATTTTGTCCGTTACGTAACTGTCACGTTTTGTGTGGATGGCGTAATACTGCATATTTTCAGTTCTTTCAGTCTATGTTATTCATTTTCAAAATCCTTATAATTTACCTTTCTACTCTGTCAAGAATAAGAGCAATTGAAAGAAGTATGATTAATACCGTCTTTTTGTTGATCATGTCCCTTCAGTTTTTCACTGGTATAACTATGATGGTTGTAATACTAATATTGTTCACAGTTATTTCCGGCTGAAAATTTCAAGCACAGTAAAAAAAAAAAAAGTTATAGAATGGCGCATTAGGCAGCAACCATTTGATTTTCGGGGGTGGGGGGGGGGGGGCTATTGTGTTTTTTTCTGTACAAACAATCCATTTTTTTTTAGCGACAAACCGAAAACATTTTTTTCTTTCAATATAAGCATTACACATATACTGGCAGCTGAGGGTGAAACAAACAGTTTTTTTTTTCACAGGGTCCAAAACAAATTATTTTTTTTCACCAAAAATTGGAAACAATTTTTTTTTCCAAAAAAATCCATAGACTGTCCCAAAACCCACAAGTGTTGATGTCTGTCCCAAAACCCACAAGTGTTGATGTCTGTCCCAAAATCCACAAGTGTTGATGTCTGTCCCAAGACCCACAAGTGTTGATGTCTGTCCCAAAACCCACAAGTGTTGATGTCTGTCCCAAAACCCACAAGTGTTGATGTCTGTCCCAGAACCCACAAGTGTTGATGTCTGTCCCAAAACCACTCTAACTAAATCTATGACTGCACTTGATGCTTATAAATAATGACAGCTTTACAAATAAAGAAAAGATGATAAAAAAAAGAAAAGAAAAAAATAGCAAACAAAAAGAAAATTTATCACAATTTTTGGTTTTAGTTCTAATATGTGGCAACAATAGATTGAATGTTAGTGTAGTTTCGATCAACGATTTGTAAAATTGTTAATGTACGCAAGTTGAGGAAAACATTAGATCCGAAATTCAAGTTTTTAAGTATTCCTCTTTTTACCAATCCTTATTTGGTATGTACCGTTTCATTTAATTGATATCTATGATGAGGTTAATCTAAAAGAGGATTGTAAATACTATGATCAAAAGAGAGATGTACACATATTCTGGTGACGTCATAAGGAGACGTACGTCAGAGAGTAATGGGCATGTTTGACGCATACAGTCCTTTTAAATGATATAATCCGTAATCTTAAATCTCGAGTTCTAAAAATTGACCTAATATAATTTTCCCTCACCTATTTCAATTTAATATTTCTGTAGATAAAATACGCTATTTCATGTCGCCAGTGATATTTGATTATAGCTTAGAAGGTATTTTACTAAATAAATACTATTAATGTTAATAAAGTATGTTGACTGTTATAGAGTTATATCAAACAGATTAATATTGAAACAATTTTAATATTCAACAACTCTGTATGTCCTTCTGACATTTTGGTTCAAATAATAATTTATTCAATAAATTATGTCAACTTCAGTCTTGTCTAGTGTATATCCAGTAGGAGCACTATCGCGATGCATTGTATCTAAATGTGTGTTTTGATTATTTTTGCATTGCTGAATTATTTTCGTATGGTCCACTAACTTTTTTACACATACACTTTTATGATATAAATGTCTTTTGTTAATCTCTTAACTCCTCAGTAGTTTACTATAGTTAAAAAAAGGAAAATGGAATAATAATATCAGTTCGAATATGTATTTGTCGTTTTGGTATTTTATTTTGCGTTATAATAATTAATTTTGCCAAATCAGACTTTTGACCTCAATTTCACGATCCACTGAACATAGAAAATGAAAGTGGGAGTTTCAGGTTAAAGTGTTTGGTCAAGGTAGTTTTTGATGAAGCTGAAGTCCAATCCACCTGAAACTTAGTACACTTGATGCTTATAATATGACCTTTTTCATTTTAAAGCCGAATTAGACTTTTGACCCATTTTAACGGTCCATGGAACATGAAAAATTATAGTGCCAGTGGGGCATCCGTGTACTTTGGACCCATTCTTGTTTTCAGTATGTTTTTATAAACATAGAATAAGGCTGATGTTAACTACGAAATTTCTTGTCAACCACTAAACGGTTTTGCCAACTACAAAACGCATCAAAATGTCCACAGCGTAACATGAGTTATACCTTCATATGTGAGGTACTGTTTAATTTTTAACGATACGAAATGGTCCTCCAATTCAGAAAAAAATGAGATATTTCTAGTATTTAAAGTAAACAAACTGGAATGTTTATAGGAAACATTTAAAATTACAATAAGATGTGTGTTTAGAAGCAGTTTCGTAGTGGACAAATGTCCTTTACGAAACAGTACACAAATTATGAAAATAATATCATTTTAAAAAGTACTACGAAACTGAACGTACGGCCTTCAATAATGAGCAAAACCTTGTGCTGTCGTTTTAAGAGAGTAAACCGTAAGAAGGTTCTCAAATCAAATGCGTCGTTATTAACTGATAGAAATTGATTAAACTACCTATTACAAACGCCAAAGCAAACTGCTAATATAGAGTTACTTCCCTTTATACCGATTCTTCGCCCCCAATATAATTGTATTTTCACTTTGACAAGATCAAGTACTGTATCTACAACTTGAATGAAATAATTCCAAGGTTACACCCTACCTGAATTTAAAACCATTTAAGAATCAAATTCTGTCAATAATCCAATTTGCAATTTCGACTGCAATTTACAAATGCTTAGTATTTAAAAACACAGCAATATATTTGATTAAATTAGTTTGTTTGTGTATTTTTTGTTGAAATTGCAGTGAAACTTACCGAATGAATGTATTTCTTTTAAAGTTAATGGTAATTATACATAATGATGTAATTTATGTCTAAGTGCCAAACTGTAAATAAAAAAAAAATGCAAAATGGAATAACAAGTAAATTCTAGCTGCTTTCATCCTGTACACTTCACAGTTTGGGAACACCAAGCTCCTGTATCCAAACAAAATAGAACGAACAAAAATTAAAACTTTGATGCCTTTTAAAGAATAAGTAAGTTGTTACTCTTGATCAATTTTAATCAGCTACATCAAAGATATGTTTGCATATTAACTTGCATAATTATCCATCTTCTCGTGAAGTACACAATTTTCATATTTATATATTTCTTTGGTATATAAAATTGAGAATGGAAATGGATAATGTGTCAAAGAGACAACAACCCGGCCATAGAGCAGAAAACAGCCGAAGTCTTCAACACAGCTAGAAAATTCCGCTCCCGGAGGCGGGCTTCAGCTGATTCCTTAATAGAAATGTGTACTACAAATGTAGTTCATTGAAAATAGGCATCATACTGAACCCTAAAACATATAAAATGAAATACTGCCTCACTTTAGCAAAAGGCAACATTGTAAAAACACATTTAACAGAACACAGACGTTTGTTGTTCTTTTGCAAATTTTAGATCGTCAATATTGGTTTTCAGATATGATATTGTCAAGTCCTTTTTAGGGTCTCAATTTAGGTAGTTACTGTAACACATTTTAAATGTTACATACCGATTGGGAAAAGGGGGCACCAATAATTCAAAATTAGGAGTTGAACTTTAGCAATATTTGAGGCTCCATAAGAAAGCAAGCAGATAGCTGTGTATATTAATTTAGTAATCGTTCTTAACCTCAGATCAGAACCTTTAAAGGTAAAGTATACCGTGGAGGAACTTCGCTGTCTTGTAAAACAAGTTTTCTCCTCTGAAATCATTGGTCCCGAACGCCCCTGGTGATAGTCTGAATGTAGTTACGTGTTCCATGCATTTCAGTATGTTGTTACATGTATGTAAATTATTCTGTAAGTGACCCTCTTAAATCATTGGTCCAAAAGGCACCTGGGCATAGTAAAGCAGTTACATCATTCCGTGAATTTATGTTGTTATATGTACATGTATGTAAGATATATACTTCTGCAGATGCCCGCGAAATCATTGGTCCCGAACGCATCTGCCGATAGCAATCCATGCACATACATTGTACGTCGTTACCCATGAATGTTAAGTATATCTGCAGGAGTACTTTATATTAAACATATTACTTCATATTCCAACTGTACAGCTATACAGATGTCATAAGTTATTAAAAAGTTACGCCTTTCCTCATAAGAGAAAGTATGGTATTTTGTAAAATATTCCACTACTGTAAAGACATACTTATACAAATATTATACGCCAACTCATTTTTTAATCGTAAGTTGCATATCATAAATACCAAGTATCATCAAACGCCATTAGAAAGTGTCCATATCTACCGGTAGATTAATTGTCGGCAATCCTTTTATTGGATTAATCTACTGTTTTAAAGTTAGACCACATTTGACACGTGAAAAACAGATTAACAAGTTAGATATGGTATGTTTAAAACAAATATCTATTTAATATTTTCAGTGTAGCCTCCGTCAACGTTAACTGGATCCAGAACGAGGCTGATGATACTGAACACCTGATGACAAAGATATTTACATCGTGATGGAGTAAAAGATACCGCCCTCAAAATAGTTCCGTTTGTAACTAAAGCTGTATTTACAAACATTTCTCCGCCCTAACAAACTTTCGCCATTTTATACCAAAATGGACCCTAACAATATAAATATTCATCCTTCGGAGGTGACAGCCAAAAAGACATTAAAATGGTGAGGCGTAAAATTATTCAACATTTAGTCATAATCATAAACATTGGTACGCATATTTTTTTGTCGGAAATGATTTTGAAATAAATAGGAAATACTTTTTAGAATTTAATCAAATGAATATTTCGTTTGTTCCGAAAAGAAGAATAAATTGTGAACAGTTTATCACTTATTTGTAAATGTTTACGGAAGAAACAGTAAACGAGTAGGTTCATGTTGAAACAATTAGAAAAAATCTATTTGAACTTTTAAAATTTTTAAATAACTGAAAAGTAGTTGCTTATACTCAAATTTTTAAAATTAAGAGAATCTCATACATAAGTGTAGACTTATATACACTTTTCGGTTTCATTTTTTTTTTAGTTTGAAAATATACCCTGTTTCATTGAGTTACCAGAAAAACTGAATTTAATTTGTACAAATGTGTAGAAAAGTACAGCATACATGTACATAATAGGAATACAATGTTTTACGCCAGATTCTAGTTTCGTTTACAAAAGACCAATCAATGGCTTTTGAATTAAAAAAAAAAATCAAAAATGCCAAATAAAGCACGAAGTTGAAGAGGAAAATTACAGTGTTTCCTAGAGGAATGATAAATATAAAAGCTTCAGGACATTAGAGAGGATTAATGCTATTTCATTACTGATGACACTGTCGTGCGTTCATGTGAAAAAAAGACATTATAAATCTATGTCATGGGCAGTACCAATACTCATATAAAAACCGGAAGTAAAATATAGTGCGTCGAAAGAGTGAGTTAATATTGCTCTGTATGCGGTTCCGGCATTTTTATTTTTTTTTATTCTGTATTTAATTTTGTGTTTTAGGACTTTCGGATACATTTTAAATGTTCTATTCTGTATTCAATTTTGTGTTTTAGTACTTTCGATTATTTTAAATGTTCTATTCTGTATTCAATTTTGTGTTTTAGGACTTTCGGATACAAGCAGAAGTACCAAATAACCAACATGGCAGCAATATACAACAATGTACAGGTAAGAAATTTGACGTGACAAAATATCTATGACTTTACATCGTGGAGGGGTGGGTCCTTTATTTAATTTTTTTCTGTTTGTGATATTTTTGGTAATTTTTCTCTACATTTTTTTTTATCTCTTTACATTTAATCCCCATTTTGTTATCTGTTCCTTATTTATTTGACATATTTTCTCTTATTCTTTTAATTTTATTCTTTAATTATTTTTCTGCATTGTTTTTTACCATTAAAACTACTTATTCTGTAAACTCAATCCACACCCTCGTATATTCAGTTCTGTGCAAAGTTTTTATATTAATGATGTAATGTCTATGCTGTTGTTAGAAAACAAATTCTGAAAGAAAAATTGTTTGTCAGAGAAAGAAAAGAAGAATTAATTTTTTTTTCTATTGAGAATAAGTTAAAAATTAAGAATAATATTGATTCGAATAATTGTATGTTTGTTTTTTTATTGAGAAGCATAGTTGCATTTTATCTTAAAATTAAAAAAAACAGCGTTTTCTCGAAAAATAAATTAAAAAAAATCTTTTTTTCTTAACCTTTTTTTTAAAACTTGCCATACAATTTTCAATATTAATCCTTTTTATATTTTTGTTCTTGTGCAAGCCAATGACTTTTGAAATAAATCCACACTGTGAAAAGAAATTCATTTATCTTTTTATGAAGCAAAAACTGTTTGATTAGTGTTGAAAAAGTCAAAAATAATTGCTATTGAGACACTTACCACAATATAGTTTTCTAAGTAAATCTGAGACTGTTTTACAATCAAATCTATTGTATGTTACTTCAGAATTTTTAGAGAAAGTACTGTTAATTTTTTTTAACAAATGAAAAAAAGGATGAAAAATGTTGTCCCGCATTTTTTTTTAGCTGTAATCTCTGTCTTGCCTTTTTATGTTTCACTCTGTTCGGTCCTGCCTTTTTTTTTTAGTTTATCCATTTTGTTTTTACCTAAATTGTCGTCCTGCCTTTTTTTTGCAAGTGTCTCATCCTGCCTTTTATTTTACTCAAAACTCCTCCTGTCCTGCCATCCTAGCCCCCCCCCCCCCCATAAAAATCAAATGGTTGCTCCCTTATGTCCTCAATGCTATTCAACTTTGCCCTTGTTTGGCTTTATAACTATTTTGATCTGAACGTCACTGATGAGTCGTATGCAGACGAAACCCGCGTCTGGCGTATTGAATTATGAGTCTGATAACTCTACATGCAGCATGCTTAAATAGTGTTTAAAACAACCAATCTATAAGAATTTAAGAATTAAGACCAAATCTCAAATTATTGAAAAATAGATCGATTATGATTGCTCCATGTTTCTTAACCATTTACAACATAATGTATAGACATTCTGTTGCCAATACTTTATTACTTAGATAATAACATGTAAATGTATTATTTTCCAATCATCTATTATATGTCGAAGTAGTTGCATATTGAGTATAATTTATCTTGTATTATATCTGTTTAAGGTGGTACCCAACACCTTCACTAAAATAAATTTGGCTCGTTTAATTTCCATTAAATTTTGTCAAAGTATTTTCTTTGACACTTAAACAAAAATATAAAAATATAAAAAAAATTGAACCGTTTTGTCAGAAAAATTACACTGGTTATATAGCAATTTGACAAACACTAATTTTGATCATTGAGAAGCTTTATATTCTTTTTACAACACAACGTAATTAAAACGTTAAGCTGACTTTACAGAGTTATCTCCCTGTAGTGTTATGTACCACCTTAAAGGGGTGGCAAATGTCAAAGTGTTATGATATAACACATCAAGTAGGTTCAAGTAAATGAAATCATTCTTTTTTTTATTAATTTTAGACTTTGGTATTAACAGCGTTTCGTTTTTTATATCTCTTTGAATATATTTTCGACCTTCTCTTAGACTCAATCGGATTAAGAGAAGGTCTGAATATGCACGGAACAATTACCACTGGAGGTTAGCAACCCAAAATTAATCATATCTTAAAGTTAGCTATTTAAGGCATGATATATAACATGGTTTATAATATATCATATATATGTGGACAAATACTACAATAAAATATGCCAGAAATTTAAGAATTAAAAAAAAATGGCCAAAAAATAAGGAATAGAAAATAATGTCGTGATTAAACAAGTTTGAACAATAAGTAAACAGTATTATGAAGAGAGAATAATAGGTTGTTTAATCAAATTTGAATAATAAATAAAATATATGATAAGCAAAAAAATTATGCATAGAGAATTATAGGCTGTTTAATCAAATTTGAATAATAAGCAATGGATAATGGGTTGTTGAAATATATTTAAAAAAATAAGTAAAACATATTATGAATAGAGAATAATGGTGTGTTTAATCAAAATTGTAAAATGAGCCAAAAAAAAAAAAAAAAAAAAAAGGACCTCCCATCCGGATCATCTTCTATCCGACTCTTGTGTACCACAAAAAATGGTATGCAGAAAATATTTGGTAATTTAAAGCTGTTTGGTTAATTGTTTGTTAAAACATCATCTTGTAAAAGTAAGACAAGGTATAACTATGAATGTAGATTGTTTAAATAGTAAACAGGCGACTTGTAAAAAGTTAAGTAGTGCTAAAGACAAGGTCAAATAAATTGACATCGAATTTATAGTATGGACTTGTATTTTACAAATTGATCTGGGACTAAAAGTGTAAGAATTTCGATAATGATTAAAATTTGCTAGATCGAAATAAAATGAATTTCATTTTTTTTTATTATTGGAAATTTGTAAATAAAATAATATTTCAACAAGGTATTGTAATCAAAGCTTGGACACTGACAGTATAAATGTACTTTCATCTCTTTATTTGAATGAATGGAGAAAATGTAAGAAAATACAATTATAGTCCGATTTGTCACAAACTAATAGCCCAATATGCAACAAAATATAAAGGGCGAAATGCCACAAAATAAACGCTTGACTTGCCACAAAATGACAGCCCGACATACCACAAATTCATAGCCCAATATTCAACCAAAGAGAAAGTATAAAATGTCTCAAAAACAGACCAACTTGTTTTTAACTATATGTTTTGATTCAATCCAATCAGCTGCATTATATTTCGTTCCCCTTTCCCCTGGTTTTAGTCTTTCTTACAGTTATATGTAAGAATATTTACGAAAAGCTGACGCTCGCAAATAAAAATTATTAAAAGAAATCATCAAATTTATGAAATTAAAATTTTGAAACAAGTGATACCAAAGTTCAATGATGCCGCTGTTTATTTTATTCACACCAAACAGAGGGCGATATTCGTCCGCCATAATCTGTGTTGTTTATAAATTTTAGTATGAATTACAAATTGTTAGGCGTTGGACAGTTTTAACTAAACCATTTATATATATAAATGTACCAGTAATACTTTTGTATATATTAGCCTGATTCATTAATAAAGATATCAAATTCGTTTCGTTAAAACAACCAGATTATCGTATTCTTAAAATTTGTGTAAAGGTTTAAACTTGTTTATCATAAAGTATAATTCTACCTTTAGATCTATTAGTTTTCTAGAATTGTTTTGTTTAGCTCATGTTTTCTATTTAAGCATTATACATGGTATATCACTGAAAACTAATCTAATTATTTTAGTTATTTAAATGTTAAACGAACATGGGCTTTGGTCATTGTTGAAAGCCTTACGGTGACATATAATAGTTGTCAATTTCTGTATCATTTTGATCTCTTTTAGAGAGTTGTCTCATTGGCAATCATACCACATCTTCTTTTTTATATTTGATCCCTTCTCTATTATAGTCGTCTTTCTCTCCTGTATGTCCAAGACTGCTGCTATCTGTCGAAGGACTTGGTCATTGTGCCATGTATATCTGCTATCCTTTAGAGCTGTGCTGCAAGACGACAAAACATGTCCAAGATTTGCTTGCTTACCACACAACTTACAGCAAGAGTCTTCAACCATTTTCCATATTATAATGTGTGTAGGAAAGTAGGAAACTTATTTTTCTGTCCGTTTCATTGGCAATCATACCATTTTGTCTATTGCTTGGTCCGTTTCTGTATGTGTTGCGTTTCGGTGTTGTGTCGTTGTTCTCCTCTTATATTTAATGCGTTTCCCACAGTTTTAGTTTGTTACCCCGATTTTGTTTTTTGTCCATGGATTTATGAGTTTTGAACAGCGGTATACTACTGTTGCCTTTATTTATATACCACCGCATCTTCGTTTTTTATCTTAGTTCTTGGGTGTATCCTTCTGCACTCACGTGACATCAAATAGATATTTTGTGTAACCATTCGAATACATTACTCGCATAACCATCATACGTGTGTATCCCTATTGTAACATTTCTTTATTTAAGTGCCAGTCTGCCTAAGAATCAGGCAGTTGTGAAAACATGACCAAAAAAATTTGACATTGATTTCAGTTCATAATATGTAGTAATGCACAAAAATAACATCCATTTCCGTTTTCTGTTCTGGTAATAGAAGATACAATTTGTTGAAATGCACTAGAAATTAACAAATAAGGGAAGATAACTCTGTAATTTGCTATCATTATAACCAATTACCTATCCGAGTTATTTGATATTACCAGAAAAACACAAATGAAAGACTAATAATTTTTAACTCAGGATGATGGTTAGTTTTAAATAGCATGATTAGCTCAGTGGGTTTTTTCTGGTCATGTTTTTGATTTTTACCAAAATTGCCTGATTCTTACAAAGACTGGCACTTTATCTACAATGATTTTAATATCTTTTTTTTTTGTTCACATATCAATATTTCTCAATTAAATTCCATTAAAAGTTATCATTTGTTTAATATATAGTATCTTAAAGTCATAAGAAACGAGTGACCGGTGAAAAATTATGTTCTTCCAATTCTTGAACCAATGCATACACACATCATAAACTTAGTCTTCTGTGCACAAATTTATCATTTTTTTCGCATAAATTTCGTATAATCGTAAATTTTTTTTTCAATCGGTCAGTGTTGTTGAGAAAATATGGCAGGTAATTAAAGTTCGTGTTTTGAAGCCGAAGTTTAACGATGGTCACCTGTTTGTCAACAATCGACAAAAAATTAACAAAAAAGCATGGAAAGAGAGCACGTGTTTAACATGTGTATTCAGATTATAGTTTATTTTAAGGACATCCATGCGTATTGTGATCACCGGAGTTTTACGAGATGGGTTACACTGAGGTCACTTTGCATACGGAAAATATGTCGGGGGAATTGTTTGCTGCAAGCAAGCAATTAAAATAAAGTAAACTTCTTCTAAATATGAATAAATTAAAGAATTTTCTTCAGAAAAAAGTATATGTACATAAGTTTTGAAAACTATCCATTGAGTTATAAAAAACATGTGCATTATTTTTTTTTGATTTGAGGTTTCTTATGACTTTAATGATTGTATTATAATAAATTTAACAGTAATGGCCGAAACGAATGGAAAATTGTATTATAGCTTTTATTATATATACATGTATATATATAATTTTTTTAGTTATTTTGGATATTTTGAAGTTTTGCCTCTTATTATGAAAATATGAAAATTACTGTTTTTATTTATATCATTTTGTAAGCTTGGGCGATTATGAGACAACTATTCTCTCTATCATTGCAGACCTCTTGTTCACTACCAGATTTTAATTCATGCTTTGATATATTGATGTCTCAATGCCGTAGATCAAACTCCTACTTATAAATCTATGATATTTTTCAAAAACTTTTCGAAATGCACTATACTCATAAGTAGGGGTAATTATCAAAAGATCGAGAGTCATCAATGTGGGTGAACTGTCTGATGCATTGTGGGTGAACTCTCTGGTGCATTGTGGGTGAACTGTCTGTTGGTATAGAATTATTTGCAAATACAAGATTAAATATTTGGAGTACACTCGGTGTTTTATAAACACAAACACTTCTGATCATATAGGAATCTATCACTTGAAGATAAGACAAAACTGTGACTGTTTCTGGCTTGTGAAGTTTATACATACATGTCATTAAAGGAATCTGATGATCTAAACATTCTTTTCCGTCTTCTTACAATTATCGAAGTTCAAAGTGTTGAACAACACTATTCAAAGAGTAAAATACCAAAAATACCAAACTCCGAAGAAAATTCAAAAAAGGAAAGTCCCTTATCAAATGCCAAAACCAAAAGGACACACACACCAAACGAATGAATAACAAAAAGGAAAATCACAAAAAATACTGAACTTTGGGGTAAATTCAAAAAGGAAAGTTATGACAAAATTGAAAGCTGATGTCAACTTTGTTTTCATTTAACGGTCTTTTTATGAATGTTTTCCTAAAAATCCGAAACTGATAAAATTTATTCCAGAAGCATTCGGATCCCTCCAGTCTAATAAAAGTAATTCCAGAAGCAGTTAAATTGAATCTGAAACATTCTCGTGATCTTAACTTTAAAGATATAGCGAGTCAATTGAAACATTTGTGAAAGGTTTAAACAAAGGAGGATCTTTCCGGTTTTAAAATATTTACGTGCAGTTAAACTCATTTTCACACTACAACACATTCATCAGGACGTTACATCTAAATATAAAATCAACGTAATTAAAATAATTAATTATGACATCACACATTACAAAACTTATAGAAACACCCATACACGTCACAGTTACGAGCACGTTTGACATACCGCAAAGTCTAAATATGCCTATCACTAGCTACCGTGTTTGTTTAGTCATTCGGAACGCCTTTCCGACTTTCCCTTTTGCCAAACCATTAAAGACATATTACCTATATTTGTTTATCATCTAACAAGGATGCTTAATCTTCTTATCAGCTTCAAAGATTCTTAAATGCCCGGCTGTAGATGTAAACGTCTTTATTTAATTCTGTTTACATGATTGTTTGAAAGTAAGGTAAATAAAATATCATTAACTTTCATCCGTTTCATTTGGTTATTTTGGAATATTATAGATTGTTGTACGCCTTCGTAGCTGATGAGCTCGCACTTGCTTCATGAATTTGTACAAACAATCAAATTAAATATGTTTCGTGTGAATGCGATGATAGTTGAGTTAATTAGTAATGGAATTAACAGTATCGTCTGCTGAAGTCTGGACACCAGTACGTTTGAGGAAAATTTATGCCGGTCTTGTAAGTTGGAAAAGCACTACACATTTCGGAAATTTATATCTACAATGATAGTGAAAAGTTGAATACAAGAAAATACCTGTACCAAGTCAGGAATATGACAGTTGTTATTCGTTCGTTGAATGTGTTTGATCTTTGGATTTTGAAATGTGGTTACAGACTTTTCGTTTTGAATATTCATTGGAGTTCGGTATTGTTGTTATTTTACTTTTGTCATGCATTCATTCAATATCAAATACTTCTTTTACAATACTGTGGATTCATTTATTTTCGTGGGTATCAATTTTCGTGGTTTGAGGAAAATTTACATGTTCGTGGATATTTGATTTCGTGGTTTTGGCAAAGTCTACACTCATTCCTTTAGAAAATTTGTTATTCGTTGAACATTTGAATTCGTGGTTCTCCTGTACCCACGAAATCCACGAAAATTGGTATCCAACGAATATTAATGAATCCATTTATTTTTGATTACTTGACGGTAATCTTTATTGTGTTTTAAACCTAACACTATGTCTATTTGTTTCTCTTGCATGGACATTTTAACTAGCAGGAATTAAATGACCACGTCGCGTTATTGGCAATAAACAATTGCAAAACCCTGCAATATCGTCAATCCGGGAGTATGGAGTTTATGTTGTTTGAGACTTACACTATTAACGTCTTCTGTAATATTTCATGGCGATGTAGCAGAGAGAAATTTTCAAATAATGAGTGAAAAGGATAATACAATTATTCTATTCACTGTTTGGTCTATTGTTGGTAAATGTAGATGAATACAAGTTCTTTTTGGCCATTTTGCTATTCATTTGTGTTTAGTCTAATACCGTATAGCGGGTTATTTTCGCGGGTGTAAAATTTCGAGTTTTTCATTGAATAAGGTATACGAAAAAATTTGGCGGTTATTATTTTGGCGGACTCAACATTTTTAACATAACCTTTGCATGTACACTTTTAAATTGGCGGAATTTATTTTGGCGATTTTGTTCTATCCGCGAAAATAAGCGAAAATTTACACCCCGCGAAAATAACCCGGTAAGTCCATGCTTATTGGCTTTCAAACTAGATGGTTTGATCGTTCTAGATAAAGGTAAATCTGGAAAAAATCAGGAAATTAATCCATATTTTTGTTACGTTGTTCTTGGAATATGCCGATATTTGAGTTGTTGCTAAAAAATCTACCACTTCTGGTCATAAATGGTGTAACATCATCATATTGTCGCTCCAAATGTGGTCTTTATTTCCCATTTGATTTCATTGTGTTCAGTTTATTCAGGGCAGAGTATTCTGTGAATTTAGATAGTTTTTATTTGTATTTGCTAGATTTTTGTTAGGATGGCAGGTATATATTTTGATCATTTAAAGCCGTGAATTGCATTTGTTTTCATCCTTGTTCCTAATCCGAATGATGTCTTATAACTAAACATAAACATATAACTGTCTTTTTGTCAAAATGATTTCTGTAAACCATCCAACAATTTGAATTTTTATTTCAATTTCATTTAATTTTAGGAAACTGCCCCTGTCAAAGATATTGATGGTACACTAATCAACAGACATATTACGTTACCAGAAATGCAGGAAGATCGTTATACTAGCACTCAAACACTTGTTCAGAAAGACAAAAAAGAGGTACATGTGTTACCCGGTATATATATAGTTTACTGCTGATGGAGATTTATTTCTCCGAGGGAACAACCAGCGCAGTAGTCAGCACTTCTGTGTTATCATTGATATATTCATAATTATATATTAATTGTTTTCAAAACTTAAAATTTTTGAAAAAAAACTAAGGCTTTTCTACCTCAGGAATATATTACCTTAGTTGTATGTGGCAAAACTTTTAGGATTTTTGATTCTCAATGCTCTTCAACTTCGTACTTTATTTGGTCTTTTAAACATTTTTGTTTCGAGCGACACTGTCGAGTCTTTTGTAGACTACTTGGGTATGCTTATTTAAGCGGTAAGTTTTTGTTATTGAACTGTTTTCTATTTTTCATATAGGTGACATTTATAGCCATCTGCTTATCTGTATATTTATACCACTAAAATTATCATTATGCTTATAATCAACTAATCTTCTAACTTTGTTTTCTGTCAATTTCAAATTGATATATTATATATTGGCCACGAGCATCACTGAAGAGACATGTTTTGTCGAAATGCGCATCTGGTGCAAGAAAATTGGTACCGTTAATTTCATTAAATCACAAGAAACATATTAACCGAACAGAAATGTGATCAACCCGAAAACAAACCAAAGCTTAGACACACAAAACCCAGAAAAATGGTGATGGGAAAGTATACCCAGTTCCAATAGACGAATCCGTCGTGTTGATCATGACATGATCAAATACAGTGATGTTATAAATATAAAAAACACAAGAAGCATGGAGTCGTGAAATATCCGAAGATATCTGTGACTAGTTCGACCAACAAAACTATCGTTTTTTTAATCATCTTCGTATGGTTGTTGAATTAAGTCGTCTCTCTTTGCATTATAAAGTTTTATTTCTTCGTGGATTTAAATAATTTAGTTTTTACCATCTCAATAATTTATTTGGTATATTGCTATATTTTGTTTTTTGAATTTGGTTGAAAAGTAATTTAGTAACCGTACAAACATTTAAACAATATAATGTTTTTCGTTTAGCCTATGCCAAATGGTGTCATAAACCCAGCGTTTGACGGTTCAATGGATCCGGTAAACATCGACGGAAATGCCTCCTGGAGCGACACCAGTAGTGACAACATGAAAATAGGAGGAGATTCAAGGGCATCAACTCTTACTAGAAATATTGAAGCAGCAGCCATTGAGGAAGAACAGCAATCTCAGACCGAAAATAAGTACAACACTTATCCTCCTAAATATGTACAGTAAGTGTCAATCATATTTCTTTATAATTTTACCACTTTAAAGGAAAATTCTGCTTTTCAATTTTAAATGCTATTTTGCTTTTCCGTTATCGTCCTCTAATTACTGATGTTGTTTTCGCTTAATCGATACATGTCTTTTGACCGGCTGCATACTATTGTTGCCTTAATTTATGAAGGAAATTTAGGGCTGCATTTATTTTCTTCGGAATTATTCTTTCCAGGTCAGGTATATGACATTTGTTTGCCGCTCTTTCCGTTGGTTAATAACGTTTACTTTGTCAGTTTTTATTGATTGTTCATCCCCTTTTTTAATTTACCGTTGAGTTCTGTATCTTTGGTATCTTTATTTTTTTATGAAAGCACAATCATTACTTCTCTCAGTGATTGAGAATGGTACAATGTCAGTGGCGGATCCAGGGGTGGGGGAGGGGGCGATCAATGCATTTGAATGGGGACATATAGTTGGAACCCCTTTTTAAAATGACTGGATCCGCCACTGAATGTAACAATAGCAAAAGTGTTTTAGAAGCAGGATTTTTCTGAATATAGGATCATATTATCAATAAAACATTCATTTACACGGCGTTTTAACTTTAGATTAAGAATAGCTTAATCTAGGTAACATAATTGTTTTTATTGAATGATATAACAGTTCGTATAGTTCGAGTAATAATGTCGCAAAAAACTTTGGTAATTTATATTTTATACATCGTTGAATTTAAAACATTAGGCTTTGGCCGTTAATGATAAAGGCAAATAAAGAAAAGTGTTTTGGACGCATGACATTTATAATGTGTTGTTTTCTTTTTTCTTCTGAAAGTTTATGTATTTCAATCCAATGATAGATCTGATTCGAGTTTTGGTTCACATAATCCCAAATGGCTTCAGGTTAATAGAGAGGTAAGCATGCTGACGTTTTCAGATACGTGTAGATGTGGATTGGAAATCCCCCAGTTATGTATCAGATACGTGTAGATGTGGATTGGAAATACCCCAGTTATGTATGCGTATTACGTAATCGAGTTCGATGTTGGTTTATATTTTATTTTTCAGACACAAAGATCCAATTATAGACAGACCCGAGGTCAAACTGCCAACCAATAATTCAAAGTGGGATGTTTTTCGAGTTACATCTAGAGACAAAGACTCAGGCATAGAGGATGATTACATTAGCATCTTTAGAAAAATTGTCAAGGTCATCACAAGTATATTTCTTTCAATTTTCATCATACTCATGACAATGCTCAGCAAAAGTACATTATTACTTATAACTTCAAACGTTTATAAGAATGTGACATTAGATTGTGAAACTTCTCGATCAAAAGAAGGCATTGCAATAGTAACAAAATGTCGACGTGTTCCGCCTGACCTACCGCAAAGAGAAAAGTATCAACTTTCACAGAATGTAGAAGTTCGATGGTTGTGGGCTTTGTTTGTTGTGATAACGACGCCATATTTGTTTACATTTTGTAAAACTTTATGGAGGATATGTTTCAAGAAGACAAGACAGCCAACCCTTGCAGTTCTAGGAATAGTAAGTTATTTATTATAACGCAACATCGTTTGTAACGTTCATTTTGATTTGATAACGTCACAAATTGTTTTAGAAACATTCAACATTTGATTCTTTGAAAACATACACACAAGCTAAAACGACGTATGCCAGATTTTAAGTGTATGATTTGATGTTGTTTTCTGTCAGTTGGATAGTACATTAAAGTTATCTCCTAGTTAATTTGTTAATGTCAGAAGCATTAGCCCAGTAGTCAGCACTTCGGTGTTGACTTGAGTTATCATTGATATGTTTTTATTAATAAATTAACTGTTATCAAAACTTTGAATTTAAAAAAAAAACTAAGGCTTTTCTACCTCAGGAATATTTGCTTAGCTGTTTTTGGTAATAGGTTTTAGGAGCTGATGGGTCTTTTGTAGGCGGTCTAGCGTAAATATAAAATTTCAATCCTGGTATCTATTTTCGATGAGTTTATTTACATCTTTTGTTACGTTGATACATGAAGCGTTTTCTTACTTTCCTTGGAATTCGATATTGTTGTTATTTTACTTTCTACATCATTTATGTTATTGGCTAAAAATATCCATTCCTTCAAATTTATATTTCAATTGTTAAAATCTTATATTTCATTTGAATTTGCAAACCCAAAATGATATATACATTACAACTTTGTAATATCTATTTATTTTATAAATAGGTTCCTCAGTGTAGTTGTTGTTATGTTGTATAACGGTTGAATCTTCAGATTTTGCGTTGTAGAAGTTTCCAATGATTGATTGCCATGTTTAAAAAAAATCAAAATGATATTTACATGCTTACCTTATAAATTCTATTTTTTTCTTTTTCAGGTTTTAGTTGTAGAAACCTTACATTCAGTTGGAATCTGTATCTTTGCGTTTTATGTGTTACCAACAATTGATTCGATACGAGGTCTCTTTCTATGCTTCGGTGTGGCTGTCGTTCCATCGTTACTGAAACTATTTGATTGTCAGGGTGAAAGAGGACGTAAGTTTTACATCGTAATGGCAGACATCGTCGCACTAATATTTCAAATATCGGTTTTGACACTGTGGCCAGTAATTAGCATACTTCGTGGTGAGAAGACAGCTGAGAGTTGGGGTATTCTATTGTCTCTGATTCTTATATCGCTCGGTTGGTGGGAGAACTACGTTAACAAATATACAAAACTTGGAAAGCTTGGTGACAAGTTGAAGGAATTGAAGAAAAATATTCGAAGAATGAGAACAAAAATTTACGCGGTTGTTAGCGCGTGGAAAATTATTCTAACATTGTTGTTGATGACTGCTCTTATGAGTACGTTCAAATCGTCGTGTCTTTCAGTTTTATTTTTTCATGGAAATAATAATGCAACAGACTGCCCACATATGGTATATCCACTGTATGTTTCTAACGTTCAAGGAGCGAGTTACTACAACGACCCATTTTGGACCGCCATTTTACAGATTTTTGCTTGCCTTTTGTGTTACACACTTTCGAAAACTGCGTGTAAAATAATGCTACAAGTTGCGAGCTTTTCGTTACCGTTAATGCTGGTTGCACCAATAATGGCAGGTGTTTTTATGAGTGATTGTGAATCTTGGAAATCTGGGAGTCAGACGAATTCCATAATGCCAGATTATTTACAGTGGACATGCGATCTACATGGAATTTCTTATGATTTCCTGGAAAAGTTGATTTCAGTTTATTATCTTCCGGTAGTTATTGGATGGTGGTTGTCCTTTATGTGGGTGACATTTCACATCTGGATTCCAAGAGTTGAAAGGCTGGTTCAGACTGAAAGGTAAGAGTTTATATAATTCCATAGTAGGGAATACGCATGTATGATTGGTCATGTCTTTAGAAAAACACATCAGAAAAAACGAAAGACATATTAACACCACCAAAATCGGGGGTTATCTTATGTGTACACGTATTTATTATTAGTATATTGTTTTTAAATTGTTTGCGATTTTTAACCCTTTCCGTTCATTTCATTTATGAAGAACTGTGAAAGAGTAAATAGATGCTTTTACTATAAAATTTATTTGTGTGTTTCTTGTTGTTATAGGATATACATAGCAAACATAGCCTACAAAATATACACACATTTAGATATACATAATCAGTACCCAATGATCATGTGATGTCTAGGTTCGGTTTTTCTGTAGCAATGCTAGACCATTCATAATGCAAATAACGAACATTCTGCATCTTTGTTCGTATAAATTATGTTATATAAAAAATATCAAATATAATTTGCAACCTATGTATTTTTGGGTATTCTTTGAGAAATAATAAATGTTGTTTCAGACTGATCGTCCAACATCTGTTTTGTATTGTATGGTATTCTTTAAGAAATGAGAATTATTGTCGTCAGGCTGATCGGACAACCTCCATATTATGGACGGGGTATTTAGTTTGTAACCCGGATTTGTTTTTTTCTCAATCGATTTTATGAATTTCGAACTGAGGTATACTACTGTTGCCTTTATTCATTTATTTATTGCAAATTAAATGTTGTTTTTTCATCAGGCTGTTCGTACAACCTCTGTATTGTGGTGTATTCTTGGAACAGTCGTTGATGTTGAATCGGAGACGAGATGATAGGGACAGAGATTTTCGAGGATCTGGCAAGGTAAACACATAATTATCTCCCTTATCCTGATCTTCTCGTGGAAGTCTTTCTTTTTCTTTCTTTCCTTTTATTTTCTTTTTCCCCACTTTTCTAAAAAACATTAAAGTCATATAACAAAGTGTATCACTCTTTTCTATTCAATATGAAATCGATATGCCACTTACTAATCTACAAGGTTTGCCATAAGTTTTATTTCAGCTCCATATTTTTATTCGTTTGACGATAATCATATATTCATAGATCCAATTAAACTGTCTATGTGGCATTCTGAATATTGCCCGTGTGGGAAAAAAAAGCCAACTGGTTCAACATGTAGAAATAACACTGTGTTGTTATATGATACAGATCAAATTGAACAAATTATCCTGCTAAATATTGCACTAATGCTAAATATTGCACTCATGGTCTTGCTCATGAAAGAACAAGTTTAAGCTAATTCATTATTTTTATTTACTTTTTAATCAAACAAAAAATTATCGCGATTTTTGAAGTATAGACTTATACGAATTGTGATAACGATATTGTTATTTAATATGTTAAATTAAGATCAGTTCTATCAATATTTTCATAGTTTTAAATGTCGTACACCATTACACATGTTACACCATACACCATAGTACTATACATCTTCTACCATTGCACCATATGCCATAAAACATAACACCATACATGTGTTTTGGAAGTTACACCATCCAAGGGCTGTATAGAAATTAATTTTAATGATTCAGCGTACACGCATAAAGAGATGAATAAGGTTCAATCGTATTTCTAAATATAAACTAATTTTCTTTCTTTTGTATTAGACAAAATTGAAGTTTATGCCAGACAGTCCTTTGGCTAAAACTGAGGCCGGATATTTTGACTATAACAGACCTTCCGTAAGGAAAAATCCCACACCAAGGATATACGTATGTGCTACTATGTGGCACGAGACAGAGAGAGAAATGAAGCAGATTTTACAGTCTTTATTCAGGTGAGTAAAATAGGGGCGTTAGACACCAGGGAAACAGTCAAACTCAAAAATTGAAACTCATAGATGTCATGGCTGAAAAAGAAAAATACAAAGAGACATATAATAGTACACAACACACAACACAGAAAACTAAAGACTAAGCACCACGAACCCCACCGAACACTGGTAGAAACCTCAGGAAAGGGAAGTAGATCCTGCTCAACATGAGTAAACTATGACACTTGCCACAATAATGTGTTCGATTGTCTGAAAAGGATTAATAAATACACAGTAACGTCGAGTAATAATGGAGACGTCAAATCGGATGAGCGCTACAAGATGAAACTATTTCAAAGAAGGTCAAATCAAAACGAAGTAAAAAAGATGTGCAAAATACAAAAGGAAAACGGAAATTTCACCGATAATCGAAAAATTTATTGAAAAAATGTTAAAACAAAGAAAAAGACAAACAATAGTGCATATCACTACATACAAATCCAACGAATGATTACATTTTAAGAAAACGGAGAGGTCCGTTCGGAACATACTTTAACTTACGAAGTTTAATGCATATAAGGCAAGCCCTGGATGATAGTTGAATCCGAATATACAATTGAGGCAGTACCTTCGATGACTCCATTCATACAGCAGGCTTTGCCTTGTTGTGGTTTTATTAATTAGTACAGTGGTGTATTTTTTATGATGTGTTTCCGAAAGGAGTGTAAAATACTCCGTTGTGTAAGCTAGGAAAACATTGATACATTTATATTAATTTTGCTTAACCATGGGAAGTTAAAATAATCTTGATTATTTTTTTTATTTCATTACAGACTGGACAATGATCAATGTGCAAGAAAGAATGCACAGAAATTTTTCGATGTCGTTGATCCTGACTATTACGAATTTGAAGGTAAGCTATTGTTGTATCGAACTTCATGTTGCAGATTAGAAGTAAAACTTAAATTCACAAAAAATATTAACTCCGAGGAAAATTCAAAACAGAAAATTCCTAATCAAATGGCTTAATCATAAGGTCTAACACAACAAACAAATAGATAACAACAAACATATTCTTGACTTAAGCTATCTCGTTTTTGCAAAATAGAGGCGAAGTGATACAAAAGTGATATTCAATCTAAGTCCAAAATCATCTAACAAAGCCTTGATGTATAATGCGTTGTGTATCACACAGAGTTTCACGATTTTTTTTTATATTCTTTTCTCATCCTGTTAATCATGTTAATGTAAACACACTATTGAATTAACTACACATTTCTTTTTTTCTTTTGTTTATATACTGTACCCGACAGCGTACTTTAATTTTAGATTCTTGTTTTTTCCTCATTATCCTGGTGATATATACACATAACCTAATACAAAACACTCAGACGGAAAATTCAAAAACGGAAAGTCCCTAATCAAATGGCTAAATCAAAAGCACAAACACATTGAGCATTGATAAGAACTGCCATACTTCTGAATTAGTACAGGCATTTTCTTATGTAGAAAATGGGGGATACTTGCTGTTCATATAATTAGATTAACAACAGTTGGTCGATCTACCTATGATCGTATAATAATATCGTACTATAAATGTTTCAAAATGTGGGTGAATTATTTAATGTATTACAATTTTATTGTTGTAATTTGTTACTTTATACCACATATTTTCTTTGGTGACTATTTTCTTACTTTATAGCACATATTTTCTGTGATGACGCTATTGTTACTTTATAGCACATATCTTCTCTGAGTGACGCTTTTGTTCCTTTATAGCACATATTTTTTTGTGTTACACTATTGTCACTTTATAGTGCATTCTTTCTTTAATGACGCCTTTGTGTCCTTCTAGCACGTATTTTCTTTGATGACGCCTTTGTTACTTAATAACACATGTTTTCTTTGATTACTCATTTGTTACATTTTTTACTTTCTAGCACATATTTTCTTTGATGACGCATTTGAGCCACATGACGATGATGAGTACGAGTACCATGTGAATAGCTTTGTAAAACAATTCATGCGGGTACTGGACACTGCAGCAAGGTAAGCAGAAAGAAGTAAAAACAGCAAACATACCCAACTCCCAGGAATGTTTTACTATAATATGATTTTAATAAATTTCCTGTTGACAAAACTTAGAATTTTTCGAAATACTAAAGATTTTCTTATCTCAGGAATTGATTACCTTAGCCGTATTCGACACATCTTTTTGGAATTTTGTGTCAACAATGCTCTTGAACTTTGTACTTGTTAGGCTTTATAACTTTTTTATCGGAGCGTCACTGATGAGTCTTATGTAGACGAAACGCGCGTATGACGTATACACGGTATACGGTTATGTATACACTGAAAGTCCTTTATCAAATGGCAAACTCAAAAGCTCGAACACATCAAACTAATATGCATACGACGGACGTACATTAAGATCCTGGCACTTCTATTTATTAATATTCATTCATATCCTACTTTTTTTTAAAAATACAAATATCTCGTTTGTTATGTTAAGAATGAATGGACTATTACTAACTAAAAAAGTAAAATAATAAAATTAGCGAACTCCAAATAATATTTAATTCGCTAAGAACTTTATCAAGTGGAAAAAATAAATAGCTCAAACAAATCAAACTAATGGAAAACAACTGTCATTTTCCTGATGTGGTTAAAGCATTTCCTTATGTAGTTAATAGTGGATTAATCCTGTTTTAACAGAGTGCTAAACCTCCCATTTGTATGACAATCCCATAATATTGACACAATGATGTGACCATAACAACCAGACACAATAGGCAAAAGTGTCAACAATTGGGGTACTGCAGGCAATAGTATTATAATCTAAATCGCAATAAAATAAATTACTATATCAACAAAGAAACATTTCAATCCTGGTATTTATGATGAGTTTATTGCAATGTGTTGCTATATGTTTTAAATACGAAATTACTAAACCGAAAATATTTTCTTTTTCTCTTCATCAGCAAAGTACATAATGTAAACATAAAGCTTCCGCCTCCAACTAAATACCCGACACCTTATGGCGGCAGATTGGAATGGACCTTACCAGGAAATAATAAACTCAGTGCTCACCTCAAAGATAAAGTGAAAGTACGACACAAGAAAAGATGGAGCCAGGTATGTTTAAACTTGTCACGTGACTGACTTTATTCCCTGAAGGTATTAGTATTGACATGAATTAGCATTGATATGGTCATAGTAATAAATTAAATGTTTGCAAAAATTTTAATTTTCTAAATACTTAGGCCTTTTTCTTCCTCAGAAATAGATTATCTTAGCTATATTTGGCAATTATTTTAGGATTTGATGGTCCTTAATACTTGTCAACATCACACTTTATTAAGTCTTTTTAACTAACTTTATTCAAGAATCATACAAGTCTTTTGTAGATGAAAGGTGCGTTTGGTGCAAATACAAATGTTCAATCCTGGTATATATGATGAGTGTATTTAAAACCGACTGAAATTTTTGCTAAAAATATTTTACGGTAACCTTTAAAACTGTGTTAAAACCCTTTAACCCTTCCTACATCGTCCTATGTTTATTTACGATTTTTCAATCTTTTTACCTGTTTCTGCCTTTTTCGTATTTGAAGACTGCTGAGACAATTTGTTATTTCTTCCAGGTCATGTACATGTCCTATCTACTTGGATCCAAGCTGTTGTCGGAACCTTCAGATTCAAAACGTTAACAGACCCTTGCTGAAAATACCTATATTCTAGCTTTATTTATTTCAGGTTATGTACATGTACTATCTACTTGGCTTCAAGCTCTTGTCAGAACCTCTAGATTCAAAACGTAAACAGACCCTTGCTGATAATACATACATACTAGCTTTAGATGGAGATGTCGATTTCAAACCTTCTGCTGTCCAATTACTTGTTGACAGAATGAAGAAAAATGAAAAAGTGGGCGCGGCTTGTGGGCGTATTCATCCGATTGGAACAGGTATGCTACATATTCAGTTTGTGCGGAACAGGTATCGAATCATGCTACATAGACAGTGTGTGTCTTCAATAGACATACGTTTAGAATTATAGCTATGGACTATATGTATAATTGGGTTGTTCTTTTAATGTTATACAAGGCATATATTGCAACAAGCATTCTCCATAATTGTTTTTTCTCTTTTTAGAAATTGTTTTCTTAGAACTTTAAACGCTAAATGTATTTGATGGTATAACAAGCATTATATGTAGATACTAAATTAACAAACTTACAGAATTTGAAACTCTATAGATTTTTGTTGACATGTTTCTTATAAAACTCAATTGTTTTTGTTTTGCAAATGACAAATTTATTGAAGGTTTTCATGAATAATTATGAAAACCTTCAATATAGAGTTTCAAATATATAAACGGATATATTAACTCTTTTTTTTTAAAATCAAAATGGCATTCTTAAACAGGAATAAATTAATACAAATATTTATTTCATTAAAGGACCTATGATATGGTACCAGAAATTTGAATATGCTGTCAGTCATTGGCTACAAAAGTCTACTGAACACATGATTGGCTGTGTGTTGTGCAGCCCCGGATGTTTCTCCTTGTTTAGAGCCTCAGCTTTAATGGATGACAATGTCATGAGGAAATACACATCTGTCTCAACAGAAGCCAGGCATTATGTTCAGTTTGATCAAGGTATAAAAGTTATTTTTGGAAAGAATTTAATTTCAATCGAGTCATATGTTTTGAAAAGCGGTTTACTACTGTTGCCTTATCTACATCTTGTCGGTGCATACATTATTTACGAGTTTCAACCGCATTAAAATTGAATAGTGTAACATGCATTATCATATATTTTTAAATTAAGGAATATCTACTGAAACAATGATTTCTTGTCCGAATTTAACTATATCTGATCATATCTATCTGCTCTTAAATGTTTGTATTAGATTTAGAATATTCCAGCAAGTTGGTCTCGAGAAATATTCATCGGAATTTGCACCTGGTGCATCAAATTTGGTACCGCTAATGTTATAACACTAATACACGAAACCTATTCTAGGAACATGTGGATTAATATCATACAGTAAAACCTGATTAAAGGTTATACCTTTTAAGCGATAATCTGATGTGGCAGGTAATTTTCTGATTGTCCTGCTGAAGTAATAGCTATGAGTTTTTATCTCCCAATCAAAGGTCATCTTTCTTGTAAGTCCAGTTTTCTATCGTCTAAAGAGTGAACCTTATACACAGGTTTGACTGTAATATCGATCTTTTTTCCGTTCAAGGTGAAGATCGTTGGTTGTGTACTCTGTTGTTACAACAAGGATATAGAGTGGAATATTCCGCCGCGGCTGATGCTTTAACCTATGCACCGGAAGGATTCGACGAATTTTATAATCAAAGACGAAGATGGTCTCCATCTACGATGGCTAACATACTGGATCTTTTGGGCGATTGGAAAAATGTAATGAGGCTGAATGAAAACATTTCCGGTCTATATATAGCCTATCAACTGCTGCTATTTCTGTCGTCAATGGTTACACCTGCTACTATTTTCCTATTGGTTGTTGGTGCACTCAACTCAGCATTCAAAATTAATTTGATAACATCACTGTGTATAAACTTAGTTCCATTGCTTTTGTTTCTGATTTCTTGTTTCACAGTCCAAAGTAAATGGCAGGTAAGAATGATGATTCATTTTATTTACCGCTTTAGAATCTAATGCATTCTGGGTATTTTTTTTCAAAAGTGTACACCAAATTGTTTTTTTTTTAAACAATTGATATCCAACCAGTGTTGACATTATTTTCATTTTGGGACACGAACAATAACATGAGTGTTTTAGATTCTGAAACGGCCTATTAAAAATATTTTTTACAACCGGCAAGTTTATTATACAGTTATGTATACTTATTGGCTGGGTAAAAGTCGAATAGTAAATGTATTGTCTCCATAGGGTAAACTTTTGCCCTGATGCGTGCAGTTTTGTAGGAGAGAGTAATATCAAAAGGGACAATAAATTAACTATACCACGAATATCCAGTCAGTCAGTGTTTTTATTATACATTTGTATATCGAAAACGACAACAGTCAATAAATAGCGGGTATCAATCAACTATCTTAATATCAAAAGCAGAAACCCAGCTATATGCAATTTATTTAACGTTTATTTCATACATATTATCACCTCGAGTGAAATATATCGAAACTATTTCATACTAGAATTGTAAAACTACTTGATTTGTACTATGTTGATTTCTAACTTCTCATTGGCTGATAGCGCGACAATTACACTGACGTGTATTTAGATAATTTTATTTTCGTTACAGCTTCTTTTTGCTGGGATACTGTCTCTGATCTATGCATTAGTGATGATGGTTGTTGTTGTTGGCCTCGGTTTGGAGATGAAACTTGAAGGAATTTGTTCACCCACCACAATCTTCATGATATTTATAGTCGGAATATTCATTATATCTGCAATATTACATCCACAAGAATTTTACTGTTTGCTTCATGGAGCACTGTACTTCTTACTGATTCCAAGCATGTCTATGCTGTTAATGATTTACTCTATATGTAACTTGCATGTCGTTTCATGGGGTACCAGGGAAAATGCAATAGCAGCTCAGCCGGATAAACCAAAAACCAAAAAGCAGGACAGTAAAATTGCATCGATTTTAAATAAATTTGCAGATAACAAAAATGAGGAAACCAGTAGTTATGCCTTTTCCTTTGGGAATTTATTCAAGTGTTTGTGTTGTCCAAAGGAACCAGTTAATACAGTAGAATCTAAATTTGCAGAAGTACTTGCATCAATAGAAAATCTTGAGCAGAAAATTGTTAAACAACAACCTAATGATGTGAACAAACCAGAAGCCGAGGAGATGATACGGAAAGCTAGTGAAAAGAAGGAAGTAGAAGCAGGCGTAAGATGTAAGTATCGTTGTAATTAAAATTAATCCCCGAAGGACGTAGAAGCAGGCGTGCGATGTAAGTATCGTTGTAATTAAAATTAATCCCCGAAGGACGACCGGGAAACAGAAATATGGTCACGTGGTCTTCTTTCGACTCGTAGTTAAACGGACGCCAAAGTCGGGCGTCCGTTTGGCTGTGCATGATGCAAAAGTTTGCAGCGAAGTCCCGTCAGAACGGGGACATTAAATCAATGCCTCGTGTGAAGAGAGTGCAACGCACTTTACACGTTATGAACCGTTGCAACAACTCTTTCAGGGATCTGTTGGTGACAAGGCAAAATTTCTGTTCCTATCCAGTATACCCTCATTTTCCAGTGGCTGTCCAATTTTACCCTACCGTCATTTCGATTGGCCTTTATTATTAGACCTACCTATTTTATTTATTGTTAACTGTTTTCGTCCTTAGCATGCATGGGATATGTGCCACTGTACGTTAAGCAACAATCAATCAATCAATTGTAATCAAATATTCCGAAGCGTGTGCCAATATCAATGTCATTAAATATGTTCGCTTCATTGTTTCAAAAAAACAAGCTCTATAAAAGCTAGACTTATATATTTAGAAAATATAAAAAAGGAACTAAAAACAGTAGAAATCAATAAATTATCCGTATGCTTGTTTAATGCCATTTTTCATTGAACATTTTGTGGTAAATGGTTCGCTTAACATTTTTTTAATTGATTTTAAATTATTTTGAACTTTTATCTTTCAAAAAGTTTAAAAACAATAACAAGGATTTTAAAGGATTTTTAAATATGGCTTTTTAAAGTGTCTGTAATTTAATTGTTAAGGGGAAAGTAGGGATAAGCGGGTAATATTTATAGTGGCGTCATTACATGGATAAAACCAGAAGATTACGAATATATAGCAAAACAAGAGAATCGAACATCCATCATGTCCACGTTTGGGTTAGCTTACAGAAAGGGGGGACACAGGATATGTTGTCAAATCAGATTAGGGAGCTACCATTTGATTCTTAAGGTGGGGCCGGGGCTAGGATGAAATTAAATGTCCTGTCCCGGACGATATATGACCTGACTCTTCAGACATTTATCTTCTAACTTTCTAATCAACGTTTAAATATTTGTTCAGGGAGATAAACCAATTTAAGAAGTTCTTTTATTAAGGTCTTTCCTTTTACTAAAGGGAAAGACCTTACTGTATTTCTTCTGATTATTATTATTATTATTCTTCTTGTTCCGCCAAACTTTGACAAAATTTCCCTCCGTAACCGTAAGACGTGTCGCTTTCATGTTCACACTTTGTATCGGTGTCATGAATACCTATCCGGAACTCACCCTGTGAGTCGAAATATTTTGTCGGTTCGGAGTAATCCCTCCGAAACCCAAAAACCTTGTTATCGTTCCAACACCGTAACCGTAATAGGTAGAAAAAAAATGAAGGGTGAAATTTGTTCAGGACCAGACCCCGGTTCTTCGTTACATTTGGATCGAAAAGATTCAACGACTCATTGGTAGGGTTATGCCCCTATGAAAATTAACCGGTGTCGGTTGGCCACCAAAACTCAGAAACCGTAAGTCGTAGACACATAGGATCTTCAACAATCATCATCATTTCATGTATCTTTAAAAAATACCTCAAGGTCAAATTTGTATGTTGACCTTGACCTTTGACCTTACACCTTGTTATGGGATAATCTCAGAAACCATTATACTTACAGAAGTTTTAAATGGTGGAAAATGTTTGGGTCATTATGGCGCAACTTTGTTACATTTCGACCAAAGAGATTTGACCTTTCTATAAGGGGCATAACCCCTGTTTTAGGTTTTTGAAAAGACAAAATCAGCTTTTACTATATAACCAAAGGTCCTAGACCCTTAAGGTCTTCAGTAATGGCATTGGGGACCAATGACCTTGACAAAGGTCAAAAGGTCAAAGGTCAAGGTCATGTCCCAGATAGCGAATTTAGTGTTTTTAACCTTATTTAAAGGATTTTTAGTGTGTTTTCGAGCTTTTTAAGGTTGACCTTGACCTTTTGAATACATTCTAGGTCTGTTGGATCATGTATTTTACATTAAAAAAGGAAAGACCTCTCAATTGTTCAAGAACAATTGACAGTTTAATTTGTAATTACTGTGTTTGTATACCCATCTTTTTAAATCCTGTGTATAAAGGAATGTAAACACAAATGTATACTAATGGGTTAGTTAAATGTCGGACATGATAAAAGATGTAATGGTACTGACATCAGAAAGAATTTAAATTACTAAGCAATAAGCATGACTTTGCTAGACAATTTTGTGACAGAGAAGAAAAAAAAATATACGTGCATGTATGATTCATGTCTTGTGTATTTTTGATTTTCTGTACACCTAAGAGAGTTATCATTTGATTTTTAAGGAGGGGAAAGGGTGGGGGGGGGGGGGAGGGGGGTCCGCTAAGATGAAATTTAAAAAAAAATAGGCAGGACTGTTCTTTAAGTTAAAAAAAAAAGCAGGATGATCCACTTTGCCAAAAAAGTCAGAAAAAAAGAAAAAAGAAAAAAAGCCGGATCGAATAGAGTGAAAAATAAAATGACAGGACATAGATTACAACTAAAAGTAAATGAAGGACACAATTGTTCATGCTTGCACCCTATCCCCTTCCTAAGGCTTTTCTACATCAGATCAGAAATAGATTATCTTAGCTGTATTTGCATGATTTGGCAAACATTTTAGAAATTTTTGGTCGTTATTTGTCTTCAACTTTCGTATTTTTTTTGGCCTTCAACATTTTTTATTCGAGCGTCACTGGTGAGTCTTTTGAAGACGAAATGCGCGTCTGGCGCATGCACACTATTGTAATCCTTGTATCTATGACGATTTTATTGTAGTTATCACTAGCAACCAGTTGATAACATATTTATCAAATTCAAGCAAGGGTTATTTTCAGCATAATCACTTTGATGCTGTAAATTGGGTTTACAGAATACAGAATAATAGACAAAACATGCAAAATAGGGGGCCAACAACATAAAGAATAAATAAAAACAGGTTACAAAAAATGAATAACTGGCAAACTTTAGAGGGGCGATAGATACCAGAGGGACATTCAAACTCATAGATCGAAAATAAACTGTCAACGCCATGGCTAAGAAGAAAAAGACAAACAGACAAGTAATAGTACACAAAACAGAAGACTACGCAATACTGCTCTGGAAGGGTAAGCAGATCCTGCTCCATATGTAGCACCTGTCGTTAAGAATACAAATCATCACCCAGACCCTCCATTTTCGTTATTATTAAACAAAATTATTTGTGGATGTACCGCGTCTTCTGATTGGCTGACAGTGTTTTGTCTAAACAGCTCACAGACATAACTTTGTCTTGCGACCGTGATGTCAACAACGTACTCCGGTTTAAAATAAAATCTAGACTTTAAAATTACGAGAAAGGCTAAACTATTGTTTTCTATCTATTTGAATTTCAACATTTAAAATAACCTGCAACGAAGATTTTTCAGTGAGCACCATATTTTTTTTGGGGTAATATGTATTTCTTTATAGACAGAACAATTTTACAGTCATTCCTTGAATACATGTGATACAAACATTATTGTTATTTTCTGTAATTTTGACAGTTTAAAAAATAATATCATGGCGTACAGCGAGCTGTCGGCGTAAACATTGACACATGTAAATTGATGTGTATGATCTGAACTGTGGTATCTACTGGGGGTAATCTATGTATTTAATGAATGGCTATTATCTATTTTGAATTTATTGAACCATAAAACTAATTTTTGACTCTTCACATTAAATAATCCGCGAATCGGATTATGTAAAATGTGAAGAGTCATAAATTAGTTTTATGGTTCAATAAAATCAAAATATATTATTGCCATTCATTAAAAATAAATTTCTATCAAAAGTAAGGCTCAAAAAACTTTTTATATTGTTTATACTAACAATAACAACGTACACACATGTTGGCGTATGAATACACAACGTCAGAGTGGGCGTGTCGCCATCAAAATTGACAACATTGAAAATAAAACTAATAATTTTAGCCAATCAGAAGACAGTAAAAACACCAAATTTATTTATTCTTTTATATTTTATGCTAGAAGTTGAATCTTTTTCTTGGTAAGATTATATAAAAATAAAGCTTGTTGTTCGGTGTGAGCCAAGGCTCCGTGTTGAAGGCCGTACTTTAACCTATAATGGTTTAATTTTTAAATTGTTATTTGGATGGAGAGTTGTCTCATTGGCACTCACACCACATCTTCCTATATCTAATTAAATACATTATATCTTTTTCAGATAATCCAATATTTCAACAAAAAGCGCTTCCCCATGAAGCCGATACGCCATATTGGATTCACGATCCTGATATTGGTCATGGAAACATTCGTTACATTAACAAAGAAGAGAAACACTTTTGGAAGGAGCTGATTCGCCAGTATTTATATCCTCTTCAATCTGATGCGCAACAACAGAAAAAAATGCAGACAGATTTGATACAATTAAGAAATAAAGCAAGCCTGATGTTCTTTATGTTAAATGCCTTATTTGTCATCATCATCTTTAGTTTGCAGTATTCAAATGCTATCACTGGTGCTGGCCTCACCATTCCTCTTCCTTGTAAAGATACCGAAGGAAAATACTTGAAACTAGAACCTATTTCTATGTTTTTCATGGCTGTGTTTGGGATTGCGCTGCTTATTCAGTTTATATCGATGATATTTCACCGACTGGGTACATTTTTGCATATAATGGCGTCGACGGAAGTCAACTGTATGAGGCCGAATCAGAACGAGGTTGCATCAATGGATATTACAAGCAAAGTGCAACTTGTTAAGGAAATGCAAAGGTTTGAGGATGACGAAGATGCCCGCTCTATTTCAACGATAGGTAGCGATGGTGAAGAAGATAGCAGTGTGACAATGGATGATTCACCGAAAGTAAAACGAAAGAAAACCATTAAAAAACTTCTGAGAAATAAACGCAGGGACAAGCCTGTCTCTGGAAATCTAGGTGGAAAATTTTTGAAAAATTTCCTTGATTTAGCCAACGATCTAGAAAAAGAAGGCAGTAAGAAAGAAACTTCTGTTAAGGAAGAAACAGGTCGCAAAAGGAGCAGAGGAAGCAGGAAGCGAAGTAAAAAAGCACTAAAAGCGATTGAACTATTGGAACAAAATAAAGAAAATAAAGAAAGTATACTTACAAAAGCGGAAGCCATTAAAGACAAATGGCAAAAACTTGCTAAATCAGCTCGACCAGAAAGTTCTGGTTCAGGAGACAAATGGGGATCTCTTCTCAGATCCGTTATTCACGGTCAGTCCCGAACGAGCCTCAATACGATATCGGAAGATGATAAACGAAGTTCATGGTTCCGAAGTATAGGGAAAAAAATGAAAAGGACAAATAGCGACTTTTCTTTATCGGACCTTGGGTCTTGGTCGAATAGAAATAGATATGCTGAACCAATCTTAAATATAATTAGTGACGAATTAGAGCCAGTTGATATGGAAGTAGGTGCTACGTCAAAAAATATCCCAGCATCCAAACCTGCCGATACTTGTACAAATGAAACAAGGGCGATAATCGAACGTAAAACCGAGCAGAAAAATGAGAACATATACGATACAGCAGATTTTATTCCATCTGAAGTGAACAGTGACAGTGAATCAGATTCTGACATTTCTGGAATGAAGAGTGATTCAACTTCTAAATCAGACTCGTCACAACCCCAAATGTCAATTCAATTACAAGATATTAAAATGAAGTCTTCTGAAACCAATGACATTGGTGAACAAAAAGGTGATACACAACTATAATAGTAAGACTTTTATATCAATCTGGATTTTTTGTATACGTAGAATCCAATTTTGCAATCGTATGTACTCGGCTATTTCCGTAATAGAAAACATATACGCTATTCATTTTTTGAAAACCTGGAATGATGTTCTAGGTATCTGATATTTTGCCAAACCTTTGATAAATATTTTCGTCAGATTTCGTCCTAAAAAAATAATTCTCCCCTTATTTTAAATTCAAAGCCTTCTTTTGATTAAGTTGAATAGCATTAACGGAACGCGGGAACATCATAGCTTTGTACATTTGTACACCAATTTTGGTTTCTATACTAGAGTTCAAGTGTTGTTACTGTTGAAGGAAACCAGGACACTTTAAATTACAATGAGAAAAAGGTGTGCATAATAAAAACAAATGTTTCTAAATTAAATTTGATTCTTAACCGGGTATATATAAGCATTTTAAAAGGTTTAAAAAATTTGTTTACGCAATGTTTATTAATAGTCTTTCATTGATTTTATATGAATGCATGTACGAATGTTGTGTTGATAAAAGGTAACACTAGTGTATAGATATTATAAAATCAATTATTCAATGTTTATGATTAGCTATTTTGATACATGCACTCAGCAGCTGCATTGTGCTTTTAATCATGGCGAGCTTTACATGCTTGTTATATGGAATCATGACAACTCGGACCAAAAACAAATCGGACCATTTAGTATCTCAAACATTTATGTATTGATTCATAATTGGCATGAACTGTGTTTCAAACTGATCCTAGTGGTCTTTTATACTGGCCCAAATTGTCTTCCTATATGATTCAAGTCGTCTTAAAATTTGTCTGAGTAGGCTTCGTCCGACTTGTCTTCGCTCCGGGCTGTCACATATTCATGTAACAAATATATTGTATTTTATATGCGTCCAAATTTCACATAAGAATCAAATTTTGTGTTGTTGTTATCCTTGCTGTACTTAAAATAACATCATGACCCGCAGGCGGGTTTTAAGGAAGAGATAAAAATTTGAACGCTTAACTTTAAGTGTTGGTTACCTTGAGCAGTAACTATATTCCAAATAAGTTCTCTTTATACGGACATAAGTGTTGAAAGTCTTTCAACACTTATGTCCGTATATTAAGTTATTGACTGGTCTAATGCAATACGAAGCAGTTGTTTCTTTGGATAGTCTCTGCATGAATTATTCTAACAGTAGCAAGAACCTTTCGTTTTCAAATGCCATGAAAGCATCTATGTTAACATGTGTTTTTTAAAAATATATTTATTGTTATGCGTATTTATTATTTTGTTTTTTATAAGCAGTATGAAAAAGCATTGGAAATTCGTCATTTTACGACATATCATATGATTCTTGTTTTGAATTATATGAAGTGAGATCTCTTTATCATGAGTTCTTTTCATCGAAACTGGTTTAAGATTGTCACGTGATTTATCATTTTTTTGTCACGTGGTTCATCCTTTTTTTCAGTCACGTGATTTAATCTTATTTTTGACACGTGATTAACTTTATTTTTCTATACGTGATTTATCCTTTTTTTTTGTCACTTGATATATCCTCTTTTCCAGTCATGTGATTTATTCTTTTTTTTTGTCTCGTGATTTATTAATTTTTAAGTCGCGTGAATCAATGTTTGCAAATCACATGCATACATATTTTGCCTAAAAATCAGTTATAGCACACTAAATGTCGATCAATTAGTTGTGACGAGTTGCACAAAGAACGAATTTTATATCTGTGAATTTTACTTAGCGAATGAACTTTCAATGCTGTATTTAAACTGTTTGTATATATTTAAATATTTTTGTGTTTGTTGTAACGTTATGTATGCATATCTCCATTTATGTATAAATGGCTCAGGATAAAAGTGATATTGTATTTTGATATTGTAGAGACGGTTGTATGTGTAAGTTAATTAGTTCTAACATGGACCATTATTCTTTAATGCGTGTTAGGATTGGAGAATCATTTGTATATGAATACATGTAACATGATATTTGTTTATTTGTACACAAACCATATTTACATAATAAATATGTATGCTTCACTATAATAGTATATTATTAATTCTACATTGTGCAAAGTGCTCCTTTGAAGGAGGGAGTTTCTATAATAAAACAGAATAGAACAGACTATGGCATATCTTCAATAGAAATGTTTATCTATTACTATCAAATTAATAAAACAGTTTTTCTTAACGTCCAGTGGCAACTATCTTATACAAACACATGACAATAAAAAATGACAAATACAAAAGGTAGGTCTTGCAATATATTCATGCCGTCGGGGGTTCAGGTAACGATGAATTGAACTGCCGCTGGCAAAGAGGTTATATTGAAAATAGACAGAAATAAATTCATGCAACAGGCCACTTTCTTAAGGGCCCATAGAATATTTATTGTAGTAATTTGCTCTTAATATGCAGAGAAAGCACGGAGCTACAATAACTCTCACCTCACTGAAAGACGGTCACTTTTAGTACAATTAAGAATAGATATTGGGTATATGTTAAAGAGACAACAACCCGACCAAAAAGCAGCCGAAGACAACCAATGGGTCTTCATTGCAGTAAGAAAATCCCGCACTCGGAGGTGGTTCTTACCTTGCCCTAAAATAAAAGGGTGTACTAGTTAAGGGAAAATGGAGTTGGATCGGAATTATTTGATAAACAAATAAACGTCCTGTTTCAAGAAATACAATGGAAAATTTATTGTAGAGATGAATAAAATCAATAGGTTTGTTTGATGAGGGAGAGTAGGAGGGGTCCTGGTCCCGAAATCCCGGTCTTAAAAATACGAAATTGTCGAAATCCCGGGCTTAAAAACACAAAATCCCGAGGTCCTGAAATTCGAAAATAGAATTCCTGGATCCCGAGAGGGTAAATCCCGAAATCCCGAGCTTAAAAACACCCAATCCCGGAGTCATATCCCCCTCATTGATGGGTATATATCATCGTAATTCATTATCAGCATAATGTTCTTGCTCTCCAAAACTTACCACGACCGAACTGCTATTTACAAATTAACTTTTGAAATCGAATGAATTTCAGACCATAAGAATTCATACAATAAGAATTCAGACAAAAGTATCTTAAGATGAAATATCCAGAGAGAAGATGTAAAGGTTTACATTATATAGAAAACAACGCAAAAACATATTTATACATTGATAAAGAAGATGTGGTGTGAGTGCCAAGAAGACAACTCTCCATCCAAATAACAATTTTTTAAAAAGTAAACCATTATAGGTCAAAGAACGGTCTTCAACACAGTGCCTTAGCTCACACCGAACAACACGCTATGAAGGGCCCCAAAATTACAAGTGTAAAACCATTTAAACGGGAAAACCAACGGTCTAATCTATATAAAAAAACGAGAAACGAGAAACAGCGTATATATTACATAAACAAACGACAACTACTGTACATCAGATTCCTGACTAAGAACAGGTGCAAACATTTGCAGCGGGATTAAACGTTTTAATGGATCCAAACCTTCTCCCTTTTTCTGAAACCATGATAGCATATTAACATCACAACATAGAAAACACACGATAACATATCAATTGGCAGACTTAACTTCGGTTTAGGGATGGAGGAATTGAAAGAGGGGCGAAAGATACCATAGGGACAGTCAAATTCATAAATAGAAAATAAACTGACAACGCCATGGCTAAAAATTAAAAGGACAAACATACAAATAAGGGTACACACTGAGACACAACATAGAAAACTATAGAATAACACAAACCTCACACAAAACTGTGAGTATGTGTTGTGCTTCGGAAGGAGAAGCATTTAGTGTTATTACAAACTCCACTCGATAAAAAAGTATAATTCGGTAGGTCATATTCGTGGTGACACTTGAATCGATGATTGTTAAACTATCAATCATTATTGTCTCATTGGCACTCATACAACATCTTCCTATATCTACATGTATATGCACAAATATTATTCGATAAGATGAAAGGCGTATTACTATTTAAATACAATCGTGAAATTTATATTACTTGCCCAAATATTGATGCAGACCTTTTTCTGATTATCTTTTTAATTAACTTATTATTTGATCGTTAGTTTGGCTTATTAATGATGTTTTTGGTATTTTTGTCAGATTTTCGGAATCCTCTGATTTATCCATTTGAATGCCTTAACAAAATTTGCACATTGACCCCCTTTTTCTTTATGGGGTTTTCATTGTTGAAGGCCGTACGGTTGCCTATTATTACTTACATCCACTTCATTTCAACTTTGGTTGTTAATTGTCTCATTTGCTATCATATCTAGACTTCTTATTTTTATATAAAAAAACAGTCCTACAAAAAATAGCAACAATAATGAAAGCTTTCATTTTTCAAATAATTAATAGTAATGTCAGTAGATTGTGCATGGCATAACAATATGTCTCTTGATGATAATGAGGAGGGAGGAGAAGGAGGAGGGGATTTTGAGGGACATATATTTTTGTAAAATCATGCAAAAAAGAACAATCCAAGGACATAAGAAAGAATGAAATATTAAATGCAGTGCATTATAATTACATATATACACGTTCAAAAACGTTTACAATGTCGTTTTAAATGAATTTGAACTGTGCAAACAAGACACTTGATGATAATGATGAGAAGGAAAGGGGTATTGTGTTGGACATATATGTTTGTAAAATCATGCAAAAAAGAACAATCCAAGGAAATAAGAAAGAAATGTAATATTAAATGCAGTGTACAATGTCGGTTTAAATGAATTTGAACTGTGCAAACAAGCGTTTTTTTATGACAGGATAAAATTTCAAGTTATAATTGACGTTTATCGAGTTATATCTATAAATCAACTAAAAGATTTTAAAAAGATCCATAGAGATGACAGTAGTCCTTTAAAAATCCACTTCACTCTTCTGTGGTGAATGGTTAACTTATAAGTATTACGTAAATCCTCTTCATACAATCTTGATAGTTACTACTCATTCGGCAATCCTCGGTATAATCCGCTTCTCTCCGATCAGGGTACGGAATCGTCCGAATTGAGACGAATGAGTTACTTCTATCTCATCGTTATCAGATTTACCTGCGGGAGCCTCCGAGAAATTAAGTGATTACGTTACTTACATCCAGCAGACGTTATCAAATTAACCCGCGGGACCCTCCGAGAAACTAAGTGATTACGATACAAATACATCCTTAAATCAAAAGAATGTTAAATTATCTAGTTACAGAATAATTTGGACATTATGATATCTCCGTGCTGGTAAGATTATTGTTTGTACATGTTTATTTTCTTTTTTTTTTCAGAATGGTTTTTATCAATGCTTAAAAACATGAAAATACGAATACAATAAAATTGAGAATGGAAATGGTGAATGTGTCAAAGAGACAACAACCCGACCAAATAAAAACAATAATAACAGAAGGTCACCATCAGGTCTTCAATGTAGCGAAAAATTCCCGCAACAAGTATAGGATAGGGTGCAAACTATGAGGTCCTACACTTTATTGTGTGTATGCAATTTTTCTCTTTTGTTTATAATTTCGAACCCCAGAGTTTAATATTGAGAATGTTAATTGGGAATGTGTCAAAGAGACAACAACCCGACAACAACAGAAGCTCACCAATGGGCCTTCAATGCAACAAGATACTCCCGCAGCTGGAGGATTCCTTCAGCTGGCCCCTCTGTCTTATTTCTCTATTTTATTTGCCCTTAATTCTATATCTATCGTCTACAATTCTTTATTCTGATAACCCAACCCGAACCCACATGAAGAGGAAAAGAGATTTTTTTTTAATTACAGCTATTTTCCTAATGCATGCAGATAAAGACTTTAGTTAGATTGCTTACTTTGCTTGTTTATTGTACAATTATTTTGGGAAAATGTCTAATTGAATTAAAATAGTATATATATAAATATAACTATGTCATATATATTGTTTGGAGATGTTAATCTTAATTACAAAGCTTGAATAAACAATTATGCAAACAAAGCAAGCATTTGGAAATTAGCTGTAAAGTTGGCACCTGTATCTGTTTATTCTATGTTATGCTCATAAATTGAGGTTCAAAATCCAGATTACAAAATGGATGTACACTTAAATCAAAGACCGTGTCAATTTATTTGTTTTGAGTCTAGTAAATCTTGTGAACCAGTAAAGAACAACACTCGCCCCCCCCCCCCCCCCCCCCCAATCCCTTACCCTAAAAAGGATAACAAAAAAACATACTAGTCAGGAAGAAAAACAGAAAGAAATAACACACCTAACCTATCCCTTTTCGTATAAAACTATCATAAAATTCCCTGTCTATTTATTTGTTCTGAGTCTAGTAAAAATAAACCAGTAAGAACAACATATGCAAATATCACCCTCCCACAACTCATTCCATCTCTAACCCCTTAAAGGATTAAAACACTTACTAGTCAGGAGTTAAAATCAAATAGAAATATCCCAACCGCCACTACCCCTTTTTGTATAAATCTATGCAGTTTTAATATTAACATCAAACTTTTTCTTGAATTGATCGACCTGCTAACAACATAAAAGTAATGAATTTTAGGGCGAATTCAGCCATTTTTAACCCAGGATAAATGAGAGTTGCAAGGGGTCTAACTCCGGACCTCCAACCCCTACCACACAAACACTATATCTGCCACATAATGTGTTTCGTCCGATTATAATGATAAAAAAAACATATGATATATTTGATGATAATTTACCTGGTGTGAGTGTGGTCTCAGCCATGGTACATATAAAGTGCATACAACGTGTTCATGGTAATTACAATTGAGAATAGAAATGGGGAATATGCCAAAGAGACAGCATGGATGTGGAATGTGCCAAAGAGACAGCATGGATGGGGAATGTGCCAAAGAGACAACATGGGGAATGTGCCAAACAGACTACATGTGGAATGTGCCAAAGAAACAACATTGATGGGTAATGTGCCAAACAGACAACATGGGGAATGTGCCAAAGAGACAACAACCCGACCAAAGAGCAGAACACAACCGAAGTCCACCAACGGGTATCAGATCTACTATGCAAGTTAAATTGAAAGGATAAAGTACACAAAGGGCAGTATTTGGACCGCCTGTTTTGTCCCAAAACCATTTGCAGAAAACAAATGAACATAGCATCGGACAAGAATTTCATATATCTGATCTTCAGTATTACAGGTGGGTTTTTTTCTGTACTACAGCAGACACTAAGTTTTCACATTTTGTACCGTTTATTTTCGTTGTTTCATTTTTTTCATCAAATTTTAGTGGAGTAGTATCCAATTGAAGATTATTTCAAAATTGTTTGTTGCTAAACGTCCAGTCGCAAATATGTCACGCATATTTATGTTGAAACATTTGAAAAATTGTATTTTAGAAAGTCTTTTTCGATAAAGATTGCTCATGTACGGTTTGACGCAAAATGTGATCATAACTATGTGTGGTAAATTTCAAGTCATTAAGCAATTATAATTACTTTATAATAGGACAGACATATTAACTAGTTGTGTTGCGGATTTTTCTTTTAATGAAAATAACTAAATTATTCAAGAGGGATTTGTTTTACTCTTTTCTGATCTATTTGTATAAACTGCTTATAATTCTGCTACGATTTACTACCAAGGAGTGAGTGAAGTATGTCTTTAAAACGTTTAGGATATACATTTTGAGGCGTGAATATAGAATTTCGTTTGGCCTAAAGTATTAAACTAAAAATATCATATGTTTTAATTCAACATTGAAACGAGGCGTTTATTTACTTTTTGGCTTATACATTAATATATAATATTTCTAACTAAATGGTCATATACTAGTATTGAAGAACAGAAAATCTTTGACTTTGACGCTTGACAAATATTATTTATCAATGTATTTTTTTCCGAATTTAACTGCATATGATTTTTATTCTGACAGAACATCGATTGATCAATTTAGTGTTTACTTACCAGTATAGTATTACCTAATAATTTTATATTCTTCAGTTATTTTTAACTAAATGGTCATATAATTTTCTGCATCCATCTATCCATTTTCTTGTATGTCTCTACTCTATAAAAACCCATACAGACCCTCATTTTTTATACTGATATTCGGTTACAAAATGTGTTGAATTTTTAAAAATGCGAAATAATTCAACAGTCAGAGACCACCACAGTCTTCGTGACATAATCTCACAACTGACCAAATGGACTCAGATACATGTATGACCCCTCCCTTAAATAAGATACTGACGAGTTTTTCCTACCTTAAAAATACACAGGAACATGTGGAGTGGTTTAAAGTTTGTTCAAATTCCCCCTTTTTTCTTTTTTGATACATCATCGACACTGCTAAAGGAAGATACCAATTTCATTGGAGGCGCAATTCCTCTGAAACCATACAATATCGGAAATATTTGTAAATTGACGTATCAATGTAGTGATTTTTACTTCCAATTTGTCTTTTATACAGTATTTTTGTCCATAGAACACGCTCTGTTTTCGATCCGTGTATTACACTTTTTCGCGCACGCTCAGTTGACGTACTGCCCACTTTATCCAAAAAACGCTTTTTAGCTCACAGGGGCCCGAAGAGCCCTATCTGAGCTTATGCAATTACTTGGCGTCCGTCGTCGTCCGTCGTCAGTCGTCGTCGTCTGTCGTCGTAAACTATTTAATGAATCTTCACCTTTGAAACTAATGGGCCAAATACCTTTAAACATGTAACTATACGGATTTTTTGTGTTATTAGAATTTGCTGTTACACAATATTAAAATTATTATAAAGGGAATGTATCTCCCTCATGCAAAGCTCTGATCAGGGCCGTAAATTGCATCTCCTGGAAGGGGAGGCACCCCGCCGAGCGGAGCGATGCGAAAATGTTATTTGGACCCTTTCTAGACAAAAAATGATTAATTTTTTTTCGGGTTTTTTCCCTATATGCAATGTACCTCCCCAGAATCCACCACTTGTTAAAATTGTGTTACATTTCAATAATTTAGCGCCTAAAAATATTGAATACAGTTGTCTGCTCTATGGTCGGGTTGTTGTCTCTTTGACACATTCCCCATTTTCATTATCAATTTTATAATTCAGAGTAAGATTAGGTGTAAAGTAATATTTTGTAATGCTTTATACTGCTTTATGACTGCACAAGCCATTTTTACTAAGTTTTAGTGAAACAATTTGCGAACTTAAAATGAAAGACTCACTGACATTGCCAACTTGAGCATTTTTTGTGGTTTATCTTGCTTTGTTTGTCTGTTCAAATCGAGCTATTTTAATTTCGCTTCACAGACACAATTTACAAACCTTAAACTGTAAATTCACATCATAAATTTCAAATTAATATAATGTTATACTGTTTGTTTTAGTGATTCTTTCACGGATTTGGCTATACTTTTTGGACCTTTTGGATTATAGCTCTTCATCTTTTATATAAGCTTTGGGTTTCAAATATTTTGGCCACGAGCATCACTGAAGAGACATGTATTGTCGAAATACGCATCTGTTGCAAACAAATCTTCTTCTTTGAAACAACTGGGCCAGTTACCTTGAAACGATATTTTGTTTATAAATATCATCCGAAGTTTTTCCTAAAAATCTGGCTGGGTAAAATTGTTGAATTGGTCAAAATGTATCGGCCCTGAAATTATCAGACGAATCGAACAACCTATTGTTTTTTTTTTTTGCTGCCACCAAATCGGTAGTTTTAACAGAATTCAGCATTTGTTTGTTATTATCTTGAATATTATTATAGATAGCTATACACTGTAAGCAGCAATAATGTTAAACAAAGTAAGATCTACAAAAAAGTTTAGATGACCACTATTGTCAATTAACCCTTTGAGCAGTTATTGCTCTTTAGAGAAAATTTTACACAATATATTCATCAAGTTTGCTAACATTTAAAAATCTTCTCCTCTGAGAAACAGGTGAGCGATTCAGGCTCGTGAGAGCCTCTTGTTTCACCACTTGTCATAAATTGATAGGAAACTCAAATAAGATTTTTTTTCTCAAATAGTCTAAAGCTTAACTGAAAATTGTAAAACTAAAAGTTAAAAAAGCATATTTTATATCGTATTTTCGTTAAAACAAGAGCATAATGCGTCTAAAAGATTGAACTCATCAATTTTTAGCATTCATAGAATATGAACAATTTGTAAAAAAAAAAATGAAATTAAAGTAATGATCTAATTTGTCATAAAGATGCATAGTTAAGCCACCGCATTTTTGCGAATGCCAAAGTAAGGAACCTATGGCCTATGCTCGTCTTCTATGATTGTTTAGGAGTTTAAGTGACATCAATTTTCGCTGAACTAGTACACTTTCTTAGTTTAGGGGGCCAGCTAAAGCCCGCCTCCGGGTACGAGATTTCTGGCTGTGTTGAAGACCCATTAGTGGCCTTGGTACGTGTTCTGCTATTTGTTAGATTTGATTTCTCTAGCAAACATTCCCCATTTCCATTCTCAATGTTATTTGATATATATGCAGGTTATCGGCACTAACTTTCATCTTGCTGTTGGATTTAACATGTGCACGACAGATAGCATTATTGATTATTGATGTCCAAAACTGTTTCCTACCTGGTGGAAGTCTAGCGGTAACCGAAGGAGATCAGGTGATACCATTAATAAACAATATCCGGTCAGAATTTAAAGCAGACCTTTCATTGGTGGTTTTATCACAAGACTGGCATTGCAGTGACCACATCTCATTTGCGTCTCAGCATAATGGTGCCAGAAAAGTAATTCAGCTTTTGTATGATAAATCAGGTAACAATCATCAAATCTTAGTAATATATAATATTTTAACAAAATATATTTGACAACATCTCAAAAAAAAAGTCCATGAACATTTCAGTAGAACACGTAAGATGTTTTTCCTTCAAATGTTGTTAATGTGGTACATACCACTACAGGGAGCTAACTCTGTAAATATCAGCTGGACGTTTTAATCACATTCTATTGTTAAAGAAATGTTAAGCTTCTCAATAATCAAATCAGTGTTTGTTAAACTGCTCTATGTTTAAGTGAATGAAGAGTTAGTATCCTGAATGAAATGTGAGGTTGGATTTATTTAGTCAAAGGGTCAATGTAAATATTTTGTCAACATTTTTTGAAAATTATATTCCAGCCAAATTTATTTTTGTAAGGTGTTGTTTTGTACCTCCTTAACACGAGATCACAATATGAACTCCCAATCCTTGATCTCAAGTTATTGATTTCATCTTTACTTTCTGATTGTGCTATTTTTTTAACTAGACTGTTGTTTGTATTTAGATTTCTATTTGATTTAGTTCTTATTCGTTGTTTTGTTTCCTCCAACTTGTGATATTAGATTGCCATTTGAGTAATTTATATCTATTTATATATTCAATTAGGTTCCTTATGTGATGAAAACAACAGTTGCACTGAAGTGGCATACAATCTTACACAGCACATGTGGCCTGACCATTGCGTTATAAACACTCCATCAGCTAACTTTTCACACAACTTGGTTCATGAGCCATCCGACCTTGTTGTTAGAAAAGGATATAACTGCAAGGTAAGTACTTAATAAGATGTCCGTTGATTTATCCTTACCAACTAACGTAATATCACGTTAAACTTTAATGGAACGAGAATATTTGAACAATCGGAATGTAGCATATCTGGAAAGTAAATGGAATCATGTTTAAAATCTCTAATAACTAGTTCTACATTACAGTATGCTTCAACATATATATGTTATGAACATCAGCTTAGGAGACATTCATAACTTTGTTTTACCTTATATGTTCATGTCTTTTAAGTATCTCGTTCTTATGGTAATTAAGACATGATCACAATAAAATACAGCAAGTGAAACAATAAATATTAAAGATAGAAAAAAAACCACCAAGCACGAAACATTCTACGCCTGCTTTTCTTGTGTTACTTTAGGTAGATTCTTATTCTGCATTTTACGACAATGGCGGTTTCCGCCATACGGAATTGCACGATAAGCTCCAGGAAGCCGGAATAGACGCTTTAATTATAACAGGACTGGCACGTGATTTCTGTGTTTACTATACAGCAATGGATGCTAAGAAACTGGGTATGTGTGATTTTCATTTCTGATTATTGTACCGATCAGGGAAAAAAGGGGGGATAACATGAACCGGCCATAATTTCTGCAATGTTTTCAATACTGTTACCAATCAATACACGTTTTTAATTGTTCTTTTCAACATTCATGTGTTATCGCCGGGATACAGTCTTTTTGTGCTAATGCGGCGTAAAGCAACCAACAAACAATCAATCAATCAATCAATCAATCAATCAATCAATCAATCATTCATGTTTTGAGTATTTGTTTATCAAGTATTTTTTTATGGAGGAGGGACTAGATGACCTTACATGTGCAATTTTTAAACATACCTTAAGCTTATATGTGTAGTTATATGCGATAACATGAACATATCAACAGACTTTACATAGATTACCTATGTATTCGGCACAACTTTTTGGAATATTGGGTCCTCAATGCTCTTCGACTTTGTATTTGTTTGGTTTTAAACCTATTTTGAGCATAGCGTCACTGAAGAGTCTTATGAAGACAAAACGCGCGCCTGGCGTATTAAATTATAGTCCTGGTACCTTTGAAAACTATTTAAATATGTAGTTCTAAATAGTTTCTTGTTCAAACTAGACAAACTTACAACATACTCGTAGTCGTCTTCGAATATTTTCAGCTCCGCCACATTCTATAGGTGCCTGTCCCAATTCAGGAGCTTGTTATTCAGTTGCTGTATATCATATTTGTGTTGGTTCAACGTTTTGCATAACATGTCTGTTAGATTTCCGTTTGAATTATTTTGCATTTTTCATTTGGGGGCCTTAAATAGTTTGACTATACGGTATTGGGTTTGTTCCTTGTTGAACACCGTACGGTGCCCTTTAGTTGGAAATAGCTATATCAATTGAAACTCTGGTGAAGAGTTGTCTCATTTAATATGATACCACAATTTCTTGTTTGTATAATTTTTATAGTACTAATTCGAATGTCCATGTTTTCTGTCATTTTCAGGATATGAAACATACGTTGTATTAGATGCGACAAGACCAGTCACCAAGACAACAGGAGATTCTGCGGTAGCTGATATGAAAATAAAAGGTGACAAAAAATGCTAACCAAGATTTAAAAATGCTTAATGCGCCTAAGAAACGCACATATTCTAGTAAAAAGGAGCGAAAGATACCTTAGGGACGACCAAACTCATAGATTTATGAAAGTAACTGACAACGCCATGTCAGAAAACTAAACAGATAAAGAGACAAATTATAGTAAATATGACACAACATTGAAACCTAAAGACTGCAATACGAACACCTTCAAAACCTGAAGGTGGTCTCAGTAGCTCCGGAAGGGTGAGAACGGGTTCTATAATACCATTTGATATTCATTATCAAGAAACTCTTCACAGTTACTTAGATTAAATTGGGGTTTCTAGCACCAGACGCGCGTTTTGTCTACAAAAGACTCACCAATGACGCTCGAATCCCAAAAAGTAAAAAAAGCAAAATAAAAATAATGAGTTTAACAATTAAAAACAATTTAGGACCAAAGATTTCTGAAAATTTTGCCAAATAAAGGTAAGGTAATCTATTCTTATAGAGATCATCACAACGCGTTGTTCTTTTTGTGGTTAAGCCAACAAACAAATTGAACAAGTTAAGTCTATTTGTACGGTTAAGTGCTAGGCGGATTATTTTCGGAATCGATTTATTTTTTCCTGCCGTATCATTACTGTATATTTGTTGAATGTAATAACGGCTATTTGTAAGAATTTTGGCGAAAACAACTCACTAACAAACACAAGAGAGTCCGAAATGACTTTATTTGAACAGCTAGTTTGAATTAATTAATACAGATAAAGGAAAACAGGAAATACTAAACATAGCAGACAGTGCAACGGATCACAAAATCCATCAACATCTCACTTTATTTTCTATTCTTGATATTTTAGCACCTTGTTATTCTCCATTTTTTCGTCCATTATTCTCATTGGTGGTAACCCCTCCAGTCCCACTCTTATAAACACAAACTTGTGTATATCGTTTTCTTTAGGTCTGCGATGACGTTTTGACAACATCTCTTATTCTGACTCATATAAACACAAACTTGTGTATATCGTTTTCTTTAGGTCTGCAATGACGTTCTGACAACATCCCTGATTCTGACTCATATAAACACAAACTTGTGTATATCGTTTTCTTTAGGTCTGCAATGACGTTCTTACAACATCCCTTATTCTGACTCATATAAACACAAACTTGTGTATATCGTTTTCTTTAGGTCTGCAATGACGTTCTTACAACATCCCTTATTCTGATACCGATGACACACTTTTTACATATGGACCAACATGAAGTTTTTAAAACCAGTAACTCTTTATTCTAATGCAACAACGTTTGTAACGTTCATTTTGATTGGATAACGTCACTTTCTTACATGGCATCAATCGACAATTGATGTTATAGGACGTACGCGCAAGCGCAGACGACATATGACAGATTTTAAATACATGTTTTAACGTTGTTTTCTGTCAGTTTCATTAGAATGGAGATAACAATATTGTATTTTAAGCTCCGACGGCATCAATTGGTGATTTGGTGGTCGCAAATACCCGCTTACTGTCTCCGCTAACGCGTCGCCAGTAAACCTAATTTGCGACCATCAAATACCCAATTGATGCCGTCGGAGCTTAAAATACAATATTGTTATCTCCTAAATCAAGTAACCACACTATTTTACATGTCTTAAACACAACAACCACAATTCGTAATGGCTTTGAAAATAGTTATCGACCACCATTAAGGAACGCCCATTTAAGGGGGGATGTTTTTTGATGAAGCAGATGACAAAAAAAATTACTCTGAATGCAGTTTTTACCTATAACTTATAGTGTTTTAATTCTGTCGAAAGACTAAGCTTAGCTTAAAGTTTTTCTTGGGAAAAAAAACTTACCCCCTTGAAGTGTTATGGTTGCTCTTGTATCATAATGTTTGATCAAATCATTCAATTATAAGTTGTATTGATGTTCAACATAGGATTGGTGTTTTATTGTTACTCTCTTTCTGATTGACAGCTTTGACTTTTTTCATTACAATAACATTGATGTATTCATTTATAATTTATTTTTCAGGTATTCAGATAATCGAATCACCAGATGTAGCTCGGGTAATTGCTCAGCTGACCAGTGATGCGAACTATTTACATTCAACGTTTATATTGATGATTTCTATAATTCTATGTTTCTTTAAGTGCTTGTAGTAAATTGTCAAATATAAAGCCTCACTAATTTTTTCTCGAACCAAAGTTCATCCGGGAAGGTGTCGTGATTACTTACTGGTAGGCCAAAGTATTGTTAAACAATCTAAGTCACACTAGGCCAAAGTTGAGTTATACGTCACAACTTGCCATAATGTGTTATATTTGACATCAGGCAAACATGTGTTAATCGTCACACTATGCCAAAGTTGTGTTATACGTCACAAACTGCCATAATGTGGTATACGTCACTACAGGCACAACATGTGTTAATCGTCACACAAGTCCAACGTTCCGTTATACATGTACATCACTAACGTTGTGTTATACTCTATACATTGTGTTGAATGTAGTTATCAGAGGTACCCGTTTTATAATTTCTCGTTTAGATTGTTTTACATTGTCTTATCGGGGCCTTTTATAGCTGACTATGCGGTATGGGCTTTGCTCATTGTTGAAGACCGTACGGTGACCTATAGTTGTTAATGTTTGTGTCATTTTGGTCTTTTGTGGATAGTTGTCTCATTGGCAATCATACAACATCTTCTTTTTTAATATTGATACACAAGACGCGCTTAAATAAGACTCAACAGTGATGCTCAGATCAAAATAATTATAAAGTCAAACGAACCTGACTGGTGACATCCCATTAGTCCGACAACCATTATTTCGACATCAAATTACTCGGCCGACAGCCCAATATTCTGACAGCCCCTTACTCCGACAGCCCACTATTCCGACAGCCCATAATTCCGACAATGCATCTGTCTTGTGTGTATGAGTAAATTTCTCTAAAAAGACTAACTACGCGCCTGAAATGGGGAATGTGTCAAAGAGACAACAACTCGACCATAGAAAAAACAACAGCAGAAGGTCACTAACAGGTCTTCAATGTAGCACGAAATTCTAGCACTCGGAGGCGTCCTTCAGCTGGCCCCTAAACAAATATATACTAGTTCAGTCATAACTGAACGCCATACTAATTTCTAAATTGTACACAAGAAACTAAAATTAAAAAAATACAAGACTAACAAAAGCCAGAGGCTAAATCCACATACAATTCGTATTTTAAATCGTAACATGTGTATTCGATTTACAAACCTGCACATGTAGGTAATTGACAACATCTGTAACTATGACGGCAACATGAACCTGTGTTCCATACCATTACATGTAGGTGTCTGGCAACATCTATAACTATGACGGTAACATGAACCTGTGTCGTCTTCATCTACATGTAGGTTTTTGGCAACATCTATAACTATGACGGCAACATGAACCTGTCTCTTCTTCATCTACCGCACACGTCTGTTTACCGTATTCCATTACCAGGTCTGCATTGGCGTGTATCTAGATAAGAAACATTGATACAAATATTATTTCTATTTTTTTTAGAATACCTGATTAAGTGTAAGAAAATAAAAACCCAGTGTTAGTCCTAATTGTAACACTGTGTCTACCCCCCTGCTGGTTAACTGTTAGGTATAACACAATGTGACTGCTGTCCTCGTTTTTTTTACCTGATTACTTATTATGTCTATTAATTTTGTTCACTAATCGTTATCAAGATAGTGTGACTGTTATGCAAGTAAAATGTTGAGTTAGCTATAAAACCAAATTTAAATTATCATGTTTAACTGTTTCTTTTTAAGAGTACATTCTTTTGATGTGTTCAAGACTTTTCATTTTAACATTTCCTGAATGATTTCTCTTTTCTCATTGGTTTATTGGTTAGCTTTGTAGCTTTTGATTTGTGCCATAAAATAGAAAAGAAGTAAATTGAGTTTAGAAAGTATGAAAAAGATATATACAATGTTTTCGTATTTCTACTTACTATAAGAATTGTAAAAATCAAGTTAGTCTGACTACTTATTATCATCGGTTTTTACAAAAAATGAAACTCAAAAGATTCGTTGGAAATAAGATATAAAAACCACGCATCTTGTTGTTTGTTCTTTATATTCAAAACCAGACTGTAATGAATTCGAAAACAATAAAGATTTATATTGCATAGCAATAGAATATTTCCCACAGAACGTAACCAAAAGTTAGCGTGCAATAAATTGTAATATTGCACTAGTGCGATAAGTCTTCAAAATCCATGACGTCATCAACGACAAAGTCTTAGATAAAACCATTTGTTTTTATTTTAAATATCATATTGCTATACCTTAACATGGTCATTTCATGAATATTGGGGAATACATGTATTGTCCCTTGTAAAACATATATTGCACTAGCAAGCTCGTGCAGTATCAAATTCTATTCTGGACAATTTTCCCCAATATTCACGCAACAACCCTATAAAGCTGTATTGTTCAGGTATAATTGTACTGTGACTTTGATATGATCTTTCTTATTTCAATGCCCAATTTAGAGATTTTATCCCATTTTTACGGTCCACTAGACATAGAAAAAATTATAGTGCGGACATCCGTGTACTTGGGACACATTCTTGTTTAATCAATGTTTTTTTTTCTCTTTCAACAAGGATCTTTGCTTTATAAAATTGAGAAAGGAAATGGTGAATTTGTCAAAGCGACAACAACCCAACCACATAGCAGACAACAGCCGAAGTCCACCAATGGGTCTTCAATTTATAAATATCTATGACTGTGCATAAAACGGAAATCAGTTATGACAATCTTAACTTGAAAAAAACCATAATACGTATGCCGACCAGACAGACATGCTTTTATTTTATAAAAAAAAGTAGTTGGTGTAGTATTATAAAATCATCAGACCCAATGGAATTGAACCATCAATCTTTTCACAAACAAAAGTGAAGCGGAATAAGTCATGTAAATCCAATCTTTTGATTTACAGTTACAAATATATACTCTCACTTGTTTAAAGAAAGATTTCATTGTTTTCATGGACTTTTTGAAAAAAGAATAAGGGGCATCACATCTTTTAAGATCCTCTTAACGATCATCAAAATGATGTACACGATCTTTCACGATGCAAAATATCAAATTTTACAACTATAACCGTTTTTGCAAAGTTTCTGAATTAAAAATCCTCAAAATAACGATAAGAACTAATCATGTAGTACTATTGAATATTTTTTTTTAGAAAAAGTAGTTTATGTATGAAAATTTGAAAAACTACGAAGATCAATCTGCCTTTTGAAGTTGTTTAAAAAACAGTGTATTGTTGTTAATAAGGTTTAGTGTGTGGTCAGTTAATTTAAATTCTATCGTGTGAATGAATGCATTTTAAACCAAGATTCATATTTAAAACTGTTGTACAAGTTATAAGTGAATTTTGGTCAAACTTTGTACAAATTATAATTTGTACAGGCACGTTTTGTACAAATTATAATTAGTACAAAGTCAAAATACAAATTATAATTTGTACAATATTTTGTACAAATTATAATTTGTACAAAATGATAACTTGTACACAATATATACATAGGTCATCATCGTTATGTGCTCTTCGGCAACAATTTTGTCAACACATAACAAATTCGACTTATTTTAAACCTGGCAAAAGGCCAAGGAAAGAAAATTCATCAATTGATTTGGAAAAAAATCAATTCCGGCTTACAAACAAAAACTGAGGGAAAAACATCAAATACAAGAGGAGAAAAACGACTAAACACAAAATGGAAAAACACACATAAATATAAAAGTCATTGAATACTCAATGTTTGTCTTCATCTTGGGTCCAAAGTTGGATTTTAGAAAATTCCTACCCCTATTTTTTAAAAGAGTTTATGAAAAATCCAAAGGGTCTGGTTTGATTTAACTCATCATATATACCATAATTAAAACTCAAATTTAGTATGTATGCCAAACGCGCCTTTCAACTATAAAACACTCTGTATTAAAAAAATGTTAAAAAGCCAAGTACAAAGTTGAAGAGTATTGAGGACAAAAACTTTCTGAAGGTTTTGTCAAATGCAACTAAGTTATTCTATTCCTGAGGTAGAAAAGACTTAGTATTTCAAAAAAATTAAGTTTTGTTAACTCTTTATTTATTGATAATCAGGAATATATCAGTTATAGTTCAAGTTAACACAATAGTTATCAAAGGTACCAGGATTATAATTAAGTACGCCAGACGCGAGTTTTTCTACATTAGACTCATCGGCGACGCTCATATCAAAATATTATTTACGCCAAACAAGTACAAAGTTGTAAACATTGATGATCCAAAATTACAAAGCTTTGTGCCAAGTAAGGCTCAGGTAATCTATGTCTAGGATAAGAAAATCCTTAGTTTTTCGGTAAATTTAAAGTTTTGTAAACAGGAAAATTTAGAATATGACTAAGTTATTGATATTCATGTCAACAACAAAATGTTGACTACTGGGATGGTGATACCTCCGAGGACGAGCAACCAGCAGTGGCCTCGACCTAGTGATGTGAATAGTTATCAAAAGTACCAGACACAAAAGTGCCGATTACTGGGCATACCATGATAAAATATATGAGAAGTACATTACCCTTATTATGCCAGCAGAGTCGTGACTATATACCTTCTTTGTAAGTCTGTTGAAATGTTTTGTTAGCTATGAGTTAAATGTAGACAATTTTCAACTTTTAGGAAGTTGGTACTTAATGCTCTTCAACTTCGTACTTTTATTGCCTTTTAATTTTTTGGGGGATTCGAGCGTCACTGATGAGTTTTGTTAAAGGAGCACTAGCTACGATATATATAAAAAAATAAAGTATGATTTTTTTAAGATTAATCATTAATTAAATTGGAATAATGAAATAATAATTTGCTTTTAGCAATCAATTTGCTTTAACTTTGTTGAAATAAGCGATTATACATATTTTTTGACTGATTCACTTGCAAGTGAATACGTCATCATCATTCTAACCGGTATTCATGTGAACTTCAATTTAACCCCCTAGCTAGAGACTGACAACGCATGCATTGTACGTGAACTGGTTATTTAAAGAAAAAAAATGTCAACAACGAAAGTGAAACTACGGTAAATCATTTGATTACTAATTCGATCCACATAAATCATTAACTTATACGGTTAAAAACAATGAGAAACTTATATTTTTAATCTATAAATTCAAATCAAACAGACCTATAAAAATCCAATTGCACGTGCTGGTTTAACCTATTCATATCGTTATTTGTGTTTACATCGCTTATATGGTCATCTGAGGTCAAATCGATAGTTAATTAGATGGCATCTGGATTTAAATACATACGAAACGAACCTACATATCATCTACCCCATGCTCTGTAAGCTGTTTATTTTAAACGTTTGATAGATTGGATAACTGTTTTACATTGTTATTAATCAAATATGAGAATTTGAGTCAAATTGGTGACCATGAATTTGACAGCTAGTGCCCCTTTAAGACGAAACAAAATACAACATGTAATCCTGGCATCTATGATTAGTTTATTCATAATGCTCATTGTAATAATCAATGACTATATTCTATATATATACAGCTGATAGCGGGTTTGTCGTGTATTAAAAAACAACACGTTTAATATTTTTTTACGTCCGAAGCACTTTTCTCGATTTGTCTTTATCAGGAACACTCAAGCCAAACATTTGAAATCCAAAGATAGATAAGAACCTAAAATCGTTGAAGAACTATACGTCAAAAATACCTAAAATAAATACCCAAATTCATCTTAAGTCAACTTTGCCTGAGGGAGTTGTAACCTAGGTTTTAGAAATTTAAAAAAAATTATAAAACGGACAATTAGAGTAAAAGTACAATATCCACGTTTTATACTTTACGTACATATATTGTTTCAATCTGTTGTTGCATATACTTTAACATTCATATTTAGACATTGATTATATTTCTTTTAAAGTTTAATCAACTTTAACAGTTGTAAAGCACTGTAAAATAATATATTACACATAGATTTTAACTTCTAAAACTTTGAGAAAAAGAAATCAAATTAGTTGATTAATTAAATATCTAATCATTGTTGTTGTCAATATATATTTTCAAAAAAAACCAAGAGGAGGAACCACATTTCCGACAAAGCACAGCTGTAACAAGTCCTCAGTGCCAAACTGGTAGCGTCTCCCACTAACTAATCTATTACGTGAGGTTGCTTAAAATATCTACGCCTAGTATTAATTTGTTCCGTATTATAAGAAACCAAAATAATTTTCAAACCTTAAAACGACCCATACAGGAAAAAATCATTAGCAATCATTTAGCTGAAAAAAAACGTATGAAATCTGTTATCTTACGTTTATTACTATTAAATGTTCCATGATTCAAAAACAGCTGATAGCAAACCTACAATACATACATGTATTTCACCTATTCTTATAAGTATATAAATTAAAAAAATGTTACAAACAAATGTTCAAATCACAAAAAGTTCGTCCTTTAGACACTTTACACCACCCTGAATTTTTCAAACAGGTAAACAAAGCCCCCCTTTTAAAATAAACCCAACAAGAAAAGACAAAAAAAGGCAATAACTGGGATAATAGCATATGACAATTGAAAAGTGACATATGGTCCAATCCCACCATCACCGATTTAACAAGTTTATTATTCTACTAGAAATGCTACTTTATACAGAGGTCAAGATAATGCGACCATATCTTGTGGGTTGAACTACTTCAACAAAAGACTATTAGCAATTACTGACATGCCAGCTTCAGACCTCAATTAAACCGATTGAAGGCTTATCTTGTCATCAAATGAATATCAAGCGCAATTCCTCCGAAAGTTAGATCTTAAGGATTTAACATGCTTACCCTTAATTTTTAAAAGTCTTTAGTAATTTATATATTCGGTAAAACTGTTTTCCCTCTAGGTGTATTAATAGGTGATGGTATAAGGTCCAATAGTCCAAACCACAAAGGTACAACCCTTTACTTGAAAAGTGGTAAAACTATGGGTCTTCAATTTTGTTGAAATGCAGGGTAGTGTAGCATCACACAACATGTAGTTTAAATGAATTTGTTTCAATCTGTTGCATAGAAACAGAACAAGTTTGTATTCATACATTATTTAACGTTTGTAAAGTTTAATCAATTCTAATGATGAGACATGCATTTGTAATTATACAGCAGTACATATGTTCTCGCTGATCTAAACATTGTACAACAAGCTTTTTAAATCAACAAACAATTATTGAACATGTACAGTCGTTTCGATCGGTTAAAAACTGTCTAATAACCCCTTGGATATAATAAATGATGATTACTTTTTTAACGGAATAGTTTTAACTTTGGTAATAACCAATACCATAATTGTGCGAATACAAAATCGATATTCTTGTATCTCCCATATACATCATCGTCATCAGGCTCTTCGTCGACAATTTTTGATGTCTCCACATTCGACTTAATCGACTTATTTAAAAGCTGCTTTGTTCATTTTTTTTGTGGTTGACAAAAAAAAATCAAAATGGAGTCACGAACCATACAAACTCACAAAATAATTTTGAGGATGTAATTCATAGCTGACTATGCGGTATGGGCTTTGCTTATTGTTAAAGGCCGTACGGTGACCTATAATTGTCGTCTTCTGTGTCATGTTGGTCTCTTGTGGACTATTGTCTCATTGGCAATCATACCACATCTTTTTTTATAAGTTCAATGTTAATGTATAATTATTAACCGTAGTTGTAAATTGTATCAACAAAACGATTTCAATAGATCAATTTAAAAAAATGTATAATCATAAACACTAGCAACCTTAATACCACTTGGTCGATGCCTCTGCTGGTGGACTGTTAGTCCCCAAGGGTATCACCAGCCAAGTAGCCAGTACTTCGGTACTGGCATAAAAATACGGATTTTTGTTGTGTTATTAAAATTTGCTGTTACAAAATGTTAAAAATTATTATAAATTAAGGAATGTATCTCTCTCATGTAAAGCTCTGGTTTCTTTTTTTACGAATTTGGCTTTACTTTTTTGACCTTTGGGATTATAGCTCTTCATCTTTTATATATGCTTTGGATTTCAAATATTTTGGCCATGAGGATCACTGAAGACACATGTATTGTCGAAATGCGCATCTGATGCAGGAACATTGGTACCGTTAATGTTATTAAATATACTTGGTAAAAATATAAATAAAGCCAAACAATTAAAAAGTTGAAGAGCATTGATGATCAAAAATTCCAAATACGGCTAAGGTAAACCATGCCTGGGATAAGAAAATGCTTAGCTTTTCGGTAAGTTCAAAATTTTGTAAAAGTACATATATCTACGTTTTATACTATATGTACATATGTTGTTTCAATCTCTTGCATATACATTGACATTTATATTAAGATATTGATTATATTTATTTTAAAATTTACTGTTTGCAATAGCATGAATTGTTCTATATAATAAGAATGTTCTTATCCCGGGCATAAAAACAATGCCGTATTTGGCGAAACCTTTTCAACTTTTGATCTTCAGTGCTTTACAACTTTGTACTTTTTTCACTGTCAATCTTTATATCACTGGTGAGTCTTGTGTGGACAAGGCGCGTTTTTGGCGTATTGAATTTTAAACCTGATGCTTTTTGTTATCTTATATTAATATTATGTTGTCATTTCAATGTTATATTTAACTTTGCCATTAAAGTGCGAGGTTTGACATGCCACAAAACCAGGTTCAACCCACCACTTTTATTCCCCTTTAAAAGTGTCCTGTACCAAGTCAGGAAGATGGCCATTGTTATATTACTGTTCGTTTCTCTGTGTGTTGCATTTTAACGTTGAGTCGTTTGTGTTTTCTCTTATTTTTGAGATATTGAGATAGGACGTGGCACGGTACTTGTCTATCCCAAATTCATGTATTTGGTTTTCATGTTATATTTGTTATTCTCGTGGTGTTTTGTCTGATGCTTGGTCCGTTTCTGTGTGTGTTGTGTTTCGGTGTTGTGTCGTTGTTCTCCTCTTATATTTAATGCGTTTCCCTCGGTTTTAGTTTGTTACCCCGATTTTGTTTTTTGTCCATGGATTTATGAGTTTTAAACAGCGGTATACTACTGTTGCCTTTATTAATCAACTTTAACAGTTGCAATACACTGTTAAATGATATATTACACATGGATTTGCACTTTTACAATTTTGAAAAAAAATATTCAAATTAGTTGATTAATAAAATATCTGATCACAGTCAATAAATGTTTTCAAAAACCATTTTCTTTAATCGTTGTATTGTAAAGTGGTTTCTATCATTTAAAAAATTGTATAATCAACGCAGTTGATAGAAAAATTCCTTATTCAATTATTTATGCAAGATTATTTTAATTTTAAGGTGAACGGCATGTAATAAACAATACATTGATTGTTTACATAGATACACACACATAAATGATGTGGTCATTGTTATATGCTAAACGTCATCAAATAGTGTTGTCCAAACAGAACATTATCCATGCCAAGATGTTGTCGGTTTATTTTCAATTTATGAATTTGACGGTCCACTGGTATTTTTCGTTCCGCTTTTACATGTTTTATCAAACAATTTGTAATCTGTCTCGTTGTATGCGCCTAGAAAATTTTCAAATACATTTACGAACCATGTTGTTATTCATGAGGTGGGATTTGTAATCACAATATGTGCACTTATCTAATCTGTCTTAAGATTACTATGATAAAAATAGATGTGAATATTGCTGTACTTCAGTAGTTGTCGTTTGTTTATGTGTTTACATATTTGTTTTTCGTTCATTTTTTTTTACATAAATGAGGCCGTTAGTTTTCTCGTTTGAATTGTTTTACATTGCCTTATTGGGGCCTTTGTACTTTTTTCACTTTCGATCTTGTATATCTGGGCGTTATGTATTCGGGTTTAGTTTTCTATAATTAGTTTTTACTTCAGTTTTATTATGTATATCTCTTTCATATTCATTTGTTAAAATTTACTGTTTGCAATAGTGTGAATTGTTTTATATAATATGAATGTTCTTATCCTGGGCATACCAACAATGCCGTATTTGGCAAAACCTTTTCAACTTTTGATCTTCAGTGCTGTACAATTTTGTATATTTTTCGTCACTGGTGAGTCTCGTGTGGACTAGACGCGTTTTTGGCGTATTGAATTTTAAACCTGATGCTTTTTGTTATCTATTAATCATGCTTTTTTTTTGTCTAATATGTTCTGCTTTTTATTTGTATTGTAGTCCTGTAATTTTTTGTTTTCATTTCAATGTTATATTTAACTGTGCCATTAAAGTGCGAGGTTTGGCATGCCTTAAAACCAGGTTCAACCCACCACTTTTATTCCCCTTTAAAAGTGTCCTGTACCAAGTCAGGAAGATGGCCATTGTTATAATATTGTTCGTTTCTGTTTTCTCTTATTTTTGAGATAATACGTGGCACGGTACTTGTCTATCCCATATTCATGTATTTGGTTTTGATGTTATATTTGTTATTCTCGTGGTGTATTGTCTGTTGCTTGGTCCGTTTCTGTGTGCTGTTGCGTTTCGGTGTTGTGTCGTTGTTCTCCTCTTATATTTAATGCGTTTCCCTCAGTTTTGGTTTGTTGCCCCGATTTTGTTTTTTGTCCATGGATTTATGAGTTTTGAACAGCGGTATACTACTGTTGCCTTTATTTATAGCTGAATATGCGGTATGGGCTTTGCTCATTGTTATAGGCCGTACGGTGACATATAGTTGTTATTGTTTGTGTCATTTTGTCCTTTGGCGATAGTTGTCTCATTGGCAATAATACCACACACTTTTTCTATATATTATATAAAATTCAATATAACAATTTACAAGCCTCTTGGTATCAATCGATAACCAAATCCCACTCATTATATGATACGATCTTCTGATGTGTTGCGATAATCAAACAGACAAAATATTTAAGATTTTGGAAGAAACAATAATAATGTATCAAACTGATTTTCTATAATAAACTTGTGATAAAGGACTATATAGGTTAGACATTAAATGATTATTTGGCCTGTCTCGCAGTGTCCGACCATACGTTTGGACTATGTATGGTAGTAAATATATGGAGATATATCCACCATTATCTGCGGTTATCTGTATCAATTTTTAAGGGTTTTCAATGCAGCTAATTTGGTCAGTCGTGAATCATGAAGATGCTGAGCATGGTCAACTATGACCTATATGTGTCATCATCCGTTTTGGGATCTCTCTGGACTCTACCAGTATCATAATGTCTTTAATGGCTCCTTACAAGTAGAAGGTTATAGGTTGGGAAAACTCCAAAGAGGATATGCAGGGCAATAACACTACACTCCCTCAATTTTTAAGCGGAGAAACCACATTTCCGACAAAGGACAACTGTCAAAACTTCACAGGGCTAGATTGGTAGTGTCTCTCACTGACTAACATATTATGCGAGGTTTCTAAAAATATCTACGTTGAGTATTAATGTGTTCCCTATTATAAGAAACCAAAATAATAAAAAAATAAAATAAAAATACCCATACAGGAAAAAATCATCAGCAATCCCTTAGCCGGAAAAAAAACCCGTTTCAAATCTTTCACTACGATTATTACTCTCAAACGTTCCATGATACAAAAACAGCTGATAACAAACCTATAATACATATTCCACATATCCTTATACGTAGAATATAAAATATTATGTGTTCAAATCACAACAATATCGTTCTTAAGAAAATGAATTACACCAACCTGAAATTCCAATTTTGTCGGTTGAACTACTATAACAAAGGACTGCAGTTACTGGTCGTTACTGTCATGCCAGCTCCTGACCTCAATAAGACATTCTGTCACGATGTGTCTGTAATATATGTCAGCGGTTGTCGTTTGTTGCTGTATATCATATTTGTTTTTCGTTCATCATTTTGTAGTTGGTCAGTGCCCGATCCAGGAGGAGGGTTTGTTGGGGTGTGTGTGGAACCCCCTTTATGCATTTAAAGGGGGGCATATATCCTATGCAGATCCAAGAGTGGTCTGGGGACTGGCCCCCCTTTGGTTAGAAAAAAGGGTTTGATTATATAGGGGATCACTGAAGCATGACAGGAGCGGGGCCCCTTATGTCAGTCAACACCAAATTGCTGACAAAATTTATGACGTTTTTCTATTCCAAGTTATTCACGCGATTGTTTATTCCTATAAATGCTCTACTGATCTAAGTCATGTGAATGCTTTGCAATCATTTGTTTGCATTGCAATGATTTGTCAAAGTCATTTAAGCGTTTTGCAATAGGTAAACGTAATTCATTAATAATGATAACTATTGACACCGGTCTGCAATGTCTGGGAAAGAATGACTTGTCATTAATCTGTGTTTTTTCAAGTTCCTCTATGTGCCGTATGAGGGTGAAAAAAGGCAATGTTTGAACTTGGAGAGACAGTCAGAAATTACATCTTTGGAAGAAAGAAATTGAGTCTACCATTGTAAAAACAAAATATGAGAAACATCTCCAGTTTAAAGTAATAAACAACACTTAAAATTGAGTCCAAATTGTGTATGACTCTCAAATAAAGAAAGAAAAAGGTGCTGAGCTAATGTCTGTTGTTACATGAAAAGGAAATCTTTTTGCATGGACATAATTTTGCTTTATTGCTTTCACTACATTTGTACACACATCATGTTTCACATGTATCTAAGTAATATGAGGCTTTACCTGAGAAAGGGTAGTTCAAGTCTGTATGATTTGTTTTCAATCGTGTCTCTGCCGTACCTATTTTAATAAACATATTTATACTTTTGCTATTCAACTGAGTTTTGTCTCAAGATCTGTCAATGAATGACCTTGAAGTCATGTTAAAAACACTTTAATTGTGACGTCATGATACAATGTATGGATGTCATATTTTATGAGAACTCATAACTGACCTAAACAAAATAAGTAATCGGAGTTGAATTTTGAAAGTCTTAATTGAAAATAAGTTTTTCAATGTTGATATATATTGTTTCTCAAAAATTCTTAAAATCTTCATGAAAAAACTATTTTATTAATAAATTTATGAACTTTATGAATTCATTTGTTCATTAAAAGTTCATAAAATATTCATGAACATGTGTTATGAACTAATCATGATCTAAATTCATGAAAAAAGTTAATGAACTCATTATGAACAAACGCGCATTGTTCATGGAGATCCATGAACAGTTCATGATGGTGTATCAGTTCATGAATTTCATCTTGCAGGGGAAGTATTCTAAAAAAATATGCAGTCTATATTCAAATGGTCATGAATTGAGAAAAAACGTATTTTGTTTTGCTGTATATTTATCAATATTAAAAAATGCACTATTTACAGTTTTATAAAATTTGGTTCACATACACAGCTACTTTTGCATAGGTACTATTTTATGTACTAAACATACATAGTACTAGAAATTTACTTATTTTATATTTAGTACTATGCTACTATGTCTATTATATTGACTGATATAGTTCTTGCTATTGAATGAAATTTCCCAATAGTAAATATTTCTCCAAGATGTTCTAGAGATGTTAACAATATTTCTTTTTCAATTCGATTTGACCAATAGATATGGACTTTCTGTTTCACCAAATTCTTCAATTTAAGGAATGACTGTAATATTTTGTGTGCACATTTGGTGCACACTGAGTAACGCGCGTAGCGGGTTATTTAACAGTGTTCACCACCTTTTTTATGTTATTTCGAAGACAGAAAAAATATTACAGTCATTTCATATAATTCAATTCTAAATTCCATTTTAAACCGTAGAAAACCATGAAAAAACGTCGATGACGTCACGGTCACATGACTAAATTATGTCTATGGGCTCAAAACAAAATAACATCAGCCAATCAGAAATATGGCAGTGCTAAAATGATGCGTTGTTGACTATAAGCAGTATACTATCAAGTTTTTCACCGCCGAATAGAAGGCATGTTGCAGTAATACTAAATATATCAGCAGACTTGTTTCTATTTAGCTTATTTAGAGCTTTTTGTAATTCATCTGTAGTTACTTCTTCATGTGTGTTGGCAACTAGACATATCTGAATAATTTGAAGATATTCAGCATCGACTAGGTTAAATCAGTCTTGATCAAAATTCATAGGATTTGATTCTTTCACTAAGTTTTCGAAATGGGTCTTCCATCCTCCAAGGATATTCTTGTCATCTGTTAGGTTAGATTCACCAACTTGAAGTTCATCAATAAATCGATTTAATTTCCCTCTTTGTTTTTTATGAGTTGAAAGAAGAGTAAACAGTCCATTGTTCTAGCGTCAACGAGTTGTTATCAGATGTTTTGAATTTTCGATTCTGCATAGTTTTTTTAGGTTCGTAGGTAGTTTGCTTTTTATTTTTAAAAATAAGGATTTGTAATAATTTCTGGTCTTCCGTTGAGTTTCCATTCGCAGGAAGCGTTTCTCTTTGCTTTTATTGCAAAATATATGTTGTGGGTCATAAATTTCAGTATAGGTTTACGCTTTTTTTCCTTTCGGAGGTGGTACAATAGATGTTAAAGCTCTAGACACTGCACTGTTGATGTTGGTAACTGCTTTATCAATCTCTAGTGGGTCACGAATTGGTTAGTCACATCTATCAATCTCATCAGATTATACCTGTTTGTTTAATGCTTTATCAAGCTCTAGTGGGTCACGAATTTGTTAGTCACATTTATCAATCTCATCAGATTATACCTGTTTGTTTAATGCTTTGTCAATCTCTAGTGGGTCACACATTGGTTAGTCACATTTATCAATCTCATCAGATTATACCTGTTTGTTTAATGCTTTGTCAATCTCTAGTGGGTCACGAATTGGTTAGTCACATTTATCTCATCAGATAATACCTGTTTGTTTAATGCTTTATCAATCTCTAGCGGGTCACGAATTGGTTAGTCACATTTATCAATCTCATCAGATTATACCTGTTTGTTTAATGCTTTGTCAATCTCTAGTGGGTCACGAATTGGTTAGTCACATTTATCAATCTCATCAGATTATACCTGTTTGTTTAATGTTTTATCAAGCTCTAGTGGGTCACGAATTGGTTAGTCACATTTATCAATATCATCAGATAATACCTGTTTGTTTAATGCTTTGTCAATCTCTAGCGGGTCACGAATTGGTTAGTCACATTTATCAATCTCATCAGATTATACCTGTTTGTTTAATGTTTTATTTATCTCTAGTGGGTCACGAATTGGTTAGTCACATTTATCAATCTCATCAGATAATACCTGTTTGTTTAATGCTTTATCAATCTCTAATGGGTCACGAATTGGTTAGTCACATTTATCAATCTCATCAGATTATACCTGTTTGTTTAATGCTTTGTCAATCTCTAGTGGGTCACGAATTGGTTAGTCACATTTATCAATCTCATCAGATTATACCTGTTTGTTTAATGCTTTATCAATCTCTAGTGGGTCACGAATTGGTTAGTCACATCTATCAATCTCATCAGATTATACCTGTTTGTTTAATGTTTTATCAAGCTCTAGTGGGTCACGAATTGGTTAGTCACATTTATCAATATCATCAGATAATACCTGTTTGTTTAATGCTTTGTCAATCTCTAGCGGGTCACGAATTGGTTAGTCACATTTATCAATCTCATCAGATTATACCTGTTTGTTTAATGTTTTATTTATCTCTAGTGGGTCACGAATTGGTTAGTCACATTTATCAATCACATCAGATAATACCTGTTTGTTTAATGCTTTATCAATCTCTAGTGGGTCACAAATTGGTTAGTCACATTTATCAATCTCATCAGATAATACCTGTTTGTTTAATGCTTTATCAATCTCTAGTGGGTCACGAAGTGGTTAGTCACATCTATCAATCTCATCAGATAATACCTGTTTGTTTAATGCTTTATCAAGCTCTAGTGGGTCACGAATTGGTTAGTCACATTTATCAATCTCATCAGATTATACCTGTTTGTTTAATGCTTTGTCAATCTCTAGTGGGTCACGAATTGGTTAGTCACATTTATCAATCTCATCAGATTATACCTGTTTGTTTAATGCTTTATCAATCTCTAGTGGGTCACGAATTGGTTAGTCACATCTATAAATCTCATCAGATTATACCTGTTTGTTTAATGCTTTGTCAATCTCTAGTGGGTCACACATTGGTTAGTCACATTTATCAATCTCATCAGATTATACCTGTTTGTTTAATGTTTTATTTATCTCTAGTGGGTCACGAATTGGTTAGTCACATTTATCAATCTCATCAGATAATACCTGTTTGTTTAATGCTTTGTCAATCTACAGTGGGTCACGAATTGGTTAGTCACATTTATCAATCTCATCAGATAATACCTGTTTGTTTAATGCTTTATCAATCTCTAGTGGGTCACGGAGTGGTTAGTCACATCTATCTCATCATATAATACCTGTTTGTTTAATGCTTTATCAAGCTCTAGTGGGTCACGAATTGGTAAGTCACATTCATCAATCTCATCAGATTATACCTGTTTGTTTAATGCTTTGTCAATCTCTAGTGGGTCACGAATTGGTTAGTCACATTTATCTCATCAGATAATACCTGTTTGTTTAATGCTTTGTCAATCTCTAGTGGGTCACACATTGGTTAGTCACATTTATCAATCTCATCAGATAATACCTGTTTGTTTAATGTTTTGTCAATCTCTAGTGGGTCACGAATTGGTTAGTCACATTTATCAATCTCATCAGATAATACCTGTTTGTTTAATGCCTTATCAATCTCTAGTGGGTCACGAATTGGTTAGTCACATTTATCTCATCAGATTATACCTGTTTGTTTAATGCTTTATCAATCTTTAGTGGGTAACCAATTGGTTAGTCATATTTATCAATATCATCAGATAATACCTGTTTGTTTAATGCTTTATCAAGCTCTAGTGGGTCACGATTTGGTTAGTCACATTTATCAATCTCATCAGATAATACCTGTTTGTTTAATGCTTTATCAATCTCTAGTGGGTCACGAATTGGTTAGTCACATTTATCAATATCATCTGATAATACCTGTTTGTTTAATGCTTTATCAAGCTCTAGTGGGTCACGAATTTGTTAGTCACATTTATCAATCTCATCAGATTATACCTGTTTGTTTAATGCTTTGTCAATCTCTAGTGGGTGACGAATTGGTTAGTCACATCAATCTTTTCAGATAATACCTGTTTGTTTAATGCTTTATCAATCTCTAGTGGGTCACGAATTGGTTAGTCACATCTATCAATCTCATCAGATAATACCTGTTTGTTTAATGCTTTATCAATCTCTAGTGGGTCACGAATTTGTTAGTCACATTTATCAATCTCATCAGATTATACCTGTTTGTTTAATGCTTTGTCAATCTCTAGTGGGTCACGAATTGGTTAGTCACATTTATCAATCTCATCAGATTATACCTGTTTGTTTAATGCTTTATCAATCTCTAGTGGGTCACGAATTGGTTAGTCACATCTATAAATCTCATCAGATTATACCTGTTTGTTTAATGCTTTGTCAATCTCTAGTGGGTCACACATTGGTTAGTCACATTTATCAATCTCATCAGATTATACCTGTTTGTTTAATGTTTTATTTATCTCTATTGGGTCACGAATTGGTTAGTCACATTTATCAATCTCATCAGATAATACCTGTTTGTTTAATGCTTTGTCAATCTACAGTGGGTCACGAATTGGTTAGTCACATTTATCAATCTCATCAGATAATACCTGTTTGTTTAATGCTTTATCAATCTCTAGTGGGTCACGGAGTGGTTAGTCACATCTATCTCATCATATAATACCTGTTTGTTTAATGCTTTATCAAGCTCTAGTGGGTCACGAATTGGTAAGTCACATTCATCAATCTCATCAGATTATACCTGTTTGTTTAATGCTTTGTCAATCTCTAGTGGGTCACGAATTGGTTAGTCACATTTATCTCATCAGATAATACCTGTTTGTTTAATGCTTTGTCAATCTCTAGTGGGTCACACATTGGTTAGTCACATTTATCAATCTCATCAGATAATACCTGTTTGTTTAATGTTTTGTCAATCTCTAGTGGGTCACGAATTGGTTAGTCACATTTATCAATCTCATCAGATAATACCTGTTTGTTTAATGCCTTATCAATCTCTAGTGGGTCACGAATTGGTTAGTCACATTTATCTCATCAGATTATACCTGTTTGTTTAATGCTTTATCAATCTTTAGTGGGTAACCAATTGGTTAGTCATATTTATCAATATCATCAGATAATACCTGTTTGTTTAATGCTTTATCAAGCTCTAGTGGGTCACGATTTGGTTAGTCACATTTATCAATCTCATCAGATAATACCTGTTTGTTTAATGCTTTATCAATCTCTAGTGGGTCACGAATTGGTTAGTCACATTTATCAATATCATCTGATAATACCTGTTTGTTTAATGCTTTATCAAGCTCTAGTGGGTCACGAATTTGTTAGTCACATTTATCAATCTCATCAGATTATACCTGTTTGTTTAATGCTTTGTCAATCTCTAGTGGGTGACGAATTGGTTAGTCACATCAATCTTTTCAGATAATACCTGTTTGTTTAATGCTTTATCAATCTCTAGTGGGTCACGAATTGGTTAGTCACATCTATCAATCTCATCAGATAATACCTGTTTGTTTAATGCTTTATCAATCTCTAGTGGGTCACGAATTGGTTAGTCACATTTATCAATCTCATCAGATAATACCTGTTTGTTTAATGCTTTATCAATCTCTAGTGGGTCACGAATTGGTTAGTCACATTTATCAATCTCATCAGATTATACCTGTTTGTTTAATGCTTTATCAATCTCTAGTAGGTCACGAATTGGTTAGTCACATTTATCAATATCATCAGATAATACCTGTTTATTTAATGCTTTATCAAGCTCTAGTGGGCCACGAATTGGTTAGTCACATTTATCAATCTCATCAGATTATACCTGTTTGTTTAATGCTTTGTCAATCTCTAGTGGGTGACGAATTGGTTAGTCACATTTATCAATATCATCAGATAATACCTGTTTGTTTAATGCTTTATCAATCTCTAGTGGGTCACGAATTGGTTAGTCACATTTATCAATCTCATCAGATAATACCTGTTTGTTTAATGCTTTATCAATCTCTAGTGGGTCACGAATTGGTTAGTCACATTTATCAATCTCATCAGATAATACCTGTTTGTTTAATGCTTTATCAAGCTCTAGTGGGTCACGAATTGGTTAGTCACATTTATCAATCTCATCAGATAATACCTGTTTGTTTAATGCTTTGTCAATCTCTAGTGGGTCACGAATTGGTTAGTCACATTTATCAATCTCATCAGATAATACCTGTTTGTTTAATGCTTTATCAAGCTCTAGTGGGTCACGATTTGGTTAGTCACATTTATCAATCTCATCAGATAATACCTGTTTGTTTAATGCTTTATCAATCTCTAGTGGGTCACGAATTGGTTAGTCACATTTATCAATCTCATCAGATAATACCTGTTTGTTTAATGCTTTATCAATCTCTAGTGGGTCACGAATTGGTTAGTCACATTTATCAATCTCATCAGATAATACCTGTTTGTTAAATGCTTTATCAAGCTCTAGTGGGTCACGAATTGGTTAGTCACATTTATCAATCTCATCAGATAATACCTGTTTGTTTAATGCTTTGTCAATCTCTAGTGGGTCACGAATTGTTTAGTCACATTTATCAATTTCATCAGATAATACCTGTTTGTTTAATGCTTTGTCAATCTCTAGTGGGTCACGAATTGGTTAGACACATTTATCAATCTCATCAGATAATACATGTTTGTTTAATGTTTTATTTATCTCTAGTGGGTCACGAATTGGTTAGTCACATTTATCAATCTCATTAGATAATACCTGTTTGTTTAATGCTTTGTCAATCTCTAGTGGGTCACGAAGTGGTTAGTCACATCTATCTCATCAGATAATACCTGTTTGTTTAATGCTTTATCAAGCTCTAATGGGTCACGAATTGGTTAGTCACATTTATCAATCTCATCAGATTATACCTGTTTGTTAAATGCTTTGTCAATCTCTAGTGGGTCACGAATTGGTTAGTCACATTTATCTCATCAGATAATACCTGTTTGTTTAATGCTTTGTCAATCTCTAGTGGGTCACACATTGGTTAGTCACATTTATCAATCTCATCAGATAATACCTGTTTGTTTAATGTTTTGTCAATCTCTAGTGGGTCGCGAATTGGTTAGTCACATTTATCAATCTCATCAGATTATACCTGTTTGTTTAATGCTTTATCAATCTCTAGTGGGTCACCAATTGGTTAGTCATATTTATCAATATCATCAGATAATACCTGTTTGTTTAATGCTTTATCAAGCTCTAGTGGGTCACGATTTGGTTAGTCACATTTATCAATCTCATCAGATAATACCTGTTTGTTTAATGCTTTATCAATCTCTAGTGGGTCACGAATTGGTTAGTCACATTTATCAATATCATCTAATAATACCTGTTTGTTTAATGCTTTATCAAGCTCTAGTGGGTCACGAATTGGTTAGTCACATTTATCAATCTCATCAGATAATACCTGTTTGTTTAATGCTTTGTCAATCTCTAGTGGGTCACGAATTGGTTAGTCACATTTATCAATCTCATCAGATAATACCTGTTTGTTTAATGCTTTATCAATCTTTAGTGGGTCACGAATTGGTTAGTCACATCTATCAATCTCATCAGATAATACCTGTTTGTTTAATGTTTTATCAATCTCTAGTGGGTCACGAATTGGTTAGTCACATTTATCAATCTCATCAGATAATACCTGTTTGTTAAATGCTTTATCAAGCTCTAGTGGGTCACGAATTGGTTAGTCACATTTATCAATCTCATCAGATAATACCTGTTTGTTAAATGCTTTATCAAGCTCTAGTGGGTCACGAATTGGTTAGTCACATTTATCAATCTCATCAGATAATACCTGTTTGTTTAATGCTTTGTCAATCTCTAGTGGGTCACGAATTGTTTAGTCACATTTATCAATTTCATCAGATAATACCTGTTTGTTTAATGCTTTGTCAATCTCTAGTGGGTCACGAATTGGTTAGACACAGTTATCAATCTCATCAGATAATACATGTTTGTTTAATGTTTTATTTATCTCTAGTGGGTCACGAATTGGTTAGTCACATTTATCAATCTCATCAGATAATACCTGTTTGTTTAATGCTTTATCAATCTCTAGTGGGTCACGAATTGGTTAGTCACATTTATCAATCTCATCAGATAATACCTGTTTGTTAAATGCTTTATCAAGCTCTAGTGGGTCACGAATTGGTTAGTCACATTTATCAATCTCATCAGATAATACCTGTTTGTTTAATGCTTTGTCAATCTCTAGTGGGTCACGAATTGTTTAGTCACATTTATCAATTTCATCAGATAATACCTGTTTGTTTAATGCTTTGTCAATCTCTAGTGGGTCACGAATTGGTTAGACACATTTATCAATCTCATCAGATAATACATGTTTGTTTAATGTTTTTTCTTATCTCTAGTGGGTCACGAATTGGTTAGTCACATTTATCAATCTCATTAGATAATACCTGTTTGTTTAATGCTTTGTCAATCTCTAGTGGGTCACGAAGTGGTTAGTCACATCTATCTCATCAGATAATACCTGTTTGTTTAATGCTTTATCAAGCTCTAGTGGGTCACGAATTGGTTAGTCACATTTATCTCATCAGATAATACCTGTTTGTTTAATGCTTTGTCAATCTCTAGTGGGTCACACATTGGTTAGTCACATTTATCAATCTCATCAGATTATACCTGTTTGTTTAATGCTTTATCAATCTCTAGTAGGTCACGAATTGGTTAGTCACATTTATCAATATCATCAGATAATACCTGTTTATTTAATGCTTTATCAAGCTCTAGTGGGTCACGAATTGGTTAGTCACATTTATCAATCTCATCAGATTATACCTGTTTGTTTAATGCTTTGTCAATCTCTAGTGGGTGACGAATTGGTTAGTCACATTTATCAATCTCATCAGATAATACCTGTTTGTTTAATGCTTTGTCAATCTCTAGTGGGTCACGAATTGGTTAGTTACATTTATCAATATCATCAGATAATACCTGTTTGTTAAATGCTTTATCAAGCTCTAGTGGGTCACGAATTGGTTAGTCACATTTATCAATCTCATCAGATTATACATGTTTGTTTAATGCTTTATCAAGCTCTAGTGGGTCACGAATTGGTTAGTCACATTTATCAATCTCATCAGATTATACATGTTTGTTTAATGCTTTATCAAGCTCTAGTGGGTCACGAATTGGTTAGTCACATTTATCAATCTCATCAGATTATACCTGTTTGTTTAATGCTTTATCAATCTCTAGTGGGTCACGAATTGGTTAGTCACATTTATCAATCTCATCAGATAATACCTGTTTGTTTAATGCTTTATCAATCTCTAGTGGGTGACGAATTGGTTAGTCACATTTATCAATCTCATCAGATAATACCTGTTTGTTTAATGCTTTATCAAGCTCTAGTGGGTCACGAATTGGTTAGTCACATTTATCAATCTCATCAGATAATACCTGTTTGTTTAATGCTTTGTCAATCTCTAGTGGGTCACGAATTGGTTAGTCACATTTATCAATCTCATCAGATAATACCTGTTTGTTTAATGCTTTATCAATCTTTAGTGGGTCACGAATTGGTCAGTCACATCTATCAATCTCATCAGATAATACCTGTTTGTTTAATGTTTTATCAATCTCTAGTGGGTCACGAATTGGTTAGTCACATTTATCAATCTCATCAGATAATACCTGTTTGTTTAATGCTTTGTCAATCTCTAGTGGGTCACGAATTGGTTAGTCACATTTATCAATCTCATCAGATAATACCTGTTTGTTTAATGTTTTATTTATCTCTAGTGGGTCACGAATTGGTTAGTCACATTTATCAATCTCATCAGATAATACCTGTTTGTTTAATGCTTTGTCAATCTCTAGTGGGTCAAGAATTGGTTAGTCACATTTATCAATCTCATCAGATAATACCTGTTTGTTTAATGCTTTATCAATCTCTAGTGGGTCACGAAGTGGTTAGTCACATCTATCTCATCAGATAATACCTGTTTGTTTAATGCTTTATCAAGCTCTAGTTGGTCACGAATTGGTTAGTCACATTTATCAATCTCATCAGATTATACCTGTTTGTTTAATGCTTTGTCAATCTCTAGTGGGTCAAGAATTGGTTAGTCACATTTATCTCATCAGATAATACCTGTTTGTTTAATGCTTTGTCAATCTCTAGTGGGTCACACATTGGTTAGTCACATTTATCAATCTCATCAGATAATACCTGTTTGTTTAATGTTTTGCCAATCTCTAGTGGGTCGCGAATTGGTTAGTCACATTTATCAATCTCATCAGATTATACCTGTTTGTTTAATGCTTTATCAATCTCTAGTGGGTCACCAATTGGTTAGTCATATTTATCAATATCATCAGATAATACCTGTTTGTTTAATGCTTTATCAAGCTCTAGTGGGTCACGATTTGGTTAGTCACATTTATCAATCTCATCAGATAATACCTGTTTGTTTAATGCTTTATCAATCTCTAATGGGTCACGAATTGGTTAGTCACATTTATCAATCTCATCAGATTATACCTGTTTGTTTAATGCTTTGTCAATCTCTAGTGGGTGACGAATTGGTTAGTCACATTTATCAATATCATCAGATAATACCTGTTTGTTTAATGCTTTATCAATCTCTAGTGGGTCACGAATTGGTTAGTCACATTTATCAATCTCATCAGATAATACCTGTTTGTTTAATGCTTTATCAATCTCTAGTGGGTCACGAATTGGTTAGTCACATTTATCAATCTCATCAGATAATACCTGTTTGTTTAATGCTTTATCAAGCTCTAGTGGGTCACGAATCGGTTAGTCACATTTATCAATCTCATCAGATAATACCTGTTTGTTTAATGCTTTGTCAATCTCTAGTGGGTCACGAATTGGTTAGTCACATTTATCAATCTCATCAGATAATACCTGTTTGTTTAATGCTTTATCAATCTTTAGTGGGTCACGAATTGGTTAGTCACATCTATCAATCTCATCAGATAATACCTGTTTGTTTAATGTTTTATCAATCTCTAGTGGGTCACGAATTGGTTAGTCACATTTATCAATCTCATCAGATAATACCTGTTTGTTTAATGCTTTATCAATCTCTAGTGGGTCACGAATTGGTTAGTCACATTTATCAATCTCATCAGATAATACCTGTTTGTTAAATGCTTTATCAAGCTCTAGTGGGTCACGAATTGGTTAGTCACATTTATCAATCTCATCAGATAATACCTGTTTGTTTAATGCTTTGTCAATCTCTAGTGGGTCACGAATTGTTTAGTCACATTTATCAATTTCATCAGATAATACCTGTTTGTTTAATGCTTTGTCAATCTCTAGTGGGTCACGAATTGGTTAGACACATTTATCAATCTCATCAGATAATACATGTTTTTTTAATGTTTTATTTATCTCTAGTGGGTCACGAATTGGTTAGTCACATTTATCAATCTCATTAGATAATACCTGTTTGTTTAATGCTTTGTCAATCTCTAGTGGGTCACGAAGTGGTTAGTCACATCTATCTCATCAGATAATACCTGTTTGTTTAATGCTTTATCAAGCTCTAGTGGGTCACGAATTGGTTAGTCACATTTATCAATCTCATCAGATTATACCTGTTTGTTAAATGCTTTGTCAATCTCTAGTGGGTCACGAATTGGTTAGTCACATTTATCTCATCAGATAATACCTGTTTGTTTAATGCTTTGTCAATCTCTAGTGGGTCACACATTGGTTAGTCACATTTATCAATCTCATCAGATAATACCTGTTTGTTTAATGTTTTGTCAATCTCTAGTGGGTCGCGAATTGGTTAGTCACATTTATCAATCTCATCAGATTATACCTGTTTGTTTAATGCTTTATCAATCTCTAGTGGGTCACCAATTGGTTAGTCATATTTATCAATATCATCAGATAATACCTGTTTGTTTAATGCTTTATCAAGCTCTAGTGGGTCACGATTTGGTTAGTCACATTTATCAATCTCATCAGATAATACCTGTTTGTTTAATGCTTTATCAATCTCTAGTGGGTCACGAATTGGTTAGTCACATTTATCAATATCATCTAATAATACCTGTTTGTTTAATGCTTTATCAAGCTCTAGTGGGTCACGAATTGGTTAGTCACATTTATCAATCTCATCAGATAATACCTGTTTGTTTAATGCTTTGTCAATCTCTAGTGGGTCACGAATTGGTTAGTCACATTTATCAATCTCATCAGATAATACCTGTTTGTTTAATGCTTTATCAATCTTTAGTGGGTCACGAATTGGTTAGTCACATCTATCAATCTCATCAGATAATACCTGTTTGTTTAATGTTTTATCAATCTCTAGTGGGTCACGAATTGGTTAGTCACATTTATCAATCTCATCAGATAATACCTGTTTGTTAAATGCTTTATCAAGCTCTAGTGGGTCACGAATTGGTTAGTCACATTTATCAATCTCATCAGATAATACCTGTTTGTTAAATGCTTTATCAAGCTCTAGTGGGTCACGAATTGGTTAGTCACATTTATCAATCTCATCAGATAATACCTGTTTGTTTAATGCTTTGTCAATCTCTAGTGGGTCACGAATTGTTTAGTCACATTTATCAATTTCATCAGATAATACCTGTTTGTTTAATGCTTTGTCAATCTCTAGTGGGTCACGAATTGGTTAGACACAGTTATCAATCTCATCAGATAATACATGTTTGTTTAATGTTTTATTTATCTCTAGTGGGTCACGAATTGGTTAGTCACATTTATCAATCTCATCAGATAATACCTGTTTGTTTAATGCTTTATCAATCTCTAGTGGGTCACGAATTGGTTAGTCACATTTATCAATCTCATCAGATAATACCTGTTTGTTAAATGCTTTATCAAGCTCTAGTGGGTCACGAATTGGTTAGTCACATTTATCAATCTCATCAGATAATACCTGTTTGTTTAATACTTTGTCAATCTCTAGTGGGTCACGAATTGTTTAGTCACATTTATCAATTTCATCAGATAATACCTGTTTGTTTAATGCTTTGTCAATCTCTAGTGGGTCACGAATTGGTTAGTCACATTTATCAATCTCATCAGATAATACATGTTTGTTTAATGCTTTGTCAATCTCTAGTGGGTCACGAATTGGTTAGACACATTTATCAATCTCATCAGATAATACATGTTTGTTTAATGTTTTTTCTTATCTCTAGTGGGTCACGAATTGGTTAGTCACATTTATCAATCTCATTAGATAATACCTGTTTGTTTAATGCTTTGTCAATCTCTAGTGGGTCACGAAGTGGTTAGTCACATCTATCTCATCAGATAATACCTGTTTGTTTAATGCTTTATCAAGCTCTAGTGGGTCACGAATTGGTTAGTCACATTTATCTCATCAGATAATACCTGTTTGTTTAATGCTTTGTCAATCTCTAGTGGGTCACACATTGGTTAGTCACATTTATCAATTTCATCAGATAATACCTGTTTGTTTAATGCTTTGTCAATCTCTAGTGGGTCACGAATTGGTTAGTCACATTTATCAATTTCATCAGATAATACCTGTTTGTTTAATGCTTTGTCAATCTCTAGTGGGTCACGAATTGGTTAGACACATTTATCAATCTCATCAGATAATACATGTTTGTTTAATGTTTTTTCTTATCTCTAGTGGGTCACGAATTGGTTAGTCACATTTATCAATCTCATTAGATAATACCTGTTTGTTTAATGCTTTGTCAATCTCTAGTGGGTCACGAAGTGGTTAGTCACATCTATCTCATCAGATAATACCTGTTTGTTTAATGCTTTATCAAGCTCTAGTGGGTCACGAATTGGTTAGTCACATTTATCTCATCAGATAATACCTGTTTGTTTAATGCTTTGTCAATCTCTAGTGGGTCACACATTGGTTAGTCACATTTATCAATCTCATCAGATTATACCTGTTTGTTTAATGCTTTATCAATCTCTAGTAGGTCACGAATTGGTTAGTCACATTTATCAATATCATCAGATAATACCTGTTTATTTAATGCTTTATCAAGCTCTAGTGGGTCACGAATTGGTTAGTCACATTTATCAATCTCATCAGATTATACCTGTTTGTTTAATGCTTTGTCAATCTCTAGTGGGTGACGAATTGGTTAGTCACATTTATCAATCTCATCAGATAATACCTGTTTGTTTAATGCTTTGTCAATCTCTAGTGGGTCACGAATTGGTTAGTTACATTTATCAATATCATCAGATAATACCTGTTTGTTAAATGCTTTATCAAGCTCTAGTGGGTCACGAATTGGTTAGTCACATTTATCAATCTCATCAGATTATACATGTTTGTTTAATGCTTTATCAAGCTCTAGTGGGTCACGAATTGGTTAGTCACATTTATCAATCTCATCAGATTATACATGTTTGTTTAATGCTTTATCAAGCTCTAGTGGGTCACGAATTAGTTAGTGACATTTATCAATCTCATCAGATTATACCTGTTTGTTTAATGCTTTATCAATCTCTAGTGGGTCACGAATTGGTTAGTCACATTTATCAATCTCATCAGATAATACCTGTTTGTTTAATGCTTTATCAATCTCTAGTGGGTGACGAATTGGTTAGTCACATTTATCAATCTCATCAGATAATACCTGTTTGTTTAATGCTTTATCAAGCTCTAGTGGGTCACGAATTGGTTAGTCACATTTATCAATCTCATCAGATAATACCTGTTTGTTTAATGCTTTGTCAATCTCTAGTGGGTCACGAATTGGTTAGTCACATTTATCAATCTCATCAGATAATACCTGTTTGTTTAATGCTTTATCAATCTTTAGTGGGTCACGAATTGGTCAGTCACATCTATCAATCTCATCAGATAATACCTGTTTGTTTAATGTTTTATCAATCTCTAGTGGGTCACGAATTGGTTAGTCACATTTATCAATCTCATCAGATAATACCTGTTTGTTTAATGCTTTGTCAATCTCTAGTGGGTCACGAATTGGTTAGTCACATTTATCAATCTCATCAGATAATACCCGTTTGTTTAATGTTTTATTTATCTCTAGTGGGTCACGAATTGGTTAGTCACATTTATCAATCTCATCAGATAATACCTGTTTGTTTAATGCTTTGTCAATCTCTAGTGGGTCACGAATTGGTTAGTCACATTTATCAATCTCATCAGATAATACCTGTTTGTTTAATGCTTTATCAATCTCTAGTGGGTCACGAAGTGGTTAGTCACATCTATCTCATCAGATAATACCTGTTTGTTTAATGCTTTATCAAGCTCTAGTTGGTCATGAATTGGTTAGTCACATTTATCAATCTCATCAGATTATACCTGTTTGTTTAATGCTTTGTCAATCTCTAGTGGGTCACGAATTGGTTAGTCACATTTATCTCATCAGATAATACCTGTTTGTTTAATGCTTTATCAAGCTCTAGTGGGTCACGAATTGGTTAGTCACATTTATCTCATCAGATAATACCTGTTTGTTTAATGCTTTGTCAATCTCTAGTGGGTCACACATTGGTTAGTCACATTTATCAATCTCATCAGATAATACCTGTTTGTTTAATGTTTTGTCAATCTCTAGTGGGTCGCGAATTGGTTAGTCACATTTATCAATCTCATCAGATTATACCTGTTTGTTTAATGCTTTATCAATCTCTAGTGGGTCACCAATTGGTTAGTCATATTTATCAATATCATCAGATAATACCTGTTTGTTTAATGCTTTATCAAGCTCTAGTGGGTCACGATTTGGTTAGTCACATTTATCAATCTCATCAGATAATACCTGTTTGTTTAATGCTTTATCAATCTCTAGTGGGTCACGAATTGGTTAGTCACATTTATCAATATCATCTGATAATACCTGTTTGTTTAATGCTTTATCAAGCTCTAGTGGGTCACGAATTGGTTAGTCACATTTATCAATCTTATCAGATTATACCTGTTTGTTTAATGCTTTGTCAATCTCTAGTGGGTGACGAATTGGTTAGTCACATCAATCTCATCAGATAATACCTGTTTGTTTAATGCTTTATCAATCTCTAGTAGGTCACGAATTGGTTAGTCACATTTATCAATATCATCAGATAATACCTGTTTATTTAATGCTTTATCAAGCTCTAGTGGGTCACGAATTGGTTAGTCACATTTATCAATCTCATCAGATTATACCTGTTTGTTTAATGCTTTGTCAATCTCTAGTGGGTGACGAATTGGTTAGTCACATTTATCAATATCATCAGATAATACCTGTTTGTTTAATGCTTTATCAATCTCTTGTGGGTCACGAATTGGTTAGTCATATTTATCAATATCATCTGATAATACCTGTTTGTTTAATGCTTTATCAAGCTCTAGTGGGTCACGAATTGGTTAGTCACATTTATCAATCTCATCAGATTATTCCTGTTTGTTTAATGCTTTGTCAATCTCTAGTGGGTGACGAATTGGTTAGTCACATCAATCTTTTCAGATAATACCTGTTTGTTTAATGCTTTATCAATCTCTAGTGGGTCACGAATTGGTTAGTCAACATTTATCAATCTCATCAGATAAAACCTGTTTGTTTAATGCTTTATCAATCTCTAGTGGGTCACGAATTGGTTAGTCACATTTATTAATCTCATCAGATAATACCTGTTTGTTTAATGCTTTATCAATCTCTAGTGGGTCACGAATTGGTTAGTCACATTTATCAATCTCATCAGATTATACCTGTTTGTTTAATGCTTTATCAATCTCTAGTAGGTCACGAATTGGTTAGTCACATTTATCAATATCATCAGATAATACCTGTTTATTTAATGCTTTATCAAGCTCTAGTGGGTCACGAATTGGTTAGTCACATTTATCAATCTCATCAGATTATACCTGTTTGTTTAATGCTTTGTCAATCTCTAGTGGGTGACGAATTGGTTAGTCACATTTATCAATCTCATCAGATAATACCTGTTTGTTTAATGCTTTGTCAATCTCTAGTGGGTCACGAATTGGTTAGTTACATTTATCAATATCATCAGATAATACCTGTTTGTTAAATGCTTTATCAAGCTCTAGTGGGTCACGAATTGGTTAGTCACATTTATCAATCTCATCAGATTATACATGTTTGTTTAATGCTTTATCAAGCTCTAGTGGGTCACGAATTGGTTAGTCACATTTATCAATCTCATCAGATTATACATGTTTGTTTAATGCTTTATCAAGCTCTAGTGGGTCACGAATTGGTTAGTCACATTTATCAATCTGATCAGATTATACCTGTTTGTTTAATGCTTTATCAATCTCTAGTGGGTCACGAATTGGTTAGTCACATTTATCAATCTGATCAGATAATACCTGTTTGTTTAATGCTTTATCAATCTCTAGTGGGTGACGAATTGGTTAGTCACATTTATCAATCTCATCAGATAATACCTGTTTGTTTAATGCTTTATCAAGCTCTAGTGGGTCACGAATTGGTTAGTCACATTTATCAATCTCATCAGATAATACCTGTTTGTTTAATGCTTTGTCAATCTCTAGTGGGTCACGAATTGGTTAGTCACATTTATCAATCTCATCAGATAATACCTGTTTGTTTAATGCTTTATCAATCTTTAGTGGGTCACGAATTGGTTAGTCACATCTATCAATCTCATCAGATAATACCTGTTTGTTTAATGTTTTAACAATCTCTAGTGGGTCACGAATTGGTTAGTCACATTTATCAATCTCATCAGATAATACCTGTTTGTTTAATGCTTTGTCAATCTCTAGTGGGTCACGAATTGGTTATTCACATTTATCAATCTCATCAGATAATACCTGTTTGTTTAATGTTTTATTTATCTCTAGTGGGTCACGAATTGGTTAGTCACATTTATCAATCTCATCAGATAATACCTGTTTGTTTAATGCTTTGTCAATCTCTAGTGGGTCACGAATTGGTTAGTCACATTTATCAATCTCATCAGATAATACCTGTTTGTTTAATGCTTTATCAATCTCTAGTGGGTCACGAAGTGATTAGTCACATCTATCTCATCAGATAATACCTGTTTGTTTAATGCTTTATCAAGCTCTAGTTGGTCACGAATTGGTTAGTCACATTTATCAATCTCATCAGATTATACCTGTTTGTTTAATGCTTTGTCAATCTCTAGTGGGTCACGAATTGGTTAGTCACATTTATCTCATCAGATAATACCTGTTTGTTTAATGCTTTATCAATCTCTAGTGGGTCACGAATTGGTTAGTCACATTTATCAATCTCATCAAATTATACCTGTTTGTTTAATGCTTTGTCAATCTCTAGTGGGTCACGAATTGGTTAGTCACATTTATCTCATCAGATAATACCTGTTTGTTTAATGCTTTGTCAATCTCTAGTGGGTCACACATTGGTTAGTCACATTTATCAATCTCATCAGATAATACTTGTTTGTTTAATGTTTTGTCAATCTCTAGTGGGTCGCGAATTGGTTAGTCACATTTATCAATCTCATCAGATAATACCTGTTTGTTTAATGCTTTATCAATCTCTAGTGGGTCACGAATTGGTTAGTCACATTTATCTCATCAGATAATACCTGTTTGTTTAATGCTTTATCAAGCTCTAGTGGGTCACGAATTGGTTAGTCACATTTATCAATCTCATCAGATTATACCTGTTTGTTTAATGCTTTATCAATCTCTAGTGGGTCACCAATTGGTTAGTCACATTTATCAATATCATCAGATAATACCTGTTTGTTTAATGCTTTATCAAGCTCTAGTGGGTCACGAATTGGTTAGTCACATTTATCAATCTCATCAGATTATACCTGTTTGTTTAATGCTTTGTCAATCTCTAGTGGGTGACGAATTGGTTAGTCACATCAATCTCATCAGATAATACCTGTTTGTTTAATGCTTTATCAATCTCTAGTAGGTCACGAATTGGTTAGTCACATTTATCAATATCATCAGATAATACCTGTTTATTTAATGCTTTATCAAGCTCTAGTGGGTCACGAATTGGTTAGTCACATTTATCAATCTCATCAGATTATACCTGTTTGTTTAATGCTTTGTCAATCTCTAGTGGGTGACGAATTGGTTAGTCACATTTATCAATATCATCAGATAATACCTGTTTGTTTAATGCTTTATCAATCTCTAGTGGGTCACGAATTGGTTAGTCACATTTATCAATCTTATCAGATAATACCTGTTTGTTTAATGCTTTATCAATCTCTAGTGGGTCACGAATTGGTTAGTCACATTTATCAATCTCATCAGATTATACCTGTTTGTTTAATGCTTTATCAATCTCTAGTGGGTCACGAATTGATTAGTCACATTTATCAATCTCATCAGATAATACCTGTTTGTTTAATGTTTTATCAAGCTCTAGTAGGTCACGAATTGGTTAGTCACATTTATCAATCTCATCAGATAATACCTGTTTGTTTAATGTTTTATTTATCTCTAGTGGGTCACGAATTGGTTAGTCACATTTATCAATCTCATCAGATAATACCTGTTTGTTTAATGCTTTGTCAATCTCTAGTGGGTCACGAATTGGTTAGTCACATTTATCAATCTCATCAGATAATACCTGTTTGTTTAATGCTTTATCAAGCTCTAGTGGGTCACGAATTGGTTAGTCACATCTATCAATCTCATCAGATAATACCTGTTTGTTTAATGCTTTATCAAGCTCTAGTGGGTCACGAATTGGTTAGTCACATTTATCAATCTCATCAGATAATACCTGTTTGTTTAATGCTTTATCAAGCTCTAGTGGGTCACGAATTGGTTAGTCACATTTATCAATCTCATCAGATTATACCTGTTTGTTTAATGCTTTATCAATCTCTAGTGGGTCACGAATTGATTAGTCACATTTATCAATCTCATCAGATAATACCTGTTTGTTTAATGTTTTATCAATCTCTAGTGGGTCACGAATTGGTTAGTCACATTTATCAATCTCATCAGATAATACCTGTTTGTTTAATGCTTTGTCAATCTCTAGTGGGTCACGAATTGGTTAGTCACATTTATCAATCTCATCAGATAATACCTGTTTGTTTAATGCTTTATCAATCTTTAGTGGGTCACGAATTGGTTAGTCACATCTATCAATCTCATCAGATAATACCTGTTTGTTTAATGCTTTATCAAGCTCTAGTGGGTCACGAATTGGTTAGTCACATTTATCAATCTCATCAGATAATACCTGTTTGTTTAATGCTTTATCAAGCTCTAGTGGGTCACGAATTGGTTAGTCACATCTATCAATCTCATCAGATAATACCTGTTTGTTTAATGCTTTATCAAGCTCTAGTGGGTCACGAATTGGTTAGTCACATTTATCAATCTCATCAGATAATACCTGTTTGTTTAATGCTTTATCAAGCTCTAGTGGGTCACGAATTGGTTAGTCACATTTATCAATCTCATCAGATTATACCTGTTTGTTTAATGCTTTGTCAATCTCTAGTGGGTCACACATTGGTTAGTCACATTTATCAATCTCATCAGATAATACCTGTTTGTTTAGTGTTTTATCAATCTCTAGTGGGTGACGAATTGGTTAGTCACATTTATCAATATCATCAGATAATACATGTTTGTTAAATGTTTTATCAATCTCTAGTGGGTGACGAATTGGTTAGTCACATTTATCTCATCAGATTATACCTGTTTGTTTAATGCTTTATCAATCTCTAGTGGGTCACGAATTGGTTAGTCACATTTATCAATCGCATCAGATAATACCTGTTTGTTTAATGTTTTATCAATCTCTAGTGGGTCACGAATTGGTTGATCACATTTATCAATCTCATCAGATTATACCTGTTTGTTTAATGCTTTATCAAGCTCTAGTGGGTCACACATTGGTTAGTCACATTTATCAATCTCATCAGATTATACCTGTTTGTTTAATGTTTTATCAATCTCTAGTGGGTGACGAATTGGTTAGTCACATTTATCTCATCAGATTATACCTGTTTGTTTAATGTTTTATCAATCTCTAGTGGGTCACGAATTGGTTAGTCACATTTATCAATCTCATCAGATAATACCTGTTTGTTTAATGCTTTATCAAGCTCTAGTGGGTCACGAATTGGTTAGTCACATTTATCAATCTCATCAGATTATACCTGTTTGTTTAATGCTTTGTCAATCTCTAGTGGGTCACGAATTGGTTAGTCACATTTATCTCATCAGATAATACCTGTTTGTTTAATGCTTTATCAATCTCTAGTGGTTCACACATTGGTTAGTCACATTTATCAATCTCATCAGATTATACCTGTTTGTTTAATGCTTTATCAATCTCTAGTGGGTCACACATTGGTTAGTCACATTTATCAATCTCATCAGATTATACCTGTTTGTTTAATGCTTTATCAATCTCTAGTGGGTCACGAATTGGTTAGTCACATTTATCAATCTCATCAGATAATACCTGTTTGCTTAATGTTTTGTCAATCTCTAGTGGGTCACGAATTGGTTAGTCACATTTATCAATCTCATCAGATAATACCTGTTTGTTTAATGCTTTATCAATCTCTAGTGGGTCACGAATTGGTTAGTCACATTTATCAATCTCATCAGATAATACCTGTTTGTTTAATGCTTTATCAATCTCTAATGGGTCACGAATTGGTTAGTCACATTTATCAATCTCATCAGATTATACCTGTTTGTTTAATGCTTTGTCAATCTCTAGTGGGTCACGAATTGGTTAGTCACATTTATCAATCTCATCAGATACTACCTGTTTGTTTAATGCTTTATCAATCTCTAGTGGGTCACGAATTGGTTAGTCACATTTATTTCATCAGATAATACCTGTTTGCTTAATGCTTTATCAAGCTCTAGTGGGTCACGAATTGGTTAGTCACATTTATCAATCTCATCAGATAATACCTGTTTGTTTAATGCTTTATCAATCTCTAGTGGGTCACGAATTGGTTAGTCACATTTATCAATCTCATCAGATAATACTTGTTTGTTTATTGCTTTATCAATCTTTAGTGGGTCACGAAGTGGTTAGTCACATCTATAAATCTCATCAGATAATACCTGTTTGTTTAGTGTTTTATCAATCTGTAGTGGGTCACGAATTGGTTAGTCACATTTATCAATCTCATCAGATAACACCTGTTTGTTTAATGTTTTGTCAATCTCTAGTGGGTCACGAATTGGTTAGTCACATCTATCAATCTCATCAGATTATACCTGTTTGTTTAATGCTTTATCAATCTCTAGTGGGTCACGAATTGGTTAGTCACATCTATCTCATCAGATAATACCTGTTTGTTTAATGCTTTATCAAGCTCTAGTGGGTCACGAATTGGTAAGTCACATTTATCAATCTCATCAGATTATACCTGTTTGTTTAATGTTTTGTCAATCTCTAGTGGGTCACGAATTGGTTAGTCACATCTATCAATCTCATCAGATTATACCTGTTTGTTTAATGCTTTGTCAATCTCTAGTGGGTCACACATTGGTTAGTCACATTTATCCCATCAGATAATACCTGTTTGTTTAATGCTTTGTCAATCTCTAGTGGGTCACGAATTGGTTAGTCACATTCATCAATCTCATCAGATAATACCTGTTTGTTTAATGCTTTATCAATCTCTAGTGGGTCACGAATTGGTTAGTCACATTTATCAATCTCATCAGATTATACCTGTTTGTTTAATGCTTTGTCAATCTCTAGTGGGTCACACATTGGTTAGTCACATTTATCCCATCAGATTATACCTGTTTGTTTAATGTTTTGTCAATCTCTAGTGGGTCACGAATTGGTTAGTCACATCTATCAATCTCATCAGATAATACCTGTTTGTTTAATGTTTTGTCAATCTCTAGTGGGTGACGAATTGGTTAGTCACATTTATCAATCTCATCAGATAATACCTGTTTGTTTAGTGTTTTATCAATCTCTAGTGGGTCACGAATTGGTTAGTCACATTTATCAAATCAGATAATACCTGTTTGTTTAATGCTTTATCAAGCTCTAGTGGGTCACAAATTGGTTAGTCACATTTATTAATCTCATCAGATTATACATGTTTGTTTAATGCTTTATCAATCTCTAGTGGGTCACGAATTGGTTAGTCACATTTATCAATATCATCAGATAATACCTGTTTGTTTAATGCTTTATCAAGCTCTAGTGGGTCACGAATTGGTTAGTCACATCTATCAATCTCATCAGATTATACCTGTTTGTTTAATGATTTATCAATCTCTAGTGGGTCACACATTGGTTAGTCACATTTATCAATCTCATCAGATAATACCTGTTTGTTTAGTGTTTTATCAATCTCTAGTGGGTCACGAATTGGTTAGTCACATTTATCAATCTCATCAGATAATACCTGTTTGTTTAGTGTTTTATCAATCTCTAGTGGGTCACGAATTGGTTAGTCACATTTATCAATCTCATCAGATAATACCTGTTTGTTTAGTGTTTTATCAATCTCTAGTGGGTCACGAATTGGTTAGTCACATTTATCAATCTCATCAGATAATACCTGTTTGTTTAGTGTTTTATCAATCTCTAGTGGGTCACACATTGGTTAGTCACATTTATCAATCTCATCAGATAATACCTGTTTGTTTAGTGTTTTATCAATCTCTAGTGGGTCACGAATTGGTTAGTCACATTTATCAATCTCATCAGATAATACCTGTTTGTTTAGTGTTTTATCAATCTCTAGTGGGTCACGAATTGGTTAGTCACATTTATCAATCTCATCAGATTATACCTGTTTGTTTAATGCTTTATCAATCTCTAGTGGGTCACGAATTGGTTAGTCACATTTATCAATCTCATCTGATAATACCTGTTTGTTTAATGCTTTATCAAGCTCTAGTGGGTCACACATTGGTTAGTCACATTTATCAATCTCATCAGATTATACCTGTTTGTTTAATGCTTTATCAAGCTCTAGTGGGTCACGAATTGGTTAGTCACATTTATCAATCTCATCAGATTATACCTGTTTGTTTAATGTTTTATCAAGCTCTAGTGGGTCACGAATTGGTTAGTCACATTTATCAATCTCATCAGATTATACCTGTTTGTTTAATGCTTTGTCAATCTCTAGCGGGTCACGAATTGGTTAGTCACATTTATCAATCTCATCAGATTATACCTGTTTGTTTAATGCTTTATCAATCTCTAGTGGGTCACCCATTGGTTAGTCACATTTATCAATCTCATCAGATTATACCTGTTTGTTTAATGTTTTGTCAATCTCTAGTGGGTCACGAATTGGTTAGTCACATTTATCAATCTCATCAGATTATACCTGTTTGTTTAATGCTTTGTCAATCTCTAGTGGGTCACGAATTGGTTAGTCACATTGATCAATCTCATCAGATAATACCTGTTTGTTTAGTGTTTTGTCAATCTCTAGTGGGTCACGAATTGGTTAGTCACATTTATCAATCTCATCAGATAATACCTGTTTGTTTAATGTTTTGTCAATCTCTAGTGGGTCACGAATTGGTTAGTCACATCTATCAATCTCATCAGATTATACCTGTTTGTTTAATGCTTTATCAATCTCTAGTGGGTCACACATTGGTTAGTCACATTTATCAATCTCATCAGATTATACCTGTTTGTTTAATGCTTTGTCAATCTCTAGTGGGTCACGAATTGGTTAGTCACATTGATCAATCTCATCAGATAATACCTGTTTGTTTCGTGTTTTGTCAATCTCTAGTAGGTCACGAATTGGTTAGTCACATTTATCAATCTCATCAGATAATACCTGTTTGTTTAATGCTTTGTCAATCTCTAGTGGGTCACGAATTGGTTAGTTACATTTATCAATCTCATCAGATTATACCTGTTTGTTTAATGCTTTGTCAATCTCTAGTGGGTGACGAATTGGTTAGTCACATCTATCAATCTCATCAGATTATACCTGTTTGTTTAATGCTTTATCAAGCTCTAGTGGGTCACGAAGTGGTTAGTCACATTTATCAATCTCATCAGATACTACCTGTTTGTTTAATGTTTTATCAATCTCTAGTGGGTCACGAATTGGTTAGTCACATTTATCAATCTCATCAGATAATACCTGTTTGTTAAGTGTTTTGTCAATCTCTAGTGGGTCACGAATTGGTTAGTCACATTTATCAATCTCATCAGATAATACCTGTTTGTTTAATGCTTTGTCAATCTCTAGTGGGTCACGAATTGGTTAGTCACATTTATCAATCTCATCAGATAATACCTGTTTGTTTAATGCTTTATCAAGCTCTAGTGGGTCACGAATTGGTTAGTCACATCTATCAATCTCATCAGATTATACCTGTTTGTTTAATGCTTTATCAATCTCTAGTGGGTCACGAATTGGTTAGTCACATTTATCAATCTCATCAGATAATACCTGTTTGTTTAATGCTTTATCAATCTCTAGTCGGTGACGAATTGGTTAGTCACATTTATCTCATCAGATTATACCTGTTTGTTTAATGTTTTGTCAATCTCTAGTGGGTCACGAATTGGTTAGTCACATTTATCAATCTCATCAGATAATACCTGTTTGTTTAATGCTTTGTCAATCTCTAGTGGGTCACGAATTGGTTAGTCACATTTATCAATCTCATCAGATAATACCTGTTTGTTTAATGCTTCATCAAGCTCTAGTGGGTCACGAATTGGTTAGTCACATTTATCAATCTCATCAGGTTATACCTGTTTGTTTAATGTTTTGTCAATCTCTAGTGGGTCACACATTGGTTAGTCACATTTATCAATCTCATCAGATAATACCTGTTTGTTTAATGCTTTATCAATCTCTAGTTGGTCACACATTGGTTAGTCACATTTATCAATCTCATCAGATAATACCTGTTTGTTTAGTGTTTTATCAATCTCTAGTGGGTCACGAATTGGTTAGTCACATTTATCAATCTCATCAGATAATACCTGTTTGTTTAGTGTTTTATCAATCTCTAGTGGGTCACGAATTGGTTAGTCACATTTATCAATCTCATCAGATTATACCTGTTTGTTTAATGCTTTATCAATCTCTAGTGGGTCACGAATTGGTTAGTCACATTTATCAATCTCATCTGATAATACCTGTTTGTTTAATGCTTTATCAAGCTCTAGTGGGTCACACATTGGTTAGTCACATTTATCAATCTCATCAGATTATACCTGTTTGTTTAATGCTTTATCAATCTCTAGTGGGTCACGAATTGGTTAGTCACATTTATCAATCTCATCTGATAATACCTGTTTGTTTAATGCTTTATCAATCTCTAGTGGGTCACGAATTGGTTAGTCACATTTATCAATCTCATCAGATTATACCTGTTTGTTTAATGCTTTATCAAGCTCTAGTGGGTCACGAATTGGTTAGTCACATTTATCAATCTCATCAGATTATACCTGTTTGTTTAATGTTTTATCAAGCTCTAGTGGGTCACGAATTGGTTAGTCACATTTATCAATCTCATCAGATTATACCTGTTTGTTTAATGCTTTGTCAATCTCTAGCGGGTCACGAATTGGTTAGTCACATTTATCAATCTCATCAGATTATACCTGTTTGTTTAATGCTTTATCAATCTCTAGTGGGTCACACATTGGTTAGTCACATTTATCAATCTCATCAGATTATACCTGTTTGTTTAATGTTTTGTCAATCTCTAGTGGGTCACGAATTGGTTAGTCACATTTATCAATCTCATCAGATTATACCTGTTTGTTTAATGCTTTGTCAATCTCTAGTGGGTCACGAATTGGTTAGTCACATTGATCAATCTCATCAGATAATACCTGTTTGTTTAGTGTTTTGTCAATCTCTAGTGGGTCACGAATTGGTTAGTCACATTTATCAATCTCATCAGATAATAACTGTTTGTTTAATGCTTTGTCAATCTCTAGTGGGTGACGAATTGGTTAGTTACATCTATCAATCTCATCAGATTATACCTGTTTGTTTAATGCTTTGTCAATCTCTAGTGGGTGACGAATTGGTTAGTCACATTTATCAATCTCATCAGATAATACCTGTTTGTTCAATGCTTTATCAAGCTCTAGTGGGTCACGAAGTGGTTAGTCACATTTATCAATCTCATCAGATACTACCTGTTTGTTTAATGTTTTATCAATCTCTGGTGGGTCACGAATTGGTTAGTCACATTTATCAATTTCATCAGATAATACCTGTTTGTTTAATGTTTTATCAATCTCTAGTGGGTCACGAATTGGTTAGTCACATCTATCATTCTCATCAGATTATACCTGTTTGTTTAATGTTTTATCAATCTCTAGTGGGTCACGAATTGGTTAGTCACGTTTATCAATCTCATCAGATATTACTGTTTGTTTAATGTTTTGTCAATCTCTAGTGGGTCACGAATTGGTTAGTCACATTTATCTCATCAGATTATACCTGTTTGTTTAATGTTTTATCAATCTCTAGTGGGTCACGAATTGGTTAGTCACGTTTATCAATCTCATCAGATATTACCTGTTTGTTTAATGTTTTGTCAATCTCTAGTGGGTCACGAATTGGTTAGTCACATTTATCTCATCAGATTATACCTGTTTGTTTAATGTTTTATCAATCTCTAGTGGGTCACGAATTGGTTAGTCACATTTATCAATCTCATCAGATTATACCTGTTTGTTTAATGCTTTATCAATCTCTAGTGGGTCACGAATTGGTTAGTCACATTTATCAATCTCATCAGATTATACCTGTTTGTTAAATGTTTTATCAATCTCTAGTGGGTCACGAATTGGTTAGTCACATTGATCAATCTCATCAGATTATACCTGTTTGTTTAATGCTTTATCAATCTCTAGTGGGTCACGAATTGGTTAGTCACATTTATCAATCTCATCAGATAATACCTGTTTGTTTAATGCTTTGTCAATCTCTAGTAAGTGACGAATTGGTTAGTCACATTTATCAATCTCATCAGATAATACCTGTTTGTTTAGTGTTTTATCAATCTCTAGTGGGTCACGAATTGGTTAGTCACATTTATCGATCTCATCAGATTATACCTGTTTGTTTAATGCTTTATCAATCTCTAGTGGGTCACGAATTGGTTAGTCACATTTATCAATCTCATCTGATAATACCTGTTTGTTTAATGCTTTATCAAGCTCTAGTGGGTCACACATTGGTTAGTCACATTTATCAATTTCATCAGATTATACCTGTTTGTTTAATGCTTTATCAAGCTCTAGTGGGTCACGAATTGGTTAGTCACATTTATCAATCTCATCAGATTATACCTGTTTGTTTAATGTTTTATCAAGCTCTGATGGGTCACGAATTGGTTAGTCACATTTATCAATCTCATCAGATTATACCTGTTTGTTTAATGCTTTATCAATCTCTAGTGGGTCACACATTGGTTAGTCACATTTATCAATCTCATCAGATAATACCTGTTTGTTAAGTGTTTTGTCAATCTCTAGTGGGTCACGAATTGGTTAGTCACATTTATCAATCTCATCAGATAATACCTGTTTGTTAAGTGTTTTGTCAATCTCTAGTGGGTCACGAATTGGTTAGTCACATTTATCAATCTCATCAGATAATACCTGTTTGTTTAATGTTTTGTCAATCTCTAGTGGGTCACGAATTGGTTAGTCACATCTATCAATCTCATCAGATTATACCTGTTTGTTTAATGCTTTATCAAGCTCTAGTGGGTCACGAATTGGTTAGTCACATTTATCAATCTCATCAGATTATACCTGTTTGTTTAATGCTTTATCAATCTCTAGTGGGTCACACATTGGTTAGTCACATTTATCAATCTCATCAGATTATACCTGTTTGTTTAATGCTTTGTCAATCTCTAGTGGGTCACGAATTGGTTAGTCACATTGATCAATCTCATCAGATAATACCTGTTTGTTTAGTGTTTTGTCAATCTCTAGTGGGTCACGAATTGGTTAGTCACATTTATCAATCTCATCAGATAATACCTTTTTGTTTAATGCTTTGTCAATCTCTAGTGGGTCACGAATTGGTTAGTTACATTTATCAATCTCATCAGATTATACCTGTTTGTTTAATGCTTTGTCAATCTCTAGTGGGTGACGAATTGGTTAGTCACATCTATCAATCTCATCAGATTATACCTGTTTGTTTAATGCTTTGTCAATCTCTAGTGGGTGACGAATTGGTTAGTCACATTTATCAATCTCATCAGATAATACCTGTTTGTTTAATGCTTTATCAAGCTCTAGTGGGTCACGAAGTGGTTAGTCACATTTATCAATCTCATCAGATACTACCTGTTTGTTTAATGTTTTATCAATCTCTAGTGGGTCACGAATTGGTTAGTCACATTTATCAAACTCATCAGATAATACCTGTTTGTTAAGTGTTTTGTCAATCTCTAGTGGGTCACGAATTGGTTAGTCACATTTATCAATCTCATCAGATAATACCTGTTTGTTTAATGCTTTGTCAATCTCTAGTGGGTCACGAATTGGTTAGTCACATTTATCAATCTCATCAGATTATACCTGTTTGTTTAATGCTTTGTCAATCTCTAGTGGGTGACGAATTGGTTAGTCACATCTATCAATCTCATCAGATTATACCTGTTTGTTTAATGCTTTGTCAATCTCTAGTGGGTGACGAATTGGTTAGTCACATTTATCAATCTCATCAGATAATACCTGTTTGTTCAATGCTTTATCAAGCTCTAGTGGGTCACGAAGTGGTTAGTCACATTTATCAATCTCATCAGATACTACCTGTTTGTTTAATGTTTTATCAATCTCTGGTGGGTCACGAATTGGTTAGTCACATTTATCAATCTCATCAGATAATACCTGTTTGTTTAATGTTTTATCAATCTCTAGTGGGTCACGAATTGGTTAGTCACATCTATCATTCTCATCAGATTATACCTGTTTGCTTAATGTTTTATCAATCTCTAGTGGGTCACGAATTGGTTAGTCACGTTTATCAATCTCATCAGATATTACCTGTTTGTTTAATGTTTTGTCAATCTCTAGTGGGTCACGAATTGGTTAGTCACATTTATCTCATCAGATTATACCTGTTTGTTTAATGTTTTATCAATCTCTAGTGGGTCACGAATTGGTTAGTCACGTTTATCAATCTCATCAGATATTACCTGTTTGTTTAATGTTTTGTCAATCTCTAGTGGGTCACGAATTGGTTAGTCACATTTATCTCATCAGATTATACCTGTTTGTTTAATGTTTTATCAATCTCTAGTGGGTCACGAATTGGTTAGTCACATTTATCAATCTCATCAGATACTACCTGTTTGTTTAATGTTTTATCAATCTCTAGTGGGTCACGAATTGGTTAGTCACATTTATCAATCTCATCAGATAATACCTGTTTGTTTAATGCTTTGTCAATCTCTAGTGGGTCACGAATTGGTTAGTCACATTTGTCAATCTCGTCAGATTATACCTGTTTGTTTAATGCTTTGTCAATCTCTAGTGGGTCACACATTGGTTAGTCACATCTATCAATCTCATCAGATTATACCTGTTTGTTTAATGCTTTGTCAATCTCTAGTGAGTGACGAATTGGTTAGTCACATTTATCAATCTCATCAGATAATACCTGTTTGTTTAATGCTTTATCAATCTCCAGTGGGTCACGAATTGGTTAGTCACATTTATCAATCTCATCAGATAATACCTGTTTGTTTAATGCTTTGTCAATCTCTAGTGGGTGACGAATTGGTTAGTCACATCTATCAATCTCATCAGATTATACCTGTTTGTTTAATGCTTTGTCAATCTCTAGTGGGTGACGAATTGGTTAGTCACATTTATCAATCTCATCAGATTATACCTGTTTGTTTAATGCTTTGTCAATCTCTAGTGGGTGACGAATTGGTTAGTCACATTTATCAACCTCATCAAATAATACCTGTTTGTTTAATGTTTTATCAATCTCTAGTGGGTCACGAATTGGTTAGTCACATTTATCAATCTCATCAGATAATACCTGTTTGTTTAATGCTTTATCAATCTCTAGTGGGTCACGAATTGGTTAGTCACATTTATCAATCTCATCAGATTTTACCTGTTTGTTTAATGCTTGATCAATCTCTAGTGGGTCACGAATTGGTTAGTCACATTATCAATCTCATCAGATAATACCTGTTTGTTTAATGCTTTATCAATCTCTAGTGGGTCACGAATTGGTTAGTCACATTTATCAATCTCATCAGATTATACCTGTTTGTTTAATGCTTTGTCAATCTCTAGTGGGTCACGAATTGGTTAGTCACATTTATCAATCTCATCAGATACTACCTGTTTGTTTAATGCTTTATCAATCTGTAGTGGGTCACGAATTGGTTAGTCACATTTATCCCATCAGATAATACCTGTTTGCTTAATGCTTTATCAAGCTCTAGTGGGTCACGAATTGGTTAGTCACATTTATCAATCTCATCAGATAATACCTGTTTGTTTAATGCTTTATCAATCTCTAGTGGGTCACGAATTGGTTAGTCACATTTATCAATCTCATCAGATAATACCTGTTTGTTTAATGCTTTATCAATCTCTAGTGGGTCACAAATTGGTTAGTCACATTTATCAATCTGTTCAGATTATACCTGTTTGTTGAATGCTTTGTCAATCTCTAGTGGGTCACACATATGTTAGTCACATTTATCAATCTCATCAGATTATACCTGTTTGTTTAATGCTTTATCAATCTTTAGGGGGTCACTAATTGGTTAGTCACATTTATCAATCTCATCAGATTATACCTGTTTGTTTAATGTTTTGTCAATCTATAGTGGGTCACGAATTGGTTAGTCACATTTATCAATCTCATCAGATTATACCTGTTTGTTTAATGTTTTGTCAATCTATAGTGGGTCACGAATTGGTTAGTCACATTTATCAATTTCATCAGATTATACCTGTTTGTTGAATGCTTTATCAATCTCTAGTGGGTCACACATTGATTAGTCACATTTATCAATCTCATCAGATTATACCTGTTTGTTGAATGCTTTATCAATCTCTAGTGGGTCACGAATTGGTTAGTCACATTTATCAATCTCATCAGATTATACCTGTTTGTTTAATGCTTTATCAATCTCTAGTGGGTCACGAATTGGTTAGTCACATTTATCAATTTCATCAAATTATACCTGTTTGTTTAATGCTTTGTCAATCTCTAGTGGGTCACAAATTGGTTAGTCACGTTTATCAATCTCATCAGATTATACCTGTTTGTTTAATGCTTTATCAATCTCTAGTGGGTCACGAATTGGTTAGTCACATTTATCAATCTCATCAGATTATACCTGTTTGTTTAATGCTTTATCAATCTCTAGTGGGTCACGAATTGGTTAGTCACATTTATCAATATCATCAGATCATACCTGTTTGTTTAATGCTTTATCAATCTCTAGTGGGTCACGAATTGGTTAGTCACATTTATCAATCTCATCAGATAATACCTGTTTGTTTAATGCTTTATCAATCTCTAGTGGGTCACGAATTGGTTAGTCACATTTATCAATCTCATCAGATTATACCTACTTGTTGAATGCTTTATCAATATCTAGTGGGTCACAAATTGGTTAGTCACATCTATCAATCTCATCAGATTATACCTGTTTGTTTAATGCTTTATCAATCTCTAGTGGGTCACAAATTGGTAAGTCACATTTATCAATCTCATCAGATTATACCTGTTTGTTTAATGCTTTATCAATCTCTAGTGGGTCACAAATTGGTTAGTCATATTTATCAATCTCATCAGATTATACCTGTTTGTTGAATGCTTTATCAATCTCTAGTGGGTCACAAATTGGTTAGTCACATTTATCAATCTCATCAGATTATACCTGTTTGTTGAATGCTTTATCAATCTCTAGTGGGTCACAAATTGGTTAGTCACATTTATCAATCTCATCAGATTATACCTGTTTGTTTAATGCTTTGTCAATCTCTAGTGGGTCACGAATTGGTTAGTCACATTTATCAATCTCATCAGATTATACCTGTTTTTTTAATGTTTTGTCAATTTTCTGCCAATCTATTTCACGAACGAACAGTTTGTCCATTATTGCTATTTATACACATATGTATTTTACAGTACCTAATTTGTACTTGAAATTTAGATACTACAGATGTTTGGCTACTACCGTTACATTTTCAGCATTTTGAAATTTCTTCTATTTCAAATCTCTTACAATTATGATTTTCAAACATGGAATATTGTATTATTTCTGTACCAACATATTTAGTACAAATCAAGTAATGTAAAATACTAGTACCTACATATTACAATAATTTTAAAGTACAGAAATAGTACTAAAAATTAAGAGTAGATTTCCAGTACTACCTATTTTTAGTACAGAAATAGTACCTATGCAAACGTAGCTGTGTATCTTGCTTAGTTTTCATTGAGTAAATGAATTTAATATTTGCACACACTGGATAATGATCTGAAATGTTAATTGTTATTTCTAATATCATATGATGTAATATATTGTCACTAAAGTGCTCTGGGTTCAAGATATAATCAATTGCTGTACAGTCACTATCATTAGAGTGTATAAATGTATTTCAAACGTTCTGGGTTTTCAGCTTACATTCATTTATAAATTCAGAAAAATATTTGCTTCTTTTGTTATAAGAGGTGACCAGCAGGTTTTCATTTAAATCTCCCCTAATCATGATTATATGTGTTAATCCAAAAGTTCGTATAATTTCATACAATATATTCCTGAAATTCAGCAGTACTATTGTTTGAGCTTCTTCATGGCATATATATATAGATACAAGTAGTAATTTGCTACGATATTCCCGTACTGTAATTTCCTATCATGATTTTCTTGATAGAGGGTTGCTGCTCACAAGGATGCTGATAAACCAAGAGTTCCAAATGGTGAAGTCGAAATCATCCCTTCGTAAATTTAACGGACGCCATCACGAGTTGGTAGACCGTTATTGAATAACCGTTTCACAAATGATATCGGATATGTTCTCTACGTCGTAACTACAACCCCTTTCCCTTTCATGAATGTGACCTACCGAATTAGTTTATTTACCGGATTTGTAATCACATAAGCAACTCGACGGGTGCCACATGTGGAGCAGGATCTGCTAACCCTTCCAGAGCACCTGAGATCACCCCTAGTTTTTGATGGGGTTCGTGTTGTTTATTCTTTAGTTTTCTATGTTGTGTCATGTGTACTATTGTTTTTCTGTTTGTCTTTTTCATTTTTAGCCATGGCGTTGTCAGTTTGTTTTATATTTATGAGTTTGACTGTCCCTTTGGTGTCTTTCGTCCCTCTTTTGTTAGTGCTTCCTTTCATTTCGACGCATTGCATCCTTTCATTTCCTATAGGTAATGTGGTGATAAGATGCTTTAATTCTTTCTTCCATAGTATTGCGATCCCTCCGTATCCTCTCGGCATATGGGAAGGAGGCAGTGGATCTCTGTCATTCACTTATTTACCTATACCGATAAGGTTTTCATTTAATTCATTTGTTAATTTTAATTGGTAGTTGAATAACCAATGCTCTTGTAGCAGACATATATAAATTTCTGACAGTTTTGTGACATATATCTACACTATTTACGCTATCTACAATCTGTCAGTCATTTTGTGTACTGTATATGTGTCATTTAGCCTATTCGGTATTTCTGTTCTTTTTTGGACAAAAAATAATAGTCTGATGTTTTTGGAGTGGTATAAAAAATAGGTTGTCCACCTTTACAATTTGCCTTGAGGTAGCAAGGTTTTGATGCGATGGGACATTTAGCTTACATTTTTTAAATAAAGGTTTGTCCTGAATTGATCTCTGACTGAATGCTGTACCTCAGTTTTCTGTGACATTTTTGGCGAGGTAGAGCTGTATTGAACTGGGTTTACCTCAGAATTGTTGATTTATGAAGTATTAAATTGGTGTTGTTTCATATAAGGGTGGATGCTTTCACAGTGCAATGTTTTTGATGTTGGTGTCAAAGAGATATTTTCATGATTTCGTGAAATTGGTTGATCTACCTTGGAATTATTACTGATAGGCCCAATTAAATCTTTCGATCATTATTTGACAGCAATTTCATGGTCAATTGTTAATAGGACAAAGCGGGTCACTTGATCGCGGACACCTATAATGAGTTCGTCGGTTGAACTCTGTGTACAACTACTTTGCCGTTGTGAATTAGTTTCCTTAACCTGTTGAGTTGGTTGTACTTCTAGAATGGAGATTCTTCGGTTTAAAGTTTCGATAATCTGTTCAAGTTCAAAATTTATATTTTCTGCTTTGAATAGTCTCTCAAGGATATTTTATTTATCTTTTAAGTCCTCATTCATCATTGTCTCTTTGATTTTAATTTGTTCCTCCTTCTTTTTAAGTCTCTGTTCAAGCTGTCGTAGATCTTTTAATTAAGTAGATGGATCTTGCTGTCTGTCTGGCATTACTTGTTGTTTTCCTGGATTGTTGTTAAGAGGAATTGATGGACTACTCTGAATTGTACTCATAATCGGAGTGTGTATGGTCACCCCTGTACTTGCAGAATCTGAGATTGTAAGCAAGTATTCTTTTTTCAATGTATTAGTTTTTACTGGTTCGGAATTTTGAGGTAAAAAAATGTTCAAAGCAATTTGTTAATTTCTACCAAAACAGGCATAGCAAACATCTAAGTCAACATTGAAGCATCTAACATGAAATGGTTGACAACAGGTTAGGCAGGTCAAATTATCTGCTGTCAGAATATCAGAACAGGCTGGACATATCTCAAAAGTTTCATCTAATAAAATTTGTTGAGCCAAAGATGGTTGTTTGCTGTTTGTGGATTGAGTTATCAATTCTAGAAGTTAAAGTATCATTTAAAATAGCAGGACGTTAACTATTTAGTGATAAGTTATCTTTCCATCATTTAAATCATTAACACATTGTTGACATCCATATACAGCATTTCCGTCTTGTTTTTCAAGATGTTCAATTTCAGATTCAGAAAGTCTCTCTTATTTAGAGTGTACCCAATGGTTATTTTTACAAAAAAAAACAGCTCTGCTTCTACAGGTTATTTTGTATTTGTAGCCTTTTTCAATAGGATTTGCACTGTCGTTGTGTACAGTAGAGTTTTATTTGGTGTTATAGCCTCTCCATTGATAGAAGTCTGGCTTATGATTTTGTGCAGTTTGATAAGGTCTCTTTTTATAAAATTGCAAGCATTCTTTCCAAGTATTGAGCATTTGGTAAAATAAATATTGACTGTAAGGCATATATTCCCATTTTCACGAATAATGTACGTTTTTGCACTATATTTCCAGATTTATCAACAGATACATCTTTTTTAACATCACTGAATGTTTGTGTTGATTGAGAGTAGTATATCTCACGAGCATTGAAAAACGCTCAAACGTGACAGCATCTAGGTCGGCTGTGAAACCACCACCGGTGTGAATCTTGAATCTTGAATCTGATTGCGTTTTGCAGAATTCATTTTCTTTTCTTTTCAAAATATATGATTTTGTAAATGTGGCTTCCTTTATATCCAGATGTTGATTACCATAAGAAATAGTTGTAGACACGTCATGGATAATACCATCGTTGGAAAGCTCTATCACTACAGTTCAAAATATAAAAAAAGTAAAATCACAAAAATACTGAACTCAGAGGAAAATCAATTTGGAAAGTCCATAATAACAGTGCAAAATCAAATAACAAAACGCATCAAAAACGAAAGGACAAGAACTGTCATATTCCTGACTTGGTACCGGCATTTTCATATGTAGAAAATGGTGGATTAAACCTGGTTCTATAGCGCTAACCCTCTCACTTTAGTAACAGTCTCATCCAATTCGTTATATTTACATGATGTATTAAGTTAAACAATATATCGACTAGAATAAAGACATGTGAATGGGTCAGGGACAAATAGTGTGTCGTGGATACTACCACCTATGACTATGTGCCTTGCCCCAACAGTCTTTCTGAACATGTACTACGATCTTTTTTTTTCTTTGATTTTGAAGTTTTTTCGTTGTGGTAATGACTGACATCAACAGCAAAATTTGGAGATATATATAATGTCTCATTAGTTCGTCTTATCTGACCATTAAAATTTATAAACAACACAACGGGTACAACATGTGGAGCAGGATCTGCTCACCCTTCAGGAGCACCTTAGATCACCCCCAGTTTTTCGTGTTGCTAAGTCTTAAGTTTTCTATGTTGTGTCCTCTGTACTATTATTTGGCTGTTTTTTTAGCCATGGCGTTGTCAGTTTATTTTTTATTTATGAGTTTGACTATCTTTCGTCTTTCTTTCATACACGTAAGAAATTTAGCTTGCTATAAAACCAGATTTAAACAACCTTTTTCTAAAGAGAAAATGCCTGTATCAAATTAAACATGTTTAATTTTAATCATTCCCCCCCCCCCCCCCCAAGAAAAAATAAAATAAAATGTAATTCAAGTACAAAACATAGAACATAATTTTTTTTTGAACTTCTCCAAATTAATTATGGTTTTTAATTCTGCAGACTATTTCTTTTTCGGAAAATGCACAATTTCAGACTTGCTTGGATGGAGAGTTTTCTCATTGGCACTTATACCAAATCTTCCTATATCTATATATGCTATTGTCTGGTAACCAAATGTGTCTTCGGACGATTATAACGACGATGACATGATAGCTTTATACGACCGAAAATATTTAAAGGAGGTATCAATATGATCACATCACAAAAAAAAACACACTCGCGTGATGTACAAATACCGAGTCACGCCAAAAAAAATATAATGGACCAAACAGTAGACGTAAGTAATTTACAAAAACAAATAAAAAAACACTTCGAAAGGATAATAAACAATGTCAGTACCTACAATATATATAAAAAGACCACCATGTATTATTTTTGAAGCCGATACAGTCAACATTTATCAACAAGTTCTTGGTATCTTGCTATACAGGTTTTTTTTTAGAAAAAGGAATATACATTTTTTAACATAGCCATGGTTCATGAACTTTCTGTTCAGACACTGGTGACGACAAATACAAAGCAGCTTAATATCGATATAACAAGAAAAACAGTACTACATGTTTGAGGTTGTTTTTGTTACCTATGCAGACATCGGACTCAGACTTCTTTTAGACTGAGTTTTACTGTACGTATTGATATGTATTCCTTTATTACTTTAGGTTGAGATCTCACAAAACATGTTTAACCCCGCCGCATTTTTGTGCCTGTCCCAGGTCAGGAGCCTCTGACCGTTGTTAGTCTTGTGTGTTTTTAATTTTAGTTCCTTTATATGTCTTTGAGTTTGATATGACGTCTTTTTTCACTGAACTTGTACAGAATTTTTTAAAGGGCCAACCGAGAACCACCTCCAGCTGTTCTTTGGTAGGGTTGTTGTCAATTTGAAATATTCTCCATTTTCATTTCCATTTTCAATTTTATTGTTAGGCACTCTTACTTTGGTGTTTCATAAAGTGTTCAAAACAGTTTTGATTCTGTGTAGTATTATATAATTTGTTTGTTTTGCCTTTATGGTCACCAACAACCTCGTCATATAAAAAGTACAAAGTACTTGAAGAACTGTGTTTATTCCCTATGCATTTCCCCAATATAAGAAAATGTTTTGTTATTTTTTTCTCAATGTAGAGAATCGATGTCAGACGGTAGTCATAGTTGTTCTCGTGCTTCCTCATTGTTGGTTATATGTATGTAGAACACTATACACTATTGTTCAATGTAACATTGTGTCTTTCTAGATTTGGAGGATTTCAACTGGTTTATACATTTGACGGTGAATGTGAATGGGAAATGCCGATGTATAATTATTATACACAAACCTTTCGCGGAAAACTGTCAGGTTGCTGTCTCATTGAAGTTACCCAATTTATATTTATTTCATTGAATTTTGATTATGCAATTTAAAAAAAAAGAGGGTCGAAATATGCGAGTGGGATATGCAAACTCATAGATCGAAAAAAAGTTGACAACGCCATGCCTTAAATGAAAAAGAAAAACAGACAAATAAAAGTACACAAAACACGACATAGAAAAATAAAGATTTAACAACACGAACCCCACTTAAACAGTAAAAAACAAAGAAAATTCAGAAGTAATTATGTAATTGAGCGTTATTGTATTTCATAATGAGTGTTAGTTCAAATGTGAAAGCAATTTAAGGTTACAAGGTACCGGTATTATTTAACTAATTGCAAAAAAGGTATTTCTTACAGTCAAATAATAAAATATATGTGTTTATATATGGAACATCGTACAATAATGTTGTATTCTACTATTAAACACGAATATCTGTAAGTAAATACTATAATTTGAATTTCAATCATGTATATATCCACGAGTTCACCATTGTGTGTAATACCAATGTGTCATATATAGCACTATAAAACAAGAATTTAGTTTTAAAAAAAAACATTTAGTTAAGAAATTTGACCTTTTCGTTGCTTTTCGAATGATAAAAAGGACAATCTTTTAAAAAAACTAAAGTTAAAAACCTTCGTCTGGGATAAATGAACACAGTTGTATTTTTAAACTTAATATATTCTACAGATGTAATTGAAAAATGTATTGATGTAAAACAAAAGTATTGATACAAATAAAATTTTAATCTAAAATTCAAACAAATTATAAGTCAAAATGGTAATTTAATAGATACAGTATAAATCATTTTAATTGTATAGTCATAATATGAGTCAAAATGGTAATTTCAATATAACAGTATAAAACACTTATATCTTAAAGTCAAACTACAATTCAAATAGCCATTTAAATATATACAGTTTCTTAAAGTCACATGGTCATTTTATTACATACAGTAGCAAGCACTAATATGTTAATGTCAAACAAACTGTAAGTCAAAATGATAACTTGAATAGATACAGAATATCTAATTTATCATGTTTATATCTTATTGTCATACTATGAGTCATTCAAATGGTCATTTTGATACACACAGTATAAATCACTCTTATCTTAAAGTCATACTTTAAGTCAAATGGTCATTTTGATATATACAGTATAAACACTAATATATGAAAGACATTATATGCATCTTATGGTCATATATACAGTATAAAGCAATAATATCTAAAAGTCATACTAAACGTCAACATGGTAATTTAAATAGATACAGTAGCAATCACTAAAAAATAAAATTTATACTATACACGCAAGTGAAATGGTAATTGCCATATTATACAGTATAAAACACTAATATATAGAATTCATACTATAAGTCAGATGGTCATTTCAATAGATACAGTATAGAAAACTAATATATAAAAGTCATACTATAAGTCTGATGGTCATTTCAATAGATACAGTATAGAAAACTAATACATAAAAGTCATACTATAAGTCAGATGGTCATTTCAATAGATACAGTATAGACAACTAATATATAAAAGTCATATTATAAGTCTGATGGTCATTTCAATGAAAACAGTATTTAACACTAATATACGAAAGTCATACTACAAGGCAAATGGTCATTTCAATATATACAATATCAATCACTAATCTATAAAAGTTCTAATATGCATGTAGGTCAAATGGTAAATTCAATATATATACAGTAAAAACATATTGATATAAAGGTCAAACGACAAGTCGAAATGGTCTTTGGGAAATAAAACTATTCAACAGCAAATCAAGTTAATTCAAAGATTGACATTGACATAAATATTGATGAGATACTTGTACAAATATGAATCTAGCTTTTATTAATAGTAACTTGGTTTATAAACATAATTTCTACATTTACAAAATACAGAGAATAATGGATTCCACTGTTTCATTAAAAAAAATGCATTTGTTTGTAATACACTTATACATATATTATACGTTCAGGTATTTCACATCCAATTTTTTATGGAAATATTCTTTATAAAGCGCAAAGGTATAAGTATTCACCTCAAAAACTACCAAAACCTTTGAATAGACTTATTAAGAAGGGATATAGTTACATGTACGATACTGTTGTCAGGTCATTAAAGATTGCATATGTTGGCGTTAATATTGATTCACTTATAGGGTCTTTGCATCGGAACTAAGCACATTTATTCAAAAACCAGTTGTTGGCATGACACGGGTAATGTTCTACTCATATATGTTATGATGGTATGATACTAAACATCTAACAGGAAAGATTGTGCCTGATGTTCATATGATGAAATCATAATGTTTCAGTTAGTTTAAGTTTGGAGCTGGCTTATCAGTTAACTGCTAGTAGTCTGTTGTTATTTATGTATTATTGTCGTTTTGTTTATTTTCTTTGATTACATCTTCTGACATCAGACTCGGACTTCTCTTGAACTGAATGTTAATGTGCGTATTGTTATGCGTTTACTTTTCTTCATTGGCTAGAAGTATAGGGGAGGGTTGAGATCTCACAAACAAGTTTAACCCCGCCGCCTTTTTGCGCCTGTCCCAAGTCAGGAGCCTCTGGTCTTTGTTAGTCTTGTATTATTTAAGTTTCTTGTGTACAATTTGGAAATTAGTATGGCGTTCATTATCACTGAAATAGTATATATTTGTTTAGGGGCCAGCTGAAGGACGCCTCCGGGTGTGGGAATTTTTCGCTACATTGAAGACCTGTTGGTGACCTTCTGCTGTTGTGTTTTTCTATGGTCGGGTTGTTGTCTCTTTGGTACATTCCCCATTTCCATTCTCAATTTTATTTGAATTCAAAAATGATTTCATCATGTTTTACAAGTTGTAGAATTCAATTACAGTAGCACCTGTTAAACCTTAATCATAAACCTTTGTAAATTTGCAGACTAATTGTGATTTAACATGGTTCATGTATCTAATATGTATAAAATCAGCGGTTTTGCTTGATTTCAAAATCATAGTATTTTACTGTTACTAATGTAATACTATTGTTTATTACAATACAACAATATGAAAAAAGTAAAATAGCAAAAATACCCAATGCAAAGACAAAATCAAATTGGAAAGTCACTTAAAAATCTAAAAAAATAATGCTAGGCCACACCAAACAAATGCAAAACAACTGTCATTTTTCTAATTGTGTGAAGGAATTTCCTAATGTAGAAAATAGTGGAATAAAATCTGGTTTTATAATTAGCTTTACATCTTACTTGAATGGCAGTCACATACAATATCATTATAACACAGTGTGTGAACAAAAAAACATAATAGGGTAAAATGTCAAAAAAGGGTACAGCAGTCAATATTTGGTTGTTATCTTAATCACTATAAAAAAAACTCAACAAAGAAAAACAGAATGGCATATAGACAAAGCACATCAGAAAATATATAAAGACACTAATACATAAATGACCACAGCACAACAACATAGTGGCTTGATGCAGAAGTACAGAGCCACTCTAAAGTAATATAAACAACAATGAACTAAACTGTAAAAGTTAATTTCTTTAACAAAGACATAAAATAACCCTATAACACGTAATTAAGATAATATATGACTGTTTCTTACAAGGCATACACAACTGTATTTCACATATAACAGTGTATGCCATTATAATTACATTAGATGTAAGTTTCATTATAATACGTTATTCTGATTGGCTAACATGTTATTCCGTAAACAATTGCATCAGACAATAACATTTCTCATGCATGATGACACGAGGTCCCACAAAAAAGTGCACAGGTGAATTAAATAAAGCTGGATAAAAATCGTGTTTTCATGATTTTAGCTAAAAAAATGTAATTATAAGTATTGAATACTTCTTTTTGAAACTTTATAGGGTTGTAAAAGCGTTGACCGTGCGTACATTTTTAGAATGAAGCGCTTCCGCGCTTCATACAAAATGTACTTCGGTCAACGCTTTTACCACTTAATAAATTTACAAAAAGAAGCATTCAATTCTTAAATAAACAGTTAAGCATACAAGAATGCACTTTACAGATAACAGTGTTTGCCATTATAAATTAGCGCTGATTACAAGTCATACAAGACTGTATTTTTACAGTTTATGCCATAATAAAACAGTACGCTTGTATTTAAAAAAACCCATCATAAGCTAGTAATTACAATTAACATATAGAAGGTATATTTATATAACGGGTATAAAATCAATTGCATACAATAAATAAATATGCATATTATGACTCATTTTATATACTCCATACATGCATTGACCAATAACCTATACCCTGTCTACATACTGACAAATAACATACACTTCAAGTATATACCAATCACATACATTTTATATATAAACTGACTCGTTACAAGCATTCAGTTTCAGTTTACTGTTTTAGCAATCTCTGTTATTCAAAATGTACTCTAAATTTAGTTACAGATACACAATGTCGACGTGTTTTGTACACGTGTGAAGTAAAAGAGGTATTTTCGGGATCGCATACTGAATTTTGAAAATCTCATTATTTTACAAAACGGAATATTTAAAAACTAATGTTTTCATTATCACTTTCTTGAAACAAAATATTTCCTTGCTCGTAATATCATTTGTACATGATTACCAATGAGACAACTATTCATAAAAGTAAAATGAAATTGACGCCAGAAATGAAAGGCAACAGTATCAATTGTCAATGTTCAGTGAACCATGACATTAATATTTGCAACAGAATATTGCCTCATATTGGATACGGGTACTTATTCTCAATTTTAAGTGACCACAACTTCAAGGTATCTACAGTACAATAATACGGGACAGAAAAACAGTCGAATTGAAGGAAAAACAGACCAGCAGCAAATTGCCAATTTTCTATCGTAGGCAAGACATAGAAATGTTTTATCTATCTAATACTGGCCCGATTTTCTAGTCAAAATATTCGAACAAAATGTCAAACTGATCTTTAAAAAAATACAAAATCTTAAATACGAATATCCGAAAGTCGAACTATAAATTAGAAATATTTTTTCAATGCATACAATATGAATCATGTCTATCAGTTAGTAGTGTTAAAACATTGTAAACAGGAAATGCATCAAAGTAGAAAAATCAAGAACAACATTTACTTAATATGCATGAAAAAAATGTTGATACATTGTCTTATTGTCTCAGTTTAATTGATAGAATATCAAGAAATGTATGAACATATTGTCGTAAGTAGAATTAATGTATCAATGGAAATGTCAGTAAAAGATATCCATATTTCTATGCAGAATGACAAATAATGCAACCCCTTTTAGAGTCACACTGATACGTTCTCTGCTGATAGGCAACACTTAATTGCTGAATTATTGAAATTAATGTATATATTCTGTTAAAATTGTAATATTGTACAACTTATATTTTGCACAGATTGGGGGTTGGACTAAATTATACATTATAATACTAAGAATTATTAAAAAAACAACAAGCATTGTTATGGATATGATTTTAGTATAAGGAAAAACAATAAGATATCATTTAAACCATTCAGGTGTCCTTATTCCCAGTTTTTGACACCAGGAGAGTGGCACTTAATATTAGGTTTCAGTAGATTGATTGCAATTAAAGCCATTTAGCTGATTAATTTAGAAGATCAACGTTTATCGCCTGGTGCAATAAAAAAAACTTATAAGTTAACTCAAAACCCAAATATAAATTAGATTTTAAACAAACTTTCAGCCTGTACACAACACACATACATACAAAAAGATATAGTTGTGTTTATTACTATATACATGATATAGGACGGAGTTGGAAAATATGTTTGTTTATTTAATTTAAGGTTTGTGAAAAAAAATCAGCAGTTTTATTCAGATTTAAAGAGCAAATGTTTGTCAAATCTTTTCTTAATAACAGCCACGTTTATGAGTTAGTCACTTATTAAATACCATAACATTTTATAAAATGCATTAACAATTCCGTCTCCTCAATGGGATTTATCAAATTTCAACATTTCAACAGCCTTAATATTATAAAACGTTGTTTCCATTTCACCTTTTTTTGAGTATTGTCTTCACTTAGTTCATGATCTAGATGTTGTTACAGATTTTCTATGAAGAGTCTTGCATTTCACGTATTATTTTTTGTTGAAATTTTTTATTTATAAAATATTTACTTTAAATTTGATACTTGTATTTGATGATTTTTTTTTTTCAAGAAGTGTTACGATTCTCGTGTCCTGTGATTTACGGGCATAATCAAGTGGTGTCTTACCATTCTTGTCACACAAACTTACATCTGCATTCCATTCAAGTAATAGTTTTACAATTCCATAGTAACCTTGATATTTCAGTTCGGGTTTTTCATCATTTATATAGCCCAAAATGAAAGGTAAATTTGGATCCCAAAATTTGTTCATTGGTATACGTTTGGCAGGTATACAAAGTTCACAAGCAACATGTAACGGTGACTTTCCATCTTGTTGTTCACACTGAGAGACATCAGCATTTTTCTGCAGTAACAGTTTTACTGTATTTCTACGTCTAAATTTACAAGCCACATATAATGGAGACATACCACAACTGTTACACTTAGATACATCAGCATTATTCTTAAGTAACAGTTCTACCGTATCTTCATGCCCGCTTGCACAGGCAACATAAAATGGAGAATTACCTATATAATCACACTGAGAGAGGTCAGCATTGTTCTGAAGTAAAATTTTAACCGTATCTGTATGTCCTCCTGCACATGTGATAAACAATGGAGACTCTACTCGATTATTACACTGATTGATGTCAGCGTTATTCTGAAGTAACACCTTTACTGTATTTGTGTGTCCTCCTTCACAGGCAACAAACATTGGAGACTCACCATCCTCATCACACTGATTGACATCAGCATTGTTCTGAAGTAAAAGTTCTACTGTATCTTTATGTCCTCTTTCACAGGCCATATACAATGGAGATATTCCATCCTCATCACACTGATTGACATCAGCATTGTTCTGAAGAAACAGTTCTACTGTATCTTTATGTCCACATGCACAGGCCATATACAATGGAGATATTCCATCCTCATTACACTGATTGACATCAGCATTGTTCTGAAGTAACAGTTCTACTGTATCTTTATGTCCTCCTGTACAGGCCACATACAACGGAGATATTCCATCCTCATCACACTGATTGACATCAGCATTGTTCTGAAGTAACAGTTCTACTGTATCTTTATATCCTCCTTCACAGGCCACATACAACGGAGATATTCCATCCTTACCACATTGATTGACATCAGCATTGTTCTGAAGTAACAGTTCTACTGTATCTTTATGTCTCATTGCACAGGCCACATACAATGGAGATATTCCATCCTCATCACACTGATTGACATCAGCATTGTTCTGAAGTAAAAGTTCTACTGTATCTCTATGTCCACATGCACAGGCCACATACAACGGAGGTGTTCCATCCTCATCACACTGATTGACATCAGCATTGTTCTGAAGTAACAGTACTACTGTATCTTTATGTCCTCCTGTACAGGCCATATACAACGGAGGTGTTCCATACTTATTACATTGATTGACATCAGCATTGTTCTGAAGTAACAGTTCTACTGTATCTTTATATCCTCCTGCACAGGCCATATACAACGGAGATATTCCATCCTTACCACACTGATTAACATCAGCATTGTTCTGAAGTAACAGTTCTACTGTATCTTTATATCCTCCTTTACAGGCTACATACAATGGAGACTCTTTATATATGTTATATTGAGATACATCAGCATTATTCTCTAATAATAGTTTAGCTACAGCTGTATGTCCTCTTTCAGATGCCTTATGTATAGGAGAATTGCCTCTTTTGTCTGTTTTATTCACATTACATTTAACATTAACAATTAGAAATTCAACGATATCAAAGTATCCCCTTGTTGCTGATTCTATTAAAGGTGTCGTATTAAAGTGTTTCTTCTTATCTCTATATTCTAGTTCATCATAATTATTGTCTATAATGCAACTTTCTGTATCAAAGCTCTTTAATACTGTTTTTACATCACTCTTTCTTAAAAAGCTTAATAACTTATCTCTAAATGTCTGACTAATTAACTGTGCATTATTGAATGTGCTTGTAATGACATGTTTTGTTAAGTCGCATAACAGTCGTTCAAAATAATCTTCTTCTTGATCTTTCAATAGTACTATTAAATCATCCTTTTCTTGAATTTCTGTTAAAGATTCGAGGATGAAATGATCCTGAATAAATTCAGGAGTAGCATATTTCATAAAACATTCGGTAAGGTGTTGTCCACAGATTACAGCTGCCATTTCATGGATTTTGTCATGTATCATTCTGTACTCTGTGCCTCTCAGTTTGAAATATGTGCCATGTAATGTTGAAAAGCCAGCTTTTAAAGAATTTCTATGCCTCTCTTTGCTTAAGTCTATGTCAAATTCTTTGACAATGTGCTCAAGTTTGTCCTTTTTTTCCTTTTCTGACACTGATCCTAATTTAAGCCAATCTGTATCAAATCCATCGTTAAAAACAATACACAGAACAATAGCACAAAAATGTTCTTTGTTTGTATCAATAATTGTGATTATGTCTGTTTTAATACTGTCCAGAGGAGCTGTAAATAGTTTCTCCACTTCCTCACATGTTTTGTCTTTTGACAATTTACAAAGCAAGGGAAAGTAATCAAAGTTCTCCTTGACTTGTTTTATATTGTCAATTATGTCATCAGGAAGATACTTGTGCAGCATATGAATTCTTTCAGCTTCCAGCAGACACAACTCAGGTGATAATAAATTGAATACTTTTTTTGTGAACAATGCAATACGTTGAAACTGTGATTCTTTATTTATATGCAGTCTACAAGACAGCAGTAATCTTGGATTTGATATCTTGGAAACCGTGCCATCACTTATACTTCTAACATCTGTTTCTGCATCTCCAAATATTTTGCCCAATTTTTCTGAATAATCTCTCCACATCTGTAGTGTTTGTGTGTTGATTGTTTCCTTTCCACATATGTCATCTACAACAAACACTTGTTTTTTGTTTCTATTGTAATAATTCATTATGTCTGATGGTCCTGTTAACACTGGTATTATCTCATATTCTAAACTGTCACGTAAGTGTAACGCAGCATGATGTATGTTTGATGATTTACCACATCCCGAGCTTCCTGTCACAACAATACAGTTATGCGAGGGTAGAGATTCAAGTATGTGACGTGTTGCTCTGGTTTCCAAAAAGGTAGTTTGGTCTTGCTCCCATTCTCTTAATTCTTCGTCATGGTGAGCTGAAAAGAAAACAATTTGTACAAGCTGATGTCTGATTTGTAAATTAATTTGTTGTAATGAACTAAAGAAAAAAAAATTCTGATTGTAACTGACAGTTTTAAACCCATGTTTAGAGCATTGAAAAACAATGGCAATAACTTGAGAATGTGAAACAATACAACTGTCCATATAATGGATATTTCCCAGGGCCTTACTTATAATAAAATAGTTGATCAGCACTGATTTTGGAATTTCCAAGTGGCTGTTGATATAAACCTTTGTTATCAATTTAATGAAAATCTTTCAATAATTGTACACATGACTGAGTGAGAGAAGTTACAATGCAATTTTTCCTAAAAACCTACCACTAAATTCATCACACAATCTACTTAAGAAAAAGAAAAAAATATAAAATGTCATATATACTGCAGATGTGCTATTTGAGCAGTCAAATTGCATTGGCTGTATATTCATATGTCATATACAGTCCATGACCGTATATCATCTTGTTGATGGCAATGGGTTTCCGTAGAGTTTTATTGATGACGTCAATAAAACATACAGGTTCGCGGAAATTTAACGTCGTCCGCTTCAAAAGGAAATGATGTTTTTTACCCAAAAAACTTCATTTAGAATATTTTTAAGAGTTGCAGTATATAAAGTATAACCATACATTGTCTCGAAATATCAGTTTGTTATTTGTACTCGGCACAGCCTTGCTTTCTACCTGTTTCTAAGCCTTGTACAAATAACATTGATATTTCGAGACAATGTATGGTTATTCTATATTTATCATATTACTTTATCTGTAACAAATCTTTAAGAAAATGAATTATTTCTATTTGACCAGAAATTTTGTAATTAATAAGTATTTCATCAAAAATCTAAGCATCGGGAAAGTTAAACAAGAGTGCACACACTGAAATGTCTCGCCTTCTTTACTAATCATTGATAATATGTTGATAGTCCTAAGTATAAAGCTTTATTACAACTGTCACATAAACTCAACATTAACCAAGAAAACTAAACATTGACCAATGAACCGTGAAAATGAGGTCAATGTCAGATGAACCATGCCAGGCAGACATGAACAGCTAATAATTCCTCCATACAATAAATGTAGTTGACATATTGCTTAAAGTTTAAGACAAACAGACCCAAAACACAAAACTTAACACTGAGCAATGAACCTATTAAGATGAGGTCAAATAAACCTGCACGACTGAAATAACACTCATAAAATATTTCCATACACCAAATATAGTTGACCTATTGCATAAAGAATTAGAAAAAAAAAGACCAAAACTCAAAACTTTGCTTTGACAAATGAACCATGAAAATGAGATCAAGGTCAGATGACACCTGCCGGCTATACATGTACACCTTATAGTCATTACATACAACAAATATAGTAGACATATTGCATACAGTATAAGAAAAACAGACCAAAACACAAAAACATAAGAACCTTGCAAGTTACCCACATACCAAATATAGTTATCTTATTACTTATAATAAGAGATAATTCAACATAACAAAAAATATTTAACTCTTTTTTCAAGTAGTCACTAAACCATGAAAATGAAGTCAAGGACATTGGACGTGTGACTGGTGGAAACTTCATCACAGGAGGCCTCTATGTACAAAGTAGGAAGCAAGAAGGTGTTCCACCTTCTAAAATATAAAGCTTACAAGAAGTTAGCTAACGCCTCTGCCACCACCGTCAACCCCACTGCCCCCGCCAGAACACTATTCCTATGGCTCGACAAACTAGAGGCTCTAAAGAGCCTGTGTCGCTCACCTTCGTCTATGTGAATATTAAACAAAGGACGCAGATTGATTCATGACAAAATTGTGTTTTGGTGATGGTGATGTGTTTGTACATCTTAATTTACTGAACATTCTAGTTGCTTACAATTATCTCTATCTATAATTAACTTGGCCCAGTAGTTTCAGAGGAGAAGATTTTTGTAAAACATTACTAAGATTTACGAAAAATGGTTAAACATTGACTATAAAGGGCAATAACTCCTAAATGGGTCAACTGATCATTCGGTCATGTTAACTTATTTGTAAATCTTACTTTGCTGAACATTATTGCTGTTTACAGTTTATCTCTATCTATAATAATATTCAAGATAATAACCAAAAACAGAAAAATTTCCTTAAAATTACTAATTCAGGGGCAGCAACCCAACAATGGGTTGTCTGATTCATCTGAAAATTTCAGGGCAGATAGATCTTTACCTGATGAACAATTAAACACCATGTAAGATTTGCTCTAAATGCTTTGATTTTTTGAGTTGTAAGCCAAAAACTGCATTTTACCCCTATGTTCTATTTTTAGCCATGGCGGCCATCTTGGTTGGTTGGGCGGGTCACCCGACACAATTTTTAAACTAGATACACCAATGATGATTGTGGCCAAGTTTGGTTTAATTTAACCCAGCAGTTTCAGAGGAGAAGATTTTTGTAAAACATAACTAAGATTTACGAAAAATGGTAAAAAATTGACTATAAAGGGCAATAACTCCTAAACGGGTAATTGAACATTTCGGTCATGTTGACTTATTTGTAAATTTTACTTTGCTGAACATTAATGCTGTTTACAGTTTATCTCTATCTATAATACTATTCAAGATAATAACCAAAAAACAGCAAAATTTCCTTAAAAGTACTAATTCAGGGGCAGCAACCCAGCAATGGATTGTCCGATTCATCTGAAAATTTCAGGGCAGATAGATCTTGACCTGATTAACAATTTTACCCCATGTCAGATTTGCTCTAAATGCTTTGGTTTTTGAGTTATAAGCCAAAAACTGCATTTTACCCCTATGTTCTATTTTTAGCCATGACGGCCATCTTGGTTGGTTGGGCGGGTCACCGGACACAATTTTTAAACTAGATACCCCAATGATGATTGTGGCCAAGTTTGGTTTAATTTGGCCCAGCAGTTTCAGAGGAGAAGATTTTTGTAAAAGTTAACGACGCCGGACGACGGATGACGACGGACGCCAAGTGAGGAGAAAAGCTCACTTGGCCCTTCGGGCCAGGTGACCTAAAAATGACAGACTATGGATTATTAATGTATTCTTCTTATATAACATTTTCATTCAATCTTTAAAGAGATAATTATTAAGAATACCTAAAATAAATAGCCAAATTCAGGCTTTAAATTAAAATATTGTTTGTTTGCCCTTTACCGACCGATCATATCAATTCGTTCCACCTGAAAATCTTTTTTTTGTATTTACCAGCAAGATTTTATTTTATTTTATTTTTTCGTTCCTACCAAAAATCTTATATTTGTATTTCCCGCTCAAAACTTTTTTACAGGAATCCTCGGGTTTTATCTTTAACGTATAAGGTCCAGTCCATTTGGTGTCACATGAGCGTTTGACATGAACACTTGCATTTGAAGTTTCACAGCACTTGTTTGAAATCGATGTTGAACGCTTCCTGAAATCTTGATACAAAATGTATGACGTACGTTACTCTGTACCTTTATACTTAAAGAGCAGGGTTCATTTACAAAAAAGTTCGTTTGATACAAAATTATCAACGTCTGTACAAACTAATTTGTAAACGGACGTTGTATTCTTTGTAGGGATGGCCTTTTGTGATCCGCAGATCAGGATGATTATGTGAACGATGCCGCTTTATTATTTATATCTGAAATGAACCAAAGGTGACAAAACACTGTAAAGTGGAGAATATCTTGGAGTAAAATCGACAAGTTTTCCATACAGATCATTTATTAATGCGATGTGAAATACGTTTTGAGTTTTAAGTCTTGTAGCATTTTTTTTTGAAAGAAAGGCAAACACGGAATTTTTAACTCTAGGGACTTTTTTTACTTGTAATTGATGTCTGCCTGGACATATTTTACCAGTACAAAGCTATCTCTTACAGACAACCTTTAGTAATGCGTACAAGGTACGTAGTACAGAATATAAGTGCAAGTTCAAACTCTTCAAAATTCAAGGCATATAAACGTTGAAGATATGCGACACAGCTCTATATTTTGATATTTGAAAACAAAATAGTAGTGCATATACATTATCTTCACATTCTACGTGATATTTTTTTTTTCAAAACTAATAGTCCCAGAAAACATATTTGCTAAAACAAAACGGACAAGAATGACATTATGCAGATTTTGTATCTATAAAATAAAGTATTATACCTACCTGCCTACCCATGACAAATAATATACCGAGCCAAATTATTTTTTTGGAGAAAAAAACAAAATATTTTACCTACCTACCTACCCTGTTTCAAAGCATAGGGTCGGAAAAGGCCAAACAAACATTATTTTAATTTAGGCCTCATCTAAAGCCAACTTTGCCTGAGGGAGTTGAAACCTTAGTTTCTTAATAATTTTTAAATTTATTAACGGACAATTTTAAGCAGTGATCCTTATTAATAACATGTCAGTTTCAAATCACAAAGATTAAGAGATCAAAAAATTAAATTAAGGAGCACCCATATAAATCATTACATTTGTGTGCCAACTTAAATGGTAAAACATAGGTAAAATTCATTGATTTGAATCAGTATTATAATGGTATCAAACAATTAAGTTGAGAATGGAAATGGTCTGGAGGAAACAATAATTGAGAAAAAATTGTTCCTGTATCAAATATATCCTAACTAAACTTTTACTCTATATTTCAATTTCCTAGTTAATACTCTGTGGATGTAGCTTGATTTGTACATGGGTAACAACAAACAAATGGGCGACTAAAAACACTACATTAAAGCTTATTTCAGCTCTGAATGTGGATTGTGTTCATTGCACTGAATAAGTGACTTTACATACAAATGTGTAGTAGGAATCCACCAAGAAACAAAGCAGGAATCTACCGAGAATTAAAGATTCTAATTCCTTACCTGGATGTGGTTATACATTAGGTTTTGTTGGTTTTATAAACTTTGAAATTTGTTTTAGATTTTAATAATTAATTATTTAAATAGTTATATCTCCTGCAGCAGTTTTTTGTTATTTCGAATTGTATATTATTGTATGTTGGTTCTGAAAATTGAAACTGAAAATTACACACAACCTTCATAAAATACTTGTTTCATGATTGATTGGGTACTATTGTTTATAAACCTGCAATTTCTAACAGTTGAAGTTGAAATCATCCCTTCGTAAATTTTACGGACGCCATCACGAGTTGGTTGACCGTTATGGAATAACCGTTTCACAAATGATATCGGATATGTTCCTTACGTCGTAACTACAATCCCCTTCCCTTTCATGAATTTGACCTACCGAATTAGACTATTTACCGGATTTGTAATCACTTAAGCAACACGACGGGTGCCGCATGTGGAGCAGGATCTGCTTACCCTTCCGGAGCACCTGAGATCACCCCTAGTTTTTGGTGGGGTTCGTGTTGTTTATTCTTTAGTTTTCTATGTTGTGTCATGTGTACTATTGTTTTTCTGTTTGTCTTTTTCATTTTTAGCCATGGCGTTGTCAGTTTGTTTTAGATTTACGAGTTTGACTGTCCCTTTGGTGTCTTTCGTCCCTCTTTTTTTTCATATACATGTAGAGCACCGTCTATCTTTTATATATACATAAATATATAACAACTGATGCGCTGGCGTGATAATTGATAAGAGACTACAATTATGCATACCTCGAATATGTGGGGGAATATGATCTTCAACTTGTTTTTTCATTTCTTTCTTCAGGTTACCTGAAAATAATTCAGTTAATCAAGTAGCAATACATCAGGGTTTTTTTAAATAATTATATCTGTATTATGAAGTTCTTTCAATGTACTTTATAGCTCTTCTGTGTTTTGTTTGTTTACAGTGTTTTGCTTGTAATGACTTTTGATTTTTGAATTGTTTCAGAGTTTGTTATGTCAGTGCCTTTAACTGCTGAATTAAGAGTGTAGACTTCTGTTAATAAATTGATTTATACTTTGTAAAAAAAAGTTATTGCTGGTCATTCGTTGAATACTTATCAAATATGCTGATCTCAACAGTCCTGCCTGTAAATTATTCAAGATAAAATATAGGGTCATATGTTTTGAGAAGTTTGTTGTCTTTTTACATTAAATTTCTATCACAATCAATCCCTCTATATAGTTGTCAATCAGTGAATGTGATGTGATAAATATCTGTAACATTCTGTATAAATGTAAAGATGAAGAACAGCAATAAAAAAGGACTGTTTCTTTGTTTTTTGTGTCTTTTTTTTTATATGTATGTAATAATTTTGCATCATGGATGGGTAACCATATACTTTGTTGTAACTATTATATGACCAAAACAATTAATATACTCACTTAATGTTTCATCATGCTCATTAGTTTTCTGAAAAATAATTGAGTACTTTTCAGGACATTCAATTCAGAGCTATAACTCAAATGTAACTATAATAAAGAAGCAATCAAGTCAATCAGTGGTGCTGTTTAGTTTAGTGTTTGTGAGAATAAGTAGCAAAGGAAATCATAAATAGATAGAAAGGCAATACAATGTCAAAATAAACTAGATGTCTAAGATACAATATGAAAGGCATCACATTTAGACAATAAGAATATGTGTTTTGAATTAAAAATGTTTTGTATTGATATTTTTTGTTTAAGAAAGTTTTTCCCTATCTCCAGCATTTTACAAGAAAATAAGTAATTTTTAGTAACTATTCAAAATTGCTAAATATCATTTTCTGATTATTTTTTCTTCTACACTTTATTCTAATCTCCTTTAATTTCACAAACTGCAAACAAGTGCTTAAATCATTATTGAAGGAAAGGAAACTCATTCAAGAAATTGGGTGATGATTTTGACATGGTTAATAAATAACTATATCAAGCAGGGGTAAAAAAGGAATTGGAAAAAAAGGACACAAGTAGCTACTGCCAGACAGACAATTTTCTGGACAGATTAGGCCAACTAAAATTAATTAGTAGATTTTCATCCAAATTTTAAAAAAAAATAAGGTGGGTGGGAGGATTTTATTTTTTAAAGGAGTAGGTCCGGTAAGGACTCATTTTGGCCTCAAATTTCAGTTTCATCTGACGAAGGGTTTGGACCACTTTTTAAACACTTAAGTGTCTATTTCACTTGATTCAATTAGTTTATGTGAAAAATTTTAACTGATTAAGTCATTAAAAACGATCCGATTGAGGCTCAAATATGAAAAAATTCTCAAATATGCAAAAAAAAACGGCACTTTTCAGATGGTTTTTGGCAAAAATGAAAGTGGCCGCATCCGTGTTCATCCACAAACTTTATATATAGAATGTATTATCATAAAATACAACTTACATTGCAATATTATGGATGAACACGAATGGGGTCACTTGCGTTTTACATGTAAACCGTCTAAAACTATAAAATGATAGAATTTTGAAGATTTCAGTAATTTAGCATGACTTACTGGTGCTACAACCCGATACATGTGCATTGTATTGCCAAAAACAGACCATATTTATGTAGCAGAAGCATTCAACTGTCCAATAAAAAACTAAAAGTTTACATTTTAACAATTTTGTAAAACTGTTATATTTCTGGGCCAAAAGGGGCCTTACCGGACCTACTCCTTTTATTTCATATGAAACCCTTGTCACGAGTTCTACATACCGCGGAGTATATGCTAGTGGAAAACAAACTTGTATAATGTATATACATGCTGTATAAGGAATCCTACACTATTTTTTAAACTCTTAAATAAAAATCCCTGATTGACAACCACTGTAATACATGTAATTGCCGCTTTAGAAACCTATTTATAGTATACATTAAAAAGAAGATAAATGCTCTCTTCAGTTGGACTATTCCTACACTCAATTTATTTTGCTTTCTAAGCAATGGCTTGTAGTCCCCATAAAATCAATAAAATGTATTGGTACAATTGTATGCAACACAAGTATTATGAGTACAGAATCAAATGTTAACTGTTCTACGATTCTTGCGCTTTGGATATCATTCACAGTCCAAATTTCCAGACACAAAGTCATTTTATAAATAAAGAAAAAAAACATTCACTTGTAACTACCGCAATTTGCGTTCAAGGACAAGGTGTTTTACTCATAACTGGAATATTGCATGCCCTTCTCGTTATCAATCTCTATTCTCCGTAGATGATGTTGTCATCATTGAGCAGCAAAATATGTTGACCTTATCGTTTTTGTTAGATTACTCGAAGAAATACAAAAACGATTTGAAACAGGAAGTTATGAATGAAACGAAATTATCAATGGTTCCCAGTAACGGACATGAAAAAATCCAGAAATCATTTTTTTGTTAAATAAAAAAAAAAACGGAGCAGGACGATTTCAGAGGGGCGTACTGGATGAAAATCTAGCAATAAATTTTTAATTAGCTTTATTGCACTTTTTCTATCATGTTTTGATAGACCATGACTATCTATTTGCCAGCCTATTACTACGAGTTCTACATGTACATGATGTATATAATTATTTTATTGTACACCATACTGCTGAAGGAAACAAAAAGATGTATCATTTAATAGATTTCAGCTTTTATCTTTGTGAATTTCTAACTTTTAACTGACAAATGACTGAGTTACAATAGTTGCATATGTATTTGCTTATTTTACATACACTTTCTAAACTCTTTAATCTTTCCTCATGTTCCTCTAAACTGTTTACTAAGTTTGATAATTCTTTTTGCACTCTGATGAACTGACTGTCTGTTTCTGTACACAAAGTCTGTACATATCTACTAAGAACATGTGTCTGTTGATGAATCTCCCCCACTATCTCTAAACCAAGTGTTGTTCCACTCATGAAGTTTTGACCTGTAAAACAAGACTATTTGTTTGCATATTCAGACATGGATGGAGATTACCTGTTCCAAAAACATACTGATTACTAGCTTAGTTCATATTGCATGTATGTGTTTGATATTCACCAAAGTACCAAATTAAAGAACCTTAGTGAGCACGCTCACATACCCCACGTATTAGAAATTAAATAAGTGTAAGAAGAAAAAAATTGTATAAGAAAAATAAATTTTCTGCCAATATGCACATCTAAATAGTACATGTAGTATGTCCTTATTATCTACAAAATTTCATGAAAATCTGTTGTGTGGTTTCAAAGGAGTTGAGATGACAAACTGTTGCAGAAGTACATTGAAGCAAATAAGTTCAAAAAGTAAAATCACAAAAATACTGAACTCAGAGGAAAATCAATTTGGCAAGTCCATAATCACATGGCAAAATCAAAAAACAAAACGCATCAAAACAAATGGACAAGAACTGTCATATTCCTGACTTGGTACAGGCATTTTCAAATGTAGAAAAAAAAGAGGGACGAAAGACACCAAAGGGACAGTCAAACTCGTAAATCTAAAACAAACTGACAAAATGACGAAACTTGTAGAAAATGGTGGATTAAACCTGGTTCTATAGCGCTAACCCTCTCACTTTAATAACAGTCTCATCAAATTCCGCTACATTTACATGATGCGTTAAATAAACAGTCACAATTAATAAAATAGTCAAAATATGGGTACATCAGTCATCATCGTATAACAATTTTAAAAGAAACAATTTAACAGGACACAAAAACATCTACTATCTACGAACACATGGATTGATTTGAGTGTCTGACGTCAGAAAAATTATATACGTCACATAAATTTGTCGTTCAATGTGCATACAAACAAATTTAAAATTTACATAGGCAATGTACGCATACAGGGTTAAAAAATCAAAAGTATGTAAGAATAAATTACAGAAATAGACCGAGATTCAAACTAGTCCAAAAGTTATACGTAGAATTTATGAGAATCCAAAACTTTTAAAAGGAACAATTTAACAGGACACAAAAACATCTACTATCTACGAACTCATGGATCAATTTGAGTGTCTGACGTCAGAAAAATTATATACGTCACATAAATTTGTCGTTCAATGTGCATACAAACAATTTTAAAATTTACATAGGCAATATACGCATACAGGGTTAAAAAATCAAAAGTATGTAAGAATAAATCACAGAAATAGACTGAGATTCAAACTAGTCCAAAAGTTATACATAGAATTTATGAGAATCCAAAACTTTTAAAAGGAACAATTTAACAGGACACAAAAACATCTACTATCTACGAACACATGGATTGATTTGAGTGTCTGACGTCAGAAAAATTATATACTTCACATAAATTTGTCATTCAATGTGCATACAAACAATTTTAAAATTTACATAGGCAATGTACGCATACAGGGTTAAAAAATCAAAGGGGCGTAACTCCTAGAAAAAAAGTTGAATCACAATTTCTCGTCGATATGCACAACTACATAGTATGTCCTTATTATCTGAAAAGGTTTCATGAAATTCTGTTGTATGGTTTGAGAGAAGTTGCGATGACAAACTGTTGCAGTAGTACATTAAAGTAAATAAGTTCAAAGGGGCGTAACTCCTAGAAAAATAATTGAATCGCAATTTCCCGTCGATATGCACAACTACATAGTATGTCCTTATTATCTGTAAAGGTTTCGTGAAATTCTGTTGTGTGGTTTGAGAGGAGTTGCGATGACAAGAAACAGGACTGACGGACGGACTGACAGACGGATGGACGGACGGGTCAAAAACATTATACCCTTCGCAACCCGTTGCGTGGGGTATAATTATATAATTAAGGTAACAGTAAGCAGGTAGGTAAACTAGTTTTTAACCATCACAGAGAAAAAAAAAGAAACCATTCAAACACGATTACAATCTGCATTACCATACTTTAGATCCAGTTGCATCATCAAAATATCTTGGTGTAACCTTACAGTTAAATTTAGTTGTGTTATATCCATGATAAACATTCTTCAATGGACCTAACTTGCTTTAAACGGCTTTAAAAACAGATTGATTATGTTTTACAAATTCATTCATTGACTTATTGCAATTCAATCGCTAGTCCTTATACCAACAGAGTCTAAAATAAGAAAATCACATACACAAATTTAAAATGGAACAATCACTATGACAACATAATATCAAATGCAAACAAATCTTTTGGCATTCATGAAGAGAAACCTGTGCAAACCAATCCTTAGTGAGACCAAACTTGAATTTGTCTGTAGTTAATATGGGATCCACACACAATAGTAGCCTAGAAATGGTACAGAGGCGTGTTGTTCATTAAATATGTAAGAACTACCACAACACCAGTTGTGTTATATCCATGATAAACATTCTTCAATGGACCTAACTTGATAAGCGCATTAAAAACAGATTGATTATGTTTTACAAATTCATTTATTGACTTATTGCAATTCAATCGCTAGTCCTTATACCAACAGAGTCTAGAATAAGAAAATCACATAAACAATAGTTTAGGCAGATATCCACCGCAAAAGGCAGTTACATATGGTCAATCAAATGGAACATTTTACATCAAGTTGTAGTGCATATTAAACAATTCATCATTAGACATTTCTAATTTTTAAGAAATCGCTGAAACATCAATATATATTTTATTAATAATCAAAGAAATTCAAAGACAAGAATGATTCATCTTGTTGATAAAACAGCAAGTTTAAGCATTGACTTTTAAAGTTTGTTTCCAGTTATTTCATAAAAAGATTTTTTTTTATCACTTCCCATACGTGTTAATCGAGTTGAAAGCGTACATCAAATTACAATAATTTTTTGTTGCAAAATAAGATTGTTACTTTTTCAGAATGTGACGAAAGTTGCCTTTATCAAATGTTTAATCGATTTATTGCATTAAAAACATCTTATGCCTTTCCGAATAATTTATCAAACATCGTCTATTTTTGTTAATTGTTTTTTGTCCCGCATTGAAATATTTAAACAAACTATTGATCGGAGGCTGGATTAATTGCTAAGACCAGCCTGGACTAAAAGAAGAATATTTATCCCAAAAGTAAAAATTAAGCATTCAACATGCATTAACAGACTTTTGGTTAGATTTACTTGATTAATATATAATGCTAATGCAATTAGTTTGTAACGATAATTTTCATTGGACGTTGATAAATATTTTGAGGGGTAAGATTCCACGTTCTACCAGTCCGTAACTAAGAAAGCCACCATTTTGAATTCCGATTTCTTTGGGATATGTAATTTCTCAAAAAATAAACAAGATATTCACATTTTGAGCCTCAGAAATCTTCTTTTTGTCTATATTGAAACCATCGTGAAGCGTACTAAAAGTAACCAGATGCTTCGCAGGGCGTAGCTTTATACGACCGCAGAGGTTGAACCCTGAACGGTTGGGGCAAGTATGGACACAACATTCAAGCTGGATTCAGCTCTAAATTTGGATTGTGATTAAATAGTTGACACAGCATAGATTTCTGACTCAGAATGAATGTGTTCTAATGAACTTAAGAATTTTGTTTTCTCTTAGAGCAATTCACTATGGTGTTAAATATTAATCCTCTCAAAAAAATGTTTGAAGAAATTTTCTTTTTATTTATGAAATTTCAAATGAGAAAAATTGAACCCAATTTTTTAATCACATCCCCCTTTCCCTTATTCCAAAACTAATCTCAATTAAAATATTCTAATGGAGTTTGCAACAATAACTACTCATTTAAATACATCTTAAAATATTAAGATGTAAAAAAAACTGCTTGTTATCACTGAATGGTAAAGATTATTTAAATTTATCAGTTGGTAGTAAAAAGTGAATATACATTGTATATTGAATATAACAAAGATTTAAGTTGATTCTGGACAAAGAAAGATAACTCCAATTAAAAAAAATTCTTGCAATAAGATATTTCTTGCTTACTATTTTGGACAAAGAAAGATAACTCTAATTAAAAAAAAAATTGCTATTTCACAATATTGTGAAATTAGATATTTCTTGCCATTGCACAATACTGTGCAATTGAAAAGACTTGCTATTGCACAATACTTAATATGATAATTTTAGATCCTGATTTGGACCAACTTGAAAACTGGTCCCATTATCAAAAATCTAAGCACATGTTTAGATTCAGCATATCAAAGAGGCCCAAGAATTTAATTTTGTTAAAATCAAACTTAGTTTAATTTTGGACCCCTTGGACCTTAATGTAGGCCAATTTGAAAACGGGACCAAAAATGAAGAATCTACATACACAGTTAGATTTGGCATATCAAAGAACCCCATTTATTCAATTTTTGATGAAATCAAAAAAGTTTAATTTTGGACCCAGATTTGGACCAACTTGAAAACTGGACCAATAATCAAGAATCTAAGTACATTTTTAGATTCAACATATCAAAGAACCCAACCGATTCATTTTTTGTCAAAATCAAACTAAGTTTAATTTTGGACCCTTTGGACCTTAATGTAGACCAATTTGAAAACATGACCAAAAGTTAAGAATCTACATACACAGTTAGATTCGGCAAATCAAAGAACCCCAATTATTCAATTTTGATGAAATCAAACAAAGTTTAATTTTGGACCCTTTGGGGCCCTTTTTCCTAAACTGTTGGGACCAAAACTCCCAAAATCTATACCAACCTTCCTTTTATGGTCATTAACCTTGTGTTGAAATTTCATAGATTTCTATTCACTTTTACTAAAGTTAGAGTGCGAAAACTAAAAGTATTCGGACAACGACGACGCAGACGACGACGCCAACGTAATAGCAATATACGACGAAATTTTTTTCAAAATTTGCGGTCGTATAAAAATACGTTTAGTATTCATGTTTGACATCCAGATTAAACACATGACTTCACATTGTTTAGATGCTAAAGACAATGCAACAGTTTCGCGGACTTTTTCATTTATGCCATTTTTAAGCCAAAATATTTATTTAATGACATTTATTTTAAGATGCGGCATTAGAATGGAGATAACTGTATTGTATTTTAAGCTTGGCCTTTGTAAAACTTGATTTTACTGTCGCAAATATCCGATCACCTATCTCCGCTCCGCGTCGCTAGGTAAACTCAATTTGCGACAGTAAAATCTACGTTTTACGAAGGCCAAGCTTTAAATACAATACAGTTATCTCCTAAATTATATATATAATTTCACGTATATGCATTGTTTCAATTTATCAATTAAAGTTGCTTTACTCTGGTATTAATATATAAAATCATGATTATGACCCAGCTTTACTTTGTTAAATTAACATATTTGTTAATGAGAAACACTTTATTTCCTAGACTAGAGGCTCCACAGAGCCTGTGTCAATCACCTTGGTATATGTGCATATTATGGACACTAACATGATTGTACATGTACTTTCACACATAAAAAACAGCTCATAATCTGAAGGCGTATAAAAAACAAATTCCATTTACATTTTGAAACTGTGATTTACAACAGTTATCAAAGTCTTTAACCCTTTATTTCGGCAAAAATCAGCGGCGCAAAACTTTAACTAAACTCGATCTGTAACTCCTCATGGTTAACTCACATACCAAAAATCTGCCCAATATTTCAAGGCGTTTAGAAAAAAAAAGTCTGTACAATGGTTTAAATGTTGTGGAATGACAGAATGACGAACATGGGTAAAACTATATTTCACCAAACACTTTGTTGCTGGACTATAAAAATTTACTTTAAAGGGCAATAACTCCTTAAGGGGTCAACTGATCGATTTGGTCATGTTGACTTATTTGTATATCTTACTTTGCTAAACATTATTGTTGTTTAGAGTTTAATTAACTCTTATTACTAAACAAAGGGGTTGTCAGATTCATCTGAAAATTTCAGGGCAAGTTTAAATTCGTCTAAGTAGTTTCAGAGGACAAGATTTTGGTAAAAGATTTAGGGCAATTCCTCCTTAAGAGGTCAACTGACCATTTTGGCTACAGGGCCAAGTGAGCTAAAACAGACATAGAAGAGTTCATGTAGTTTTTCTTAATTTAATTGTAATTGATATATTTTTCTATCTTTTTTTCTTTTCGACATAAACTAAAAATTCTTTTTTGTCCTAGATATTTAGTTTGAAACCTAAAACAAGAACTAAAACACATTGAATTTAAAATGTTACTAAAATTGCATACTCAGATATGAATTGAACAATATAAACTAGAGGCTCTAAAGAGCCTGTGTCGCTCACCTTGGTATATGTGAATTAAACAAAGGAAGCAGACAGTTCATGACAAAATTGTGTTTAGGTGATTGTGATGTGTTTGTACATCTTACTTTACTGAACATTCTTGCTGCTTACAATTATCTCTATCTTATTCTATAATGAGCTTGTCCATGTAGTTTCAGTGGAAAATGTAAGTAAAAATTACAAATTTTATGAAAATTGTTAAAAAATGATTATAAAGGGCAATAACTTCTTAGGGGGTCAATTGACCATTTTGGTCATTTATACTTCTTTTTGAGTCTTAAATTGCTGTACATTATTGCTGTTTACAGTTTATCTCTATCTATAATAATAATCAAAATAATAACCCAAAACAGCAAAATTTCCTTAAAATTACCAATTTAGGGGCAGCACCCTAACAAAGAGTTGTCCCATTCATCTTAAAATTTCAGGGCAGTTAGATCTTGACCAGATAAACAATTTTACCCCATGTCAGATTTTCTCTAAATGCTTTGGTTTTTGAGTAATAACCAAAAACTGCATTTAACCTCCATGTTCTATTTTAAGCCGTGGCGGCCATCTTGGATGGTGGGCCGAGTCAAAAAACACATACTTTAAACTAGATACATCAATGATGATTGTGGCCAAGTTTGGATTAATTTGGCTCGGTAGTTTCAGAGGTGAAGATTTTTGTAAAAGATCTTTGATATTTACAAATAATGGTTAAAAATTGACTATAAAGGGCAATAACTTCTAAAGGGGTCAACTGACCTATTTGGTCACGTTGACTTATTTGTAAATCTTACTTTGCTGAGCATTAATGCTGTTTACAGTTTATCTCCATCTATAATAATATTCAAGATAATAACCAAAAACAGTAAAATTTCCTTAAAATTACTAATTTATGGGCAGCAACCCAACAATGGATTGTCTGATTCATCTGAAAATTTCAGGGCAGATAGATTTTGACCTGATAAACAATTTTACTCTATGTCAGATTTGCTCTAAATGCTTTGGTTTTTGAGTTATAAGCCAAAAACTGCATTTTACCCCTATGTTCTATTTTTAGATATGGCGGCCATCTTGGATGGTTGGCCGGGTAATTAAACACAAACTTTAAACTAGATATATCAATGATGATTGTTGCCAAGTTTGGTTTAATTTGGCCCAGTAGTTTCAGAGAAGATTTTTGTAATAGATCATGGATATTTACGAAAAATGGTTAGAAATTGACTATAAAGGGCAATAACTTCTAAAGAGGTCAACTGACCATTTTGGTCATGTTGACTTATTTGTAAATCTTATTTTGCTGAACATTATTGCTGTTTACAGTTTATCTCCATCTATAATAATATTCAAGATAATAACCAAAAACAGTAAAATGTCCTTAAAATTACCAATTTAAGGGCAGCAACCCAACAAAGGGGTTGTCTGATTCATCGGAAAATTTCAGGGCAGATAGATTTTGACCTGATCAACAATTTTACTATGTCAGATTTGCTCTAAATGCTTTGGTTTTTGAGTTATAAGCCAAAAACTGCATTTTACCCCTATGTTCTATTTTTAGCCATGGCGGCCATCTTGGATGGTTGGCCGGGTAATTAAACACAAACTTTAAACTAGATATATCAATGATGATTGTTGCCGAGTTTGGTTTAATTTGGCCCAGTAGTTTCAGAGAAGATTTTTGTAAAAGATCATGGATATTTACGAAAAATGGTTAGAAATTGACTATAAAGGGCAATAACTTCTAAAGGGGTCAACTGACCATTTTGGTCATGTTGACTTATTTGTAAATCTTATTTTGCTGAACATTATTGCTGTTTACAGTTTATCTCCATCTATAATAATATTCAAGATAATAACCAAAAACAGTAAAATGTCCTTAAAATTACCAATTTAAGGGCAGCAACCCAACAATGGGTTGTGTGATTCATCGGAAAATTTCAGGGCAGATAGATCTTGACCTGATCAACAATTTTACTATGTCAGATTTGCTCTAAATGCTTTGGTTTTTGAGTTATAAGCCAAAAACTGCATTTTACCCCTATGTTCTATTTTTAGCCATGGCGGCCATCTTGGTTGGTTGGCCGGGTCAAAAAACACATATTTTAAACTAGATACATCAATGATGATTGTGGCTAAGTTTGGTTAAATTTGGCCCAGTAGTTTCAGAGGAGAAGATTTTTGTAAAAGTTAACGCCGGACGACGGACGACGGACGCCAGACGCCGGACGACGGACACCAAGTGATGAGAAAAGCTCACTTGGCCCTTCTGGCCCGGTGAGCTAAAAACAGTGAAATTTCCTTAAAATTACCAATTTATGGGCAGCAACCCAACAATGGGTTGTCTGATTCATCTGAAAATTTCAGGGCAGATAGATCTTGACCTGATAAACAATTTTACTCCATGTCAGATTTGCTCTAAATGCTTTGGTTTTTGAGTTATAAGCCAAAAACTGCATTTTACCCCTATGTTCTATTTTTAGCCATGGCGGCCATCTTGGATGGTTGGCCGGGTAATTAAACACAAACTTTAAACTAGATACATCAATGATGATTGTGGCCAAGTTTGGTTTAATTTGGCCCAGTAGTTTCAGAGGAGAAGATTTTTGTAAAAGTTAACGACGACGCCGGACGCCGGACGCCGGACGCCAAGTGATGGGAAAAGCTCACTTGGCCTTTCGGCCAGGTGAGCTAAAAAGAAAATATGTTAAATATGGCCTTTATTAAAAAAAAAAAATTGTAGCGGCACGATCAAACAATCTCACCACTTCTTCCAATCAGTTTCAAACGGAGAAATCACTTTTCAATATGATTCTGAAGTACATGTAGTGTTAGCCCAGCAAAATATTACATTTAGTAACACAATACATTTTATCATTTTACCATTTGTTGCCCAGGTATTGAGTTCTCCCAAGATCCTGTTTTCTTCTCTGTTAGTTAGTCCAATGTCCTTAACAAGTTGTCCCATTACATTGAAGGAATGTGTATATTTGCCTGTGGTCCATTCTCTGAAGTCACAGTGTGCCCAGGGATTACGTATGTCTGATCGTATCTATAAAATAAAAAATAGATAAAAAAAGACAGATAACTATTTAGTCCATTTCATATTTGATGACAGAAAAATGCCTCTTTTTAAAAACTTAAAGAGAAGGTATGATTTTGAACCTCACTGACCTAAAATCTTATATGTTTCAAAGTTGTTCAATTCGCAGTGTTAAAAAAACAGGCAGGATATAAAAAGGAAACTTTTAAACTTGTAAGGTCAAAGAAAATCGACAATGGCATAGCAACATATAAGAAAAAACCAAAAGACAAATTAAAAGTACACATGCAATAGTGCATATATTAAAATATCTTGAAAATGTATACCTTTTCAGCATCCGTCTGTATAATTGGTGGAAATGAACTGATGTTGATAACTAAACCAAGCAATGCAGATGAGTCACATGACTCATTAAAGCCAGTGTATTGAGCCATATTAGGCTGTAGAAACAACTTTGACAGATCCACATGGCTTGTTACTTTGTAATCATAACTCCTATAATTCTTGTTCAATCTTCTGTTGTTGTTGACTGATTCATAGTTGAGATAATATCTGTTTGATGCTGGGTATTTCCTTAGATATCGATTATATCCCTGTGTATCGATGGTATCGCTGGACACTAGAGAATTATACAAGCTTCTGAGAATAGGATCTGCATATTTTCTCAGTAGAGGAGAAATAATTGAATGAAGACATATTCCAACAATCAGCCATCTTTTCTTCTCCTCGTCCAAATCTCCCGGTGGACCTAGAAGAAAATCAATGTGAGAGAAATGTATTTCATAGAGAGAAGACGGAATTTAATATATTCTCTTGCCTTTCTTTTTAAACATTTTTTTTTAATTTTATATATTTTATTTCGTGTAAGGATTTGTTAAGATTGAAAATGAAATCATTTAACAAAATGACTTCTTTCTTATGTTCTACTGTTATACCACTGTCCCAGGTTAGGGGGAGGGTCGGGATCCCGCTAACATGTTTAACCCCACCACATCATTTATGTTTGTGCCTGTTCCAAGTCAGGAGCCTGTAATTCAGTGGTTGCCTAGTGAAAGATTGAGGTCCTCGAGTGAGGAAGGTTTAGGTTCGTTTGCCATCTTGGTTATCTTGGTTATACTAGTTAATTTCAAAGGTATTTGCAGCTTCTCCATTTATCCTGTCCACTCAGAGATCTAACATGATGTGTCTGTGATAGGAGACTTGTCCTTCTGTAGACTGTTATCCTGTCCACTCAGAGATCTAGCATGATGTGTCTGTGATAGGAGACTTGTCCTTCTGTAGACTGTTATCCTGTCCACTCAGAGATCTAGCATGATGTGTCTGTGATAGGAGACTTGTCCTTCTGTAGACTGTTATCCTGTCCACTCAGAGATCTAACATGATGTGTCTGTGATAGGAGACTTGTCCTTCTGTAGACTGTTATCCTGTCCACTCAGAGATCTAGCATGATGTGTCTGTGATAGGAGACTTGTCCTTCTGTAGACTGTTATCCTGTCCACTCAGAGATCTAGCATGATTTGTCTGTGATAGGAGACTTGTCCTTCTGTAGACTGTTATCCTGTCCACTCAGAGATCTAGCATGATGTGTCTGTGATAGGAGACTTGTCCTTCTGTAGACTGTTATCCTATCCACTCAGAGATCTAGCATGATGTGTCTGTGATAGGAGACTTGTCCTTCTGTAGACTGTTATCCTGTCCACTCAGAGATCTAGCATGATGTGTCTGTGATAGGAGACTTGTCCTTCTGTAGACTGTTATCCTGTCCACTCAGAGATCTAGCATGATGTGTCTGTGATAGGAGACTTGTCCTTCTGTAGACTGTTATCCTGTCCACTCAGAGATCTAGCATGATGTGTCTGTGATAGGAGACTTGTCCTTCTGTAGACTGTTATCCTGTCCACTCAGAGATCTAACATGATGTGTCTGTGATAGGAGACTTGACCTTCTGTAGACTGTTATCCTGTCCACTCAGAGATCTAGCATGATGTGTCTGTGATAGGAGACTTGTCCTTCTGTAGACTGTTATCCTGTCCACTCAGAGATCTAGCATGATGTGTCTGTGATAGGAGACTTGACCTTCTGTAGACTGTTATCCTGTCCACTCAGAGATCTAACATGATGTGTCTGTGATAGGAGACTTGTCCTTCTGTAGACTGTTATCCTGTCCACTCAGAGATCTAGCATGATGTGTCTGTGATAGGAGACTTGTCCTTCTGTAGACTGTTATCCTGTCCACTCAGAGATCTAGCATGGTTTGTCTGTGATAGGAGACTTGTCCTTCTGTAGACTGTATCCTGTCCACTCAGAGATCTAGCATGATGTGTCTGTGATAGGAGACTTGTCCTTCTGTACACTGTTATCCTGTCCACTCAGAGATCTAGCATGATGTGTCTGTGATAGGAGACTTGTCCTTCTGTAGACTATTATCCTGTCCACTCAGAGATCTAGCATGATGTGTCTGTGATAGGAGACTTGTCCTTCTGTAGACTGTTATCCTGTCCACTCAGAGATCTAGCATGATGTGTCTGTGATAGGAGACTTGTCCTTCTGTAGACTGTTATCCTGTCCACTCAGAGATCTAGCATGATGTGTCTGTGATAGGAGACATGTCCTTCTGTAGACTGTTATCCTGTCCACTCAGAGATCTAGCATGATGTGTCTGTGATTGAAGACTTGTCCTTCTGTAGACTGTTATCCTGTCCACTCAGAGATCTAGCATGATGTGTCTGTGATAGGAGACTTGTCCTTCTGTAGACTGTTATCCTGTCCACTCAGAGATCTAGCATGATGTGTCTGTGATAGGAGACTTGTCCTTCTGTAGACTGTTATCCTGTCCACTCAGAGATCTAGCATGATGTGTCTGTGATAGGAGACTTGTCCTTCTGTAGACTCTTATCCTGTCCACTCAGAGATCTAGCATGATGTGTCTGTGATAGGAGACTTGTCCTTCTGTAGACTGTTACTTTGAGATCTAGCATGATGTGTCTGTGATAGGAGACTTGTCCTTCTGTAGACTATTACTTTGTGATCTAGCATGATGTGTCTGTGATAGGAGACTTGTCCTTCTGTAGACTATTACTCAGAGATCTAGCATGATGTGTCTGTGATAGGAGACTTGTCCTTCTGTAGACTGTTATCCTGTCCACTCAGAGATCTAGCATGATTTGTCTGTGATTGGAGACTTGTCCTTCTGTAGACTGTTATCCTGTCCACTCAGAGATCTAGCATGATTTGTCTGTGATAGGAGACTTGTCCTTCTGTAGACTGTTATCCTGTCCACTCAGAGATCTAGCATGATGTGTCTGTGATAGGAGACTTGTCCTTCTGTAGACTGTTATCCTGTCCACTCAGAGATCTAGCATGATGTGTCTGTGATAGGAGACTTGTCCTTCTGTAGACTGTTATCCTGTCCACTCAGAGATCTAGCATGATGTGTCTGTGATAGGAGACTTGTCCTTCTGTAGACTGTTATCCTGCCCACTCAGAGATCTAGCATGATGTGTCTGTGATAGGAGACTTGTCCTTCTGTAGACTATTATCCTGTCCACTCAGAGATCTAGCATGATGTGTCTGTGATAGGAGACTTGTCCTTCTGTAGACTGTTATCCTGTCCACTCAGAGATCTAGCATGATGTGTCTGTGATAGGAGACTTGTCCTTCTGTAGACTATTATCCTGTCCACTCAGAGATCTAGCATGATGTGTCTGTGATAGGAGACTTGTCCTTCTGTAGACTGTTATCCTGTCCACTCAGAGATCTAGCATGATGTGTCTGTGATAGGAGACTTGTCCTTCTGTAGACTGTTACTTTGTGATCTAGCATGATGTGTCTGTGATAGGAGACTTGTCCTTCTGTAGACTGTTATCCTGTCCACTCAGAGATCTAGCATGATGTGTCTGTGATAGGAGACTTGTCCTTCTGTAGACTATTATCCTGTCCACTCAGAGATCTAGCATGATGTGTCTGTGATAGGAGACTTGTCCTTCTGTAGACTGTTATCCTGTCCACTCAGAGATCTAGCATGATGTGTCTGTGATAGGAGACTTGTCCTTCTGTAGACTGTTACTTTGTGATCTAGCATGATGTGTCTGTGATAGAAGACTTGTCCTTCTGTAAACTGTTAACCTGTCCACTCAGAGATCTAGCATGATGTGTCTGTGATAGGAGACTTGTCCTTCTGTAGACTATTATCCTGTCCACTCAGAGATCTAGCATGATGTGTCTGTGATAGGAGACTTGTCCTTCTCTAGACTGTTACTTTGAGATCTAGCATGATGTGTCTGTGATAGGAGACTTGTCCTTCTGTAGACTATTACTTTGTGATCTAGCATGATGTGTCTGTGATAGGAGACTTGTCCTTCTGTAGACTATTACTCAGAGATCTAGCATGATGTGTCTGTGATAGGAGACTTGTCCTTCTGTAGACTGTTATCCTGTCCACTCAGAGATCTAGCATGATTTGTCTGTGATTGGAGACTTGTCCTTCTGTAGACTGTTATCCTGTCCACTCAGAGATCTAGCATGATTTGTCTGTGATAGGAGACTTGTCCTTCTGTAGACTGTTATCCTGTCCACTCAGATATCTAGCATGATGTGTCTGTGATAGGAGACTTGTCCTTCTGTAGACTGTTATCCTGTCCACTCAGAGATCTAGCATGATGTGTCTGTGATAGGAGACTTGTCCTTCTGTAGACTGTTATCCTGTCCACTCAGAGATCTAGCATGATGTGTCTGTGATAGGAGACTTGTCCTTCTGTAGACTGTTATCCTGCCCACTCAGAGATCTAGCATGATGTGTCTGTGATAGGAGACTTGTCCTTCTGTAGACTATTATCCTGTCCACTCAGAGATCTAGCATGATGTGTCTGTGATAGGAGACTTGTCCTTCTGTAGACTGTTACTTTGTGATCTAGCATGATGTGTCTGTGATAGGAGACTTGTCCTTCTGTAGACTGTTATCCTGTCCACTCAGAGATCTAGCATGATGTGTCTGTGATAGGAGACTTGTCCTTCTGTAGACTATTATCCTGTCCACTCAGAGATCTAGCATGATGTGTCTGTGATAGGAGACTTGTCCTTCTGTAGACTGTTATCCTGTCCACTCAGAGATCTAGCATGATGTGTCTGTGATAGGAGACTTGTCCTTCTGTAGACTGTTATCCTGTCCACTCAGAGATCTAGCATGATGTGTCTGTGATAGGAGACTTGTCCTTCTGTAGACTATTATCCTGTCCACTCAGAGATCTAGCATGATGTGTCTGTGATAGGAGACTTGTCCTTCTGTAGACTGTTACTTTGTGATCTAGCATGATGTGTCTGTGATAGAAGACTTGTCCTTCTGTAGACTGTTATCCTGTCCACTCAGAGATCTAGCATGATGTGTCTGTGATAGGAGACTTGTCCTTCTGTAGACTATTATCCTGTCCACTCAGAGATCTAGCATGATGTGTCTGTGATAGGAGACTTGTCCTTCTGTAGACTGTTACTTTGTGATCTAGCATGATGTGTCTGTGATTGGAGACTTGTCCTTCTGAAGACTGTTATCCTGTCCACTCAGATATCTAGCATGATGTGTCTGTGATAGGAGACTTGTCCTTCTGTAGACTGTTACTTTGTGATCTAGCATGATGTGTCTGTGATAGGAGACTTGTCCTTCTGTAGACTATTACTTTGAGATCTAGTACATTAAAAATTCAGCTCAGTGGGTCGGTCTTGTAAAGAATGAATATACATGTAGGAAGATGTAGTGTGAGTGCCAACAAGACAACTCTCCATCCAAATGACAACTTATAAAGTAAACAATTATAGGTCAATGTAGGGCCTTCAACACGGAGCCTTGGCTCACACCGAACAACAAGCTATAAAGAGCCCCAAAATTACTAGTGTAAAACCAACCAAACGGATAACCAACGGTCTTAGCTATACAAAACAAACGAGAAATGAGAAACATGTATAAATTACATCAACAAACGACAACTACTGTACATCAGATTTCAGACTTAGTACAGGTGCAAATATTTTCAGGGGGATTAAATGTTTTAATGGTACCAAAAGTTCTCCCTTTTTTCTGAAACAATAGTATAACATCACAACATAATAAAAACACATGATAAAAATATCAATTGCAAGGCTTACCTCAATCAAAAAACGTAAATTTATCATGTTTATAGCCTGATTCATTCTAAGATCACAATAATATGTTCACGTTCTGATGAGACTGTCATCAAAGTGAGAGATTTAGCACTTTAAAACAAGGTTTTATCAATCATTTTCTAAATTTGAAAATGTCAGTCACAAAAGTCAGGAATATGACAGTTTTTGCTTGTCCATTCATTTTTGATGTGTTTTGTCATTTGATTTTGCCATGTGATTATGCCATCATTATGGACTTTTTGATTGGATAATCCTCTGAGTTTAGTATTTTTGTGATTTCACTTTTTACCACAAAACATTAAGCTCAAATAATATCTTTATCTTCCTTTCAAATTCTTATATAAAAACTTTTCTACTCATACATCGTTCTTTCCTTGTAAAGCCTAAGAAATCACAAACAGACAACACTATACATCTCGTATACAAGAATACTAAAACAATTACAATGTTCAACAATTTCCAAAGAAGCAATAATCAAAATCCTGACCACATGCAAACCTTCGATAAACATGATAAAGAAGTTTAGCAACACTTTTTAAAAGAAATTTGTTGGTTCTTTCTGGAGAAACATTATTTAAACATCATTGATATAATCCTTAGTTTTACCTGTAATTTATGTAATTTAAAAAAATTTCCCGGTGATTGATTTCTTGTAGACCAAAATAAACTATTGTCAAGGGAGGAGTGTTACTTTTCCTTTACGTCAACACGTGACAAGTTTTTTTCAGGCCACAAAAGTAATGCATTGCCCAAGGGCAGCTGCTGGTGTGCCTGCCAATCCTTCATTAGTACACATACATGACATACAATGTAGGGCATGGCTGAGAAATTTATTTTGAATAACACTATACTCATGTCATTTGCATGTCTGCATTCTGACCCTCCCACGCTCCATACAAATAAAATCCTCATGAATGTGAGTGATAGACATTCATGTTGCTTCTGACTTGTCATAATTCCATTTTGTTATTATTGAAATTATATACATGCTGCTATGATTTTGTAATAAAATAAAATTTCACATTTTTGTTGATATTTGAAACTTTTTTGGCTCAGTATATGTACAAACAGCAAGCAACGTGAACACTTCATAGCCATCAATTTGTAGGACAAGTAAGAGTTATTTGGAATATGTCAGTCAGGGGTACTACTTGTACAAGTGTATTTTGTTTACTTGAAAAAGTAAAAAAAAATATACACATATAAGTAAATTTGTAGTATACTTATACAAGTGAATTTTATTTACTTGTATGGTTAAAAAAAACTAGCTGAGTTATGTCCCTTCCGCATTCAGATTTTTTTTACTTCATTTTTTGTACTTGTATAGGTAAAAAAATCATCCTGTCTTCTTTTCTTCAATTCTGAAGATTTCTTTGCTCTAATAGAATTTTAAATTGTTTACCCTTTGCAGATGTCTTTACTAATCATACAAGTGTAATTTCATGGACAATGAAAGTCCCATTTGTCTGTTATCTTCTTAACACTGCTCATTTACAAGCCCCAAAGAAGCAATTTTTGAATGCCTTGCGCAAATATACAAGATCTTTGCTCAATCAGTTTCTTTGATGAATTAATGAGATGAAACATTGAACTTTAATGAAAAAAATTGAGCAAACCTGGGAAAAATCATTAAAGGCATGATTTGACATCTCAAAACTTGAGGATTTTTGTGGTTTTGTAAGAAAAATTTACTTGTACAAGTAAATTTTTCAGAAAATTAAGGGGAGATTATTCAAACATTATTTATTTACTTATATGTGTATATTTTTTTTTCACTTCTTCAAGTAAATAAAATACACTTGTACAAGTAGTACCCCTGACTGTATGTACCTGCATTAACTCATAATGAGACAGATGCATTAACGGACCGACAGGGGACAGACGGACAGAAAGGAGTAAAACAATACGCCAATTTTTAGCAGTGAGCATGGTGAGTGCATATATAAAATGAAAACCTGCTAGCTTTCAAACTGAAGGCGGAGTTATCTGGAAGTACAATATAAACATTGAATGAGAAAGGGATGGACGGACAGACAGATGGACGGACAAAGGTATACAACGTCTGGTTAAGGAACGTATAAAAACACGATAAAAATCAAAATTTTAAAATATGTTAAGATTGCACAAATGAAAGATCACCAATATTTAGTTTTCTAATGAAATCAAACAAAGTTCAGTTCTGAACCCCAATATGGACCAACTATGCAAACAATAAAAAATCTGAATACATGCTTTGATATATCATATCAAAGAACCCCATTCAATTAAGAAAAGTGGAATATAATAACAAATTGTGAAAAACAATATTTAATTTATTAAAATTGTTAATCAAGGATTGTGTGACCCTAGCCGACATCTAACTGGTACAATGTATTTGTTATTTTTTAATTTGTTACTAATAGTATGTGTTCTCTGTAGTGAGAATATATAAAACAAAACCTGTTGAATAGGATAATACCTGTAGTTCTTGGTATCTTTTGTCCGTACATCTTCTACTTAATTTGTACTTGTTACTGTAAATCAGGTGGTATTGTCCTTTTTAGTGGCCCTGGTTCTGTTGGTTCAGTCATTTTTTACTCTTATTCTGACCTACATTTGTACAATTTACCACGATTAAATTGTTTAGATAACATTAAATATGAGTTGTATACCTGTAGTTGTTGGTATCTTTATCTGTATGTCCTCTACTTGTCTCTGTAAATCAGGTGGTATCGTCCGCTTTAGTGTTCTATCTTCTGTAGGTTCAGTCATTGTGTCATATAAAATCTACTCTTCACTTCTCGTTATTTAAACAATCTTTAAAGAGCTTTTAATTGGACGATTACTGTGAAAATAAAAGTAAAAACAATATGTATAAGTCATCCCAAAAAAAATTATCAATAAAACCTATACAATTTACCACAAATAAAATCGACCATGTTAGAATTGGCATTATAGTATGCAATTATGGTAGGGTTTGTACCTTAAAGAATTACGTGTTTTAACAAGAAATTGATTGACTTCATTTTTCTACCCACACAAGCCAACAGCAAAATGAAATGACTTAAAGGATGGAAAGGAAATGCCAACATTTTCTAAAACCCCCAATACACAATGTATAATAGCAGACGAACATGTTAAGTAAGATAGAAGAACTCTGTAGTTTAATGGCAGGTGGCCTTTATGTTTAATTCCACAAAAAAATAGTACGTCACATCCAGTCAAACTTTGACAAAAGTTCAACAAAAATTTCTCAGAATTTGACAGCTTTTTCGGAAAATTATTCTGACATTTCATTGTATAAAAAACAGAGTAATAAACAGGTACAAGTACATGTAGCAATGATTGAGGATTTCAAAGTTGATGTATTTTTAAATCACTGCTTTAATTATTATTATTTCAATTACCCCCACTAGTTTCACACACACTCGAACAGTGTTGTTGATGGTGAACAGTAATGGTTTATTACATAATCTGAAATATGAAACCTTAAATTTTACAGGAAAATAATATCCACTGCTTAGACAATATGTAATGAAAGAATAAGTTCATTAGAAAGAGCCTTTATTTTAGGATTTTGTTCAACAAAAGTGAAATTTATGGGTAAAAGATTGCATCAAAAGGATAAAATTTGCTATCTTAATGTTTTTTAGCTAAAGGTTCAAATTTGTAATTTTACTAATAATTAGATATAAGGCACTGTCAACGGTTAAATGCAAATGTAACAATAATAAACATGTAATTGTTACATTGGCAAATAATTGCCAGACTGCAGGGTTGCGCAAGAAACTGATTCATTACGAATGTAACAATAATAATACCATTGCGTTATTGTTACATTATTGCAATCCAATGTATACTGAGACTTGTAATATACATTAAAATAAAAACAAATATACTAATTTGAAACTACAAAATTAAATGCAAGTTTTATTTACATGACAGTTTCTATGTTTCTGTATTCCGTATCAACTTCACAAACAGTTCCTGATGGTGTAGATGTAAAGATTATGTCTACTGACGTTGTTTGTCACCTTTACTAAGTGTTATTCTGTCTTTATTCAATTAAGAATATTACTTTTGCTGTTCGGTCAGTTTTATGTGATATTTATTTGACGTGACTCAGTACTTATACATCCCGTCAATGTGTTTGCATTATCTTTCTTTTTTGATAGTGCGTTTTGTTTATGCGACTTTTTGTGTTTCTTTTGTTTTTATAACTTGACTCTGTACTTTTTAAGATCCTGCCATTATATTTTTGTTCTATTATAAATTTGATAATACTCTGAACGACAAACTTCAAAAATTTAACTCCCATAAAAATTCTAAAAAACTTCTGGATAATTTTAAATCTCGGTCTGTTTCTGAAATTAATTCTTACATACATTTTGATTTTTTAACCCTGCACACCACCATCCACATGTAAAATTATAATTCCTTTGTGATGTCTACATTTTCTGACGCCAAACACGCGAAACAATGAATGTGCTTTTTTTTAATTTGATAGCTGATATTTCTGAATTGATTGTAAATGTTTGTCTGTTTTGAAATTGTAACACAGTATTGACTGCTATAGCATAATTTTGACTATTTTACCGATTATGTCTGTTTTGTTCAAGCATCGCTGTAATAATAACGGAATTTTATGCGACCGTCATAAAGGTTAGAGGTTAAGCGCTATAAAACCAGGTTTAATCGACCATTTTCTACATGAGAAAATGCCTGTACCAAGTCAGAAATATGACAGTTGTTATCCATTCGTTTGATGTGTCTGAACTTTTGATTTTGCCACTTGATTAGGACTTATATCCTAATGTCCATGTTTAGATACTGCCTACAAACATATATAATTTCACTATGAAAGGCCTTCACATGTTAAATAAGAAACTATCTGTATATGTTTATAGTGTAATTTTACAGTAATATGCTGACCATGAATATTGACCGTTTTAAATTTTGTGTTAAATACACAGGATATAACCTACTAGACAATGTTATATATAGCGTAACTGTGGTCTAGTCAAAACAGGAAGATTTTGCTTGTGAATATTAACGATTTGTACTGAACATGATTCATATCATCCTGAATGTATAAGTAGACACAACAGTTTTTCCATATTAGATGGATTTGACCTCAATTCATTGTTTCATAAGTATAGTAACTATTAAATTTTCCACTTAAAGAGAGTCATGAACATATAAACGTGATATACTAAAACACACATACTTATTTCACTAATTATGAATAGTGAAAGTGAAACACTCGATAAATAAACAAATAGGTTCCCCATATGTAAACATTATGTTTTTAAAATTATATATCTTTTGCAAAATCGAGGTTTCATCTAAACAATCATGCATGTGCGATGTTAAGATAACAATGAAACTAAATGTAAGTTCAATCGTAAGTAAATGCCTTTACCAAGCCAGGAATATGACAGTTATTTTTCATTTATTTAATGTTTTTGAGCTTTTAATTTGGCCATTTAATAATAATAATAAAAATGATTGTATTGCAATTAATCTATTTCATGAAATATTTTTTGACGCCTCTGCTTCATTAATTAAATCACATGAGCTAATATACAGGGTATAGGTAAAGGAAACTATTGTTTGTACGTAAATCGTACAATATTACAACATGCTTAAGTCTCAAAAAGTATCAATTTTACTGTAGCAGAAGCTCGTTTCGACAACTAATGTTTGTCCATAGTTAGACTCGAGGTCAAAATATTTATATGTTCCGGACCATATGAGTATTTGGACCATACGCGTATGGTCATGACCATATGCGTATACTCATATGGTCCGACCATACGCGTATGGTCCGACCGTATGAGTATTATACTCGTTTGGTTATTAACGGGCCGGACCATATGAGTATTAGGACCATATACGTATTTTTTTCAAATATACAATAGAAATAATACGTATACGTTTTACATTTCAAAAGCTACATAAACATTAAATATTGATGCCATAGGCAGTTGATCTTAGTTTTCATCGCTAATTGTATTCGTGTATGCTTTTGTATACTTAGAATGACATTCACATGGTACCATACATGTAGCTTTTCTGCGATTGCTTGTTTTGGCTGCGTGCAGTGATATCGACTCGGACAATTCCGATGTGTCTTCGGTGTTTTAAGAAACTCTAGATTTCCAATATCGTAAAATGAATATCACAGATCAAATTAAATACAGGCAGCAGCTATTTCATGGCTCTTAAATGCTATTGTACCGGTCTTATAATTAAATTTAAAATAGAAGTATAGAAATAAAGAATAGAAACAAACAAAGAAACATACACTTTTAATATTTTTAATATTATAATTGTACTTATATGTAGTAAATAATATCAACTGTGTGAAACTGGTTTTTTTTATAAGTTTTTTTTAATATAGAATAAAATGACATTTTAGTGACGTAACAACCAGAAGAGTCACACATAATGAAAAGTTTAAAAATATACGTGTTGATTACTCCGATCATACGCGTATGGTCGGACCATATGAGCATATACCCATATGGTCATTTAGGGGCCAGTTGAAGGACGCCTCCGGGTGCGGGAATTTCTCGCTACATTGAAGACCTGTTGGTGACCTTCTGCTGTTGTTTTTTTTTATTTGGTCGGGTTGTTGTCTCTTTGACACATTCCCCATTTCCATTCTCAATTTTATTTTATACGCGCATAGTCCAGATACTCATATGGTCCGGAACATATATATATATATATATAATGAATTTAGTGGTAACCAAAACTGAACCTAAATCTGGAAAAACGAATCAGAGCTTTGTATGATGGAGATACATTCCTTGAATTTTAATAATTTTCCATTTTTTTTTAGTCTAGATCAAACCGTTTTTTCATGCCAGTATTGAGGTACTGCTACTTGGCTGAGGTTACCTATGGAACGAGAAGTCCTCAAACAGGGGTATTTAATTCCAGGATGTATGCATACGAGTTTTCTAGAACCTAAAATTTCAGGAGACAATTTTAATTTATAAAATCTATTGTATTGAGAAAAAAAAACACAAATGAAATCTTGTCGTAGGTTTTAAGTATTGGAACGGATGATAATAATAGTGAAACGTAAAGCATTAAAAGTTATGTGTGATTCGTCTGTAAATGGGCATTACCTAATTGAACATTCAACTGATAGAACTGGTACTGTAAGTTTCCTTTTTTCCATAAATTTTGTGATAAAGGGCGCATGTTAAAATAAAAATCAATGCTAAACATGTTAAGTGGTAATTTCAGTTTTTGTCAAACAATTTAACATAATTTCAGTAAGAATACACAATAATGATGTGATACAAGTTAAACACAATATAAACAATAGTAAAGACTAATATGAACTACTACTAGCAACAATGTCAAAATTCCTTAACCATATGCTTAATTAAAAAAGTTCGTCCATGGTCTCACTACAAGATGACGGCATGATAGTAAAATTTATTGTGATATTTTGACCAGGGAGTACGAAATAAAGGCAGCAGTAGTATACCGCTGTTCAAAACTCATAAATCCATGGAAAAAAACAAAATCGTGGTAACAAACCAAAACCGAGGGAAGCGCATTAAATATAAGAGGAGAACAACGACACAACACCGACCGAAACGCAACACACACAGAAACTGACCAAGCATCAGACAAAACACCACGAGAATAACAAATATAACATGAAAACCAAATACATGAATTTGGGATAGACAAGTACCGTGCCACGTCTCATCTCAATATCTCAAAAATAAAAGAAAACACAAACGACTCAACGTTAAAATGCAACACACACAGAAACGAACAATAATATAACAATGGCCATTTTCCTGACTTGGTACAGGACACTTTTAAAGCGGAATAAAAGTGGTGGGTTGAATCTGGTTTTGTGGCATGTCAAACCCCGCACTTTAGTGGCAAAGTTAAATATAACATTGAAATGACAACATAATATTACAGGACTACAATACAAATAAAAAGGAGAACATATTAGACAAAGAAAAACATGATTAATAGATAACAAAAAGCATCAGGTTTAAAATTCAATATGCCAAAAACGCGCATTGTCCAACATTGACTAATTAAGTTGTTAAAAAATGATCAAAGTAAAGTTAACCTAAAAGATTATGCTATTTGTGCATATATTTGTCATACTCAACAATAATTTTATTTATCGTCTTCCACATTAACAAGTACGTCTTGTTGCTTTTCAACAGGTTTCTTTCCAAATTTTTTTAAAAGCAGTCTGATGAAGCAGTCTGATGACAAAACGAACAGGAAGGAAAACGATAATCAAAACGAGGCCATGATTAATAGCTTTTCTATCAGCTATTCATACTATTTGAGTTCTCGACGAGATTTTAAAATCATTAGATGTTCCTGTAGCTTTGTTATTTGTCAAAGCAAACAATTTATGAATAACAACTTACAAGAAGAAATTTCAACTTAATATTCCATGTTAAACTGAATAACATGAAAGTTAGTATGTAACATCTGAACAAAGTATAAAAATAAACAAGGGAAAATAAATATCTGTAAAGGTGTCAGACCACCAATTACTCCCTCCAATTTAGAACGTATGTAAAAGTAGCCCTACTCTGACACAAAAAAGTGCTTTTGATGTACTTGTGTACTTAAACTAACCAACAAATATGCAGAAATGAAACTTTTGGTGAAAGAGACATATATCTAGATCATTTTGAGCCAAAATTTACTTGTCTATGTGTTTGCATTAAAAATTGAGGATGAATGCGCTACATAGTATACTATTTTTAGATTTTCAGAAAACCAGGTTTGTTTATTTGAGTATCTCTGTTTGATGGTCAGTTAATTTGTTAGAAGGCTTTAAAGGTATGGTGAAAATTGGCATGTAGAATGCTGATACATGTACAATTCAGGATATACCTGGTTTCTCTGAAGTTAAACTTAAGGTAAAATATTTAGAAAGCTGTGAAAATTGCAAAATTTGGTTGAATAGACAGGGATTTTTAATTGGTGGTCTGACACCTTTAAGAGAAATGCGGTGAAACCCAAAATGCAGAAAATAATTGATTTTTTGGTCTTAACTGATCATTTGAAATAAAAGTAGCCACATTATAATCTTTTTGGAGCAAAAAGTCACAAATTGCAAATTTAGAGCATTAAACCTGAATGTGTGCTATTTTTAGCTGTTCCTACCTTGATAATATACTTTCATATAAAAAATGTTATAAATTGTTATAAATGCACAGTAAGTTGTTTCTGTGGTGTTACACATTTACACAAGGGTTGATTACTAATCCCAAAAAAGTTGTCGTCATGAAAATTTGATGAAATTATTTGATTTTTACCACTTATATCATTGCGGCATACCATGTATATGACAGTTAACATAGCCTGCTATAAATACTGCATAAACTCACAAAAATCTCATATATTATCCAAAATGAAAGTTTTATACCTTAAATGTTATTGACTGATAGTAAATAAAACAGTTAATTGACCATGACTGCACTTTTGATCAGTTAACAGTTCCATTACTGACACCAGATGTAAAAAAGGGGGGTCAATATTCCTTGACGCTTCAATACCTTGGATTTTTTTTTATTAAACTCATTGTAAAACTTGTGGAAAGTCTTTAAAGCAGTAGAACAAACAAGGATAAATAAACAAAAACTGATCTTGATATTGAAAGTTTATGTTCCTTTAGTCCAAAATGAGATGTTCAAGTATTTTCTATCAAATGCTTACATTACAGTCAGTTTAAATTGAGCTGTGAAATTTGAAATATGAATCGCATTATGTGTTTAACTTCAAATTGACCAAGGATCGAGAATAAACAAAACAAAAGATTTCTGATCAACTTTTTTTTGCTCTTTAGGTGTCAGACCACCAATTACTCCCTTCAATTTAGAACGTATGTAAAAGTAGCCCTACTCTGACATATAAAAAGTGCTTTTGATGTACTTGTTTACTTAAACTAACCAACAAATATGCAGAAATGAAACTTTTGATGAAAGAGACATATATCTTGATCATTTTGAGCCAAAATTTACTTGTCTATGAGTTTGCATTAAATACTGAGGATTAATGCGCTCCATAGTATACTAATTTTAGATTTTCAGAAAACCAGGTTTGTTTATTTGGGTATCTCTGTTTGATGGTCAGTTAATTTGTTAGAAGGCTTTAAAGGTATGGTGAAAATTGGCATGTAGAATGCTGATACATGTACAATTCAGGATATACATGGTTTCTCTGAAGTTAAACTTAAAATAAAATATTTAGAAAGCTGTGAAAATTGCAAAATTTGGTTGAACAGATAGGGATTTTTTATTGGTGGTCTGACACCTAAACGTATTGATTTCCAGGATCTATTTCATTCTGTTATTGGTTTTATTTCTATAAGTAGCATATAAATGTAGATAAAATATATTGAAGGGGTAGGCCAATAAAAGATGGAAAATTTGCAACACAATATATGATATATGATCGGGCATGAACTCGACAGATTGCTTTACAACACAAGGGGAAATAATTATAGGTTTCATAACGAGTGAGATTTGTCATTAAATTTCACTTTTAAATGTGACGAAGGCTAGTCAATGATAAATTAATTTTATTGCATTAAATTTAATTTACGATGTGTAACTTTTATAGCACACAAGACAGTAGTTTAGTGGCTATTGAAATAGAAAGACCATAGTGAACATAATGAAGAGTTCTAGAAAACATCAACAAACACGTCTAAAATAAAACATTCAACATCATCCATCCACAATCGCCATCTCCAAAAATAACATGTGCATATATATACAAACAGAAATAAACAATAAAAACCATTCCAAAGATAACAAGTGCACACAAAACAGAGATATACCATAGAAAACACTCCATAGATAACATGTGCACACAAACAGAGATATACCATAGAAATCACTATAATTTGTCTTCCCCAAACAGAGATATACATTAGAAAACACTTTTATTGCAGATGACCTGTACAATATGTGACAGATGTACAAATTTTGATTGCGTTACAGCAGTGGTATGTACAACCTAGGTACACATGATAATCACAGGCATGTTTTATTGAAGAAAATATGCAACAAGAGATGACGACAATGTTTTGATACTATTTTCAAAAATATATAAGTTCACTATCATGACTGTGGAAGGCCTTCGCATGTAATGTACTATACTGTATTCAGATATAATGTACACAATAGTATGCTGACCATTAATAATGACCGCTTTAAAATGTTATGTTAAATACACAGAATATGCCCTACTAGACTATGTTATATATAGTTTACATTTTGTTAAGTCAAAACAGGAAGATTTTGGTTGTGAATATTAACAATTTGTAGTATATATGATTCACATCTTCCGGAATTTACAAGTAGAAACGATAGACTTTCTATTTTAGCTGGATTTCATCTCATTTCATTGTTTAATAATTATATTTAATATTAAATTATCCACTTAAAGTAAAAACTTTAACTGTGATATATCAAAAGACACGTACTCATTTTACTAATTACGACTAATTAAAGGGAAAAACCCAATGCATACCTAAATAGGTTCCCTTTATGTTAACGTACTGTTTTCAAAATTATTCATTCTTGCAAAATCGAGGTTTCATCTAAACTATCATACACCCTTTAATATAAAGACGATAGTCAACGATATAGAATTTTTATAGCTATTGAAATAGAAAGACCATAGTATACATAATGAAGAATTCGAAAAAAAAATAAAATAAGAACAACTACAATTAAAAATTCAACATAATCCATCCACAATCGTATTCTCCAAAGATTACATGTGCATGCTAACAAAGATATACTATACACAACACTATATATATCCTGCAAATTACCTGATATGTACAAGTTTTGATGAAGTTATGTACAATCTATGAAGCAATGCATAGTGATTATCACAGGGGTGTTATATTGAAAATATACAAAAAGATATGATGCCCGTGTTTAGATACTTCTGAAAATAACAAAAATTATATGAAAGGCCTTCAATGTTTATGTACCAAACTATATTCATATAAAATTATATAAAAAAAATAAGATGTGGTATGATTGCGAATGAGACAACTGTCCACAAGAGATCAAAATTACACAGACATTAACAACTATAGGTCACCATTCGGCCTTCAACAATGAGCAAAGCCCATACCGCATAGTCAGCTATAAAAGGCCCCGATAATACAATGTAATTCAAAACAATTCAAACGAGAAAACTAACGGCCTTATCTTTATATAAAAAAATGAACGAAAAAGAAATATGTAACACAAAAACAAACGACAACCACTGAATTACAGGCTCCTGACTTGGGACAGGCACATACATAAATAATGTGGCGGGGTAAAACATGTAAGCGGGATCCCAACCCTCCCCTAACCTGGGACAGTGGTATAACAGTTCAACATAAGAACGAAATATAAAAACTATATAAATATGTTTATAATGTAATATAAACAATGATAAACAATAGTATGCTGACCATGCTTTTAAATGTTATGTTAAATACACAGGATATTCCCTACTAGACAATGTTATTTAAAGCGTTGTGGTCAAGTGAAAACATGAAGATTTTTATTGTGAATATTGACGATTTGTATTGAACACGATTCATATTATCCGGAATTTACAAGTAGAAGCGATAGTCTTTCTATATTAGCTGGATCTAACCTTATTGCATATTTTAATGATAATAGTAAATATTGAATTCTCCTCAATAAGTGAGAGATGAACAACAAACTGTGATATATAAAAAGACACGTCATAATTTCACTAATAATAAATATTAAAATTGAAAATCGCGACACAATTAACAAGATAAACAATTATGAAACATTCCACACGTAATGTTTTCAAGATTACTCATTGTCGCAAAATCAGGGTTACATATCAACTATCATATATACAAGTAAGGTGTTAAGATAGCTATCAATGCAGGTTAAATCTACCATTTCCTTCATAAGTAAATGCCTGAACCAAGTCAGGAATATCACAGCTATTTTTAAATTGTTTAATGTGCTTGAGCCTGTCATTTTACATAGAAAAACAAGTATTTTAAAATCAATGAAACATACTGTTGTTCAATAAATCAATTTATTTGTTATTTTATGACGCCTTAGTTTTATTGATTGAAAACAATGAATTGATAAATAAGGAATAGGTAATAAAAACTGTTGCGACTGTCATACAAGTGAAAGGTTTAGCTAGGAATTACAGTTTAGTTCACCATTGTTTACATGAGGACATGCCTGTACCTAGTTCAGAATATGACAGTTGTTTTTCATTCATTTGATATATTTTACCTTTTGATTTAGCCATTTAATAAGGGAAAATCATATTGAATTCGGTACGATACATTCATTGAGTTTTAATCATTTTCAAATTTTATTACAGTAGATTCCAATCAAACTGTATTTTAATTTTACTGAAATTCTGCAACTGGGTTGGTGTAATCATATGGGACTAACAGCCTGAAGCAGTGTTTTTTTTTAAATCTAGGGTCTTTTAATGCCAGTACTGAAATCCTGCTACTGGGTTGGTGTTATCTTATGGGACTTACAGGCTTAAAGAGAAGTTTTTAACTCTAGGGTCTTTTAATGACAGTACTTAAGTCATGCCCCTTGGTTGGTGTTATTCAATGGGACTCAAACAGAGGTATTTAACTCTAGGGTATATTAAAGCAGAATTTTCTCAACTTAACATTAAAGGATACGATTTGTAAAATACTCTCATGTATGAAAACATAATGAAACTTGATATTCTTAAAAGAAATGGGTTAGTATGATAGTACTAGTAAAACATTGTAAATGTTTAAAATCCAAAGCAATACTTTTCAGATCTTATTGAAAATGCAACTGCTATTTGTACTGTTAGTGTTCTTTTTGACATACATCTTGTGATATAAGGTGTATGATGAAAAACGGGACTAGAATTTGATAAGTTATGACTTTTAATTATCGTAGAACAATTGATCATAATTTCGGTAAGGATGATTTTAATGATGCAAGTTAAATAAAGGAGTAATAAGAAAGAACTGCTTGCAACACTCAAAATATATCAAGTATATGAATAAGTTTATCCTATCTTAAGTGTTCTTTTCACGATGTGACCTCGGGTTGATAAAAAAGATGGAGATCAGGAAGTGCGAACATTGATTAATTATGTTTTTTGTAACCTATCAAAGTAAAGTGAACGAAAGCGATTATTTTATCTATCATATTTAACAAGTACATACAATGTAGTTATATTTACCTTCTTAAGCACTATCCACAACATCTCGATGCTTTTAAACAGTACTTGTTTCATGGTGAGTTAAACTAGTATCATGGCACGGCGATTATAAAGGAAAACGATCCTCCAAATTAGGCAACAACTCACAGCTATTCTATCAGTGGTACTTCTATTATGGTCCATGACGCGGTTGGTAAAACATTAAATATTCCTGTAGCTTAGTTAATTTTACAACGCAAACAAATTATATGAATCACAAGACTAAGTAACATAATCCAAGTGCTTGTGATTGACATGATACTTAGTCATATTTAACATCTGAAAAAAGTATGCATATAAACAAGGGGAAATAAATCTTTGTATTATTATGGTTTTCAAGGATCTTATTCTTTCTTGTATTGTTTTTTTCTTTCTATTGTAAGCATTTGGATTTTTATAAAATGTAATGAACAAAAGATGAATAAGTTGCCAAATATTATTATAAGATCGGAATGAACTTAACAGATTGATTTAAAAAAAGTAGTAATAATTCATGTCATAATAGGTTTCACAACGATTGAGATTTGGCTATCGTTTGATATCAACTCGAGTTATTCAATTTCAATAAAATAACAAATGAGCCTTAAATAGCAAGAGTTGATATCTAGCATTATCCTATAATCACTAGTTGTTTATTCTATTTATCTTATGATCCACACTTGTGTTGTGCAAAATTATATTTCCTAATAATTAGATATAGGAAGATGTGGTGTGAGTGCCAATGAGACAACTCTCCATCCAAATAACAATTTAAAAATTAAACCATTATAGGTTAAAGTACTGCCTTCAACACGGAGCCTTGGCTCACACCGAACAACAAGCTATAAAGGGCCCCAAAATTACTAGTGTAAAACCATTCAAACGGGAAACCAACCGTCTAATCTATATAAACAAAACGAGAAACGAGAAACACGTATATATTACATATACAAACGACAACTACTGTACATCAGATTCCTGACTTAGGACAGGTGCAAACATTTGCAGCGGGATTAAACGTTTTAATGGATCCAAACCTTTTCCCTTTTTCTGAAACAATAGCATAACATCACAACATAGAAAAACATACGATAAAATATCAATTGGCAGACTTAACTCAATCAAAAAACGTATGATTACACAATGATCGAATAAATTTGATCTGCGATATCTGAATACAAATGCACAGTTAATTAAATATTAGAGACCAACATTCATGACCAAAAAGCTTACAAAAAAATTCAAACACACTGAGAAATATTTAACCAATCAATGTTCACTTTAGAAAAAAAACGTTTTTTTATAATCTTGAATAAGTCTATAATAAGACTTTTTTTTTAATTTTGATATAAGTTGTCCCTAAAGTAAAAAGAATGTTTCAATAGAGCAATTGTTATTATTCCAATTTGTAATATTGTCCACAATTAAATAATTAAAGGCAACAGTAGTATACCGCTGTTCAAAACTCATAAATCGATAAAAAAAAAAACGGGTTTCAAACTATATCATGAGGATTTACAGCACTATCATGGCACGACGACCATGAAGGAAAACGATGCAACAAAATGAGACAACAATTAACCGCCATTCTATCAGTTGTACATACTATTCATATCCATGACGCGGTTAATAAAATATAGTTTTAAAATATGTTATACTATCAAATAACTGTGTTCGCGAACATATTATTGAGCGTGTTTGTACGCTACAGAAGTTAAATTGCAAAAAATTAGATTTTCAGGTGAAAATATTTTAGCGTTTTGTATATCATTGTAGAAATCACATATGTCTGTTGCCACGGTAAAATTGAATATCGTGTTTACCTTTGCAAGCCATCAATGATCAAAGTATAAGATAATGAAAATGATATAGTATTGTCTAATTATGCTAGATAAGCCGATCAAATTAGTGCAGGTTTTGGATCACTTTTTTTCCAACCAGTGTGATACGAGAAAAATGTTTTTTTTTCTATTTAGATAAGTTGAGAATGGAAATGGGGAATGTGTCAAAGAGACCATAGAAAAAACAACAGCAGAAGGTCATCAACAGATCTTCAATGTCGCGAGAAATTCCCGCACCCGGAGGCTCCCTTCAGCTGGCCTTCAACCATGTTCATCTGTTCAACCAGTTGTTGACATGACACGGGTTATGTTCTTCTCATATATGTTATGATTGTATGATACTCAACCCGTAACGGGAAGGATTGTGCCTGATATTCATATGATGAAATAATAATATTTCAATCAGTTTAATTGAATTCTGGAGCTGGCATCACAAGATGATTAAGTAAGTTTAGCCAGTGTCAAGCATACCAGTAATAGTTTTCCTATTTTTCTGTGCAAATTTTTTTACATAATGTATTGATAGTGAGTACATGTCAATGTTTGTTTTAATTACTTGGTTGCATTCATATTCGTAGAACAATCTTCTAATTTTGAAAATTAAAACAAAACTGGAAAAACAAAAACAAAAGGCAATAAAAAAAAAATTAAAAGCCAACTTAAAGTTAAAAAATATATGTACGTACATTATATAAATCAAACTAAGAAAACAAGTTTTTGAAGAAGTTTAAAACTCATAAAACTGCTTAGGAAGACAAATGAGTTCTTTCAAAATGTCAGGAAAAAAACACAAACTGAAAAAAAAATATTTTAAGGACGTAGTTTTCATCAATTTAATTTATAGTAAGCCAAGTACAACTCGTTTCGTATACAAAAAATTCCGAACTGAGAGACAACTCGCTCTGGACACAAGGAAATCTTATCTGTCAAATTTATTTTTCATGAATTAATATGTCATATTGCAAGCTATCTGTAAACTGGATTTATCGTTTGAAATTTTTTACCGGGCCGGAAATATTTTTTTAGTGTTAACAATATATATATGAGATTTGCTCATTAAAAAAGAAATGTCGGTTATCCTATGTTTCTTTGTCTTTGCTTCATTTATAATCTGTTAATTAGTTGTCTTATTAGCAATATATAATACCATATTCAACTTATATTTTGTAGGAAATGTTAAGACAACGTTAAATTTGTCAAATTATTGACTTAAAGAGGCGATAGGTTCTAAAGCGCGAAACTCATATCATAACAATGAATAAATCGAACACAAACTGACAATGCCATATGAAAAATAGACAATCGACCGATAGACAAACAACAGCCTACAAAACACAAAACACAAAACACAAAACACAAAATATTAAATTAAAGATTGCGTAACAAGAAATATTTGAAAAAAAGGGATTATCTCAGGTTATCTGGAAGGATGATATCATCCTTCTCTTATTTTGTCACGCGTCTTGTTTTACTCTTTTTTGTTCAAACCAGGTGAAACTGCTAAACACAATTTGAATACGGTCATTTGAAACGTTAGGTACTGTAAATAAAATTGAGAATGGAAATGGGGAATGTGTCAAATAGACAACAACCCGGCCATAGAAAAAAATATAACAGCAGAAGGTCACCAACAGGTCTTCAATGCATCGAGAAACTCCCACACCTGGAGGTGTCCCTCAGCTGGCCCCTAAACAAATATATACTAGTTCAGTGATAATGAACGCCATTCTAATTTCCAAACTGTAACTAGAAACTAGAATTAAAATAATACAAGACTAACAAAGGCCAGGGGCTCCTGACTTGGGACAGGCGCAATGTTTATATTTATATTCTGTTTAACAACGATCTCTGCAAAGAAACCGAATATCTAAGTAATGTTTTCATCAAGCCGATACAAGACACTAAAGTTTAAATACGATATAAAGATGTATACAGGTACAGGGGGGAGGTTTGGTATTGGTACTATTTAAACGTTAAATCTCACTGCAAATATTTGCACCTGTCCTAAGTCAGGAATCTGATGTATAATAAATGTAGATATAGTCAATACAGGTTTTTCGTTTCTCGTTTTTATATAGATAAGACCGTTGGTTTACTTTCTGAATGGTTTTACACTTGAATTTTTTTTTTGGCGGGGGGGGGGGGGGCTTTATAGCTTCCCATCGGTGTGAGCCAAAGTTTTGTGTTGACGGTCATACCTTGACCTATAATGGTTTTCTTTTATAAATTTTTACTAAGATGGAGAGTTGTCTCATTCGCACTCGAACCACATCTTCCGATATCTATATAAAATGCATTGTGTCAGATCTCGCAATGACATTTAGTAAAACTACAATATATTGACTAGTTTACAAATTTGTTGGTCGATGTTTTACTTGACAGACGTTTCATCAGCAATTGAAGGCTAGTGCACAATTATTTTTTTTTAATTTGACTGTAGAGTCCATTCTGAGTAATATTCTTTTAGCGTGTTTCGGTATTGATACATCTAGCCATTGTGTAATGAGCTATGGTCATTTTTTGTACACTTACCTTTCATTTTTTGCTTAGAATGTGATTTGCATATAGAAAGTCTATATGCCTTTTTGTTGTTCTTTGTTTAAAGGGTTATTTGTTTTATAGTGATTTGAAAGATTAAAACCCCTTGTTGGCCGCTGCACCTTCATTTTTGACATGTTGACCAAGGCCGTTTTCACACCAAACACAATGTAGAGTAAATTTGTTTACAATTTGTTTAATGTACTGGACATTGGTTTCACATTAAATTTGTTCACATCTCTACACCTTGTTTAATTACCTGTACATAAGAATTGTTCACACTTTTAAATTCTATGTCATTTAATTGTTCATTACGTAGAACCGAATACAAAGTTTTCGGACAACTTTTCTAGCAGTAAGGAAACGACCATTTGATTCCAAATCGGGGGCGGGGGTGTCGAAAGAAATATTCCGAACACCAATTGGATAAAAAAAAAAAAGGTCCTACAGATGATACAAAAATATTCCAAATCAAGAGTTTCCCCATACATGATAGTGTTAAATGTTGGAAAAAAAATTGATTACCAGCTTCGAAAAAAAACCCAGAATAAAACGTTTGCGCGAAAAATTTATGTCTCAGATAAATTAACAATTTAAGTGGTTGCTTCATTATGAAAGCCATTTTGATGATTTGCAGTAGTTTAAAAATAATTAAGATGTATCGATTAAGCATTAGAAAACGTAGGCTGCATCAGCGTGCTTCTAGGCGAAGAATATATATATATTTATTCTCATAAAGCAAATGCATTACATTGGTATACAGATTGAAGGAGAAGAAGGAATGATATATTAGGGATCACTATATTCCTATCTGTTCTGTTTGTTATAAATGGCATTTCTTCTGCAAGGAGTATTTGGCAAAGGGAGAGGGTAATGCTTTTTTTAATTTTAAGGGTAATTTAACGGATCCTATACATATACTAGACAAACAATACATTTACCTCACACTTTTTAGAAATGCATTTATGAGTTAATCGTTGTTCGAGTAAAGACCAGTGGTAAACATTTCTGTGTAAGTCAAGTCGATTCGGAAAGACCTTAATTTTCAAATGAATTATTTGTTCGGCAATGATGCTGCTTTGAGTCTTGATAAGGGCTAAATAGAGCTACGTTAAGTTTAAAAAAACCCCACATAAATATATCAAGTTAAGGCAAATAATTCTGTAAAGAACTTTATTAATAATTGTTATAAATATCAATTTTATTCAAAAACTGTTTCTTCCTTAAATATACACGGTGAAACTAATGTTTTAAATGCCTAGTTTTGCGTATACTTAATCTACACAAAGCCTTCATCGAGTATCGACTGCATGTAGACAAAACATTTTTTACACTACATGTAAACATTGAATTTTATCAATGGAACTTACACTTACACAACACAGAGTTTAGGTCAATGTGAACACGGCCTTATAATACCAATTGAAGTTGACATCATCACTTAGAAATTTTACGGACGACATCACGAGTTAGTTGACCGTTATGGAATGACCGTTTCACAAATGATATCGGATATGTTCATTACGTCGTAATTACAATCTTCTTCCCCTTCATGTATGTGACCTACCGAATTAGACTATTTACCGGATTTATTATCTCATAAGCAACACGACGGGTGCCACATATGGAGCAGGATCGGAATACCCTTCCGGAGCACCTGAGATCACCTCTAGTTTTTGATGGGGTTCGTGTTGTTTATTTTTTTGTTTTCTATAATGTGTTATGTGAACTATTGTTTCTCTGCTTGTCCTCTTCATTTTTAGCCATGACATTGTCAGGTTTTTTTTAGATTGATGAGTTTGACGTATCTTTTGTCCCTCATTTCAATATCAAAAGGTTAGGCGATAAAGATGAAACATTTACAAAGCAATACATGATCGGAATAAATAAGATGATAAAATAAGTTGAGCCATTGTCAAGTGTAACAGTTATATTTTTTTTTATTTTTCTGTGCAAAATTTTTCACATTATTGATAGTGAGTACCTGTCAATGTTTGTTTTAATTAATTGGTTGCATTCAATTTTTTTTAAGCGCGAAACTCATATCATAACAATGAATAAATCGAACACAAACTGACAATGCCATATGAAAAATAGACAATCGACCGATAGACAAACAACAGCCTACAAAACACAAAACACAAAACACAAAACACAAAATATTAAATTAAAGATTGCGTAACAAGAAATATTTGAAAAAAAGGGATTATCTCAGGTTATCTGGAAGAATGATATCATCCTTCTCTTATTTTGTCACGCGTCTTGTTTTACTCATTTTTATTCAAACCAGGTGAAACTGCTAAACACAATTTAAATACAGTCAACATCTTAAGAAGCACAGTCATCCTATTAAATATTTTCCAGTTTAACCTTTAGAAGTAGTAAATAAGCAGCCTGGTGAATCTCATTCAATGTTTGTACGATCACGAACAATAATTGAATTAAATTGGATCAAAAAATTACAGACAGCCTACCCTCTCGGTCTTAATGATAATATCATGGGAATAAGCAATATATCAAGAACCGATTCTGTTAACATTTTGGATATAGTTTCTAAAACTGTTCGTAAAAATCGTTCTCATGGACGCAGAAAAAATCGCAATCAAAGAAAATTTCGGACCAACCATACAAATATTTTGGACCTAATTTCTATTTCAAAAAACAACGGCAGACATTATCTGTTAACCAAACTTTGTTCTTTACCTATAAAAAAATTACATAAAATTTTAGAGGATTGCAACACAATTTCATATTACAGTCCTAAGTATGAAATTGTCCAAATTATAATGGTATATTGTTATTCTAAACTGTTTCCAAAAATTGATCGCCCTGAAGATCATAAAAAACATTTTATTAAAATAAAGTATGTCAATAAAGGTTTTGATTTTGTAAATATTGCAGGTATTTTTAGTGACCATTCTGTTAAAGACCAAATTCCTGGATATTTTGATAATACTGAACTCCCTCTCATTTGTTATATATACAAGAAATCTACCCGAAAATATGTGTTTAATTATAGCCAATTGTGTAAAGATGTAAATATCACTGAAAATACACCTATGTCGTGTAACTGCAGTAATTCAGAATACACCTATGGCCCAATTTCCAATGTTATAACAGGAGACATTAATATCGTTCGCGACCGAGAGTTAAAATCATTCCTCAGTAAAGGACATAAATGTCGTCCCCCGTCAACTATTAACTGGAATGAGTTACGTAATATCATTCACCACTCACTCCGTGCCTACTGTTTGAAATGGGTAAAACGGGAAAAAGCTGACAAAAAATATTTGGACTCTTTTTTTGATTCAGTAATGAAGATAGTTGATATTCGAATACAACATTTTAAAGATGATTTTACTCTTAACAAAAACATTAAAAACCATATTTCGCGTATCAAAAATAAACTAACAGAACTAGCTAAGGAATTTGTTTTTGTCCCGGCTGATAAAGCTGCTAATAATATCATTATCGTTTGACGTAAATTTTATATAGAGGTTCTGCAAAAGGAAATCACGAATTCACCAACATTCCAACTGACTTAATTTTTAGAAAACGACATATGTAACAAACATAAACTTTTAGCTACTTCTTTACAAGCAGAACCAAACACAATGAAAGTCCCAACTATGTACTGGCTTCCGAAGCTGCACAAAAAACCTTACAAATATAGATTTATTTCATCTTCTAGCCATTGTTCAACTACTAAATTGTCTGTTTTACTTATTAGTACACTTGGTACAATAAAAAACCTGATAATAAATTGTTCAAATAAGGCCTTTGAAAATAGTGGAATTAATTACTTTTGGAGTGTCAAAAACTCGTTGGAAGTACTTGATAAATTGCATGCATATATTGGTGATTTTGAATCTGTTCAAAGTTTTGATTTTTCTACCCTATATACCACTTTGCCTCATATTCTTATTAAGAAAATAAGAAAACAATCACATCCCTAATTAACTGGGCATTTAAAAAGTCGGAATGCGAGTACATATGTTCAAACTATACAAAAGAACTATGTCAATTGGACATGCTTTGATACTATTTATGCGCTTGCATTTTTACTTGATAACATTTTTGTTCGCTTTGGAGATTCCGTATATCGTCAAGTTATTGGAATTCCAATGGGCACTAACTGTGCACCACGTATTGCGGACCTGCTTTTGTATTGTTATGAGTTACAATTTATGACTAAAATTAGCAAAGACCCATCAAAAAAGCATTTGATACAAAAAATTAACAATACTTTTAGATATTTGGATAATATATTGGCTCTCAATAATGACGACTTCAGTATGTATACTAATGAAATTTATCCTGTAGAACTTACTTTGAATAAAGCTAATGATAGCAATGACCACTGCCCTTTCCTCGATCTTGATATCTATATCATAAACGGGAAGCTTAATACAAACATTTATGATAAAAGAGATGATTTTTCATTTCCTATTGTTAATTATCCATTTTTAGATGGTGACGTTCGCTTGTCACCATCTTATGGTGTTTATATATCTCAATTTGTACGATTCGCTCGTGTATGTAACAACGTATTAGATTTTAGCGAGAGAAATTTATGTATAACTGAAAAATTATTACACCAGGGTTTTCGATATCACAAACTGGTCAAAACATTTACTTAATTTTATCACCGGTATAAGGAAATAATTCGTAAATATAACTCAACTTGCAGACATCTTATACGTTCAGGTATTTCACATCCATTTTTTATGGAAATATTCTTTATAAGCACAAAAATGTCAGTATTCTCCTCAGAAACTAACAAAACCTTTAAATAGACTTATTAGAAGGGGATATAGTTACGATACTGTTGTAAGGTCATTAAAGATTGCATATTTTGGTTTTAATATTGATTCAATGATAGGGTCTTTGCATCGGAACTAAACACATTTATTTCTAAATAAACAGTTGTTGGCATGACACGGATTATGTTCTTCTCATATATTTTATGATAGTATGATACTAAACCCCTGACGGGAGGGATTGTGCCTGATATTCATATGATGAAGACATAATATTTCAATCAGTTTAATCGAGGTCTGTAGCTGGCATGTCAGTTAACTGCTAAAAGTCTGTTGTTATTTATGTATTATTGTCATTTTATTTATCTTCTTTTGTTACATCTTTTGACATCGGACTCGGACTTCACTTGAACTGAATTTAAATGTGCGTATTGTTATTCTTTTACTTTTCTACATTGGCTAGAGGTATAGGGGGAGGGTTGAGATCTTATCAACATGTTTAACCCCGCCGCAATTTTGCAAGTCAGGAGCCTCTGGCCTTTGTTAGTCTTGTATGATTTTAAATTTTAGTTTCTTGTGTATTATTCGGAGTTAAGTATGACGTCCATTATGACTGTACTATTATGCATATTTTTAGGGGCCAGCTGAGGGACACCTACGGGTGCGGGTATTCTCGCTACATTGAAGACCAATTGGTTGCCTTCGGCTGTTGTCTGCTCTATGGTCGGGTGGTTGTCGCTTTGACATATTCTCCATTTCCTTTCTTAATTTTATTTGCAACGTTAGGTACTGTTAATAAAATTGAGAATGGAAATGGGGAATGTGTCAAAGAGACAATAACCCGACCATAGAAACAAAAATAACAGCAGAAGGTCACCAACAGGTCTTCAATGCAGCGAGAAACTCCCATACCCGGAGGCGTTCCTCAGCTGGCCCCTAAACAAATATATACTAGTTCAGTGATAATGAACGCCATACTAATTTCCAAACTGTACACACGAAACCAAAATTTAAATAATACAAGACTAACAAAGGCCAGGGGCTCCTGACTTGGGACAGGCGCAATGTTTATATTTTTATTCCCTCTCTGCAAAGAAACCGAATATTTAAGTAATGTTTTCATCAAGCCGATACAAGACAATACAGTTTAAATACGATATAAAGATGTATACAGGTACAGGGGGAAGGTTTGGTATTGGTACTATTTAAACGTTAAATCCCGCTGCAAATATTTGCAACTGTTCTTAATCAGGAATCTGATGTATAATAAATGAAGATATAGTCAATACAGGTTTCCCGTTTTTATATAGATAAGAACATTGGTTTACTGTTTGAATGGTTTTCCACTTGATTTTTTTTTGGGGGGGGGGGCTTTATAGCTTTACGTCGGTGTGAACCAAAGTTTTGTGTTGACGGTCATACCTTGACCTATAATGGTTTGCTTTCATAAATTGTTACTTGGATGGAGAGTTGTCTCATTCGCACTCGAACCGCATCTTCCGATATTTAATAAAATGCATTGTGTAAGATCTTGCAGTGACATTTACTAAAACTACAATATAGTGGCTAGTTTACAAATTTGTTGGTCGATTTTTTACTTGACAGACGTTTCATCAGCAATTGAAGGCTAGTGCACAATTTTTTTATTTTTTTTTTATTTGACTGTAGAGTCCATTCTAAGTAATATTCTTTTAGCGTGGTTCGGTATTTATACATCTATCCATTGTGTAATGAGCTATTGTCATTTTTTGTACACTTACCTTTCTTTTTTTGCTTAGAATGTGATTTGCATATAGAAAGTCTATATGCCATTTTGTTGTTCTTTGTTTAAAGGGTTATTTGTTTTATAGTGATTTTAAAGATCAAAACCCCTTGTTGACCGCTGCACCTTCGTTTTTGACATGTTGACCAAGGCCGTGTTCACACCAAACGCAATGTAGAGTAAATTTGTTTACAATTAGTTTAATGTACTGGACATTGGTTTCACATTAAATTTGTTCACCTTGTTTAATTACCTGTACATAAGAATTGTTCACACTGGTAAACTCTATGTCATTTAATTGTTCATTACGTAGAACCGAATACAAAGTTTTCGGACAACTTTTCTAGCAGTAAGGAAACGACCATTTGACTCCAAATCGGGGCGGGGGTGTCGAAAGAAATATTCCGAACACCAATTGGATAAAAAAAAAAGGTCCTACAGATGATACAAAAATATTCTAAATCAAGAGTTTCCCCATAGATTATAGTGTTAAATGTTGGAAAAAAAATTGATTACCAGCATAAAAAAAAACAGAATAAAACGTTTGCGCGAAACTTTTTATGTCTCAGATAAATTAACAATTTAAGTGGTTGCCTCTTTATGAAAGCCATTTTGATGATTTGCAGTAGTTTAAAAATAATTAAGATGTATCGAGTAAGCATTAGAAAACGTAGGCTGCATCAGCGTGCTTCTAGGCGAAGAATATAAATATTTGTATTCTCATCAAGCAAATGCATTACATCGGTACACAGATTGAAGGAGAAGAAGGAATGATATATTAGGGATCACTATATTCCTATCTGTTCTGTTTGTTATAAATGGCATTTCTTCTGCAAGGAGTATTTGGCAAAGGGAGAGGGTAATGCTTTTTTTAGTTTTAAGGGTAATTTAACGGATCCTATACATATACTAGACAAACAATACATTCACCTCACACTTTTTAGTAATGCATTTATGAGTTAATCGTTGTTTGAGTAAAGACCAGTGGCAAACATTTCTGTGCAAGTCAAGTCGATTCGGAAAGACCTTAATTTTCAAGTGAATTACGTGTTCGGCAATGATGCTGCTTTGAGTCTTGATAAGGGCTAAATAAAGCTACGTTAAGTTTAAAAACAAAACACGTAAATATATCAAGTTTAGACAAATAATTCTGTAAAGAACTTTATTAATAATTGTTATAAATGTCAATTTTATTCAAAAACTGTTTCTTCCTTAAATATACACGGTGAAACTAATGTTTTAAATGCCTAGTTTTGTGTACACTTAATCTACACAAAGCCTTCATCAAGTTTCGACTGCATGTAGACAAAACATGTTTTACACTACATGTAAACATTGAATTTTATCAAAGGGAACGTAATTTTGTTTAGTTTACGTGTGCGTTACACTTACACAACACCGAGTTTAGGTCAATGTGAACACGGCCTTATAATGCCAATTGAAGTTGACATCATCACTTAAAAATGTTACGGACGACATCACGAGTTAGTTGACCGTTATGGAATGACCGTTTCACAAATAATATCGGATATGTTCCTTACGCCGTAATTACAATCTTCTTCCCCTTCATGAATGTGACCTACCGAATTAGACTATTTTCCGAATTTATTATCTCATAAGCAACACGACGGATGCCAAATATGGAGCAGGATCTAAATACCCTTCCGGAGCACCAGAGATCACCACTAGTTTTTGGTGGGGTTCGTGTTGTTTATTCTTTTGTTTTCTATGTTGTGTCATGTGTACTATTGTTTCTCTGTTTGTCCTCTTCACTTTTAGCCATGACATTGTCATTTTTTTTTCGATTTATGAGTTTGACGTATCTTTCGTCCCTCTTTTCAATATCAAAAGGTTAGGCAATAAAGATGAAACATTTACAAAGCAATACATGATCGGAATAAATAAGATGACTAAATAAGTTGAGCCATTGTCAAGTGTAACGGTTATATTTTTTTAAATTTTTTAAATGCTAAAAGTCTGTTGTTATTTATGTATTATTGTCATTTTATTTATCTTCTTTTGTTACATCTTTTGACATCGGACTCGGACTTCACATGAACTGAATTTAAATGTGCGTATTGTTATTCTTTTACTTTTCTACATTGGCTAGAGGTATAGGGGGAGGGTTGAGATCTTATCAACATGTTTAACCCCGCCGCAATTTTGCAAGTCAGGAGCCTCTGGCCTTTGTTAGTCTTGTATGATTTTAAATTTTAGTTTCTTGTGTATTATTCGGAGTTAAGTATGACGTCCATTATGACTGTACTATTATGCATATTTTTAGGGGCCAGCTGAGGGACACCTACGGGTGCGGGTATTCTCGCTACATTGAAGACCAATTGGTTGTCTTCGGCTGTTGTCTGCTCTATGGTCGGGTGGTTGTCGCTTTGACATATTCTCCATTTCCTTTCTCAATTTTATTTGAAACGTTAGGTACTGTTAATAAAATTGAGAATGGAAATGGGGAATGTGTCAAAGAGACAATAACCCGACCATAGAAACAAAAATAACAGCAGAAGGTCACCAACAGGTCTTCAATGCAGGGAGAAACTCCCACACCCGGAGGCGTTCCTCAGCTGGCCCCTAAACAAATATATACTAGTTCAGTGATAATGAACGCCATACTAATTTCCAAACTGTACACACGAAACGAAAATTAAAATAATACAAGACTAACAAAGGCCAGGGGCTCCTGACTTGGGACAGGCGCAATGTTTATATTTTTATTCCCTCTCTGCAAAGAAACCGAATATTTAAGTAATGTTTTCATCAAGCCGATACAAGACAATACAGTTTAAATACGATATAAAGATGTATACAGGTACAGGGGGAAGGTTTGGTATTGGTACTATTTAAACGTTAAATCCCGCTGCAAATATTTGCACCTGTCCTAAATCAGGAATCTGATGTATAATAAATGAAGATATAGTCAATACAGGTTTCCCGTTTTTATATAGATAAGAACATTGGTTTACTGTTTGAATGGTTTTCCACTTGTTTTTTTTTTTTGGGGGGGGGGGGGGGGGGGGGGGCTTTATAGCTTTACGTCGGTGTGAACCAAAGTTTTGTGTTGACGGTCATACCTTGACCTATAATGGTTTGCTTTTATAAATTGTTACTTGGATGGAGAGTTGTCTCATTCGCACTCGAACCGCATCTTCCGATATTTAATAAAATGCATTGTGTAAGATCTTGCAGTGACATTTACTAAAACTACAATATAGTGGCTAGTTTACAAATTTGTTGGTCGATTTTTTACTTGACAGACGTTTCATCAGCAATTGAAGGCTAGTGCACAATTTTTTTATTTTTTTTTAATTTGACTGTAGAGTCCATTCTAAGTAATATTCTTTTAGCGTGGTTCGGTATTTATACATCTATCCATTGTGTAATGAGCTATGGTCATTTTTTGTACACTTACCTTTCTTTTTTTGCTTAGAATGTGATTTGCATATAGAAAGTCTATATGCCATTTTGTTGTTCTTTGTTTAAAGGGTTATTTGTTTTATAGTGATTTTAAAGATCAAAACCCCTTGTTGACCGCTGCACCTTCGTTTTTGACATGTTGACCAAGGCCGTGTTCACACCAAACGCAATGTAGAGTAAATTTGTTTACAATTAGTTTAATGTACTGGACATTGGTTTCACATTAAATTTGTTCACCTTGTTTAATTACCTGTACATAAGAATTGTTCACACTTGTAAACTCTATGTCATTTAATTGTTCATTACGTAGAACCGAATACAAAGTTTTCGGACAACTTTTCTAGCAGTAAGGAAACGACCATTTGACTCCAAATCGGGGCGGGGTGTCGAAAGAAATATTCCGAACACCAATTGGATAAAAAAAAAAGGTCCTACAGATGATACAAAAATATTCTAAATCAAGAGTTTCCCCATAGATTATAGTGTTAAATGTTGGAAAAAAAATTGATTACCAGCATAAAAAAAACCCAGAATAAAACGTTTGCGCGAAACTTTTTTTGTCTCAGATAAATTAACAATTTAAGTGGTTGCCTCTTTATGAAAGCCATTTTGATGATTTGCAGTAGTTTAAACATAATTAAGATGTATCGAGTAAGCATTAGAAAACGTAGGCTGCATCAGCGTGCTTCTAGGCGAAGAATATAAATATTTGTATTCTCATCAAGCAAATGCATTACATCGGTACACAGATTGAAGGAGAAGAAGGAATGATATATTAGGGATCACTATATTCCTATCTGTTCTGTTTGTTATAAATGGCATTTCTTCTGCAAGGAGTATTTGGCAAAGGGAGAGGGTAATGCTTTTTTTAGTTTTAAGGGTAATTTAACGGATCCTATACATATACTAGACAAACAATACATTCACCTCACACTTTTTAGTAATGCAATTATGAGTTAATCGTTGTTTGAGTAAAGACCAGTGGCAAACATTTCTGTGCAAGTCAAGTCGATTCGGAAAGACCTTAATTTTCAAGTGAATTACGTGTTCGGAAATGATGCTGCTTTGAGTCTTGATAAGGGCTAAATAAAGCTACGTTAAGTTTAAAAACAAAACACGTAAATATATCAAGTTTAGACAAATAATTCTGTAAAGAACTTTATTAATAATTGTTATAAATGTCAATTTTATTCAAAAACTGTTTCTTCCTTAAATATACACGGTGAAACTAATGTTTTAAATGCCTAGTTTTGTGTACACTTAATCTACACAAAGCCTTCATCGAGTTTCGACTGCATGTAGACAAAACATGTTTTACACTACATGTAAACATTGAATTTTATCAAAGGGAACGTAATTTTGTTTAGTTTACGTGTGCGTTACACTTACACAACACCGAGTTTAGGTCAATGTGAACACGGCCTTATAATGCCAATTGAAGTTGACATCATCACTTAAAAATGGTACGGACGACATCACGTGTTAGTTGACCGTTATGGAATGACCGTTTCACAAATAATATCGGATATGTTCCTTACGCCGTAATTACAATCTTCTTCCCCTTCATGGATGTGACCTACCGAATTAGACTATTTTCCGAATTTATTATCTCATAAGCAACACGACGGATGCCGAATATGGAGCAGGATCTAAATACCCTTCCGGAGCACCAGAGATCACCACTAGTTTTTGGTGGGGTTCGTGTTGTTTATTCTTTTGTTTTCTATGTTGTGTCATGTGTACTATTGTTTCTCTGTTTTTCCTCTTCACTTTTAGCCATGACATTGTCATTTTTTTTTCGATTTATGAGTTTGACGTATCTTTCGTCCCTCTTTTCAATACAAACATTTACAAAGCAATACATGATCGGAATAAATAAGATGACTAAATAAGTTGAGCCATTGTCAAGTGTAACAGTTATATTTTTTTTAATTTTTCTGTGCAAACTTTTTCACATTATTGATAGTGAGTGCATGTCAATGTTTGTTTTAATTAATTGGTTGCATTCATATTCGTAGAAACATCTTCTAATTTTGAAAATTAAAACAAAACTGAAAAAACAAAAACAAAAGGCATAACAACATAAATAAAAGCCAACTTAAAATTAAAAAAAAATATGTACGTTCATTATATCAATCAAACTAAGAAACTGTTTTTGAAGAAGTTTAAATCTCATAAAACTGTTTAGGAAGACAAATCAAGGTCTTTCAAAATGACAGAAAAAAAAACTTAAAAAAACAACTTTAAAGGACGTAGTTTTTATCAATTTAATTTATCCAAGACCAAGTACAACTCGTGTCACATACAAACAATATTGATTTTAGAGACAACTTGCCCTGAGGACAAGGACATCTTGTTTGTCATATTTTCTTCTTCTTCATGAATTGTAATGTCATAGAGCAAGCTATGTGTCCACTGGATTTATCGTTTGAATTTTAGATTGCTTGCAAAGCCGGGATTTTTGTTAGTGTTGACAATATATATGGGATTTGCTCATTAAAAAAAAAATATGTCGGTTATCCTATGATTCTTTATCTTCGCTTTATTTAGAGTCTGTTAGTACAATGTACAGCCCTTGGATGGTGTAAACTTCCCAAAACACCGTGTATGGTGTAATGGTGTATGGCATATGGTGCAATAGTGTAAGGTGTATGGTGCTATGGTGTATGGTGTAAGGGGAATGGTGTAATGGTGTATGAGGAATGGTGTGATTGTGTAACGTGCGATCGGGAACGGTGTGAATGATAATGTACGACCTTTCATTGGTTGCAAACGAAGTTTTTTTTATTTCATTTTTTAGGATTGTTAGCATAAACATAATAAAAATCTTAATATTTAAAATTTAATTGCATTATGGGTAATTTCGGATCGTGTAGATAGAATGGGGAATGGTGTATGGTGTAAAGTGTAAGGTGTATGGTGCAAAGGTGTAACGTGTATGGTGTAATGGTACAAGGTGTATGGTGTAATGGGGTATGGTGTATGGTGTGATGGTGTATGGTGTTAGTGGGAAGTTTACACAATCCAAGGACTGTAGTAGGGAGGTCAGTTAAAATATGGAGTATAGAAAAAGTCCATAAAAAACATTTTACTGAAAGAGCTCAACAAAAGAAATTCATTGGTGCCAAAATTTTTGAAATCGGTCAAGCGGTTCAAAAGTTATGACCATTTATAAATCAAAAATTTGGCCTATTTCCTTGCGAAGGCAAAAATACCATATTTTGTGAGGCCAAATATATCAAAAGTATTAGGAACTACAAGCAATTTATCTACATAATTGCAATGAGGTCCTTTTAAGCTTTGATTTAAGCCACTAAAGTCCTCTGGAACATCAGTATTAAGGAAACTACAATATCTCAAACTTGGTAAAAACAAACTTTGGACTTAGGTTATTTTTACTGTGTGTCAAGGGCATCTTTGAATAAACTGGAATGTTTAGACATTCATATCTTCCAATGGAAAGCAGGCAGAGGTCTGGTTGTATGCAGTTATGTAAAGACCCAACCAGTCAACAGAAATATATTAACTGACATATTGCCACCATTTCGGATTTTTTTTTTCGGTGAATCAAAATCATGCCGGCAGGCCCCCCTTTTTTAAGGTAGCTTTTTAGGCAAAAAAAAAAAATTTTCGGTAAGACAATGCTGGAAAAAGATCCCTATTTTTTTCTACTACTTGTTTTGTATTGATATTCAGTTGTTTCACAAATAAGTAAGGTCTTTTAGCTGAAAAAAAAATAGTGAATGAAACAATCAGCATTTTGACGTTAATTTTTAAGCTATTTTTCGCCAAATATACACTGAAATCGGCACAAAATCTTAAATTTTGAAGCTGACATTAACTTTTCATCAAATTATTTGATTGTTACTGTGAGTCAATTTTAAAAATCGCGGAGTTTTTCAAATATTTGCCTATTTATGCAAAAATTTAATGGAAAATTGGAGATTCCCTAAACATGTAAGGTATCATATTAAAGCCTAAATTCTCAGCTTTCAAATGAACCTAATATCATTGTATTTGTGTGACTGATACTTATTATAGATGTAATTTGGTTAGGCCTATACCTGCATGAAAAAAAAGCTATAATTTTGAAATAATTTTTTTTTAACAAAAACATAAAAATAATCCATTTAAACTGAAAGAGTTATATAATTACTTAGTCAGACATTGCTATTATGATGTATTCTCCTGCAAAATGTAATAGTTACACTTAAATATTCTCATTTCTAAAAAAAATTGTTAAGTTTTACGAAAAAACTGTTTCTCTAATAAAAAAATGCTTTGAGTGAGCTTTAAAATGTATAGACCGATGCAGTCTTTACGTCTTTTACATGTTGTAATCATTGGTATTTGCAGCAGTGACTATCTGGACTGTTTTGAATGCATCCAATTATAGAGCTGACTATGCAGTATGGGCTTTGCTCATTGTTAAAGGCTGTACGGTGACCTACAGTTGTTAATGTCTGTGTCATTTTGGTCTTTTGTTTACAGTTATCGCATTGGCAATAATACTACATCTTCTTTGTTTATATCGTTAAAATGATAAACAAACTATTCATCATTTGATTAAATTTATTGAATGTTTCTTAAGTTTTCCTTTTCAGGTCAGATAAACCAAATAAAATATTTTGTTTATATCTTGAATTACCTTGGAGAACCTGCATTCATATGTGTCCCAGTGATAATTATTTTGTGGAGGAAGCATTGCTAATTTTTACACTGTATTCGATTCTTTTTTTTTTATCTGTATCATACTATATTTCTGAACCTGTTTTCTATCCTTCGTCGAAAGATTTCTGATGTTTTGCAGTTTGGAGATGTTTTAAATTGTGTGAGTTCAAACACTTTTCTGGATTTAATGTTATCAGGAAATATTAAAACGCTTTGTAACTGTGATTACCTATAGTATAGAGAACCCCTCATATTACTTCTATTGAAATTTAAATGATTTGACTATTAGTGTAATATTACTGTCTTTAAGCATTATATAATTTTTTTTGTTCTTTGTGCTGAAGAAATTTATTTAGTGGAGTGGTAGAATTAAGCAATATTAAATTCAAATCATACACATACATGTTCAGGATTTGCTTCATTCAAACTTCCTTACCAATTCACTGTATGGTTTTTGAGTCCAATTAGTATTCCTCTCAATGGCAGATGGATAGACAGTATTATTCCTATTATCACAACATATTATTGTATAAAAGTCTAACAAATTCAATCAAATTTCAAATAATCTGAATTTTCAATAAAAAATTGTTCACAGGTTTCTTTTTTAATCCTAATAACAATGATTAAGGTAGCTACAAGGTACATGTGTTATAAGTTAACAAAGTATGCACAATTCTGGTTTTACATAACTGTCAGTGTATAGGCATCAGCATTAAATTATATAAAACAGTAAAGTGACATATACTCTAGTAAATCAAAAGTCCAGAAATAAAATCAAAAGTTTGAATATAAATAAGAATAAAAGAGGCAAATATCTAAATAATAAAATTCTTTTTGAACATTGTGCATACTTATGAAAATAACTGAAGTATTGTTTGATATGACCGTCCAATAAGTTTAAATAATATATTCTAAAAAAATCATTTAAATATAAATGTACATGTATTAAATGTATGCAAATTTTCTCCCAAACTGCCAATCATTTTTGACAGCAGGCATGTTTTTTTTCAAAAGAAAGCTTTAGGTCATTATACATTACCCTTAAGTAATTAATAATTATAAAGTTGGTAAAATACTAAACTATGATTGAACAACTTTTTTCTGATTCTAAATTAAAATAGAAATGTAATGTGTTCAAAGTAGATTAACTATCATCAAATGCAATGATAAGCACCGAAAAATTCCGAGTATTATCAATGGATGAAACCCGAGAAATTCCGAACGGATCACATTCCATCGACGGGTAACGTTGGGAGAACTTACCTCATTACATATTCATGGATTAATAAATAGGCTATAGGAAGCGTTTTAAAAAAAAATGCTGGTAGAAAGTGCCTTTCATTTTGTAAGTTTAATATATTTTAACAAAACAATACACCTTCGAAATAGTTTAAAGTTATTTTTGTTGAGTTTTTTGAAAAAAAAGGAATTCCCCTCCCTCAAATGAGACAAATTAGCTAATAAAAGATATAATAAAGGTACTTACCATAAGTGATTGGCCTCCGTGGCCTATTTCCAACGTTGTTAGCTGTCTCATTAAGCAGTCCGTCAAAAAAATTGTCGGTAAAAGTCATTTTGTTACACGTTTCAGGTTTCATGTCTTTCTCAATGGCGGATACGTCACTTCCAGAATTCAAGAACAGATAACTCTTTTCGCAGCTTTTCAGCGTGGTAACCACGCCTTGCACATACAAATATCCAATCAATTCCGCAAGCCACTATTGTTTTTCTTGAGAAACCATGGATACATGTGGAAAGAGAAAGTTCTAGAATTTATGAATCCGAGTGTCAGTGTTGTTTACAAAGTCGTAAACAATTTTTTTTTACATCTTTTTTACATCTTTTTTTTTCTATACCGAAAATCGACACCTAGGTATGACTGACAACCGGATCATAAAACTTGAATATATTTCAAAAAAATCAATGAAGAAAATCGAGCGAGAAACAGCTTGCGGAATTAATTTCAAAATCAGTAGTACTTTTGACACATAGTTTTTACGGCGGCCATTTTTTTCAAAACTTCACAACTTTAAACCTTTTTTTTTCGTACGAAATCACTGCAATACCAATAAAACTTATATATTTAGAAAGATAAATGTCTGAACTTTAAATACATATCAATGTTTTGCACATATAATATATTTTCCCCCTTTTTCGAAGCATCTGAATTACGGTAAAATCTGACATGTTTGCCTTCGCAAAAGAAATCATTACGTTACGATAATCGCATTGGCGACCTCCCTACTGTTAGACAGTTGTCTTATTAGCAATGTCTAATACCATATTCCACTTATATTTTGTAGGTAGTGTTAAGAAAACGTTAAACTTGTCAAGTTATTGACTAAAAGATACGATAGATTCTAAAGCGCGAAACTCATATCATAACAATGAATAAATCGAACACAAACTGACAATGCCATATGAAAAATAGACAATCGACCGATAGACAAACAACAGCCTACAAAACACAAAACACAAAACACAAAACACAAAATATTAAATTAAAGATTGGGTAACAAGAAATATTTGAAAAAAAAGGGATTATCTCAGGTTATCTGGAAGAATGATATCATCCTTCTCTATTTTTGACAACCGTCTTGTGAATCATTTATGTACAAACAGGGTGAAACTGCTACATACAGTTTAAATACGGTCATTTAAAACATGTGCTACTGTATTGTTTGTATTTATATTCCATTTAACACATACTCTGCAAAAAGTAAAATCACAAAAATACTGAACTCAGAGGAAAATCAATTAGGAAAGTCCATAATACATGGCAAAATCAAATAACAAAACGCATCAAAAACGAATGGACAAGAACTGTCATATTCCTGACTTGGCACAGGCATTTTCAAATGTAGAACACACAACGACACACACCAGTTAAATGTGTATTCAGCAAGCCGATACAAGACAGTAAAGTTTAAATACGATATAAAGATGTATACAGGTACAGGGGGAAGGTTTGGTAAAAAAAAAAACCGTTAAATCCCGCTTCAAATGTTTTCACCTGTCCTAAGTCAGGAATGTGATGTATAGTAAATGTAGGTATAGTCAATACATGTGTCTCGTTTCTTGTTTTTATATAGGGAAGACCGTTGGTTTATGTTTGAATGGTTTTACACTTGCATTTTTTGGGGAGGGCTTTATAGCTTGCTGTTCGGTGTATCCCAGAGTTGTGTGTTGACCGCCGTACATTGACCTATAATGGTTTATTTTTATAAATTGTTACTTGGATGAAGAGTTGTCTCATTCGCACTCAAACCACATCTTCCGATATCTATATAAAATGCATTGTGTCAGATCTCAAATTTGACAATTACAAATACTAAAAACTATAATCAATTGGCCAGTTTACAAATGTGTTGGTCGATTTTTTACTTGACAGACGTTTCATCAGCAATTGAAGACTAGTGCACAAATACTTTTTTTTTAAATTTGACTGTAGAGTCCATTCTTAGTAATATTCTTTTGGCGTGGCTCGGTATTTTATACATATATATCATGCTTACAAGGGGTATTTGCCAAAAATACCGGTTTAGAGGTACAAATTTCCAGAGCCGTTAGGCGAGGGAAATTTGATTACTTCGAAACCGGTATTTTTGGCAAATACCCCTTGTAAGCATGATATAATTGTTTAATTCCACCGAATGTTTCACCCCAGAAAGTTTATTATAATCAGGTATCATATGATATTTCTACTTGAATGTATAATTTTTGTATACACTGCAGCTGTGCTATTTGCGCAGTCAAATTGCATTGACCGTATAATCATTTTTTTAAATTTTGGTATGTACAGTCACTGACTGTATATATATATCTCTTTTATGATAATCAGCTGGTTCTCGGATGACTACTACACTTTGTTCATCAGTTTCAGTGAAGCGTAAAACAAATGGATTCCAGTTTTATGTGACCGGTTGACAATTCGTTTCCGTTGAGTTTTAATTATGACGTCATTCCCGGACTTTTTACGTCATTCGCGCCAAATTCAATAATGATGCTTTTTATCCTAAATATTTCATCTGGAACCATATATTTAGAATGGCCATGAATTTGTCGTATTAAAATAAAAATAGTTATTTTTAGACATGGTATTCCCCATCTGCCATGGTCTTGCTAGCAAATACCCCGGCTCATGGAATTCCCTAATGGCAATTACCCCGACGGAGAAAAGAAAATTTCAATATATAGAAATTGGTGAAAAATACCATGTTTCTCATCCAATGAAAATACAGCATTATTACATAAGGTGGAATTAATACATCTAGCCATTGTGTAATGAGCTATGGTATGAGGCATTTTTTGTACAAGTAACTTTAATTGTTTGCTGAGAATGTGATTCTATAGAAAGTCTATATGTCATTTTTTCTTTTCTTTGTTAAAAGATTTTTTTTGGTTTTATAGTGATTAAGATCAAAAACCCTTGTTGCTCGCTGCACCTTAATTTTTTACATGTTGACTTATATTGCCAGTTTTGTATTATATTGTTGTCAATACAATGGAATTACATGCGAATGTCATGTTAGTAAGATGTTTAGCTAGCTATAACCAGATCCAATCTACCATTTTCTATAAATGTAAATGCCTGTAATAGTTCCGTAATATGACAGTTGTTTCCATTATTTTGAGGTGTTTTAGCTTTTGGTTTTACCATTTGATAACTAAGGTACTTTATAATATGACTTTTCTTGGAGTATTTTGTTCTTTTCCTTTTTTTAAACGGAATATATTTATTTACGTTTTTGTGTCTTTTGGGGGAGCTTGTTTGCCTTTTTGAAAGAATTTAAAGCTCCCAATGTTATACCAGTACACCAAAAACGTGAAAATGAAATAGTTCGTAACTCTATCTTCGTCACAAATCTTTGAAACTTTATTATCAAATGAAAAAGTAACTTTGTTAGAGATTCATTTGGTGTCCGTTACTTTTACAACTCTGGAACACCTTCATTTATTCTTTTTGCTACAAAGAAAATAAGTTTTATGTCTATAGTTGTATAATACTTTGCACGACTTTTTGGAGTATTTTGTAGAATAATAACCACCGCTTGAACCAATTTTGACTTGCAGAGGAGGGTCCGTAGCTGAAATGTCAACATGAACTATAATAATAGTATGCAAAGTTAATACGCTTACCATGTCTAAAATTTGCACAAATCGAGTGGACTAGAAGGACAAAGCTTGATTTTAACAGGGTTCAAACCTGGAGTAGCTTGGACTAAATACAGCTCTGAATTTAAATTGTGATTCAATGTTTGAGACTGTATAGGTTTGAACATGTTCACTGGAAATTATATGTTGTTGTAAATATAATGAAATAAAATACGACTGTCATACAAATGAAAGATTAACTAGCTATAAAACCACGTTTAATGCACCATTTTCTAACGAGAAATTTCCTGTATCCAAAACAAATTAAAAAGAAAATGTTGAAAAACATAATTTGAAGAACAAAATATTGACCATCAAAAAAACTTCAACTTTAAGACAATCTATTGCATGTAAACTTAAAAATGCTGTGTTTGGACCCTTTTTGCCGTTAATGTCTACCGTTAAGGGCGGTAACCCCCGAACTCAAACCTAATTTTCCATTCACTTAAACACAGTAGGTTATTGCTTGGAAACCAAGTGTGCCTTAGGATGACTACGACGACGACGACGACTTGATAACATTATACGAACACAAACATTTGGCTGTGGTATGAAAATGACCACAGCACAAAAAGCACAATGGCGTGATGTACAAGAACTGAGCCACACCTAAAGCATATTTAAAAATAAAATTGAACCAAACAGAAAAATAAGTAATTTATAAAGAGAAATAAAATAAAACTTCAGAAGGACGATAAACAACGTCAGTGCCTAAAACTTATACATGAAGACCATCATTATTTTGGAAGTTGATACGCTGAATTTTATAAAAAAAGGTCTTGTTATCGTCCAATGAAACGTTCTTTGACATAACCATGGTTCGTGAACTTTCTGTTAAGACAATTGAAACGGCAATTACAAGGTAGCTTGATATCGATATAAGCAGAAAAACAGTACTACAGGTGTAAGGTTGTTTTGTTACCTACTCAGACATCAGACTCAGACTTCTTTTAAACTGATTATTACTGTACGTATTGATATGTATTTCTTTAATCTGCATTGGGTAGAGGTAAAGAGAAGGGTTTAGAAATCACAAAACATGTTTAACCCCGCCGCATTTGTGTGCCTGTCCCAAGTCAGGAGCCTTTGAACGTTGTTAGTCTTGTTTGGTTTTTTTTCATTTTAGTTCTTTTATATGTTCTTGAGTTTAACATGGCGTCCATTTTCCATTGGTGATCTTCCGCTGTTGTCTGTTCTTTAGTCGGGTTGTTGTAACTTTGACATATTCTCCACATTGTATCTTTCTAGATTTGGAGGATTTAATCCAGTTTATCCATTTGTCGGTCGAGTGTCAATGAGAAATGCCGATGTATACATATGTAATCATACACAAACGTTTCGCGGAAAACTCTCTGGTTGCTGTCTCATTTTTGTTACCCAATTTCTATTTATTAAATCGAATTTCCATCATGCTCTTTCAATAAAAGAGGAGCAAAATATATCTGAGGGACAATAAAATTCAGATCGAAAACAAACAGACAACGCCATAGTTAAAAAAAGAAAACTTTAAACAGACACATAATAGCACAAAAGACACAGCATTAAACACAAATCCCAGTAATCAATAAAAAAACATGAAAGTTCAGTTGTTAATATGTATAATTTTATTTCATAATTTGTGTTAGTTTGAATGTGACAACAATTTAAGGAAACAATATACTTTGTTAGCTAATAATTTCAGTCAAATATTAAAATATATGTAATTAAATATGGAACACCGTACAATTATGGTGTATTCTACTATTAAATGCGTATATAAGTATTTAATATGATTTGAAATTCAATCATAGCCATATTCAATTAACAATGTGTTAAATATTGCGGTATAATTACAATAGATGTATGTGTCATTGTGATACTTTATTCTGATTGGCTAACTGCACATCTCGTGTTATTCCGTAAGCAATTGCATTGCTCAATAAAACTTTTCATTCATGATAACACGTGGTCCCACAATAAAGTGCACCGGTGAATTAAAAAAACAATATTGAAATTCGTGTTTTCATGATCATAGCTAAAAAATGTAATTATAAGTATTGAATGCTCTGTTGGTAACTTCATAGGGTTGTAAAAGCGTTGAGCGTGCGCACATTTTAAGTATGAAGCGCTTCCGCGCTTCATACAAAACGTACTTCGGTCAACGCTTTTACACCCCAATGAAGTTACAAAAAGAAGCATTTAATTCTTAAATAAACCAAAACATTAAGTCTCAAACAAAAATATGTGTAAGTTATTTTACCTTTTTGAAATATAAAAAAGGACCCTTCTTTAGGGTTTAGAAAAAAATCATTCGTAAACAAATAAGAACAATGACTTCACCAAGTAATACTCAATCAGGACAATCTAGGTTTTCGTAAATTATATCTTAACATTTGCATAGTTTTGTGTTTTTTTTATACCTAGAGGTATGAGGAGGGATAAGATCTAATAAAACATATTTAACCCCGCCGCATCTTTGCGGCTGCCCCAAGTGAGGAGTCTCTGGCTTATGTAAGTCATGTATTATTTTGAATTTTTGTTTCTTTTACCTAATTCGGAGTTAAGTGTGACGTCCATTATCACTGAATTAGTTACATTTTTGTTTAGGGGCCAGCTGAAGCACGCCTCCAAGTGCTGGATTGAAGACCCATTTTCTTTTTCTGCTCTTTGGTCGAGTTGTTGTCTGTTTGATACCTTCCCCATTTCCATTTTCAATGTTATCACAGAGGTATTCATGTCACCAGCTCACTTATTAACCTTGCGAGACAAAACAGAGATAGAATATCGGAAGGACAGATGGACAAGCATACCAGCAAAATAAAACATCACTTCTACATTCATAAGCATTCATAAGTATAACTATGTAAAATTTTAGTCGTAAATACTGAAGTGTTATAGATAGCTGCCTTTTATAAACATCGTCTATTAATTTTTGTCTTTTCAAAAAATTCACGAAACTTACAAAAACCAAATAAAATCGATAAACTTTATGAAACTCCCATTGGCGTCATTGAAACGAAAAGTGTAAAAGTTAAACGTGAATTAATTTCAACTTTATGATTTATATTTGTAAAATTTCATGCGTTTTAGTGAAATAAGGCAATTGCGAAACTATACACTTAAATATGTGGGTCGTTATTTGTGTGATTGGCACATAAACAAAAACATATGCAGAAAAGGAAAACAAATAAGCACTGTGAAACAGAAGTTCCACAGAAAAGTATTGATATCAATAAAATGTAAATCAAATTATTAAAGTCAAACAAACTATCAAAATGGTCATTCCAATATATACATTATAAAACACTATTACTAAATACATAAAAGTCATACTTTGAGTCAAATGGTCATTTTAATAGATACAATATAACACATTTACAGATACACTTAAGTCTGCCTCAAATATTGACTTACATCTAGAAATTGAAAATGAGGGTCGGTTGAAAAGAAATCTTTACCACAATATATATCTCCCTATTTGTATGATATTCCGGGCTTATATTTCCTATCATGATTTCCTTGATAGAGGATTGCTGCTAACAGGGGAGCTTTTAAACCAAGAGTTTCTAAAGAGGGACGAAAGATACAAAAGGGACAGTCAAACTCATAAATCGAAAACAAACTGACAACGCCATGGCTAAAAACGAAAAAGACAACCAGAAAAACAATAGTACACATAACACAACATAGAAAACTAAAGAATTAACAACACGAACCCCACCGAAAACTAGGGATGCTATCAGGTGCTCCGGAAGGGTAAGCAGATCCTGCTCCACATGCGGCACCCGTCGTGGTGTTTATGAAATTACAAATTCGGTAAATAGTCTAATTCGGTAGGTCAAATTCATGGAAGGGAAGGGGTTTGTAGTTAGGACGTAAAGAACATATCCGATATCATTTGGGAAACGGTTATTCCATAACGGTCAACTCGTGATGGCGTCGTAAACTTTACGAAGGGATGATGATCAAATGGTGAAGTTGAACTCATCCCTTTGTTAATTTTACGGACGTCATCACGAGTTAAGGAATACTCGTTTTACAGATGATATCGGATATCTTCCTTATGTCGTAACAACAATACCCTTCACTGTTTATGAATATGACCTACCGAATTATACTATTTACCGAATTTGTAATAACACATTCGCATGTGGAACAGGATCTGCTTGCCTCCAGGCACCTCAAATCAAAACCTAGTTTTTCGTGGGGTTACTGCAAATCAAGTTAATTCAATATTGTCATTGACATAAATATTGATTAGATGTTTTAAAAATCGGAATCAAGCTTTAATCACAGTACCATGGTTTATAAACATGATTTCTACATATATACTAAGAAAAAAATATATATCATGAAAGCACATACAAAGATATACTTTGAACTGTGAATTGAATACATAAAAATTCCTGAACAAACAAAATGATTTAAAAAGTATACATATAATAATAGGTACTCATGATTTAATAACAATGATTGCATTAGTTATTTTATATACATCTATACATGGATTTGAATTCAAAAGTGATTTTATAATGTTTGAAAAGTTGTAGAATTTATTCAAAGTAGATTCTGTTCAGCCTTAAAAATAAACCTTTGTTAATTCTTGCAGACTGAATGTGACTTTACATGGTGTCTACCATATGTAAAGTAAACGGGGTTTGCTTGACTGCAAAATAATAGTATTTCAATGTTACCAATGTAATCAAATTGTGTATAGTAATACACAGATATGTGTAGTTGTATCATGGTTATTGCAATACAAAGAAATGAAAAAAGTTAAATAGCAAAAATTCAAATCGGAAAATCCCTTACAAAACGGCTAATTCAAAACAGCTTGAGTACAACAAACGAATAAAAAAAACCCAATAATAATACTAATTTGGTACAGGCATTTCCTTTCGTAGAAAACAGAGGATTAAATCTGGTTTTATAACTAGCTTAACCTCTCACTTGTTTGACAGTCACATACAATTACCTTATATTGACAACAATGTGTGGACAAAACACACATACTTAATAGGTTAAAATGTCAAAAAGGGTTACAACAGTCAACAAGTTTTTTTTTTTATCTTAATCACTATAAAATCAAATATATCAACAAAGAAAAACAAAATGGCATATGGACAAAGCACATAAGCAAATATATAAGACAATACTACAAAAATTACAACAGCTGAACAATACAATAGCATTGTCCTCTACATATACTGATCAATTTCGTACACTCCAAACATAAACCGACAATTTACATAGACCTCTATACATGTACTGATCAATTACATACACTCCAAACATAAACCAACAATTTACATAGACCTATACATATGCTGACCAATTTCGTACACTCCATACATAAACCGACAATTTACATAGACCTATATACATGTACTGATCAATTACATACACTCCAAACATAAACCAACAATTTACATAGACCTATACATATACTGATCAATTACATACACTCCAAACATAAACCAACAATTTACATAGACCTATACATATGCTGACCAAATGTAAACACTCCCTTCATTAACCGATAATTTACATAGACCTATATACATGTACTGATCAATTACATACACTCCATGCATAGACCAACAATTTGCATAGACCTATACATATACTGACCAATTTTATACACTCCATACATAAACCGATAATGTACATAGACCTATATACATTTACTGATCAATTACATACACTCCATGCATAAACCAACAATTAACATAGACCTATACATATACTGACCAAATTTATACACTCCATACATAAACCGATAACTTACATAGACATATATTCATGCACTGATCAATTACATACACTCCATACATAGACCAACAATTTACATAGACCTATACATATACTGACCACATTTATACACTCCATACACCAACCGATAATTTACATAGAGATATGCATATACTGATCAATTACATACACTTCATACATACACCGATAATTTACATAAACCTATATACATATATACATACACTTCATACATACACCGATAATTTACATAAACCTATATACATATACCGATTAATTAAATACACTCCATACAAAAACCGACAATTTAAATCGACCTATACATATACTGATCAATTACATGCACTCCATACATACACCAACAATTTACATAGACCTCTACATATACTGATCAATTACATACACTTTTTACATATACAATGTATAAATTATTAAATCTTGTCCAGGCATTTATTGTAATCTTAGATAAATCTTGTCCAGTCATGTATTGTAATCTTAGATAAATCTTGTCCAGGCATTTACTGTTATCTTAAATAATTCTTGTCCAGGCATTTATTCTAGTCTTATATAAATCTTGTCCAGGCATTTATTGTAATTTTTGATAAATCTTGTTAGTTATTTCTATTGTTTATTCCTTTAAATTACCTGAATAACTAATTAAAACAAAATGTCTGGTTGAAGAACACCTGGGTTATGAGTGCATTCATTGATTTTTTTTGTGATACAATTCCAACATTGTAACGATATTTTCCTCGTAAAATTCAAATAGATGAAAAGTTTACTTTAATTGTGATTTTTTTAGCTGGAGATTTTTCTCAAAAAGATTTACAATTTCAACAAAATGTGATTCACGTACAATATCAAGTGGTGTCTGACCATTCCTATTGAACATTTTGACATCTGCACCCCAAGCAAGTAATATTTTAACAGTTTCAATGTATCTTTTTAAAACAGGTTCCACTCGATCTTTACTGTAAAATGATTGCAAGTGGTAATGATATGAACAAACCGCATGTAAGGGTGATTCTCCCTCACTATTACACTGATTAACATCAGCTTTTTCCTTGAGTAACAGTTCTACTGTTTCTTTATGTCCTCTTCTACAGGCAGCAAACAATGGAGAATCGCCATTCTGATCACACTGATTGACTTTAGCCTCGTTCTTCAGTAACAGTTCTACTGTTTCATTATTTTCTAGTTTACATGCATTAACAGAGTACTGATATACATCTTCGTTGTTCTGTAGTACGCTTTCCAACTCACATGTATATCTTCCTTCACAGGCGGCAAACAACGGAGACTTACCATCCAAATCACACTGATTGATATTATCCTCTTTCTTCAGTAACAGTTCTACTGTTTCTTTATGTGATTCTTGACAGGCCACAAACAATGGAGATTGACCACTTGTATTGCAGTGATTGACATCAGCCTTTTTTTGTAGTAACAGTTGTACTATATGTATATGTCCTCCTCTACAGGCCACATATAATGGGGAACAATCAGTTGCATCAGTCTGGTTGACATCAGCATCCTTCTCAAGTAGCATGTTTACCGCATCTTTATGTCCTCCTCCACAGGCTGCATACAGCGGAGACTCATCCTGCGTATTGCACTGATTGAAATCAGCACCGTTCTTCAGTAACAGTTCTACTGTATCTGTATGCCCTCTTGCACATGCAACATACAATAGAGAACATCCACCCGTATCACACTGATTAACGCCAGTATCTTTCTTCAATAACAGTTCTACTATACCTTTATGTCCTCCTTTACAGGCTGCATACAGTGGAGACTGATTCTGCATATTACACTGAAATACATTAGCAGTGTTCTTAAGTAATATTTTTACAGTATTTATATGTCCTCCCTTACAGGCCACATATAATGGCGATTTTCCATCCTCATTACACTGGTTGACATAATCATTGGTTTGCAGTAACATTTCTACGGTATCCTGAAATCCTCCCCTATATGATACAAATGGATCCTCCATCAGCACATCACTCTTGTCGACATCATTATTTTTCTGCAGTAACATTTCAACTATATCTGTATGTCCTCCTTTACAGGCTACATACAATGGAGACATATAAGTCGGAAAACACTGATTGATACTAGCCCCTTTCTGTAGTAACAGTTTCACTATATATGTGTGTCCTCCTTTACAGGCCTCATACAATGGAAACCTCCACAACTCAAAACACTGGGAGATAGATGCGTCTTTGTCTAGTAACAGTTCAACTATATCTTTATTTCCTCCTTTACAAGCTACATACAATGGAGACAGACCAATTATGACGTCAGCGTTGTGCTCAAGTAACAGTTTTACTGTATCTGTATGTCCTCCTGCACAGGCCACATACAATGACGATTCACCATACCTATTGCAGTGATTGACAGAAGCATTGTTATCTAATAATAATTCAGCTACAGCTCTATGTCCTCTTTCGGATGCTTTATGTAAAGGGGAGCAGTTGTTACAGTCTGTGTAATTCACGTTACATTTGACATCAACAATCAGAAAGTGAACAATATCAAAGTAACCCCTAATTGCTGATTCTATTAAAGGTGTTGTATAATAAATGTTCATCAAATACTTTTGTATTTCGTATTTCGTATTCCGCATTTTTTCATTACCATCGTATATTTGGCAGCCTTGTGCATGTTGTGTGTCAAACTTCTTTAATACTGTTTTTGCATTATCACTGCTTCTTAAAAAGTTTATTAACTTTTCTCTAAATTTCTCGTAAATTAACTGGTTATTATGGAATGTACTTGTGATGACACGGTCTTTTAAGTCGCATATCAATCGTTCAAAGTATTTTTTTTCTTCTTGGAGTTCCAATAGTACAATTGAATCATCGCTTTCATGGACTTCCAGTAGAGATGCGAAGATGAAATGATCCCGAATAAATTCAGGGGGAGCATATTTCATAAAACATTCTGTAAGGTTTTGTCCACAGATTACAGCTGCCATCTTATGGATTTTATCATGTATCATGCTATACTCCTTGCCTCTCAGTTTTAAATAGGTGCCATTTAATATCGAAAAACTAGATTTTAAATCCTTCCTATGCTTCTCTTTGCTTAAGTCCTTGCCAAATACTTCAACTATGTTCTGAAGTCTGTCATCCTTCCATGGTGAAACTGATCCTGATTCCAACCAATCTGTATTGAATCCGTCTTCAAATAAGATGCACAGGCAAAGGGCGCAAAATTGATTTTCTTTTGTATCAATAATGATATTTATGTTTTTTTTAATACTTTTCAATGGAGCTGTAAATAGTGTCTCGACCTCTGTTAAATATTTGCCCTTTGACAATTTACAAAGCAAAGGAAAATAATCAACGTTTTCCATGACTGGTTTTACATCGTCAATACTTATGTCATCTCGAATGTACATTTTTAGCATGTCAATTCTTTCCCCTGGCTTCAGACACAACGCAGGTGATAATAAATTGCATTCCTTATTGTTAAATAAGGTAATACGTTGAAACTGTGATTCTTTATATATATCCAGTCTACAAGAAATTAGCATTTTCGGACTTGACATATTTGAAACAGTGCCATCTTTTTTATCTGCAACATCTAATCCTACATCTGTAAATAGTTTCCCCGTTTTTTCCAAATGATCGCTCCACGTTTGTAATGTGCTTGTGTTTAGTGTTTCTTTTCCATATATGTCATCAACAACAAAGACTTGTTTTTTCTCTTCATTATAAAAATCAATTATATCTGTTGGTCCTTTTAAAACAGGAATTATCTCGAATCCATAACTGTCACGTAAGTGAAGTGCAGCATGGTGTATATTTGAGGATTTACCACAACCCGAACATCCTGTCACAATAATGCAGTTTTTGAAGGGTAATAATTCCAGTATATGATGTGTTGCTCTGGTTTCGAGAAAAGTAGTTTTGTCTTCTTCCCATCCTTTGATTTCTAGTCTATGCAGAGCTGCAAGACAAAAATAATTGGAAGTTAAATTTATTGCTGTGTTTTTAAGATTTAAATTAACCATAAAAGAATAGTTCATTTATGGTTACAAAAGATAATATGAGTAACAATCTTAGAAGATTTGGCTCAATAGCTTTAATTGTTTTTCCATAGGCGATAATGGTAACGTTTTTTCCTGTCGCTCAGTCCATATCGTAAACTTGGATATGTGTGATAGCTCGTTTCGAAGCTGTGACATTTTCACATATGTGGTTAAATTTTCGGGGTACGAAGTGAGATTACTTTTTCCGGAAATTAGCAAACCCCGAACATCCTTTTGTGATGCGGCTCCTTGTGGTAAAATATCCTCAGTTTGTTTGTTTTTTAGTGTTTTATATTGTAACATGCTAGTCTGTTTGTCTTTTTCATTTTTAGCCATGGCGTTGTCAGTTTATTTTCCTTTAATGACTTTGACTGTCCGTCTGGTATCTTCCGTCCCTCTTTTACATACAAATAAACTGATTATAGATACCAAGATGAAATTTTGTAGTGTCGGAGTTGTGAAGATCTCAGCGTAACATAAATACGAACTGGTATTTTTAGGACAGAAAAAGGGAAAAAGTTAGATGTTTCCCCTACTCGGAACTTTTTTCTATATCCAGCAATTTAGTTATTATCCTGACACACTGTTATTAAACTCTTTTTGAATGTCATATTACAATTGGGTGTAAAGGGTAAAATAACCCAACAAAGTAAGGGTGGATAAACCACTTAAAACCTATTTATTAATTATGAAATTAAAACAATAACTTGACCACTAATATTTATTCGCTTACAGTTTCAAGTCTGTTTACTCTAACTATGTTGTTTATAAGCTCTATATCTAAACAATAATCAGTGATTGTCAGAAATGTGCGTCAAAGCTATAATCTCTGTTGTAATGTAAACTGTATTACAGAATTTTGTCTGGTATACTATTGATTTCGGGGGGAACAATTACTATATGACTTCACCCTGTGTCTTCTTAAGGTTATGTAAACATTCTCACTATAACATGAACATTTTGTTGAAATGAAAGATATATGAAGTGTCAAGTGAAGGACAATAAGCTTTATATCTTATAATATTCAACCCAATGCATTACATAGGTTTCTTTTTCCATTCATTGTTCAAAAATATATGGTTGCTTAGGACTTTCATGTTCAGAACACAAATCATTACTCAGGAAAGTAATTCTAAAAATGTCTTCAATGCATAGCCTTTAAAGTCAAAATAAGTGTTTGCTAAGGACTTGCTTAGGACAAAAAATATCATTTCCATTTTTAAATCTTCATATTTATATTATTCATATCCTTTTAAGTTCCAAAATATATGGTTGCTTATGTTTTTCTTATGTTGTTAGTAGTGACATTGACCTCGGACCTTGGAACACCTAAATCAATACTAGTTGGGTTATTGAGTAAACTAATTGTTTTACATTGTCATTTCGCGGCCTTTTATAGCTATATATGTGGTATGGACTTTGTTCGTTTTTTAAGGCCGTACGATAACCCATAAATGTTAATTTCTATGCCATGTGTGTATCTTGTGGAGAGTTGTCTTAATGGCAATCATACTACATCTTCCTTTTTTATAAGGTCGAAACATAGATCATGACTTTGATGGTTTCGTCCCCGAGGGTATCGCCAGCCCAGTAATCAGCACTTCGGTGATGACATGAATATCAATTATATGGTCATTTTAATAAGTTTTCTGTTTACAAAACTTAGAATTTTTCCAAAAACTAAGGATTTTCTTACCCCAGGAGTAGATTACCTTAGCCGTCTTTGGCACAACTTTTTGGAATTTTTGGTCCTCAATGCTCTTCAACTTTGTATTTATTTGGCTTTTTAACTATTTTGATATGAGCGTCACTGTTGAGTCTTATATAGACGAAACGCGCGTCTGGCGTATAAAATTGTAATCCTGGTACTTTTGATAACTATTTACACCACTGGGTCGCTATCACTGCTGTTGGACGTTTCGTCCCCGAGGGTATCACCAGCCCAGTAGTCATCACTTCGGTGTTGACATGAATATTAATTATATGGTCATTTTTATAAGTTTTCTGTTTACAAAACTTAGAATTTTTCCAAAAACTAAGGATTTTCTTACCCCAGGAGAAGATTACCTTAGCCGTATTTGGCACAACTTTTGGGAATTTTTGGTCCTCAATGCTCTTCATCTTTGTATTTATTTGGCTTTTTAACTATTTTGATATGAGCATCACTGATGAGTCTTATGTGGACGAAACGCGCGTCTGGCGTATAAAATTGTAATCCTGGTACTTTTGATAACAATTTGACCTTTGACGTTTAGACGTTTTCAAAGTCACTTGAATTGATGATCTTTGGTGGCCACAACTAACGGTTTCTGAGTTTAATAGGCCCATCGATAAAGGGTGATTTTCAATGGACATAACCCTACCAGTGAGTTGTTGAATATTTGTGAGCAAAATGTAACGATGAACCAGGGTATGGTCCTGAACCAATTTGATCCTTCGCTATTGTTTTTAAGGTTTCGGAAGGATTACTCCGAACGGACAAAATGTTTTCCCTCATAGGGTGAGTTCCAGATAGGTATTTATGAAATCGATACAAAGTGTGAACTGAAAGCAGCCCGTCTTACGGTTAAAGCTAGTAACTTCTTGAAAGCTTGTAGTTAAAAATAATCATAATAATAATTAAAATGTCAATGTTTTTGAACAAATGAGAGGTTTTTCTTCCATAACGTTAAATGTATTTTTTTAAAGGCGTTGAAAACATCAAAAAGCTCTGAAACACACATACGACCATTCAAATATGCCTAGGAACAAAATCCTCTATTTTAAAACATGACCTTGACCTTTGATCTTATGTCCTTAGTCAAGTTCTTTAAAAGAGGGACGAAAGATACCAGAGGGACTATCAAACTGTATTAACTGACAACGCCATGGCTAAAAATGAAAAAAAAGACAAACAGAAAAACAAAAGTACACATTCCATAACATGAAAACTAAAGAATAAGCAACACGAACCAAATCAAAAACTAGGGGTGATATCAAGTGTTCCGGGAGGGTAAGCAGATCCTGCTCCACGTGTGGCGCCTGTCGTGTTGCTTATGTGATAAAAAATCCGGTGAATAGTATAATTCGGAAGGTCACATGTATGAAAGGGTAGGGAATAATATTAACGACGTAAGGAACATATCCAATATAATTTGTGAAACGGTTATTCCATAACGGTCAACCAGCTCGTGATGGCGTCCGTAAAATTTACGAAGTGGTGATTTCAACCTCACCATTTGGAACTCTTCGTTTAATAGCTAACTTGTGAGCAGCAACCCCCTATCAAGAAAATCATGATATGAAATGCAAGCACAAGAATATCGTATCAATAGGGAGATATGTACCCCGTGTGTAGGTGCTACGGAAAGTTCACAATAAGAAAGCTGAAATCATCTCTTTTATCGTAAAGTTTTGTTTTCAACCATCCCTAATTGTCAATTTCTAGATGTAAGTTCAGATATGAGGCCGATTTAACTGTATCTGTAGTACTCTTTATCTCTAGGTCGATGGGATAGATGCGTTCAACAAAGCCACCACATTTTGAATTATTTAGGGAAAGAATATCATGTACATAGCGGAAAGTAGAGTTAAAGGATATGACTGACTTCTTATCTTTCTTCCTAAGAATTTCCAGTATGAAATCAGCCTCATAATAATAATAAAAAAACAAGTCCGCAAAAATGGGGGCACAATTTGTTCCAAGTAGAATGCCTACAGTATGTTGAAAAATACTTCCTCGTAACAAATATGTTGTCAATTAAGAAATCAAGCATTTTGATTATATCAGTTTCAGAGATTTTTTTCTTTGAATCAGAGTGATCGTTTACAAAGTAGGATTTATCCCTCTCTAAGACAAGATACGTATATCTCCGTTGGCCAGTCTTTTTTTTATAAAACAAAGCAATACCAACTATTTAATTTGTCTTTTAGTTTGGAATGTGGAATACTTGTGTATAGTGTAGAAAAGTCAAATGTTTTAATAATATTACAACATGAAAGAGAGTTAGACTATGTATTCTAAAAAATCATTGTGGAACTTTCAAGTATCCACATCTGATCCACACCACCTCTAGATTAGGCAGTTGCACAATTACTTTGAAGCCCGTCTTTGATTGGTGAAAAAATAGATGTTAATGATTTAGAAAGAGGTTTCGGTGAGCACTTGGAAGACCCAGCAATATACTGCTGTTTGTAAGGACACTTATGTAGTTAAGGTATCCAATACAGTGATGGAAGATCCAGTTCTTCATAAATGGTCGAAATTGCAAGGGACATAGAACAGACCTATGATTATTCATGATTTCCTCTTTGGCAAGTGTCGTGAGTGTATATTTTGAGTTTCCAAGTGAATTTTGAATACCTAATTCGTCTATCAAGCAGTTAATGGAAAGTGTTTTTCACAAAAACTATGTTCTTTGAAGGTATATCAGCGAGGACAACAACATATTTGTCATGGAGGTAGGATAAGTGTTTCGCAACATTTGGGTCTTTAAAGATTGACGTAGGGCATTGATAGACCCATTCAGTTTCTTAAATCTGATTTGTATCACTGCCTTAATCCATAATGAATGAGTGTATACGTCTTCCTTCTCGCACAAAGCCCATTGCCTCTGGTATAATCTTCGACTGAATCCATCAAAATTTAAAAGTTGTATTTCCAATTGATGAATTTAGGTTCACGATATTTAGGACCTTCAAATAACACATTAGTGTACGAAGTCATCACAAAAGACCCTCTGGTGTATAACCTTTAGTTAAATAGTTGAAACGGGTGTTGTCTTTTTAGAAACAGTAAACTGGGGCTATGCCCCTTACGGATATGTCCTATCTCTTAATCTCTGAAGGCATAACTAATACAAAAACAGATTGTGCCGTGATGATCAAAACGTGTTCCACTAGTTGCTAGTTTTGTAAGTATAACCATTTGTGAGATATCCAGTAAACAGTTATAAGGCTTAACGTCAAGGTCAACCTTAAAAACCTTTAAAAACTAAAAAAACATTTAAACATACTTTAAATAAGGTCAAAAATCATAACCAAGGTACTTTTCCACTGATATAGACTTTACTGTTTTAGATAATGTCACTTCCGATTTACCTTTTAAAAGGTCATACCGACCGTGCATGGCTGTATAGCCAGTCAAGGTCGTTAAAAACTTCCATTTGTATCTATTGGATTTTTAATGAAACAGTATGAATATTCAGCAAAGGTCAAAATCTTGAACGTTAATTGACCTTCGACCTTGACTCAATTTTAAGATAATGTGTTCGTGATCTCAAATCAACAGATTCCAGGTCACTCACTTGTATGGTTTAGTAGTAATATTGATGGTTTCCTTTGAATAAAGATTACAAGCAAATTTTGGACCCTTAAACTTCACCTTAATTTCCTTCAAATGGACCACACTTCTTTCAAAAGACAAAAAGGCCTCTATCACTTATTATGTATAAATCTATCAACATTTCACATATGTCAAATTTTCAACGGGAAATAACTCCCATAAGATATCATCCGATCATATTAGTTAAACTCAAGCAAAACATTTCTAAGAGTAGAACAGTTTGGCGAACTCAGTTTGTTGGAACATTTACGGTGTCATATAAATAAAGATAACAAGAAAAAGGGGACGTTGGGAGAAAACTCCTAGAATAATAAGTGTTGGGTAACACAGGGTGAGTTTTCCGATTCCAATCACTGCACCACATCATTAACCAAAAAACCCTTCGATAAACAAATAAGCATCTCAGACGGCAACAGAAATAAAATTAATCAGAATAAATGCAAAAGGTCGTACCTAATTAAAAACCAGCTGTTCAGAAAACAATTCAAGGTCATTCCACATCAATTTTCAATGCTATTGAAAAAAAGTTAGTTCGGTTTACTCAAAGTACAAAAATGGCATATAATCATAAGTTTCTCAATACTGATGTTTTATGTAAGTGATTTATTTATACTTTTGAGTGAAACAAGGGAGATAATTTGCTTCCTCCGGTAAAGTAAAAGTAAAAACACAAAAATACTAAACTCCGAGGAAAATTCAAAAAGGAAAATCAAAAATGTTTCATATAATAGTTTCTCCTAATTTTGTGCTATTATCACATTTCCTGTGGACAAATATTTCTCCTCACTATTGAAAAATCTATTCTCGGCAAATGATTGGTTGAAATTCAATTGTAACGTTATATTTTCTTGTTTTCTTTCGGATTTTCTTGTTTAGACGTCATGAAAAAAGGCGACTATGCATGATGAATTGACATCAAAAGTACACAACTTTCGTCAAATCTTTGAAAAGGAATGATAAAAATCATTACGGAAACAGCTTCAACCACTCTAACTCGTTTATTACGATATTTCTCCACTCTCAACAGTAAAATTTTAATTATTTAAAAAGCGCGGCAAACCTCGCACTTTAAATATTAAAATTAACTGTCTCGAGTGGAGAAATATCGTAATACACTGGTTGCAGTTGTGGAATCTATATTTTTTTCACACTGATTCCAATTTTTTATACTTTTGAATGTAAAACAGGAGATAATTGGCCACTTCAGGTTAATAGAGAGTCTGTTGTATTTATATTCATATTACAAAATATATGGATTCCGAGTACTTTTCAATAAACAAAGTGCAAATATTGTTTCTACCGGTTTTCACAAGGTCAATTCCGGTTGACATTTTACAAGATCATGTCACTTTACCTATTCTAAAAGGTCAAAGGGTTTTATGATAAAACAAGTTAAAGTGACAATCAATAAACCAATTTATATTAAAACATTTCAGAGGCACTAACTTATACATTGTCATATAAGATGCCGTTAGATTGTTTCAACCACAATGGAACATATCTTGATTACAAAATTCAAACAGTTTGCCCTTGTTCTTTTATGAATATCTTTACAATTGTCAGAGAAAATGCAAAAACATTAAAAAGTCAAAATTGAGAACTAGACTTTTGACCTTGGACTCATTTTCTTAAAAACGACACCGGGACCTCAATTAAAAAAAATCCAGGGTTATACGGTTAAAAGTATATGTGTAAAAAAAACATACTGACAAATTTCATTGGTAATGGTAGATACATGTAACATCTATAAAATGTTATGAAACCGCTTTGATTAAGTAAGCCAAAACTTCATGAGTAAAGTAACAAATAATTAAGAAAACGATTTTGAAAATATCTTTTTTTTTGTTGCGAAGGAGATGCAAAAATATGATTATCAATACATAGGAAGATAACTCTTACAAAGAAATGTGTCAAGCTTTTCAGGGTGAAATATAAAAGCGCATTTACTATGCGATACAGTACGAGATATATCTAAGAGACTTCTTGCAAAACACATTTTTTTTTACATTAACACAATTTTTCAAAAGAAAAAAAAGGAAGAGATAAGTAGAACCAAATTGTTCTCTTTCCACATCAATTTTCAAAGTTATTAAAATAAGCAGGCTGCGGTTTACTCCAAGTTAGAATAGGCATAATTTGATTACATAAATAAGGCCGTTAGTTTTCTCGTTTGAATACACCTTATCGCTGTTTAGTCCATTCCTGGGGAAAAGTCATTTATACAACTTCCTGTTTAGGTCACGCGGGTCGAAAATTGAGGTCATCAGTAGTTGAGCTGAGGGAGGAAACACTTTAGACAGTGATCATCAAGAAACTTTGATATAGTATGATCCACTGTTTTCGAAATTAAAATTGAAGTAAAAAAATATTTTGATTGAAGTATTTACGGTAGTTTAAACAGGTCTCATTCAAAAGTATCATTCATGGTGAATTGTTTAAACAGGGTCCCAGATAGCTTCAACTGGTTTTAAAAAGTTGTGTAATTTTAGAACTTATCCGGAATGGAATAAATAGCGATAAGGTGTATTGTTTTACATTGTCTTATCGGGGCCATTTTATAGCTGACTTTGCAGTATTGGCGTTGCTCATTGTTGAAGACCGTACGGTGACCTATAGTTGTTAATGTCTGTGTCATGTTGGTCTTTTGTGGATAGTTGTCAATCATACCACATCTTCTCTTATATATCAAATCTTAAGGTTTTTATTCAATCTGATGCGAGATTTAAATGGTTCCTATACAATGGTTTAGTAACACAAGGGATATTATTAACTACTTCCTATAAAGTAAATATCCCTTCCGGTCTCATATTCTAGCTTTCTTCATTCTAATTTTTTTTTAAATACTGTTGCATGTAAAACAGGAGGTAACTGGTCACTTCCGGTTTATCAAAAGCCATTTTTGTCTTTTGTGATCAATTTATTTATATAAATTTTATCGTTTTTATAAATTTCCTGTGTAAAAAACTTTGATTTTATCGAAAAACTGAGGATTTTTTTATCCCAGGATTAGATTACCTTAGCTGTGTTTGGCACAACTTTTTGGAATTTTGGATCCTCAATGCTCTTCAACTTCTTAATTGCTTGGCTGGATAAATATTTTGATATGATCGTCACTGATGAGTCTTAAGTAGACGAAACGTGCGTCTGGCGTTTCGTCTGCCTAAGACTCATTAGTTTTCCCTTTTGGAAAAGGAAAGATTTTTATAATAATAATAATCAGAAGAAATACAGTAAGGAGTTTCTTTTTTGAAAAGACAAAACCTTAATAACAATCAGAAGAGCTACATGTACCATAAGGTCTGTTTTGGAAAAAAAAAGTGGAGGATTATTTTCGCTATTTCTCATCAATAAAAGTAGAAGTGAAAAGGAAACAAAACACAGACACAATGATTCATTCACAGAAATAATGTTTTACAAACACACAAAAAATTTGTCTCAGGGACATATTGATTTATACTGATCCCAGGTTTTCTTTATCTTATCATCAGAATGTTCATATTAAACAGTTTTTTAACATGAGGGTTTAGACGTTTCGCGGTCTAGAATGATGTGTATAATGTAGAATAATGCATGTCAGACCAACATAAAATGATGGATGGGCAAGCGAACCTCCTCATTAGGTTTGGGGCCTGGTCAATTTCCAAATGTGTTTAATTGTTTTTTTCGTGAGGTTGCAGCCAGTTTTGTTGCAGAATGACATACATGTGGTATGGCGAGAGAATGCAATATTTTGCATTGATGTTGTAATTATATTAGATAATTTTATTTTTTTTCAGTTTAGAACTTTATTTATAAAATGAAAACCTCATTTATCATTATATTGTTATTGAATAATCAAAGTTTCACTCATTATAAAACATATTATTATATAGTGTACTTTTAATAAGATTTGTATTATTATATTACCTATCAATTTTAGGTCTTACGGTGGACCATCATTCATTAACAGCAGATTATAAACAACAGTTTTACAGAAAAAATGAAGGATTTACATCATTTGTACATGGCGGTCAATGGTAAATTTATGTGTAGATAATCAGTTACCTTTGAGAAAAAATAAATTAATTCTTCATTTTAGAGACTTATTAATCTGATAAGGGTGTTTGTCTGTCATAAACTTTTGTTTCTGGGCAATATGTTTAGTAGTATTTAGCTCGTTAAGCTAAGTTGAAACGTCCGAGTTTATATTTCAGCAAATAAAAGTGGCAAGTTCGTGCAAACTAATACACAGATGCTTCTCAGTTAGTATAGATTCTGGGCGAAAACAATGTCACTGTGATTCAAATTTTATTTTATACTTTATTTAAATATTAAGTATACTATCAAGACTTCCACTGGACCTATATGCCACAATGAGACTAACTTTGTAATGTAGATTATTTTCCTCATGTTTATCACTTGGTCACATGCTATATATTAAGCATACCATAAGAACAGTTCAATTATATTTATTGAAGATAAATGGTCCATTTCACAGCTATTGCATATATACTTTCAATTGTATTTGAGACTACAATGCCCCCTATAATGTTCATTATATGCAGGAGCAATATAAAAGTTTATACCCGTCAGTTGACCTAATTTTAACCATCACTTCAAAAACCTGAACATATGTAACATTAGGTTAAACTTTAAATGCATATGATGAAGATTGAGTTGTAAGTCGGGAATATGATTTTTAAATTGTTGTTTTAATGCATGATTGGATTTATTTTTAACTATAATATATTACAACAATCGTTACAATTAGATACATAACTTTTTTTCAAAGAAATGTACTGGCAAAATGTCCCCTATGCCAGTTATATTATATTGTATTATATAATATTATGCATGTTTAAACATACAATAAATATGTACTTATATGTATTAATATTATGTTAAGACGAGTTATACATACAAAGTGTAAACAGCCACACACAAAAAAAAAATAGTACTAAGTAGTTATATTTTACTTAGATTTCTTTTTTATTACTAAAATTTACTTACAAATTACTCACCATTACGAGCAATTACTTAAATTTTCCTAGATGTGAAAAAGTTACTGTAAGCAAGTGGGTTTTACTGAAAATGTGTGTCTAGCAAAAAAAAATACTTTATTAAAAACAATTACTAATATTAATTTTAATCAATTAAGTAAATAAATTATTTAGTCCTTATTTAAGTAAAAACTTACTGTGTCTATAAGAAAACTAGAGGCTCTAAAGAGCCTGTGTCGCTCACCTTGGTATATATATATGTGAACATTAAACAAAAGAAGCAGATAGATTCATGACAAAATTGTGTTTTGGTGATGGTGATGTGTTTGTACATCTTACTTTACTGAACATTCTTGCTGCGTACAATTATCTTTATCTATAATGAACTTGGCCCAGTAGTTTCAGTGGAAAATGCAAGTAAAAATTAACAAATGCTTTGGTTTTTGAGTTATAAGCCAAAAACTGCATTTTACTACTATGTTCTATTTTTAGCCATGGCGGCCATCTTGGTTGGTTGACCGGGTCACCGAACACATTTTTTTAAACAAGATACCCCAATGATGATTGTGGCCAAGTTTGGATTAATTTGACACAGTAGTTTCAGAGGAGAAGATTTTTGTAAAAGATTACTAAGATTTACGAAAAATGGTTAAAAATTGACTATAAAGGGCAATAACTCCTAAAGCGGTCATCTGACCATTTCGGTCATGTTGACTTATTTGTAAATCTTATTTTGCTGAACATTATTGCTGTTTACAGGTTATCTCTATCTATAATAATATTCAAGATAATAAACCAGAACTAAATAAATCAAAATATCTTCAAATAAGCATTATTTATTTTAAAGATAATTTTTATAATGTAATCTTACATGACTTAGTTTCACTTAAACTGATAATTAACTATTTATTATAAATGTACAAAATTGTATTATATGTCCTGTATTTTTGATTATTTTTTTATTTGAGACCGAAAAAAATATTCGGCCAATCAGAATTAAGTTTTTATTTGACTTTAATAAGCAATTTTTGAAAATTGGCTTGAACTCATTCAGATTAGAATTTGAACAAAAGTATATACTGAGTTTGATGAAATACTTGCACAATTGACAATTATGAAAGGAAAGGAGGACCTTACAAAAGGGACCCTTTGTGGGTAATCATGTTTCTGACTACTCTTTGTGTACTATCTCAATTAATTGAAAATACAGCACAAAGAGTTGCTGTGGAGGTAGCCCATGTTTACTTACCACAAAGAAGAATAGAAATGGATTATAACAGGAGATATAGTATATGATCATTCTTTTAAAAGGTATGTTATTTTTCAAATTTTATGCATTTATAATAAAAAAAATTAATATATTATAAATACATGTATATGCAATTTATTTGTAAGAAATTACTCAAAACCTACAAATAAATTTACTGTTTCAAGTAAAAGTATTTCCCGAAATAACTTGTATTAAGTAAAAGAATGACTTACAAGTGATACACGAATACTAAGAGTATTAAAAGAAATACTCAATAAATATAAGAGGAATTACTTACTTTAATAAATGTCCAACTAGACCACGATCGCACCAAGCTCATTGCAATCTTAAAAAAATAAGGTCGCGGCATGACAATGTAAATTTTCGTTGCTATCACGATGCTACTATGTCCTCATTGAGCTTCTAAAATGATCCCACTACGACTATATAACGTTCTTACTGCGTTTATTTTGCGACCTGACTACGCTTATTAAGATCTTTCTACGCTCTTTACGTTCTCACTACGACCATACCACAAGTATTCGTTTGCAACATGATCTTACCACGCTTCTACTATGATTGCTGTACGTTCCTCCGAAGATTATACTACGTTCATACTGCGATCTTACTACGTTCTTATTAATAAAGTCCACATTGTGTTCCATATCATTTCTCTAAAACAATAGTCATGCCACCAAAATATACTGGATAACGTTGGCGTGGTGGTAGGGGATAATGTAGAGGCATAGGAAGCAAAGTAACAAATCCGGATCAAGCTGAGATGTCGGACCGACCAATCCAACCTCAATTACAACATATAGCGATGGTCCATAACGCTCAAATGACGATATTTTAGTGAATGATAGCAGAGATGACACAGATGTGTCAATAGATATAGAAAGATGTGGTATGAATGCCAATGAGAAAACTCTCCATCCAGGAAGTAATTGATGAAAGTAAACAACTATAGGTCAAGGTACAGCCTTCAACACGGAGCCTCGGCTCACACCGAACAGCAAGCTATACAGAGCCCCAAAAAATACTAGTATAAAACCATTTAAACGGGAAACCAAACGGTCTTATCTATATAAAAACGAGAACCATGGTTGAGCCGTTAAAGCAAATGAATAATTACATATGTTGAATTAATCGCGGGAACATAACGTTCCAACTATTGTACATGTCTAATGTCGACGTCGTATTGTCAGTGACGTCGCCTTGGGCGGAAATACGTTCTTGTATATTAAATGTAATGGCTGAACAGTTGTTGTAATATCGGTGCCTGAACTATTATCTATGTTTATGGTGCCTTGGCCAATGGATCTCGAAAAATTAAAATCAGTCTGATCGGTGAACAGAAGCGCTGTTACCAGATTATTCCGAAGATTAGACGAAGCAAAGGAAAATTCGAAATTCGACGAAGAAGTTATTGCAACACTCGAAAAATTAGTGAAAAAACAAACATTGTTCGAGGATTTAAACGAAAAATTCTAAAGCTAACAGAAAATGTGGAACATGAAATAATAGATTCAGATAAATATTCAGTGGATATGGAAACCATGATTCGCCACATACGTAAGTTCATACAAAATTTCCAAACACCGCAGTCCCGTCATATTAAATCATATAAAATAACCCACACATTAAATCCAGAAACTACACCGTTTGTTCCAACGCACAACATAGCTAACCCCCAAAACGCAAAGTCGTTTAAGAACCCGTCTGTACACGCCAGTCACACGTTCAAAACACATCAAAGGACAATTTCGTCAGCTAGTAGTCACCGCCTACCCAAACGTTCGCTTCCAATATTCTCAGGCAACATCTTAGAATGGCAAACTTTCTAGGACTCATATGAGTCGGCCGTACATCTTTACTTGTCACTTATAAATGTACAAACATTCAATTACTTGAAAGCACAACTAGAACATAAATCACTAGATTCCACATCAGGATTCGCACTAACAAATGTAAACAACGATGACAGCGTAAATCTATCAAAAGAGAGGTTCGGTCAACAAGACAAAATCATAAATGCATACATGCATACATGCATACATACAGGCATTATTAGAAATCCCTTTGCTTAGAAATCAATTAACAAGCTTACGAAGTTTAACGATAAAATGTTAAGTTACGTCAGGGGATTACGGAAGACACAAGAAACATACGGCTCTCTTCGTGTTCCAAGTACTCAGTATTACAAAGAAATTACCCGGGGAAGTCAGACAACATCTCGCGCGAGAACATAGAATATACACTTGGGTATTACGGGACCTCCGTAAAAGCATTTTAGATGAGATGAATATAATGGACGCAGAACAATAGATAGAGTCGTCACACCTTCTGCCAACAACAATAGCTTTCTCTTCCCTAGCGAAATCGCCGAATTCGAAACAAAACCTTAACAAATCTTACAAGAATATTGAGACAAGACCTTGTGTTTTTTGCCATGAAATACATGCACACACCCATTGCAGTAAAGTGCCCGACACAAAATCCCGTATGATCATAGTAAAACGAGATAAGTTATGCTTTATTTGCATTGGTAACCACAGACTTAACGAATGTAAATCTGAGAATACATGTAGATATTGTAACAGAAAACACCATACAAGCTTATGTAACGCCCATATAACAAACGACATAAAACCAGGTAGTGAAGAAAGCGATAGAAACGGAGGTAATACCTCAATGCATACGAATTTCCGCACAAATGGTAACCAGATCAGCAACCCGCTTAACCCGCTAAATCCGCCATCTTTAATTTTGAAAAACTTTCACCTCGTAAATGATAATCATACAACGGAACAAGATACTACCATTTTGTATTCACAATCGAAAGAATCGAGATTAACTGTACTTTTAAAACCACCGTAGCTCAAGTAGGGTCGAATCAGTTCTTCATCGACACAAACATTCTTCTTGACAAAGGAGCACATAGATCGTTTTTAACGCAGGACTTAGCGAAAAAAAGAACGTAACTTACAGATAGAGGGATCAGAGATAATGCATTTATCGGTATTTGGAGTACATGCGTAATATTGATACACAGTATGGATATTAACGTGGTTTGGAGTAAGGGCACACGATGACACAGCAAGAATCATTCGTTGCTGGTAGGCGCAGATCACTATTGGTACATTGTAGAAGACCATATAGTACGGGGAAACTGTCCGACAGCCGTGAAATCTAAGATCGGATATTTGCTTTCATGACCTAAATACGGTACGGAAATTGTCACGTCGAACAATAACACGCTTAATAATTCACACGTTTCTGTAGAATACAATCTAGAGAGTCATCGAAAATTGGAGTCAAAAGGTTATAGTAAGGAGATAAACAAAGACGATGATGCATATATTAAAGCCTATCAGGACAGATCAATTGCGTTATGTGCACGTGGAAATAAAGATTTCACTATGCTACCAGGGAAACAAGACGCTGATGATTTATCTACAAATTTAACCGTTACGAGGAGAAGGACAGACAACGTCACTAAAAGACTTGCTCAAATTCCAGATATGTTGAAGCAAAATGGACAAGTTATTCAAGAACAGGAACGTTGGCAATTCATAGAAAAGATGGATAAAAAAACAGAAACTTCAAGAAAACTACCTTACATTAGTGATTTTGCAGTAAAACAGGAACCGAGCATCACCTCGAACAGATTTGTTTAGGACTCCAGAAAAAGGAAAAGATGGAAATTTGGATATCTTACGCCGTTATGTTAATTTTATGGGAAAAACGATAGTTAGAAACAATTCAGTAGTAAATACAACACTAACAGAACATTTCCTGACGAAATAGCCCGTGAGACCATACAGAAGTGGATTCACCAGTGATGTTAGCGATGAACATTAACATTTACAGGTAAAGTGCAAAGTTGAATTTCATTTCATTTCATGAGAGACTTTAATTGAATTTGATCGCTTAATGTAATTTCTGTTTTTATATGATTTGCTCAGTATTTCAAAGAAAAACACAACGTGAGAGACAATTTCAAAGTATTATTATTCATTGTTCATGTTGATGGACAATTGCGATTTTTAGAAAATTATGATAATTTTTACTCTTTTGCGGCCCCAGTATGTTAAGATAAACGCGGGAACATAAAGTTCCAACTATTATACATGTCTTTTGTCGACGTCGTATTGTCAGTGACGTCGCCTTTTGGCTGAAATACGTGTACTTGTATCTTACATGTAATGGCTGAACAGTTGTTGTAATATCGTTGCCTTAACTATCATCTATAGCATACAGACAAACAAAATCTAGGGAGCTTTTTAAAATATTTTATGTGAAAATGACAATGAGAATGATGGTCGTAGTATGAAAGTAGTAATAAGATTGTGATGAGGACGACAAGGCAACAGTAGTATACCGCTGTTCAAAACTCATAAATCCATGGACAAAAAACAAAATCGGGTTAACAAACTAAAACTGAGGGGAAACGCATTAAATATAAGAGGAGAACAACGACACAACAATGAAATGTATCACACTCAGAAACGGAGCAAGCATCAGACAAAATCCCACAAGAATAACAAATATAACATCAAAACCAAATACATGAATTTGGGATAGACAAGAACCGTGACACGTCTTATCGCAATGTTAATTTTCACTAAAACATAAGAGAAAACAAACGACGCAACGTTAAAATGTAACACACACAGAATTGTACTATGGTCGTTAACAGCGTGAAATAGTCGTAGTTAAAGCGTAGTTAGGTTGCGGTGAGAACGTGCGGTAATAACGTCGGTGTGAGATTGTAGCGCAGTCTCTCCCGAAATAATCATGTTTTTGTTACGCATTCGCTACGCATTCGCCACACATTCGCTACGCCTTCGCTACGCCTTCGCTACGCATTCGCTACGCATTCGCTACGCATTCGCTACACTCTAGCTACGATGGTACAGCGACCTTTGCGATCTTACTATGATCGTAGTGCGCTCTCACTACGCTTCTGCTATGACCTGATTTTGCCACGACCGCACCACGATCTTGAAGACCTCACCAAGACCGTGATACGACCGAACACGATCGTACTACGATCATCAAAATTTGCATTGTTTTAATACTGCAGTCCCACTAGGCCACGATCGCACTTCGATCTGTGAAAAAAATGTAACTTTTGACAATCGTAGTGCGATCGTGTAGATCGCAGTAAGGTCGTATCACGGTCGTGGTGAGGTCTTCACGATCGTGATGAGCGTGACAAACTTTTAATGCGGGTCACACATTGCCGATTATTGCTCCCGTTTGAGATCAGACAGCGATACGGAACGAAAAGTGAAAAAAGTCCGATTACTATTCTCAATTATCTGGAATGTCCTATCATTGTCTTAACGCAGTCGTTTAAGTTTGTCACAGATTCCTACGGGTCGGGAAGGGTCCGAATAGTTCGACGAAGCACCCCGACAGTTAGGTGCGTCCCGTAACATTCAGGGAAACTCAGTCGATTTAGTCTAGTCGAGTTACAATCGTACCTATGTCGTGACAGATTCTGCTGTATCGGATCAAAATCCTAGCAATTATCTCTGTATTCTGGACGGTGTCCTGTGGAACGGGAATGATCTGTAGAAATTTTTCAATGCTGTTTTTTCTGCCGATTGAGTCCAGATTGCATCCAGATCTTGTCGATTGCGAACCTTTTTTGCCGAAACCGTTCTGGAACAGTCCCGTTATTAATACGAAATTCGTCAATAATACACACGTCATAGTCCCGACAATTACAGAATACAATACGACTAAGATCAGATAAAGCCATTCGCAATGCGATAGAGCGGATCGTGACAGGATTACGTTACGACAGTACCTGCTGTCCCGATTATGTCGACAGTTTTCGAACGGATAACTTCCGTCAGCGTCAATTCACTGTCTGATCTCTGTCGGATTACATTCGGTAAAATCGGGACGCAGACGAAACAGACTCGGTCGAATTTTACCTAGCGAAAGATACAAATTGGATTAGAAGTGAATTGAGAACGGGATTATCGGGATAAATTCGCCTGGAAACGGTTAAATATCGAAGCTTCCTGAACAATATCTGATTGTTGTCGTGATTAAATTATTTGTTTTATAAATTTGAATTAAAGTTTGAATTTCTGTCCACGATTCACAGGATCTTGATCAGACTTTTGACAAATTTTAATCGGGAATGGTCCTGTCAAGGACGGCAGTAAAATCGTAAATGTGTGACCCCAGCTTAACATGTTCAAAACAATCGTGATGCGGTCGTGGCGAAATAAGGTCGTAGTAGAAGCGTAGTGAGAGCGCACTAAGGTCGTACTAAGATCGCAAAAGTCGCTGTACCATCGTAGCGAGAGCGTAGTGAAAGTGTGATTCTATTCGGACAGACTGCGCTACGATCTCACAGTGATGTTATTACGACCTCACTTCGACCTACCTACGCTTTTATTACGACTATATCACGTTTACACCACGCTGTTCAAGATCACAGTACGATTTTAGCACGCCCATGCCGTCCTCGTCACGCTCTTCGTACGACCAAACTATGTTCAAACTACGACCATCATGCCCTTAATCATTGTCACATAAAATATATAACAGCTCTTCAGGTTTTGTTTGTCTGTATGTAATTTGAACCTCTTGTCCTTTTTCTCGAACGGCTCGACCTAAGGCTGTTAGCTTTTTTCCTCGTTTGAATTGTTTTACATTGTCATTTCGGGGCCTTTTATTGCTGACTATGCGGTATGGGCTATGCTCATTGTTGAAGGCCTTACGGTGACCAATAGTTGTTAATTTCTGTGTCATTACGGTCTCTTGTGGGTAGTTGTCTCATCGGCAATCATACCACATCTTCTTTTTTATATTGACACATCTTTGTCATCCCTGATATCGTTCACTTTTACATCGTCGTTTGAACATGATGGACCAACAATAGGTTTGCGATTCAGATTGGATTGGTCAGTCCGACATCTCTACTGGATCAGGATTCATTACAAGCAAAGCTCCCTTTGCCTCTATCACCCTACCACCACTCCTAAGTGTTCTTTTATATTTTGGTGGCAAGACACGTCGTTTCCGAGAAATCTACGTATTAATCAGAAATAGAAAGAATGGAATCGTATTGATATGGAACACGCTGTTGACGCTTTTGCTGTGAACGTAGTAAGATTGCGGTGTAAACGTAGTATAATCGTGGTAAGATCGTGTTGCAATCGGATAACTCGTGGTATGGTCGTATTGAAAACGTGATGAGCGTAGAACGATCTTGATAATAGTAGTGAGATCGCAGAATAATCGCGATGAGAACGTTGCATATTCGTAGCGGGGTCGTTGTAGAAGCGCAATGAGGACGTAGTAGCATCGTGGAGGCAACGACAATATACATTTTATGCCGCATATACCGCGACCTCACCACGATCCGCATTTATTTTAGATCTTGGTGAGCGTTGTGCAATCGTGGTCTAGTGGGACTGGGGCTTGACACATATCGTAGTGTGATCGTGGGCAAGTGGGACTGCGGTATAATAAGGTATGTATTAAAATAATAACTTAAAATACATTGAAAAATTATTTAAATTTAATTACTAGGTAATAACTTACATTTACTTGGCATTGCTAGCAATTACTCATTTGTTGACAAACATTTTTACTTATGTTTTTACTTAATTTGAGTAAAATTGATACTTGTTTGAAGAACATTCAAGTAATTTATCTTTTTGAGCGCATGTATTGACATCACTGCTGGTGATCTGATGGACCAATCTTTTGTAGAATTGTCACTGTTTCAGACGTACTTATACATACAATTATTTCTTTGACTGTACCTTTCGTAATTTGTAGGATCCCTAACTATAAATAATCCATGCAGCCGATCTGTAACAATACCATCTGCATGCCTTAGATATCATGTACTGTATTACGACGCTAGTTTAAAGGTAAGGTTTTTGAGATCAGCTTTGATACAATGGGTCTACCAGGGTTGTTAACTTTGTGTATTTTGGGAAGAAGATACAATCGACCAGGTTTGGCGATCCCTGGTTTTAAATAACCGATTGTATCCTCATCTATGTGACCGTCATCATACATGGTTTGTCACGCAGTGATAAATTTTACACTGAAATCGGAAGTAATGTCATAATCTAGCATCTTATAAAATTTGTCATTAAAGAGCTGACGCACTGCTTCCACGATGTAGTTAGCTTTGTCCATTATCACAACGGCACTTCCCCTGTCTGCTGGTTTTATCACAATAGCATCTTGGTTTCTGAGTGATTGTATGGCTTTTGTTCTCGTCAGGAGATGTGTTATAAAATGACGACTACTTGTTGTAAGCTAGATGAACAACGTCCGATTTGATTTGGTCAATAACATCTTCCAGTATAGAAGATTTACTAAGTCTTCTTAAAATGCGGAATACTGATTTCTTCCTCCAAGTCAGATGGTATGTGCCTTTCTCATTATCCATTTCTTTATCTTTGTTACTCAAACATTCTCTGATTCGGAGAGTTGTGGCAAAGGTATCACGGTCATCTTCCAGTTTCATATTATATATGTGACTGGGAGTAGGGGGAAAATTCAAACCCTTAGACAAGACTTTAATTTCGTCCTCAGTTAAAGCGACTGAAAAAAAAAATTGACAACCGTGTTGTTGGGATCGGTCGGAACTCGATTTTGTCTTTCATATTTGAATTTTTAGAAGGTCTGATTAAAGCGGGGTTAATTTTCAGACCTTCACGTTTGAATTTGTTAATCTGTTTAGCGTGGAGCATCACCAATGCGTACTTGAATTTTGTCAAGTTCAAGATCAGACAATTTTTCACTAGATCGGCATTGCAAATTATCACGAAGTTTATAATTTACTTGATGAACCGATTCTTGGCGTAAAAGATCCATCAGACTAAAAGAACTGTTGTAAAGAATGATATTCTATCTATATGTTTGATTTATCTCCTGTTGTAAGTGGGGAGGCTTTAAAAACTCATCCTTTTGGAATAAATCTTTGCTCAATGGAGGTTTTTAAATTTGAATTGTGATGTTTTGTTTTGATAATTTTGATAGTAGAAGATCTTAATTTCTAAAAATTAAATTGCAAATGCATGATGGAATAGGCAGTAAACAAATCAGATCGGGTGAAGACACTCGATGCAGACTACAAAAAGGTAAAAATATTAAATGACTTAACGACTGAATAAAAAGTCCACGATTGATCTTACAGGGCGATGAACCATGTAATGATATTTTACACTACACAATATAATATATAAATCAAAAAGAGTACAACATCGCCATAAAATAACTGTAAAATTAACAAACATTAAATATTTTGGATAACAGATATCATTCTTAGGTAATAGCACGATGTCAAATAAATCATGTCAATATATTCAAACTGAGACACTATCAACATCTTGAAAATTTATACAATTTAAGTTCCAAACACGGTGCAAATTCTACAAAGATATGCCAAAAAAAAGTTATTTGCGATGTGAACTGACACAACTCGAAATTTCCAAAATTGGTGGCAGTTGAGATATTAAAATTACTGCATGGATAGCAATCTTCAAAAAGAAAAAAATAATAAATGCCCTTATCGATTCAAGATGGTATAATATTTCAAATTTGACAACGGAAGGGCAATTGCAACAGAAACTTCATATTTAAGCCTTCCAAACGAATAGCAATTTAATAATGATCAGCAAAATAAGAAAAAAATAATTGATGAAGGTAAAATAATTATGTACTTGTACATCCATCTTAAATGAATGATGCCCTGTTATTTAAACTAGTATGGGTTTAGAAAAGTCAGGAAAATAAGTGACTCATTCTATGTTTTTTCATGTATTCCCTCTGAGGAAACTGTCCCTAACTTTCTTATCTAATATCTTTCCCGATCGACTCTTTCGACCATCAACCAACCTTCGTTGTGGTCTATGATTGTGATTGATGGTAATGGTTTTGATTTCAGCCTTGGCGTGTCAAGGTGGTCTCAAATGACGACTTATGGGTAGGTCGGGCTTGCAAGTGTAGTCACTTCGATGACCATTCATGCGTTTGTTAAATGGCTGCTCTGTCTCGCCAACATACTGCATGCCACATCGACACTGAAGGAGGTATACAACATTCTGTGTTTTGCAAGTTACATTGCAAAATATAGTGTACACAGACCCAGTCGAGTGAATACAAGTATAAGTTGGAAACTACGTTCAAACCTATGATTGCGTTAGATAAAACCCGCTTTCTTTATTCGTGTGCATGTAAAACAAATTTTGTTGTAGAAGGGTATAAATACCGCACAAAAAACGTTTTTCAAAAGACCAAAAAGTGTAAAAGTATTAACAAAACGCATTTGACTAACAGGTCGAACAACTGGTGTTCTGTAACCCTGCTGACTGCCATTGGCGATTGCCAAATTAATTGATCACAAGATGTAACAATATGGATTTTTATATTAATTCAAGACTAAACAGAAAAACTTGTGACAAAGATGTGAAACCACAAACATGTTGTGGAAAAAATGTGTACTCCAGATCCGGATTTTGTTAATAATAGTTAAGGGTACTAGGATTACAATTTTATACTTCAGACGTGCGTTTCGTCTTCATAAGACTCACCAGTGATGCTCATATCAAAACAGTTAAAAAAAAAAACATGTTGAAAGTTAAAGAGCATTGAGGTTTTAAAATTTCAAAAGATTGTGCCAAATACCGCTAAGGAAATCTCTTCCTAGGATAAACAAATCCTTAGTTTAAAAAAATCAAAGTTTTGTAAACAGATAATTTATATATATGACCACACAATGGACATTCATACCAACACCAAAGTGCTGACTACTGGGCTGGTAATACCCTCGGAGACGAAACGTCCACCAGCAGTGGCATCGACCCAGTGGTGTAAATAGTTAAAGGTTACAGGATTATAATTTTGTACGCCACACGCGCGTTTCGTCTATTTAAGTCTCATCAGTAACGCTCATATCAAAATAGTTATGAATATCTCTTCAGTGATGTTAGGTATCTAAACGGTATTTGGAAGGCAATATAATTTACCTTAACTTATGATAGACTCTTGAATTTAAAGAGTCAAAATAGGATGACAGGATTATATACACTGGAGGGAAAATATGATATAAGCCAAATCGAAAACATATAAACAAGTCTAAATTTAAAACTACGTTCAAACCTATGGTTGCGTTAGATAAAAACCACAACTGTTAAACATGGCAGTCATCTTTGTTAGTTGGCAGGGTCACCGCACACGTTTTTAAACTAGATACCTCAATGATGATTATGGCCAAGTATGGTTAAATTTGTACCAGTAGGTGTAGTCCGGCCAATTGGTGCAGATATAGAGCAAAAATGCTCACTTGATGAGGAAAGTATGAAACTTTGCATAGTAGTTCTTGGTTGTTTATCCTGTGATTTCAGTTATGGACACACTCTGAAAAATCCAATATGGCCGCCATATTCAAGATGGCGGAAAAACGGTATACATATCAAGATTGTCCTAAAGATATTTTATATAACTTCGGAAATTAAAGTAATGATTCTTTAAAAATGGACGTCATATTGTAATTTTAAAATAAAAACTAAATTTGGTTATTTCTATAACACTAGAATAAAGGCAACAGTAGTATACCACTGTTTAAAGCTCTTAAATCCATGTCAAAAAACAAAAACCGGGTAACAAACTAAAACCGAGGGAAAAACTTTAAATAGAAGAGGAGCACAACGACATAAGACTTAAATGTAACACACACAGACACGGACCGAGCATCAGACAAAAGCCCACGAGAATAACAAATATAACATGAAAACCAAATACATAAATTTGGGATAGACAAGTACCATGACACGTCTTATCGCTGTGTGAGTTTATACTAAAAAATAACTCGAAAACAAACGACGCAATGTTAAAATGTAACACACACACAGAAACAAACTATAATATAACAATGGCCATATTCCTGACTTGGTACAGGTCATTTGTAAAGGAAAACATACCTTTGCTTGGTACAGGTCATTTTAAAGGAAAAAATACATTTGCAAATAGGGCTGCCTATACAAAAACAAATAGTGAAATTCAAAATGTTAATCAATACGTAACGTGTTATTGTAATTGTACTTTAAACGCTTTCAGTTTTAATGGTTGGATTGAAATAGGTTCAAATGAGTCGAATGAACGTTAATATATGTCAGTTACATGTGGTGGAATAGTAGGTAACTCATATGAACTTTGAGGAAGTGCCGAGTGCACCTTGTCTCGTGTCTCTGCAATGCCACGTCTTACGTCTATTCTTGCGTTTTTATCTGCTGTACCCACTACATTGTCAAATTATTCTTACTAATCGATAGGTGTACGTTTCTTCAGGCGGATTAGACCATTGTCATCATTTAAAATGGTAAAGAGGCAACAATTTCTTTTTCCAACTACGTGCGAAACTAATTCGCAACTATTCAGCGAGCATGGTCCTAAAATGCACTCCTGGTCAGCACATTTGTCAGTTTTAATGGCAACAGTCATTTTTGAGTTTGGAGAAACTATGATGGTTCGTTTTATGCAAACTTGCTGAGTTGAAATCTCGTTTCCACTGTTAACAAATGCCGCATTTATCACTTTATTGTTAATGGTAATTGTGGGAGTACTCAGGTTTATCATGCGCGCAGTATGTCAAAAATATCTAGCCTAAGTATAACATCGTCTGTTTATGGCTCTTTGCACACATCCCATTGTATGTTTACTCTATTAATGTCGAGAGTCGTTTTTTATTATCTTCACAATAACAAGCTGTTTACCCAAATCACGTAGCGTTACGTTCTCCAAATCTCAATTTTCTGCCGGAAATAATTTCACATTTACTAATACTACAATTGCAACAGTGTCCACAATCATGCTCACATTCTGGTCGTGTAGTGTACCTCGTACTGCTAAGCTCTTTCAAACTAATCGTCTGATGCCAATATCGAACGAAGACGTGGGCCTCTGTTCGATTTTGTGATGAGGTGATGTTTCATGGTTAATATAATTTGGAACCGTGCGTTGGCCTACTGGCCCGACCTTTTGCTGTTTGAAGACTCCATTGTTGGGGTTGCACTTTGATTTGCTCTGTATCCTGGTGAAGGTGACCGTTTTCTGAAATAACCGGGATTTCTTGAGCTTGTCCGTGGAGATGCTAACCGTTGTCATTAGGGACTATATGATCTCTAGCTTAGTGAGGGTGTTGCTGATCGATAGGTATTAAGCTTGTTGTATTTTTATCTGACTATATTCCCCAATTGTATTGCTCAGGTGATCTTCCACTTGTATATTGATCAGGTGATCTTCCATTGAACTGGTGATCTTTTATGATTATTTGATCAGAAGAATCAAGGTTATTTTGGTCGGTCAATCCACGGTTATGCTGATTAGTTGAAAGCATAACATCAGCTAGTCTCGTGACAATTTGTGTGAGGTAATGCACCTCATTTTCCAAATGACTGTGCATATTCCCTTTATCGGTCGGTGATACTGCGCCATCAGCAGACACTTTTTGATCCATATATCGCCATCTGGTTTGCTATTGAGGTTTTCAATTCTTTTAACGCTTTGTTGAGTGTTGCTGGGTTCCTCTCTATAATTACACCCTCGGAGGAATGCTTTGGTTCCAATCTGGTTTGATCATCTTTCTTGCTGAAGCGCTGATCCAAATGGACGGCCTGGCAATCTTGGGCCTACACGAATTGTTCCTGTATTCCCATTGTCATCTACCGGCAGTTCGTTCAAATTGGTAAATGAACGCCTCCGAATTCAAGGCTTCTCTTCAATTGAGTTTTTGCATTTTTGGGAGCTGTGGGCTTCGGCTTCGGTTCCTTGCTCTAAGATTTCCTGCCATCGGGTATATTTTATCTCCAATGAAGTGTCTGAAGAAGAGCTGTTGCCACACATGTTTGGTTTCCTCTGCCCTTTTCTGGATCGGTCAGTGGAGTCGGCTGCTCTTATGGGAAGCCTGTTAGAGCTACAGGCCCTAACGAGGGATGATTTTGTCAGTAGGCACTGCATTCAACATTGGAGAAACTTTATAGAATCCACTTTCAGCCCATTTGTTATGTAATGGTGTGCTGCTCTGAACCAAATATAATTGATTCATAGTATATTCTAAGTGCGTAAAAGACACATAAGCCCTTTCCTGGTGTCCTTTATTAGTACTAGAGGGTTATAGTATGTTCTTGATTTTGTTGTTGAATAATTTAAGCTGTCTCATGCAGGGCCAAGGGCCCTGCAAAAGGACTTTTGACTTATTAAGGCGAAGACACCTTCAACAGAGTTGGCTCAGTTGATGGTTCATGCGAACTACAATTGGGGAAAGACCCAAGGCAGGAATTTTATTGTGTACCTGTGTGGTACTGGCTAAGGTCAAATTTTTACTTAGATCATGTAGATGATGTGTCCATTGCAGGACTTTTAACTTCTTTATTCCGATTGCCTACTAATTCATTTACAATAGATACCAGTTGTTGGAAGGATCCCTGCTGTTTAAATACACTTTTTTAATTGAACTGTGTCTCCTTCCTCAGTTGTCGTCAGCTTGACCATCCGTCTCACCACAACATTAAATATCTTAGTATTCTGATCATCAATTTCGCCAAGCAATTACCACTAGCCTCGTGGTCTATCCTGTCCTCAGACTGCTGAAGTTGCTGGAAATTGCACCCATCTGTTCGTTATAACTATGCATTGCCTCTTTCTGTTCAGCTTGAATCTTAATGAGACCATCACAATTCGCGCTTCGCTTGGTTTGATATTGCGGTATATCTCAGCTGTTCTTTGAGCATTAGATTTTCTATCTGCTAAACGTTCTTGGTACAATTTGTTCATTGATCATTTCTGAGCTGTCCTCGTTAAAGCGTCTTCAACTTTAGGTTTTTCAATATCCCCAAGTGATTCATTTTCCGCCATTTCAATGTGTTTGTCCTTGTTGTCCCCAATTCCTGCCATTTCACTAATATGTTTTTAAATGATGCTCAATTCACAGTATACTAAAATTGCAAAATATTGCGACTCCTAAATAAGATAGGCACTGAATAATATCTTAAGGAAGATAAATCCCAGATCACAGCTCTTATGTATGACCCAAGACAACAAATAGTGAAAGCTACTACTGCAGCGTGTTATTAAAGCTACTACTGCAGGTTTTTATGAAAGCTACTACTTTCTGTATGAAATGTCAGACAAGGCAAAAAAAAAAAAGGACAGAACTGGGACAGATACTAAATGACACTATACATCTATAAAAAGCTTATATTCATGTCAATTCTCAATAATGAATATTTGCTTATTTTTCAAGGCGGCCATTTTGAAAAAAAACGCCATTTTATATTTCAAAGAAAGATCAAAACAAAGTCTTGCTTTTTTTTATAAAGTTGTTGATGCTTTTTGTTATTTGATGTTGCCATGTGATTATGGCCTTTCTTATTGATGTTCCTCTGAGTTCAGTATTTTTGTGATTTTACTTTTTAGTACACCAAGTCATTCTAATATGTATGTTTGTGCTTCCAGCATTAAATCCACAGTTGTTTGTGCAATGCTTGAAAATATTTTAAAACGTGCGGCAGCCATCTTGAAATAAGCCGCCATATTGAATTTTGAAGATGGGTCCATAGCTAATATTGCGCAGTACACAAAAATGTACCATCATGCAAAAATTGCTGCTTTCCTCATTATTTGTACATTTTTTTCACCGATCAGCCGGACTAGTTTAAGAGAGAAGATTTTTGTTAAAGATTAGAAAATAATACGAAAAATTGGTAAACAATTACTATAAAGGGCAATAACTCCTTAATGATTTTACTTTGCTGAACGTTATGGCTGTTTACGGTTTATCTATATCTTTAATAATATTCAAGATAATAGCCAAAAAACGGTATAATTTCCTTAAAATTGTCAATTCTGGGGCAACAAACCAAACAACCGGTTGTCCGATTCGTCTGAAAATTTCAGGGCAAACAGATCTTTACCTGATAAACAGTTGTACAACATGTCAAATTTGCTCTAAAAGCTTTGGTTTAAGAGTTATAAGCCAAAATCTACATTTTACCCCTATGTTCAATGTTTAGCCATTGCGGCCATCTTGGTTTGTTGACCTGGTCATGCCTTACATTTTTAAACTAGATACCTCAATAATGATTGTGGCCAAGTTTGGATTAATTTGGCCCAGTAGTCTCAGAGGAGAAGATTTTTGTGAAAGCTAACGACGGACGACGACGACGGACGACGACGACGCCGGACGACGCCGGACGAAAAGTGACGAGAAAAGCTTACTTAGGCCTTCGGGCCAGGTGAGCTAAAATGCATGTTAATATAATGCATTTGACTGACAGGTCGAACAACTTTTTAATTGAGACTTGTTTGTATATCTATGTTTTGGCTTGTATTATATTTCTCCTCCGGTTTTTATGATCTGTTCATCCTTTTTTGAACTCTTAAATTTAAATAGTAAAAAAAAAATGAACAGATCATAAAAACCGGAGGAGAAATATAATACAAGCCAAAACAAAAATATATAAACAAGTCTCAATTAAAAAGTACGCTCGAACCTAAGATTGCGTTGGATAAAAACCGCATTTTTTTATAACTGTGCATGTTAAGGGCATACAATACAGTTACAGGGGAAGTAATGACGTTGCCAACGTAAAATGTTATTTTGGCGACGTCAAACTGTGACATATCAGGAAGAGATGCATTTTTTGACTGACTTTTATCATTCAAACTGCATTAACTTGAAAACGAGTGCATGGACCCTATATTTTCAAACCTAATTTTGTTTCATTTTGCAGGGAGACTGTGTGGACTAAATTTTATAAAACTGGAAATAGTGCACTTTTTAATTTAAATGAGTATACAGCAAAATATGACGTTTTATCTCATTTCATGATCATTTGATAAATATGAGGTATTTCTAAATAAAAAATATTTAACAAAAAACAATTTGTGTTTATCTTTTAAAACAAAAAGAGTTAGAGCTTTCTTTCCAAAGGCAAAATACGGTCACTAATCCGAATTTTGAGCAAATATAACAAAATTCGATCTCATTTAACTAAAAAAAGTAGCACACGAAGGTATATCTGTCATTACATATTTGATTTAATCAGGCAAAAAAAACCTATCTGGAAATTTTCTTCAAACTCTAAAAACGGAATCAAAACTGTATCGTATGCCTTTTATTAAATTTCGTTGTAAAAAGGTCTAAATACAGCACAAAAATACGGCTCAACCAAAAACAAACAAAGAACAAAAAAATTGCGAAAGCAAATTTACAGATCTAACATTGTTGGGTTGATGTTTAGACGATTTGTATAAATAAATATAAACAGGTACATACATAACAACGAAAGCCCTTGCTTGATTATAAACAATAAAGACTTGGTTAACTTGAATTATGCCTACCTCGAATACGTTGATCTTCGTTTAGCTTATCTGAAAATAATTAAGTTTTGTATATGTTTTTTAATTTTTTTCGGTCTTTAATCCTAACTTAGAAACTGTTTTAAATAATATTTTTTATTTCTTTTATTATGAAGTTCTTTATAAAACTAATAGTAAACTCACTCCTTCTACATAACTAAAATATATAAGTTGCGTTATTATTTTCTACAGCTGGTCATATTGTATCGATTTTCTCATTGTTGAAAGCCATACATTAACCTTAGTATAGTTTCCTAAATTTTAATTAAAAAGGTTGGAATGATGTCTTATTGGTAAGCATACCACATCTCTATCATGTGTCTATGTTGTGTACAAAAGACAAAGTAAAAACATTTAACTCCGAAATTGAAAACAAAAACAGAAATAAAACAATTGATCATAATTGAAAACACTTAATTCTGAGTCATGTAGTTGAATAACTAAGAAGGATATAGAAAATGGTTATCATAGTTATAATAGGTACCAGGACTATCATGTATGACAGACACACGTTTTGTCTACATAAGACTCGTAAGTGACGCTGAGATCAAAATAGGTATATAGTCAAACAATTACAAAGTTGTGCCAAAGTTAACCCTTCTGCTATACATAGTTTGATGTTTTGTTGAAACTATTTTAAACCATTTATCAAAAAGATACTACTGGTCATTCGTTGATTTTTTTTAATTAGTTGCGCTTAACAGTTATGAAACTTTTGAAGTCTTTTATACTACTGCTTGTATTGTTAAGGAGGCTCGAGGGGATAAATCGATATTTTAAGAATATAGTAATTCGCATTATTTATTTATAAAAATTTAAATTATCAAATACTTTATTAAAATACAAATAAAAAGGTGGAGTCTATCTGTTTATTTCTGCCTCAAGCTCACAATCTGCCTTCGAAAGAAGCTTTGATTTTTTTGTAAGGTTCTTTTTCTCTGTTGAAATTATATGAGTTGGGAATTTATTTGTTATATTAAATATACCTTCTAAAATCTTGTTCCTTTGTTGTAATTTGTTGTTTATTTTTAATAATTCTTTTAGCACTTTTCTATTGACAAACTGACTGTCTGTTTCAGAACACAAACTCTGGACACATTTACTGAGATTGCAGTTCTTCTGCACTATATCTGGACCAAGTGTTGTTCCACTCAGGACATTTTGATCTACAAACCAAGCGTATGTGTTTACATATACAGATATGGATTGAAGATACGTGTTACTAGATACGTTGTATTTATTGTTTTGTGATGCAGTTAACGTTTCCTTTGACATACATTACAGTTCTTAAGTTTTGTTGACTGTGAAGTAGATATCAGTAATGCATTTTTTTGTATTTTTGATTTTGTCCAAATGATCAAATTTGAAATGTCTTTATTTTAAGTGATTGTTATATATTTTTTTTTTGTATCTAAACATGTGTTGCTCAATCAATTTTTAATACAACATTTTTAAGTTTTACAACACGAGAGCTAATTTACTGACAATGCGAATTTTTGAAATTGTAGCATACACATATTTTCTTATTAAAAAAGTACATTAAGCAAGAAATTCATTTTATGATAAGGTACCATATGTTGCCCAAGTGTTTAGTTCTCTCAAGCTTCCCTCTTCTCTGGTATTTAGTCCAATGTTCTTAAGAAGTTGTTCCATCAAATGGAAGGAATCTATATATTTTGTAGCAGTCCATTCTCTTAAGTCACAATGTGCCCAGTGATTACGTATGTCTGATCGTATCTTAATAATTAAAAGAGAAAAAAATAGATGCTTAGGCAAATTTATCTTTGATGGCAGACAAATAAGTATTCTTAGAAACTAACGACAAAGACGTGAAATCGTATATCTTTCAAAACTGTTAAATTTGTAGAATGAAAGAGAGAGAGGAAATATCAAGGACATATTTAAACTTATAAGTTCAAAAGAAAACTGACAACGGCACGGAAAAGTAAGAACTATGAAAAAAAAGCAAACAAGTCCATACAAGTCTTTTAAAAAGTACGCATGCAATACTGTATCCATATAACTATATTGAAAATTGATACCTTTTCAGCATCTGTCTGTACACTTGATGGAAATGAGTTGATGTTGATTACTATAGAAAGCAGTGCAGTCAAGTCACATGACTCATCAATAGCAGTGTAACAAGCATATGTAGGCAGAAGGAACAACTTCGACAAATCCACATGGCTCGTTACCGTGTAATTGTAACTATTCTTGTGTACTTCCCAGTTGTTGTTTATTGATTTAAAGTTAAGTTTGTATTTATTTGTTCTGTATTTATCTATACATGGGCGATTGTCATTGGTATTAATAGAGTTACTGGACTTCAGTGACTCATACAAGCTGTTAACTTCATCATCAGCATATTTTCTCAGAACAGGAGAAATTATTGTTTGTAGACATATTCCGACAATCAGCCATTTTTGTGTCTTATCATCTAAATATGGTGGTGGACCTGTAAGAACATCAATGTGAGAAAAGTGGAGTACATACAATGAATACATGGAACTAAATATATTATGTCATCTTTCATTTCAAGCATTTATGTTTCTGTTATTTTTTTGCTGTTGTAAACGACAACTCAGGTTGAATCATCACTAAGTGGATGGTGGCAAGTTTAACACAAAGTTGTTAAAAGAAAAAAAACCTCCAAAGCCACCTAGAACATCAGAGTGTTAATATTACAATTTGACAAATGTACAACATTTAATATTTTTATGTATATTATTTGTAACGTCTCTGTAACCTGTGTAATGACATAGTTTTATGAGGATTAAGTACCTATCTATCTAAATATATTACCAAGAAAGAAGACCCACACGCTTAGCTGTGAATACACGGCCTACAGTTTGACGTCTCCATCCTTAAGAGTCTTAATTTAGCCAAAAAAACTAAAAGCCAGTAATTATACTCTAAAATATGTCATAGACAATATCGACAGAGAGAGAGAGATGATATACTATGTTACTTCTTCCACCTTATCATTCAGACTTCAATCCGATAGAACCAAGTTAACCAAGATGATGCTTCTCGAAACGTAACCATCAGAATAAATGATAATTTGCAAATTGTAAATGAGGAAGTGGGAGAAATAATCGTTTCAGAAAACTGGTTACTTTGCCAACATTAATGATGAAAACAAACATTGTAATAGACGAATACAATGAAAGGTTAATCGTTGATCTCGTAGACAGCAGTGACAGTGAGAGCTATACTGATAATAATTTAATTGTTTACTTTTTTAAATGTATAAACAAAATATGAGTTTAAGTTAATATTTTGTAGATGTAGTTGAATATGTATTCGAAAGGCACACACGAAAAATTACACAGAAAAGGAAATAGACGACACTAGATAAAATAAAGACGAAAATACCAGAGAGACAGTCAAACTCATAAATTGACGATAAACTGACCACGCCATGGCTGAAAATGAAAAGGACAAACAGTATACATAACACAACATAGAAAACTAAGGAATAAACAACACGAACCCCCTAGATAAAAACATATGCATATATTAAAAAATCATTAATAAAAAGAGAAAGACAATGTAAAAAACCCACTCGTCCTACCAATTCAAAGATAAATACAAAAATCGATATAGAGAACAAAAACAGATGATCGAATTGCATTTATTATGACGATTCTGTTTGTGGTTTATTTGCATGTAGTACTTAAACTTTTATGAAACTTGTGTTACATTTAATGTGCATCAGGTAAAAACTTTAAGAAAAATAGATGTTAACAACGCTTCCTTCTTTAAAAAAAAAAGTAATTCAATTATTGCCAGGTACCGTGTTTATCTAAACACTGAAACTTAGCAATAATAAATTCACTCGAAATAAAAAGTAAAATCACAAAAGTACTGAACCCCTAGAAAAGAGCAAAACTGAAAGTCAACTGGCAAAATTAAACCTCAAACTAAGCATAGCAGTGGATAAAATCTGTCATATTCTTGACTTGGTAGAAAATGTTGGTATTTGAGGTATCTGAGAATCAGACATAACATTATTAGAATTATTTAGTATGAACTAATTAACAGTGAAAATAAGGTCAAGGTCGGATAAACCCTACGATACAGACATGTTAACCTTACATTAATCCAAAACACACAGTTATGCATTGGAAGGAGATCATATTAAACAGTTCAACACAGAACTTAAAACCCGCCCAACAAAAAATGGATAACTTTGTTGGCAATAATTAGGCGTTGTTTACAGGCAGTCATTGCTTTAAAAGTGACATATATATTAGTAAGGAAAAAAAAGATATCAAAGGTACCAGGATTAAAATTTAGTACGCCAGACGCGCGTTTTGTCTACATAAGACTCATCAGTGACGCTCATATCAAAATATTTATAAAGCAAAATAAGTAAAAAGTTGGAGAGCATTGAGGATCCGAAATTCCAAAAAGTTGTGCCAAATACGGCTAAGGTAATCAATGCCTGGGATAAGAAAATCCTTAGTGTTTCAAAAGTTTTGTAAACAGGAAATTTCGAAAAATTAGAAAACCAGGATTTCAGCGCACACCACTTGATTTTGAACGGACACTGAGTTGGGCAATACAGAAATGAATTGGATTAACTTTTGTTTATAAATTTGTTTTATAAAAATAAGTTATTGGCCTAATCGGAATAAAAAAAAATCTAGTGTTACGTTTTTAAAATCTGTCGTTACTTATGAAAACATTGTAGAATGACGTTTGGTTGTTATATATAATTGATGACTATTTTATCATTACATTACAAATTGTATTGTTTAACATATAATTTACCTGTTACTCTTGGTACTTTTATTTGTATGTTTTCTTCTTCCATCTGTAAATCAAGTGGGAGCGGCCGTTTTACTGGCCCAGGTTCTGTTAGGTCAGTCATTTTGTTATATTCAATCTAACCTACATCAACTCTTACATACACTGTAGTCTTTAATTGATCGAGAACACGGTACATCCTGCAAAATTACCAATGAGTTCTAGTATACATATATGGCCAATCATTTAAATTTGAGTTATGTGTGAAAAAAACCTCATAATATGCCAGGAAACGTCAATGCTTATGCTGTTCAGTGTATCATGTTAACAGCTTTTACTTTTAATATCTAAGGGTCAGACTCATAATATCTTTATATCATTAAACATCTTAAGATAGAAATGTACAGATTTATAACTCAGGAAAACGAGGTCAAGATAAAATATGGATTAGAGCGTCACTGATGAGTCTTTTGTAGACGAAACGCGCGTCTGACGTATATACTTAATTTAGTACTTGTATCTATGAGTTTATATGCAGTGTTAAGTAAACAGAAATTTTGACATGATTTATCCAAAAGACAACCAAACTCAAACTCATACTCTAAAATTAACAGAAATATTCTTTCATGAAAAAATAATGACCACAAATATAAAGTAAACATGGCAATGATCATGTAGATACACAAATTACAAAGGGCAACGACTCCTAAAGAAAAGAACGTAATATGCTAGTTGATATATGTGGCTTCATAGATAGAATTTATTCAATAAGACAGAATTATATGAATCACTGAAGCATGCAAACATTTTTTAGCAATTCATATAGCATTAGTTACATGGTGTGTTAGTGACCATATACATATGGGGAGATAGCATTGGACAGTAAAATATGTTTAATGATAAGGATAGGAGTCTGAATAGATAGAGAAAACCAACAAGAATGAGGCTGGATAGTTTACTTTGATAACAATATTAAATATGAAAGACTAATTTGATAACTGTGTGGTTTAAAATTTTAACAAAATATAAAACGTCTTTTTGTATTATGCTGTATGTACAGACCACCTAACAGTCAAACATCCTGGTATGATAATTTCGAAAAAAAATGCATACATGCCCTCTCTTTAAACGATGTTAGTTTATTTATGAGTGATTTAAATATTGATGATATAAAAACACTTCCTATTCCTCAGGTATACCACCAAATCATGGTTCGTCACATCCGGTTGTATACGAAAAAAGGTCTAAAATAATATTCCCTTAAATTTGACAGTTGTAGAAAATTAACCCTGCATTTCAATGCACTTAAATTTTTCTGAGTCATAAGCATGTACTTTGGGTGTCTGAAAGCATCATTCCTTTTTGTTTGATGGTCTTATAAATAATTTTGGAAAGTTAACGTTACATAGTTACCAAAGCAGTTAACCAGTAAATAACTTTGAAAAATATTTGGGTTGTTTACTTCCGGTGATGGTTACTTTTCATATGAAATTGGATGTAGTTCGAAATGTTCACTGTAGCACTGGAAAGGATTAAACTTTATTCATGCAAAGTATTTCTTTGGATGAAATAAAGATAATACTGTACATTTTTTTTTAAATGCCAATAAAGAGTAATAGTGAAAAATCAATGGTGGTATTACATCTAGATGATCAAATTTTATTTCAACAAATTGACTTCATCAAATGGTTATTGACACTAATCGAGTTGTCATAATAATAGACCATATTTTCAGCACTAATTCCGCAAACATTATCGATGTCACAGTGCCATTTAATGCCCTAACAGATCAAAATCATATCAGCTGCACCATAAATAGATAATTTTGGTTCACATTTAGAGATCAAATACAGAAATAAATAATTTGTCTACACAACCTTTTAATGTTATACATAAAATAAGTAGCCAAAATAATGCAATTAAAATGTGGTAGTATCTTATAATTAATGTTTTAGATAAACATGTCCCTGTTGTAACCAAACAGATACAAAATAAATATCAACCAGAGTGGTATACGAAATCTGTAAATCTGCTCACTAGAGAGATTTATGTCACAAAAAGATGATTATAAGAAATATCGGAACCTAACACAAACACTGATTTGTTCTTCAATTTTTTTGTATTTTATGGAAGCCATCAATAGGATAATAAATGTATAATATCTTTGGAGACATTTTTGTAAATTTCCTGTTAAGAAAACTTTGAAATTTTCGAAAAACTAAGAAATTTTTATCCCAGAATAGATTACCTTAGCCGTATTTGGCACAATTTTTTGGAGTTTTGGATCATCAATGCTCATCAATTTCGTACTTGTTTGGCTTCATCAATATTTTGACATGCGCGTCACTGATGAGTCTTCTGTAGACGAAACGCGCACTGCCGTATTAAATTATAATACCGGTGCCTTTGCTAACTACTGCAAACTGCTTAAATAATCACTTTAGTTCAGTGAGAGAAAAAGTTATTCCACATCCCCTTTCTAATTTTAAGTTATAGAAAAAACAATTATGTGAATTCCAAATTAATGATAACTTGTTGTTTTCACTAATACTGATGTTTTTGAATATCTCACAGGTTTAGATATTAAAAAATAAACCGGAACCAATGGAGTTGGTCCACGAATATCAAAATTTTAAAAATCAATAATTGTAGTTTCTCTCACTCATATTATAAACCCTAGTTTAAGGACAGGTCTATTTCCTTATATTCAAAGTTTGCTAAAGTAACTCCCATTTTCGAAACCGGTAAAAAGGATGACCCTAACTATTATCTATTTCAATTTTACCTACAGTGTCCAAATTGTTTGAAAGAATTGGGTTTAAACAATATTCTTCAGTTTAATCTAAATACAAACTATTAGTACAACAACAATCTGGATTTAAGGAAAACATTCATGCCACATAGCACTTGTCAAAATAATTGACAAATAGTTAGAAGAACTTGACAAAGGCAATTTCACTGCTGTTTTATTTCTAGATTTAAAAAAAAACATTTGACACTGTTAAACCTGACATCTTATTATCGAAACTTAATTTATATAAATGTGATGATCACTCTGTTAAGTGCTTTTCATTTTATCTCTCAAATAGGTTATAAAAGGTTAACATTGGAACAACTGAATCAGGATACAATAATGCAACCATTGCTTTATTATTCTTAATCTTTATCGCCTGATTGATTGTCGGTTGCTTTACGCCGCATTATCACTTTATCTATATAATTGATCTCCCGTTTACATAAGAACACATAGAGTCTGACTATATATGCAGATGATACAACTTTGCATATATCGTACATATATATTTCAAACTTAAACTTTTGTTTAAAAAAACTACTTTGAAAACGTAATTGAATGGTGTGCTAAAACAATCTGATAATAAATAACAAGAAGTTCAAATTTATGCTTATGGAATCTAAGAACATAACAAGTCTCAACTCCACCAAATAACAATAAAATAAACAAATGTTAAGTATTTCGGATAACAGATATTTTTAGTCAGTATGATCACCATGTCAAATTAATCATATCAATCTATTCATTTTTTTTTATTAAAGAGGAACGAAAGATACCAAAGGGACAGTTAAACTCTACAAATCTAGAAAAAACCGACAACGCCATCGCCAAAAACGAAAAACACAAACAAACAACATCACACACGACACAACACAGAAAACTAAAGAATTATCAACACGAACCCCACCAAAATACTAGGGGTGATATCAGGTGAACCGGAAGGGGAAAGGATCCTGCTTCACCTGTGGCACCCGTCGTGTTGCTTATGTGATAACAAATCCGGTAAATAGTCTTAATAATAAATATGGTAGGTCACATCCACGAAAGGGAAGGGGATTGTAGTTACGACGTAAGGAACATATCCGATATCATTTGTGAAACGGTTATTTCATAACGGTCAACCAACTCGTGATGGCGTCCGTAAAATTTACGAAGGGATGATATCAACTTCACCATTTGGAACTCTTGGTTTAATAGCTTCCTTGTGAGCAGCAACCCTCTATCAAGAAAATCATAATAAAAAATGCAAGCACGGGAATATCGTATCAATTGGGAGATATATACCCCGTATGCAGGTGCTGCTCGAATTCTGCTACTTAAAAATGGACAGTTGACACTTGGAAATCTGAAATCATCTCTTTTGTCGTAAAGTTTTGTTTTCAACCGACCCTCATTCTCAATTTCTAAATGTAAGTCAAGATATGAGGCCAACTTAACTGTATATGTAGTATCCGTTATCTCTAGCTCGATGGGATACATGTGTTCCACATAGTCACCAAATTTTGAATTATTTAGTGAAAGAACATCATCTATACTAGTCAACAAAAGAAACGATACACGACTTTGAATAAAATTTATCAAAAAGTATTAAATATAAAAAAAAAATGAGATACACTATTTTAAAAAAACTTTCATTTGCAATGTATTCACATGTGATAATGAAAATCAAAACTTTTGCGGAAAGTTGAATAAAAAATCGTCACATAATTTTCTAAGTTCTAAATAAAATTTCAAATTTGTTAAAAAATTTCAATATGCTAATCAAGAAATGTTCATGTTGTGAGAAATGGGTTGAAATATATTTTTTTTCAAATTTTTGGGAAAAAAAGTGTTTTTTTTAAATCTCAAAAAATGCAAAAATATTTTTTTTTATTTTCGTCTCAAATCAATGCTTTAGATATGAAAACAATACACATTAAATCTGGAACCTTTCGGATAAGTTTTAAGATTGTTACCGCTTTTTAAATATCACTTTACACATGCTGTCTATGGTAAATCAGTTGATAATGTATACATTTTAACGATTTCTCGTGGGGACAAACTTTGCTTAACAAATAAACGAAGAAACTGTATGATTTTTAAAAACAACTTGATGGCAAACACTGACTTTACCTTTAAATAAGAGGTTGGCATCATTATTTGGAATCTCTTTTTTTAAATTGTCGTTTTATGTAAATTTTGTAAAAAAAAAAATCGCGAAAAAACGTCAAGAAAGGACAAAAAATAAAAAAAAATAACGGATTTATATTTCCATAATGATTAAGTATTACTACCTTCAAAATTGGTCCATTGAATGGAAAACTTTATCATTACTTTGAAAAAAAGTCTTGTATCGTTTATTTTGTTGACCAGTATATATACATGTACCGGAAAGTAGAGTTAAAGGATATTGCGAAGTTCTTATCTTTTTTGCATGAAGTCAGCCTTATATTAATAAGGAAACAAGTCGGCAAGTAGAGGGGCACAGTTTGTTCCCATTGGAATGCCGACAGTCTGTTGAGAGACGTAACAAATATGTTGTCAACCAAGTAATCAAGAATCTTGATAATAGTTAGCAAAGGTACCAGGATTCTAATTTAATACGCCAGACGCGCGTTTCGATAATATCAGTTTCAGAGAATTTTTTGTTTGAATCATAGAGATCCTTTTCAAAGTAGGATTTATCCCTCCCTAAAAAAAGATACTTGGCCATTCTGTTTTATGAAGCACGGCAATACCAACTCTTTCAATTTGTCTTTTAGTTTGTAATGTGGAATACTTTTGTAAAGAGTAGAAAAGTCAAATGTTTCAATACTGTTACGAGATGACAGAGAGTTAGATTGTATGTACTCCTAAAAGATCTTTAGAATTTGTAAGTATCCACATCTGATTCACGCCACCTCTAGAATAGGCAGTTTCACAATAACTCTGAAGCCCGTCTATGATAAAATATATGTTAATAATTTAGAAAGAGGTTTCGTGGAGCACTTGGAAGATCCAGCAATATACCGTTGTTTGTAAGGACACTTATGTAGTTTAGGTATCCAATACAGTGATGGAAGATCAAGTTCTTCATCTTTGGTTGAAATTCCAAAGGAACACAGAACAGACCTATGATTATCCAAGATTTCCTCTTTGATAAGTGTCGTGAGGGTATATGTTGAGTTTCCAAGTGAATTGTCGATACCTAATTCGTTTATCAAGCAGTTAATGTAATGAGCTTTACACACAAAAACGATGTATCTGTGGGGACAACAACATATTTGACATGGAGGTAGGATAAGTGTTTTGCAACATTTGGGTCTTTAAAGATTGACGTAGCATTGACATTGATAGACCCATTGTTTATTATCTTTTCAATAACCCCGAATGTCATAGACACGCTATATCAATTTTATATTGCGATATGAAGTGGCACAACTCATAAATCCCAAAGAGAACGACAGTTGAGATGTGACAACAATTGCGTGGGAATGCATCCCCAATAAACAGCACTGCCCGATGGTAAAATATTTCAAATTTAACAACGGTAGATAAATTAAAACCAAAAAGCTGCGTTTTTAAACATCCTAAATAAATAGTAGTTTGATAATGATTATACATTGTACACTCAATAAATACATTGATTAAGGCGTTCTAATTGAACGTGATTGCGTACTTGTACATCCATTCAAAATGAATATATATATATATCAATGAGAAAAAATTACGGTTTACTGCTTGCACAAGTCTTCAGGTACTATGATTTGTTTATTAAAAGTTGACATTAACAATAGAACGACGTAAACAAATATATGATTGCCCCTGCTAACAGTCTAACATCTTCGAATGTATTTCAATACAACAGGTATAGTTGTTCATAATTTGTAAGTCTAATGTTATAATCCTGGTACCTTTGATAACTTTAACACGTATAACATGTTTTAAACTAAATCATCTTTATACAATTGAGGAGATGTTTAATGACCAGAAACCTAATAGTGTTAATGCTCTTATATTATCTTAATATGAATAGGACTTTTCAGAAAATGTTTTTAAGACAGATACGATTTCATATTCCCTTATTCATTTGGTAATTTATATTTTTAGACAGCGATATTCGTGTTACTCCATTGTACGATGATTTTATATCCAAACTCGTTCCTTACACTTGTGTGTAATATATTTAGAAAAAATAAAGCAAGGGACTTCGTTACCATGAATTTGGGGTCCTCAATGCTCATCAACTTGGTATTTGTTTTGGCTTTTTAACTATTTTGATCTGAGCGTCACTGATGAGACTTATGTAGACGAAACGCGCGTCTGGCGTATACACTTATAATCCTGGTACTTTTTACACTATTTACACTACTGGGTCGATGCCAATGCTGGTGGACGTTTCGTCCCCGAGGGTATCACTAACCCAGTAGTCAGCACTTCGGTGTTGACATGAATATCATTATATGGTCATTTTTATAAATTTTCTGTTTACAAAACTTTGAATTTCTCGAAAAACGAAGGATTTTCTTACCCCAGGAGTAGATTACCTTAGCCGTATTTGGCACAATTGTTTGGAATTTTGGGTCCTCAATGCTCATCAACTTTGTATTTGATTTGGCTTTTTAACTATTTTGATCTGAGCGTCACTGATAAGTCTTATGTAGACGAAACGCGCGTCTGGCGTATAAAATTATAATCCTGGTACTTTTGATAACCATACACTATTTTAATCATTCATTATTTTTGTTCATATATGCACAAATTTGATTAGTACTTTTGGCTGTACCTTATACAACTGTATTTCATATCTTAAATCCACAGTAATATCGAACGAAAGCAACGAATTGCGATTTACTTAAACATGTGTTAAAGCTTATCTTATTAAAAAATACTGCACCCAGAGATAAATCTAATCTGAAAGTCCATAATCATATTAATGTTGTGATAATATCTTTGAATACACTTTTTATTGATACTATCATCAATATTGTCATGAAAAAGTGAAACATGAAGACATTTTGTATTTGTTCTCGAAGGTTTTGTTTTATATACAATGTATATATTTAAATTAACGTTTATTTTCTATTTAGCCATTGTTTAATATATATATATATATATAAAAGTCTATAAAAAATACCAACCGGCAAACTTACTATGATCGGATCGTCTAGAATAGGCGATGCTATGCAGATAAGGAAAAAATATATCAGTCTAAAGATTTGCACAACGGTACTGATATAAGATGTTATTATACGAAAATGTTGTTATCATTTAATAACAACATTTTCGTATAATAACATCTTACATCAGTACCGTTGTGCAAATCTTTAGACTGATATATATATATATATATATATAAAGTGCCTAGAAAATCAACCTAACGACTTCATGCCTTATATATCATGTACTGTAGTACGCCGCTAGATTAAAACTGACGTGGAAAGGTATTACATGGCCAGCGAAAGCTCTTTTTTTGTGGTGTAGCGGGACGGCTGCAGTGCAGGCGATTTGGTGTCACGATATCACAGTAGCATGGGTTCGAATCCCTGCGAGGGAAGAACCAAAAATTTTCAAAAGCAAATTTACAGATATAACATTGTTGGGTTGGTGTTTAGACCATATATATATATACAACTCGTCTAAACATCAACCCAACAATGTTAAATCTGAAAATTTGCTTTCTCAAATTTTTGGTTCTTTCCTCGACGGGATTCGAACCCATGCTACTGTGATATCGTGACACCAAATCACCTGCATATATATAAACGCCTAAAAGTGTACATAACAACACCAATAACACAAAAAGGAACTATAAATGTCATTATTTATAAATATTTCGGATAACATATATCCTTCGTCAGTCAGATTCTGATGTTAAATGAATCATCTTTAAGTCTTCTTAGATTAAACTTTTACTAAATCTTGAAATTTATGCAATAAAAAAGGCAAACCTAACATCAGTTAAGACGCTTGCACCACTCTAAAAATTTGTTGAATATGACATAGGTTTATATGACTAATTACATCAGAGAGTTCAAATATATGCTTTAAATAAAAAATAATAATGTGAATTATGAGCTAGCACAATTCTAAAGCTTTTTACGGTGTCGATAATTATGTTGTTACAAGAAAGATTGCGTCAATAAGAATTCCAAATTAACAGCACTGAACGGTTTACATTTCTAAATATTTCAGATTTGACAACTGTAGAGTAGTTACATTTAAGTCTGCGATGTTTAAAACAAACGGCCGTTAAAATATAATAACAAATTTTGACTAAAGTAAAATAGTTGGACGTGGCTTGGTACTTATACCTCCCTCAAAAAAATTAAGCAATTTAAATTACTTTCGCAAATTTTTAGTTCTTCTCTCGCGGGATTCGAACCCATGCTACTGAGATATCGTGACACCAAATCGCCTGCACTGCAGCCGTCCCGCTAGACCACACGACCACCTTGGGCTTCACTAAAATAAAGCTTACGGTGGCCGTGTGTTACCTTTCCTCGTCAGTTTTAATCTAGCGGCGTACTACAGTACATGATATATAAGGCATGGAGATGTTATTGTTACAGATCAGCTCAATTATCTATAGTAAAGGATCCTACAAATTAATACAAGATACAGTCACAGAAAATAATTATATTTATAAGTACGTCTGAGTCAGTGACAATTCTACAACAGATGTATCCATCGGATCACCAGCAATGATGGTGATACATGGCTGTGTACATAATGTATATACAACTCGTCTAAACATCAACTCAACAATGTTAGATCTGTAAATTTGCTTTCGCAAATTTTTAGTTCTTCCCTCGCGGGATTCGAACCCATGCTACTGAGATATCGTGACACCAAATCGCCTGCACTGCAGCCGTCCCGCTAGACCACACGACCACCTGGGCTTCACTAAAATAAAGCTTACGGTGGCAGTGTGTTACCTTTCCTCGTCAGTTTTAATCTAGCGGCGTACTACAGTACATGATATATGAGGCATGGAGATGTTTGTGTTACAGATCAGATCAATTATCTATAGTAAAGGATCCTACAAATTAATACAAGATACAGTCACAGAAAATAATTATATTTATAAGTACATCTGAGTCAGTGACAACTCTACAACAGATGTATCCATCGGATCACCAGCAATGATGGTGATACATGGCTGTGTACATAATGTATATACAACTCGTCTAAACATCAACCCAACAATGTTAGATCTGTAAATTTGCTTTCGCAAATTTTTAGTTCTTCCCTCGCGGGATTCGAACCCATGCTACTGAGATATCGTGACACCAAATCGCCTGCACTGCAGCCGTCCCGCTAGACCACACGACCACCTGGGCTTCACTAAAATAAAGCTTTTGGTGGCCGTGTGTTACCTTTCCTCGTCAGTTTTAATCTAGCGGCGTACTACAGTACATGATATATAAGGCATGGAGATGTTATTGTTACAGATCAGCTCAATTATCTATAGTAAAGGATCCTACAAATTAATACAAGATACAGTCACAGAAAATAATTATATTTATAAGTACGTCTGAGTCAGTGACAACTCTACAACAGATGTATCCATCGGATCACCAGCAATGATGGTGATACATGGCTGTGTACATAATGTATATACAACTCGTCTAAACATCAACCCAACAATGTTAGATCTGTAAATTTGCTTTCGCAAATTTTTAGTTCTTCCCTCGCGGGATTCGAACCCATGCTACTGAGATATCGTGACACCAAATCGCCTGCACTGCAGCCGTCCCGCTAGACCACACGACCACCTGGGCTTCACTAAAATAAAGCTTTTGGTGGCCGTGTGTTACCTTTCCTCGTCAATTTTAATCTAGCGGCGTACTACAGTACATGATATATATGGCATGGAGATGTTATTGTTACAGATCAGCTCAATTATATATATATATATATATATATATATATAGTGTCTAAAAATAGCAACAATCAACATTCAATCTATCTAGGTGTGGATCAGTTTGTAAATAAACTGATGCAGTTACTAAATTAAATTATATAAGTGTCACACGCCCGATGAAGCTAATTTGTTTAGCGAAATATTGCGTGAATAATATATAAAATATAACACCTAATTTTATAACACTCATTTGTGTGTTAAAGTTACATTCTTAGACACTTATATATATATATATATATATATAACGGATATACACGTAGCCAATATGCTCCATTACATTTAAATTCAAAGTATAACGGTACAGGTCATAATATGAACACATGATTAGAAACAAATTAGAAACAGCTGAAACCAACATAACATTGAGTTAAAAAAGCCAAACAGTTATTGTTTTACGATGATGACTGATGTACCCATATTTTGACTATTTTATTAATTGTGACTGTTTATTTAACGCATCATGTAAATGTAGCGGAATTTGATGAGACTGTTATTAAAGTGAGAGGGTTAGTGCTATAGAATCAGGTTTAATCCAAAATTTTCTACATTTGAAAATGCCTGTACCAAGTCAGGAATATAACAGTTTTTGTCCATTCGTTTTTGATGCGTTTTGTTTTTTGATTTTGCTATGTGATTATGGACTTTCCAAATTGATTTTCCTCTGAGTTCAGTATTTTTGTGATTTTACTTTTTACTAAACAAATAAAGCAACAACAGCCAAAGTATTGACAATAATCAGAACATGTTATTTTTTTTAAACCCTAACGTATTAATAGTTAAACTTTATCAATACAATCAATATGTCTATTAAATATTTCAAAAGCATTAAAACATGTTTGAAAGTCTTCTACATTTTAATCAGCAGTAATGGGTAGAATGTCAAATATACAGTAGTCAACACCGATTTATAATGTTGATCGATACAAATTGAATAATGAAGTAAACGACAGTAACGATATTTGTAGTTCTCTAATATTATAAATATTTAATATAAGTTTTTCCTATAAACCCTAAATTATAATTTACGAATTTATCACACATGGTTTAAAATGATATTTATGAAAATCTTTAAGACTCTTTGTTCTTATTCAATGTTTTTTGGGAAAAAAGTGTTTTACTTGAACCACATCCAAATCTTCTCCCACAAAATTTACGATTGGTTATATCTATTAAAAAAATACAAGTAGACGAATCTCTAGTTTGTTCTGCTGTCTTCGTTCATTTTTATTAACTATCGTAGTGCTCAAATTAGAACAGATGAACATACACGTTCAGCATCACTTAGTAAAAAAACATTTAAAACTCTCCCTCCCCTAAAGAAATAATTAACGGCTATTTCATTCAAACATCCTCTTATTATCATTCGTTGGTGATACATGTAAAATAATGTGGCTTACCCTTTCTGCTAACAAAGAGTTGATTATCCATTGAAAATGTTTTTCTAAGATATACTTTTATTACATCATAATAAATTTCCTGACGCTCAGAAATGATAAAGAGTGTCATATCTGCCCACATTGTTGAATGAATTCTATCGATGTAGTTTAGTAGTTTTATATGGATTTCTATTTAAATTGGGCGGTATTCATGTATATGACAGTTGTTTACATTCGTGTCGTTGGCTGATGTAGTCGACCGTTAGATTTTGACAGGTTTAATGAACTTCCCCTTTTTTAAATCACTTTGAAATTCTGTGAATATTGTACTCACTTTTTTAAATCAAAAAGATTAAAAAAAACGTAATGTATTTTAATCATATACGTGTAATGCTATGACCAAGATAAAAGATACTATCGATATAATCATATCTAAATTATGTATACAAGTAAGAAAATGACGCGAATGTTAAAGCAAGATTAATCAAATTATTTCCTATATAAGGGATAGGTTTTCAGATCGCATGTTATTAAAAAGGAAAAGGACTAAGAGATAAATAACATATCATGAATCAAAACGGAGTACCTCTACTTTAGCGGACCCCATAAAAAGTACGGGAAACTATAGTAAGTACTAGTATATAGGAATTGGTCCCGCCAAAAAGTTAAAAACGAAAATAGGCCAAAAATCAAAAAAGAAGGTCAAAATCGAACTCCCCAGGTCAAGTGTTGTTTAAAAAACTGTTGTTTTAAACAGTTTTTTAAATGAAAATTACAAAATCTAGTAGAAATACGTCTTGGTAAGTGTACAAAATGTCTACGCTTCCGTAACTCAGGTAGGTATATCACGTGATAAAAATTCCATTATCTGTGACCTCTATGTCATGAATATTCATGAATAAGTGACGTCATAGTCAACCGTAACGTAAAATCAGCTGTGTTAACAAACACTGTTACAATGTAAATACGGAAATGCCGATCAAATTAAAAGATTTGTTTATTATTTGTGAAAGTGTTGAGAAAATTATTCAGTGGTGTTTTTCACTAGGATTATTTCTAGATTTATTTGGAGAGGTATGTAAAAAGTGTAGCCATGGACATTTCAGTTTAAGAAAAGACAGTTCTTTTTCAAACGACATTTTTTATTGGAAGTGTAGCAACAAACAATGGTCTCCATCAGAAACGGAGCCTGGTTTCAAGGACATAATTTAAGTTTGGAAAAAATATCATTCATGACTTATTTCTGGATTTACAAAATAGGCCAAGAATTTGTTAAACATCAACTTTCAATTTGTAATCAAACAATCGTAGATTGGTACAATTATTGCCGTGAAGTTTGCATAGAAATTTTGGAAATAGACAGTGAAAAAATAGGTGGAGAAAACGTAATCGTAGAAATAGACGAAAGTAAATTTGGAAAAAGAAAATACCATAAAGGGCGTCGAGTTGAAGGACAGTGGGTCTTTGGAGGTATAGAAAGAGACAGCAAAAAAAGTTTTTTGCATCAGTAGAAAATCGGACAAAAGAAACACTGTTAAAATTAATAAAAGACAACATAAAACCAGGAACCACAATCATCAGCGACTGTTGGAAGGCATATGATTGTCTAGGATCTGAGGGATTTGAACACTTAAAAGTCAACCATTCTGTAAATTTTGTAGACCCTGAAACAGGAGCGCATACAAATACGATTGAAAGTACTTGGCGAGCACTTAAAAAATCACTTCCAAAATACGGCACAGTAAAATCCCTTTATGACACTTATTTCAGTCAATATTGTGTACGAAAAAAATATATTATTGGCTCTGACGACCCTTTCCTAGCATTTATTAACCTTATTAAAAAAGTGTATAATCCGGAAAAACAAAACAAGCCCTAATTACGACAGAAACCATCACCGTCAGTGTACCACAACCTGCATCTAAAAAACCAAGAGTACTAAACGAAATAACAAACACACTAAATTCTAGTATGGATGATTTTCAAGCTTAAATGGGTAAGTGCATTATATTTATTTTTAATTGTTTAGTTTCACTAGTTAAAATCACTTTTTAAAAATCATTTACATCGACGTCCTTCGAAGCGGTAAAAAAAATGGCCGCTGTTTATATTTCAGCATAGCAACGTAACTCGGGGTTATCGGTCATGCGCATACATTGTGCATCTTCCAACTTCCGGGGTCCGCTAAAACAGATTCTTCCCTCAAAACGTCTGTTTTAGTAGTTACTTTTTATTACAGTCATATACTAGGATATTTTGTTTACTTTGATAACAATCACAATCTGATTCAAATATAATAAAAAGATGTGGTATGATTGTCAATGAGACAACTATCCACAAAAGACCAAAATGACACAGACAACAATTATAGGTCACCGTACGGCCTTCAACAATGAGCAAAGCCCATACCGCATCAGATATAACAGGCCCCGATTAGATAATGTAAAACAATTCAAACGAGTAAACTAACGGCCTCAAAGTCAATTTTAGAACTTGTCTACTTATTAATATGTCATAATCCGTACCATATAGTTCATATAACCGGAAAGGGGGTGTAGCAACACAGCATAAGAACACACTAAAAAATCAGTTGAAAATGGCTTTGTTCATCAGATCCTTACTATACAGGTTTTAATTGTCGACAAACATCACATACAACTTGTATTCAGCGGCAGAAAGATGTCACAATTCAGGCGCTTGAAGGTAGTGACATGTTCCCTTGATCATGCTTCATTTGGCTTCATTTGACTATACATAGAGCATTATGTGAACGATCAAAACGTCTTTTGAGACGACCCTTTGATGTTCAATAAGGGTTATTTATACTATCTGAAGAATGCATTTCAGAACAATATTATTTCTCATATAGTGTTACACTGTGGTATAAACATGTATATTGTCATTTGACCAATTCTAAATCGAGCATAGAAACACATGTGCTGCTAAACTAGGACATTTTTTTTTTATAATATACAACAAATCCTATGTTTCAATGTGACGGTCTATTTATTTTAAGACATATTATAATGTTTTACTAAATTGGGAAAGAACTGAAACCCTTTTGACAATTAAACAAAAGTTACATGGCTTGTTACTTAAACAGACCTCGTAGGAATCACGTGAATTAGTGTAATTCAGTCAGTTAAGAATTCATTTGATTCAGAGAGGGTCGAAATATGGCTTTGTTCCCGGAAACATAACCTATAGTGAATAAAAATAACGTATTAAGGCAAATTCGATAGTGATACAAACCGTCTAAGAGATAATCAATGATATAATATTTTGGGGATATGACATCAATACATTCTTCTGTGCAGTAAAAAGAAGAAGAAGACCAAGGATAGTCATACTGTCTCCAGTCATGTATGGTTAGTATCAAAGAAACTTTTTTAAAAGTGCAAATGTAATAGGGAAAATCAATGGTGGTATTACACCGAAAGCATGACCAACAATAATGAGAAGTGAGACAAGTTGCTATCCAAGTTAGAATAAAGTGGACGTAAGCAGTTAAACGCAAACTTACGATCTTTGACAATGGTTATTCAAATAAAAAAAAACTCATTTAATGCGCAAAAAGAATAAAAGTGATGATGTGTATAATACGTTTGCGCTTAAAATAAAGAATGTGGTAGGGTTTCAAATATTTGTGAGTACTCAACTCTCGCAATAGACTGGGAAAGTTATGTAACAGCAACACACAAGAACAGATCGTAAAAATCAAGAAAGACTTAAAGTTAATATCTGAGAGGTGATTCAATGTCAGCGGAAGCTGCCAAATCTTTGAATAATTACAAAAAATATAAATTATGAAAATTTAGTATTTTAATACATGGCACGTTACTTTTAATTTTATCAAACATTTGGAGCCGTTTTGTTTTTTCTTCTTTTAATATTTCCCAAACACAATAGAACTGATCAAGTTCAGATCAAGTGATGAATGATGTTAGGCAAACCAGCACAATACGTTTAAATTTAATTGTATGTGTGAGTTGTATCAAAGCTTGTCTATAACTATTCAAGAGAGGCAAAAGTAGTATACCGGGTTTCAATAGTCATGAATCGGTTGAGAACAAAAATTCCAGCTGACAAACTTTAACCGAGGAAACAAATCAACGTTCTATAAGAGAAACGTATGTATTTGTCGAATTAAATAATTAATTAAAAATTGCCGTTGCCAATGCAATAAGGACAAACATAATATAAATTATTCAGTCATAACAAATTGAACATGTATACATTCGTCGATAAAGTATAGTTATGTACAAGTATGTACATATTCCGGAATAGCTTTATATTTCACTTATTATTGTGTTACAGTTTAACACGGTATGTTCATGATATATCAGCAAAATCAAAAGCTCAGACACAAAACATAATAATAGGGGGGAATCACAGGTGTTTTTTTTTACCGCAAACATGAGTATTTAATAACTCGGGGACGTCAAACATGGTTATTCTATCTGGCCTTTAATTTACTTTGATAAGTGAATTGTTGTAAAGGATCGTAATATACAGTCACAAGAATAATAATCTAAAAGTACGTAAGTGACAACTAATATAAACGGTGCAGTTTATAAGTGTACAGAAAAAAAGAACACTATAACACGTACTTCAGATGACATATAACATAAGTACCTGGAATCTATTCTTCAAGATCATCATGTATATAATACGGACTATTTTACAGCAGAGTCTGAGTATCTTCTGACGTTTTTTTTTATAAAAGAGAACGAGACGTCCTTCGATAAGCCCTGGTTCATCTTCGTTTATCTCATAAGCAGGAGAAGTTGGTTGTATTGCTTGTAAGGTGGTGGAATTTATATTTTCACAATACAAATCGTCTGTTTTCTCAAAGATTCTGGTACTGTGTTGATCTGTTGTGTCAAATTAGAAGTTAACGTGAAAAAATAAGGTAATGGAGTTTGTGTCTTAAAAATAAGAATAACATTTTTTTTATATTCAATTATTGTTATATGTCGTCTCTCTATTTTATATATATAAATATACCAGATTTGTGTTTGGTATGGCTTTAAATTTTCACTTCTGTTCTATAAACTATGAACAACTAAAGTATATATATATTTTTTTAATATAGTTTCTTGCTTTGTTTTTTCATTAAGACCGTTGGTTTTCCACTTTAAACATGTTAAATGGTTGTACAAATGTCATTGTTTGGAGTCTGCTGTTCGTTGTACACCAGTGATCCTTGTTGAAGACCGTACTTTGACCTATGATGGTTAATGTTTACACATTATGACTTGGATGAAAGAGCTGTATCATTGGCACTCATACCACATCTTCTTATATCTATATGTGATATGCTGATAGTACCCAACTAGACGCATTTGGATTACATCTTCAATATATCTGAACACAAATTTGATAAGCAGGCTCCCTTGATCGCCTCGTTCATGACAAGTTTCTGAAAGAACCCCGAATCACATGAAATTAACAAAGGCCTCATAGTTCATTCTAATGGAAAAGCAAACAATATGTTGAAACAGTCCATCTTAAATTCAATATGTTGTCCATAAGAAACGACAGCATACTATTCACTTTTTTATCAGTTAAGGTAACACGATACCGAATGGCATATCTCCCGATTTCCAAACTTTTTAGCACACGTGTTCTTTGGATCGAGTTACATCGGAATATGTAATAAAAAATGGGGTCAATATATAGTTATCAAAAGTACCAGGATTTTAATTGTATACGCCAGACGCGCGTTTCGTCTACATAAGACTCATCAGTGACACCATTTTTGTTTTCTTGGTATATTCATAGGAAATCGTCAACTTTGAGGAGAATTTTACCTAAGTATATAGGGAAATGCCCCTTTTTCGGCTTTCCTTTTTAGATTTTCCAACGGATGGCTATGTTCTAATATACGGAGAAAAAAAAAAAACTAACTTAATATCCAGAATTGCATACTGAATCCATACACGTATAGAAACTTATAGATCACCATCCTTGTTTTTGAGATAAATGGCTTCAACAGTGATTGATACCCTTAGGAATGGACTGAAAACGTGTGACGATATTGAATGCAGAATGTAACGTTAACCCTTTCCCATTCAGGCATTTTAGACCTTTACTTATCGAAAAGACATTATCAAAGTTTAAATGAATACTGCATTTGCATCAATGGTCATACATATGTCATGTTGGGCTCAAATGAAAGATAATTGGTAAAATATTTAAAAAAATAAAGTTTGAAGATAATTCGTAATTTTTTGGTCACGTTGTATATTTGCAAAAGTCACGTGACTGTTGGAGAAAAAGTGAAAGAATACGAAATCCTTGGACAAAAAGTCGTGCAGAAACATATTGGTACGCTAATAGGGTCAGGTTTTGGTGGAAACACAATGCCTCGAGACCGTTGAAGCCATATACGTTATGATAGTGGTAAAAAAAGAAGCATAACGTGCTATAGGCCTTGAACTATAGTTGTCCGTAACATTCAAAATAACAGATTGTGGACGCTCTTTTTGTCCGATTTCATACTTGGACCCTAGTTATCTGTCTAATTCGTTTTCAATCAATCAGCAGCCTAAATTTGTTTTTATAAAGGGAAAATTCATTGAATTACCAATGCTAGCTTGACCTGGGACACCCTTGACCGAGCCCGATGGAGCAAAGGGGGTAAAAAAAGGTGGGGGGCAATTTGGCACACACCTTCTTTTAAAAAAAATTTAAAAAACTAATTATAATATAAAGATTCTCACCAAGTTTGTTTTCTTTTTGGGATTGTGTGTTCGGAGGATAATTTTGTGTTGCCAATTGCATGATTTTTACGCAAATCTAGGAGGAATCCTCTCTTTAAATTGTCAATTTTTCATTAAAATATACATGTTCCTTTATTCAAACCAAAGTATTTTCAACTTTATCATACCGTAACACTTACGAAACCATGTTTTGTAACATCTATTTCAACTTTGCAAACAAAATTCAGAATATTTTAGTGGTTTTTGTCTCTTTTCTCATAATATCTTTAAGAAATTACTTCGGATTTTTAGCGCATTTCAAGTTTGTGATTGCGCTGTTACACTAAAATTACATTTGCAATGCAACAAGTGTACAAGTTAGAACTATTGGTTTAATACTACATTTATTCTTCAAAAACTGACTGCACAGTTATTAAAAAAAGTAATAAATCGTCTTAAAAGAGCAGTTTTCTTTGAACTTCTTTTTGAGAATATTCAAATTTCGAAGAAAAATAAATGTTTTTTACAGAAAAATTACACATCAGTTAGGGGCGTCTGGTTTATTAACTAATAATGCAGATTAATTTAAGCCATTCAACACATCTGTACGCCATCAAATGGCGATGGAACAAGTCTAAATGCCCCCAAAAAATCTTGAAATTTGCTTCACCGGTAAGCTGTACCGGTGTGAATGGGAGAAGGTTAAAGTATTACTATTCAGAGATATGGAAAACAAAATTAGCTTGAACTGGTTGGTTCCTTGTGAATCTTATACGATAATAGTTCATGCATAAATCACCGAAATTTGGTACACGTCAAGCTCACGTAAATTTTTATGATTATTCAAATAATATCTGTATACTAAAATTTAATTAAAAGCATGAAAAATACCTTCATATTTTTTTAAAGTTCATGTGAAAATAACATAACAAATTTCACGTGTGATTCATTTGAACTACTGAATTTTTCACTCCTTCATTTAAGACATAATGATGGTGTCGTTGCTTCATGCAGAAATAGAGTACTTTAAAAGTTTGATTCGGTTTACAGCTTTATAATTGCTCATTATTTATGGTTGTTTAACGTTCAGTGGTACATAGTTCATGCATGTTCGGAACGATACAATACAAGTTTGGAAACAGTTTTTAAAATAAAAGACACATTTGATGCACCAGTTGAAAAAAGTTTAACATTCTGTTAGTTGTGAATATTATGAGGGAAAATAATGATTCTGATAAAATACACATTCTTAAAAATAAAATAACAAAATTCAAAGAAAAATTCAAAAATTAAAAGTCACTTATCAAAAGTCGAAATCATATAAAGCTAAAATACATAAAAAAAAAATGATAAACAACTGTCATTTTCTTAACTTGCTACACACATTAGTTTAATTAGTTTAGTGTACTTTTTGTGTTGTAAATGTATGAGTTGGTTGCTCAGCAAGTCGGACAAACATTGCAAACTGTATGCAAAATTTCACAAAGTTCAACAGTGCCATTTGTTGAAAATTATTTACGAAACAAATCTTGAGATCATAGATGCATTATTTATAAGTAAAATAAACTTCAAATACGAAATATAAAAGTTCCAGCTTGAAATTCCACATCTAGGAGATATAAGTCGGAGTCTGTTTGCCTTTTATATTTTATCAAAACGCCTTATCCAGCAACCTGTCATAAACAAAACAAAAAAAGAAAATCCAGACAACATGCGCACCTTTAATATAAATAGTAACAACAGTTACATAATTTTAAACCTGACGCAAAAATACTGTAGTCTTAAATAATAAGCCGTATAAACCCTATGTAAAGCAATTGCGGGATTGGCGGTACAACGGACACTGGTGAAACAATATGACATAGGTGCTCTATTAGAATTTTGGTGACAAAACAAATTTTTGAATATGCAGTTCATATAATGGTACTCTGGAGATCTAAAATGAAGCTTAGCAGTGTAAGCAAGCTAACCTTTCCGTCATTTTGACTTTGGTGGAAAGTTGATGAATTGGTCGTTTTACCGCACTTCCTTATTTCATTACGATTTGAATTTTCTTTAGAAGAACATATTTTTAAAAGATTTTAGAACTTTAGCACATATGTACTAGGAGAATGAAATATAATGGATAATTATACTTTTTTTTCCAATTTAGGGGACCAACGTTTACTAAAACTACAAATTAGGAAAAAAAGATACTCGTCCAATTACTATTAGTCACAATTTTCTTGATGTCTTTGGTTTTGATGTCGTTAAATGCATACCTCATATCTCCATTTATCATCTTCAGCCAACTGTTGTACAAATAACATGTTCCATATATTTTTTTGTTTTGTTATTTACATGTACCTTTACAAATAAAATCTCATGCTACCCCACTTCCAATGACTAATGGTAACGTAGATATTTCTAATGGCGTAAATATTCATAAACTTTGTCATTTTTTTGTGAAAATTTAGAGGCAATGATTTAAATCTTAACAACTAAAGTTCCAAGTGACGAATGTAAATTGTAGGATTGATTTTTGGTTGCTTAACGTCCAGTCGCAAATATTTCATGCATGTTCAGGACGAGAACAAGTTTACACTATTTACAATACTAGATAGGTTATGTACTAGGGGCGATCCAGGGAGATGGTTGAGAAAATTTGGACTGACACTTGTAAATGAGGATATTTTAATATGATGTCTGTACCGTGTAGACTAAGTCTATAATATTATAAAGCTAGCACTTTATTTTTAAAATGTTTCCGAAACTATATCGGATTTACTTTGTACAGACCAATGGATTGTTTACACTTGGAATTTTATTCGGCCAAAAAAACCAAGTTAAACCACTTTTTTACATTCTATACTATATAAGTGTCAAGGTCTAGCTGCTTGTTTTGTGCAAATTCGTATTATTTTATCCGTACAAATGTATTCTCATCCAGATGAATTTCCTTTTTTTTATTTTGCCGAGCATTTTCACACGAATAAATTGTTGGACAATTCCCGTTTTTTTACACATCATCGTAAGTTTCTATAGATAAGATTTCTATTTTCAAAACAAAATTTCATGTGGATACGGCGTGCATCATGCAACAAATTTATTGCATAAATAAACTAAGCCAGAATAAACTAAAAGTGATAAAACTCAGTCTATTTTGCATAAGAACATAATTATATAGATAAATCGTGCAGATGCTTAAATATTAAAGAACCAGAATATAAATTAAAAGTTAAGTCATACATTTTAAAGGTTAACAATGAGCAGAAGAATTGCCGGAAAACGATAAAGCATCTATGTCGAAAAGTTAACCGTTACGTATTGCATTAAAACTTTCGGCAAATGTAACCGTTAAAAATGTCACATATATATATACAGTTATCAATTTTTATTTTATTTATTATTTAATCACTTTGTGATTGCAGAACCTGCTGCATTGGCTTGTACATGTATGTGTGAACAATATTTGATAACGCCAGGAACGATAACTCGTGGCGTAACGTCATTCGGTATCGTGTTACCTTAAGCAGGGTTTACCTTTTTGGTAAGTATTCAACAAAATATGTTGTATGATGTCCCAATACCGATGACCTTATAATGCATTCTCCCATCTTTATATTCAACAAGTTGATTATTTCTGTTTGACAATGCTTTTTTTGCATATGGTATAGTATTATAGAGGGTTAACTTATCAAAGGTTGTGATTAAATTAATCTCAGTGATTTAAATTCTCAAGACGTTCTTAAAAGATTTTTTAGAATACACATATGGTCAATACTACTTCGCGAGTATAAAGTCAACATTATTTTTGAAGACTCCTTTTTTATTTCGGACTTAGTGGTGTCAATCCAAGAAACAATGCAGTTGAGCCGGCCATGAATCGTTGTGTGTACGAAATTTTGTAAAGATTTCATATCCAATCCAAACAAGGTCTCATATTTGTTTTCTAATGTAATGTTCATTGAAACCATCCAGTTAATGATAAGCAAACATCTGATCATTGTCAAAGGTATTTTATTGTACTTAGGATTAACTGAGTGCCTATTAATGCTTTGTCAACAAGAACAACAACAAAGGTATCATAAGTAAACTCATCATAGATACCAAGACTAAATTTAGGTTTGTCTACAAAATCTCATCAGTGACGCTCGAATCCAAAAAAGTTAAAAAGGTAAAAAAAGTACGAAGTTGAAGAACATTGAGGACCAAAATTCCTAAAAGTTTTGCCAAATACAGCTAAGCTTAAGGTTGAAGGTATGCATGAGGTAGAAAAGCGTTAGTATTTCAACAAATTCAAAAATTTGTAAACGGTAAATTTATAGATATAACCATATCAATGACAATTCATGTCAGCACAAACAGTGATGACTACTGGGCTTGTGATACACTAGGGGAAATGAGATGATAGACATTTTACAGCTTCTTTGTCTTTGAAAATTGACTTTGGTCGATAATTTTTTCTAACATGAATTCGACTTTTTTTAGAAACCTGGTTATTTAGACCCATTCTGACGACGTATCCAGTTCACTTATTTATCTTGTCTAGCCCTTGCATGCTTTGGCATAGTCCTTAATGTTTTATGATATTGTAATTATTGTATTTATTTATGTTGGCCTATCAGGTGGGAAAATCAATTGTAATTAAATATTATTATGTATGTAAAACTATTGTATAAACTCATTTGATATTTTCCCTGGTCAAGCGAGGATGTTAAAAAACAGTGGCCCCTAAGTATGCAACCTGGGCTACTCAGGTATCTATATAACAGGAAATGATTGAATACAATATTTGTGATCGTTAAAAAAAAAAATGTAGCGAGAAATTCCCGCACCCGGGAGCGGAACTCTATAAATAGTTATCAAAAGTACCAGGATTATAATTTCATACGCCAGACGCGCGTTTCGTCTACATAAGACTGATCAGTGACGCTCAGATCAAAATAGTGAAAAAGCCAAAACATATACAAAGTTGAAGAGCATTGATATATAAGTCTGCCGAAAGGGAACGCCACACATATACTACACATGCAGCTTCCATCAAAGTGTATAAGATTATAGAGCGGAGAAGTATTCCTGACTGGAAAACTTTGATAAATCCCATAATTGGTAATTCCGAAATTGTCAAAGTTATTTATACCAACACTGTTCATGGCTGTTGTAGCTTGTTCAGCACCCAAGAGAAGGCCTATACATAATGCATTTAACTTGGACATGGAGTTAAGGGGAATGTAATAGAGTGGAAGAACAATCATCCTGATCTCGTATACAATTGTAATTGTTCTGTGTGTTCGCAACTATAGGAATTTATAGGAACCGTTTATACATTTCTGGGAACAATACATACCATCTACGCCAATAAAAATGTAGAGCATGTGCTATCCCTAATGAAAGTAGTTTCCTTAAACCAAATATTTATATCTATGAAAGAATTTAGTAACGGTTTTAAATAGTTTGTGATAATGAAATCTCTGAATTAAAAATGTACAGTTGGGTGCAAACGAAATACTACAAATAGATGCTCGGAAAAATAACCCGGCGTTTACTCCCGTAAACTTCATGCAAACGCCGCGTTAACTCCAAAAATTGAGAAGACATACAAATTAAACGAGCCTTCACTTTCACGATTACGTCAGCGTTAAGATAACGTTCACACAAATAAGCCAATGCAGCGGGTTTTGTGTGACATTTTAACGGTAACTTTCCCTAGATGCAGAGTGCCGAGAGTTTTGATGCAATACGTAGCGGTTATTTGACAAGATTGTTTTATCGTTTTAAGGTCATCATTCTGCTCTTTGTTAATCTTTAAAAAAATATAACTTTACTTTTTAAATATTCTGTTTCTTTGATGTTTAAGCATCTGCACGCTTTATCTATATATATGTTCTTATGCATAACAGACATGGTTATAATTAGGGGGAAAAGCACAATACAAGCAGATGTTGAAAATTATACAGAAAATAGTTTGTTCGTATGAAATGTAAAAAAAATGGTTATTGAGCCGAATAACTTTTCTTGTGTAACACAAGTTGTGTTCCATGTGTAATTGAAATTCATTGGTCTGTACAGAGTAAATTTGATATAGTTTTGGATATATTTTAAAATACAGTGCCAGCTTTGTAATCGTATAAACCAGGCCTACTCAGGACGGACAGCCACATCAGAATGAAGCATTAGAAAGTTAACGAAGGCTGAAAAAAACATTGGCACTTGATGCGGCAGAAATAAAATAACAAAATTCAAGTTCCGTTACAGTCTGAATAAAGCAAGTTGATAGTTGGGGCTGGCTGTAGTCAGACCGCTGCCGTGTTCCTTGATTCCGTTATAATTTTTTTCTCGAAATTAACATGCAAACGACAAGAGACTGTAAAAAAACTAGATCTTGAAATAATTTAGATTTTAAATTCGTTTTAATTTACGCTTGCATGGGTATTTGGTGTTTTTTTAGTTTTGAGTTGGAAACAATGTACATGTACGAGTTGGGAGAAAACACGAGTGAAAGAAAATTAGCAAAGTTACCTTTTAGGGCTCTGAGGGCCATTTTGCTCGCATACTAGGCATCGTAAAAAAACCGGAAAGTTTCTTTCTTAAAATTGGTTTTTAGAACAAGTAAACAGGAATAAATATACATATAAAGCGTTAGTTGAAATTTTCGCGACCATCATTGCGGATGCCCTGCCTCTATTGCAAAACCTACATATTGTATTTATTGTTAACTTGTTCTCGTCTTGAACTTGCATGCAATGTTTTCCACTGGACGTTAACCAAGCAACAATCAAAGCAATCAATCCTACAATTTACACCCGTCACTTGGAACTTTAGTTGTTAAAATTTAAATCATTGCCTGTAATTTTTTCAAAAATTTCGACTGAACAAGATTTGTTATGTAAATAACACATTTACACCACGCAGAGTACACTATACTACATGTATTGTATGTACTAAGTCAAGAAGTTGACAGCTGTTTATCATTCTTTTGATGTTTTTCAGCTTTTGATATCGTTGATAAGGGATTTTTTCGTTTTGAATTTTTCTTGGAGTTTTGTTATATTTTTTAGGGAATGTGTATTTTATCATTTGTTTATCAGGATCATTATTTTTCCTCATAATTTTCACAAATAATAGAATGTTTAATCTTTTTTGACTGGTGCATCAAATGTGTCTTTTATAAACAACTGTTTTCACAATTGTATTGTATCGTCCCGAACATGCATGCAGTATTTGCCACTGAACGTTAAACAACCATCAAACCGAGCAATTAGAAAACTGTTAAATGAATCAATTTTTTTTTTAAATATTATATTTCTGCATCACGGGATGCAGTGATGATACCACCATTATCTAATATGATGGAGTAAAAATCAGTAATTCGGATGAATCTCACGTGAAATGTTTCATTTGATTTTATAGTAAACTTAACAAAAATCTGAAGTTATTTTTTATGGTTTAATCAAATTTTAGAACAAAAATATCATTTAAATAACTTTATTTCAAATATTTACGTGAATTTAACGTGTACAAAACAGTTGACAGGGGAAATGAAAAAAAAATATACTCATTCAGATCCCGACACATATTTTTTATTCCATTTCTCTGAGAAAGAATAGCCTTATATTCCGTACACCATAACGTCACACGTTTTTGGTCAACATTCTAGATCTATCGATCAACTTTGGAGCCATTTATTTATGACATATGAGTTTCTATACGTGTATGGATTCACTATGCAATCCTGGATATTATGTTAGTTTTGTGTTTTTCTCCGTATATAAGAAAATAGCCATTCATTCGAAAATCTAAAAAGTTAAGCCGAAAAAAAGGCATTTCCCCTTTATACCTTGTAAATTTGTCGCCAAAATTGACGTTTTCCTATGAAAATTACAAAAAAACAAAAATGGTGACCCCCATTTTTATTACATATTCCGATGTTACTCGATTCAAAGTACACGTATGCCAAAGAATTTGGAAATCGGGAGATATTGCATTCGGTATCGTGTTACCTTAACGTGAGAACGGTGGTTCTTTTGATATTGTTCATAGCAAACGGGCGTTAACTGCTGCGGTAATTTCACATTAATGTGAATGTGGCTGGTCTTCCTTTTTTGTTTTGTAAAAAAGTAAACGCACATTTACTACTACATGCAGGGTTACTCTAATGACAGGACAAATGAATTGACTGGACCAGCATAACACTTGCAAATATGTGTTTTGTATATCAAAGGATTTATATCAAATTTGCACTATGATAAAATTTCATAATTTAGCATTTAGATACATATATAAAAAAGAAATACGTTCAAAACAGGCGAAACCATGAACTGATCATGCTGATCAACATTGATCAAGACCACACCAATATCGACAATGACAGAACCAAATGAAAGTGTTACTAACTTTTTTATTTCTCAGCAAAATTCATCTCAAATTTGAAATAACATAAACTGGATCATTGTTTACATTTAATATTTCGAAGGAATTTTAAGACATAATAAACAAGAGATTTAGCTTGAAATATTCAAAATTTATTGTAGCAAAAAAAAGAAGCATTTTTTTTTCATCGTGTTAGAATATTATACAACGGCTTTAAAGTTCTCTTCTGTTATTCTCTACGGATGAATAGTTTCACAGTAATTGTAATTTTAAAATGTGAATACACTCAAGCTATAAAGCGAGCTAATAAAGTAGCTAATAATTCCAATATTGCCGCATTCCTCTCCACTTTAAGATCGACTGTCAGCATGAAAAGTCTGAAAAAGTAATAATACATGTATATAAAAACATTCAATAAGTGTATATAAAAAGTATAAAAAAACCTTCGTCACTCAATTTTAATGTTTCTTTGTTTAATTACGGTCCTTGTTAAATAAAATTGAGAATGGGAATGGGGAATGTGTCAAAGAGACAACAACCGACCATAAAAAAAACAACAGCAAAAGGTCACCAACAGGTTTTCAATGTAGCGAGAAATTCCCACACCCAGAGGCGTCCTTCAGCTGACCCCTAAACACATAGATACTAACACATATATACTAGTTCAGTGATACAGAACACCATACTAATTTTCAAAGTGTACACAAGAAACTTAAATTGAAATAATATAAGACTAGCAAAGGCCAGCGGCTGCTGACTTCGGTCAGGCGCAAAAATGCGTCGGGGTTAAACATGTTGATGAGATCTCAATCCTCCCCTAATACATCTAACCAATGTAGAAAAGTAAACGCATAACATTACGCACATGTAAAATTCAGTTCAAGAGTAGTCCGAGTCTGATGTCAGAAGAGGTAACCAAAGAAAATTAAACAAAATGACAATAATACATAAATAACCACAGACTATTAACTGTTAACTGACATGCCAGCTCCAGACTTCAAATAAACTGATTGAAAGATTATGATTTCCTCATATAAATATCAGGTACATTCCTTCCCGTTAGAGGTTGAGTATCATACCATCATAACCTATATGAGAAGGAAATAACCCGAGTCATGCCAACAACTGTTTTTCTTTTAATAAATGTGTTCAGTTCGATGCATAGACCCTATAAGCGAATCACTATTAACGCCAACATATGCAATATTTAGTTGAGTCGTTTGTGTTTTCTCTTATTTTTGAGGTATTGAGATAAGACGTGGCACGGTACTTGTCTATCCCAAATTCATGTATTTGGTTTTGATGTTATATTTGTTATTCTCGTGATGTTTTATCTGTTGCTTGGTCCGTTTCTGTGTGTGTTGCGTTTGGGTGTTGTGTCGTTGTTCTCCTCTTATATTTTATGCGTTTCCCTCGGTTTTAGTTTGTTACCCCGATTTTGTTTTTTGTCAATGGATTTATGAGTTTTGAACAGCGGTATACTACTTTTGCCTTTATTAATGACCTGACAACAGTATCGTAACTATATCCCTCTTATAGTATTCTTGTCAAATTTAAACAGTACTCGTTTGTCCCTAGAGTTGTAATACTTGTCATTTACGTGTGGCTTTCAAGGAATCTTCCTTAGCTTTTTTGTTTATTGACTTTTCCCCTTGTTTGTTGAGCTTTTTCACATGCATCACCAACTCTATACGGTTAAACCTCCTTTAGATTTTTTATTTTTTACCTCCATGCACGTATATAGATCTTACTATTCGTTAACACAAACATGGTATTGTAACTTTATTCTTAAAATACATTAATAATAAACATATCACAAGCCCATTAGTCACACCTATATAACTAATTTATCATTCATATGGTCATGTTTGTAAATTAACTGTTTACAATAAACTTTGAATTTTTGAAATACTAAGACTTTTCTTCTTTAGAAATAGATTACCCTAGCTGTATTTGGCAAAACTTTTTTTGAATTTAAGTAATCAATGCTCTTCAGTTTCGTACTTTATTTGGACGTTTTATTTTTTTTTGGAATCGAGCGTCACTGATGAGTCTTTTGTTGACGAAACGCGCTCCTGGCGTAAATACTAAATTAAATACTGGTATCTAGGATGAATTATTTGTCTATTTTTTATCACCAGCCCAGTAGTCAGCACTTCGGTGTTGACATGAATATCAATTATGTGGTAATTTTTATAAATTTCCTGTTTACAAAACTTTGAATTTTTCGAAAAACTAAGGATTTTCTTATCCCAAGCATAGATTTCCTTAGCCGTATTTGGCACAACTTTTTGGAATTTTGGATCCTCAATGCTCTTCAACTTTGTTTTTATTTGGTTTATAACTATTTCGATATGAGCGTCACTGATGAGTCTTATGTAGACGAAACGCGCGTCTGGCGTACTAAATTATAACCCTGGTACCTTTGATAACTATTTACACCACTGGGTCGATGCCTCTGCTGGTGGACGTTTCGTCCCCGAGGGTATCACCAGCCCAGTAGTCAGCACTTCGGTGTTGACATGAATATCAATTATGTGGTCATTTTTATAAATTTCCTGTTTACAAAACTTTGAATTTTTCGAAAAACTAAGGATTTTCTCATCCCAAGCATAGATTACCTTAGACGTATTTGGCACAAATTTTTGGAATTTTGGATCCTCAATGCTCTTCAACTTTGTTTTTATTTGGTTTATAACTATTTCGATATGAGCGTCACTGATGAGTCTTATGTAGACGAAACGCGCGTCTGGCGTACTAAATTATAATCCTGGTACCTTTGATAACTATTTACACCACTGGGTCGATGCATCTGCTGGTGGACGTTTCGTCCCCGAGGGTATCACCAGCCCAGTAGTCAGCACTTCGGTGTTGACATGAATATCAATTATGTGGTTATTTTTATAAATTTCCTGTTTACAAAACTTTGAATTTTTCGAAAAAACTAAGGATTTTCTTATCCCAAGCATAGATTACCTCAGCCGTATTTGGCACAACTTTTTGGAATTTTGGATCCTCAATGCTCTTCAACTTTGTTTTTATTTGGTTTATAACTATTTCGATATGAGCGTCACTGATGAGTCTTATGTAGACGAAACGCGCGTCTGGCGTACTAAATTATAATCCTGGTACCTTTGATAACTATTCCATAAAAAAAAATCAATCAAGTAATATTCTATTTTGTCTGTGACTTTATTCTTCACCAACAAATAGCAAAGATAATAAATATGTTATTCCTACATATACTATATACCAACAAAAAAAATACGTATTTATGCATACTTTATAGTTATACCATTTATGATGATGTGTTGGCCTTTTCGCAGCATCACACACAACAATATAGACAAGTTATATAAAGTTAATAAGCTTAACAATAATAAAATAAATAACAGTGTTAACATTTGCTTCGGTTTGATAACACGACAAAAGCGATAGGTCACTGGTGAATGTTACGTTTGTACATTTCCTCATGGTGAAACGGTTAGCTTTTGTACAGTTGGTGTATGTGCAGAGTGATATTGTTTCAAGTGATCTACATGTACAACTAAGTGTTTAGTACTTTTGTCTCTTTGTATTATGTATGTCAAATCAACAATTTTCTTTATAACTTTTATGGACCTAATCTAACTTCCTATTTGTTCCTGGAGGATGCCATATTCATACAAAACACCTAATTTTCGAATGTTTATCATTATTATTCTTTTGTCTATTTGCACTTAAACGAGATTGTGTTTGTGTTAATAAACTGAAATGCATTTTTGAGAGCTTCTTGAACAAACTCAAAATATGCACTAGGACAAGACATATTTGTATACATTTGCAGTAAACCAAACATAACATCATTTAAACACTTGAAGTCCAAACATAAAGAATTTTTGGAAAATGTTTTGCGCTTGAAAAGACAATTAAGATTGACTAAATTTATTTGAACTCTCTTAATCATGTTAATTGGATCTGGTATCAAATTTTCAATTTGGTGAGTGACCTGTTTTAAATTTGAATAGCTGAAGTATTGGCCTCTAAATCAGCTTTGAATCGTTTCGGGAATCCTTGATTGTTGAATGGACAATAATATACAAATACAGCCTCTGCAGTCCGGAATGCGGTTCGATAAAATTACTCCACTTGTTTTTTCGCTCTCCTGTCAAATCATGTAATTTCGCTGCATCCAATGGTGGACGCTATAACGATTGGTGTCGTCAAGACCGGTACAATTTAAATAAACAGATAGGAACTACACGATTCCCATTGGTATAGGTGATTAGTTTAATAGTAGCTGCTAAAAAAAAATGCATGTTGTAGAATAATTCATAATCAGGAATAGCTGGAAAGGAAAGAAACGTGTTGCTATGATGACCTGGAAACCGAAAGAAGATTTTTTTAAAAAATCTACAGACGATCCCTCTGAGTGTGCCACCTACATATTCAAACATGTATACAACCATTATATCCTCTATCTATATAAAATTTTTTCATAATTATGTGATAAAGGGCAAAAAAAGGTAGCAGTTTTTTGTGTCTTGTTGTTAAGCATTTCCAGGGGAGATAATGTTATTTTTATGGGTGGGTTTGATAGATTTGTTACAATGTAACATTATGTAACATTACATAAAAGAGGGACGAAAGATATTAAAGGGACAGTCAAACTCGTAAATTTAAAACAAACTGACAACGCCATGGCTAAAAATGAAAAAGACAAACAGAAAAAAACAATAGTACACATGACACAACATAGAAAACTAAAGAATAAACAACACGAACCCCACCAAAAACCAGGGGTGATCTCAGGTGCTCCGGAAGGGTAAGCAGATCCTGCTCCACATAATATACACTAAAAAAATTGTTAATTAAGTGCTTGTCACTCAAAATGAAAATGATCATCATGTTCCTAATTTTAGTTACCAGGTTATTGATTTTTTTTTTATCCTTTATTCTTATTTTTGTGATGTATTATTACAAAAGAGGGGGGGGGGGGGGGGCTTTAAAACACCTAAATACTTGATAGTTCCATTATGCCTGCTGCACTGATTTACAAAAATAAGAGAGAAATGTCATGTTTTAAATCTATTTATTGTCATATATTTCTTAGAAATATTTTGTTTTATTAATTGTATGAATTTCAAAAGTAACGTTAATTTTTTTTTATAAAATTCGATAAATATACTTCTTCAGGTCAGTGGAACATTTTTCATTAAGCAACTCAAACACATGTATTTATGTATATACAAGAATATTTAAATAAAAAGGTAACCGTCAAGAATAGACAAATTGAAGTCGTTGAAAATACATCTATGGGTATTTTTTGTAATTGTATGAAGATTAAAGAGAGCATCTTTATAAAATAAAGTTATAAATCTTTCTTTAGTTCTGTTCTTGTAAATTTGGTCTGGGTGATCATTGAATGTCAGTTAAATGAGTTTAGTATTTCTCTTAATCAGCACCAGGATATACTGTTTCAATTACTTTCATTTGATTCAATAATTTTACACCAGTGTTTCTTAAATTCGGTAAACTGCATGATTAACAATATTATTGTCCATACAGATTTTAATAAAATATTGAATCTGCAAAAGTATTTTGTCCAGAAGAACAAGTTTAAACATTTTGAAGTCATATAATACATGTTTAGGACAGACACACCATTGAACAGTTATCTGCAGGTCATGATGCTATTCCATTTATGTTTTAGCTGTGCCATGGAGAGCATCATTCTATTTTATATACATTTGTACTAAAAATCATGCAATCAATATCTTAAAAATGACAACAATTGATGGAATACAATATTAATACACTGTAATTGTTAACCTTTATTAGATAAGCCATATTTTAATGTTTGGACCTATAAACACATATACCCTAATTTACTTTTGCTGTCACTACTAAAATAATTTAAACTCTGAATTTAATTATATATAAGGATTACTTTCTTTTACAATTATATGTATATATTTTTATATCAAAGTATCAAAGTATTTTATCATATAAAAATTAGATTTGGTATGATTGAAAATGACACAACTCTCCATAAGAGACCAAAATAACTAAAAAAATAACAATTATTATTATTATCATTATTATTATTATACAGTATTTATAACAGCGCATTGTAAAATATTAAAATTACCCTAAGCGCTTTACAATATATTGTAAGTAACTGTACAGCCTTCAACAATGCGCAAGGGCTATACCACGAAGTCCGCTATAAAGGCTCCAAAATGACAATGTAAAACATTTCAATCAAGGCATATCATGTTTAGAAATTGATGATTTGAATGAAATTGACTATATATTTAAAAAACACAGTTCATAAATTATACACATAATTAAGATCACTATTGATTGATTATTGTGCTTGTAGGAGTTCCTTTTTATTTCAAATGATATCACTTATTTAAAAGTTTAATTATTTAATATGTTAGTTCCTGCATAATGCATAAAAACAATATCTTTCATATTCAATAATCCATAAAAGTCTGGACTTGATACTATGGTGTTTTGAACTTCAGTAAGACGTTTTATGCAAAATTTGCCATTTTGATAATATAGAATTGGGCGATAAACATCTTGTTATTTTTTTTATTTTGGCTGAAGAAACCTTAAAAGGCCCCAATCATTCATCTTTGCCATAATGGTGGTTGGCATGTTTTTGTTTCTTCTAAAATGTTATGCAGTGACAGTGGCATAGTTTTACCCTTTTCAGTTCGTCCATATGTTCCATTCTTGGCCAAGTCTGTTTCTCAGTGTTCCAAAAATTTCACATGGTGTACATGTAGAATTGATACTTGGCCAGGTGGATAGTTCTTGAGGAGTACTATATACTGTTCCCTTTAATTAGGTTACTTTGACCGGTTGCAAATGTATTTATGAATGAGTCAACTTGTTTAATATTGCCTTTTGGTCCATTTCTCCTGGTAGACATGTAAGGTATTGAAATTTGGTCAGTGGACATTTCTTTTGTAGTACTAATGGTTCACTTTGACCTACATTTTACACATGAACAACCCTAATAGACACAGTTAGCAGAAGCAAACTAAATATTTTTCAAATCCATCAGATAAAAGATATGCCTTATACAAACGATGAATGGTCCTTGTCTTATATTAAATGAACATTGTGTTTGCTTTATACTAAGTATATATCACTCCAGTTAACATGTTGAAGGATGAATTGTTATTTTTGAAAAATGCTTACACTTTCGTTGTTTTCTTAATGGGGAAGATATCTGTTTAGGACAAATGTCCAGTGCTTAACTGGTCTTTAAAAGTTAGCTACCATATATATGATGATGATCAATATTTTGTTTACAAGTAAGTAAAAAGATATTGATAGTCTTACAGTATGTATAATTTTAAAATCATAATAAGTTTCGAGTTATGGGAATTTAAAACCAAAAAGGGGGTAAGTCATGCTTCAGTGATTCCCTAGTTAACCATCAAGTTTTTGCCCACATAAGGGGGCCCACTCTAAATTGGCATCTGCTGATTCAGTTACTGATTTACAATCATATATTAATGTCTAAGAGTATAAATTGTATGATTTCAAGATTATTGAATTGATTTATTTTATTAAAACTTTTTTTTGGCTCAGTCATTGAATCCATCAGGTTTAAGAAATATTTAAAATTTGTCTAAATATCAGAGCAACAATTTTATACTTAATTTTTTGTTCTTTCCTAGCTGGGTTTTTGAACTCGTGCGACTGTAAATAAGATATATATATATATATAGTGTATATAAACTCAATGAAAAATGCAAAACAGACATCAAGAGGACATTGCAAATCTCCAATTAGTTTGGTTATTAGTTAGCTACCGATAACATATTATTATATGTTAACATCAATAATGTGCAGCTGAGTAAGAGCGGTCAATTGACCCCTTAATGAGTTATTGTCCTTTACAGTAAATTTTTACAAATTTTCATCAACTTTGTACATTTTGGTAAATTATTTCACATTTTTTTCCACTTTCATTTCTTGGGTCAAGTTCATTATAGAAAGAGATCATTGTAAGAAGCAAGATTGTTTAGTAAAGTAAGGTTTACAAACACATCAACAACACCAAAACACAATTTTTCATGAATCCCTCTGTGTTCTTAGGCCAAGGTGAGACACACAGGCTCTTCAGAGCCTCTATTATTCATTATTCTTGAAGATATTGAAATGATACTTGGTGTTTTGTTTCATCATGAAAAGTTACAGATTACGTTCACATTTTTTGGGTTTTAATGTAATGGCCCCTTAAAAAAAAGTTTTCAGCTCTGTTTTTCCCTGATGCTTCAAAATATTGATTTGGTAGTTAGCATATAGTTTTATCATGACAAATTAGGCCACACTTAAAAACATTTTGGTTTGCCCAAACCCTACCCAAAGGTTGAGACAGTGGATAGGTAGCTATAGGTAGGCATTTTCTTTTTTTTTCCCAAAAAAGAAATTGAAGTATCAGTCAGATGTTTATTAGTCTTCATGCCTATTTGATTAAAAAAACTTCTTCAAATCAGGACAATAAAAGAATTTGAGTAGGCAGCTTTTTTCTGGATAGGTAGCGTTTGAGCAAACAAACCTACTATTTATTATGGCCTTACAAATCAAGTTTAAATTTTGTTCTGGTCATAATTTTTGGGGAAAATTTACTTATAATATAAAAAAGAAGATGTAGTATGATTTCCAATGAGACAACTACCCACAAAAGACCAAAATGACACAAACATTAACAACTATAGGTCACTAGTTTAGTTTAAACATATTTATTTATAGTGGATTGGGAAACAAGTTTTGCAACTTATATTAATCTTTCTCCACTTTGCGGGTGCGAGTGCTGCCTTGTAGCGGCATTAGCCTACTCTTTTTCGAAATCTACAAGGATGTCTTTAACGTGCAAGAGATATGGCTCTCTCTTAACACGGGTCAGCCATTTATCGTCCCCGTCCGACGGACTATCATCGTTTTCTCAAGACCATACTCGCAAATGGTGTCAAGGGAGAGCCGAAAATTGGGTTTCTGAAATTTTCATCCCAAACGGGAATCGAACCAGGAACCTTTGTGTTAGTAGTCCGATGCACTAACCACTACACCACGGCTCTCTAAAGGTCTCTTTATAGGTCACTGAACGACCTTCAACAATGAGCAAAGCCCATACCGCATAGTCAGCTTTAAAAGCTTAAGGCCCCGATAAGACAATGTAAAACAATTCAAACAAGAAAACTAACGGCCTCATTTATGTAAAAGAATGAAGTTTTATAAGTTATAAAATCAGTTTTCCACACTATATATGTCATACTTGAAGATACATGTATTAGATATAGGAAGATGTGGTGTGAGTGCCAATGAGACAACTCTCCATCAAAATAACACTTTATACATATATAATGTCTGTCGTCGTGGTCCATCGTCATTAACTTTTACAAAACTCTTCTCCTCTAAAACTACTGGGCCAAGTTAAACCAAACTTGGCCACAATCATCATTGGGGTATTCAGTTTAAAAATTGTGTCCGGTGACCAGGTCAATCATCCAAAATGTCCGCCATGGCTAAACATAGAACATAGGGGTAAAATGCAGTTTTTGGCTTATAACTCAAAACCAAAGCATTAAGAGCAAATCTAACAAAGGGTTAACTTGTTTATCAGGTCAAGAACCATCTGCCCTCAACATTTCAGATGAATCGAACAACCTGGTGTTTGGTTGCTGTCCCTGAATTGGTAATTTTAAGGAAATTTTGCTGTTTTTGGTTATTATCTTGAATAATATTATAGATAGAGAAAAACTGTAAACAGCAAAATAAGATTTACAAATAAGTCAACAGGACCGTAATGGTTAGTTGACACCTTTAGGAGTTATTGCCCTTTATAGTCAATTATTAACCATTTTTAATAAAATCTTAGTAATCTTTTACAAAAATCCTTTTCTCTAAAACGACTGGGCCAAATTAAACCAAACATGGCCACAATCTTCATTGGGGTATCTAGTTTAAAAATTGTGTCCGGTGATCTGGTCAATCAACCAAGATGTCCACTTTGGCTAAAATAGAACATTGGGGTAAAATGCTGTTTTTGGCTTATAACTCAAAAATCAAAGCATTTAGAGCAAATCTGGCTGAGATTAAATGTTTATCAGGTCAAGATCTATCTGCCCTGCAAATTTCAGATGAATCAAACAACCTGTTGTTGGGTTGCTGCCCCGGAATTCGTAATTTTAAGGAAATTTTGCTGTTTGGTTATTATCTTGAATAATAATATAGATAGAGATAAACAGTAAACAGCAATAATGTTTAGCAAAGTAAGATTTACAAATAAGTCAACACGACCCATATGGTCAGTTGACCCCTTTAGGAGTTATTGCCCTTTATAGTAATTTGTTTACATTTTTCATAATTTTTTGTATACTTTTAGAAAATATTTCCCACTGTAGTTACTAGGCCAAGTTCATTATAGATAGAGATAATTGTAACAACAAGAATGATCAGTAAAGTAAGATCTACAAACACATCACCATCATCAAAACACAATTTTGTTATGCATTTATCTGTGTCCATTGTTTAATATGCACATAAACTAATGTGAGCGACACTGGCTCTTGAGAGCCTTTAGTTTAAATAGTTTACACGATGGCAAGTTAAAGATCAAATTTAAATTTGTTCCAGTAAACTTAATTTTTATCAGGTAGGGGACTATGTATTACAAATGCTATACTCTCAGAATGTTTTTTTTTTAATCCACATTGATTATAAATTTATACTGGAAAGTCCAATTAGAAAGCTAAATATTTACTAAGTCATGTAAGTTTTACATGCACCTTTAATGATAGAGTGAAAAGGAAGTTTTACAAAGTATGCCATATTAACAAGTTGACACAATAATGTTAAATCATATAAAATCAGTAAAATTGAGAATGGAAATGGGGAATATGTCAAAGAGACAACAACCCGACAATAGAAAAAAAAACCAACAGCTGAAGGTCACCAACAGGTCTTCAATGTAGCTAGAAGTATCTTAATTAAGGTGGTAACAGGAAATGGTTGCAACACTTTCTATCTTATTTAAAAAAAAACTTCAATGAATAAGCCTTGCATTATACAACATAAACATAGATCCTCACAAAAATAGTTATTAAAAAGTCCAAGAGGTTTCAGATCTAAATCATTCACACTATCCAAACAAAGAAAAATTTGCATTATTAAACATAAAATAAATCCGAACAAAAACAATAGTTAAAAAGTTAAGAAAGTGTCAGAATTTAATCATTCAAAGTCTCAGAAACTAAATAATTCACACTATTTTTCATGTTTATATACAGTTTGGCCTCAATTGCATTAACAAAACTTGAAGGGGAAAGCCTTGCATAACTAACATTAACCTAAATCCTCACAAAATAGTTGTTAAAAAGACACAAAAGTGTCTAAATCAAAACCATTTGTAAGCATAAATCCTCACAAAAATTAAAAAAAAACAAGACGAATCTTCACAAAAATAGTTAATAAAAAGTCACATTCATGTCTGAACCTTAATTATTCAAACTAGACCACACGACCACCTGGGCTCTACTTTAAAATACAGTTGGCTTCAAAATCATCCCAAAATCCTTCAAAGGGAAAGCCTTGCTTAAGGTGGTACCTAACACTACAGGGAGATAACTCTGTAATATCAGCTAAATGTTTTAATTACGTAACCTTGTGAAGGTAATATAAAGCTTCACAATGATCAAAATTAGTGTTTGTCAAACTGCTAAATAACCAGTGTAATTTTTCTGCTAAAACTCTTGGTTCAAATTATTTGATTTTTTTTATATTTTTGTAAAAAGGTTAAAGAAAATTATTTGTCAAAATTTTATGAAAATTAAACGAGCAAAAATAATTTGAGTCAAAGTGTTGGGTACCACCTTAACTAAACATAAACATAAATCCTCCCAAAAATAGTTGTTAAAACGTTACAAAAGTGTCTGAACCTAAATCATATAAACTATCCTACATGATACATACAGTTGGATTTAATTTATCCACAAAACATTCAATAGAAAAGCCTTGCTTTCCTAAACAAAAACATAAATCCTCATAAAAATAGTTATTAAAAAGTCACAAAAGTGTCTGAACCTTAATTATTCAAACTATCCTACATTATATATACAGTTGGGTTCAATTTTATACACAAAACCTTCAATAGAAAAGCCTTGCATTCCTAAACAAAAACAAAAATCCTCACAAAAACAGTTATTAAAAGGTCACAAAAGTGTCAGAACCTAAATCATTCAAACTATTCCACATGATATATACAGTTTACCTCAATTTCATCCACAAACCTCCAATGGGAAAGCCTTGCTTTCCTAAACAAAAACATAAATCCTCACAAAAACAGTTATTCAAAAGTCACAAAAGTGTCTGAACCTAAATCATTCATACTATCTCACATGATATATACAGTTTACTTCAATTTCATCCACAAAATGTTCAATAGAAAAGCCTTGCTTTCCTAAACAAAAACATAAATCCTCACAAAAACAGTTATTAAAAAGTCACAAAAGTGTCTGAACCTAAATCATTCAAACTATCTCACATGATATACAGTTAACTTCAATTTCGTCCTCAAAAACTCCAATGGGAAAGCCTTGCTTTCCTAAACAAAAACATAAATCCTCACAAAAACAGTTATTAAAAAGTCACAAAAGTGTCTGAACCTAAATCATTCAAACTATCCCACATGATATATACAGTTTACTTCAATTTCATCAACAAACCTCCAACGGGAAAGCCTTGCATTCCTAAACGAAACATAAATCCTCACAAAAACAGTTATTCAAAAGTCACAAAAGTGTCTGAACCTAAATCGTTCAAACTATCCCACATGATATATACAGTTTACTTCAATTTCGTCCACAAAATGTTCAATAGAAAAGCCTTGCTTTCCTAAACAAAAACACAAATCCTCACAAAAACAGTTATTAAAAAGTCACAAAAGTGTCTGAACCTAAATCATTCAAACTATCTCACATGATATACAGTTAACTTCAATTTCGTTCTCAAAAACTACAATGGGAAAGCCTTGCTTTCCTAAACAAAAACATAAATCCTCACAAAAACAGTTATAAAAAATTCACAAAAGTGTCTGAACCTAAATCATTCAAACTATCCCACATGATATATACAGTTTACTTCAATTTCATCCACAAAACTCCAACGGGAAAGCCTTGCATTCCTAAACGAAACATAAATCCTCACAAAAACAGTTATTAAAAAGTCACAAAAGTGTCTGAACCTAAATCATTCAAACTATCTCACATGATATACAGTTAACTTCAATTTCGTCCACAAAACCTCCAATGGGAAAGCCTTGCTTTCCTAAACAAAAACATAAATCCTCACAAAACAGTTATTAAAAAGTCACAAAAGTGTCTGAACCTAAACCATTCAAACTATCTCACATGATATACAGTTAACTTCAATTTCGTCCACAAAACCTCCAATGGGAAAGCCTTGCTTTCCTAAACAAAAACATAAATCCTCACAAAAACAGTTATTAAAAAGTCACAAAAGTGTCTGAACCTAAATCATTCAAACTATCCCACATGATATATCAATTTACTTCAAATTCATCCACAAAACCTCCAACGGGAAAGCCTTGCTTTCTTAAACAAATTCATAAATTTCACCAAAACAGTTATTGAAAAGTCACAAAAGTGTTTGAACCTAAATCATTCAAACTGCTTCACATGATATGTACAGTTTACTTCAATTTCATCCACAAACCTTCAATGGGAAAGCCTTGCTTTCCTAAACAAAACATAAATCCTCACAAAAACAGTTATTCAAAAGTCACAAAAGTGTCAGAATCTAAATTATTCAAACTATCTCACATGATATATACAGTGGGCTTCAATTTCATCCACAACACCTTCAATGGGAGAGCCTTGCTTTTCTAAACATAAACATATATCCTCACAAACAAAGTTATTCAAAATTCACAAAAGTGTATGAATCTTAAGTATCCAAACTATCTCACATGATATATACAGTTGGCTTCAATTGCATCCACAACACCTTCAATGGGAGAGCCTTGCTTTCCTAACCATAATTATATATCCTCACACAACAGTTATTAAAAATTCACAAAAGTGTATCAACCTAAATTATCCCTAGTTAGTTTCAATGCTTTCAGCATCAGAATCATCATTCTCATCCTGGATAAATAGTGCAGCTTCTTCAAGTTCTATTTCCAGTGTTTTTGAAACAGAATTATTACTGTAATTTTTACAGTTCATACACGAACAACCAAGACCACATTCATTGTTACTTTTCTTGCATTTGCATGTATTTTTTATGCAACCTTTCTTGCATTTGCAACCTCGTAAGAGCCAATCGACATGCTTTGAACGGACTTAGTGTGAGTCTCATCATCCCAAAGAGGAGAAAGGATATTATCTTTAATGGAAAAGCCATGATCTTGGAAGGATGGCAAATTCATTATAGTGTTTGATGACAAGTCATACATTTTTGAAATAAGACATGTTCGTCTCCAGTGATAGTACAATGGACCTATACTTGGAGGAATTTCATCTTCATATGAAACTCTAACTTGGACCTTGTCCCTGATATGGCTTAGCCAATATTCATGTATTTTTTTAACATTAGGATTAGGGTTCCTTTGAAAAAAAATCTTTGAAAAGCTCATTTGCATTTCTGAAGTCTGGAAGGAACTCTGTAGCATGTTTTTTGAAGAACAGAGATCCAATAAGCCTTACAAATGATAAGAAACCATGTTCTTCTTTGGTCTGATGATAGATAACCAGGTACTATGTTTTGGTTACCTGTTATAAAATCTGCATATTGGAATAAAGGATTGAAAAAGAGAGCCTTGCCAAAACCAACAAAAAATGAAATATAATCACAACCACTACATATTTACATAATTTGAATAGTTTTGCAAATGTTCTCTCTATAAATACTACCGAGATCGGGATCGCTGTACACAGAATTGAAAAGCGTATTGAAGTGAAGATACTTAACAGTATCACCTAACATGTTCTGCTGAATACTGATGTTTTTGGTTGTTAAAGTTCTACTAACATGGGACAAACCAATGAAATACACGTCTGTGTCAGGCGAATAAATCAATATGTTTTTATTGTTGTCGTTTGTATTTAAAACATGGGCCAACATTAGTGTATCGCTTTCCTCGTGGTTAGAGACAAGCTTTTCAACTAAAAATTGTGTACCGATCCCTTTGATTCCATAAAAATTACCAAGATCGAAGCACCCACCCAGAATAACAGTTTGATTTTCCTTAGGATGAGGTCGCACAAGGCTTAGAAGTTCTTGACCAAAAAGCCTAATGTAATTCCGTTTATTTTCACGATTTTTAAGAAAATCCATCCAATTTCCTTTTGGTATTTCGGACAAGAAGTTGAATTCTAATGTTTTGTATGGATTTTCTTTAAGGTTTTTGTCCCGTCTTGACCTTCCAAGATCTTTTAAAGATGGTTTATCATTGGTTAAAGAATTCGGTCTGTCAAATAAAATGTGTATTAGTATTACGCTTATTGGGTTGCTTTGATTTTGTTGTAGACAATGTACGTTATGTTTTTTTTCGTACTGGGGCGGTAGTACTAGGCCAATTTAAAATTCTCGATCGAACGAAATTGTCCATGCATGTTTGACCAATATTATAAAAGTTCATCAAGTTAAAATGAACGACCCCTTCAGCTTTTTGGCAGGAAAACAAATTCAATAAACCTCTGTTGATTTCAGAATTATACCCAAAAACGTTAACTTCTAAGATTTTGTTAACGTACATGGTACAAATTTGTTTATCTTGAGTTAGTTTAGATGGAGAAAATCCCTTTTCTGACAAAGTGTTGTCACTATTAAGGTTAAATTGCTTGTTTAAATTTTTTTGCCGGGATGCTCTTAAAGGAAGATACACAGCAATATTATCAAGCAGTGCTGGAGATGGTTTCCGAACCGATTCCTTAACATCGCGGTTTATAAGAGACTCGTGAGCCTCGTCAAGGGCAAGCTGCTGCCATGCTCTACCTGTTACGCTGGCAGAAAAAACTCCATTTTAAAAGCACGTTAAAATTTCTCGTGGAAGTTCTGCTATGTCTGCCAGATGTCTTGGAATTATTCTCAAATACAAAGGCATGGCACAGAGGGTTGAGACTTTTCAGTGAGGCTAATCTGAGATTCCAATTTGAACTACGGAAAGCAATATACAAAGATATGTAGGAGAAACAATCTCTATGAATAAAATTATTCCAAAATAGGAACGTATCGTCTGTCTTGGTTTTTTTCATACAGAATTTGTCAAACTCATCCATAAGAGAAGTGATGTCAATGTCTCCTTCATACCTTTGTAATAATTTTGGTAAATCAGACACACAGTTGTTTTTTGTTTGCCTCACATATTTATTGATTTGCGATACTAGCTCTAACGTTTTTTTTATTTAATTGCTCGGATGTTAGAGCTTTGTCATTGGTTTCCCCTCTTTGTTCCAAGAACTTGAGAATCTGAACTCTGTAAAAGCTCTCCAAAACATTAAGCAAACATTTTTTTTTTAAATTGGAGCCCTGTTCAAGAACAGTTAAAAGACCATCTGCTTTGTGATTAATTTTTGCTATCTCTTTGAGACCGGCATTAAATAAATTTTAAATAAAACTGGTTGTACATTTTTTAATATATGCCAGTCACCTGGAAATGGTAAAACCCAAGAAAGCTCTTCGGTATATTCATTTTTTAATTTACCAAAAATGTCAAAGGTTCTTGCATCCCCAACAATTATCATGTGACTTTTAGATTTGTCAATATCAAACAAATTGTGGATATTTTCCAAAACATGTTTTATGGTCTCTTTGTTATCGCATGGTTCATTTAAAACTGCTAGATAAACAACGTTAGCTTTTTCTGTTTGGTTATTTTCAAATTGGGATAAATATTTTTTTATGTCAGGGATGCACATGTCTGAATTTTAAATACAATTCTTCTGCAAAATGAATTCAAACCATTTTTTTCTGATGTTAGTAACCCCAAGATGTTCAACGTCATTTTGGAGAAAAGAAAGCATAGAGACCCGATTACCTGTTGTCAGAGGTTCAGATGAACTAATATTGAGCGTATTTGGTTTAGGCTGTAGAGCCTGATACGATGTAGCATGTATACCTCTTTGTGGGTCATTTATTTTAGCTGATGCATGAGGCTGTCCTACATCAATATTGTCAATTGATACTACAATGAAAGCAGCTCGGTCAAGATCTTTAGAAATTTCGTACTAATTTTCTCTTCAACTATGGCTGATACGTGTTGACGACATTTAATTTTGGAAGAAAGGATTCCAAACGAATTCAAAATTGTACTGAGATTACTTGAGCCACTATACGTGTCTACGGTGTCTCCTAACATAATATGTAGAGGGTTTGCACACTCATCCTTAGTCACTTGGAAAAGGTTGTGACATATTGTGAACAGGATTCTTAATACTCTGTTTCTTATATGAGGAGATGTATGGCAGTCAGGTGGTATAAGTGGGGTGTCAAAAAAGTTAATGTGTTTATTAGATTGCCATTCGTGTTGTGTTTGGGACAAAAAGTAATGGAAATTCCAAATAGAAGGGTCAATTTTTTGGGCAATATCAAAGAAATTCAAATTACATAGATCAACACTTTTGAAATCGTGCTTAAGTTTTAAACTCAAATCTTGTAATCTCGTAGACAAGTCTTGCAACACGGTGGAATATTCATTATAGGGCCTAGTGTCGTTTAAATCTTGAAGTCCTATTTGTTTAATAGGCGAATCTGTATTCTCTTTATATTTTAAGTTGTCTAAAAGGATAGCATGTAGCATGGTGACTAGATTGGCGTCCTTTCTCAAGATAATAGTCCCCTTTTTCTTGTTTACAACAAAGAACTTACTCTTGTACGAGTGAAACTCTATCAGATTGTTAAATACGTCTTCAAGAACAATTTTAAGCCAAGCGGCTGTTCTTTTCAGCACCGTGTTAGTGTCGGCTTCGTTGCTTGTGCCGTTTTCGGTGCAAAGACTGAAATATTTATCTATAAAATAATCAAAGGCTAGGGACAGTGAAACAGGTTTATTAGATAACAAATGGTCCAGTACAAAGAGGTAAGAATGTGTAAGGGAAAGTTTTTCAAGATTTGTTTGAACAATGCGAAGGTAATTTTGGAATGAAGAAAAAAGAGAGTGAATGTCAATGTGTTGGTTATTAACCGAATTGGGGGATTGCTTATTGGCCCGCTTTAGTAGACTGTTATTGTATGATTTACATATGTAGCTTATTTTTGATCATGAAAGGTAATCATCTTCTTGATTCGCAATGAAATAATTGATAATTATGTCAAATTCTGGAATTTGACGAAGATCGCGTTTGCGGGTTATTTTCTCGGAGCAATGTGGCATACTTCATGCTATTGACACGAAATGTCTCGTGTCTCGCCATCTCTTGTAATGGAGTTCGCAAAGCAAAACTTTGGTGAGATTATTTGGCGACTCAATGATGTGTTCTACCATAACGTCCAAAAACTTTGACATATCATTAATTGTAAGATTATGTTGTCCGACGCTATCACATAGCTGACAAAGGTCAGTTTTTTGCCTCTTACATGAGGGCTTTCCTGAAAATAACTTCGCTATTTTAATATTACATGCATTGCACATACAATCATCCGACCGTATGTAAAACATATTGTTCAACCATTGCAGATAATCTTGTAGTGTGCATGTGTTATGGTACCACCGCCCAGAATTGGTTGAGCCACATTTCACGCACTGTGTGCATTTGTGTTTAAATTTTACTTTATCCATACTTTTGGGTTAATATGTATTAAAATATTTTCGTCGATGACTTCATAAAACACAAATGCATTTTATTTTATACTATCATAAAAATGACCAGAGGAAATCACTAATTATGTGGCACTATTGTACGCTCAAAATATGACAAAAGAGTCAGATGCAAAATTGACAGAGTTGAGCATGGGAGCACCCCCCTCTTATGCAAGTAAATACCCCAAAAAAATCAACTGTCTCCCAAAATACTAAATATTAATAAAATCAAAAAAAAGTTTTAAACTGTAGGAGAGTCATGAGGACGGACGAACAGGTTGAAAACAATATGCCCCAAATTTTCAAAAAAGATCTCGTATATCGAGTCCTTATGTACAGAACTAATGAGCATGTATGACAAAAACAGAAATTATAGGGTAACTTGCGTATGGTGTAAAAACTACTTCACAATTCTTGAATCTGTTTATAAGTTGTGAAGAACTAACACACAACCAACAATAGATCGGTTATTTAGTAAAAAAACATAATACAATTAAGAGTGTCCTTCCCTAGGAAGTATATTAAAATTGAGTCTAATGTAAAATTGTAAACTTTTCCAAGATAAAGTATGCACGACTCTTAAAGTCTTACATATTTTCGACTGTGGGTAAATATTAAAAAAAAAAGAAAAATATCGAAATAGTAAATTCTATGACTAATATCTGCGATCAAAGATAAAAATATCACATCATGTTGGTGGATAATTGAAAGATGTTTCAGGATCGACAATTATATAAGACATAAGAGAACAATGAAACAACTGCAATACAAATTTAAGGCTCTATAACAAATCTAAAAAAAAAGAACAAGATCACACCATGTATGCGGATAACTGTCGACTTTCAAAATATTGTTCGATCAAAACAATTGACACCAAATAAACAAATGAAATCCACAAATAAGACGCATAGAGTCACAAGAAATAACACGATCCCACCATGTTGGCGAGCAACTATAGAGTTTTCAATATTGTACGATCGACAACAAACATAACCAAAATATGACACCAAAGAAATAATATGAAAACTAAATAACAATAAATTACAAGATCAATGTTAGATGTATCAATCTTTTCTTCCGAAAATACAATTGGTTAACAAAAACAAGAGGATTACAACGATGTAAATACATATGCTACCCAAGAATTAAACTTGACAAATTTTCAATTGACACGGGTTACCGTATAACATAGGTCAAATGCAATGTGTAACACAACTTTTGTAAATAATTTTAAAAATATGACTGTGTAAATAATTGTATTTGTTTTATTAAAAAAGTATATCCAACATGCAAATATTATTTTACAATAACTGTTTTAGTCACTAAAAATTCATGCGATGTAACATATATAGGACGGGGTGTGTTCGATGCGTTGATTAAATAACAAAACCCCGCCAGATAACATACAACTTTGAAATTACGTATAAATGTCAAATTAAGGTGTGCCACTTGTACTACAGATACAATTAAGTTGGCTTCATATCTTGACTTACATCTAGAAATTGACAATTAGGGTCAGTTGAAGACAAAACTTTACGACAAAAGGGATGATTTCAGCTTTCCAATTGTGAACTTTCCATTTCTAAGTAGCAACATTCCAGCAGCACCTGCATACGGGGTATATATCTCCCAATTGATACGATATTCCCGTGATTGCATTTCCTGTCATGATTTTCTTGATAGAGGGTTACTGCTTACAAGGAAGCTATTAAACCAAGAGTTCCAAATGGTAAAGTTGAAATCATCCCTTCGTAAATTTTACGGACGCCATCACGAGTTGGTTGAACGTTATGGATTAACCGTTTCACAAATGATATCGGATATGTTCCTTACGTCGTAACTACAATCCCCTTCCCTTTCATGAATTTGACCTACCGAATAAGATTATTTACCGGATTTGTAATCACATAAGCAACACGACGGGTGCCGCATGTGGAGCAGGATCTGCTTACCATTTCGGAGCACCTGAGATCACCCCTAGTTTTTTTATGGGGTTAGTGTTGTTTATTCTTTAGTTTTCTATGTTGTGTCATGTGTGCTGTTGTTTGTTTGTCTTTTAATTTTTAGCCATGGCGTTGTCAGTTTGTTTTAGATTAACGAGTTTGACTGTACCTTTTGTATCTTTCGTCTCTCTTTTGAGAATGGTCGCAGTCGATTCATAATTCATTTCTATATTTTCTTAATTTTTTCCAGATTTTTTTTACGTCGGGCAAAAAAAAGTAGCAGTTTATAAGGAGACCTCTTATATGACGTAACAACTTGAATATGGTTGTTTTGAAAACTATTTTTTGCAAGTTGCATTATTAACAGTTAGTAAATATGAAAATAAATCAGCGTGAATGCAAATAATAACAAAGTTTTGACGAAAAGTAACTTTTGTGCCATCTTGGCAACTGTATACAAAGTTCCTTTAACTTTTCTACCTTCTAAACACAAGAGGTCGAATTATTTTGTTCTATTTAAACCGCATATCGGACTGTTTGTATGAGGTCGATACAAGGATATACTGTAAACCAACTAAATTTCGCGAGCGATTTATTTTCGCGACTTTCGCGAGTAGAAAAATAACGCGAAATTAAATCGTCGCGAAAAGGTTTAACTTTGATTTTTCCCTATCAAACCATTAAACAAATAAGTATATCGCGAAATTAAATCGCCGCGAAGTTGACTAATTGGGTATAACGCGAAATAAAGTATTCGCGAAAATAAGTTGGTTTACAGTATTGACCTGAAAGAAGTATATTGACGAAGGACGAAGTCCGAGGTCTATATACTTCTTTGGGTCGATATATCCTGTATTGACCTCATACAAAGGCTATATTTGTTATATTAATAATTTCCGACCATATTTGTATCAAAATCGTCATTTAGGATTATTGGAATTTTATAGATATTACATTGTCTCCTTGATATACATATTAGTTGTTATTTCATTTACTTTTTTTTTTTTTACATTTTATGTATTTATAGATTTTTTGTCAAATAATCGATGACAGATTTCATGTGTTATAAAACGTTAAACAATATCTTGAAATTCAATACATGACGTCATAAAGTATATCGGTTTTTAGATATTCTAAAAATAACCGTGCGATATGCTTTTTGCCGGTCAATATAGTTTTTGCTATCCGCCGTTTTCTCTCTACCTTCGCAAATATAGTTTAACATGTAACTATCTCTAAACTAATTAAATTTGTTAAAATATACGGATTAATAATATTACTGAATATGTCCCGTACATGTAGCATTACATTTAAATCAATCTCTGTCTTTCGTGCTAGAAGTCAGTATGCATGTGTTGGTTTGAGTTATCATTGATAACCCAGACAACATGAATATGTTGGCCCAACATTGGCACAACGTATATCACTGCATAGTGTTTTTGAATAAAGAAATAGATGTTCACGTGAGGGTAACTTTCCTTGTAAAATGCCAACCCCAAAAATTTCCTCATGGCTTCATGTTGGCCCAACGTTGTACGGTTATATGCAATACATAGAGCCAACGTTGGACCATTGTATGAAAAACGAAATCCATGTTGACACAACGTTGGACCAACGTAGAGATATATTTTCTTATGTTGGCACTATGTTGGTCCAAGGTAGGTATTTCTCATTTTTATGTTGGCAAAACGTTGGTCTATTGTTTCAACCAAATTACAATGGATCCTGAATGAGGAGCTGTATATGATAAATACTCCGGAGCGCATTTGATCTTTTTTTTGTATTCCAAACTGCCAAAGTTTAAGCTAGCAATTCTGTATTTTGGTATTACCCATTGTTGTTACTGTCCTTGTTTTTTCATGGACTTTGCTTCTTTAATTTTATTTATTGTGTGACGCTAAGATATTTCTTTGGCACTGTTTGATGGATCACCAGATAAACTCTGTGTCATTTGGTGTCTTGTAAAGAGTTGTCTCATTAGCAATCATACCACATCTTCTTTTTTCATATCAATTTAATCTATTTCTTTAACAGAACAAATGCCGTATGGCTTATGGTTAGGCGATCATACGAATAGTTTTTTCGGAGATGTAATTTTAGTTGTATTGGTTCCAGATCCAGAATGAAAATTAAATAATTCAGAAGATGAAAGAAACTTTTTTTATTTTTAAATTTGATATCATTGGTCTTCACCACGAGTAGTGTCCTCCTCAATTTGAACTTCAACAGTGTCATTATTATTTATATATGTTATTCTTTTTTTTTCCCTTCTCTGTTTCTTGCCACCTTCTCTGTCAAGGTTTAAGCGCCGCCAATCTTTAGCTGTATCATCTATCTCCTTATCCGAAGATTCTTTACAGCTATGTTTTTTTCTAACCGACTCTGTAATAAAGTTATAAGTAAACTTGAATTGCGTATTTATCTAATGCATGCGTGCGTAATCTCTTTTCTAGATATGTAATATAAATTAATGTATATTCTAAATAGTGTAAACACTATTTAATACAAAATAAAATCTTAAATAACATTTTTTTTTATATTGGTTATTTGTCTAATGGTCACAAATTCATTAGTATTAGACGGATTTGTGGGTATAACAAACCCTTTTTACTATTATTTCAGAATTCGGTATCATACTTTATATCATTCGTAAAATGCATGATATAAAAATAATAATTTAGATGTGAATTAATGAACAGTTATTTATTTGATATATAAAAACACGGTTACACATTCAAGTGTGGATATGGTCAGGTTTCACAAATATATCGTATCTGTTTGCATGCAATTTAGAAATACAATAAAACTAACAAATAAATTTATATTTTAATGAAGTAGAAATCATTATACCACATTTTTGAAACATTACGGAATAAGGTACATCCTAAGACAATTTTATTTCATTAACTTCAGTAATGATCATACATGTTGTGGTTATAGATTTATATAATTTACCATTTGTTTGAAGAAACTAATGTTCAGTGGCAAATATTTCATGATAATTAATAGGATTGAAATGACTTAAAATCTAGAAAATATTTCGCCCGAAACGTATAAACTTCAAGATCAGCATTATAAAATGATAGAAATTAATATGTGTTTTGATTTTTAACAACATCCCTCAGATTAAAAAATCATATTGTATTTGTCATTCTGAATCGTATATATATATATATATCAGATTTTTTAAAGTTACAACTTACATGTTACTATCTTTCTCTTTGAATCTCAGATGACATGGTTTTCTCTTTTTGTTTTCTTTGAATCACTGCTTTCTTACAAATACACAACAGGAAATAATCACAAAAGTGACCATCCCATTACATTCAGATTTCCTACAAACTTAATTACCATAGCAACTATCTTTGAAATTTGTCGAACATATGGTCAACCTTATCAGAATGGGCTTGATTAACAGACTGGCTGTATCAAATATCACTCTGCATATAATTGCTTTTTTTATGTTTCATAAAGTTAATAAAGATTAAAATTTATATAAATAATGATTGCAATCAATTTTAATTTTTAACCAGGCAATCTATGTTAACAATATACATTTTTTTTAATTACAGTAATGATATTCCAGTATAAATTTTACCTGACTTATATATAGAGTATAATATATGATCACGCAACGTTGGGCCAGCATTGGCCCAACATAGAGTTGTAAATGTAATTTCAGATGATAAACACTTTTTTGGTATAACATTAACTTTTCATAATGCCTGCTGCAATCGAAATTATCCGCCTCCCAAAAAAGCGTAAAATATCATATAATCAATTCTATTAACAAAATTTCATATCGGCCCTATGTTGCTACTAACATAATGCCAACAGTTGCCCGATTATTTATAACCAACATGAGATAACAATATGATCTTACAACAACAGACCAACGTTGGGCCAATGTTGTGCAGCTGACACCAACGTGCGACCAATGTACCGACAATTTGCCAACGTTGGGCCAATGTTGTGCAGCCAACATAAACTTGCGACCAACGGACCGACAATTTGCAAACGTTGGGCGAATGTTGTGCAGCCAACATAAACTTGCGACCAACGGACCGACAATTTGCCAACGTTGGGCCAATGTTGTGAAGCCAACACCAACGGTCGACCAACAGGCCGACAATTTGCCAACGTTGGCCCACTGCTAGTCTGCTAACTAGGATGTTCCTAATTATAGATTAACTGTTAACAAAATTTGAATACTTCAGGAATAGATTACCTTAGCCTTATTTGGCAAAACTTTTGGAAATATTTGGTACTCATTGCTCTTCAACTTCGTATTTTATTTGGCCTTTTATTTTTTTTTTTATTAGAGCGTCACTGATGAGTCTTTTGTTTTTCATTTGGAAATGCGGAATAACATGATCCTCTTTAAAATTGAAACAGTTTCATCTTTAGAATGTCTTCTCGCTTCAAATTCGCAAACATTTGCCACTTCCCTTCCTTAATGATTAAACCTATTATTTAAACGTTCATTAAATGTATTATAATTTCCAAGTTCTTTTTTACTTAACGTACTTAACAGGAACAATGAAACTCATATCAATTGGTTTTAGCTCTTTCAAAATAATTCTTTTCATTCCATTCTGTAACTTGTTCAAAATGAACCAAATAGTTTAACCACCAAATGACCGATGCTTTTTTTTTTGGTAAGTAATAAAAATAAGATTCTTGCTTTACCGGTTCATATTTATAGGAAGATGTGCGTGCCAAAGCGACGACTTTTTTTCATCGAAGTCACAATTTATAAAAGTAAACCATTAAAGGTCAAGGTACGGTCTTCAACACAGAGACTTTGCTCACACTGAACAGCAAGCTATCAAGGGCCTCAAACATTTCTAGTAAAAACCATTTAAACGGGAAAACTAACGATCTAATATATATGGAAACGATATAAACCACATAAACAAACGACAGCTACTAATCATCAAATTGCTAACATATAACAGGTTCAACCAATAGCAGCAGGATTACATATTTTAATGGTACCAAACATTCTCCCTTACCTGGAACAATAGTGTAACAGCACAACATAGAAAACCACACTATGAAATATCAATTGCTTTGGCTTTACTTAACCCCAAAACGTAGTCACACAAATTAACACACAATGAAAGAAATAAAATTAATAAAGAATCTATAAAAAAGCCCCTCTGAGGCTGACTTCATATGAAGAAAGATAAGAAGCTAGTACTTTCCTTTAACTTTACGTTCCGCTATATAGACGATGTTCTCTCACTAAATAATACAAACTCTGGTGACCGTGTTGAACACCTCTATCCCATCGAACTATATATAAATGATACTGCAGATACAACAAAGTTTGCCTCATCTCTTGATTTATATCTAGAAATTGAAAACGAGGGTCGGTTGAAACAACTCTTTACGTCAAAAGAGATGATTCAGCTTCCGAATAGTGAATTTTCCAGCTCATGTAGCAATATTCCAGCAGCTCCTTCATATGGAGTTTATATACCCTCTATCGATACTATTTACCGGGGCTTATCTTTCCTACGGTGATTTCCTTGTTAAAGAATTGTTACTCATAAGTAAGCTATTAAACCAAGAGTTTCAAATGGTGAAGTTGAAATCATCCCTTCGTAAATTTTACGGACGCCATCACGAGTCGGTTGACCGTCACAAATGATATAGGATATATAATATGTTCCTTATGTCGTAACTACATTACCCTTCCATTTTTACGAATGTGACCTACCGAATTATACTATTTACCAGGTTTGTGATAACATATATATATAAGCAACACGACGGGTGCAACAAGTGGAGAAGGATATGCTTACCCTTCCAGAGCACACGAGACCACCCCAGTTTTTGGTGGAGTTTAATTGTGTTGACTATTCTTTAGTTTTCTGTGTTATGTCTTTCAATTAGTTTAATTGAAATCTGGAGCTGGCATGTCAGTTAACTGCTAGTAGCCTGTTGCTATTTATGTATTATTGTATTCTTATTCATTTTCTTTTGTTACATCTTCTGATATCGGTTTCGGACTTCTCTTGGACTGCATTTTAAATGTACGTAATGTTATGCGTTTTCTTTTCTACATTGGCTAGATGTATAGGGAGAGGGTTGAGATCTCATAACCATGTTTAAACCCGTTGCAATTTTGCGCCTGTCCCAAGTCAGAAGCCTCTGGCCTTTGTAAGTTTCTCGCTACATTGAAGACCATGGTTTGCTTCGGCTGTCGTCTGTTCTATTTTCGGGTTGTTGTCGCTTAGACACATTCCCCATTTCATTTGCCAATTTTACTGTTTGGCAATGTACTGCTTTAACGCACGTATTTTTTTTTGGTACCGAGGGTATAGCTTGCCGGCCTCGATGGTCAAGAGACCCGCGGTAGCCCGTCCACGTCTAGCGTGCGACTTCTCGATGAAATATTCACCAACGTAAACTTAAAATTACCATCTAGCTACCCGAAAAAAAAAATGTTGATGAGATTGCAATAATATTTCATAAGCAAATTTTGTTGTGCTTACGTAAACATAAAAAACATTTAAACAAGTTTTCTGAATCTAAAATGTGTTTGTATGACAATGTGCACGTTTTAATTTAAAGATCTGTGGACAGTTTGTGTGAAAGAGAAGACACACAAACGAAGAGTAAACATTAATAATAACAACGAGATAAAACACGTAATGTATAAAAACCAAATAAAGAACACGTGTATTTACCAACACATACATGTACCAAAACAATGTGTGTCAACACATAAATATATAATGTGTTGTTCTTCCCTGGCTAGGATTCGAACTCGTGCCATGCATTAAACCACTCGACCACCTAGGCGCTAGGGTCTATATGTTCGAGTTGTCTATTGCGTCGGGCAGAGTGCAAGGCGATTTGTGACACGATATGCCAATTTGATGAATCCCGGCCAAAAAAGAACAAAATAATATGCTCTCGCAAATTTACATTATAACATTGTTTGGCTGATGTTAAGACGAACTACATAAACATAATGTTGTTTTTTTCAACTTGTTATCACCATCACAGAATTGTCACTAGTCCATCCGTGCTGATATAACATAATATATATAATGAGTGCATTGTTGGGCTGATGTTCAGACCAATTATTTATATGTTTATATGATATCTACAGGTAGAAATGAATTCAGTAACAAGTATGTATAAATGCGATTAGCGTGTACAAAATAGTATTGCCTTTATACATATACTATATGTTTTAATATTTACATCTATATTCATGGTCAAATAAAGTTATAGTGCTTGTACATTATTCAATAATGTCTGTTTGAACGACGGGAAATGTTCACGTTGTACCATCAGACTAGTAAGTAACCTTTTGAAAACCCCGTATGCTGTGGATACCTAAAACTCTTTGAATGTAATACATGTCGTTGTTTATGTATAACTGTTATAACGTGAAAAATGTTTAAACAGTCACAAATAACTGTTTTCAGGCCGAAAAGATTGTTACAGTTTAAATGTATTTACTACCAATATTTTAAATTCATATTTAAACATTGATACAGAATGCTGAAAGTCACACATTGCACTTTGACCTTAATGTCATGATTCATTGAACAATGTTTAGCTTTTGTGTTTCGTTTATTTCCTATTGTTTCTCTTTCTCAGATACTTTTATAGGATGACTGTTTGTGGCTTATATAATGATCGTAAGGTGTACAAGTTTGTTTGGTAGGTTTAAATCTGACTGTGACCTCAGTTTCATAGTTCATTTGGCATGTTTTGTTTTTATTTTTCTGTTTCTCAGATACACCACTACATTTTGGGTATGGAATGTCAGTTTATAAGGTATACATCATCTGTCTTGTGCAGTTAATTTGACAGAGATTTCATGTTCAATGATTTGTGATAATGTACAGTTTAGTAATGGAGCGGCGAATGTTAAAAAAAGACGCTTAGTTAACGATTTTAAATTACCTAAATACCTCATGGTAAAATAAAAAATTAAACTTACAGTTCATAAAGAGCAGATCTTTACAAAGATAACATTTTTCTTTGCAATACACAAGTTGATATATGTTATGTTAATGCAAGTGCGAGAGTGTGTGTATGTGTGTGTGATTGTTTCTTTTCCATGTTTCATAATAATGTTGTGTAAACAATATTTATTCAGAAACAGATAAATACATGCGAACATTAATAAAAAAGAATAGCCAACGTAGATACAAGTATCTTGTCTTAGGGAGGGATAAATCCTACTTTGTAAAGAATCATTCTGATTCAAATAAAAAATTATCTAAAACCGATATTATCAAGATGCTTGATTTCTTGATTGACAATATATTTGTTACGGTAAGAGGACGTGTTTTTCAACAAATTGTCGGCATCCCAATGGGAACAAACTGTGACCCTTCTACTTGCTGACTTGTTTCTTTATTATTATGAGACTGACTTTATGCAGGAACTTCTTAGGAAGAAAAATAAGAAGTTAGCAATATCTTTTAACTCTACCTTCTGCTATATAGATGACGTGCTTTCACAAAACGATTCAAAATTTGGTGACTATGTGGATCGCATCTACCCCATCGAATTGGAGATAAAGGATACTACAGATACAGTCAAGTCGGCTTCATATCTTGACTTACATCTAGATATTGACAATGAGGGTCGGTTGAAGACAAAACTTTACGACAAAAGAGATGATTTCAGCTTTCCAATTCTGAACTTTCCATTTCTAAGTAGCAACATTCCAGCAGCACCTGCATACGGGGTATATATCTCCCAATTGATATTCCCGTGCTTGCATTTCCTATCATGATTTTCTTGATAGAGGGTTACTGCTCACAAGGAAGCTATTAAACCAAGAGTTCCAAATGGTGAAGTTGAAATCATCCCTTCGTAAATTTTACGGACGCCATCACGGGTTGGTTGACCGTTATGGAATAACCATTTAACAAATGATATCGGATATGTTCCTTACGGCGTAACTACAATCCCCTTCCCTTTCATGAATTTGACCTACCGGGTTAGACTTTTTACCGGATTTGTAATCACATAAGCAACACGACGGGTGCCGCATGTGGAGCAGGATCTGCTTACCCTTCCGGAGCACCTGAGATCACCCCTAGTTTTTGGTGGGGTTCGTGTTGTTTATTCTTTAGTTTTCCATGTTGTGTCATGTATACTATTGTTTTTCTGTTTGTCTTTTTCATTTTTAGCCATGGCGTTGTCAGTTTGTTTTAGATTTACGAGTTTGACTGTCCCTTTGGTATCGTTGGTCCCTCTTTTAATACAATACAATGGATTGGAAAACAAGTGACAAGTCACTTATACAAATTCCTCTCCTTTTAAACGGCAAAATCAATTACTATGAACAGAAAATGTACAATTATATGATATAATATCATTGAAAAAGAAATCAAATGTAATGGAAATTAAAATATGAATGCAGATAGTATTTTTTAATATTGGATGACATGTTGTTGGGCCAACAATAATAATTATGTGAATCTCTCGGTTTTCAATATATAGTCTTGGACAATAAGAAAGTTGTTTTTATTGTTTATATCAGTTATGTTCGGATCACCATAAAGTAACATATAACACATGGAAAAACGTATTAAAACACCTTGATTTTTTAAAACTTGAAAAATCAGCCTTTTATGTTGGATGGAATATGATAAAATATTTGTAAAATAATATTGAAACGTAGTTAATGATAACATTGGCATTAAAACGAAAAAAAAAATGTATTTTTTTTTCTAACCAAATAACAAAATGAAGTGTTTTTTGTACAAAAAAATGCATTTTACAATGTTTACTGCAGTCGAGCGTTACATTGTAAGACATTTCAAAATTAATCTTTAGATGATTGTTCACATCATGGTTGATCACATCATGGTTGTTAACATTGTTGTTATATGCCACACAATTAGTACTTTTTGCGCAGCCTCCATTCAAACGGATAAACGCATCTTAACGTCTTCTGATTCCTGTCATTAGTCGACTAATTTGTTGCTTAAGTGGCAGCGATCATTCATGACGATGAGTATTGTTTATTTCATGACGTGTTTGATCTGGGGTGTCCTTTCGTGTACTTTACGCCCACTAATGTCCCAAGTATGCTCGATATGGTTCAATTCATGCTACGATCGGGCCAAGGAAGATAAAACGAATTTCATTGGAACAATGGATCATCCTCCACGATGCTAATTTCCAACTTTGGTGAGCTCTGCACTATATTGGATACCGGCAACTGTGTGTCTGTTCGTAGGCAAAGATCCCATAAATGGTCTTACCGCACGATAACCAGTAGCGATGACCCGATCTCGAACAGTTCTTGCTTAAAGACTCCTGTATGGTCATTACTGTTGTTGTAGGATTGTATTGTTTGCAATGGGTTTCCTTCTGACTTACCTTTATTATGCTTGATTTTCCCTAGCAGATGTTATAGAAAGTTTTCTTGATCTCCAAAGGTCTTTGTTCAAACATCGTTGGTTGCCTGCTTTTTATTCTCAAAACGACTTTTAATGGAATGGTGATGACCAACAATACGTGCAATTGTCACAGTGACATACCAGCGTCTCTCATGCTGATTAGCTGCCATCTTGTTGCAGTTATGAGTTGTTGATCATGTTTAAATAAAAACGAGTCCTTAACCAATCCAAATATCTCAAAACAACTCCTAAGACACAATTCTCCTTTTCTTGTAACAACATAAATCTTCAGAGATGTTGAAATAAGAACGAGTTCTTAAGCAATCCAAACATCTCAATATTATCTCTAGGACATACTCTTCTATTTTTGTAACATTATATATCTTCAGAGAATCAGTGACCTATCGTATCATTAAATACATATACAGTATATTTTCATGTATTTAAATATTTGAAATAGTCGGTCAATATTACTATTAGTTTCGTTTTGAACCAAACTCTGTAATTAAGTATTTATTTATTATTATTTCAATAGTAAAATCGTACACGCATATATACGAATCGATGTTGGTAATAATTAATTGATTTGATGATGTAACTTCACCTTGTGTTTCGGTTTAGGTTTTATATTACCTAGGCAATATCCTCATCAGGTACCCTAGCCTAACAGCATCATGATAAAAATAAACGAAAATGGGGCACGACACTCGGTGAATCATCTTCCTGTTTTCTTTAAATTGACTTGCGAGTATTGTGATATAGCTTAATCGCCTATATTCTATTTTGATTTAGAAGATGTTAAATATTCTTTTAAGTTCTTGTGTTTCTGGTATGCAATAACGAGTGGTTTTTGAAAAAAGTTGGTTTGTTGTGCCATCATTCGAAATTAAGTGCCAGTGTTTTCTTAAAGTTTTACCCAGTTGTTTAACTCGATGATTAAATTTTGTTATGAAACATAAAGGTGGTGATTTCCCTTTCTTCCTAGTTATGTACCGTAATGTACTTTCCCTTGTTCTTTTCATTGTTGTTGTTATTAAGGGATCAATTTCTGCAACATAACCCCGTTTCTGGAGTTTTTCTCTGAACAATTGAATTTGTGCTTCTATGTCCTCTACATTATTAGATGACCGAATAAATCTTATAATTTCTCCTGTAATAAAACCGTTGAATACATACGATGTGTAGGATGATGATCTATGCAGGTATTGGTAGTTATCTGTTGGTTTGCGATATAGATCACTATTGGAGAGAGTTGTGTATGCATATTATCTGTTGCAGTTCACAGTAACAGCTGAAAAGTATTCCGAATGAAATATTTTTTTAAGAAACGGAATACCACCGAAACAGTCATGCGCACACACTCTGTAATCTGATTGGTGTTTAATGTTCTGAGTCACATTTGATTCCCACGTATAACAGTTAGAACCGTCCCTGTAGTAGTAAGATCAGATGATTGATAGATACGTATTATTTGTGTAAAAACGTATGAATCGATTTGAGAAAAATATCAATAAATCAATGCCAATAATCAATTCTATAGTTTTTTTCAGCCATACAGTATTTGCAATAGATATTTTACTTTCATAACAGTAAACAACAAAACATAATCCTATGTTTGTTAGCAATACTGCATATTCCTGGTAAGACATTATACACAGGAAACTAGATTGTCGAGCATTAAGTTTGAAACATGTCAAGTTCAATAAATAAGTAAGATATAAGCATTATATGAACATTTATAATTATTTAGAATATTAAAATTACTATAACATTCTGCCAATTAAGTCAATAAGCCAAACATGCATTCACAGTCATTATTATCTAGTTATTCACAATAAGTAAATCATAATTCATCTCACTATTAATTCACTGAGTCCTTAGAAATCATAACGTCGTGCTCGGCGTCCCCCACGACCACATTTAACTCCTTCCTATCATACCGGTTTCCTTTGTCCTCATTCCTCGCTTTAAGTTAATCTAATTCCCGTTTTATATCTCCTATAGTGTTAGTTTCCTTTGAAGAGCGACGACTTGAATTAGTATCCTTTATCTCTTTAATAACTTTTTTTCAATTTGTCAATTTCTTTATTCTCATTATGATCATCAATTCCATTGTTTCTATATTTTTCTGCCCATTTTTCTTGAAATCGTTGAATTCTTTCATTAAATGTCTTTAAAGTGGTATGTCCTCCTGCTCTTCTGATATCGATTTTTTCTGTAGCTTCGCTCCAAATGTTCTGCATTCCGCGGTAAAGTTGTCAAACAATTCTTTTGTTGATGCGATCATTGATGTGCGCAATGTGTGGCTCATGGTTTTCGTCAATGTAATAATCTTTTCTTTGAAGAATGAAGAGGCTTCTTCAGATCCAAATTTAGGCGCAAACTATCTTGGTTAATGTTAAGTTTATGTGACAGTTGTAATAAAGCTTTTTACTTAGGACTATCAACATGAAATCAATGATTAGTAAAGAAGGCGAGACATTTCAGTGTGTGCATTCTTATTTTTCTAGGTGTACAACTGTGCAAGTATTGAACATCAGCTTGAAATGCAATGTGACCTACAAGACAGTATAAATATGGACAGATGTAAGTAATGATAAAATAATCAATGATATGGGAAATGTATGAAGTTGTGAGAAAAAGTTGACGGGCATATTGGTTTACACCTGTCCCTTCGTCGGTCAGTTAAATATAGGTCAAAGTACAGCCTTCAGTAATAATCATACTGCATAGTCACATATGTATAAAAGGCCCTGAAATTGAAATTGTAAAATATTCAAACTAATGACCATAATATTAATATACAAATAGAATAACTAAAAACAAATATGCAACGCAGCAACAAACAACAACCACTGATTGTCCAGGTTCCTGACTTGGGACAGGCACAGAAGATAGCAGAGTTTAACAGGTTATTGGGATCCAAGCCCTCATAAAATCATACATTCTCCTCAAGAAAATCTGATATATCAGAAATGTAATTAACATCTACCATTGTCAACACTTTTAAATGTTATATACTTAACTTTATTTGATTTATACTTATATAATATGTGGTAGATTGTCAATGAGACAACTCTCCACAAGAGACCAAATGACAGAGAAATTAACAACTAAAGGTCAATGTACAGCCTTCAAAAATGAGCAAAGTCCATACCGCATAGTCACCTATACAAGGCCCTAAAATGACAACTGTAAAACAAGAAAACAAGAAAACTAACGGCCTTATTTATGTAAAAAAAAAATGAACAAAAAACAAACATGTAACACATCAACAAATGACAACCACTGCATTACATGCTCCTGACTTGGAACAGACACATGCATTACATTGTACCTTAATATTCAATATTGGTATATAATGTATTGCATGTTTTTTTCTTTTTTTCTTTAAAAAGTTATATGCAAGCTGGGGCATAATCTGTGTCATATGGACCCATTCATCATTTATTTATTCAGAGAATTTTGAAAGGAATAAATAATTATCAATTTTTCATATTTTGTCACATGGCTAAACATAGAAAATATGGGGAAATGCAGTGTTTACTTAGCAGGGACAACTATGTCCCATGGACACATGTTTGTTATATTTATTTTAGTGTATTGAAGTAATTATACTGCTTCCACCTTTCAAAATTCTAACAAAGCTCTATCTCTTTAATTGATAAATAAATGATACTAGTCAAAAACTCAACAGATATTTTTTTCAGGTTCTCTGTTCGTAAGTACTTGTTTGCCAGACACATGAAGATTCTCATTTATCCTGATTTTAGCTAAATATCAGAAAAAATAAAAACAAAGGAAAATATGCTGAATCTCAGTACAGTCGCCGGTCAGAAGTGGAACTATTATACAATTTTGTTACTGGTTAATTCCTTTTATTTGTAATTGTAAACAACACACAGAGGCTTTGCATTATTGTTTTACAAGAGAAACACCAAAAGATGCGGTCAACATTTATCATTTTTATCAAGATACGCCCAGGACAAACCATGGATACACTTAGCTTGAAATATGGTGCTTTCATACCAAAATTGCCTTAAAGTTAATGAAATAAAGAACCAATCATGTCAGCAATCAGGGAATAAGATGAAAGAATGCAGAATAAGGTACTGTCATATTCAGTCTTAATAAGAGTCCTGCTGCTCTCTCTATATATATGCTTTTCGTTATGCCCCTTCGTAGCAGAGGGGGCATTACGTTTTATCCTTACATGTTTGTACATAATATTAGATATAAGGAGATGTGGTATGACTCCCAATGAGACAACTCTCCATCCAAATCACAATTTGTAAAAGAAAAACCATTATAGGTCAAATTACAGACTTCAACAGAGCCTTGGATCACACCAAACAGTAAGCTATTATTAATTTAAGGACCAAAAAAATGACTAATGTGAAACCAGCTGTCAAACGTGAAAACCAACAGTCTAATCTATATAAAAGAGAAAAGAGAAAAGATTAACACTAGCATGACTAGTACTTATAGTGCATGATTTTCTAACTGTGTTGAAGACAAATTGGTAGACTTCGGTTGTTGTCTGCACTTTGGTCGGGTCGTTGTTCCCCCAATTCCATTCTCAATTAAATGAAGAAGTTATTGAACTTTAGTCTTTGAAAAAGCGACGGAGGTATCATATTCACATGGCGCATCTGTTTATTTGTTTTAGTTCACTATAAACTTAAGTTTGCTTATTAAAATGTACTGAAACACAATGCTTATTACCACAAAACTCAGATCAAGTACTCATGTGGGTTCTGTGTGTCACTTTTACCATTCTTGATTTATGACCCTTTCACATGTTATATGCAAGAGGGGGCTTAATCTGTGTTCCATGGACCCATTCATCATTTATTTATTCAGAAAATTTTGAACGAAATAAATAATCCATGATGTTCATATAGATGAAACATATTGTTTCAAGAATTTTAATCTGTTTATTACAGATGAAACGCAACTCAACAACACAACAAATAACTAAACAGCATAGATGTAGTTTTGACCTACACCATGTGTATTTATATCAAAATAATGAGGATTGCCAATGAAACAACTATCCACACAAGTTTGAATAAAGTAGATATAAGCAGTTATTGGTAAGTGTACACCCTTCTAGAATGAGAAAAATGCGTACTGTATAGTACGCTATAAACAACATGATAAAATGTCCTGATAACAAAAAATATGAACAAAATCATTTCAGAAAACTAACGGCCTAATTTATATAATTTATAACAAAACAAGTAGCGAAAATCAAATATATAACATAAGTAAACCAACAACTTCCATGGAATTACTGGCTCCTGACTTGGGACAGGCTCACAAAGAATGTGACAGGTTAAACAAGTTTTTGGTTGTTCAACCCTCCCCTAACCTGGGACAGTGGTGTTACAGCAAAACATAAGAACAAACTATGAAAATCAGTTGAAAAGGTTCCATCATATTTTTATAAGTCAACTGTCTTGAAATGATCAACAAGAGATTGGATAATTGAATAAGAATCTCTTTTGTCAAATGAATAACCCAAAACACACAAACATCTACATAGGCAATTTTTTCAAACGTGATTTTAACATGAGAATCACGTGATATTCACAATGTCCACACAACGTGAGTAGAACGTGAAACGAGCAGAAACGTAATATTCACGTTATGAGTACAAACGTGACAAAACGTTGGTCACACGTGATATTCACGTTGTGTATAATGCCAAATGATATCAACGTAATAATACAACGTGATATTCACGTTAGATGTATACCACGTGATATAAACGTGATAATACAAAAGGACATTTATGTGAAGCAGCCATTTGAAAAAAATGAAATATTGTCTTTGTTGTTTTTATTGACATATCATTTTTTTTTTCTTGGTCATCTCTATTTGAAGGTGCTTCTCTGGTAATTTTTCTTAAAAGTAGGGTAAAAGTGAGTTAAAAATCAATAAATTGTCTTGTAAGTTATAACTGATTATCAGCTTCCTCATATGCATGTTTAAGGTACATTGTACCTGTTATCATCCTGAATATATATGTATTATTTGCAGCTGGATGTTAAGCATACATCAACACTTAACTATCGTTACAAAATATTCTAATCCAATGTTTGAAAGGAAGTCGAATTCAAAATTGTACCACATATTATGCAAAATCAAATGTATACCAAACAAAATTTCAGTACCAACAAGCTATTTTACTATAGCAGGAACAATTCTGCTGGAGATTCAGGGATGCAGACCACAGCTTGTTCTGGTTTGTTAACTGACTTATACAGAGATGATGGATGCCATATGAAACAGCGCTATGAAATATCTAAGAATATGAAAACTGAAAACAATATATAATTTTATCAACAAAGTACAACTTTTATCATGTAGAGCCAAAGGTGAACAGAAATGGAGCATTCAATGACTTCAAATTACCTGTATTCGGAATATAAATAAATATCTTTAACCAATGAATTTAAATAGAAAAAGTTATGTAATTTAACAAATATATTTCTTCTTGTATAACTTCTTGTAAATGATTAAATAAAGAAATATAAAATGTATAGTTTAAACACGGAAAATAACAATGACATAACAATCCTAACTGCCACATTACAATGTTCATTCTTAAAGAGTTATGTCCCTTGTATGTTGACCTTAAAGTAATCAGCTAATGGCTAAAAAAATGTCCCTATCAAAAGCATTTATTGCCAAATGTTAGATAAGAAAGAATAAAACACTTTCCAACTTAAAATTCAATTATATTTATATTTAAGAATATTTTAAACATTTGATAAGTTACTGAAATAGCAACAAATAATATTTTAATGTTCTATCTTCTAGTTGCTCCATTTTTTGATTTCTTCTTCTTCTGAAAGAATTCTATTTATTGTTATAAGTATTATTTTATATTAGCATACATAATTATAATGACAGCTTTATTTTACTTCTAATATGAATGTTGCTTTTGCTTAAATGTAAACAACAATGTGAGGAAGTCAATTTTTATTTGACCCCACCATGCATGCATTTTAATTTTGATATTTCATTTTAATGTTCAAGCAGTGTTCTTAAAGAACCACCATCCATCAAATTTTTATAAAAGTTCCTCGGAAAGGCCCTATTGAAATTCTCAATTGAACCAGTTTTCGGTAACTGCAAGTACTCTCAGATCTTTACTTACTGTCTTTTTGTTGTCGGATATACAATTACAAATCCATGTCCACTTTGTGCTTTTGTTATATATGTATTTCTATTTGTATCCATCTAATATTCTGTATGTATGTGTCTGTACCAAGTAAGGAGCCTGTAGTAAAGTGATTGCTGTTTGTTGCTGTGTTACATAACTGTTTTTTTTTTATTGTTTTGTACATTAATAAGGCTGCCAGTTTTCTCAATTGAATTCTTTAAAGTTTGTGATTTATCATGTTCATACATGTAGCTGACTGTGGTATGGGCTTTGCTCATTCTTGAAGGCTATACAGTGACCTATAGCTCATATTTTCTGTTTCATTTGGTCTATTGTGGAGCGTTGTTTTATCAGCTAACACTCAGGATAAAATTTGAATATCACAACCAAGGCCATGTGTAAATTTCCAACAAATCTATGGCTGCCATAAATTATTTCTTAAATACATAAAAACTTAACCACAGACTGAACTATATATATAGCTAACTATACATTATGGATTTTTTTCATTGACATTGTTATGGATGTACAATAGCCCATAATTGCTTACATCCACTTTATTTGAACATTGGTGGATAGTTGTCTCATTGGCAATCATACCTCATCTTCTCATTTTAATTATTTCTATTATAGCATTATATAAAACGTTGCGGTTGGTTTAAAATATTTTAAAACAATAGAAATTCAAACAATGACATAACATTATTTTCATTTTGGTGTACAAACAATAAGAATTCCCATAATCTTTTAGATTCTGAATATTAATTCTCATTTCTTATTTCCTTCTTTAATATGTACAATATACACATAACTCATAAGATATAATTACCTACAAGTTCAGCTATCAACAAAAAAGCTTCCTTTTATAGTCTGACTTGAACAGTGAAGGTGTTGCCTAGCATCCGTTTTACTATGAAGCTGTAAATTAAAATAAAAATAACATCAGATTGTCAATACGTGCTTAAGAACAGGATTGAAACAGAGCAAGAAGGAGAAAAAAGGGAAACATTCATCTGGAAATCTTAACTATTTTTATAAAAATCTCAATGCTTTGAGCCTTCCATTTAAATCTTTGTCAATGAATAGATAAATGGTTCATGAAATGAAATAAGGTCAAGAAAATGATTATATTATACAGTTTTTAAGATCAAAATGAAATTCTAGATATTCCTTAAGGTACCGAGTATCAGTATTAGATTGCTGTTAACTTTTTATGTCAATTTAGCTTTTAAGCTATTGTTGCTGTCAACATGGTAAAATCCACAATTACTGGACAGTCATTACTTTAGATTTCAATTTTGAATGAACTGTCAATAAAACAATTTATGAATTACTGAAACTCCAAATATTCAATGATCTTAGAAGATATTCTGGCATGCAAGTTTAAAAATAACCTGCAGTATGAAGGATTTAATCAATATTTGGTTATGGGTTGTAACAACATTATTGAACAATAGCTAGCTGACTATGCGGTATGTGCTTTGCTCATTGTTAAAGGCCGTACAGTGACCTATAGTTGTAAATGTCTGTGTCATTTTGGTCTTTTGTGGACAGTTGTCCCATTGGCAATCACACCACATCTTCTTTTTTATATAATAGAGCCAAAAAAAATGTATACACTTGTTTGCTGTCTCCTGACAGAACGATAAGGTAGATTATGGTGTATGGGCTTTGTTCATTGTTGAAGGCTGTACAGTGACCTATAGGCCTAAGGTGTTAATTTTTGACTTTACCAGTACTTTACCAAAAAATGACCCCACCCCCCCAAAAAAAAAATGTAAGGAGAAAAACAATGTAGATTATGCTGTATGGGCTTTGCTCATTATTGAAGGCTGTACAGTGACCTATAAGACAAAGATATTAATTTCTGAGTCATTTGGTCTCCTTTGCGGAGAGTTTTCTCAATGGCAATCATACCACATCTTTTTTTTTATAGAATATACATAGATAAAATAATTGTATTCTTTTCTTTTTTTTTATTTAATCATTCACATATAATATACAACATGTTCTAAACTTAAATGGTGCTTTATCAAACAAATTTTGACTTTTACCATTATTTTACCAAAACAATTACCGGTACCCCTCCACCCCCCAAAAAAAATGTAATGTCAATATATGAACTGTGTAATGTATATTATAACATATTTATGATACATAAGCGTAATATTTTAATTGATAACTTTAAAGAGGAGGCATGTTGTCAAAAATAGTATTATAATTAATGCTATTAATCTAATAATAATTTTTTTTGTTTTTCTTTCAATGCTACATGTTTGTAGTTTTTAATGATTATCGTTCTGTAATTTTAATATGCCTGTCTGTTTGTTTGTCTTTGTTGTGTATTTTAGTAACAATCCTATTGTTTGGATTTCAAACTAACAAAATTCTTATTCGTATTCATATTCTTTGTTTTTTTGTTGTGTGATATTTAATTAAGAGACTTAATTGACTTGAATTGTCAGCTTTCCTTATACAGGTCTTAGTTTTCTCCACTAATACAAACAGGATGCCACGAAATAGCACCATGGTGTTTAAAGTGGCACTCAATATCTCAACTTCTTTTTAGTATGAAGAAATAAAGACACCATTCAAAGAATAAATAAATGTCCATGTATAGTATCTTATTTTTTTATATTGATTCTAAATATGCAGGCTTTATTCGTGATATTCCAATATTAAAAAAATCCTCATAACCTAGCTCTACTTTTCTTTTCATAATCAATGATAATACCAAAGTCAACTGGACGTTAATCAACCAACAATCAATCAATCTTTTCATAATTTTTTTATTGTAAATGGATATATAAATATAAACTAATCTACCAATGTACATGTATCTACATGTATAAATACCAACTTTAGTTAACATTCTCTTTTATACATATAAAGTATATGTATATCTTATTTGGAAAAGGGGGGATCCAAGATTTTTAAAAGGGGCATCAAGATAATTTTTTTCAGAGATTATACAAAGTTGTAGCGTCTTTGGTAATTCTTTCAAAAGAAAGCTGTTTTTATCAACTAATTTGCTCTCCTTTGCAACTCCACTTTTTTTACTTTCACACCACCAAAACACAAACAATAATAAAAGTCAATATGGGAAAAGGTAACATTTTTCCCTACGCAAAATATAAAAAGGTCTACATTTATAATTCATGTAATTAGGCTATTAAATTGATATGAAAAAGGTGGGGTAACAAAACCACAACAGCACACCCTATCAAATATGTATTGAGGTGCCCCCGGCTCGACCCCAACCCAACCGTAATAATTTACTAGACTATAGTTATAGTACTATTGTCAACATGCCTAAATGGGTTTTGAGATAAAATATGATATCTGTTATATTAAAATATCTTCATTGACTTCAAGAGTATCTGTATGGCTTTGGTTTAGAACAAGCAAAGCAGATCAGTTTAGCTACCTTGTGATATTTCTTACCGATGTGGAGAGTAAACCCCACATTGACATAAACATGCAAGTGCCTGTGCCGTGGTAATTTTCTTTATAAATGTTATAAAATTGCACAGGCATTTATTCTGTCATGAATGTGGGGTTTACTATCCACACCCGTACGAAGTAATTTTTCCTACGGCTGTGTTAGGGGGTGGATAGTATTTTTTAACCCCACATTGACAAAAACAAGTGCCTGTGTATTTTTGTGATCATTTTTGGTCTTCATGATAAACTCATAAAAATCATACCGCCCAGACACGTATAAATGTTGTTGTGACAGTAAAACTTTAATGAAAAAGGACAACTCACATACCAAATATCTGTATATGATTTAAATTTAAGAAATTTAAAAATTTTGGTTTTGTCAGTTTTTTTCAAATTTTCGAGCTGTCAAGTTTTTCATGAAGACTGCCTTTGTTTTGGGATAAGTATATTATAATTTACTACTGTTCATATGCCTTTAACACGTGTTTGTGAAAAATATACCTGATATATCTCCAAGAGCTGTATTACTCTCTGTTTCCAGTACTGTGGTGTCAATATTCATGTCGTCTGGCATAGACGCTCGTTTCCGTGAACCGCACGGGATAATTATCTGAGATACGAAGCACATCAATTCTTATTTAAACTGATTTTATCGAATGCATTTGATATTGAAACCTTCAAAATATTGATTAGATTTAAAAGCTTAATCATTCTATGCTACCAGCTTGAAAACAATACAATGTTAATAAATTGATTCCGCTTCTGGGATACACACCGATTCCGAAATTTTTCAAGGTGCGCGGTATTTCCCGCGGATATTTTTGGCAAGCAATCTTCTTGTCCATGTCGTCCTATAATACACGTTTCTTTACAACTGACAGTCTGTGTACTGATAACGCAACTTTAGCAGTAAAGAAACCCTCACTTCTCTGTTCTACTATCATGTGACCTTCATAATTTGCAGTGCAGGTAAGTTCAATAAAATTACCGTTTTTTTCTGATTTTTCTTAAACCTAAACTGGCCTCTAAGTGTTTGGAGTCCATATAAGAAAAAGGATATTGAATCAGTTGAAAACGTACAAAGACGGGCGTACACAAAACTTGAAAGATTTATCATACGAAGAAAGATTAAAACTCTTGAAATTACTAACACTTAGATATCGTAGACTACGAGGCGATATGATCGAGACGTATAAGATTCTAAATAACATCTATGATGAAAGGGCATCAAGTGGTATTTTTACATTAAGTAGTGGTTCAACAACAAGAGGGCATTCTTTGAAGTTATTCAAGAACAGGATTAGGCTAGATCTTAGAAAGTATTATTTCACCAACAGAGTAGTGGAAGTCTGGAACAGTTTTCCTGAGACAATTGTAACTGCCAAAAACGTTAAAACATTCGAACGAAGACTAGATAAATATTGGAAAGAACATCCCATGATTTACAACTACACAGTAGATTACAACTTCATGATATAGCATCTCACTTAACACAAACTCGATATTAAAGACACAAGTCAAGCATATTTACGAACTATTTTCCATATTCAGTGGTGGATCCATAAATTTTGATAAAATCGCGGGGGGGGGGATGCATATTGCATGACTGTCTAAGGTTAAGGCTTTTAACTTTATATTTGGTAGGTAAGTGGTAAACAATTATTTGTCTTCTTATATGGATATCCTTCCAATTAAGGAACTCCTCCTCAACGGTTATGTGTTTTCCTATTTTATTTACATTTATTTGTCAGCTGAAGCATCACAGGCACTTGTTTCTATCCGTTGGAAGACCCACTATATCAACGTATATTTAATATGCGTTGATAGGGGTAGAAGTTAAGCTTTTTTGTGTACTAGCCAGCTGGACCAGTGAACCGTAAATCTACTGGTCCGTCACCAAATCTAATAGTCCTAAATAATGGCATTCATTCAACAAACACTAATATAAATAATAATTAACATCCCTGTACAGTGGAATTTGTTTCGCGGGTATTTTTTTTTTGTTAATAAACTAAAATTGTGTTGAAATCTGTGATTTTATCAACAATTTCTATTGGTCCGTCAGACCACCAGCTAACAAAATATACTGGTCCAACGTAAACTCGGTTGTCTCGGACCACCGGACCAGTGCTAATTTCGACCCCTGCGTTGATAGGAGGTCCTCCAATGGATAGAAACTAGTGCCTGTGTGAAGCATGTAGAGTTTAGAGAAATATAATTTATTTTATCAGCTTTGAATAGCCATCTTTTATTTTATGTTTAGCCTAAACATTTATGACATTACTACAAACTTTTAATCTTAGTACTTGTAAGAAACTATTTAAAGATATTTTTCTAGTGTGTAATAAATATTATTAATCAAACAGTATTCATGGTATTACCATTATAAAAATGAAAGATATTTTCCATCAATTGAATCATTTGATTTATGTTTTAGTGATACAAGTCGGCGAGTCTCTAGATAATGAACAGAGAAAATTGAGGTAAAAACCTAACAAAGAAAATGTACTTGTCTATAAAGAGGAGAGGTGAAAGAAGCAGGTATTATAATATACTTGATTAGCTTGGCTGTAACAATCAAACCATTGAGATAAATGTCTATATTTCAATAAATTAGCACATAAACAAACAACAAAATCAGTCGAGGCATCTGATAGTTAATATAAAGACATCAATATAAGGGTCAATACAAATGTCAAAAAAAGAGGATGTGGTATGATTACCAATGAGACAACTCTACTCAAGAGACCAAAGGATACAGGCATTAATTACTTTTGATTTGGCCTTCAACGATGAGTAAAACTTGTAATGCATCGTCATCTTTAATAAATATTTTTAATGCCACAGAATGACAAATGTAAAATAATTTGACTGTTTCTGTTCATGGATATTATGTACATGTCTTAGAGGCATGATTTTTTTATTAGTTGTTAATGGCTTTGAACTAGCTGTCAGATAACTGCGAGTACTCTCAGATCTGTTCATTGTGTCTTTTTGTGTCGGGATGTATAAGTAACCGGCCACGTCCACTTTTATTTTTTGTCTATCTGATGAGTTAAGCCTTTTTCAGCTGTTTTTTTATAGTTGGTTCTTATGTTGTACTGTTATACCACTGTCCCAGGTTAGGGGAGGGTTGGGTGGGGGGGGGTCCAGAACAAGCAAAGCAGATCAGTTTAGCTACCTTGTGATATTTCTTACCGGTGTGGAGAGTAAACCCCACATTGACATAAACATGCAAGTGCTGTGCCGTGGTAATTTTCTTTATACATGTTATAAAATTGCACAGGCATTTATTCTGTCATGAATGTGGGGTTTACTATCCACACCCGTACGAAGTGATTTGTCCTACGGCTGTGTTAGGGGGTGGATAGTATTTTTTAACCCCACATTGACAAAAACAAGTGCCTGTGTATTTTTGTGATCATTATTGGTCTTCATGATAAACTCATAAAAATCATACCGCCCAGACACGTATAAATGTTGTTGTGACAGTAAAACTTGAATGAAAAAGGACACACAACTCACATACCAAATATCTGTATATGATTTAAATTTAAGAAATTTAAACATTTTGGTTTTGTCAGGTTTTTTCAAATTTTCGAGCTGTCAAGTTTTTCATGAAGACTGCCTTTGTTTTGGGATTAGTATATTATAATTTACTACTGTTCATATGCCTTTAACACGTGTTTGTGAAAAATATACCTGATATATATCTCCAAGAGCTGTATTACTCTCTGTTTCCAGTACTGTGGTGTCAATATTCATGTCGTCTGGCATAGACGCTCGTTTCTGTGAACCGCACGGGATATTTATTTGAGATACGAAGCACAATAATTCTTATTTAAACTGATTTTATCGAATGCATTTGATATTGAAACCTTCAAAATATTGATTAAATTTAAAAGCTTAATCATTCTATGCTACCAGCTTGAAAACAATACAATGTTAATAAATTGATTCCGCTTCTGGGATACACACCGATTCCGAAATTTTTCAAGGTGCGCGGTATTTCCCGCGGATATTTTTGGCAAGCAATCTTCTTGTCCATGTCGTCCTATAATACACGTTTCTTTACAACTGACAGTCTGTGTACTGATAACGCAACTTTAGCAGTAAAGAAACCCTCACTTCTCTGTTCTACTATCATGTGACCTCCATAATTTGCAGTGCAGGTAAGTTCAATAAAATTACCGTTTTTTTCTGATTTTTCTTAACCCTAAACTGGCCTTTAAGTGTTTGGAGTCCATATAAGAAAAAGGATATTGAATCAGTTGAAAACGTGCAAAGACGGGCGTTCAAAAAACTTGAAAGATTTATCATACGAAGAAAGATTAAAACTCTTGAAATTACTAACACTTAGATATCGTAGACTACGAGGCGATATGATCGAGACGTATAAGATTCTAAATAACATCTATGATGAAAGGGCATCAGGTGGTATTTTTACATTAAGTAGTGGTTCAACAACAAGAGGGCATTCTTTGAAGTTATTCAAGAACAGGAGTAGGCTACATCTTAGACAGTATTATTTCACCAACAGAGTAGTGGAAGTCTGGAACAGTTTTCCTGCGACAATTGTAACTGCCAAAAACGTTAAAACATTCGAACGAAGACTAGATAAATATTGGAAAGAACATCCCATGATTTACAACTACACAGTAGATTACAACTTCATGATATAGCATCTCACTTAACCCAAACTCGATATTAAAGACACAAGTCAAGCAGATTTACGAACTATTTTCCATATTCAGTGGTGGATCCATAAATTTTGATAAAATCGCGGGGGTGGGAGGGATTCATATTGCATGACTGTCTAAGGTTAAGGCTTTTAACTTTATAGTTGGTAGGTAAGTGGTAAACAATTATTTGTCTTCTTATATGGATATCCTTCCAATTAAGGAACTCCTCCTCAACGGATATGTGTCTTCCTATTTTATTTACATTTATTTGTCAGCTGAAGCATCACAGGCACTTGTTTCTATCCGTTGGAAGACCCACTATATCAACGTATATTTAATATGCGTTGATAGGGGTAGAATTTAAGCTTTTTTGTGTACTGGCCAGCTGGACCTGTGAACCGTAAATCTACTGGTCCGTCACCAACTCTAATAGTCCTAAATAATGGCATTCATTCAACAAACACTAATATAAATAATAATTAACATCCCTGTACAGTGGAATTTGTTTCGCGGGTATTTTTTGTTTGTTAATAAACTAAAATTGTGTTGAAATCTGTGATTTTATCAACAATTTCTACTGGTCCGTCAGACCACCAGCTAACAAAATCTACTGGTCCAACGTAAATCCGATGGTCTCGGACCACCGGACCAGTGCTAATTTCGACCCCTGCGTTGATAGGGGGTCCTCCAATGGATAGAAACTAGTGCCTGTGTGAGGCATGTGGAGTTTAGAGAAATATAATTTATTTTATCAGCTTTGAATAGCCATCTTTTATTTTATGTTTAGCCTAAACATTTATGACATTACTACAAACTTTTAATCTTAGTACTTGTAAGAAACTATTTAAAGATATTTTTCTAGTGAGTAATAAATATTATTAACCAAACAGTATTCATGGTATTACCATTATAAAAATGAAAGATATTTTCCATCAATTGAATCATTTGATTTATGTTTTAGTGATACAAGTCGGCGAGTCTCTAGATAATAAACAGAGAAAATTGAGGTAAAAACTTAACAAAGAAAATGTACTTGTCTATAAAGGGGAGAGGTGAAAGAAGCAGGTATTATAATATACTTGATTAACTTGGCTGTAACAATCAAACCATTGAGATAAATGTCTATATTTCAATAAAATAGCACATAAACAAACAACAAAATCAGTCGAGGCATCTGTTAGTTAATATAAAGACATCAATATAAGGGTCAATACAAATGTCAAAAAAAGAGGATGTGGTATGATTACCAATGAGACAACTCTACTCAAGAGACCAATAGACACAGGCATTAATTACTTTTGATTTGGCCTTCAACGATGAGTAAACTTGTAATGCATCGTCATCTTTAATTTTTTTCCCCACCATATTATGGTATGGCATCGTCATCCGAAGACTTTTTATTTCCAGACAATAACTTTAGTAACTAAATGGATTTTTATGAAATTGTACCACATGGTTCCATACCTTAAAAGGAGGTTGGATAGGGGTTATGGCTTAACAGTTTATACACAAGGGGCCAAAAACAATACTTCTTTTCTTGACCAATATATCTTTTCTTATGTTTGTAGGGAAAACTGGCAGAGTGTAAATCTATTAGGAATAAAAAGAGGAAATAAGTGTCTGAAGCAGTAAATCATTATGACTGTGAAAAGAAGATATCAGAATATATGAAATGAGTTTATTTCACTTAAAAAGAATTGCTACCGAATGTTCCTTTTGTAATTTTATTGAAGACCAGACCATTGTCAACTTTAAGTAAAGGAAGATAATAAAACATTGAAGAGGAAATGAAGGAAAAGACTTAATCATCAAAGAGCATAACAAAGCATAATTCAGAATAACTCATGTGAAGGAATAATATTGTACAGTAAACAACATACAATAACGTACAATTTCATTTGCAATTGCTGAATTTTTATGCTGTACTTTCAAAACTATGGTTACAGTACTGAGAACTCTATTTTCTATTAAATATTAATAAAACTTCAGAAATTTAAACTTTTGCTTTAAATCAGTGCAACACTAGTAATAATAACTGTACATTAAAGTCTTGTTTGAACTGAAAGTTAAGGTACATGTACATGTATATTACTACTTTTCTTGTGACAGTACTATTTGAAGGTAAAATTTATATGATTGATGATGCACATGCATTACCTTAAATATTCACTTGATACATGAACATCAAACATGGCCAATGAAAAAACAACTTGCACTTACATAAGTAATTGGTACATCTGATATTGATGTAATTTATATCATAAACATGTGAAAAAAATAGACGTGAAAATAGCACAACTTTTACACCTTAAAATAAGGTTGAAAAATCTACATGTGAAATTCACACAATTTTTTCACGTTAAAATCACGTTACATTTTTTACATGTGATAATAATGTTATATTTGAACGTGAATATCACGTGATCAGATTAAAACGTGATTATCACGTGAGAATATCATGTTTTTAAAATACACGTGATAGAAACGTTTATCCGGTGTGATACACACGTGGGAAAAAACGTTATTCTCACGTGATGAGCACAAACGTGAAACACACGTTGGAAAAAAATTGCCTGTGTACTGTCAACACCGAATTCCCCAAAACAAAAGCTTTAAAGGGGATCGCAGGTATAAACCAATTTTTGTTTTTAAACATAGAATTTTGCTATTTTTTTCTACAAATAAACTTTATCCTAGACTTAATAGAAAAATAAAAGTATAGGGTCACCTTCCATATAAGCTCACAATCTGCCTTCGAAAGAAGCATGTATTTTTTACTAAGCTACTTTTTTCTCTGTAGAACTAAATCATGTAATAGGACACAATGTAGGAGGGAAAAAATGCAATGTCAAAATAAAAAGAACTAAATTACAGAAATTGCTTAAATTTTCTAATAGTTTAGTTTTAGTACAGCTTATTGATAACATAAAATGAAAAATATACATATATAGGTCACTCATGAGTTATAAAAGATATTTCAATTAAATGCAAAATAATGGCATTTTTTCATCAAAGGGAGATAATTTAGAGCTTTTTTTAAATGATAAAAACATTTCAAAAGTCATCTGGGGTTGATTTTTGTACCATATCATATATTAACCTCTGAAAGTGTAAGAAATACAATTTGGAATGAAAAAAAAATGTTTAAATTTTTGCTGAATTTTTATACCCTTGAGTCTCCTTAAGCATTGTTAAGATACAACTTTAGGTGACTGGAACAGTCTTGACTTGGAAAAGCCACATGCAAACTCAATATTTCTCCCCTTTTAAATCTCGATCAGTGTTTGTTAAAAGAAAAAAAGTAACATAAAAAAATGCAGGTTGCCAGGAACATTCAATTGGAGAAAGGGAAAAGAACACAACTCTACGCTAAATAATTTTGAAAACTTATTGGCTATACTATCTTTATTGATAAAAAATTCAGAAACTTTAAGTACAATATGATCATGTTGATTGTGTGAAACGGCACACAAGGCAATCAAAATGGTCAGGGGGAAAAGAAGTTTTATTATAGATGTCAAACGGTTATAGTCTCAACCTATCAACATAATCAAAATTATTGATTTTACAGTTAATATTTACTTTTGGCCTGTTCAGCGGAATAGACTGTTTTTATTATATTTTATTAAATGTTAATTTACTTTGCTCTTATAGACAGGAGTGAAAGGAAGAGAAAGCTAGGCACCAGTAAAGAAGCAGATCAATTTATATCAATATATAATAATTCCATCTGAATATAACAAACATTGCACATGCTATGAAGATTTATTCACATGTATACTATGATTTGTAGTTATCTTTTATTGTATGTATTTCTAATATTAAAAGAACATGTATTATACTTTAGAACAGTATTTTAGTTTTGTATTTTGCTGCGGAGAATGTCAAAGAAATTTAGAAAAACATAATTAAAGATAGTTTCTTCCATGATTTCTGTGACAAAAAAAAATGTGCAAATTAGGAAAATTAAATGAGGCTACATTATTGAGTATTTTTGAGTTGTTTTTTTTTTTTCATTCCTATTTTAAAATTTCATTGGCATTTGAAGTAATGAGTTGAACTAGTTTTTATGAATTATTTTGTTTTCAAGATGTACAACAGAAGAGTAGGTTAAGGTTTTGTGTACAATAGTTTACTATGATGTAATGGTCAAATAAACTTGAAACTTTGTACTTTCCAGTTTTCATTATGAAGTCAGTGCTTTTTTTAAACAATTTCAAGTAAGTAACTGAACATGGAAATCTAATTATGAAATCAGAGTATAATGTGCTATGGACACATATCTTAATCCCATAGAGCACCAACCTCCTCACCAGCCTCTCAGTTATGGCATATTGACTTTGAAAATTTCCTTAGTTTACACTGAAATATTTGTGACAAGTCCAGTTTAAGGAGAAGCACTAAAAGTAGGTCAGGGATAATTTATATGCAGTTGAATAAGCTGTTGGACAATACATGTGCTTAGGAACTTTAATAATCCTGAACCCTAAATCATGGTTTTATAACTACAATCTTTTGCTGTTTACATGTTAAAGTTTATGCTTAGGCCAGTTTAAAATCGACCATTAAGGAATAGGATTAAGAGGAAGCCTAGGCCCCCCCTTTTGTGGGACAAATTTGGTTGAAATGTGTTTCAGATCTGTTTGTTAAAATGCTCTGCCAACATAAAAATAATGATGATAATGATTTCGGGACATTTCCCGAATAATAAGTTGTTCCATACATCTTTACTACAAATATTTTGAAACTTTCATATATTTTGGGAAATTTCCCGAACAATAAATTTAAATTTTATCAATTATAAGAATAAAAACATGGAATGTTGTAAAAAATGTGTGTTTCTTTATGAAATCTTCATTCAATTTATGGTAAACATTGAAAAAGATTATGAAAAGGAATAAATGGATTTTACTCTTTTAAAATAGAGTCTGTTTAACGTGTTCCCTTTTAATGCACAGTCCCAAATATCACATAAAAAAATGTATAAGGCTTTGAATTATCAAAAATCACTTCCCTCCCTGTAGCCACACCCATCTCTCTATCCCATATATGTTCATCCAACACACTAAGTCACATCATTTTGATTCTTTCTTCTTTTTAAATTTAATATTGATCATCTGATAAGGTGAAGCTAGTCATCAATTGTTCTCATTTTTATGTTTTCTTTTTTATAATTGTATGAAGAGAAAGTTAACCTAGAACAAAATTTCAATTGCTTTGTTAAATCATATATCTATGTGACAGCACAGCACGCAGTGGTATTTATCAAGGGGTAGGTCCAAAAAAAATCTGCCGAACTAAAAAGCTATAATATTGTTTTTTTTCTCATCAACATAAATGCAAACAAGAATATGCATTACAACTCATGACTTGCATCTATATATTTCTGATAAAAAATCCTTAAATGGAAAATATCTATCCTATCCTCCAAGACTATTTACTATTGGAAAATTGATGCTTCAAAAAATAAATTACAAAAAGAACAGTAGTATTTCTCAATTTTCTATAAATAATTCTTCACTTAGAAATAAGAATATACAGAGGTGATCAGACAGCACGAGCAACATATTGTTGTGAATTCTGAAGGAAAAAAATCTGCTATGAAGAGATGATGAAAAGGTGCTTTCTTTAACCCTTCAAGAATAAAACAAATAAATTTGATAAATGTGTATTTGTCCTACCACGTTGCAATGTAAATATTTGACACGGTGAAATTAATTAGTAAACTATTTTTATATTACCCCTAAAGCTTATCTGTACGATTTGTAATCGTTCTCATACTCTGACTGGGAGTCATGTAGTTATTGTAAATCTATAATAGGAGGTGGATTGTTTAAGACAGTAACTAATTTATACACAATTAAGATCAATTATACCTTGCAAGTTTTGCGAGTTCTGCTACTACAAACATGACAAAAAACCTTTAACATAAAAGTCGATGAAGACTTTATTTTTTCATCGCATAAAGAAAACACAAATGACAAAAATTATCCCCTTGATAAATACCACTGCGTACTGCGCAGAACACAATTATATATACTAGAAGGATTGTTGAATACGATATTGAAAGGATGACTGTTAACTCTCTTAAAATATTACAAATAAATTTACATTCTACATGCAGTTTATTTCATCGTATTGTCTTCAAGAGGACAACACCGGGTTAATATATTTAGTACACAAGAAGTAGTCAAAATACATATAAGACTTTTCAATTGCACTCGATTTAAAACAGTTTAAAGGTCATTTAAATACGTAATTGTAGGGCTTTACAGCAGGACACAAAACAGGTGCTTTGTTTAAACAAAATAATAAAGTCCGACTTAAGCATTCAAACTAACATATAAATTTGCCTTATTTTAATGTAAGGTCGGCTAACATATTTACTTCTATACTTCGAAGCAAGCGAAATAAATCTTTTAAAACGATGTCAGAAAAAAGTTAAAATACAAAATATCGAACTCCGAGGAACATTGAAAAATTTGTCTATAATCAGATAGCACAATCAAACGCTCAAACACACAAAACGAATGGATATGAAGAAAAACATTCGATTGAAGTTAATGATGGATTAAACATTAATTGATATTGATACCTCACTTGTATGACAATATTCCATTATATTATTGCATTATAATTCCACAACGATGTGTGGTTGTGTATTATCGAGTTTTACCTATTTGTTGCGATAAAGATGACGTGACAATGATCTTCGTTCTACAACAGTTGTAAGTGTATCATATTTCAGATTAAAGTGGTCAAGTAGTCTATGGCATCGGTCATAAAATATCGTTCATATATCCGTCTGTCTATAATAGAGAATGAAATTAATATATACCTTGACCGTACAATTATACGTTCATATTTATTTTTATCTTTCTTTTAATCTGTCAATACCAGAAGTATCCCAAAACTGGGCAAACAAGTGTTGTTGTATCTTCTCATGTTACCCTTAATTAATGATGATTTTTACCCTAGATATCACATACAAAAGCAAACTTTCAATTTAAATATCCAACAGATTAGATTTTGTAAAAGTTAAATTGATGTATGGTCAACATTTTTAATCGTCAAAGAGTATACTACGAAATACTAATTAATGAGTACATGATTACATTATAGATTACACGGGGTAGTCCCGAAAATTTGTAACTATAATCTTATCTGAAGAAATACGCAACTAATTATGCAGAATTAAGGAAATAATATCATATGAGTAAACATTTAGTTTTGTTCTATATTAATTTAATAACCATATGCAAAAGGTAACGATAAAATAGACAATCTTGTGGTCATGTTAACTCTAAAAATACGTAGACTATTCTTTAGGTGTTTTACAGAATTTAGGAATACTGCTTTCTCAAAAGTTGCTAAGACAAGGCTATGAACCACTCAAGAAATGTTACGATCGCCGTCATGAGCTGATTGGCCATTATGAAAAAAGTGTGTCAGAAGTCATATCTGATATTCTTTCTCAGTCATAAGAACCTTCAATCATTACCGAACTGAACAAAGAAATAACACGACGGGTGCCGTATACGGTGCAGGAAATGCTTACCTTCTGGAGAACCTGGTTTCACATCCGGTTTTTAGTGGAGTGTGTGTTGTTTCTCAATTATTATTTATAACTGTTGAGGTAAATGTCCTTTGGTTTTGTGAGTCTTTGTTAACTCCTTGGTTTTGATTGTTATTGTCTTATATCATTACAGCATTAAGGTTATAATCTCATATGAGTAAACATCAAGTTTGCTCTATATTAATTTAATAACCAAATGCAAATTAGAAAATCTTGTGGTCATGTTAGCTTTAACATAGGGTAGACTTGTCTTTAGGTGTTGTACAGATTTTATCAATAGATGAGAAATATGTATAGCATTTAACAAATTCAAACATTCTGTGTCAAAATTATATTCAACTATTTCCTCTTTTCGTTGTTTGTTGCTGTATACATCCAATTAGTAAATAAAGATTACACAACTTTGAATAGTTTATATCAAATAAGTATTTAGATATGTTAGACAGAAATTTAAATATGGTGCAAATGACCTCGTTGAAAACTTATCGTAAAAATGTATCTTCATGTTTTAGTAAATATAGAAATAATACTTCAATGTATGTGTCCTGTCTTATAACAGGCAATGTCGATTGAATATATATATATTGATTTACTTAACATCAGTGAACGTCCTTCATTTTTCATTTTTTTCAAGCATATATTGTATAATGTTTATTTTTCTGTTAAATCGGTTAATATCAAATATGATCCTCTAACTAGGTAAACAGGTGTTCTTTCTTCGTTTCGGATTATTTTAGATTAATGAGACATTTAACTCCAAATATGTCACATCAGGACACTTTTTATTTGTTCCTAGGCACGAAGAAGTATCAAACTTCCTATATCAGTCTCCAACAAAAAAATACTATCTACAACATCATAGTGCTGTCATGTAAAAAGCTTCAAATTATTTCACAATATCTTACTTACAACAAATTACAAAGTATAGCATTACATTTAAATTCATTTTAGTATGATGTATGAACGAACATTTGTAATCTTATTCTGATCTGATGAGAATCAACAAAATTTCAAATCTCCTGTGGGAAAATAGTTTCATTGTTAGTGATGTTTGTATCCATAACATAAAGTTGATCCATAACAATAAAAACAATCTACAAAAAAAGAACAATAGTATTATTCAATTATCTATAAATAATACTTCAGTTGTAATTGAGACTATACAGAAGTAATCAGATAACACGAGCAAATGTGAATTCTGAAGAAAATAAAATCTGTTATAAAGAGAGAACGAAAATAGTTATCTTCAACATGTTCAACCCTTCAAGAATAAAAAAAAATCACCTTAAAAATGTGTGTTTGTCCTATTACATTACAATGCAAATGACTGACAAGGTAAAACTAATTATTTAATTTCGCGAATGCAGCTGATACAATCATGACAAAAAGCTTTTAAGATAAAAGTTGAAGAAAACTTTATTTTGTCATCGTATAATAAACTTATCATAGATACTAGAACTTAATTTTGTATATACGCCAGACCCGCGTTTCGTCTACAAAAGACGTATCAGCGACGCTCAATTCCAAAAAAGTAAAAAAAAAAGCGCCAAATTAAGTACAAAGTTAAAATAAAAGTAAACACGAATAATAACACGTATCCGTTTGATCAATACCTATGCATGTTACGCTGTCACATATAGATATGATTTAAACTGAATAAAATATATATATATTTTTGTTAGATATAATACTGAATAGATGACACGTTGACTCTCCCTAAACATTACAAATAAATTAACAGACTACATGTAGTTTATATTATCTATGTGGCTTCTAGAGGTCAACACCGGGCTTAATATTTAGTACACCGAAAGTAGTCAACATACATTTAAAACTTATCGATTGCACTCAATTCAAAACAGCTGGAAGGTCATTCAAATACGTAATCGCAGGGCTTTATAACAGGACACGCTGCAGTTGCTTTTTAAAGTTGCTAGAGATATTATTACTTTAAAAAAAGAGATAATGGTTAAAACAAGCCTTTTTTCTAACGGCGTCTTAGACTATAATATTTTACGTACACATATGCTTACGGCCAACAACAAGAAATAAATAAAACAACTATTCATGTGCAATGGTCCAAAATCCTACCACGATGACATTGACGGTTTAAACAAACTTGACTAGATATAGGAAGATGTGGTGTGAGTGTCAACGAGACAACTCTCCATCCAAATAACAATTCAAAAAGTAAACCATTATAGGTTAAAGTACGGTCCTCAACACGGAGCCTTGGCTCACACCGAACAACAAGCTATAAAGGGCCCCAAAATTACTAGTGTAAAACCAGTATGAACCTTTACGTACATAAATAAAATAATACTAAATTCACTTCAAGTCTTAATATATGGCTTTTTAACGGTACTTGTAATTAATTGTATTGTTATAAGTAATATTGTCCTAGCATATGCTATTTCGTTAATGAAGGACAGAAGGTACAAGACAGCATTATTTTGCAAGAACATGTATGTTATTCCCACTCATATTAGACACGAACAATGTGGTGCTTTTTTGAGAGTGTGTGTAAATCATGTTATTTCTTATGCAGCAAAATACTGCAATCTGATTGGTTGACTACCCCGGTGTAAATAACACCCAACCCTGGTTCACCCGGGGATAATAAAATTTTGCCAAATTTAAAAATAAAATGCAGTTTTGCCAAAAAAAATTAAAAAAAAAATTTTTTCCAAAATAAAGAAAAAAAAATAAAAATAAAGAAAATAGATAATACTAAGAAATTTCCAAAAATAAGTAAAAAAGTATTGCAGCAGCATGGACATTGAAAAAATATTACGCTGGCAATTTTTCTTTACCATTTTTACAATATTACATCCTGGTTTCAAAATGAGTAAAGGAATTATTCATAAAAAATAAATTCGTTATCTTGGTGTAATCAGGGGTGTACGGAATTTTACACCGTTGTTGAAAATTCATACACCCATTCGGCTGCGCCTCAGGGTGTATGAACTTTCAACAACGGGATAAAATTCTGCGCCTCAGGTTGTATGAATTTTCAACAACGGTGTAAAATTATGTACACCCCTGATTACACCAAGATAACTAATATTATCAGACGTATTTTTTATGTTGAAAGAAGAGGAAAATATCAAGTCAATGAAAGTGAAGGTGTAATTTATCAATATTATTAATAATACCATTTATGCGTACTTGTTTTTCAGTACGGACGTATTTAAAATATCTTTGAATCATAGGTTGTTTGTACAATATGGAGCTCTCTCTCTCTAATATACAATATTCGGCTTTTGAATTTATCATACAGAAAGAAAAAAAAACAATGTTATAATATTTAGCAGAGAAAAAAGTGGTGACAGTAAAACCTGAATGAAAAAGGTGTAACATGTTCTATGAAGCTTAATATAACATTTATATAAAGGTTACATTCAATGAAACTATGCATGTGAGTAATAAATGCACAACTAGCGAAAACAAGTCTCGTTCAATGAATTAAATGCCACCATGAAATATCGAGTTAAGTTCTTAAATATTAAAGGAAAGTTGGCAAACCTTTGAATTTAAATCAATACACAAAAAAAGAAATTAAAAAAAATATTTAGTTATATTATTAATACATACAGATGTATATAAGCTTTAGCATACTAGTAATATGAGGAAGGCGCTACCTTAAATGCCAGCTTTATACTAAGACAACGTCCTATGTATTGATGGTTGTTTGTTGTTTAACATCCAGTGGCAAATATTTTATGCATGTTCAGAACGAATGTCGAAGGCTACATTAACGTATTGTTTATGTCTAAAAGAAAGTTCAGATGGAAAATGTTAAGGGAAAGTAAGATCACAAAAATACTGAACTCAGAGGAAAATCAATTTGGAAAGTCCATAATCACATGGCAAAATCAAAAAAACAAAACGCATCAAAAACGAATGGACAAGAACTGTCATATTCCTGACTTGGTACAGGCATTTTCAAATGTAGAAAATGGTGGATTAAACCTGGTTCTATAGCGCTAACCCTCTCACTTAACATAGAACCTGAAAAGGCATGAGGGGTTATGCTATTTTTCCTGAAAAAAATTCTGATTCCAAAATTGATGAATAAAAAATCTGTTCAAGCAAAGGACAAAAAAAAATATTTTGAATCCAGATCTTTACCAAAAATGATTTTATCTTTCATGTGTACAAAATAAATTTAACTTTTATATATCTAAAAACATAAAAACTTCCCAAGCCGCACATATGTCAGTCTGTACACAGTATTTTTTTAGGTGATGATTATTATTAAGGCCATATTTGTCAATTTGACTGTTATGATAAACCTTAATACTATTGTTAAATTTTGACTAAATAATTTTAATTGATATCGCTGAAGGGTTTCGGTAATAAAAATCTGACTCGAATAAAAACCATTTGTATTTCTGATCATCTCAAGTTTGTGAGTTCTACATAAATATCATGTACTATTAAATTCAGAGTCGGTTTTATGGTTTTATGTCATTTCTTGCATATATTTGGTTTTGTTTATACATGTACATGATGTAGCTTACTTTTCAAGTTCTTATATGACAGCAAAATAAAATTGAGAATGGAAATGGGAAATACAAGCATGTCAAAAATTTGCTTTCCAGTAATGCTTAATCATGTCATAGTTGTTTTCAAGAAGACACATTTGGTTTTAGACAATAACTTTAGTATAAGATAATGGATCTCCATGAAATTTCACTAGGAGGTTCAATACACAAAAGGAAGATTAGAATTGATTTTGGGGTTATGGTACAACATTATTGGGGGTATTTTTTTTATTTTGGGTTTTTCTTCCAAAAATTACCTTATTTACATTGATTATACTTATCTAGTATATATATAGATGCAACAAATACTGATTTGGCAGGAGATGCACTTAAAATAGGGTGTTTTAAATATTTTATCTGTAATCTGTGTATTTTTCCTATGATATGTACTTCTTGATAATGTCTCTGTGAGTGTCAAGATAAAGAAAATATATTTAGTAAGTATATATTCACAATTGACATGCGCCAGTGCAAGGCAAAACAATCTTCTTTCCCTTTAATTCCAAATATTGCACAACATTTTTTTTTCTCACAAAAACACATGAGTGGTAAATAAAACACTTGTCAATGTTTGACACTTTCAGCAATAAAAATTTAGTTTAGCCTGTTTAAATGTTTCACTGATTGTATGAAAATTATAACAGAAAATGTACAAAACTCTTGATAAAATTGCATTGTTTGCAGATTTATTGATAACTTTCCTCAAGATATATTCACAAGGACATAGAACTAACATATTGCATTGAAATTGAAAGGGGGGTTCCAGGGGTCAGAACCCCCCTTTTTTTACCAATCAATGCATTTGAATGAGGACATCAAGTAGTTGGACCCCCTTTGTCCTGTGTTGGGAACCCCCCTTTTTAAAAATGGCTGGATCCGCCCCTGTATTGTCCATGCTATTCTGATCTGAGTTTTTATTCATACATAAATGTATACTGGCATGCCTGGTGCTGTTTTAAGTTGTCTTCTTTTTCGGTTTCTTCAGAGGTATTTGTTTAACCTGTTTGGTCACTATAAAGTGTTACAATTCTTTTTTAGACGCAACACATAAATAGTGATCAAAAGGTACTGCTTTCACATGAGAGAAGCTACAAAAAAATTAAATGTACACATTTTCAATATTTTTGTAGGACTTATTATCATATGAAATTAAGAAGATATGTAGTGAGAGACTTCTACTGAATAGAAATATGTGGATTCACCTGATAACTGTTTTTAAATTAGTCCATATTGAAGTTTAAAGGATCCAAAATTAAAATATGTTTGATTTGAACTGACATAAAAAAAAAATGGTGTTTTTTATATGCTTAATATACATGTACATCTGTGGTCCTATCAGGCTATGCGTGGCAAAACATTTTATTGCCTTTAGCTTCGTACTTTCTTTTTTTATGGTCATTAAAATAAATTTGTAGTTCTGTTGTGAAGTTGCTAACATGAGAATACCCAAATTGCACCTAAATTGTCACCAACTTTTTTTTTATGTACCAGACAAAAGTTTATTCTTTGCTTATTTTGTAGACTTTCCTTGTTTACAATATTGTTACACCAATTTAATTTTGAGTCCATGTAGAGTCATTAAAAAATTGGTGTGAAATTATATCCAAATAATCCATCATGATGATACTGTAATGAGGTCATTTCCCAAATTCCATACATCATTACATGTATGGTTAATTTCAAATCATTAAAACTGGGATATAAACAGATTTTGTTTTATTTCTTCAAATATTTCGAACAATTTGACATTATTCCATGCTTTAACTATTACTTTTTGAAGAAAAGGATGCTGGTAACAAATTTAATCTGCTCATTATAAAAAGATGATAATAAGATAATTCCACATGGTGAAAGAGAACTTGCAAGATTTTTAAAGTTTTTTTGACTAAAAAGGTGCAATTTGGTTTCTGAGTACAACTTTGGTACTGTGATGTTATATAACCATAAGTGTGTATTGCTAAATATAAATATAGGTTGAAATATAATGTGAACCTGATAGTGATACAGTGATAAAGTACTTGGTAGCGTGAATTGTTTTATCTGACAGATTTAAACTGGTGCATAAAATCTGCTGCAGCTAGATGTAACCCACACACTTCCAAGTAACATGCCCTGTATATACCTATCAAAGTCATGGTATTCTCATTGGTTATCATAACTCCATCTTCCCATAAAATCCAATTTTGGACAATATGGGAGCATACCATATATTCAGTAGTCAGTTCTAAATGTACTACTCAGACTCAAGTCTCCTTTTATGACTAAACTAAGAGAGAGAAAACAAAACAGTTTCCATCTCCTGGGACTGTATAAGGTGTGACATAATCAATGGAAAGATTTGTTGAGAGTTTGCCAAAGGAAGTACAGAATAAGAAGATTGTGAATTATTTTAATATTCTTTTATGTTTAAAACTTTTGTTAAGTTTTAAATTAGTCTGTGGGCTACCATAGGATCCAGAGGGTGACGGTCCCCCCTTTTCATGGGAAAAAAAGGTTGACTTTATAGGGAATCACTGAAAAAAGTAAAATCACAAAAATACTGAACTCAGAGGAAAATCAATTAGGAAAGTCCATAATACATGGCAAAATCAAATAACAAAACGCATCAAAAACGAATGGACAAGAACTGTCATATTCCTGACTTGGTACAGGCATTTTCAAATGTAGAAAATGGTGGATTAAACATGGTTCTATAGCTCTAACCCTCTCACTTTAATAACAGTCTCATCAAATTCCGTTATTTTTACATGATGCGTTAAATAAACAGTCACAGTTAATAAAATAGTCAAAATATGGGTACATCAGTCATCATCGTATAACAATTTTAAAAGGGGGCAATTTAACCGAACACAAAAACATCTTCTATCTACGAACACATTAATTGATTTGAGTGTCTGACGTCAGAAAATTTTATACGTCACATAACTTTGTCGTTCAATGTGCATACAAACAGTTTTAAAATTTACATAGGCAATGTAAGCATACAGGGTTAAAAAGTCAAAAGTATGTAAGAATAAATTACAGAAATAGACCGATATTCAAACTAGTCCAAAAGTTATAGGTAGAATTTATGAGAATCCAAAATTTGTTATACCACTACGCGATTGAATGATTTTGACGTTTGTGGTTCAACGTATATAGAAATTCATAATAGAAATATATAATAATGCCATATAATAGACCAATATAATACTGACGGGATCTTTTAAATTACAGAGTCACGTAATAAGAACAAAAGAAATACAAAAAGTCGCATATACAAAACAAACCACAAAAATAGGAAAGCCAATACAAACACATTGACGAGATGTATAAGTACCGAGCCACGTCAAACTGATATCACATAAAACCATTCAACAGTAAAAGTAATATTAATAATAGAACAAAGACAAATGAAAGAACAATAAACCATGTTGTTAAGAGGATAAACAACATCAGTACGCAGAATCTATACATCAAGACCAATGTGTATTATTTTAGGAGTTGATACGGAATATTTATCAACAAGGTCTTAATACCTTCCGATGAATTTTTTCATGACTAGAGCGCCCCGTCAGCAGGCCCTATTTATAAAAAATGCTGGATTCGTCATTGCCTACATTAATAACAGTGATCACATTCAACAGTATAATTGTAATTGTTTCCTTGATGTGGTGAATAATCTGGCAGATGAACAAAAGTATTCATGGTCAACCAGTGCACCGGAGTTTACCCCGCATGCCGCATGGCCATAACAAAAAATCCGAAATGTATTGCCTGCAGAAGTTTTTTCTGTGTTCCCATGCCTGGACGGAACTTTTACGCTAAATATGTAATCGTTTACTATGATTTTGTTACTTTTAAATGAAGTACCTGTGATAATTTTGACCTCACTGATAATGGAATGTTGAAGCAGACGAAACATGGCGTCAGATGTTGTTGTCCTAACTTTGGTAATTTCCGTGGTACAATAAAATTTAAATAAGCTACACAAGTTACCAAAATTTCTGAATTCTTGTTTTATCAAACAAATAAAAATTAATGTTGTATTTAACATCAAAATTATTCCGATCTGTCCCGTTTTTTCGAGATCGCGTTGAAACGTTAAATTCGGCCGCCATTATAAAAAATAATCGTACGAGATTTTAGGAGAGTGACGAAACTTTTCAGATGGGTCGTGTAGAGAGAGTTATCTTTCTTGATTGCAAAACGATGCTTCTACCATAAGTGCCAGCTAAAGCTGGCATAATAAGTATTACTTTATGATTTTAAGAACATTTCGTATACACGGTGAGAGTAATCTTGTGAATATATTTATTTTTTTAAAGGTGAAATATGAAAAAGAAAATATGAAACCTATTGCAAAAATCAAACATTAAAGGTTCTTTAGAAATAAACAGGACGAGGACCACGCAGTCGCCTTTACAAGTACTGAAATAAAAATACGGTTTAAACAAGACAAAATAGTGAACGAAAAACAAATATGTAATATAGATACAATCAACAACCACAGAATAAAATACGCATGACTAGGGATAATCACATACATAATGTAACGGTTTAAACATGTTCGCAGGCGCCTAACCTGCGACAGTACGTCAACAGTAAAACATACGAACAAACTATAAAAAGCAGTTCGAAAAGTTGTAACTCATTAGATGGATACAAATGACATAGAGTAGACGTGAACGTGACAAGTGATTGTACATCCCAACAACAAAAAAACCCTTGAGTACTCACAGTCACTGACAGATAGTTCAAACTAATAGAAAAATAACTTGCAGCTAAAGTTGTTACATGTTTGCCTTTAATTTCGATTTCATTCATTTGAGTTTACCTGCATAGTTTTTTTCTTTGAAAACCAAATCACACAAAATAACTTGCTATCTTAAAGCCCACACTTAGATATTAAAAAAATCGTAGTAATAAATCAGCACCCACCAAACATCCAATGGATTTGGTATAAAGACGCCATAAACAGCCAGAGAAAAACATGACCTTGTATATTAACAGATTTGTTTAGCAATAAATGTGCATATATATAAAATAATAACAGTTTGCCTTTTGGTTTGTAGATACAACAATCTACATTAATACCAGTAAAACCAATATTTACCGATCGAATTACAGTGCTGAATTGTGAACCTTTTCGGATAAGTTAATTTAAATGATCGATGAGTTTAATTTACCCAGATTATTTCTAATGAGATTGGTTACCTTGATTTCTAAAAATAAAAGAATGTGATTATGTGAAACGACGTCAACATTATTATTGTAATTTTGTTTATTTTCTTTGGTTACATCTTCTGACATCAAACTCGGACTTCTCTCGAACTGAATTGTAATGTGCGTATTGTTATTCGTTTATTGTTCTATATTGGCTAGAGGTACAGGGGGAGGGTTGAGATCTCATAAACATGTTTAACCCCTCCGCATTATTGCGCCTGTCCCAATTCAGGAGCCTCTGGCATTTGTTAGTCTTGTATTATTTTAATTTTAGTTTCTTGTGTACAATTTGGAAATTAGTATGGCGTTCATTATCACTGAACTAGTATATATTTGTTTAGGGGCCAGGATAAGGACACCTCCGGGTGCAGGAATTTCTCGCTACATTGAAGACCTGTTGGTGACCTTCTGCTGTTGTCTGCTCTATGGTCGGGTTGTTAATTCTTTGACACATTCCCCATTTCCATTCTCAATATACTCAAGATTACATTTCTGATTGATTTGAATTCCTTCTTGATTCAAAGTAACATGGAATATATAGAAACATATAACAGCAGAAGAAAGTCTTCCGGGCATAATTCAAACGACAAGTTCTAAGATTACTTACGGACAATACTTAAGATAAAAGTCTATCTCTATAGTTTTACCTACATGCAACATTTAAAATCATAAAACACAATAAATAGTCCATGTCAAGTACATTGAATGAATTATTACCTCGCAGTATGACATGAACACTTCCTGGAATTACAAGTACATTTCCTTCCTCTGAATCTAATAATTAGATGACTTTATTGTACATAAAACATCGCTGCAAATTAGAATAACGCAGTTGAGAATTACTGTGTGTTTAATATTATGCGATTATACCATTGTACAAAAACTTACGGACTGTCAACGTGTATGTTTGGTTAAGAATACGCAAAATAGCGTTTCAGGATTATTAAAAAAAATATTCGCTTATGAATACAAGAGGAAATGATATAAATACAATACTTATATTGTATATGTAAGTAAACAGTAAAAATCACATAAATACTGAACTCCAGACATAAAGACCTTAATAAGATTCCAAAACCAAAAACTTCAACAGACCAAACCAATGGATAACGAATGTCATTGTCCTGATTTGGTACAGGCAATATCTTATGCAAGGTTTCATTGTGATTGAGTTACATATTATTTAAATTCCAACAAAAATTACGACTATAAGCCGGTGTAATAATCCTGGGTATTCCAAGTTCTCCACGAGACCTATTTCTAAATTAGTAATATTTGTTTTATAAGCAATCATAGCTGGGCTTTAAAGTAATAGTGAAACCGCCTATACTAGGGTAGCGTGAATCAAATGTGGATACTTAAACATATTTTCATCTTGCAAAGTTCTAAAAACATTTGACTTTTCTACACCGTACAAGTATTTCCCACTTCAAACTAAAAGATAAATTGAAACAGATGGTGTGGCTTTGTTTCATCAGAAAGAATGGCTACCGTAGAAACAACTATCTTGTCTTAGGGAGGGATACATTCTTCTTTCTAAAGACTCACTCTGATTAAAAAAAAAGATCTATGAAACTCAAAGTATCAATTAGCTTGATAGCTGATGTTTGAAGGCGTGTTTTTCAACAGACGATCGGCAATCATATGGGAACAAGTTGTGCCCCTTTTCTTGGTGACTTGTTCCTCCACTGTTATGAGACTGACATCATACATGAACTTCTGAGGAAGACAATGAAGAAAAAATGTCCCTCAACTTCAATTTTTGCTATATAGATGATGTTCTATAATTAAATAACTCAACATTTGGTGACTATGTTGGATTTTTGAAACCATAAAAGATTTTTACAGTTTTATTTTGCTTCGTGAAACAATTTTTTCAATCCTGAGCGACACTTAAATCAGTTTTAAAAGTTCATCTCTATATTGCCAATACTGAGGAATACAAAATTAATTCAGCGCTTAATAATACTGCAAACAGGAAAACGTGAACGTGGGACAAACATACAGATTGACTTCAGAAATTCGTCTTACTGTTCTTTCTATAACGAAATAGGTAGACGGGATTTGTTGCTGACCATCATTGACCAGATCAACATGTAGTGACAATGCAACATCATTTGCGAGACATATTTACGACCGCAAAGTCAACTGTTAATCAAATTGCCGAATGCCATTGCGCACAGATTCATGCCATACATGTTAACCATCAACTTAACTGCAAACGAATCGGTTGAGGAAAGCATTGCAGTTCTAACCGCATTAATGTCAAAACCCTTGTACATATGTAATGGGCAAAATCAGAAGGTGTAAAACAGAACCCAAGAAAATGTCGAGCAGAATTGGATGACCTTTTTGACAATCATTGAGCTTTTGTTACAACTTACAGGCAGTCCTTGCTTTTGACAGTGACACATTCATTCAAAAATTTAAAAGGAATAATCTAAGTGTTGCGCTTTTAAATTCGATAAGCATATATATACATATTCAACCCTAACACACTATTTGGCTTACTGCGAGGTGATCAGTTTCCACTGTTACTCATAAATGATGAGCGTTTGGAACACATCAAAACTGTGTTTTCTAATTCTTTAAATTGATTTCTACATACCATAATCAAATTATAATGTTTGCAGTAAACCATATATGACGTTTATGGGCATGGTTATGTACACAGAACATAAAAAAATAAACCAACTAGTAGTTATAATTAAAGATTTTACCCTACTAAATTTTTAAATCTTTAAATCATATTTAATGGATGTAATATTTTCTGGAGACAACAGTATATTTTAAACATGTTAAACATGATAAGGCATCAATGGTGTAGCAGCATGTGCTTACAAATAATTCTATATTTTTTAAAACTATAATCGTTTAGCTTCTTATGAGCTGCCGTCTCCTCTGCTTTCAATTTCTTTGAGGGATTTAGAAAATCTAATTTGATTGGAAACAAGCACTTTGCATTGGAACTAAACATATATATTTAAAAACCAGTTATTGGCAATTCTATATTTTTGGAAAAGAATTCATATTAAAAATAATATTTTATTAACAAATGCATACTCTCTCTCAAATACATTATCTAAAGCTAGGAAGAATTGTTGGGCTAGTAGTATTGATGCTATCTTAAAATTACTTGATTTAAAAGAGTATCAGGTGCTCTCATCTAAAATAAACATTAGAAATATGGTGAAAAAGAAATTATATTTAAAGTATTGCAGCATATGGAAGAAAGAATTATTTAATGATTAAAGACAAAATAAGACCTCTGGAAATAAACTTAGAACTTATCGATTATTTAAACCAAATTTTAATTTTGAGCCTTACTTATTGAAATTACCATATATTCAAAGATGTGTTTTAACAAGATTTAGAATTGGAGCTCACAAACTTGAAATAGAAAAAGGTCTTTATTTTAATATTAAACAAGAAAATAGAATATGCAAACTCTGTAATGAGGAAATAGAAGATGAGATGCATTTTCTTTTAACATGTAAAACTCTAGATAATGTTAGAAATCCCTTTCTAAGCAAAATATTTAGTAAAAATAAAAATATTTCAAAACTTGATAACAAATCTCTTTTTATTTGGCTAATGGGAAATGAAGATAAAAACATTTTGATAATAATTTGTCAGTTATTAGAGGTTTTAAATATAAACAGAAATACAATATTAAACTAGATTTCTCTTTATAAAATTATGTATGATCAAATATGCATTTACATAAGTTATTTCTGTTACATTTGATAAATTATTAGTATATACTACGAGGTGTGCTGTCCAATAAAGGGACCAGAATAACAGACTATTGGTCATATTGTATTATATATGTTTATTATTTACAAATTGCCTACTTCATTTTCTTTAATATTATATCAATCAACTAAATCAAAATCAATCATATTATGTACTTTGTTTAACCTATTTTGAATTTACTTTACATTATGTTTGAACATTGTATTATAATTATTCTGCTCATTATGGGCGCCATGATTGGCAAATAAAATATGTGATTGTTTGTTGTTTGGCATGACACGGGTTATGTTCTTCTCATATATGTTATGATGGTATTATACTAAACCCCTCACGAGGAGGATTGTGCCTGATATGCATATGATGATGACATAACTTTTCATTCAGTTTAGTTGAAGTCTGGAGCTGGCATGTCAGTTAACTGCTAATAGTCTGATGTTATTTATGTATTTTTGTCATCTTGTTTATATTGGTTGGTTACATCTTCTGACATCAGACTTGGACTTCTCTTGAACTGAATTTTATTGTGCGTATTGTTATGCGTTTACTTTTCTGCATTGGCTAGAGACATAGGGGGAGGGTTGATATCTAACAAACATGTTTAACCCCGCCGCATTTTTGCGCCTGTCCAAAGTCAGGAGCCTCTTACTTTAGGTAGTCTTGTATTATTTTAACTAATAGTTTCTTGTGTACAATTTGGAGTTTAGTATGGTGTTCATTATCACTGAACTATTATATAAAATTGTTTAGGGGGCCAGCTGAAGGACGTCTTCGGGTGCGGGAATTTCTCGTTGCATTGAAGACCTGTTGATGACCTTCTGCTGATCTATGGTCGGGTTGTTGTCTCTTTGGCACATTCCCCATTTCCATTCTCAATTTCACTTATATCACTTACATTTTACAACCAAAAATGGAGGAAGGGGGAGGGTTGGATAATTTTTTCACGAATCCATACAAAATGTGGGGCATTTTTTGAAAGCCCTTTATTATCAACATCTCAGCATACCTAGCAATATATCACTATATTTTAGGAAATGTGAAATAATTAAATACGGTCAAGGTATCAAAAATACGCTATATAAACTTCGAATATTCATTGGGTAGCAGAGGCGGACCCTGACATTTTCAAAAGGGGGGAGGGTAATGACTGCCATTATAGTGGGCCGCTCCAGTGAGGTCCGAAACAATCAGCCAACTTGATTCAACACAGTAGAAAAGTGTGCCCCCTCAAATTCACCTCTTGGTACAGATGGGTGCGGTCCTAACCTTGAGAAAAGTTAACTTAGAGTTAACTTGTTGACTGCTTTCTAAGTTAACTTGAGAATTTTTAAGCAGTCAAGCAAGTTAACTTCTTCGTTGGTGGACAAGACCTATGGTCTGCTTTTTTAGGACTGCTGCAGACCTATTGACAAGTCTGCTCCAGACCAGACCTGTGGACAAGTTTGCTTTTGACCAGTCCTGAGGACAGGTCTGCCCCAGACCAGACCTGTGGACAAGTCTGCTTTTGACCAGTCCTGAGGACAGGTCTGCCTAAGACCAGACCTGTGGACAGATCTGCTCCTGACCAGACCTGTGGACAAGTCTGCTATTGACCAGACCTGAGGACAGGTCTGCTTATGACAGATTATCGTTATAAGAGTTTTCATATCAGACCTGAGCTTACATTAAAATATGTAAACAACATTCGCATTGTTTTTCCACAGATATCATTTATTATTTACTCGCTAGACTCTACTAGATATTATACAAATGCTCTCTTTTATTTGATATACATGTATTCTTATATAAATAAAAAATGGCTATACGATCACACAGAGTTTTTTTTTATTAGAAGGCGGATAGAAAGGTTATCCAACGCATCGGAACAATATTTTTATATCACGGGATATCGGCAACATTGTCTACGTTATTTCGTTCCCCGTTGTTTACCTGTCCCTTCCTAAGTTTTACTTTATGCATAAATTTATACTTGCATGGATATTTCATTGATATTCATCAACTTGTTTGCATTGGATTTACTATTCTATTTCCTGCAGAATATTCTAACAGAAATTGTACAGTGTCCGTAAGCATACGGTGTGGTAAAACTATCAACAATCTCGTCAGATTTATCGAGAGATTTGTCATTGCCGATATTCATATGGGACGTCCTTAAGTTATACTCAATGCGCACTTTAATGAAATAGTTGCCACTTGACGTTTAACTATAAACAAAATCAATCAACCGACATAATAGATTCCAAGAAGAGAACCTCGTATATTTTTTTTTTTGCTGTCCATTGTCATGATTGTATTAATTATACATTAAATCCTGACATAAAAAAATTACTGATTTACTGTCCGGGTATAAATATTTTCAAATTAAAGTGCACATATGGTCAGTGTTGGTGGATGCGGTCAAATAATTTTGTTGTACAAGTCAGCTGGAGGTATCAAAACTACTGAAATTTTGTTACATATCAATATTTTGAATAAAATGAGGACATGCTGGCCGGTATCCTAAATTTATGCGAACCAAAATTTTTTGTTATTATATTGCAATATTGCTGTCCATTGTCATGATTGTATTATACATTAAATCCTGACATAAAAAAATATGGCTGATTTACTATGCGGGTATATAGATTTTAAAATTAAAGTGAACATATGGTCAGTTTTGGTGGATGCGGTCAAATAATTTTTTTGTACAAGTCAGCAGAAGGTATCAAAACTACTGAAATTTTGTTACGTATCAATATTTTGAATAAAATGAGGACATGCTGGAATTCTAAATTGATGTGAACAAAAAATTGTTGTTATTTTATTGCAATTATTGCTGTCCATTGTCATGATTGTATTATACATTGAATCCTGACAGTAAAAATAAGACTGATTTACTATGCTGGTATATAGATTTACAATTTAAAGTTCACATATGGTCAGTTATTGATTTTGACCCTCTTTCGAATAAAACTGCATATTTGAAAATTAAAATTAAAGTGATGCTACCTCTCCCACTCCTGATCTTCCCCCTTTAAAAATCGTCATGCATCTAAAAGTGTAGGACCAGTATACATCCAACTTTCAATGTAATGTCAACATAAACAGTTAATGAAAACACGACAGTGTACAAGGCCAAGATATAGGAATCGACAAATTGTAGATCCATTAAAAATGCATGTGTATATAATAGGGCTGTCAAAATATCAGATATGTAATACTAGGATACTTGGTCATGATACTCGAATTAATCTTTAACTTCTATTGAAAAGTTTAGATTTTAGGTGGGATGCTACGGAAAAGTGTTAGCACTACACATATTTTTTTTTATTTTTTTCCTATCTTTGCGTTATCACGACTTTTGGGTTTGATTGTCGCTCTCGTACTTTAGCCTATCTTTGAATTATAAATTGAACAGTTATAGTAGATAAGTTTTCAAATACAAAGTATTTTCATCAATTTAAATGGACATCTCAAACCAAGTCTTACTTAAGTCTTGATTAACAAACAAAAGATAACTTTTACGGCTTTTGATGAGTTAATTATTAATCCATGAAAGTGTTGATCCGTGTACAAACACCGTTCCAATGTTTCTAATTAGTTGCGTAAGGTTCACCACAGGTCACTTTGATTTTGTCTAAAAGTTGTTTAGAAATATGAACTGGTCTTTAATTTCAAACGAAAGGCTTTTTGACTTTCCAATTTATGTTACAGGTATTACACATGTTTACATTCCCTCTGACGGAAATAACGTGTTGCTGATACTAATATAAAAGAGGGACGACAGATACCAAAGGGACAGTCAAACTCGTAAATCTAAAACAAACTGACAACGCCATGGCTTAAAATGAAAAAGACAAACAGAAAAACAATAGTACACATGACACAACATAGAAAACTAAAGAATAAACAACACGAACCCAACCAAAAACTGGGGGTGATCTCAGGTGCTCCGGAAGGGTTTTGTTTAATGTATTTTTTGGAGAAGCAATCAACATTATCATGAAAACACACATTTATACTATTTGTAATGATTTTTTTAATTTATGTTAATATGGATTTGTCTATATACCAGCTTTGATTATTTGGATTTATTACCAATCATCACTTCTTCGTACTATGATCATCTAAAATTATTTTAATTCTCCTTTAATACTGTTCTGGTATCTGTGCAGGAAGTTTTATATTTTTTCAATGTTGATATTCACCACATATGTACCAAGTGTTAGACTAGTTTTATTTACATTAAAGACAATTCTTGGTACTCCTTAACGAAAGATTTTATACACATAGACGATCAAGCATACGTAATGACAATTTTTTTCCATTACAATGGTCCTGTGTAGGATATGACGCAGCTTTTCAAAAAGTGATGATTTTCTATAAATTGTTTAATATTTCACAGTGGTATCTGACTGTTAATTTGTTAAAACCTGTTTATTTGCTTTTGACCGCAATTATGTATTCCTTATACATTTTATTAACTTTGAATTTGCATTCAGGATCAATATCACATGTATTTGTTTGACCCCTCAAGGGTGACTGTGGAAAAGAAACATGGTCACTTGATCTTCTCCCGACCGGCGGTAAAACGCTTGCTGAAGTTGGGCGACCGTTAGGCTGTGCGGGATGTATTAAGTTCGCAATCACGTCCGGTCAGAATGGGGACGTTACATCCGATGTTTCGTGCAAAGATAGTGTCATGCTCTTTGCACGTTTAGAACCCTTACAACAACTCTTTGAGGGCCCGTAGGTGGCATGTTGTAATGTAAAATTTCTGTCTGTATCCTATATACCCTCATTTTCCAGTGGCAGTCGAAAGCTCCCCGACCATCATTCCTTATGGCCTCTATTATGACAAGACCCTACTATTGTATTTATTGTGAACTTGTTCCCGTCCTGAATATGCATAAAATATTTGCCACTGGAGGTCAAGCAACCAACAATCAATCGATCAATCAAATGTATTTGTTCATTGTGTGTTAATTAGCGTTTTTTGATTGAGTTAAGCCTTCCAATTATATTTAATAGTGTGTTTTTCTATGTTGTGATGTTAAACTATTGTTTCAGAAAAGCAAGAAGGTTTGGTACCATTAAAATGTTTATTGCCGCTGCAAAAGTTTGGACTTTTCCTAAGTCAGGAATCTGATGTACACATAAAAGGTGAATAAATAGCTCAAGGTTTTTCAAATATGTTTATCTTACAAAGGGACGCTTTTGATATTTTGTGTGACACCAGAAATATTTTTGACAGCATTGTTACCTCATTAAGCTTTTTGACATAAATGAATGAATATGTAAAGAAAAAAATGAACAAGAAATGATCAAAATTATATTATTGGCCAAATAACTTTTGTAGTGAATTGTAATAGTTTACTGTTGTTCCCCCTATCTCCCTGATATTATGCCTTATGTACGTGTTCATCCTTTCAGCCTCATCAGGCATTCAAATTTTACTGAAATATTAAATGTTAAAGACACGGACACAAAGTGTGAATGTTAATAGAAGCTAACTTTTGTCAAAATTCGGGGAGGGAATAAATATGATACGCAGTAGAAATACAATGTATTCGCCTCTTTAAAAAAAGGATAGAGCTAAATAAGCAATAAAACAAAGTAGGAATACATAGTGATGGAAATATATGATATAAAAAAGCAATTATTCTTATTTAGTATTATAAACTGTATACTCTTGAAAAACGGCAATGAACAAAAAGGTATAATTAATGCCTAAATATCAATTTAGTAATGCAATATGTTGAACTGTATCATTTGAATTAAATTTAAGACGTCTTTTTGTGTTTTTTAAGTTGGTTGAACTATATAGAGATTTATACATTATAATGTATTTGTGACATTCCATTCTCCTTAAATTGAAACTGTTTTATGTTATCATGAATTGGCTGCAAAAAGCTGTATATTTTGCTGTTTAAAATACAACGCCTTCAAATTGATATTAAATAGGACTAATAGTTACTCTAAATAACCTGTTCAAAAACATTTTTAGGATTGTAAAATTTCATCAAAAAAGAAGATCAAATTCAATTCATGTCACCTTAATGTACATTATTAGATGTAATTTACGTTGTCATTTCCATTGAAAATATATAATGGTGTCAATATCACGAAGTAATTGTATGTAACTTCGTCGTAGTGAAGACCTTGTCCTTTACCTTAGTTGCTCTTTTGTAAAATTAACATAACAACTCACAAACCAGGTCATATTATATACAGCGTTTATCAGGAATCCTATATTTAGAGCTATTAATGTCAAAACTACCGGTTTAATGAAAAAAATCAAAGTTCCACGAATTAGAGTTATATTTGCTTTATCATCAAAACTTACGTAAATAGTTTTACATTTTTAATAAATCAGTCAAATCAATTTACGTTTTAATATAACAAATGAAGGTTAAGATATTATTAGTGAAAAATAAACATGATCAACACCCTTAATATCATTAACAACATAATAATGAAAATAAAGGTTTTTGTATGAATTCGTGTGAGCAATGGAAAAACAATCATCTTTGAGAATCAAACTTTTTAGCATAATAAATTTATTTTTAAAATAATATTCATAATGTTATTTCATAACCTTTATAATAATGAGGTCCCTTACTAAAAACGTGCAACACAGATTCATTTATTTGTCTATAAAATTAATTAAATGTTCATACGTATGTCACCATGTACTTCTTATGATTATATTGTTTTATATTTTCCCTAGAAATATAATTGCTGATACTACTCTGTAAGACAGCGTGTTTTATATTGCATGATCTTGTATAAATGTTAATGTATTAATGAAAAACTAAAAATAATATATATTAATAATAGTACATGTATAAAAGAATTTTTATTTGCGATAATTGAAATTTCCCAGCTGTTGTTTGATTTTGAGCTTATAATGATGTTATAAGCATGCAATAAAGCCTATACTCAAACGTATTATTCAATGCAGATCTGCGTTTTTAGTTTCAGGTAAGGGATTTGGTGAGGGGGGGCGTTGCGCCAGCAATAATGTTAAACTATGCCATATTATGTATGTGTCTGTTCCAATGAAGGAGCTTGTTATTCAGTGATTGTTTTACATTTGTTTTAAGATGCATTTTACAAATTGCTATATACGGTATTGGTTAGTAGTTCCACTCACCTGCTCACTACTGAAAAAAATACTTAGAAATTGTAATATATATCGGTTAATATCAAATGAAGAATGTTTTCTCACAATCAAAGTGTTTGAAACGTTATGCATTATCATGCAATGCTTTCGAATGATGATGCTGTAATCAGAAATTTATTATCATATTTGTCAAAGGTTCCAGGATTATAATTTTATACACCAAACTCGCGTTTCCTCTTCATAAGACTCATCAGTGAATGCTCAGATCAAAATAGTTATAAAACCAAACAAGTACAAAGGTTTAGAGCATTTAGGACTCATAAGAACAAAAAGTTGTGCCAAATACGGCTAAGGTAATGTATGCCCTGGATTAGAAAATCGTTATTTTTTTTTTTATAAATTCAAAGTTTTGTTTTACAGGAAATTTAAAAATAAAGAATACTTGATAGCAATAAAATAGCTTCACAAACAATGACATGATTACGTATAAACATGCAAGCTTGATTTCAGAAATATTTTTGCTTTCTTCTCAACTCAACAGACAATTTAAAGAAAATTCTAAAACCTATATATTTTACATTGTAGATGTGATCAGCTATCTTATCATACGTTTAACAAAACGTTACTAATTAAGTTAGATAAAAGGATACGTATTGCAACATGTGCAACCTCAATACAAGTTTGTTGCAGTGTTACATTAATTTAGCACATTAACTAAGATTATCAACACTTTACAGCACATACGCATAATAATTTAATATTCGAAAGTAAGTATTTGAATTTCAAAATCGGCGTACAGTCTTGACTTTGTAACTTATCATGCCGAGACAGATAATAAATATATTTAAAGAAAAAAGACCTTGAACTATTTGCAAGTCATCATACTATCACGTATTGTATTTTATTTTAATTGCGTTCATATAGTGTTTCGTGCTAAAAGATTTTGACATTTTCGAGATATTATTATAATATAATAATATTTAAACCCCTCATAATCGATTAGAAATTCTAACGTGGGGTTTTAACGAAACAATTTTTTAGGAATAACTCCTTTAACAAATAATATTACCAATGAAATAAAGATGTAGGCCCTGGAAACATAATTTTGTTAGTGAAATAAATATAGATTTAAACAAATAGCTTTAGGCGATGGACCCATCTAATTTATTTGCAAGCTACAATCAATAATTGTGTCGCAAAAGTGTATTTTATTGCAGCAGAGCTAATCCTATAAGTGATATCAGGAACATAAACTCTTAATTGATTAATCATTGTGATGGCCGTTGTATTTTACAGCATTGCCTTAGAATGTCGCTTTTTTGTTTTATAAAAACCTTGCACCTAAACTATAAAATAAAAAAAAGAAATATTCAATAGTTGACTCGAATTTCAAAGTAATTTTTACACTAAATGTAATTGTTTGATACGTTATACCATATTACACAATTATCGATAACTGAGAGCAACTGCGTGTTTTCACTGCAGAATTGATTAGCTGCTATTTCATTATTTGAAAATAAAAGACTTTCTTATTAATTGCGTTTAAAGATACCATGATGCAAACTGATTGAAATTACAGTTTTTGTAAATTAGTATTCGAAATCTGATATTCCTGGTGAAGGAAAATTGGAACCGTTAATGTTATTGATAACAACGACGAATACCTGCAAGGAATAATCTAGTTCGTTAGAATATGTGAAGTGTAAAATCGGTGAGCTGTCTTTAGTTTGATTGATTAAATTCGATCAGTTTCAAGTGTTTTTAAATTTATGTAGTTCGAAATTCAATAGAAACTATTTATCTTGTGGATCGCGAAACAATTAATAAATGAACAAGAGAACTTTTTAATACCTTATCACGCGTTCATTAATGAATTTTGATATACATACTTTATAAATGGTTTTTAAAATTTATTGCTATATCAAGTTTTATTTTGATTTACAAGGATAAAATACGATCATGCCTAAACCTATGATGATGTTGCGAAATTCCTTTAATGTTAATGGATTTCTTTTGATAATGAATAATATAAACATATAATGTAGTTTCTTTTCAAATATATGTTTACTTGAGAAGGGTAATATTAGTTAGCTGTCTTTGAATTTATTTACGTCAAAAATAAATTTAATACGCATAATCTATAATGGGCATCGCGAGACAATGAATCAATGAATACTAAAGTACAAATCTTTTATCTTTTTCATCATATTCCGGGTTGTGTGTATTTCAAAACTATTTATTTCGATTATTCCAAGTCATCATGAAACAATTCTAGTTTTATCAATTCGAGATTTTAAAGAATATGTTTTTTTTTATAATTAAAAGTCTAATATAGCGTATTCTGAACGAATTGCTTTAAAAGATTGTTTAAACAAATAAGTTTTATCAAACAATTTATTAGCAAACATTGAGATCTCGCATTCCCATTAATGTAAACAATCAGCGATCCAGCAATATAGGAGCTGTATTGGGATACATGTTCCACCTAATTCAGTATTCAAGAGATTTGAGCTCCTACAAATACTGTAAACCAACTTATTTTCGCGGATACTTTATTTCGCGTTTAGTCCTTTCTAATACACTTCGCGGCGATTTAATTTCGCGATTATATTATTTATTTGATGTAGTTAGATAGGAAAAGATCCAATTTATACATATTCGCGACTATTTAAAATCGCGTTATTTTTCTCCTCGCGAAAGTCGCGAAATTAAATCTCTCGCGAAAATTAGTTGGTTTACAGTACTTCGTAAAAAGTAGTTTGAGCAGAACGTTGATAACCCAGTGGTACGTCAAAGAACACCTCGTCACTTTTGTAAAAAAAAAAATCACCGGAAGGTACCAATACCTTATTGATAAATATGCCGTATCAACTTCACAACTATAACACGATTGTCTTGAAGTATAGATTTTCGGAACTGAAGCTGTTTATCAACTTATCACTGTGTCGTAGTATTCTATTTTTTGTCTTTATGAATTTTGCTGTAACTGTTTAGTCTGTTTTCGTTGAAATCTATTTAGTTAAATGTAATTCTTATCTTTGATTTGTTCTAATGGGATTTGTCTTTATACAATTTTGTACTTTTCTGACATATTTATGTTTGTGGTTTGTTTATACAGATTAAGATTTTTAACACTATTGACAGCTGTTCCCCTTTTTTGGCATGTTTACCTAGTATGTCTGTCTATAATGTTCACTCATCGTTGTCAATATCATGGAATTGTATGCGACTGTCGTACAGGTGATATATTCAGCTAGCTATAAAAGCAGTTTTAATACCAATTTTCTGCTTAACAAAATGTCTGTAACAATTTAGGAGTAAATCAGTTGTTTTCCATTTGTTTGATGTGTTTGAGCTTTTGATTTCGCTATGTTCCGTTTTGAATCTTCCATTGCATTAAAAATAATTTGGGATATTATATTTGAGTAAATAAAAATCAAACTTAATATTCTTTTCATATAAGTAACGCACATTTAGTGAAGAAGCTTCGACTAACATTAAAACCAGAATAAACATATTCAACCCACAATGTGTTTCTTAAAATGTCTAGTTCCATGTCAGGAATATGGCAGTTAGTTCATTTCTTTGTAAGTTGGTGTTTGGTTTGGTTGCACTTGAGTACTCTCCTGTGTTATGGTATGGTTATGTTTTGTTTTGGGGATCTGACACTCCTACTCTGAGTTTTCTCCCATGTAATGATCTGATTTGTATAGTTATTATTTACAGTGCTTATATAGCGCTTATCTAAATAAACATTTACTCTAAGCGCTTTACAATGCATAAAAACAATGAAACAAGTACATATAAACATATTTAAAAATCAAATACAAATAGAAACCATAAAAAATAAAAATATACGACTAAATATATGAAAATTAAAACTTATTCATCAAAAACGATTTAAAAAAAATGAAAGCTAATTTTGAAAAAAAAAGTATTAAAAGCAAATCAACAGGAGTGCTTCAGTTTAAAAAAAAAAAAAGACAAATAGCTTTATGTCTAAAAATAAAAAGAGTAAAGGAAATAAAAAGGAAAAATACGTAGGTATGAGAAATATCTTAAAAAATAAATAAATTAAAAAATGTAAAGGTAATAAAAATGCAATAAAAAGTTAATATGATACATAAAAATATAATCTGAGATCAAATAAAAGTCTACGGTCTCATTATATATATGTTATTGTTTATTTGTAATCATGGTACTAGTAGGCTATATATAAATTTGAAATGTTTGATACAAAGTGTTTTGCTTCCTCCATCGTCAGATGACAAGTTGTTTTATTACATATTATAGTTTGTTCTTATGGTATACTGTCACACCACTGTCCTAGGTTAGAGTGAGTTTTAGTGTTGCTTAGTCTCTAGTGATCTTTGTTGTGGTGTGTGTATCATTATTTGTCTGTTTGTATTTGTTTCGTTTTTGGTTACGGCGTGATCGGTTTATTTTTTACCTATAAGTTTTAATGATCCTCTTGTATCTTTCGCCCCCTTTTAGAGGATGGTTGATGTGTCTTTGAAATAGTTATAATCTGCTACATTCGGAATGATCCTGTTCTTAGTCATTTGGTATATATGATATTTGTTTGTCATTCATTATTTTGTTTTTAAATGAGACCGTTACTTTTCTTGTTCAAGTTATTTACATTTGTACATATAGCTGACTATGTGTTATTGGTGTTATCATGTCAAAGGCTGTACGGAGGCCTTAACCTGTTAATTTCTGTTTCATTTGGTCTCTTGGTTCGTTCACAAAATTATCTGTTCAGTTTGAATCAAAGAATGAAATAACTTTTAAGTTTATAACATTGGAAAATTGAATAAGTCGTTTGGCCATCTATAAAACCATTTATACATAAGAAAAGAATGCACCGAGTCAGTGTTTGGGTTTTTTGATTTTGTCATATAATAAGGGAACTTCTGTTTGGATTTTTCACTGTAGTTCGGTATTTTTTTATTCTACGTTTCACAATTATTTAAAAATAGTGTGCACCTAACTAAAAGTTGAAACACGTGTTTAGGTGTTATTTTAAACCTTGACAAATATATTTTTGTATACGTAACGCATTTCTATACATTGAATATTTTTTGTAACGCAAAAAGCTCGTCAACATTTGACATCATTTAATGAATTATAAAGAAAGACCTTGTCCTAGGATATACATTTCAACCCATTTAAATGAATCTACCAAATCATTTGCGTTTCTTTTTTTCAATGGATTTAAAAGCTCACAAACATTTAAAACTAATATATTAAAGGTAGAGAAAACAACTTGTCATCTGACGATGGAGGAAGCAAAACACTTTGTATCAAACATTTCAAATTTATATATAGCCTACTAGTACCATGATTACAAATAAACAATAACAAGTACAAAAATCCAAAGGTGGTACAATGTAAACATGAATATATTCCTTAAAAAGAAAGAAATAATTTTAAACAGATTTAGTCTTGAATAATTCACATTTTCTTCAAAAAACATATGAAAATCATTTATATCAACTGATTGCAATTGAAATAACAATATTTTCAAATATGAGAAGAAATATTTGTATTTTTGTCAAGGCGTACAAAAAAAATAAAATCTTTTTGCTTAAAAACATAATTTATAAAGAGCAACCAAAACTAATGAACAAAAAGTAATGAAATCATATGACGGTTACATGTAATAATTTGTATCAAAATATACTAAAGTAACCACATTCTAATTCCACAAAAATAAAGATTAAGTATTTTAAGTCTCAATATCTCAATTATCATTAGCAGACTTGTCTGACGATGGTAAAAATAACTGATTTCAATTAAAATAGTATCATTTTTAATAAAAAGAAGAATAATTTTGGTTATTTTAAACAATCCGAATAAAATTTTAGTATGATTTCTCTGACATTTTTATTAATTTTGATGAAAGAAAACTAGTCTCAACTATAAAAAGTACAAAAATCCAATGGCGGTCAATATTTTTTTTAGTTAAATGAAGATATTTGCATTTTAGGCAACGCGAACACAAATTCAATATCTTTTCCCTTAAAGTAAGCATATTTTATGAAGAGCAGCCAATCCTGATATACGAAAAGTACCGAAATCATATGACGGTTAATAATTTGTATCAAAATAAATCAATAACTGCATTCTTGTTCCACAACAATAAAAGTTGAAGTTTCTTAATTCTCATTTTATCTCAATTCTAATCAGCAGACTTGTCTCAAGATGGTAAAAATAACTGATTTCAAATAAAATATTATCATTCTTGATAAAAAGAAGATTAATTTTGGTAATTCTAAACAGTGCGAACAAAATTTTATATTTTCTTTGACATTCTATTAATTTCATGAAAAAAACAACCTATTCGAAACTATAAAAAGTTTTCAAATACAACGGCGGTATAATAATAACCATTTTTGTAGGAAGAAGTTTATGTTAACAGAGTCATATAATACAATTGTGCTTCTTCTAAAGGAGGGAAATACGGAACATACATACATACATACGTATCCGTCCGATCCGTGCATAAATTGAATTTACTGATCGATCGGTGACTGTTGTCAAGGTTACTCTCACATAGGTTATTTGACTTATCTGACGGATCCAATGGGTCACCGATCACTCATCGATCAGTCAAACATCCGTCACCGATCATTCACCGATCAGTTAAGTTCACGTCAAACAGTAACGCCTAAGATTGCAAGAACTGTAGGTACCTACATCTCACACTTGTATTTCAGTCTTATTATATTCCTTTATAATTCTTAACAATGTGTGAACGAACTAAACATACATATAATAGGGACGAAAGATACCGGAGGGATAGTCAAACTCATAAATCGAAATAAATTGACAACGCCTGGCTAAGAATAAAAGAAGACAAACAGAAAAGGAGAGTTGTCTGAATGGCACTCATACCACATCTTCCTATATCTATAAACAATGCAACACATAACAAAACATAGAAAACTAAAGAATAAGCAACACGAACCAAATCAAAAATTAGGGGTGATCTAAGGTGCACCGGAAGGTGCTTATGTTATAAAAAATCCGGAAAATTGTCTTATTCAGTAGGTCAAATATGAAAGAGAAACTGTGAAACGGTTATTCCATAACTGGCAACCAACTCGTGATGGCCTCCGTAATATTTGCCAAGGGATGATTTCAACTTCATCATTTGGAACTCTTGGTTTAACTTTCTTGTGAGCAGCAACCATATATCAAGAAAATCATGATATACAATGCAAGCACCGACTATCGTATCATTTGGGAGATATATACCCCGTATCCAGGTGCTGCTGGAATGTTGCTACTAAGAAAAGGAAAATTTACAATTTGAAAGACTTAGTTAAAATCATTTCTTTGTCAATTTGCAGATGAAAGTCAAGATATGAGATTTTAACTGTATCTGTTGTATCCTTTATCTTTAGGTCGATGGGATAGATACTTTAGGTACAAATTTTAAAAATATATATGAAAAGGATAAGCGATTCATAACGAAGGTAACAGCGCATAGGAACACTCCAATTATTGGTTGTGAATGTTTAAGTATTTTGATTAAAAGAAAAATTGATAATACACTTATTATCGACTATAAATCAACGTTCGTTTTTCAGTATAAACAGCACAAGATACAAAAAATGTGCATATATCCTCGCAGGCCAATTTATCCGGTGTTCGAGGGGTTAGTAGCTGATGCATACACAAATAATGCACACAATTATGGTGGTGTGCCAACGACCTTCGGTAGGAATTGTATATAAAAAATGCATGTCTTATGATCTATAAATTAACGCACAATATACATAGGTATACAGATGAGATGCAAAAGCAAACTGGTTATCTTTCCCGACCTGATACTATATTATGATTTTTAAAATAGTTATCATACTCATCCTCCACGTATATCTATATTTCTAACCTTGAGAATGAAAAACAAAATATTTGACATGACTAACGATGATTGTGCTTTGTTAAGTTCTACCTAATTTTTACTTTGTAATATTAAAACAGATATTAAACCCGATAAAGTTGACGTGACAATAATGTTCGTTTTACTGCAGTTATAAGTGTATCATGTTTTAGATTTAAGTGTCCGATTCAACGTTGGTCCTTGTGCAAACAGTTATACAATATCGTTCATAAATCCGTCTTTTTTTAATAGAGAAGGAAGTTAATATCTATGGTGTACGTATAACAATAAGTTCATATTTGTTTTTAACTTTCAATCTGTTAAAATCAGAATTATCCAAAAACTGGGTAAACAGGTGTGTCTGTATCTTCTCATGTTTCTTTAAATTGATGATGATTTTTACCCAAGATTTTACACACAAAAGGATACTTTAAATATAAATATCCAACAGATTAGATTTTGTAAAAGTTGAATTGCTGTATGGTCAACATTTTTATCGTCAAACATTATCATGATTATACTACGTAATACTAATTAATGAGTAAATGATTGCATTATGAATTACACTGGGTGGTCTCGAAAATTTGTAACTCTATTCTTATCTGAAGAAATATACGACTAATTATGCATAATTAAGAAAATAATAACATATGAGTAATCATTTAGTTTTGTTCTATATTAATTTTATAACTAAATGCAAAAGGTAACGATAAAATAGACAATCTTGTGGTCATGTTAACTCTAACAACACGTAGACCATTCTTTAGGTGTTTTACAGATATTATCAATAGATGAGAAATGTGTATAGCATTTAACAAATTCAAATATCATGTGTCGAATTTTTTAAAAACATTTCCTCTTTTCTTTTTGTTGTTGTATACATCCATGTAAAATTAAAATTCGTAATTGTTCAATAAAAACTACATATAAGCACTGAAAAGATTTAGATATGTTAGAAAGGAATCTAATTATGAAGCAAATGACCTCGTTGAAAAACATATTGCAAGAAATATATCTTTATGTTTAAGTAAAGATATAAATAATACTTTAATGTATGTGTCCTGTCTTATAAAAGTCTCTGTCAATTGATTATATATTGAGTTACTCAACATCATTCATTTTTCATTTTTTTCAAGCATGCATTGTATAATGTTTATTTTTCTGTAAAATTAGTTAATATCAAATATGATCCTGTAACTACGTAAACAGGGGTTCTTCCTTCGTCTCGGATTATATTAGATTAATGAGAAAAAAAACTCCAAATATGTCACACCATGACACTTTTACGTTGTTCCAAGGTACGAAAAAGTATCAAACTTCATATATCGGTCTCCAACATTAAATACTATCTACAACATTATAGTGCTGTCATGTCAAAAGCTTCAAATTATTTAACAATATCCTACTTAAAACTAATTACAAAGTATAGCATTACATTTAAATTCATTTTAGTATGATGTATGCACGAACAAGAATAAAATCAAACCAAATTAATAAATGTGTGTTTGTCCTATCACATTACAATGCAAAGATTTAACAAGGTAAAATTAATTATTGAATTTCGCGAATTCTGCCAATACAATCATGACAAAAAGCCTTTAATATAAAAGTCGCTGAACACTTTATTTTTTCATCGTATAAAAGCAAACACGAATGATAGCAATTATCCGCTTGATAAATACCGCTGCGTGCTGTTCTCTCACATAGAGAGAAAACGGTACTATTTCTTCTGTCATTGGCGACAATACTAACATTTCCTAAATTAATTTTTTTTAAAGATAAAAACCTGCATAAAACAGTTATAGGTTGTGTTAGTACTTTACTATTCTGTTTTAAAGATATAAAGCCAAATAGTATCATGACCAACTTCCATCGTAGCTTGTTTATGTTTTCCATGCCCACCGTCATTTTGCATAAATATATGAAATTTTGAAAGTCTTTTCAAATAATTCTCTAGAAAATATTTCAATAAGTTTCAAAATTTATATTGTAAATATACACACTGCAGTTATTTATAGATAAATAAAGAAATATATATATATTGTACCCGTACATCTAATCACAGGGCTCCTAATTTGACTTCCTTCACCTGTCTTGGGTACACAAAAGGCCAACCTAATGCTGGCAAAATTGAATACTACCGTTTTCCCTAGAGATATGAGTTCAACTGTATAAAACACAAAAATATATACTAGACGGGTTTTTTTATACAGTATTGAATATATGACACTCACTGTCTTAAAATATGACAAATTAATTTACATTCTACATGTAGTTTATATTATCTATGTGGCTTCCAGAGGTCAACACTGGGCTATATATTTAGTACACCGAAAGTCGTCAACATGCATATAAAACTTATTGCACTCGATTCAAAACACATTGAAGGTCATTCAGATACGTTTTTTTCAGGGCTTTAGAAGGGGACAAGGTGCAATTGCTTTCTAAAACCAAATAATAAATTTCGATTTAAGCATCCAATCTTAAAGAAGGACGAAAGATACCAAAGTGACAGTCAAACTCATCAATCTAAAACAAACTAACAACGCCATGGCTAAAAATGAAAAAGACAAACAAACAACAACACACATGACACAACATAGAAAACTAAAAAATAAATAACACGAACCACACAAAAAAAACTAGGGGTGATCTCAGGTGCTCCGGAAGGGAAAGCAGATCCTGCTCCACATGTGGCACCCGTCATGTTGCTTATGTGATAACAAATCCGGTAAATATTCTAAATCGGTAGGTCACATTCATGAAAGGGAAGGGGATTGTAGTTACGACGAAAGGAACATATCCGATATCATTTGTGAAACGGTTATTCCATAACGGTCAACCAACTCGTGATGGCATCCGTAAAATATACGAAGGGATGATTTCAACTTCACCATTTGGAACTCTTGGTTTAATAGTTTCCTTGTGAGCAGGTATGCAGGTGCTGCTGGAATGTTGTTACTTATAAATTGAAAGTTCACAATTGGAAAGTTGAAATCATCTCTTTTGTCGTAAAGTTTTGTTTTCAACCGACACTTATTGTCAATTTCTAGATGTAGGTCAAAATATGAAGACACGTAACTGTATATGTTGTATCTGTACCGGACCATATGTGTATTCGGACCATACGTGTATATATATAACTCATAAATCGAAAATAAACTGACAACGCCTGGCTAAAAATGAAAGAAGACAATCAGAAAAGGACAGTTGTCTGATTGGCACTCACACCACATATATCTATAAACAATAGAACACATGAAACAATATCCGATAATATTTGTGAAACGGATATTCTATAACGGTCAACCAACTCGTGATGGCGTCCGTAAAATTTACGAAGGGATGATTTCAACTTCTCCATTTGGAACTCCTGGTTTACATGTTTAATGACTTTCTTGTGAGCAGCAACCCTCTATCAAGAAAATCATAATAGACAATGCAAGCAGGCGAATGTCGTATCATTGGGAGATATATATCCTGTAACCAGGTGCTGCTAAAATGTTGCTACTTAGAAATGGAAAAATCACAATTGGAAAGTTGAAATCACCTCTTTTCTCGTAAAGTTTTGTTTTTAAACGACCCTCATTGTCAATTTCTAGATGTTAGTCAAGATATGAGGCCGACTTAACTGTATCTGTTGTATCCTTTATCTGTAGTTCGATGGGATAGATACATAAGGGGTACAAATTTCAAAGATATATATGAAAAGGATAAGAGATTCATAACGAACGATAACAGCGCATAAGAACACTTCAACTGCTGGTTGTAAATGTTAAAGTATTTTGATTAAAAGAAAATTGATAATACACTTATAATCGATTATAAATCAACCTTCATCAGCAGCTAGTGCATACAAAAATTATACATACAATTATGATATTGATTGATTGATAGACATAACTGTGCTAGTTCATGGCTTTAAATTGTTATGGTTGAGCAAACTGGAGTGCCACCGACCTTCGGTAGGAATTGTATATAAAAAATGCATGTCTTATGTTATATAAATTAACGCACAATATACATATTAAACGGATGAGATGCAAAAGCAAACTTGTTATCTTTCCCGACCTGATACTATATTATGCAGTTTAAAATAGTTATCATATTTATTGACTTAGGACTCCTTCCTTGATGGGTGCATTTTACATAGACAATTAAATCGTATAATATAATCAAAATGATGATGTTAATTTGATGTATGCCTTTTTGTGCTTCTTCGCTACATTTGTTGTTTATATAGTGATTAAGATGATAACACAATGTTGACTGCTGTACCCCTATTTTTGACATTTTTACCTATTGTGTCTGTTTGTTTTGTTCACGCATCTGTGACAATATAATGGAATTTGATGCGACTGTCATACACGTGAGAGGTTTAGCTAGCTATAAAACCAGGTTCAATCCACCATTTTCTACATTTGGAAATGCCTGTACCAAGTCAGGAATATGACAGTTCTTGTCCATTCGTTTTTGATGCGTTTTGTTATTTAACTTTGCCATGTGATTATGGACTTTCCGAATTGATTTTCCTCTGAGTTCAGTATTTTTGTGATTTTACTTTTATCCTCCACTTATATTTAGTAAGTGTCCCCTACTATTTATAATCCTTAATAGTTATCCCACAAGGACGCGGTGTGTCAGTGTAAGATCACCCCGATGGCCGGAGGGGATAACTATATTACATCCCAGCTATTTTACGTTAGACAAAAAACCATTTACAATTCATAAAATCTAGTTTAGAAGGCCACACAACCATAACAATATACTTTATATATTACTATATAATGTATACCCTTTTTGACCCCCAAACACGATGAGTGGATATCAACTGATGTCAATTCGCCCCACTTACCAATCGGTCCACACTATATCGCCACTTTTTAAAATACCGTCCACTCTTGTTAACCGACTTGCTCCACTTTGAAAAGTGCAAAATCAAATTGAACAATCATTCTGAAAACTCACTTATTAACGAAAAAGGTTTAAATCCCACTGAATAAAGGTCTGACAACTCGCCCCGCTTATAAAAGCTCTTGCTTTCTTTAAGTATGTCAAATTACTAACATTTCGTATCCAGTCGTCCTGGTGTAGTGGTATGTGTCGATATGCTAAAGATCTTGAGTTCGAATCCCAGCATATACACTGGATTTTTCTACGTGATTTTGATAGATATAGAAGAGGTAAAATTAATTATCAGTTTTAAAATGGATTTGACATTCCCGCCAAAATTTTACAGAACAAAGGAAAGCATGCATAACAAAGAAACTCAAACTGGGGTGATCTGGTAGGGGTGATCCGGCTCAGATCACCCCTGTTAGAACAAAGGAGCTGGGATGTAATGATAATGAAAAAACGAAAAATTTGAAATGACTTACGATCATTGTGTTTTATTTAATTCTACCTATGTTTTACTTTGTAATATTTAAACAGATATTAAACCCGATAAGATGACGTGACAATAATGTTCGTCTCACAGCAGTTAAAACGTGTATCATGTTTTAGATTAAAGTGTCAGTGCTACTCGTTAAAGATCATACTACGAAAAACTAATTTTAAATAAGTACAAAATGTCATTATGAATTATATTTTTTGTATTGACGACAATTTGTTACCCTATTCTGATCTGACGAAATATACGACTGATATCATTGAAGAATTAAGGAAATCATTTCATATGAGTAAACAAGTTTGTTTTTGTTGTATAATATTTTAAAAACCAAATAAAAATGTAACGATACATTAGAAAAACATGTGGTCATATTAAATCTAACATAAGGTAAACTATTCTCCAGATGTTTCACAGATTTTATTAACAGTTGTGAAATTTGTATAGCCTTTAACAAATTCAAACATCATGTTCAATGTTGTTTCCAATCATTTCCTTTTTTCATGTTTTGTTGTTGTATACATCCATGCCATGCCATAAAAAACTACATAATTATAAGCACTTAATAGTTTTATATCAATCCATTGTGTATATATGTTAGACAGGAACTTAACGTTGATGCAAATGATCTCGTTGAAAAAATTATTGAAAGAAATTTATCTTTATGTATATAATGATTTACTCAACATCAGTGAACGCTCTTCATAACCATTTTTCGTACAACAAGCATACATTTTATAATGTTTATTTTTCTGTAAAATAGGTTAGTATCACATATGATCCTCTTACTACGTAAACAGGTGTTCTTTCTTCGTCTCGGATTATATTTAAATAATGAGAAATTTAACTCCAAATATGTCACACCGGGACACTTTTTCTTTGTTCAAAGGCACGAAGAAGTATCAAACCTCATATATAAGTCTCCAACATAAGAATACTATCTACAAAATTAAAGTGATATCATGTTAAAAGCATCAAATTATTTAACATTATCTTACTTACTTAAAACAAATTCCAAAGCATAACATTACATTTGTATGTATTTTAGTATGATGTATGCACGCACATTTATAATTTCATCCTAATCCGAGGAAGTCAAATAGTTCGACAATTGACAATTTGATTATTGTTATTGACGTTTGAATAACAATTTAAAAAAATGAAATATCTTGTGTGAAAAGTGAACCATTTATATTCATTGTTAGTCTATTTTTGGTCTGCTTGTCTTTTTTATTTTGTAACAATAGCGTTATCAATTTTTTGTTAAAGAGGGACAAAAGATACAAGAGGGACAGTCATACTTATAGATCGAAAATAAAACTGATAACACCATGGCTAAAAATGAAAAGGACAAACAGACACAAAAAAAGTACACAAGAAAAACAAGTGAGAGGTATAGCTGCCTATAAAACTAGATTCAATCTATCATTTTCGAGAACTCATGACACATCATTAAAAACTAAAGACTAAGCAACACGAATCCCACCCAAAACTAGGGGTGATACCACGTGCTCCGGAAGGGTAAGCACATTCTGCTCCACATTTGGCACCCGTATTTTCAATCTATACGTTTGACCGTCCCTCTGGTATCTTTCGCCTCTATTGTATTACAGTCGCATTATATTATTTAATTATAATTCCACAAAGATGTGTAGTTGTGTAGTAAGACAATGGGGTTTTTCAAGATATGGGTAGAGTAACAAAAAAGAGTGTGGAGTATATAACAAATATTATTGAGCCAGACTTGAGCATACCAACGTTGATGTCTAATGCTATATCTGCAGCAATCCTAATTGAATTGGTTTTGGTGTATTATAAAACTGGTCGCCCAATGGTACCAATTGATATAGCTTATATTAAAAGTCAATCCCCAACTCATAGACATGACTAAATGTGTACTTATGTCAATATAAAAGGGGTAAAGAACGTTTCAGCTGTTTGTCAAAATATTTTACTTTTTTTATTTACAATTGATAGTTTCGACAGTCACGATTTATTCTGTAAGTAAACTTGAAGGACGAGAATACTCCACTCAAACTCATTCACACCAATGTTTTCATGAAATCAGCCCTGCAGAGTGATGAAGTTACAATATACGAAATAATCAGAAGTTTGTTATTAATTGATTTAGAATAAGAAGTAGCAAATCTGTTTAAAAATATTGAATATCGCAAAGAACAATTAAAAGAAATAACGAAATGTATATGTTATCCGTAATCAGCAGTGGCGTAACATCATTAAGAATTGTTGTGTTTATGTAAATGTTCTAATATTAAAGGACTAAATCTTAAAAATATTCCTGTATTTTATCAGAAAATGATTTATACATGGTCTAATTTTCTAAAAATGGGAGATAATCCCAAAACTAAGAACGAGGTACTTAATATGAGACTATTTGGTAATTCAAAAATTTCATTTCAAAATAAACCATTGTTTTGTTCTTCCTTTCTAAATAGTAACATAAAATATATCAAAGACATATGGAACGAAGAAACCAAAACATTTTACAGTTGTGGTTCTATATTTGAAAAACTTGTAGATAAAAGAAACTGTATATCGGAATTTTCAAGAGTTAAAAGTTCAATACCAATTGACTTCTTACAAATTTTAAAAATTGATAATGAAATTAATGAAAAAACAAACATAGAATTGAAACTTTCTAATGAAATGGTTATATTAGACAGAAATGGAAAAAAAAATCAAACCTAAAGAATTAAAACTCAAATATATTCGAGACATGATTAATAAGAATATATATCCAAAATGTCAACTAAAATGGCAAGAATTTTATGGCCACGAAATTAATTGGAAAATAGTATGGGGCAATTTGAAAAAAAGTTAATGTCACCAATAAAATGAAAGAATTTCAATGGAAATGCATACACAATATCATATATACGGAAAGTAGACTTAAAAAATGCAATTGTCAAACGGAAAATGTCATATTTGCCAAACTTCTAAAACTACTGAAAATCTGCAACATTTATTTTTCGATTGCAATACAACAAAATTAATCATTAGTAAATTCAAAGACATTTTTACATTATGGAATGTTCAATTAGATGATGAAAATTTAAAACATTTTATGCTTTTGGGAGATAGCAGTGGTCAATCGAACCAAACTTTACATGTAAATCTCTTTTTTATTTTGACAAAATGGTCCTTGTGGAAAATAAGAAACAAAATCAAATATGATGGGATAAAAATGTCCTCTACATATATTTTGAATCTTTGGAAATCATACATGATAACACATCTGAAATCTGTACCCTGTTACTTATCGAATAATACATTAGACAAAGAGAAAATAAACACATTAATTAATTTTATTCTATAAGTACATACCTCGCAGGAGATAACAGTCACGATGTTATGTGGTCTGTTTTTTTATATCTCTTTAATTTATATTGATTACGGCAATCCATGGTTTAAAGATGCACTCGATTATGTTATAATGTTATGTGAATCTGGTTTATAGGTGCACTCCTTTATGTTATAATGTTATATTATTTATAACTAGTATTACATTCTAGAAAGATATTTCTTTTTTCACTCATTGTCATATAAAAGAATATAAGTATTATTACATGTATACTATTTTTTTCTGATAATACAGTGCACTTTTTCAGCCTTCTGCTTCCCGGACAGTTGGTTTAAATGTAAACGGGAATCCACAGTTTGCATCCTGGGCAACTGAGGAAATTGTAAACAGGAAATATTTGGAATAAACAAATATCAATTTAAAAAAAAAAAAAAGAATTGTTGTCAATGTAATTGAAGTTTATGCAACTGTCGTACAGGTAAGTGATTTAGCTTACTGTATAAATATGTTTAATACACTATTTTAAGACAAGACAATACCTATACTATGACGCCAAATAATGAGACATGTATGCCATGTTAACTATAAAGGAAGATTTGTTTTCTGATTCTCACAATATTTATAACTAAGGTGAACCGTGTGTCTCAAACAGGTTGAATGACTGTTGGAAAAAAATGATAAAATATGTTCAATCAGCCAATTTTGTTAAGGCTGCTATTCTTTAAGCATAGTAAATGTAAGTTCGAATAGACGCTCCCTTTCTGACTCAAACTGTACAACATTATTTCGTATTTAAATAAAAGTTTCGTAAAAAATCTTTTCCTAGAATTGAAAATTGATATGCAGTACTATTTTTATTCAAATGTCAAAACAAAGGGCAGTGCTGCATATGTTCAACATTTATATATTTCGAACTTCTAATATACAGTCCGCCAGAAGTTAAGCACCACCTAAATATAACTGGTAATATTTTTTTAACTATCGGGGGAAACTATTTATGTTTTGTGTTCGAAATTACATATAACATACACTACGAAAATTCATTACAAACATAAACAATAAACTATGATAAAGCTGCAAAGCAACTTTTTCTAAAGGTCATCTGCACTTTTTCAAATACACTGTTTCGGTGCTTTTAAATCATCTTCCTACTGTACCGTGTACAGGTGAAATTTGACCTTCACCATGTCACTGTGAACTATGGCAAGGCGTTAGTTACTGTGATTAAACGTTGACAAGCAAAAGGCATGTCAAGTGCCGGTAGGAGGACTGGGAGGATAGGCAACAATTTCAATGTTAATCACACCGTCATTGTCAGATTTGTAAAACCTCATGTTGGCACAGGAGCTGTAAATGATAGATCAAGGTTCGGAAAAGCCCGTGTAACTACATATCGTGGTGTCAAACTGCTAATTGGTCGTGCTTAAGCCAACCCATTTACTCTTTTCCCACAGCTTAGACACCACTGACCCCCCAGTTGGTCGTGTCAGTGTTCAAAATTCGTCCGTCGACTATAAAGAGGTTGTCAAGAGACCTTCCCTTACAGCCAGGAACCTTTTATTCAGGTGTCAAAGGGTTATAGACCATTGACGCTCAACATAAGAAGCTGGCAAAATGTGCATTGGTCAGATAAGAGTCTGTTTTTATAATGACTAATAGACGGCAGAATACGAGTTTGACGACAAAGTAAAACTGCCTATGACCAAAGCAAAATTTGTCAAACGACTGCAATCGTTGATGGTGGTGTTACAGTATGTTTTTTTTTCTCATACTGTTGTTAGCTTGGTAGAAATATGTTACAGGTTAATATGAACAGACAGACATACAGGGATTTGGTGGTTATTACCATTGGAGTCCGTCATTTTGATAACCCTCCACTTGCGTCAACACCCTTGTTCATGGACGGCAAGGATATACCACACAGGTCAAGGATTGTAACCAAATACAAAGAGCATGAAGCCATTGACACTATCGTTTTGCCTTCCATGTAGACATGAACTTTATCAAACGTGTCTGGGACGCCATTGGCAGAATTTCAATCACAGAGATCATCCACTACGATGAATGGAATACATTTGCTCAACTAAATTTCAGAAGGCTTGTACAGAGTATGGGACGCCGTGATATGAAACTTAACCGGAAGAGAGGTGATTACACGTCCTTTTGACTTGAATACTGAAATCAAATTTGCCGACCGTACCAAAGACTATTTGTAGAGACTTTTAATGTTATTGGGGTATTAATTCTTGTTAAAAAAATATATCTTAGTGAAGCTAAAATTTCTGTTTCTGATTTGTGTTATTTTCACTATTTCCATGAACGCAAAATTCAAATGCTTTGAACCTGCATACATGTAAGTGACCAAACGTAAGTTGATGGTTCGTGAATGGTATATTTGTGAACAATTGCTACGTGAAGATTTTCTCTTTATCGAGGATTAAATGATTTCTTTAAATAAAAAAAAATCAATAATAATATAGGTGGTGTTTAACTTTTGACGAACTGTAAAGTATATATTTTTACTAACCCTCCTTTCACTTTAGGTCTTCCATATTTGTTGAATTTGGGTACCAATTGTGCTCCTCTACCTGCAGATTTGTTTTTATATTCCTATGAAGCAGAATTTATCCAAGGGTGTGTACAGAAAGAAGAAAAGAAATTAGCCCAGTCTTTTAATTTCACCTTTCGTTATATTGATGATTCACTGTCTTTTAATAATACTAGATATATCCAACTGAACTTGAAATTAAAGATACTACCGACACAGATAAATCTGCTTCATTTTTAGATCTTTTTCTCGAAATGACTACTGATGGTAGGATGAATACGAAATATTAACACAAACGCGATGATTTTAATTTTAATTTTCCTAGTCAACTTTCCATTTCTGTGTAGCAACATCCGAGCGGCACCAGCATATGGAGTATATGTGTCTCAATTGATACGTTACTCTAGAGCTAGCTCAAAGTAACTTGATTTTTTTGAACGAGGAATACTTCTTTCTCAAAAGTTGCTAAGAAAGGGCTATGAATCAATCAGATTAAGGTCATCACTCAAGATATTTTAAGGTCCTGAGCTGATTGGCCATTATGACAAAAGTGTGTCTGACATAATATCTGATATTCTTCCTCAGTCATAATAATCTTCCATCATTACCGAACTGAACAAAGCGATAACACGACGGGTGCCGTATACGGTTCAGGAAATGCTTACCTTCCGGAGCACCTGATTTCACTCCCAGGTTTTAGTGGAGTCCGTGTTGTTTCTTAATTATTATTTATAACTGTTGATGTAAATGTCCTCTGGTTTTGTGAGTCTTTGTTTATTCCTTGGTTTTGATTGTTAATGTCTTAAGATTTAATTTTTGTCGCTACCATATTTATTCATACTGGTGAGTGGTGACATCCCAAGATATATCTCAATGAGATTATACTTAGAGATAAGGTCTAAGAACCAGTACGTAAACAAAACAAAAGATGTAAATAAATTATATAATTATCTCCCCAACAGAAACGGTGTTTGTAAAATTTAAACCCTAACAATGGTAATATAATAAAGGGCACCGTGAGGAAATGCTGAACAAATTATGCCAAGAATGCACAAATATTTACACAATATGACAGTTCTTGTCCATTCGTTTTTGATGTGTTTTGTTATTTGATTTGCCATGTGATTATGGACTTTACGAATTGATTTTCCTCTAAATTCAGTATTTTTGTTATTTTACTTTTTAAATATTTTTTTTTTGCAATTAAATCCAAGTTAAGCCATTCCGATTGCTTTTTTTTATAGTGTGTCGTTCTATACTGTAATGTTGCACTATCAAATCAGACTAGAGTGAATGTTGTTGACAACTGAAAATTAAACCAGTTACATTTGTTTGCACCTGTCCTGAGATCAGACCCTTTACATATACATTGAGGAACAGAGGAGATTCCTTCATGTTGAGTTTACCAAGTAAGGAATTGATGTAAGCAACATCAATAACGTTCTACATCAAAATTATACTTTACTATCATAATCAGTATGATTGTATTGTATACTACAGTTACACCAACACCATTGCACCGATTGTTTTAACTATTAACAAGCATTGCAGGACCTTGACTAAGAACAATACTTACAAAAAAATCTCTGACATGTACCAGTTCACAGGCATGGATTACCTTAGCCGTACTTGGCACAACCTTTTAGAATTTCGGATCCTCAAGGCTCTTCAATTTTGTACTTGCTTGGCTTTATAAATATTTTGATGAGTCTTATGTAGACGAAACCTGCCACTGGCGTACTAAATTATAATCATGGTACCTTTGTTAACTATTCCCACTCGCCTTATATGTACAGCCTTCTAGCCAGGTTATTACTGGGCATGTTAACTTAATTCAACATGCACATCTACGAAAGGTGATATATCATGGTCCTGCTCAGTTCTTAATAAACATTTTTACATTCACAATCAAATCTATTAATTCAACCAAAAACTTAACTATATCATGTATATGCATCATTAGTATTCCATCAAAATAATATAAAAATGTGATGAACAATCATCTCAACCGTTAATCGAGGTTTCCACATCATTCGTCCTGGATCTGTTTACCACAATTGAATCCATGTTGAATGTTTTGTGTATATCGGCAAAAATTAGTAGAGTCAGTAAATTGTATACGAATGTTATCTTCTTAATTTCAACAACTGAACGTGAATTCTAAAACAATTGGTTATGTTTCCAACCACTCATATCTTATTCTTCGTTTTAAAAAAAGTCATTCTATATTTTGTCAGCAACACTATCCTAGTGCCGTGTAACTGTATTAAACCGCTTGCCACTATCGAAAGAGGTCAAAAGTACAACTGGCACTTTTATAGGTATAATATGAATAGGAATGCATATGATTTCTGAATAAAAGATTTTAGTTAGACTTCTAGAATTATACATACATCAAAGGTAACCATTTCGAATTCCTACATATAACAAAATAGCATCATTAAATGCCAGAATTTTACTAACACATATTATATATTCAGAACAGAAATTCAAGGAATTGTACCGAACGAATCTTTGAATCTTCTGTCGCCGTGCTGTTTAGTCTTAGTTGATTAAAAATATAGCATTTGTTTTACAATAAAGTCATTGCCTCTAGATCTGACCAGTTTCTTATTCCTGTTAAACTGAAAACAATAATCAGGATCATTAGATTTATATTTCTTAATCATAAGGAATAAGTTGACAAATATAAAAAAGAAGATGAGGTATGATTTCCAATGTGACAACTATCCACAAGAGACCAAAATAACACAGACGTAAAAAACTATAGGTCACCGTACGGCCTTCAACAATGAGCAAAGCCCATATCGAATAGTCAGCTATAAAAGTCCCCGATATGACAATTTAAAACAATTCAAACGAGAAAACTAACGGTCTTATTTTTATATAAAAAAAGAACGAAAAACAAATATTTAACACATAAACAAACGAAAACCACTGAATTACAGGCTGCTGACTTGGGACAGGCACAAACATAAATAACGCGGCGGGGTTAAACATGTTAGCGGGATGTCGACCCTCCCCCTAACCTGAGACAGTGGTATAACAGTACAACATAAGAATTCATACATTCAGAAGAATTTGTTAAACAGATATTCTCGCCATGTCTTTTTATATATCAAGGGAAATTTACAAAGATAAAAGATATAATTCAGTGCATGACACTTATAAACACAACTGTTTAAGTGTGGAATGATACATTCCAACCACGAATGAATTCTTACTTCATGAACATCCCTTTTAAAAGGTTTTACAAATTCAGAGGACCAACTGAGAAGTTTTGCATACGAAAATATTCATTGATCCTATCGCCATGATCGCATAGTCAACTCTTGTATAAACTCAAACAACCTCTTTTAGCTTTAATAATTATGTTTATAAAAAAAAAAAGTTTTGTTAATATATCTATACACTACTAAAACTTAACCAAATTGAAATATTTGTTTATCTTCACATTATTCTTACCTTGAACCCGACAAGAGATTAAAGAACGAGACATGTTAGTATTGTGTTAAAACAATTTAAAATGCTTTTATGTTATATGTAAAAGAGTTGGTATCTTGTAAGAGGTCAAAGGGAAGTAACAAACACAAATCTAGAAACTAGTCCTTTAAGTAAAACAGAATGAAAACAAACCCATTCAGCTAAAATGTTAATTACTATATTAACTTTGATAAAATTGATGCTTGTTAAGAAACTTATTCACTCAGTATGTGGATGACCTGAGAATTTACACAGAATTGTTTATGTACATTGTCAAGATGTTCCACTGAAGTCAAAATTTAGAACGCAGCATCTACAAACAAACTTAACACGGTTCTTTTAGTTTCTGATTTTTTTCCAAAATTTGTTCAATAAACCCGTTCTTTTTTTCAAATTAGAAAATAAATCTCCGATTTTGTGAAGCCCATAAGACGAGTTATCTAGTTTAAAGCATCTGAAAACTATCAAAAAAATATAACATTGAAATGCATAAAACACAGGCACTTGTCTCTGTCGTAATAATAAGTTCACCCTTTAGATATATCTTAATCGACAAAATATTATTTTGATTTGGTAAATGAACGCCGTGGAATAACTGTATTACAGATAAGAACGAATATATTTAAATCGTTACCCCATTCCCATCTTTTTTTCCCCGTCTATGATCTACCGATTTTAAAAACTTATCATTGGATTTTATACTAACAAACCAACACAATGGGTACCACATGTGGAGCAGGATTTCATTACTTATTCGGAGCACTTGCGATGATCATCTGACTTCTTTGGGGTTGGTGTTGCTGACTCTTTATTTTCATGTTTTTTATACTGTTTTGATTTATTTTACATGGTGATGTTAGTTTATTTTTGACTTGTGAGCTGGCATGTCCCTTTTATATCTATCGACTCTCAGTGAACGCAAAATGTAAAATTCAATAACTTTTGAAGGTGTCTTTCAGTAGTAACATGTAGGCCTGAGTTTTAGAAACACTTGATAGATTCAGGATATCCACTAAATGAAGTGTTGGTGTAAAATAGACGTAATTAGTAATTGGAATTAACTTAGATATATCTTCTTCTTTTAGCTAAAGTGATAGTCATTATTATATTACATGTCATTTTTCATTTGGTCCCTGGCTAAAGCCCTCTGGCTTGATATGGAAGTCTAGGGCTGATACCAGGGCCATATGAAAAATGCCATGTAATAATCTATAAATCATGCCCTTTGTTTTTCCGTCATATTGACACCGTCCTATCATCTTTTGTGGAGGTAAGTGTTTATCTCCTAAAACGTTGTGCGTCGTCCGTCGTTTGTCGTTAAAGCTTTTACAGATGTTCGTCTCTAGAACGACTAGACCAATATTTAATAAACTTGGCCTGGATTATCGTTGATCTATCTATGACATGACCACGATTTGGTTGACCGATATGGAATAACCGTTTCACAGATGATATCGGATATGATAATATGTCGTAACTTCAATACCTTTTCCTTTTCACGAATGTGACCTACCGAATTAGACTATTTACCGGATTTGTAATAACATAATTAACACAACGGCTGAAACATGTGGAGCAGGATCTGCTTACCTGAGCACCTGAGATCAACCCCCAGTTCCGATGGTGTTCACGTTGCTCAATCTTTAGTTTTCTATGTTATGTCTTGCATGTGTCTAGTCTACTATAATCTGTATGTTTGTCTTTTATTTTAGAGCCAAATCGTTGTCAGTTTAATTTCAATCTATAAGTTGGACTGTGATTCTGGTATCTGTCGGCCCTTTTTTTTTAGTTAAAAGTGTGTTCTTTTTCCGCTCATTCATTGGGGTTAAAAATACAACATATTTGTAAAATGCGTTATTCATTTGTAATTGTTTTACCTTTTTAAAATACACATTATCTCTATTTATTCCAAACCGGGAAAAAATACTCATTCAACTTTCCGCATATTTGGGTTAAGTGACGGAAGAGTAAAGGTCATCATTTATGAACCGACTTGGAAGAAAGTGTGGGAAGTGAACATTTTGTAATTTGTATAATCAATGATCAATTTATCATTTATCGTTTCAAGCATTTTACGAAGGTTTTAACAAAACCCTTTGGATTTTTTATGCATTACAGAAAACATAATGCCCATAAATTGGGCATACAAATAAGAATTCAGAATAATAGCTAAATCATAAAGGAATATAGAATAACAGGTAAACTTTAGAGGGGCTAAAAATACCACAGAGACATTTTTTCGAACAATTCAAAGTTTTGTAGACAGGAAATTTACAAAATAACCTTATTATTGATATTCATGTCAACACCGAGGTTTTCGAATACATGTAATATAAATATTAATTGTTATGCTCTGCATTGTTGACAGTTTGATTAATAATATCATGGCGTACAACGAGCTGTCTACGTAAACATTGAAACATGAAATTTTGTATCTAAGTATTCCTTTATAATTTATGTTTGAAGGTCAATATTTTTCTGAGTAAGTTTATATATTAAGTAAATGAGTAAAATAAATTATGACTTTTTCAGATAATTTTATATTTCAACAAAAAGCGCTTCCCCATGAAGACAATACGCCATATTGGATTCACAATGCTGATATCGGTCATGGGAAAATTCGTTACATCAATAAAAGAAGAGAAACACTTTTGGAAGGAGCTGATTCTTCAGTTTTTATATCCTCTTCAATCTAATGCGCAACAGCAGAAAAAACATGCAGACAGATTTGATAGAATTAAGAAAAAAAGCTAGCCTGATGTGTTTTATGTTAAATACTTTATTTATCATTATCATCTTCATTTTGCAGTATTCAAAAGCACTGGCCTCACCATTCCACTGACTTGAAACTTGAACCTAGTTCTATGTTTTTCATGGTTGTGTCTGGGATTACTTTTCTAATCGAGTTTTTATCGATGATCGTTCACCGACTCGGTTAATTTTTGCATATACTGGCATCGACGGAAGTCAACTGTATGAGGCCAAATTAGAACGAGGTTGCATCAATTGATATAATAGGCAAAGTGCAATTCGTTAAGGAAATGCAAAGGTTTGAGGATGACGAAGATGCCCGCTCGATTTCAACGATTAATAGCGATGATGAAGAAGTTAGCAGTGTGACAATGGACGATTTACCGAAAGTGAGACGAAGGACAACCCTTAGAAAAATTCTGAGGAACAAACGCAGCGACATGCATCACACTGGACATCTAGGTTGCAAACTCTTGAAAAAAAATACTTGATTTAGCCAAGGATCTGGAAAAGGAAGGCAGTCAGAAAAAGGTTTATGTTAAGGACGGAAAAGGTCGGAAAGGGAACAGGGGCAGCGGGAAGCGAAGTAAAAAAGCACTGAAAGCTATTGAACTATTAGAACAAAGTAAAAAAAAAAATAAAGAAAGTATTCTGATAAAGGCGGAAGCCATTAAAGGTAAATGGCAAATATTTGCTAAATTAGATGGACCAGAAAGTTCTGGTTCAGGAGACAAATGGGGATCTTTTCACAGATCCATTATTGGTCAGTCCAGAACGAGTCTTAATACGATATCGGAAAAAAATATATCAGCATCCAAATCTGCCGGAACTAGTAAAAATCAAACAAGTGCGATAATCGAACGTATAACTGAGCAGAAAAAGGAGAACATAGCAATACGGCAGATTTTATTCAATCTGACGTGAATACTGACAGTGAATCAGATTCTGACATTTCTGTAATAAAGAGTGTTTCGACTTCTAAATCAGACTCGCCAATTACAAGATATTAAACTGAAGTCTTCTGAAAACAATGACATTGGTGAACAAAAAGGTGATACACAACTATAACAGGAAGACTTGTATATCAATCTGGATTTTCGTATACGTAGAATCCAATTTTGCAATCGTATGTACTCGGCTATTTCCGTTGTAATCGTAGGTACTCGACTTTTTCCGTTTTTATCGAATGTACTCTACTATATTCGTAATAGAAAAAATACGCTAATCATTTTTTGAAAACTTGAAATGATGTTCTAGGTATCTGATATTTTGCCAAACCCTTGATTTAATATTTTCATCAGATTTTTTTCTTTCAAATTTATTCTCCCGTTGTTTTAAATTTAAAGTCTTCTTTTAATTACTGTGGATTCATTATGTTTCGTTGAATACCAATTTTCGTGGACTTCGTGGGTACAGGGAAACCACGAATTTTAATTTTCAACGAATTGCAACTTTTCTGCAGGATTAAATGCAGACTTTTGGAAAACCACGAAATCAAATATTCACGAAAATGCAAGTTTTCCTCAATCCACGAAAATTGGTTCCCACGAAAATAAATGAATCCACAGTAAGTTAAATAGCATTAACGGGAAGCGAGAATAGCACATCGTTGTACATTTGTACACCAATGTTGGTTCCTATACTAGTGTTCAAGTGTTGTTATTGCTAAAAGTAAACCCTTGATTTAATATTTTCATCAGATTTTTTTCTTTCAAATTTATTCTCCCGTTGTTTTAAATTTAAAGTCTTCTTTTAATTACTGTGGATTCATTATGTTTCGTTGAATACCAATTTTCGTGGACTTCGTGGGTACAGGGAAACCACGAATTTTAATTTTCAACGAATTGCAACTTTTCTGCAGGATTTAATGCAGACTTTTGGAAAACCACGAAATCAAATATTCACGAAAATGCAAGTTTTCCTCAATCCACGAAAATTGGTACCCACGAAAATAAATGAATCCACAGTAAGTTAAATAGCATTAACGGGAAGCGAGAATAGCACATCGTTGTACATTTGTACACCAATTTTGGTTCCTATACTAGTGTGCAAGTGTTGTTATTGCTAAAAGTAAACCAGGAAACTTTAAATTATAATGAGAACATAAGACAAAGGTGTGCATAATAATTTTTTTTTTTATCTAAATTCAATTTGATTCTTAACCGGGTATATATAAGCATTTTAAATGGTTTGAAAATTTGTTTACGCAATGTTTATTAATAGTCTTTCATTGATTTTATATGAATGCATGTACGGATGTTGTGCTGATAAAAGGTAACACTAGTGTATATTATAAAATCAATTATTCAATGTTGATGTTTAGCTATTTCGATACATGGACTCAGTAGCTACATTGTGCTTTTTAATCATGGCGAGCTTTACATGCTTGTAATAGGGAATCATATTACAACTCGGACCAAAAACAAATCGGACCATTTAAACTCTCAAGCATTTATGTATTGCCTTCATAATTGGCATGAGCTGTGTTTCAAACTGATCCTAGTGGTCTTTTATACTGGCCTAAATTGTCTTCCTATATTGTCCAAGCCGTCTTCGCTCTAGGCTGTCACGTTTTCATGTAACAAATATAACGTATTTTTAATGCGTCCAAATTTTACATAAGAATCAAATTATTTTTTTGTTATCCTTGTTGTACTTAAAATAACATCATGAACCGCAGGCGGGTTAAAAGAGATGAACATTTGAACGCTTAACTTCTAGTGATGGTTACCTCAGTAACTATATTCCAAATAAGTTCTCTTTATACGGATATAAGTGTTGAAAGTTATTGGCTGGTCCAATGCAATACGAGGCAGTTGTTTCTTTTGGATTGTCTCTGCATAAATTATTTAAACAGTAGCACGAACCTTTCGTTTTCAAATGTCATAAAAGCATCTACGTTAACATGTGTTTTAAATGATATTTATTGTTATGCGTATTCATTATTTTGTTTTTTTATAAACAGTATTAAAACAGCATTGGAAATTCATCATCGAATCTTATTTTTAATTATATGAAGTAAGATCTGTTTATCATGAGTCCTTTTTCATCGAAACTGGTAAAAGGTTGTTACGTGATTTATCCTTAAATTTTTTTTGTCACGTAGTTTATCCTTTTTTCAGTCACGTGATTTATCCTTATTTTTCAGTCATGTGATAACTCCTTTTTTCAGTCGCGTGATTTATTCTGGATTTTTTTAAGTCACATGAATCAATTTTTGAAATCACATGCATACAAATCAGTTATATTTACATGTCTATCAATTAAGGTTGTGACACGAGTTGCACAAAGAACGAAACTGTTATCTGTGAATTTTACTTCGCGAATGAACATTCAATGCTGAATTTAAATTGTGTGCATATATTTAAATATTGTTTGTGTTTGTTGTAACGTTTTGTATGCATATCTCCATTTATGTATAAATGGCTCAGGATAAAAGTGATATTGTCTATTCATATTGTAGAAACGGTTGTATGAGTATTAAAGTTAATCAGTTCTAACATTGACCATTATTGAGGCTCCCGCAGGGTCAAAAACGACCTGCGACCTCCGGGCTTTTTAGAGGCGACTTCCGACCTGAAAGCCTTCTAAAAACGACCTGCGACCTGTAAATTTTGGAAAAAAACGACCTCCGACTTCACCCAAGCTAAAACGACCTTGCCATTTTTGGCGCGATGTTTTCCTTTGTGGTCCTATGCCGCCACTTCGGTTATCTGACAGATCGGCAAAACGGCGCGCGGTTACTGGTTCTCTGTCTCAGCCTTTTCCCCCACTTCCCCATGACTGTACGTTCTTCCCACTAGTAGAACTAGATCTTGATGAACACTCGGCTTGCGTCATCGGACCGATCTGGTGAAATAAAATGCCCAAATCACATGTATGTTATTAAACATAAACTGCTGACTGTTGGTCCCACCAACCATGGTCAGCCATACTGTTTTTCCAGCCATCTCAGTCACAATATTATTGTGTCTACTGTATTATACATAATAATATATATATATATATATATATACACGCAGTAGAGAAGTTTTACATGGCATGATGGTTGTATATCCGTCTGTACTTCCATCTGTCGTACCGTCCCATGATTGTATACTGATGAAAACTTGAGAACGGATCAAAGATTTATTTCGTCTGTTCCTAATTGTTAAAGCCCTAGTCTTAATAGACCACGATCGCTCTACGCTAACAGCCGCGATCTAAAATAAATTCAGATCGTGGTGAGGTCGCGGTATGAGCGGCATGAAAATGTAAATGTTCGTTGCTTTCACGATGCTTCTACGTCCTCATTAATACGCTTCTACAGCGATCCCGCTACGATTAGACCACGTTGTCACCGCGCTTATTCTGCGATCCCTACGCCTATCAAGATCTTTCTACGCTCATCACGTTCTCACTACGACCATACCACGAGTTATCCGATTGCAACACGATCTTACCACGCTATTACTGCGATTATTGTACGTTCTTATCACGCCTTTACTGCGATTATTGTACGTTCTTAATACCGCGCTTTTACTGCGATTAATAATTTATTTTACGTTCATACCGCGTTCTTACTGTAACGTGTAACCAGGCGTTTATATCTCAAACGTCCGTTCCAGTAAATACTTGGATCCAAGTTGTCCACAAACAATACGGTAATGCTAAAAACTACAACTATCTAAATTATGCACACTGACTCTTTGTCGAAATAAAGTAACAACTGACAATTATATATATACAAATATAATACAATAAACCAGCCTGTCCTCAAGATGGGACGATGTGTCACTTATAGACAGTATAGCTGGTACAGCTTGTCCTCCGAATGGGACAGTCTGTCAATGCAAGACAGAGCGGTCTGGTACAACTTGTCCTCCGAATGGGACAACTTGTCACTACCAGACAGTGCGAGCTGGAACAACTTGTCCTCCGAGTGGGACAACCTGTCATTACCAGACAGTTCGGGCTGGAACAACCTGTCCTCCGAGTGGGACAGTCTGCTATGTCAATCCTGTCAACATGTACGTCCACTTTGTACCCAGTACAAAGTGTCCTCTGAACATCAAGGCTCTTCTAGCACTTAATATATCCGCCGTACGCTCAGTTGAAGGATGACAGCTCATCGACAGCCAACCGACAGCCTAGAGTGCCGTTTCTCACTCTCTTATATACCCCAGGGCGAATATACTATTTTTTGGATAGGGATGTTCTCTAAATGTTTCCGATACCGAACATAGAGAGCCCCTTACGATCACCCCTATAACTTTCGACCCTGCCACTATTTTCGCCGCCAAACGTCTAAATCCACACAACGTTTCTTTCTGTATAAAATAAGCATATATAATACAAGATTCTCCAGATTTATAACCATAACGACCAATAAACATTACATTTCTACGTTATCTGACGTAATTAACGTCAACATTGTGTTCCATATCAACACTATTTCATTCCTTCTATTTCTGATTAATACATCACGGTACATAGAGTTCTTGGAAACAATACAGGCATACCACCAACATGTTAAAGAACACGTGGGCGTAGTGGTAGGTACGTGATGTAGAGGGAGCTCTGATAGTAACGAATCTTGATCAAGCAGAGATCTCGGACTGACCGCCCATTAGTCCGACAGCCCATTGGTCCGACAACCCATTAGTACGACAACCTAATAGTCCGACAACCCATTGCTCCGACAACCCGTAAGTTCTACACTTACCAAGTCGAGTATCAGGATATCAGGGTAAAACAAATTTGTCTGTCTGTATCATTACGTTTATATGTAATAACATATTTTAAGAAATAACTCGGTATATATTACATAAGACTAAGGTAGTTCGAATATTTTCTATATACTCAATTCGAAATCTGTATATAGGATAGAACAGAAAAGAACATTTCATTTTCCAATTAACGTAACAGGTTATATAAAGAGCATATAAATCAAGACCAACCAGTGATGGTGCGAGATACTGATGATACACCCGCCAAATATTTCGGTAACAAACAGGAAATTGTTGAGATATGAACCTAAAAAAGCATCACACAGTATAACTGACTTATATAAACCCTGAAACCAAATTTCAGAAAATTGTAGTTTATGAGAAAAATATGACGAAAATGTTCAACTTAGCTCGCATGTAAAAATTTTCATGAGGCAGACGGACGAACTGACGGATGGACAGACGGACGAACAGAGGTAAAACAGTATACTCCCCACTTTTTCGAAGCGGCGGTATAATGAACATTAAGACATTACAATACTAATTATGATATTTTTTATAGTTTTCTTATGTTGTACTGTTATACCACTGTCCCAAGTTAGGGAAGGGTTGGGATCCCGCTAACATGTCTAACTCCGCCACATTATTTATGTATGTGCCTGTCCCAAGTTAGGAGCCTGTGATTCGTGGTTGTCGTTTGTTTATGTGGTACATATTTGTTTTTCGTTCATTTTTTTTTTTGTTATATAATTAGGCCGTTAGTTTTCTCGTTTCAATTGTTTTACATTGTCTTATCGGGGCTTTTTATAGCTGACTATGCGGTATGGGCTTTGCGCATTGTTGAAGGCCATACGGTGACCTATAGTTGTTAATGTCTGTGTCATTTCGGTCTCTTGTGGACAATTGGCAATCATATCACATCTTCTTTTTAATAATATACACTAGTTATCTTTATTTCACCATAAGTCTCAGTCACAATCGGAGCCAAAACAAAATAGGAAAGAAAGAACTAACACATTGATATCAAACAACAGTCAGTATCAAGACCTGTACTTCATTATTGCTTTTGGTTTGAAATAAACTATTAAACTACATAATTCAAATGAACTAACAATAAAATCATATTTTTTTTCCATAGCAGTTAAGTTTTCTTGAAATTAATCATGTTTATCTAACTTTTTAAAGTTCTGACAAGTGCCAGAAATATGCTGAAAGAGTTCAGCCCTCAAATTATTATGAATGAAGCATTCGATTAAAAAATGACGCTTATCCTCAACTTTATCAATTGTACGATATTTTGAGTATCTGGCATTTTCATTTCCTTGTGTAATGGGCGAGCACCGATTCTTAATCAAGTTACATATGAACTACCTTTATTAAAATCAATGACATCTAAATATTTTTCTCCTCGAAAAAATCTTTAAATGAAAAATAAGTGTCAAGTATGCCACAAAACACATAATGTACTAAGTTTTTACAATCAGATAATTTGACAAAGACACAAGCGTGACAAGAATTTCACAAATTGTCCTACTTTTTACAGATTTTTACTGGTTGTTATTGCCTTTTATACTGTATTCGTTCTATTTAAGCAGTCAAATTCGTTGACTGTTTGTTTCTTTGTCATGTACAGTCACTGAACCGATATCACTTTTCCTCATGACTATTTAAATAGAAGTTGCCAAAATATTCATGTCCGTCCTATTTGTTTTTCGTAATAAGTTTTGTTGTAAATCTTAAGTCCTGCACCACCCTCATCCATTATAAAAGAAAGATATTTTTTTTAAGTTTTAAAATAAGCTTGGGATATAGAAGTAGTATTCCTACAAACATATCGAGTGTCATCTCGCAGGCTATGTCTGATCTATAGTTATTGGAAGTGACTTGTAGTTGTCTCCGTATTCCATGGATTCACATTCCCGAACATGATACCGTATTCATAAAAAAACGAACTAAAATAGCAAAGACTGGTGACAGTTGACACACAAACGACGAAACATTGATTGATTGTTGGTTGCTTAACGTCCAGTGGCAAATATTTCATGCATATTCAGGACGAGAACAAGTTCACCAAAAATACAATAGGTAGGTCTTGTCATAATAGAGGCCATCTGGGATGACGCTCGCAGAAATTTGGACTGCCACAGGAAAAGGAGGGTATATTGGACAGGGACAGAAATTTTGCCTTGCAACAGGCCACCTACGGACCACTCAAAGAGTTGTTGCAAGGGTTCTTAACGTGCAAAGAGCGTGGCACTCGCTTTACACGAGGCATCGGATTTAACATCCCCTTTCTGGCCGGACGTGACTGCGAACTGATACATCCCGCACAGCCAAACGGACGCCCCACTTCGGCAAGCGTTTTACTGCCGGTCGGGAGAAGACCAAGTGACCATATTTCTATACCCCAGTCACCCTTGGGGATACGACGAAATATAAAATACCCAGACACGTAAAACGAAAAAGGCACAAGGGTAAGTACTGAGCAGTTGCAATTAGCATGTGTATCAACACCAATATAATGAGACAAATATCCCGCATAGAAGAATAATTGGAATCATAACAGACAACTTCAAATATTAAAGAGAACAGAGTTGGTCTTTTTAAAGAAAATTTACCCATACACACAAGACAGGTGCGCTGTCGGAGTAATGGTTTGTCGGAATAGCGGGCTGTCGGAGTAATAGGCTGCCGGAATAATGGGATGTCGGAGTAATGCGCTGTCGGAATAATGGTTGTCGGAGTAATGGGGTGTCACCGTATTTATCATGATATGGACTAACAACTTTGTCAAAATTGGGGAGTCCCATCGAAAATGGACATAAGCGCCGAGCGAGACACACCTGTCTTCAAGACATTTCCTTAATGCCATCAGTCTTACTCTATAGATCGTGTTCAAAGTAAATCCAGCTCGCTACATTCCCGGTGATTTTATAAGAGTTCTTGGAACTTGCACAATATGAGTATCGGTCTGGATTAGTGAAATACTGAATGTTTGGTTGAAACTACTGTTCCGAAAAATCGAAAGGTTCAAGTCCTGTTTTTGGTCTCAATATGGAGCATAACGGATATGGGTTTATGGCACGAAAACATCACATATTAATCATTAAATGCCACACACAAAAATAAATCTAGATCTGACAACACGAACTTCAATAGAGCAGGAACTTCCCATTTACAGACGGCTATCTCTTGATGGCTTCAAACAAAACAAGAACAACCCAGCCCAAGGGCACATCAATGACTTAAATGGACCCTTTAGATTTAAATACGACTTCCGACCTCTATGTTTGAAAAAACGACTTGCGACCTTGCGACGAATTTAAAAGCGACCTTGCAACCTGAGGGGGGTACCCTGTGGGAGCCGCATTATTCTTTATTGCGTGTTAGGATTGGAGAATCATTTGTATATGAATACATGTAATATGATATTTGTTTATTTGTACACAAACCATATTTACATAATAAATATATGTATGCTTCACTATAGTATATTATTTAATAAATTCCTCATTGTGCAAAGTGCTCCTTTGAAGGAGGGAGTTTCTATAATAAAACAGAACAGAACAGACTATGGCATATCTTCAATAGAAATGTTTATCTATTACTATCAAATAAAGAAAACCAGTTTTTCTTAACGTCCAGTGGCAACTATCTTATACAAACACATGACAATAAAAAATTACAAATACAAAAGGTAGGTCTTGCAATATATGCATGCCGTCGGGGGTTCAGGTAACGGTGATTTGGACTGCCACTTGCAAAGAGGTTATATTGAAAATAGACAAGAAATAAATTCATGCAACAGGCCACTTTCTTAAGGGCCCATCGAAGATTTATTGTAGTAATTTGCTCTTAATAAGCAGAGAGAGTAGGTCTTTCTATATATAAAGAATAGAATATATTTTATGATAACTATTGAGACTGCAATCCACAAGCGACCGACTCAATGGCGGATTCAGGACACTTTTCTTAAGAGGGAGGGGGGCGCTAACTGACATAAGGGAGGGCCCGCTCCAGTGATGCTTCAGTGATTCCCTATATATTTAATCAAAATTTTTCCCACGAAAAGGAGGGGGAAGTGCCCCCCCCCCGGGCCCCTGCCTGGATCCGCCTATGTAGTTCAATATTGGTCTTCAACAATAAGCAAAACAAAATCTGTGGGCTCATTCAAGACAAAAATCGTTACAATTCAAACAGGAAAACCAAATAAAATTGAGAATGGAAATGGGGAATGTGTCAAAGAGACAACAACCCGACCATATAAAAAACAACAGCAGAAGGTCACCTATAGGTCTTCAATGTAGCGAGAAATTCCCGCACCCGGAGGCTTCCTTCAGCTGGCCCCTAAACAAATATATACTAGTTCAGTGATTATGAACGCCATACTAATTTCCAAATTGTACACAAGAAACTAAAATTAAAAAAAACACAAGACTAACAAAGGCCAGAGGCTCCTGACTTGGGACAGGCGCAAAAATGCGGCGGGGTTAAACATGTTTATGAGATCTCAACCCTCCCCCTAAACTTCTAGCCAATATAGAAAAGTAAATGCATAACAATACGCACATTTAAAATTCAATTCAAGAGAAGTCCGAGTCTGATGTCAGAAGATGTAACCAAAGAAAATAAACAAAATGACATTTATACATTAATAACAACAGACTACTAGCAGTTAACTGACATGCCAGCTCCAGACTTCAGTTACACTGATTGAAAGATTATGATTTCATCATATGAGTATCAGGCACAATCCTTCCTGTTAGGGGTTTAGTATCATAACATATATGAGAAGTACATAACCCGTGTCATGCCAACAACTGTTATTTGAATAAATGTGTTTAGTTGCGATGCAAAGACCCTACAAGTGAATCAATATTAACACCAAAATAAGCAATCTTTAATGACCTGACAACAGTATCGTAACTTTATCCCTTCTTGATAAGTCTGTTTAAAGATTTTGTTAGTTTCTGAGGTGAATACTGACATTTGTGTGCTTTATAAAGAATATTTCCATAAAAAATTGGAAGTGAAATACCGGAACGTATAAGAAGTCTGCATGTTGAGCTATATTAACGAATGATGTCCTTATACCGATGATAAAATTTAGTAAATGTTTTGACTAGTTTTTGATATCGAAAACCCTGGTGTAATAATTTTTCAGTAATACATAAATTTCTCTCGTTAAAATCTAAAACATTGTTGCAAACACGAGCGAATCGTACAAGTTGAGATATATAAACACCGTAAGATGATGACAAGGGAACGTCACAATCTAAAAATGGATAATTAACAATAGGAAATGAAAAATCATCTCTTTTATCATAAATTTTAGTATTAAGCTTTCCGTTAGTGATATATATATATATATCAAGATCGAGGAAAGGGTAGTGGTCATTGTTAGTATTAGCTTTATTTAAAGTAAGTTCAACAGGATAAATTTCCTTTGTATACATACTGAAGTCGTCATTATTGAGAGCCAAAATATCATCCAAATATCTAAAAGTAATAAAAACTTTTATTTAATTTGTTAACGAGATGGTTTTTCGATGGGTCTTTGCTGATTTTTGTCATGAATCGTAACTCATAGCAATACAAAATGCCTGCTTTAAATACTTACGTTATAATAATACTTTGATAAAGATATACTTCATTCTTATAAAATCATACAAGTACAAAGGTTACATAGAAGTTAAAAAATAATATACGTCAAGGGGACGATACTTAACCATGATAACGTCACATGTCTTCTTAATTATTGATAATTAAGATGCTACATCACCTCTAATACCTTGTCAAATTTCGTCCTTACGTCCTCGGGAGCATATATATAATGCCTGATACGTTTAAACCATTCGTATCAACTCGGCCAATTTAGTAGCTGACCCATCCGAGGATTGCCGATTGGTGTTCAAACCATTCGTCACAACTCGGCCGATTTAGTAGCGGATTCACCCGAGTATTACCGATTGATGTTCCAACCATTCGTCACGACTCGGCCGATTTAGTAGCGGATTTACCCGAGTATTACCGATTGGTGTTCCAACCATTCGTCACAACTCGGCCGATATAGTAGCGGATTCACCCGAGTATTACCGATTGATGTTCAAACCATTCGTCACAACTCGGCCGATTTAGTAGCGGATTCACCCGAGTATTACCGATTGGTGTTCAAACCATTCGTCACAACTCGGCCGATTTAGTAGCGGATTCACCCGAGTATTACCGATTGATGTTCCAACCATTCGTCACGACTCGGCCGATTTAGTAGCGGATTTACCCGAGTATTACCGATTGGTGTTCCAACCATTCGTCACAACTCGGCCGATATAGTAGCGGATTCACCCGAGTATTACCGATTGATGTTCAAACCATTCGTCACAACTCGGCCGATTTAGTAGCGGATTCACCCGAGTATTACCGATTGGTGTTCCAACCATTCGTCACAACTCGGCCGATATAGTAGCGGATTTACCCGAGTATTACCGATTGGTGTTCCAACCATTCGTCACAACTCGGCCGATATAGTAGCGGATTCACCCGAGTATTACCGATTGATGATCAAACCATTCGTCACAACTCGGCCGATTTAGTAGCGGATTCACCCGAGTATTACCGATTGATGTTCAAACATGACTACAATGTCGTTGATACATGTGATTGTATTATTGCTTTTTTCTGGACCTTTAGATCAGTATAAGACGTTCACTTTGACCTTGAGTTACTTATTTCTCATATCAGCTTATATAATTTTGTTGAGTGCACTCAATTGCATGTACCAATCATCCTGATTTTTTTTCTAAGTAAACTTATTTATATATAACAGTACATGTATAGTAGAGGTTACTTAAAGGAATACAATTATATTAGTTCCTAAAATAAAAAAAATATAGCGTATATATTATACATGACAAAAAATTAATTCATGCACAACAACAACAAAATAACTCACAAAAACAAAGGAACAGCGCTTTTGTTGCAGTTCATCATATCTAAATCAAAGTGAGGCCTTTAACACGGAGCTAAATTAACTCTCACCTCACTGAAAGACGGTCACTTTTAGTACAATTGAGAATAGAAATGGGGTATACGTTAAAGAGACAACAATCCGACCAAAAAGCTGACAAAAAAATTAACCGCCGAAGACAACCAATGGGTCTTCATTGCAGTAAGAAAATCCCGCACTCGGAGGTGTTCCTCACCTGGCCCTTAAATAAAATGGTGTACTAGTTAAGGGAAAATGGGAGTTTGATTGGAATTCTTTGATAAAATAAAATACGTATCAAGAAATACCATGGAAAATTGATTGTAGATCTGAATAAAATCAAGAGGTTTGATTGATGAGGGAGAGTAGGAGGGGTCCTGATCCCGAAATCCCGGTCTTAAAAATACGAAATTGTCGAAATCCCGGGCTTAAAAACACAAAATCCCGAGGTCCTGAAATTCGAAAATAGAATTCCTGGATCCCGAGAGGGTAAATCCCGAAATCCCGAGCTTAAAAACACCCGATCCCGGAGTCCCGATAAAGGTCCTATCCCCCCCTTATTGAAGGTTATAGATCATCATAATTCATTATCGTACTTTTCTTGCTCTCTAAAACTTACCACGGCCGAGCTGCTATTTACAAATTAACTTTTAACATCAAATGAATTTCAGACGAAAGTATCTTAAGATGAAATATCCAGAGAGAAGATGTAAGGGTTTACGTTATCTAGAAAACAACGCAAAAACATATCTATACATTGATATAGGAAGATGTGGCGTGAGTGTCAATGATACAACTCTCCATCCAAATAACAATTTCTAAAAAAGTAAACCATTATAGGTCAAAGTACGGCCTTCAACACAGTGCCTTGGCTCACACCGAACAACACGCTATGAAGGGCCCCAAAATTACAAGTGTAAAACCATTTAAACGGGAAAACCAACGGTCTAATCTATATAAAAAAACGAGAAACGAGAAACACGTATATATTACATAAACAAACGACAACTACTGTACATCAGATTCCTGACTAAAAACAGGTGCAAACATTTGCAGCGGGATTAAACGTTTTAATGGATCCAAACCTTCTCCCTTTTTCTGAAACCATGATAGCATAACATCACAACATAGAAAAACACATGATAAAATATCAATTGGCAGACTTAACTCAATCAAATTTTTTTTTACATTCCTTCGGTTTAGGGATGGGGTAATTGAAAGAGGGGCGAAAGATACCATAGGGACAGTCAAATTCATAAATAGAAAATAAACTGACAACGCCATGACTAAAAATTAAAAGGACAAACAGACAAACTAAGTGTTCACACTGAAACACAACATAGAAAACTATAGAATAATACGAACCTCACAAAAATCTGTTATAATCTTTGGTGCTTCGCAAGGATAAGCATTTATAGTGGTATTACAAACTCCACTCGATAAAAAAGTATAATTCGGTAGGTCATATTCGTGGTGACACTTGAATCAATGATGGTTAAAATATCAATCATTATTGTCTCATTGGCACTCATACCACATCTACCACATTGCCTATAATTACTTACATCCACTTCATTTCAACTTTGGTTGTTAATTGTCTCATTTGCTATCATATCTAGACTTCTTATTTTTATATAAAAAAACAGTCCTGCAAAAAATAGCAACAATAATGAAAGCTTTCATTTTCAAATAATTAATAGTAATGTCAGTAGATTGTGCATGGCATTACAAAATGACTCTTGATGATAATGAGGAGGGAGGAGGAGGAGGGAGGAGGAGGAGGAGGGGATTTTGAGGGACATATATTTTTGTAAAATCATGCAAAAAAGAACAATCCAAGGAAATAAGAAAGAATGTAATATAAAATGCAGTGCAATATAATTACATATATACACGTTCATAAACGTTTACAATGTCGTTTTAAATGAATTTGAACTGTGCAAACAAGCGTTTTTTTATGACAGGATAAAATTTCAAGTTATAATTGACGTTTATCGAGTTATATCTATAAATCAACTAAAAGATTTAAAAAATATCCATAGAGATGACAGTAGTCCTTTTAAAAATCCACTTCACCCTTCTGTTGTGAATGGTTATCTTATACATGTAAGTATTACGTAAATCCTCTTCATACAATCTTGATAGCTAATGCTCATTCGGCAATCCTCGGTATAATCCGCTTCTCTCCGATCAGGGTACGGAATTGGCCGAATTGAGACGAATGAGTTACTTCTATCTCATCGTTATCAGATTTACCTGCGGGAGCCTCCGAGAAATTAAGTGATAACGTTACTTACATCCAGAAGACGTTATCAAATTAACCCGCGGGAGCCTCTGAGAAACTAAGTGATTACGATACATATACATCCTTAAATCAAAAGAATGTTAAATTATCTTGATACAGAATAATTCGGACATTATGATATCTCCGTGCTGGTAAGATTATTGTTTGTACATGTTTATTTTCTTTTCTTTTTTCAGAATGTTTTTTTTTATCAATGCTTAAAAACATGAAAATACGAATACAAGTATAGGATAGGGTGCAAACTAAATCAAATAGGAATAGCCCCCTTCCCCTTTTCTTATAAAACTATCATAAAATTCCCTGTCAATTTATTTGTTTTGAGTCTAGTAAAAATGAACCAGTAAGAAATAATATCCTCCCCATCAACCCTCTCCCTAGTCAGGAGGAAAATTACATAGAAATATACCCCCCCCCCCCCTTTGCGCGCCTACCCCTTTTCGTATAAATCTATTCAGTTTTACTATAAACATCAATCTTTATCTTGAATTGATCGATCTGCTTACAAAAGTAAAGAATTTCAGTGGCGGATTCAGTCATTGTTAAAGGGTGAGTCCCAACCAAGGGTAAAGGAGAGTTGCAACAATGTCCACATTGAAATGAATTGATCGCCCAAAAAAGGGTGAAGGGTTCTACCTCCCCGAATCCCCCGCCCTTTATATCCGCCACATATATTTTTTTCGTCTAATAATAATGATTAAAAAGACAAACCTAAATTTGATGATTATTTACCGGTCGTGAGTACGGTCTCAGCCATGGTACTTATAAAGTGCATACAACGTGTTCATGGTATCTATAATTGAGAATAGAAATGGTGAATGTGCCAAAGAGACAGCATGGATGGGGAATGTGCCAAAGAGACAGCATGGATGGGGAATGTGCCAAAGAGACAACATTGGGAATGTGCCAAACAGACAACATGTGGAATGTGCCAAAGAAACAACATTGATGGGTAATGTGCCAAACAGACAACATGTGGAATGTGCCAAAGAAACAACATTGATGGGTAATGTGACAAACAGACAACATGTGGAATGTGCCAAAGAAACAACATTGATGGGTAATGTGCCAAACAGACAACATGTGGAATGTGCCAAAGAAACAACATTGATGGGTATGTGCCAAACAGACAACATGGGGAATGTGCCAAAGAGACAACATTGATGGGTAATGTGCCAAACAGACAACATGGGGAATGTGCCAAAGAGACAACAATCCGACCAAAGAGCATATCACAACCGAAGTCCACCAACGGGTATCAGATCTACTATGCAAGCTAAATTGAAAGGATAAAGTACACAACGGGCAGTATTTGGACCGCCTGTTTTGTCCCAAAACCATTTGCAGAAAACAAATGAACATAGCATCGGACAAAAATTTCATATATCTGTTCTTCAGTATTGCAGGTGTGTTTTTTTCTGTACTACAGCAGAAACTAAGTTTTCACATTTTGTACCGTTTATTTCCGTTGTTTTATTCTTTTCAGCAAATTTAGTGGAGTAGTGTCCAATTAAAGATTATTTTAAAATTGTTTGTTGCTAAACGTCCAGTCGCAAATATGTCACGCATATTTATGTTGAACCATTTGAAAAATAGTACTTTAGAAAGTCTTTTTCGATAAAGATTGTGCATGTACGGTTTGACTCAAAAATGTGATCATAACTATATGTGGTAAATTTCAAGTCATTAAGCAAGTATATCTACTTTTTAATAGGACAGACATACTAACTAGTTGTGTTGCGGATTTTTCTTTGAATGAAAATAGCTAAATTATTTAAGAGGGATTTGTTTTACTCTTTTCTGATTTCATTGTATAAACTGCTTATAATTCTGCTACGATTTACATGTACTACCGAAAAGTGAGTGAATGATGTCTTTAAAACGTTTAGGATAAATTATGCATTTTAGGCGTGAATATAGAATTTCGTTTGGCCTTAAGTGTTAAACTAAAAATATCATATGTTTTCATTCAACATTGAAACGAGGCGTTTATTTACTTTTTGGTTTATACATTATATAATATTTCTAACTAAATGGTCATATACTAGTATTGAAGGACCGAAATTCATTGACTTTGACGCTGGACAAATATTATTTATCAATGTTATTTTTTCTGAATTTAACTGTACTTAAATCATGCATATGATTTTTTTTCTGACAATACATCGATCATTGATCATTAGTGTTACCAGTATACTAGTATTACCTAATAATTTCTCGAACCAAAGTTCATCCGGGAAGGTGTCGTGATTAATTACTGGTAGGCCAAAATATTGTTACACAATCTAAGTCACACTAGGCCAAAGTTGAGTTATACGTCACCACTTTCCATAATGTGTTATACATAACACCAGGCAAACATGTGTTAATCGTCACACTATGCCAAAGTTGTGTTATACGTCACAACCTGCCATACTGTGGTATACGTCACTACAGGCACAACATGTGTTAATCGTCACACAAGTCCAACGTTCCGTTATACATGTACATCACTAACGTTGTGTTATACTCTATACATTGTGTTGAATATAGTTATCAGAGGTACCTGTTTTATAAATTCTCGTTTAGATTGTTTTACAATGTCTTATCGAGGCCTTTTATAGCTGACTATGCGGTATGGGCTTTGCTCATTGTTAAAGACCGTACGGTGACCTATAGTTGTTAATGTTTGTGTCATTTTGGTCTTTTGTGGATAGTTGTCTCATTGGCAATCATACCACATCTTCTTTTTTATATTGATACGCAAGACGCGCTTTTCGTCTAAATAAGACTCAACAGTGATGCTCAGATCAAATTATTATAAAGTCAAACGAACCTGACTGGTGACATCCCATTAGTCCGACAACCATTATTTCGACATCCCATTACTCCGACAGCCCAATATTCTGACAGCCCCTTACTCCGACAGCCCACTATTCCGACAGCCCATAATTCCGACAATGCATCTGTCTTGTGTGTATGAGTAAATTTCTCTAAAAAGACTAAATGGGGAATGTGTCAAACAGACAACAACCCGACCATAGAAAAAACAACAGCAAAAGGTCACTAACAGGTCTTCAATGTAGCACGAAATTCTAGCACTCGGAGGCGTCCTTCAGCTGGCCCCTAAATAAATATATATACTAGTTCAGTGATAACTGAACGCCATACTAATTTCCAAATTGTACACAAGAAACTAAAATAAAAAAAATACAAGACTAACAAAAGCCAGAGTCTAAATCCACATACAATTCGTATTTTAAATCGTAACATGTGTATTCGATTTACAAATCTGCACATGTAGGTTTTTGGCAACATCTATAACTATGAAGGCAACATGAACCTGTGTCGTCTTTATCTACAGAACACGTTTGTCTACATATTCCATTATCAGCTCTGCATTGGCATGTATCTAGATAAGAAACGTCGATACAAATATTATTTCTTTTTTTTTTTAGAATACCGGATTAAGTGTAAAAAAAACAAACAAACAGAACAGTGTTATTCCTAATTGTTACACTGTGTCTACCCCCTGCTGGTTTAGTGTTGGTATAACACAATGTGACTGCTGTTCTCTGTTTTTTTGTACCTGTTTACTTAATATGTCTACTAATTTTGTTCACTAATCGTTATCAAGATAGTGTGACTGTAATGCAAGTAAAATGTTGAGTTAGCTATAAAACCAAATTTAATCTATCATGTTTAACTGTTTTTTATTAGGAATACATTCTTTTGATGTGTTTAAGACTTTTCATTTTAACATTTCATGAATGATTTCTCTTTTCTCATTGGTTTATTGGTTAGCTTTGTAGCTTTTGATTTGTGCCATAAAATAGAAAAGAAGTAAATTGAGTTTAGAAAGTATGAAAAAGATATATACAATGTTTTCGTATTTTTACTAATTACTATCAAGAATTGTAAAAATCAAGTAAGTCTGACTTCTTATTATCATCTGTTTTTACAAAAAATGAAACTCAATAGAATATTTCCCACAGAACGTAACCAAAAGTTAGCATGCAATAACTTGTAATATTGTACTAGTGCGATAAATCTTTAAAATCCATGACGTCATCAACGACAAAATCTTAGATAAAATTATTTTTTAATTTTAAATATCATATTGCTATACCTTAACATGATTATTGCATGAATATTGGGGAATACATGTATTGTCCCTCGTATAACATATATTACACTAGCAATCTCGTGCAGTATCAAATTTTATTCGGAACAATTTTTCCCAATATTCATGCAACAACCCTATAAAACTGTATTGTTCAGGTATAATTGTACTGTGACTTTGTGTATTAAATCCACATACAATACGTAGTTCATGTTTAATAAGACAACAGACAAATGCCGAGTATACAATAAATTAAGATATATTTTCAAGCACTGTAAAGAAGTCTTACTTTTAACTTGCTGGGTTCTCACCGCTGCAGCACACACAATGAAAAAGACACATACAAATTTCATCTTGGTGAAATTATGCTCGCCTCTGAACATGCAATATATGATTAATGTAATAATGACTTTATATATATAACTAGAACACACCCGTGATATCGCAGGTCCGTTAGGGCGAGTTTAGACATTCCAGATGATAGTCAGTATCAAAAACGAAACTACCTAGTATTCTGTTTATCAGTAATAATGACGTCACACAATGTATTTATTTTCAGTGATACAGCCAGTACGTTGATACTCGAAAATATTAGGCAGTAAGATCAAAGGGAAAATTAAGAATTGTCGATAAACAGTTTTCTCTGCTTTCAAATCTTTCTGTTTGAACCCGTCGAACTGGAACTTACCAATTATTGGTAATAAAAATTATTTGGAAAACAAAAGGTCCTGGAATGGAGTATGTTATAATCAACAGCATTGTCCTATATTAGTTATAAATAAAGTTGAATTCTTTGATTCGCTGTTTAACGTCATGCCCGCTAACAAATTGAAAACTGTACCTATACGCCCTATTTTTAGTCCAGATTTTTAGTATTCGTATTGTTATCTTACTGATTAAAATACTACAATAGGTAACAATTTGACAATTTAGTAGCGTCAACCCTATGATTATGACCCGTGTATATAGCATATTAATCCTGAATACACCGTTTGTTGGTGCGCCTGTCAGATGCAGAACGTACAGATAAGGTAATAGGTAACAGGTGAATATACTTTTGCATGGTATCGATATCGGACTCGACCCGGAACTTCTTAATTATTGGCAATATTAATAACGTGGAAAACAAAAGGGCCTGGAGTGGTGTAATTTTTAATCTACACCTTTGTACTACATTAGTTATATATAAAGTTGAATTCTTTGATTCGTCGTTTTTACGTGATGACGGCTGACAAATTGGACCTCGTAATTTTAGTATTATAGATGTATATGAGACAATATCTGAAAAAGTCGATTTTTTGGCAATGAGAAAAAACAAACAAAAATATTTTTAGACCCGGTATTTTAATAGCACGAATCGAAGAACACACATTGTAGATCTAGGAACTGTTGTCTGTAATTCAAACAATTGTTTAATAAGAAAACAATGGCTATTTTAAAAATGGTAAAAAAAAATCCAGATCTTTCCTGTTACCAAAGTGAACCAATTTTAAAAAGTTTCTAATGGGAATAAGGAATAAGTTTAAGACATTATTTGTGGTTTACTAGTATATCCTGCAATAGTTTATCAAATGCCAATTATTGATTTTAGCATTTGCAATACAAAAGGTTTAGAAATATACTTAAATATAGTCAAATATGTCGGTAACATGAAAGAGTCTTGCGTAACAGGACAACGGTAACAGGATAGAGTTGGTAACAGAAAGAATTTTTCTGCTTTATTTTAAAGTTTAAGAAAAATTCATCATTATAGATTGGTCACAATTGGAAGATAACAGCAAACAATGTCATTTATCCTTTGAAACTGTATTTGCAAGATGAAAAATCTGCCTAGGTAATGAAAAATTCTAAAATAAATTCCTTGCTGTTACTATCTACTATACTAGAATTGCACAATGTTCTCTGCTGTTATCAAAGGGAAAAACCCTATTTATTTATTCAAGATACTGTGTATTATTTTGAAATTTATTTGATAAGGTGGTGATAACATAAATTAAATGAAATGGTTGGCATATAGTAGATAAACTTTTTGATTCTTTAGTGAAATTGTCATTAGCAGCCTTCCTGTTACTGATGATGGTTATGCTGTTACTTTTTATCTGGTAACATGACAGAACGTAACAGAAAGGAATTACGCGATAGTTTTTGTCTTTTTATCAAATTAAATGTAAGTGTATTTCCTGTAACATATAACATTTAAAAAGATGACATAAAAACACACCTAATGTTGTGGTGCACACTTAAAATTATTCTCAGAAAGTGTAAAAAAAAGAGGCTATAACAGGATAGAACACCATAAAGTATTTTTCTATAAATTCGTACCTTGGATGGGCTTGAATTTTCAAACCTGGCCGCCTTTCCATCTATTTCTTTGTACTAATGCATTCCGAAAATGATGCTCTTCAAAATACGTAATGGGAAAATAACTCTTGGTCTTGTAAACGTTTCCACGGGTAAAAAAGACCTAGTGGTAACAGGAGGGAAATCACCCCTGGGGACAATTTTTTTTTCTCTTAAAATTTGCAAAATTTTATTACATGCTCTAGTTATAATATAAAAAGACAAATTAGGGGCAAGTTTATTATATAATTTATCATATATGTGAGAATCGGACGCCTGTTTAATAAATTTGGATATTTTTTGAATGATTTAGTTTTCCAAAAAACACAGGGGACAATATGATTTTAGGGGGGGGGGGTTGAACATTTAAATTACAATATTTTATTGGAAGAAATATAAGAATGAGTGTTTAATTGTCAGGGGTTGGTGCATTATATAATTTAGTTTATACTGAAACTTGAAATTTTCAAAAAAGATGGTTGAATAAAAAAATAATTGCTGGTGAAGTTGAGGACATGGAAAATCGACTTTTTCAGATATTGTCTCATATAATATTGATCGTGTGATTGTCGTGTCTTACAAGTACAATTTTATATTTAGAGTCGTTGTATCAATCTGTTGCATAGAAACAGGACAAATTATACATAAATTTGTATTCATACATCGTTTAACGTTTGTAAAGTTTAATCAAGTTTAATGATTAGACATGCATTTGTACTTTAACAACAGTGGATATATTCTCGTTAATACAAATACTGTGCAGCAAGCTTCCTAAATCAACGAACTTTTATTGTACATGTACAGTCGTTTCGATCGGTTAAAAAATGTCTTATCAACCCCTTGGATAGAACAAATATTTTTTTAACGCAAGCATATTTTTAACTTTTGTAATCAACAAAACGATGATTTTGCGAATACGAAATGGATATTCTTGTATCTGCCATATACATCATCATCATCGTGCTCTTCGTCGACAATTTTTGATGTCTCCACATTCGACTTAATCGACTTATTTAAAAGCTGCTTTGTTCATTTTTGTTGTGGTTGACAAAAAAAATCAAAATGGAGTCACGAACCATACCAACTCACAAAATAATTTTGAGGATGTAATTCATAGCTTACTATGCGGTATGGTCTTTGCTTATTGTTGAAGGCCGTACGGTGACCTAAAGTTGTTGATTTCTGTGTCGTGTTGGTCTCTTGTGGACAGTTGTCTTATTGGCAATCATACCGTATCTTCTTTTTATAAGTTCAGCGTAAATGTTTTATTATTAACTGTAGTTTTAAATTGTATCAACAAAACGATTTCTCTAGAAATGTGTACTCAAAGATCAATTTAAAAGAATGCATAATCATAAACACTAGCAACCTTAATACCACTGGGTCGATGCCTTTGCTGGTGGACTGTTAGTCCCCAAGGGTATCACCAGCCCAGTAGCCAGTACTTCGGTACTGCCATGATTTTTTATCCGGATTTTTGTTGTGTTATTAAAAATTGCTGTTACAAAATGTTAAAAAATATTATAAATTAAGGAATGTATCTCCCTCATGCAAAGCTCTGGTTCCTTTTCACGAATTTGGCTATACTTTTTGGACCTTTGGGATTATAGCTCTTCATCTTTTATATAAGCTTTGGATTTCAAATATTTTGGCCATGAGCATCACTAAAGAAACATGTATTGTCGAAATGAGCATCTGGTGCAGGAAAATTGGTACCGTTAATTTGATTAAATATACTTGGTAAACATATTAATAAAGTGAAACAATTAAAAAGTTGAAAAGCATTGATGATAAAAAAAATCCAAAAAAGTTATGCCTGGGATAAAAAAAATCATTCGGTAAGTTCAAAATTTTGTAAAAGTACACATATCCACGTTATATACTATATGTACATATTTTGTTTCAATCTGTTGCTTATACATAGCCATTTATATTTAGACATTGATTATATTTATTTTAAAGTTTAATCAACTTTAACAGTTGCAATGCACTGTTAAATGATATATAATACATGGATTTGCACTTTTACAATTTTGAAAAAAATATATCAAATTAGTTGATAAATTAGATATCTGATCATTGTTGTTGTCAATAAATGTTTTCAAAAACAATGTTCCTTAATCGTTGTATTTTACAGTGGTTTCTATCATTCAAAAAAATTGTATAATCAACGCATTGAAAGGAAAATTACTTAATAAATTTTTTATGCGAGATTATTTAAATGTTGAGGTAAACGGCATGTTATAAACAGTACAATGATTGTTTGCATAGATACACACACACATGATGATATGGTCATCATTATATGCTGTACGTCATCAAATATTGTTGTCCGAACAGAACATTATCCATGCCAAGGTGTTGTCAGTTTATTTTCAATATATGAATTTGACGGCCCAATGGTATTTTTCGTTCCTCTTTTATCAAACAATTTGTAATCTGTCTCGTTGTAGGCGCCTAGAAAATTTTCAAAATAACTTTACGAACCATGTTGTTATTCATGAGTTGGGATTTGTAATCATAATATGTGCACTTATCTAATCTGTCTTAAGATTACTATGAAAGAAATAGATGTGAACGCTCGTGCGAGTTCGAAATTGCTTATATAATATTCAATATATAGAGAATAATACATGGCAAAATCCGTATCATATGCCGTATTATCCCGAGATATCAATATCAGCCCGAGGGCCTTTAGGCGCAAGTGATGATATTGGTCTAGGGTGATGTGGCATGTGCTATAGATTTCGCCATGTATTAAGCTGTTTAACATATATTTCAATAGAATCAGATTCATGGTATATCCATATTTTTGTTAAATCGTCCGAAATTATAAGAAAGAAAAGAATATTATGATTGTGCTCTATTTTTCCAGCTGACCTTTTTTTTATAGACTTCCTTATTTGCTTAATATCCACATCGTAATATCCCCTATAACCTTATTTTATTCTCATTATAAGTTTAAGACAATGTATTAAAATGCACCCACAAAAGATACTGTCCTATAATTTCAACAAAATATAATATTTAAAAAATAAATTTGGTACGATGTAGAAATGTTTAGAGTTTTCTAGTTAATTTGGCGATGAAATTATTCATAATCTGGTTCATTTTAACTCCTGAGGAGGTGAACACCTAGAAAAATATTTATTGAAAAGTTTGCTGTCTTTTCTAATCAAATTAAATTCGTAAAAATTTCCATTTCAGTTTTACCCATTAGGCAATGAAAACAGACTTCACAAAAAATAAGACCAAATAAACAATAAAATTTCAGATATTTCCATTTTATTGTGTCTTTTATTATAAAGATAAAAATCACGCGTAAAGTTACTAGGTACTAATGTTTTGGAAAATATCAATTTTATTTTAAAAATTTTGTTAGTTTGAACTATTTTTTTTCCCTTTCATGCCAGGAAATACTTCAACTGGACGTCATAGGTCAAAAGTTGTCGTCATTCACATTATTTACGTCACGCCAGACATGCGATACGGGTTTTGCCATGCGATAGGGGTATGCGATACGGGTCTAGTCATGCGATACGGGGTTTGCGATACAGGGTATGTGATACAGACTGGAAAAAAAAGAACCTTTATTAGATTTACAAAATTGCTGTATTTTGTACTAAGTATACGATAAAACAATTTACAAGCCTCTTGGTATAAATCCATAATCAGAATCCCACTCAATATATGATATGAGTTTCTGTGTTATGATAATCAAACAGACAAAACATTAAGATTTTGGAAGAAACAATAAATGATATACCAAACTGATTTCTATAATAAACTTGTGATATAGAACTATATAGGTTAGACATTCAATGATTATTTGATCTGTCTCGATGTGTCCCTTGTACTACCATAAGTTTGAACTATGTATGGGAGTAAATGTATGGACATTTATCTACCATTATCTGCGGTTGTCTCGACCAATTTTTAAGGGTTTTCAATGAAGCTAATTCGGTCAGTCGTAAATCAGAAAGAGGCTGAGCATGGTCAACTATGACCTCTATGTTTGGGATCTTTCGGGACTCTACCAGTATCATAATGTTACAAGTAGAAGGTTATAGGTTGGTAAAACTCCAAAGAGGATATGCAGGGCAATATCACTACACCCCCTCAATTTTCAAGCGGAAAAACCGCAGTTCCGACAAAGGACAACTGTAAAAACTCCACAGGGCTAGACTGGTAGTGTCTCTCACTGACTAACATATTATGCGAGGTTGCTAAAAATATCTACGTTTAGTATTAATGTGTCTCCTATTATCATGATCATAAGAAACCCAAAATAATAAAAAAAAAAAAAAAAAAAATTACCCATACAGGAAAAAAATCATCAGCAATCCCTAAGCCGGAAAAAAACGTATCAAATCTGTCACTACGATTATTACTCTTAAACGTTCCATGATACAAAAACAGCTGATAACAAACCTATAATACATATTCCACCTATCCTTATACGTAGAATATAAAATATTATAAAAATGAGTTCAAATCACAAAAATATCGTCCTTGAGTAAAATGCATTACACCACCCTGAATTTCCAATTTTGTCATTTGAACTACTATAACAAAGGACTGCAGTTTCTGGTCGTTACTGTCATGCCAGCTCCTGACCTCAATTAAAACTGATTGAAAAGCTTATCTGTTCATATGAATATGAAGCAAAATCCCTTCCGAAGTTCGATATAAAGGATCTAACATGCTTACCCCTTTTTTTAATAAAAAGTCTTCAATATTTTATATCTTCTGCAAATCTATTTTCCCACTAGGTTTAAATGATAGGTGAGGGTATAAGGTTCAATGGTCCAAAAGCACAAAGGTACGGCCCCACAAATAAAAAGTGACAGAACTAAAAAATAAGGCCGCGTTCACACCAAATGCCAAGTACAGAAAACTTTTTAACATTTAGTTTAATGTAATGTACACTAGTTTCACATTAAATTTGTTCACATCTGTAAGCCTTGTTTAATTACCTGTACATAAGATTTGTTCAGACTCGTAAACTATATATTATTTAAATTTTCATTACGTAGAACCGAATGCAAAATTTTAGGACAACTTTTCTATCAGTTAGGGAACGACCATTTGACTTCAAAAAAGGGGGATGATTTTTTCTTTAAACATATTCTGATCCCCAATTTGATGAAAAATAATATATCCTGGTCAAAGAGATTAAAATTCTGAATCCAGAGTTTTCCCATTCATTATAGTGTTAAATATTGGGGAAAAAAGAAGATTTTGCATTGCTAACATAGAAAAAACGGAATAAAAACGCTTGCGCGAAAAACATTCTGAATAAATGATTGACCCCCTTTTTTTTTAAGTTAAGTGATAATTGCTCCAGAATGAAACCATTTTGACGTTTTTCAGTAGTTTAAAAATACTCAAAAAGTCTCGATTACGCATTAAAAAACGCAGGCTGCAGCAGAGTGCTTACAGACGAAAAATAAGGTGTCAAGGATCTCTACATTTTTATCATTTCTGTTATTTTCAAATGGTATTTCTACTCCAAGGAGTATTTCGCAAAGAGAGATGTTTATGTTTTTTTTTTGTGTTATTTTTTATAAGTGTATTTTAACGGATCTGGGATAATAATGATAATAGACACACAATACAATTTACTTCATACTTTATTTAGTAATTGCATTTATGAGTTATTCTAATGCAACAACGTTTGTAACGTTCATTTTGATTGGATAACGTCACTTATTTACATGGCATCAATTGACAATTGATGCTATGGGACGTACGCACAAGCGCAGACGGCATATGATAGATTTTAAATACATGTTTTAACGTTGTTTTCTGTCAGTTTCATTAGAATGGAGATAACATTATTGTATTTTAAGCTCTGACGGCATCAATTGGGGATTTGATGGTCGCAAAAACCCGTTTACTGTCTCCGCTTACGCGCGCGTCACCAGTAAACTTAATTTGCGACCATCAAATCCCCAATTGATGCCGTCGGAGCTTAAAATACAATACAGTTATCTCCTAAATCGCTGTTTGAGTAAAGACCAGTGGCAAACATTTCATTGTACATCCAGTCGATTCGGGAAGACCTTTTCAAATAAATTAGGTGTTAGGCGATAATGATACTTTGAGTCTTGATAAGGGATTAATAAAGTACCTAAAGTCTATTTTATAACATATCAATATATCAAGTTTAGACAGATATTTCTGTAAAGAATTTTATTAATAATTGTTTAAGATATCAATTTTATTCAAAAATCGTGCCTTCCTTGCTTGGGTACTTGCATGAAAATACGGATTTTTTGTGTTCTTAAAATTTGCTGTTAGGAATTATTATAAATTACTGAATGAATCTCCCTCATGTAAAGCTCTGATTCCTTTCCCGGATTTGGTAATACTTTTTTGACCTTTTGGATTATAGCTCTTTATATTTTATATCAACTTTAGATTTCAAATATTTTAGCCACAAGCATCACTGAAGAGACATTTATTGTTGGAATGCGCATCTGGTGCAGGAAAATTGGTACCGTTAATGTTGTTAAATATGCTTGGTAAAACTATAGTTCTAAATGACTAGTTTTCTGTACACTTAACCTACAAAAGGCCTACATTGACTATCGACTGCATGTAGACAAAACTCGATTTAAACTACATGTAAACATTGAGTTTTATCAATGGGAACGTCACTGTGTTTAGTTTACGTGTGAGTGACACTAACACAACACACCGAAACGATAACCGACGAGAAGACAAACAGCAGTCAAGATAATATAGAAAACAAAAATTTTTCAACATGTAACCCAACAAAACCTGGGATGATCTCAGATGTTCTGGAAGGGAAGAAAATCCCGTAATTTTGGCACCGGCGAAAAGTAATTGTGCAATACTATTCATTGTTAGACTGTTGATGACTAAGTTATCTTTCAGTGTATTTTCTGTTTGTCCAGAAACGTATGTATCTTAAAGGAAGAAGATGTAGTACAATTGCCATTGAATCAGCTCTTCACAGAACACCAAAATGACATATAAAGACAACAGTATTATATAAAACTAAACTAAAACTGAGGGAATCGCATGAAATATAAGAGGAGAACAACGACACAACATTGAAATGTAACACACACAGAAACGGATTAGCATTAGACAAAATCATATGAGAATAACAAATATAACATCAAAACCAAATACATAAATTTGGGATAGATAAGTTCCGTGACACGTCTTATAGTTATGTGAATTCACAATAAAAAATAAGAGAAAACAAACGACACAATGGAAGCAGAACGTTAAAATGTAACATACACAGAAACGAACTATAATATAACAAAGGCCATATTCTTGACTTGGTACATGACATATTAAAGGGAAAAAATGGTGTAGTGAACGATGGCTATGTGGCATGCCAAACCTCCTCTTTTATGGCCCTGTGAATTATAACATTAAAATGACAACACAACATTACAGGACTACAATATAAATAAATGGAGGACACAATGGACAAAGAAACACACGAATGATAGCTAACAAAGGACAACAGGTTTAAAATTTTAATACGCCAATTTTGTCCACAAAAGACTTTATAGTGACGCCAAGATACAAAAGTTTGAAAGCCGAAACAAGTACAAAATTGAACAGCAACGAGGACCAAAAGTTCAAAAACGGCCAGGGTTTTCTGTAAGGTACCAGAACTACCCTATTCTTTAGAGTAATTTATACTTTTGCAAACAGTAAATTTTATAAAATGACTATACAAAAGATATATGCTCAAACTGAAGTATTAACTAATTACAGGAAACAACCTAAATACATTACATAACCCTACAAAATACATCACAAAAAATAGACACATCCGAATAAGTTAAAGTTTCAACGCCAAGTGACGTCATATTTGAAATTGTAAAAAATGACAAAAAAATTACGTCACATTTGAATTTGTAAAATAGATCATCAGAAAATGAAAAATGACGTCACATTTGAAAGACAAAGATAGAATTAGGATTGATTTAATTATATTTGAACTAAATACTGACTGATATTACATTTAATAACAATGCACATTTCAATACTTATCAATATCAAACTAAGGTAGCAATTAACTATAGTATATAGCTATGTCGGGTTTCTTTTGAATCCAACTCCAAACGTAAAACATCGTACAGACTGCGTTGAACAAAATGAAATCTAATAAATTAAGGCGGTGATTAATTTTCTTTACCATAACACATGAATACATGTATAATAGAAAGATTTCAAAACATTTGACAGAATCCGATGAGAATTACACATATAACATTAAACATTTAAACTTAATACATGAATTTGGGATAGATCAATACGGTAACACGTCTTATAGTAATGCGAATTCACATTCAGCAAAACAGTCCAAATCGGGAATAAGTCACGTTCGGTAATTAAGAGATTAGACGACGTAATGACAAACCACAATCTACCATGTGGTAAAAATGTCCTTAGCTAGTTTGGTCAAAGACACATCGTATAGATCCATCAATTCGTGATGGTGTCCATAAAATTTACGGAGTTTCAATTTTAATCTGTCCTCATCATAACTTTGTTGCAACAGTTTCTGCGTAAGAAGCACACTCCTGTATATGAAGTCCGCATAGTGTGAACACGCACGAGAATAAAGTATCAGTTGTGATAAACACCATACGAAAGGGCAGCATAAGAAATTGATAATTGGGAAGTTGGAATCGTCCCGTTTATCATAGATTTTCGTGTGAAGTCGTCGATCTGCGTCAATTTTGAGGAAAAGATCAAGGATTGAAGCAGTCCTTCTAGTATCAGTAGTATTCTTAATTTCAAGTTCCATGGGGTATATGAGATGTAAGTATTGGCTAAAATATAGGTAATGATAGATAGAAAATCATCAATATACCGGAAAGTAAAATTTAAGAATTTCGCAAGGTGCTTTTTCTTTTTGTCTTTTAGAAGGTTCTGAATGAATTCTGCTTCATACGAGTCCAGCAGGGAAGCACAATTAGTACCCATTGGAATACTGACTGTCTGTTGAAATATAAATCCTCCAAACTTAACAAATAAATTGTCGACCAAAAAGTTCAGCATTTTATTAGTATCATTTTTATTATATTTTCTTGGAGATTCAGTGTGATTCTTCACAAAGTATGAATCATTGTAACCCACAACAATAAATATGTATCTACGATTCCCATTTTTATAGAAAAAGCTCTGTTTTATGAGATGGTGAAGTCGATCTTTCAACTGAGCATGGGGAATTGTAGTATATAGCGTAGAAAAATCTAAAGTTTTTATGTTGCTGCAAAATTGCAAAGATTGTGGTCGAGATTAAGCAGTAGATCGTTCGAATTTTTGAGAATCCACATCTGGTTAACACCATTGGTAGAACATATCTCATCACAATATTTTTGAAGCCCATCTTAAACTGTAGAAAGAATGGTAGTCAGTATTTTAAAAAGATGTTTAAACATTTTGAAGACCCAGCTATCTATTGTTCCTTTTACTGCACTCGTTCTATTTGAGCAGTCAAAATGCGTTGACTGTATATTTCTATGTCATATACAGTCACTGACCCGTCATCACTGTTCCTTCTGAATATAAGTTGCTGAAATTAACATTTAATTATTCATACGACCTCTTCAACCTGTTCTTGTTTCCAATGCATACAACGATGTGTGGAACGACTTATCCTTGTTTCTTTTCTAATTATTGGAAAAACATATTTCATTTATTAATATTTGTTGTTTGCAACCTATAAATCATTATGTTTAATGCTAATGGTTGATATTAAAGACCGTACTCAAACGATTTCGTTCATCATCGAGTGTGGGTTTTAAAAGGTTAATGTGCATTTCATTGTCATGTATAGGATTTACACGATAGTGATTCATACACAGATATAGGATATACACGATAGTGATTCATACACAGATATAGGATATACATGATAATGATTCATACATAGATATAGGATATACATGATAGTGATTCATACATAGATATATGATATACACGATAGTGATTCATACATAGATATATGATATACACGATAGTGATTCATACATAGATATATGATATACATGATAATGATTCATACATAGATATATGATATACACGATAGTGATTCATACACAGATATAGGATATACATGATAATGATTCATACATAGATATAGGATATACACGATAGTGATTCATACACAGATATAGGATATACACGATAGTGATTCATACACATATATATGATATACACGATAGTGATTCATACATAGATATATGATATACACGATAGTGATTCATACACATATATAGGATATTCACGATAGTGATTCATACATATATAGGATATACATGATAGTGATTCATACATAGATATAGGATATACACGATAGTGATTCATACATAGATATATGATATACACGATAGTGATTCATACACATATATATGATATACATGATAATGATTCATACATAGATATAGGATATACACGATAGTGATTCATACACATATATAGGATATTCACGATAGTGATTCATACATATATAGGATATACACGATAGTGATTCATACATAGATATATGATATACACGATAGTGATTCATACACATATATAGGATATTCACGATAGTGATTCATACATATATAGGATATACATGATAGTGATTCATACATAGATATAGGATATACACGATAGTGATTCATACAGATATAGGATATACATGATAGTCATTCATACTTATATATTGGATATACGCGATAGTGATTCATACAGATATAGGATATACACGATAGTGATTCATACATAGATATAGGATATACATGATAATGATTCATACATAGACATAGGATATACACGATAGTGATTCATACATAGATATATGATATACACGATAGTGATTCATACACAGATATAGGATATACATGATAATGATTCATACATAGATATAGGATTTATACTGCAATCAGCTATTTTACTGTACAGATAAAGCTATACGTATAAACGTTAGCTTTATACGTCAATGACCCCAATTGACCTATAAGCCCCGCCTCCTTATTGTATTTCATCAACAACATCACGTCACGACCATGACAACGTAAAGTAGCAATGGTCAAACTTTTTTGAATTTAAATTTTTAATTCTTCAAATTGGTTATTTATATATCATGTTTATCAAATGCTATTAATTAAGTTCATTTTCCCTTTCTAATTCCTTAATACGCCAATGTATTACCACCTGGACTACGCTCATAGGGAAATACCCCAAAATGGTACCCTAAGAGGGAAATTCCAAACACTTTTTTTAACAATTTTTGTTACATGTTTTTTTCATTTTTCATTTTTTTTTTCGATTTCAGTATAAAGACAATATACGTATAGTGTCTTGAAATATGAAATTTATTTGTATGAGGCTTAGAAACGGTAAAATGCGATAGTGATACATACATAGAAATAGGATATACACGATAGTGATTCATATAGATATAGGATATACATGATAGTGATTCATACAGATATAGGATATACACGATAGTGATTCATACACAGATATAGGATATTCACGGTAGTGATTCATACATAGATATAGGATATACATGATAGTGATTCATACATATAAAGGATATACACGATAATCATTCATACATATATATAGGATATACATGATAGTGATTCATACATAGATATAGGATATACATGATAGTGATTCATACATATAAAGGATATACACGATAATCATTCATACATAGATATAGGATATACATGATAGTCATTCATACATAGATATAGGATATACATGATAGTGATTCATACATAGATAAAGGATATACACGATAGTCATTCATACATAGACATAGGATATACACGATAGTGATTCATACAGATATAGGATATACATGATAGTGATTCATACATATATAAAGGATATACACGATAGTCATTCATACATAGATATAGGATATACACGATAGTGATTCATACAGATATAGGATATATATGATAGTGATTCATACAGATATAGGATATATATGATAGTGATTCATACAGATATATGATATATATGATAGTGATTCATACAGATAAAGACTATACATGAAAGTGATACATATATAGATTTATAGATTATCGTTGATTATCTCAACGAGAATGATTTTCTCGCTTGAGCTGGAACAGCGAAAGTGAGAAAAGCAATCGAGTTGAGATGACCAATGATAATCTGTTTATCGCTATTTTACCTATGACGACGTTGTCAATTTCAATGTCAATTTCGTTAACAACGCACGTGGCGTCCTTAGTTTCTAGCGATAATTTTTCCATCTCAAGCGAGTAGCATGATATGAAAATTATCACAAAAAAAGATCAAAGGAATAATGCACAAAATAGCGATAAATAGGATATATACGATGAAGTACAAATAAATACGTTGAAGTAAATTAAAGCAGTTTAATGTTAGAATAACTTACAGATGTCTGCGATTATCTTTTTTTTCTTCAGAAATATAACCAAGACATTCTTTTAGAAAAAATCAACTATTCTTCCTCGTGACGCTATTAAATGTAATGTGTCTACAAGGAACTATTCACACACAATAACACAATTCAGTAAATCTAATTTGCTCAGTCTTTAAACCTGGTGGAAAATTATATGTGTTGTATTTACAAATAATGAATCGATAAATGATGATATAAGATATCCCTCCGCTCGACACAGTTCAATTTCATAATTTTAAACGATAGTTTGTTGTGATATGTACACTTTGAAATATCTCTTTCAAGCTTGGTGAAATATCTTTTTTACGATAAAATTTTGGTTAAATCAGTTCCCCTTGATAAAATTGTATAAAAAAAATATTAATCCTTCTTTTATTCAGTGATCTCGAAAACGATGTAATTTGTTTGTTCCTTCATCGCGCAAACACATCTTTTTCGTAACATTATAATATTCTTTATAAGATAAATTAGCAACCGTCTGAAGACAGTATAAATTGGTCCAAATTTGAGACTGGCTTTCGAAAGAATGAACTGAAAGAAATAAATGACCAAAGTAATGTGAGAACAGAGAAAATAAATAAAAAAACATTACTTGAAAAATAATACATCTAGTTCTATTTATAAATGTCGATTCATAAATTTCAGTTATTCACTTTTGATACGGGAATTTAAAATGATGAGTTGTGCAGTTATATCGATTTTCAGATTTTGAAGCCAGATAATAGTTGTTTTGTTATACAGTTACTAGGAATTTGTCGGCAATGTCTGTAAGGAATCAAAGTGTTAGTTGAACGATAACTTTCCTATATTTTTGTTAAGGCTGCTTGTTGTACAGTGTAATCGTCATTTTACTTTTTGTACATGATTCATTTCATATGTTATGAAAGCACCTATCCATATTGCCGATTAATAGAATACATTATGCATACTAAACATTGTAAAAGAACTATAGAGTTTTAGAACAACCATATATTGAAGGGCACTTGTTTACCACAAATTTTCTACGAGCATGTGATACTACAAGATGCTAACACATACTAGTGAATATTTGCCCTCCGAATTAGTTGTACTGCTTTCTTATCCAGTTAAGTCAATAGTTTTACTGCTTTTTTAATCCAGCTAAGTCACTGATTGTTTTTGTTTCTAAGCCAATGGTTTGACCAGTTGCTAATCAAATTACGTCATTGGTTGTACTGGTTTATAATCATAGAACTCACTGGCTAGATATACATGTATATGTACTGGTTTTGTTACAGTTAAATCAATGGTAGTACTGGTTTCAAATCATAGAATTAACTGGCTAGACATACATGTATATACTGGTTTTGTTACAGGTAAATCAATGGTAGTACTGGTTTCAAATCATAGAATTCACTGGCTAGACATGCATGTATAAACTGGTTTTGTTACAGGTAAATCAATCATAGTACTGGTTTCTTATCATAGAACGCACTGGCTAGACATGCATGTATGTACTGGTTTTGTTACAGGTAAATCAATGGTTGTACTGGTTTCAAATCATAGAACTCACTGGCTAGACATACATGTCTGTACTGGTTTTGTTACAGGTAAATCAATGGTAGAACTGGTTTCTAATCATAGAACTCACTGGCTAGACATGCATGTATGTACTGGTTTTGTTACAAGTAAATCAGTGGTTGTACTGGTTTCAAATCATAGAATACACTGGCTAGACATACATGTATGTACTGGTTTTGTTACAGGTAAATAAATGGTAGTACTAGTTTTAAATCATAGAACTCACTGACTAGACATCCATGTATGTACTGGTTTTGTTACAGTTAAATCAATGGTAGTACTGGTTTCAAATCATAGAATTAACTGGCTAGACATACATGTATATACTGGTTTTGTTACAGGTAAATCAATGGTAGTACTGGTTTCAAATCATAGAATTCACTGGCTAGACATGCATGTATAAACTGGTTTTGTTACAGGTAAATCAATCATAGTACTGGTTTCTTATCATAGAACGCACTGGCTAGACATGCATGTATGTACTGGTTTTGTTACAGGTAAATCAATGGTTGTACTGGTTTCAAATCATAGAACTCACTGGCTAGACATACATGTCTGTACTGGTTTTGTTACAGGTAAATCAATGGTAGAACTGGTTTCTAATCATAGAACTCACTGGCTAGACATGCATGTATGTACTGGTTTTGTTACAAGTAAATCAGTGGTTGTACTGGTTTCAAATCATAGAATACACTGGCTAGACATACATGTATGTACTGGTTTTGTTACAGGTAAATAAATGGTAGTACTAGTTTTAAATCATAGAACTCACTGACTAGACATCCATGTATGTACTGGTTTTGTTACAGTTAAATCAATGGTAGTACTGGTTTCAAATCATAGAATTAACTGGCTAGACATACATGTATATACTGGTTTTGTTACAGGTAAATCAATGGTAGTACTGGTTTCAAATCATAGAATTCACTGGCTAGACATGCATGTATAAACTGGTTTTGTTACAGGTAAATCAATCATAGTACTGGTTTCTTATCATAGAACGCACTGGCTAGACATGCATGTATGTACTGGTTTTGTTACAGGTAAATCAATGGTTGTACTGGTTTCAAATCATAGAACTCACTGGCTAGACATACATGTCTGTACTGGTTTTGTTACAGGTAAATCAATGGTAGAACTGGTTTCTAATCATAGAACTCACTGGCTAGACATGCATGTATGTACTGGTTTTGTTACAAGTAAATCAGTGGTTGTACTGGTTTCAAATCATAGAATACACTGGCTAGACATACATGTATGTACTGGTTTTGTTACAGGTAAATAAATGGTAGTACTAGTTTTAAATCATAGAACTCACTGACTAGACATCCATGTATGTACTGGTTTTGTTACAGGTAAATCGATGATAGTACTGGTTTCTAATCATAGAACTCACGGACTAGACATACATGTCTGTACTGGTTTTGTTACAGGTAAATCAATGGTATTACTGGTTTCTAATCATAGAACTCACTGGCTAGACATACATGAATGTACTGGTTTTGTTACAGGTAAATAAATGGTAGTACTGGTTTCTAATCATAGAACTCACTGGCTAGACATACATGTATGTACTGGTTTTGTTACAGGTAAATAAATAGTAGTACTGGTTTCTAATCATAGAACTCACTAACTAGACATAAATGTATATACTGGTTTTGTTACAGGTAAATCAATGGTTGTACTGGTTTCTTATCATAGAACTCACTGGCTAGACATGCATGTATGTACTGGTTTTGTTACAGGTAAATCAATGGTAGTACTGGTTTCTAATCATAGAAGTAACTGGCTAGACATACATGTATGTACTTGTTTTCAATCCAGATTAGTCTTCTTATGGTTTGAATTCCTGGAAAGTTAATGACGGTGCTTGGTGTACATATGATATAATGAATTACACCAATCTTGTGCTGATTTCATATTTCAACATTTCAGGAAAGATATTGATTGTACTTGTTTGATGACAGGTAATGCTTGAGCTGTAGTTGTTCAATTACAGATATGTCATTTGTTACACTTGTGACGTTGCAGGCATTATGTGTAGTTGATGTATCTGCCTCATCTATTAGTAAATTGTAATGCAACCATTGGTATTGGATCAATCCGATAAATTTTAAAAGGTCACCTTATACTAAATAATGAACATGCATTCTACGTTTAAAATTGATTTTACAACTTTATGGTAAACTTCATTCAACCAAAACCTTAATCTGAGAAGGGTCAAAGATATACGAAGATTGTCCAACAAATGATTTACAATAGAGACAGGAAAACATTATATTGAAAGAACAAGATGTAGTACGGTTTCCAATGAGACAACTTTCCACAAAGGATAAGCTGCAAAAGAAACTCACAGCTAAAGATCGCTGTATGTCCTTCAACAATGAGTTAAACCCACAATTTATACTTAGGTTCCAAAGGCTCTAAAACGACATTTTAAGCAACTCAAACGAGAAAACTAAGGGCCTGTATTTGTGCAAAATAATGCAAGAAATGCAAATATGATATAAAGCAACAAACGGCCCCCACTGAATAACAGGCTCCTTGATTGGGACTTTTAAAAGTATTGCCAATGCTATAGTTCTCAAGATAAAAGCACGGTGTGATCAACAGATCATAAAAGTGCTACTGTGCTTGCAAATAATTTCACATTGGTATATATTTCAAATGTTTGAAATACTTTACAGCTAATCATTGTATTCTTTGTTTCACCATTAACAATTTCAAGTAATTTTTTTACAAACACATTTTCTTATTTAAGAAAAGATATTAAAGGATTAAACAACTTTTTAAAGGAATTAATTGGTGTATAAACTCGACCAATTCACTTCGAAGGACTTTTATGATAAACTAAAGAGATGTAAAGGAAGTGTGAAAATACAAAGTGAAACTTAAGTTCAGACTAAAACTCATCGAAGGTAGAAACCTGGTTAATCGAGATAGATAATTGTACATGGATATGGAATATAGCTCCATGTTTATTTAAAGTAAATTGTCCGTCATAATTAGCACGAAAATCACAAAATTGTAGGAATGATATATAAAAAGGATGCCATATATTGCATATTTATCTGATATGACGTACCTCCAAATACTGGTAACTTGTACCCTCTGATGTTTAGAAAAACAATGTCCCAGCTGTCAATAACAGAAAATTAAAAAAATAAAGATGGACAGCAATGAGATCGAAAAATAGTGATTATGTCAATAATTATGGACCCTCCGGCCTACTGAAACGTGTCCAATGGTTGCATGCCGTATGGGGATCTATATTTCGTTTACTTCTACGTTATTCGGTCTTTGATGGAGATTTAGCTCATTGGCAATCATACCACATCTTCCTAATACTATAATACTTTAATGTTCATGTTGTCAGCCAATAAATGCGTAAGATTGGCAAAACGATCAAGGTCAATTACTCAGAGATAAACATTATGTACACAATAACTAACGTGATGTTTTCAATTTTTATATATATACAATATTCAGGGTAAATACATCTTGTAATTAATTCTGCTATCACACTTTTAACGTAGATCACCTAGTATTTAAAACAATGACACGACATTACACATAAATATATATAAAAAAAAATATAACTCCAAAACGGGTTGACAACTTTTTTTCATTTGTTTTTATCATAAATAAAGGTAGTTATGCTAAATATAAGACGATGTGGTATGCGTGCCAATGACACAACCCTCCAGTCAAGTCACAATTTTTAAAAGACAATTAATAAAAGGTCACCGTAAGGTCTTCAACACGTAGCCTTTGTTTACACCGAACAGCACGCTATGACGGATCTTAAAAAAAAAGATAACCGAGCAACAATTATGAACCATATAAACACATGACAACTATTGCACATCAAGTTCCTGACTTAGGACAGGTATATCCATGTTAGTAGGTTCTACTACACATGCTACAGTTTAATATTTATTGGCTAACACAACTGTGGTATGACCTTTATATTCTTTTTCAAGACCTTGCGGCGCAGTTGGTGTCTCTACCTGGAGGAAAATCACCAAATTTACACTGAACAGCCTACAGATGAAGCAGACAAACTGTCTTTAGAAAATATATTATAAAACATTGTGTTTGTCTACTGCTTGGCTGTTTGCACGTCTTTTTAATGTTTCCATATAAACTTGTCATTGTATACTTACATTACTTGTGTCATTTGGTCTCTTCTAGAGAGTTGTTTTATTGATTATCATACAACCTCTTCTTTGTTATAAAGTTAGTTACATAGTACTTATGAAGTTATTAAGTATCTGTCTTTCATAATCTGTGTAAGTATATGTTAACGCGACTGATTGTAAGAATCTATTGCTGTGATGTATTTACACATTTAAGAAGAAGAAGAACATTTTCAATAACAGTTAGTTCCAATATTTATTAACGAAAAATGCATCTACATGAATTACATCGGGAAGTCCATTTGAGTACATATCCACCAGTTTGATCCAATACTGAGAACATTATCATTTTTGCATAACAACATTGAATGTCAATACGAAACAGGTGTACTGATGTGACTGTACCTTTCAAATAACTGAGTTTAAAACAAAGACACTTAAAAACAATCAAACAATATGAATGTGAAGTTAGAGCAATCTGAGCGTTTTGAAAATGTACACTGACATATTGAAACGATATTGGCGTATTATTTTACACTGGTTGATTGTTAATTGAAAAAAAAACAAAGATTAAAGTATAGAATCTTACACTGAGGTTAAGATTATTTTATCCTAGGAAAACATTCCCCCTCGCACTAACATGTTCCCATGTTCACTGACCCGTAAAATTTGAGTCAGAAAAAGTATTAATCACACAATTAAATAATAAAAATTCAAAATGTCTTAAGTAAATGGGACCTCATTCTCGTGGTCAACTTTCTTAACCAAAAATTATATCAAGACACTCAACTTTAATTCTTTATTTATTTAAAGATGTTTGCCAGAGGCTACATGTGCATGTGAGTCCGCTTAAAACGTGACTTCTCTATGGTTCGTAAAAAAATATTAGAGGTTTTGAATTGATTGGACCACACATTTATAGTGAACTTTATAATCAGAAAACGAATATTTGAGAATGTTCTTATTTCCCATTTTCACAAGACTTTATATCTACTTTAGAGTTCAAATATATGTTTATGAAAACACAGACCTAAATCAATCAATAAATCAAAAGCTAACACATCTAAATCCTAGTTGAACACTTGCATAGTGTCCAATAAACCCCCTGCTTATAAATATGTTGCATACCTATATATGCATGCCTAAACCCTGAATACAAACTAGCATAAGCATTCCTCATATGTAAAAATACATAACCAACATTTCCTAGTGTGCCTAATATAACATGTTATCAAAGATAATGTCGTCGAAGGTAAGTATCTATTATGTTTCGAACCCTAACATCACTGAAGAGACATATATTGTCGAAATCTAGATCTGGTGTACTAAAGAAATATTGACACCGAATGTTTGTGGCACAACATCGTAGCCACAAGTTAACAGTTTTTTTTTCTCTGTGACGTATTAAATTTATATTCAGATCCATTTTGTTACATCTTGTGATCAATTTTATTTGTCAATTGTCAATGGCAGTCAGCAGGGTTAAAGAACATCAGTTGTTCAACCTGTTAGTCAAATGCGTTTTGTTAAAATATACTTTTTCACTTTTTTGGTCTTTTGGAAAATGTTGTTTGTGCTGTTTTTAGACCCTTAATTCTACAACGAAATTTGTTTAACATGCACACGTATAAAAATTGCGGTTTTTATCCAACGCAATCATAGGTTTGAACGTAGTTTTCAATTTAGACTCGTTTATATTTTTGTTTGGGCATGTATCATATTTTCCCTCCGGTTTATATGATCCGTTCATCCTATATTGTCTCTTAAAATTCAAGAGTCAATCTTAAATTGAGAGTAAATTATATGGCCTTCCAAATACCGTTTCGATCCCTAACATCACTGAAGAGACATATGCTGTCGAAATCTAGATCTGGTGTACTAAAGAAATATTGACACCGAATGTTTGTGGCACAACATCGTAGCCACAAGTTAACAGTTTTTTTTTCTCTGTGACGTATCAAATTTATATTCAGATCCATTTTGTTACATCTTGTGATCAATTTTATTTGGCAATCGTCAATGGCAGTCAGCAGGGTTAAAGAACATCAGTTGTTCGACCTGTTAGTCAAATGCGTTTTGTTAAAATATACTTTTCACTTTTTTGGTCTTTTGGAAAATGTTGTTTGTGCTGTTTTAGACCCTTCTACAACGAAATTTGTTTGACATGCACACGTATATAAAATTGCGGTTTTTATCCAACGCAATCGTAGGTTTGAACGTAGTTTTCAATTTAGACTCGTATATATATATATATATATATACAACTCGTCTAAACATCAACCCAACAATGTTAGATCTGTAAATTTGCTTTCGCAAATGTTTGGTTCTTCCCTCGCCGGGATTCGAACCCATGCTACTGTGATATCGTGACACCAAATCGCCTGCACTGCAGCCGTCCCGCTAGACCACACGACCACCTGGGCTCTCAAAAAAGAGCTTTCGGTGGCCATATGTTACCTTTCCACGTCAGTTTTAATCTAGCGGCGTACTACAGTACATGATATATTAGGCATGAAGATGTTATTGTTACAGATCAGCTAAATTATCTATAGTAAAGGATCCTACAAATTAATGTAAGATACAGTCACAGAAAATAATTATATTCATAAGTACGTCTGAGTCAGTGACAACCCTACAACAGATGATATATATATAGGTTTTCAAAGTGTGTATTACCTGGAACAAGTGATGAATTTAGTTTGCATTAACCAAAAAATATAAGCCTTATTTACGGGTTGAAAGCACCAAAAAACATACCTTGCACTCTGTGTGCATACTTCTATATGCATAATTCACAAATTATCAGGCAGGGTAATAAACTTACTCTGTGGGGACTTTTATTATTATAATTTTGTTCTGATTGAACTAAACACGTGTTCTACATGTTCTATGGCTGAATTCAGAGAGGTATATTCGAAAAGGAGATTGAAACTAACCCAAAATGCGTTTACTCTAAATTTATAAAAAGAAGGATAACTCTATATTATTCTATTTTTTGTAACGTTTGTTAATAAAAGAACTTTATCTCATAGAACTATATCCCACTTTTCCATTTTTCCACTTTTGATAAAAACACAATTCAACAGGAAATCAACTAAATTCAAGTATTGTAATTGACATAAATATTGATTAGATACTTTTATAAATCGGAATCAAGCTTTTATTAACAGTACCATGGTCTATAAACATGATTTTTACATACTTACTAAGTAAACAAGATATATCATTAAAGCACATACAAAGCATATACAAAGCATATATATTTAACTGTGAATTGAATATATACAAATTCCTGGACAAGCAAGGATGTACAAAGAATAATAGGTACTAATGTTTTAATAAAAAATCAATTGCTTTAATTTTTATATACACTTATACATGAAATTGAATTCAAAAGTAATTTTATAATGTTTGACAAGTTGTAGAATTCAATTACAGTAGCATCTGTTCAACCATAATCGTAAACCTTTTTAAATTTGCAGACTAATTGTGATTTTACATGGTGGCTAACATATATATAATAAGCGGTTTTGCCTGATTGCAAAATTATAGTATTTTACTGTAACCAATGTAATACTACTGTGTATTACAATACAAAAATATGAAAAGTAAAATAGCAAAAATACCCAACTCAGTGAAACATTCAAATTGGAAAGTCACTTATCAAACGTCAAAAAAAAGAAAAAAATGCTAGGCCATACCAAACGAATGGACAACTGTCATATTTCTAATTGAGTGAAGGAATTTCCTAATATAGAAAATGGTGGAATAAAATCTGGTGTTATAACTAGCTAAATATATCACTTGTATGAGATTCACATACATTTCCATTATAACACAATGTGGGGGGAAAAACCAGACATGATAGGGTAAAATGTCAAAAAGGGGTACGGCAGTCAACGTTTAGTTGTATCTTTTTCGCTATAAAAAAAAATAAAGACAATAATACAAAAATGAAAACCACACAACAACAAAATGGCTTGATGCAGAAGTACCGAGCCACCCTACAATAATATAACCAAAAACGAACTAAGCAGTACAATTTTACTTTCTTAACAAAGACATAAAAGAACCCTATAACATGTAGTTAGATAACAAATGACTGTTTTTAAAAAAGCATACAAGAATGTATTTTACATACATATACAACAGTGTATGCCATAATAAACAGTTAAGCATACAAGAATGCATTTTACAGATAACAGTGTTTGCCATAATAAATGAGTGTTTCTGACAAATCATACAAGAATGTATTTTACAGTGTATGCCATTATAAAACAGTACGCTTGTATTAAAAAAACATTATGAGGTAGTCATTACACTAGTGAAGTAAAACAGTTTTATTCGGAATCGCACACTGAATTTTGAAAATCTAATTATTCTACAAAACGGAATATTTAAAAACCAATGCTTTCATTATCACTTTAAAAAAAAATGTGTCCTTACTCGTAATATCATTTGTACATGATTACCAATGATACAACTATTCATAAAAGTCATATGAAATAGGCAACCGTATCAATTGTCAATGTTCAGTGAACCATGATATTATTATTTGCAACAGAATATGGCCTCATAGTGGAGATGGGTACTAATTCTCAACTTTATGTGACCACAACTTCATGGTATCTACAGTAACATAATACGTGACAGACAAACAGTTGTATTGAAGGACAAACAAAACCAGAAATATAATGTCAATCTGCTATCGTAGGCGGGACATAGAAATGTTTTATCTATCTAATACTGGCGAGATTTTCTAGTCAAGATATTCGAACAAAATATCCAACTGATCTTAAGAAATACAAAATCTTAAATAAGTCGAACTATAAATATGAAATAGTGTTTCAATTCATGCAGTGTGAATCGTGTCTATCAGTTAGTAGTGTAAATAAATTGCAAATAGTACATGCATCTTAGTAGAAAAATCAATGTAATGTTGTACATATTTTATTTTGCACAGAATTGTTGTACATGTTATCAATATTTTATGAATCCCTGAGCACAAATAGATTATCAAGTAAACAGTATTTAGCTTTGCGTATTTTTGTCATATTTTCATGGCTACATTTTACATTCTAATACTGAGAATTTTGACAAATTAAAAAAGACTTGTTATGGCTATGATTTTGGTATAAGAAAAAAACAATGAAAAATAATTTAAACCATTTAGGTGTCCTTATTTTCCGTTTTTAGGACCAGGTGAAAAGCACTTAATATTAGGTTCCAGTAAATAAATTTCAATATAAGTCATTAAGCTGATGAGTTTAGAAGATACACGTTTATCACCTGGTGCGAAAACGTACGTGTCAAAAAAACGTATAACTTAATTAAAAACCCCATTTACAAATTATAAATTAAACAAACTTACACAACATACATACATAACAATAAAGACATGTTTGAGTATGTTACTATATAGGGCAGAGTGGGAATAGATGTTTGTTTATTAAATATGACTGTTTGTCAAAAATTTCCTTAATGACAGACACGAAGTTGTCATTTAATAAATACCATAAGTGTATTAAATGCATTCACATTTCCGTCTTCTCGATGGGATTTATCAAATTTCAACGATCAAACGGCCTTAATTGTTTAAAACGTTGTTTCCATTTCACACTTATTTTGTTTATTTTTTTCACATAGTTCATAATCTAGATTTTGTCATAGATTTTCTGTAAAGAGTCTTATATTTCAAGTATTATTTTCAGTTGAAATTTCTAATTGATAAAATGTTTACTTGAAATTTGATGCTTGTATTCGATGATTTTGTTTTCGAGAAGTTTTACGATATCCATAGTCTGTGATTTACGGGCATACTCAAGTGGTGTCTGACCTTTCTTATCACATAATCTTACATCTGCATTCCATGCAAGTAATAGTTTCACAATGTCATAGTAACCATGATATGTATCTTCGAGTTTATGATCATCATGTCTGATATATCGCCAGGACCAAATCACATTTGGATCCCAAAATCTGTATAGTGGCATACGTGTGTCAGGTAAACAACATTCACAAGCCACATGTAAAGGTGACTTTCCATCTTGTTGTTCACACTGAGAGACATCAGCATTATTCTGCAGTAACAGTTTTACTGTATCTTTACATCTAAATTTACATGCCACATATAAAGGAGACTCTCCCACCTTGTTACACTTGGAGACATCAGCATTTTTCTTAAGAAACAGTTCTACCATATCTTTATGCCCGTTTGCACAGGCAACATACAATGGAGAATTACCTATATAATCACACTGAGAGAGGTCAGCATTGTTCTGAAGTAACAGTTCAACTGTTTCTGTATGTCCTCCTGCACACGCAACAAACAATGAAGACTCAACACGATTATCACACTGATTGACCTCAGCATTATTCTGAAGTAACACCTTTACTGTATTTGTATGTCCTCCTTTACAGGCCACAAACATTGGAGACTTACCAATCTTATTACACTGAGAGACATCGGCATTATTGTGTAGTAAAATATCTACTGTATCTGTATGTCCAGCGGCACAGGCCACGTACAATGGAGACTCTGCCATCCGATCGCACTTAGATACATCAGCATTACTCGTAAGTAACAATGCCACTGTATCTGTATGTCCCTCCTCACAGGCCACAAACAGTGGAGACTTATCAAAATTATTACACTGAGAGACATCCGCATTGTTGTGTAGTAAAACGTCTACTGTATCTGTATGTCCAGCAGCACATGCCACGTACAATGGAGACTCTTCAAACCGATTGCACTGAGAGACATCAGCATTACTCTTAAGTAACAGTGCCACTATATCTGTATGTCCCCCTTTACAGGCCACAAACAATGGAGACTCATCTGCACAATTACACTGAGAGACACAAGAATAGTTCTGCAGTAACAGTGCCACTATTGATTTATGTCCTCCATTACAGGCCACAAACAATGGAGATTCCTCTTGAAAATTACACTGAGAGACATCAGCATTGTTCTTAAGTAACAGTGCCACTGTATCTATATGTCCCCCTTCACAGGCCACAAACAATGGAGACTCTTCTTCAAAATTACACTTAGAGACACAAGCATTGTTCTGAAGTAACAGTTCTACTATATCTGTATGTCCTCTTTCACAAGCAATATACAATGGAGACTCTTGATAATCATTACACCAAGACACATTAGTATTGTTCTGCATTAACAGTTTAACTACATCTGTATATCCTCCTTTACAGGCAGCATCCAACGGGGACTCTTTATGATCATTAAACTGAATGACATCAGCATTGATTTCTATTAACAGTTTAACCATATCTGAATGTCCTCTTTTAGATGACCTATATAAAGGGGACTGGCCTAATCCATCTGTTTTATTCACATTACACCTAACAGTATTAACCAGAAAGTGAACAATATCAATGTAACCCCTTGTTGCTGATTCTATTAAAGGTGTTGTTTCAAGGTGTGAGTAAGACGGATATTCGAGTTGATCAACATCATTTTGTGTAATGCAACCTTTTGTATCAAGATCCTTAAGTACAGTTTTTGCATCATCACTCCTTCCAAAAAAGCTTAGTAACTTATCCATAAATAACTGATATTCTAGCTGTTTATTATGGAATGTACTTGTAACGACATTACATTTTAAGTCACATAACAGTCTGTCAAAATAATTTTCTTCTTGGTCTTTTAATATTACAATTAAATTTGTATTTCTTACAACTCCCGTAAGGGATTCTAAGATGAAATGATCTCTTATAAAAACAGAAGGAGAATATTTGATGAAACATTCTATAAGGTGCTGTCCACATACTACAGCTGCCATATCATGAACTTTGTCATGTATCATTCTATACTCTGTACCTCTTTGTTTTAAATATGTACCACTTAATGTATTGAAACCTATTTCTAGAGCATTTCTTGACATTTCATTGCTTAAGTCTTTGTTAAAGGCTTTAACAATTTCTAAAAGTTTTTTATCATTCATTTGGGCGGATTTTAATTTCAGCCAATCTGTGTCGAATCCATTGTCGAATAAGATACAAAGAACAAGGGCACAAAATTGTTCCTTATTTTTTAGAACAATGTGATTAATATTCTGTGTAATGCAATCCACTGGAGCTGTAAATAGTTTGATTACTTCTTCAGATGATTTGTTTTTTGCCAACTTACAAAGCAACGGAAAGAAATCGACTTCCTCCATGACTTTTATAACATTCAATTTACTAGTCATGTCATCTGTAATGTACATACGTGCCATAAGTATTCTTTCATCTTGTAGTAGACACAAATCTTTCGATAATATATTGCATTCATTTCTTGATAGTAATGTTAAAAATTGCAATTGTGATTCTTTATATACGTGTAGTTTACAGGAAACCATTAATTTTGGACCTGATATCATTGAAACATTGTCATCAGTTTTATTCTCAATACTTTTTCCTGCAATTCTAAAAATTTTCTCCATTTCTTCTGAATAATCGAGCCACATTTGTAATGTCTGCATGTTGATTGTTTCCTTTCCACAGATGTCATCAACAATAAACACTTGTTTTTTATTTTCATTATAGTAATTTATTATGTCTGTTGGTCCTGTTAAAACAGGTATTATCTCATATCTAAAACTGTCACGTAAGTGTAAGGCAGCATGATGTATGTTTGAAGATTTACCACAACCTGAGCTCCCAGTGACAACAATAGAGTTATTTGAGAATAAATATCCGAGAATGTGACGTGTTGCTCTGGTTTTTACGAAAGTAGTTTGGTCTTGCTCCCATTCTTCTATTTCTTGTCGATGAAAAGCTACAAAGAAAAATCAACATAGACATAGATATAAAAAGGAAAATGTGGTATGATTGACAGTGACACATCTCTCCACAATAGACCAAATGACATAGAAATTAACAACTATAGGTTACCATACGGCCTTCAACAATAAACAAAGCCCATACCGTACAGTCAGCTATAAAAGGCTCCGAAAAGACAAATGCAAAACAATTCAAACGAGAAAACTAACGGCTAAATTCATGTACAAAAAATGAATGAAAAGCAAAAATGTAACACATCAACAAACGACAACCACTGAATTAAAATCTCCTGACTTGGGACAGGCACAAACATACATAATGTAGTTGGGTAAAACAGGCTAGCGGGATCCCAAGCCTCTTTCCTTGGCTTACTGTTTAAAACAGAATATTATGTTCAGAGTCTAATGACCAATTTAAGAGAAATGGTGTAAAATAAATAGTATGATATGTTTTGATAGTGTGTTCTTTGATGATGGTTTCTTTTTTTAATTTTGAAATAAAGTTTAAATAAATTATTTTGAGAGATCATTCCATTGCATTAAATAGAGTACATCTTATTTCGGTCTTTCAAGCATCTCTTTATAGACCCCAATGCACAAAGAAAATATGTATGTACATATATGTATATCAGCTTTGCATACTTTAAAAGTTTGTAATCAGACTTTTAGTTTTTGATTGCTGCCATAATGGTGCATGCAAGAAGACAGATGACGATGTAGAATCCCATTTGAAAGCAAAGCAACTGAGAAAGCAAATACATGGATGAGTTGTGTAAAGTTTAATCATTCATTACATCCCTCTTCTTTCATTAGTTCCACTAAATACGACTAAACAAATTGCTGTTTGAATTATTTAAATGTTGTTATGTTCAATATTTACTTAATACCTAAAATTTTGAGAAATGTCAGGCAAAAACTCAAAAAGTAAATCGTTATGTATACCAAATTGTGTGTCTGTTATTCTAAATGTTGACATATTATGATAATCTTCATATTTTTTAAATTCATATGATAACATTATATACGGAAATTTAATTCCTTAAGTCAAAATTCTGATAAAAGTAGATTTCGCAACTGTTATTCGCAATAAATATACCAACGGACAGAGTTTGACGCATATTACTCGTCAACTTTTTTATTGAAAAGGTCAAATACTCTATAAATAAACTCACTTTTTATTTCATTTTCCACTATGCATATTCCATTTAAAGAGGTGCTACATCTTTGTATTATTAATGTTATTTTGTATTTTCGTTATCACATGTTGGGTGAACAAATTGCTCCTTCAATCAATCCATTTTTATTTTTTTACTATCTTATTTTAACATAGTTCTTTTGAGAGACAACAGTATATGTATTCACAAACATCCTAATAAATTTCAAAAATAAATACAAAAAGCTACACTCCAAAAGTTTCATTTGGAATTTTACATGCTACTTAAACCTTTTTTGATAAATAATTTCCTATGTTGTATTCTTAAGGGAAAATCACCATAATTGGTAGTGGCAGAATTAAATCCATTATAATGTGGTAATTTAAACTAGAATTTATCACAATAATATATTTGCAATGATCCCAAGAGATTTCAAACACTTCTAAAAGAGGTCTAAAATGAATATGTTATACAATGAAAAAATGATATATCCAGGAGAATTGCATCAACGAAAAACTGAAATTGAATATTCCCATTCCAACTTGATAACCCTGTAATTAGATGGTTATCACAGGCTGTTGTCTGTTATATTTAGTTTGCCTTAAAATGTACAGGCTGTTGGTTTTCTTACTTTAATTGTTTTGCACTTAGTCATGTCCGAGCCTTTCATAGCTTATAAAAAGGTATGGGTATTACTAGTTGTTGAAGCTTGCACAATTACCTTTATATACATGTACATGAAACTAGGTGCTTATATCCAAATACTGTGGTCTCATTGTTAACCACATGACATCTTCATATATTTATAAACTTCATAACAATCAAATCATAATGAACATGTGTACTAAATTTTAATTTGATCTAACCACAACTTCATGGTGAATTAGCATAACCATTGTTAACCTAAAACTTGAACTATATATGAAATTAAAAAAAATCCACAAACCAAAGAACATTACGTTATGTCGTCATCTACCCGTAGGGGGAAATAATAGGAAATGAAAATAAAAATCTCAGATTTTTTATTTTCATCTGATTTATGATAGGTCGCGTAGCTGCTCATTGATGAAGCGTTATTTAGGAAGAGGATATATGCAAGGGGAATACATATACAGTAACTAATGCACAAACAATGATATTTTCGGTGCAGAACCAATATTGCGTAAAAGCCTTAACCACTTGGAACAATTCAACTGTCAATCAATATATAATAATATCAAAACAAAATATATAAATTTTGATTGCATAACATCAACGGACCGAAAAGAAGTGTTGTTGTTTTTTTTTTTTGCAAAATTACTTTTTGGTAATAAATTGTGCTGTTTATGAAAAATAAAATCGCTCTTTATGAAAATTGGAAAAAAAGCAAAAGAATGTATTAAATATTCACTATTATAGAGTAAGAAAATATATGTAAAAAACAAATTATAAATTACGAGCTGAAACTCAAATATGAAGTATTTTGATTGAGAATGAGCATAAAAAGAAGTGACTGAAAGTCGATATTAAAACAATTACAGTTCAGAATCAATTTAAAATAAAGTGAACTGTAAGATGTGTATTAGTCACATATACCACGTAGGTGTATCATCCTATTTAATCAAGATCTAGGGTACTGCTTAATATCAAGTCAATATCTGTAAAGTCTCCTACTTTCGAAGACGGGCATAAACAATCAAAAAAGCTTTTTTATTGCTTCTTTTTATTTTAATAAAATGCAGACATATTTACCAGTCTGTAGAAATTAAATATGATATATATAATAAAAATGATAAAAAGGATAATTATATTTCATCAAAACTAACGAAGTTAATCCAGTTGGGACATGCATACATATTGTGTGTTTACTCTTAACCTTCCGTGTCTGTTTTTAACCTTCGGGGCAATTATTTCATTCATTTTATTTTCAGATATAAAACAAAAGTGTTGACATGGTTTCTTTTGATAGTTTTCAATGGTGTTTATCAAAAGTGTCTGATAATCTCTTAAAAGTGTGGCAACATTATTCAATTATCATTCTTTCAGATTTACATGGCTAATACTATAATATAAAAAGTAAAACATCAACATGTACGGTACAGTGAAACTGATTGTTTCTGCCTCATTATAATTTTAACATGTTAAGAGAAACCAACTTTCATTTTTCCATGGCCTTGAGATTATTCTTGACAGCATAAGACCTATTAGTTACATGTTGTAATCGATGAAGTTTCGTGACAATTAAGATTATGTGATTTTAAAATAATAATACCTCTGATATGCTTTGGGATATGGTCTTCGTCTTGTTTTTTCATTTCTGCCTCTATGAGTTCTGAAATTTAAAAAGTAAATAAATAATGCTACACAGGCAACGTGATCTAAAATATTTTCTATACTAATATCTACTGGTCCTGGGTTTATCCTTATTCGGCAATTGTGCCATATGTACTTATTATTCTATTCTTTCACTGTTCAGGTTAAAACATTAAGGGTTTTTTTCTAAGTAAAGTACATATGACAGAAAACGTTATGATGTGAGTATATCAAGTTGCAATTGGTTAGACTAAACTTTTTGTATTTGTTTGATTGGATTATAATATTTGTCTATACACATACATTGTTTTCTAATGTATGCATATGCGTCTTATCGTTTTTTTTCTCTCCAAATAATTATAAAATTGCCTTTCAAAACCATCATTGTCATATTCCAGAGTATGACTGTTTTACCGAGTGTGAATTTGAATTGCTATACGACGTGTCTCGGTATTTTGTACATCCAGCATTCATATATTTATTTTGATGTTGGATGGTTTCGGTTGGATAATGTGTTATGTTTTATCGTTTGTAGTCCAAATAATTACAAAATTGCCTTTCAAAATCATTATTGTCATGAAAATTGTTTAGACGAGTAAATAAAAAATAATTGTTCGGGATTGCATGGTCGTTACGTAAGCGAGTCATTGTTTTTGATTTACTGTTGTGTGTGTCGTTGATGGAATATGTTCGTTGTAGTTCTGCAGTTTGACTGTTGTGTCGATGATTATATTATTTGTTTGTGCGTTTTTCTCTGATGAATGTTCCTGCGTGTATATATGCTGTATCTCTGTCACTTAGTATTGTCATTTTTTTATATTTGTTAACATTTTCATAAAGAGGAAGGTTTTACTAGCCATTAAACCAGGTTCAATCCACCATTTTTTCTTAAAGTGTCAAGCAACAAGTCAGGAATATGGCAGTTGTTATCAAAGAATTCGTTTCTATGTATGTTGGCGTTTATTTTTGTTGCATGTCAGTGTTCTTGTTGTTCCTTTTTTCCCCTCTTATAGTTGATGTGTTTCCCTCAGTTTTAGTTTGTAACTCGGATTTGTTTTCCCACAATCGATTGATGACTTTTAAACACCGGTTAGTTAAGCAGCTTACCACACAAATCATGCAAATGGTGATACAAGCATGAAACTTTGTAAGAACATGCCTTTAGGTGTATGCAATCATATTAGGGGGGTAGCCATGAAAATAAATCCCCCGATCATGGCGGCCATCTTTGATTTTCGAAATGACGTCTTCACAGGGAAAAACATAATTTTTATGGCCGGTTTTGCTTGTATTGTATCCAAAATGTTACAAAATGGAGTAAATCATTGTTATATAAGATAAAGCATCACTTTCGGTCAAATATCGGTCGATAACCCACTCCTGTTTTTTTAATATTTCGAATATGACTGTTTTATAACCCGAATAATGTCAGTCGTTATATTCCACAAATCTTCGACTAATCTTTGATTGCTACATTAGGTTCGATAGGTAATATGCCAATAGAGCGCGCAATTTAATTCTAGTTAACCTTTTTGAATGTGTGTGTGTTCTCGTTGTTATAAGACGTGGCTCGGTACTTGTCTATCCACCGTTCATATTTTTAGTTACAAAGTTTTATTTACAATTCTGATCGGATATTGATTTGAAGGAATTCTATCACTATTACTAACAACATTTTCTGGATCCTTGGTATCTCAAATTATCGATGTTATTATACCCCCTCCATTGTTGCAGTTGGTGAAAATGATAGAACATGGACCTGATACCAAATCACAGAAAGACAACGTTTCTACAAAGTCTGGCCCAACTTTTAATATTTAATTATCACCCAAACAGCCAACAGGTAACAGTACAACAAAGACATCCAGCTAATCGTGAGACACTATTGTGTGTGTATCTTGGACTATTCCCCTTTGCAAAAAACAGGAATTGACATTATTTCAACATGGGTTATGTATCTCTTACGATCGGGTACTGGAAATACCAACTCAACTAGTTGAAGCTGTTGTTGAACTTTATTTAAATGAAGGTGTGCTATGCTCGCCTTTTTATAGGGGAAAGTGTTTACCCCAACCCAAGCTCCGCAACATCAAAATCATCTTTTCATGGGACCGGAATCTCTATTTTTCAACATCCAATGAAAGATAATATCGAAGGGATGAGTTACTATAACCTGCACATAAACCAAAATCTAACAAGGTACCTGAACTCCTTGCTGCTTATACGAATATGAAACCTGCATATCTTAAAACAAAACTTGAACCTCTCATTCTGCCTGACGATATTACTAATATACTTGACCACGATTATCTATTCATGAGTTTGCAAAATGAGTATGAGTGGTTAAATACAGTGAGGTTAACAAGTGAAGATATTACGTCCGAAAATATGTCATGGTCATCATTTCATTCTTCAGAGAGACGTGGACCAACTGTTGAAGTGAGTCTAAGCTTCTTAATGTCATTATTTCAATTGCTACCATAAAACATTCGATGGATAAGCTAAGGTCAGGGATGTTGTGTCGTTTTTGAATCCTGGTCAAACTCTAGTGATTACAGCAGACCAACCGCTATTTGTTTTGGCAAAGCAAATTCAATGGGAATGGCCAAATGAATACGGTGAAAACAAATTTGTTGTTATGTTCGGTGGATTGCATATTGGGATGGCATGTTTTAAGGTTTTGGGTAATCTATTGCGGGATAGTGGTTGGATAGAGGATTAATCAGAAGCAGATGTTGCATCCTCTGGGACTGCAGAATCGTTCTTGTCAAGTTCTAATACTCATAAAACTAGATTAGCTCATCAAGTAACCGCATGTGTATTGTTAGATTTACTGATGTCTGCTTATGAATATTCTAATAACGAATCAATAGAATTTAACAATTTTAAACAATGGTGTGAAGAAAGAAAAGAAGAAACTCATTTTGAGTTTTAGTATTCAGTGCTTAAAATTCAGCTGCTGTTTTTTTTCATATATTCGATCATTACGAGAAGCGGATTTTGAGCTAAATAAACAAACGTTGTCTTCCTTGATCCCATACCTTTTTGGACTAGATCGTATTCACTATGCTAGATGGCTTCCTATTCATCTTCGCGATATGGCTTCATTATTTAGAAACAAAAAAAACAGATATTTACAGATAATTTATTGAAGGGCATTTCACTGTTAAAAAAATCAAATCGTGTTTTCTCAAACATGGCGATAGACCAGGCTCATGAACAGAATAGCGCTATTGTTAAAGGTGATGGTAGTGCTGTAGAGCTGACCGAGGATCCCGCCGCTCTGCGACGGTGGATGGTAGCCGGGCAAGAAATCAGTAGACTGATAAGCCAGTTCAAGGAATATTCGTCTGAAAGAAAGAACACAGATGATAGTCGTCATGACATTTCTATGTCTATGCAAAAAGATTTCATTGACAAAGTGAGAGGTCTTAAGTCTGTCATGAATGATTATGGAAATCAATTTCTTGAGGATTCTGCAGATATTTCAAAAATAGATAGTAAAGATATTGTACAACATGTACAAGCAGGCACAGGAACACTGTCACAAATTAAACAAATTGGATGCAATCAGTATGCTGACTTCAGAAACAGAATGCAGAACAAGGCAAGCATCTTTGAGTCTTTCAAGAAAAATAATTTTCTGTTGTTCAGTCGCCGAACAAAAGGAAAGTTCAGGTGAAACAAAAAGCAAGCTTGACCTCGCCCGAGAAGATTGCAGTTTGTTTTCAAAGCTTTTTATATCCTGTCAAAGCAGACAATGCGACTTGGAAGAGTTTTTCAGCCAGGAAAATCAGACATTTTCTCCATCTTTATCTCAAAGTGGAAAAATCAATATTGGCGTCAAATCACAGCTAATGAAAATCCTTGAAGCTACGGGAGATTAACCAAGAAAAGAACCCCAGACAGACATGTTAGTTGTTGATGGTGCAGCTATGGTGAGTTTAGGACCACCACATAGAACATACACTTTCGATGAATACGCAAAAGATGTGATTTTGCCGTACATTATCCACCTTACTCCAAAACATACCAGAGTAGATGTTATCTATGATATTTACATAAAAAACAGTATAAAAATACAAACACGCAAAGCGCGGGGTGATGGATCCAGGAGGAAAGTTGAAAAAGGGTGTAAGTTTTCACTGATAATGAGCTCAGACACTGATGTAGTGGTTTTGGCGGTGTCTGTTTTCAATACACTTCAGGGAGAAAAACTTTGGGTTGCCTTTGGAAAGGGCAAAGACCTGAGATGGTTTCCGATGCACGAAATTAATCATACTTTTGCCATTTGTTTATGCTTTTGCTGGATGTGACACGGTCTCAGCTTTTCATGTAAAGGGTAGGTAATCGGCATGGCAGACGTGGGAAATATTTGATGATGTAACCGAGGTTTTTTGAGTGATTAAGTTAGAAACTTGTATTGATCAGTGAAGTTGATACGGAGTTGATAGAGGCATGTGTTGTGGTTATGTACGACAGAACTACAACAACATTTGACATCAACGAATTCTGACTTGAACTGTTTGCACGCAAACAAAGACGTTATTACACCATTTCACCAAATAGAGCTGCACACTTGGGCATACCAAACGAGCTACATACCAAGGTTGCCATGTATGGGGACAGGCAATCATACATAATAAACATCTACATAGTCCTGGTGATTGGGGATGGGTTAAGGAGAACGCAGATGGAATGTGGATTCCTCATTGAACACAATTAGCAGCAATTACTGCATCTTGCCAGGAGTTACACAAATGTGACTGCAAAAACACTTGTTCTGTTGCAAAGCTGGCTTGACCTGTACACCATTGTGTTCATGTAGCTGTTAAAACGGAATACAGCGGAAAATATTGTAGATTATTACACTGATCAATCCTTCAGCATGTCTAACATAATTACCGATATATCAAACAGACATTTTATCGTATATTTATACCACTATTATTTCACTCGAGTGTACGAATTTTTCGACCTTAACCGGAAGTGGTGATTTTTTTATACAATTGTTGTCTGTTTGACATATTTTCATATCATTGTGTTGTTTTTTGACAAATATAGCGTTGAAAATGGTTAGGACAGTTTTTCAATCTCAAAGATTGAGCAAAATTATGTCAATTTTGTATTCAAGATGGCCGCCGTGAAAAAAAATCGAAAAAATGTTGGCTACCCCTCTAAGATGATAGAGTACTTCTTAATGAACGTCTATGCCAAATCCCTTGCTTGTATCACAATTTGCATGATTTTGTCAAATTTCGGTATTAAGCCGCCCCACTACGGTATACTACTGTTGCCTTTATTTCAGATGAATGTTCAATATTTATACTACTTTACAATAACTTGTACAATAAATAGACACACATTATTTATGTATGTGCCTATCCCAAGTCAGGAGCCTGTAATTCAGTGGTTGTCGTTTGTTTTTGTGTTACATATTTGTTTTTCGCCTTTTATAGCTGACTATGCGGTATGGGTTTGCTCATTGTTGAAGGCCGGACGGTGACCTATAGTTGTTAACGTCTGTGTCATTTTGGTCTCTTGTGGACAGTTGTCGAATTGGCAATCATACCACATCTTCTTTTTTATATATATTTTTTAACATGTTTAAGGGTTTTTTCAATGTTCCATTGTGTATATATCAACATAAACATGATAAATGACATTAATATGCAAAGTAGTTTCATAGAAGAATACTTCTGAAAAGGTTCGTGAATTTTGCTTCATGTATCCTAACAGAAATCAAAGTTGTTCATAGCAACCACATTGGAAACGTTTCGGGCTCATCAGCCATTTAAGAGAAGTATATTGACATTCTGACACTAAATAAATATTCAAATTGATCATTTTGGCTTTTCCAATTGTCTGTCTACCTATTTTTATTTTAAAGATAAAAGACAAAAACGGAAAAAATTAGTAAAAACCGTCATAAAAGAATCATAACTTAAATAAGGAGTTTTTGACAATTCAATTGTCTTACTGATCATTATTGCTGAAAATAAATTCTTTCTATTGTAGTTTTCGAGTTATTTGAAAACATGAACTAACATATTACAATTTTTCATGTAAGTGCAAGTACTCCTATAAAAAGTTGTCGGACAGTTTTATCGTAATTTTTTTTGTTGCAAACAAATATCGAATGACAGACAACGACAACAATATATGTTGTACCGAATGAGACTATTTACCGGATTTGTAATAACATAAGTAACACGACGGGTGCCACATGTGGAGCAGGATCTATTTACTCTCCCAGAGCACCTGAGATCACCACCAGTTTTTGGCGGGGTTCGTGTTGCCTAGTCTTTAGTTTTCTATGTTGTGTCTTGTGTACTATTATTTGTCTGTTTGTCTTTTTATTTTTTAGCCATGGCGTTGTCAGTTTATTTTCACTATATGAGTTTGACTGTCCCTCTGGTATCTTTCGCCCCTCTTTTGTATCAAGTTGTTAATACTGATGCACACAAAGCAAGTCATGTCACGGTGTATAAATTTTTTATACATTTTGACATCAGGAATTCATTCAGATGATGATGATGGCTGTTTTCAAATTAAATTCATAATCAGGAAGAGAACATGTTAAAATTACAACTACTTTAAACCTTCAATTAATATCAGGACTATTGTTGATACAAAAACAACAAAAGAATATGTCTAATGGCAATCGCATTAACCGCAATCAACGAAATAAACATGATCGTTCTTATTTTACACTGGATTATATTTTTTCTCAATTTCAAAACAATGGCAGACATTAATTAAAATTGAGAATGGAAATTGGGAATGTGTCAAAGAGACAACAACCCGACCACAGAAAAAACAACAGCAGAAGGTCACCAACAGGTCTTCAATGTAGCGAGAAATTCCAGCACCCGGAGGCGTCCTTCAGCTGTATCAGTATTCAAACTGGGACAAATGTCAATAATTACATTACATTATTTTCCTAATGAGTGTGCTTCTATATCGATTTTCAGTCAAAATTGTGAGTGTACACGTATTATAATAAATGTTTGTCACAACGGACAGTCCCCTCTAATTGTTCCACCTCAAGATCATAAAAAAATATTTTCTAGAAATAGAATACATTAAAAGAGGAATTAATTTGTCTACTATTTTTAATGACTATAACTTTTAATTTGCATAACAAAATCAAGCAGAAGATAAATTTATAATTATACGTCAGCTACATAGTAATGTTCCTTGGACATGTTGGACACGGGACTGTGAAACATCGAAGTCTAGATTTGATCCCTTTTTCCAACAACGTCCCGCAAGACACTGTGGTTGAAATCCTTGTGAAAAAAAAAATCAAACTTCATCCATCGTAGAAAATAAATTGGTAAAAGTATCGTCAGGTTATTTAGGATGCTTTTTTTCCTTTGTAAAAAAAAAATGGTGTAAATGGGAGACATATGACAAACAATCACTTGATTCTTTTTTTTAAATGTCTGAATATTGTTGATATTTACATATCGCATTACGAAATTAATTCAAAAATAAATAAAACAGTCAGCAATACGCCCATTTCCAGGATAACAAACAAAGTCCAAGTAGTAGCATAGCGTTTTGTTTTCGTACCGGTCGACATGCCACTACAATCTGCACGCACCACAGAGAGTCAATTAGTTATTATCATGTCACCTGCACAGCTCAGCTTAAGGTCACGTCTTGATATTTGAAGGTCTCCAATATCGTTTGGTTACATACACTACACAGAAACCCGCAAAATATATCGTTTCATCTCTGCTTAAGTGTAGTTTACATTCTAGTCAAGTATACTAGCTTAAATGTTGGAATGACGCCAGTGTATAAATGTTATCCCTGGTTGTAGACTGCTGTCTTACAGGGACGATCCCGTAGTTACTTTTTATATAATCTTATAACAAATCTTTTGATATTTGGATTTATTATATAATTAGTTATCAAAGGTACCAGGATTATAATTTAGTACGCCAGACGCGCGTTTCATGAGGCATATACTTGGTATGATATGGCCCTTTGTTTTACAGAAGCTACGTAAAAACATTTAAGGGATATTTGTTGAGTTTTATATTTTATGGCGGCCATCTTGTAAAAAGCCGCCATATTGTAATATTAAGGTCGGTTCATAACTAATATTGTTCGAAACACGCTTATTTTCATTGATTTTTCGGGCTTGAAACAAAGATCGCATGTTTCGACAAGACATATTTTTTATATAATGTTTGAATATTTAGTTTGTCATAACTTGCGCTCTGTTTTTCCCAGGACAACATTTGAAAGATATCCAGGTGATCTTGTACTTTTTACCTATTTGGGTTGTGATGTTAACGCTTTATGAGAAAAGTTGCACACAAATAGAAACCATTTCACTTACGTTTGTGTCTTTTCGTCAACCTGAAACGTTTTTTTTTATCTTCAGACAATGGACTGAATATCCATGGCCGAATATTACCCTTACCGAACTTACTCCTTTGAAACTCAGAATAAATTAGGAATTTCAAAATATACCTTCATTATCAAGTTTCCTTAAAATATTAATACACAGAAATATTTCTTAAATTATATAATTATTCTAACAGAAAGAAAGTGTTTAACTTCATTTTGACACAGGGGATCAATTTAGAATGGCAAGTTTTACCTTAAACTCAATTTTCGTTGAACTCTAATGATAGAAACATAACAACTAGCATTTAAATTCACATTGAATGTATATTTTTACGGATAAGGTGAATTATTTAAGCTTTGAAAAGAAATAAAGTATGTCCTCTACAGTTTATATAGCAAACATGGCAGAAGTTATTTGCACCCTTCATGCCAAATTATTAGGAATAAAATATCACAGACAAGTTATGACTAAATTTGAGGGCAACGTGTTCATTTCGTCAAATACCATAAATATGTGCTTTTGGTTAAGGGTCTTTTCTGGAAAATCGAGGGTGACATAACTTTTTCTTGACACTTCTTTTGAGTGAAGTCGGGTTGCATAAGACAAGAATAATGCTCGGTTAGCTTTATGTGATGACCGCTGCCGATATATGATTCATAATCTAACTCCGCAGAATTTCTTTTTTGGTCGCATCGATTTGGGAACACATTTTTTTGGTAGGACAGACAGATGGACATATACATGATATAGGGCACCTTAAATGGGTCTTAATATTAATTTGCGGATGTTTCTATTTTAGAAATTTCGTACATATATTTACAAATATTTATCAAATGATAATACGATCTATATACTAAAACGTTACATGAAATTAATGTAAAATTGTTGCACAAAATGGGCCTTTTAAAATTTTGTTCTTCTTCGGTCGTACTAGAAATCAAATATTAGAAACACTTCAGTACTTGATGATTAATAAACACAAAATATAACAGGATACGTGAAGACAAAAGCCACTCCTGCATTATGCTTCAAGTTTGACTGTTAGTAAGTTTTAGTGTTTTAGCTCATTGTTGCTGTTTTATTCAAAAGTGCGCATGTATACGAATTTTTTTTCGTTGAATTTATAAACAGATACCTAATTTCCTTTTCATGCTGTCAACGTCTCTCTGTATTTCCTGAAGAGCTCCAGGTTTGTTCTCAAGTGCTGCTATTCTTTCTTCATGTTTGGAGATATCAACTTGAATATGACTGCACAATGACTGCACATCCTTTTCAAAGTCTTCTTTTTCCTTTTTACTTTCTATGACAATGGTTTTCATTCGAGTGAATTTTAAATCAAGAGATTGTTGTAATTTCTGTAATTTCTCTAAATATTTTTCAATACTTTGAACTCTTTCATACATTTGTACTTCACTAGTATCCAGTCGTTCGGATAATATATCTACGTTTTCTTTACATTCTTTAAATTCCCTCTCAAAACTAACTTCTTTAATGTTCATTCTTTCATCAAGAGTTTCTGTTATCTGTTTTAGTTGCTTCTTTTCTTGTACATCTTTGTCAATATGCATAGAAATCTGTTTCAACTCCTTTTCAAAATTAGAAACTTTTGTGACGAGTTGTAGTTGTGTTGACAACATTTGCACCATCGAGTTATCCAACATCTTTGTTTCTGCATCTTTCAAACTTGCAGCAGTAGCTTGTGAATTATCAAGACCCGTAATGGCCTGAAAGAAAAATGATCTACAACTGAATTTTATCATGATATATACATGTCTCGATATTGCATTGAGTTCAATTTGTCAAACATATAACAATACGTCAAACGATCTTTATTTAAGTTAGAAAAGGAGATAATTTTAAAGTTTACAACGACGATGGACGCCAAATGATGACAGTAGATCAAATGACCTTAAGGTTAGCGTTTGTTAATGTTGCGCAAAGGATTAAAAACCTTGTATAAGTGTAGTTGGCACAATAATGTCGGAAATTGAAATGTTACCTGCTATTTTTGTGTTTTTTTCGGTATTCATTCTGCATCTGATGTTCCGGTCTTGCTTTCATGACATTGTGGAAAATTCAGACGCAGAGTTAACATTCAGACCGACTTACTTTATGATCTAATGGGACATAACACATTACGTTTTTCATAACAATTCAAGTAAAAAGTAAAATCACAAAAATACTGAACTCAGAGGAAAATCAATTTGGAAAGTCCATAATCACATGGCCAAATCAAAAAAAAAAACGCATCAAAAACGAATGGACAAGAACTGTCATATTCCTGACTTGGTACAGGCATTTTCAAATGTAGAAAATGGTGGATTAAACCTGGTTCTATAGCGCTAACCCTCTCACTTTAATAACAGTCTCGTCAAATTCCGCTACATTTACATGATGCGTTAAATAAACAGTCACAATTAATAAAATAGTTAAAATATAGGTACATCAGTCATCATCGTATAATACATTTCTTTCAGAAAAAAGTATAAAAAAAAATTATAAGGAAAATTCTAACCTAAAAGCCATTTACACAGGCAAAATCCAAATCTCAAACACATCAAACAAATAGAAAACAACTGTCATATTCCTGACTTGGTACAGGTATTTCTTTATGTAGAAAATGGTGGAATAAACCTGTTTTTAAAAATAGCTTAACCTCTCACTATTTTGACGGTCGCATAAAATTATTAAAAATAATACATTAATGTGTGAACACTACAAACTAACACAATAGGTAAAAATGTCAAAAAGGGATAGAGCATTGTGCTATAATCTCAATCACTATAAAAACAAACAAATATGTCATCAAAGCAAAAAAACACAATGACGGGTTGTAAAAGTGCTGAGCAACTCCTAAATGATGTTACCACAAATAGACCAAGCAGTAAACATCAATAATTTAGAAACACAAATAAAAGAACGCTATATTACATAACTAATATGACAAACAACGTCAGTATATTGAAACTAAACATCAAGTTTGAAAGCTGGTAACTGTGAAGACGTTTAAACCCGCTGCATTTTGATGCACTTGTCCTAAGTCAGAAGCCTGATGTTCTGTGGTTGTATTTTGTGTGCTGCATAGGTCATTCTCGTTTCTCGGTTTTTTTTATGAATTAGATCGTTGGTTTTCCTGTTTATCTAATTATTTTTGGGGCTTTTTGCATAATGAAATGATTGTACCAGGTCAGGAATATGACAGTTGGAAAGGGTCTTAACTTATCAGAAGGATACAAAGCACAAATACATCGATCAAAAACACGACCTTGTGCAATGCCAATATACAGTTATCGACAGATTGTAAAGCCATGCATGTGCATATGTATATAAAAAATAATCCTGTTTCTCGCGTGCAACAGATGCTCTCAGCTTATTTTTTCACAGGAGTTAAATAGTAATACCTGTTCTAATTCACTCCAGATTCTCTCAAAGTCTGCAGTAGGTAATTTACCATCCTTTGAATGTGACACAAGAAAGTTTTTATAATATTTCAAGCGTGCAATGTTTGCTCCGTCGCTTTGGTCATGATGAGGAGGTAAATTGTCAAATCCAGTTGGAGGTGCTGTCAACAATGGAGGTATGCTACGTAGAAGACAAACGATTAATGTCAAGTCTAAATCTGCTGAGGTAACTGTTGTTGTCCCTGTGAAAGAAATGTATAACATTTAAACAGTAGCTATATTTCATTTATGCATGAGCAATATTCAGGAACTGGCACCCTAGTCGAGTCTAAATGTGCTGCTTTAACCGTCAGTGAGACTGTAATAACACATATATGTAAATGACTATGGACAGATATGTAAGTGTTTTGTAATTGTTGTTTGTCTTTTCGCTTTTTACATGGCGTTGCCAGTTTGTTTTATGACATAAAAGTTTGAATGTTTCTTGAGTATCTTCAGCCTGTTTTACGGTGCAATCACAACATTGAATACTTCTAGTCATTCATCAACAGTTGATGGTACCGTAATTGCATCATTCTGAAGCCTTTTCTTTAAGGTTTATTTTTTTATACATATATTTGCTGTTGACTGATGAACAAGTGATCTCGATAGAAATCGTAACGTTTTGGCTATTGCACCTGGTAAACCTGTCTGAGTTCAAACACTGTTAATTAAAAAAATACTAAGACCTCATATTCTATTGTTAGAGATAGTTTCTTTGTATCTTTTACATGCATATCAGCGACGTCCTTAAAACGTACAAGACACTTCTTGTAGTGACCATACAAACTAACGAAATGTCATCCAATATCAAATAGAACTATTACACTGTTAATATTAGCTTATTGATACTTCAAATCTGATAATACCGATAGTAGTAGTGCGCTTAGATATTTTTTAATAAGCAATATATAATTGATTGTAACAGAAATATAATAAACATTTGTTCATGTTTGTTAACTGTTTTTGTCTGTTAAGTCAAGTTTAAATGCTAAACCGTATGTTTTGTTATTAGTGCGAGAACTAGTTTGTGCTTTGTATTAAAATCAAAAGCTTGAAGATTCGCACTTTACATTTGCTGTCTCTTGCAAGGTGTTTGTTCTTTGGAAGACTCGTCACTCCAATTATTTACTTGTCTTGTAAACTATTACATACCAAAACACCGAAAAAGAAATATGCATTCCCTGCTTGAAACCTATTGATTGAAACTTGTCTGGCATGGTGGAGGAAACAAAATATGTTATTGTCCTTGATTAATGAATTCGTTATCTCTTAGAAATTGGCCTGGTGTAGGATACTGCACATAACATTCCATAGACATTAAGATATAACCCGTTTTCACATAGAAACTAACCTGGAGGAGGATACAGAGTATTCCATTGACCTTGATAGAGAACTCGTTTCTTCCTAGGAACTAACCTGGTGGAGGATACAGAGTATTCCATTGACCTTGATAGAGAACTCGTTTCTTCCTAGAAACTTACCTGGTGGAGAATACAGAGTATTCCATTGTCCTCGGTAGAGAACTCGTGTCTTCCTAGAAACTAACCTGGTGGAGGATACAGAGTATTCCATTGACCTCGGTAGAGAACTCGTTTTCTTCCTAGAAAATAACCTGGTGGAGGATACAGAGTATTCCATTGACCTTGATAGAGAACTCGTGTCTTCCTAGAAACTTACCTGGTGGAGGATACAGAGTATTCCATTGTCCTCGATAGAGAACTGGTTTCTTCCTAGGAACTTACCTGGAGAAGAATACAGAGTATCCCATTGACCTCGATAGAGAACTCGTTTCTTCCTAGAAACTAACCTGTGGAGGATACAGTGTATTCCATTGTCCTCGATAGAGAACTCGTGTCTTCCTAGAAACTTACCTGGAGGAGGATACAGAGTATCCCATTGACCTTGATAGAGAACTCGTGTCTTCCTAGAAACTCACCTGGTAGAGGATACAGAGTATCCCATTGACCTCGATAGAGAACTCGTTTTCTCCTAGAAACTAACCTGGTGGATGATACAGAGTATCCCATTGTCCTCGATAGAGAACTCGTGTCTTCCTAGAAACTTACCTGGAGGAGGATACAGAGTATCCCATTGACCTCGATAGCGAACTCGTTTTCTCCTAGAAACTTACCTGGTGGAGGATACAGAGTATTCCATTGACCTCGATAGAGAACTCGTGTCTTCCTAGAAACTAACCTGGTGGAGGATACAGAGTATCCCATTGACCTCGATAGAGAACTCGTGTCTTCCTATAAACTTACCTGGAGGAGGATACAGAGTATCCCATTGACCTCGATAGAGAACTCGTTTTCTCCTAGAAACTAACCTGGAGGAGGATACAGTGTATCCCATTGACCTCGATAGAGAACTCGTTTCTTCCTAGGAGGGGGAATATACAGATCTTGCAATATAGCCTTGTTTCCTGGTATATTTAAATCAGCGGATAAACTTGGATGTAACTTATCAAAGAAATTTGTAAGTGCTCCAGTGGCCACTCGGTAGTGTAGATACACAATACGAAGAAAGTTGTCCTCCTCTTTTGACACCATGTTGTTCAATATTCATAAATCTAAAATTACCTGAAAACAAATAATTTGAAATATAGCTTATATAATTATTTAACGCCTTTTAATTCTAAATCATTCAATGGGAAGTTTGGTGGCTGTCGGATCTTCATCATACTATTGGGTTACATATCTATTGTACCACTTTTTTGTTTGTCACTGCTTGTTAACTTTCTTAATTGTGTTAGATTTTAAACACATGACAAAGGATGTAAATATATGTTTTCCCAATTAAGAATGCATAGTATGTCTGTAGCTTCTCCAATTCTAATAAAAAATATGAACAACTTTAAGCCAAATGGGAGGTTAAGCTATCTTCAAAACCAAGTGTAATCACGTTGGAAATTTCTTAACTGAGTTAAGAATATGAATATTCTGTGTTTAATCATACGCATTTGTATAGATATGGTAAAAGCACAATAATAGACATTGTATCAATAAAGAATAAGAAAATGGGCAAATCCTCACTATCTAACTGTCCTCCGTTTCTGAATCAGAAGCAGAATATAGAAAGTATGAAATGAGTCGTTTGAATTATTCATATAGCAAGGCACCGAATCAGCTGGAATTAAAATTCTGATTTGAATCTGGTCACGAAATGATGGTTATGGAAGTAAATGTCTCCAGAAATTCATGTTTAAATATTTTTTTAATTTACTACAGCGTCTTCGGAATTTCGTGCAAACATGGATTTCACAAACACAATGTTACATTAACTTCTGTCGACAACAATAAAGACATCAATTTGTTTTTATAGATGTACGTTCTGGCATACCAATTGAGTTTTTTCATACCTAAGATTTTTTTTACATCAAATAGAGCCCATTCAAAATTTCAAGATTTATTGTCAGAACATATTGAAGGTGTTAATATGATGAAGTGCCAATATGCACTTATTTTCTTGAATATTATGACGTGGCATTTTAGATCAGTTATGTTGGTACCTCATGGTCTGATTACAAACAATTAAAAGTGATCAACTTTTTCTTTAAAAACAAAATACCATCTCTATATATTTTTCAGTACTTCTATTATTTTTCGCCCATCTTTTTACTGATGGATGGATTTCAGCTCACCAATAACATTTTCTTCTCTTAATCAATTAATAGATATATTAAATTGTCGTATGAGTGCCATTGAAACTCTCCATCTAAGTCACAGTTTGTAAAAAAAACCATTATAGGTCAAATTACAGCCTTCAACATAGGGCCTTGACTCACAACGAGAGGCAACCTATAATGGAACCCAAACATGACTAGTGTAAAACCATACAAATGGGAAAACTAACGGTTTAATATATATACAAAACGAGAAACACTCATGAACGACATCAACAAACAGTAACCACTTAACATCAGGTTCCTGAATAAATAAACGCAGTTTGTGCAAACGTTTTTTAAAAGGTAAAATCCTTCCCCTTACCCAAAAAAATAGTGTAACATCACAACATAGAAAGCTATTTCTTTGCGTTTTGATAGTTTTATTTCTGTGCATGAACATATTTTGTGTCATGGATGGATACCCCATCTCCTTTGTTTTTTCATTAGAGAAAGACACACTAAATTATGAGCAATGCCTTAATCAAAAGACATATTAACAAAACAAGTAAATAAACACTGAACGAGTACATATGATATATCGTTCAATGAAAAAAAAACGAAATACATTTAAACTCTTTTAAAATATTAAGAATAAAGATCTATTAGTATCAATATATCATTGACATCTTTGAACCGATATAGGTCGAGTATCAAACGTATACGTATCATGAACATCAGAAGGTCGGTATGTTATCTGTCATTAAATAGAATACACAGAAGAAGTAATTTGAAGAATAAGACATTCAGTCATTTGAAAATAAGACATTCAGTCATCTGAAGAATAAAACATTCAGTAATTTGAAGAATAAGGCATTCAGTCATTTAAAGAATAAGACATTCAGTAATTTGAAGAATAAAACATTCAGTATTTTGAAGAATAAGACATTCAGTCATTTGATAGACATAGTGTTCCTGTTTCTGTACAAATAATGAACAACACATATATTTGGACTGATTTTGAAAAGAAATTAACAATGAAATCATTCGATCGTTGCCGACGCCCAACGTTTATTTTAATAGTGATGGAGTCCCTGCTTATAATAAGAAGGAAAAGTGATTGTGCTTTGCCAAACAAACCATTGTTTGTAAAGTTTAAATCTAAAATTGAACTACTTTTGAATGGAAAAACACAACAAAAACTCCTATATATTTTGTTCATACAACAAAAATAAACATTGCATGACTTACACATACATTTTTTATGTTTTAATAGATAATGAATCAAGAAAAAAACTTTATTTAGTTCGGCCTTGATCACAATATGCTGTAGAGACCACATATAATCATACACATTGAAAATATCAAGAGATTTAAAAAAAATCGCTCTATTTCAATTAATGTTATAATGTATCATATATCAGACTGTGCAAATGAGCAAGGCAAACAATGCCACATAGCTGCTACCCAAATGTGTACTGCAGTGCTTTATAAATAAGTTATATATCAATTGAAAAAAAAACATGATTTTTTTAAAAACACGGATTCCATTTAAACTCGAAGGAATGACGATCTTACTTTTTTTAATAATTATAGATCTTTTACTAACAGTAAATCAGTTCGAATCATTGAACCGATTTGCTTTGTTTGCATTGAAATGCTAAGGTTAAGTTTCACATTTCTATTTATTATAAATAACAGTTAGCTACTATGTTACCCTCCTTAGAATAGAATTAACAAAAGATTGAAAAGTAGTAATTTAAAGAATAAGACATTCGGTCATTTAAACTTATAAGGGTTGTTATTAGATCGAATTTGATTTAGGTAGAACGTCAATGCGTTAAAGTGTTACAAATTTACTACGTTGTACCATTGCATGTTTGTATTTATTGATATCAATTCTAAATTATAATAGTGAAGTAGAAAATTTGAATGAAATATAAAAACAGGAGTCGAACCAAATCTGTACAGAAATGCATACATCAGTATCTGAAGAAATTTTTTAAATCAGTTTATATAAAATATTTAAAATTTATAACTTGTGTTGTGAATTTTTTCATCATAAATCATCAAAAGACGAAACCAATGAGAAATTTAAAAAGCACCTAACGCACCTTGTTAATTGACTATCAATCGAAATAATATTGTACCTTGAACATTCATGTCGTAATAAAATTGTGTTGTATTTAGATCTATTTAAATTTAAGATATAAAACACCAAAGTCTAATGTAATCAATGTCATTTTAAAATTATCATTGGTCATAGTTTCTGTGCAGTTGGTAAACCACAAAGTCTGGTTTTGACTACTTATTAAGATCTTGGACGACAAGATCATACGATCGTACAGGACTTATAACATCAATTTCAATTAAATTGGCAGAATTTTCTTAATAATAATAGAAAAATGTCAAGTATGCATTTTTTCCCTGTATAATTTTTTCAATTGTTTTTTTTCCCCAAGCATTTGGTTTGTATGGACAAATTTTTAACATTTTTTGCAGTATAAAAAAGACGTACACAGATATATTTGGGTCATTTTTGCATATAGCTAATGTGTTGATATTGCAAAAGAGGGACGAAAGACACCAAAGGGACAGTCAAACTCGTAAATCTAAAACAAACTGACAACGCCATGGCTAAAAATTAAAAAAGACAAACAGAAAAACAATAGTACACATGACACAACATAGAAAACTAAAGAATAAACAACACGAACCCCACCAAAAACTAGGGGTGATCTCAGGTGCTCCGGAAGGGTAAGCAGATCCTGCTCCACATGCGGCACCCGTCGTGTTGCTTATGTGATTACAAATCCGGTAAATAGTCTAATTCGGTAGGTCAAATTCATGAAAGGGAAGGGGATTGTAGTTACGACGTAAGGAACATATCCGATATCATTTGTGAAACGGTTATTCCATAACGGTCAACCAACTCGTGATGGCGTCCGTAAAATTTACAAAGGGATGATTTCAACTTCACCATTTGGAACTCTTGGTTTAATAGCTTCCTTGTGAGCAGTAACCCTCTATCAAGAAAATCATGATAGGAAATGCAAGCAACGGTTATGGTTAATCCTGATTTTGAACTTGTATTTGTTAGTTATATATATGTTTAAATATGACAGCAAATATGTAATGCATCAATGGATTGCAATGAGTCGTGTCATGTCAATTAATTCGTCGTAGATAACAGGATTCAATTTTGTACATACGCCAGATGCGCGTTTTGTCTACAAAGGACTCCTCGGTGACGATCGAATCTAAAAAAATCCCAAAAGTTGTGTACAGCTAAGGTAATATATTCCTGAGGTAGAAAAGCCTTAGTATTTCAAAAATTCAAAATGTTGTTAACAGTCAATTATAAATATTACCATATCAATGATAATTCATGTCAGCACATAAGTGCTCACTTATAGGCTGGTGATACCCTCGGTAAATTAAAAATGCACCAGCAGTGGCATCGACTAAGTAGTTGTTAATAAATTCATAATAGATAACAGGATACAATTTTGTATATACACGTACGCCAGACGCGCGTTTCGTCTTAAACAGACACTTTTTTGACACTCGAATCCCAAAAAGTTAAAAATAAAAGGTCAAGGAGAGTACGAAGTTGAAGAGCATTGAGGACAAAAATTTCTAAAAGTTGTGCCTAAAACAGATAATATAATCTTTTCATTGTGTAGAAAAGCCATAGTATTTCAAAAATTCAAAGTGTTGTTAAGAGTAATTTATAAATATGACCATATCAATGAAGTGCTGACTACTAGGCTGGTAATACCCTCGGTGAATTCAAACTCCACCAGCAGTAGCATCGACCCAGTGATTGTAGATAAACTCATCATAGATAAAAGGATTACATGTTGTGTATACGCCACACGTGCACTTCGTCTACAACAGACTCTTTTTTGACACTCGAATCCCAAAAAATGAAAAAAAAAAAGGTCAAGGAGAGTACGAAGTTGAAGAGCATTGAGGACAAAATTTCTAAAAGTTGTGCCTAAAACAGATAATATAATCTTTTCATTGTGTAGAAAAGCCATAGTATTTCAAAAATTCAAAGTGTTGTTAAGAGTAATTTATAAATATGACCATATCAATGAAGTGCTGACTACTAGGATGGTGATACCCTCGGTGAATTCAAACTCCACCAGCAGTAGCATCGACCTAGTGATTGTAGATAAACTCATCATAGATAAACGGATTACATGTTTTGTATACGCCACACGTGCATTTCGTCTACAACAGACACTCGAATCCCAAAAAGTTAAAAATAAAAGGTCAAGGAGAGTACGAAGTTGAAGAGTATTGAGGACAAACATTTCTAAAAGTTGTGCCTAAAACAGATCACTAGTAACCCCAATTTAACTTGATCGGACAAAAACGTGTTAACGCTGTTTAAATGAAATTAATCGTCATTTGATAAAGATTGACAAAAATAAAAAATCATTTTTAATTTATTTCAATGCATATCAAATCATTTTAATGCCAGTCAAATAGCTTCGCTTGCGGTCGTTCAATTGAATTCAAGTTGGCGGTAAGTTACGTCAAACAAATAGGCCACGCCCCCGTTAAACTATTTCAAACTGGTATCAATTCGTTTTAAACCGTGTTGCGACCCGAGCTTTTAACAGGTAAATCACTCAAGCAAAACAACATCGATGTATCTTTCGTTTATTTGTTTCAAACTTTATCGACTTATATATATATATGCGTGTATTCTTATTAAAGTAATATACTTCACAATTTAAACAAATGAATGATCAATACACGTAACATATAAGGAATTTGAATAAAAACAATAAAATATTGGTGCACGGTTTAAAAAATTCAAAACTTGTGAATCTGTTTAAATGTAATAGTTAGATGTTTAACATATTTTTAATTTGCCCGAATGCAGTAGATCTTTATCTCACATATTCGTTTCAAAACTTGCTGAGTGCTATGAAAACTTGTGAATGTAAGTAACGTATGGTCCATTGCAATGACTTACAAACTTTAGGTATTCCTGTATATTTCCGTTTCTCTTTTTCTGTCTTACTATAGTGTACTCGTTAATTAAATATAGACACGGAAATTAAAGTATCTTACAAAAATTATTTATTTTTCACATAGTTTAAATCGATGTATCTTATAGTTTCGGTCAACAACAAATATTCCCTAGCTGTATATTGATATATGAAATAGCTTGTAATAAAAACAATGTTGTGTTAAATAATAAAATGAATGAACATAATGTTAACATTTGTTCAATTTAATAAACAGTTAAGTCTTGTACAACATTGCAAATAAAGGAACAGCCCCAAAAACATTTAAAACTGTGTCAAATTGTAATATCGGTCACTGACGCGAAACGGGCGTTAATTGCGGACAAGCAGCACATTACGGTAATTGTGAATTGTGGTTCCGATTCTGTAAAGGGATTATTGTGCTGTCATTCACCGTGACGTACAAAAAGTCTTGCTATAAATAAAAATATATTCGGTATATATGAGATAAATTTTAGTCTGCGATAACGATGGGTTGGTTGATTTAAGTTTTACGACCTTGACTTGCTCTAAGTCGACATTCTCTTACGTCTAATGCATTTTATTTTCGTTTAGGGCATATAATATAAGTCTACCTACCAAATTGAAATCAACATAAACATTATTAAAATAAACAAGAATGGAAAAGAAACAATTATGCACTGTTGCTCTGATATAATTTTTATTAACTATATTTTAGCGGTAATGTCCAAGTTAAAAACTAATTGTCGTACAAAAAAATAATTTATCGAGGTGCTTTCGTTGAAGTTCGCGTTACATATCAAAATGAATGTCATTGGTCGGAACGTTTGCAAACTTTCAATCTAGGTGTTCTCATCGAGGTCCGCGTTCATTTTTCAATTCAATACACAATATTTCATCTAGGTGCTTTCGTTGAAGTTCGCGTTACATAGTAAAACGAATTTCATTGGTTGGAACATTTGCAAACTTTCAATCCAGGTGTTCTCATCGAGGTCCGCGTTCGTGTTTCAATTCAATACACAATAAGAAGTCCAATATGGTAAAAAAAAAGAATTTTAAACTGAAATTGAACAAAAAAGAAGTAATAAAAAATATAGTTTATAATATGTAAATATTTATTTAAGAAAGCTAACAATAAGATGAAAGAAAAATATGTGATGCTTAAGAACATTGATTTGGGCCGTAACAGCCTTATGTTGGAAATTTTAAAACAAAGTTGAAACAAAGGCTTGTCTTCATATCAAATTGTTTTCACGGCCAATTTCTTGCAAGAAGCAAACTCCCATTACTTCAGTGTCGCCCCTGCATGTTTTTGCGTGATCCATGCATGTTTCTGATTTACTTGTCTTTTGTTCATTTACTGTCCTACTGTATGGCTATAGTCTAAGTGTTAATTGTCATTTGAAATACTTTAAACTTGCTTATACTGGTTGGTTCCACGTGAATCTTCTGATAATAGTTCATGCATAAATCACCGGAATTTGGTACACGCAAAATGCACGTAATTTTTAAAAATTACATTATTAAAATAATATCTTTTTTCTAAAATTTAATTGAAATCATTAAAAATACCTTCATATTTTTGCAAAGTTCAAGTGAAAAGAACATGAAAAATTTCACGTGTGATTCATTTGAATTACTGAGTTTTTTACTCCATCATTTAAGGCAATGGTGGTGTCGTTGCTTCATCCATGCAGAAATAGAGTACTTTAAAAATATGATTCAGTAAAAAGTTTTATAATTGCTCGGTTTTTGATGGTTGTTTTACGGCGGTACGTCTAAACACTGCTAAGGACTCCTTAACGGTGCACTAAGGACTATACAATGCCACTAAGGACTAGAAAGAGTACTGTTATACGTGTTATTTTTAGATATTATGTTAAAGATTGATTTTTAATGCGTAAATTTCAAATTTTATAGAAAAATAATCATAAATAAAAAAGATATTCAACATTTTCTAGGCACGTGCCCATTTTTCTTTGATATACCGAAAATCAATGAACCGATTGACACGTGCCAAATAATATAACAACTGATTAAACAATCATATATTCTTTAATCTAAGCAATTAACAATTGTATCGAAAAGATTAATACTTGATTATTTTAATAAAATGTGTTGTTCTTATTTAAAAGTTAAAATGATTAAAAGGACAAATAATTTTGCTTTTGTTTCATTTATTTCCCGACATAGTTATTTGCCATAGGTTTTAATGTTGATGTGCGCCTAACTAATAAGTAAGAGTGTGGTCAGCTTGGTAAAATGTTTATGTGAAAGACATGAAGACAAAATGAATATATATATTTATAACTTTTTTGTTTTTATTTTAATTCCAACAAAGATGCGTTACAAATGGCTTCACTAAAACATGAGTAAATTCCGAAAAAAAACACCCTATAAATCATGATTTTTATTTGTCCACTTTCTATAATGAATGTTCTACAGTGTTTAGTACATTATTTACGAATAATTTCCTGCATTTTTCAATTTAAAGTTAAAGATATAATTTTGACAGAAAAAGAGAGTGCTTTGTAAAAATTACTCACTGTTGAAGGCCGTATGGGTAACTTAAAGTTATTAATTTCTGTGTCATTTTGTCACTTGTGAATAGTTGTCTCATCACCAACCCGGTTTTTGTACAATGAATAGAAGTTAAAAGCTACTAATTACTTTAAATTTGGAAGTACCCATGCAGCAGCAGCAGTAAGAAAAACATGCTACAATGCCGGACCCAAGTCCGAATAAAGGGGTAGGGAAGTAATTTTTCTTTTAACTGGCACAATCGTATGTTTTATTTTTGGCGCAAATCATACCATCTTATTTTAAAACATGTGGCGCAAACGTAACATTTGAGAAAAAAAGTTGTGGCGCAAAAGGACGCATTTTTGGCGCAAACGGATATCTCCCACCAATCCTACCACATCATTTTTTATATTGGTTGCAAAATTTGTTTATCGTATTGAAGTCGTATTTGTCCAGAAATATATTGCTCAAACGTGTTCTTCATAATGATAATAAATTTTGAAAATGAACCATTATAGCATACGCACAAAAAAAATAATTTCTGTTCAAATCCGTCTGTTTACTTGTAGCTGGCATTAAATAAGTTTGGTTACATGTAGTAATTTTTTTTTATCAGATTATTTAATCACTTTGTGATTGCAGAACCTGCTGCATTGGCTTGTATGTGTGAACGTTATTCGATAACGTCAGGAACGATAACTCGTGGCGTAATGTCAACTTACTGTCAAGACAGACGCTTTTATAGAAAATAAAGAAATATGGAGTAAACGTATACGGAACCAGTAATCGCACACAAAGTCGATGCTTAACAAAAATACAAATAATTAATGGTCAGCGTTTTTATTCCTGTTCATCTTTATATTCCCTAAAGGGTCTTCAACAATGAAAGATTCACTTGTTTAGGGATGACATCAAAAGATCGATGTAGGATAAAAAAAACTTAAATCAAATAGTTTGGGGGGGGGATCAACTTTGCTGCAAGTTTTGTTAATCTAAAATCGATTTTACATATATCCCTATTGGTCAATCAATTTTTACCAAATTAAGTTAAGAGGGGGGTGTGTGGAGGTCAGTAAAAAACCTATGTGAATTCAGTTTTGTATTCTTCATTGAACTTTCGATGTCGTCCCTTACCAGAACAACAAAAAAACACTAGCTAAGAGTACTTTTAAAGTTACTGACAGCTATAGTTCACACTCCTACGTTTGAAGTCTTCCTGTCCATCATCCCGCAATCGTTATTTTTGAAGATCATATAAGTGAATGAATAATTCGATTTTCTGCCTCAGGACCTGCGCATATATGAAATACTTAACACTGAACATTGAACCTGGTTGTAATTTGCAATTTTTATTTGTAATTTTTCCTCACTAGGTAGGTGAAATTATGTATAACATCAAATGTATTGTAAATTGCGAAAATGCATTACGAGCATATTCTATAATTTTAAGTTTGAATTATAAAGAGTTTATTTTTTTTCAAATATTGAATACGCAACAAAATCTCTGTAATTTTACCCATGTATTATTTATGTTTATGTTAAAGGCGTTTGATTGGATATTAGTTAAAGGTAGGCGTGGTTTTCGGTAACTTTCCTCCAATCAACTGGCCTATTCGACAAACATGTGTGCGCTGATGCGTGCAAACTGGCTATTGTAACGGCACATGTCTTACATCAAAATCTATCGTGCGTGACCAATGTTTATTGTAAAATTTCTTGCCATGTGAGCAAATTATCAGACATACAAGTTCTAAAGGTTACAACTTGAATTTGCTTTTTGAAAGATTATTTTCGGCAGTGCCCCTGATATACGATGTAAAGTGTTTAAGAAAAACAAGACTTTAAATGAAGGATGCATATTACCAGAGAATATAATCTGAGACTATGCCAGATATAATGTATGTATTTTATGGCTCGGATATTAACAATAAAATGTTCTGAAAAAATTAAGTGTCCGATAATTTGAATTATCTGATAAAGTTATCTCGATCACTGTCGACAAAATATTATTGCATGGATGGTAAACTGCTGATTTTTATTTCTAGACATGGTTTGTAACTGTTATAATAGACAACTATATGCATTCTGGTTTACGTTTACAAAGAGCACACTATACATTTTTCTGAAATATCAATCCTTTTTGGACAGACTTGCTTTTTCCTTGTATTTGTAAAAAATATAAGACGTTTCATTTTATTTGAATACTTCAAAAATTGCTTCAAAATACTATAGGCCTGTATTGTTGTTATTTTTTTTTGGGGTCAATGACTTCCCCCCCCCCCAAAAAAAAAAGTAGTAAAATAATTGCATATTTGATTTGAATAATTGTTTTAAAACGTAATAGAAATAAAGGTCAGCCAAACCCAAATTCAGCAATAAGGAGTGTCATTCACCGGGTTTAATTTCTTTTACCGGTTTTGAACTTCTTGTTTTGTTCAATAAATAATAGTAATCTTCTTATCTTGTTCAATAAAAAATAGTAAAATTTACTTTCCATACACATGTTTGACTTCCTAAATAACACTAGGAAATAAAATTTGTCACAATTTCGCTTTTGTCGTCTGCTCAAGTTAGTTTAATTTGGTATTGTAATATGCACATGAGATACTTGTCACTGAACGTTGAACAAACAGTAGCTATCCACCAATCCATCAGTGATTGCGATACTTCTGTTATATACCCGTCATTTTGTCACATGTTTGGTACTATTATTTGAACAAAGTTCGTGTTGTAAGCCGAATTTGTCCTACATTTTAATTGTTCTTGTCAAGTAATACATTCCTTGAACTGGTTTAAATGTTTAACTAAATCCTATGATATCAATTTTGTGCATTGGTTTTTTGAAACACAATTTTGTTAATTTGAGCGTGTCAACACTTAGTCTAGTAGTGATTTCGGTTTGTATGACCATACAACATATTTATATATTAGAATTACAGTAAGTTATTGTTTCATTTTACATGTTTACCATTGATAACATCAAATAAAATGTGTTGCAGGTTGAACTAAACCATAAAGGAAGGATCTAAAATTTTAACTATGTATGTTTAAACTATTATGAATGCGGAGTGGGGGTATTGCACGATAGCCTCAGTAGTAGTATGATACTTTGATATCAAATGGACTACAGTTAAAAAGTTGCATTTACTACCAATCCATGCACAATAGTAAGATGTATGCTTCTGAGCGTATTATGGACAAAGAAAAGGGTTGTGGTGTACTTTAAAATTTTGAACTAAGTATGGTAGAATGGTTGCCATACGCCTTCATATTACAGAAACCACCAGCGTACACTACAGCATAATTACGATTTCAGTTGTTATAGTTCACACACAAATCAATTGGGCTAGTTTAATCTCCTGCATGGTTTATTCCATTGGCAATCATATTCAAGAAAATTCATATTCTGTATGAAGCTTGATTGAGCCGTAGATTAACACAGATACCGATCATAGTTATCTTTTCTTCATTTACATAAATGAATGTCGGGAATTCGGAATATGGCAGTTATACATGTATCCTCAGTTTATATTTATTTTGAAGCATTATCGAACTAATACGACTTAAATTTCTCTTTAAAATTTACTTTGAACTAAATATCTAGTAAATGACTTTACATGGGAATAACTTGGGGTGCATTCATGTATACTAGTATGTAATGATAATAAAAAGAAACCAACAGCACTATTTGACGAAGACGAAATTAAGGATTGAATTTTAACGTCCAGTGACATATATTACAATGATGTCGAAACAGAACTTGAAATTGACAATAGTTTATTCCGTCGCTTTTCCAAAGAATTCACGCTTAGTTGCGATTTCACGTGCTATTTTGAAGAGACATGTTTTGTCGAAATGCACATCTGGTGCAAGAAAATTGGTACTGTTAATTGTATTACAACTTCGGGTTCGCATTATAGTTATATTTGTACAAAATAACTAACAATAAACAAATTGTGATGATTTCTTTAACTGTTCTTGAACGTTCTAGTTTTAATATAAATCTGTGATTTTTCTATATTCGTACTTTCGACGAAGCAAAGCAAGTTCGATCTAGACCTGGACAATTTGATGCATTTAGCAATATTCAATCGTTGTACAAATTTATTGTAGAACATGTAGAAAATCCGTCTTTTTCGGATAAAAAAAATCTACTTTGTTAACTCGGATCGAAAACTTACAATTTAGTTTATCCTATTGAAACATGAACGCGGACTACATTGAGAACATCTTGGATTGAAAGATTGCATATCTACTGACCAATGAAATGCTTTAGATTTAGAACGCAGACCTCAACGAGAACACCTAGATGGATAACACACTGTAATCTTTAGACCGTCGAACAGATAGCGATAATTCCAAACTTCTTCTTCTTCTTTTTCTTTTAGTTCAAATAAGGTCACCATATAGAAGAATACAAAGTCATACTGCCAAGGAATTGTATATTAGGAATTGTATATTTACAATCCCTTGATGCTGCTGTACATGCCTGATTGACAAAGATCTAATAAAATTGAATTATTCATAAAAATGTGTATCACAATTTAAGTGTTTCTATATTAAGATTGTGATTAAAAATATGCATTTTATGTACTTGTTTTGGTTTGGATTTGTTTATTCAAAGCTCGCGAGAACAGCTGATCTCTTAAGGCCGTAACAGTGGTGGTAGATATTCACAGATTTTTTTTACATAAAAACACACTATTACATATTCATGTGACAATAATAATGTGTCTGTTTTTTAAACCAATTTAGAATTGGTGTATATATGTCTCCGCTGATAATAATTCTATGTTAGATAAACATAATTATTTGGAATTAAAAGTTGTATAGTTACAATAAGTACATTTTCAAAATCATTTATTTATTTAGGCTTGATGAAGATCGACATGATTTAACGAATAAATGTAAGAAGATGTGGTGTACTTGCCAATGAATTAGATCACCGTACAGCCTTCGACAACGAGCAAAAACCTAACCGCATAAACGTTTATATCATTTCCCAAAATTACAAATATGAATTCAAACAATCCAAACAAGAAAACTATCGGCCTGATTGATGTACAGCACTTATAGAAACATATATACAAAAACGACAACCACTGGTCACTGGGGATTCAAACCATGTGTCCCAATCGAAAAATAATTTCGTCAAACAAACGGGAGTTCTTATCTACAGAACAAAACCTGGATCCGCCATTGTACAGTCTCCTGGCTAGTATACCTGTAGGATAGTCAAAGATAATGGCGTTAAACAAATAATTTCTTTATTTATGTTTTTATTCCATTCAGATCTTCAATTTATCGATTGATTAATAAAAAAACGAAGCAAATATTTTAGTTAATCTACCAGTAATTAAGTGTCAGTACGATCTTCTGATAAGATTGTAAAACTATATATTGCTATTTGGCTGTGAAATTTGGAGATTTAGTTTTATTGATGCATTAGAAAGTTAAACTTGAAAAAAATCAACCCTAGCTTTATTGAGAGCTAGGCGCTTATCCTATGTCAGTATATGTGGAACACCGTATGGTATATTTTTTGGTCTAACATTGTAAACAGATCTGATAGTAAACTATATAGATATATTTATAAACTCAACGTAGATGGTGGATTTACTTAGCTATAGAAAGTGGAAGAGTTTATGGTATAGCAAGAAATAATAGAATATGTACTTTTTGTAAAAATGATATAGAGGATGAGTTTCATTTCATCCTCAAATGTCCACGTTTTCAAGGTTTTAGAACAATTTATATGAAGCCATTTTATTGGAAAAAAACGTCGATGTACAAATTTATTAAACTGATGAGTACTAATAATGTAAAAGAATTGTGTAATTTAGGTAAATTTACATTTAGATCTTTTGAGCTTAGATCCGAAATGTTAAAATAATGTTTGTTTATTCTACAACACCTTCTGCTGTCACATAGTCCGTGTTTATGTATGTATTATATGTATTATTGCTGTTGATATAATTGTATACCTATAGTTTATATAGACTTTGGTAATAAAGATATATACTTTCGATTGGTTGATTTGTATAAAAAATATCTTAAAAAAATATGGATTTTAAAATATTTGGTTAAATCAGAGTAACTATAGTTTTAATCCAAACTATTAAACAGATTGTTTTATCATTTTCAGCAGACTTGGAAATCAGAAATGGAATATTCTCCAAAAGTATTATGTTTAAAACTGTTTAAAGAAAACTTTGAATTTGAAGAATATTTAGACGTATTACGTTATAAAGATAAGATAACGTTATGAAGGTTTAGAACTGAAAATCATCGGTTACCTATAGAAACCGGTAGATGGCGTAGAATTATGAGACAGGAAAGGTACTATGTACTTTGTAACTCTCAAGAGATTGGTTGATATATTTCACTATATTCTAAACTGCACAACTCTAACAGAAAGTAGAAGACCTTTTCTTAAACCTAACTATGTAAGCAGAGTAAATGTTTCGAAATTGGGCACTTTATTTATTCAAAAAAATATTGTGTTTTGAAAATTTTGTGTAAATTAATTTGAATCATATATAAATAAAAGTATGCTCTCAAATCTGATCACCAATCGCTCATTCTTGTTGCTCGTTTCAAGTTGTGCAAATTGTCATACGCAAAATCTGTATGTTAATATTATATGTAAAAATATCTTTCTTTTTACCGTTAACTTGGTTTTATAAGAAATAAAGAATCTAAATTAAATAATACAATTAATTTTATTTAGTTTTTTGGATTAAATTACCTTAAATTAAAGGATGTGAAAAGGTATATAATTGTAACTTTTTCAAAGTTCAAGTTGATCAATTATTGATTTAAGTGAATAAATCAAATTTATTTTCTCGAGGAATAAATCAAATCAGGAACATATATATTGTAAGGTATACTGTTCCCAAATTGAATAGTATACAAATCATAGTAATAATTATTCATCAGCGAAAAGGATAGTATTTGTATTGTGTTTGAACAAGGATTTGTATAGTTAGCTATACAAATCCTTGGTTTGAAGAATCGTAAAAGTGTTTTATTTTCTAAATTCTATTTATTCACTCGGACTTCGTAGAGTTTAAAATTATTTTTTTTACCATATCGGACTTCATATTGTGTATTGAATTGAATCACGAACGCGGACCTCGATGAGAACACCTGGATTGAAAGTGTTCAAATGTTCCGACCAATGAAATTCATCTTACTATGTAACGCGAACCTCAACGAAAGCACCTAGATAAAATATTGTGTATTGAATTGAAAAATGAACGCGGACCTCGATGAGAACACCAGGATTGAAAGTTTGCAAAAGTTCCGACCAATGACATTCATTTTGATATGTAACGCGAACTTCAACGAAAGCACCTAAATGAAATATTTTATTTGTACGACAATTAGTTTTTTTTAGACATTACCCCTTAAATATAGTTAATAAAAAATATATCAAAGCAACAGTGCATGATTGTTTCTTTTCCATTCTTGTTTATTTTAATAATGTTGATGTTGATTTTAATTTTGTAGGTAGACTTATATTATATGCCCTGAACGTAAATATACGGGTTTTTTTTTTAAATGCATTAGACGTAAGAGAATGTCGACTTAGAGCAAGTCAAGGTCGTAAAACTTAAATCAACCAACCCATCGTTATCGCAGACTAAAATTGATCTCAAATAAACAGAATATATGTTCATTTATAGCAAGACTTGTTGTAAGTCACGGTGCATGGCAGCACAATAATCCCTTTACAGATCGGAACCACAATTCACAATTTTCGTAGTGTGTACTTTTCCACAATTAACGTTCGTTTCGCGTCAGCGACCGATATTACAATTTGACACAGTTTTAAAAGTTTATTGAGCTGTTCCTTCATTTACAATGTTGTGTGCAAGACTCAACTAATGTCAACATTATGTTCATTAATTTTATTATTTAACACATCATTGTTTTTATTACAAGCTATTTCATATATCAATATGCAGCTAGGGAATATTTGTTGTTGACCGAAACTATAAGATACATCGATTTAAACTATGTGAAAAATAAATAATTTTTGTGAGTTATTTTAATTTCCGTGTCTATATTTAATTAACGAGTACACTATAGTAAGACAGAAAATGAGAAAAGGAAATATACAGGAATACCTAAAGTTTCGTAAGACATTGCAATGGACCATACGTTACTTACATGTCATAAGTTTTCATAGCACTCAGCGAGTTTTGAAACGAATATGTGAGATAAAGATCTACTGCATTTTGGCAAATCAAAAATATGTTAAACATCTAACTATTTTATTTTTAACAGATTCATAAGTTTTGATTTTTTTAAACCGTGCATCAATAATTCATAATTTTTTTATTTACATTCCTTATATGTTACGTGAATTGGTCATTCATTTGTTTAAATTGTGAAGTATATTACTTTAATAAGAATACACGCATTTATATATATAATTTTAAGTCGATAAAGTTTGAAACAAATAAACGAAAGATACATCGATGTTGTTTTGCTTGAGTGATTTACCTGTTAAAAGCTTGGGTCGCAACACGGTTTAAAACGAATTGATACCAGTTTGAAATAGTTTAACGGGGGCGTGGCCTATTTGTTTGACGTAACTTACCACCAACTTGATTTAAATTGAACGACTGCAAGCGAAGCTATTTGACTGGCATTAAAATGATTTGATATACATTGAAATAAATTAAAAATGATTTTTAATTTTTGTCAATCTTTATCAAATAACGATTAATTTCATTTAAACAGCGTTAACACGTTTTTGTCCGATCAAGTTAAATTCGGGTTACTAGTGGATAATATAATCTTTTCCTTGTGTAGAAAAGCCATAGTATTTCAAAAATTCAAAGTGTTGTTAAGAGTAATTTATAAATATGACCATATCAATGAAGTGCTGACTACTAGGATGGTGATACCCTCGGTGAATTAAAACTACACCAGCAGTAGCATCGACCCAGTGATTGTAGATAAACTCATCATAGATAAACGGATTACATGTTTTGTATACGCCACACGTGCATTTCGTCTACAACAGACTCTTTTTTGACACTCGAATCCCAAAAAGTTAAAAATAAAAGGTCAAGGAGAGTACGAAGTTGAAGAGCATTGAGGACAAAAATTTCTAAAAGTTGTGCCTAAAACAGATAATATAATCTTTTCCTTGTGTAGAAAAGCCATAGTATTTCAAAAAAAATCAAAGTGTTGTTAAGAGTAATTTATAAATATGACCATATCAATGAAGTGCTGACTACTAGGATGGTGACACCCTCGGTGAATTAAAACTACACCAGCAGTAGCATCGACCCAGTGATTGTAGATAAACTCATCATAGATAAACGGATTACATGTTTTGTATAAGCCACACGTGCATTTCGTCTACAACAGACTCTTTTTTGACACTCGAATCCCAAAAAGTTAAAAATAAAAGGTCAAGGAGAGTACGAAGTTGAAGAGCATTGAGGAAAAAAATTTCTAAAAGTTGTGCCTAAAACAGATAATATAATCTTTTCCTTGTGTAGAAAAGCCGTAGTATTTCAAAAATTCAAAGTGTTGTTAAGAGTAATTTATAAATATGACCATATCAATGAAGTGATGACTACTAGGATGGTGATACCCTCGGTGAATTCAAACTCCACCAGCAGTAGCATCGACCCAGTGATTGTAGATAAACTCATCATAGATAAAAGGATTACATGTTGTGTATACGCCACACGTGCATTTCGTCTACAAAAGACTAATCAGTGAAACTAAAATGTAAAAAAGTTAATAAGGCCACATAATGAACGAAGTTGAAGAGCATTGACAACTAAATTGCCTAAAAGTTATGCCAAATACAGCTAAGGTAGTGTATTCCTGGTGCAGAAAAGCCTAAGTAATTCAAAATTTCAAAATGTTGTTAACAGTAAATTATAAATATGACCATATCAATGATAATTCATGTCAGTACAGAAGTGGTGACTACTGGGCTTGTGATACCATCGGGGAATTAAAACTTTACCAGTAGTTGCATCGACCAAGTGGCTGTAAATAAACTCATCATAGATACCAGGATAACATTTTGTATTTACGCCAGACGCACGTTACGTCTACAAAATACTCATCAGTGCAACAATCAGATATCCCATATTGATCAAACTAATTAATGCAACTCTTTTTTCATTAACATTCAGTATTTCGTTTTATGAGACAATAACCATATTTGATTACCAAAATAGGTATTCGCAGTTTGACATGCTCAACAATACTATGAATAATTTGTGTTAGCCGGAAACATACGCTCAGTGGATTGCGACCATATATATTCACGGTTAACATGAAAGAAATGCAAGTGTTTATTTTATTAACATTTTAACATTAAAAATTGTATTTGGTTTTACTTCTGATACTTTTGACACAAATAAACAATGCAGAACTGTATCAGAATAAAAAATTAAATAGAAAAATAATTATTTAAATGTTTGAACACGAATTATATTTAAACTCGAGAGAACATATTTTTCTAATATAATTAAAGAGTTATCGGTGGAATCATTCAACCGATTGGCTTTGTATGAATTTAAATGTTAAGAGAGGGTATCAAATGTCTAATTATGATAAACAAAAGCGGGACGCTACGTTACCCACATTTAAATGGAATTTACGAAAGAAGTAATTGAAAGAACATGATATATAGTCATTTGAACTTCTGAGGGCAGTTATTAGAACGAATTTTGTATAAAAAGAATTTTAATACGTTAAAAATTATATATTAATTAGTATTACTAGGTACCTTTACAGAAATACATATGTCGATATCAATTCTCAAATAAACATTAGTGCCGTCGTTTTTAACGTGAGTCGAACAAAACATGAAGAAAAGAAAATTAACGGTCTTAAAAAAGCAAGAAAAAACTAAGCTAAGGCAACATCATACATGTAGATACAACACAATATTCAGCTGTTCAAACTTTTTATGTTCTAACAATTAAAGGGCTAGAATCTTTTTATTAGTTTTTAATGCACAGAATTACAAACAAGGCACGCAATGAAAGACAACGTCGATTTTAAAGGCAGTTAATATCTTTGAAAAACTAACTTTAAAAGAATAGCAAAAGATACCAAAGGGATGTTCGAATACACAAGTCGAAAATAAAATACCAATGCAATGAAAAACGTGAACATAACATAGAAAACTTAAGTCGGGGATTACAAGTGCTTCGGGCGTGTGAGCAGAATCTTCTAAATAGGAGTTTCACGTTCAAACCGGGTGATAAATCTTATAATCAGTTAGTCAACATCCGGGAAAAGACAATCTGTGAAACTTATATATTGTAACGATCAAGAAACTCGTCCGTAACATTTAAAAATTGATGATTTTTCAACTTGGAGCTTTTGGTTCAAAACCTGCTTTGTAAGCAGAAACCTTAATCAAAAATAAGTAGAATTAAAAAAAATGAAAAAGGTTAGCCCAAACCATTAATATAGGATAAGACTAATTCTAAGTGATATATTTGTCATCATTACATGCTTCGTAGTTTTTAATCAATCAAAGACCATATGGCGTTTTCAAAAACGAGATGAAATTACATCTTGATAACCGCTAAAGTATGAATTTGTAAAAAGTGTCATACTTTAAAAGGCTACGTTTTCGGGATGAGCAGAAACGCTTTTATGGCCACTATTTGAATGTATAGCAATGAACCAATGCAGTTTAAGGCTTGTTCGTATATCTTTTGCTGATATGTTAATGGTTCATATTTCCAACCACAGTTGTAAACACACGGTATCTTTCTTATACGAATTTTACACTTCCCGTTAATCGAACACACACTAGATCAATAACACGTATGAAATATAGTGCTTCTGAATTATTTCATTTTTTAAACATTAAAAAATACAAATGAACAAACTTTAGTTGCTTACACATGTAACAGAAGAAAGAATTACTTCTATTTATCCACGTTCTCTTTTTATAATTTTTAATTGTAGGAATTAACTGAGGCGTGGAAGAAATGAACCAAATAAGTAGCATTTTCTCTTTATATAATTAAGGCTCATTTCGATGTCATTTCAGTTAGCATCTGTCTTATGGTAATGAAAATCCAGATAGCAAATGTGACCACAAAAGCCTATTTAGATATAATCCAAATGAGTATGACATCTTGGAAATAAACTCATCATAGATACCAGGACTCAATTTAGTATATACGCCAGACTCGCGTTTCGTCTACAAAAGACTCATCAATGACGCTCGAATCCAAAAAAGTTTAAAAGTTATACTAATGTTTAGCTTTGAAGCGTTCAAGGTTGCTATAGAAAAGGAAAAAAGGAAAACCCTCACCAGACGTAATCAATAAACTGTGGTACTTCAGATCATAAAACACACATGTAGGTTTGCCCCTAAGGATAAAATGTGTAAATTTAACGAGTTTCATGAACACGCCTAATATACTGGTACATTGGATATATTTTTTGAGTGAAAAGGATAATGGCAAAGTATTTATTGTGTATAGTCATCACAATTTGATTTTCTGGCGCAGAAAAGAGCTCTCAATGACCCACTTATGCACAACTATCATCTACCCCTGGTGTTAAATTTGATGAGAAAAGACTTGTGTCTACATGAAGATGTTACTACAGCATTTACATAAGTTATCAAAGGTATCAGTGATGATAATTATATACGCCAGACGGGCATTTCCTCTACATAAGACTCATCGGTGCCCCTATATCACACTTACTTGATAACACAACCTGACAGTGAGGTGGTTTCTCATTGATGTACCTTTTTGGTGGATTATTCAACAATGAGATCATCCAAGCGTTGACGACGTTAACGTTCATTTTAATAGACATCCAGTATCTGCTTATTATAGGAAGGACATATGATCATTCTTTGCCAAGTAAATCATTGTTTGAAAAGTTAAAATGTAAAACTGACATACTTTTTCACATTCTTCGTTTGAATGATCTTTTTTTACAAAATTTCTTTACTTTTTGTCATACATTTGAGTGTTTTAATAGACAATGACCATTTTTAGTTCGGTCTTGATCACAATATGTTGTACAGACCACAAAGGACCCTACACATTTAAAATATCAAGAGATTTTAACTGTTCGTTCCATTTCAATTAACGTTATTATATATTATATCTCAGACTATTCAAAGGCAAACAATGATACATGTTGAAACCTAGTAATACGTCTGCTGTTAGAGTAATTTGGCCCGGCATTGTAAAAGGCTAACATTTATATTTAAATTATGCAATAACCATAAATTTTATGAACAGTATTTGAACGGTATACTACTGTTGCCTTTTTTATTTGATGTTCATCTTACTTCAAACACTGTGATACGTATTGTTCGGTAGATCATATTTGTGGGAGAGAGGACGGGATTGGGAATTGATTTTTCTTATAAAGAGTTCTTGACCTTTTCTTTCATGGTAGTGCAATCAAAGTACAATTATGTATCTATGGAATACATAGAAGTCAGAGAGAGCAGTGTAAGGCATTTACAAATCAATAAGAGGGCTATACAGACAGGTAAAACCATATTATTATTATTATTTAGATTTTTTTTTAAATATATCTATGGGTCAATAGAATCAAAATAGAAACCGTAAAAAAATATATAAAATTAAAAATGATCTATTTATAAATAATTTTAAAATATAGATAACCATACAGGACAAATATATACGATATCGGAATTACTCAATGTTCAAGTCTGTGCGCTGATCTATAGTTGTTAATTTCTTAATCATACATGTAGTATGGTCTAGTATGCAGAGTTGTTTTCCTACATTATAGCTAAATGAATGAATTAACGTAGCTTTATGTTATAATAACTTACCGATTCTGCGATGCGTTTCTTCTCTTCAGAAATTAATTTACTAAGATATTCCTTTTGTAAAACTGATCTTCCTCATGACGTATTTCTTTGCACAAAACAGTCTACAAAAGAAATAATTTTGTCAAAAACGGTGATACAGTACAGTAACTTTAAATAGCTCAAGCATTTAATTATGTTGGAAAATCATACGTGTTAATATTTATACATAATAATTTATTAGTTGAACGAAAGATTCTATCACTGCATCGGTTGAAAAACACTATATAATGTTCCCTTTTCATACGGTGCAATGTTATAATATTAAACGTAATGGCTCGTAATAAAATCGATAATAATTCAAAAACCAAGTGTAATCATGATAACTTTAAGTTATTTTTTTAGGTTTTATTGATATGATTACTTGCCTAATACAAATGTTGTACATCTACATTGAAATTGTTTTTATATGAGAAAAGAAAAGGTCGATTTTAAAAGGAATTTGTATTTTAAAGATTCATGTTTCAGCATGGATATAACAAATTATATAACACGTTCAGAAAAGCGATGACATGTAAAATGAACATGTGTGATTTTTTGTTTTGTTAACAGTTCACTAAATGAATTTGCTGTTGTTTTATTGTCAGATTGATGTTATGTTCCTTGGTTGAACTTTTCTGATATAAACACTAACTTCAATTGTTGTTACAACGAAAAGGACATCCAATAGCATAGAACATTCATTTGGGGGATTTAAATCGAATTATGATTTTGATTATAGATATAAATGAGTACACTGATAAAATTATGTAATTTAAACCAAACCTTTTTTTTTACATTAGTATACATTTTGTTTTCCATCTTTATTTTAAAATGTGCTTTCTTACCATAGTAGGTATTGGATTTTTTACTATAGGATTAAACACATTTTTTCTAGAGGTTATTGATGTGTAAACCGGGGCGATTAACCCACAAACTGAATAAAAGTCCGAAGGACTTTTATGTAAAATTTGTGAGTAAGAGCCCCGGTTTACACATCAATAACCTCTAGAAAAATTGTGTTTAATCCTTATAATTCTCAAGCCAAAAAGCCTCAATTTTTATTAACATTTTCTGTGTAAAGGTTACTATAATCACCATCACATGCACAACTGACATGTCGTAACTAAGGAGTTGGCCGCCATATTGACTTTCTAATGTCCATAAATGTTCGAAAAATGCAACGGAATTTAAAATAAAATAACACCTACCTCTAAAACTTCATTTTAATGAGATATTATCCGAATCTGAAGCACACACGTAACGAAATATTCTTTCCCTTAGAAGTTTTCATTCGTATGACGTCGTGTTTTGCCGTGACGTAAATTCGCCAAATTTTTCACGAAATTTCGCGGAATTTATTTAATTTTCATTTTTATACATTTTCGAAGCTATAGTGCATTTATTTATTTATTTTATTTATTTTTTTGTTTTATATGCATTAGAATAGAAAAAACTGTTATGCATTTGATTTTTAATCTCAATTTGCTGAAAATTAATTTAAAATTATTCCTGCAAGGATGTGTATCGCGCATGAATAGATTACGAAAGTAGTTTCGGAAACATGGTTTATCGAAGTGTAAACCTAGAGAAAAATTCTAATTGACCAATGCAATTGAAGTATTTATAGATATGCAAATCATATAAGAATTATACAGTCATATACATTATGATAGTAAACAACTTATATCTGAATTAAGTATTACGATGTAAACGATGATTTTTAATACCAAAGCTAATTTTGTGTGTGTGTCAAATAATTGAAGTGGTGATTGACACCTGTAAAATATATGGAAATATATGTGTTGACATGATCCCAATGACGATAAAACTACTTAATCATTATTTTATTTCATTATTCTAATTTTTGTCGGGTAGTTTAACAAAACACTTTTAAAAGCAAAAAGGTTATGCCACTTGTCTATGGTATCAAACAATGCATAAATTTCTCTGTACCAAGTCAAAGTTCTTAATACCATGAATATAATTAAGGTATATGGTTAAAACAATATACAAATTTCACAAAAGTAGGTATTTTGTGTATGGCTAACTAAGTTTGAAAATAATCTTTTATCAAGCAGTATACCATGTTATCATGATTACTCTCAAAAACAGTAATGCAATGTTATAAAAAAACCATTCAATTTAGGTGTGATTGTAATGTAATCGATTACAGTATATTTGCAACGTGATTGTAATTTAATAGATAACATCTACTAAAGTAATCAGTTCTGATATATTCCGTTGGTAGAATCTGGTTCCATACAGAATTTTAGACCATGTGTAGGAAAACTTGATCATATTTATTTTTTCAGTGATATCCGAAACGATTTTCGTTCTATTTATGCAACGTTGTGCTACGTCAAAAAAAAACTTTGACCAATGCAGATACATGTAGGAGATTGAATTACACACATGTGAATCTAAAAATAAATATCAACCGTCTGGAAAAATAATAAATAAACTCAAACTTTAAGAATGCTATTTGACATAATGAACTGAGAGTAAAGTGGGATGGGGTTTAGCCCTCACACACATATTTAATCCTAACGTCAAGAGTTAAAGTATTAGCTGATAAAGAATGGTTTCAAAATCAATTATTGTCTTTGTTGTTTTTTTTGTATTAATTGAATTTCATACATTAACGTCTGGTATTATATATCAATGTACATTGTTGACCTTGTAAATCGTTAAATATTTGTATAAAGACCAATGTATGGTATCTATGATGAGTTTATTTAAATGCTTATTGGTTTTAAATGGTGAAGATCTTCTCAAATAATTGAACAGCGATATGATCGCTATGATATTTGTGGGAAAAAAAACAGGTCCATGTTAAGTTGACTTATATAAACACTTAAACATTGGATTCAATATTCAATGGAAAAGGTTAAGCAAGCATTGATCGTTCTATAAAATGATGTTATAATATAAAATTATGTAGAATAAATCGGTATACAAGTACATGTATCGTAAATAAAACAATTTAATGTGAATAAATAATGAATAAAGATAAACTCGTAAATGATGATGGGGACAGTATCACTTAATTTGTATCTACTGATTAACAGCATGATAACAACATGATAACATCACAATGATCACCCTTTATAATTGAAATTTTTATTACCGACATACCTTGGGATATAGACAATACAGAGATCATACGAAGACGATCAAGATGCAAGACAATAAATTTAAAATGCCATTCAATCATATTGTATAGACAGTATTGCACATAACACCAAAAAGATCACGGAACACTTAGTTGAGAGCAATAACATCGGAACTGCAATAGATGGGTTACAGTTGATCATGAAGAGAAGCACATTTTGCCATTGATTACGGACATTGTGTGTCTTGCGTCTAAATCGTCTTCGTATAGTCTCAGCGTTGTCATTATAATGGAATTTGATGCGACTGTCATATCAGTGAGACGTGTAGCTAGCTATAAAACCAGATTCATTCTACTATTTTCTACATTAGGAAAATGCGTCCATTCGTTTGATGTGTTTTAATTTTTGCTTTTGCCATTTGATTACGAACTTTCAGTTTTGAATTTTCCTCTGAGTGCAGTATTTTTTGTGATTTTATTTTTAAATAAAAAAAGATAGACAGAACCGGATGAAGTATGTTTTAATCCAGCCGGGGAGGAAAATGACAAGTAGATACATGCATAATATAACTAAATTATCAAAATTCATTATCAAAGTTAAAATTCACACCTTATACGGCAAGAAATCTAAGAAATCATCAACATTAATATTCGCAGTTTAGATTGTTTCACATGAATAGGTATAATTGTTACTAGCCAGAAAGACATTCTTGGTGGATTTCGACCATTCATATCCACCGTAAACAAGGTATAAATACATGTACTGGCTTTTTTTATTTTCATATTAGCATGTACATGTATCATACTAATAGCCTTTGATTCTGACATTTAGTAAATGATAGACACACATTAGTACTGCAGTGCTGTTTCAACAGGTATCAAAGATACCAGGATTATAAATATAGAATACAAATTGATAAAAAGCATGATTTTTTTATAAAACACAAATTCCATTTAAACTGGACAAAAATAGATCTTAAATTTAATATAATTAAAGAGTTTTATTATCAGTATATCAGTGGATTCATTGAACCGATTTGCTTTGTATGAATTTAAATGTTAGGATAAAGTATTAAGTGTCTGTTTATGATAAACTTTAGTGGGTCGCTATGTTACCGACTATTAAATGGAATTCACTAAAGAAAAAATAAGACATTCGTCTTTTGAACTTCTGAGTGCAGTTATTAGAACGAATTTTGTGAAAGAAGACTTTCAATACGTTTAAATTTTACATATGAATTATTACTACAAGATACCTTTACATATATGTATATGTCGATATCAATTCTAAAATAAGAATCAGCTACGTCGACAAATGAAATGAAAAATGTTAAAACGTTAGTCGTCCAAAATCTTAAAAAAAGGATGACAAAGAAAATTAACACTCTTAAAAAATCAAGGCAAAAAATAAGCTTAGGCGACATCATAGATACAACACAATATTCAGCTATTCAAACATTAAATGTTCCGGCAATTCAAGGGCTATTTTTTTTTTGATTCATTTTGATGCATATAATTTCGGACAGGAACATATAATTGATGACTACGTCGTTGGTAAAGGCAATTTGTCATTACTTCTTAAAAACCGTTAAGGTGTGAATATCGTTAAATAAAACATTTTAAAGAACAAGTTTAAAAAGAGAAGCAAAACTACCAAATCTATGTTCAAATACATAAGTCGAAAATAAAATAACAATGCTATGAAAACAAAACCAATAATGACGACAATACCAAAAACAGTTTTCAAAACATAACACAGAAAACTGAAGTCTTAAGTCACACAAACCGGGTTATACAGGCGCTCCGGAGGGGTGAACAGATCCTTCTCCATATATGTCACCCGTCGCGTTGCTTAGGTAGGTACAAACCCGGTAATAATTCTAATATTCAATTAGTCATCATCGAGAAAAAAGGACGACAATTGGAACCTACGCGACGTTATCTATAAAACACTACCTGACAATGAGGTCGTACATGTATCTCATTCATTTACATGTAAAACCTAGAAAATAATGGTGCTGACAACGCTAACAATATAAAACCAATTCAAAACAAAATACTTTCAAATAAAGAAGTTTACAATTTCTGTATAAATAATGAACAACACACATATTTTGGATTGAATTTGAATCAAATTCAACAATGGAAACATTCGAGCTTTGGCGACGTCTAACGTTTATTTTAATAACAGGAAAGACATATGATCAGTCTTTGTCAAATCAATCATTCTTTGTAAAGTTTAAAGACAAAACTGACCTTCTTTTTCACATGTTTCGTTTGAACGGAACAACACTTTTAACACTCCTGTTTGGTCATACAAAAAAAGTTAAATATTTCATGACGTACACATACAGTTTTGTGTTTTAATAGATAATGAATCTAGAAACTTTATTTAGTTCGGTCTCAGTCACAACATGTTGTACAGACCACAAAGGATCATACATATTAAAACTATAAAAAATATTTCAATAATTAGTTTCATTTCAATAAACGTTATAATATATTATAAATCAGACTGCAAATTGATCAGAACAAACAAAGCCACAAGTTGAAACCTTGTATTGCGTCTGCTGTTAGATTAATTTGGCACCTTATTATAGAATGCATATATTTATAAATGTAGATGATCCAATAATTATAAATTATATGAACACTAGTTTATCTAATGTTCAACTTAGTAAAAACCCTTTGATAAGTCTCACTTATTAGAGAGCCGTGGTGTAGTGGTTAGTGCATCGGACTACCAGCACAAAGGTTCCTGGTTCGATTCCCGACTGGGATGAAAATTTCAGGAACTCAATTTTCGGCTCTCCCTTGACACCATTTGCGAGTATGGTCTTAAGGAAACGATGATAGTCCGTCGGAAGGGGACGATAAATGGCTGACCCGTGTTAAGAGAGAGCCATATCTCTTGCACGTTAAAGACACCCTTGTAGATTTCGAAAAAGAGTAGGCTAATGCCGCTACAAGGCAGCACTCGCACCCGCAAAGTGAAAAGGGTTTAATATAAGTTGCAAAACTTGTTTCCCAATCCACTATAAATAAATATGTTTAAACTAAGTCTCACTTGGTAGGCCATGTTTGGGGAAAAGAAAACGGGATTGGGAATTCATGTTTTTTACAATGAGGTTTTGACCTTTTCTTGTACTTATGATAGTGTAGTCAAAGTGACATAAAGTATCTATGGAATACATAGAGGTAAGTCAGAGCATTGTAAGGCATTCACAGACAGGCCAAACCATAAATCATACAATGGTCTTTACTCATTGTTGAAGTCCGTATGGTGACCCTATAGTTGTCAATTTCTGAACAAAATATGGTTTATTATGCAGAGTTTTTTTATCGGCATTTATACCACATCTTCTGATCTTAAAGTGAAATGAATTAATTAACATAGCTTTGTGTCATAATAACTTATCGATTTTGCGTAAGGTGTTTCTTCCCTTCAGAAAAATTAATTTATTAGATATTCCTTTTGTAAAACTAATCTTCCTTATGACGTGTTTATATGTACAGAGTGTACAATGAAATAATTTAGTCGAAAACTGTGATACAATAAAGTAACCTTAAACAGTTCAAGCATTTAGATCTGGTGGAATATGATACGTGTTATATTTATACATGATAATTGTTCATGAGTTAAACGATAGATTCTACCACTGCATCGGTTGAAAAACGGTATAATCCCGCATCACACATAGGAGAAAGAATTAAACACACGTGATTCTAAAAATAAATATCATTTGTCAGTGAAAAGTTACTTAGCTCAAACAACCATTTTAAAGCAAGTAACATTCTTTAAAGCCTGCCCAGAATTCAAGAGCCTGTATTTCAGTGGCTGTTGGTATTTTTTTCTGTTGAATTTGCTTTTCGTAAATTGTTTTATTATGAATTAGATCATGAGTTTTGTTGTTAGAATTGGCTAACCTTGTTCTTGTCGGGGCCATTATGTGTTTTCTCGTTGTTGAAAGCCGAATAGTAGCCTATCATAACTTCCATTCACGTTATTTGAAGTATGAAGGATAGTTAGTTGCGTTATTGGCAATCAAACCACATGTGCTTAATTTTATTTTGGGAAAATGTCTGACAAAGAAGTATTAATTGATTAATAATGGTTTCCAAATCAATGATTGTCTTTGTTTATTTTTGTTTGTTTTAATTGTATTTCAACAAACAACGTCTGGTATAAGATATCAAGGAACACTATTTACCTTGTTAATTTTTTTAACTTTTGTATACAGACCAATTTAAATGCCACACAATCATACTGTACATACACTACTACACATGACACCACAATGTGAGAGAAAGCCAGAGATCACGCAAAACTTGGTGAAGAACAGTAACATCAGAATACTTATAGATTGGTAACTTCTGAGGACAGGCACATTGTATGACAAAAGATAGACAGAAGTGGCGGAAGTTTGATTTAGCAATAAGTCTAACCGGGGACGAAGAGGACAGGCAGATACATGTAGGTGATAATAAGATCATCAACGTTTATAATCGCACCTTATATGACAATAAATCTAATAACTGCTATACAAATGTGTACTGCAAATCTGTATCAATAAGATATATATAAATTGAGAAAAAAAAATTTAAACACAAATTCCATTTAAACTCGACAGACAATAGATCTTATTTTTGTTATAAATAAAGAGCTTTTATTATCAGTATATCAGTCGAATCATTGCACCAATTTGCTTTGTATGAATTTAAATGTAAAGGTTCATATCACATTTCTATTTATTGTTAATAATAGTTAGTCGCTATGTTACCCATCTTAAAATAGAATTTACAAAAGTAGTAATATAAAGAATATTCAGGCATTTAAACCTATGAGGGCTGTTTTAAGGACGAATTTGATTAAGGTAGAACGTTATTAAATGCGTTGAAATATAACATGTTAGTCTTTACTACGTTGTACTATTGCTTGTATGTATTTATCGATATCAACTCAAAATTAAAAAAAGTGAAGTAGAAAAGTGGAATGAAATATCAAAACAGGAGTCAAACCAGATCAGAAAAAGATTGCATACATCATTATGTAATGATAAAACATTGGTTGATGGTCATAGTTTCTGTGCAGTTGATAAACCACAAACTCTGTTTTGACTTTTTTTACGAAAAATGTTACACTAAAAGAACATGCAATCGTTCAAGACTTATAACATCTATTTCAATTATATTGGCAGACTTTCCTTTATAATTATAGAAAAATGTCAGGTACGATTTTTTTAAATGTATAATTATTTAGTTTTTATTGTTTCTTTTTCCAAGCACTTGGTTTGTATGGAGTAACTTTAAAATTCTTTTCCATTCAAAAAAGAAAATTTCATACACAGACATTTTTGTTTTACTTAAAAAAAATAGTTATTTGAGCATGAAGAAAACGTCATTTAGTTCTTGATAACAACATTTTATACAGAGAATGTATGTTATTTTTTTAAAGAGTGTATCGTGACTGAATGTATTTTGAAAGGTAAACTCCTAATGTATTGATATTGCAACGGCTAATTCTTTTTAATTTATATTCAAAGGTAGTAGCTTGTTTCAATATGGCAGCAAATATGTAAAGCAACAATGGATTGCAACTAGTCGTGGCATGTCAATATGAGCTTTAGTATAATTATTTGAAGATGGTTTAAACTAGCAAAGCAAACAATATGATGACATATTGAATAACGTCTTTGTTTTTAAGCAAATTTAGACTACAAAAGACGACCATTTCATATCAAATAATATTCAAAACGTAAAAATTGAGTACCAGTGCATATTTGAAAAATACTAGAGAGCATTGTGGTAAACAAAGCAAACAATACGCAACTATGGCTGTATTCTGGCATGCAAATAAACGAAGACGAGTGAATCTTAAAAAGAAGCCACATCAAAACATTGAGGGAACTGTTTAGACATCAAGTAAATGAAGGAGACTGAAGAGTTAAAAACAAGTCAAACAATAAAAAAATGTCTGACATGTCTGATGTACGGACAATACATCATTCCAAGGAAGCAATCATGCTGTAATGACAAAAAGTTAAAGCAGAAGTAACAAGGAAGATGTACAGTAAAAATGTCAAAAACCGAAAATGAGGAAGCTGTCCATACAAAATGTAAGATAAGAGAAGTGATACAGTTGAGCACACATACAGATAAGAACATATGCGTTGAGTGGATATGTTCAACAGAACCAATTTGAAGTACATGAAGATTATAAAACATTAAACACTGTACCAAAGTCACTGTTTTACATTACACGTTACATTATCTTTCATTCAATTGTCGGTTGAACAATAAAGTTCATAGCTAACAAACCTTGAAATCAACACAAAACGCTGATGATTATTATTTGAATGAAGGATATACAAACTTCCGTTGCTTAATGTTAGAATAACTTACCGAAGTCTTCAATCACTGTCTTTCTTAAGAAAACAATTTCCTACGATATTCCTTTAGAAACAACAATCTTTCTCGTGACATATTTAAATGAACACTGTATACAAAGAAATAATTTTGTCAAAAACCTTGATACACTTCAGTTAATCCTAATAGCTCAACATTTAAATCAGGTAGTATATGGTGTGTGTTATATTTTAAAATAATATACTACGTAGTTTGAAAATAGATACAGTTCAATTTCGAACCTGAGGTTTGTTTGGTTGTAAACCATTTTCAAATGTCTCTGTCAAGTTTGGAAAAAATATCAATTTTACTATACATGTTGGTAAAACCTGTTTCTCTGATAAAACTGTATATCGGAAATCGTTATATTACTTTTTTCAATGATCTCGAAAACTGTTTGCACTTTTTATTTTGTTTCTGCTGTATGCATAAGCACACATACCCTTTTTATTAATGAAAGTGCTAATTTAGAAAAACGATCAACATACACTATACATTAAACTGCAAAACATTTAAAGTACATAGCTTACAACTCCATGCACTTATAATCACATAAAAGGCTTCTAAATAAAGACAACAGTAGTAAATCGCTATTCGCAATTCATAAATCGATGGAGAAAAAAAAAACAGACCCGGGTTACAAGTATAACTTTTATATAAAAAATAAAGTATAAATTTTATATTATAAATACAGTAGCTCTTTTATATTTTAAATAAAGATACACAAAAACATGTGGAAATGATAAAAGTTCATTTCAATATCAACAACAAATGTTAAAATTAACGTCGTAGGTTTATTAAACATTTTTTTTGTATCGCTAGATGTCTGTATGTAGACGAATAAAACAAACACGTCACCTTTGATATATATTGCGTAATTTAATTTCATCGAACACTTCACACTGAAGGCTTGTTTGGTTGCAGTTTAGGTATCATCTGGCTTATAATATCTCTCTTGTTAAAACACATAATTGCATGTATGTCCACAAAAGTATATGCGGATGTATTCGAAATAATTATGAAATCGTCGATGTTTATTTAGATTTTTCAGCCCACATGGATCTATAGAAACGAATAAATACCTTAATCAATCAGCCCAATACAGTATCTGGACTACTGCGGATCATAAAATACAAACAGGTGGATATGTGATATTCTAACGAAGTCTTATGAAACACATCACCTAATCCATTTGCAATTTTGATATACAGTGAGTAAAATTACACCCACCCAACAAGTGTAATTTGAAGACAAAAAGAGTCTAGTCTATATATACGTGAATGTGTAAACACAAGTGTTAACAATACCGGATAGTTAGGTTGTATTTCATGCATAAATCTATAAAACCTAGGTAATATATGTGCTGATAACTCCATTTTAAGCTTTCATTGACTTCATAAGAAGTCTAATTGTAATACATTTCTATGAAAAACCTTCATCATATCAAACAATGCTTACATAGTAGACGGTTATCTATTGTTGCAACGTTATGGCGTATGAAAACTCGTTTTATTGTATACCTTTATAAGGTTTAATTCAATGCACGAAAGTTGAGGTGTCATTAAAATCGTGATCGTTAAAAAAAAACAATAAAAAAAAAAAAAAACGTTACTAATAATTTATTACATCTGTCGCGCGTGTCATCTTCATATAATTCAACAACAATGCGCCGAAAACTAATGCAGATCGGTGACAAAATCAATGAGAAGTTTAAAGAGCATAAAAACACATACACTAATCTTTGACTGTAAATCAAAATATTGTGTACTAACATCGATAGCTATGTAATTATATCTGATTTGAAGAGCAAAATCAAACAAATTCAAAATAAAACAATATAACGTTAAGAAGCTCATAGATTCTGTACAAATAATTAACCACACAGTCACATGAATCTGCAACCATGTGATCAATGGAAAGTAGACGACGTATTAAATTCATTTAAATTGGGAAAGTGTCCCTGCTTATAATAGAAAAGATATATGATGATTCTCCTAAATAAATAGTTGTTTGTAAAATTTAAATGTAAATTTGGCCTTTTTTGTCACAGGTTTCGTTTGAATTGATTTTTTTTTAAAACACATCTGTATTTTAAGTCATATAAAAAATAAAATTCCATGACGTACACGGAAACTTTTGTGTTAGTGTTTTAAAAGATTAAAAATTGGGAAGAAAACGTTATTTAGTTTGATCTTGGTCTCGTTATATTGTACACACTGTTGCAGTTTTAAAATAAAGGGTACATGATTATAAAATGACAGTTCAAAATTGAACAAATGAAAAAATGAACTCCGAGGAAAATTCCAAACGGGAAGTCCCTAATAATAAAATTTTAATTGACAATCATGATTTGTGTTTGTATTCGTTTGACAGATCATTCATCAGGGGGAAATCAATGGATTTCAGTTATTTTGACAAGTTCAATACAAATGTTTATATAGTATATCTCAGATGGAACGAACGAGCAAATCGTCACTTGTTGAAACTTTTTGTTAAGGCTGCTTTTAGTGTAATTTGATAATTAACTAAAGAAGGCAAACTTTTTTAGTATAAATGATGCAATTAGTATAAATATAATGAATTTTTATTGATCTTAAAATCAGTTCTTGAGCCTTCCTGTCACTTGATAGTAGATTCGAAGACACATAAAAGATCTAGGGAAAACATAGAGACCATTGCAAAGCATACGAAAATCAACTAAAGTTTTATACGGACAAGAGAGCTGTAGAGATAACAAATCAAACAAAATGAAGACGAGTACGCTGTATAATCATCATAACTAAGCAAATTAACGAGTACTTCTAATAAGAAATCAGACCAAAGAACATGTAAATCATCGAAATGAGGATGTATGACAACATGTCATATCACAGAAAATGGCAGAAACATGACATCACGTCAAATAAAAAAATGAGGACGCATGACATCACGTCAAACCAAATAATGAGGACGCATGACAAAACATCAAATTAAAGAATGAGAAAGGTTGACAACATGTCAAATTAACAAATATGGAAGCTTGACAACATGCCAAGTCAAAGAAACGAGAAGGCTTCCTACATATCAAATCAATGAAACGAAAAGGCTTCCTACATGTCAAATCAAAGAAACCAGGAAGCTTGAAAACACTTCATTTCAAAGAAACTAGGAAGCTGGACAAAATGTCAAATAAAAAAATGAGGACACATGACATCACGTCAAATCAAAGAATGAGGACACATGACACCATGTCGAATCCAAGAATGAGGACGCATGACACCACGTCGAATCAAAGAAAGAGCACACATGACAAAATGTCAGATGTGAGCCTAGTAAAATGACCATAGTACATGGCATAAAAGAATCATTTCTTTAATTGAATAACGTTAATTGTATGCTCATTATAAGAAACCATGTTTATTAAAGATCACTCGATTAAAACTGAACTGTACAATTCATAATTTGATAATTTTCCAATAATATTTCACCTTAAATCGAGGAGCAACCGTGTCAACGTTTTTCTCTTTTTTAATCTCAAACATTTTCCAAATCATTGCTTCAGGTTTGATCCGGGCTTATTTTAATTGCACAGAACAAGTTCGGAAATAGTTATGACGTAGACAGTAATCATTCAAATCGTAATCGTGTTCCTTACCCATAACGACGATGAAAGCACATCATATAATGACGTTTACCGAACCAATTGATGTCAGATTACAAGCACATAATATAATGACACAACCACATCATATAAAGATGTTGGCACACAATATAAGGGAAAATGCATATTATATAAGGATGATTGCACATCATATAAGTATATTTGCACATCATATAAAGGCGTGTGTATATCATATAAAGATGTTTGCATATCAAATACCTACAACTGCATATCATATTAAGGTAAATGCACAGCACAATTACAAGTGCACATCATATAAAGGTAAATGGACATCATATAATAAAAGTGGTCATATAAAGGTTTTTGTATATCATATAAAGATGTTTGCATATCATATAAAGATGTTTGCATATCATATAAAGATGTTTGCATATCATATGCTAACAACTGCACATCATATAAAGGTAAATGCACATCATAATTACAAGTGCAAATCATATAAAGGTACATGTAAATGGACATCATATAATAAAAATGGCCATTTAAAGGTGTTTGTATATCATATCAAGATGTTTCAATATCATATACTAACAACTGCACATCATATAAAGGTAAATGCACATCATAATTACAAGTGCACATCATATAAAGGTTAATGGACATCATATAATGAAAATAGTAATAGAAAGGTGTTTGTATATCATATGAAAATATTTGCATATCATATACTAACAACTGCACTTCATATAAAGGTACATGCACATCATAATTACAAGACTAGTGCACATCATATAAAGGTATTAAAATGGACATCATATAATAAAAATGGTCATAACAAGACAGTTTTGGCGTTCCATAAAGCACGGTTGCTACGACTTTCTTTATATCGATGGATTCGTCTTTCATTTTGGAATCGAATATCAATTTGAAAGAAAAAAAATGTTGACCAACAAAATAGAAAAATTAAGAATTTAAAGATAGCCACAAATTTTGATGAGTTTGCCCCATAGATCTTTTGTATTTTTGTCATGCTCTTAATTGCAACAACTTGTACCCCTTTTTTTATTTTATTTTCTAGTGTAATATTACAAGCAGAATGCATATGTGAAATTTGAAAAAAACATCTGTTGAGAAATTTAATTGCGTACACTTCGACTTAAACTCGAAAACAACAATGTTTAAATGTTTAAGGATATACTTTTGAGACAGAATTTTCTTATAATTGACCAAAATGAAGATTTGACTATGCTCTTTTCAAAAATATAATAAAAAGTATGGGTCACCGTGCTATTTTTCAAGCTATGATTCGTTGAAAATTGCCTAAATGTGGTTAGATTGTTCATGAAAAAAACACATTTGTGTGCATAACAAAATTTCTATGAGATAGAATTTTGAAATAAATTGTAAGAAGATAGGTCTTATTATATGCTTTAAGGTAACACGATACCGAATGACGTTACGCCACGAGTTATCGTTCCTGACGTTATCGAATAACGTTCACACATGTATACAAGCCAATGCAGCAAACATATTTCTGGTTACTATGTGACATTTTTAACGGAAACTTTTTCTAGGTGCAGAGTGCCAAGAGTTTTGATGCAATACGTAACAGTTAACTTATTTGACATAGATTGCTTTATCGTTTTCCGGCAATTCTTTTGCTCATTGTTAACCTTTAAAATGTATTACTTTACTTTTAAATAATCTAATTCTTCAATATTTTAAGCATCTGCACGATTTAACTACATATGTTCTTATCCATAAAAGACTGAGTTTTGTCACTTTATTTTATTCTTGGTTTATTTTTGCAATAAATACTTCTTCGTGATGCACGCAGTATCCCCATGAAATTTTCTTTTGAACGTAGAATTCTAATCTATAGAAAATTAGGATGATGTGTAAAAAAAAAGGAATTGTACAACTATTAATTCGTGTTAAAATGGTCGTCAAAAACATCGCTCTGGCAAAATAAAAAGGTTATCATCTGGATGAGAATTCGAATAGAATTAGACGATAAAAAAACAATACATTGTACAATCAGACTTTGAAACTCATACAGAAAATAGTTTGTTAGTATGGAATGTAAAAAAGTGGTTTAACTTTGTTATTTTGTTGAAAAACTTTCCCTGTGTGTTCCAAGTATAAACACTCTGAAATTCATTGGGCTGTAGAGAGTGATTCGATATAGTTTCTGAAACATTTATAAAATAAAGTGCTAGCTTTGTAATCCTATAGACCAAATCTACACGGGACAGACATCAAATTCGGAATGAGGCCTAAGAAAATTAACTTGGTCTGGGAAATACAAGAGAACTTATTCGGCAAAAATGAAATTAAAATCAATTCAGGTCCAGTTAAAGTCTGATTAAAGACAGACCCATGTATCCACTTGCGTATATAAACGCAACTTGATAGTCAGGACTGGTTGTAGTCAGACTGGTTCCGTGACATTGTTTTCTTTCGAAATTTACAAGCATACGACTGACTAACTTTTTATTCAAACGACAGAAAGAGTCTTGTTCCGTAGTGAGTACAAATACATTTTATTTTTTTGACAATATACATAATTTTTATATTTTGTTTTTATTCAACGAATTACACCCCAAGGGTGACAAGGGAATAGAAATGGGCACTTGGTCTTCTTCCGACCGACAGTAAAATGCTTCCAAAGTGAGGCGTCCATTTGGCTGTGCGGGATGTATCAACTTTGCAGCCACATCCGGTCGAATAAAGAGAGTGCTATGCTCTTTGAAAATCAAAAATCTTTGCAACAACTCTTTGAGTGGTCGATCTGTATGTGGCCTGTTGCAAGATAAAGTTTCTGTCCCTATCCAGACTCATTTTCAAGTGTCATTCCAAATTTACTCAACCATAATCCCGGAACGCCTCTATTACATAACCTACCAATTGTATTTATTATTTTGTTCTCGCCCATACATGTAACATGCATGATCTATTTGTCACTGGGCGCAAACTGCAATCAATCCTACAATTTACAATCGTCACTTGTAACTTTATTTGTTAAAATTCAAATCATTGCCTCTATTTTTTTTCTATTTAAAAGAAATCGACAAAGTTTACGAACATTTACGCAAATAGAAATATCTATGTTACCGCTTGCTCATTGTGGAAGTGGGATAACATGAGACAAGTAAAAGTACAAGTATAGATAAAGCAAACAATTATATGGAACATTTTATTTGTACAACAGTTGGCTGTTATAATGATAAATGGAGATATGGGATATGCAATTTATAAGAAAGCAACATCTGGAGCCAAGGCTTAGTGTTGAAGACCGTACATTGACCTATGGTTTACTTTTTTAAACTGTTATTTGAATGGAGAGTCTCATTGTCACTCACACCACAGCTTCCCATATCTACTTAACGACATCAAAACATCAAAGTATTTGTAGTATAAGTATCACACTAACATTTCAGTCTCTAGTACCTATTTGTTTAAGTCTTAAATCTTTTATTCTTCGGTAGAAAATTCAAACCATAATGAAATAAGGTGGTGCGGAAAAATTGCCAATTTATCAACTTTCCACCAAAGACAAAATAACGGAAATGTTAGTTTTCTGACATTGCTACTTCATTTCAGATCTCCAAATAACTATTCCATTATATGAACTAGATATTCAAATATTTTTTTGTCACCAAAATCCTAATAGGCACGTATCATCATATTGTGTCACTTGTTTTTGTTCAACCATCAATCCCGCACTTGGTATATAGGGTGTATACGGCTAATTATTTAGCACTACAGTCTTTTTGATTCGGGTTTAAATTATGTACATGGTGTTACAACTTAAATTAAAGCTGCGCATATCTTCTGGATTTTCCGACTTTATTTTTTGTTCATGACAGGTTGCTTGATTGGGCATTTTGATAGAATATAAAAGCACGCACACTGCATGAACGCATGCGTTTACTAACATTTAATTTTTCAATAAATTTCTTTCTACTTAAGTTTAGAAATATACTTGAAATTTAAGGCAAATTATACTTCAAGTTTGTCAGAAATTACTGAATTGCTTCGATTTGAAAATTAATTCACATTGAAGTAAATTTACAATACAATATATTTCAAGTTTATCAGAATTTATAAAAAGTTTTTTAGTTGGAATTGAATAACGAATAATGCGAATTTAAAATATTTTCTACTTCTAATTTATGAGAATTTAATCTGTTATGTTTTTTTTTGCAATTTAAAGTCTAGTTAAATTATATTTGACCCCATCTTAAATGAGAGTTATTTTTATAGTATACATATAGTTAGGAGTGGTTTAAAGCAAATTAGCACAATATAGCATTTATTTTATATTCAAGTTATTCTATTCTTTTTTCTTCTTTGCATTTGTTCACTGAATTATCGGATAACGAGGAAAGTTACTATACATTACTTTTGTGCAGACATTTGAGACAACAGTTATTTAATCTGAGGTTGGATATATCGGTTAATAAATCATTTATTAAAAAAGACTGTTTTGGGGTCAAATTTCAAGAAGTTGCTACTAATTCTTTACTCCCCTTTCCATTATTATATAACTTATTTTACATTGCAAATTCTAATTTTCCTCGTACATAATTTAACAATTTTGGGGTTATTAAGAAATATGGCTTTTAGTTTTCTCAATTTAATTGTTTCATAGTTTTTATGTCGGGGCTATTGTAGCCGACTATACGGTATAGGGTTTTTCTCATCGTTAACGTTGAAGGACGTTCTGTACGGTTGCCTATAACTTAAATCCACTTCATCTGAAATTTGGTGGATATATATATATATATATGAGAGCACAGGTGGTCTACCGGGACGGCTGCAGTGCAGGCGATTTGGTGTCACGATATCACAGTAGCATGGGTTCGCATCCCGGCGAGGGAAGAACCAAAAATTTGTGAAAGCAAATTGACAGATCTAACATTGTTGGGTTGATGTTTAGACGAGTGTGCGAGGGAAGAACCAAAAATTTGCGAAAGCAAATTTACAGATCTAACATTGTTGGGTTGATGTTTAGACGAGTTATATATATATATATATATATATTGAGCATTTTGAAATTTAATTTAATTTATTTTTCTACTAGTGTGGACACAGAATTCAATTTTTATAATTTAAACTTAGTTGTCTCATCGGCAAATATGCCACATCTCCTTTTTTTTTTTTATAAACATCAAATATGGTGTATTATGCTATTAAACGGTTTAATCATTCGTATATTATTCGGCATTATTTATATTCCTTTGCATTATCAGTATAGTCAGTGTTTTTAAATTTTGCAATAAATTAGCATTTGTTGTAATTGTTCAGCATACATCTAGTTTTGCTTAGTATGAATCCAAAATTGTATCCTTATGTTCGTAGAGTTTACCTCCCTTTGATTGCAAAAGATGCATCCAGGGGAACTAACTGCGCTGCATTTACAACAACGTTTTATTTAGTTATTCTTAAATATTAGATACATGCTGATTGGTTAATTTACCGTTTATATCTTTCTATTTACTACCACAACAACGCCAGCACATAAACAAATTTGTAATATACAATCAAGGTTAAAAAAATAGAAAAAGGTAAAATACTGTAAAATGTTAAGGACATGGCTATTTTCCTAAACAGATCATATATCTAGTATCTGTTTATGTAAACAAAACAATTGAAAGAGTCTGGCCAATCTTTGAATTAAGAAGCCGAAGAAAAATAAAAATATGAAGCAAGTGCAAGACATAATAGTGCCCTGTGAAAATGTGTCCAACTGGACAGTTTTTCATTGAATTTTGGTATTTAATAATGTCCATTAATTGCCATGAAATATTGTCGCTTAAGTGGACATATTTTTACTGCAAAAACCATGAAAATTCAAATAGTATTTACCACAGGACAACTTTCATAGAATCTGCTATTAAATTGTGTCCTCCAAGGGAAGAAATACAAAGGTCATTAAAAAGTTTTAATATACTTAAATTTTAATAAAATCTGAACAATTGAAAAGAAACTCGCATGACTGATTAATATACAAATGTTAACAAACATATTATGGTTGGAAATGAATATAGAGACATTAATTTCTTTGAAATACCCAGTTAATGCTAATGACAATGAAAGAAGAGAGTTTGTAAAGTATAAAAAACAAATTTGAGCAACTTTACTATACTTATTATGAGAAGAAGACAAAATAAAATATAGAATTTTGGTATAAATAGTGTCCATTGTAATAAAATGTTGTTCTGTAAGTGGACAGCAGTTAACAATAATAGCTACAGGTATGAAATATGGTCCAACTACAGGACAATATTTATAAGTAGTTAGTGTTATTAAAATATGTCTATGTCCTTGGAAAATAATACTGAAAAGCATTTTGAACTTAAATCATTATACATGTACTTGTACAAAAAAATATAAATAAGAAGATAAGGATGGTATACATGTGTACTGATGATACAACTCTTTTATCAAAGTAACAATGTATTCAAGTTCGCAATTATACATGTAGGTTACAAAACGTATAGTTTACAAGGCGATAAATATCATTTAATACTTTATCATATAAAAAATTGTCTGTGTGGACACATTATCCTGAGATAAAATATCCCCCTGGACAGAATTATAGAATTAGATAATGTCCACGTCCATGGACACTTTTTCATACCTGAGGACATATTTTGCATAGGAAATCGTGTCAATGGACAGTATTTACTATGAAATAATGTCCAGTGGACACTATTTCATGAGGGACACTATAAAAATCCTACACAACCACTACGAAATGTAGAAATGTAGAAAATCGGTCTTTTTTTCCAAATTCCCTTTTTTTTAATTTTCGATATCTTATACTATTTATTTCGTATCTGCTAATTCATTTACTGTAGTTGCAAACAGATTCCCTTATACAAGTGTGTGTGACACACTGTCCATGATATTAAAACAAGTATGACAATGATTATAGGAAAATCATAGTGCAATGGTTATGTTGACATGATGACTATGTTAAAGGGGCACTAGCGGTCAAATTCATGTTCACCGATTTAATTCAAAATCTCATATAATATTTATAACAATGTAAAACATTTATTCAAACTATTAAACGTTTAAATAAATAATTTACATTATATAGTCTTCTATAAATTTTTATTTTCTCACAGTTTGTATAAGTATTAGGATTATACATAAATCCACCAGAGACCAACATATATGGGTTCATCGCATGACCGTCACTTATGAGCTAATATCATACACTGTATTGAAATTAAGCCCATCAATTACAAGTAATTAAATATAAAACAATAACAACTAAGCGAAATTGAAAAAGCACGGTCAGAATATACGTAAATAATAAACTAAACGAAAACAAGAAAACCCAAGGACTTGATATTGACTTTGGACAGGAACGTCCAAGAACCGGTTTAAACATATCAACAATCCGCTTATATATCTTGGACAGTGTTGGAACAATCGCCGATGTCGGATTTAGGACAATGACTGCTCAATACTTATCTGACATAAAACATGCGTCAAGTGCTTGTTTCTAATTGTTCTTACTATAAATATTATCTGAATCAATGTTCGTGAATAAAATGCTTATGATCATACTTGTAACATAAAATGTGTTTACGTTATAATATTTGGAGTGTCCATAAAAAGAAGATATGATGGATAAAAGTTTCTGCTTTAAAAAGCCTCAATCTGAAAAGTCACATTCTTTTGATAAAACGGTTCTTAAGCGTGAAAATGCGCTATGTTCAATCTATTTAGAAGTAGAATCAGAATAATTTCACTGATCTGACTTCTGACTTCACCATGCGTGATTGCGTATTTAGTACTATTTACACATTCCTGAGCATTGCCTAGATTTGCGTTATACTCAAATAAAATTGAGAATGGAAATAAGGAATGTGTCCAAGAGACAACAACCCGACCATAGAAGAAAAAGAAAACAACAGAAGGTCACCAACAGGTCTTCAATGAAGTGAAAAATTCCCGCACCCGGAGACGTCCTTCAGCTGGCCCCTAAATATTATCTAAACACGAAAGCAGTGCTTGGTTCATCCTAGTACTATGACCTAGCCTTATAGTACTGAAATGTTAACTGCTTCGACAGTTAACCGTACATTTTTGGGGTTTTTAAATATTTAGAACTAAATCTCGACGCCTATATCTACTCTATTGAACTGAAATCTTAGGCTAGTCTGCTCTCTGCAAATGTGAAAAATCGTATATATATTCGATTCCCGACTGTATCAAACCAAACTCTTGAAAATAGTGTTGCAGAATCACAAAGCAGTATACTATATTGTGGACTGATCAGAATATGACTTTATTTTACATCGTAATTGAAAAATGTGTAGATCCTGTCTGAACGTATAAAACGCGTTGATTTAAAAACAAATATATGCATATATATCTCAGTAGCATGGGTTCGAATCCCGGCGAGGGAAGAACAAAAAGCTTGCGAAAGCAAATTTACAGATCTTACATTGTTGGGTTGATGTTTAGACGAGTTGTATATACAGAATGTACACAGCCATGCATCACCATCACTGCTGATGATCCGATGGATAAATCTGTTGAAGAGTTGTCACTGGTTCAGACGGACTTATAATATATATATATATAATTATATATATAAAAAATAGACCGCTTACTTCTCTCATAAAGCGAAGAAAAAAAAACTATCTCGAAATGTGTTTCAGGAATAATGATGGACTTTAGCATGCGAAGCACCCCCCTTTTTTAATCATATGAGCAAGTTGAGCTGTGAATGTTTTGTTTCATAAATGAAAACTAGACAATCTTGCAGAACTATTTGAAAGTTTGAGTAGTCAGTTTATAACAACTGATGACGAAAACACAATTTCCATCCCATTATTACATTTGACGTTATGCATTTCTCCGTATATTCTCTACACCCAGATTTGTCATATAGCACAGAATTTCATAATCTAGCTAAAATTCAAGTTGTTATTGTATGAAAACTATCTTATTTCAATACTGAAATCTATCTTTGTTTTTTATTTAATGTCACACGAACATTAAGTTCGAAACCGAGAACTTTTTCTAGAGAACCAATATCATGCATAAGTACATGTACGATTGACAAAAAAATACACCGACTCATTTAACATCAAATCAAAAAGGTCGAATCAAAGGACTATTTTCAGAAAGGTAACATCAATACGAATAATCCGACATTGATATTTTGACATTGAGACCGAACTTAAAGGTAATATTCATTTTGTACAAGTCATGATGACAAGCTCAAAGTCATCGTATGTCGTAGGTCTTCTTCAAAAGAAAGTTTTTTTTACAAGAACTTCCACACAGGTAAAATGGCAAACACAATATGCTTGAATTATCCTATACAACAGTTGCATGTTGCTTTTGAATTAAGTTCTATTTAACTCTAGAATTTTTTCTTGTATTACAATTGTACCACATCGGTAGTTTCACGGTAAAGAGTTTGTAATTGTCCTATGTACAGGCTTAGATGTTGTGGGTTTGATCAAAGAGCAAAGACAAAGTCTTGTAATAATATCAAGCAAATTGTGTTCTTTTTCGCACTATAAATGGAGTCATTATTTTAAAATGCCAACTCAGTGTATCGGTCTACATACATTGTAAATCTTCTAAAACCGTTCGCATTAAAATTAGAGTGAACTATTTGTTGATGTTACGCAGCTATCTAAAAATCTTAATCAATTTTCTCTATAAATATGTATTAAAATAATAAAGATTTTCTTTGTTTATATGAGAAGGAGCATTTGATATTCTTTGAGGGAGATTATAACACCTGAGTCTTCTGGTCTTGTTATACATGTCTCTGGAAAAAGAACATTTTAGATAAATAAAAGAAAAAGCCGGCTTCCCAAAAGGGGAAAATTGATATTCTCCACCCGAAATCGTCTACTGCCCCTCTGCAACAATAACATGGTCACCCCCTTTAACAGTGCACAGGAAGAGAAGTTGAAAGAGAACAATTTCGCAATACCTATGAACGGTTAATAGATCATTTCATCGTGCAGTGGCAAGTATTACAGATATATTTAGGACGAACCAATTCAACAAACCATATCCATTTCAATGAATATGACATAGAATATTCATTTGTCATAACAAAACTGGATCTGTCGATATGTGAAGGGAACTTTATCACCGAGTTGTCAACGTATACAAAAAGAAGATGTGTTATGATTGTTAATGAGACAACTCTCCACAAGAGTCCAAAATGACAGAGAAATTAACAACTATAGATCACCGTTCGGCCGTCAACAATGAGCAAAGCCCATACAGCATAGTCAGCTATAAAAGGCCCCGAACCGACAATCTAGTATACTGTAATGGCCACAAGCGTGTCAAAACTGAGGCTGTGACTGTGGTTCTTTCTTCGGCAAAGTTTGTTCAGCTTATAATCTTTAAAAATAGACACACGTTACTTGTTTTCTTGTCGAAGGCCAGTGGTTTTCTTTGGCTTTCTCTACAAATTAATCTTGATTGTCATGGAAAACCAAGCGTAATGAAAGTGTCACTAAAACCAGCAAGCAACTAATTGTTCATACGATTCTTTTCGTTTACGGGTAAAATGATTTTATTTTAGTTTGAACCATGTATTTGCAAGACATAAGTCCGCAAACATTTTTCATCATTTTTTTATACTGATTTTCGGAGAACCCTAATTGTGCGCCTATTCCTAAGAACAGATATACTGTATTTTTTTGCCAAAAATATTGAATAAATCATTTTAATTTCCGAGATCTTGAATAATATAGTTAATACAAGTATGTATGCCATTGTATCATTCAGGTTTGTTTTTAATGTTCACCGGCAGACGACTTTGTCAACACCGACTCCAATGAAGCGAAATTTCGATTACAACTGTGAGAAGATGAGGAAGTGGGGAGGGGCAGGGGAACAGTCCCCTTATGGAATATCATATTTGTAAAGTGCTTACACTTTTTAAAAAGTAACAGTCAAAATATTTGCCGACTAGTCCCTTTTTTTAAGTGGTTTATCATTTTCAAACAAAATGGGTGACGTATCTATGAAATGTCGTAATATATGGGCAATCGCACCGCAATCCAATCTGTAAAAATCGAGAACTCGTTATTATGTGTCTTTGTATGTACATGTATATTTCATCTTTTAGTATCATAGAAAGAAAGATGCAAATGTGGTTCAATGGAATCTTTTGTGTAACTATTACAGCTATGTTTGTTTACCAATCACAGTTTCTATGATATAGACAGATGTCGCATATACAATTTGGTATACATTGGCCTTGTGTATTAAAGCAGAGTTCAAGATTTAGATAAAGCAAAACTTAAAGTATATGGAATTTTATAGAGGTACGGTTAATTTCCCTGTATTTTTTATACTTCGTGTAACGTGTCGAAATTTCGTACTTGCAAAAATCCAAATTATCCATTGGATAAAGCACATATGATTTACATAACAATGCACAATACAAGTGTACAACATATAAAACTTCAGTGAAAATTAACCACAAGTCTATTTTATTGGAAGGGAAAATATACATGGTCCATAATCTCATGCTTTGTTCTTTTAATGCTAGCCTAACGAATGGATATCAAGAATACTTTTCAGATTCAAACTCTGAACCTTTCCAAATTTAAACTCTGAACCTTTCCAAATTCAAACTCTGAACCTTTCCAAATGCGCTGTCTAGGCATGTAAGTAATATTTATACTTCCATGGTTTAGGTCACAGGCGCTTGGGTCTATGATACAGATTTTTTTTTTTTTTTTTTTTTTATTAAAATATTTAATTTTCTATATTAATAATACATATCTATCACTTCTGTGCATGTCTCACCTAGTTTCGAGTGATTTAAACGACCCAGAGAAAATACCAAATTTTACTATCCATACTAAGAAATAGATTTAAACGACCCAGAGAAAATACCAAATTTTACTATCCATACTAAGAAAAATTGTTTCTTAGTATGGATAGTAAAATTTGGTATTTTCTCTGGGTCGTTTAAATCACTCGAAACTAGGTGAGACATGCACAGAAGTGATAGATATGTATTATTAATATAGAAAATTAAATATTTTAATAAAAAAAAAAAAAAAAAAAAAATCTGTATCATAGACCCAAGCGCCTGTGGTATATACTTGCAACAATAGATACATGTATATACATATATATTATATGTATGTGTATATGTTACGTTTTTTTTCTGTTTGTCACAAACACGTTTGATTTGTTGAAATATATATGACAATAAAGATTATTATTATTTATTTTATCAACGCCTGACTTTTAATTATTCAGGTTTTTTTTTACCCTAACCATGGAAGTGAAATAACTAAAGAGGTTATATGACCTCATTGCCCTAACTCTAATGTAAATGAAATCTGCCAGATATTTTCACATCCGCAAGAACAAATGTTTCGTAGCAGGGTGCATTTTCTGATAAAGGATCAAAGGACGCCAATAGTACTTTATTATAAAACTTTCATCACAATAAGATCGTGGCGTTCCTGATCAATTAACTTAATGGGACGTGTTAAACTATTATATGATAATTTGAACTCTGACTTGATATATAGTCGTTTATCTACAAATTTAGAAAATCGACATATAATCTAAACAATGTAAAGTTCTTTTTATATATTTACAAATGTAGACGGGTGTTTAAATAGTAAATAATATAAATGTATATTCCATACAGTTTTTCTCTTTCTTTTATTTATTTTTGCACCATGCATGAATAGACTAAAAGAAAATATGTCTACTTAGCTAAAAAGCTGCTAAGAAAGGCGATGCAAAACATATAAATTGTATTCTAAAATACATTTTATAATATCATAACGTATTCTATAGTAAACATGTTTAGACAAGGAATCTACATTTTTTGTATTGATCCTTTTTAAAATTATTAAAAAAAAATGCATAATGGATATTTTACTATTTTTCGAAAGATATTTATCAGAGATATTTACTAGAATAATTAAATCCTGAATAAATCCTTACTGAACCATTTTGTATATGCGGATATAAACATTCGTTTGATAACATGTAAGAGATGTATAACGAATCAGATGTGGATACAAAATATTCCATAGACTTTTTTCCTCTTGTAATCCTATAAAGATTTTATACTTATATTTAAAATTTTAAATCAAAATTATTTTTCCAATTTTGCTTTATAAAAAAGAAAGCAAAGTTTAACGTAGATACTGATATCTGGTTTCATGGAGGAATAAATTATACTTGGTGATAGACCCCAAGGGTTAACTGGGATTTAGATATATTGTCCTGTTTGGTACTTATGGTTCCAGTAGTAAACTCCTTGCGCTATTGCGGCTTCCATTTTGGTTGTTTGGGATACATAAATATAGGTAGTCATGCCTCTTCGGAATTAGGACAGGAACTGGATGTTCAGTGGTTATCATTTGTTGATGTGGTTATTTTTAAAATATTATACCGTTGGTTTTCCCGTTTAAACGGGCTTCCACTACTTATTTTTGGGGCCCTTGTTGAAGACCGTACTTTGACCTATTATGGTTTACTTTTACAAATTGTGACTTGGATGGAGAGTTGTCTTATTGGCAGTCATACTTCATCTTCTTATATCTATGTAATCCGGTGCTTTGTGTAAACGAGTGTTGCTGCTTGCACGTTAAAGAAGGAGTCCGTACGTAACATGCCCTTATTTTCCAATGACAGTCCAACATTTTCCGTCCGCCTTCCCTGCAGACCAGAACCTTGCATAGCCTAACGTTACTCATGGTCATCGTCCTAAACACACATGAATTTGTCACAGAACATTTAGGAATGAACAATTTATCAACGTAATGTAAAAAAAAAATCTCTTTATATTCATACAGAAATTCTCTGAAGCTGCTTTTTTCAAGATGATTGGTAATTTTTATTGACTACATATCTGTAAGTTTGGGTGACAACTTTTCGACAAGGAATCGGCATTATATGAAAATTAACTGGGTTTATGCTCGTAGACTATTTCATTATTCATACGAGTAACATTTCCTTCGGAACATTCGAATTATATTAACAGTCCGATATGTAGATGATGTCCTCTCGCTAAATAGTTCAATGATGGTGACTCCGTCGAATGTATCGATCTATCGTATCGAACTTGAAAGGATACCACTGTATAGTTAAGTTTGTCTCTCAACTTGACTTATACATCTAGAAATTGACCATGATGGCCGATTTCAAACAAACACTTGACATAAAAGAGATGATGGCGTCTACCTAACTTTTCATGTCTTTGAAAAATATGTTAGCAGCTCTTGTGTATAGCTTGTATAGCTCCATTTGATACAATATTCCGGAGCTTGTATGTCCTCACACAATTTCTGTGATACTATTGATGTTTGACTAAGGTCTAGGACAAATGTGTCATGCATTATCAGGATGAGACAAATTAAAAGTAAATCTATACAATAGTTAGGTCCTGGAATAGGGGTTATACCGGGATGGTGCCTGGAAAGTTGGAATGCAAATTGAAAATGTTGGTATATGGAAAAGGAACAGAATTTAGGCCTTGTAACTGACCAACGCCTTTCCTCTCACAGAATTGTTACAAGGGTTCATACTATAATAAAGCATCGGCATCTTGTAACGTGACGTTCTCTTTCTGACCGGACGAATGTATACATCACACACAGTCCAGCGTGTCTTCTGTCGTGGTAAGATGACCAAACAATTATCATGTTTCTAGACCCCTGACGACAAATAGGATCTACTTGATAATAAGAAGCAAGCTATAAACCCATGGGTTCCACGTAATGAAGTTATAGTTATCCTTTCGAAAAGAGGGACAAAAGATACCAAAGGGACCGTCAAACTTATAGATCGAAAATAATATGACAATCTGAGCTGCTACGAACCAATCTCGTGTTGGTTACAATTCAGTAATATTTATTTCACAGAAAACCAGCAATATGTTCCTTAGAGTATTGCATGTTTTGATCGTCCTGTTTGCCTTGAACGTTACATCTAGGAATGAAACTTCTTATCAAATTTGTTCATAAATGATCAACATGACGGTTGCCATATATGAAGCATGATCTGCATATCCTTTAGGAGCCGGCACAATTTTAGTTCATTTCTTGCAAGCACAACGCTTATTGTTATATACGTATTGTTATTTGAAGTAAATGTGAACTGATCGTTTCTTTCAATAAATATTGTAAACTGTTGATAGACAATGGTACTGTTAGCTTGTCGGGCACAGGCACTTGTCTCAGAAAAAAATATTCCTATGTATACCTGTTATTTTAACGTATATAGGATTTTTTTTTCTGAGACAAGTGCCTGTGTTGTCGGGGCCTTTTATTGCCGACTATTTATACGGTATTGTTTTTTGTCATTGTTAAAGGCCGTGCAATTGCTTATAATTGCTTAAATCCTCTTCATATGAACTTTGGTGGATAGCTGTCTCATTGATAGGAATACCACATATCCTTATTTTTATATTGCGTTCTTCGTTGAGTAAATACACCTTCTTCGAGAATAAGTTTTTAAGGGCAATTCTTGGTGGTGTTCTCGAAGCTATCTTAGGATAATTACGTGTTCTAAGACTATCTTATGACATGTCTTTGTCTAACTTGATCTATCGCATTGATCGTCCTAACCGTAGGACACCTATTTATAACCATTAAAATGCATTAGTATTTAATTAAAAACCCATATTATACTAGATTCTTTATCTACATATTCTTTTAGAACTTACATAGTTCTCATTAATCTTTTATTTTATATCATTGGTTGAAAATTATTGATGTTTTTGCCCTTCAAATTAGAAAGATAATATCATTGGACGTTTCAAGTTGACTGGACTTCAACTTCATCAAAAACTACCCTAACCAAAAACTTTAACTTAAACTTCGCACTATCATTTCTATGTTTAGTGGACCGTTATTGGGGTCAAAACTTTAAGTTGGCATAAAAATTAGAACGATCATATTACAGGGAACATAAGTACTAAGTGTCAAGTTCATTGAACTTCAACCTCATCAAAAACTACCTTGACCAAAAAAAAAATAACCTTGACCGGTACAGACGGACGGACGAACGGACGGACGTACAGACCAGAAAATATAATGTCTCTCTTTTATCGTAGGTGGGGCATACAAACGTAGGAAAAAAATATTTCAATATACGGCAGGGAGGTCATGGTTACATTGCTTGTGTATTTTCCTGAATAAGTTAAATAATACTTATGTCTTCATATTTCAGTCTTAACAATTCAAAATTATAAGATTGTGTTTCTTGTTTGCCTATGACCTTGAATTTGATATACATGTATATATATAAATTATTTTCTGTATTTGTTTTGGCTCACATCGAACAGCAAGCTATACAAAATAACTAGTGTAAAACCATTCAAATGGCAAACCAAAGGTTTAATTTATTTAAAAAACGAGAAACGAGAAACACTTATGAACCGTATATCAACAGAACATCAGATTCCGGACTTTGGTCATGTGCAAACAAAAGCAAGGGCCTTAGGGGTTTAAACGTTTTAATTGGTACAGACCCCTTACCTTATCTGAAACAATAGTGTAATATCACAACACAGAAAGACAGGGTCTCAAGAAAGATTAGCTTTATAGCTAACTGTGTAACCCTCTTTAAATAAAGAATTATTATTATTATTATTATAGACACGTGACAGACATAGACAGACATATATAGCTTGCCTTACGTTTTGTGAGATTCCTCATTGTTATCTTTAGATATTTATCTTTGGTCGCATGTATTTTTAGCTTACTCTTTCGTTCAATGCTTCTTTCGTTTATACATTTGAGTTTCCTGCGAAAAGTTATGATGTTCGGAAGGGTCGATTTTTACCCTTCCGGAGCACCTGAGATCACCCTATTTTTATGTGGGGTTCGTGTTGCTTATTCTTTAGATTTCTATGTTGTGTCATGTGAACTATTGTTTTTCTGTTGGTTTTTTTTTTTTCATTTTTTGCCATGGCCTCTTTTCAAATGAATCTAGAATCCTTCCATACTAGGGACACTTGAGACGGAATTGGAGAAGGAAGATTTTTTAAAATATATATTAATATCATATGTAAAACCCATCAAAGTACACATCCTTTTATTCAGTAAAAATAATGTGTTTAAGAGATTGGTAAACAATTGATAAATAAAAATTCGCTTCATGCATAAAACTAATTCACAAAGAGTTAACAAAGATATTCACTTGAAAAATCATTCCAGAGGTCTAGATGAACAAAATTTAATAAAGATTTGAATTTAAACAATACACCACAACCCTGTGCAGAACACAATCGTAACTATTTAAGAAGCATTTCAAAATCTGTAAGAGTGTCTAAAGACATTTTTTTACCAGACGCTTTCTTGAAACGACCCCTGTAAAACTTCATATAGGAAACACATAAACCTCGTTTTTGGAAAAGCGGAAAATTAGATATTTTTAACAGAAAATATTTATCTAATATACCGAAAAAATTATATGAATGATAAATTATCTGACTGAAATAAAATCAGCGTGCAGACATCTTAAAATATCAGGGTTGAACTGCTCGAGTTTTGTTCCGAACAAACGGATTTTTCTACACGTCCTACGATAAAAGTGCAAGAAAATCAAAGTAATGTTGAAAAGAAACAGATGCATCAAAAAAAGGAAGCCAAAAGATTAACGTCCCTGCACAAATTGCAGTAAGTAATTATTCATTGTGCATGTAGGAAGGGATAGCTTATATACAATCTTAATTTTTATGTAGAGCAACATAACTGTTACAATGCACTATGTTTTCGAAATGAAAATTCAATACTTTTAGCAAATTGTCATTTATTTTTATTTTTCAACGGATTACAAAGCTAAGCATGATTGTTGTCGACAAAAGATTCGCATGAATATTGCACGCTTACAATTTGTGTATTAATTGTACAAAAACTGGGACATTTTACTAACTTTGAAAACATCGGTGCATGTTGTTGTGTTTATTAGAACGTAATATTAATGAAGTCGTGAAATTCTATGTATATATATTTTACTTTTTGTATAATTTGAGACTTTCTACAAATATACATTTGTTCAGTTCTCAGTTTTTTTATTTTATGCATGCAATTAAATGCATTCAAATGCAAAAGAGCGTATCTTTTCCCTTTCAGCAAATCAATACTGTGTGGTTTCCAGCAAGGTATGACTGAAAAGGATTTCATATGGAAAACAAAGAACGAAGCTGGCAATATCCTTTTTTTTTTAAAAGTATGTTTATAATTAAATGATTTTAAAATTCCGTTGGAAATTAAAAAAACGCATGGTTTATCTACATGCAATTAATCAGTTATGTATGTGTCAACATTTATCAGTAAACAATTCGGTTTTCGGAAATGATTATGGTCGATTATCTGTGATTAACGACATTGAAACAGATTTTTTTTTTAATGAAAAACTAGACCAAAACATGATCATAAGATTACTTTCAATCTTTTATCATAACTCTAATTCGAGTATAAATCTGAACTTTTAAGTCATTCTAAACAGTCAGGGGCATTACTTAAACAAGTAACTTTTTTAGTTACTTATATAGGTAGTTTTTGTTTTTAAAATATAAAATTACTCAATAGAGTTATTTTTAATTTCAATAGAAGCAGGGACTAAATGTCGTTTTCATGATTTTTTTACATCATTTTATATCATAAATTTAAGAATTTGTAAGATTTGAGAGGAGAATAGACATAAAGGGAACACAACTACTTTAAAAATAATGACAAAAATGTTACTTGAATAAGTTATTTTGTACATCTTAAAAAGAATTAGTAATAATACTTATTTAAGGAACATATGTAATTGTTTTGGGTTACAAATTATATTAATTCAAGTCTTAATTAATTCATAAGTTTCTATCTATTTATATCTGTCTACCTTTAAGATTTTGAAGGAAAACGATATTTTAATAGTCCCAAGAGACCAACCTTTGACCAAGAAGCGTCGATATCAAAGATAAGTGCGTCAGAAAAGCAATTAGTGTTTCAGAAGGATTATATTTTATACTTCATGGGTAAAATAACCAGATGACTGTAAAAATTTGTTAAAACTAGTAAAATTTGTATAATTGGTCACCTATAAAAGTAATATTTAGAAAAGTTACTTATATAAGTAATTTGTAAAATAGCCTCGTTTTCAACATTACTTATATAGGTAATTTAAAAAGTTACTTGTTAAAGTAATGCCCCTGACTGTTAAATGAAAAGTTTGCAACATATATTAATTTTATTTAATTATCATACTTCAATTCAGATTCAAACAACTTTTCAGCACACTTTGATTATTTTACCGACATTTGTTACACTCCTGCTTAAGAAATGATCTCCTTTGTTCAGCTACGGTAATGTTCAGTAAGATTAATTTTCAAATGATTTTTTTTTCAGATATAATTCTGCAGAGAATAAGGAGATGTCCGATTTCATCATTGAATTCGTAAAAGGTCAATATCCTGACGAAGTGGAGGGGGTTGTAAGAGGTTTGTAGTACAAAAAAATAAATAATTAAAATATTGGCGAAATTGCAGTTCTGCGGTACTGATAACTTTCAATGATATTTTGAAACGCTATATAGTTTCCATACCATAAATAAGTTTTAGTGTTATCGAATAACTTACTAGCAAATGCATAATATCATGTAACTTTAGTAGATTTATTTTCATTTCGATCATATCACATCAAAATAATCTACAATGGACTACCAATTGACACGGTTTAGGCTCAATTCGAGTAAAGCAATGTTAATTATTATTTTGAATTGCATTAAGTAGATGTTTTGTTTTGTAGAAGGAATAAAGACAAATTTTGAATCGTTCAAAGCAAAGAAACGAAGAGAAGAGACTGGTAAACAAGAAGAACATAACAAGAAAATGGCTGTGTACAGCAGATTGAAAAGAGTAAGAACTGTTTTTTTTAATATGGTAAACAATTTGGAAAAAACCCTGATTCTTGGATTACTTTAATCTGTATTAGTTCCAAAAAAAAGCAGTGGTATATAGATTTCTGATACATCAATTTTAATTTTCAGCAAACTGCATATACAGTCTATTATAACAGTCAACAGATTTAGAGTGGAGCTTCATTTGTTAGTATATACTTATATCACTCTAAATTAACAATGATTAGGGACCCCTTTTAACTTAATTCATTTTCTATTATAAGTTAATATATGGTTCGCTACTGACCCCCTACGAATCCATAGAGGGTTAGTAAAATACATAGGGGTGATGCCGTAACGCTACAATAAAATGTCGACTATTTCTTATGGCGTCAGATATAGGATCGCATACTAGAAGTTGCATCATTTTGCAGGTGCTTTTGGACTGATATATCATGTTATGGAGGGGTATTTGCAGAAAATACCAGTCAAGGGACTGTGAAATTTCCCGAGTCGCTAGGCGAAAAAATTCTGTCCCAAGACTGGTATTTTTCACAAATACCCCTTCATAACATGATATATCTGTTTAATTACACCGTATAGTTTGGAATGAAACTTTTTGATTTTTTTAACTTGAAAGCTACAATTCATTAACATTTTTATGCACAATTTTGAGGCTAAGAGGAAATAATCATAAAACTGTGGTAATTATACATATACTAATACGCGTTAGCTCGCTTTTTTCTGTAACGTCATATCTAAGTTTTTTGAGGGAGGATGCTCGAGAGGGTGAAAAAGGAATATCCAAAATGACAAATACCATGATATTTCAGGCAAATTCACCGGCAGTGATGAAAAACAGGCAAATTCGTTTGAAATGAGGAAAAATATTAGAATATGCGAAAAATACACTGGCTACCAACCAATCAAAATCTGGCTTTCTTATATTAGGTGTTATTACATACAAAAAAAAAAATAGATTGCTTTTTGCTGGACGTTATTGTTTATAGAAATAACGAAAATAATAATGTCTTGATTGAAGGAGAGTTATTGAGATATATATAGAATCTATTTGTATGTATTCAAAATGAGATTAAAGAAATTTTGATTAGAGCTTAATTCGTTTTTTAGAAATTAAACAACAGAAAAAAGGCATTAAAAGAAAAATCCAGTATGCCAAAAGAACAAAAAGAAACAGTTATGCAAAGTATGGAGATACAGTAAATGTCTTCTGAACAAACCGATTCAGAAATCGAAGGGTCGTTTATCATCACACTTCTGCCTTGGAGGTCTGACGATTTTGACAAATTAGTCAAAAAACCTAGACCAGAAACACGAAAATAAACTGAGCAAGAGAAGCACACGGCAGAATAATATTCGAAAGGTTGGGGCAGTTTCTTTAAGGAAAAAAACCAGAAGTCGTGCCAGGACATCAATAGGTGTTTAGATAGTAAAAATCATTGATTAAACTGTATATTTTTTAAGTATGCAGTAATTGCTACATGTAATTGTTATTAGTTTTTACATAATTAAATGTCCAAAGCTACAAAAACAAAGAAAATCGCTGGTAATTTTACAATTATTATGTTAACATATTTCAGTCTTCACGAAATCAAATGGATGCGAACAATTCTAAAAAAAATACACCCTCATGTCAGCATACCGTCTTCAACAACAACAAGCGGGTCGTAGGAGGATGTTTTGATACAAATAGTTAATTTAAAGTGCTTCTTGAAACAACAACACTGTAGTAATAGGCAAAATTATAAATAACATATCATTGGCAAAACAAAATTATAACCTTTTTGATTTGAAAATTAACATCACGGAAAATATATGTAAACAATGATTATTTTATTGAATTTTCTCCGTAACGGTTGTTTTTGTTCAATATATGATGTGCTCCTGCGTAAACAAGTAGTTTATTTTATTTGCACACACACAGTAGTAAATTGTTTAAGACAAAATGGAAATTCTTCGAAATAGTGAAAAACTTCGGATAAATTAAATTTCAATATGTTTTGATGTTTCTTTTGTGCGTGATTATACAATATATGAAAAAGCCATGTAGTAGTAATACAAGTGAATCTGCTATCCTGATGTAAGCAATTATACAATGCATGTAGACAACAGCTGGTTTTACATTAAAAATCCTTGTCTTTGTGAAACTCTTCATTGTGTATTTTGCTCATTGGTGTCCAAGCAAGCATACTCAAATATAATATTTTAAACATATACACACGTACGTAACTAGGGACTTAAAATATTATGGGATTCGTTATACCAATTGAACAATGAAAGCGAAACAACTCTTGTTAGAATAAGAACATTTTTCGTATCTTTAAAAAAATGAAGAATTTTTTTAAGTTTAATACTTAGGAAAATGAAGGTATTTTTAAAGTGCAGACATAGATAAACAGAATTTTGCTTTAATTGTAAACTTATTTAAACGTTACAAACTCATATTTAAACGAATGACTTACACTTATTAGTTTACAAGTTATGTCAGTTGAAAAGTGATAAGATGGATATTTTGAATATATATATGTAAAGATTAAGAGTGAAATAATTAGCAATTACAAAAAATCAAAATAAATCAAAAGAAGAGAATAAACAACATTCACTTTTGGATATCGGGTGTTGTAATGAAATAAAATATAACTACGGTACAGCAGCGGGATATTTAGAAAGTTTTGTTTTAACTTAAAGTTTTATAAATACGTTCATAGTTATTAAGATTCTTATAAAAAACATCAGTATGATAATTTTCGTATAATGTTTATTTTTATAAGAACGGGGTAACCGGTTGCATATAATTGGGTGCTTTTTAAACCCTCCAAATCACGTTGGATTTCATTATTCCGCTCAAACTTTTGTATTCAAAGGGAACTAACTCTTTAACAATTATTAAAACAATTGTTAGTTTAAAATTAGGATCAATTAGGTAAAAAATGGAATCCATCACAAACAGGAAAATATATATGTTACATATACTATTCCCAGACAACAACAATAGGATTCTTCAAATATCGTAATATTTATTATATTTAAATGTTATGTTTTATGTATGTTTTATTGTTCCTTAAAACAGCTCAGTATAACAAAAAAAATCAAAAATGCACAAAATTAGAGTTGTATAATTCAATATGTATGCAGATATTGTTCTTGTTTTCAAATTATTATAGAAAGGAATGTTAGTTCTTTCATATGTCATGTATTTGTAAATTGAAAATAAAGAATAAAGTTAGTTAATACGTGATACAATTGTTTTTTTATTCAGGTTTTCGCTTTAGTCAGGCAAATTCTCCATTACAGATAGCTTGTTTCTCTCATTGTAATTATCTCATATTTTGAGGCACTCATGAGTCTTTGATTCGAATTATTGGTTGAGGTAACTTCGGGTGCACAATTATGGCTTCATTTGTAATACTGGCGAATTTTTGCATAAACAAATATGTCATGCATTATGGTAGAGTTTGTAAGAACTGTTATTGGTGATATATTGATGAAAACTGTTTTCTGTAGTGCATTTGCAGATCAATTGGCATATATTTAGTGCAACAAACACGAATAATACACATATTTGTTTATAGCATATGGAGTCAAAATGAGTTTCAATTTGAAGTAAATCTAGTTATATCACACATTAAATCTTTAAACTTGGAATTGAATCTGATTTCAATTTGCATTAAATGAAAGTTTATTGTTGTATTAAATTTGCAACTCGATGTTTAATCAGAATTAAAACCACAGTAAACAGCTTTCTGTTTGGAATATCTTTGACTTTAATGTGTAGTAAATCATGTTATACAAGTATCCTCTACATTAAATTTGAAGTTGTATGTCTATTAAACTTCAATAAATTTGAAAAATACTGGACAGTAAATCAGGTGTCGATTTGTGAACTTACTGCATCCAGTAAACTATTTGTAAACTACTATTAAATATTGCGTTTACTTGACCAATAAACTAACAGGAAAATAATAAACTCGGAACTTACAACTGATTTTCAAGTAGTTTAATGATTCCTTAAACTAATCATTTCATGCAGTGGCAGAGTTCAGACTCCGGCTTCCATCTCCTAAATGTGGAATTCAAAGCTGGAACCTTTATATTTCGCAGTGTTTTTAACTTATAAAGAATGCATATCTGATCTCAAGATTTGTTTTGTAAATAATTTTCCACAAACGACAGACGTTTTGTGAAATGTTGCGTACAGTTTGCAATGTTTGTCTTGCTTGCTGAGCAACCAACTGACACATTTACAACATTCAGAGTACGCTATACTTATGTATGTAGCAAATTAGAAATATGATTGAGTTCTGAAATTTCCTTTTTATTAATTCATTTTTTAGAATGTGTATTTTTAAGGATCATAATTTTCAATCATAATTTTCACAACTAACAGAATGTTCAACCTTTTTTGACTGGTGCATTAAATGTGTCTTTAATAAACAACTGTTTTCAAAATTGTATTGTATCGTCTCGAACATGCATGAACTATTTGCCACTGAACGTTAAACAACCATCAAAAACCGAGCAATTATAAAACTGTAAACTGGATCAAATTTTTAAAGTACTCTTTTTCTGCATGGATGAAGCGATGACACCACCATCAGTGTCTTAAAGGATGGAGTTAAAAACTCAGTTATTCAAATAAATCCCCAAGAGACCTAAATGACACAGAAATTAACAACTATAGGTCATCATACGGCCTTTAATAATGAGAAAAGCCTATAACGCATAGTCAGCTATAAAAGGCCCCAGAATGACAATGTAAAACAATTCAAAGGAGAAAACTAACGGCCTTATTTATATAAAACTATGAACGAAAAACAAATATGTAACACATAAACTAGGTTGGTCCCCTCCGTAAAACATTCAGTATGCCTTCAGAATATACAAATATTAACCAAGAATTTCAATAACGGCCGGGAAACAGACTACACATAAACAAACCACAACCACTGAAATACAACATGCTCGTTTGGTGTGAAAATAAGACAAAATTAATGTCAATTCATTTGAGTGAAATTTCTATGAGCGGGACGAAATATTTCATATTGCATTACTAGGAAATTTACGACACCCGACAGGGGAAATGAAAATAAATTAATCACCATTCAGATTCCGACACATATTTTGTTTTCCATTTCTCTGAGTAGGAATAACGTTACATTCTGTATTCAATAACGTCACACGTTTTCGGCCAAATTGTAAGGGTATTAATCAACTTTGAAGCCATTTATCTCAAAAACAAGGATGGTGACATATAATTTTCTATACGTGTATAGATTCAGTATGCAATCCTGGATATTATGTTAGTTTTTTGTTTTTCTCCGTATATCAGAACATAGCCATCCATTCGAAAATCTAAAAAAGTAAGCCGAAAAATAGGCATTTCTCCTATATACCTAAGTAAATTTGTCGCCAAAATTGACGTTTTCTTATGAAAATACCAAGAAAACAAAAATGGTGACCCCCATGTTTTATTACATATTCCGATGTAACTCGACTCAAAGAACACGTGTGCCAAAAAGTTTGGAAATCGAGAGATATGCCATTCGGTATCGTGTTACCTTAAGAAAAGAAAAAGAAAAAAGGATGTCACCGAACTTGTTTTTTTTGCTACAAGTGAAAATAAAAATTTTCTCTATTAGTCCAGTATACATTTTTACTAAAAGAGTTATCTCCCCTTAAATGTCTCATTTGAAAAAATGATTCTTAAACCCCCAAAAAATGATATTTGTTTAAATATTTTAGATAATACAATAAATCATCAAGTTTTCTGAATATAGATAAACAGTCTAACCACTAAATTGCAAATCTGTCTCTAAATTTGCAGATTTTGGCAAATAACTAAAACGAATTTGTACTGGGATTGTACAATCCAAGACGGCGGTATACCATCAATCTACCTTAAATGAAAAGAAATATACTGTGTTACCAGTATATCAGTTCAATCATTCAACCGATATGCTTTGTCGGTCATTAATTGTTTAGTTTTACTATCAGATAACATCAACATTAGTAATGTGTTTGGTTAACTAGCTGGAAATAGATTTCAAACAAAGACACAAAAGAGAGAACACAAATTCCTTTTTTGAACTTTCGAGGGCAACTATGGGGAAAGATTTCATGAACGTAGGATTTATATTGATGTGAATGTATCATATTACAGTTTGCTATATTGTACAATTGCTTGTATCTATGGTAAGTATCTACATGTATAATTAGACTAACAACTTAAGCTTTAAGGAAACACCATTGATAAACTAAAATCCCGCGTTCTTATATCTTTTTTTCTTATAATCTAAGGGATATTCTTTTTTTTATTATTTTTTTAAGCAAGTAAGGACTTTAACATTCTTAATGATTAATTAAAATCAATAATAAGTGTTGTTCGCTGTGTTCACTCATCGTTGTCAATATTACGGAATTGATACAAGTCAGAGATTTAGCTAGCTATAAAACCAGATTGTATCCACCATTTTCTACAAAAGAAAATGCCTACTCCACGTCAGAAATATGACATTATTAAACTATTCGTTTGATGTGTTTGGAATTTTGATCGGAGTTCGTTATTTTTGTGATTTTACTTTTTAAAGCCAATTTGAAATTACGTTAAAATAATTGCTCAATAAAAAGAAGTAAGTAGTGTCATATATCACAGGACTTCAGAACTGTTTAATAGCACCCCAAAAACAAATAGAGCAAAAAATACCAAATCAATTAGACAGGTAAAGAGTATAAAAGATGCACACTCATCTGTGAACATAAAAGCCAAATCAATTAGACAGGTGAAGAGTATACAAGACCCACACTGATCCTTGAACATACACACTAAATCAATTAGACAGGTTAAGTGTATAAAAGACAACACTGATCTTTGAACATAAATACCAAATCAATTAGACAGGTGAAGCGTATAAAGGACTCACACTGATCTTAACACATCAATACCAAATCAATTAGACAGGTGAAGAGTATAAAAGACCCACACTGCTCTTAGAACATACATACCAAATCAATTAGACAGATGAAGAGTATACAAGACTCACACTGATCTTTGAACATGAATACCAAATCAATTAGACAGGTGAAGCGTATAACAGATACACACTGATCTTTGAACATAAATACCAAATCAATTAGACAGGTGAAGAGTATAAAGACCCACACTGATCTTAAAACATAAATACCAAATCAATTAGACAGGTGAAGCGTATAAAAGACAGCACTGATCTTTGAAAACATACATACCAAATCCATTATACAGGTGAAGCGTATAACAGATACACACTGATCTTTGAACATAAATACCAAATCAATTAGACAGGTGAAGCGTATAAAAGATACACAGTGATCTTTGAACATAAATACCAAATCAATTAGACAGGTGAAGAGTATAAAAGACCCGCACTGATCTTTGAACATAAATACCAAATCAATTAGACAGGTGAAGAGTATAAAAGACCCGCACTGATCTTTGAACATAAATACCAAATCAATTAGACAGGTGAAGAGTATAAAAGACCCGCACTGATCTTTGAACATAAATACCAAATCAATTAGACAGGTGAAGCGTATAAAAGACACACACTGATCTTTGAACATAAATACCAAATCAATTATACAGGTGAAGCGTATAAAAGACCCGCACTGATCTTTGAACATAAATACCAAATCAATTAGACAGGTGAAGAGTATAAAAGACCCGCACTGATCTTTGAACATAAATACCAAATCAATTAGACAGGTGAAGAGTATAAAAGACCCGCACTGATCTTTGAACATAAATACCAAATCAATTAGACAGGTGAAGCGTATAAAAGACACACACTGATCTTTGAACATAAATACCAAATCAATTATACAGGTGAAGCGTATAAAAGACCCGCACTGATCTTTGAACATAAATACCAAATCAATTAGACAGGTGAAGAGTATAAAAGACCCGCACTGATCTTTGAACATAAATACCAAATCAATTAGACAGGTGAAGAGTATAAAAGACCCGCACTGATCTTTGAACATAAATACCAAATCAATTATACAGGTGAAGCGTATAAAAGACACACACTGATCTTTGAACATAAATACCAAATCAATTAGACAGGTGAAGCGTATAAAAGACACACACTGATCTTTGAACATAAATACCAAATCAATTATACAGGTGAAGCGTATAAAAGACACACACTGATCTTTGAACATAAATACCAAATCAATTAGACAGGTGAAGCGTATAAAAGACACACACTGATCTTTGAACATAAATTCCAAATCAATTAGACAGGTGAAGCGTATAAAAGATACACAGTGATCTTTGAACATAAATACCAAATCAATTAGACAGGTGAAGAGTATAAAGACCCACACTGATCTTAAAACATAAATACCAAATCAATTAGACAGGTGAAGCGTATAAAAGATACACAGTGATCTCTAAACATAAATACCAAATCAAGTAGACAGGTGAAGAGTATAAAAGACACACACTGATCTTTGATGAACTTAATACCAAATGAATTAGACAGGTGAAGAGTATAAAAGACACACACTGATCTTTGATGAAGTAGTGTCATATATCACAGGACTTCAGAACTGTTTAATAGCACCCCAAAAACAAATAGAGCAAAAAATACCAAATCAATTAGACAGGTAAAGAGTATAAAAGATGCACACTCATCTGTGAACATAAAAGCCAAATCAATTAGACAGGTGAAGAGTATACAAGACCCACACTGATCCTTGAACATACACACTAAATCAATTAGACAGGTTAAGTGTATAAAAGACAACACTGATCTTTGAACATAAATACCAAATCAATTAGACAGGTGAAGCGTATAAAGGACTCACACTGATCTTAACACATCAATACCAAATCAATTAGACAGGTGAAGAGTATAAAAGACCCACACTGCTCTTAGAACATACATACCAAATCAATTAGACAGATGAAGAGTATACAAGACTCACACTGATCTTTGAACATGAATACCAAATCAATTAGACAGGTGAAGCGTATAACAGATACACACTGATCTTTGAACATAAATACCAAATCAATTAGACAGGGGAAGAGTATAAAGACCCACACTGATCTTAAAACATAAATACCAAATCAATTAGACAGGTGAAGCGTATAAAAGACAGCACTGATCTTTGAAAACATACATACCAAATCCATTATACAGGTGAAGCGTATAACAGATACACACTGATCTTTGAACATAAATACCAAATCAATTAGACAGGTGAAGCGTATAAAAGATACACAGTGATCTTTGAACATAAATACCAAATCAATTAGACAGGTGAAGAGTATAAAAGACCCGCACTGATCTTTGAACATAAATACCAAATCAATTAGACAGGTGAAGAGTATAAAAGACCCGCACTGATCTTTGAACATAAATACCAAATCAATTAGACAGGTGAAGAGTATAAAAGACCCGCACTGATCTTTGAACATAAATACCAAATCAATTAGACAGGTGAAGCGTATAAAAGACACACACTGATCTTTGAACATAAATACCAAATCAATTATACAGGTGAAGCGTATAAAAGACCCGCACTGATCTTTGAACATAAATACCAAATCAATTAGACAGGTGAAGAGTATAAAAGACCCGCACTGATCTTTGAACATAAATACCAAATCAATTAGACAGGTGAAGAGTATAAAAGACCCGCACTGATCTTTGAACATAAATACCAAATCAATTAGACAGGTGAAGCGTATAAAAGACACACACTGATCTTTGAACATAAATACCAAATCAATTATACAGGTGAAGCGTATAAAAGACCCGCACTGATCTTTGAACATAAATACCAAATCAATTAGACAGGTGAAGAGTATAAAAGACCCGCACTGATCTTTGAACATAAATACCAAATCAATTAGACAGGTGAAGAGTATAAAAGACCCGCACTGATCTTTGAACATAAATACCAAATCAATTATACAGGTGAAGCGTATAAAAGACACACACTGATCTTTGAACATAAATACCAAATCAATTAGACAGGTGAAGCGTATAAAAGACACACACTGATCTTTGAACATAAATTCCAAATCAATTAGACAGGTGAAGCGTATAAAAGATACACAGTGATCTTTGAACATAAATACCAAATCAATTAGACAGGTGAAGAGTATAAAGACCCACACTGATCTTAAAACATAAATACCAAATCAATTAGACAGGTGAAGCGTATAAAAGATACACAGTGATCTCTAAACATAAATACCAAATCAAGTAGACAGGTGAAGAGTATAAAAGACACACACTGATCTTTGATGAACTTAATACCAAATGAATTAGACAGGTGAAGAGTATAAAAGACACACACTGATCTTTGATGAACTTAATACCAAATGAATTAGACAGGCGAAGAGTTTAAAAGACACACACAGCTGATCGTTGAACATAATTTATAATTGACGTAATGTGAACATTTTAAATATCCTAATAGAACTGCTGTGTAAAACTATATAATTTGATAAGAAAATTTTAAAAATACAACAACGTATTAAACATAGCATGTTACCAAGTTTAAAGTTAGTTTACAAATGAGTAACCACACACATGATTGAGACTATTAAAGCGTAAACGCCGTTTGACATACATTTAAAAAGATGGTTTGTTACTTCTTATAATAGAAAATAAATATGATCATTCTTTGCAACCAAATCATTGTTTAATGTTAACTTGGCCTACTTTGTCACGTGTTTCGTTTGAATAGAAAAAGACACCTGTATTCTTAGTCATATGAAAAATAAAGAATAACATTCCATGACGTACACGGAAACATTTTGTGTAAGTGATTTAATAGATTCAAAATCAAGAGGAAGACATTGTTTTATTTGATCTTGATCATATTATTTTGTATAGACTACTGCAGTTTTAAAATATAGGTTACATAGTAACAAAATGACAGTTAAAAAGGTGAAAAGTGAACAGTAAAATCAAAAAATAAATTGCGAGGAAAATTCCAAACAGAAAGTCCCTCATCATAATATTTTAAGGGACAATCATGGTTTGTGTTTGTATTCGTTTGACAGATCATTCATAAGGGGTAAATCATTGGATTTCAGTTATCTTTTCAAGTTCAATACAAAAGTTAATAAAGTATATATCAGATGGAACGAATGTGCAAATCAGACAATGCCACATGTTGAAACCTTGTATTAAATCTGCTTTTAGAGAAATTTGATAATTGATTAAAGAAGGCAAATATTTATTAGTATAAATGATGCAATAAGTTTTTGAGCCTTCCTGTTACTTGATAGTATATTTGAGGACAAATAAAGGATCTAGGGGTTACATTGAGGTCATTGTAAAACATCCGAAAAAACAACAAAAGAGTTAAACGGACAGGCCAAATCAAGTAAACAAGATATGCTTTAAGTTGCACATACACAACGAGAGTTGTAGAGATAACAAATGAAACAAATGAAGACGAGTATGCTGTACAATCATCCTAACAAACAAAAATAACGAGTATTACCGATAAGAAATCAGACCAAAAACAAAGAAGCTTAACAACATATCAAATCAACGAAATGAGGATGTATGACCACATTTCCTATCACAAAAACAAACAGAATTATGACATCACGTCAAATCAAAGAATGAGGACGCATGACACCACGTCAAATCAAAGAATAATGACGCATGACATCACATCATATCAAAGAATGAGGACGTATGACATCACGTCTAATCAATCAAAGAATGAGATCGCATGACATCACTTCGAATGAAAAGAAAGAGGACGCATGACAAAATGTCAAATTAAAGAATTAGAAATGTTGACAACATGTTAAATTAATGAATATGGAAGCTTGACAACACTTCATTTCAAAGAAACTAGGAAGCTTGACCAAAATGTCAAATCAAAGAAACGAGGAAGATATTGAACCGACAAACAGTTGAGCATACAAACTTACAATTAATCTTGACCAAAGTTACTTCAGATACAAAAATATACAACAAGATTATCATGAATGTCAACAATAAAATAATATAATTGATCAAGGACATGCACTGAGTTATAAATAATCTTCAGTAGCAAACTCAAAACACGTGTAATTATCAATTATCAATCTTCAGTAGCAAACTCAAAACACGTGTAATTATCAACACTTGACATAAGCCATACATGAATGTGATTCATACATATATATAGGATATACACGATGAAGTACAAATGAATACGTTGATTTAAAATTAAAGTAGTTTAATGTTAGAATAACTTACCAATGTCTGCGATGATCGCTTACTAAAACATTATTTTGGAAAAATCAACTAATCTTCCTCATGACGCTATTAAATGTAATGTGAATACAAGGACAATATTTGGTCACACACACAATAACACACTTCAGTTAATCTGAATAGTTTAGTATTTAAATCTGGTGGAATGTGATATGAATTGTATTTACAAAAAAAGATTCGATAATTGATTATATACAATATCCCTCCACTCGATACAGTTCAATTTTATAATTTGAAACGAGAGTTTGCCGTGATGTGCACAATTTGAAATATCTCTTCTAACTTTGGTAAAATATTATTTTACGATATTTGTTGTTAAAACCAGTCCCCTCTGATAAAACTGTATATACAAATTATTTATCTTTCTGTTTTCAGTGATCTCTAAAATGATGTACTCCGTTTATGTACTAGCATCATGCGTACACATTTTTTTTGTAGAGTCATAATATAAACTTACAAAAAACACAAAACAAGTGAGATCAAAAATATTTATATATATATACAAGTATGGACACAGACGCAAATTGTCAGTGGGGTTAAAGGTCGTTACAAATGTATTGAAAGCTAGACTGGAAATGTGTATTAACAAATTGAGTTGATGTGTACATGTCTTCATTCAAATGCATTGACTGATAAAAAAGGGGGCTTCAACTTCCACCCCTCTCTATGAATTAGTTGTTTGAGTGTTTGAATATGGAGTTTGTTAATAAATAGCTGCACTCTAAGTGCATGATATGTCTTGATTCCTTTAAAGCTTGCTTAAAGGTTGAACTATTTTGTTTTGTACAATTATTAGTCTATTTGTTTTCTCATTTCATTTGTTTTATATTTGTCATTTTAAGGTCTTTTATAGCTGACTGTGCTGTATGAGCTTTTGTCATTGTTGAAGGCTATTTGGGGACCTGTAGTTGTTAATCTTGTTTTAAATTTTGGAATGTAGCTGAAGTCAACAGACATAGACAATTCACCCAAGTTTTATAAAATGATGTGGAAGTGTTTATGTGAATAATTAAGATGGGAAATAAGGAAAGTGTCAAAGTGACAACAACCCAACCATAGAGTAGACAACAGCTGAAGGCCTCCAATGGGTTTTCAATGTAGCCAGAAACTCCTGCACTTATAGGTGTCCAAAAACTATAAAATCCCTTATTTTTTTTAGCATATAAAAATTCATAACACAGAAATTACAATCAAAAGGGACCTTAGGTCAATAGTGTAAACAATTCCCCAAAGTTTAATTAAAGGTGATGGATGCATTTTTGTGTTATTGTTCAAAATTGGAAAATTCTCTCTTTTTTAAGGACAAAATCTCTCTTCATAACATGGAAATGAAAATTCTAAAATTTATAAAATCGATGTGGAGCTAATGTCAATAGATATAAACATTTCAACAAAGTTTCTTGAGAGTAGGGGGAAGTGTTTTCTAGTTATTGTCTGAAGTGTGGATGATGGACTGATAGACAACAGTATACTATAATATGTTGCGTGTGAGGCATTGGTATAATAAAATGGTTTTGAATGAATAATGATTAGAAACTGTTTAATGCAGTTATTGAGGGAACGACAGTGAAGAAATTGCTGAGATCAATGCGTTTGAATCCTAAGAATTCAATTTTTGTTGAAATGAAACAAAGTTCAATTTTTGGCCCTTTGGATCTTAATGCAGACCAATTTGAAAACGGAACAATCCTGTGCAATTGAATATTTCAGGCTATTGGCAATACTGTGCAATTGAAAATTGCTTGCTATTGCGCAATATTGTGCAATTAGATATTTCTTGCTATTGTGCAATACTGTGAAATTAAAAATTTCTTGATATTGCACAATACTGTGCAATTGGAGATTTCTTGCTAGTGTGCAATACTGTGCAATTGAACATTTCTTGCTATTGAACAATACTGTGCAATTGAAGATTTCTTGCTATTGCAGAATACTGCGCAATTGAAAATTTCTTGCTATTGCACAATACTTAGTATAATAATTTTTGACCCCGATTTGGACCAACTTAAAAACTGGGCCCATAATCAAAAATCTAAGTACATGTTAAGACTCACCATATCAAAGAACCCCAAGAATTCGATTTTTATTAAAATCAAGCTTATTTTAATTTTGGACCCTTTGGACTTTAATGTAGACCAATTAGAAAACAGTTGTGTTGTAAATTAAATTAGTTGTATTTTATGGTTGATATATTTATGTATATACATGTATGTAAATCATTGGCTCTTCAACCAATGATATTTTACAATATCGATTATTTGTTTATTTTTCTATTGTTGGTATTTTTCAGCATACTAAAAATGTTTTAACACAACACGAGCGCAAGCTTGATAGGGTGTCCTCACACAGGGTTTTCGCTGGCGGTCGCCATTTTCCCAATTAGCGAAAAAATAATACTTGTGGCGATAAAAATTCGTCATTTGCTAAAGAATTTGGCGAAAGAAATATATAGAAAGATTTATTTTCCTCCTTCTTGGTTATTTACTTTTTTTTCGAGTTTCTCGGACTTTAACTTATCAGACAATACTCGGAATTCACCTTGAATGACCTCATTAAGATTTTGACAGAAAATCAATTATCAGCTGATTGCAATTCACAGCTATCGACTACAAAGGACTAATTAATAAAGGTGTTGATTGAATTGTTTGACAAAATGATATGTTGAATGGCTTCCACTAAATGTCACATACGGGAGTTATTTACCACTTTTCGACTCACGTGTTTGAAGAACTCTTTTGAAGTCTCCTCTCCATGTAAAGATAGTTTAGAAAAGAAAGCTGTTGTTGTGACAATAAATGTTAAAGGGCAAGAAAAATCTCCGATTTAAAACTTGAATTATCCTTTGACTTTGGTGTAAGTAAGGAGACTACTTTAAAGTCGTTTGAGTGACACGCGTGTTTCAAGCATAGTTTTACATCTCAACTTTTTCATTTAAGATGGTCAAGAAAAGAGGGTCAAGATGGTCGTTATGAAGAAGGGAGGAATGCATTTTGGCGTCACAATTTCAAATGACATAGGATAACATATGATCTGTCCATATACATGTATGACGGTAGAAATGGGGGTATCTTATTGAAGTATTCTTGCCAAATGAAGATTAAACAGTAATTCTTAGACATGACCATAAAAGAGGGGGATAGGACCTTTATCGGGATTCCAGGATCGGGTGTTTTTAAGCTCGGGATTATCCCCCCTCATAAAATGTACACTTTTTTCAAGAAGATTAAAAAATCAGCTGAGTTTGACAAATCACACTATTTGTTTTCCAAAAATAACCGTAATTGGATGGGGGTTGTGTGTATTCACATTATTTGAACAACTCTCCTTGGGCCGAGAAAAAAAAATCCGTGTTTCAGGTAACCCGACCGACCCTGTTTTTTAGCCCCGACCTTAACTTTTATATTGGATCTTTCAAAAAAAAAAAAATTATCAACCGACCCTGTTTTTGACACAGGCTTCTAATAAATGACATCATATTTTTTCTCTCTTGCTTCCTCTTGCATAGAAAGCCCGTAAAACATTTTATTAATGTCAAAAGGTATTCCAAACAGGTTAAAATCCAAGAAATTTGCACAACAGGTGCTTCAAAAACATTGCAAATGGCCCAAGACCACAATTAATGACCCCACTGTTCGTTGTTCATGAATGTAGTTCCTTTTAATTAGTCATTAGAGTGTATTTTTCCTGATTTTTTTTTCTTTCCCTTCCCCACTCATTTCTTAGATTTTATTGGGTGGAAATGAAAGATCAGAGGTGAAATAATTTTTTGGATGTTGTATTTAAACTGATTTTGATATGGAATGAGTGATTAGGCCAAGTGCAAAAAGGTCATATTTACAGTTTTCGGAACATCTCTTGACTTGTCCATAGGGGTATGGATGTATATTGGCTAAATTTGTAAAAGTGATTGCTTCAATCTTTCTGAATTTTGGATATATTTTTGGACTAGTGCTCTACATAAGACACACATAAAATTTGACAAAAGTGCATGGTGCAATTTTTTAATGATACAAAATGTTCAAAAGAAATGATAGAGAAATTAATTGTGGTCTGTGGCCAAATGGCACACTTCCGGTTTTTGAAACTAATTAAGGATCCGGACTTGGAAAAAACATGATAAATACTCAACAACTCAAATATGAAATTTTGAATCATCACCAAACAGTACAGATCATGTGACCATCATAAGAAACAACTATATTAAGTTTCATGAAATTTGGATAAGTCGTTCTCAAGTTACGGTGCCACATGTTTACGCTGGACAGACAGACGGATACCTGACATTTGTATACCTTTATACGTCCCGTCTTTGACGGACGTATAAAAAGCAGTACTAAGCGTGCATGTTACGCTAGAAACATATTCAAAGAATAAAGTTTTATAACTTCTTAATGTCATATCCAATATTTATCAAAACCTAAAGGGGAGTTACATGTATCTTACTTCCTATATTTTTTCATGGATGTCAATACACCTAATCGCTATTTATTCCATACCGGATAAATTCTAAAATTACACAATTTTTTCATCCAGTTGAAGCTATCTGGGGCCGTTGAAACAATTCACCATGCACAATACTTTTTAATGAGACCCGTTTTATCTTATTGTAAATACTTTAAACAAAATAATTTTTTACTCCAATTTTAATTTCGAAAAAAAAGTGGATCATACTCTATTAAAGTTTCTTGATGATCGCTTTCTAAAGTTTTTCCTCCCTCAGCTCTCTACTAAAAAAACTTTATTTTCGGCCGCATGACCCAAACAGGAAGTTGTACATACAATGTATGACTGTTTTTCCCAGATTGTACTAAATAGCGATAATTAAATAAGGTGTAATTTCCGGGATTGTTGAAAACTTGCATATTCATCACTATCTGATTTTGTGGTTTTAACGATCCAGACAGACAAATAGCAATAAGATGTTTAGGAAAACATGACCTAAAACCTCCTTCATATAAAACAAAAAACATGGGAACTCATACTGAATGGTCAAATGTGTACAATATGAAAATTTGAGTTAAGATGGTAAAATCACAAATCAGCCGTTAATGTAAATGGACCATAAGTATGACTGTTGAACAAATTTAAAGGGAAATGACGGGGAAGGGGCAAATTAGCGTTCAAGGGGAGCAATGCTGTTTAAATTGGTAAGCGGGTTTTAAATATAGAGGGAAAGTGGAGTCATCTTTTTAGACTTTAGTTACATGTAAATATAACTTATGTAGACTTACCTTCTAATTCTATAGACTATTAAAAAAAAAACACACACACAACTCGGAACTATTTCTAATTCACTTGCACTACTGATATGCAAACCTAAAAACAAAAAGGAAAATATCTTAAAATAGTGATTGAAAGATTCATAACACTTTGAAAGGATAATTCAGACACGTGTTACACGGGGAGCTTGTTTGTTTACAAATAATAATGTCACGTGATCGCGCACTGACCTCGCATGCTGCATCGCCATTACAATTCACTAATACATGTATATAACCATTTTCATGCAAACATGCAACGTGAATGTGATTGGTTGTCAAATAATACGAAAATAATGCATGAACCGTTGAAGAAGAAATTATTTCATCAAATAGATTGGATTTTCACTTTCGACACGAATAGGTCGAGTTGACATTCCTGTCATCGGAGGTAGTATTGAGATAAATGGGATAAAACGGACCGCCAAAAAGGTCTAGAGAAGCACATCAATAGAACCTTAACATAAATAAGTAATACTTACCAAAATTTCTCTAATTGATAACCTATAGAACTGAAATTTCACAAAAATACCGGTAAATAATTTTGCTGATTGATATGAAGTTGGCGCGAAATAAATATTCTTACTCCTATTGCTTCATGTAAATTTTTGTTTATAAAATTGAATTCGACTACAGTTCAGCATAAAAAAAAAACGTGAATATGCAAAAGCCAGGTAATATGTTAATGATAAAGTGTGTATAAGTTTTCTTAAACGAAGTTACCCGTATAATTACCAAGAATTACATTTGAGCGCAAATTAAAGTTCTGTATGTGGTTTGGTTGGTTTATGTAACATTTATAATTTAGACTGGGATCCTGGCTAATTTTGACCTTACGACGCGCAGCAAGATTGGACCGGATCCCAGGCTAATGTAACATCGTAAAACTCAGGGTAACGGAATTTTTTGCGTTGCTATAAGATTATTGAGGCCATCTTTTTTTATTGCGGGTTCCACATATTTAAATCGGAATTATAGAAAAAATGGAATGTTGTGAGCAGAATCAAAACAGAAATGATGAATACTGCAACATTTCCAGCAAAATATAAATAGGATGGAGGATCTGTGTACTCACATTATTTGTAAAACTCTCCTTATTCATGTGAAGCGTGTGCTTTACATCGAGGCTTATTCTTTACATCGAGGCTTATTATGCTAATCATCGACGCCACAGTACTTCAACCAATCAGACAATGTTTATTTGGGGCATTCGATCGATTTTAACTCAGATTTTGGAATATTTCAATCGAAATTATAGAAAAATGGAATGTTGTTAGTACATATAAAATAGAAAATTATGAATACTTTTAGCTAAAGATAATTTGGATGGGGGCTCTGTGTATTCACATTATTTGCACAACTCTCCTTATTGATGCCATATTTTGGAATTTCCGTGACCTAAATGGTTCGCGAAAATTAATATTTTTATATATAGTATAGTAAATACAGATCTGAGATCGAACAAAACCCAAAAACACTAAAATGAAAATTATCAATCGTCTGAAGACAGTATAAATTGTGCACCATGTTACATTTTTTTCAGTAAATCATAGATTGCATGTTTATCAAGGGAAATAATGACCTCACACAGGTCATTATGTTATGCCTTGGAGCATATATCATTGAAACATGGTATCGTCCGGGTTGATTCTGAAAGAGAATGACCTGTCGTTCTGAAAGAAAATAACTCCATATAGGTATATAATAATTGTTATTTTCTGTATATTTTTACAATTTGAAAAATAATATCATGATGTACCGCGAGCTGTCGCCGTGAACATTGACACATGAAAGTTGATGTCTAAGATCTAACCTGCCGTATCTCTGCATTCCTTTATATTTTATGCTAGAAGGTCAATCATATTATGAATAAGTTTATATAAATAAAAAAAGTAAATACATTTTGTTTTTTTTTCAGCTAATCCAATATTTCAACAAAAAACGCTCTCCATTGATGACGATACACCATATTGCATTCACGATGCTGATATTGGTCATGGAAACTTTCGCTACATCAACGAAGTAGATAAACTCTTTTGGAAGGAGCTGATTCGCCAGTATTTATATCCTCTTCAATCCGATAGGCAACAGTAGAAAAAAATGCAATAAAGCGAGCCTGATGTTCTTTATGTTAAATGTTTTATTTATCAGCATTATCTCAGTTTGCAGTATTCAAATGCTATCACCGGCGCTGGCTTCACCATTCTTCTTCTTTGTAAAAATACTGATGGCAAATACTTGAAACTGAACTTATTTTTAAGTTTTTCATGGCTGTGTTTGGGATTGCGCTGCTGATTCAGTTTATATCAATGATATTTCACAGACTCGTTACATTGTTGCATATAATGCACCGGAAGTCAACTGTATGAGGACGAATCAGAACAAGGTTGCATCAATGGACATAACAAGCAAAGTGCAACTCGTTAAGGAAATGCAAAGGTTCGCTCGATATCAACGATTGGTAGCGATGGTGAAGAAGATAGCAGTGTGACAATGAACGATTCATCAAAAGTGAAACGAAATAAAACCATGAAAAAAACTTCTGAGAAACAAACGCAGACACATGTCTGACACTTGAAATCAAGGTGGAAAGTTCTTGAAAAAAAATCTAGATTTAGCAAAGGATCCGGAAAAGGAAGGCAGACAGAAAAAGGCTTCAGCAAAAAAACGACAAAGGTCGCAAAGGGAGCAGGGGAAGCGGGAAGCGAAGTAAAAAGCACTGAAAGCGATTGAACTATTAGAACAAAGTAAAGAAAATAAAGGAAGTATTCTAACACAAGCGAAAGCCATTAAGGACAAATGGCAAAGATTTGCTAAAGTTCTGGTTCGGGAGACAAATGAAAAGGACAAATAGCGACTTTTCTCTACCGGACATTAGGTCTTAATCAAATAGGAATAGCTATGCTGAACCAATCTTGAATATAATTAGTGACGAATTAAAACCGGGGGGTATGGAAGTAGGTGCTACGTCAAAAATTATCCCAGTATTTAAATCAGCCGGAACTTGTAAAAATGAAACAAGGGAGATAATCGAGCAGAAAAAGGAGAACATATACGATACAGCAGAATTTATTCCATCTGAAGTGAACAGTGACAGTGAATCAGATTCTGACATTTCTGTAATGAAGTGATTCAACTTCTAAATCAGACTCGTCACAACCTGAAATGTCAATTCAATTACAAGACATTAAACTGAAGTCTTCTGAAAACAATGACATTGGTGAACAAAAAGGTGATACACAACTATAATAGTAAGACTTTTATATCAATCAGGATTTTTTGTATACGTAGAATCCAATTTTGCAATCGTATGTACTCGGCTATTTCCGTTGTAATCGTATGTTCTCGACTATTTCCGTAATAGAAAACATACGCTATTCATTTTTTTAAAACCTGGAATGATGTTCTAGGTATCTGATATTTTGCCAAACCTTTGATTAATATTTTCATCAGATTTTTTCCTAAAAAAATAATTCTCCCCTTATTTTAAATTCAAAGCCTTCTTTTGATTAAGTTAAATAGCATTAACGGAACGCGGGAACAGCACATTGTTGTACATGTGTACACCAATGTGGGTTCCTATACTAGAGTTCAAGTGTTGTTATTGCTAAAAGGAAACCAGGAAACTTTAAATTATAATGAGAACATAAGACAAAGGTGTGCATAATAAAAAAAAATGTTTCTAAATTAAATTTGATTCTTAACCGGGTATATATAAGCATTTTAAATGGTTTGAAAATTTGTTTACGCAATGTTTATTAATAGTCTTTCATTGATTTTATATGAATGCATGTACGGATGTTGTGCTGATAAAAGGTAACACTAGTGTATATTATAAAATCAATTATTCAATGTTGATGTTTAGCTATTTCGATACATGCACTCATCAGCTGCATTGTGCTTTCTAATCATGGCGAGCTTTACATGCTTGTAATATGGAATCATGACAACTCGGACCAAAAACAAATCGGACCATTTAGTCTCTCAAGCATTTATGTATTGCTTTCATAATTGGTATGAGCTGTGTTTCAAACTGATCCTAGTGGTCTTTTGGACCGGCCCAAATTGTCTTCCTATATGGTTCTAGTCGTCTTAAAACTGGTCTGAGTAGGCTTCTTCCGACATGTCTTCGCTCCGTGCTGTCACGTATTCACGTAACAAATATAATGTATTTTTTATGCGTCCAAATTTCACATAAGAATCAAATTAGTTTTTTTGTTATCCTTGTTGTACTTAAAATAACATCATGACCCGCAGGCGGGTTAAAAGAGATGAACATTTGAACGCTTAATTTCTAGTGATGGTTACCTCAGTAACTATATTCCAAATAAGTTCTCTTTATACGGACATAAGTGTTGAAAGTTATTGGCTGGTCCAATGCAATACGAGGCAGTTGTTTCTTTGAATAGTCTCTGCCTGAATTATTCTAACAGTAGCACGAACCTTTCGTTTTCAAATGCCATGAAAGCATCTATGTTAACATGTGTTTTAAATGATATTTTTTGTAATGCGTATTTATTAGTTTGTTTTTAATAAGCAGTAGGAAAAAGGCATTGGAAATGCATCATTTTACGACATATATATATGATTCTTGTTTTGAATTATATGAAGTACGATCTCTTTATCATGAGTTCCTTTTCATCGAAACTGGTTTAAGATTGTCACGTGTTTTACCCTTTTTTGTCACGTGATTTATCTTTTGTTTAAGTCATGTGATTTATCCTTTTTTGTCACGTGAATTATCCTTATTGTTGACACGTGATATATCCTTATTTTTTTAAACGTGATTTATCCTTTTTTTGTCACTTGGTATATCCTCTTTTCCAGTCATCTGATTTATCGTTTTTTGTCACGTGATTTATGATTTTTGAAGTCGCGTGAATCAATGTTTGCAATCACATGCATACATTTTTTGCCTAAAAATCAGTTATAATAGTACACTGAATGCGTTAATCAATTAAGGTTGTGACGAGTTGCACAAAGAACGAAATTTGTATCTGTAATTTTATTTAGCGAATGAACTTCCAATGCTGTATTTAAACTGTGTGTATATAGTATTTAAATATTTGTTGTGTTTGTTGTAACGTTCTGTATGCATATCTCCATTTATGTATAAATGGCTCAGGATAAAAGTGATATTGTCTTTTGATATTGTAGAGACGGTTGTATGTGTAAGTTACTATTTTCTAACATGGACCATTATTCTTTAATGCGTGTTAGGATTGGAGAATCATTTGTATATGAATACATGTAACATGATATTTGTTTATTTGTACACAAACCATATTTACATAATAAATATGTATGCTTCACTATAGTATATTATTAATTCTACATTGTGCAAAGTGCTCCTTTGAAGGAGAATGTTTCTATAATAAAACAGAATAGAACAGACTATGGTATATCTTCAATAGAAATGTATATCTATTACTATCAAATAAAAAAACAGTTTTTCTAAACGTCCAGTGGCAACTATTTTATACAAACACATGACAATAAAAAATTACAAATACAAAAGGTAGGTCTTGCAGTATATGCATACCGTTGGGGGTTCAGGTAACGATGATTTGGACTGCTGCTGGCAAAGAGGTTATATTGAAAATAGACAGAAAAAAATTCATGCAACGCCACTTTCTTACGGGCCCATCGAAGATTTATTGTAGCAATTTGCTCTTAATAAGCAGAGAGAGTAGGTCTTTCTATATATAAAGAATAGAATATATTTTATGATAACTATTGAGACTGCAATCCACAAGCGACCGACTCAATGGCGGATTCAGAACACTTTTCCTAAGAGGGAGGGGCGCCATTGTAGTTCAACATTGGTCTTCAACAATAAGCAAAACAAAATTTGTGGGCTCATTCCAGACGAAAAACGTTACAATTCAAACAAGAAAACCAAATAAAAATGATAATGCAAATGGGGAATGTGTCAAGGAGACAACAACCCGACCATATAAAAACAACAGCAGAAGGTCACCTAGCTATAGGTCTTCAATGTAGCGAGAAATTCCCGCACCCGGAGGCGTCCTTCAGCTGGCCCCTAAACAAATATATACTAGTTCAGTGATAATGAACGCCATACTAATTTCCAAATTGTACACAAGAAACTAAAATTAAAAGAATGCAAGACTAACAAAGGCCAGAGGCTCCTGACTTGGGACAGGCGCAAAAATGCGGCGGGTTAAACATGTTTATGAGATCTCAACCCTCCCCCTAAACTTCTAGCCAATGTAGAAAAGTAAATGCATAACAATACGCACATTTAGAATTCAATTCAAGAGAAGTCCGAGTCTGATGTCAGAAGATGTAACCAAAGAAAATAAACAAAATGACATTTATACATAAATAACAACAGACTACTAGCAGTTAACTGACATGCCAGCTCCAGACTTCAGTTAAACTGATTGAAAGATTATGATTTCATCATATGAATATCAGGCACAATCCTTCCTGTTAGGGGTTTATTATCAGACCATCATAACATATATGAGAAGTACATAACCTGTGTCATGCCAACAACTGTTTTTTGAATAAATGTGTTTAGTTGCGATGCAAAGACCCTACAAGTGAATCAATATTAACACCAAAATAAGCAATCTTTAATGACCTGACAACAGTTTCGTAACTATATCCTTTCTTGATAAGTCTATTTAAAGGTTGTTGGTTTCTGAGGTGAATACTGACATTTTTGTGCTTTATAAAGAATATTTCCCTAAAAAATTGGAAGTGAAATACCGGAACGTATAAGAAGTCTGCATGTTGAGCTATATTTACGAATGATGTCCTTATACCGATGATAAAATTTAGTAAATGTTTTGACTAGTTTGTGATATCGAAAACCCAGGTGTAATAATTTTTCAGCAATACACAAATTTCTCTCGTTAAAATCTAAAACATTGTTGCTTACACGAGCGAATCGTACAAGTTGAGATATATAAACACCGTAAGATGTGACAAGGGAACGTCACCATCTAAAAATGGATAGTTAACAATAGGAAATGAAAAATCATCTCTTTTATCATAAATTTTAGTATTAAGCTTTCCGTTAGTGATATAGATATCAAGATCGAGGAAAGGGCAGTGGTCATTGTTAGTATTAGCTTCAATTAAAGTAAGTTCAAAAGGATAAATTTCTTTAGTATACATACCGAAGTCGTCATTATTGAGAGCCAAAATATCATCCAAATATCTAAAAGTAATAAAAACTATTATTAAATTTGTTTACGAGATGTTGTTCCGATGGGTCTTTGCTGATTTTTGTCATAAATTGTAACTCATAGCAATACAAAATGCCTGCTTTAAATACTTACGTTATAATAATACTTTGATAAAGATATACTTCATTCTTATAAAACCATACAAGTACAAAGGTTACAGAGAAGTTAAAAAATAACATACACAGAAATTAGTATCTTAATTGTAATCCGATTATCAGCATTTGTCATGCCTAAATAGATACATAGTTTATTCTCATAAAACCATGCAGTACAAATGTTACATAGAAGTTAAAAAATAATATACGTCAAGGTGACGATACTTAACCATGATAACGTCACATGTCTTCTAAATTATTGATAATTAAGATGTTACATCACCTCTAATACCTTGTCAAATTTCGTTCTAACGTCCTCAGGAGCATATATATATAAAAAAAAAGGGTCTGATTGTATTGGGGTATGTTTACGGAATACAGAATAATGGGCAAATACTGCAGAATAAAAGGCCAAAAAAAACCCAGATGAATAGAGAATGAAGCTTAAATATAAAGAATAAAAAATATTGGTAACCCAAAATAAATATTAATAAACGAATGACCCTCTAGCCAGACCCTTATGATAAAAAGAACATATAAAAAAAACACCTAATCATCATGATTAATCAACACTAAGAACGATGGAAATTCATAGCATATTCAATATAATTTAGTACCCTCTCGGACAATTTTCTCGAAAACGAAGTTGGTGACAAATACTTTTCTTTGGCAGCGTATCGTTGCGATGCGGTATGTCGAGTTCATGGTATATTTTCGGGAGGAGGGGAGGGGATACAAATAGACCAAGAGTACTAACAGCATGTAAGCGTACACCTTCCGGAATCTGTAGTTTTCAGTCGAACAGAGAGTTGTAAATAGTAACAATGAGTTTCTACAGTTTTCTCATAGCACATGCATGAAACGTCATAACTATAGTTTTTTATACTACATGTATAAATAATTCATCAAAAATCTCATTTCATATTTATATTTAGCCGGCGCAGCCTGTCGGGTCAATACAAAGCAGGGTCAAAATTAATATGTTGTAGTTCTGAATACTTGTATGAACTAAACTTGCCACTGGACGTAAATAGTGTTTGAAGTGCTATTTGATCTCGTTTTTAGCTCACCTGGCCCGAAGGGCCAAGTGAGCTTTTCTCACCACTTGGCGTCCGTCGTCCGTCGTCGTCGTCGTCCGTCGTCGTCGTCGTTAACAATTTACATTTTGAACTTCTTCTAGAGAACCACTGAATGGAATGGAACCAAACATGGCATGAATGTTCCTTATGAGGTGCTGACCAAGTGTTGTTACTTTGTAGCCGATCCATCATCCAAGATGGCCGCCAGCGGGGGACTTAGTTTAACATAGGACACTATGGGAAATGCATACAAATGACTTCTTTTAGAGAACCATTGAATGGAATGAAACCAAACATGGCATGAATGTTCCTTATGAGGTGCTGACCAAGTGTTGTTACTTTGTTGCCGATCCATCATCCAAGATGGCCGCCAGCCGGGGACTTAGTTTAACATAGGACCCTATGGGAAATGCATACAAATGACTTCTTTTAGAGAACCACTGAATGGAATAAAACCAAACATAGCATGAATTATCCTAATGGGGTGCTGACCAAGTGTTGTTACTTTGTAGCCGATCCATCATCCAAGATGGCCGCCAGCGGGGGACTTAGTTTAACATAGGACCCTATGGGAAATGCATACAAATGACTTCTTCTAGAGAACCACTAAATGGAATGAAACCAAACATAGCATGAATATTCATTCCTTATGGAGTGCTGACCAAGTGTTGTTACTTTGTAGCCGATCCATTATCCAAGATGGCCACCAGCGGGGACTTAGTTTAACATAGCACCCTATTGGAAATGCATACAAATGACTTCTTTTAGTGAACCACTGAATGGAATGAAACCAAACATGGCATGAATGTTCCTTATGTGGTGCTGACCAAGTGTTGTTACTTTGTAGCCGATCCATCATCAAAGATGGCCGCCAGCAGGGGACTTAGTTTAACACAGGACCCTATGGGAAATGCATACAAATGACTTCTTTTAGAGAACCACTGAATGGAATAAAACCAAACATAGCATGAATGTTCCTTATGGGGTGCTGACCAAGTGTTGTTACTTTGTAGCCGATCCATCATCCAAGATGGCCGCCAGCGGGGGACTTAGTTTAACATAGGACCCTATGGGAAATGCATACAAATGACTTCTTTTAGAGAACCACTGAATGGAATGAAACCAAACATGGCATGAATGTTCCTTATGAGGTGCTGACCAAGTGTTGTTACTTTGTTGCTGATCCATCATCCAAGATAGCCGCCAGCCGGGGACTTAGTTTAACATAGGACCCTATGGGAAATGCATACAAATGACTTCTTTTAGAGAACCACTGAATGGAATAAAACCAAACATAGCATGAATGTTCCTTATGGGATGCTGACCAAGTGTTGTTACTTTTTAGCCGATCCATCATCCAAGATGGCCGCCAGCGGGGGACTTAGTTTAACATAGGACCCTATGGGAAATGCATACAAAGGACTTCTTCTAGAGAACCACTAAATGGAATGAAACCAAACATAGCATGAATGTTCCTTATGGAGTGCTGACCAAGTGTTGTTACTTTGTAGCTGATCCATTATCCAAGAAGGCAGCCAGCGGGGGACTTAGTTTAACAAAGGACCCTATTGGAAATGCATACAAATCACTTCTTCTAGTGAACCACTGAATGGAATGAAACCAAACATGGCATGAATGTTCCTTATGTGGTGCTGACCAAGTGTTGTTACTTTGTAGCTGATCCATCATCCAAGATGGCCGCCAGCGTGGGACTTAGTTTAACATAGGACCCTATGGGAAATGCATACAAATGACTTCTTTTAGAGAACCACTGAATGGAATGAAATCAAACATGGCATGAATGTTCCTAATGTGGTGCTGACCAAGTGTTGTTACTTTGTAGCCGATCCATTATCCAAGATTGCCGCCAGCGGGGGACTTAGTTTAACATAGGACCCTATAAGGAAATGCATACAAATGACTTCTTTTAGAGAACCACTGAATGGAATAAAACCAAACATTGCATGAATGTTCCTTATGAGGTGCTGACCAAGTGTTGTTACTTTGTAGCTGATCCATCATCCAAGATGGCCGCCAGCAGGGAACTTAGTTTAACATAGGACCCTATGGGAAATGCATACAAATGACTTCTTTTAGAGAACCACTGAATGGAATAAAACCAAACATGGCATGAATGTTCCTTATGAGGTGCTGACCAAGTGTTGTTACTTTGTAGCCGATCCGTCATCCAAGATGGCCGCCAGTGGGGGACTTTTGAATGAAATTAAACATGTTCCTTTTCTTATAAATGAGGTTGTGTTGTCACTTTTAGCCAAATTTTATATTTTTTTATATGATTTCAAAAACCCAAGTAGAATCAGGTGAGCGATACAGGCTCTTGAGAGCCTCTAGTTTAACGTGTGACGACAGAAATTATTCAAGTGTTGTCCATCTTTCCCGAATGTTTCTTTGGCATCTAATGCCTCTCACTTTTTTATTTATTTTTTTATGGGGGGGGGGGGGCATGAAAACGAATGATTTGTAGGGTAATCATATTTATTGAAATATTCAATTAAAAACTTTAACAATATAACGAAAATCATCCAAAATTTTACATCGGTTGCTGGCTGTCGAAATCAAAGAAAATTTAGCACCGTATTGTATGGTACATGATACTCAATCTCTCTTAAATGCTTTGTTCATGGTAACATTTGGGCACACAAAAATCATCTTCTTCTTCTTTCATTACAGAGTCGGACTCTTCTTGAGTGTATAAATGACTCTTGCTCGTGAAATCATGAGCAAGCATTCATATTTTGTTGTATTTCTTCAAACTGTCGTTAGCGAACTGTAGGACCAGCAAGTTAGAAATAAGGCCGCTAGACGTCAAATAACCTGGGAATATCAAACACTATTCATAGTTAATATTTTGGTACTATTGATGACCTACACCAACAACAATAAAATGCTACGCTGAGCGCACCCTGATACGCCCGCAGAGGTTGAACAGTTTTGGCACGTTTGGCCACAATATCCAAGCTTGATATATATACTGAATTTGGACTGTGATCAAATTTTTGACATAATATAGGTTTCTGACACAAAATAGATATAGTCGAAGGTCTTAAAAAACTATTGTGCAATTGGAGATTTCTTCTTGATATATTTAAAAAAAAAAAAAAATCAAAAATTTGCAGAAAAAAATTATGACCCCCCCCCCCCCCATTCCTTTTGTAGTAACCCTCCAGATTCAATCCCAGCCTTCCCTTTTTGGTGTGGAACCTTGTAGTACAATTTTAGATAGATCCATACACTCAAACACAAGTTGGTGTAAAATAGTAAAACTAGTAAAATGCTTGTTTTTGAAACCTAATTCCTGAACGTTTAGAGCAATTACATGTACCCAACCTAAATTTGTGATATGAAACCTTGTGGTACAATTTCAGAGAGATTCAATACTTCTCAATGTCATAAAAGACATTAATGAAATTCAAAACGGAATTTACATCAACAAATTTAAACAATTTATCAAAGTTGTATGAAAATTGGAAAAAGAATCTTAGAGTTAGGCGTACGAAAATAAGAAAAGTCCCCCTTGTTAATGAATAAAACCCCATATCTCAGAATCGTACAATCGGAAATCTATAAAATTGAGCCTATACCAATCGATATGAACAATGCACTAAAGTTTCACGAGAACTGCTGAAACTTTGCACTTATTGAGTTATGTCCGAAAACTTAAAAAGACCTTTTTTAAAAGTAAAACCGTATAACTCTGACACGTAAAATCTAAAATTTATAAAAGACGAAAGGAAGCTCACGCCAATAGATACAAACATTTCACCAAAGTTTTTTGCTAATTGGTTGAAGCGTCCGACATGTTGACGGACAACGGTATACCATAATACATGTATGTCCCGTAAATGGGCGTATACAAATTTCTTAACACGTACTATACATTTGGCTTTAAAAGTCTCCATCAAGAGAAACATTCAACACACACACACATGCATGTATTTATGTAGAGTTACATGTCTTACAGAGTACTGATTATCATAACCAACACATTACTGGTCCGTCTGGAGAAGGAATATTCCACTCATATAGACAAAAGTTTTGTTCTGATGATCATGAAATATTCGCCACTGAAAATTTTGCAAAATTCATGAAAACAATAAAAGAAAACTAGTAATGCTAGTTCAAATCACTTGCCTGTCGACAGTGCCGGTACAGTCAGATTGTCGTATCATGATTGAAAAGGACAACTAGTTTTTTTAATACAAAGGTAGCAAATTAACCTCTCATTCTTTGGCTCTTTTAAAAAAAAAATGCCAGTATGATATAGCAGAGAGTGCTTAAATTGACACACCGATTCGATCAGTTATTTTCAAATTAACTATCATTAATCAGTATTGGCAAATAAAAAGTACATATACCATCATAAAAGATGTGATAAAATAATATACATTCAAAGAAAGAGAGTTGCACCAACAGAAAATAGAAACAGCAATATTTCTTACTCTTAATTTCATCGGATCTCAAAATATGTATGTACTCTTTCCAAAATTTTTACTCTATCTAACAGTATAACTCGAAAGTTTCTAAGTGTAACTCTAGCTTTGACTAAAAATCTTACTCGATTGATTGATTGATTGTTGGTTGCTTAACGTCCAGTGGCAAATCTTACTCGAATAAATGTTCGAAATCAAAATAAAACTGGTGTCATTAAGGACTTTTTTTTTAAAATGCCCAGTTTGTGGATTTTTAAACACGGCATATCTTCCCGGTGCGAATATATACAAGTTAGTGAATTTATTCTGTTTGTAGTCTACTGGAACGTGTTACTTTTCAGTCCGGATACCACCAGTCTTCTAAAGTAGAAGATTCTTCATCTGCAAGCTGTAAATTATTTCTTTAATACGGCATGAGGCAGACAATCGTTTACCCTATACAATGAATGCAATTAAAAAATGCAGATGATTTCAACTTTGACAATTACTTTATAATAACTGTTACTGTATTTAATGTTTAACGTTTCGATAAATTGATGAAAATATCAATAAATAATCAAAATACCCTGAAAATGTTATTATATTTTGTAGTGACAAGAGTAAGTCCAACCCGATAGTTCCAAGCTTTGCCAGAAATGCTCCTATGCTAGCAACGTCGTTCTATAACGTTAGCTATAAATAATTCCCGCCAAAAATCGATAATAAGATTGTTTCCGTTTTAGCGGATTAAAAACATCGGTGACCCCCTATTTTTATTTATGGTTTTAAAATCTTCCCTGAAGCTGCAACTAATGCAGAAGTTTGAAGGAATAATCATTAGTAGATTTTTTTTATTTCAAGAAAAATCTATAATAAATCGAAATTAAAAACGGCGGGAAATGTCCAAAGGCCTTGAAAAATAAGGAAACTGCGAAAAATAAATGTGTATAAGGTAAAAGTTACAATTGACTGTTATAGTTTTACCAATAAAACATCGTTTTTCAATAATTTTGCCTTCAATTAGCAATTTAGAGCGCTATTTCTATATTTCGGTATAACGCGATTCTTTACTTTTCGATGACGTCATGTCTCGAAAATAACATCGGTGACCCCAATTTTTTTTTCGCCTAAAATATTGTAAAAAGTATGATCTGTCTACATGCAAAATTTCAATGAATTATTATTAGTAGTTTAAATAGTGTGATTTCCCTTTAAACCATTCGTCACAACTCGGCCGATTTAGTAGCGGATTCACCCGAGTATTACCGATTGGTGTTCAAACCTTTCGTCACAACTCGGTCGATTTAGTAGCGGATTCACCCGAGTATTACCGATTGGTGTTCAAACCTTTCGTCACAACTCGGCCGATTAAGTAGCGGATTCACCCGAGTATTACCGATTGGTGTTCCAACCATTCATCACAACTCGGCCGATTTAGTAGCGGATTCACCCGAGTATTACCGATTGGTGTTCCAACCATTCGTCACAACTCGGCCGATTTAGTAGCGGATTCACCCGAGTATCACCGATTGATGTTCAAACCATTCGTCACAACTCGGCCGATTTAGTAGCGGATTCACCCGAGTATCACCGATTGATGTTCAAACCATTCGTCACAACTCGGCCGATTTAGTAGCGGATTCACCCGAGTATTACCGATTGGTGTTCAAACCATTCGTCACAACTCGGCCGATTTAGTAGCGGATTCACCCGAGTATTACCGATTGATGTTCAAACCATTCGTCACAACTCGGCCGATTTAGTAGCGGATTCACCCGAGTATTACCGATTGATGTTCAAACATGACTACAATGTCTTTGATACATGTGATTGTATGATTGTTTTTTCTGGACCTTTAGACGTTCACTTTGACCTTGAGTTACTTACTACTCAGTTCAGCTTATATAATTGTGTTGTGTGCACTCAATTGCATGTACCAATCATCCTGATTTTTTTTTCTAAGTAAACTTATTTATATATAACAGTACATGTATAGTAGAGGCTACTTAAAGGAATACAATTATATTAGTTCCTAAAATAAAAAAAAATATAGCGCATATATACATGACAAAAAAATCAATTCATGCACAACAACAACAAAATAACACACAAAAACAAAGGAACAGCGCTTTTGTTGCAGTTCATCATATCTAAATCACAGTGAGGCCTTTAACACGGAGCTAAATTAACTCTCACCTCACTGAAAGACGGTCACTTTTAGTAAAATTGAGAATAGAAATGCGGTATACGTTAAAGAGACAACAATCCGACCAAAAAGCTGACAACTGCCGAAGACAACCAATGGGTCTTCATTGCAGTAAGAAAATCCCGCACTCGGAGGTGGTCCTCACCTGGCCCTTAAATAAAATGGTGTACTAGTTAAGGGAAAATGGGAGTTTGATTGGAATTCTTTGATAAAATAAAATACGTATCAAGATCTAGAAATACCATGGAAAATTGATTGTAGATCTGAATAAAATCAACAGGTTTGATTGATGAGGGAGAGTAGGAGGGGTCCTAATCCAGAAATCCCGGGCTTAAAAACACAAAATTCCGAGGTCCTGAAATTCGAAAATAGAATTCCTGGATCCCGAAATCCCGAGCTTAAAAACACCCGATCCCGGAGTCCCGATAAAGGTCCTATCCCCCCTCATTGATGGTTATAGATCATCGTAATTCATTATCGTACTTTTCTTGCTCTCCCAAACTTACCACGGCCGAGCTGCTTTTTACAAATTAACTTTTGACCTCGAATGAATTTCAGACCATAAAAATTCAGACAATAAGAATTTAGACAATAAGAATTCAGACAATAAGAATTTAGACAATAAGAATTCAGACAACAAGAATTTAGACAATAAGAATTCAGACAATAAGAATTTAGACAATAAGAATTTAGACAATAAGAAATCAGACAAAAGGATCTTAAGATGAAATATCCAAATAGAAGATGTAAGGGTTTAGGTTTTCAAGAAAACAACACAAAAACATATTTATACATTGTTTATATTCCTCGGATGGGAGATGGGGGAATTGAAAGAGGGGCGAAAGATACCATAGGGACAGTCAAATTTATATATAGAAAATAAACTGACTACACCATGGCTAAACATGAAAAAGACAAACAGAAAAACAATAGTACACATGACACAACATAGAAAACTAAAGAATAAACAACACGAACCCCACCAAAAACTAGGGGTGATCTCAGGTGCTCCGGAAGGGTAAGCAGATCCTGCTCCACATGTGGCACCCGTCGTGTTGCTTATGTGATTACAAATCCGGTAAATAGTCTAATTCGGTAGGTCACATTCAGGAAAGGGATGCAGTGGCGGATCCAGAGGGGGGGGGGTTCCGGGGGTGCGCACCCCCTTTTATTTTTGCCGATCAATGCATTTGTATCGGGACATATGTTTTGCACCCCCCCCCCCCCCCCGCCCCCTTTGCCCTGGGTTAGCACCCCCCCCCCCCTTTTCGCAAATTCCTGCATCCGCCCCTGGGATGGGGATTGTAGTTACGACGTAAGGAACATATCCGATTTCATTTGTGAAACAGTTATTCCATAACGGTCAACCAACTCGTGATGGCGTCCGTAAAATTTACGGAGGGATGATTTCAACTTCACCATTTGGAACTCTTGGTTTAATAGCTTCCTTGTGAGCAGCAACCCGCTATCAAGAAAATCATGATAGGAAATGCAAGCACGGGAATATCGTATCAATTGGGAGATATATACCCCGTATGCAGGTGCTGCTGGAATGTTGCTACTTAGAAATGGAAAGTTCACAATTGGAAAGCTGAAATCATCTCTTTTGTCGTAAAGTTTTGTTTTCAACCGACCCTAATTGTCAATTTCTAGATGTAAGTCAAGATATGAAGCCGACTTAACTGTATCTGTAGTATCCTTTATCTCCAATTCGATGGGATAGATGCGTTCCACATAGTCACCAAATTTTGAATTGTTTAGTGAAAGAACATCATCTATATGGCGGAAAGTAGAGTTAAAGGATATTGCTAACTTCTTATCTTTCTTATAAGGTTTTCTTGTTTCCATATCCCTGTATTTATATTGTATAATTATATTTCGTGCACTTTTTTGGAAATAAAATATTGTTTAAACTAAGATGAAATATACAGACATAAGATGTAAGGGTTTACGTTATCAAGAAAACTACGCAAAAACCTATTTATACATTGTTTACATTCCTCAGATGGGAGATGGGGGAATTGAAAGAAGGGCGAAAGATACCATAGGGACAGTCAAATTCATATATAGAAAATAAACTGACAACGCCATGGCTAAAAAATAAAAGGACAAACAGACATATAAGAGTAAACACTGAGACACAACATAGAAAACTAAAGACTCAGCAACCTGAACCTCACAAAAAACTGGGATTATCTCGGGTGCTTCGGAAGGATTAGCATATCCTGCTCCCCATGTGGTACCTGTAGTGTTATTACAAACCCGGTAAAAAGTATAATTCGGTAGGTCATATTCGTGGTGACACTTGAATCGATGATTGTAAAACTATCAATCAATATTGTCTCATCGACACTCATACCACATCTTCCTATATCTATATACACAAATATTGTTCGATAAGATGAAAGGCGTATCACTATGTAAATACACTCGTGAAATGTATTTTAATTACCCGAATAGTGATGCAGACTTTTTTTCTGATTATCTATTTGATTTTGATCGTTAGTTTGACTTATTAAGGAAGATCGCTTGTCATGTTTTTTTTGTATTTTTTCAGATTTTCGGAATCCTCTGGTTTTATCCATTTGAAAGCCTTAACAAAATTTGCCCATTGACCCCCATTGTTCTGTATGGGGTTTTCATTGTTGAAGGCCGTACGGTTGCCTATAATTACTTACATCCACTTCATTTCAACTTTGGTGGATAATTGTCTCATTGGCTATCATACCTAGACTTCTTATTTTTATATAAAAAAACCAGTCCGTCCTACAAAAAATAGCAACAATAATGAAAGCTTTCATTTTTCAAATAATTAATAGTAATGTCAGTATATTATGGGTTTGACAAAATAACGCATGCTGATAATGAGGAGAAAGGAGGGGGGTATTTAGTGGGACATATATTTTTGTAAAATCATGCAAAAAAGAAAATCCAAGGAAATAAGAAAGAATGTAGAATTAAATGCAATGTATTATAATTATACACGTTCACAATGTCTTTTTAAATGAATTTGAACTGCAAACAAGCGGTTTTTTTATGACAAGATATAACTTCAAGTTATAATTGACGTTTACCGAGTTATATCTATAAATCAACTAAAAGATTTTAAAAATATCCATAGAGATGACTAGTCCTTTTAAAAATCCACTTCACCCTTCTGTTGTGAAAGGTTAACTTATAAGTATTACGTAAATCCTCTTCATACAAGATAGTTAATACTCATTCGGCAACCCTCGGTAGAATCCGATTCTCTCCTATCAGGGTACGGAATTGGCCGAATTGAGACGAATGAGTTACTTCTATCTCATCGTTATCAGATTTACCTGTTGGAGCCTCCGAGAAATTAAGTGATTACGTTACTTACATCCAGAAGACGTTATCAAATTAACCCGCGGGAGCCTCCGAGAAACTAAGTGATTACGATACAAATAATCCTTAAATCAAAAGAATGTTAAATTATCTAGTTACAGAATAATTCGGACATTATGATATCTCCGTGCTGGTAAGATTATTGTTTGTACAATCATGTTTATTTTCTTTGTTTTCAGAATGGTTTTTAGCAATGCTTAAAAACATGAAAATTAAGAATACAAGTATAGGAGAGGGTGCAAACTATGAGGTCCTACATTTCGATATACTTTATTGCTTAATGCCATGCATTTTTCTCTTTTGATTATAATTTCGAACCCCAGTATTCTGCATTGTTTATTTTCATGTAGATATTGCCTTTTTCTCTATTTCTTTTGCCCTTAATTCTATATATATATTGCCTACAATTCTTTATTCTGATAACCCCATCCGAACCCACATAAAGAGGAAATGATTTATTTTTAATTTAAAGTTTGGATTTAGTTGTTTTGTTCATTTACAGCTATTTTTCTAATGCATGTAGATGAAGACTTTTGTTAGCTTGCTTGCTTTGTTTGTATATTGTACAATTATATTGGGAATGTCCAATTGAATTTAAATATTATATATACATATGGGGAAATAATCCAAGCCGCCCATCCCCACTTTTAATCGGAGGGGCAGTAAGTGTTACCCAGGTCCGTCCTTCCGCCTGTCTGTCCGGTACGTCTCGAAAATTCATTTGGTTTCCGTTCTCGAACTTTAGTCTTCATAAGCCAAGTATTTTAAAAATTAAACACAATGCTTATTACCACAAAACATCGATAAAGTTCGAAATTGGGGGGGGGGGGGGGGGGGGGTCATTTTTACCATTCATGAGGAACGATCTTTTTTCGTTTCCGTTCTCTAACTTCAGGTTGTTAAACCAAATATTATGATACCTCTACACAATGGTTATTCACAAAATACAGACCAAGTTTAATATTGGGTTGCGTCACTCTTACCGTCTATGAGTTATATCCCTTTATAAACACAAAAATTGCTGAATATTTCGTTTCTGTTCTCCAACTTTAGATTGCCTCAAACAAATGTCATAACACGTATATACTATACGTATCACAACAAAACACAGACCAAGCTCTAAACCAGCGTTTTAAAGACCAACAAAATGCTGGCTTTTTTTTTATTTCCGTTCTCGAATCATTAAAATAAAATGTGGTAGGGTTTTCTTCAAGACAACTCTTCACAAGAGACCAGTGACACAGATATTAACAACTAAAGGCCATCGTACGGCCTTCAACAACAACGTGAATCCTGCAAGTGGATAGTTGACATATGCATATTTACAAGGTGGGGCATCTGTGGACCATAGACGAATTCTCCATCTTTTCCAAAATTATTCAGGAGGTACCTCCATTACTTTTACAAAACTTTGAATTTTTCGAAAAACTAAGGATTTTCTTACCCCAGGAGTAGATTACCTTAGCCGTATTTGGCACAACTTTTTTGAATTTTGGGTCCTCAATGCTCTTCAACTTTTTATTTGTTTGGCTTTTTAACTATTTTGATCTGAGCGTCACTAATGAGTCTTATGTAGACGAAACGCGCGTCTGGCGTATAAAATCATAATCCTGGTACTTTTGATAACGATTTACACCACTAGGTCGATGCCACTGCTGGTGGACGTTTCGTCCCCGAGGGTATCACTAGCCCAGTAGTCAGCACTTCGGTGTTGACATGAATATCAATTATATGGTCATTTTTATAAATTTTCTGTTTACAAAACTTTGAATTTTTCGAAAAACTAAGGATTTTCTTACCCCAGGAGTAGATTACCTTAGCCGTATTTCGCACAACTTTTTGGAATTTTGGGTCCTCAATGCTCTTCAACTTTTTATTTGTTTGGCTTTTTAACTATTTTGATCTGAGCGTCACTGATGAGTCTTATGTAGACGAAACGCGCGTCTGGCGTATAAAATTATAATCCTGGTACTTTTGATAACGATTTACTTACTATAGTACAAATTAAGTCACCATGTTGGCCATGGTATATATGAAGTATATGTATTCCTTGCATCTACTAAGTAAGCTGAACTGAAAAGACAAGTACACTAAGGGACGTATTATGCAAGCTGAACTGAAAGGATAGTACAATATGGGACGTATTTTGACCGATAATTATTTGAATTTTTGGTAGACACGATAAACAGTCATTTTACAAAAAGTAAAATTATATATAACAAACGAATGACACCTGTGACATAAATAAATGTTAAGCGACATATATATTTGGTAATTTATAGATAGATTATACACGATTTTATTAAGAGTCTCTAATGTTATCTTGTAAAGTACACGGATGTCTGTCAACCCAATGTTAGATAATGTTAGATTTAATGCAAGTCAACCCATTGAGCGATGGCAATTTGCATTTCGTTTTAAAATAATTCAATTAGTTATAATTCATAATTTATAAAACAAAATTATATTACATACTTCTTGACTTTAACCCTCTGTCAACGTGTAAATAATTGAGTAACACCAAAAGGGAGTACACCCCTAATTTATGGCGCCTTTGCTTTCTATGTTGAATTCCTCAATTTTAAGCAGGCAGCTCTTTAGTTTTAAGTCTAAATACCGTGACAATCAGTGCATGTCAAAGCAACACTGTATGGTGTCTTGTACTGAAAAAAATTCAACATACTTAAATTGCATATAAGAAAGAACTGGTTCCCCCTAACTTGGATGTACCAAAACAGGTACATCAGATCTGACAGGCAAAATGTACCCTCTTTTTAAATGTGGTGCAGTTTTTTTTTATATTCAAAATTATATAAGTCAAAAAGTTTTCTCCAATGATCACCAGTCCTTCAGCTTTCATTTGATACCAAAAATACCTAAATATTTGACATATTTTGAAAGTAACACTCATGCGTAGGAATTATATTGTGTTAAATATATACTACTTTTTGCTTTCTGGCCGGGCCTGAATTAGTGGTGTAACACCAACATACGTATCAGTGACGCTCGAATGAATACGGATATCAACGGGATCTAAATATCAATCAAACAAATACATTCTCATCAACAACGGGTGGGTAAATCTCTCATATTTTTATATTCCAATTAGATGATATGGCTGATTAACACATCTCTATAACAATATAAAAAAAGAAGGTGTGATATGATTGCCAATGAGACAACTCTCCACAAGAGACCAAACTGGCACAGAAATTAACAACTATAGATCACCGTAGTAGCAGTTTTACTATTAATTCGAACGTCGGTGTTCGGTGTGAGTCAATTCACCGTTTTAAGGCCGCACCTACATGTAGTACCTATAACGGTAACCTTTAAAATATTGTGACATGGATGAAGAGTTGTCTCATTGGAACTCATACCACATCTTCTTATATCTATTTAAAAGATAATTCATATAATTCATAAGAGAAGATATCTAATGAAGAAAACTAACATAAGATATTATAAACAATATATGATACATTTTATAAACTATAATTATGATATATCTTATAAATTATATGAGATATCTTACAATGTCTTATGTAAAAAATTAGATATGTCATATAATATATAACATATAAGAAATCTTGTTTTAATGAGATATGTGTATAACTAGTCTGAGTTGTCTTATATGTGTATAAGATATCATATAAAATATAGTGTGTTAGATATCCTCTATAGTTTATAAGATTTCTTATAAAGTATATAATAGATCATACCAGTGTTTTTTTTATCTACACATTCAGTAGAGGAGTAGCCATTTGAAGAAATATTATTTAAGAAAGTTAGTTCCTTTCGATATAGAAATAGATATAAGGAGATGTGGTATGAGTTTAGTTTAAGCATATCTATTTAAAGTGGATTGGGAAACAAGTTTTGCAACTTATATTAATCCCTTTCCACTTTGCGGGTGCGAGTGATGCCTTGTAGCGGTATAAGTCCGCTATTTTTCGATTTTACAAGGGTGTCTTTTACGTGCAAGAGACATGGCTCTCTTTTAACACGGGTCAGCCATTTATCGTCCCCTTCCGATGGACTATCATCGTTTCCTCAAACCATACTCGAAAATGGTGTCAAAAAAGAGCCGAGAATTAATTCCTTGACATTTTCATCCCGGAACGGGAATCGAACCAGGAACCTTTGTGTCCGATGCATATTTAGTATGAGTGCCAATGAGACAACTCTCCATCCATGTAACAATTTGTAAAAGCATTATAGGTCAAAGTACGGTCTTCAACACGGAACCTTGGCTCACACCGAACAGTAAGCTATAAAGCCCTCCCCCCAAAAAAAAAGAAATAAAAAGTTAAAAATTTAAATAAAAAATGTGTAAATGTTCTATGTGTTTGTTTTTTCTACATTAGTTAGAGGTATAGGGGGAGGGTTGAGATCTAAAAAAACATGTTTAACCCCGCGGCAATTTTGCGCCTGTCCCAAGTCAGGAGACTCTGGCCTTTGTTAGTCTTGTATGATTTTTTTTATATTTTAATTTCTTGTGTATAATTCGGAATTTAGTATGACGTCCATTATCACTGAACTAGTATAATACATATTTGTTTAGGGGGCCAGCTGAAGGACACCTCCGGGTGTGGGAGATTCTCGCTACATTGAAGACTCATTGGTGACCTTCGGTTGTTGTCTGCTCTAAGGCCGGGTTGTTGTCCCATTGACACATTCCTCATTTCCTTCTCAATTTTTATATACAGTTGTAGACACACATATGTGATCATCATTATTTGTGGTATATATCAAGTCATTGGGAAAGTCTATTTACTTTATAATAGGACCGACAAGAAAAAAGTTGTGCTAAGGGTTAATATTTCTCCCATAACTTGACTAAAGAAAGTAGGAAAATTGTGTAAGTTGGATTTGTTTTATCATTTTGCTAATTTGATTATTATCTTGGTATTACCAATGTTATTTCAACTGATCGGGCGGAGCTAGGTTTTAATTTGCATAAGGACAGTCTATTTGAAGATGTGTGTCATAAGGATGATTGGCGTTATAATTATTACTGATTTCTAATCACCTATCAGTGTCATGAAGGGAATTTACAAAAGAATTACTGTACACTTCATTGATGAGTTTATCCTAATACACCTATCTATAGATGGACTGGTTTATTGTGAGCGAACCGGTTAAACACCGCCCAGTCAAGTGAAATAAATTGAGTAATATAATGACCGCTTTGAATTCTGCCACGATTTGCTATCAAATATATAATTATCTTTTGGGTAGGAATTTTGAGGCGTGAAATATAATATTTTTGTTTGGCCTAAAGTGTTAAACTATCAATATCATATTCTTTAATTTTCGATTGAAACGAGGCGTAAATTTACTTTATGCCAAATATATTATATAACATTTCTAACTAAATGGCCGAAATTCATTGACTTTGACGCTAGACAAATATTATTTATCGATGTAAATATTTCTCAATTTAACTGTACTTTTATCATGCATATCGCTTCAATTGTTTGCACCTGACACGTGTCTAAGTCAGGAATCTGATGTTTAGTACTTGTCGTTTGTTCATGTGGTTCATGAGTGTTTCTCGTTTCTCGTTTTTTATATAGATTAGACCCTTGTTTTTCCCGTTCGAATGGTTTTACACCAAGTCTAGTCATTTTGGGGCCCTTTATAGCTTGCTGTTCAGTGTGAGACAAGGCTTCGTGTTGTATACCGTACCTTGACCTATACTGGTTTACTTTTATGAAATGTGACTTGGATGGAAAGTTGTCTCATTTTTTTATATCTTCTTATATCTATATATGAGTTCTATTCTGACAATACATTGATTTGATCATTTGTGTTACTAGTATAGTATTACTTAATTATTTTATATTCCACAGTAATTTTAAACTTCGCCACCCCGCGACCCAATATATCTTTTATGTGTTAATGCTAATGTTTCTCATTCGTGTCTTTATGTGTTTACAAAAGAGGGACGAAAGATACCAGAGGGAGAGTGAAATTTCAGTCTGTAAAACCTATTCAGACCCTCATATTACTTAATAATTATCAATAATTTAGTGTGCTAAATGTTTTGAAAAATGCGAATTGATTCAACATTGAAGGACCATCACGTACAGTCTTCGAGACACAATCTCACTGCTGGGCAAATGGACTCAGTTACATGTATGACCCCCCTCCCCCCCCCCCCCCCATCACAGTTTTCGAGACACAATCTCACTGCTGACCAAATGGACTCAGATACATGTATGACCCCTCCGCCCAATCACAGTCTTCGAGACACAATCTCACAACTGACCAAATGGACTCAGATACATGTATGACCCTCCCCCCATCACAGTCTTCGAGACACAATCTCACAGCTGACCAAATGGACTCAGATACATGTATAACCCCCCCCCCCTCCCCCATCACAGTCTTCGAGACACAATTTCACTGCTGACCTAATGGACTCAGTTACATGTATGACCCTCCATCACAGTCTTGGAGACACAATCTCAATGCTGACCAAATGGGCTCAGATTCATGTATGACCCCTCCGCCCCATCACAGTCTTCGAGACACTATCTCACAACTGACCAACCAAATGGACTCAGATACATGTATGACCCCTCCCTCCCCCATCACAGTCTTCGAGACACAATCTTACAGCTGACCAAATGGACTCAGATACATGTATGACCCCTCCCCCCATCACAGTCTTCAAGACACAATCTCACTGCTGACCAAATGGACTCAGATACATGTATGACCCCTCCCCTTCCCATCACAGTCTTCGAGACACAATCTGACAACTGACCAAATGGACTCAGAAACATGCATGACCCCTCCCCTATCACAGTTTTCGAGTAACAATCTCACTGCTGATCAAATGGACTCAGATACATGTATGACCCCTCCCTCTCCAATCACAGTCTTCAAAACACAATCTCACAGCTGACCAAATGGACTCAGATACATGTATGACCCCTTCCCCATCACAGTCCTCGAGAAACAATCTCACAACTGACCAACCAAATGGACTCAGATACATGTATGACCCCGCATCACAGTCTACGAGACACAATCTCACTGCTGACCAAATGGACTCAGATACATGTATGATCCCTCCCCCATCACAGTCCTCGAGACACAATCTCACAACTGACCAAATAGACTCAGATACATGTATGACCCCTCCCCCATCACAGTCTTCGAGACACAATCTCATAAGTGACCAACAAAATGGACTCAGATACATGTATGACCCCTCCCCTCCCCCCATCAGAGTCTTCCAGACACAATCTCACAGCTGACCAAATGGACTCAGATACATGTATGATCTCTCCCCCATCACAGTCTTCAAGACACAATCTCACTGCTGACCAAATGGACTCAGATACATTTATGACCTCTCCCCCTCCCATCACAGTCTTCGAAACACAATCTGACAACTGACCAAATGGACTCAGAAACATGCATGACCCCTCCCCCATCACAGTCTTCAAGACACAATCTCACAACTGACCAAATGGACTCAGATACATGTACGATCCCTCCCCCCATCACAGTCTTCGAGACACAAACTCACAATTGACCAAATGGACTCAGATACATGTATGATCCCTCCCCCCATCACAGTCTTCGAGACACAAACTCACAATTGACCAAATGGACTCAGTTACATGTATGACCCTCCATCACAGTCTTGGAGACACAATCTCAATGCTGACCAAATGGACTCAGATTCATGTATGACCCCTCCGCCCCATCACAGTCTTCGAGACACTATCTCACAACTGACCAACCAAATGGACTCAGATACATGTATGACCCCTCCCTCCCCCATCACAGTCTTCGAGACACAATCTTACAGCTGACCAAATGGACTCAGATACATGTATGACCCCTCCCCCCATCACAGTCTTCAAGACACAATCTCACTGCTGACCAAATGGACTCAGATACATGTATGACCCCTCCCCATCCCATCACAGTCTTCGAGACACAATCTGACAACTGACCAAATGGACTCAGAAACATGCATGACCCCACCCCTATCACAGTTTTCGAGTAACAATCTCACTGCTGATCAAATGGACTCAGATACATGTATGACCCCTCCCTCTCCAATCACAGTCTTCAAAACACAATCTCACAGCTGACCAAATGGACTCAGATACATGTATGACCCCTTCCCCATCACAGTCCTCGAGACACAATCTCACAACTGACCAAATAGACTCAGATGCATGTATGACCCCTCCCCCATCACAGTCTTCGAGACACAATCTCATAAGTGACCAACAAAATGGACTCAGATACATGTATGACCCCTCCCCTCCCCCCATCACAGTCTTCGAGACACAATCTCACAGCTGACTAAATGGACTCAGATACATGTATGATCCCTCCCCCATCACATACTTCAAGACACAATCTCACTGCTGACCAAATGGACTCAGATACATGTATGACCTCTCCCCCTCCCATCACAGTCTTCGAAACACAATCTGACAACTGACCAAATGGACTCAGAAACATGCATGACCCCTCCCCCATCACAGTCTTCAAGACACAATCTCACAACTGACCAAATGGACTCAGATACATGTACGATCCCTCCCCCATCACAGTCTTCGAGACACAAACTCACAATTGACCAAATGGACTCAGATACATGTATGATCCCTCCCCCATCACAGTCTTCGAGACACAATCTCACAACTGACCAAATGGACTCAGATACATGTATGATCCCTCCATCACAGTCTTCCAGACACAATCTCACAACTGACCAAATGGACTCAGATACATATATGACCCCTCCCTACATCACAGTCTTCGAGACACAATCTCACAACTGACCAAATGGACTCAGATACATGTATGACCCCTCCCCACAACACTGTATCGGGCCACTATCTCACAACTGACCATATTGACTCAGATACATATATATTCACTCCCCCCATCACAGTCTTCGAGACACAATCTCACAACTGACCAAATAGACTCAGATACATGTATAACCCCCATCACAGTCTTCGAGACACAATCTCACTGCTGACCAAATGGACTCAGTTACATGTATGACCCCCCTCCCCCATCACAGTCTTCGAGACACAATCTCACTGCTGACCAAATGGACTCAGATACATGTATGACCCCTCTGCCCCATCACAGTGTTCGAGACACAATCTCACAGCTGACCAAATGGACTCAGATACATGTATAACCCCCCATCACAGTCTTCGAAACACAATCTCACTGCTGATCAAATGGACACAGTTACATGTGTGACCCCCCCCCCCCCCCCCCCCCCCCATCACAGTCTTCGAGACACAATCTCACAACTGACCAAATAGACCCAGATGCATGTATGACCCCTCCTCAATCACAGTCTTCAAAACACAATCTCACAACTGACCAACCAAATGGACTCAGATACATGTATGACCCCTCCCCTCCCCAATCACAGTCTTTGAGACACAATCTGACAGCTGACCAAGTGGACTCAGATGCATGTATGACCCCTCTCCCAATCACAGTTCTCGAGACACAATCTCACAACTGACCAAATAGACTCAGATACATGTATGACCCCTCCCCCATCACAGTCTTCGAGACACAATCTCACAACTGACCAAATAGACTCAGATACATGTATGACCCCTCCCCCATCACAGTCTTCGAGACACAATATCACAACTGACCAAATGAAATCAAATACATGTATGACCCCTCCCCACATCACAGTATCGGGACACAATCTCACAACTGACCAAATGGACTCAGAAACATGCATGACCCCTCGAGCTCCCCATCACCGTCTTCAAGACACATTCTCACAACTGACCAAATGGACTCAGATACATGTATGATCCCTCCCCCTACACAGTCTTCGAGACACAATCTCACAACTGACCAAATGGACTCAGATACATGTATGATCCCTCCCCCTACACAGTCTTCGAGACACAATCTCACAACTGACCAAATGGACTCAGATACATGTATGATCCCTCCCCCATTACAGTCTTCGAAACACAATCTCACAACTGACCAAATGAAATCAAATACATGTATGACCCCTCCCCACATCACAGTATCGGGACACAATCTCACAACTGACCATATTGACTCAGACACATGTATGATCCCTCCCCCATCACAGTCTTCGAGACACAATCTCACAACTGACCAAATGGACTCAGATACATATATAACCTCCATCACAGTCTTCGAGACACAATATCACTGCTGACCAAATGGACTCAGTTACATGTATGATCCCCCCTCCCCATCACAGTCTTCGAGACACAATCTCACAGCTGACCAAATGGACTCAGATACATGTATGACCCCTCCCCCATCACAGTCTTCGAGACACAATATCACAACTGACCAACCAAATGGACTCAGATACATGTATGACCCCTCTCCTCCTCCATCACAGTCTTCGAGGCACAATCTCACAGCTGACCAAATGGACTCAGATACATGTATGACCCCTCCCCCCATCACAGTCTTCAAGACACAATCTCACTGCTGACCAAATGGACTCAGATACATGTATGACCCCTCCCCTTCCCATCACAGTCTTCGAGACACAATCTGACAACTGACCAAATGGACTCAGAAACATGCATGACCCCTCCCCATCACCGTCTTCAAGACACAATCTCACAACTTACCAAGTGGACTCAGATACATGTATGATCCCTCCCCCCTACACAGTCTTCGAGACACAATCTCACAACTGACCAAATGGACTCAGATACATCTATGATCCCTCCCCCATTACAGTCTTCGAAACACAATCTCACAACTGACCAAATGGACTCAGATACATGTATGATCCCTCCCCCATTACAGTCTTCGAAACACAATCTCACAACTGACCAAATGAAATCAAATACATGTATGAACCCTCCCCAAATCACAGTATCGGGACACAATCTCACAACTGACCATATTGACTCAGACACATGTATGATCCCTCCCCCATCACAATCTTCGAGACACAATCTCACAACTGACCAAATGGACTCAGATACATGTATAACCTCCATCACAGTCTTCGAGACACAATATCACTGCTGACCAAATGGACTCAGTTACATGTATGATCCCCCCTCCCCATCACAGTCTTCGAGACACAATCTCACAGCTGACCAAATGGACTCAGATACATGTATGACCTTTCCCCTATCACAGTCTTCGAGACACAATCTCACAATTGACCAACCAAATGGACTCAGATACATGTATGACCCCTCTCCTCCCCCATCACAGTCTTCGAGACACAATCTCACAGCTGACCAAATGGCCTCATATACATGTATGACCCCTCCCCCCACCACAGTCTTCAAGAAAATTTCTCACTGCTGAGCAAATGGACTCAGATACATTTATGACCCCTACCCTTCCCATCACAGTCTTCGAGACACAATCTGACAACTGACCAAATGGACTCAGAAACATGCATGACCCCTCCCCCATCACCGTCTTCAAGACACAATCTCACAACTGACCAAATGGACTCAGATACATGTATGATCCGTCCCCCATCACAGTCTTCGAGACACAATCTCACAACTGACCAAATGGACTCAGATACATGTACGATCCCTCCCCCATCACAGTCTTCGAGAAACAAACTCAAAATTGACCAAATGGACTCAGATACATGTATGATCCCTCCCCCATCACAGTCTTCGAAACACAATCTCACAACTGACCAACCAAATGGACTCAGATACATGTATGACCCCTCTCCTCCCCCATCACAGTCTTCGAGACACAATCTCACAGCTGACCAAATGGACTCAGATACATGTATAACCTCCATCACAGTCTTCGAGACACAATATCACTGCTGACCAAATGGACTCAGTTACATGTATGATCCCTCCCCCATCACAGTCTTCGAGACACAATCTCACAACTGACCAAATGGACTCAGATACATGTATAACCTCCATCACAGTCTTCGAGACACAATATCACTGCTGACCAAATGGACTCAGTTACATGTATGATCCCCCCTCCCCATCACAGTCTTCGAGACACAATCTCACAGCTGACCAAATGGACTCAGATACATGTATGACCTTTCCCCTATCACAGTCTTCGAGACACAATCTCACAATTGACCAACCAAATGGACTCAGATACATGTATGACCCCTCTCCTCCCCCATCACAGTCTTCGAGACACAATCTCACAGCTGACCAAATGGCCTCATATACATGTATGACCCCTCCCCCCACCACAGTCTTCAAGAAAATTTCTCACTGCTGAGCAAATGGACTCAGATACATTTATGACCCCTACCCTTCCCATCACAGTCTTCGAGACACAATCTGACAACTGACCAAATGGACTCAGAAACATGCATGACCCCTCCCCCATCACCGTCTTCAAGACACAATCTCACAACTGACCAAATGGACTCAGATACATGTATGATCCGTCCCCCATCACAGTCTTCGAGACACAATCTCACAACTGACCAAATGGACTCAGATACATGTACGATCCCTCCCCCATCACAGTCTTCGAGAAACAAACTCAAAATTGACCAAATGGACTCAGATACATGTATGATCCCTCCCCCATCACAGTCTTCGAAACACAATCTCACAACTGACCAAATGGACTCAGATACATGTATGATCCCTCCATCACAGTCTTCCAGACACAATCTCACAACTGACCAAATGGCTCAGATACATGTACGATTCCTCCCCCATCACAGTCTTCGAGAAACAAACTCAAAATTGACCAAATGGACTCAGACACATATATGACCCCTCCCTACATCACAGTCTTCGAGACACAATCTCACAACTGAACAAATGGACTCAAATACATGTCTGACCCCTCCCCACATCACAGTATCGGGACACGATCTCACAACTGACCATATTGACTCAGACACATGTATGATCCCTTCCCCCATCACAGTCTTCGAGACACAATCTCACAACTGACCAAATGGACTCAGATACATGTATAACCCCCCATCACAGTCTTCGAGACACAATCTCACTGCTGACCAAATGGACTCAGTTACATGTATGACCCCCGCCCCCCATCACAGTCTTCGGGACACAATCTCACAGCTGACCAAATGGACTCAGATAAATGTATGACCCCTCCCCCATCACAGTCTTCGAGACACAATCTCACTGCTGATCAAATGGACTCAGATATATGTAAGACCCTCCCCCTCCCATCACAGTCTTCGAGACACAATCTGACAGCTGACTAAATGGACTCAGATACATGTATGACCCCTCCCCCATCACAGTCCTCGAGACACAATCTCACAACTGACCAAATAGACTCAGAAACATGTATGACCCCTCCCCCATCACAGTTTTCGAGACACAATCTCACAACTGACCAACCAAATGGACTCAGATACATGTATGACCTCTCCCCCATCACAGTCCTCGAGACACAATCTCACAACTGACCAAATAGACTCAGATACATGTATGACCCCTCTCCCATCACAGTCTTCGAGACACAATCTCACAACTGACCAACCAAATGGACTCATATACATGTATGACCCCCAATCACAGTCTTCGAGACACAATCTCACTGCTGACCAAATGGACTCAGATACATGTATGACCCCTCCCCCCATCACAGTCCCCGAGACACAATCTCACAACTGACCAAATAGACGCAGATACATGTCTGACCCCTCCCCCATCACAGTCTTCGAGTCACAATCTCACAACTGACCAACCAAATGGACTCAGATACATGTATGACCCCTCCCCTCCCCCAATCACATTCTTCGAGACACAATCTCACAGCTGACCAAATGGACTCAGATACATGTATGACCCCTCCCCCCATCACAGTCTTCAAGACACAATCTCACAACTGACAAAATGGACTCAGATACATGTATGATCCCTCCATCACAGTCTTCCAGACACAAGCTCACAACTGACCAAATTGACTCAGATACATGTATGATCCCTCCCACCATCACAGTCTTTGAGACACAATCTCACAACTGACCAAATGGACTCAGACACATGTATGACACCCTTCCATCACAGTCTTCGAGACACAATTTCACAGCTGATCAAATGGACTCAGATACATATATGACCCCTACCCCCTCACAGTCTTCGAGACACAAACTCACAACTGACCAAATGTACTCAGATACATGTATGATCCCTCCCCCAACACAGTCTTCAAAACACAATCTCACAACTGACCAAATGGACTCAGATACATGTATAACCCCCATCACAGTCTTCGAGACACAATCCAGAGCTGATCAAATGGACTCAGATATATTTATGACACCTCCCCCATCACAGTCTTCGAGACACAATCTCACAGCTGTCCAGATGGACTCAGATACATGTATGACAACTCCCCCAACCCTATCACAGTCTTCGAGACACAATCTCACAACTGACCAAATGGACTCAGATACATGTATGACCCCTCCCCACATCACAGTATCGGGACACAATCTCACAATTGACCATATTGACTCAGATACATTTATGATCCCTCCCCCAATACAGTGTTCGAGACACAATCTCACAACTGACCAAATGAACTCAGATACATGAATGACCCCTCCCCATCACAGTCTTCGAGTCACAATCTCACAACTGACCAAATGGACTCAGATACATGTATGACCCCTTCCCATCACAGTCTTCGAGACACAATCTCAGAGCTGATCAAATGGACTTAGATACATGTATAGTCTCTCCCCCATCACAGTCTGTGAGACACAATCTCACAACTGACCAAATGGACTTAGATACATGTATAACCCCTCCCCCATCACAGTCTTCGAAACACAATCTCACAGCTGTTCAGATGGACTCAGATACATGTACATGTATGACAACTCCCCCCACCCTATCACAGTCTTCAAGACACAATTTCACAACTGACAAAATGGACTCAGATACATGTATGACCCCTCCCCACATCACAGTATCGGGACACAATCTCACAACTGACCATATTGACTCAGATACATGTATGATCCCTCCCCCAATACAGTCTTCGAGACACAATCTCACAACTTACCAAATGGACTCAGATACATGTATGAACCCTCTCCATCACAGTCTTCGAGACACAATCTCAGAGCTGATCAAATGGACTCAGATACATGTATGACCGCCCCCTATCACAGTCTTCGAGACACAATTTCACAAAATATGTTTAAGCTGGCCGCTATTTTGCGCCTGTCCCAATTCAGGAACCTCTAGCCTCTGTTAGTCTTGCATGTTGCTTTTTTTTATTTTTTTTTATTTATTTCATTCGTATGTTTCTGAGTTGTGGGGACGTCAATTTTCGCTGAACAAGTACACATTTTTGTTTAAGAGCCAACTGAGCCCGACTCGGGAACGGGATTTGTTCGCCGTGATGAAGACCCTCAGAGTGAAGACCCATTATTAGATTTGTTTTGTTTTCTGCTCTTTGGTAGCGTTGTTGTCTCTATCAATTAACATAAGCTTCTATTCTCAATTTTATTTGATATATATTCAGGTTATCTAACATTCATTTCGCTGTTGAAGTTAACACAATCTCACAACTGACCAACCAAATGGACTCATATACATGTATGACCCTTCCACTCCCCCCATCACAGTCTTCGAGACACAATCTCACAGCTGACCAAATGGACTTAGATACATGTATGATCCCTCCCCCCCCCCATCACAGTCTTCAAGACACAATCTCACAACTGACCAAATGGACTCAGATACATGTATGATCCCTCCCCCCATCACAGTCTTCGAGACACAATCTCACAACTGACCAAATGGACTCAGATGCATGTATGATCCCTCCCCCATTACAGTCTTCGAAACACAATCTCACAACTGACCAAATGAACTCAGATACATGTATGATCCCTCCATCACAGTCTTCGAGACACAATCTCACAACTGACCAAATGGACTCAGATACATGTATCATCCCTCCATCACAGTCTTCCAGACACAATCTCACAACTGACGAAATGGACTCAGATACATATATGACTTCTCCCTACATCACAGTCTTCGAGACACAATCTCACAACTGACCAAATGGACTCAGATACATGTATGACCCCCTTCCATCACATTCTTCGAGACACAATCTCACAGCTGATCAAATGGACTCAGATACATATATGACCACTACCCCCCCCCACAGTCTTCGAGACACAATCTCACAACTGACCAAATGTACTCAGATACATGTATGATCCCTCCCCCAACACAGTCTTCAAAAAACAATATCACAACTGACCAAATGGACTCAGATACATTCATGACCCCTTCCCCATCACAGTCTTCGAGACACAATCTCATAGCTGATCAAATGGACTCAGATATATGTATGACCCCTCCCCCATCACAGTCTTCGAGACACAATCTCACAACTGACCAAAGGGACTCAGATACATGTATGACCGCCCCCTCCCCCCCCCCCCCCCAATCACAGTCTTCGAGACACAATCTAAGCTGACCAAATGGACTCAGATACATGTATGACCGCCCCCCTTCACAGTCTTCGAGAGACAATCTCACAACTGACCAAATGGACTCAGATACATGTATGAGACCCTTCAATCACAGTCTTCGAGACACAATCTCACAGCTGATCAAATGGACTCAGATACATATATGACCCCTACCCCCTCACAGTCTTCGAGACACGATCTCACAACTGACCAAATGTACTCAGATACATGTATGATCCCTCCCCCAACACAGTCTTCAAAACACAATCTCACAACTGACCAAATGGATTCAGATCTATGTATGACACCTCCTCCATCACAGTCTTCTAGACACTATCTCACAACTGACGAAATGGACTCAGATACATGTATGACCCCTCCCCCAATCACAGTCTTCGTGACACAATGTCACAACTGACCAAATGGACTCAGATACATGTATAACTCCCAATCACAGTCTTCGAGACACAATCTCACAACTGACCAAATATACTCAGATACATGTATGACCTCTCCCCCATTCATCACAGTCTTCAAGACACAATCTCATAACTGACCAAATGGACTTAGATACATGTATGATCCCTCCCCCAACACAGTCTTCGAGACACAATCTCACAACTGACCAAATAGACTCAGATACATGTATGACCCCTCCCCTATTACAGTCTTCGAGACACAATCTCACAACTGACCAAATGGACTTAGATACATGTATGACCCCTCCCCCATCACAGTCTTCGAGACACAATCTCACAGCTGTCCAAATGGACTCAGATATATGTATGACCCCTCCCCCACCCTATCAAAGTCTTCGAGACACAATCTCACAACTGACCAAATGGACTCAGATACATGTATGACCCCTCCCCACATCACGGTATCGGGACACAATCTCACAACTGATCATATTGACTCAGATACATGTATGATCCCTCCCCCAACACAGTCTTCGAGACACAATCTCACAACTGACCAAATGGACTCAGATACATGTATGACCCCTCCCCACATCACAGTATCGGGACACAATCTCACAACTGACCATATTGACTCAGATACATGTATGATCCCTCCCCCAATACAGTCTTCGAGACACAATCTCACAACTGACCAAATGGACTCAGATACATGAATGACCCCTCCCCCATCACAGTCTTCGAGACACAATCTCACAACTGACCAAATGGACTCAGATGCATGTATGAACCCTCCCCATCACAGTCTTCGAGACACAATCTCAGAGCTGATCAAATGGACTCAGATACATGTATGACCACCCCCCCCCCCTATCACAGTCTTCGAGACACAATTTCACAAAATATGTTTAACCTGGCTGCTATTTTGCGCCTGTCCCAATTCAGGAACCTCTAGCCTCTGTTAGTCTTGTATGTTGTTTTTTTTTTTTTTTTTTATTTCATTCGTATGTTTCAGAGTTGTGGGGACGTCAATTTTCGCTGAACAAGTACACATTTTTTTTTAAGAGCCAACTGAGCCCGACTCGGGAACGGGATTTGTTCGCCGTGATGAAGACCCTCAGAGTAAAGACCCATTGGTAGATTTGTGTTGTTTTCTGCTCTTTGGTAGCGTTGTTGTCTCTTTCAATTAACATAAGTTTCCATTCTCAATTTTATTTGATATATATTCAGGTTATCCGCTCTTACATTCCTTTCGCTGTTGGAGTTAACCTGTGGAAGACAGACAGCACTATTGATCATTGATGTTCAAAACTGTTTCCTACCTGGCGGGAGTCTAGCGGTAACAGGAGGTGATCAGGTGATACCAGTTATAAACAATATCCGGTCGGAATATAAAGCAAACATTTCATTGGTGGTTTTGTCACAAGACTGGCATTGCAGTGACCACATCTCGTTTAAGTCTCAGCATAAAAGTGCCGGTCCAGTCATTCAGCTTTCGTATGATAAATCAGGTAGCAATAAAAAAAAATTATTACTGTTAAAGAGGGGCGAATGATACCAAAGAGATATTCAAACTCATAAGCCGAAAATAAACTCAAAAACGTTAATTCATAAAACAGAAAAAGACCAACAGACAAATATTAAAAACTACATAAAAAATAAGACTGATCAAAACGAACCCCACACAAAATGGGGTCGATCTCAGGTGCACTTGAAGGGTAAACAGATCAACAGAAATGTGTTAACGAAAATAAAGATAAGCATTTTAAATTTCAGTATCAATTTGTTAGCAGTATTTTCGGATATCACAATAATTAATCTATTTTTTTTTTTTGCGATGTACGACAATGGGAATAATAAACACGCAGAATTTTCTGAATTGAATTCTATAATATTTTAACAAAATATATTTGACAATATTTAAAAAAAAGGTCCATGAACATTTCAGGATAACACTTAAGATTTTTTTCCTTCAAATGTTTTTGAGGTGGTACATACAACTACAGGGAGCTAACTCTGTAAATATCAGCTAGGCCTTTTAATCGCATTCTATTGTTAATGAAACATTAAGCTTCTCAATAATCAACGAGTCTCTGTCAAACTGCTATATATTCAATAAAATGATTAGTTAGTATCCTGAATGAAGTGTGAGGTTGGATCTTTTTTTGTCAAAGGGTCAATGTAAATACTTTGTCAACATTTTTGAGAATAAATCTAGCCAAATTAATTTTATTAAAGTGTTTTGTACCTCCTTGGAACAAAATCACAATATGAACTCCCAATCAGCCTTGATCCGTAGTAATTGAGTTCACCATTGCTTTCTGATTGTGTTAATTTTCTGGCTAGACTGTTTTTCGTATTTAAATCTTTCTTTGTTTTAGTGCTAATCTGTTGTTTTGTTTTCTATGACTTGTGATATCAAATTGCCATTTGAGTAATCATATCTATTTATACATTTAATTAGGTCCCTATGTGATGACAATAACAACTGCACTGACGTGGTATACAATCTTACTCAACACCTGTGTTTTGTTTCCTCCAACACGTGATTTCAGATTGCCATTTGAGTAATTTATATCTATTCATATATTTAATTAGGTTTCCTATGTGATGAAAACAACAATAACTGCACTGAAGTGGCATACAATCTAACTCAGGGACTGTGTTTTGTTTCCTCCAACATGTGATTTCAAATTGCCATTTGAGTAATTCATATCTATTTATACATTTAATTAGGTTCCCTATGTGATGAAAACAACAACTGCACTGAAGTGGCATACAATCTTACTCAACGACTGTGTTTTGTTTCCTCCAACCATGTGATTTCAAATTGCTATTTGAGTCATTCATATCTACTTATACATTTAATTAGGTTCCCTTTGTGATGGTAACAACAATAACTGCACTGAAGTGTCATACAATCTTACTCAACACCTGTGGCCAGATCATTGTGTTATGAACACTCCATCAGCTAATTTTTCACTAAACTTGACCCTTGAGCCATCTGACCTTGTTATTAGAAAAGGATATAACTGCAAGGTAAGTACTTCATCAGCTTACTTTTCATTAAACTTGATTCATGAGCCATCTGACCTTGTTATTAGAAAGGGATATAACTGCAAGGTTTGTACTTCATCAGCTTACTTTTTACTAAATTTGACTCATGAGCCATCTGACCTTGTTATTAGAAAAGGATATAACTGCAAGGTTAGTACTTCATAAGTTGTCCGTTACTTTGTCCCTACCAAATCTACTAGAAAAGGATATAAATGCAAGATTAGTAATTCATAAGTTGTCCGTTGCTCTATCCCGTCACAATCTCATAATGTCACGTTAATAAAGGCCATCATTAAAGTATACCAACACATGGAATGTATTATACTTACTTAGTATTAGTCTAGATTAATTGAAATCATGCTGTCAATCTCTTACTTAGTCTAGTACTTCCATATAACAATTATTGTATGCTTCAGGAAGTACACCATTGCTTTTTATGTTAAATTCCTCTATTTCAAACAGACACACCTCTTTTGTTTTGAGTTCAAATAAAGTGGCAATGATTACATGTCAAAGCAACACTTTATGGTGACTTGTACTGAAAAAATCAGCATACGTTTAATGGCATATAAGAAAGAACTGATCCCCGGAACTTCGAATTTACCAAAACAGGTACTTCAGATCTGACAAACAGGCAAAATGAACCCCCTTTTAAAAAATTGATGCAGTTATTTTACTATACAAAAATTAAAATTCAAAAAGTGTTTTACAATGATCACCAGTCCTTCAGCTTTCATTTGATACCAAAAATACTTAAATATTTTACATATTTTGAAAGTTACACTCATGCGTAGGAACTATTTTGTGTTAAATATGTACTACTTCCTGGTATGTGCTTTCTGGCTGGGCCCGAATTAGTGGTGTAACGCCTATAACAGAACCAAAGTTGCTATATTGACTTCAGCTTTACTTTTTTCATTCTATGATCTATTTCAAGCAATAAAAAACATATAAAGCTTTAGTCCAAACACTATTTTACCTATTTTAAGCTCAAATTGGACTGGTAGTAACATATGAGTTATTCAAAGCATAGCCGTAGCTCCATCAGTAGAGCACAAAACTACTAATAAATGATGGTTTTGAATAAAGGGTTCGAATCTCGCTCAGATTATTTGCATTTTTTTGTGTTGTTATAGGTTTTTATATATTTTTTCGATTGTTTGCTTAATTCATAGTCACTATGGTTCGTTTTGACTATATAGTTTACTAGTACATCATTTTAAATGTATCAAAGAAAAAAATAATGTATCGCTTATTGTGTACATTCCTATGACTGTCCATATTCTTGACATGTGTTTACATTTATTACATATATTCAAGGACCAACTGCCGTCAAACTGATGTAGGTGCCTGTACATAACCAATAACACGAGAATTAATTCTATAGCAATGAAGCCTACATGTTGCGAGTGTAATATACACATAACTTAAAATCAGGCAATTGTAGACAAGTTTCAAAACAACACAAACAATTTTTCGAAACCTTTTTTGAACATGGTATTATATGTAACAAATGCAGTCAACAACAATTTTGTCGCCAATTCACAAACTGTAAAGGTACTAGTACTGAAATTGTTACCACCGTCCCTACACCGGTACCTAAGTCATCCGAAAATAAAACAACACAACAGAACAAATCAATTACACTACAAATCGTGATTGTAGGTAAAACATCAAGAAGCTGTTGCCATGTGATTATGGACTTTCCCAATTGATCTTCCTCTAAGTTCAGTATTTTTGTGATTTTACTTTTTGCATGTATCACAACGAAGAAACGATTTGTTAAAATGACAGAAAAGGCAATATAACATGTGTAAGTAACACAGGGTGATCTATGACCAACTGATGTAAGATGTTCTCGGGTAAAAATATATACATGTATTATCTTATCTTATCTTATAGACGATAAAACATTAAAAGTCCAGAACACATACATATATATATATATATACATATACATTCAGAATGAGAAAATCACGATTTGAATTTGTTCGACATTATTTGGCTCCTTGACAAGTTACGTGTTATGGCACCTTGCATAAATGATGTTAATAATACAATAAAATCAATATTAAAAAAATCAATAGTCTTGGCCTTGTTTTTGTAGGAATACCTGTTCAAGGTATGAACATAGATGATGTGACGTATTTTCATGAAACTATAATTAGCATCTATCGGTCTATTCAAAACATGATTTACCTATCTTATCGAATGAAACAAATTTCCGGCAAATTAGCTCTACCTCTTTGACTAATTTTCAATGGAATAGGTACATCTTCTAAAAATTGAATTTCTGATGATTCTCTGTAATAGGAAGTACACTACAAATTCAAGGCCCCATTGCTTTCTATGTACCAACACAGGTACTTCAGATTTTACAAACAGTCAAAATGTACCCTCTTTTTAAAACTTGATGCAGTTATTTTAATATTCAAAAATTAAAATTCAAAAAGTGTTCTACAATGATCACCAGTCCTTCAGCTTTCATTTTATACCAAAAATACCTAAATATTCTACATGTTTTGAAAGTTACACTCATGCATAAGAACTATTTTGTGTTAAATGTGTACTATTTTCTGGTATGTGCTTTCTGGCCGGGCCCGAATTAGTGGTGGTACACCTTCATATAATCAGGTCACTTTAAACATCAGTTTTTAATATAGTGAGGAGACAAAGAACACAGAAATTTGTTTTACTTTTTATATTTATGACTATTACATGTGTTTATGGTTAGACATGAACACAACAATAACATTTAAAAAGAAATAAAATGAATTATAAGAAATATAAAAAAAAAATTCTACATTAAAAAAGTATTTGATTTTGTTGTGTTTTATTTAGGTAGATTCTTATTCTGCGTTTTACGACAATGGCGGTTTCCATCATACAGAATTGCACGATAAGCTCCAGGAAGTTGGTATAGACGCTTTAATCATAACAGGACTGGCACGTGATTACTGTGTTTACTATACAGCAATGGATGCTAAAAAACTGGGTGTGTGTGATTTTCACTTCTAATTATTGTACCGTTGAGGGGAAGGGGGAGAATAAAATGAAATGTTCATAGTTTCTGAAATGTTAGCAAAACTGTTGCAAATCAATGCACATTTTAAAAAATCGTGGCATATTTAAATGTAAGCTCGTTAATAGAGATGTTTTGAATGTGTCACTGTGAATCTTTTAACTATTTAGGAGCACTTGAGATCACCCCTAGTTTTTGGTGGGGTTCGTGTTGTTTATTCTTTAGTTTTCTATGTTGTATCATGTGTACTATTGTTTGTCTGTTTGTCTTTTTCAGTTTTAGCCATGACGTTGTCAGTTTATTTTCGATTTATTAGATTGACTGTCCCTCTAGTATCTTTCGTCCCTCTTTTACCGTACATTTGTTTATTTCGTTTGAAATGTTTTACATTTGTCTTTTCGGGATCTTTAATATCTGTACTATGCAGTATTTTTTTTTATTTTTTTTTTTATCATAGTTGAAGTCCATACTGCGCCCTTTAGTTGTAAACTGTTATGTAATTTAGTAGTTTATTCTCATATCTATGTTTTCTGCCATCTGCAGGATATGAAACATACGTTGTTTTAGATGCGACAAGACCAGTTACCAAGGCAACAGGAGATTCTGCGGTAGCTGATATGAAAGTTAAAGGTAACATAAAATGCTAACCCAGATTTTATAAATGTTTTATGTGCTGAATATATACATATCTTCTTGTGAATGCACCGTTTCTACAATACCATTGCATGTTCCTTATCGGATAAATAAAGGCAACAGTAGTATACCGCTGTTCGAAAGTCATAAATCAATTGAGAGAAAACAAATCCGGGTTACAAACAAAAACCGAGGAACACATCAACTCATCACATATACCAGGATTGAAATTTTGTATTTGCGCCAGACGCGCGTGTTTCGTCTACAAAAGACTCATCAGTGACGCTCAACTCCCAAAATGCAAAACAAGAAGTACAAAGTTGAAGAGCATTTAGGACCAAAAGTTTTCCCAAATACAGCTAAGGCAATAAATTCCTATAGAAATTATCACAGTGCGTTGTACATGTTGTACTTTTTGTGTTTTTTTTCAATTTGTATGGTTAAGCGATAGGATGATATTCTTAACGAATCGATTTGATTTTTATGCCCCATTTATGGGCATTATGTTTTCTGGTCAGTGCGTCCATTCGTCATTCCGTCCTTCCGTTCGTCCGTCTGTCCCGCTTCAGGTAAAAAATTTGGTTAAAGTTTTTGGTCGAGGTAGTTTTTGAAGATGTTGAAGTCCAATCAACTTGAAACTTAGTACACATGTTTCCTATGATATGATCTTTCTAATGTTCTCCCATTTTCGCAGTCCACTGAACATAGAAAATGACAGTGCGGACGGAGCATTCGTGTACTGGGGACACATTCTTGGTCTTTCTGTATCATTATTGTATAATGTTATTAAAGCATTTTGGCGAAGACGACTCACTAACAAACACAAGAGACTGTGATATGACTAATATCTGAATTAATTAACACAGAGAAAGGAAAACAGGTATTACCAAACATATTAGAAAGTGCAAAAGATCACAAAAAACAACTACATTCATTTTTTTTTATTCTTTACATTTTAGCACCTCGTTATTCAGTTTTTAATTTTCGTCGATTATTTTCTATTCCATGTATTCTGTTAACTTTTCCAGTCCATCTTATATCAATAATTTATTTTGTGCATCTTTTTCCTTATGTCTGCAATGCCGTTAGTTTAAACACATTTATTTATAGTGGATTGGGAAACAAGTTTTACAACTTATATTAATCCCTTTCCAATTTGCGGATGTGAGTGCTGCCTTGTAGTGGCATTAGCCTACTCTTTTTTCAAAATCTATGGCTCTCTCTCTTCACACGGGTCAGCAATTTATCGTCCCCTTCCGACGGACTATCATCGTTTTCTCAAGACCATACTCGCAAATGGTGTCAAGGGAGAGCTGAAAATTCAGTCACTGAAATTTTCATCCCGGAACGGGAATCGAACCATGAACCTTTGTTTAAGAAGTCCGATGCACTAACCACTACACCACGGCTCTCAATGGCATTCTTACAGCCGCCCTTATTTTGAAATCGATGATGCACTCTTCAAACATGGCCAAACATTATTTATTCAAGTAACTAGCACTGTAAGCAAGTGACCACACACTATATATATATATATATCTGTAACAATAACATCTTCATGCCTTATATATCATGTACTGTAGTACGCCGCTAGATTAAAACTGACGAGGAAAGGTAACACACGGCCAGCGAAAGCTCTTTTTAGAGAGCCAAGGTGGTCGTGTGGTCTAGCGGGACGGCTGCAGTGCAGGCGATTTGGTATCACGATATCACAGTAGCATGGGTTCGAATCCCGGCGAGGGAAGAACCAAAAATTTGCGAAAGCAAATTTACAGATCTAACATTGTTGGGTTGATGTTTAGACGAGTTGTATATACATTATGTACACAGCCATGTATCACCATCATTGATGGCGATCCGATGGATACATCTGTTGTAGAGTTGTCACTGACTCAGACGTACTTATAAATATAATTATTTTCTGTGACTGTATATTACATTAATTTGTAGGATCCTTTACTATAGATAATTTAGCTGATCTGTAACAATAACATCTTCATGCCTTATATATCATGTACTGTAGTACGCCGCTAGATTAAAACTGACGAGGAAAGGTAACAAACGGCCAGCGAAAGCTCTTTTAAGAGAGTCCAGGTTGTCGTGTGGTCTAGTGGGACGGCTGCAGTGCAGGCGATTTGGTGTCACGATATCACAGTAGCATGGGTTCGAATCCTGGATCTGGTGTTCAAAAAAAATATTGACACCTTATGTTTGTGGCATAACATCTTGGCCACAAGTTTATTGTTTTCTGTTTAGTATAAGATTTGTATTAAGATCCATTTTGTTACATCTTGTGATCAATTTTATTTGGCAATCACTAATGGCAGCCAGCAGGGTTAAAGAACATCAGTTGTTCGACCTGTTAGTCAAATGTGTTTTGTTTAAAAAGTAAAAACACAAAAATACTGAACTCCGAGGAAAATTCAAAAAGGAAAATCAAAAATCAAAAGGCAAAATCAAAAGTCCAAACACATCAAACGAATGGATAACAACTGTCATATTCCTGACTTGGTACAGGCATTTTCTAATGTAGAAAATGGTGGATTGAACCTGGTTTTATAGCTAGCTAAACCTCTCACTTGTATGACAGTCGCATCAAATTCCATTACATTGTCAACGATGCATGAACAAAACAAACATACTCAAAAAGTAAAAATGTCAAAAATAGGGGTACAACAGTCAATATTTAAATATACTTTTTCAATTTTTTGGTCTTTTGGAAAATGTTGTTTGTGCTGTATTAAGACCCTCCTACGACGAAATTTGTTTTACATGCACAGGTATAAAAATTGCGGTTTTTATCCAACGCAATCATAGGTTTGAACGTAGTTTTCAATTTAGACTTGTTTGTATACATAAATATATACAACTCGTCTAAAAATCAACCCAACAATGTTAGATATGTAAATTTGCTTTCCCAAATTTTTTGTTCTTTCCTCGCCGGGGTTCGAACCCATGCTTCTGATATATCGTGAAACCAAATCGCCTGCACTGTAGCCGTCCCGCTAGATCACACGACCACCTGGGCTTCACTTGAAAACTTGCGTGCGGCTCTAGCAACGCCATTCTCGACTGAGTATCTGGCAATTTTAGCAAGTGTTTCGTCATCATAATAGTTGTAGTCTCCCCGTTTGTGTTTTCTGGTTGGAGTAGTTGGAAGGCTAGTAGCAGACTTCATCGTGTCAATACCGTCTTTGGCTGCTTGGGTTACAAGAACATCACGTTGTGTACTGCATTGAAATGGATCGGGCAAGCCTGGTGTGGCAGGAGCTTTCACCTTAATACTACCGGACTTTAACCACTGTTGAAGCGAAATTGTTTGTTATGAAGGAATCTTCTTCTTCTGTGGGTTTTTTAAGGAAGGCTTCCCTACTGGAAATTGCGCCCTATATGTTCCTAATGTTGTTCTTTTTTTAAATAAAAAAAAAAAGAATCTACTTAATGTTTGAATTTGTTTTGTTTTTTTTACTTTTGATGTGAGTTTTACCAGAACCTAGTGTGTCGCTCATTTGTTGTTTTTTATCAGATGTTACTTATTTTGCTTTTGAAATATACGACTTAAGTTTTGATCAGTTGCCCCAGCAAGTGGTCCCGTGAGAATCGTGTATACGCAATATCCCACGGAGGCCCTAACCATGGTAGTGTAGGTTAATTGCAAACTGGAACCAGACATTGACCTGTTCTCTGTCTGGTGATCAGTCAGGCAGAGGACATGCCACTGTCTAGATCCCGAAATGCAAAAAAAAACTGTTTCATGATATATCCCCCCGCCCCCAAAAAAAGCCAAATTGTATATATATATATATGCATATATGTATGTATATATATTATGTATATATATATATATATACAACTCTAAACATCAACCCAACGATGTTAGATCTGTAAATTTGCTTTCGCAAATTTTTGGTTCTTCCCTCGTCGGGATTCGAACCCATGCTACTGTGATATCGTGACACCAAATCGCCTGCACTGCAGCCGTCCCGCTAGACCACAGGACCACCTGGGCTCTCAAATAAAAGAGCTTTCGCTGGCCGTGTGTTACCTTTCCGCGTCAGTTTTAATCTAGCGTCGTATTACAGTACATAATATACAAGGCATGGAGATGATATTTTTACAGATCAGCTAAATTATCTATAGTAAAGGATCGTACACATTAATGTAAGATACAGTCACAGAAAATAATTATATTTATAAGTACGTCTGAGTCAGTGACAACTCTACAACAGATTTATCCATCGGCTGATACATGGCTGTGTACATAATGTATATACAACTCGTGTAAACATCAATCCAACAATGTAAGATCTGTAAATATATATATATATATATATATACAATGTCTCAATAAGAGCACACGAAATTTGTACTTGCTTCGCAAAAATTTATCTACCATCATTAAGGAACGACCATAAAACTTGAAATTGGGGAGGGGTTATGGTCTTTCTTTATAAAAACATATTTTGATCCACAATTTGATGAAAAAAATATTCTGGTCAAGCGGATGACAAAAAAAATTATTCTGAATGGAAACTTCATCCATACCTTATTGTGTTTAATTAAGTTTTTATAATGTTGAAAATAACCAATATGTAAAGAACCCCTCAGGATGACTGTGGAATAGAAATATGGTTGCTTGGTCATCTTCCGTCCGGCTGTAAAACGTTTGCCAAAGTAGGGCGTCCATTTGTCTGCGCGGGAAATATCACGTTTGCAGCCACGTCCGCTTAAAATGGGGACGTTAAATTCGATTCCTCGTGCAAAGAGAGTGCCACGCTCTTTTCACGTTAATAACCCTTGCAACAACTCTTTGTAGGGGGCCTGTTGCAAGGCAAAATTTCTGTCAATATCCAATGTCTTCTTTTTTAAGTGGCAGTCCAAATTTCCAGGATCGTCATCCCAGATGACCTCTATTATTTCAGGACCTGCCTAATGTATTTATTGTTAACTTGTTCTCGTCCTGAACATGTATAAACTATTTGCCACGTCTAGACGTTAAGCAACCAACATTAAATCAATCATAAAGATTGATGTTTTTGTTGTTAGTCTTATTCTGACTTACAGGTTTGCTTTAATCTTTTTACTAGAGTAACATTGGGTCATTTCTTTATTTATTTTTCAGGTATTCAGATAATAGAATCATCGGATGTAGCTGGGGTAATTACACAGCTGACCAGTGAAGCGAAACATTGACAGTCAACATTTATATTGATGTTTTCTGTAATTCTGTTTCTTTAAGCGTGGCATATGCATGTATTAAATTGTCCAATATAAAGCCTTTCTAAACTTATCTCGAATCAAAGTTGACCCGGGAAGGGGTCGTGATTACTTACTGGTACGGCCAATGTAGTGTTGCACAATGTACGTCACACTAGGCCAAAGTTGTGTTATACGTCACAACCAGCCATAATGTCTTATACGGCACAACAGGCAAACATGTGTCAATCGTCACACAAGGCCAACGTTCCTGCACATCACTTAAGTAGTGTTATACGTTGTGTTGTACACATACAAAAATGTACGTCACACCAGGTGAACGTGGAGGTATACGTCACATCAGGCTATAGTTTGGTTAAACGTTTCAGTAGACCAACGTTTTGTTATACATCACTACGTTTAAATTGTGTTTATTAACAATGTTGTTTCAACTGATCGGGCGGAGCCTGTGTTTTAATTTGCATACGGACAGTCTATTTGAAGATGTGTGTGATAAGGATTATTGCCGTTATAATGCTTATTGAATTATAATCACCTATCAGTGTCACCGAACGCATATACAAAATATCTGAGTGTATGATAGGGGACGACTGCATTGATGAGTTTATTCCAAAACTCCTATTTATAGATGGACTGGTCTTAAATAAGCGAACATCTTAAACCCCACCTAGTCAAGTGAATAAATCTAGTAATACTTATAATATACTATACTTCAGGCCAAATATGTATTCAACGTCACACCAGGCCGAACTTTCCCATACATTACCAAAGTAATGGTATTCACCAGACCGAAGTTTCGTAATACGTCACATCATGCCAGAGTTGTTATAAATCACCACAAGCCAATGTTGTGTAATACGTCACAGTTTGCCAAAATTGTATTACACCTCCCACCAGGCGACGGTAATGCTGAATGTCCCTACATGTTGTCACACCAGGCCCAAGGTGTTTTGTTCATTGTTTTGTGTTTGTGTGCTGGTATGTTTTGTGCTTTATCTTAAATAGATTTATGTTCTTCTCATATATTTTATGATGGTATGATACTAAACCCGTAACCGGAGGAATTCTACTTGATTTTCATATAATGAAGACATACTTTTTCAATCAATTTAAATGCGGTCTGTAGCTGGCATGTCAGTAACTGCTAGTAGTCCTTTGTTAATTTATGTATCATTGTCATTTCGCTTAGTTTCTTTAGTTACCTATTCTGACATCGGACTCGGACTCTTTTAAACTGAGTTAAACTGTGCTTATTGCTATGTGTTTCTTTACACTACATTTGCTAGAGGTATACGGTGAGGGTTGAGTTCTCACAAAACATATTTAACCCCGCTGCTTTTTTGCGCATGACCGAAGTCAGGAGCCTCTGGCCTTTATTAATCTTGTATGATCCCCGGTATTGACAACCAAAAAAATAATTGATAATTCTTATTTTCTAAGCATGTGGCATTTAATCGTAAGAATATGGACTGGGTTGCTCGAAATAACCGGTTAGGTTGACAAGTCTGTCTTTTCCTAATTTAAAAGTAAAGTAAAAAAAGTACCTAGCCCCAAGGAAAATTGATATCGGAAAATCCCTGATCGAATTGCAAAATTAAAGCCCAAAAACATTATAGGAATGAAAAACAACTATCATATTCTTAACGATGTACTGGCATTTCCTTCTGTAAAAAATGATGGATAAAACTAGTTTTATAGCTAGCTAAACCTCGCACTGGCATGACAGTCACATGCAATTCAATTATAATGATAACAATGTGTGAACAAAACTAACAGACATAATAGGTAAAAATTGCAAAAAATTGGGTACTGCAGTCAACATTGTGTTATAATTTTCATCACTATAAACACAGACAACTATGCCAGAAAAGAAAAACAAAATGGCATATACACCAAGCACGTAAGCAAAAATGAAAGACAAGAATACAAACATAACCATGGCACAATACCACAATGGCGGGATACATAAGTACCGAGCCACGCAAAAAGGATATTACAAAATAATGGACTAAACAGTAAAAGTTATTTATATACAAAGACACGTACAAGAACAGTATAACACGTAATTAAGATACAATGTCAGTACTAATGATCTATACTTCAAGTCCAACATGTATTATTTGTGAAGTTGATACGGAATATTCATTCCGATGAAAGACAATAACAATCAAAACCAAGGAGTAAACAAAGACTCGTACAACCAAAAGACATTTACATCAACAGTTTTAAATAATAAATAAGAAACAACACGAACTCCACTAAAAACCGGGAGTGAAATCAGGTGCTCCGGAAGGGTAAGCACTTTTTTAGATTTTTTTTTTAAAGGGACATTACGTTTTTAGACATAACCATGGTTCATCAATTTTCTACTCATACATTTGTTGCGTATTATAATGTCTGAGTGAGAGCTACAAGCTCTTGAATAGCAGATTTGTATTGTTTAAAATGATCGCTTCAGATTAAAATTGATTTACTACGGATGCACATTTGTCGGCTATCACTCAAACCACTAAAGTTTCTGCATAAAAGTGTACATCACGATTTAAAATATTTGACGTTATAATCTAATATGAGTGTTGCATGGTAGTAAGAGGTTATTCGGAGACAGGTCAAGGGTAATTTATTTTCCGCTAATTACCCAAATAAAATACAATGACCGAACGAATGATAATTGTGTACCATTTTTTATACACCAAAGCGGTGTACTTAAGTACCGTTCCACCTAAGAATCAGGCAAGACCCAACACATGACCATCTTTGATTTTCTTTATAATTACAAGTATCTAGTGGATATTACTAAAATAGTTTAAAATGCATTCAAATGTGTGGTCATACTTCTGGTTGCTATGGAAACGGAGGTGGTTAAAATCAGCACTGAAATCATCAAATCTAATGTAAAAAAAGCATTTTTTGGCATTTTTTGGCTGAAAGTAGACAAAATATAGAATGTGTGATAGAACATTTAATGGTGATTTCTTATTAAGGTACAATTGAAGTATAAATTACATATTTCAATTCAATATAAAAAAATATATTAACAAAAAAAAAATGACATTTTTGTGACATAGCTCTTCAATCTATAAAAAAACGACAAATTCAAGGCATTTTTGAGTTCTGATAATTAACAAGACCAGACAGATCCAGTCAAAACTGCATTTAAATCATAAAACATGAATGTTGTATTACCTTTTACAAAAAAAAAAAATCCGCGTTTTTCTTTAACGACTCCATATAATCATTAAGCAATTGTTTAAGGAAATAGGGAATTTTAAGAATAATAATAGACTTGACTGTACTTCCTGCTTACTTTAAATTTAGTATAAGAGCTGTTGTAATAAACTTATTAGTCAATCTCTGAAACACTTATTAAAGAAAATGATTTGTATGCAAAATATGTCTCACTGAAGGGCATTATGACCTTGACCTTGCCCTCTAAAATGATATATCGTTACATTATAAGCCTATTGCTGAAAGTAAAAGCTGTATGACTCTCAATGTATATTCTATATTGCTTATGAAACAATACACAATGCTTTCTATTCATTTAAAAATCGTTCCAACATATTTGAACTTTCTATTGCCATATCAGTCTTGTCAGCTGTTATGAAAGAAACATTCAGCACATTAAAAAACACCATGAACGTGTGATACCGTCACTTTTAATGAATAAAGTTCTATAACTCCTCCTACAATGTAATTTATTTTAATAGATATAAACCAGTTACTAATGTATCATGAAAACTACTCAAACATTTGTGATTTTGGTCAGAAATCAAGAAAATCACCCCTTTTTATACGCCCGTCAAAATTTTGACGGGACGTATTATGGTATACACATGTCTGGTATCCGTCCGGCTGTCTGTCTGTCCGGCTGTCCGGCGTAAACATGTTGCACCGTAACTTGAGAACAACTTATCCAAATTTCATGAAACTTAATATGGTTGTTTCTTATGATGGTCAAATGATCTGTATACTTTTTGGTGAAAATTAGATTTAAATTTTTTGATTTACGGCACTTTGTAACTAAAACAGGGGTGTGTTTTTTTCACATGTCGCACTGTATCTAAAAAAAGATTCTTGATTATGGCTTAAAACTTAAAACACTTCTTAGTTATATGAATCTAAATATCTGTATACTTTTTGGCGATGATTCAAAATTTCATTTTTGAGTTATTGAGTATTTTGTAAAAAAGGGGGAGTTTTTTTTTACATGTCGCACCATATCTCAAAATCGATTTATGATTATTGCTACAAACTTTACACATGTCTTTGTTATATTAATCTTAAGGTCTGTATACTTTTTGATTATGATTCAAAATTTCATTTTTGAGTGATTGAGTATTTTGTAAATAAGGAGGAGGTTTTTTTTACATGTTGTGCCGTATCTCTATAACAATTTATGATTATTGCTTAAATCTTTACACACTTCTTCGTTATATTATTCTAAAGATCTGTATACCTTTGGTTTTGATTCAAAATTTTATTTTAGTGATATTTAGGTGTTTTTTTTTTTAAAACAGGGTCGGGGGTTTCCCGCCGTGTCTCAAAAACTATATATGGTTATTGCTTAAAACTTTCTCAGAAACTATTTATGATTATTGCATATAACTTCCACATAAGACGTCAGTGTTCAGAGACAAACTTTGCTTTAAATCTCTTTTTGTCAATATACACTGATGTTAACTAAGACTTTGGGCAATTTTTTTTATGCTTAAATTTGTTAAATATTTTTTTACATGTTTATCCAAAGTCAGACAGTATTCTAATTTGATTTACCCACTTAAAGTATTGCAATATTAAATAATACATGCATAAATCCATTCAACTTTATGCAATAATAAGCATTCGTTCATTTTAAAAGACAGAAAGAAAATACTTTATATCAAAGTTGAAAAAAACAGTCTAACAAAAATCTTTCAGTGAAAACAGCAATGACAATATTTCAAAACTTTCTTTTTGCAAATCAAATGTTCCATGTCTAAAATGTCTTAAAATATATCATGCCTTTGATATCATATTATATTAAGAAGAAGATGTGGTATGAACTACATGTATGAAAATTAGTGGAAAAAAATCTCCATCAGTGAACACTACTTGTTAACTTTAGCAATCTTATGTTGTTGTATGACCTCATGTACATGTTGTAATAGTTCAATTGTAAATGTAAATACGTCTGGAGAACACAGTTTTCCCCCCTATTTGCTTATTGTAAAATAATAAAAGTTTAAACCATTTCCACCATTTATCATAAGATTAGGTGTGCATAACGTTTGACTTTTTTTACCAAACACATATAAAATATTCTGAAAAGTCTAACAACCCATTTTCTCCAAAACCCAATGACAAAGTCACATACATGTAGCTCCCAAAAAAACAAATTTTCACTCTTAATTAACTGACCACTGATATAAAAAAAAAGTAGTCTTTAGACAGTATATCTAACATGATCTTAAGTCATATATATCTTACCTTACTACAAAGAAATAATGAAATTTAAAAAAAAAAAGATGAAGAAAAAATACAACCCAAAAATTACACTGAAATAAAGGGGAACTAACTATGAAGAGGGGTGTACAACAAAATGAAAATTGAAGGTAACTGTGTCCCCAGATCAATTTATTAACAATGTATACTGCAAAAATATGGTACACATATCAAAGGTAAATGTTTTAAATTCAAATATCTAATGTTTCTATAATAGTATTGTTATCCAGTAAGTTTAATACTGACAATAAATCATCATCATTTCCATCTTCAATGTCAACTGTATCAATAGCTAATTTCTTATTTTTTGACGGATGAGCTGCAGATAGAGAAAGGCGTGAGAAAAATGATGTTATTTGACTGGGTTGAAGCCATTCTTCTGGTGAAAATTTTCTTTCCCCATTGTCTTTGATATTTCTCATTTCAATTGCAACATTTGCTGGATTTTCTTTTCTGCCAGTTGTTTCACCTTTGACAAACAACTCTGTTAAGTAGTCCTTCACCTTTTGTGAGAATCGGACACACTTTTTCTCTTTTTTCAAAGCCCATCCCAACAGTGGCACTTTGTTACAAGATACATTGGTATTACCTGTGTTGCCAGTAGATATTTTTGAACGGTCTGATATTTGCTGACATTTGGATGCCCACAGTTTTTTTGCTTTATCATAAGATGACTCCATCATGAGTTTTTTATCGTGTTTTCCAATATATATGTGGTCTTCAAGCTTATTGTAGGACTTGTAAATCTTACCACATCCTTCTTCTGGGCAATAAAAAACATTATTATCATTATCATCTTCATCATTTATGGCATTAACTGTATGGTCTTCATCATTTTGGGCTTCAACTGTATTGTCAACATGTACACTATCTACATCTTCAAGCACTGATGGTACAAGAGATTTCTCTTTGATGTTACCTAAACTCTCTGAGTTACTAAAGTCACTAACCACGTGGATATCTGTGCTTGTCTGCTTCACCTTGCTATACCCATCCACTGTTTCTTGAGTTGTAAAATTCCCTTCACCAACATTGTACGCTCTCCAAGTTCTAATGCCACCATTACAAAACCTTATGTTACTCAGAAAGCTTACTCCTTTCCATGAGTGCTTTTGGATCTTTTGACTGTTTGTATTGATATCCACTACAGCTGCCTGTACCCCCTGAATTCCCTTTCCACATTCAATGGCTTTCTTGACCTCATAAGCTGTTGAAATGTTATGTCCTTCTGCTGCATGACTTCTAATTTTGCCCCTCATGTGCGATTTTGGCATCACAATAGCTCTTTCCACTTTGAGCTTCACTGAAGTCATAACCCAATATTTTTATTCCTAAAACCAAAAAAAAATAATCCATATAATTTTAAACTGACCACAATACGTAATTCTTAAAATGAATTCATAATCTGCCTATTGAATGCAGTCTGGTTGTGTTTTAGTTTACTGATTGTTAATGTGTTTACATATATGGATTAAGATCTGCTTACCCTTCCAGGTACTTCCAGTTTATAGTGGGGTTTGTGTTGCTTAGTCTTTCGTATTCTATTTTGTGTACTTGTTGTCTTGTTTATCTTTTTTTTTAGCTATGGGGTTGTCAGTTTATTTTTAATAAGTTTGACTGTCCTTCTTGTATCTTTTGTCCCTCTTTTAAAAAAATTATTCAGTTTATTGGTTGGTCTTGATGTGCTTCTCATTTTTCGTAATACAAATTTTATGTATCTATTATTTTGTAAAATAATGGAATATAATGACATGAATGGAGGAAATATGAAAAAAAATGACATTTTACATAAAGGCAATAACTCTGATAAAAAATCATTTGATTTTTATTTCAACATTTATGTCTGCCAAATTTTCTCTATTTTAAAGGAGTTTTCAAGCTCAAAGACAAAACTTGCATTCATTTTTTAGCCATGTCACCCATCTTGCTTGACAGTAAGTCATCAGACACATGTTTTAAACTAGATTTCCAAATAAGGATTGTGTTCAAAATGATCAAGTAAGATTTTTTTAAGTAACAACAACTGACAACAGATAGCCAGCTGGTGAGCTAAACTAACATGAATAACATGAATTAAGATATTGTTTTCCTACCTGTTCTTTGAGACAAATCAGGTAGTGACAACCAAAGATGACCACAATGATAGCATCCAGCATTGTCTGATCGCAGATAAACCTCTGTTATTTTAGGAAGCTGGGTCTTGATTGTCTGTAGGAGGTGTTCAAGCACCGATAATACTGCAAAAAAATCTTGCTTCACAACATCCATCGTATGGGTAAATGTTTTGTGCTGAAAAAAAGATTGGTAAAAAGTTATGTAAGAATCTTCATTTTTTGTTAAAACAAACTAGAATATGTAAAATTGAGAATGGAAATGGGGAATGAGTCAAAGAGACAACAACCCGACAAAATAAAAAAAAAAAAAAACAACAGCAAAAGGTCACCAACAGGTCTTCAATGTAGCGAGAAATTCTCGCACCCGGAGGCGTTCTTCAGCTGGCCCCTAAACAAATATATACTAGTTCAGTGATAATGAACGCCATACTAATTTCCAAATTGTACACAAGAAACTAAAATTAAAATAATACAAGACTAACAAAGGCCAGAGGATCCTGACTTGGGACAGGCGCAAAAATGCGGCGGGGTTAAACATGTTTGTGAGATCTCAACCCTCCCCCTATACCTCATATAGAATATGTGTCTACATGTACAGCAAAACATGCCTTAAGAAATTTCCTTTTCGGAGAACAATGGATTAAAACACTACTTTGAATTCGGCCTTATGTGGAGAAAAATCTGAGTCAATTACAATTACAGATATTTTGAATGCCTACAAATTACTGCAATGTTATGTTATTTAATTTTTAAAGTTTCCACCCCAAATGAATACTGAATACTGTTCAATGCTCTTGTCATTGTATATATACATGTATATTATTCATACCTTTAAGCTTCCATCTTCATCTCTAAAAATGGAAACTGCACAATGCCAGTGTATGCCTTTCTGTCCAAACCAATCAGACATTTTCTCTCTGAATAAGTGGGGGAGAAATTTCATTGCCCAATCCATAACGATCAAAGATTGATTTTCCTTCAAGTTTTGAAAAACATCATAACGAGCCTCATCTTGATTTACAGTACGTAAAATGTGTGATTTCCATTCAGAAATTTGTCGTTCTGAGCACTGAACATCCTGCAAGAAAACATTTTTATCTACATGTTGGCATGAATTTACTGCTTCTAGAATTTTGTCAATTGCGGTAGTGAATAAATCACATCGATCACATGATTTTAAATGTGTGTGTGTACAGACATGTCTGAATGCTGCAGTTTTTGGATCGCTTAATGCATACTGTTGGCAATGATATGCACATTCATCTTCTCTTTGAATGTGTAGCTTATAATCTGTTTTTAAATATATTTTAGTGTTTGAGAGTCTATTCTTTACATCAATTTTCCATTCTTCTGGTTCTTCTAACCTATCAACCAATGACATTAAAGTGTCAACGGCCGTAGAACCATCAGCAGCTATGTTGTCAACTCCTTTAAGACATGTTCTCTTAGAAGCTGCACAAGCTTTCAAAATTTGAAATAAAGTTGAACTGCTTAGAGGTGAAAATGAGTTCTCTGTGCAGTAACTTGTATATAAACGAACAAGATTTGAATGCATCATAGTCCGAATTACTTCAGGTATTGTTAGTATTTCCCCTGAATCAAGTTTAAGGTCTCTTGTGCCATAGGAGACAATCTGAAGAAATGATGGATCACTGAAAAATTCGATAGCATGGGATATTTTACTTATATCCATTCGCTGCCTATTGTGCTTGGTTGGTTCTGTTCTGATTACTGCACCAGGTCCAAATACAAATGCGTGTTTTCTGGCTTTGTCAATTTGGTATTTTGTTATATTTGGAAATATGGCTAATAGCTCAGATTTCGGATATTGATTTACTATTAACGATAAAACCTGGCACCTGCTGCTGTTGTCTTTTGAGTTTGCATACAGTTGGCATAACACTTTAAGAACTTCTTGGTTGTTATTTTGTGGTATAGTTTGGGTATCCATAACTATTTTTTTCAGCTTCAGACCTTGATTGGGAGCAATAGCATTCATCAATGCATCTGTTGTCTCAAGTGCTTTTCTCTTGTAATAACGAGCTGTAGGTTGTTTTGAATTTTCCAGTGGCATTGATAGTTGGGACCTCAATGGACTAACAGATCCACGACTTATAAGTTCTATGGCTTTGTTCACTTTTGATAGTGGATGTATAACAGATTGAGCTTCCTCTCCAGTACTCCAGTTTGAACATTGACTTGAATGATGTGTTTCTTGGGATGAGATTTCCTGAAATAACAATCAATAATACCATAATATTTGATCCATTGAAATAAATTTGCTATTGCTATTAAAATTGCATACCATAGGTCTTTGCCAAGGTAGATTCATGGTATACCACCATCTTGGATTGTACTATTGCAGTACACTATCAATGTAGTTATTTGCCCAAATCTGCAAATTTGTAGACAGATGTGCAATTTTATTGATACGACTGTTTATTTATATTAAGAAAACTTGATGATTTATTGTTTTATGTGAAACATTTAAACAAATACCAAACATTTGGGTTTAAGAATCATTTTTTTCAAACTAAGCCATGTAAGGGGAGATAACTCTATTAGTATCAAATTATCATAACTGAACTGAGCAAAAAATATTATGACGGGTGCTGTATATAGTGCAGAAAATGCTTACCCTTCCGGAGCACCTGACATGCCTGATTTCACTCCTAGTTTTTAGTGGAGTTCGTGTTGTTTCTAATTTATTATTTATACATGTACCTGTTGACATAAATGTCCTTTGGTTTTGTGAGTCCTTGGTTTTGATTGTTATTGTCTTATACTATACTGATAGGGAAATTTCTAATTTTACTTGTAACAAGAAAACAATTTACAACAAAAAATTACCAAAACTAAAAAATTTAACTTTGACCACTGAACTATGAAAATGAGGTCAAGGTCAGATGACACCTCCCGGCTAGACATGTACACCTTACAATCATTCCATACACCAAATATAGTACTACTTCAGCATTCATTTATAATTTTAGCAAATTACTGCAAACTGCATGTGCAAAAGCATAAACATACCTCTTCAGAAAAATCTGGAATTATTACTGTAGGCATCGTTGCTATACACTTTCTAAGATGGGTTTCAATAACTGCATCGCTCTCCATTTTTGAATTTTTTGAGATTTGTACCTGCAAATTTATAGTTTATATTAAAAATTTTCAACATTTCATAAATTTATGCATGTTCATATCTTCAAGAGACCTGGGTTGAGTTCAAAATCGTAGCAGCTACGTAGTGGATACATAGCTGCTATCAATTTCTATGTAGCAACTAGTGTATAGCTGCACATTCATCATTCAAAATCTACGTAGCAGCTACGATCAAAGAATCCCTAAAAAAAAATTTTTTTTGTAAAAATCAAAACAAAGTTAACTTTTGGACCTTAGGACTTTAATGTAGACCAATTTGAAAACTAGTCCAAAAATGTACATGATTAGATTTAGCATATAAAAAACTCAATCATATTTTAAAAATCAATGTTTTAGACCCTCTGAACCTTAAAGTGGATCAAATTAATTATAGGCCCCCTGGCCCAAGTTTAAAAAATTGCTAAATACATGGTTAGATTCAGCACACCCAGCACACCAAAGAACCCCATGTATCTAATTTTTGTTCAAATTGAACAAAGTTTAATTATGAACCCTGATTTAGACAGACATGAAAGCTAGGACCGAAATAAAAAAATCTAAATAAACTATAGAACTATTAGATTTAGTATATATATCAAAGAATCTCACAACTTTTTTTTAATATCAACCAAAGTTTAATTTTGATCCTTTTGGACTTAAATGACATGTACAACCAATTTGAACACAAGGCCAAAACACTGAATATATTGTTAGATTTGGTATATCAAAGAACACCAATAATTCAATTTTTTATGAACTCAAACAAAATTTTGATAATGAACCCTTACCCTTAAAATGGGCCAATTCAAAAACAGGGTCCAAAAAAAAAATAAATACATGATCAGATTCAGCATATTAAAGGATCCACTACAGCTATTTGAAAACCTTTAAAATGCGTAAAAGATAATCAATTTATTCAAGGTACATAAAATATCTATTACAAAAGTATCTATTTGGCCCTTTTTTCCTAAACTGTTAGGGTCATAACCTCCAAATTTCTCAAAATTTAATGACAAGACATGTACAATGAGTGTTAATTTATAAAATTATAGTTATATATTCATTTTCAAGCACAGTCACTTGATTGTAAAATGTGTTTATTACATTGGTTGCAATGAATTACATTGATTTCCCAGTTAAATAAAAACCGATAATTTCACATGTGAAATAAATGTGGTTATTTCACTCTCTGATGCCATACAACAATAGGCGTTGTCGAGACGTCGATAACGTCGGATCAAAACAAATTGTGAATGCGTAGGAAAAACATATTATAGTTCCTTACATTTTCTACATTAATTTCATAACAAAAAGCCATTTGCCAATGTAATAAAAAGTATAACTAATCGCCGTATTTGAATATCAAAAATAAGACATTGTGTGACCGAACGCCACTATGGATTAAACTCTTGCTGCGCACTCGTTTAATCCATGCGTCATTCGGTCACACGTTGTGTTATTTTTGATATTCAAATACGACGATTAGTTGTAGCCCCACCTATTTTTTGTTTTCTTTTGGTCTATTACTGTGGGACTAATTTAATGTTACACAATACAAATTAATATTTTTTTTATACTTCATGTAAAGTCAGAAAACTGATGTTCAGTAGTTGTTATTTGTTGATGTGGTTCATAAGTGTTTCTCTTTCTTGTTTGTTTATATAGAGAAGACTTCATTTTCCTATTTCAATGGATTTTCACTACTTATTTATTGTGGCCCTTTATAGCTTGCTAATCAATGCGACTAAAGGCTTTGCGTTGAAGGCTGTACTTTGACCTATAACGGTTTTATTTTATAAAATGTGACTTGGACTAAGAGTTGTCTTCTTTGCAGTCATACCACATCTTCTTATATTTACTTAATACTTACAGCATCTGTTGGACTTCTTGGAAACAATGTTTCTTCTTCTCTCAATCTATTTTCACTGCTGGATTCTCCACATGTTTGTGTCTGAAATAAATCATTGATGATTGAGTCATGGTTTAATTATTAACAGTAAAATAACACGATCACTTGACTATAATTTCATTGTATTTGCACATGTAATATATACATACAAGTACATTGTAACCATCAGATTGTGAAGATTCTTAATTTTTTCTAAATTTTAATTCCTTTATAGACATCAGCTAAAGGTACATGTATCTAATTTTAACATAGTAGATACATGTAAGGTGTACAATGTGCAATAAGCATTTACATTGTAGGGTTAATTTATCTATTTATTTTTTATAAGTAAATAAAAATTAAATATCTCTCCTTTAAATAATATAAGACTACAATGGGAGGATGTTTACCTCATCTCGGTTTTAAAATATAATTATCTCCAACAATAGCCTCTCTAAAATATTGAAAATATTGACTAATATTATATGATAAATTTGATGACCATGCATACCTTTTTCTTTTAAAATACATGCTATTTATCATGTTTATACTAAAAAATATATAAGGTGCATATACATGATATATGTTAATAAATACATTGTAAAATGGCTAAAATTTTAAATCATTTATTTTTATTTATTTGTATATTCATGTAATTACCATTGTTGTACTTTCATTTTCTTTAATCAACTTCAAGTAGTCTTCGTGACATTTTCTACATATTCCTGTTAAGATAAAGATAAACAAGCATGTAACAATAGGCCACACTTAAAGCATGTATAAAATACATTACTATGTCAATGCAAAAACGGTAGGACCATAATGACTTACATTTAACCCTTAAATTTCTACACTTGATAAATTCAACACAGGTTTTTTGTAATTTTTCATCAGCAATGATCAGTATTTTGTGTCTTTTCATCTTTTTATTCTATAAATTTTGATTATCCCAAATGTATTTTAACAAAACAGTTATCTTTTTATATATATCAAATTAAAATGTAATGAACATGTATAAAAATAATGTAAACACATTCAGTGACATTCTTAAAAGTGGTACATGTACATTTAAATTTGTGTAATAACTATAAATTATACACAACAATCTAGGACATGTAGGACCCAAAGCTCAAATATAAGATTGGTAAAAATGGTACATGTACATTTCTCATTTGATTCTAAACAGACAATTTTGTGCTTTACACATGTACATGTATCTGCATGTGGAGAAAACAAAGAAATAACTCTCAATCCAAGTCACAATGTGTAAAAACTAAAAAGTAGACCATAACACATACATGTAACAATGCATTATAACAACAGTTGAAACAAAATTCCAAAATAAAAGATGAATTAATACAATGTGTGTCACAGAGCTGTATTTATTAGCTCACCTGGCCTAAAGGGCCAAGTGAGCTTTTCCCATCACTTTGCGTCCGGCGTCCGTCGTCGTCCGTCGTCGTTGTTAACTTTTACAAAAATCTTCTCCTCTGAAACTACTGGGCCAAATTGAACCAAACTTGGCCACAATCATCATTGGGGTATCTAGTTTAAAAAATGTGTGGCGTGACCCGGTCAACCAACCAAGATGGCCGCCACGGCTAAAAATAGAACATAGGGGTAAAATGCAGTTTTTGGCTTATAACTCAACCAGATGCTCCGCAGGGCGAAGCTTTATACGACCGCAGAGGTTGAACCCTGAACGGTTGGGGCAAGTATGGACACAATATTCAAGCTGGATTCCGCTCTAAATTTGGATTGTGATTAAATAGTTGACACAGCATAGGTTTCTGACACAGAATGAATATATTCAAATGAACTTAAAATTTTTGTTTTCTCTTAGAGCAATTCACTATGCTGTTGAATATTAATCCTCTCAAAAAAATGTTTGAAGAAATTTTCTTTTTATTTATGAAATTTCAAATGAGAAAAATTGAACCCAATTTTTTAATCACATCCCCCTTTCCCTTATTCCAAAACTAATTTCAATTAAAATATTCTAATGGAGTTTGCAACAATTACTACTCATTTAAATACATCATAAAATATTAAGATGTAAAAAAACTGCTTGTAATCACCGAATGGTAAAGATTATTTAAATTTATCAGTTGGTAGTAAAAAGTGAATATACATTGTATATTGTATATAACAAAGATTTAAGTTGATTCTGGACAAAGAAAGATAACTCCAATTAAAAAAAATTCTTGCAGATATTTCTTGCTTACTATACTGGACAAAGAAAGATAACTCTTAATTATAAAAAAATTTGCTATTTCACAATATTGTGAAATTAGATATTTCTTGCCATTGCACAATACTGTGCAATTGAAAAGACTTGCTATTGCACAATACTTAATATAATAATTTTAGATCCTGATTTGGACCAACTTGAAAACTGGGCCCATAATCAAAAATCTAAGTACATGTTTATATTCAGCATATCAAAGAGGCCCAAGAATTTAATTTTTGTTAAAATCAAACTTAGTTTAATTTTGGACCCTTTGCACTTTAACTTAGACCAATTTTAAAACTGGACCAAAAATTAAGAATCTACATACACAGTTAGATTTGGCATATCAAAGAACCCCAATTATTCAATTTTTGATGAAATCAAACAATGTTTAATTTGGTTTTTGTTAAAATCAAACTAAGTTTAATTTTGGACCCTTTGGACCTTAATGTAGACCAATTTGAAAACGGGACCAAAAATTAAGAATCTACATACACAGTTAGATTCGGCATATTAAAGAACCCCAATTATTCAATTTTGATGAAATCAAACAAAGTTTAATTTTGGACCCTTTGGGCCCCTTTTTCCTTAACTGTTGGGACCAAAACTCCCAAAATCAATCCCAACCTTTCTTTTGTGGTCATAAACCTTGTGTCAAAATTTCATAGGTTTCTATTCACTTTTACTAAAGTTATAGTGCGAAAACCAAGAAAATGCTTATTTGGGCCCTTTTTGGCCCCTAATTCCTAAAATGTTGGGACCAAAACTACCAAAACCAATACCAGCCTTCCTTTTATGGTCATAAACCTTGTGTTAAAATTTCATAGATTTCTATTCACTTTTACTAAAGTTAGAGTGCGAAAACTAAAAGTATTCAGACGACGACGACGACGACGACGACGACGCCAACATGATAGCAATATACGACGAAAATTTTTTCAAAATTTGCAGTCGTATAAAAACCAAAGCATTTAGAGGAAATCTGACATGGGGTAAAAATGTTTATCAGGTCAAGATCTATCTGCCCTGAAATTTTCAGACGAATCAGACAATCCGTTGTTGGGTTGCTGCCCCTGAATTAGTAATTTTGAGGAAATTTTGCTGTTTTTGGTTATTATCTTGAATATTATTATAGATAGAGATAAACTGTAAACAGCAATTATGTTCAGCAAAGTAAGATTTACAAATAAGTCAACATGACCGAAATGGTCAGTTGACCCCTTTAGGAGTTATTGCCCTTTATAGTCAATTTTTAACCATTTTTCGTAAATCTTAGTTATCTTTTACAAAAATCTTCTCCTCTGAAACTACTTGGCCAAATTAATCCAACCTTGGCCACAATCATCTTTGGGGTATCTAGTTTAAAAAATGTGTGGCGTGACCCGGTCAACCAACCAAGATGGCCGCCACGGCTAAAAATAGAATATGGGGGTAAAATGCAGTTTTTGGCTTATAACTCAAAAAACAAAGCAATTAGAGCAAATCTGAAAATGGTCAATTGACCCACTAAGGAGTAATTGTCCTTTATAGTCAATTTTTAACAATTTTCATAAAATTTGTAAATTTTTATTAACATTTTCCACTGAAACTACTGGGCCAAGGTCATTATAGATAGAGATAATTGTAAGCAGCAAGACTGTTTAGTAAAGTAAGATTTACAAACACATCACCATCACCAAAACACAATTTTGTCACGAATACGTCTGCTTCCTTTGTTTAATATTCACATAGACCAAGGTGAGCGACACAGGCTCTTTAGAGCCTCTAGTTGATCTTGGGTTTAGAAAGAGGTACATATGTACATCATGTACAAATGTAGATGTACATGTTGGTCAGTAACAACTTTTTAATGCATGTTTTTTTTCAGAATGGTGATGAACGGTACAAATATATACCAGTATAGACTATAGAGAATTCTGTCATTGGCAATCATACCACATTTTTCTTATATGTATTAATAAATTTAACATGTACATGTATTTTAGTGCAAAATATTATAGCACCATGTCTTAACAAAGCTATGCAAATACAAAATGTTGAAGGTTTATCAGCTTTCATAAATGTTTAATGCACATTCATTTAAATAAGTTTATCTGAATAAATGTTAGTGTGTAGTACATGTACATTTATATGATTAAACTCACCAGAACCAACAGGTAGAAGAACGCCCTTCTCTATCAGCATCCTTCTACTCATGCAAATAGAGATTGATCTGTATGGCTTTGCCTTTCCAACATGGTTTGGGTACTGACATGATGCCCTTGCCCGCCAGCGCAAGCCAAGAATGTCCCTGTGTCTTGGGCATACTCTGTAATCACTTGGAAATACAAAAAATCCAACCCGATATGCAATCAGTTCTCCCTCCTGGGTAACACGAATTACCGAATAACACTGTTATTATCCGAATAACTCATGTAATTACCGAATAACTCTTCAAATATCAATATTAACACATTTAAGTGACTTTTAAACATATATTATTGAATAAAATTATAATAGAAGTGTATTTTATAACTTAAAAATTAAAAAAAAGTTGCAGGTAAGTTAATATTGATCATTATAAAATTATGGATATCGGTGTGTACTTCCAAGATGGCGACCAAGGAAAACGTAAGAAATGAAGAAAAGAAAGATTGCATACAATCCCTCAACGTGTTCATCTTAGACCACCAAAGTGGAGCCCTCACGCCACGTCACGGCAATGAACAATGTGAGGGTGGGCATTTTTTTAAATAAAATATGGAATAGTGAACTATTTAAATTAGTTTTTGTTTTAATTTTAGTTATTAAAAAAATATTATCTTTATCATATTTTTATAGAAATGGATGTTATAACTAAGCCCCTTTAAGTCTATAAATTTACAACTATTAAGATATCCTGCACAAGGCACGGGCTTATCTGTCATAGTCCGCGAAAATACTTTATTTAGAATTTATTGTAAAAAAATTATAACTACTAAGATATCCTGCACAAGGCACGGGCTTATCTGTCATAGTCCGCGGAAATACTTTATTTAGAATTTATTGTAAAAAATTTATAACTACTAAGATATCCTGCACAAGGCACGGGCTTATCTGTCATAGTCCGCGGAAATACTTTATTTAGAATTTATTGTAAAAAATTTATAACTACTAAGATATCCTGCACAAGGCACGGGCTTATCTGTCATAGTCCGCGGAAATACTTTATTTAGAATTAATTTAAAAAAATTTATAACTACTAAGATATCCTGCACAAGGCACGGGCTTATCTGTCATAGTCCGCGGAAATACTTTATTTAGAATTTATTTAAAAAAATTTATAACTACTAAGATATCCTGCACAAGGCACGGGCTTATCTGTCATAGTCCGCGGAAATACTTTATTTAGAATTTCAACCTGAAAACATGCGAAACAATACTATACATGCATTATGTATCAAGTGCATAAAACAGCAGTGGGGAAACAATAATAGAAAAATGCATTAAACAGAATACAAATAAATTGCATAAACAAAACTGTATACTTACTTAAACACTTACTTAAACACTAAAATAATTGAAAAAAGATAATTGAACCTGCATTGGTTGCAACGTAAACATGTACTTACCAGTATAACTACATACGAAATGTACACAATAAAATTGAACATGAACAATATACGAAAATGTACCCGAACAGTATAGAAAAATGTACACAATTTCTGCCATTACAAGGGGCTTCTGGTCTTCCCATGATTTCCTTGTCTTCAATTTCTTTGACAACATTTTGGCTTTTTTTGAATCTGATAATTGTTTTATTTGGTGCAACAATTCATACTCTTGGTGGTGGTTACATTTAATACACTGATATAAGTGTTCTGCGGAGGGATATGTGTAGTCTTCGTAACGAATTTTGTGAAGATAGAAATTTGACAGAACGTCATGTTCGCCTTTTACATAAGTAATCATTTTATAATTTAAGATCTCAATATGTAAAATTATACTACTACTAAATAGAGTTTAATGGCGACTACCCTTGCGGGTATTGCGCCAGATTACCTTGTATAAAAAAACATTTCGAGTAAATGTTTTAGAATTTTCATTCTTTAGGTGTAAGCCTATATTATATATTCATATTATAGAAATTTGTGAGTTTTTTTTTTTTGTTTCCCTCAAGTTTAATCTTATTTGTATCTGAACTATAGTGTTTGTTTTAGTTATCTTGATTATCTTTTGGTTAATTTAAAGTACGAAAAAGAAATATATGTGAACTTATTTTTCCATCATTTGTAACTTAGCTTTCTTTGTTTATAAATATTTTAAATTAAGTTGGTAAATAGCTGTGTTTGTTGTTTATACATGAAAAATGTAAGTATCTAATACTCTTTGATAGACATATCTGATTTTTACAAATATGCAAATCCTAGAAGGGGTCCGACATATTCCCGTACATGGTGTATACATTAATGCAATTATACCGCGGCTCGTACGTCCTTGGTAAACTGTGATTCTCTGTATATTGAATTTGACTAAAGATAGCACCCTCACTTATAAAAGATTCGTGAACTTACGTTGTAGAATAAAAAATTATATAATATATATTACTGTGTATGTATAATTATAATCTATAATGTATTGTTGTAAAATATTTGTGTGTACTAAATTGCAAGTGTTGATATTTTGCAGTTATGTTCTGTATAGATACCAGAGAGTGCTATCTTGGTAGTACCTGATTTAGTGTACTACTTTAAAAATGAAAAACTTTCGTAAAAGTTTTATTTTATATTGTCAAATTCAACGGGGGTATGTTTCTTTTATTAAGAAATCATAAACTGATAAATGATACCCTCCAGCTCTGTTACAACTTTTAAAAAGGCCAATATGTTTAGAAATGAAAAAACTAAAAAGAAAAGGTAAATAATATATATCTACCAAATTATTTGTTTTTTGTGTCACCCGTTTAGACTGGAGTTGTTTCCCTTGCACTGTAAAGAAATAAATTGTAAATACCTGCAGCCGTTAAGCCACCACGTGGTAACCATGTGCTGCAAGCAGACACGACGAGAGGGCTGTAAACAAACAATTTCCAGTCCAAACGGATGAATTAGCTGCCGTGACTAAAAATGATAGACAATAATACCAATACAAGGTTAGTATTTACACGGAGCATTGTTTTTGGTCGTTGTAAAATGTGCTGGTTGGTTCTTAAAATCATCATATCACAAGGACCTGGGTTCTGGCAAGCCAGTGCCCTTAAAGAAAAATATCCCACAATAAGATAACTCATCTCGTCCGTCGACCCCATGTATAACCCTATCAATATTTTAGCTGCGGTGTCAATAGTTTATCCATTGACAGCAGCTGAATCACATTCCTCATAGTGTTAGTTAGGTACTTATATATACAATGTACATGCAGTTAATTCTTGTTGTGAGGTTTGTGTCCCCAATTTGATTTGGGATGGACCGACGAGAGAGTGCTTGTGATTGATGATTTCTGGGAGATATGTCAGACTCCTGTGGCTTGATATTTTACATATGATCTCATGTATTTATCATTATAAGCAAAATGAAATTTATAAAATTAAAAATCATCTTAATACTAATTATTTTAATCTGATTTATTTTTACTTTTTAACTTAGATTTTCTCTTATCAAGAGTTAATTTAATCAGTTATTACAAATGTAATTTGTATTTTGAATATTTGAGATGCTTTAATCATGTTAATTGTCATACTTGTTAAAATCCATGGATTGGTGTCCAGTGGCTAATATTTCAATATTTTATTTATAAGTAATTTTACTAGGCCTATAGTTTTTGTCATTTTTCTTTTCCTATACTAATAATACCTGTAGGTTTTCTAACCCTGACCAAAAATATCCTATTAAAATAATCATAAGCATGTTTTTACATAATTTACACTAGAAACTAGAAATATATAGCCAGGTTTTTAGAATAGTCTGAATAATTTTACTTTTATCGCATACCAGTGTTTATTAAATAGTCCCATATTGGGAGAAGGGTCTGAGAATATCCTGAAAATAAATTTTTATAAGAGAGATCTTTTACACCTGTTGATTCAAACTTTTCCATCATTTTATGTCTTTGTGGTATGTACTTACTACAGTTAAACAGGTAGTGTTGCAAGTCATCCACTACTAAACATGTGTCACACAGTTCACTATTACATTTACCCATTGTGTATTTGAATTTATTAGTGAATATATAACTTGATCTAAGTTTAAAAAGAGTTCTTTCTCTTTCTCTTGTACTCTTTGGTATAGTAATACAAAAGTTAACATCTTTTTGAATAGCGTGTAGTTGTTTACTCTTAGTGTTGTTTTCCCAGTATTGTTGCCACATTTTTTTTAATAAATTTTTACATAAACATTTGATATCTTCTTTGTAAAGTGGTATACTAGTTATACATGTCTCTATTGATAGAGCCTTTTTAGCTGCTGTGTCTGCCATTTCATTACCACATAAACCCACATGACTGGGTATCCATTCTAATATTATATTCAAACCTAGTTTGGACAGTTTACTGTATATATATTGGATATCATATATTATTTGTGTTTTAACTTTAAATATACTTCCTGTAATAGCTTTTAGTGCTGACAGTGAATCTACAAATATTACAGTATTTTCTGGTTGAAATTCTTCTAACCAATATAAAGATAAGAGTATGGCTGTCAATTCACACATAAATATTGAAACATGATTTTGTAATTTAAAACCTTTTTTTACTTTAAGTTCTGGAACGACAAAAGCACATGCATTTGTGTTGTTTTCTGGATTCTTAGATCCATCTGTATATATTTTTAAAAAATTACTATACTTGTTATCTATGAGGATATTTCCTTCACTTTTAATTAGGTGAGGACTATCCTTTTTAGTAATAATATTTGTAAGTTCCGTTCTGACCTGTGGTTTTAGAACATGCCATGGTGGGGTAGGGAACTCTTTACATTTGTATACAGTATTAATATCTACATTATATTTATTCATTGTATCATGTGCAGTGACACAATATGGTTTTTGATTTTCCTTAATTTTTTCCTTATTAAATTCATATATAGCATTTTCTTGTAAACTTTTTATAGTTGGGTTTGTGTCATTTAGACTAAATATATTCATAAAAGACTTAGTAATAAGACTTTTTCTTCTCAACTCATATGGGGGGTCACCAATTTCAGTCTGTAATCCACTTATACTGGCAGTTTTATGAGCACCTGCACATATTCTTAATGCTTGGGCTTGAATACTATCTAGTTTTTTCTTGACAGAGTAGGAGGCTGAGTTATAAACTTCACAGCCATAATCTATCTTTGATCTTATCATTGATATATATATTGTTCTCAGAGTAGAACAATTTGCACCCCATTTGGTACCAGTTAATAATTTCATGCAGTTCAATACCCTGGAACATCTACTTTCTATATATTGTACATGTTTTAACCATGTTAGTTTGGAATCAAATATCATACCTAGAAACTTGACTTCTTTAACAAATGACAATATTTTTTCACCAAGTTTAAGTTTAATACAAGGAGAACTACTCTTGCTAAATAGCATAGCTACCGTTTTTGTTTGTGATATTAGGAATCCCCATTTATCACACCAAATATTAATTGTGTCTATATCCTCTTGTATTCTTTTTTGTAGATATTTAGAACTTTTTCCAGATAACCATATGGCACTGTCATCAGCAAATTGTGACATAGCACAGTACTTTAAATTATTGGATATATCATTCACCATGATGTTAAATAGTGTAGGACTTATACAACTACCCTGTGGTGTACCATTCTGAATTATAAATATTTCAGAGTAAGTATTATTAACTTTAACTTGTATAGTTCTGTCACTAAGAAAATCCTTTACCCATCCCAACATATTACCCCTTATACCTATTGAAGCCATTTTTATTAATAACCCATTTTTCCATAGCATATCAAATGCCTTTTGGAAATCTATAAATACACCAACTGTGAAATGTTTTTTGAGAAATGCTTTATGAATATCATTATCTATTCTAATTATTTGTTCCATAGTATTTCTATTTTTCCTAAATCCACTTTGATTTGGTGTGTAGAAATTATTTTTTTCTAGATACCACCGTAATCTATTATTTACCATTTTCTCCATAATTTTTACAAAATTAGAAGTAAGGGCTATTGGTCTATATGACTGTGGGTCTGTGGGGTTTTTTCCAGGTTTAAGTACTGGTGATATAATGGAATGTTTCCATTCACTTGGAAGTTTTTGTAAAAACCAAACTCTATTGATAAAAAGTAATAAAACAGACAGTGATTTGTCTGTAAATTTTTTGAACATAGAATACGTTATTTTATCTTTTCCAGGGGAGGTATCAGATGTATCACTGATAGCATCTTTTAATTCTTGCATTGTATATGGTTCATTATAACTATCAGAGTTATCCTTATAATAATGTAACAATTTACTGTACTCCTTTTGTTCTATATCTTGTTTCTGATTTTTAAATTTTTCAGAGTAATTATGATCACTACTGACTTGAGCATAATTTGTAGCAAGTATATCTGCTTTGTCTTGAGTATATTCATATCTGGTATTTTTATATAACAGGGTTGGTAAATTTAATTTTTTAAAAGCTTTACCCAACATTGATTTAACTTTTTTCCATACATCTGATAATTTAGTATCATTATTGAGAGAGTTACAGTAGCTCTCCCAATACATAGCTTGTGCAGTTTTGATAGTTTTTCTGCACATTCTTTCTTTTTCTCTATATATAGTGAAATCAGTACCAAGACCTGAATGTTGGGCACGATTTTTACAGGTGTTCCTTTGTTTAACACATTTAGTGCATTCGGGTGTCCACCATGGTACCTGTGGTTTTTTAGGTTTATTATTTTTTAATTTGACTGGGATGCACTCCTCAGCTATTTTGAGTATTTTGTTTGTTAGTCTTGAACATGTTTCTTCTATATTGTCAGAAATCATGTCAGGACTCAAATGTTCATTACACTTGCTGGAGAATGCCTCCCAGTCTGCTTTCTTATAATTATATACAGATTCAGTTTCATCAGTTTGCATTTGTTTATGACTAAAACTAATAATTACAACATGATGGTCACTGCCATATGAACTAGTGAGGTCAACTGACCATGTTAATTTACTTGCTAGACTAGAATTACAAAAAGACAAATCAATAGGGGACAGTTCTAATGTACTGGGGTTACATCTTGTACCTGTACCATCATTAAGAAGTACTATATCTTTATACTCAAGGAAAGAGAACAGCTCTCTTCCCTTAGTATCTATATTTTTACCGCCCCACATAGTGTGGTGGGCATTAAAATCTCCACATAATATAAATTTTCCCTCTATTTGATCAAATATATTGTTATAATGGGGTAGTTTTGTATCTGATGCTGTGTCATAAACATTGACCAGTGTGATATTATTATTATCAAAACTAAATTCAATACATGATATTTCTAAAACACTGTTAATATTCTTTTTCAGATATGGAAGATTTTCTCTGACATATATGGCTGTACCTCCATGTGATTTAGTATTACGTACTGAAAAATCAGCTATTTTATAACCTATTACATGTGGATGATCTTGTTCGGTTTTACACCATGTTTCCTGGAAGCAAATTATATCAGGCTTCATTTGTGACATAGCTATATACTCCGCAGCATTGTTGTTAATGCCACGACAGTTCCAATGAACAACACTGAACATTATGTTATATAATAATAAACATGATAAATAAATAGTATAATTGATAGCCATTATTAGTTGTATATTGTTAATACTTTATATTGGGCGATAAATAAATTATATCATTTCAGTTGTAACTCTACTAGCCATTTCCAAACCTAATGAGAGATCAAAATTTGACCCAAACATTTGTTTTACAACTATTCCTACAAAACCCATAATTGACTTTAAAGTAAAGTCTATGGGTTTAGTAGGTGTGCTCATAGTCTGGTGCATGACAACACTAATTACAGTTACCAAGTCTTGTATGGTACATTTATCTTTTTGGGGTGGTACTGAGCTCTGATCTTTTGGGGTTTTGCTAGTTGATTTAGAGATTTCTTTATGATGTTCATTGATTTTAAGCTGGTTGGTTGCTTGTTGTAGTGAAATATTTTTAGATTTCACCAGCTTTAGGGCCATTTTTTGTTGGGTCCTTTGTGGACACTCTTTGTCATTAGACATATGTTTACCTTTACAGTTTACACATTTTAAGTCTGTTGAGGTACATTGCTCGTTCTCATGTTCCTCTCCACATTTAATACATCTCTTTTTATTTCTACATTGGTTTGCCATATGCCCAAACCCCTGACATTTATAACATTGAATAGGTTTAGGTACAAATAATTTGGTATTATATGTTTTGTACCCAATATTGATTGTTGTTGGTAGCTGGGGTGTCTGAAAGAATAACTTTAGGGATCTAGAAGGTTTTCTTTCACCAACTTGTTTATCAAAGTAGGACATCCTTTGAATTTTACTAACTTTCTGGGCTTTTAGCACAGATACTATATCTTCGTCTTCAACGTTTATGTCTAGCGGCACGTTATAAATGACTCCTATTGATGAAGTTACAGATTTGGGCACACTTGTCCTAATCTGTAATTCACCAATGAGTGTGACGCGTTTTAGCTGTTTCCACTGCGTTTTGTCAATGCACTCTACTAGTATTTTCCCACTGTTAAGTGGTTTAATTCTTTTTGGGGTACCAACAGTCTCAAGGAGAATCTTTTGGATTTTTATCTGATTTTGGGAGCTAAGTTTTGTATTTGGATCAACACTTTGCAGGACTAATAAATAGTCATTACCTTTTACTTGGGGTGTATGGGGGAGAGGGGAAGGTGTATTAAGGAGGGTATTATCATATAGGGGAGATGTACTTGCCATTCGTTTTCGTCTTTTCCTCTGAGTGGACCACACATGTTTATCATAGTCAGAGGATTCCATGTCTGTATTATCAGTTTCATTGAGGGACTTATAAAACTCTTCCTCATCAAACTGACCGGAGCTTGTTTTGTCCATAATGTCGGACAACAAAGAATATGGGTGAGCACTTTTCAGTAAACAAGAAAAGTTAAATATCTAACTATAATAATACTAAATAAATTATTTAGATAGCAGACTATATTATTAATATAATATTCTAAAATAAATATCTGAAATATAATACTAAATAAACACAAAATACAGTGATATATTCTAATTCAGTGCAGTGCTACAAAAACACGACCGTGATGATCCGGGACTCACAACCCGAATGAAAAATTATATCTGTTTTCAACTTATATATATAAGTATGCGGTGTTTAAACAAAGTTCACTGTTTAATTTCAAAATTACCTTTTTGATTTTGAAAACAATTCAAATAATTAATTACATTCAATGGTCGGCAAATTGTGATTGATAATTTAATAAATGAAATTGTAGATAATTAGTATGAATTAAAACTTTGAACTGTAGTCAAAGCTAGATTGATAATTTATTTAATAAATGAAATTGTAGATAATTGAAATGAAATTAGAATTTTGAACTGTAGTCAAAGCCAGATTTAATTTAAATTTTTGTATAAATACAAGAAGAATCTAATTTTGAAATAGATTAGTAGTTAGTTGGCAATCGTCAAGACTTATCTTATTCGAACGCACCTATACTTCATATTTGCAAGACAATATTTGTTTACTGTGTTCTTCATATTTTACCGTAAATATGATGAACATTTTGATACTTGGGCATAGCTATGTTGAGAATTTGAGACGCTTGTGTGAGAATAGGCGGAAACCCCATACCTGGGAGAACCCGTCTAATGCTCATGGGAAGGTCTCTGTTCAAATGCATGGTTATCCTGGTGCCACGTTCAAGAGATTAAATGAAGCAATTGAGGCTGGCTTGTTTGTGCATTATAGTCCACATGTGGTTATTTGTCAAATAGGTAGCAATGATTGTGACAGATATTCTTTTGATGAGACTGCCTTCAGATCAGACATGAATACTTTCATTTATGCTTGTCTTTCGAGAGGAGTATCAGTGGTATTCATGTCAGTTATGAAGCGGTCCGGGCCTTGGTATTGCACTCCCGATGAGCATACAGTTCGCCGAGAGATAGTGAACAAAATGATGAAAAGCATAGCTCTTGAAAATCATTTTGTACATTATTTCAAGCCAACTAATGTTTATAGGGTGGAATACGAAGCTCGTGACGGGATACATTTCACTGAAGAGGGTTACCGTGCCTTCTTAGTAGCTTTGAGGAAGTCGGTCAGTTGGTTTATTAACAAAGTTAGGAAATGAACTGAACTATTTTCTCAATGACTCCACGTGCAATGTATTTTGTTTAAGAAGAGTTTTTTTTTTAACATCGAATGACTAAAATAATCCAAAAGTTCTTACATATTTTATAATTTACAAATTAGAATTTGACAGAAGAAAGCTTTTTTTAACATGAAAACTCAAATTAACTTTATTAAAATATCTTTTTTTAATATTTTATTTTTTTATTTTTGGTGAAACATTGAACATTATTACCCTTTGACAGAAAACTAACATAGGATGTACATATTGTATATAGTTGTAAATATTTATTTGTGTTCTATTTTTCATTATTATAATTATTGGTGTTGGTAATGCAGCCTTGGTATACCAAGACAGTCACAAGCCTGTTTAATGCAGAGTGTCCATACTGTAATATAATTTCATTATCTCTTAATGATTAATTATGTAATGGGCACGTGTCAGTAAACAACAACCCAATTAACAATCTAACAGAAGTGTGAGGTAATGATTATTTTGTTTATTGGAACTAATTAACTCATTATCACTATCAAATTATTCATTGTATGAAAATAAATAAAAGTAGCAATAAAAAAAACGTAAATACTAATTTTAGAAGAATATTAATTGAGTATTATTTTATTATTTTTAATTCTGATTTTTTAGTAATTTAAATTAAGTAAATTAAATACATTTTAAATGAAATAAGAAATAAATGAAATATAATAAACTAGGTGAAAGATTGTCTTCTTTGAAATTAAATATTTTATTTTATTTTGCTTGTACCATGTTTCACTCTCTATTAATAATATAAAAAACCCAATTTCGCATTTGTATAGCTTATAATAAAAGGTATGTATGAAAATTACTTACCTTTCTAACGCCTTGGCCATGTCATACTTGTTGTCTGTAAAGCAACAGTCCTTACAAAGGAACTTTAGAGACACATCTGACCAGGCCAATAACAATGCGTCATCCATTGGGACACAAGCACTGTGAACCCAACGATCACAACAACTGCATTGAATGGTGCAATCAACACATTCTTCATCACATTGAACACACGGATATAAAGCCATTTTGAAAATGGAAGACAGCACACATGTATTCATGGCTTTTTATACAAAATTAAAGTGACTTGTAAAAACATTTATATTTGCCAATGAAAATCTTATATTTAGTTTTGAGAAAATTTTATTAGAATAAACATAAAAATCATCCATTCAGAAGCTTTGTTTTTATTAAAACAATCAATTCTAATAATTTTTTGATTAGATTTGAATTGAATATGTGAAAATTCTTAATTACATTTTATTTAATGTTGAGTAAATTGTTATGAAAAGTAATTAGTGATTGGAGTAATTGCATTGCTTTGATGTACTGGTTAAATTTTCAAATCCTTTCTGAAAAACAATTATTAGACAATTCTCTGTATATACAGTAAATTATTTAATACTATATTTTCATAGCGTTTTCCTTTGAAGGCATATATGCAATCTTTCTTTTATTCATTCCTTACGATTTCCTTGGTCGCCATCTTGGAAGTACACAACGATATCCATAATTTTATAATGATCAATATTAACTTACCTGCAACTTTTTTTTTATTTTCAGGTTATAAAATACACTTCTATTGTAATTTTATTCAATAATATATGTTTAAAAGTCATTTAAATGTGTTAATATTGATATTTGAAGAGTTATTCGGTAATTACATGAGTTATTCGGATAATAACACTGTTATTCGGTAATTCGAGCTACCGCTCCCTCCTTCACACTTTTTGAGCTATCACTTACTCCTAGTGCCCTTAAATGGCTTTCAATGGATCGATCACAGGTTTTTAGTTCTACAGTATCAATTTCCAGTGGGTGGTGAATTGATTCCCCACAGTTATCGTTTGTAAAAGCTGACAAACTACATTTTGACATTTTATGGAAGCTGACATCTTTAATATGAGAAGGTATTGTGGGTAATTTTTTAGGGGAGATAACTCCAAGTAGCCCAAGTACTAGAAAAGGATGTTGGCTTTATCACAATTTTCTTTATTTAAACAAAATAACGCAAAAATATGTTCCAGTACATTTGAAGATTATATATTATAGTTTATGGAAAACATATTTATACATTGATATTTTTCTGCTAATTATAGTAAAAATCTACTAAAAATGATGAAAAGTTGCATTTTTAACCTAGACATATAGGGGAAATCCTGCAAAAAATAAATCCTTGTAAATTCATCAAATGGGATAAATATCACAAAATATTGTGTATATATGAAAGATAGCACATATACTTCATGAAAATTAAAAATATAACATTTTTGAAAAAATGTCATGTATCAGTTATCATTCAATATCTGCCTGATTCTTAGGTGGAACGGTACAAAATTGTGTTTGGGAATGAACAAATTGGCACATGCTCAATAATTTCGGTCTTGTCCGGTGAATCATATGTATTCACATTTTTAGCATGCAGTGCTATTGATAGATTTTTATTGCAAGTAGCTATTGTAGTTAATCAAATACAATATAGATATAAGTTTAGTTTGATTTTTTTTTTTTAAATGGATATGTTACAGATAGAAGTCTATTATTAAACATACAATATAAACAATACAGTGTAAGCTACATATAACTATCAAAATTAAATACTACACGAATATATATTCAGTTAAAAAACGTATCACTATTAAGTTTATCCCTGTAAATCTTGGAGCAAGTTTACGTGTTTCCGTTTTCAATCGACAATTAGGTTCTTATAACTTCTCTAAACTAGCCCCTCTGAATATCGGTTCTCCCCTTATACCAGCCAAATCTAGAAGTCCCGGACTTTTTGTATTCAATAAAAGGGTAATGGTAATCTACTTACGCTTCAGGGGTACCTGCGATCACCCCCATGCAGTTTTTGGTGGGGTTCGTGTTGCTTACTTTTTAGTTTTCTATGTTTAACTTGTGTATTATTATTTGTCTGTTTGTCTTTTTCTCTGTAGCCATGGCTTTGGCAGTTTATTTTCGATTTTTTTTCAACATTAAATCTGCACTCAGTATGTTGTTTTGTCATCTGCTTGATCAGAATATTTTTTCGTCAATTTGGGATCAGGATTTTCCTTTTTTTAAGAAAAAAATATATATAAAAATAAAAATATAACCCTGTGTGTACAACATTGTAAAACAATTGATTATTTAATGGATAATTTCGTACTGATAACCAATTCAAAAATTCTTTGGTTTTGAATTGAAAACAAAACCTTTTGATAAAGTGAAATAGTGAAAACACCGAACTACAAACTAGTAAGGGTACGTTGCTGATCAAATGGAAATTAAATATATACTGATTAATCCACACTCCCATAGATTTGTATGTCATGTGCTGCTATTTATAGGCACTTATATATATATATATATATATATATATATATATGGGAGTGTGGATTAATCAGTAGAGAGATTAATTCAATTACACAAATAAAATTATAGATTGCCTAACAATGTAATTTTAACACACTATTTAGTATGTAAATATAAGAATGTTTAAAATATTTACAAAATGATGAAAATAAACGCAATATTTCGCTAGACCAACTAGCTTTATCAAGCGTGCATCTATCCAGGTGAAATCGGAGATGATAAGAAACTTTGCAGCTCAATGTATATGTTGCACTTGGCTGCCTTGAAAATAAGAAAATTTTGCAGCTCAATGTCTATGAGCACGTGCATTTAGCTGCTTTGAAAATAAGAAAATTTTGCAGCTCAATGTATATGTTGCACATGGATTTAGCTACCTTGAAAATAAATAATTGGTAGGTGAAGTTAGCAACGTCCATTGGCCAATATTACGGGATTAAAAGGACGATGCTTTGTTTTAAATTATTCTATATCTTTCCTGTATCTTTTTTCGTCTTTTTCGTTTAGACCATCAGGTTCTAAAGTGTGGAGTTGGTGGATCCAAAAGTTTTCTCTTCTCCTTCTCGCCGTGGTGTCCCACTCGGTGTTGACTTCTATAATTTGGAAAGTAACATTATCAAAAGGATGTTTCGTTGAACGAAGATGTCTTGTGAGAGGACAGTTTTTGTTGGTTTTGTACGATGAACGATGGTTATTGAGCCGAATATTAAATTTGTCCATTGTTTCTCCCACATACTGAATGCCACAAGTGTCACATGTTAATATATAAATTGAGTTCTCCGTTTGACAGTTGGAATTAGAGTAGATGGTATAATTCTGTTTAGTAACGGAGCTGATGAAAGAACTGCTTGTACATGGTGATACATGACTGTGTACATAAGGTATATACAACTCGTCTAAACATCGACCCAACAATGTTAGATCTGTAAATTTGCTTTCGCAAATTTTTGGTTCTTCCCTCGCCGGGATTCGAACCCATGCTACTGTGATATTGTGACACCAAATCGCCTACACTGCAGCCGTCCGTCCCACTAGACCACACGACCACCTGGGCTCTCAAATAAAAGAGCTTTCGCTGGTCGTGTGTTACCTTTCTTCGTCAGTTTTAATCTAGCGGCGTACTACAGTACATGATATATAAGGCATGAAGATGTTATTGTTACAGATCAGCTAAATTATCTATAGTAAAGGATCCTACAAATTAATGTAATATACAGTCACAGAAAATAATTATATTTATAAGTACGTCTGAGTCAGTCTACAACAGATGTATCCATCGGATCGCCATCAATGATGGTGATACCTGGCTGTGTACATAATGTATATACAACTCGTCTAAACATCAACCCAACAATATAATAATATTTTTAAATTGCAAACTACATTTCACATCAAATAATAACAGTTCGTTAAAATATTGTCACTAGCGCTTTCATGCCTTCTGGCAATCTTCAGGCGACGTTTTAACAATGTCCTTGACGACACTGCCGTTGGTAACGTTTATTACGTTACAATAACGGTATTGTAACGTAATAAAAGTTACCAACGACAGTGTCGTCAAGGACATTGTTAAACGATATTGTTTATACATAGTTTTGAAGTAACTACTTCAATTTTATTCTGGTGATTATTTAGTCCAATATATCCTGTTCATTTGAAGAGTTATAGTTCTTTCTCTCTTGTTAAATTTGGAATATTAATTTGAAAGCTTACTTTATCAATAATTTTAAATAATGACCTATCTTTGTTTGTTTCCCAATCTTTTTGCAATGAATTTTTCAGAAAATTTTTGCAGACAATTTTAATGTCTTCTTTAAAGAGAGGTATAAAATCTATGAAGTTGTATCTATATTAAGTGCGTTTTTGGCTTGTAAATCTGCACTTTCGTTGCCCATTACTCCGACATGACTTGGTATCCATTCAAATATAATTTCTGATCCATCCTTTTTAAGTGAAGTCAAAATAATATTTGATTCTTTACTTTAAAAATAGGAGCTCTGATGGCTTGAAGAGCTGACAGAGAATCTACAAAAATTACAGTTTTAATAGGTCTAAAATCTTCTAGCCATAATAGACTTACAAATATTGCTATTAATTCTGAAATAAATATAGAAATATAGTTTGTTAATTTAAAACCTTTTTTTTATTCTAAGTTCTGGAACAACATATGCACAACTTGTATTACCATGTGGGTCTTTATATCCATCTGTAAATATTTGCAAATGTTGTGAATATTCTGAGTCAATTAATATTTCGGCCTCACTTTTAATTAAATGTGGTAGATTATTTTTACTTATTTTATCCTGAAGTTGAATTTTAACTGATATTTTTTTTATATGCCATGGTGGACATGGACATTCTGAATCTCTATAAATACATTCTGTAGAAAATTTATTTTGAGCTAGGAAATCTCTTGCTGTTATTGAAAAGGGTTTTCGTTTAACGTTTTTTGAGTAATAATCAAAAATGGAAGTGTCATTTACCGCGGCTTTAGCCGGGTGTGAGTTATCAAAACTAGTCATATTTAAAAAAGCTTTTGCTATTAGACTTTGTCTTCTATTTCTAAAGGCGGATCTCCCATTTCAGCTTTCAAGGAAGTTGATCTCATTGAACCAGTACATATACGTAATGCCTGATTTTGAATGTTATCTAGACATTTTTAAGTACTAAAAGAAGCTGAATTATAAATTTCACATCCATAATCAAGTTTTGATCTAATGAAGGAAATATAAATAGTTCTAAGGGTATTGGTGGTTGCACCCCATCTTGTTTCTGTAAGTACTCTCATACAGTTAATAACTTTTAGACACTTTGTTTGTAAACTTTGGATATGTTTATGCCAAGTTAAATTTCTGTCAAAATTTAATCCTAAAAGTTTAATTTCTTTAACTATTTCCAATGTGTGATTACCAAGTTTTAAAGATATATTTATATTGTTTCTTCTGGTAAATATCATAGCAACAGTTTTACTTGGAGAAATGTTAAAGCCCCATGTAGAGCACCATTCACAAATATTATCCAAGTCTAGTTGGTTTTTTTTCTGTAAGAACTTAATACATGAACCTGATTTCCATATAGCACCGTCAGCTGCAAATTGTGAAATCTCACAGTCTTGTTAACATGTTGATAAATCATTAACCATAATATTAAATAAAGTGGGACTTATACAGCTCTTTTGTGGGGTACCATTTTCAACAAAATAAGTTTCTGAAAAAGTATTATTTATTTTAACTTGTAGTGTTCTTGATGTTTAATAATTATTGACATCAGCTAGTAAATTTCCTTTAATACCAAAATTAACCATTTTCTTTAATAATCCTTGTTTCCATAGCATATCAGAAGCCTTCTGAAAATCTATGAAAACGCCAACAGTAATATATTCCTTAGCAAAAGTTTTATGTATTTAATTGTCAAGTCTAAAACATTGCTGTAACGTATTTTTATTTTTTTCGAAATCCACTTTGGTTTGGATTATATAATTTTTTTTCTTCTAAAAACCATCTTAATCGGTTATTTACCATCTTTTCCATAATTTTATTAAAACTAGAGGTCAACGCTATAGGCCTATAAGACAAAGGATCACTTGAATCTTTTCCTTGTTTTAAACATGGGATGACCACAAAATGTTTCCAGTCTTTAGGAATCTCCTGTAAAAACCATATTTTATTTTAAAATAGCAAAAAAATGTTTACAGTTTTGTCGCTCAGATGTCTGAACATGCTATAACTTGTTTTATCTTTACCAGGTGAACTATCGTTTGTATCTGAAATGGCATCTTTAAATTCCTGTAAAGTGAATTTTTCTTGATTTTCTTTATATTATTTAAGAAACGTGTTTATTTCCTGCTCTTCAACAGTAGATTTATGCTTTTTAAATTCATTATCATAGTTGTTAGAACTGCTAACTTCTACAATTGTTTTAGCAAAATAGTTTGCTTTATCAATAGTATTAGTTAAAAAGTGACCACATGCTCTAAGAGCTGGTATCTCTTTTTTGCTGCTTATTTTACCAAGCATCATGAAGGAATGATGATATGTGGATGTTTCACGTCCGGCTATCCTGTCTGGATATTGCGGACTGGACTAACCTATTCTAAAGACCGGAGTCTGTTTGTCTTTTAGCCTTCTTTTTACTCCGGCTGCGCTGGTGTTGTTGGTACGGAGTATCAGGTCGTGCTGCTAGTATGGCTGCTTGCATTGCCTCTTTGGAGTCTTTGTTGTGAACAGGCGATGTGTGCGGTGGTGTGCGCAGTAGATCTGGGTTGTCAATGTCAAACCCTTCTTCAAAGTCGATCCTACTTAGCTTGCCTCTGTCATTTGTGGAGGTGTAAAATACCAGGCGATGGCAGGCAGGAATTGCATTATACAACATTGCAACACAATGACAACACAAATTTGTTCCAATCAATCTAGATTGTCAGCATGTCCTCTTTTTTTATTCAAAATATTGTCTCGCAACACAATTTCAGTGATTTGATACCTCAGGCTGACTCGTATAATAAAATTATTTAAACGCATCAACCAAAACTGCCCATATTTGCACTTTATAACGTAAATCTGACGTCAGTATCTGTATCTGTATTTCCCACTTCTGAATATGGATGGGTACGTCACTGATTCCATTCGGGTATTGTGTGATTGGTGGGTTATAATCCTGGTACCTTTGATAACTATTTGCCCATAAATTAGTCATGCTTGCTGAGGTGTGCTGATTTAAACCCAGTGGTTCAGGATGTTTTGTATGATACATCTTATCGCTAATCCTGGCCTATCCTGGCTGACCCGGCCGCTTGAACTTTTGATGCATATAACAATCAATTTTCTATTGTTGCGGCATAAGATATTTTGTTTTATGACTTCAAAATTTTACGGGAACCTGAATGATACATATATCTAATTATGGTTGACAAATAGCGATAAGGTTTATAAAACAAATCCAATACATCACCCAACACTGTGACTGACATGACAGTACATACGTCTTGTAGATATGCAGTAGCGACTCAGGATCCAAGCAATTGTACATGTGTCCATGAAAACCAGCTCAAAGTAGGCTGTATGCACTCCTTCTTGCCTTTGTTTTATTTTCGTTGGTGTTACTTTGTATATTGTTCTTCCGAGTTGTAGTTCTGATGATCCCAATGTGTGTAGACTGCTCAACATTAGGCATAGGTGTGTCCCATCATCAGGTTGTTTTCTTCCAGTTTGGTGTTGTTGCTGTTTCCGCTTATTCTAATTACTACACTTTTCTTTGACTGCAGCTGGTATTCTTCTAAGTTGGCAAAATCAAGGGCAATGTTGACCATAATTTGAGCACCAGCTGATTGCGTACTCAATATTGCGATATAATCTGCACATCCGGTGTTGTTTGTGTTGACATTCCCTATATTCATGCAGTAGGTTGTATTTTGGAAATGGTCTAACAGAGGGTTGATGTATAATTTGCACAAGTCGGTACTCAGTAAACCTCCTTGCCTGATACCCATGCCTACTGTAAAACGCTCTGATGTTTTTTCGGACCATTTTATGCTACTCTCTGCGTTTTGATAAAGACTCTTAAAGAAGACTACTGGATTAGACAATTAGGAACTGCAACACCGTATGGCTACAATGACAAAATTGATGGTATAGGTATTCTATCTAGTCCTTCGTGTAACTCGGTGAATGTGATAAATATTTTCAACTCGACTCCTCGACGTAGACGCAGTCATGGTCATCGTCATTATACATCACCTTCTCTGCATGATGTCTCTATTAATGACTTGATGTTATTCATACAAAAGCCGTTAGGTATTCATCATATTCGCACGAAACTTTATTCATTACCCCTTTCAAAACTTTATTCTGTGTTCAATTTATGTTTGGAATCCACTGTTACAAACCCTCATTCAAACCAATACAAACTTCAAGCTATAATTTCGGATATTGCAAGTCACAGACTTTTCAAGCCAGTTCGCATTGGAAAAGATGAAAAAGAGAAAAGATCTTTTCTAAATCTTTCCTTTGCCAACAAAGGTCTAGATGGCGTCAACCTTGGCAATATCCTTCATCATAAATTAGTTCAATCGAAAATACCTCCTTATTTCAAAGACCAGTCTGTACCAATAATTTCTTATACCTATAGTACCAAACCTATTGCAACTAAAATTTTCAATTACAAACGCGTTTTGCAGAATCTCGATATTGACGACTTCAAGTCTAAACCTCCTGGTTGCACTTGTGCTAGTTCCCAATTCACATATAATCCTGCTGGCCACGTTATTACCGGTGACCTTAACATTGTTAATAACACTTCTCTACGAAATGTGTTATCGAAAGGTCCGAAATATCGTGAGCCAAATCCATCAATGGGAAATACAACTTTAAAATTGTTATGGACTCATTCGAGGATTATGCCAGGTAATGGGCTAAACGTGAAAAGGAAGACGTAGACACTCTATCCGAATGGATTAAGGCAGTGAGGTCGTTAATACAAATCAGAATCAAGAAACTGAATGGGTCCATCAATGCCCATGCTACGTCAATCTTTAAAGACCCAAATGTTGATAAACACTTATCCGACCTCCATGATAAATATGTTGTTGTCCCCGCAGACAAAGCCCCAAATAACATCGTTTTTGTCTGTAAAAGTCACTACATTAATTGCTTGATAAACGAATTAGGTATAGACAATTCACTTAGAAACTCAACATATACCCTCACGACACTTACCAAAGAGGAAATCCTGGATAATCATAGGTCTGTTATTTGTTCCTTTGGTATTTCAACCAAAGATGAAGAACTGGATCTTCAATCAGTGTATTGGATACCTAAACTACACAAGTGTCCTTACAAACAACGGTATATTGCTGGGTCTTCCAAGTGCTCCACGAAACCTCTTTCTAAATTATTAACATCTATTTTATCAGCAATCAAAGACGGGCTTCAAAGTTATTGTGAAACTGCCTATTCTAGAGGTGGAGTGAATCAGATGTGGATACTTTAAAATTCCAAAGATCTTTTAGAGTACATACAATCTAACTCTCTTTCATCTTGTAACAGTATTAAAACATTTGACTTTTGTACTCATTACACAAGTATTCCACATTCCAAACTAAAAGACAAATTGAAAGAGTTGGTATTACTTTGCTTCATAAAAAAGAATGGCCAACGTAGATACAAGTATCTTGTCTTAGGGAGGGATAAACCATACTTTGTAAAGAATCACTCTGATTCAAACAAAAAAATTCTCTGAAACCGATATTATCAAGATGCTTGATTTCTTGATTGACAACATATTTGTAACGTTCGGAGGACGTGTTTTTCAACAGACTGTCGGCATCCCAATGGGAACAAACTGTGCCCCTCTACTTGCCGACTTGTTTTTTTATTATTATGAGGCTGACTTCATGCAGGAACTTTTTAGGAAGAAAGATAAGAAGTTAGCAATATCCTTTAACTCAACTTTCCGCTATATAGATGACGTTCTTTCACTAAACAATTCAAAATTTGGTGACTATTTGGAACGCATCTATCCCATCGAAAAGGAGATAAAGGATACTACAGATACAGTTAAGTCCGCTTCATATCTTGACTTACATCTATAAATTGACAATGAGGGTCGGTTGAAAACAAAACTTTACGACAAAAGAGATGATTTCAGCTTTCCAATTGTGAACTTTCCATTTCTAAGTAGCAACATTCCAGCAGCACCTGCATACGGGGTTTATTTCTCCCAATTGATACGATATTCACGTGCTTGCATTTCCTATCACGATTTTCTTGATAGAGGGTTACTGCTCACAAGGAAGCTATTAAACCATGAGTTCCAAATGGTGAAGTTGAAATCATCCCTTCGTAAATTTTACGGACGCCATCACGAGTTGGTTGACCGTTATGGAATAACCGTTTCACAGTTTGTTTTAGATTTATGAGTTTAACTGTCCTTTTGGTATCTTTCGTTCCTCTTTTAATGATTGTTCATGTCCTGTTTTGAATCCCAGCATGATACACCCTGCGGAATAGGTGTGAGTGCACCACAGTGTCAAAGGCAGCTTTTGCGTCCAGCAAGACAAGATCACTGTTTTGCTTCTTTTCCGGGAGAATTCGGTACATTTCATCCACAGGTAGGAGGTATAAACTTTAAAAGCACGATATCATTAATGTTCAACTGATATATAGATTGAAACTTTTGGATTCTGTTCGCTTGTATAATTTATAAACAAGCATCTTAAAAATAGCATTTCCTTTTTTTTTCGAAATAGAAATGTACAATACAAGTAGATATAGGAAGATGTGGTGTGAGTGCCAATGAGACAACTCTCCATACAAATAACAATTTAAAAAGTAAACCATTATAGGTTAAAGTACGGCCTTCAACACGGAGCCTTGGCTCACACCGAACAACAAGCTATAAAGGGCCCCAAAATTACTAGTGTAAAACCATTCAAACGGGAAAACCAACGGTCTAATCTATATAAACAAAACGAGAAACGAGAAACACGTATATATTACATAAACAAACGACAACTACTGTACATCAGATTCCTGACTTAGGACAGGTGCAAACATTTGCAGCGGGATTAAACGTTTTAATGGATCCAAACCTTCTCCATTTTTTCTGAAACAATAGCATAACGTACCTGGATAGAACCAGGTTCAATCTTTTATTTCTTACATTTGAAAATGCCTGTACCAAGTCAGGAATATATCACTTGTTGTGTCCATTCGTTTGATGTGTTTTATCGTTTGATTTTGCTAATTAAGTAGAGACCATCAGTTATTAGATAGACAATTGTACCTGTATATGAAAATAAAATAAAATCATAAAAATACTGAACTCAGAGGAAAATCCAATCGGAAAGTTCATACTCACATGGCAAAATCAAACGACAAACCACATCAAAAGCGAATGGACAAGAACTGTCGTATTCCTGACTTTGTACAGGCCTTTTCAAATGTAGAAAATAGTGGATTAAACTTGGTTTTATAGCGCTAAACCTCTTACTTTGTTGACAGTCTCATCAAATTCCGTTATATTTACAATGATACGTGAATTACACAGACATTATAAATAAAATAGTCAAAATATGGGTACAGCAGTCATCATCGTGAAACAATTTAAAATGAACAATTTAACACAGAACACAAAAACATATATCTTCAAACACATTCATCGATTCTTGTGTCTGACGTCATTAAACTTATACGTCACATATTTAATGTATTTTTGTCGTTTAATGTGTATACAAACAATTTTAAAATTTCACATAGGCAATGTTAGTATACAAGGTTAAAAATAAAAAGTATGTAAGAATTCATTTCAGAAATAGACCGATATTTAAAATAGTCAAAAGTTCTATGGAATTGATAAGAATCCACAAATAGTTCATTCCCCTACGCGATTGAATACTTTTTGACATGTGTGGTCAACGTGTTTTCTAATTCATAATAGAAATATACCATAATGACATATTATAGAACAATAACATACTGACGTCATAAGAACCAAAGAAACACAAACAGTTGCATAAAACACACTTGCAAAAAATGAAAGGTAATACAAACACATTGACAAGATATTTAAATACCGATCCAGTTGAAATGAATATCTCATAAAACAATCCAACAGAAAAATTGATATTAATAATAGAGCAAAGGCAAATTAAAAAGCAATAAAACACGTTGTTAAGATGATAAACAACATCAGTACGCAGAATCCATACAGTACATCAAGACCATCATTTATTATTGGTGAAGATGATACGGAATATTTATCAACAAGGTCTTGGTACCTTTCGATGAACTTTTAGAAAAGGATAAGACGTTCTTTGATTACCCCTGGTTCATCAACTTTCTGCTCATACACTGATGGCGTTTTACACAGTCTGAGTAGGAGCTACAGTACATGTACAAGCTTTTGAATATCGAATAAGTAAGGAAATATATATCCCATCAAATGTAAATTTTCCGTCATAATAAGCATGATAATCAAAAATTTGTATGAATGAAATATAATCTCGTATTTATTATGTTTGCAGTGACACAAACGACACATCTTGCATTTTATGAATATTGTATGTGTATGTGTTATCTCCATCATATTAAAACTCACCGATCGAAAATATATTTACAAACAGAAAAAAAAATTAACAGGTTAAGTTATAAATCAAAGTATACAGTGGTTGTTGTTTGTTTATGTAATTTATACGTGTTTCTCGTTTCTTGTATTTTATAAAGATTAGACGGTTGGTTTTCCCGTTTGAAGGTATGAGCCAAGTCTCCGTGTTGAAGGCCGTACATCGACCTATAATGGTTTACTTTTGTTAAAGTTAATTTGGATGGAGAGTTGTCTCATTGGCAATCACATCACATCTTCCTATATCTATATATGTATACAATGACTGGTGTCAATAACAGGAACACACAATAGTGAAACTGACTTATTTTTTAGTGTAAAAAAATGATGGAAGTATTTGATTTTTCTACCCTATACACCACTTTTTCTCATAATCTAATTTATAAGAAAAAATCACACACGTAACTTCTCACCACTTATTGGGGACCTGGTTCTGTATTGCTAAAAGGTACAATTGATGGATACAGAGACCCATCGAAACAAACTCTGTAATTATGTGTATTACTTTTAGATATTTGGGTATAATATTAGCATTCAATAACGAGTTCAAGTTGCACACTTAAGATATGTATCCCTTTCAACTGACTTTGATTTTTACAGGGAGAGATTGCCGATTTCGGAAAAGTAACAACTGGCGAGTAATATGAAATTATTTGTATTTACTGAATGGAATATTTTACTAAATTCACATTATTCATAATTGTCTACTTGTTTTGGGGATGTGTTGGGAGGGAGAAATCATGTGTGAATAATAATAGAAAGTTACATGTAACGACATAGTTATTGCAATAGCTGTTACCTGAATAAGGGATAGTACAGCTCAAATAAGTCATCAATACCATTTATTATTCTTGAAAGTTACCATGAAGATCATTCACTCTGACAGTTAAAGAACAAAAAAGTCGAAACATACAAAAGGAACTTTCATACTTGCAGGTCGATAAGAAACTGAAGACGCTATGACTAAAAATGAAAAGTACAAACAAAGAGTACACAAAACACACCATAGTGTAACGGAGGGGGTCGGTGACGACACCTCCCGGGACGTGTAGTGGCCAGTACTTCGCCCCTATTCGACCATCGGGATACCTGGTATCAGATTATGGCTGAATAACAGACAATAAATCAAATGAAAACTATATTTTATTCACAAATGTACAGTAATTGCATGAATTTAAACAAAGTCGGAAATAAACAGGAGTCAGAAAACTTTCTAAACTGAAGTTCAAAAATAAAGTAACTTCAAATGTAAAAATGAAAATGAAGTGTTCCCATAGTTAGTCTTTTAAGTAAAATAAAGTAAATTTGCTTCGCGTTGTGTTTTAAAGTAGTAAAATTGCACAAAAAAAGGGGTGACTAACTCTGGCGAACTGGACCGAAGTGGTGGCTAACTCTAGACTCGAGTGGTACTAATTTTAGTTTTGGGGAGTATTTGGAGGCCTGTGCAAGGCCGACTCCGACTGAATATCAAATGATATCATAAAATTGTCATTAAACAGGCTAACTTTAACATAAAAGGTACTGAAGAAAAGTTAAATAAATGAATATTCTTAAAACATTACAGAAACATCAAAGTTAAATACTAGAACAGTTAAATTGACAATCCTTACTTTTATCTTACTATATTTAAATAAAATGTAACTTAAAATAAACATTTAAATACTAATTAATTAATCTGTCCAAATTAAGGGGAATTAACCTAGACTCATCAAGGTACACCAAGGCACATCTATTACAATAGAAAACTGAAGACAGAGCAGCATGAACACCCACCAAAAACTAGGGGTTTCAATGTTCTGGTTATGAAAATATTAGCTGTTATTTAGTGAATAATTCAATGGATCTAATCTTTTATGAAATATGAAGATATCCATCTATTCGAGGTTACTTCGACGTGATGGCAATGAGGTATCAAATTATAGTTTGAGGAAACTGTCAGTATAGATCCGAAAGGAAAAAAAGTTTCTTGAAGACAAAACGCGCGTCTGGCGTACTTAATTATAATCCTGGTACCTGTGATACCTATTATTAAAGGGCACATGTGTTACTTGCAACTAATAACTGCATAAACATGTTGTCTTTCTATAACAATTGGGAATACTAGTTTATACAGCGATCGATGTAATATCAGCGAAGAACTAATCAAATTTTACATATGACTATTCTTTCATACTAAAGGTCAACACATGTGCCATTAATTCACAAAATGGGTTATTTTTTCTTAAGGACTTGAAATAAGAAGATGAGTGCTAATAAGACAACTCTCCATCTAAGGCACAATGCCTAAAAAGTATACAATAATAGTTCAACGTACGGCTTTAAACAAAGTACCTTGTCTCACACCAAACAGCAAGCTGCAAAGGGCTGGTTTCATATTGTAAAATATCAGCATATCTTAATCCACAGAAGCATTACATTGTTTTTGAATTCTAAGTTTCATAAGTTACTAAATGGTTTGTCTTTTCGTGTACAATTAACAATATAAACTGTTTTGTCTAACCTTCAATGGTGTTAATAGACTAATACTCTTTTTTTTAAACAGATGCAATATATTTCACACAACAACAAATCATTGAAGAAGAAAAAATAATGACATTTTAAGGGTATTAATCTAATGACAAATTAACAAATGTTTGTGTTCTTTTCAGAGTAAATAGTCCACGTACTTCAAACATTGATATTTCAGGGACAATTACTTTTCAACAGGTCGACGTATTTCCATGGTTGAGACATCTTGTCGTTTAATTTGTTTTCTATAACATATGTTTTGTGCATAATTCAGATTGTAAATTGTCTCGTATTCGGTGGCTTTTCAAGCCTACTATGCTGTATTTTTGCTGATCATGGTTGCATGCCGTATGGAGATCTATATTTCGTTTACTTCTATGTCATTCGGTGGAGAGTTGTATCATTAGCAATCATACCACAGCTTCTTAATACTATATACATCGAATAGTGTTCACGTTGTCAGCCAACCAATGCTTAAGATTGGCAAAACGATCTATTATTCAAGGTCAATTACTCAGAGATAAACATTTTGGACACTTTATATTGGTAACGTGTTGTTTACAATTTTAATATTTATCCAATGATCAGGGTAAGTACATCTTGTAATTAATTCTGCTGTCACACTTTAAACGTAGATCCTTGAAACAAAGAAAAAACATTGCAAATAAATATAAAAAAAAATATTTCCCGTGTTATAACCCAAAAACGGGTGGACAATTGTATTCTCAACATTTTTCATGATAGACAAAGGTTGTTTAGCGAGATACAGATACAGAGCATTTGCTGTCACCGAACAGAAAGCTATGCTGGTCCCGAAAAATGACTATTGTCAAACCATTCCAACGGGAAAACCAACAGTCTAATCTTTAAAAAAAACGAGGACCGAACAACACTTATGAACCACATCAACAAACGACAACTGTTGAACATCAGGTTCCTGACCTAGGACAGGTATATCCATGTTGTTGCAGGTATTACTACACATGCCACTGCTTAATATATATTGGACAATACATCTGTAGTGTGACCCCTGTGTTCTTGTTTGAGACCTTGCAGTTGATTCATTAATCTGAAGGAAAATCATCAAATTTACACTGAACAGCCTACAGATGGAGCAGACAAACAGTCTTCAAAAAAAATTATGGACGACGGATGCAAAAAATGACAAAAGTATTGATGCCCTTAAGGTGAGCTAACAAGTAGATGACGCAAACACTTGTTGAACTATGCCTGATTTAAATCTCCATTCCTGAATTCCCGAATTTTGCTGTTGGTTTTTCTTTTTATGAAAAGGTGGGTTTTAAGAAGATCAACCGTATTTCGTTCTTTTCAGATTATTACGAAATATGTTGTGTGAGCTAAAAGAGCAACGAACATTTCCCACAGTGTCACCTTGATATGTCTCTTTCTTGTCAATTAATTAGATGTTTACCATGATCACATTTATCAACTACTGTCGATATACTTTATTTTCTAGAATCGAGTTATTTGACGACAGAATAGCATTGGACCCTGTTCAATTTTTATATAAAAACATTTTGTTTGTCGTCTCTTTGATGTTTTCCATATAAACTTTTCATTGCATTCTTTCAAAAACAATACATACATGATATTAACAAATAAAGAGGGACGAAAAATACCAGAGGGACAGTCAAACTCATGAATCGAAAATAAACTGACAACACCATTGCTAAAAATGAAAAGGACAAACAGACAAACAATAGTACACATGACACAAAATAGAACACTTCAGAATAAACAACACGAACCAAACTAAAAACTGGTGGTGATCTCCGGTGTTGCGGAAGGGTAAAGGATCCTGCTCCACACGTGGCACCCGTCCCATTGCTTATAAGATAACAAATCCGGTTAATGTTCTAATTCGGTAGGTCACATTCATGAAAGGGAAGGGGATTATAGTTACGACGTTAGGAACATATAAGGAACATATCCGATATAATTTGTGAAACGGTTATTTCATAACGATCAACAAATCGTGATAGCGTCCGTAAAAATTACTAAGTGATACTTTCAACTTCACCATTTGAAACTCTTGATTAAATAGCTTCTTGTGAGCAACAACCCTCTATCAACAAAATTATGATAGGAAATGCTAGCACGGGAATATTGTATTAATTGGGAGATATATACACCGTATGCTGGTGCTGCTGAAGTGGTACGAATGGAAAGGTCACAATTGGAAAGCTGAAATCATCTCTTTTGTCGTAAAGTTTTGTTTTCAATCGACCCTTATTGTCAATTTCTAGATGTAAGTCAAGATAAAAGGCCGACTTAATTGTATCCTTTATCTCTACTTCAATGGGAGAAATGCGTTCAACAAAGTCACCAAATTTTAAATTATTTAGTGAAAGAACATCATCTATATAGCGAACAGTAGAGTTAAAGCATAAAGCTTTGTAAGAAGTTCCTGTAAGAAGTCAGCCTCATAATAATAAAGAAACAAGTCGGCAAGTAAAAGGGCACAATTTGTTCCCATTGGAATGCCGATATTCTGTTGAAAACACATTCTCCGAACAAAACAAATATGTTGTCAATCAATAAATCAAGTATCTTGATCATGTCAGTTTCACAGAATCTTTTATTTAAATAAGAGCGATCCTTTACAAAGTATGATTTATCCCTTCCTACGACAAGATACTTGTATCTTCGAAGGCCACTCTTTTTTATAAAACAAAGCAATACCAACTCTTTCAATTTGTCTTTTAGTTTGGAATATGGAATACTTGTTCAAAGTGTAGAAAAGTCAAATGTTTTAATGCTATAACTAGATGGAAAAGAGGTAAATTGTATGTACTCTAAACAAATCTTTGGAATTTTTAAGTATCCACATCTGATTCACGTCACCTTTAGACTAGGCAGTTTCTTAATTTCTTTGAAGCCCGTCTTTGATTGCTGATAAAATAGATGTTAATAATTTAGAAAAAGGTTTCGTGGAGCACATGGAAGACCCAGCAATATACCGTTGTTTGTGCGGACACTTATGCAGTTTAGGTATTCAATTCAGTGATGGAAGATTCAGTTCTTCATGTTTGGTTGAAATTCCAAAGGAACATATAACAGACCTATGATTATCCAGGATTTCCTCTTTGGTAAGTGTCGTGAGGGTATATGTTGGGTTTCCAAGTGAATTGTCAATACCTAATTCATTTATCAAGCAGTTAATGTAATGAGTTCTACACACAAAAACGAGTTTGTTTGGGGCTTTATCTGCAAGGACAACAACATATCTGACATTAAGGTAGGATAAGTTAGGGTCTTTAAAGATTGACGTAGCATGGGCATTGATAGACCCATTCCGTTTCTTAATTCTGATTTGTATCAACGACCTCACTTCCTTAATCCATTCGGAAAGAGTGTATTCGTCTTCCTTCTCACGCTTAGTCCTTTGCCTGGCATAATCCTCGACTGAATCCATCCAAAATTTAAAGTTGTATTTCCAATTGATGGATTTTGGCTGACGATATTTTGAACCTTTCGATAACAAATTGCGTAGGGAAGTGTTATTAACATTGTTGAGGTCACTGGTAATAACGTGGCCAGCCAGATTATATGTGAATTGGGAACTAGCAATCAGGAGGTTAATTGAGATCTACAAAACATGTTTGTAATTGAAATTTTTAGTTGGAATAGGTTTAGTATAGGTATAAGGAATATTGGTACAGACTGGTCTTTGAAATAAGGAGGTATTTTCGATTGAACTAATTTATGATGAAAGATATTGCCTAAGTTGACGCCATCCAGACCTTTGTTGACAAAGGAAAGATTACGAAAATATCCTTTCTCTTCTTTATCTTTTCCAATGCGGACTGGCTTGTAAAGTCTGTGACTTGCAATATTCGAAATTATAGCTGTAAGTTTGTATTGTTTGTAACATGCATGATTTTTCTTGTAGTTAGCGGCTTTGAAGTAACTGTCAGTAACTGTGTCATTTTGTTGTTGTGATATACAAGTTCCCGATCCATCTCCTCTGTGTAGTATTTTTATGTGTATTCATCTAGTTTAGCCTTTTTCGATTGATTTTAATAGTTTGTTCATATGTTGAACTGTTACGCCACTGTCCCATGTATGAATGCGCATCAATGTGCCTGTCAGGAGCCTGTAATTCGGTGGTTGTCGTTTGTTTTTGTGTAATATATTTGTTTTTGTTCGTGTTTTTTGCGTTAATTAGGCCGTTGGTTTTCTCGTTTGAACTGTTTTACATTTGTCATTTCGGGGCTTTTTATAGATGACTGTGCGGTTAAGGGCTTTGCTCATTGTTGAAGGCCGTATATTGACATAACATTATTAATTGTTGTGTCATTTGGTTTCTTCTGAAAAATTGTCTCATTGGCTATCATACCACATATTCTTTTTTATAAATCAGTTATACCATGTATATAGTACTTATGAATTTATTAAGGATCTGTCTTTCATACTATGTGTTAGTATATGTTATAACGCGACTGCATCTTGTGCATACCCCTATATAATTCTATTTTAAGTTGTTATGTTTGTCAATAAAAGAAATTAATCTCATAGCCTTCTGCACTTTGGGTAGTAACACTTCAACAGCAAATCAAGTTAATTCAAATATTGTCATTGACATAAATATTGATTAGATACTTTTATTAATAGGAATCAAGCTAATATCAACAGAACCATAGTTTATAACATGATTTCTACATACGTACTTAGTAAACAAAAATATCATGAAAGCACATACAAAGCATACATATTTAATTGTGAATGGAATACAGAAAAATTCCTGGACACACAAGGATGTAAAAAGTACACAGATAATAATAGGTATTCATGTTTGAATGAAAATTTGAATTCAAAAGTGATTTTATAAAGTTTGACACGTTGTAGAATTCAATTACAGTAGCACATTCATCCTAAATCATAACCATTTGTTCATTCTTGCAGACTAAATGTGATTTTACAAGGTGTCTTACATGTGTCAAAATCTACGTTTTTTGCTTGACTGCAGACTAATAGTATTTCACTGTTTCCAATGTAATCAAATTGTGTATTACAAAACAAAGATATGAAGTCAAAAGTCAAATAGAAAACATGCACATCTAAAAGGAAAATTTAAATCGGAATGTATCTTATCAAACAGCAACATCAAAAAAGCTAGAACACACGAAACGAATGAAAAACAACTGTCATATTTCTAATTTGGTACAGCCATTTCCTCAATAGAAAACTGTGGATTAAATTTGGTTTTATAATTAGCTAAACCTCTAACTTGTATGGAAGTCGCATAAAATTCAATTATATTAATAAGAATGTGTGAACATAACAAACAGACATAAGATGTTAAAATGTCAAAGAGGGTTACAACAGTCAACATTCTTTTATTATCTTAATGAATCTGAAAACACAAATCTGAACAAAGACAAACAAAACGGCATATGAACAGAGCAAAAAACGCGAATATGAAAGACAAGAATACAAAAACTGCAACCCAAAATGGCGTGATGCAGAAGAAGTGCTGAACAATCTTGAAAGGATATAACCAAAAATGGACTAAACAGTAAAAGTTAATTATAAACAAAAACATGAAAAAACGTTATAACACTTCATAAAGATAATAAATGAATGTGTCTTACAAATCATACAAGTGTGTATTTTACAGTGTATGCCATAATAAACAGTACGCTTGAATTTAAGGTATTTTAAAGAGAACAGTAAATCATACAAGAATGTATTTTACAGAAAACAGTGTATGCCATAATAAACAGTAAATCATACAAATGTGCATTTTACAGATAACAGTGTACAAAAAAAGTATGCATTACGCTTGCATTCAGTAAATCATTATGATAAGGTAGTCTATTACATTTAACATATAGAAGGTCTTTGAGAGATAGAAAAATACATCCTATTTATATAGCAGGTATACAATCAATTGCACTAAATGCATATATGCATTTACTATATATGCATTTACTGACCAATTTCATACACTCATACATACACTGACCAATTACATATACATCTACTTGCTGACGAATAACATGCACTTCATGGATATACAAACCCATTTAATTTATAAACTTACTTATTACACGTGTTCTGTACATACATGTACCTTTGCCAATTAAAAGCATTTCATAATTGATTTCATTGAACTATTAAAAGCCTTCCTTACATACATTGACCACTTACAAGCATTATATACATACAGTGACGAATGACATACACTACAAACATATACTGACGAATAGCATGCACACCATACATATTCTGACCAATAGCATACACTTCATGCATGTATTGACCAATAACATGACTTCCATACATATACAGTTCATACATTAACTGGAGAATGACATACACTCTACACATATACTAACGAATGACACAAACTGCATACATATACAAACGAATGGCATACACTCCATACATATACTGGCCAGGTATGGGGTAATGCAAATTTGTAACTGTTATGCACTTCATACATAAACCAACAATTTTCACAGACCTATACATATACTGATCAATTACATACACTCCATACATAAACCAACAATTTACATAGACCTATATATATACTGACCAATTACATACACTCCATACATAAACCAACAATGTACATAGACCTATACATATAATGATCAATTACATACACCCCATGCATATACTGATCAATTACATACACTCCATACATGAACAGACAATTTACGTAGACCTATACATATACTGACCAATTACATATACTCCATAAATATACCGACAATTTATATAGACCGATACATACACTGATCAATTACATACACCCCATGCATATACCGATCAATGTTCATATTGTATTCCACTTGTAACATATGTTTTATGTGTCGGAGTGATCAAATAAAATAAAGTTCAAAGTCTAAAATAAACTTTACAAATAATGTTGAAAAATGCTCTTTTATGTATAAATTATTTGAATCTGGTTATTAAATTTTATTTGTAGAATTCTGAAAAAAAATATGCCATAAAATAATGTAGAAATTATCAAATCTTGTTCAGGCATTTATTGTAATGTTAGATAAATATTGTTAGTTATTTCTGTTGTATTTTCCTTTAAATTACCGACACAGCTAATAAAAAATAATGTCTGGTTTAAGTATCACCTGGATTATGAGTGTTTTAATTGACTCCTTTTCTTGTGATGTAATTCTAACATTGTAACTATATTTTTCTCGTTGTAAAGTCAAATTTATGATCCTTTTCCTCCAAAATATTTACAACATACTCAGTCTTTGATTCACGTGCAATATCAAGTGATGTTTGACCATTCTTGTTACACATTCTAACATCTGCATTCCATTCAAATAATAGCTTTACAGTTCTAAATTTTCTCAAATGTTTTTCTAAACTTGACAGGTTCTCTTTAAATTGATATGAACAAACCGCATGTAAAGGTGAGTCCCCCTTACTATCACATTGAAAGACATCAGCATTGTTCATACAATGGAGAACATCAATTTTTATGACACTTATTAACATCAGCATTGCTCTGAAGTAACAGTTCTACTATATTTGTATATCCTCCTTTACATGCCACATATGATGGAGACTGACCTTTCTTGTCACACTGAGAGACATCAGCATTGTTCTGAAGTAACAGTTCTACTGTATCTGTATGTCCTCCTTCACAGGCCACATACAATGGACACCGTCCATCCTCATCACACTGAGAGACATCAGCATTTTTCTGAAGTAACAGTTCTACTATATCTGTATATCCTGCTTTACAGGCCGCATGCAATAATGACCATTCATCTATATCAAACTGAGAGACATCAGCATTTTTCTGAAGTAACATTTCTACTATATTTGTATGTCCCCCGTCACAAGCCGCATTCATTGGTGACCATCCATCCTTATCACACTGAGAGACATCAGCATTTTTCTGAAGTAACAGTTCTACTATATCTGTATATCCTGCTTTACAGGCCGCATGCAATAATGACCTTCCATCCTTATCACACTGAGAGACATCAGCATTTTTCTGAAGTAACAGTTCTACTATATCTGTATATCCTGCTTTACAGGCCGCATGCAATAATGACCTTCCATCCTTATCACACTGAGAGACATCAGCATTTTTCTGAAGTAACATGTCTACTATATTTGTATGTCCTGCTTTACAGGCCGCATGCAATAATGACCTTCCATCCTTATCACACTGAGAGACATCAGCATTTTTCTGAAGTAACATGTCTACTATATTTGTATGTCCCCAGTCACAGGCCGCATTCATTGGTGACCATCCATCATTATCACACTGAGAGACATCAGCATTTTTCTGAAGTAATATTTCTACTATATTTGTATATCCTTCTTCACAGGCCGCATGCAATGGAGACTGACCTTTCTTGTCACACTGAGAGACATCAGCATTGTTCTGAAGTAACAGTTCTACTGTATCTGTATGTCCTCCTTCACATGCCACATACAATGGAGACTCTCCATCCTCATTACACTGAGAGACATCAGCATTGTTCTGAAGTAACAGTTCTACTGTATCTGTATGTCCCCCTTTACATGCCACATACAATGGAGACTCTCCATCCTCATTACACTGAGAGACATCAGCATTGTTCTGAAGTAACAGTTCTACTGTATCTGTATGTCCCCATTTACAGGCCGCATTCAATGGACACCATACATCATTATCACACTGAGAGACATCAGCATTTTTCTGAAGTAATATTTCTACTATATTTGTATATCCTTCTTTACAGGCCGCATGCAATGATGACCATCCATCATTATCACACTGAGAGACATCAGCATTTTTCTGAAGTAACATTTCTACTATATTTCTATGTCCTGCTTGACAGGCCGCATTCAATGGTGACCATCCATCCTTATCACACTGAGAGACATCAGCATTTTTCTGAAGTAACATTTCTACTATATTTCTATGTCCTGCTTGACAGGCCGCATTCAATGGTGACCATCCATCCTTATCACACTGAGAGACATCAGCATTTTTCTGAAGTAACATTTCTACTATATTTCTATGTCCTGCTTGACAGGCCGCATTCAATGGTGACCATCCATCCTTATCACACTGAGAGACATCAGCATTTTTCTGAAGTAACATTTCTACTATATTTGTATGTCCCCATTTACAGGCCGCATTCAATGGTGACTTACCTTGATTATTACACTGATTGACATCGCCATTGTTCTGAATTAGCAGTTCTACTGTATCTTCATGTCCTCCTACACATGCCGCATACAATGCTGACTCACCAGATGTGTTACATTGAGATATATCAGCATTGTTCTCTAATAAACATTTAACTACAGCTGAATGTCCTTGTGCAGATGCCTTATGTAAAGGCAAACTGTCAATTCTCTTTGTGTTATTCACATTACATTTAATATTAACAATCAGAAAGTGAACAATATCACTGTATCCCGTAAAAGCTGATTCTAATAAAGGTGTTGTATGTGTGTCAAGCTTCTTTAATACCGTTTTTGCATCATCATTCCTTCCTAAATAACTTATTAACTTATCTCTAAATGTCTTATAAATTAACTGGTAATTATGGAATGTACTTATCATGACATGCTGTTTTAAGTCACTTAACAGTCGTTCAAAGTAAATTTTTTCTTGGTCTGTTGATAGTGCAATTGAATTATCACCTTCGTGGACTTCCGTTACAGATTTGAATATGAAATGATCCCGAATAAGTTCAGGGGGAGCATATTTTATAAAACATTCTGTTAGGTCTTTTCCACAGCTTACAGCTGCCATTTTATAGATTTTGTCATGTATCATTCTATACTCTGTGCCTCTCAATTTTAAATAGGTGCCATTTAATGTCGAAAAACCAGATTTTAAAGAATTTCTATGCTCTTCTTTGTATAAATCTATGTCAAATTCTTTAACAATGTTAACAAGTTTGTCATCCTTCCTTTCTGAAACTGATCCTAATTTCAGCCAATCTTTTATTAATCGACATTTAGATGAGATAAAACTAGTAAAAGCACACAATGGATCTTTGTTTTCATTGATAATGTTGTTTATGTTCTTTTTATTATCTGAAACTGATCCTTTTGTCAGCCAATCTGTATTGAATCCATCATTAAATATGATACACAGAGTAAGAGCACAGAACTGTTCTTTGTTTTCATTAATAATGTTGTTTATGTTCTTTTTAATACTAATTAAGGGAGCTATAAACAGTTTCTTTACATCCTCAAATGTTTTGTCTTTCGACAATTTACAAAGCAAAGGAAAGTAATCAACGTTCTCCGTGACTTGTTTTATATTGTCAATTATGTCATGAGGAAGGTACTTGTGCAGCATATGCATTCTTTCAGCTTCCAGCAGACACAACGCGGGTGATAATAAATTGCATTCTTTCTTTGTGAATAATGTAATACGTTGAAACTGTCCTTCTTTATATATATGCAGTCTACAAGACAGCAGTAGTTTTTGACTGGATACCTTTGAAACCGTTTTATCATTTTTACTTGCAACATCTTTTTCTGCAACTTTAAACATTTTCTCAAATCTTTCTGAATAATCTCTCCACGTCTGTAACGTCTGCATGTTCATAGTTTCCTTCCCACAGATGTCGTCAACAATAAACACTTGGTTTTTGTTTTCGTTATAATAATTCATAATGTCTGTTGGTCCTCTTAACACAGGTATTATCTCATATCCAAAATTGTCACGTAAGTGTAAAGCAGCATGGTGTATATTTGAAGATTTACCACAGCCCGAGCTTCCTGTTACAACAATACAGTTATGCAAGGGTAGAGATTCCAATAAGTGACGTGTTGCTCTGGTTTCAAAAAAGGTAGTTTGGTCTTGCTCCCATTCTTTAACTTCTTGTCTTTGTTGAGCTGCAAAGAAAAAAAAGGAAAGCTGAGTTTGTAAAATTCAATTTTGATCTAACCAACAAGAAAATATATCCAATCTAAAACGCCTCGTTCACTTAACTGATTGTAACTTACAGTTTGTTTTTAAGCACATGTTCAGAGCATAGGAAAACGAAAACTTAATCGTTTTTATTATTGTTTAACTGTTACAATTATTTTTGATAACATACATCTATTTCGAAAAATAGTTAAAATAAGCTATTCGAGTACTGGTCATCTGTATACATGCTATAGTTTTATCAACCAATAGTCTGTACTTTCAGAAAGCGTAGTTAAGCCTAATTGGTTGCTTCATCAAATGCACCAAGAACATAAACTCATCATAGTTACCTGGATCAAAATTGTATATTTACGTCAGACGCACGTTTCGTCTAAAAAAGACCCATCAGTGACGTTCGAATCAAAATGTGTTTAAAAGGCCAAATAGAGTACAAAGTTAAAGAACATTGAGAACCAACAATTCATAAAAGTTGTGACAAATAAATGTAAACCTGTCATCCTTCAGTCATGCTATTCAAACAATATCTTTACATCATCCCGTTTTGAGCAATATGACTATTTATTTTCAGCTTCTACAAGGCCTTGATATTAATTTAGGAACCCCCATGACCATCCCCTGCCTGGATATCAAATTGTCGTCCCAGATTAACCTGTTACTTTAAAAACCATTTAAGTAACAGTTCATTATAATACTAATAATCAACGACCAATTGAAACAAAGTCAAGCTCTTATGAAACCATCTGAATACTCTAGGATGCGCTCTGAGTGTCTTTTGGTTATTTTTGTTGATGAGTAGTTGACTAATTGATGTATAACTAACATGTTTTGTGTTTATTCTTAAAGTGATTCGATATAACTTTTGTTTGATTGATATAGTATAGAAAAGGACCAAATCACAAACACATTGATAAAGAACAATGATAAATAAATATTGTTTCAGTGTCCCTCGCGTTGCAAACATTATGTGTGTCCAAGTGCAACAACTAAAACATTTCCTTAACACATATTTAAGTGTCCTTTAAACATGTTATACATATCTTAGAGAAATGTAGGATTACAATGTAATTCTTACATATAATTGATGTTTCCAAGGGACATAACTCTTTAAAAAAAGTGTCAGAGATATTACGGATATACACTTTTGATATCAGTTTAATTAAAATATTGCAGGAATTATATACCTTAGAGCGCCTATTAAACCATTTGACTATTTTGATGTGAAGTCACATCATCGCTGTCAGATTATATTAATGCAATAGGTCAAATGAGAATACAAAATAAGTTTCGAATATACTGGAACGGTTCTTCCCATATGAAAACACTGGCGCACCTAGGAGGGGTGGGGTTGGTTTTGGAAGAAAATAGTATTATAATTTGGGTAAATAAAATTAATTATAGATTATCATTAGTAAAATTGAGAATGGAAATGTATCAAAGAGACAACACCCGACCATAGAGCAGAAAACACTAGTTCAGTGATAATGGACGTCATACTAAACTCCTTTTTATACTCACAAGAACTAAAATTAAAAAATCATACAAGACTAACAAAGGCCAGAGGTTTCTGAAGTCTTAACAAATTCTTCTTCTTTAAATTTTAATATCAAGGAGGGCATACATAAGGTGACATGTTGTCATTTCACTTCCTTAAGTTCCAAGTGTCATAACGCCAATGATAGTGGGGATTAAAAGAGGGACGAAAGATACCAAAGGAACAGTCAAACTCATAAATCTAACAAAAACTGACAACGCCATACCTGTGCAATAACCTCTCATGTTTTTACATACCAACGGACTAACGAAAACAAGGTTGGTTCATAAACATTTGTGCATAAATATCTTAATACTTTCATCTTAACATTTGCGTGCAACTTCTTATTTCGCGCGTCTAGCGTACTGAATTATAATCCTGGTACCTTTGCTAACTATTCCTTGACGTAGATAAACATAGGTAAAATGCATTCTTTTTAATAAATATTATTTTGATTTGACTTAAGAACTTACAAATTACTATATACTATATAAACTCATAAACATATATAACAACGAGTCATTGGTAATACAATCTTAGTAAACTTGACTTATGTATACCTTGGATATTTTGTAAAAAATGATCTTCAAAACGTTTCTTCTTTTCTTCCATTAGCTCCTCTGAAAAAAAAACCTCAGTTGCTCAATTCGCAATACATCAATCATTTGTTGTATTTGTATTATTTTATATCATACAGCTATTTTTTGTGCATACTAATTTAGCACAAGTTTTCCATAAGCATGATCAGACTCTTTGATGTTTTAATTTAAAGTTTTTTGTCAATGTGCATTACTGTTTTATGTGTTTGTTTGCCTTTTCTAGGAACTTGCAATGTTTTGTGTTTGTGTGTTAACACAGTGTTTCATCAAAGACTATACACTGCCAAAACAAAAAAACAGGTTTCGGTTAAAGTACATAAAAGGGTCATTATTCGTAACAACAATGTACTGTTGGTATTGTTTTACCTCTCTTTAACAGATATTCACTAAAATTAAATCCCAATATATCCACAGGAATAATTTGAAAGGTATAACTTTTTGATTTTAAAAGATGGAATACCGGTAAGACAAAAAGGCTGGTATTACTAAATGCCCCATACACATATGATTGGTCACTTGTTCATGCTCAAATGGAATATATAATAGTAAGATGTCTAACAAACTTACCCTGTCAAAACACCTCTGTATCGCTTTGTTTTTAATTGCATCTGGTAAGTTATTACATGTTACAGATCGTATACAAAATCTATTATAGTTGTTAAGGGTATGCATAAATTTTCATCTATATTAAGGCCATTTAGTGAATTAGGTTAAACGTTGTTAATTTTATTCATTTCAGGGTAAACAAAAAATCCCTCCAAGAACATATCTATATAATATTTTGATGTTTACTGGAACATTTAAGAGTGGCGAAAGATAGATATCGAAGAAACCTCCAGAAACCAAGAACAACTGACAAAAAACGAAAGAAAGATGAAAATAACAAAGTGTAAAAAACATAGAAAAACTAAAAACTGAGCAAAACAAAACCAAGAAGAGTAAAATATTATTTACGATAAAATAAAAAAAAGTAAAAAGATCAACATTTCATCCGAGTTTAAAACACATCTAGGTACTTTGAAAGAGAAAAATGGTGTTCTGTACATCACAGTCAAATATATACTTGAAGACCCATAGATGGCCTTCGGGTGTTTTGATTTTTATTTGCTTTTTGACCGGGTTGGGTTTTTTTTGGTGCTTTTTGATCAGGTTGATGTCTCTTTGAGACATTCTCCATTTCCATTCTCAATTTTATCAAATATTTTTCCATCTCTGCGATCAACAAGCCATATGTCATGAATGTGTTCATTAAATTCAAAAAAAATATTTCCAGTGAAAAGACGCAAGTGCCCTGTGCTTTAAAGGAAACATAAAATCTAGCATCTTTACCTGACAATATCGGAATGTTTGTATTTAGTCAAATCTTAATTGGAAATTGTGATAATATTAAAATTCCAACACGAATAAAAGTATGAACAATGTCAAGATATTTACTGGATTTTCATTAACATTCTGTAATATGTTTTTCGTAATCAAAGTGAGAAGTTATTAAAGGTCATCTGACAGCAAACTTACTAGTATAGCAAAGGTTGATTGGACGTGAAAATAAATATTTCTTAACAGTGAAAAAGTATCAATATAATGTATGAATTATATGTAGAGCCCAAATCATGACTCCGTTGTAAGAAACAACCATAGATTAGACATGAATATTAAATTCCTGAATTCAAAAAACAAATAGTTCTAATGATTTTTCATTAAAACCTTGACACATTTTACTTAGTTTACTTAAGCTCTAAATTGAATACAGGTAAATATGTACAAACTGAGGTCCTCAAATTTATTTTTTTACTTTTCCAATTTGTATTGCTCATTGAGATTATCTTGAATATAGATACATATCTTATAGTTTTGATATCAAATAACAAAGAAATTTTGCTGGTCATTCATTTGCAATATTGGCATATTTATTTTTATTTGTTTTAGTAATCTGTTGAAAGTCTACTGTTTTTGGTATTACCCCAAATATAATTTGTACCTAAATTCAGTATGTAAATACCAATTCGTACGGATTTAATGTGAATTCAAGAAATACCTTTAATATTCTATGGAATGTTTATTACCGAAAATGATTACTCACGTATATCTTCAGCATTCTCCTTACTTTGCTGAAAAATAATTGAGAATGGACATTTCATTTGAAGACAGAATTTAAATTTTATTATAGTAGAAACGGAATCGAATCAATCCTTTATGCGTTTACGTTATTGTTTAGAAATTGCCTGTGTTGGTAGGAAACACATTTTGCTTATAAAGAAGAGAAACAAATCGAAACAAAAATCAAGAATATAAGCTTGAAAATTGTTACAATGGTAAACAAGAGAACTAGGTGATTGCGTAGACATGCAATAAAATGAAATGAGAATCTCAGTTGACAAACCTTTTGGCTTGCTTGTGAGTTTTGCTGAACAAGATTATATGTTGTTGTTTTTAAGATAAGAAAAATATGAGCCTTATTCGCTTACCAGTGAAACTATGGCAATTCGATATATATGTGTTCCTCTACCATATTCATTTAATGTTTGCTTATTCAAAGTTCTCACTGAGTAGCATTTTGGTAGTTGTTGCAATGATGTTTTTTTACACTTTCAGTTTCTACCTGCGAACGTTTTTATAATTCACAAAATGATGAAATTTAGACAAAAGGTTACAGGTAAAATATATCCTTGAAAATATTAACAAAAAATAAGAACTCCAGGATGAATTCAAATAAGGAGGCGTCCATAAATCTACAATATCAAACAACAAAAAAAAAACTGTCCGGTGTCTTTAGCTATACGAAATGAATGAATGTGGTACAACAATATTATGTTTTTCGAGTTAAATGCAAAAATCATGATGATTAGACAGAAAACCTTTATTTTAGAGCACAATCTTTATAAAGTGTCATCCAATGGTTGCGTTTTCATTGTGATTTCAAACATTTTTTTTTGTATTACCAATCTTTGTACGGTTACTGTTTATATCTATCTATTACAGTTTTCGAGATAAACAAACATCGTCCGTTAAGGGTTATAACTCACTGTGGAAACATCAAATATTTTCCGTTACTTATCAATTTCCTAATAAAAGGGACAAAAGATACCAGAGGGACATTCAAACTCATAGATAAAAGATAATCTGACAACGCCATGGTTAAAAATGAAAAAGACAAACATACAAAAAACAGTACACACAACACACTTCCGAAAACTAAAGAGTAAGCAACACAAACCCAACCAATTACTCAGTGATCTCAGATGATACGAAGGTTAAGCAGATCCTAACTATTGTATTGCTGATAATTGTGCTGTTAACAGTTTCTACCTGTCCATTACAGTTTCAAGAACACAAAATGCTTTTATTAATTTCATGCGTCCAAAGTTCTTTTCTGTATCTACCTTGATCAGGAACTCTCAAAGCCACATATTTTAAATCTATGGATGTATAAGTATCGAAACAGTTGAAAAGCTATATGACAAAAAATACCTTAAAAAAGCCAAATCCATCTAAGGTCAACTTTTCTTGAGGGAGTTGGAACATTATTTTTTTATAATTTCAAAATTTATCAACGGACAATTTTAGAAAGGTTTGTTATTAATCATGTCAGTTCCAAAGTACTGACTACAGAGCTGATGATACCCGCGGGGACTTATAAAATTGAGAATGGAAATGGATATATGCCAAAGAGACAACAACCCGACCATAGAAAAAAACAACAGCAGAAGGTCACCAACAGGTCTTCAATGTAGCGAGAAATTCCCGCACCCGGAAGCGTCCTTCAGCTGGCCCCTATGCTAGTTCAGTGATAATGAACGCCATACTAATTTCCAAATTGTACACAAGAAACTAAAATTAAAAATAATACAAGACTAACAAAGGCCAGAGGCTCCTGACTTGGAACAGGCGCAAAAATGCGGCGGGGTTAAACATGTTTGTGAGATCTCAACCCTCCCCCTATACCTCTAGCCAATGTAGAAAAGTAAACGCATAACAATACGCACATTAAAATTTAGTTCAAGAGAAGTCCGAGTCTGATGGTCTACCAGCAGAGTTATCGATAATTTACACGATCATAAAAAATCGACGAAGGTCGTCATTCAAGATCAATAACTCTTTAAAGAGTCTAAACAAATCATGATGTTGTCAATCAGCTGAAATTTGTATATTTTTGAAATTTTCTACGTAAGAAAATTCCTGTTCCAAATCAGGAATATGACAGTTGTTATCCATATTTTGATGTGTTTGACCTTTTGATTTTGCCATTTGATTAGGAACTTTCCTTTTTAAATTTTTCTCGGAGTACAGTATTATTGTGACCCTACTTTTAACAACGGGTTTGTACTCAAAGTGTTTAAAGAAACCCCATACTTGAATCAATCATAAACAGTATCAAACGTTTGCACATCGATTAATATTTTGAAACTACAACTAAATTCATACGAAGTCAAATTTTACACGAAAAAAAACCTCATATACAGTTGCACCGTAGTTTTCGTGAGTGAGCATGTTGTGGTTTAGTTGGTAATATATATAGGAAAATGTGGTGTGAGTGCCAATGAGACAACTCTCCATCCAAATAAAAATTTATAAAAGTAAACCATTAAAGGTCAATGTACGGCCTTCAATACGGAGCCTTGGCTCACACCGAACAAAAAAGCTATAAAGGGCACCAAAATCAAACTGGAAAACCAACGGTCTAATCAATATAAAAAAACGATAAACGAAAAACACGTATAAATTACAGAAACAAACTACAACTATTGTACATCAAATTCCTGACTTAGGACAAGTGCAAACATTTGCATCGGGATTAAACGTTTGAATGGTACCAAACCCTCTCCTTTTTTCTGAAACAATAGCACAAATAAAGGCAACAGTAGTATACCGCTGTTCAAAACTCATAAATCCATGGAAAAAAAAAACAAACTGGAAAACAAACTAAAACCGAGGGAAACGCATTAAATATAAGAGGACAACAACGACACAACACTAAAATGTAACACACACAGAAACTGACCAAGCATCAGAAAAAATCCCACGAGAATAACAAATATAACATCAAAACCAAATACATGAATTTGGGATAGACAAGTACCGTGACACGTCTTATCGCAATGTGAAATTACACTCAAAAATAAGAGAAAACAAACGACGCAACGTTAAAATGTTACACACACAGAAGCCAACAATAATATAACAATGGCCATATTCCTGACTTGCTTAAGGACATTTTTAAAGGAAAAAATGGTGGGTTGAACCTGGTTTTGTGGCATGCCAAACCTCGCACTTTAATGGCAATGTTAAATATAACATTGAAATGACAACATAATATTACAGGACTACAATACAAATAAAAAGGAAAACGTATTAAACAAAGAAACACATGATTAATGAATAACAAAAAGCATCAGATTTGAAATCCAATACGTCAAAAACGCGCCTACTCCACACCAGACCCACCAGTGACACCCAGACATAAAAGATCGAAAGCGAAAAAAAGGGGGAACAAAGTTGTACAGCACTGAAGATCAAAAGTTGAAAAAGGTTGTGTCAAATACGCCTATGTTTATGCTTGGGATAAGAACATCCTTATTATATAAAACAATTAATGCTATTGCAAACAGTAAATTTTATCAAATGAATATAACAGATATACATAATGAAACTGAAGTATTAACTCATTACAGAAAACAAACACGAATACATAATGCAAAGACCAACACAGAAAAGACACACCCGACTCAGTCCAGGCCTCAATGCAGTAAATTGTGAAAATGACGTCACATACGTTGGTGAAAAGGCATTAAAAATTACGTCACATTTGAATTTATGAAATTTCTGAAACATCAGAAGAAGGACGTCACATATGAAAAACTATATCTCAAAAGTAAGATAGAATTAGGATTGATTAAAGATTATAATAGAACCAAACACTGATATTGCATTTAAACACAATGCATATAACAATACTTATTAATAACAATTAACTTTAATATATATATATATGTCTAGTTTGTTATGAATCTAACTTGAAACGTAAATTATCGTACAGATTACGTTGACCAAAATTAAAACTAATAAATGACGGCGGTGATGAATTTTTCTTTTCATGACACATAAATATAATAGAAAAGACGTCAACACATTTGACAAAATCCGATGAGAATTACAAATATAACATTAAACATTTAAACTAAATACATGAATTTGGGATAGACAAGTACCGTAACACGTCTTATAGTAATACGAATTCACACTCAGCAAAACAGTCACAATCGGGAATAAGTCACGTTTGGTAAATAAAAGATTAGATAAACATAGAAAATATGTTATTTTTGTAAATTTTACATACCCTTTCTAAATTACTCATTCTTTCCTGAAAATCATTTTTTAAGTTGTTTAATTCTGTTTGCAGATTGATCCGTTCACTCTTAGTTTCTGTACGTAGAGTAAGTGCATATTCACTAAGAACGTGTGTTTGTTGACGAATTTCCTCCACTATATCTATACCGAGTTTTAGTCCACTTAGTAAATTTTGACCTGTCAAATAAGATTATTGTTTTCAACATTTAGGTATGGAATTTTTATCTCTTTGTATTTTTTCATATTTAGGATCCACTATGATCGAATTCGTTTAAACCTACATAAGGATGTTCGTTTGTCATGTTTTGAAATTTTCTCAGATTTTAGGAATCCTCTGGTTTTATCCGGTTGAATGCCTTTAACATTTTTCCCATTAACCCCAATTTTTCATTTTATAAATCTTGTGCATGTATAATTATAAGCCATTTGTAAAAGTCTTATTAAATCTTACTGATTTTTTTAATAGTTTTTGAGAACTTTAACTTGTCAATAATAAAGCCATGAACAATCAAGAGAGAACATTTTCCCGCCAAAATATCAATGGCTAATATCTCGAAAACAAGCACATTGACCTCTATATATTCTTTGCTTTTTTTATTTCTTATTTAATCCCCTATCGATATATACTAGTTTTATGGAAAGTTATTTAGTTTGAAACTTAGTATCGAATTTCCTTAATACAGAACGTTTAAATTTTCTGCTTGAAAATTATAGTACAATATTTCAATAGGTACCGTTTGTTGCCCATGTGTTAAGTTCTCCCAAGATTTTGTGCTCCTCTTTGCTACTCATTCCAATGTTTTTGACAAGTTGTCCCATCGAATCAAACGAGTCTTTATATTTTGCAGCATTCCAATCCTTGAAGACACAATGCGCCCATTCATTACGTATGTCTGATTTTATCTAACAATAAAACAAAGGAGAAACGTTTTGTCACATACTGTAAAATTTCACAATACAATTACATGTTTTGTTCTATTTTTTAGACATTCAATAAAGTCAAAAAAAAGTATAATCATAATTTTATAGAAACGCATTGACCTAATAATAAGAAAAAGTTTCAAAATATGTTTAATCATAAGAAACTTATTAGTTTATTTTCCATATGCTTGATTAAATCAGACACAGTTATTGGTACAAACAGTGAAATCAAGCAAAAGCACACAGCACAATTATTTTGACTTAGAAAAAGTAAAATACGCACGCTTTAGAATATTCAATGTCGGGCTGCTGACCAAAGATAATGTCCGTTTAGTAGAAAATTTTGGAAACGATTTTAAGTTCATTCAATATGTTGAAAATTACACAGAAGCCTTGTCTGCTAGGAACCTCAGACATATATCTTAACCTAAACATAAGTGAAACGATTTTGGTAAAGTTATTAATTAGCGTCAATGCAGACGACTTTTGGTTAAAAACATCTCATGATTAGACTTTTTATCAATCAATTACACGAAATAAATACTTTATGATTCATACCTTTTCAGCATCAGTCTGCACAGCTGGTGTAAATGAACTGATATTAGTTATTATTCCTAGCAGAGCAGATGCGTCACATGATTCATCAATTGCAGAGTAATGAACCATATTAGGCTGTAGAAACAACTTTGACAATTCCACATGGCTCATTACTTTGTAATCATATTTCTGGTAATCATTTAACCATTTGTTGTTGATATTCTTCTTTGGTACCCTCCTGTTTTTGTTTATTGATTCATAATTAAGAAAATATCTATTTCTTGCTGGGTATTTCTTTAGATAGCTAGGATGTACTTGTGTATCAATGGAGTCACTGGACACCAGTGAATTATACAAGTTACTAACAATAGGATCCACAAATTTTCTCAATAGAGGAGAAATGATTGAATGAAGACATATTCCAACAATCAACCATCTTTTCTTCTCCTCATCTAAATCTCCTGGAGGACCTTAAAGAAAAGTCATATGAGAGAAAAGGAGTTAATGAAAGGGACAAAATGCAATCTGATATAATCCACTTGTCTTCTTTTTTATATATTTGTTGGATTTTTCACTTACGTTTCTGATTTGATGTTGCATGATCAACAAAAATCCGTTTGCTTAGTATAGAAATAAAATATAGATAACCATAGTTGACTGATAAAGACATGATACGGTATGGGCTTTGCTCATTGTTGAAACCGGGCGGAAAACAATATTGCTGTGGAATGTGGTCACTTGTTAAGAGTTGTCTTATTGGCAAACATACCATACCTTCTTTTCTATATGAAATATGCAAGGGAAACTTCTATTTCAACACATATAATGTTGTTTTATGTATTCTGAGAACATCAGAAGATTGTGATGTTTTCTTCTTTTCTTCATGGCTTTCATCCTGTGTAAACAACTATCTTCACTGTCTATGTTATCTTGTGGTTGCAGGTGTCAACTGTATGTACAGCTTCTCTTGTCCGAGTTTGATCAGTTCGAGTAGTGACTTGTTTTCTGTGGATTGTTATTATGTAATCCAGCACATTAGAAATCAAACTCAGCAAGTCGATATAGTACAAGCAGGATTTATTTTATGATCAGTTAACAAGAAAATGTAGCATCTTGATATGAATGTGACCTACCGAATTAGACTTTTTACCGGATTTGATATCACATAAGCAATACGACGGGTGCAACATGTGGAGCAGGATTTGCATACCCTTTTGGAGCACCTGAGATCACCCCTAGTTTTTGATGGGGTTCGTGTTGTTTATTCTTTGGTTTTCTATGTTGTGTCATGTGTACTATAGTTTGTCTGTTTGTCTTTTTCATTTTTAGCCATTGTGTTGTCAGTTTGTTTTAGATTTATGAATTTGACTGTCCCTTTTGTATCTTTCGTCCCTCTTTGATAATATCATGTATATAGAATAACATCTGATGATTGAGTCCGAGAACTCCAACACGACATACCTTAAAATTAAAGAAAAAGTGATCCTCCTTCATCGATCCAAACAAGTATGTAAAGTTTGGAGGAAATCAATCCAAAAATACTGTAGCTCGTGTGAGAAATATCACAAATTGTATTGACGTATACGATAAGGATGAGGCAAAACATGTTTAAAATCAAAACGAAACTTTCTTATGTCAATTTTAACTTTGTGCTAAAATAATATGAGAATATTTGAAAAATAGGACGAAGTATTGACGGATGAAAGGACAAATGAGCATATATATATCATAATACATCTTGTCTGTAATTGGCGTATAGACACAAAAGGCCTCATTTATGACAAACATATAAAGATGATAAGTGAAATAATAAAAACAAGATATAAAAGACAATACCCCTGAATAACAAGCTCACAATTTAATAAAGACACACAAATAATGTAGCCGGGGTTAACTCCTTTGTGAGCAAAGCACCCTAACTCTTTCCCCTTCTACCGCGAACAGTCACGAAACTTCACAACAATGATAACAAATTGCGAAAGCAATCAGTTAGAAATAGCTTAAATTATTAGATTTGCACGAAACATTATTGCAGACATAGGTTTGGCATTCTTTGCTTTTAAATGCCCCTCTCGTCTTCGTATGTGATGTTGGCTTTCAACTGTTTTGGTTGGGGACTCACTGATCAGACATCTATAAACGAAACATGTATTAAGCCTGGTATTTGTGATGAGTCTTTTTACAATTAAAATACAAAATATATATTACAAAATCTGTTCTATATGATTATACCTGTAGTTCTTGGTATTTTTGTCTGTATTTCTTCGACTTTCTTCTGTAAATCCGGTTGTATCGTTCGTTTTAATGACCTTGGTTCTGTTGGTTCCGTCATTTTGCTATTTTTAATCGAACTTATACTATTTTTTCTCTAAACAGTCATCTTCAATACAGGTATTTCTCGGACAATAACTGCAAAAATACAATATAGAAAAATATCCTATTGTCAATGATATGTTCCCATATACATACAATAAATTATGGTAGTTTTCGTTTAGTGTAAGGGGAAACATCGATAAAATTGAGAATGGAAATGGGGAATGTGTCAATGACACGACAACCCGACCAGAGCAGAGCATAAAATAGCAGAAAGACACCAAATGGTCTTCCATGCAGCGAGAAATTCCCACAACCGGCGGCGTCCTTCAAATGACACCAACACAAACTGTACTAGTTCAGTGATTATAGACGTCATACTAAACTCCGAAATATATAAATGAAACTAAAATAAACAAATCATATAATTTAACAAAGGTCAAGGCTCCTGACTTTGGACAGGCTTAAAATTGCGGCGGCATGTTTTTTTCAGATTTCAACCCTCCCCCTGTACATCTAGCCAATGTAGAAAAACAAACACCCAGAAATAAGCTCAGTAAAATTCAGGTTAAAAAGACGTCAGAGTCCTATGTCAGAATAGATCAGAAAAAAACTAAACAAAATGACAATGATATATAAATTAACAAAGTTTGTGGTGCATCTGAAAGATGATGTACAATAATACGATAATTTACGTGTTTTTTTGTTTTTGTTGGTATATTAGGTTGTACATAGTGGTGGCCATAACATTATTTTATAGAATTTAAGATATCCGTGATTCTAAATTATATTAATACTTCATCATCGTCCATGGCTTTGTTCTTTTAATTTGAGTTATGGAAACCATTTACAGCAATATTTAGTATCCTTCCTAAACGTATTTCATATACTCGCCATACCTTTAACCAAACACATATACAAACAATTAACACGTGTGAGATATAGTAAATCCGAATATTTTTTTTAAGGAACATTGAAAATATAAACTGTATAGACGGAATCCTTTATTTTACTTATTTACCTTCATTTAGAATGTATAATTCAATTTTATGTTGTGTATTGCTAAATGAAGACATTTACCGAGTTATAGCACTACAAAAGTCAAAAAGTCTGAAAAGACCAGTTTTTGTCTTGATTTGCATGAACTTTTACTTGACATTCTCCAAAAGTATGACTCGTGTCTTAATTTTTCTTGACAAATTCTCATTTATATCAAATTTGTATGAAATTTACTCGATATATTCTTGACATTCTAAATATGGTCTTAAAATTTCTTGACAAATTCTTGACATTTGAATACTGTCTTGAAATTTCTCGACATATTCTCGACATTCTTATTCTTTCTCAGTTTGGCTTGACATAGTCTGAACATATTGAATTGTGTCTTAAATTTACTTGACAGTTCTGAGTTTTACAAATCATGACCAATATTCATAATATAACTTTAATCTTTATTTCTTTTTACATAATATACTATTATTTTTAAGTTACACTCCTTACAACAAATATGAAGTTTGGCATGTAAAACAAATGAAAATTTGGGTATTTAAATAGTTTCACAAATGAAATATGACTACAAAATCTAATGTTTAAAATAATTTAAATGAGGGTGTGTTGATATAAAACAATTTAAATGTGTTTTTTGGTAAAAAATACAAATTTTGATTCCTAAATCTTAATTATTAATTAAATTATTAAAACCAATCATATGGTAGACATATTTCACTCTACATTCATAATGTCCATTGTTAATATGGTAAATAATTATTGTACAAAAATGTGGTTTATATATAAATAGCAGATTATGATGATATAAAATCATTCTTTTAACAGAAGAAAAATTTGTGTAATGCCATCTGTTGGAATATATATTAAGTATTATACATGGACAGGATGTTCCCCATGAAATTAATTTAAAACACCCCCCAGAATACACGCAACTGTCAAATAGAAATTACTGATTTACCTGTAATCAGCCATACAACTTATCAGTTGACCTGCTATAAACATTCCAAAGATTAAAAGAAAATTATTATTTAATCCAGGAATAATAATTAAAAAAAAGTATTCATAATGGGTCCCATCAATGATTTCAATTTACTATTCAAATTTGAGTGTTGAATTTTATAATTTTTAATCAATAATTTCATTGGTCTCAAACAAACATACATAATATAGATCTAAACATATTTTTTTTCAGGAAGGAGCACGTTAGCGCAATTTTTTGTTGACAAAAAATTATAAAACTCAACACAGAAAAATATAAAACAAAAATGTTTTGGGGTTGTTCTAAAATTATAGAGTTTGAATCAAGACGAGAACAAATTCTTTGACCAACACGAAAGCCCCCCTCCTCTTTTTTTAGCCACACAAACCCAAAAGATTTCATAAACCGTTCAGGCGAAATTTATACTGTTGAGATAGTGTCAAGACATATTTAATACTGTCAAGAATGTGTCAAGACATATTCAGACATTATTAAGAATGTCAAGAATATGTCAAGACAAATTCAGACATTATTAAGAATGTCAAGAATATGTCAAGACAAATTCAGATATTATTAAGAATGTCAAGAATATGTCAAGACAGATCGAGACAAATTTAAGACAGTCAAGAATTGGTCGAGACTAATCCAGACTCTTATCAGATGATACAGGAAGTGTCAAGAAATTTTAAGACAATGTTTATACTGTCAAGACACTTGTCAAGAAAAATCAAGAACCTTTTTAGACAAACTAATACTATATCAAGAATTTTCAAAAATTATGCAGACAAATCAAGAATGTCAAGTAAAAATTCATGCAAATTCAGACAAAAACTGGTCTTTTCAGACTTTTTGACTTTTGTAGTGTAGACAAAAACACAAAGAGTATCCTATGATACATGCCGTGTAACATATTATAAGTTGTGCGCTTCACACTGAAGGCTTGTTATGAAGCATTTGTTTTTGGTTAAAAAACATAATTTCCAATGTATCCACAAAAGCCTATGTGGATCTATTTCAAAAAGTTATAACGTCTTGAACAGTTTTTTTTTTTAGCTCCGAAACCAATTGCAGCTCGAAGACAAAATTAATGAAAATGTAAAGAGCATTAAACACATAACATGATCTTTAACTATACGGGTGCCACATGTGGAGTAGGATCTGCTCACCCTTACGGAGCACCTGAGATCACCCCTATTTTTTGGTGAGGTTCGTGTTATTTAGTCTTTAGTTTTCTATGTTGTGTCATGTGTACTATTGTTTGTCTGTTTTTGTTTTTTTTTTCATTTATAGCCATGGCGTTGTCAGCTTATTTTAGATTTATGAGTTTGACTGTCCCTTTGGTATCGTTCGTCCCTCTTTTATAATGTCATGTTAAAAACATCAAATTGAATGTATTTACATTCTTCGTGCCATTTCAAAATAATTCAGGTATTTGGGTTTGATGTTATATTTGTTGTTCTCATAGGATTTTGGATTCATGAGTTTTAAACAGCAGTATACTACTGTTGCCTTTATTTACCTATGTAAATAAAGGCAACAGTAGTATACTGCTGTTCAAAACATTAAAATGTAACACACACATAAACGGACTTAGCATTACATAAAATCCTATGAGAACAACAAATATAACATCAAAACCAAATACCTGAATTTGGGATAGATAAGTACCGTGACACGTCTCATAGTAATGTGAATTTATACTCAAAAATAAGAGAAAACGAACGACACAACGGAAACACAACGTTAATATGTAACACATACAGAAACGAACTATAATATAACAATGGCCATATTCCTGACTTGGTACAGGACATTTTGAAAGGAAAAAATGGTGGGTTGAACCTGGTTTTGTGGCATGCCAAACCGTCCTCTTTTATGGCCATTTGAAATATAACATTAAAATGACAACACAACATTACAGGACTACAATATAGATAAATTGGAGAACACAATTGACAAAGAAACACACGAATAAAAGCTAACAAAAGGCAACAAGTTTAAAATTTGAATACGCCAGAATTGCATTTTGCAGTCCACACAAGACCCACCAGCGACGCCCAGATACAAAAGCACGCATCGATCATTATAAAAAAGGATTTTACAATATAAAAAAATATATCAAATCAATCTGCATCTAAATATCTTACATATGCAATTATAATGTTAATTCAAGAAAAATCAACATACTTCTTCAGATTGAAAGGAGACAGTTGTACTTCGTATCTACAAAAAAAGTATAGACCAATCAAAAAAGATAACGCTGTCCACGCCATGTATAAGGGATGACACAAAGTCACATTGTAAACATAAGATTTTACATCGGATTGGGCACCACCAGGAAAGAGAAGGTCAGAAGACAAAGCAACGCTTGGCGAAGAACAGTAACATCAGAAGTACAATAGATGGATTACAGCTAGGGGAAAACACACTTTACGACAAAGGATAGACAGTAGTAGACGCAGTTTGTTATGGCCTGAAATCCTACTTGAGACGAAGATGATAAAAATGTAGTCAACGGAATTATGTGTCGTACTGAATATAAAACTACTGGTTCATTTATTATTTCGTTTTATGAGACAATAACCCTGTTTGACTACCAAAATTGGTATTCGCAGTTTGACATGCTCACCAAGAATATGAATAATTTGAGTTTCCCAGAAACATACGCTCATTGGATCGCGACAATATACGTTAACTGTTTACATGAAAAAAAAGCAAATGCTTTCTCTATGATGGTGTATTGTATTAACATATTAACATTAAAAAATGTATTTGTTTTTACTTCTGATACTTTCGACACAAATAGATAATGTAGAACGGTATCAAAAAAAATAATTTAGAAAAAAAAATATTTGAAGGTTTGAACACGAATTATATTTAAACTCGAGAGAAAATATTTTTCTAATATACTGAACGGCAAAAGAAACGTCGCAGTAATTTAAGGCAAACATAATGGAAGAATAAATACTATACTTTTTATTAAATGGGCGTATAAATAACCTTGTTATTTAACAAACTCGCATCATTTCAGTTCATTTATTGTTCATTGATACACTTTTCACTACCATATCACAGATTTATTTAATTCAGGTCTGTTATTAGCGCTGAGTACGTTGACGGTCATTTGTACTGTTTGTTGCATTACGGCGTTCACGTAGACGTTGAGTGGTGCGTACATTGCAGTTAAATGCATTTGCAACGACTGTAAGTCGCTGTCAAGCATCCAAATGTCCTATTGCCTGTTCTATTTATCGTGGGTTGAGTCGTGGCATGAGTACTGCATCAAAAAGATTATGATGACACAAAAACTTCATACATCTAAATACCCTTATAGAGGCACTGATCAACGTGCATCTCATCATCATGAAATGGGACTGCGAAACGTGTCACACGGACCTATCCAGACCACTATTAGAACGACCGAATTAATGAACGCAGATAGCCATAACGGATATTTAAACATAATCTTAGCATCATCTGAATGTAGTTTACCTTAACCAAAAGGAAATAGATATTTTTTTTTCAATGCATTGGAAAATTTAGGATTTCCAAAAATACGACGTTTCTTTTGTAGTTCAGTATATAATATATATTATATATTATAAGAGTTGTTTGTCAGGTTATCAGTGGTTTCATTCAACCGATGTGCTTTGTATGAATTTTAATGTTAGGAAAGGTTATCAAATGTCTATTTATGATAAACAGCAGTGGGTCGCTATGTTATACACCTTTACATGGAATTCACGTAGGAAATACTTGAATGAATATGATATGTAGTCATTTGAACGTCTGAGGGCAGTTATTAGAACGAATTTTGTCAAATAAGAATTTCAATACGTTAAATTTACATATAATTTATTAATACAAGGTACCTTTACATATATTTATATATCGATTAAAATTCTAAAATATAAATAAGTGTTTCGACAAATGACTTTTTTTTTTAAACGTGAGTCAAACAAAATCATGAAAAAAGAACATAAACAGGTGCTTCGGTCGTGCAAGCAGATCCTTCTAATATATATGTCACACGTACAAACCGGGTGAAAAATTTAATAATCAGTTAGTCACCATCGAGGAAAAGACAATCTGTAAAACATATGTATTATAACGGTAAAAAAAACTCGTCATTGAGTCTGTAACATTTTCAAATTGATAATGTTTTCAACTTGGAGCTTTTGGCTTTTGTAAGCAGCAACCCTTAATCAGAAATAAAGAAAAGAAAAGAAAATATGAAGGGTTAGCCAAAACCATAAATAAAAGATAAGACAAATTTAATATACTATATTTTTCATTGCTTAAGTATGAATTTCTAAGAAGTGTCATACTTTAAAAAGCTACCTTTTCGGAATGAGCAGAAACGCTTTTATGGCCACTATTTGAATATATATCAATGAACCAATACAGTTTAAGGCTTGTTCATATATTTTTTGCTGATATGTTAATGGTTCATTTTTCCAACCACAGTTGTAAACACACGGCATCTTTCTTATACGAATTGTATCTTTACCGTGAACCAAACGCAAGTTAGATCAATAACACGTATAAAATATAGTGCTTCTGTATAATGTCTTTTTTTCAAACATTTAAAATATAAATGAACAAACTTTAGTTGCTTACACATGTAACAGAAGAAAGAATAATTTCTATTCATCCACGTTCTTCTTTTGTATTTTTTAATTGTAGGAACTAACTGAGGCGTGGAAGAAATGAACCAAAAAAGTAGCATTTTCTCTTTATATAATTAAGGCTCATTTCGATGTCATTTTAGTTAGCATCTGTCTTATGCTATATCTCTAGTAATGAAAAGCCAGATAGCAAACGTAACCACAAAAGCCTATTTAGATATAATCCAAATGAGTATGACATCTTGGAAATAAACTGATCATAGATACCAGGACTCAATTAAGTATATACGCCAGACTCGCGTTTCGTCTACAAAAGACTCATCTATGACGCTCGAATCCAACAAAGTTAAAAAGTTATTCTAATGTTTAGCTTTTAAGCGTTCACGGTTGCTATAGAAAAGGAAAAAAGTAAAACCCTCACCAGACGTAATCAATAAACTGTAGTACTTCAGATCATAAAACACACATGTAGGTTTGCCCCTAAGGATAAAATGTGTAAATTTAACGAGTTTTATGAACACGCCTAATATACTGGTACATTGGATATATAGTTTGAGTGACAAGGATAATGGCAAAGTATTTATTGTGAATAGTCATCACAATTTGATTTTCAAGCGCAGAAAAGAGCTCCCAATGACCCACCTATGCACAAATATCATCTACCCCTGGTGTTAAATTTGATGAGAAAAGAGTTGTGTCTACATGAAGATGTTACTACAACATTTACAATAGTTATCAAAGGTACCAGTGATGATAATTATATACGCCAGACGGGCATTTCGTCTACATAAGACTCATCGGTGACGCTTAGATCACACTTACTTGATAACACAACCTGACAGTGAGGTGGTTTTTCATTCATGTACCTTTTTGGTGGATTTTTCAACAATGAGATCATCCAAGCGTTGATGACGTTAACGTTCATTTTAATAGACATCGTGTATCTGCTTATAATAGGAAGGACATATGATCATTCTTTGCCAAGTAAATCATTGTTTGAAAAGTTAAAATGTAAAACTGACATACTTTTTCACATGTTTCGTTTGAATGATTTTTTTTACAAAACTTCTTTACTTTTTGTCATACATTTTTGTGTTTTAATAGACAATGAAAACGTTTAGTTCGGTCTTGATCACAATATGTTGTACATACCACAAAGGACCCTACACATTTAAAATATCAACAGATTTCAAATGTTTGTTCCATTTCAATTAACATTATTATATATTATATCTCAGACTATTCAAAGGCAAACAATGATACATGTTGAAAACTACTAACACGTCTGCTGTTAGAGTAATTTGGCCCCGCATTGTAAAAGGCTAACATATATATTTAAATTATGCAATAACTATAAATTCTATGAACAGTATTTGAACGGTATACTACTGTTGCCTTTTTTAATCTGATGTTCATCTTACTTCAAATACTGTGATACATATTGTTCGGTAGATCATATTTGCGGGAGAGAGGACGGGATTGGGAATTGATTTTTCTTATAACGAGGTCTTGACCTTTTCTGTTATGGTAGTGCAATCAAAGTACTATTAAGTATCTATGGAATACATAGAAGTAAGAGAGAGCATTGTAAGGCATTCAAAAATCAATCAAAGGGCTATACAGACAGGCCAAACCATATTATTATTATTATTTAGATTTTTTTTTTAAATATATCTATGGGTCAATAGAAGCAAAATAGAGACCGTAAAAAAATATATAAAATTAAAAATTATCTATTTATAAATAATTTTAAAATATAGATAACCATACAGGACAAATATATACGATATCGGCATTACTCATTGTTGAGTCTGTGCGGTGACCTATAGTTGTCAATTTCTGAATCACATGGTCTATTATGCAGAGTTGTTTTCTTATATTATAGCTAAATGAAAGAATTAACGTAGCTTTATGTTATAATAACTTACCGATTCTGCGATGCGTTTCTTCTCTTCAGAAATTAATTTACTAAGATATTCTTTTTGTAAAACTGATCTTCCTCATGACGTATTTCTTTGTACAAAACAGTCTACAAAAGAAATAATTTCGTCAAAAACGGTGATACACTACAGTATCTTTAAATAGCTCAAGCATCTAATTCTGTTGGAATATCATACGTGTTGATATTTATACATAATAATTCATTAGTTAAACGATAGATTCTATCACTGCATCGGTTGAAAACACTATGTACCCTTTTCATACGGTGCAATGTTATAATATTAAACGTAATGGGTCGTAATAAAATCGGTAATAATTCAAAAACCAAGTGTAATCATGATAACTTTAAGTTATTTTTTCAGATTTTATTGATATAATTATTTGCTTACTACTAATGTTGTACATTAACATTGCAATTGTTTTTATATACGAAAAGAAAAGGTCGATTTTAAAAGGAATTTGTATTTTAAAGATTCATGTTTCAGCATGGAAATAACAAATTATATAACACGTTTAGAAACGCGTTGACATGTAAAAGTAAAATGAACATGTGTGATTTTTTTTGTTAACAGTTCACTAAATGAGTTTACTGTTGTTTTATTGTCAGATTGATGTTATCCTTGGTTGAACTTTTCTGATATTAACACTAACTTCATTTTTTGTTGTAACAAAAAGGACATCCAATAGCATATAACATGCATTTAGGGGAATTAAATCGAATTATGATTTTGATTATAGATATAAATGAGTACACTGATAAAATTATGTAATTTAAACCAAACCTTCTTATTTACATTAGTCTACATTTTGATTTCAATCTTTATTAAAATGTGCTTTCTAACCATAGTAGGTATTGGATTTTTTTACACAGTCATGATACATTATGATAGTATTATTTTATTTCATTATTCTAATTTTTGTTAGGGTAGTATAACAAAAAAACTTTGAAAAACAAAAAGGAAATGCCACTTGTATTTGCTTTCAAACAATGCATATATTTCTCTATACCAAGTCAAAGTTCTTAATACCATGAATATAATTAAGGTGTATGGGTTAAAACAATACACACATTTTCACAAAAGTAGGTATTTTGTGTATGGCTAACAAAGTTTTAAAATAATTTCTATCAAGCAGTATACCATGTTATCATGATTACTCTCCAAATCAATTATGCAATGTTATAACAAAAAATATTCAATTTAGGTGTGATTGTAATGTAATCGATTACATTATATTTGCAACGTGATTGTTATTTACTAGATAACATCTGCTAAAGTAATCAGTTCTATATCTTCCGTTGGTAGAATCTAGTTCTATAATGCATTTTTGACCATGTGTAGGAAAACTTTATCATATTTTTTTTTCGGTGAAATTCGAAACGATTTTCTTTCTATTTATGCAACGTTGTAATGTGCTACGTCAAAACAAACTTTAACCAATGCAAAGACATGTAGGAGATCGTATTATACACACGTGAATCTAAACCTAAATATCAACCGTCTGGGAAAAGAATAAATAAGCTCAAACTTTAAGAATGCTATTTGACACAATGAACTGAGAGTAAAGTGGGACGGGGTTTAGCCCTCACAAACATATTTAATCCTAAAGTCAAGAGCCTGTATGTCAGTTGTTGTCGTTCGTTTTTGTCTGTGATATTTTGTTTTCGTAAATTGTTTTGTTATAAACTATGCCGTTAGTTTTCTTGCTAGAATTGACTAATTTTGTTTTTGTCAGGGCTTTCTATTACCGACTATTCAGTATATGTTTTCTCGTTGTTGAAAGCCGTATAGTTGTTGCCTATTATCACTTTCATCATTATTTGAACTCTGAAGGATAGTTGTGTTTTTGGCAATTCGAACCATTTCAATTTAATTTTACATTCGGGGAAAAGTCTGATAATAACAATTTGAGTACAGTGAATACTGATTTAAATTATTTGCTGATAAAGAATGGTTTCAAAATCAATTATTGTCTTTGTTTGGTTTTTGTTGTATTAATTGAATTTCATACAATATCGTCTGGTATAAGATATCAATGTACATTATTGACCTTGTAAATCGTTAAATATTTATATATGTATGGTATCTATGTTGAGTTTATTTAGATGCTTATTGGTTTTAAAAAGTGAAGATCTTCTCAAATAATTGAACAGCGATATGATCGATATGATATTTGTGGAAAAAACAGGTCCATGTTAAGTTGACTTATATAAACACTTGAACATTGGATTCAATATTCAATGGAAAAGGTTAAGCAAGCATCGATCGTTCTATAAAATGATGTTATAATATATGATTATATAGAATAAATCGGTATACAAGTACATTCTGTACATGTATCGTAAATAAAATAATTTAATGTGAATAAATAATGAATAAAGATAAACTCGTAAATGATGATGGGGACAGTATCACTTTATTTGTATCTGCTGATTAACAGCAAGATAACAACATGATAACATCACAATGATCACCCTTTATAATTTAAATTTTTATTACCGACATACCTTGGGATAAAGAAAAAACGGAGATCATACGAAGACGATCAAGATGCAAGACAATATATTTAAAATGCCATTCAATCATATAGTATAGACAGTATTGCATATGACACCACAAGGTGAGAGAAAGCCAAAAAGATCACGGAACACTTGGTTGAGAGCAATAACATCGGAACTGCAATAGATGGGTCACAGTTGATCATGAAGAGAAGCACGTTTGCCATTGCTTACGGACATGGTGTGTCTTGTGTCTAAATCGTCTTAGTATAATCTCAGCGTTGTCATTATAATGGAATTTGATGCAACTGTCATATCAGTGAGACGTGTAGCTAGCTATAAAACCAGATTAATTCTACTATTTTCTGCATTAGATAAGTGCCTGTACCAAGTACAGTTGTCCATTCGTTGATGTGTTTTAATTTTTGCTTTTGCCATTTGATTGCGAGCTTTCCGTTTTGAATTTTCCTCTGAGTGCAGTTTGTTTTTGTGATTTAACTCTTTAAATAAAAAAAGATAGATAGAACCGGAGGAAGTATGTTTTAGCAATAAGTCCAGCCGGGGAGGAAAATGACAATTATATACATGGATATCAAAGCTAAATTATCCAAATTCATTATCAAAGTCAAAATTCACACCTTATACGGCAGGAAATCTAAGAAATCATCAACATTAATTTTCGCAGTTTAGGTTGCTTCAAATAAATAGGTATATTTGTTACTAGCCAGAAAGACATTCTTGGTGGATTTCGACCATTCATATCCACCGTAAACAAGGTATAAATACATGTACTGGTTTTTTTTTAATTTTCATATTAGCATGTACATGTATCATACTAATAGCCTTTGATTCTGACATTCAGTAAATGCTAGACACACGTTAGTACTGCAGTGCTGTAGATTTCGAAAAACAGTAGGCTAATGCCGCTACAAGGCAGCACTCGCACCCGCAAAGTGGAAAAGGGATTAATATAAGTTGCAAAACTTGTTTCCCAATCCACTATAAATAAATATGTTTAAACTAAAGGTACCAGGATTATAAATATAGAATACAAATTGATAAAAAGCATGATTTTTTTTTAAACACAAATTCCATTTAAAGTGGACAAAAAAATAGATCTTAAATTTAATATAATTAAAGAGCTTTTATTATCATTATATCAGTGGATTCATTGAACCGATTTGCATTGTATGAATTTAAATAATAAGATAAAGTAGTAAGTGTCTGTTTATGATCAACTTTAGTGGGTCGCTATGTTACCCACTATTAAATGGAATTCACTAAAGAAAAAATAAGACATACGTCTTTTGAACTTCTGAGTGCAGTTATTAGAACGAATTTTGTGAAAGAAGACTTTCAACACGTTTAAATTTTACATATGAATTATTACTACAAGATACCTTTACATATATGTATATGTCGATATCAATTCTAAAATAAGAATCAGATACGTCGACAAATGAAATGAAAAATGTTGAAACGTTTGTCGTCCAAAATCTTAAAAAAGGATGACAAAGAAAATTAAGACTCTTAAAAAATCAAGGCAAAGAATAAGCTTAGGCGACATCATAGATATAACACAATATTCAGCTATTCAAACATTAAATGTTCCGGCAATTCAAGGGCTATTTTTGTTTTAATTCATTTTGATGCATATAATTTCGGACAGGAACATACAATTGATGACTACGTCGTTGGTTAAGTCAATTTGGCATTACTTCTTAAAAACCGTTAAGGTGTGAATATCGTTAAATAAAACATTTTAAAGAACAAGTTTAAAAAGAGAAGCAAAAACTACCAAATCTATGTTCAAATACATAAATCGAAAATAAAATAGCAATGCTATGAAAACAAAACCAATAATGACGACAATACCAAAAAAAGTTTTCAAAACATAACACAGAAAACAGAAGTCTTAAGTCACACAAACCGGGCTATACAGGCGCTCCGGAGGGGTGAACAGATCCTTCTCCATATATGTCACCCGTCGCGTTGCTTAGGTAGGTACAAACCCGGTAATAATTCTAATATTCAATTAGTCATCATCGAGAAAAAAGGACGACAATTGGAACCTACGCGACGTTATCTATACAACACTACCTGACAATGAGGTCGTACATGTATCTCATTCATTTACATGTAAAACCTAGAAAATAATGGTGCTGACAACGCTAACAATATAAAACCAATTCAAAACAAAATACTTTCAAATAAAGAAGTTTACAATTTCTGTATAAATAATGAACAACACACATATTTTGGATTGAATTTGAATCAAATTCAACATTGGAAACATTCGAGCTTTGGCGACGTCTAACGTTTATTTTAATAACAGGAAAGACATATGATCAGTCTTTGTCAAATCAATCATTCTTTGTAAAGTTTAAAGACAAAACTGACCTTCTTTTTCACATGTTTCGTTTGAACGGAACAACACTTTTAACACTCCTGTTTGGTCATACAAAAAAAGTTAAATATTTCATGACGTACACATACAGTGTTGTGTTTTAATAGATAATGAATCTAGAAACTTTATTTAGTTCGGTCTCAGTCACAACATGTTGTACAGACCACAAAGGATCATACATATTAAAACTATAAAAAATATTTCAATAATTAGTTCCATTTCAATAAACGTTATAATATATTATAAATCAGACTGCAAATTGATCAGAACAAACAAAGCCACAAGTTGAAACCTTGTATTGCGTCTGCTGTTAGATTAATTTGGCACCTTATTATAGAATGCATATATTTATAAATGTAGATGATCCAATAATTATAAATTTTATGAACACTAGTTTATCTAATGTTCAACTTAGTAAAAACCCTTTGATAAGTCTCACTTATTAGAGAGCCGTGGTGTAGTGGTTAGTGCATCGGACTACCAGCACAAAGGTTCCTGGTTCGATTCCCGACTGGGATGAAAATTTCAGGAACTCAATTTTCGGCTCTCCCTTGACACCATTTGCGAGTATGGTCTTAAGGAAACGATGATAGTCCGTCGGAAGGGGACGATAAATGGCTGACCCGTGTTAAGAGAGAGCCATATCTCTTGCACGTTAAAGACACCCTTGTAGATTTCGAAAAAGAGTAGGCTAATGCCGCTACAAGGCAGCACTCGCACCCGCAAAGTGAAAAGGGTTTAATATAAGTTGCAAAACTTGTTTCCCAATCCACTATAAATAAATATGTTTAAACTAAGTCTCACTTGGTAGGCCATGTTTGGGGAAAAGAGAACGGGATTGGGAATTCATGTTTTTTACAATGAGGTTTTGACCTTTTCTTGTACTTATGATAGTGTAGTCAAAGTGACATAAAGTATCTATGGAATACATAGAGGTAAGTCAGAGCATTGTAAGGCATTCACAGACAGGCCAAACCATAAATCATACAATGGACTTTACTCATTGTTGAAGTCCGTATGGTGACCCTATAGTTGTCAATTTCTGAACAAAATATGGTTTATTATGCAGAGTTTTTTTATCGGCATTTATACCACATCTTCTGATCTTAAAGTGAAATGAATTAATTAACATAGCTTTGTGTCATAATAACTTATCGATTTTGCGTAAGGTGTTTCTTCCCTTCAGAAAAATTAATTTATTAGATATTCCTTTTGTAAAACTAATCTTCCTTATGACGTGTTTATATGTACAGAGTGTACAATGAAATAATTTAGTCGAAAACTGTGATACAATAAAGTAACCTTAAACAGTTCAAGCATTTAGATCTGGTGGAATATGATACGTGTTATATTTATACATGATAATTGTTCATGAGTTAAACGATAGATTCTACCACTGCATCGGTTGAAAAACGGTATAATCCCGCATCACACATAGGAGAAAGAATTAAACACACGTGATTCTAAAAATAAATATCATTTGTCTGTGAAAAGTTACTTAGCTCAAACAACCATTTTAAAGCAAGTAACATTCTTTAAAGCCTGCCCAGAATTCAAGAGCCTGTATTTCAGTGGCTGTTGGTATTTTTTTCTGTTGAATTTGCTTTTCGTAAATTGTTTTATTATGAATTAGGTCATGAGTTTTGTTGTTAGAATTGGCTAACCTTGTTCTTGTCGGGGCCATTATGTGTTTTCTCGTTGTTGAAAGCCGAATAGTAGCCTATCATAACTTCCATTCACGTTATTTGAAGTATGAAGGATAGTTAGTTGCGTTATTGGCAATCAAACCACATCTGCTTAATTTTATTTTGGGAAAATGTCTGACAAAGAAGTATTAATTGATTAATAATGGTTTCCAAATCAATGATTGTCTTTGTTTATTTTTGTTTGTTTTAATTGTATTTCAACAAACAACGTCTGGTATAAGATATCAAGGAACACTATTTACCTTGTTAATTTTTTTAACTTTTGTATACAGACCAATTTAAATGCCACACAATCATACTGTACATACACTACTACACATGACACCACAATGTGAGAGAAAGCCAAAGAGATCACGCAAAACTTGGTGAAGAACAGTAACATCAGAATACTTATAGATTGGTAACTTCTGAGGACAGGCACATTGTATGACAAAAGATAGACAGAAGTGGCGGAAGTTTGATTTAGCAATAAGTCTAACCGGGGACGAAGAGGACAGGCAGATACATGTAGGTGATAATAAGATCATCAACGTTTATAATCGCACCTTATATGACAATAAATCTAATAACTGCTATACAAATGTGTACTGCAAATCTGTATCAATAAGATATATATAAATTGAGAAAAAAAAATTTAAACACAAATTCCATTTAAACTCGACAGACAATAGATCTTATTTTTGTTATAAATAAAGAGCTTTTATTATCAGTATATCAGTCGAATCATTGCACCAATTTGCTTTGTATGAATTTAAATGTAAAGGTTCATATCACATTTCTATTTATTGTTAATAATAGTTAGTCGCTATGTTACCCATCTTAAAATAGAATTTACAAAAGTAGTAATATAAAGAATATTCAGGCATTTAAACCTATGAGGGCTGTTTTAAGGACGAATTTGATTAAGGTAGAACGTTATTAAATGCGTTGAAATATAACATGTTAGTCTTTACTACGTTGTACTATTGCTTGTATGTATTTATCGATATCAACTCAAAATTAAAAAAAGTGAAGTAGAAAAGTGGAATGAAATATCAAAACAGGAGTCAAACCAGATCAGAAAAAGATTGCATACATCATTATGTAATGATAAAACATTGGTTGATGGTCATAGTTTCTGTGCAGTTGATAAACCACAAACTCTGTTTTGACTTTTTTTACGAAAAATGTTACACTAAAAGAACATGCAATCGTTCAAGACTTATAACATCTATTTCAATTATATTGGCAGACTTTCCTTTATAATTATAGAAAAATGTCAGGTACGATTTTTTTAAATGTATAATTATTTAGTTTTTATTGTTTCTTTTTCCAAGCACTTGGTTTGTATGGAGTAACTTTAAAATTCTTTTCCATTCAAAAAAGAAAATTTCATACACAGACATTTTTGTTTTACTTAAAAAAAATAGTTATTTGAGCATGAAGAAAACGTCATTTAGTTCTTGATAACAACATTTTATACAGAGAATGTATGTTATTTTTTTAAAGAGTGTATCGTGACTGAATGTATTTTGAAAGGTAAACTCCTAATGTATTGATATTGCAACGGCTAATTCTTTTTAATTTATATTCATAGGTAGAAGCTTTTTTTAATATGGCAACAAATATGTAAAGCATCAATGAATTTCAACTACTCGTGGCATGTCAATATGACCTTTAGTATAATTATTCAAAGATGGTTCAAAATAGCAAAGCAAACAATATGTTGACATATTGAATGACGTCTTTGTTTTTAGGCAAATGTAGACTACACAAGACTTATTATCGACCATATCATATCAAATAATTCAAAAAGTAAAAATTGAGTACCAGTGCATACATTTGTACTTGAAAAATACTAGAGAGAATTGTGGTAAACAAAGCAAACAATACGCAACGATGAATGTATTATGGCATGCCAAAAAGGAAGACGAGTGAAAAAATGCACATCAAAAAATTAAGGAAACTGTTCAGACATCAAGTCAATGAAGGAGACTGAAGAGCTAAACACAAGTCAACCAATAAAAAAGTCTGATGTATGGACAATACATCATTCCAAGGAAACAATCGTGCTGATATGACAAAAAGTCAAAGCAGAAGTAACGAGGAAGATGTACAGTAAAAATGTCAAAAACGGAAAACGAGGAAGCTGTCCATACAAAATGTAAGATAAGAGAAGTGATACAGTTGAGCACACATACAGATGAGAACATATGCGTTGAGTGGATACTTTCAACCGAAACAATTTGAAGTACATGAAATGATAAAACATTAAACACTGCACCAAAGTCACTGTTTTGTATTGCACGTTACATTATATTTCATCGACTTGTTTGATAGAAAACAATCAAGGTTATTTAGCTAACAAACCTTGAAATAAACAAAAAACGCTGATAATAATTGTTTAAATAAAGGATACACATGAGTCTTACGGTGAATGTAGGAACCACCATTGCTTAATGTTATAATAGCTTACCGAAGTCCTCAATTAATGTCTTCTCTTTAGAAATGAATTTCCTAAGATATTCCCTTAGAAACAACGATCTTCTTCATGACATGTTTAAATATACACTGTGTACAAAGAAATAATTTGGTCATAAATCTTGATGCACTTCAGTAAATCTTAATAGCTCAACATTTAAATCAGGTGGTATATGATGTATGTTATATTTTTAAATAATATACTACGTAGTTTAAAGAAAAGATACAGTTTAATTTCGAGGGTGAGGTTTGTTGTGTTGTAAACTATTTTTAAATGTCTGTGCCAAGCTTGGAAAAATATCAATTTTACTATACATGTTGGTAAAACCTTTTTCTCTGATAAAAATGTTTATAGGAAATCTTTATATTACTTTTTTCGATGATCTCGAAAACTGTGTGCACTTTTTATTTTTTTCTGCTATAAGCATGCATAAGCACAGTTACCCTATTTATTGATGAAAGTGCTTATTTAGAAAAAACGATCGATATAGACTATACATTAAACTGAAAACAATTGAACGTACATAGCTTAAAACCCTCATGCACTAATAATCTCATTAAGGCTTCTAAATAAAGGCAACAGTAGTAAACCGCTATTCGAATTTCATAAATCGATTGAGAAAAAAAAACAGACCCGGGTTACAGGTAAAACTTTTATATTATGAATAAAGTATAACTTTTATATTATAGCCCAAACCATCAAAATAAGATAAGACAAATTCCAAGTGATATATTTTTCATCATTACATACTTCGTAGTTTGTAGTCAACCAAAGACCATATGGCGTTTTCAAAAACGAGACGAAATTACATCTTGATAACCGCTAAAGTATGAATTTGTAAAAAGTGTCATACTTTAAAAGGCTACGTTTTCGGGATGAGCAGAAACGCTTTTATGGCCACTATTTGAATGTATAGCAATGAATTAATATAGTTTAATGCTTGTTCAAATATTTTAGCTGATATGTTAATAGTTCTTATTTCTAACAACACTTGTAAATATACGGTATCTTGCTTATACGAATTTTACCTTTCCCGTTAACCAAACACAAACTAGACCAATAACACGTATGAAATAAAGTGCTTCTGAATTATTTCTTTTTTTAAACATTAAAAAATACAAATGAACAAACTTTAGTTGCTTACACATGTTACAGAAGAAATAATAACTTCTATGAATCCATGTTCATTTTGGGTTTTCCGTAATTGTTAAATGTAGGAATTAACTGAGGTGTGGAAGATATGAAATATGAACCAAACAAGTAGCATTTGCTCTTTATTCAATTAAGGCTTATTTCGATGTCATTTCAGCTAGTATATGTTTTATGTTATGTCATATGTCGCTGGTAATAAAGAAAAGCCTGATATCGAATGTAACCACAAAAGCCTTTGATAAGATATATACCAAATGAGTATGACATCTTGGAAGGTTATTCTAATACTCATCGTTTACGCCTTCCAGGTGGCTATTGAAAAGGACAAAAATAAAACCCTCACCAGACGTAATGAATAATCTGTAGTACTACAAATCAGAAAATACACATGTAGGTTTGCCCCTATGGTTAAAATTTGTTAACTTGACAAGTTTCATGAAAAACGTCATCTATAATTAACACGCCTAATATAGTGGTACATTGGTTATATAGTTTGAGTGAAAAGGATAATGGCAAAGTATTTATTTTGAATAGTCATCACAATTATTTGACGATTTTCCAGCGCAGAAAAGAGCTCCGAATGACCCATCAGTGCACACATATCATCTACCCCTGGACTTAAATTCAATGAGAAAAGAGTTGTGTCTACATGAAGATGCTAATAAATCATTTACAATAGGTTCAAGGATTATAACTAAATACGCCAGACGCGCATTTCGTCTACAAAAGACTCATCTGTAACGCTCAGACCAACAGTGAGGTCGTATCTCATTCATGTACCTTTTTTTATGCATTGTCAACAATGATATCATCCGAGCGTTGACGACGTTTAATGTCAATTTAATAGAAATCGTGACCCTGATTATAAAAGAAAAGATATGATAATTATTTGCCAAATAAATCATTGTTATTAAAGTCTAAAGACAAACTGAACTTCTTTTTCATATGTTTTGTTTGAATGGAAAAAAAAACTTTAACTACTTCTTTATTTTTTTTCATACATTTTTGTGTGTAAATAGACAATGAAAACGTTTAGTTCAGTCTTGATCACAATAGTTTGAACAGACCACAAAGGATCATACACTTTAAAAATATCAAGAGATTTCAAACATTCGTTCCATTTCAATTAACGTTATTATATATTATATCTCAGACTATTCAAAGGCAAACAATGCTACTTGTTGAAACCTAGTATTACGTCTGCTGTTAGAGTAATTTGGCCCGCATTATAAAAGGCTAACATTTATATTTAAATTATGCAATAACTATAAGTTTTATGAACAGTATTTTATCTGATGTTTATCTTACTGCAAACACTGTGATAATTATTGTTCGTTATATAATATTTGTGGGAGAGAGGACGGGATTGGAAATTGATGTTTCTTATAAAGAGGTCTTGACCTTTTCTTTTATGGTATTGTAATCAAAGTACAATAAAGTATCTATGGAATACACAGAAGTCAGAGAGATCAGTGTAAGACATTCACAAATCAATAAGAGAGTTATACTGATAGGCCAAACCATATAATTATTATTATTTAAATTTAAAAATATATATATCTATGTTTCAATAGAATCAAAATAGAGACCGTAAAAAAAAAATACAACTCAATATATAAAAATAAAAAAAATATTTATTTAGAAATAATTTTTAAATATAGATAACCATACAGGATAAATATATACGGTATCGGTATTACTCATTGTTCATGTCTGTACGTATACAGTGACCTATAGTTGTTAATTTCTGAATCATATGGTCTATTATGCAGAGTTATTTTCTTATCGTATAGCTAAATGAATGAATTAACGTAGCTTTATGTTATAATAACTTACCGATTCTGGGATGCGTTTCTTCTTTTCAGAAGATATTCCTTTTGTAAGACTGATCTTCCTCATGACTCATTTATTTTCCAAATAGTCTACAAAAAGAAATAATTTCGTCAACAATGGTGATACACTACAGTAACTTTAAATAGCTCAAGCATTTAATTCTGTTGGAATATCATACGTGTTAATATGTATACATAATAATTCATTAGTTCAACGATAGATTCTATCACTGCATCGGTTGCAAAATACTATGTTCCCTCTTCATACGGTTCAATGTTATAATATTAAACGTATTGGCTCGTTATCAAATCGATAATAGTTCAAAAACCTAGTGTAATCATGATAACTTTAAGTTAATTGTTTAGGTTTTATTGATATGATTACTTGCCTAATACAAATGTTGTACATCTACATTGAAATTGTTTTTATATGAGAAAAGAAAAGGTCGATTTTAAAAGGAATTTGTATTTTATTGATTCATGTTTCAGCATGGATATAACAAATTATATAACACGTTCAGAAAAGCGATGACATGTAAAATGAACATGTGTGATTTTTTGTTTTGTTAACAGTTCACTAAATGAATTTGCTGTTGTTTTATTGTCAGATTGATGTTATGTTCCTTGGTTGAACTTTTCTGATATAAACACTAACTTCAATTGTTGTTATAACGAAAAGGACATCCAATAGCATAGAACATTCATTTGGGGGATTTAAATCGAATTATGATTTTGATTATAGATATAAATGAGTACACTGATAAAATTATGTAATTTAAACCAAACCTTTTTACATTAGTATACATTTTGTTTTCCATCTTTATTTTAAAATGTGCTTTCTTACCATAGTAGGTATTGGATTTTTTACTATAGGATTAAACACATTTTTTCTAGAGGTTATTGATGTGTAAACCGGGGCGATTAACTCACAAACTGAATAAAAGTCCGAAGAGGACTTTTATGTAAAATATGTGAGTAAGAGCCCCGGTTTACACATCAATAACCTCTAGAAAAAATGTGTTTCATCCTTATAATTCTAAAGCCTAAAAGCCTCAATTTCTTTTAACATTTTCTGTGTAAAGGTTACTATAATCACCATCACATGCACAACTGACAGGTCGTAACTAAGGAGTTGGCCGCCATATTGACTTTCTAATGTCCATAAATGTTCGAAAAATGCAACGGAATTTAAAATAAAATAACACCTACCTCTAAAACTTCATTTTAATGAGATATTATCCGAATCTGAAGCACACACGTAACGAAATATTCTTTCCCTTAGAAGTTTTCATTCGTATGACGTCGTGTTTTGCCATGACGTAAATTCGCCAAATTGTTCATGAAATTTCGCGGAATGTATTTAAATTTCATTTTTTACAATTTTCGAAGCTATAGTGCATTTATTTATTTATTTATTTTATTTATTTTTTTGTTTTATATGCATTAGAATAGAAAAAAACCTGTTATGCATTTGATTTTTAATCTCAATTTGCTGAAAATTAATTTAGAATTATTCCTGCAAGGATGTGTATCGCGCATGAATAGATGACGAAAGTAGTTTCGGAAACATGGTTTATCTAAACCTAGAGAAAAATTATAATTGACCAATGCAATTCAAGTATTTATAGATATGCAAACCATATAAGAATTATACAGTCATATACATTATGATAGTAAACAACTTATATCTGAATTAAGTATTACGATGTAAACGATGATTTTTAATACCAAAGGTCATTTTATGTGTGTCAAATAAATTGGAGTAGTGATTAAAACCTGTAAAAAAAAATGGAAATGCATGTGTTGACATGATCCCGATGACGATAAAACTACTTTATTATTATTTTATTTCATTATTCTAATTTTTGTTCGGGTAGTATAACAAAAAAACTTTGAAAAACAAAAAGGAAATGCCACTTGTATATGCTTTCAAACAATGCATATATTTCTCTATACCAAGTCAAAGTTCTTAATACCATGAATATAATTAAGGTGTATGGGTTAAAACAATACACACATTTTCACAAAAGTAGGTATTTTGTGTATGGCTAACAAAGTTTTAAAATAATTTCTATCAAGCAGTATACCATGTTATCATGATTACTCTCAAAATCAATTATGCAATGTTATAAAAAAAATATTCAATTTAGGTGTGATTGTAATGTAATCGATTACAGTATATTTGCAACGTGATTGTAATTTAATAGAAAGCATCTGCTAAAGTAATCAGTTCTATATCTTCCGTTGGTAGAATCTAGTTCTATAATGAATGTTTGACCATGTGTAGGAAAACTTTATCATATTTTTTTTTCAGTGAAATCCAAAACAATTTTCTTTCTATTTATACAACGTTGTAATGTGCTACGCCAAAACAAACTTTGACCAATGCAGATACATGTACGAGATCGTATTAAACACACGTGAAACTAAACCTAAATATCAACCGTCTGGAAAAAGAATAAATAAGCTCAAACTTTTAAAATGCTATTTGACACAATGAACTGAGAGTTAAGTGGGACGGGGTTTATCCCTCACAAACATATTTAATCCTAAAGTCAAGAGCCTGTATGTCAGTTGTTGTCGTTCGTTTTTGTCTGTGATATTTTGTTTCGTAAATTGTTTTGTTATAAATTGTGCCGTTAGTTTTCTTGCTAGAATTGACTAATTTTGTTCTTGTCGGGGCCTTCTTTTGCCGACTATTCAGTATATGTTTTCTCGTTGTTGAAAGCCGTATAGTTGTTGCCTATTATTACTTTCATCATTATTTGAACTCTGATGGAAAGTTGTGTTTTTGGCAATCCGAACCACTTCAATTTAATTTTACATTCGGGGAAAAGTCTTACAAAAACAGTTTGAGTACAGTGAATACTGATTTAAAGTATTAGCTGATAAAGAATGGTTTCAAAATCAATATTGTCCTTTATTTTTTTTTTTGTATTAATTGAATTTCATACAATAACGTCTGGTATTAGATATCAATGTATATTATTGACTTTGTAAATCGTTAAATATTTATATAAAGACCAATGTATGGTATCTATGATAAGTTTATTTAAATGCTTATTGGTTTTAAATAGTGAAGATCTTCTCAATTAATTGAACAGCGATATGATCGATATGATATTTGTGGGAAAAAACAGGTCAATCTTAAGTTGACTTATATAAACACTTAAACATTGGATTCAATATTCAATGGAAAAGGTTAAGCAAGCATCGATCGTTCTATAAAATGATGTTATAATATATGATTATATAGAATAAATCGGTATACAAGTACATGTATCGTTAATTGAAAAATTTAATAAGAATACATAATGAATAAAGATCAACTCGTAAATGATGATGGGGACAGTATCACTTTATTTATATCTGCTGATTTACAGCATGATAACAAAAGAGGGACGAAAGACACCAAAGGGGCAGTCAAACTCAAAAAGACAAACAGAAAAACAATAGTACACATGACACAACATAGAAAACTAAAGAATAAACAACACGAACCCCACCAAACACTAGGGGTGATCTCAGGTGCTCCGGAAGGGTGAAATGTGACAACATGATAACATCAAGAAAATACGGAGATCATACGAAGACGATCAAGATGCAAGACAATATATTTAAAATGCCATTCAATCATATTGTATAGACAGTATTGCACATAACACCACAAGGTGGGAGAAAGCCAAAAAGATCACGGAACACTTGGTTGAGAGCAATACCATCGGAAATGCAATAGATGGGTCACAGTTGATCATGAAGAGAAGCACATTTTGCCATTGATTACGGACATTGTGTGTCTTGCGTCTAAATCGTCTTCGTATAGTCTCAGCGTTGTCATTATAATGGCATTTGATGCGACTGTCATATCAGTGAGACGTGTAGCTAGCTTTAAACCCAGATTCATTCTAGTATTTTCTGCATTAGGTAAATGCCTGTACCAAGTACAGTTGTCCGTTCGTTTAATGTTTTTTAATTTTTGCTTTTGCCATTTGATTACGAGCTTTCCGTTTTTGCAGTATTTTTTTTGTGATTTAACTCTTTAAATAAAAAAAGATAGACAGAACCGGAGGAAGTATGTTTAAGCAATAAGTCTAGCCGGGGAGGAAAATGACAATTAGATACATGGATATCATAGCTAAATTATCCAAATTCATTATCAAAGTTAAAATTCACACCTTATACGGCAAGAAATCTAAGAAATCATCAACATTAGTATTCGCAGTTTAGGTTGCTTCAAATGAATAGGTATATGTGTTACTAGCCAGAAAGACTTTCTTGGTGGATTTCGACCATTCATATCCACCGTAAACAAGGTAAATACATGTACTGGCTTTTTTTATTTTCATATTAGCATGTACATGTATCATACTAATAGCCTTTGATTCTGACATTCAGTAAATGCTAGACACACGTTAGTACTGCAGTGCTGTTTCAATAGGTATCAAAGGTACCAGGATTATAAATATAGAATAGAAATTGATAAAAAGAATGATTTTTTTAAAACACAAATTCCATTTAAACTGGACAAAAAAATAGATCTGAAATTTAATATAATTAAAGAGCTTTTATTATCATTATATCAGTGGATTCATTGAACCGATTTGCTTTGTATGAATTTAAATGTTAAGATAAAGTATCAAGTGTCTGTTTATGATCAACTTTAGTGGGTCGCTATGTTACCCACTATTGAATGGAATTCACTAAAGAAAAAATAAGACATACGTCTTTTGAACTTCTGAGTGCAGTTATTAGAATGAATTTTGTGAAAGAAGACTTTCAATATGTTTAAATTTAACATACGAATTATTACTGCAAGATAACTTTATATATATGTATATGTCGATATCAATTCTAGAATAAGAATCAGCTACGTCAACAAATGAAATGAAAAATGTTAAAACGTTAGTCGTCCAAAATCTTAAAAAAGGATGACAAAGAAAATTAACAGTTTTAAAAAGCAAGGCAAAAGATAAGCTTATGCGACATCATAGATACAACACATTTTTTTTTAATTCATTTTAATGCACATAATTTCGGACAGAAACATACAATTGATGACTACGTCGTTGGTAAAGGCAATGTGTCATTACTTCTTAAAAACCGTTAAGGTGTGAATATCGTTTAAATAAAACATTTGAAAGAACAAGTTTATAAAGAGAAACAAAAACTACCAAATTTATGTTCAAATACATAAGTCGAAAATAGAATAACAATGCTATGAAAACAAAACCAATAATGACGACAATACCAAAAACAGTTTTCAAAACATAACACAGAAGACTGAAGTCTTAAGTCACACAAACCGGGCTATACAGGCGCTCTGGAGGGGGTATGCAGATCCTTCTCCATATATGTCACCCGTCGTGTTGCTTAGGTAGGTACAAAACAGGTAATAATTATAATATTCAATTAGTCATCATCGATAAAAAAAAAAGGAGGACAATTGGAACCTATCCGACGTTATCTATAAAACACTACCTGACAATGATGTCGTACATGTATCTCATTCATTTACATGTAAAACCTAGAAAATGAAGGTGCTGACAACGCTAACAATATAAAACCAATTTAAAACAAAATACTTTCAAATAAAGAAGTTTACAATTTCTGTATAAATAATGAACAACACACATATTTTGGATTGAATTTGAATCAATCAATGGAAACAATGGAAACATTCCAGCTTTTGCGACGTCTAACGTTTTTTTTTAATAACAGGAAAGATATAAGATCAGTCTTTGTCAAATCAATCATTGTTTGTAAAGTTTAAAGATAAAACTGACCTACTTTTTCACATTTTCGTTTGAACGGAACAACACTTTTAACACTACTGTTTGGTCATACAAAAAAAGTTAAATATTTCATGACGTACACACAGTTTTAATGAATCTAGACACTTTATTTAGTTCGGTTTCAGTCACAACATGTTGTACAGACCACAAAGGATCATACATATTAAAACTATAAAAAATATTTCAATAATTAGTTCCATTTCAATTAACGTTATAATATATTTTAAATCAGACTGCAAATTGATCAGAACAAACAAAGCCACAAGTTGAAACCTTGTATTGCGTCTGTTGTTAGATTAATTTGGCACCTTATTATAGAATGCATATATTTATAAATGTAGATGATTCAATAATTATAAATTTTATGAACACTAGTTTATCTAATGCTCAACTTAGTAAAAACCCTGTGATAAGTCTCACTTGGTAGGCCATGTTTTGGGAAAAGAGGACGGGATTGGGAATACATGTTTTTTACAATGAGGTTTTGGCCTTTTCTTTTACTTATGATAGTGCAGTCTAAGTGACATAAAGTATCTACGGAATACATAGAGGTAATACAGAGCATTGTAAGGCATTCGCAAATCAATAAGAGAGTTATACAGACAGGCCAAACCATAAATCATACAATGGATTTTAATCATTGTTGAAGTCCGTATGATGACCCTATAGTTGATAATTTTTGAAAAATATGGTTTTTTATGCAGAGTTTTTTTTATCGGCATTTATACCACATCTTCTGATCTTATAGTTATATGAATTAATTAACATAGCATTATGTCATAATAACTTATCGATTCTGCGTAAGGTGTTTCTTCAGAAAAATTAATTTATTAGATATTCCTTTTGTAAAACTAATATTCTTTATGACGTGTTTATATGTACAGAGTGTACAAAGAAATAATTTAGTCAAAAACTGTGATACAATAAAGTAACTTTAAACAGTCAAGCATATAAATCTGGTGGAATATGATACGTGTTATATTTATACATGGTAATTGTTCATGAGTTGAACGATAGATTCTACCACTGCATCGGTTGAAAAACGGAATAATCCCGCATCATACATAGGAGATAGAATTAAACACACGTGAATCTAAACATAAATATCAATCGTCTGGGAAAAGTTAGTTAGCTCACACAACCATTTTAAAGCAGGTAACATTCTGTAAACCCTGTCCAGAAGTCAAGAGCCTTTATTTCAGTGGCTGTTGGGTTTTTTTTCTGTTGAATTTGCTTTTCGTAAATTGTTTTATTATGAATTAGGTCATGAGTTTTGTTGTTAGAATTGGCTAACTTGTTCTTGTCGGGGCCAGTATGTGTTTTCTCGTTGTTGAAAGCCTATCATAACTTCCATTCGCGTTATTTGAAGTCTGAAGGATAGTTGCGTTATTGGAAATCAAACCACATCTGCTTAATTTTATTTTAGGAAAATGTCTGACAATAATAATTTGAGTACAAATAAGTATTAATTGATTAATAATGGTTTCCAAATCAATGATTGTCTTTGTTTATTTTTGTTTGTTTTAATTGTATTTCAACCAACAACGTCTGTTATAAGATATCAAGGAACACTATTTACCTTGTTAACTTTTTTTAACTTTTGTATAAAGACCAATTTAAATGCCACACAATCATATTGTATAGACACTACTACACATGACACCAGAAGGTGAGAGAAAGCCAAAGAGATCACGCAAAACTTGATGAAGAACAGTAACATCAGAATACTTATAGATTGGTAACATCTGAGGAAAGGCACATTGTATGACAAAAGATAGACAGAAGTGGGGGAAGTTTGATTTAGCAATAAGTATAACCGGGGACGAAGAGGACAGGCATGTAGGTCATAATAAGATCATCAACGTTTATAATCGCACCTTATATGACAATAAATCTAATAACTGCTATACAAATGTGTACTGCAAATCTGTATCAATGAGATATATATGAATTGAAAAAAAAAATTAAACACAAATTCCATTTAAACTCGACAGACAATAGATCTCATTTTTGTTATAAATAAAGAGCTTTTATTATCAGTATATCAGTCGAATCATTGAACCAATTTGCTTTGTATGAATTTAAATGTAAAGGTATATATCACATTTCTATTTATTGTAAATAATAGTTAGTCGCTATGTTACCCATCTTAAAATAGAATTTACAAAAGTAGTAATATAAAGAATATTCAGGCATTTAAACCTATGAGGGCTGTTATTAGGACGAATTTGATAAAGGTAGAACGTTATTAAATGCGTTGAAATGTAACATGTTAGTCTTTACTACGTTGTACTATTGCATGTATGTATTTATCGATATCAATTCAAAATTAAAAAAAGTGAAGTAGAAAAGTGGAATGAAATATAAAAACCGGAGTCAAACCAAATCAGGAAAAAATGCGGAAATCAGTATCTCAAGATATAATTTCAAATACTTAGAATTTATAAGGCGTGTTGTGCATTTTGTTATGAGAAATCATCAAAAGACAAAACAATGACAAAATTGAAAAACACCCAACGCACATTGTTCGTTGACTATCAATGGAAATAATGTTGTTCCTTGAATAATAATGTTGTAATACAATCTTGGTGTAAAACTTTTACATTCTAGATATCCAAACACCAGAGTCTAATTTTATCAATATCATGTTAAAATGATCTGTGTAGTTGGTAAACCACAAACTCTGGTTTTGAATTCTTATAAAGATTTTAAACAATAAGATCATGCGGTCGTACAGGACTTATAACAATTTAACTATTTAAATCAAATTGGTAGAAAATCCTAGATAATAATTGAAAAATTTCAAGTATGAATTTGTAAATGTATAGTTTGGGTTTTTTACTTGTGATTTTTTTTTCAAATATTTTGTGTGTATGGAGTAACTGTAAAACTATTTGCCATACACGGAAATGGTTGTGTTACTTTTTAGATAGTTAATTTAGCAGAAAGAAAACGTCATTCAGTTCGATCTTGATAACAACATATTTTCAGAGTATTGTTTATGTGGTGAAAAAATGAACTTTGAAAGTTAAACTTCTAATTAGTTGGTATTGCAACTATTACGGTTAATCCTGATTTTGAAGTTGTATACGTTAGTAGTGGGTTGATTGCATAAAGCAGCAAATATGTAAACCATCAATAAATTTCGATGAGTCGTGCCATGTCAATATACACTCTAATATAATATATTCAAGATGGTTCTAACCAGTAAGGCAAACAGTGTCATATGTTGACATCTTGAATGACGTCTGTGTTTTTTAAGCAAATAGGTTTATTATCACACTATAAATATAAATGATACAATAATCATAAGACATTTTTTTTTTATTTGTAGATCGTCCTTAACATTTCTCATACATAATGGAAGCGCGTAGTCAACGTCAAATAAACTCTAGATGACCTCCTCATAGATACTAGGACGAAAAACTGTCTACGTCAGAGGCGCGTTAATACTTCAAAGACTTATCACTGACCATATCATTTCAAATAATATAAAAAGTAAAAATTGAGTACAAGTGCATACTTGAACAAGAATGTGTCCCTAGTACACGGATGCCCCATCCGCACTATCATTTTCTATGTACTATGTCTATGGACCGTAACAATGGGGGGATCTCTAATTTTGTTTGAAAATTAGAAAGATTATATCATAAGTTACAAGTGTACTAAGTTTCAAGTTGATTGTACTTCAACTTTATCAAAACAACCTCGACCAAAAACTTTAACCTGAAAAGCGGGACAGAAGGACGAACAGACGAACGGACCAACATACTGACGGACGAACAAACGAACGAACGAATGGACGCACAGACCAGAACACATTATGACTATAAATGAGGCATTAAAATACTAAAGAGCATTGTGGGTAAACAAAGCAAACAAACCATACGCAACGATGGATGTAATCTGGCATGTTAAACACGAAGACGAGTGAGTCTTTACAAAAAAGGCACATCAAACCATTGAGGGAACTGTATAGACATCAAGTTAATCAAGGAGACTGAAGAGCTAAAACCAGTCAGACAATAAAAAGAAATCAAAAGAACGGACAATAAATCATTCCAAGGAAACAATAGTGCTGTAATGACAAAAAGTGAAATCCAAAAGAACGAGGAAACTGTAAAGTAAAATGAAAAAAAACGGAAAATGAGAAAGTTGTCCATCCACAATTTAAGGTAAGAGAAATGATACAGTTGAACACACATACAGGTTAGTAAATATGCGTTAAGGGGATACTTTCAACCGAAACAATTTTGTATAAATAACGATGATAAAACATTACACACTGTACCAAATTCATCGACTGTTTTTCTTTGCACGTTACATTACCTTTCATCCGATTGTTTGGTAGAAAACAATCGAGTTCATTAAGTTAACCAACCTTTGAAAAAAAAACGCTGATGATAATTATTCGAATAAACGATATACATGAGATAAACTGCGAATGTAGGAAATACCGTTGCATACGAGAATGATAGAATAACTTACCGAAGTCGTCAATCAATTTCTTCTCTTTAGATATAAATTTCCGAATTTATTCCTTCATAAAAAAACGATCTTCCTCATGATGTGTTTTAATGAACAGTGTGTAAATAAACCTTGATACACTTCAGTAAATCTAAAAAGCTCAACATTTAAATCAGGTGGTATATGATGTGTGTTATATTTTTAAATAATATTTTACGTTGTTGGAAAATAGATTCTTCAACTGCATCGATTGTCATAAGATATAACTCCAATCGATACAGTTCAATTTCAAACGTGAGGTTTATTGTGTTGTACACAATTTTTAAATGTCTCGCACAATCTTGGATAAATATCAATTTTACAACACATGTTGTTAAAAACTGTTTCTCAAAACAAAACTGTATATAGGAAATCTGTATCGTTCTTTTTTCAATGATCTCTAAACTACGTGCACTTTTTATCTATTTTTTACTTTAAGCTTGCATAAACACAGATTTCCTATTCGTTGATATTAGCGAGCTTTTGTTATTCGTATATCAGTGAAACCAGTCAACCGATTTGCTTTGTATGAATTTAAAGGTTAAGGTAAAATATAATTTTTCTATTTATCATAAATATAAACTGGTTGCTATGTTTGACTTTCAGCGTTCCTCGTGGAGGTAGTTTCAGAAAAGCGCTTCGGACGCAAGAAATTATTAAACGTGTTGTTTTCAAATTTTTACATCATTGGGTCGATACCTCTGCTGGTGGACTATCAGTCCCCGAGGGTATAATCAGCTCAGCTCATTAAACAAACTTTTTCTAAAATTGTCCATTTACAATTTTTGATATTATTAAGAAACTAAGCTGTCAACTTCCTCAGGTAAAGTTGGCTTTAGATGAATTTGGCTATGTTTTTAAGGTATTTTTGAAATATAGCTCTTCAACGGTTTCGGTACTCATACATCCTCGGATTTCAAATGTTTGGCTTTGAGCGTTCCTGATGAAGGTAAATCCAGAAAAGCGCTTCGGACGCAAGAAATTATATAACGCGTTGTTTACAATTCTTTAACCACCTTAAAAAATAGATTTCAAAAATAATTATTTAAAGAATAAGGCATTCTGTCATTTGAACTTACGACATAAGGATGAATTTAATAGAAGTAGAACTTTAATACGGTGAAAATTTACACATGTTATATTTACAAAGTTGTACAATTGCATGTATTCATGCATGGATATCAATTTCAAACAAAAACGTAGTGATAAAACGAATTGGAATGAAATCTTTTCAAACGTGAGTCAAAACAAATCAGAAGAAGGATTGCAAACATAATTTTATGTAGAAATAATTGAAAATATGCTAGCATTAATTGGTTTATTATATAAACTATAGATATAAATGTTACAATAATCATAAGACAACATGATTTTTTAATTCTTAAAAAAATCTCCCTTACTACTTTTTAAACTTAAACTCATTTTTTTACTTTTTAATTATTTGATTTGAGACATTCTCTGATAAGTCTTTTGTAGAAGAAATGCGCCTCTGACGTAAACAATTTCATACCAGTATCTTTGAGGAGGACATCTAGGTTTAATTTGACATTGATTACGCTTTCATTAAGTATAAATCGTGGTAAGTTCGTGTTGCTTATTCTTTAGTTTTCTATGTTGTGTCTTCTGTACTATTATTTGTCTGTTTGTCTTATTAATTTTAGCCATGGCGTTGGCAATTATTTTTCTATGTATGAGTTTAACTCTCCCTTTGGTATCATTTGTCCCTCTTTTTTGACATAGATATAGGAAGATGTGATGTGAGTGCCAATGAGACAACTCTCCATCCAAATAACAATTCATAAAAGTAAACAATTATATGTCAATGTACGGCCTTCAATGCGGAGCCTTGGCTCACACCGAAAAAAAGCTATAATTCGGAGTTTAGTATGATGTCCATTATCACTGTACTACATATGTTTAAGGGGCCAGCTGAAGGACACCTACGGAGGCAGGAGTTTCTGGCTACATTGAAGACCCATTGGTGGCCTTTGGATGTTGTCTGCTTTATGGTCGGATGGTTGTCGCTTTGTCACATTCCCCATTTCCTTTCTCAATTTTATTTATATAGCTTTTGAGATCATTGAAATAAGAACGATAAAGTTTCTCGTAAAATTGTCATTTCTCCAAGCTTGAAAGAGACATTTCAAAAATGTGTACAACACAACAAACTTCACGCTTGAAATTTAACGTATACAGTGGGGAAATATCTTATTACAATCGATGCAGTGGTAAAATATATTTTTAAACTAACTAAAATATTTTTAAAAATATTACACACATAACATACCACCTGATTTGAATGTTGACCATGTTTCTATATCGCCTTTTCGTACCTAAAGAATTCATATCAGGAGTTTTAGATTTTGTATGATAAATGTGATATTGACAATTATAATAATTTTACGTAGCTAAAAATGAGATTCTATTCTTGCTTGAAGTATATACGATATTTTTTCTATTCCACTTTCAATTTTGTGAAAATAAACGTGAAATTGATCGCGAGTTTTTAGATACATAATTTCGCGATCAAAAGAGGTGAAATAACGATTTCTATAAATTTGTTGGTAGAATGTGTTTTTACTGTGATTTTCAAACTAAAGTTATAAGGAAATGTAATATGAATGCCAATATGGTCTTCAACACGGAGCCTTGGCTAACACCGAACAGCAAGCTATCATTTACATATATGTACGAAAACCGTATTCCTCTGTTACATTGATCTCCTATGGGCATTTGTCCAATACTATTTTTTATTCAATGTTATTAACATTTAAGCCTGTTGTAATTGTTTGCACCTATCCAAAGTCAGGAATATGTTGTTCAGTAGTTCTCGTTTGTTGATCATGTTGATGTCGTTCATAAGTTTTATTTTTTTTATGTTTTTTTTATATAGATTAAACCGCTAGTTTGAATGGTTTTACACTTGTACTTTGTGGAGCTCTTTATAGCTTTCTGTTTGGTATGAGCCAAGGCTCCGTGGTGTAGACCGTACTAAGACCTATAATGGTTTACTTTTATAAGTTGTGACTTGCATAGATGGTTTTCTCATTGGCACCCATACAACATTTTCTTACATCTATCATCCTATTTTGCGTGACGTCATTTAATCAAGGGGGAATAAGAGAAAAGTGACGATCACAAAACTGTAACTAATACAGATCCGAGTTCAAATTTAACACATGTGGATCTATCAATCGTCTGGACAAGTATCAGTTTGCTAAAAATTTTAAAATGGTATTTACCATTGTCAACTGAGGAGGGAGTAGGGGTTGACCACTCACACAAACGTTTAATCCCGCTATATTCTTTATATGTCAGCTTTAGGACATGGGACTGTAGTTAAGTGGTTATCGTTTATTCTCGTCTGTCATATTTGATCTTGCAAAAATTGTTTGATATGTAGTAAGCTGGTGTTCAAAAGTCAGTAATCAAACAGAGAAATTGTTTTGTTAAAAGTATTTTTATGTTTAGAAGTCATAAAAAAACGCCGAAACGCTTTATCGTGTAGGATTGATGGTAAGCAATTGCAATTCTAGTAGTACTTTCATCATGTATTTAATATTTTGTAATATGATCATAATGAAACACTAATAGAATGTATAAGGAGTTTTTCGAATAACATGTTTTTCTATTCGAATTCGAATTGATGTTGGAATACGTGGATATTAGGTGCTACTTTTATACAAAGAAAAAAGGGGGGGGCGGTCATGTCAAAAATTAAAAACAAACCTCAATCTAACTGCGTCATATTTTTACTCTAAAATAATTTCGTGCGTCCTAAGCATTTCTCTGGAATGCTCAGAATCCAGAAAAATGAATGACAGCAGGTATATATGAATATTTGGTCCTTTATTGTCTAAAATATTATTAGCACGTCCTGTAGTATGCTAAAGAAGTATCGAAATGGAAGAAATGTAATAAATACTGTTATATATTAAATGTTTAATATCAATAGACAAATCTTTGATTTGATGTCGTACAAAGAACAACTATAATGCATGAAAGACATGGTTTGATGAATTGAAACGATCGTAGATTATTGATAATGATATTTTGTTCAGCAAACAAGTTTATAAATTATCAATGATTTAATTTCCAAACAATTTAACATGTCAAACATTGTATGTGTTCAATTTTAAAGGCGGTTATAGTAGAACTAATCAAGATTAAATGTGACAAGTAAAGGATACGTGATAAACACGAATAATAATGCACTAAACACACTCAGGACTAAAGTCAATTAAAAACTTCAATTTGTTCTATTATTATAGTAATATTCGCATAGGGACGAACCTAAAAAACGATAACTTCAAAATGATTTTATCGACTTCAAATCCATTTTAAAGATACACATTCAGGCAAAAATTTAAAAAAAAATGGTGAACTCGTATAAAAACACAGAGACAATTCCATTCACACAAGATTTCCTCTCACATTAACATCGGAAATACATATGTACAAGTTATAATAAATGAAACGAAGATTTTTATCATCGATTTTGTACTTTAAATAGTTATCAAAGGTACCAGGATTATAAGTCAGTACGTCAGACGCGCGTTCAGTCTACATTAGACTCATCACTAACGATAAAATCAAAATATTTATAAAGCCAAACAAGTACAAAGTTGAACAGCATTGGGGATCCAAAATCCCCAAAAGTTGTGCCAAATACACAATTAAGGTGATACATGTTTAGTGATTGTAAATCGATTTCGGAAAAGAATATAAATTAAGATTCGGTTATCGCATCAAATTAAAAAGGTTTGGTATATAGACAGGATAATTGTCTACGCTTGTGCGCATGCATCACTAGTCATACAAATTCACATGAAATGCCTAGAACTACTCTGATAACATATTAAAACAGGTTCATATTACTATAAATGTTATGCGTGATAATTTATCATTCAAACTTATACGATAATGTATAGTATCTAATCCATTCATGTCACTGTCTCCAGTTCACATCATACTGTTCGTCCATATGTTTCTTTAAAAAATAAAAGTTTAAACCTACATTGGTTATTTTAGAAATCTTTTCACAATTTTAACCTATAGTCACAAAAAGGCATAATTAGAACTAACGGCTTACTCTGTGAATTGCAACAGGACAACACTCAAAAACAGTAGTGTTCATCATGAATCAATGAGTTTTAATGGCTGCAAAGTATAAATACAATAGACACCTGTGCATTTTTTTTTAGTTCACGTACAAACAGGACTTAAGGAAACTTTCCAATCTGTTTATCGAGAATAAATGTGGAGTCTTTATATCTAAGCCCAATATATTTTAAGTATTAATGAAATATTTTAAAACTTTATAGTTGGTTAATTCAAATCCCTGAAGATAAACCAAATTGTTAATTTCTACATGTTTTTCTTTTTTAACCTCTCTAGGTCCCATTTCTGTAATTAAAGACAATGTAATTCCCAATAAGACATCATTTTCAGGCTAAAATAAAGAAACCAACATTATCTTTGTATGTGTCTGTCCCAAGTCCGGAGCCTGTAATTGAGTGGTTGTCGTTTGTTAATGTGTTTTCTTTTTGTACAAAAATGTGGCCGTTAGTTTTATCGTTTTAACTACTAACGCTTGCAGTCCAGTGGTTGTTGTAGGTTCATGTGTGTCGTACAAGTTTCTTCGTCACTTGTTTTGATATGAATAAAGCAGTCCTATGGGTGCTTCAACATGCTTACATCTTTAGCATTTGAACTGTAATGGATAGTTGTCTAATTGTTAATCTTTTATAGTATTAATGTATTTAACATTATGGGTAAGCATCTAGATGCATTTTCCCATTAATCTCATGTAAAAACAATTTTATTTCGTTAAAACAAATGTAAAAATGAGGACATACTGCAATAGAAAACGATAAACCAGAAACCAAAAAATGTACATACAGATATTATTTTCAATGTTGAAACATATTTTTGATAACGTAAAAGATTGGTCTTTCCGCAATTTTATCAAATTTAATTGATAAGTCGGATAACAGTAGTGTATTCATTTTTATTTAAAGACATTCTATTGTAAATTCATTAATAAATGTATGAATTCATTGTTGCAAAATGTTGACCCCTGGAAAAAACTCACCAGTGACGGTTCGAACAAAACGTTTTAAAAGAAGTTCGAAGATGACTAGCATAATGGACCCAAGTTCCGTAAAATAGTCTCTTTGATTCTCAAAACACCGTAAACATCTATACAATGACTTTTATAATGCAGACTTAACTTAATTGAAAAGATTAAGTATACAAATAGAATCTTTGAATACAATATTATCGGTCGAAACCGTCACATTGTATCCCAGTGGTAACAATAGTGCCCAACGACGGTTGTATTCCTACTGATGCTACAGATATGTAAACACAAAATATATTCAATTAATATTTAAATGTTAAGATTCTTGATTTGACCTCTGTATTATGAAAGATCAGCTTTACTACATTTATATGTTTTATCTTTAAGACCAATGTATCGTTCTGCACGCAGTGATTGTATTATTTTTAAAGTCTTGTTTTGCAACCAAAGAATTAAGCATATATTCAATGTAAAGTGGTCATTAACTGGTTTACAAAAAAGCACTTATAGTAGAATCTCATCAACAATACAAGGCTGATATTACATCTGATTTATAAGATTGAAACTGGAAATGAGATATGTGTCAAAGAGACAAAATGAAGATTTCAGTGGCCAGGTGTTACCTTTCCACGTCAGTTTTAATCTAGCGAAATACAGACATCCCAGCTAAATTCAAGTACGGGGTAGGGGTCATCTAACTGAAAAAATCATGATAATGCACTATTGATATGTTTTAGGTTAATGACAATAAGAACAAACTTTTTTAAAATACTTGAAAAGGTCAGGAACTTTTCAAATCTGATCAACAACTGTGACAGAATATACGACGCAAGGTTTCAATAAAGAAAGCAAATGAAATCGCATAAACTCCATCATTTTTGTTTATTTACATCATACCTTTCGGTGATAAATGTTTCTGGCAAGATTATTGAAGTCAGAAACTTGCTCATTGTTACATAATACTCCGTTTCTGTGTGTGTTACTTTTCGGTGTTGTGTCTCTGTTGTGTCGTAGTTCTCTTTTGTTTGATACGTTTCCCTCAGTTTTAGTTTTTAACCCGGATTTGTTTTTTTCTCTATCGATTTATGGACGTTTGAACAGCGGTATACTACTGTACCCAGAATCATAAATTAATACAAGTTCGTTGTTTCGAAAGTTTTTTTTTTACAATTTTACCTACAATGTCTGTTTTCTTTACGCATTATTGTAATTAAATGGAATTTGGTGCGACTGTCATACAAGTGAGAGGTTTAGTGCTATAAAACCAGGTTCAAACCATCAGTTTCTACATTTGCAAAAGAATATACCAAGTCTTCGTGAATATAACAGAGTACTTCGGTACTGGCACGAAAATATGGATTTTTTGTGGTATTAAAATTTGCTGTTACAAAATGATAGAAATTATCATAAATCAAGGAATGTATCTCCTTCATGCAAAGCTCTGATTACTTCACTGATTCGGCTATACTTCTTTGACCTTTGAATTATAGCTTTTCATTTTTTATAAATGCTTTGGAATTCAAATATTTTGGCCGCAAGCATCACTGAAGAGACATGAATTGTCGAAATGCGCATCTGGTGCAAGAAAATTGGTACCGTTAATTTTATTACTACCACTGGGTCGATGCCTCTGCTGTTGGACTATTAGTTCCCGAGGGTATCACCACCCCAGTAGCCAGTACTTCGGTACTGGCATGTAAATACGGATTTTTTGTGTTATTAGAATTTGCTGATACAAAATGATAGAAATTATTATAAATTAAGGAATGTATCGCCCTCATGCAAAGCTCTGATTCCTTTCACGGATTCGTACACGGATACTTTTTGGACCTTTTGAATAAAAGCTCTTCATCTTTTATATTTTGGTCCGAGAACACAATTAATTGGTAGTGCATTTCTTTTAGAACATCAATGAAAATTTAAAAATTCCCACCTGCGCTTTCTCAATGAAACTTTTAGAGTGTGTTGTACTACTTTTGGGACAAATTATATTAAAATTATAGAAAACTTCATCGCCTCTAACTCAAAATATGGACAATTTTGTGTTTAGGGTGTCTTGAAATCTTTTGACAGCTTCCGAAGTGCTAATTTTTAACCTTTTTCAGCTGGACTAAATCACTACTTTCGTGTAAAATTCTGGACCCAAATTTTTTTCCTGTGTCATTTCACCCCTTAACTTACAATTTGAGGCATTAAACATGGAGAAATGAATTTGGAAGGGGTATAAAAATTATTGGCAAGTAACTCACTGTTAACACTAGGGACTATATTCGTGATCAACGAAAATCAAGGGACAACAATTGTGGTCTCGGACCTAATAGGATAGAAAGAGTTGACAGATCTTAAAAAAACTTGGTATGACCAAAGCTTGATAAATTATAACACTAGTTGCAAAGTTTCATAACAATAGGATATATATTAGACAATATGTTAAATTCTATACTCATCTTTGCGTGTTGAATTTTGACGTTAAAATAGAATAATTTCAACTATCAACATTTTGGGCTTTGAAAATTAAAATATTGCAAAAAAATACTTTTTAAATGCCCTAATATATCATTTATTATGTACTAAAAGCATTTGATATGTCAGACTTAGCATAATTATTCAAAATTCAAAAAGTCAAATTTATATCAGCCTGGGCCTAAAAATTGAGGTTTTTCAATGAAAGGGGGCCTTACATAAAGATGTAATATTTTCCAGCAATTTTAAATTTGTGAAGCCTTTTGGTTATAAATAATCCTTACATATGTATTGAATGTACTTTAAATGGAAAGAAAAGTCACAGATAACATATCATATTAGTTTAAAAGGGTCTTAAGCCAAGTAAGACTGGAAAAAAATAAGGGTCAATTTAGGCCGTGCCACATATTTACATTAAAAAATGCATATTGAGGCTATAAGAAATAAAAAAATTGTGTCTTTTTTATCATTTCTATACTCATGTGACATGATACAACAAATCTGAGCACACAAAGGCTCTTGCAATTAACTTTTCTTACAGACAGTATGGTGAGATACAAAGATTTTTGCCTTTTTAATGAAAAACTTGAAATGCAATTTTAGTCTCAACAGGCTTATATTTAAACCACTTGCTATCCTTCAGAAGAAACAAAAGATATTATGTGAGATGGAACAGGTACAATAGACATTGTAAAGTGCTTTGGATACAAATTTAGTGAGGTCTTTATTGTGGACTTCAAATTTTATGTACCAATAACCCCACTTTTGACTTCATCCAAACAGGGCGTTAGACAAGGGTCATTTATACAACACATTTTGTACATATTGTCTGAGATAATCTTCTTTTCTGTAGATTCTGAGTTCATAAACAAGTAAAAGAACTAGATAAACATGATAAAGGCATAGAAACACAAGTATTGACACATGAAAACCTGTCAGATAGAAAGTCAGGATGCCATGTATGCATCAATATTGAAAAAGCCTTAAAATGCCTATTTTGACCAGATATGCCAAAATTGGTCATTTTTGCAGAAATTCTATAAAATAAAGATTTAAATCCTTTAGTTTCATGCTTTTTGAAAAATTGACACCACCAAATCATTTTAGGAAAGTTGCCAAAGTACAGATTATATATTTACAGACTTCACCTCTAAGGTCCGAGAACACAAATAATTCGTAGTGCATTTCTTTTAGAACATAAATGAAAATTTAAAAAATCCCACCTGCACTTTCTCAATGAAACTTTTACAGTGTGTTGTACTACTTTTGGGACACATTATAATAAAATTATAGAAAACTTCATCGCCTCTAACTCAAAGTATGGACAATTTTGTGTTTAGGGTGTCTTGAAATCTTTTGACAGCTTCCGAAGTGCTAATTTTTAACCTTTTTTAGCTGGACCAAATCACTACTTTCCTGTAAAATTCTGGACCCAAATTTTTTTACAGTGTCATTTCACCCCCTTACTTACAATTTGAAGCATTAAACATGGAGAAATAAATTTGGAAGAGGTATAAAAATTATTGGCAAGTAACCCACTGTTAACACTAGGGACTAAATTCGTGAATAACGAGAATCAAGGGACAACAATTGTGGTCTCGGACCTAATATAAGCTTTGGATTTCAAATATTTTGGGCGCGAGCATCACTGAGACATGAATTGTCGAAATGCGCATCTGGTGCAAGAAAATTGGTAGCGGTAATTTTATTGCCCATTCGTTTGATGTGTTTTATCGTTTGATTTTACCATTTAATTAGGAACTTTCCATTTTGAATTTTCCTTGACGTTCAGTAATCTTGTGATTTTACTGGATTTTTTTACTACGAGGGAAGTTTGATAAACAATAACTCATTTCCACATTTTAGGCGAAAGATAAAATTACAAAGAAGGAGCACCCCTATGTATTATTTTAAAATAGAATGAACAATCTTATTTTTAAACGATGAAAACAGTCATTCACCGATATGTTGCTGTCATACATTTCGAAACAAAAATTAATTTACACAAAAACTAAAGTTATAGCATTGACTCAACAGTACAAAAGTGACGACAAGGTTTGACGTTGTGCTTGTCTCATCCAAAATGAAAAAAAACACACTCACTTTTTTTTAAATTTCAGAGAAAAAAAACAAGACACTCAAAAGACTAAAAAAAATATCTTTCAGATTTATTTTTGTAACGAGAACACCGTACCTGTTACATGCATACGTATTACGTTATTATATCATGAGGAAGAAGGTTTTTACCTGATAATATATGGAATTTTGAGGATTGGGAAATAGGGAAAAGTTTGTCATAAATTCTTATATATTGTCGTCCACATATGTCTTTATCGAGGAAAAGTTAAATATGACATGATGCAGTCCTTCTTTTGAATGTAGTACATGTATTTCGAATCTCAAGGTCATTGAGATATAAAAGATGTACGCACTCATTGAGTGACAGGAGTCAGGAGTCAGTTCCATAGTTGTTGTAGGGTCATGTGTGTCGTCCACGATTCTTCATCACTTGTTTTATTATGAGTTAAGCAGTCATATTAGTGCCTACACTTGCTAACATATATAGGTTGAATTTCTGTAAATATTGACAATACAATTTCCCTTAAGAACTCATTTTACGGCTAAAACTCCACTTTTACTATGAAATTTTGAAAAAAAATGTTATCCTAGAATTGATTGTTCATATGTACAACATTGTTTTTCAAAGTTCAAAATAAAGGACTGTGCGGCATATTTTCAACGTTTATGTGCCATGAACTTCTCAGAGTTTTAACAAACCCTAACTAACTAACTACCCCTACCTCGAAAGAAAGGTTACCACAGATTTCTATGTAAACAATATGCACGTGTTTCTTTACAGATAACATTACCAAGTTATGTCTCTTTGAGATGGAACACAGAGAACAAAGCTGGGAACCAGTATGTAATCAGAATTATTGTTCGATGAATATTCGTGATCTCCCCAAAAGAAGAGTGTTTTGCGAAAAAGCCCTGTAAAAATGATGAAAAGCTGCAGTAGAAAATTGTCAACCAGAAACCAAAGAATTTACATCAAAATAGTATTGTCAATGTAGAAACGTATTTTTCGATAACTAAGGAGGGTGGTCTTTTCGCATTTTATCAAAGTTCGTTGTTAAGTAAGATAAACGCAGTATATCCATTTTAATTTAAAGACATTCTGGTGTAAATTCCTGAATGAATGCGTAAATTAATTGTTGCAATTTGTTTACCCCTGGTTTAAAACCTACCAGTGACGCTTTGATCAAAAAGGTTTAAATGAAGTTCGAGGATGACTTGCATTATGAATCGAAGTTCTGTAAAATAGTCTCTTTGATTATCAGAACACCATAAACATTTATAAAATGCCTTTGCTGCATTTATTGGTAAAACTTAATGCAGACTAAACTTAATTGAATCATTTGAATTCAATATAATCGTAGGAAACCATCACATTGTATCCTAGTGGTTACAATAGTGTCTAATTATCATTGTTATCCTACTGATGCTACAGATATGTGAACACAAAAGATATTTAATTAACATTAAAATGTACAATGTATATAGACTTTAAGTCTTAAAGATTCTGAGATAAATCTTTGAATTGACGCCAGTATTATAAAAGATCAGCTCTACTACATTTATACGTTTAATCGTTAATACCAATGTATCGTTCTGCACGCAAGTTTAAAGAGAAATTGTATTACCTTTAAAAGTCTTGTTTTGCCCCCATAAAATCAAGTATGTTTTACAAAAAAAGCATTTATAGTAGAAACTCATCAAAGATACAAGGCTTATAGTACATTTGATTAATAAAAATAGAAATAGTAATGTGGGATGGAGAATGGGTCAACGAAACAAAAAAAAAACCTGTCACATATTGAGATTTTAATGTTTTTGTATAAAACCGTTAAATAATTGTAGTGCATACATCCCACCCAAAAATCAAACCTACATTGAAACTTATTACTTTCGACTCTGGAAAGAGATACAAAAAAGGAAAAATATAGAATAGTTGTTGCTATTGATATTTCTTTTGAAAGATTATGGTGTGTAGTGCTGATAAATTTATACCAGAAAGACAATCATACTGCTACAATACTTGATTGATCGATAAATGATCCGTTACTATGTTTGACTGATCGTTGACTGATCGGTGATCAATGACCCATCGATTCTTTCAGATTCGCTTTATGAGTGTTCCCGTGTATGCTATTCGACAGCAACTGGTCAGTATTTTTATTATATGCACAGATCGAACAGAGACGTGCATAATCAAAATTGTTATGGCAACAACACGTGATCAACGCAAACATCCACGAAGACGCATACTCTTTGTAGTATTCGCTTGTGCACAATTATATATAACATTTCATTCTGTCCCAAAAAAATAAAGAAGATTGTTATTGTCAGATTATGGTTTATATATCATGTATATATATACAGGACGGCTGCAGTGCAGGCGATTTGGTGTCACGATATCACAGTAGCATGGGTTCGAATCCCGGCGAGGGAAGAACCAAAAATTTGCGAAAGCAAATTTTCAGATCTAACATTGTTAGGTTGATGTTTAGACGAGTTGTATATACATTATATACACAGCCATGTATCACCATCATTGATGGCGATCCGATGGATACATCTGTTGTAGGGTTGTCACTGACTCAGACGTACTTATATATATATATATAACTCGTCTAAACATCAACCCAAAAATGATAGATCTGTAAATTTGCTTTCGCAAATTTTGTATTCTTCCCTCGCCGGGATTCGAACCCATGCTACTGTGATATCGTGACACCCAAATCGCCTGCACTGCAGCCGTCCCGCTAGACCACACGACCACCTGGGCTCTGAAAAAAAGAGCTTTTGCTGGCCATGTGTTAATTTTCCACGTCAGTTTTAATCTAGCGGCGTACTACAGTACATGATATATAAGGCATGAAGATGTTATTGTTACAGATCAGCTAATATATATATATATTTAAATATACTTTTTCACTCTTTTGGTCTTTTGGAAAATGTTGTTTGTGCTGTTTTTAGACCCTTCTACAACGAAATTTGTTTGACATGCACACGTATAAAAATTGCGGTTTTTATCCAACGCAGTCATAGGTTTGAACGTAGTTTTCAATTTAGACTCGTTTATATTTTTTGTTTGGGCATGTATCATATTTTCCCTCCGGTTTATATGATCCGTTCATCCTATATATTGACTCTTAAAATTCAAGAGCTAATTTAAAAATGAGGGTACTTTCTCTAAAAATGAGGGTGCTTTTTATATGGCCTTCCAAATACCGTTTTGATCCCTAACATCACTGACGAGACATTTATTGTCGAAATCCGGATATGGTGTACTAAAGAAATATTGACACCGAATGTTTGTGGCACAACATCCTGTCCACAAGTTAACAATTTTTTTTTTTCTGTGACGTATTAAATTTATAATAAGATCCATTTTGTTACAACCTGTGATCAATTTTATTTGGCAATCGCCAATGGCAGTCAGCAGGGTTAAAGAACATCAGTTGTTCGACCTGTTAGTCAAATGCGTTTTGTTTAAATATACTTTTTCACTCTTTTGGTCTTTTGGAAAATGTTGTTTGTGCTGTTTTTAGACCCTTCTACAACGAAATTTGTTTGACATGCACACGTATAAAAATTGCGGTTTTTATCCAACGCAGTCATAGGTTTGAACGTAGTTTTCAATTTAGACTCGTTTATATTTTTTGTTTGGGCATGTATCATATTTTCCCTCCGGTTTATATGATCCGTTCATCCTATATATTGACTCTTAAAATTCAAGAGTTAATTTAAAAATGAGGGTACTTTCTCTAAAAATGAGGGTGCTTTTTATATGGCCTTCCAAATACCGTTTTGATCCCTAACATCACTGACGAGACATTTATTGTCGAAATCCGGATATGGTGTACTAAAGAAATATTGACACCGAATGTTTGTGGCACAACATCCTGTCCACAAGTTAACAATTTTTTTTTTTCTGTGACGTATTAAATTTATAATAAGATCCATTTTGTTACAACCTGTGATCAATTTTATTTGGCAATCGCCAATGGCAGTCAGCAGGGTTAAAGAACATCAGTTGTTCGACCTGTTAGTCAAATGCGTTTTGTTTAAATATACTTTTTCACTCTTTTGGTCTTTTGGAAAATGTTGTTTGTGCTGTTTTTAGACCCTTCTACAACGAAATTTGTTTGACATGCACACGTATAAAAATTGCGGTTTTTATCCAACGCAGTCATAGGTTTGAACGTAGTTTTCAATTAAGACTCGTTTATATTTTTTGTTTGGGCATGTATCATATTTTCCCTCCGGTTTATATGATCCGTTCATCCTATATATTGACTCTTAAAATTCAAGAGTTAATTTAAAAATGAGGGTACTTTCTCTAAAAATGAGGGTGCTTTTTATATGGCCTTCCAAATACCGTTTTGATCCCTAACATCACTGACGAGACATTTATTGTCGAAATCCGGATATGGTGTACTAAAGAAATATTGACACCGAATGTTTGTGGCACAACATCCTGTCCACAAGTTAACAATTTTTTTTTTTCTGTGACGTATTAAATTTATAATAAGATCCATTTTGTTACAACCTGTGATCAATTTTATTTGGCAATCGCCAATGGCAGTCAGCAGGGTTAAAGAACATCAGTTGTTCGACCTGTTAGTCAAATGCGTTTTGTTTAAATATACTTTTTCACTCTTTTGGTCTTTTGGAAAATGTTGTTTGTGCTGTTTTTAGACCCTTCTACAACGAAATTTGTTTGACATGCACACGTATAAAAATTGCGGTTTTTATCCAACGCAGTCATAGGTTTGAACGTAGTTTTCAATTTAGACTCGTTTATATTTTTTGTTTGGGCATGTATCATATTTTCCCTCCGGTGTATATGATCCGTTCATCCTATATATTGACTCTTAAAATTCAAGAGTTAATTTAAAAATGAGGGTACTTTCTCTAAAAATGAGGGTGCTTTTTATATGGCCTTCCAAATACCGTTTTGATCCCTAACATCACTGACGAGACATTTATTGTCGAAATCCGGATATGGTGTACTAAAGAAATATTGACACCGAATGTTTGTGGCACAACATCCTGTCCACAAGTTAACAATTTTTTTTTCTGTGACGTATTAAATTTATAATAAGATCCATTTTGTTACAACCTGTGATCAATTTTATTTGGCAATCGCCAATGGCAGTCAGCAGGGTTAAAGAACATCAGTTGTTCGACCTGTTAGTCAAATGCGTTTTGTTTAAATATACTTTTTCACTCTTTTGGTCTTTTGGAAAATGTTGTTTGTGCTGTTTTTAGACCCTTCTACAACGAAATTTGTTTGACATGCACACGTATAAAAATTGCGGTTTTTATCCAACGCAGTCATAGGTTTGAACGTAGTTTTCAATTTAGACTCGTTTATATTTTTTGTTTGGGCATGTATCATATTTTCCCTCCGGTGTATATGATCCGTTCATCCTATATATTGACTCTTAAAATTCAAGAGTTAATTTAAAAATGAGGGTACTTTCTCTAAAAATGAGGGTGCTTTTTATATGGCCTTCCAAATACCGTTTTGATCCCTAACATCACTGACGAGACATTTATTGTCGAAATCCGGATATGGTGTACTAAAGAAATATTGACACCGAATGTTTGTGGCACAACATCCTGTCCACAAGTTAACAATTTTTTTTTCTGTGACGTATTAAATTTATAATAAGATCCATTTTGTTACAACCTGTGATCAATTTTATTTGGCAATCGCCAATGGCAGTCAGCAGGGTTAAAGAACATCAGTTGTTCGACCTGTTAGTCAAATGCGTTTTGTTTAAATATACTTTTTCACTCTTTTGGTCTTTTGGAAAATGTTGTTTGTGCTGTTTTTAGACCCTTCTACAACGAAATTTGTTTGACATGCACACGTATAAAAATTGCGGTTTTTATCCAACGCAGTCATAGGTTTGAACGTAGTTTTCAATTTAGACTCGTTTATATTTTTTGTTTGGGCATGTATCATATTTTCCCTCCGGTTTATATGATCCGTTCATCCTATATATTGACTCTTAAAATTCAAGAGTTAATTTAAAAATGAGGGTACTTTCTCTAAAAATGAGGGTGCTTTTTATATGGCCTTCCAAATACCGTTTTGATCCCTAACATCACTGACGAGACATTTATTGTCGAAATCCGGATATGGTGTACTAAAGAAATATTGACACCGAATGTTTGTGGCACAACATCCTGTCCACAAGTTAACAATTTTTTTTTTCTGTGACGTATTAAATTTATAATAAGATCCATTTTGTTACAACCTGTGATCAATTTTATTTGGCAATCGCCAATGGCAGTCAGCAGGGTTAAAGAACATCAGTTGTTCGACCTGTTAGTCAAATGCGTTTTGTTTAAATATACTTTTTCACTCTTTTGGTCTTTTGGAAAATGTTGTTTGTGCTGTTTTTAGACCCTTCTACAACGAAATTTGTTTGACATGCACACGTATAAAAATTGCGGTTTTTATCCAACGCAGTCATAGGTTTGAACGTAGTTTTCAATTTAGACTCGTTTATATATATATATATATATATATAAAATGACTGAATAAATAGTCAATGATCAATCTTACAGGGCGATGGATCATGTAATATGATTCTGTACACTACAAAATATAATATATAACAAGTCAAAAAGGGTACAACATCACCATAAAATAACTATAAAATATACAAATATTAGATATTTCGGATAACAGATATCCTTCTTCAATAATAGCACGATGTCAAATGAATCATGTCAATTCAAATTGAGACTCTATCAAAATATTGATATATACACTTTAAGCGAACGCTGGAACAATTTTAAAATTTCCAAACACACCGCAAAGACTACAGAAATATGCCAAAAATAAAAATAGTTATTTACAATGTGAAATGACACAACTCTAGATTTCCAAAGGATGTGACAGTTGAGATGTAATAACTGCATTGATATATATATACATTTTGACAAACTTGAAAAATCGGTTTTCTTCCAGCAAATAAAATGTTTCAGACAGAAAATTAAAGAAAAAATTTAAATAAAAATTCCCACATGATATCACTCCAGTGTATTCTTTAAACAATTGTTTTCAACGACTAACGTGTCGTTACGGATGCTATAGATATGTAAATACAAAAGACATTTAATTAATATTCGTATGAACACGTACTTCAAATATTTAATCTTTGTAGACATTGCTTTGAATGACGTTATAAATTGAATATAGTTGATCAAATCGTAGATCGTAAGGGCAATTTAATTATGAACACGCCAGTTTAAGATTATCTCCAAATTTTTCTATGTTTAAACCATACAACTTTTTGGGACTTTTATTGGTGAAGAATTTGAAATGCGGCTATTGTAGAAATAATTAAAGATGAACTTTGTCTATTAAATGATCCTTTTATATATGTAAAGAAAAGTATAACACAAAATACAGACATTCCAGCTTAATTCAAGTACGAGTTAGAGGTAATCTGACTGAAAAAAATCATGAAAATTCACTATTTATATGTTAAAAGTTAAAAACATTAAGAAACACTTTTGTTCTAGTCTAATTAAAATACTTAATAAACAGCTGCGTCTTGAGCGCATGATACGCCCGACGTATCGTGTGGATGTTTGATGCAATAACCATATATTATTGTTTTTGATACACGTCGGGACACGTGAACTCCCCCCTAAATATCACTAAAATAAGATTTTGATCATCACCAAAAAGTATACAGATATAACTAAAAAGTGTTGGAAGTTTAAGCCAAAATCAAGAATCGTTTTTGAGAATCGGTGCGTCATGTGAAAAACAACATACCCCTGCTTAAGTTACACAGTGCCTTTAAAATTTAATCTTATTTTCACCAAAAAATACAGATCATTTGACCATCATAAGAAACAACTATATTAATTATATATAAGTCGTTCGCAAGTTACGGTTTACGCCGGACATACAGATGGACAGACACCGGACCATGTTTACCATAATACGTCCCGACAAGATGTTGACGAGCGTATAAAAAGTTCAGGATGTTTTCAAATCTTATAAATCAAGTGTTAAAGAATATACGACGCAAGACATCAATAAAGAAAGCCGAAGTATTCGCATGAACTCTATCATTTTTTTTTAATTACATCACGCCTTTCGGTAATAAATGTTTCAAGCAAGATTAGTGTACTCAGAATCACAAATCAATACAGGTTCGGTGTTTCGAAAGTAGATTTCTACCGAATCCTTATTTTGACAATTTTACCTAAGTAAAATGTCTGTTTTGTTCATACATCGTTGTAAATATAACGGAATTTGATGCGACCGTCATACAAGTGAGAATTTAAGCGCTATAAAACCAAGTTCAAACCATCATTTTCTATATTTAGAAATACATATACCAAGTCAGGAATATGACAGTTGTTGTCCATTCGTTGAAGTTCAGTATTTTGGTGATTGTACTGTTTTGTTTTACTCCGAGTTAAGTTTGCCAAAGAATAACTCATTTCCACATTTCAACGACAGATAGATTAAGATACAATAAGCTAGGGAACACTCCTCTGTATTATTTAAGAAATAATTCATGGGGGCTTGAATATATCGTGATTTTACCACGGGTTGGCCCTTTATGACAAATATTTTACCCTGAGCGTTAGCGAGGGGTAAAATATCGGCATAAAGGGACAACCCGTGGTAAAATTTAGATATATTCAAGCCCCCATGAATTATTTCGATTCTAATAGGCCAAATACAGCAATTCTTTTGGATCAAAGCGCTCTAGGTGGAGGCAAATATTTGCCGTTCTCATAAATAAGCGTACTATTTAATTGACGTAAAAGATCGGATCAAACTGAATTAGTGACATGTTTTAACTAATTAAAATAACATATTTAGATTGTTTTGGATGAATTTAAATGATAATTTACTTATATGTTTAACATGTTTACAAAAAATGGCTTATACCACATTTAAGTATCGTTTGTTTACATTTCCTTGTTTGGATGATATTCGGATTCAAAAGCGTGAATTTTCCCGTAAAATGTTTATATTCTTACGTCATCATTCTATGATGTCAGGTTCCTCATTCATTAAAAAAACACAAGACGTGGGGGTACAATGGGAACAGCTCATGAAATATATTGATATTTTACACGGGTGTTTACTCAAAGCGTTTGAAGGACGTCATGTTAGAATTTAAAATAGAATGAATTTTTTTTTATTTTTAAAACGATGAAAACAGTCATTTACCGATGTTATGCGGTCATACATTTCGTAAAGAAAAAAAAAGTAACACAAACTAAAATAAATTATAGCATTAACTTTACAAAACAAGAGTAACGACACGGTTTAACGTTGTGCTTGTCTGTTCCCAAATGAAAAAAAAATCACTCTTTGAAATTGTCACAAAATAAAATAAGACACAAAAATGATTCAAATAATTCTGTTTCAGTTGTAATTTTGTTATGAGTACACCCTGCCTGTAACATGCATATTTATAACGTATTACGTTATAATAGGATGAAGAAAGAGGCTTATACGTGATAATATATGGAATGTTGAGGATTGGGAAATAGGAAAACTTTTGTTATAGATTCTAATATATTGTAGTCCACGTGTGTCTTTATCGAGGAAAAGTAAGAAATGACACGAGGCAGTTATTCTATTGTATGTTGTATTCCTAATATCAATATAAAAAAAAGATGCTGTGTGATTGCCAATTAGACAACTATCCACAAAAGTCCAAAATGACACAGACATAAACAACTATAGGTCATTGAGATATAAGAGAAGTGCGCATTCACTGAGTGACAAAATATCTTCGATGTACCTAAAGGTGAAATTAAAGACCTTGACAAGACTAGGTTGTAATACTGTTAATTAGTGATAGTTGTGTACAGCTGTTTAAATATCCTAAAACGAATTAAAATTAGATTAAATTAAGGTAGCAATTTTAAACTTGGATAATTGGCTGATCTTTTAAATGAACCCCAAAGTTGCAAATTGAATGCCATTCAAAATATCAAAATTAAGGATAAGAAACATTTGATTGACTAACAGGTTATACTTCACAACTAGTATATTAGAGGTTTCCTAAATTGTCTACGTAACCGGTACAGTTTGTAAGTAATGCAACGAATAGCTCTGTTTTGGAGGTTTCATTAAACGTATGAGATTATTTTATTCATCATGATAAAATTGAAATAAAAATCTATTTAAAATCGACAAAAATCTATCTTTACTTTCTTATTTGAAAACGACATCTTCGTTCCTAAAATTTTTTTTTTATTCTTCTTGATATTTTTAGTTATGCACAAGTGTATGAATCAAACAGATCTTTGACGAACTGCCTCAGCTTTATAAATAATTGCGTTTCTGTTCGTTATAGGCATTGCTTGGGTTTTGTTCCTTTATAGATTGTTATGAAATTAGTTACTCTTCCAATCATTCCATAAAATATATAAATATCTGACACACACCGCTAGTTGTATAAACTTTCTGAAGATACTTCTTCAATTGCATTTAACTATAGAATCAATGGTTATAAGAACGTAAGAAAATAACATGATTATCTGAGTTTTGGAAGTCAAAATTTAAATATCAAACTTTTGAGCAAGCAAAAATAGTAATACTTACATTTAACTCACTAAACTGTGCTTCAAATATAAATCTGTTATCCCTTAAATATGATTTGTTATCTTTTTAAATTAAAGTCAAAACACCGGTTTACACTTCAATCCCAAATTAAATAACTGGTTGTTTTACTTCAACCTGATCGAATATATGTATTTATTTAAATGGTCTTTGAGCATGAATAAACTCAAATACAGCCTTTTTTATAAATCATGACGTATTCGATATACTAATACTGAGAGCAATGTCTTTAAGAAGACAATACACAAAATGGACAAATCTGAGTAATGTAACCTGAAAATAATTCAAAACAAAATCAAATTTACCTTAGTCATAGTTTTGTAATTTTGGGATTTTTCTTGGAACAAACAAGTCATTATTTACAAATGTATCTTTGTAAGAACGGATTGAAATGAAAACATTATAATTTAAAAAAAAAATGGTATCATGTTTTGTTAGTAAAATATGTTTTTGTAGCCCTCAATCATGTTGGCTGGTTCGACTTACCGGTTGTAAATTGTAATTGTAAATGTAAACTGTTATCTCATTTTAATTAGATTGTTTTACTTCAATACATTTATTTTTTGAAGGTGATTATCTGACAAATTGTGTGTAGCAACGTAACAGAAGATCCTACGACTTAAATAGCACACATTTATTCTAATTATCGCAAGGAAAATTGCTCCCCAAACAGTTTGGTTGCTTTACTATCGATATTAACAATTTAGATTTTCATTCTACATTTCTTAGTTCTTGAATAGTCCTCATACACTTATAAAAGACTTCCATCCTTAAGCTTGTTACTGTCTCTCGACTGTTCTAAATTTGGAACAGTTTTAACGGATTTGTTTGTGGTGTACAAACAATGTTTCGGACGTAACATAAATGTTCATGCATACCAACATATTGTGTAGACGAATAGTTAATCCCCAAAAATTATGAAACCCGTTCTGGCGTCTGAAAGGCAGACGGTCGAAGCCATGTTATGGAAATGAACAAGAAACACCATAAAACCAACAGGATTTCGCTCATCATCAGACATTGTCGAAGAACTCATATTTTAAAAGAAATACGAAGTTTTCGAAAATGCATAAACAGAAAAAGCACAAAACTGAACTCGGAGTAGAATTTAAAACGGAAAGCCCCTAATCAAATAGCAAAACAAAAGATAAAACACATCAAACGAATGATAGATATTTCATTCTCATAAAACAATCATAGTACAAAGGTTACAGAGAAGTTTAAACAATAATATCCATAATAACAAAAAACAGGAACAGGCATTTTCTAAAGTTGAAAATGGAGGATTGAACCTGGTTTTATAGCGTTAAACTTTTCACTTGTATGATAGTTGTATCAAATTCTGTTATATTGACAACGGTACGTGAACAAACAGACATAATAGGTTAAATTTTCAAAACCGGGTCACTACATGTACATTCATAAACGTGTAAATAAACTCATCAAAGATACCAGGACTAAATTTTATATATACTCCAGACGTGCGCTTCGTCTATAAAAGACTCATCAGTGACGCTCGAATCCAAAAATTTAAAAAGCCAAATAAAGTACGAAGTACAACGAAACATACATCTGATCTGTAATTCTTATACATATAAAATACATGTTTCATTGATTTATATAAATGATCACATGTAGACATATATTTTTTTTTCTCAATGTCTACTTTTACCTAGAATGTTGTATAGTGAAAATATAATTATTTCATAGACATGGCAGAGTTACCTTCCCTTTGTACTATTATTTTGAGTATTTTATTTAGTGTGGATTGTATGGTATATGTGTTCGTTTTCGTTGTTCCAATTACTTGTCATATTAGACATCTAACTGAAGAACTTATATCAAACCGAGGTTCTAGATAAACCAATAACAACTGATTACACAGTTAGTTTTTATAACTATCTTTTCAGAATATGGAATCTCATATTTCACATTTATTGTTCATATAAATAAATTGAAGATCCAGAAAAAAATTATAAACAAAACGTTCTATTATATATTGATGATTGAACTAGCATATTAACTTGATCAGCTAATTAACACTTTTGTTTACACATTATAGGTATATATAACCTCTAAACCGGGAATGTCACAGTATATACCCTGTCTCAGACCTGAATAACATATAATATACCCTATTAAGCTTGAGAGACCTCAGTCTGCCAAGTATAGCACATGCACTTTGGCATTCAGGTTTATATATATATATATATATACCTATGGTTCTAGTTTTTAAAGTTTTGGTTTTAAATGTTTGACGGTTTTATGTTTGCTTTGTATGAATATGGTTTTTCAAGTCGTATATCCATTTCGTCTGGGTGAATTTTCCTTTCAAATGGCAATTGATGAAACAGATATCACCTTAAAGTTTTATGTACATATCTTTGTGTATATTCATTCGTTTATCACCATGGACACTACGGGATCATGCACTTACCCTGCAGATTAATGTTTAATGTATTATTTTGAATTAAGTGAAATAAAACATCATATCAAACTAAACATTCAACTGCGTTAAACAAAGCTTATTGTTTGCGCCTTTTACAATCTTATTAATAACTTATCACAATAAAATGCTGTGAATTTATGAACATACAATATCATAATGTATTTTCAGAAACAAGCAATGTTTACTTACGTACGCATGTGTCTTACTGAATAGACAGTATTTTTCGAAGTATGCATATTGTGTACTAAAACTAACTTAATGTAATTAGATTAACTGACTTGACTACAACATGCTTCATCATGTTCATGTAAGAGTGTATAAATAAAGATAACTAAATACAAAATGGCAAACATAGATAATAACACAAAAGGTACTGGAACATCAGAATTTGCAGTAGTTTGTGCTTCGCAGGTAACACCTTATAATTGATTTTTCGTGAACATGTGTGTTATGTAATGCTATGAACATGATGTTCAATCAATTATCCTATTGTTGTAAAATTTGTTATTGTTTAAACACTACTTGTAACTTCCCAAGGATCACAATAGTTCTCTTTCTGGTGTGCAATATTTTGCTGACGTGTTTTTTTACCCTCAGTTTGAATAAAATTGAGAATGGAAATGGGGAATGTGTCAAAGAGACAACAACTCAACCATAGAAAAAAAAACCAGCAGAAGGTCACTAACAGGTCTTCAATGTAGCGAGAAATCCCCGCACCCGGAGGCGTCCTTCAGCTGGCCCCTAAACAAATATATACTAGTTCAGTGATAATGAACGCCATACTAATTTCCAAATTGTACACAAGAAACTAAAATTAAAATAATACAAGACTAACAAAGGCCAGAGGCTCCTGACTTGGGACAGGCGCAAAATGCAGCGGGGTTAAACATGTTTGTGATATCTCAACCCTCCCCTATATCTCTAGTCAATGTAGAAAAGTAAACGCATAACAATACGCCAGTTTGAATTTGATCCGTAACGTTTCTGGTCGTACAGTCGTCCTTCGATCATTTACAACACAACTTGGTCTAGTCTTGTTTGTACGTAATTGTGCTTTGACTTTGCAGTCGAGAATGATAAGCCAAATCATTACTGATATAAAACTAACGATTATGACATATATTGCAATCTCGATGCCAGAATAATAGACCTACATGTAATAATTGCGGAAAAAACTCATAAAAATTTAGAAACATATTCTTCAACATATTGAATAAATACTTCAATGTCCCTCTGTCTATTCAATTAGTAGTTTGGTTAATTTAAAAAAAAACACAGAAATTAGGCGATGAGTGTCAATTAGAAAAACTCTCCACCAGCGTCAAACTGACACAAAACTGTAAATCAATAGGTCACCATTCGTCATATATCAATGACCAAAATTAAACAGTGGACGATATTACTACAAAATGTATGCAGTTCTTATGTGTTGTGAGTTGCTATGTATAAAAAGATACCAATGAAACATTCAAACTAATCTGTCCAGTGTCAAAAAAAATAAATCCCAAGAATCAAACATCAGTATTCCAAACACAACATCAACTCTTAAAGACTTACATTGACTTATAATGGTTTACTTATCTAAATTGTTAATTGGATGGAGAGTTGTCTCATTGGCACTCATATCACATCTTCCTATATCTATTGGAATCACTTACCTTACCAAATTGGTGATGCATCGGAACTGTTAACAGACCCGTCGTGTTATATCCAATATATAAATAAGTATTTTGAATGATAAGGCACCACACAATTATATTATCGGGATTATGATTATCACATATTATTTTAACCCTCAAATATTGTACGACATCAGAAAATTAATAAAACATCGATCAAGTAAATTCTCTAACTTTGAAACTTGACCAAATACGAAATTTTGAATTGACGCGTTTTTCATGACAACGGACAACAAGACCGTTACCGTTATAAACAACAGAGAATTTGAAAAATTAAAGGCATTAAGAAAGAAAAACAATAAAAACCGAAAACAGGGCAACATAACCCCATTAAAATCAAAACACATTTGATCTGTTATGTTTCGTTATGGTAGAAAGACCCTATGGTGTTTACCCCGTAAAAATAAATCCTTTTTATAAGTAAAATTATGTGAGTCACATTCGTGAAAAAAGATCAAGATCTAAGTAACGACAACTGAAGCATATCTGTCTTTTGACTGTAAAACAGAATTCAATATCGTTAAGGCCATATAGTTTGTGTCTAACTAAGGTTTCCTCGCATCTTAATTTATTCATAAAAAAAACTGAGTGAACATATTTGTATAAAATCAACCAGCAAAGATTGGTACAAATATCTTGCGTCAAGTCTTTCCCAACATTTTTATGATTTATAATCTATTCCTAACAACTGCTTTACATAGTATAAACTATAACACTACCGCCCCATTTTATGTGGAGGGTTTGCGCTTACAAACATGTTTAACCCCGCCACATTTCTTATATGGTACCACGTCGGGAGCCTGTGGTAAAATGGAAATCGTTATTTGCTGTTTTTCGTGTATTGGTTTGTATAATTTGTTCTTGTGGTGTGCCGTTGCAAATTTTATTCAGTAATGGTGAGGGTGTTGTTGGTGCATCAAAATATGTGTATAACCGCTACATCATATATGTGTATAACCGCTACATCATATATGTGTATAACCGCTACATCATATATGTGCCTGTCAGGAGCCTGTAGCCCAGTGTTTGTCATTGTTTTATATCTTTTATATTTATTTTCGTAAATTGTTTTGTTTAAAGTAAGGCCGTTCGTTATCTCATTTTAATTGGTTTTTTTTTCATGTTCGGGCTTTTTAAAGCCAATCATCCTCTCCAGTTCTACCAGTGATTTTTCGTTTGTGTGAAGGTATTTCATGATTTTAGGAACGAAATTTTGCCAATATTTGGTCGCCTGTTTAGTTTTGTTACTATATCAACCTCACGTGTTTCCTAATTATCAACATGATATGTGCTTGTTACACAACCCCCTTACATCAAACTTTCAAGGAAAATTCGTGTTTCTAGTTAAGCACTAGATCTGTATCTATCAGTTGAAGATTTATTAGTTGAAGAATTTGATTTGATTTGATCTTAATAGATATAATTTATTTCATTCCAGCAAACATATATAGCGTAAAATGAAAAACGTTTCCAGTATTGAAAATATCTACCAGTGTTTTCCTCATAAAAATTTCAAGGAGGAACGTGTTTTGTATAAATAGTAAAAGAATATGTCTCCGGCCTTTCAAAAAAGTTATGATTGTGTTCATGTTTTTTCTCGTTCATTTTTTAGACGAGTTGTCTTATTTCAGATCATTGAATATCCTAGTTCGAAGCTGTTGTACTATTTGAAAAAAAACATCACAAATGAGACGTTTAAAACAAATATTCAAATGTTTAAAGATAACAACATTACTATACACATATAATTTATTATCCGGTAATATAAAGTTCTCCTTTATGCATCATTAGCAGATCTCATAATATTTCTGCAACAAAAAACATAGGCTTCAGATACGCCATCCGTCGGAATAATTTTTTTTTCAAAATAAACGTTGACTCCGCTTCAGAAAGGAAAGTTTGTTTTTGCTCTCTCCCTGTCATTACCAGAGTAATCGAAAATAAAAGGTAAACACAAAATATGACACTGGCTAACTCATAGATAATTAAGAATTAAGACGATGTGGTATGAGTGCCAATTAGACAACTATCCATCCAAGTCATAATTTGTAAAAAGGAAACCAATAAAGGTCAATGTTTGCCCTTCAATTCCTTGCTCACATCGAACAGCTTGATTTTTTATAAAAAACGAGAAACAACAAACTCTTCTTAAAATCATTTGACTCACTATATTTAAGACTAGATGTGTAATGTTTTGTTGGCGTCACGCTTTAGCGCATTTTTCTAAATATTGATTCGTGACTGTTTTGTTGAAAAATAAAGGCAACAGTATTATACCGCTGTTCAAAACTCATAAATCCATGGACAAAAAACAAAATCGGGGTAACAAACTAAAACCGAGGGAAACGCATTAAATATAAGAGGAGAACAACGACATAGCACTAAAATGTAACACACATAGACAAAATCCCACGAGAATAACAAATATAACATATATATATAACGACAAAATCCCACGAGAATAACAAATATAACATATATATATAACGACAAAATCCCACGAGAATAACAAATATAATATATATATAAAACATCAAAACCAAGTACATGAATTTGGGATAGACAAGTACCGTGACACGTCTTATCGCAATGTGAATTTAAACTCAAAAATAAGAGAAAACAAACGACACAACGTTATAATGTAATACACACAGAAACGAACTATATTATAACAATGGCCATATTCCTGACTTGGTACAGGGCATTTTTAAAGGAAAAAATGGTGGGTTGAACCTGGTTTTGTGGCATGCCAAACCTCGCACTTTTATGGACATGTGAAATATAACATCAAAATAACAACACAGGACTACAATATAAATAAATTGGAGAACACAACTGACAAAGAATCACACGAACAACAGCCAACAAAAGGCAACAAGTTCAAAATTTTAATACGCCAGAAGTGTATTTTGTCCACACAAGACCTACGTGTGACGCCCAGATACAAAAGTTTGAAAGCCGAAACCAGTACAAAGTTGAACAGCATCGAAAGACAGACAGAAGCACCGACGGACGTCGCTGAACGAGTGTGTCCCGACTAAAATGGGCATACAAATAATCTCATCTAGTTTGTTGATTCATTATTTCTGAATATTTAAAATATAACTATGGTTAAATATTATCCCCGTTATTTCTCTTTGATTGGTTAGCAATAATAGAGACAGATATATAGAATGCAAATAAGTTTAAAAATGAATTAAGAATTCAAGAAATTTCTTTTTAACTCTTTCCCCAAAACGGTGACGAAGGAATAGATTGAAAAGTGTGCTCAATCGAACGTCTGAAAGTTATGTGGTCAAATAACACATATATAGTCTTTTATAGTGAGTGAAGTATGGTTAACTATTAGATTATATAATTGGTTGACATGACAATGATTAGAATCAATCCGCAAAAACTGGGAAATCATACATCCAAGATTTAAAACAAAACTAACCAAATGATGTGGGTTATGGTCTTTTTTTACAACTGTCATAATCAAATGTAACACTTGATTTCTCAATACGGTTCCCACCTTGGCTCATCCGCTAATAAAACATATTCGACATATTTGTATGCTATGATTGACAAGCTTTATAGATTGTTTTCCGACTTGAAAACATAATGTTTTGTCTTTTTTACTATAATACTTTTTATGCGTTTGTTTCGAACCGAAGTTCAAACTTTTGATAATGACTTCATAGAACGAAGCATGTTGTAGGTAAACTATTTTATTATCAAATCCTATCTGATAATATTCCATCTGCGTTGTGTTGTGTTGGAGAATCATTTGCAAAAGACGCATGAATTAACATGAAAATGAATATAATTCATAAATTATAATAATTGATAACATTAAGTAGTGATCGATACTAAGTTTACATTAAAAATCATATTTAATAAGCTGAATGAGTAGTGAATTAGACTAGACGATGCAGCTATGCAATTGCTACATACCATTATCTAATAATACATTTGAGTAGTGAATTAGACTAGACGATGTAGCTATGCAATTGCTACATACCATTATCTAATAATACATTTGAGTAGTGAATTAGACTAGACGATGTAGCTATGCAATTGCTACATACCATTATCTAATAATACATTTGAGTAGTGAATTAGACTAGACGATGTAGCTATGCAATTGCTACATACCATTATCTAATAATACATTTGAGTAGTGAATTAGACTAGACGATGTAGCTATGCAATTGCTACATACCATTATCTAATAATACATTTGAGTAGTGAATTAGACTAGACGATGTAGCTATGCAATTGCTACACACCATTATCTAATAATACATTTAAGTAGTGAATTAGACTAGACGATGTAGCTATGCAATTGCTACATACCATTATCTAATAAAATCATATTTAATTAGCTGAATGAGTAGTGAATTAGACTAGACGATGCAGCTATGCAATTGCTACATACCATTATCTAATAATACATTTGAGTAGTGAATTAGACTAGACGATGTAGCTATGCAATTGCTACATACCATTATCTAATAATACATTTAAGTAGTGAATTAGACTAGACGATGCAGCTATGCAATTCTACATACCATTATCTAATAAAATCATATTTAATAAGCTGAATGAGTAGTGAATTAGACTAGACGATGTAGCTATGCAATTGCTACATACCATTATCTAATAATACATTTAAGTAGTGAATTAGACTAGACGATGCAGCTATGCAATTGCTACATACCATTATCTAATAATACATTTGAGTAGTGAATTAGACTAGACGATGTAGCTATGCAATTGCTACATACCATTATCTAATAATACATTTGAGTAGTGAATTAGACTAGACGATGTAGCTATGCAATTGCTACATACCAATATCTAATAATACATTTGAGTAGTGAATTAGACTAGACGATGCAGCTATGCAATTGCTACATACCATTATCTAATAATACATTTAAGTAGTGAATTAGACTAGACGATGTAGCTATGCAATTGCTACATACCATTATCTAATAATACATTTAAGTAGTGAATTAGACTAGACGATGCAGCTATGCAATTGCTACATACCATTATCTAATAAAATCATATTTAATAAGCTGAATGAGTAGTGAATTATACTAGACGATGCAGCTATGCAATTGCTACATACCATTATCTAATAATACATTTGAGTAGTGAATTAGACTAGACGATGTAGCTATGCAATTGCTACATACCATTATCTAATAAAATCATATTTAATAAGCTGAATGAGTAGTGAATTAGACTAGACGATGCAGCTATGCAATTGCTACATACCATTATCTAATAAAATCATATTTAATAAGCTGAATGAGTAGTGAATTAGACTAGACGATGCAGCTATGCAATTGCTACATACCATTATCTAATAATACATTTAAGTAGTGAATTAGACTAGACGATGTAGCTATGCAATTGCTACATACCATTATCTAATAATACATTTGAGTAGTGAATTAGACTAGACGATGTAGCTATGCAATTGCTACATACCATTATCTAATAATACATTTGAGTAGTGAATAAGACTAGACGATGTAGCTATGCAATTGCTACATACCATTATCTAATAATACATTTGAGTAGTGAATTAGACTAGACGATCTAGCTATGCAATTGCTACATACCATTATCTAATAAAATCATATTTAATAAGCTGAATGAGTAGTCAATTAGACTAGACGATGCAGCTATGCAATTGCTACATACCATTATCTAATAAAATCATATTTAATAAGCTGAATGAGTAGTGAATTAGACTAGACGATGCAGCTATGCAATTGCTACATACCATTATCTAATAATACATTTGAGTAAAGAATTAGACTAGACGATGTAGCTATGCAATTGCTACATACCATTATCTAATAAAATCATATTTAATAAGCTGAATGAGTAGTGAATTAGACTAGACGATGCAGCTATGCAATTGCTACATACCATTATCTAATAAAATCATATTTAATAAGCTGAATGAGTAGTGAATTAGACTAGACGATGCAGCTATGCAATTGCTACATACCATTATCTAATAATACATTTGAGTAGTGAATTAGACTAGACGATGTAGCTATGCAATTGCTACATACCATTATCTAATAATACATTTGAGTAGTGAATTAGACTAGACGATGTAGCTATGCAATTGCTACATACCATTATCTAATAAAATCATATTTAATAAGCTGAATGAGTAGTGAATTAGACTAGACGATGTAGCTATGCAATTGCTACATACCATTATCTAATAATACATTTGAGTAGTGAATTAGACTAGACGATGCAGCTATGCAATTGCTACATACCATTATCTAATAATACATTTAAGTAGTGAATTAGACTAGACGATGTAGCTATGCAATTGCTACATACCATTATCTAATAATACATTTGAGTAGTGAATTAGACTAGACGATGTAGCTATGCAATTGCTACATACCATTATCTAATAATACATTTGAGTAGTGAATTAGACTAGACGATGTAGCTATGCAATTGCTACATACCATTATCTAATAATACTTTTGAGTAGTGAATTAGACTAGACGATGCAGCTATGCAATTGCTACATACCATTATCTAATAATACATTTGAGTAGTGAATTAGACTAGACGATGCAGCTATGCAATTGCTACATACCATTATAAAATAATACATTTGAGTAGTGAATTAGACTAGACGATGTAGCTATGCAATTGCTACATACCATTATCTAATTATACATTTGAGTAGTGAATTAGACTAGACGATGTAGCAATGCAATTGCTACATACCATTATCTAATAATACATTTGAGTAGTGAATTAAACTAGACGATGCAGCTATGCAATTGCTACATACCATTATCTAATAATACATTTAAGTAGTGAATTAGACTAGACGATGTAGCTATGCAATTGCTACATACCATTATCTAATAATACATTTAAGTAGTGAATTAGACTAGACGATGCAGCTATGCAATTGCTACATACCATTATCTAATAATACATTTGAGTAGTGAATTAGACTAGACGATGTAGCTATGCAATTGCTACATACCATTATCTAATAATACATTTGAGTAGTGAATTAGACTAGACGATGCAGCTATGCAATTGCTACATACCATTATCTAATAATACATTTAAGTAGTGAATTAGACTAGACGATGCAGCTATGCAATTGCTACATACCATTATCTAATAATACATTTAAGTAGTGAATTAGACTAGACGATGTAGCTATGCAATTGCTACATACCATTATCTAATAATACATTTAAGTAGTGAATTAGACTAGACGATGCAGCTATGCAATTGCTACATACCATTATCTAATAATATATTTGAGTAGTGAATTAGACTAGACGATGTAGCTATGCAATTGCTACATACCATTATCTAATAAAATCATATTTAATAAGCTGAATGAGTAGTGAATTAGACTAGACGATGTAGCTATGCAATTGCTACATACCATTATCTAATAATACATTTGAGTAGTGAATTAGACTAGACGATGCAGCTATGCAATTGCTACATACCATTATCTAATAATACATTTAAGTAGTGAATTAGACTAGACGATGTAGCTATGCAATTGCTACATACCATTATCTAATAATACATTTGAGTAGTGAATTAGACTAGACGATGTAGCTATGCAATTGCTACATACCATTATCTAATAATACATTTGAGTAGTGAATTAGACTAGACGATGTAGCTATGCAATTGCTACATACCATTATCTAATAAAATCATATTTAATAAGCTGAATGAGTAGTGAATTAGACTAGACGATGTAGTTATGCAATTGCTACATACCATTATCTAATAATACATTTAAGTAGTGAATTAGACTAGACGATGCAGCTATGCAATTGCTACATACCATTATCTAATAATACATTTGAGTAGTGAATTAGACTAGACGATGTAGCTATGCAATTGCTACATACCATTATCTAATAAAATCATATTTAATAAGCTGAATGAGTAGTGAATTAGACTAGACGATGTAGCTATGCAATTGCTACATACCATTATCTAATAATACATTTGAGTAGTGAATTAGACTAGACGATGCAGCTATGCAATTGCTACATACCACTATCTAATAATACATTTAAGTAGTGAATTAGACTAGACGATGTAGCTATGCAATTGCTACATACCATTATCTAATAATACATTTGAGTAGTGAATTAGACTAGACGATGTAGCTATGCAATTGCTACATACCATTATCTAATAATAAATTTGAGTAGTGAATTAGACTAGACGATGTAGCTATGCAATTGCTACATACCATTATCTAATAAAATCATATTTAATAAGCTGAATGAGTAGTGAATTAGACTAGACGATGCAGCTATGCAATTGCTGCATACCATTATCTAATAAAATCATATTTAATAAGCTGAATGAGTAGTGCATTAGACTAGACGATGCAGCTATGCAATTGCTACATACCATTATCTAATAAAATCATATTTAATAAGCTGAATGAGTAGTGAATTAGACTAGACGATGTAGCTATGCAATTGCTACATACCATTATCTAATAATACATTTGAGTAGTGAATTAGACTAGACGATGCAGCTATGCAATTGCTACATACCATTATCTAATAATACATTTAAGTAGTGAATTAGACTAGACGATGTAGCTATGCAATTGCTACATACCATTATCTAATAATACATTTGAGTAGTGAATTAGACTAGACGATGTAGCTATGCAATTGCTACATACCATTATCTAATAATACATTTGAGTAGTGAATTAGACTAGACGATGTAGCTATGCAATTGCTACATACCATTATCTAATAAAATCATATTTAATAAGCTGAATGAGTAGTGAATTAGACTAGACGATGTAGCTATGCAATTGCTACATACCATTATCTAATAATACATTTTTGTAGTGAATTAGACTAGACGATGCAGCTATGCAATTGCTACATACCATTATCTAATAATACATTTGAGTAGTGAATTAGACTAGACGATGTAGCTATGCAATTGCTACATACCATTATCTAATAAAATCATATTTAATAAGCTGAATGAGTAGTGAATTAGACTAGACGATGTAGCTATGCAATTGCTACATACCATTATCTAATAATACATTTGAGTAGTGAATTAGACTAGACGATGCAGCTATGCAATTGCTACATACCACTATCTAATAATACATTTAAGAGGCAATGCCAGAGAAAACCAGGCAGGACTGTTCAACTAAAAAAAATTAATTTGGTCAAACTTATAGTTTTCCCTTTCAGTATAACATACTGACTGGGAATATATAATTTTTTTTTCAATTTTTTGTGAATTTGACATTTTTTTTAATGAAATTCAATATAACGGCTCAAACCGCTATTTTCCATTGAAATGTATGGGGAAAAAGCCAGTTTCTTACTGTTTTCAATTATCCGTCATCAGAGAAAAACAATACTTAGGACAAAACTACCTTTATGGAAGTCTAGTACTATGTTGGTGTAAAAAATAATGGAAATAAAATTTTTGGTATCTTTTTGATTTTTTTCCAAAAATAAGGTAAAAAAATGCTAAAATAGGGAAAATTGAGAAATGCCAGTTTCTAACCGTTTTCAATGATCAATCATTGGAGAAAAAACAGCCTTAATGACTTAACTACCTGTATGGAAGTCTTGTACTATGTTGGTGTAAAAAATAATGAGAATAAAATTTTGGTATCTTTTTGATTTTTTTCAAGAAATAAGGTAAAAAAAATGCTAAAATAGGGAAAATTGAGAAAATTTGGGAAAAGCCGTTTTCTGACCGTTTTCAATTATCCATCACCAGAGGAAAACAACACTAATGATTAATCTACCTATATGCAAGTCTAGTACTATTTTGGTGTGAAAAATGATGAAAATGAAATTTTTGGTATCTTTTTGTTTAAAAAAAAAAATTAGGTAAAAAAATGCTAAAATAAGAAAAATTGAGAAAATTTAAGAAAAGCCAGTTTCTAACTGTTTTCAATTATCCATCACCAGAGGAAAACAACATTTATGACTTACTACTTATATGGAAGTCTAGTACTATGTTGGTTTAAAACAAGAATGTGTCCACAGTACACGGATGCCCCACTCGCACTATCATTTTCTATGTTTAGTGGACCGTGAAATTGGAATAAATTCTCTAATTCTGCATTAAAATTATAATGATGTTATCAAAGGGAACATGTACACTAAGTTTCAAGTTGATTAAACTTCTACTTTATCAATAACTACCTTGACCAAAAACTTTAACCTGAAATTTGCACTATCATTTTCTATGTTCAGTGAACAGTAAAATTGGGGTAAAAACTCTAATTTGGCATTTAAATTAGAAAAAACATATCATAGGGCACATGTTACTAAGTTTCAAGTTGATTGGACTTCATCTTCAAAAAAAACTACCTTGACCAAAAACTTTAACCTGAAGCAGGACAGACGGACGGACAGACGGACCGACGAACGGAGGCACTATCGTAGGTGGGGCATAAAAATAATGAAAGTACAATTTTGGTATCTTTTTTACTCTTTTTTAAACAATTCAGTAAAAAAATGCAAAAAATAAGGAAAATTGTAATATTGAGAAAATTATGCTTTAACAAACCAAAATGATATTACATGGATTAAGTTGAAAAATACCATACACTTTTGCATCTTTATTGTATTTATCATGTTTTAGTGAGTTTTTGATGAAAAAAAATAAAGAAAAAAAGTTGTAGTCTTGTCGCCACTTTGTTCCTTTGGTTGCCATAGCAAGCATAAAATCTACACTATTCATTTCCTGTAGGCCTTTTTTGTACAAATTTTCACCATGAAAGTGCTTAGTTGGGAGATGCAAGAAAATTCTCACTGAATTGGCATCTAGATCATAAGTCAATGCCACTGATACCTATAATACAATTTTTTGCTGTACTTTGACCTTTGACCTCAAAGTTAAAAGATGACTTTTGTTTACAATTTTGTGTCGGGAGCATTATCTGTTTGCCCTTTGACAAAATCTTTTGGTATTTGGCACATGTGTGCAGCACCTCAAGAAAATCTGTTGTGTTCCAAGGACCATCATCCCCAAATTTATCCAAACCTTCCTTTAGGGGAATTGAACCTTATAACAAAATTTCATAGATATCCATTAATTTAAACTTTTAAACCATTAATTCTCAGACAACAACAATGACGACATCATACCATTAAACATTCCCAAAAATTGTTTGCGGTCGAATAATAAATGATTAGATCCTCATTTCTCAACCTTATATATTCTGAACTCCCAACTGGCATGACCATCATGACCATGGATCTTTTCCATTTATAATTATTTTTTTTTGTTTGGGGGGGGGGGGGAATTTAGGGAATCACTGAAGCGTGACTGGAGGGGGCCTCCTTAGGTCAGTCAGTGGGCCCCCTCTTATGAAAATTTCTGGATCCGCCACTGTTATACTACATCTTCTGATTTTTATTGTGTTCCATAGCAGTTTCTTCAAAACCTTTGGAAATAGAAGCATCCTTTATCTTCATCACTTGGTTTGTATAAAAGTCAGAATATGACAACAGATAATTATTCCCATACATCACAATGATTATGGCCTAAAGAGAACTGTGATAGGTACATGCAGCCTTGAAATTGGCAATCATATCAAACCTCCTTTGTTAATAAGACGGATAACTTGGCCTCATTCAATGTGACATATACTTAGCAACAGTGTTAACATAACAATTAGTTTATTCTGTTTAGTAATTCAATCCATAAATTTTGATCAAGATTCAAATGCATGTACTGCACAAAACAAAAAATTTGTAAGGGTTCCACGGAACCCAGTGTCTCGCCTACTTTTGCTGTAAATTGCGGGCTCAACAAAAATGAGAAAAAAATTCAGTAAAAATTTTCCTCTTGATACCATCTTTTGATTGTAAGAAGCTTCTGTCTAAGTTTGGTAAAAATCTAGGATAGTCAATAAATCTAATGAATGTTTTGAAAACTTTAACTGCAAACTGTATGTAATGTTAACTTAAAGAAAATCTAAGTCCATTTAAAAATAAAATACAGAAAAAATGGAGTTATCTTTTTACAAAATTTACTTCTGGATACTATGTTATGATCATAAATAAGCTTCTGTCCAAGTTTGGTACAAACCCAGGATAGTTTAAGAAGTTATTAAAACTTTAAAAACTTTAACCACAGAGTGAATGTAATGTTACCCCGCAGAAAAAATAAGTCCATTTAAAAGTAAAATACAGAAAAAATGGATTTATATTTTTACAAAATTTACTTCTGGATACTATCTTATGATCATAAAAAAGCTTCTGTCCAAGCTTGGATAGTTTAAGAAAGTTATTAAAATGTTAAAAACTTTAACCACAGAGTGAATGTTTTGTTTCCCCGCAGTAAAAACTAAGTCTATTTATAAGTAAAATACGGAAAAAATGGAATTTTATTTTTACAAAAATTACTTCTGGATACTATCTTATGATCATAAACAAGCTTCTGTCAAAGTTTGGTAAAAATCCAGTATAGTTTAAGAAAGTTATTTAAATTTCAAAAACTTTAACCACAGAGTGAATAGTTGTTGACGCCGCCGACGACGACGACGGAATGTAGGATCGCTTAGTCTCGCTTTTTCGACTAAAGTCGAAGGCTAGAAAAAAATAACAAGGGCATACTACATTGATACTTATATTAAAGTTTATATTTTTTGTGTACATATTTCTAAATAGCACAAAAATGTTAACACAATTATTTTAAAAAATACAATTTTTGACTTTTCATTCCCTTTTAACAGATTTGTTTTAATATAAATTGATCCCATTTTCTGTTACTCTGTAATAATTTGGAACTTATTTTATCAACACATATATATACATCTTTTTAGAAATTCATATAAACCCTTGCATAACATAAATGACATGTATAAATATTTGCCTATATAAACACATAGAACATGATAAATATCTAAATAGTTTCAGAAATTTTTGAAATATTCTTTCAGACACCCAGTAATATTTTAAAAGATAAAGATTCATAAACAACTAAGTTGATATTCTTAAAATTGTCCTCTATCAAAATTGTCATTTTCAACATTGAGGTCTCTCAATTACTAAAGTAATTTCCAAAATATTACCAAAAGTCAAACATATACATAAAAAACTTAATAGGTATTGAAATGTTCTGTTGTATGAGTCTCCCAAACTGGTTACAGTTTCATGTGTGATTTTCTTTAAGCTCAGTCACCTGAAAACAAATGAAGGAATAGTCAAGCTATACATTGATACATGTACATCAGATTTTTGCTTGAAAATGTTTTAAATTAATTATATTAAATAAGATGAATTTTTATATTAATTATATACATATATTCAAGTACACATATTTGAAGTTTAGTATAATTTTTTAGAAGATTTCACATTCAGGACTTCAAATACATTTGTAGTGAGAGATTAAAACCCTTCTTGCATATCTGGAAAATACACACTTGGTCTCATTAATTTGTATGTGTGTGTCATCTGTGTTTTAATTTGTTCTTAAATTAAGCTGACACTGGTCATATTAAAATGTTTAACAATTCATTTGTTATGCTTTCTTATTCTGATTTACATTATGTACTGATGTAATGTCTAGTTTATTTACAGGATTTAAGATTTCAAATACTTTATATCATATGGTACTTTATCAAAATATAGATAAACATGTAAACAATGTACTTTAAGAGATACTGGTACTCACTTATGAAATTTCATATTAATGCAGTACATGTAGGTTAACTTCAAAATCAAGTTGATCCATTTCTCTAATTATAGGCTCCTCTATATGTAAGTCTGTCATCTGATGTATCTTTTATCTGTTTAAAAAAATAACAGATTATAAGGTGATCAATTATTCTTTGAATTGAATTTGGAAAATTGTATTTAAAATCAAATTAGTTATTTTCTAATCTTAAGAACCAGTGGAAAATATATAATGAGCTGTTAGCATCTTACTACATTAAAACATTCAAAGTTAAAAGACTTTTTTGTATGATTAATTCTATTTTTAAATGGACAGGTTAATGTATAAAATGATCTAAATGAACACTTTAAAGCAGAAAGGTAAATTGTGATTAACTTATTACTAAACAACTTTACTTGATACATGTGATATATTTGAGTCAAATTAACCTTATATCATATATATGTTATGCGCTTCAGGATCACACATGTACATGTACAAATGTATCTAAATTCTAATGACAAGATCTCAAAATGTGCTAATTTTAAAATATTTTTTTTCAGTTTTGAACTAAATGTTAAAAGTTTGAAATCCTTGCAATTGTATCATGCATATATCACATGTCTAATTTAGTTTCTAAGGACATGAAGGACAATAAACAACAATTTTATGAAACAAAGGTATTGCTGTCCCAAAAGATCCCATCTAAATAGTGGATTAAGAATCTAATTACCTTAAGATTTGATATACAAGTAAGAAGTTTTATTTTTATAAATAAATATATATGTAATCATGATAACCACTTTTCAATATATGTGTGTCTTTCATATGTCATAAAATATAGGTACACTGTATATGTAGCAATCATAATTACAGAAAATTTAAATTTGACGTTCCTGATTTTTAACAAATTAAGCTTACTGTTTACATGTATATCTGACATAAACATACATATGACTATCTGATATCTGTAGGATTGTCTTTACTTTTATAAATTGTGACTTGGATGGAAAGTTGTATCATGATCTATCATTGACACTCATGCCACATCTTTTTATACATTTATCTATTCTACATGTACATGTACATGCAAATGTATTCAGTTGTAGTCGCATTTTGCCTACATGTACATTTTTGTACATTCATTTTGGCACATGAACATACCTTACTGACATGTACATATTAATGATAAGCATAATAAATAAGGTGACAGACATGTATGGTCTGTTTTGTATATGGAGGATAGTTGTACATGTGATTTTCTCATTGGCAATCATCATGATCATAACCAAATCTTCTTTTTTTTGTAACTTTTGAGTCTGATACATGTAGTTTTTTTGTTTTTTTTTATTTTAAATTATTATCCTATTCAAATAATGTTTGAACATGATGAATAAAATTGTATAAAATTGCTTTCAGCACAGATCATACATTTGCAGAGAATAATTTCACATTGTAACTAAAAATATGATGGAAAGGGGGATGTATTAAAATTATTGAACGGGCCGCATGATTTATCTGAGAAGTAATTTTAAACTTTCATAATTTAAACTATTACCTGTTCCAACTGCTATAACTGTCGCAAAGAATTCTTTTAAACACTATCACTATCATCTGCTTCAAAGTGATCCGCCTTTCCAGTTTTCAAGATGCACAAAATTATGGCATTTAGATCTTTATAGTTTGCTTTTGGTGTCCATGATATACCATGTACTGTTTTAAGGTGGGAGAAAACTGTATAATTTCCAGCATTTGTCCAGCTGAATCATCAAAAACTACTCACGAATGGCTTTAAATTCCTCATATTCCACATTTCCAGCAAATAATACAATAATTTCAGTCTTATAAATAATCCTCATTCCCGTACAGATATTGTAACTACCTCTGTCTGGAAGTGATCACCCGTACATGTATGCAACAATCTCCTGGTGAGGGAAATAAGTTTCCCAACACCACAAAGTTATGTACTTTTCTTAAATCTTATCAAAATGGGGAGGGTCTAAAACGCGGAAATGGAAAACGCGGAAGAGAAAAATTGGTGTATTATAACTGATATCTTTGGAACCACTAAAGCTAGATTAATAAATAAAACTGATTTTGAAAGCTAACATAATGGTCTATAAGATAAAATTAAAAAAATATATATTTCAATATGTTCTTTTATCGAAAAGTTGACCGGAAGACTTTCTTTGTGTGAATCTGGCAACACATTTTTGTACATTAAAACTTAAATTCACAAAAAAGCTCATAACCCGGTCAAAGTCTCTAAATTGTCTCTTAAAGACAATTAAATGGCAAATAATATGATATAAAGAACAAAATAAATGTATTACTATAAAAGGGCAAAAAGTTGACCGGAAGGCCCCCTTGTACACAAATGTTGAAGTGAAATTTTCAACTTTGACTTAAAATTCACAAAAATATGAAAAACCCGGTCAAAGTCTGTAAATTGTCTCTTAAAGACAATTCAATGACAAATAATATGATATAAAGAACTATATAAATATATTACTATAAAAAGTAAAAAAGTTGACCGGAAGGACCCCTTGTACACAAATATTGAAGTGAAATTTTCAACTATGACTTAAAATTCACAAAAATATGAAAAACCCGGTCAAAGTCTGTAAATTGTCTCTTAAAGACAATTCAATGACAAATAATATGATATAAAGAAAATAATAATGACATTACTATAAAAGGGCAAAAAGTTGACCGGAACGCATCCTTATATAGAAATATTGAAGTGAAATTTTCAACTTTTAATTTGAATTCAGAAAAATATAATAATCCCGGTCAAATTCGCGAACAATGAGAAAATGATTTAGCAATATATAAATACATACCTTAAAATAGAAAAAAATGTTGCTCTGAAGCCTATCTTGTGTGTAAAAGCATAATTAAAAAATTCAATTTCAAACTAAAATTTACGTAAAGAAACATGAATGGGACTGAACTAATGCAAGAATTTATATAAAAAAAGTAGATAATAAATAATATGTAATAAAATTAATGAGCAAAACATTCAAATAAAAATAGGAAATTGTAGACCGACATTCTCTTTAATGCTTTTGAATCTATCTCTTAATATTAAATTTTATGAAGATTTTTAAATCAACCTTACACGCTATATCATATAAGGTGATGCTTATTAATTATTCTATTTTATTTATGTTTGATTGCATTATTAAAGTATAAATTATATATTAAATGATTAATAATTATTTTTTTTTCACTCTCATCATGTATGTAAGGAATGTCGGCATGTGGACTAATTATGTTGTCACAAGTGAGCACGTGTCACCTTTAATGATTATCGGCATGTTGATATTAGCATGACTAATTATGTTGTGACAATTGAGCACGTGCCACCTTGTGTATATATATGTACCGTAAAAATTACAGTTAATCATATTTATTGAAAGTTATAGAGACTAGTGCTATCTAAAATTTCGATATTTTCATATTTAATTTAATTTTTGTTCTTTGTGTATATAATAGTGTATATATTTTCATAGTGCTTTTTTCATTTATCATGTTTATTTTTTAGTGCTTTTTTCTAACTTTTTCATATATTTCTTAGTGCTTTTTTAAATCTGTCATGGCTAAACGTGTTTTGATTGCAGGTCATTCTCAAGTTAAATATTTTGATCAGTATTTAAAGTTGTCTAATGTAGATGTAGTTTCCTTTTCAGGGTATCGTATTGAACAGATGTGGGGTGTCATAGGGCACAGGGTTCCCGACTACAGGATTGTTGTACTTCACATCGGAGCCAACAACCTGTGGAATGACACCCCAGCTGATGTTCTGACTCATTACCAGAGTCTGGTTGAGAGTATACTAAGACTCAACCCAACATGCCAGATCCTACTTTCAGGGTTACTACCCCGTGGGCAGGACATGTTCCCTGGTAAGATGAAGTCCATGAGCTTTCTCTCTTTGGTCAACAGGAAGGCGTCTTACATCAACAACAAGTTGCGCATCATAGTTCAATCTGTTCCCAGAGTGACATATGTTGCACATCGTTCCTTTGTTGTTGATGGCAAGCTCCAGCGCCTACTGTTGAGTAAAGACGGCCTTCATCTTACCAGGGATGGTGCTACCACTGTGGTTAGAAACCTTGAGGCAGAGATCCGTCGGCTCCGTAGACCACCTACTTCAACACCGTTCATCAGATTACCAAGTATGAGACCATACTCAGTCCACTACAAGCAAGAGTCAACTGGTACAACTCCACAACAGAATCAACTACCAAAACCAACACCATACTCAGATGCAGTAAAGGTTCCTACTCTGTACACACAACCACCAACTCACACCAAACCATTGATAGTTGACAACGTTATCGACTTTCCATCTCTACCATCACGTGAAGTAAGTATATGGGTACTGTCGCCAGTTCGTGTTTCGGTTCGCTCTCGTATGTCAGTTCCATCTCGTGTCGTATCTCCAGTTCGTGTTTCGGTTCGCTCTCGTATGTCAGTTCCATCTCGTGTCGTATCTCCATTTCGTGATTCGGTTCGCTCTCGTATGCCAGTTCCATCTCGTGTCGTATCTCCATCTCGTGATTCGGTTCGCTCTCGTATGCCAGTTCCTTCTCGTGTCGTATCTCCATCTCGTGAGTCGGTTCGCTCTCGTATGCCAGTTCCATCTCGTGTCGTATCTCCATCTCGTGATTCGGTTCGCTCTCGTATGCCAGTTCCTTCTCGTGTCGTATCTCCATCTCGTGATTCGGTTCGCTCTCGTATGCCAGTTCCATCTCGTGTCGTATCTCCATCTCGTGATTCGGTTCGCTCTCGTATGCCAGTTCCTTCTCGTGTCGTATCTCCATCTCGTGATTCGGTTCGCTCTCGTATGCCAGTTCCTTCTCGTGTCGTATCTCCATCTCGTGATTCGGTTCGCTCTCGTATGCCAGTTCCATCTCGTGTCGTATCTCCATCTCGTGATTCGGTTCGCACTCGTTGTCGGATTGTTACACCGCCTGATTCCCCAGGTCTTGTGCTAAAAAAAATATGAAAGAAAACAGCTGGTTCTGCGAAGTTCATAGATAGTTCAACTGAAATTTTATATCAATTTAAAGCCCCGATTTACAGTTTTGATAAATCTGAAATAAATCTTAAAAATGTTAACAATATAAGCTATTCTTGAAATTAATTAAAACTTTAATTATCCTACATAAATAGATAATAAATAGATAAATTAATGCCACTGAGTTAATCAATAAATAATTAAGCAAAATAAGGAGAAATAAAAAAAAAAAAAAAAAAAAACAATAACTCTGCCAACGCCGGTCCCAAGCCCGGGTGAAAAAGGAGGAGGGTTGTTTATTCCAAAATGGAACATTTGAAATATAAGAAATGATAAGTATGTTGATACTATTGAAATTAAATTAAATGTAATAGAAATAGCAAGTTCAAAGTTGAAAATTTCACTTCAATATTTCTATATAAGGATGCGTTCCGGTCAACTTTTTGCCCTTTTATAGTAATGTCATTATTATTTTCTTTATATCATATTATTTGTCATTGAATTGTCTTTAAGAGACAATTTACAGACTTTGACCGGGTTTTTCATATTTTTGTGAATTTTAAGTCATAGTTGAAAATTTCACTTCAATATTTGTGTACAAGGGGTCCTTCCGGTCAACTTTTTTACTTTTTATAGTAATATATTTATATAGTTCTTTATATCATATTATTTGTCATTTAATTGTCTTTAAGAGACAATTTAGAGACTTTGACCGGGTTATGAGCTTTTTTGTGAATTTAAGTTTTAATGTACAAAAATGTGTTGCCAGATTCACACAAAGAAAGTCTTCCGGTCAACTTTTCGATAAAAGAACATATTGAAATATATATTTTTTTAATTTTATCTTATAGACCATTATGTTAGCTTTCAAAATCAGTTTTATTTATTAATCTAGCTTTAGTGGTTTCAAAGATATCAGTTATAATACACCAATTTTTCTCTTCCGCGTTTTCCATTTCCGCGTTTTAGACCCTCCCATCAAAATGTTCAATTATGTATACAAATATACAACAGAAGTTCATTTTTCTGTCAAAACATTACCAGCTGGTTATAACCTTTATCGGTTTTTAAATTGAAGAGCATCACTTTTGGTATGTCTAAACACCAAAAAGACGAAAATAAACTGCTGTTTCCTGACAGTTTACTGCATTAGAACATTTACATATCAACAGATACCAAAGATGTTATTATCATTTCCTGCTGTATTCATGGTCATCTTTTAGAATATATATCAATTGTTATATTGTAGGCTGTTTTTGTTGAGAAATTAATACCCCTATTTCCCTATATAAGCAGTCAAATTTACTGAAAAATCAAATTCATTTTTTTATACATAATAACCCAATATGACTTTTTAAAATGTCATTTCCCAACAAAACAAGGTGGATACATTACAAAAACACATTTATCTCAAAAAGGCTGTTGAACAAAATTTCCAAGTTCTGCCTGGTTTTCTCTGGCATTGCCTCTTAAGTAGTGAATTAGACTAGACGATGTAGCTATGCAATTGCTACATACCATTATCTAATAATACATTTGAGTAGTGAATTAGACTAGACGATGTAGCTATGCAATTGCTACATACCATTATCTAATAATAAATTTGAGTAGTGAATTAGACTAGACGATGTAGCTATGCAATTGCTACATACCATTATCTAATAAAATCATATTTAATAAGCTGAATGAGTAGTGAATTAGACTAGACGATGCAGCTATGCAATTGCTGCATACCATTATCTAATAAAATCATATTTAATAAGCTGAATGAGTAGTGCATTAGACTAGACGATGCAGCTATGCAATTGCTACATACCATTATCTAATAAAATCATATTTAATAAGCTGAATGAGTAGTGAATTAGACTAGACGATGCAGCTATGCAATTGCTACATACCATTATCTAATAATACATTTAAGTAGTGAATTAGACTAGACGATGTAGCTATGCAATTGCTACATGCCATTATCTAATAATACATTTGAGTAGTGAATTAGACTAGACGATGGAGCTATGCAATTGCTACATACCATTATCTAATAATACATTTAAGTAGTGAATTAGACTAGACGATGTAGCTATGCAATTGCTACATACCATTATCTAATAATACATTTGAGTAGTGAATTAGACTAGACGATGCAGCTATGCAATTGCTACATACCATTATCTAATAATACATTTGAGTAGTGAATTAGACTAGACGATGCAGCTATGCAATTGCTACATACCATTATCTAATAATACATTTGAGAAGTGAATTAGACTAGACGATGTAGCTATGCAATTGCTACATACCATTATCTAATAATACATTTGAGTAGTGAATTAGACTAGACGATGTAGCTATGCAATTGCTACATACCATTATCTAATAAGACATTTGAGTAGTGAATTAAACTAGACGATGCAGCTATGCAATTGCTACATACCATTATCTAATAATACATTTGAGTAGTGAATTAGACTAGACGATGTAGCTATGCAATTGCTACATACCATTATCTAATAATACATTTGAGTAGTGAATTAGACTAGACGATGCAGCTATGCAATTGCTACATACCATTATCTAATAATACATTTAAGTAGTGAATTAGACTAGACGATGCAGCTAGGCAATTGCTACATACCATTATCTAATAATACATTTGAGTAGTGAATTAGACTAGACGATGTAGCTATGCAATTGCTACATACCATTATCTAATAAAATCATATTTAATAAGCTGAATGAGTAGTGCATTAGACTAGACGATGCAGCTATGCAATTGCTACATACCATTATCTAATAAAATCATATTTAATAAGCTGAATGAGTAGTGAATTAGACTAGACGATGCAGCTATGCAATTGCTACATACCATTATCTAATAATATCATATTTAATAAGCTGAATGAGTAGTGAATTAGACTAGACGATGCAGCTATGCAATTGCTACATACCATTATCTAATAAAATCATATTTAATAAGCTGAATGAGTAGTGAATTAGACTAGACGATGCAGCTATGCAATTGCTACATACCATTATCTAATAAAATCATATTTAATAAGCTGAATGAGTAGTGAATTAGACTAGACGATGCAGCTATGCAATTGCTACATACCATTATCTAATAATACATTTGAGTAGTGAATTAGACTAGACGATGTAGCTATGCAATTGCTACATACCATTATCTAATAAAACATTTGAGTAGTGAATTAGACTAGACGATGCAGCTATGCAATTGCTACATACCATTATCTTATAATACATTTAAGTAGTGAATTAGACTAGACGATGTAGCTATGCAATTGCTACATACCATTATCTAATAATACATTTGAGTAGTGAATTAGACTAGACGATGTAGCTATGCAATTGCTACATACCATTATCTAATAAAATCATATTTAATAAGCTGAATGAGTAGTGCATTAGACTAGACGATGCAGCTATGCAATTGCTACATACCATTATCTAATAAAATCATATTTAATAAGCTGAATGAGTAGTGAATTAGACTAGACGATGTAGCTATGCAATTGCTACATACCATTATCTAATAATACATTTGAGTAGTGAATTAGACTAGACGATGCAGCTATGCAATTGCTACATACCATTATTTAATAATACATTTGAGTAGTGAATTAGACTAGACGATGTAGCTATGCAATTGCTACATACCATTATCTAATAATATCATATTTAATAAGCTGAATGAGTAGTGAATTAGACTAGACGATGCAGCTATGCAATTGCTACATACCATTATCTAATAATACATTTAAATCATTGTAGACGTTTTAGATAGTTGCTTGTAATTTCGAATTTAATATGTTATTTTCCTCCTTTAAAAGGTTGCAATAGAAATAAAAGAGAAGCGAACATGATGTCTCATTATTTTTATCAGAAAATCACATTATCTCCTAGGAGTCTCGAACCCAGAACTGTTGTGCTACAAGTCAGTTGTAACATAACGAGCGAAAGAAGTGCTAATATATCTCAAAATCGTAGATTGGATAAAACAAGAAAAAAAATCATTAAATACAAATGAACAATTTGAAATAAAGTATTCCGTTTAAAAAAAGATGATAACAGTTTCCATCGACGATTGATGCTATGGCCTGATGGTTAAATGTATGGATAAACTACATTGTAGAAAAAATGGTCCGACGGTTAAATGTACGGATAAACTACTAAATAACTCAAACATGATTACAGTTTAAATTGTCAGTTACGTAAATGTATGATTGCTTACCTTCAAAAACCGTTTATCTTCAATATTAATAAATTAAATGAATAAAACACATGATATGATCAATGAAGTGTGGATGCTTATATAGTTTATATAGACTTGCACAAATGAGATAAAATTAAAAAACAATTGTTCAGAGCACAATTGAAGGTCTTTCCACCAGTAAGGATCTATTTTGATATGAAAATATGAAAATTTGTTTTTAAATGCCAATTTCAGCGTCTGGTTCCATAAATATATGGTTTTTATAAAAACAGATATAAATAAAGGATTTTTTTTTTACTTCCGGTTAAAAAGTTGTTACTTCCCGTATTATTTCATAGTTTACTCGACGCTGATTCTCAAAATATATGGTTCTATATACATATACTTTTACATTAATTTAGTAAAAAAAAATAGCAACATCCGGTTTATAAAAGTCATTTCTGGTGGGTTTTTTCAAGGTCACATTGCTTGCAACCTAATGCAAAAAGTCCAATGTCTGTATCATGTAAACATGTGAGGTAAAAGCAAAGGTCAAAATCTGAAATGTTAGATTTACCAATGACCTTGAGCTTAATTTCCAGGTCATCAACCAAGGACCTCAATTAAAAAAACCTCTAGGCCTCTTCTTTAAATTGTTAATAAATCATATTGCAATAAGACAAATATTAGATATAAAAGGGGAAAAAACTTGTATCAAATGTCTACGTACCCTTACAACTAAATTTATGTGTTACGACATGTCGCAAAGTTAGAAGTTTACAATTGTTTGAAAATATTTTGTCGATATCTTATATGATTTCTGAAAATAAGAGATAACAAGCATATCTAAAGACCATATGCCTCTATCACTTATTGTAATACAGTTAAAAATACATTTCAAAATATCAATTACAAAAGGGGAAATAACTCTCATATGAAATCTCTATACGGCTTCGGTTAAAATTAAACAAAACATCCTGAGGATATAACGAGCAATTTGGAAAAATAAATTTGTCGGTTTCTTATACGGTTGCGAAGCCTTAGAGATAAAAAGAAAAACAGTTTTCGGGGAGATAACTCTTATATTGGAAAGTATTCGCTTAAGCAGGGTCGGTTTCAAAAGCGTATACACTGTTTAATATCATATTCCAAATATCTAAGCGACATCTTGCGAAACAAAAAAGCAGCGAAGGAAAACAAATGGCGGAAGAAAAAGAAAAAAAATAATCAAAAGAAAATCAATAGGTCTTTCCACGGAAAAGTGGAAAGACCTAATCAGTTTAAAATATATAAAATTATGTTCCTGCACGGGTCTGCCCTTAACACCTATGTGGATATGATTGAGGATACATATTGATGTATTTCTTGTGTAGGTGTCTCTCAATATCACGTTGGTCTTTTCAATATCACGTTGATCCTTTTAATATCATGTTGGTCCTTTCAATATCACGTTGGTCTTTTCAATATTACGTTGGTTCTTTCAATATCACGTTGATCCTTTCAATATCACATTGGTCCTTTCAATATCACGTTGGTCCTTACAGTATCACCTTGGTCCTTATAGTATCACGTTGGTCCTTTCAATATCATGTTGGTCCTTTCAATATCACGTTGATCCTTACAGTATCACGTTGGTCCTTTCAATATCACGTTGGTCCTTTCAATATCACGTTGGTATTTTTCAATATCACATTGGTCCTTTCAATAATACGTTGGTCCTTTCAATATCACGTTAATCCTTTCAATATAATGTTGGTCCTTACAGTTTCAAAAAGTAAAATCACAAAAATACTGAACTCAGAGGAAAATCAATTTGGAAAGTCCATAATCACATGGCAAAATCAAGAAACAAAACGCATCAAAAACGAATGGACAAGAACTGTCATATTCCTGACTTGGTACAGGCATTTTCAAATGTAGAAAATGGTGGATTAAACCTGGTTCTATAGCGCTAACCCTCTCACTTTAATAACAGTCTCATCAAATTCCGTTACATTTACATGATGCGTTAAATAAACAGTCACAATCAATAAAATAGTCAAAATATGGGAACATCAGTCATCATCGTATAACAATTTAACAGGACACAACAACATCTACTATCTACGAACACATGGATTGATTTGAGTGTCTGACGTCAGAAAAATTATATACGTCACATAAATTTGTCGTTCAATGTGCATACAATAGTTATCAAAAGTACCTGGATTATAAACAATTTCAAATTTTACATAGGCAATGAGCGCAGACAGGGTTAAAAAATCAAAAGACTCCTGAATATCGACTTTAGTGTCTGTCTCAAATAAATCCATGCAAAGTCACCAAGAACCAAGGTTACAAGATCATCTTTATATTCTGTTACACGGAAGGTCCAGTTATAAAATCAATTAAAAAAAATTCAAGGATTTACTTTTTAAAGGGTTGATCCTTAAAAGAGATTTTCTATAAAGATAAAATGTTTAAAACATGCTGTGTTTCATAAAATCGGCCTTTGCAATCCATCAAATGAATATTAAATAGGCATTCTTGTATTGTTTTTCAATAATATGAACCAATATGGTATTTATAGTTATGCTATTGTTGACCTCTCAAATTTCCTATAAAGTGCAGACAGGACACCAAACAAGTCAAATTTCATATGGTAAAAAATTTGCAAATTTATCCCAGGAATATCGGGGATATCTATTTCTATTAATTTTGGTCTTTTAACTATTGATATAGCTTTATTTACAAAATATAAAAAAATGTCCTTGGCAAATGAATTTGTCTCCATGATTTTTATTCATCTCTCAGTCAAAATAATGGATTTTGGCGATTTTATAAATTTTTCACATGGTTACATTAAATAATCAAGTAAATTTTCAAATTGTTATAAGCATGCATACAGATGCACTTCTACGTTAAATTGTGCATTCACATTTTTTGTATTAATTCGTGTTGTTTTAATTGTGTGGACCTCTTTAGCAGTACAGTGACGATATGTAAAATTGTGGAAACCTGTTTTGATAAACTCATCATAGACACCAGGACTAATTTAGTATATACGCCAGACGCGCGTTTCGTCTACAAAAGACTTATCAGTGACGCTCGAATCCAAAAGTTAAAAAGGCCAAATAAAGTACGAAGCAAAAGAGCATTGCGGACCAAAATTCCTTAAAGTTTTGCCAAATACAGCTTAGGTAATCTATGCCTGAGGTAGATGCATTATTACTGTGATTGAAGACCGTACTTTGACCTAAAATGGTTTACTTTCAAACTTTGTGACTCTGATTGAAAGTTGTCTTATTGGAGCTCATACTTCATCTTCTTAATTTTTAGAAATGTTTATTATTTCATATTCCACCGTTATGTAGTCTTGGACAAACCATCAATTTTTCTATCTACATGGAGCTATATTTGTAAAAAGCTAAGTCTTATGATATATGAGAAACGTCTCAGGGTATACCTTAATTATGGAAAGGATTCCAAGGGGTTTATCAACAATAAACGCAATTATTAAAACAAAAACAATAAAAACAAAAATGCAGAGAAAGGACAAGAAATCAATATACGTTCTCAAAAGTGTGCCTGAGAATAATACGTAATGAGGAAAACGGAAATTCAACTAATACCACTGAGTTCCCCCAACCTGTACAACGAGGGATTTTGATTTAGTACAAATAAAAAAAAGCAATTGTAAACCTTATAAAGCTGAAATCGCAGGATTAATTTACAGTTCTCTTTTCGAGGAGAATGTAGCCGAGAAATATCCTATCGTTTATAAAAATCAAAATGCCACAATAACTAACGTTGCACTAAACCAATCTTGTAAATATTGCATTAAAACATTTCTATAATATAGCATTGACTGCGACAAAAACATCTATACTTATAATCAAAACTGTCCAAAACGATTCTGAAACAAACCAAGCTCAATTTATTAAAACAATTTTTATATAAACAATAATAATAATATTTAGAAAAATTATTTATATAAGTTATATTTAAATTAGCCTCGTTTTCAACATTACTTGTATAGGTTATTTTAATTGTTACTTGTTTAAGTAATGCCCCTGACTGATAAAAACCAATATAAATATTTATAAGTAATTTGTACATTTTTCCTTTGATGTGTACTCGCTGATAATGTCAGTATCAGTGGACTGGCCGTGATATAAAAATTATTGGGTTAGTACGCAAATGACATACGCGGATGCAACGCGTAAGGATCTACTTTCCCCTTTCATTCACCAAATTGCGCGTTATTTTTTTTCTCGCAGAAACGCACGAGATTTTTGATGGAATGAAACACTTGACATTGTATGAAACTTTCACGAAGGCATTCTAGCCTTTTTGAACGATTGTTGTGAAAATGTGAACAGAAAATGCATGAAAAATCCGATAGACTTTTAAAAAAATGCGTTTATAAAGTACAACATATCGTCCATGCTGAGTTTTTATTCATACAATACCAATACGTAGCCTGGTGCTGTTCCAAGTAGTTTTCTTTTTCTGTTTCTTGGGAAGTATTTGTTTTACCGGTTCAGTCACTTTAAAGTGTTACAATTCATATTTAAACGCAACATATAAATAGTTACCAAAAAGGTTCCGCTATCGCATGATGAGAGAAGTTAGAAAAAAATCAAATTTATGCATTTTCGACATGTTTGTGGGACCATGATCAACAATTTTAAAAGATGTGGTTTCATTGTCAATACGACAGATATTAATAGAACAAAGAACAAACAAGTGAACCGTGATATTCATATGCGGATCCGTAGGATAACTTTAAAAAAAGGGGTGTAACCGGTAGCCTTTTTAAGGGGTGACTGAATATCGCCTATAGTCGCCGTCACGTAAAATTGGCACCATGATTTTCGTTGAAATTTTTTAAATATTAGTGGCATTTACTCGAGACGATGTTTTTCAAATAGCGGAATAAAAATCCATTCCAAATATCCACAACTGTCCTACCTTTTATTGTATTTGCACTGTATAATCCTGACCTTCACATTATCCAAGATCATTTATAATGGTGGAATCCGACATTGTTATTACCGGAAGTGTTTCTGTGGAGTTTCACGTACAGTTAATTTGAATATTTCTCGGAGCCACTCGGATTTTTTCATCATTTTAAAGGTAAGTCAAGAGAAATATTTTATAGCAGACGATAAACAAAGAAGAAACATTTATAATATTACTGAATTTATCGTACCATAACTATTTCAAACTAAAAATGCCACCTAAAAACAAAAATGTAGTAAGAAACCTACAGGTAAATACTGGTAAACAAAAGAAATAAAAAGAAATACGAAATTTAAACACAAAACAAATAAAAAATGCAGGCGAATAATCTAGAAAGGAACTTTTCATAGCACAGGCACTTGCTGTCCTTGCTTGTATCCTAAGGTCGACAATCCATATATATATATATTATTGAGCCTAAAAGTTGAAATGCATAGTAGAGTAGCACAAATGGTGCAGGGTTTTTTTCTCGAACTTGTGCCAAAACTTGACAAAATAGTGCTGGACAGTACTCGAGTCCGGAATCTCTGTTCCTTTACCTATGTCTATAGCTATGTCCACCCCTATAAATAATCTCTATTCCTTTACCTATGCCTATAGCTATGTCCACCTCTATCAATAATCTCTGTTCCTTTACCTATGCCTATAGCTATGTCCACCCCTATCAATAATCTCTGTTCCTTTACCTATGCCTATAGCTATGTCCACCCCTATCAATAATCTCTGTTCCTTTACCTATGCCTATAGCTATGTCCACCCCTACCAATAATCTCTGTTCCTTTACCTATGCCTGTAGCTATGTCAACCCCTATCAATAATCTCTGTTCCTCTACCTATGCCTATAGCTATGTCAACCCCTATCAATAATCTCTGTTCCTTTACCTATGCCTATAGCTATGTCAACCCCTATCACTGGACAGTACTCAAGTCCGGAATATCTGTTCCTTTACCTATGCCTATAGCTATGTCCACCCCTATCACTGGACAGTACTCAAGTCCGAAATCTCTGTTCCTTTACCTATGCCTATAGCTATGTCCACCCCTATCAATAATCTTTGTTCCTTTACCTATGCCTATAGCTATGTCCACCCCTATCACTGGACAGTACTCAAGTCCGGAATCTCTGTTCCTTTACCTATGCCTATAGCTATGTCCACCCCTATCAATAATCTCTGTTCCTTTACCTATGCCTATAGCTATGTCCACCCCTATCAATAATCTCTGTTCCTTTACCTATGCCTATAGCTATGTCCACCCCTATCAATAATCTCTGTTCCTTTACCTATGCCTATAGCTATGTCCACCCCTATCAATCAGAACTTGAAATTTTTAAACCTACCTTATAGACAGGTTTTTTCGATTATCCCCTTTAGTTAGAGACACGACTCCTAGGTGTCGTCGTAAACAGCGCCGCCATTACAACCGTGAAAAAATTGTAAACAAGCCTTTATTGTCAATCGATCTTAACGAAGAAAATCAACATAATGTCAACAGTAGCAAAAGAATGGAAACCTCCGGGTGTTGATAAAGTCAAAACATGGATTGACGACATGCGTGTATGGCCAAATATGATGTACGGAGATATTTACAACTTTCTTGTGGAGTCGAAAGCAGTTGACGGTCAACAAATGAAAAACTTTAAAAGCCTTCAAAGCTTTAACTATTTTCAAAGTGGAAACGTTGGTGTTACAACGCATTATATTAACAATAATAAGACAATTATGTTTAAAGGAGAAGTAAGATCGTCTCAAACAGTATCAAGAACAAATGAGGTATTTGTACTTTGTAATGAAGATGGCTCAATAGTAAACGAGTGGTGTTCGTGTATGGCTGGTCAAGGCCATACATGTAGTCATGTTTGGGCTGTTTTGTGGGAAATTGAACATGCAGTTCGAAACAATTTGAAAGGTGTAGCATGCACGGATGAAACTGCAAAATGGAATCGTGGAACAACAAGAAATGTGGAACCAAAGCAGGGGAAGATATAATGGACAGTGACGAAGATAATAACATACCAGGTAGTCGGGATACACCAATGTATACATTGGATAGAGAGTTTAAGGAAGCAGTTAACAGTTCTAAACTACTTCCTTTATTCAGCATCAAAGGAACGACGGCAAGTAAAAGTTTTACATGTAAACCTTTCACTAAGGATATAATTTAAGAAGATCATGGCGATCATACAGCCTTAGACTCATGCGGAAAGTGTTCTAATTTCGTAAATAAGTACATTTCTCTCACCCCTGCTAAGGTCCAAGAGTTACATATGAACACCAAAGGACAGAGTGGAAGTGTGTTGTGGAAGGATGCCAGAAAAATACGCCTAAATGCAAGTATTAACAGCTACCAGAATAATACAATTATTAATAAACTCACAAATTTACAAAAGAAAAATATAAATATCACCAAGAAGTGCTTAAAACAAATTAGAAATCTTTCAAATTATTTAAATTTTTCTACAAATGTAGTACCTTAAATCAATTTCACAGCTACATTCGACCAACAACTTCTATATACTACTATACAACAATAATGTACAAATGATAACTGTTAAGAAAGCCATGCAACATGTCAGTGTCTTTCAATTATAAAAAAAACTTAAAAAATGGTTAATGAAAGAAAACATTAATACAAAAATCATTACACAATAACAAAAATTATATACATAACTACATAATGTAAACTTTGTACACTGTCATTTTTAACAAAGCCTTTGCATTTTAAAAATTGGAACTTACAAGATTACCTTAAGTAGAAAAATCACACCCCATTCTTACTATGGATTACCTCCCTTTGGTCATATGTTCATGTTTTTTGTTTTGTTTTCAGACAAAAGAACTATTAAGGAAAATTTTCCAGTTTTTTTTAACAGAAAGGGAGAAAAATAAGCCATGGGCAATACATTATCCAATTAAAAGATTAGTGAAGGCAACAGGTAAAATTCACTTTAAAAAAAAATCTTATTAAGATATAAAATTATTTGCATAAAAAATCAACAATTATGATTTCAAAGCAGACAAACTTTGTCTGAGACCTGAATCATTGGGATCTTGAGCCAGTTGAGGTCAAGGCATCAACAGCAACATTTACAGGTATTACAGCTCACTGTAAATACACATCAACAATTAAACATGAAAATGATGCAAGGGTCAGGTGTACCATTGGAAATAAATTCAGTTCCTATCCTTCCACATACACGACATACACCGAATATAGTAGTTTTAAATGAATTACGTGTACATTAAAATGATAAATTTCAGAAAATGTTATTGGGTCAAATGTATAATTTTTTATATACACACAAGTCTAAATTGAAAAAAACTTTCAAATATAAAAACGAAGATGTGGTATGATTGCCAATGAGACAACTCTCCACAAAAGACCAGAATGACACAAAAATTAACAAGTATAGGTCACTGTACGGCCTTCATCAATGAGCAAAGCCCATACTCAGCTATAAAAGGCTCCTGAATCACAATTGTTGTAAAACAATTCAAACGTGAAAACTGACAGCTAGCTAAATCAAACCTATGGTTGCGTTGCATAAAAACCTCTATTTTTGTAAATGTGTATGTAAACAAATTTGTTGTTAGAGGTATCTAAATACAGCACAAACAACATAAAAATCATTGATTCCAAAATCTGAAACACTTATATAACTTGGAGTAATGAAATATTTACCTGCATTAAATACACATTTCAGTATTGAAAGACATCTATATATCTTGGAAATATTTACTTGCATTAAATACACATTTCAGTATTGAAAGACATCTATACATCTTGGAAATATTTACCTGCATTAAATACACATTTCAGTATTGAAAGACTTCTATACATCTTGGAAATATTTACCTGCATTAAATACACATTTCAGTATTGAAAGACATCTATACATCTTGGAAATAATTACCTGCATTAAATACACATTTCAGTATTGAAAGACCTCTATACATCTTGGAAATATTTACCTGCATTAAATACACATTTCAGTATTGAAAGACATCTATACATCTTGGAAATATTTACCTGCATTAAATACACATTTCAGTATTGAAAGACATCTATACATCTTGGAAATAATTACCTGCATTAAATACACATTTCAGTATTGAAAGACCTCTATACATCTTGGAAATATTTACCTGCATTAAATACACATTTCAGTATTGAAAGACCTCTATACATCTTGGAAATATTTACCTGCATTAAATACACATTTCAGTATTGAAAGACATCTATACATCTTGGAAATATTTACCTGCATTAAATACACATTTCAGTATTGAAAGACTTCTATACATCTTGGAAATATTTACCTGCATTAAATACACATTTCAGTATTGAAAGACATCAATACATTTGGGAATATTTACCTGCATTAAATACACATTTCAGTATTGAAAGACATCTATACATCTTGGAAATATTTACCTGCATTAAATACACATTTTAGTATTGAAAGACATCTATACATCTTGGAAATATTTACCTGCATTAAATACACATTTCAGTATTGAAAGACATCTATACATCTTGGAAATATGGCTCTGTAGTCATCAGCAAAATTGTCTGAAATAAATAAACCACAATTAAAATTTATATCTACAAATTATTAAACATATTGAAATAAAATCTAATGCATCAATCACTTTTGTAATATGTTCCATTTAAACATAAACCTGCAGAAGGCTCTATCAAAATGTGGTAACCTCTTAAACTGACAAATATAGAATGTTATTGACACCCATCTGTACTTGAGATTTAAAAATATGTTCTCTGCGCCCCATGTTACATGTATGTTTTAGTGTAACCCTTAAGTGTTATGGAATTGTGAATGTTTCTATTTATATGATTATTTTTTTCAGATTCTACAAGAATGCTTCAAGCCGAAGATTTGTGTCGGAGAGGGAGGACATCGTTCTCTTGAGGATGGCATATCTTCGCAAGACACGTAAGTTTAGGCAGCAGGGTCGTCATATTGTACATCTAGATGAGACTTGGTTGAACACTAATCATGTAGTAAAGGGTGACTGGCTGGATGTTCCAAGCACGTCCATGTCTGTCTTTGAGCCCCACTGTAAAGGTATCCATCGGAAAGTACCTTCTGGCAAGGGTACTGGATTGATAATCTTAGATGTTGGCTCCTTTCAACAAGGCCTAATTCCCGGATGTCGTCTTATATTTGAGTCGAAAACCAACAGCTCTGATTATCATGACGAGATGAATAAGGAGCACTTTACAGAGTGGTTCAGAGAAACACTTCTCCCTAAACTGCCTCCTCGGTCTGTAATCATAATGGACAATTCTCCGTATCACAGCCACTTAATGGCCATGAGATTTTACGCACACCTCCTTATCATTGTGAGCTCAATCCCATCGAAATGGTTTGGTCTTACTTAAGAGACAACGTAGCTAGATTTAATTATAGTAGCAAGAAAAAAAGACATTATCAACAAACTAAAACTGACGGAAACGCATAAATATAAGAGGAGAACAACGACACAACACTACAATGTAACTAACACACACAGATACGGACCAAGCATCAGACAAAATCGCACGAGAATAACAAATATAACATCAAAACCAAATACATGAATTTGGAATAGACAAGTACCGTGACACGTCTTATCGCATTGTCAATTTACACTCAAAAATATGAGAAAACAAACGACGCAACGTTAAATTGTAACACACACAGAAACGAACTATAATATAACAATGGCCATATTTCTGACTTGGTACGTGACATTTTTAAAGGAAAAAACGGTGGGTTGAACCTAGTTTTGTGGCATGCCAAACCTCGCACTTTAATGGCAATGTTAAATATAACATAGAAATGACAACATAATATTACAGGACTACAATACAAATAAATAGGAAAACGTATTAGACAAAGAAACACATGATTAATGAATAACAAAAAGCATCAGGTTTAAAATTGAATACGCCAAAAACGCGCCTCGTCCACACAAGACCCACCAGTGACGCCCAGATATAAAAGATCGAAAGCGGAAAATAGAATATTTTTAATTTGAAATACCACAAAAAAATGTTTCCTCCCTACACTTGCACTTTAAAACTTATTTAATGTCAAAAAGTCATTTCCAATCATTTATTTTAAAGAAAGTGTTGGTACATGTACATGCAACTATTTTACTGCAGTTTCAGAACTGATACAGCTTTATACATGGGAACTGTCTACATTTCTTTACAGATTAGGATGCCTTTCTTAACATACCTTTGTTTAATCTTCAATTACTGATTCTTTGATAACAGTTTCTGGACAGTTAGTTGAGTGATTGCTATTAACCCATCCTGTATACATTAAATCAACATCTGTGATAAAGTTTCAACATGTGATATACCTTATTTTCAACAACTGTGATATACCGTTAATTCCAACAACTGTGATATTTAGTTCCAACAACTGTGATATATATTTATTCTGATTGTACATTTTGTAAATACATGCAGTTCATTTATCATGTTTATTTTAAAGATATCTATTTTTAACTGTGTTTATAAAATGTAATTGAATTTTAATGTTTAATGTTGGTTAAGTTTTTAAATTAACTTGTTGTTCATGTTGTTACGCCAATATATATATATATATATGAAAAAGCACATGCACATTATATCATGTATCTTAAGTAATTAAATCATATTTTTTGTTTAAATACACTGTTGTATTGTTTTATTGAAAATGCGCTTTTTAATGTACATGTACATATATATGGCTATAGATTATGAGATGCATGTATAGCTAGAAAAATATGTAGAAGTTTAACTATACATAAGAATTGTGCAAGTTAAAAGAAAAGAAGGGTTAAGATGGGGATCAGTTTTAACTTATAAGTTATGAGCATTGATGCATTAAGGGACTTAATCTGAAAATTAAAAAAAAACATAATAGAACGTATAAGAAGTGCATAGAAAGCTGTCAATGTTCAAAATTTTCACAATGGAAAATCTATTTCACACTTAAACATTGTCTCATTTTTTAATCTGGTATTATAATTTGTTATGTTTAAACATGAAACAGTTGATGTGATATGTATATGAATGAAACAGAAACTCAGCATAAAGAATATCAAAAATTGATTGGTTTTAGCTTTACTCTCAAGTCTGCATTAAAAAGTCAACATTCAGTCTTTAACAATATAAAAATAGATAGATGGCGTAACAATATATGTAAAAAGAAGATGTGGTATGATTCCCAATGAGACAATTCTTCACAAGAGACCAACATGACACAGAAATTAACAACAATAGGTCACTGCACAGCCTTCAACAATGAGCAAAGCCCATACAGCATGGTCGGCAATAAAAGACCCCGAAATATGACAATGTTAAACATTTCAAAGAGAAAGCTAACGGCCTTATTAGTAAATATTACAAAAAAGAAAAGAAAAAAAAATATGTAACACATAAACAAAGGACAACCACTGAACTACTCCTGACTTGGGACAGGCACATACATACATAATGTGGCGGGGTTAAACTTGTAAGCGGGATCCCCCCTAACCTAGGACAGTTAGTGGTATACCAGTACAACATAAGAACAAAATATATAAAAATCAGTTGAAAAAGGCCCAACTCACCAGATGGACAGAAATACTAGTGGACATGGTCGGGTACTTGTACATCCCAACAACAAAGGAAAATATGTCAAGTACAGGCACTCTTGCAATCAACATTATAAGATGAACACATTCAGTATTCAGTCATCAAAGTTGTAAGCTGAGTACGTTTAATACATTTGTAACAGAAATGGCCACAAAAACATGCCAGTACAGCATATCAAATCAACCACCCTACTTTATTATCTGTGTGTATCCTGAAAGTCAAGAGTATCATGGAACTTACTGAGTTTTTTTTGTTGCTGTATAGAGTAGAATAATTAGTTCCCTTCCAAGGAAATTGAAGGGGACTTAGGTTTGCACTCAGCCTGTCTGTCTGTCTGTCCTTCCGTCAGTCAGGCAAATCAGTTTTCTACACTTTTTTCTTCATGCTTGAAAATATTGATTTAATATCTGGTATATAATTTCATCATGGCAAGTTAAAGAATAAGTTTGATACATATTCCAGTCTGATGGTTGTGAGCAGAGTTATAGTCCTTGGACTTATAAAATTAAATAGTAATTTTTCCACATTTATCTTCGCCATGCTGGAGTATATGAACTTTATATTTGATATATAGTTTACACCATGACAAGTTATAGGTCAAGTCAGAATTTTGTTTCAGAACAATGAATTCTTAACTAGTATACGTAGGGGACAATGTATTTGCATAGTTGCCATGTAGTACTCTCAGAAATGTTTGATTTTATATTTGAAATTCCCTAAATTCAGGGCAGCCCCTCATAAATTACAGGTACATGTATAAAAAGAGAAACGAAAGATACCAAAGGGACAGTCAAACTCATCAATCTAAAACAAACTGACAACGCCATGGCTAAAAATGAAAAAGACAAACAGCAAAACAATAGTACACACGACACAACATAAAAAACTAAAGAATAAACAACACGAACCCCACCAAAAACTAGGGGTGATCTCAGGTGCTCCGGAAGGGTAGGCAGATCCTGCTCCACATGTGGCACCCGTCGTGTTGCTTATGTGATTACAAATCCGGTAAATAGTCTCATTCGGTAGATCATATTCATAAAAGGGAAGGGGATTGTAGTTACGACGTAAGGAACATATCCGATATCATTTGTGAAACGGTTATTCCATAACGGTCAACCAACTCGTGATGGCGTCCGTAAAATTTACGAAGGGATGATTTCAACTTCACCATTTGGAACTCTTGGTTTAATAGCTTCCTTGTGAACAGCAAACCTCTATCAAGAAAATCATGACAGGAAATGCAAGCACGGGAATATCGTATCAATTGGGAGATATGTATACCGTATGCAGGTGCTGCTGGAATGTTGCTACTTAGAAATGGAAAGTTACAATTGGAAAGCTGAAATCATCTCTTTTGTCGTAAAGTTTTGTTTTCAACCGACCCTCATTGTCAATTTCTAGATGTAAGTCAAGATATGAAGCCGACTTAACTGTATCTGTAGTATCCTTTATCTCTAGTTCGATTGGATAGATGCGTTCCACATAGTCACCAAATTTTGAATTGTTTAGTGAAAGAACATCATCTATATAGCGGAAAGTAGAGTTAAAGGATATTGCTAACTTCTTGTCTTTCTTCCTCAGAAGTTCCTGCATGAAGTCAGCCTCATAATAATAAAGAAACAAGTCGGCGAGTAGAGGGGCACAGTTTGTTTCCATTGGAATGCCGACAGTCTGTTGAAAAACACGTCCTCCGAACGTAACAAATATGTTGTCAATCAAGAAATCAAGCATCTTGATAATATCAGTTTCAGAAAAAAATTTGTTTGAATCAGAGTGATTCTTTACAAAGTAGGATGTATCCCTCCCTAAGACAAGATACTTGTATCTACGTTGGCCATTCTTTTTTATGAAGCAAAGTAATACCAACTCTTTCAATTTGTCTTTTAGTTTGGAATTTGGGATACTTGTGTACAGAGTAGAAAAGTCAAATGTTTTAATACTGTTACAAGATTAAAGAGAGTTAGATTGTATGTACTCTAAAAGATCTTTTGAATTTTTAAGTATCCACATCTGATTCACGCCATCTCTAGAATAGGCAGTTTCACAATAACTTTGAAGCCCGTCTTTGATTGCTGATAAAATAGATGTTAATAATTTAGAAAGAGGTTTCGTGGAGCACTTGGAAGACCCAGCAATATACCGTTGTTTGTAAGGACACTTATGTAGTTTAGGTATCCAATACAGTGATGGAAGATCCAGATATAAGATATATGTGTTTTGTGTTTGTTGGTTTGAACATTAATAAGGTCCATAGATTTATCGTTTGCATGTTTTACACTTTCTCATGTCAGGGCCTTTTATACATATGTAACTGGCAATGCAGTATGATGACACACAGCTGCGAATGTCTGTTGTAAATCTCTTCGACTATCTTGGGCCAAAAATAAAATATTGTTTGTTTCCCCTCCCACCACCGACCCGGTAGAATCGACGCGACTCGAAAAATTTTATTGGCCATTCTTACCAAAATTTTTTTTTTTTTGCTATGTTGGTTTTTGGTGATATCTTTCCGATGCTGTAGTAAACGTATGTTGGTTTTTTGTAATACCTTTCCGATGCTGTAATCAACAAGCGTTTTAAATCAAGACATTTTTGCATTGAAGCGTATAGTATATGATTCGGAATCAAGGAAAACAAACTACCTTGCTACACGATTTGTGTTGTGTGCAAGGTTGATATTTGAAAAAAAAAAAAATCTGAAGCATCTTTCAACCCACTGAGTGCACCTTGATTGGCTTTGTCTTTTACCTTGTTCCTGTTTAAAGGATAAAATCTTTGAGTAAAAATGGTCTGAATCGTGCTTTGAAATCAATCTATTTTGTCTTCGACTTCGAACAGGTTGGGCACAAGTCAGAAAATGTTGGATACGTGAATTCCCTGCTTTCACTTCTTGTGTAAACAAGACCAGTTTAAATGTGTTTTTATTTTTCAATTTATGGCATGAAATTTACAAAAGGGTACGTTTTACGTTATAACTGCATCAGTTGAATTTGTAAATACTTAAGGTATTCTAGGAACAACATAACATACAAGTGAAGCCTGGTTTTTTCTAGAACTAGAAAAAACATGCAAATCTTTTGTTTAGGAATTAATTGACCAAGCTGCATGATTCAGGTGCAACTGAACATAACCGAATTATGTTCACTGCTATTGAAAATTTTTATTCTTTAAATTTTAATTCCCAAGTCATTAATTTAAGTCACTAACACTTCTTATTGTCATCTCATAATTGATGATCAAGGTATGAATTGGTAAACAGGAATTGTTTTTTGTTGTGAGTTATGCATCAAATTAGACTTGAAATAAGCTTGATTTTTAACTAATTAAACACTCTCTTTCATTACACCTATTGTTATCATCACCTTCCTAAAACCATATCCTTATGAATGTGAGTTTAAAGAAATACCAGTGTATCATACACACAAGTGAAGGCAACAGTAGTATACCGCTGTTAAAAAAAGTCATAAATTGATTGAGAAAAAAAGTCCAGGTTTCAAAATAAAAAAACTAGGGGAAAACGTTAACTATGAGGGAAAAACAACGAAACAATATAATACTGAAGTTCAACAAAAATACCAAAAAACCAACACTGCGATGCACCATAAAATGTTCATATTTTTTTTACAATTGACTCCACTGAAATTATGTACCATTGCATTGAGGTATAAGGTGTCAGAACTAGGTTTGACCTACATACATGTATAAACTAATGTTATCTAACAATGGTTGAGTCACTGTTTGCTAAATGATCTAGGTGGTGCAACTACTGCATCTCTGACCTTTCAACACTGACCATAACGTTGTGACGTTTAATCCCTCACGTGACATCTGCACTCGTCTCTGATTGTAATTGACTAGGATTATCAGTTTCTCAACCGAATGTCAATGGTTGACAGCCACAAAATAAAAAAAAATAGTGCTGAAAGTGACTTGAATAACCATCAATCAACCAAACACATTATGTAGAGACTTTTTTTAAACAACGACCCGAAAAAGCGTAACATTGAGTACAATTGTGTTCACATTTTGTAGATATCAAAATGATATACAATTTATTAATGTCTTTCAAGTTTGAACATGTACAGGTAAAAATTCACTGATGTGAAATATATCTGAAGAAATACAAATGTAAAACAAAAGATGAAAGATGTCGCACGCCAAACCCATTTTGCATATATTTTAAAAATTGAACAAACCTACACAACATATGTCACTAATAATTGTTTCACACCTACAGCATTCTTCGATTACATCTTTACAGGTAAAACATCACTGATGTGAAATATATCTGAAAACAATACAAATGTAAAACAAAAGATGAAAGATGTCGCACGCCAAACCCATTTTGCATATATTTTAAAAATTGAACAAACCTACACAACATATGTCGCTAATAATTGTTTCACACCTACAGCATTCTTCGATTACATCTTTAACTGTATGTATGGATCGCCATAACGGTCTTATAGTGTAAATATTTAATGTGCTGCGTAGCTTTGATTTTGTCCTGTCATTTCATCTTTATGTTACGTACAGATGCCTTTATTTCTGACAGTTCATCTTTGTGTTATGTCAAATTAATTAATGGTCTTGTCAATCAATGTGATATGTCATTTTCAAACTTTGTTGTGTGCTATAGGCAATACATTAAACTATAACTACTATATGATTTGTGAATACCTCCAAATTTTATGATTAACCACTTTTACTTTCTTTCATATGTTGTGTGTATTCTACCTCCAATTCAGTTGATAATTGCATCTTGCCTCAAATGTGATTGTTGTGCTAAATTTTCTAAACATTTGTTCTGATACATCTTACTTAAATGAAATCGTCATAATATTATAGTCTAACGACTTTAGTTTATACATACATATCTCCAGTGAAATCGTCATAATATTATAGTCTAACGACTTTAGTTTATACATATGTATCTCCAGTGAAAAACATAATACATAATATTATAGTCTAACGACTTTAGTTTATACATACGTATCTCCAGTGAAATCTTCATAATATTATAGTCTAACGACTTTAGTTTATACATACGTATCTCCAGTGAAATCGTCATAATATTATAGTCTAACGACTTTAGTTTATACATATGTATCTCCAGTGAAAAACATAATACATAATATTATAGTCTAACGACTTTAGTTTATACATACGTATCTCCAGTGAAATCTTCATAATATTATAGTCTAACGACTTTAATTTATACATATGTATCTCCAGTGAAATCGTCATAATATTATAGTCTTACGACTTTAGTTTATACATACGTATCTCCAGTGAAATCTTCATAATATTATAGTCTAACGACTTTAGTTTATACATATGTATCTCCAGTGAAATCGTCATAATATTATAGTCTAACGACTTTAGTTTATACATACGTATCTCCAGTGAAATCTTCATAATATTATAGTCTAACGACTTTAGTTTATACATATGTATCTCCAGTGAAATCGTCATAATATTATAGTCTAACGACTTTAGTTTATACATACGTATCTCCAGTGAAATCTTCATAATATTATAGTCTAACGACTTTAGTTTATACATACGTATCTCCAGTGAAATCGTCATAATATTATAGTCTAACGACTTTAGTTTATACATACGTATCTCCAGTGAAATCTTCATACTATTATAGTCTAACGACTTTAGTTTATACATACGTATCTCCAGTGAAATCTTCATAATATTATAGTCTAACGACTTTAGTTTATACATACGTATCTCCAGTGAAATCGTCATAATATTATAGTCTAACGACTTTAGTTTATACATACGTATCTCCAGTGAAATCGTCATAATATTATAGTCTAACGACTTTAGTTTATACATACGTATCTCCAGTGAAATCGTCATAATATTATAGTCTAACGACTTTAGTTTATACATACGTATCTCCAGTGAAATCGTCATAATATTATAGTCTAACGACTTTAGTTTATACATACGTATCTCCAGTGAAATCGTCATAATATTATAGTCTAACGACTTTAGTTTATACATACGTATCTCCAGTGAAATCGTCATAATATTATAGTCTAACGACTTTAGTTTATACAAACGTATCTCCAGTGAAAAACATAATACATAATGGTATAGTTCAGATGCGTTTGAACAATTGGTAATCTCTGTTAGCATTTATTACGTTATGTGCAAATGCCTTTTAAATGTTTTACATTTGTATGTTCAAACACCCAATAGATTAGTTACAAACACTTATAACCTTTTATATACAAAATGTTAAATTATGCATTAAAGATACTATTTTGGAATACTGTCTGTCAGGTGATATGGAAGATCTTCCTTCTGTTGATTTGTCATGTTATGATCAAACATTTTTTGAATATTGAAAATGAAGATTAGATCTTTTTACATAATTTACAGCATAAATAAATGCAAGGAGGAAAAGACTTTCACGCTGAAATTTACAAATAATATTCTACATTTACTATGTTGTTTCTTGTCTACTATTATTTGTCTGTTTGTCTTTTCAATTTTTAGCCATAGCATTGTCAGTTTATTTTCCATTTTATGATTTTGATTGTTCTTCTTGTATCTGTTGCCTCTCTTTTTGACGTCAACAATGATCAGATATTTGACTAATTAGCTTATTTGATAATTTGTTTTTGGTTTGTAAAAATGCAAATGCATGTATAATATAACATTGTATTGTGCATTACAATTATTAAAGTTGATTAAACATTCACAAACATAATCAATGTCTGAATATAAATGGATACCTTTTTTCTTCGTGTATGCAACAGATTGAAACAGAAAATCTAACTACTCTACAATACTAGTTCGTCAATGCAAGAAACTTGCTTTTTGAAAATATTAGTAAAGCTGAAAATTTGGAAATGCGACCCATCGAGGGCATTGCAACTTTTAAAGTTGATTAAACTTTAAAAACTTTAACCAATGTCTGAATACAAAATTATTCTAGCCAAGGGAATCACAGTGCTATTGCATCATTCATGTATAGGCAGTGACCTCAGAGCGGTCTTGCATCATTTTTCCTGTAGCTCAACTAGACCAGTGCATTTAAAACGCAATGCAAAAACAATCTTTAAAGAACATATTAGCGAAAGAGTAGGCAATTGATATCATTTGCTTGGTTTGTATCAACAACCTTACACTTGCAGATTTCTACTATTTCGTTGGTTTCTAAAATATCAAAATAAATTTCGAATTCGAGTTTTCTCTTTAGAAAGCCAAAAACAAAGTGATTTTGACGCGTTTTCCTTTTCACTATGACAACTGAGCTCAAATTGATCGTTCATACTCTGAACAACTGTGTTTACCAAACATCTCGTGTTAATAGAAGCTTTATCATCAATGAATGTAGGAGATTTAGAACTATTTCATCGTTTTGTTTAAGGGAGTATTCTTTAATGTTAGATTTGTGCTGATCAGTTTTTAGTTTTCAAGTTGTGTTTAGTAGGCTGTTGTTTAGTCATTCCGTCGTTTTTCATTTTTTCGCCATTGTGTAGAACGCCACATGCGGGGTGATATTTTGATTTCACCATTGTGAGATAACTTGTACAATAATAGAGAAAATAACAAACGAACTTCTTTTTCGCGTCGAATCACGGCGAATCACACTTGACGTCACAGGATGTATTACGTCATTTGAAAAGACGGAACTTAACATATTTTCAGGGGTTAGTGGGGCAAGAGAACATGCTTTTCGAACAATACCGTCGTCAGACGTCATAGCAATATCAAACTAGGGAACATGGGAATAAGAAGTTGCTAAGCAGGAGTCAAAAAGGGGGAGTAGCGGTAGTCTTGGAAGTGCAGTAGGAGTCAGAATGGGAGGGGTTGAAAATAGGATAATCTGGGAAAATGGCTACAGAACATTTAAAACATCTACATTATAATAAAGTCAATAATCATCATGATTATTCACAAATATGTAACAGAACATTTAAAACATCTACATTAGTTAGATGTTTTAAATGTTCTGTAACATATTTGTGAATAATCATGATGATTATTGACTTTATTTGTCTGCAAAATTTGTTGAGAAAGTACAATGTCTCATGTTTATATGAAACCTGCATAAAATATGAATATGCTATATTATACAAATGAACATTTAACTTTGAGGATTTTGGTATTTGAATGGTTTTGTATGCATGTACTGAAGATGTCGACTTAATAACCTTGTCAACATAATAGTGTGTGTTTTGTTCACTTTATCTCTAAGATATCGTGCGTTGACTGGTTATCTTGTCGGTTAATACATTTTGATTCTTTAAATATAGGTAGAAAATAAAACTCACACGAACTAAAAGAATTATAAGACTTCTGATATTGAGCACGATCATTTCATGACTACTAGATGGTCAAATCATGTGGAGACCTACGATATAAATTAACGTTTAATAGCCATACCTGTTATATGTGTTAGTTATTTACGATAGAGATTAATAAATACATTTTGCATTATACTTAATCAGTTTTTTACATTTATATGTCGTAATCATTAATATTTTGAGTTCGTTTATTATTTGTTTTGAATTTAAAACATCTTTTTGTTATTTAACTAACAATTTGTATAGATCTGCTTTACATCACAACCACGAGTTACACCCGTAAGTGTTGTACAAGGATTTTCAAAGGTTTAAAAGATTTATGGACTAGGTATTACAAAACTTTTCATTTCAGTTATAGCTGGCAGTGTTTTGCATCAAAAGAGTCCCTTTACAAGAATTTCAAATTAGTCCTGCCAATAACAATACGTAATAAATAGGAATATATGATATAATCATATTGACCAACAGTCCGGGATTTGAATAATTCTTGAACAATTCAAAAAATCTGCAGAAACAATAAAGGACGTCTCCGGGTGCGGGAATTTCTCGCTACATTGAAGACCTATTTGTGAATTTCTGCTGTTGTCTGTTCTATGGTCGCTCGGGTTGTTGTCTCTTCGACACATTCCCTATTTCCATTCTCAATGTTATTAATAGCAGAGGAGAAACAACATACAAGTACGGGGTACCTATAAAGTGCTTTAAAATGTAATTGCATTATTAGAATTTTGTCTAGTTGTAAAACCGGAAATATTTACATATAATTAGTAGAATTTTTAAATGTCCTGTAACATATATTTGTGAATAAATATGATAATAATTTACTGTATTTGTCTGAAAATTTGTTGAAAAAGTACAATATCTCATGTTTATATGAAGTATGAATAAGCTATAGTATACAAATGAACATTTAACTTTTATAAATTTTGGTATTTGAACGGTGTTCTACGCGTGTACTAAAGATCATAATTTATTAACCTTGTTAAGTAAAATTGTAGGTGTTGCCATCACTTCATCTTTAAGATACCGTTCACTGACTGTTGATCATTTCTGTGTTCTTTTCCCCTTACATGCAGAGAACAATATCAACAATTCCAAATGCAAACAATACATGTATATTGCAGCTCAATGTTACTTTGTGCAATTCGAATCATTGTATATAGCTAGAAAATAAAACTCATATTAACTGAAAACATAAAAGGACTTCTTATTTTTAGCACGATCATTGCATGAATACTTGTTGTATACCAAGAGACCCATACGATGGCCGTAACAAGAAATGAGTTGTACTGATATTAATTATTATTGTTTATTCAATCTCATCTTCAACGCATGATAGAGGTTATTTACATGTACTTCATATTCTATAATCGGACAAATCGATTCAATACTAAACAGAAGATTTCATAATACATTAGCATGTTAATATCATTTATATCAATGTTTAATTCCACCTGGATTAAATGCATCCCACAATTAAAGTCATATTTAAAAACAAATCCACGTAATCAATAGGGTTTGGGTGTTGTTTAAACGTTTTGACTCATTCCAAATATCTTAATTAATATTATTTTGTTGTACATACAGTACAAAAACCATAAATTGAATGCGCTTGTAAACTAATCATAAAACAATAACAAAATGGTAACCTTTAGATTTTCATGTTACATACTCGAGCCAATCGTACCAGTGAAGATACATAAATACCGGTAGGTTGTGACAAGGGAACGTCACCATCTATAGATGGATAACTAATGATAGGAAAAGAAAAATCATCTCTTTTATCATAAATATGTGTATTAAGCTTTCCGTTAATGATATAGATATCAATATCGAGATAGAGCAGAGGTCATTGTATGTATTAGCTTCATTTAAAGTAAGTTCAACAGGATAATTTTTGTAGTATACATACTAAAATCGTAATTATTTACAACCAGTATATCCTCAAAATATCCAAAAATATCATTAAATTTTTGTAGCAAATGTTTTGCGATGGGTCTTTGCTGATTTTCGTCAGGAATGAGACTCATAGCAATACAAAAAAAAACACGTCCACAATTACACAGTAAGACCCTTATTTGAATTCCATTAACTTGATTATCCAAAGCGAACACAGATGACTTGTGCACGGTAGGACCCTTATTTGAATTCCAATAACTTGATGATTTAGGGAATCTCCAAAGCGAACACAAATGCTATCTAGTCAAAACATGAAGGGCGGTTATAAAATCAAAACATGTCCCATTGACATAGTTCTTTTGTTTATTGCTACTAAAAATGACATAAAAGAATTTTAACATATGTTATCACATTCTAGCTTTTTAAATACCCATTTAATTAGGTGTGTGATTTTTTTCTTAATGAGAATATGAGGGAAAGGGGTATATAGATTTTTGACGCTCAATAAGTAATAAATTAATTTACTTTCAAAGGCATTACTTATACAAATATTTGAAAAAATTCTTATATGGTCATTTTTAAAAATTTCCTGTTACAACACTTTGAAATTTTCGACAACCAAGGATTTTCTTATCCCAAGAATACATTACCTTAGCTTGTTTAAAACTTATAGTTTTATTGATTATTTGACCAATACAACAGTCCATTTATGAATTTTTCTTGTGGAACAAATCTAAGAAGAAAAGAATGATCAGATAATTAATTAATATATTATGTAATGCACTTATGTATAGCTGTATGAGAGGGTCGCAAAAAAATAGAGGGACAGTCAAACTCATAAATCGAGAATAAACTTACAACGCCATGGCCAAAAATGAAAAGGGCAAACAGACAAACAATAGTACACATGACACAACATAGAAAACTAAAGAATAAACAACACGAACCCTACCACAAACCAGGGGTGATCGCATGTGATCCGGAAGGAAGGGTAAGCAGATCCTGTTCTTCATGTCGCACCGATCGTGTTGCTTATAAGATAACAAATCCGATCTAATAGTCTTATTCGGTAGGACTCATTCATGAACGGGAAGGTGATTGAAGTTACGATGTAAGGAACATATTTTGTAAAAGTGCACATCTATGTATCCTCCAGTGCATTGCAATTTTTGTATTTGATTAAATTTTATTATTAATTTGTTCCAATGAATTAAATGGATTTCCCAGTAAAATAAAATTCGATAATTTCACATGTGAAACAATCATGGTTATTTCACTCTCTGACGTCATACAACAATAGGCGTTCTCAAGACGTCGATAACGGCGAATCAAAAAAAAATTGCAAATGCGTCGAAAAAAGATTTATTGTGTTACATATTTTACATTAATTTAAAAAAAAAATCCATTTGCCAATGTAATAAAGAGAATAACTTATTAAAGAATGCAAATATAAAAAAAATATTCAACTCGATATGAGTGAATTAATGTGGTGTTCGGTCACACGTTGAATATTTTTCTTTACTTGAATTCTTCGATTAGTAATTCTATAGCAATCTTTAAAAGTGTCTGAATACAATTCGTGGTTACTTTTTCTCTACATATGCAACAGATTGAAACAATGTATCTAAATATAGCTTTCAACGTGGTAAAACGTGTTCGTTTATGACAGGACAAACTCGCGATCAATACTACGTATACATATATATATATATACATTCATAATTACATTACTTACAATTTACATGTTCTGAACAGAACACCAAGATGAAATTTGTATTGGTACTTGCCATTTTCATTGTTTGTGCTGCAGCAGTGACAGTTCTTAAAGTTAAAAGTAAGACATCTTTATCGTTATTTGAAAATATATTATTTTTTTTAATACAATGGACAAGAATTTTCTGTTGTCTTATTGTTTTCTTCAAATTTGTGATGTGTTTTTATACATTAATGCAGAATCAAAGTACAATTATGTATGTAAAATAAAGTTTAACTTTTTTTAGTTTTAGTTTTTTCGAGTTGATTACAGTCTGGTTTTTAATACAAATGACAGCATTTAGATACGTTTTTTTCAATCTAATTTTATACGAATTTGTTTAGTTTGATCTGTTTTTAACAACCTATGATAACAAGTAGTCAGGCCTACTTGATTTTTTAAATTTTGAATAGTCAGTAAACGAGTATATTTTCTAATATATACTTTTCGTATTTTCTAAAATCAATTAATTTCTGTTTGTTCTTATTGCGCATATCAACAGCTATAAAACTAGCATATAAATAAATAATAAAAAATATAGATTGACTGGATCAAATTTAAAAAAAAAGTTGTTCAGGAAATGTTAAAAAGAAAAGATCAAAAACAACAAACGATTGATATCAACTGTCATATTCCTGATTTGAAACAGTAAAACATTATCGATTTAACTTGGATTTATTGCTTATTTGCTTCGATAACAGTCACACATGCATCCGTTATATTGAACAAAACTAAAAGACATAATAAGTTAAAAGTGACATTGTGTTATAACTAACAGTTAACCATTCCATAGGAATGTAGACACAGTGTACAATTAAGAATAACAGTATTTTTTTCTATATTTTCTATAATTAAATAACGGATTATAAAAAAATAGAAATTATATTTGTATCAATTGCATATCTAGATACACGTCAATGCAAAGCTAAAGGTGGAATGTGTAAACAAACGTGTGCTGTAGATGAAGAAGACACAGGTTCATGTTGCCACAATAGTAATAGATGTTGCCAGCCGCCTACATGTATTGGTACGTACAAATGTTACACAGGTTCATGCTGCAATAGTGATATACGTTGCTTACCGCCTACATTTTATGGTAAGTAACATAGGTTCATGCTGCAATAGTGATATAAGTTGATAGCCGCCTACATATTATGGTGTGTAACACAGGTTCATGCTGCAATAGGAATATAGGTTGATTGTCGCCTACATATAATGGTGTGTTACACAGGTTCATGCTGCAATAGTGATATAAGTTGATTGTCGCCTACATGTTATGGTATGAAAACCGCGTACACATATTACTGTTGATTGATTGTGATTTCTTGATTGAAACGAAAAACAGTTTTGAAGACTAAGGGATACAGTGCGAAATGTCGAACGAATTACTCCTTTTCTATAAGTGGTATGCAGACTTTAGCAAAATCACGAAAACAACTTATTCAACAACACGTCAAATATAGAGATCGGATTAAGGTCAACGTATATTTACCTTCATTCATTAACATTGTTACCATCAATAAAGAAAAAATCCACTGTTCATGATATTTTTTGGTCGTACTTTATCATGTTTATTGATCAACAGAAATTATTTTTTTTTTATTTAGATAATTTGGTGTTTATTGACGACCTTTACATCGTTAATGGCTCTACTATTTCTTTGCAATTTCTACAACTTCAAAGATATCAAGTTTTAATTTATGTCATGAAAATCTGTCTTTTGTTTTGGAATATTAGTTATTTTTCATGACTTGGATTCTTTGCAATACACGTCTGTCCAAACATCGTTTAATTTATAAACATTTTATCATGAAGTAACAATAATGGTCAGGAATTTGTACAATTGGTAATTTTCTAAAATAAATTAAAATAACTGCGATTTTTTTTACAAGACAATAAAAGCAAACGCAGATGTGTTTTTAAGGTATAAATTATACTTACATTATTTTTAGGTTTAAATGTAAAAAAAAAAGTTCATGAAGACTACATGTTAGATATTTGTAATAATACTTTTCTTTGCGTGAAATCCTAGAATTAGTGCAACTCATTTATAATATATTATGACCATTGTCTTGTCTTTCTTATCTATTCTAAGACACGCTTCAGTATGCCCAGTGTAAAGCTAAAAACGGAGATATTAAACCTGTGTGTGATGTTAATGAACAAGATACAGGCATAGGCCCTTTTTGCAATACAAACAGATGTTGTGAGCCGCCGCCTACATGCATTGGTATGTAACAAATATCTTACCCGTTGTATAGTTTAGTAAGTCGCATTAACTTTTTGAAACAAACAATGTGCCGGAAAATGTAATTAACATGTCACTTCCATAGTGTATACATCTAGGTAAGTAAAATGTGTGTCACAACTACTAGTTCTGTTTTGACGATTTGTTTACCTTTTTTAATAAGAAATTATCAGAAAATTTCAGGATTGTTACTTCTTATATAGACGTAGGAAGATAAGATATGAGTGTCAATGAGACAAATCTCCATCCACGTAACAAATTAATAAAGAGTAACTATTAACGGTCAAGGTACGGCCTTCAACATAGAGCATATATGTTTGCTATTTAAAAACAAGCGCGAGGTTTGACTAGCCTCAAAACCAGGTTCAACACACCATTTGTTTTATTTAAATGTCCTGTACCAATTCAAGAAAATGGGTATTGTTATATTATAGTTCATTTCTGTGTGTATGACATGTTAGTGTTGTGTTTATGTTGTGTCGTAGTTCTCCTTTAATATTTGATGTCTTTCCCTGAGTTTTACTTAGTAACCCTGAATTTTTTTTTCTTATTCGATTTATGAATTTTGAACAGCGGTATTTTGCTGTTGCCTTTATTTGAGTAGTGAAAAGATAGACAAACATAACAACTTAAAGACATGTTAATTAATACCAAAACACATTTCATATTCTTTTACAGATTGCAACTGTCGTAAGTTCTCGTATTAATTATAACCTAAAAACACCACACGTTTGATCATTTAATCTTAACACTTAACCTATTGTATAAATATAGATTCTCCCATTGCATCGAATATGATACAAGACAGATATTTTTTTGTTTTATTTTAAAAGCAAGGCTCGACGATTGATTTAATGGTAAATTTTAACTTTCGAGAGTGGATACATATCGTACTGTACAAGTTTTGATGGTGGAATCTGTTTCTCATATGATTTTAGACAATATGCAGAAATCTTACTTCTTCTTTTCGAACTACCTACAAAAAGCTGCGTTCTATCTATGTAATGTCATGAGGCATTGTCGTCACAATAGACATTTCAGAGGAGAGTAAGTTAATAGGACGTCATAATCAAATACAGACCAGTGAATAACTCAGATTGACAAGTCGATTAAATAATGATAATGAACGGGTCAGGAAAAGGATAAATCGAGTAAGAATGAGATAAATATTGTCTCTTAACCTTGAGGTCATGATTTCGAACCCGCATGTGTTACGTCTTCCTTGGTAATAATTGTCAGTTTTCTTGCCAAAGATCGTGGGTTCTTTCCGTGAACAGTGCTTTCTTCTTCAATAAAAATTTACCGTCTAGAAAAAGGCATTATCATTGTTACATCAATAAAAAAAAACTCAATAATACTATATTTGAACAAGGCTAGAATCATTCCATATGAGTCAATTTGATGCAATGGTAATGCAACAATATTTAATGCTGATTGCGCTGCAAACAGGCTTGTTTGGTGAAGGCACTAACACATTAAATTAAATTATCACGCGTATGAGAGGCTCTTCCGTATATTTCGAACAATCTAACACAAACAAATAAAAGTCCAAACAGGACAGGTAGAACCATTAAAACCCCTCACTTGACCAGAGGAATATAACAGTACACATTAGATTCACAATGAACTTGCTTATACGGAAAGTTTGTAAAGGTAGAATCAGCTGTTGGTTGGATACTGATGCAACGCGAGTATGGTCTTGAGGAAACGATGATAGTCCGTCGGAAAGGGACGATAAATGGCTGACCCGTGTTAAGAGATAGCCATATCTCTTGCACGTTAAAGACACCCTTGTAGATTTCGAAAAAGAGTAGGCTAATGCCGCTACAAGGCAGCACTCGCACCCGCAAAGTGAAAAGGGATTAATATAAGTTGCAAAACTTGTTTCCCAATCCACTATAAATAAATATGTTTAAACTAAACTAACGAAGACAAGACCAACAGTTATAACAAAAGATAATTTTTCTTTAAAATTATATTTTTGTTTTAAAGGAAAACGGTAACAACGTTACACATATAAAGTTTGGTATTCAACATGCTATAACTTCAAAAATTGTTTTTCATAAAAATTGAAAGATGATCCAATTGGTTCCAATGCTTTCATAAGATGAAAAGTAGTTCCTTATCTTTTAAAAACAACCATCTATTTCGATACAAGAATTCTACTTATAAACATCTGACTAATTTACTATGACAGGTACATGTGGTGGAATATTTAATGGACCTGTTGGAAGTTTTACGTCACCGAACTATCCTTTATCCGTTAGATATTGTAACAATCACAATTGTTATTACAATATCACAGTTGCAGAAGGTTTAAAAGTAATGCTGAAATTCACTTACTTTCATTTAGAGGCGGCACTCCCCGATACCGGCGGTCTGCCTTATGACTTTGTGCAGGTATATACATATTCAAATGATTATAAAAATGTTTAAAACATGCTTTTTAAGTTATATAATTGTATTCATGTATGTTTTGGGGATTCTAAACATTGATAGAAGACTTGTTTGCCATCACATGTTTTATTTCTTTTTGCCGTATTTTTCTTTCTTTAAAAATTGTTTTATACAAATAAAAACAGAATAATCAAACCTAAAATCAAAATTAAATTAGAAGTCGAGAAAATTAGGTTATTGTAGTTAAAGCCGTTATCTTAAAAAAAAACAGCAACGAATTATAAAAAAAGTATGCAAAACCAGACACAGAAAGTAACAAATAGGAAGCATGCATATTTATTGTAATGAAAAATCGATAGCAATGCTCTGTTTTACATTATGTTATCGTCCAGTGGACAGTAGATGCAATGTGATACTAAAACATCATTATCTATTTATAATAAATGATTTTGATTAGATATATGATGGTGAGGTTAAAGCCGAAGCATTACTAGATACTTTGTATGGCGGTCCTACTGAAGGAAAAGAATTTAATTCCACTTCCAATAAGATGATCATTCACTTCGTAACTGATGATCGTGACCGTTTTCCTGGGTTCAGTGTCAGTTATAAAACCTTACAGTAAGTGACAGCTTATCCTATTAAATGCATGATTTACACATTCAAATCAAATAGTTATATAAAAACCAGAAGCAGACTGAGCCTAACTTACCACAAAAATCAATAAGCATGCTTGAGAATCCATGAGCATAAGAAGGTTGTGTCGTCCTGATTGTGCCAAAGTATCGAATATCGTATAAAGTACTAAAATGTATCTCATAAGAGTAACTCGTCCCTTCAATATCATAATATTTGTTTTGTTCTTCTACTGAAAACATATATCAATGTAGAATTATACCTATCTTGTAATTAAAGTAAAAGTGAGACGAAATATACCAAAGGGACATTCTTACTCATAAGTCGGATATAAACTGTCAACGCTATGAGCACACAAACGAACAACAGACAACAATAGAAAACTAAAAACAATATATGGAACAGAATGTTATCAATTATTATTATTTCTGAAGTATATCCATTTTAATTGCAATGCATGTCTCTTTTGCAGATGATTCTCCTACACAAAATGCACCAAGTGAAAATAATACCAGAAAGGAGTTAAAAGAATACGTAGCCTGCAGCATACTTCGTTATTCATTATCAACAGTTGGAACTTTTTAGTTTTGGTTTTGAACATCATTAAAGATAATAAAAAAAAAGATGATTGTTAAACATACTCCCAAAAAGGTTTTAAGTTATACTTAGAAAAAGAACCAACAAAATCCCCATACACAATTTCGTCCCGAAATTGATAAAGGTTATCAGAGGTACCCTGCTTATAAAAAAGAACTAAAGATACCAGAGACACAGTGAAAGTAATAGCTCGAAAATAAAATATCAACGCCATGGATAACAAACACATTTGTTACGCCAGACTTGCGTTTCGTCTAAGGATTTTCGTATCCCAGGATTGGATTACCTTAGCCGTATTTTGCATAACTTTTTTTGTTAATTTTGGGACCTCATTGATTTCCAACTTTGTACTTGTTTGGATATCTTACTATTTTGACCTGAGCGTCACTTATGAGTCTTTTGTAGACGAAACGCGCGTATGGTGTATCAAATCATAATTATGTTACCTTTGATCAATAAATTCGTATACACAAGGATCAAATATTCAAGAAGGTTATTAAGATTTTACCAATTAAAAAAAGACCGTTTAGTTCAACTTCAAGACTTTACAATTTTCATTTCTTTTAAATCTAATTTTAAATTAGCCAATTTGCATTTATTTAAGTAAGGAGTCAGAAAAAAAAGAGGGACGAAAGATACCAAAGGGACAGTCAAACTCATAAATCTAAAACAAACTGACAACGCCATGGCTAAAATGAAAAAGACAAACAGAAAAACAATAGTACACATGACACAACAAAGAAAACTAAAGAATAAACAACACGAACCCCACCAAAAACTAGGGGTGATCTCAGGTGCTCCGGAAGGGTAAGCAGATCCTGCTCCACATGTGGCACCCGTCGTGTTGCTTATGTGATTTCAAATCCGGTAAATAGTCTAATTCGGTAGGTCACATTCATGAAAAGGAAGGGGATTGTAGTTACGACGTAAGGAGCATATCCGATATCATTTGTGAAACGGTTATTCCATAACGGTCAACCAACTCGTGATGGCGTCCGTAAAATTTACGAAGGGATGATTTCAACTTCACCATTTGGAACTCTTGGTTTAATAGCTTCCTTGTGAGCAGTAACCCTCTATCAAGAAAATTATGATAGGAAATGCAAGCAGGGTAATATCGTATCAATTGGGAGATGTATACCCCGTATGCAGGTGCTGCTGGAATGTTGCTACTTAGAAATGAAAAGTTCACAATTGGAAAGCTGAAATCATCTCTTTTGTCGTAAAGTTTTGTTTTCAACCGACCCTCATTGTCAATTTCAGTTTGTTTTAGATTTATGAGTTTGACTGTCCCTTTGGTATCTTTTGTCCCTCTTCTATATGTAAGTCAAGATATGAAGCCGACTTAACTGTATCTGTAGTATCCTTTGTCTCCAATTCGATGGGATAGATGCGTTCCACATAGTCACCGAATTTTGAATTGTTTAGTGAAAGAACGTCAGCTATATAGCGGAAAGTAGAGTTAAAGGATATTGCTAACTTCTTATCTTTCTTCCTAAGAAGTTCCTGCATGAAGTCAGCCTCATACTAATAAAGTAACAAGTCGGCAAGTAGAGGGGCACAGTTTATTCCCATTGGGATGCCGACAGTCTGTTGAAAAACACGTCCTCCGAACGTTACAAATATGTTGTCAATCAAGAAATCAAGCATCTTGATAATATCGGTGTCAAAGAATTTTTTGTTTGAATCAGAGTGATTCTTTACAAAGTACGATTTATCCCTCCCTAAGACAAGATACTTGTATCTACGTTGGCCATTTTTTTTTATGAAGCAAAGCAATACAAACTCTTTCAATTTGTCTTTTAGTTTGGAATGTGGAATACATGTGCAAAGAGTAGAAAAGTCAAATGTTTTAATACTGTTACAAGATGAAAGAGAGTTAGATTGTATGTACTCTAAAAGATCTTTGGAATTTTTAAGTATCCACATCTGATTCACGCCACCTCTAGAATAGGCAGTTTCACAATAACTTTGAAGGCCGTCTTTGATTGCTGATAAAATAGATGTTAATAATTTAGAAAGAGGTTTCGTGGAGCACTTGGAATATCCAGCAATATACCGTTGTTTGTAAGGACACTTATGTAGTTTAGGTATCCAATATAGTGATGGAAGATCCAGTTCTTCATCTTTGGTTGAAATACCAAAGGAACAAAGAGCAGACCGATGATTATCCAGGATTTCCTCTTTGGTAAGTGTCGTGAGGATATATGTTGAGTTTCCCAGTGAATTGTCTATACCTAATTCGTTTATCAAGCAATTAATGTAGTGACTTTTACAGACAAAAACGATGTTATTTGGGGCTTTGTCTGTGGGGACAACAACATATTTATCATGGAGGTCGGATAAGTGTTTAGCAACATTTGGGTCTTTAAAGATTGACGTAGCATGGGCATTGATGGACCCATTCAGTTTCTTAATTCTGATTTGTATTAACGACCTCACTGCCTTAATCCATTCGGATAGAGTGTCTACGTCTTCCTTTTCACGTTTAGCCCATTGCCTTGCATAATCCTCGACTGAGTCCATCAAAATTTTAAAGTTGAATTTCCAATTGATGGATTTAGGCTCACGATAGTTCGGACCTTTCGATAACACATTTCGTAGAGAAGTGTTATTAACAATGTTAAGGTCACCGGTAATAACGTGGCCAGCAGGATTATATGTGAATTGGGAAATAGCACAAGTGCAATCAGGATGTTTAGACTTGAAGTCGTCAATATCGAGATTCTGCAAAAACTATGCTGATGAAATTTTTTCAGCTTACAGGTCCAAATAATAGAAATGGTCACGTTATCCACCAAAGACTTTCAAATTAGCTGATACACCGCTGAGGAGATTACAATAAATGGGGAAGTACACATAGGAGCAAGTCATTTTAATTTCGGTCTAACATGTTGTTTGTCTGTTTGTCTTTTTCATTTTTAATAATGGCGTTGTCAGTTTTTTTGGGGTTTATGAATTTGACTGTCCCTCTGGTATCTTTCGTCCCTCTTTTGTGGACAATAAACACTGTAATCACAATAAACAAAGACTAGGGTGACGTTAATACAAGTCTGGATTGATCCATTGTGACTACAGACACATTAAAGCACCTTGCAAAACTATTGCTAATACTAGAAAGTAATTTCATTATTAAATTTTCCACACAAAATCGTGTGAAGTTTAAAGGAAGAGAAGTCAAAGTAGACATTTAAATCAAAACGTTTCATTTGTTGTGAAAAGGTTTGTATCATTCTTCCGAACACTGTTTATAAGTCATCTGCAAACCAAGTTCAGCATTTTGCCGTTTTGTTCCCCATAATTCCGCCTGACGTAGTTTAAGATAATTGAGAAACTCTGCATCTACACTGCTAAAAATGTTCGGGAATTGAACTGTTCGTTACTTTCTTTTCCCCTTCCTATTATGCATGATATTTTCATCTACAAAAACCCTTGCCTCCTGTCTGCGAATCCCTGTTGTATTACATTACTTACAATTTACATGTTCTGAACAGAACACCAAGATGAAATTTGTATTGGTACTTGCCATTTTCATTGTTTGTGCTGCAGCAGTGACAGTTCTTAAAGTTAAAAGTAAGACATCTTTATCGTTATTTGAAAATATATTATTTTTTTTAATACAATGGACAAGAATTTTCTGTTGTCTTATTGTTTTCTTCAAATTTGTGATGTGTTTTTATACATTAATGCAGAATCAAAGTACAATTATGTATGTAAAATAAAGTTTAACTTTTTTTAGTTTTAGTTTTTTCGAGTTGATTACAGTCTGGTTTTTAATACAAATGACAGCATTTAGATACGTTTTTTTCAATCTAATTTTATACGAATTTGTTTAGTTTGATGTGTTTTTAACAACCTATGATAACAAGTAGTCAGGCCTACTTGATTTTTTAAATTTTGAATAGTCAGTAAACGAGTATATTTTCTAATATATACTTTTCGTATTTTCTAAAATCAATTAATTTCTGTTTGTTATAATTGCGCATATCAACAGCTATAAAACTAGCATATAAATAAATAATAAAAAATATAGATTGACTGGATCAAATTTAAAAAAAAAAGTTGTTCAGGAAATGTTAAAAAGAAAAGATCAAAAACAACAAACGATTGATATCAACTGTCATATTCCTGATTTGAAACAGTAAAACATGATCGATTTAACTTGGATTTAATGCTTATTTGCTTCGATAACAGTCACACATGCATCCATTATATTGAACAAAACTAAAAGACATAATAAGTTAAAAGTGACATTGCGTTATAACTAACAGTTAACCATTCCATAGGAATGTAGACACAGTGTACAATTAAGAATAACAGTATTTTTTTCTATATTTTCTATAATTAAATAACGGATTATAAAAAAATAGAAATTATATTTGTATCAATTGCATATCTAGATACACGTCAATGCAAAGCTAAAGGTGGAATGTGTAAACAAACGTGTGCTGTAGATGAAGAAGACACAGGTTCATGTTGCCACAATAGTAATAGATGTTGCCAGCCGCCTACATGTATTGGTACGTACAAATGTTACACAGGTTCATGCTGCAATAGTGATATACGTTGCTTACCGCCTACATTTTATGGTATGTAACATAGGTTCATGCTGCAATAGGGATATAAGTTGATAGCCGCCTACATATTATGGTGTGTAACACAGGTTCATGCTGCAATAGGAATATAGGTTGATTGTCGCCTACATATTATGGTGTGTTACACAGGTTCATGCTGCAATAGTGATATAAGTTGATTGTCGCCTACATGTTATGGTATGAAAACCGCGTACACATATTACTGTTGATTGATTGTGATTTCTTGATTGAAACGAAAAACAGTTTTGAAGACTAAGGGATACAGTGCGAAATGTCGAACGAATTACTCCTTTTTTCTATAAGTGGTATGCAGACTTTAGCAAAATCACGAAAACAACTTATTCAACAACACGTCAAATATAGAGATCGGATTAAGGTCAACGTATATTTACCTTCATTCATTAACATTGCTACCATCAATAAAGAAAAAATCCACTGTTCATGATATTTTTTGGTCGTACTTTATCATGTTTATTGATCAACAGAAATTATTTTTTTTTTATTTAGATAATTTGGTGTTTATTGACGACCTTTACATCGTTAATGGCTCTACTATTTCTTTGCAATTTCTACAACTTCAAAGATATCAAGTTTTAATTTATGTCATGAAAATCTGTCTTTTGTTTTGGAATATTAGTTATTTTTCATGACTTGGATTCTTTGCAATACACGTCTGTCCAAACATCGTTTAATTTATAAACATTTTATCATGAAGTAACAATAATGGTCAGGAATTTGTACAATTGGTAATTTTCTAAAATAAATTAAAATAACTGCGATTTTTTTTACAAGACAATAAAAGCAAACGCAGATGTGTTTTTAAGGTATAAATTATACTTACATTATTTTTAGGTTTAAATGTAAAAAAAAAAGTTCATGAAGACTACATGTTAGATATTTGTAATAATACTTTTCTTTGCGTGAAATCCTAGAATTAGTGCAACTCATTTATAATATATTATGACCATTGTCTTGTCTTTCTTATCTATTCTAAGACACGCTTCAGTATGCCCAGTGTAAAGCTAAAAACGGAGATATTAAACCTGTGTGTGATGTTAATGAACAAAATACAGGCATAGGCCCTTTTTGCAATACAAACAGATGTTGTGAGCCGCCTACATGCATTGGTATGTAACAAATATCTTACCCGTTGTATAGTTTAGTAAGTCGCATTTACTTTTTGAAACAAACAATGTGCCGGAAAATGTAATTAACATGTCACTTCCATAGTGTATACATCTAGGTAAGTAAAATGTGTGTCACAACTACTAGTTCTGTTTTGACGATTTGTTTACCTTTTTTAATAAGAAATTATCAGAAAATTTCAGGATTGTTACTTCTTATATAGACGTAGGAAGATAAGATATGAGTGTCAATGAGACAAATCTCCATCCACGTAACAAATTAATAAAGAGTTACTATTAACGGTCAAGGTACGGCCTTCAACATAGAGCATATATGTTTGCTATTTAAAAACAAGCGCGAGGTTTGACTAGCCGCAAAACCAGGTTCAACACACCATTTGTTTTATTTAAATGTCCTGTACCAATTCAAGAAAATGGGTATTGTTATATTATAGTTCATTTCTGTGTGTATGACATTTTAGTGTTGTGTTTATGTTGTGTCGTAGTTCTCCTTTAAGATTTGATGTCTTTCCCTGAGTTTTACTTAGTAACCCTGATTTTTTTTTCTTATTCAATTTATGAATTTTGAACAGCGGTAATTTGCTGTTGCCTTTATTTGAGTAGTGAAAAGATAGACAAACATAACAACTTAAAGACGTGTTAATTAATACCAAAACACATTTCATATTCTTTTACAGATTGCAACTGTCGTAAGTTCTCGTATTAATTATAACCTAAAAAAAACACCACACGTTTGATCATTTAATCTTAACACTTAACCTATTGTATAAATATAGATTCTCCCATTGCATCGAATATGATACAAGACAGATATTTTTTTGTTTTATTTTAAAAGCGAGGCTCGACGATTGATTTAGTGGTAAATTTTAACTTTCGAGAGTGGATACATATCGTACTGTACAAGGTTTGATGGTGGAATCTGTTTCTCATATGATTTTAGACAATATGCAGAAATCTTAATTCTTCTTTTCGAACTACCTACAAAAAGCTGCGTTCTATCTATGTAATGTCATGAGGCATTGTCGTCACAATAGACATTTCAGAGGAGAGTAAGTTAATAGGACGTCATAATCAAATTCAGACCAGTGAATAACTCAGATTGACAAGTCGATTAAATAATGATAATGAACGGGTCAGGAAAAGGATAAATCGAGTAAGAATGAGATAAATATTGTCCCTTAACCTTGAGGTCATGATTTCGAACCCGCATGTGTTACGTCTTCCTTGGTAATAATTGTCAGTTTTTTTGCCAAAGATCGTGGGTTCTTTCCGTGAACAGTGCTTTCTTCTTCAATAAAAATTTACCGTCTAGAAAAAGCCATTATCATTGTTACATCAATAAAAAAAACCTCAATAATACTATATTTGAACAAGGCTAGAATCATTCCATATGAGTCAATTTGATGCAATGGTAATGCAACAATATTTAATGCTGATTGCGCTGCAAACAGGCTTGTTTGGTGAAGGCACTAACACATTAAATTAAATTGTCACGCGTATGAGAGGCTCTTCCGTATATTTCGAACAATCTAACACAAACAAATAAAAGTCCAAACAGGACAGGTAGAACCATTAAAATCCCTCACTTGACCAGAGGAATATAACAGTACACATTAGATTCACAATGAACTTGCTTATACGGAAAGTGTGTGAAGGTAGAATCAGCTGTTGATTGGATACTGATGCAACGAAGACAAGACCAACAGTTATAACAAAAGATAATTTTTCTTTAAAATTATATTTTTGTTTTAAAGGAAAACGGTAACAACGTTACACATATAAAGTTTGGTATTCAACATGCTATAACTTCAAAAATTGTTTTTCATAAAAATTGAAAGATGATCCAATTGGTTCCAATGCTTTCATAAGATGAAAAGTAGTCCCTTATCTTTTAAAAACAACCATCTATTTCGATACAAGAATTCTACTAATAAACATCTGACTTATTTACTATGACAGTTACATGTGGTGGAATATTTAAGGGACCAGTTGGAAGTTTCACGTCACCGAACTATCCTTCTAAGTATTGTATTGATCAACATTGTTAATACAATACCACAGTTGCAGAAGGTTTAAAAGTAATGCTGAAATTCACGTACTTTCATTTAGAGGCGGGAATACGCGATAACGGCGGTCTGCCTTATGACTTTGTGCAGGTATATACATATTCAAATGGTTATAAAAATGTTTAAAACTTTTTAAGTTATATAATTTTATCATATATTTAGTACAAAATACAGCTATTTTGTATATCTAATAAAGGTTCGTTTTTCCAGTCTGTATCACCTACCCTGTATCGCATACCCCGTATCGCATACCCCGTATCGCATGGTAAAACCCGTATCGCATACCTTTTTTTTTTTTTTTTTTTTTTTTACATGAAGTCAGTTCTTTGGGTTTTTTGTTTGCTTAAGAAAAAATTTCTTCATAATAGGTATGTAACGTCACGAACTTCAAGTTTTCATTTTGTATGTGACGTCACGAACATCAAGTTATCATATTTTTTGGCACACTAAATGCAACTATAAAAAATACAAAAATAAACAAAATATTTTTAAATCAACAGCACGCAAATTGAAAGGTAACCCAGGTGCTTCGTATAAATAATTGAGCAGTTATTTTAAGACTTTGAAACAAGACAAAAGCAGAACTGAAGGTAACCCAGTGCTATTGATCAGAAAACAGTTCATATAATATAATACTCTTCTGTTGAAATATATGATAAAGCGTATAATACATGGCAAAATCCGTATCACATGCCGTATCACCCTCGACCAATATCATCCCTCGGACCTAAAGGCCCTTGGGCTGATATTGATGTCTCGGGATGATACGACATATGATACGGATTTTGCCATGTATTATTCTCTATGTATTCATGTATGTTTTGGGGATTCTAAACATTGATAGAAGACTTGTTTGCCATCACATGTTTTATTTCTTTTTGCCGTATTTTTCTTTCTTTAAAAATTGTTTTATACAAATAAAAACAGAATAAAAATCAAAATTAAATTAGAAGTCGAGAATTTTAGTTTATTGTAGTTAAGACCGTCATCTAAAAATAATCAGGAACGACATACAAACAGTTTGCAAAACCGGACACAGAAAATAAGAAATAAAAAGTATGCATTATTATCAATAATAGGTTGATTTCAGATACACTGGAAATGACATAAAGCAGATCTTGTTCATTTATTGGTACACTTCGCGATAGTCAATGCAATGTACAGTCGACTATATGCTTTATTGTAAGCAACATATTTATTGTATGAAAAATCAGTATCAATGCTCTGTCGTACATTAAGATATAGTCCAGTGGACAGTAGATGTAATGTGATACTAAAACATTATTATCTTTTTATAATAAACGATTTTGATTAGATATATGATGGTGAGGTTAAAGCCGAAGCATAATAATAGATACTTTGGCTGGCGGTCCTACTGAAGGAAAAGAATTTAATTCCACTTCCAATAAGATGATCATTTACTTCGTGTCTGATAGATCTAACGTTAGACCTGGGTTCAGTGTCAGTTATAAAACCTTACAGTAAGTGACAGCTTATCCTATCAAATGCATGATATACACATTTAAATCTAATAGGTATATACAAACCAGAAGCAGACTGAGCCTAACGAACCAGAAAAATCAATAAGCATGCATGAGAATCCATGAGCATAAGAAGGTTGTGTCGTCCTGATTGTGCCAAAGTATCGAATATCGTATAAAGTACTAAAATGTGTCTCATAAGAGTAACTCGTCCCTTTAATATCATAATATTTGTTTTGTTCTTCTACTGAAAACATATATCAATGTAGAATTATACATATCTTGTAATTAAAGTAAAAGTGAGGCGAAATATACCAAAGTGACATTCTTACTCATAAGTCGAATATAAACTGTCAACGCTATGAGCACACAAACGAACAACAGACAAACAATAGAAGACTAAAAACAATATATGAAGTAGAATGTTATCAATTAATATTATTTCTGAAGTATATCCATTTCAATTGCAATGTATGTTTCTTTTGCAGATGATTCTCCTACATAAAATGCACCAAGTGCAAATAATACCAGAAAGGAGTTAAAGGAATACGTAGCCTGCATCATACTTTGTTATTCATTATCAACAGTTGGAACTTTTTAGTTTTGGTTTTGAACATCATAAAAGATAAAAAAAAAAAAAAAAGATGATGGTTAAACATACTCCCAAAAAGGTTTTAAGTTATACTTAGAAAAAGAACCAAAAATTTCCTCATCCCGAAATTGATAAAGGTTATCAGAGGTACCCTGCTTATAAAAAAGAACTAAATATACCAGAGACATAGTGAAAGTCATAGCTCGAAAATAAAATGTCAACGCCATGGATAACAAACACATTTGATACGCCATACTCGCGTTTCGTCTAGGGATTGTCGTATCCCAGGAACTTTTTTTGTTAATTTTGGGACCCCAATGATTTTCAACTTTGTACTTGTTTGGATATCTTACTATTTTGCTCTGAGTGTCACTGAAGACGAAACGCGCGTATGGCGTATTAAATCATAATTCTGTAACCTTTGATCAATAAATTCGTATACACAAGGATCAAATATTCAAGAAAGTTATTATAATTATACCAATTAAAAGAGGCGCTTTTCATTTCCGTTTAGTCAACTCCAAGACTTTACAATATTCATATCTTTTAAATTTAATTTGAAATTAGCCAATTTGCATTAATTTAAGCAAGGAGTCAGAAACTATGCTTATGAAAATTTTTCAGCGTGTAGGTCCAAATAATAGAAATGGTATCGTTATCCAGCAAAGACTTTCAAATGAGCTGATACACCGCTAAGGAGATTATAATAAATGGGGAAGTACACATAGAACCAAGTCATATTAATTTCGGTCTAATATATTGTTTGTTTGTTTGTCTTTTTCATTTTAAACCATGGCGTTGTCAGTTTTTTTGTTGTTTTTTTTTGGGGGGGCGGGGGGAGGGGGTTATGAATTTGACTGTCTCTCTGGTATCTTTCGTCCCTCTTTTGTTGACAATAAACACTGTAATCACAATAAACTAAGACTAGGGTGACGTAAATACAAGTCTGGATTGATTAATTGGGACTATAAACACATTAAAGCACCTTGCAAAACTATTGCTAATACTAGAAAGTTATTTTATTTATTTATTAAATTTTCCACACAAAATCGTCTGAAGTTTAAATGAAGAGAAGTCAAAGTAGACACTAAATCAAAACATTTCATTTGTTGTAAAAAGGTTTGTATCATTTTTCCGAACACTGTTTATAGGTCATCTGCGAACCAAGTTCAGCATTTTGCCGTTTTGTTCCCAAGACTTTCCGCCTGACATAGTTTAAGATAATTGAAAAACTCAATCTGCACTGCTAAAAGATGTTCGGGAAATGTACTGTTTGTTAATTTCTTTTCCGCTTCATATGATGCATGATATTTCTATCTACAAACCTTTTTCCCTGCCTGCGAATCCCTGTTGTATTTTAATTTTATTTTTTTAATAGGTCATAATATTCAAACATCATGCCACACCATCGCACTTCAGTGAAAGGACAATAGTACTTCGGCGGAGACCATCGTTCTTACTTCAGCGTGAACATGGCACTTCAGCGTCCCTATCGCACTGCCGAGTCTTACATATGTACATTACCTATAATACCATTATGAAAACATTATTAGGGCGAGGGGTCCTCGGTGGTCATGTGGTCTGATTAGTTCAAGTACTGAAATCACTAGCCAGTCAACATTCAGATTGTGAATTCGAATCCCGCTGGTGCGGTTGTACTCGTCTAGAATCCTATTTGACTAGGAGTGTCATGTTTCCTTTCGAAGGTTAGTGATTTCTTTCCAGGCACTCAGGTTCCATCCACCCATTAAAACTTATAGCCATGACATAAATTAAAAGTGGTACAAAACACCAAAAATAAAGTTAAACAAAGTATCATAAAATTGAGAATGGAAATGAAGAATGTATCAAAGATACAATAACCCGAACATAGAAAAAGCAACAGCAATAGGTCACCAACATGATTTTAATGTAACGAGAAAGTCCCGCACCCGGAGGCGTCCTTCAGCTGGCCCCTAAACAAATATATACTAGTTCAGTGATAATGAAGGCCATGCTAATTTCCAAATTGTACGCAGGAAACTAAAATTAAAATAATACAAGACTAACAAAGACCAAAGGCTCCTGACTTGGAACAGGCGCAACAATGCGGCGGGGCTAAACATGTTTTTGAGATCTCAACCCTCCCCTATACCTCTAGCCAATGTAGAAAAGTAAACGCATAACAATATGTACATTTAAAATTCAATTCAAGAGAAGTCCGAGTCTGATGTCAGAAGATGTAACCAAAGAAAATAAACAAAATGACAATTACTTTGTAGCGGGTTTTTTTCGCGGCTGTAACTTTTCGCGATTGAGGGGCAACAAGGTATACGAACATTTTTGTCGGTTTTTATTTTGGCAGATTTATAATTCCCAATAAAATATTTTGGCGGTACCAAAAATCATTGCAGTTAAAAAAAGTTGTATATAAAATTGACAGGAAGAAAACATTTGAAACATATTTGTTGTTGTTTTGTATAAATTCAAGAACTTAAAAGAAATGATGATTTTAATAGAAAAAATACAAACATTTGGTAATTGGAAACAATATTTAAGTTAAAACACATGTCTTGAATAGTCCAATATTTACAGATATATCTTTGATTTACTTGTCTCGTGACATTTTTGAAAGCGGAAGTTCGTCTTCAAGATAATCATCCAAGGCGCCACTAATACCTGTGTCACGGAATCCACTACGGACAATATCTGGATTGTTTTTTGTGTGTTGGAACATCTGTACTAACCATTTTGCTGATAATGGTTTAAGTCTTGTTAGAGACAAATCAACCGGCACAATAGGTTCATTTTCGGAATCAACGATTTATTTTCCATTCAACTGTTTAACGATTTCATTAGAATGATCAAACCAGAAGTTGAGAAAAGAAATCAAAACAAGAAAATCTTCAGAACAAAATAACAACACTCTGCTGCTTTTCCTTTATTCTCACATGGCTATTTCAATTTCATGTACTCTTTGGTAGCCGAGGAGACGACGCTTAAGTGAACAAAGGTTTATATTAAAGACTTAACATATTTTATTGTACAAAATTAAAATGAGACTTTACTATACTTTACTGATCACATCCTTTATATTGCTCATCTGCCATCATGCAAACTTCAAAACCCTCTTTGAAAAAGAGGAGCATGAACACACACATGATCAGAAAACACTCAGTTCAATAACAAACTTCGCAAGTCTGAATTTAAAAGTAAACAAATGCAGGCCAGTAAATAAATATTTATTCATAATCCTACTTGCAAACGCCTTCGATACTGAAACAAACCCAGGGCCTAGACGTCCTAGATGGCCATGTGGTACTTGTAACAAATCAGTTACCTGGAAGCGCAAAGCTGTATGTTGTGACAGCTGTGATACTTGGTTCCATATTATCTGTCAAGGTATATCCTCAAATATTTACAAATTTAAGAATGCAAGCAACATCTCGTGGGAGTGCTTACAATGTGGTATGCCAAATTTTTCAACATCATTATTTAACTCCACATACTCAATAGATACAGAAAATCGGTATTCTGATCTTAGTAAATGCTCAGACTTTAGCAACCTGGGTATACCAAATGCAACAGCATTACCTATAGAATTACCGGTACATAAAAACAACAACGGTTCACAACAGAAAAAGCAAAAATCACTTTGCAATAATAAAAAACCTGATCTACTAGAAATAATCAATTCATGTAAACCAGACATTATCATTGGTACAGAGACATGGCTAGACAAGTCAATGCCATCAACTGACTTTTTTCCTAGCAATTTGTAAAATGAATACAGACATGATAGACCAACAAACAACAAAAATCAAAGCCATGTTGGTGTTCTAATAGCTATCACCAAAGAGTTTATTAGTTCTGAAATTGCAGAACTTAAAACAGATTGCGAAATAGTATGTGCAGAAATAAACATCTCTGGCACAAAAAAAATCTGTGTTGGTAGTTACTAGTACTATAGACCCCCATCAGATAAAGGTACATCTTTGGAACAACTCAACATATCCTTAAATAGACTAGAAAATACAACAATCACAAATATTTGGTTAGGAGGGAACTTTAATCTTGGACACATAGACTGGTCAATACCAGCATCATTCATCTTAGGCAAACCAGATGCTAAACAACATCAGCTGCTTCTAGACATAATATCAAATCATAACTTTCACCAAGCTACAGACAAACCAACACGTAAAGACAGAATATTAGATCTCATTCTTGTAAGCAATCCAACTAATATAAACAAACTTAACACATTACCACCTATTGGCTCAGCAGATCACGATATAGTTTATGTAGAAATGGACACCTGGCTTAAAAGAGTAAGAGAAACACCAAGAAAAATACCTAAATATAAAGAGGCAAACTGGAACAACATAAAAATGACCTCACTACAACACTTAATACCATCAATAAATTGTATGACTCGAGTGATGCAGATACACTATGGAACACCTTCATAAACGATCTTCTCAAATCAATACAGTCAAATGTACCTCACAAAATGCTCACATACAAGCATAGACTACCCTGGGTAAACAACAACCTCAGGAAACTCATTAACAAGAAAAATAAGTGTTATAAAAACAGAAATAGAAATCCTTCTAATTGCACCTCTGAAAAAAGAAGATGTACTTGCTACAGACACTACTGAAAAAACAGACATTCTTAACCAACAATTTCAGTCAGAATTTATTAAGGAACCACCATCTAATATTCCTGATAAGGGTCCAAGCCCATACACAAAAATGCCAGAAATAAACATCACTACACCAGGTGTCGAAAAACTGTTACATAAACTAAATCCACACACAAGTTGTCCAGATAAAATCAGTGGAGGTGTAATAAAATAACTAATAGCACAAATAGCACCTATCCTTACCACCATATTTACCAAATATCTGGAATCAGGAAAAACACCAAAAGACTAGAAACATGCAATTGTTGCACTAACATTTAAAATGGGTGAACGATACAAGGCTGAAAATTATAGACCAATTTCACTCACTTGTATTTGTTGTAAACTGATGGAACATATAGTGACAAGTAACATAATGTACTACTAAGAGGTAAATAACATACTCTACGATCTCCAACATGGTTTCCGAAAATCTAGATCCTGCGAACTACAACTATTTAATTTATACAAGAACTTCATAACAACATCAACAAAAATATACAAACAGACCTCATCATTATGGATTTTGCCAAGGCCTTCGATAAGGTTTCTCACAAACGTCTACTCTACAAACTAAAATACTATGGCATTCAAGGTAACACTCTAAACTGGATTCAGGCTTTCTTATTAGACAGTACGCAAACAGTGGTAATAGACGGAATAACATCAAATACAGCACCAGTAACATCAGGTGTCCCCCAAGGAACTGTCCTTGGGCCTATACTCTTTTTGAAATACATTAATGATTTTCCAGAATACCTCATACACAGCAAATTAAAACTCTTCGCTGATAAAAGTATTATATACCGAGAAATTACATGTCAACAAGACTGCACAAATGTACAAAAAGATCTTAATGCAGCAGCTAAATGGGAGGCTGATTTGCTCATGGCCTTCCATCCAGAAAATGCACTTTCTTAACCATCACACTAAAAAACAACCATTTAAACACGATTACATCCTTCATAACCATTCTTTACAACTAGTAACATCTGCAAAATATTTCGGCGTAACCCTACAGTTTAACTTAAAATGGAACAATTACTACAACAACATCATATCAAATGCAAATAAATCTCTTGGCTTTCTAAGGCGAAACTTAAAAATTTCTAACACCAGTATCAAATCCCGTGCTTACCAATCAATAGTGAGACCAAAACTTGAATATGCCTGTAGTCTATGGGATCCACACACAGCAGATTATGATAATGAGCCAGAAATGGCACAGAGGCGTGCGGCCAGATATATGTGTAACAATAACCACAACACCAGTAGTGTTACATCCAATTTAAACGAACTACAATGGCCCTCACTCACTGAGCGCCGCCTCAAAACCAGACATATCATGTTCTACAAGGTCATCCATGGACTCATTGCAATCCCATCACTAGTCTTCATATCACCAGATACTAGAACAAGAAAATTACATACTCAAACATTTCGGCAAATATCCACCTCTAAAGACAGCTACAAATGTTCATTCTTTCCGCAAACAATCATCCAATGGAAATTTACAGAGATTAGTATACACCAACTGTTCTCCACAAAATAATTTAACAATATACATATTTTTTTAACCACTTGTTGTTTTCTTTCATGTAAATATCACCAAGTATACTACAAATTTAAAGATAAATTTTTGATCATATTTATTTTTTAATCATATACTCCGCGCATGCAACAGTTCGTAATCTTTAATATTAATGAAGCTGTAACTGTATATCAGAAGAAGAAGAAGATTGAGGATTGATGCGCTCCACAGTATACTAATTTAAGATTTCCAAAATAAAAACCAGGGGTTATTTTGTAGTACCACTTTTTGTCAGTTTTTTTTTAAATCAACTGTTCACGAAACTTTGAAATTTTGAAAAAAATAAGCCTTTTACTACCTCAGGAATAGATTACCGTAGCTGTATATGGCAAACTGTTAGGAAATTTTGGTCTCAATGTTCATCAACTTCGTACTTTATTTGGCCAAATGAATTGTTTGTTATTCGAGCGTCACTGATGAGTCTTTTAGAGACGAAATGCGCGTCTGGTATTAATATAGAATGTTAATCCTGGTATCTATGATGTGTTTATTTTAAGGTATGTTAAAATTTGCATGCAGAAAGCTGAAACATATACAATTCAGAATAGTTCTGGTTTCTATGACGTTAAACTTAAGGTAAAAATGAAGAAAGCTATGATAATTGTAAAATTTGGTTGAACAGATAGGGATATTCAATTGGTGGCCTGACACACAGGCACATGTCTCAGAAAAAAATTTCGAATATAACACAAGGTACCTAACTCTCATTTTTGAAAAATGGCAGCCGCTCTTAAAATTCCGTTGTATGTTGATTTCTTAGTGGTCAACCCCACTAAACTTGTCGTAAATCTAAATTAATTTTCCTACACAATGGTATATTACACGCCTACTGTTGTCAGAATGATTTGTAGCAGGCCTACCGAAGAATGTCAATCTTAATTATTTCGTCTACTGACGTTGGATTTGAAACACAAAACTCGCAGTAAATAATTATAAAAAAAAATTAAAAAAAAATTGTATGAATAGAACTTGTCACTCATTTCGTAAAATTAGTTGTATTAGATGCCGTGAGAAAAAATCTAACAAGTGTTATTTGTGGTATGTCTAATAAGCTACGAGTTTGCTTTTTAGACACAAATTAACCCATTATGTCAATGTTATTCAGAGTCTCTTTTCACTTTACGTATGAAATAGAATAATGAAGGATAACTCCGAGAATCATGTTGACTTTCACATAACATTGGACCAATCAGAAACCGGGATATGTAAAGAGAGTTGGTAGATAACTTTCACTGCGAGTCGTTTATTTCCAATTTGTCGTTGGTAGACGAAATAATTACGATTGACATACTTGGGTCGGATTGCTACTGATGATTCCGACAACAAAAGTAGGCGTGTTATACACCATTGTGAAGTCAAATCAATTTAGATTTACGACATAACAAGCTTTAGTGAGGTTGGCAGCCGAGAAATCGGCTTATAACGGTATTTCGACACCGGCTGACATTTGTCTAAGTACCTTGTGTTATAGTATATAGAAAGAAATTCTGAAACAAGTAACTGTGTTATCAACAAAATTACGGATATTCGAAAAATATATTGAAAACATAAGACCGTTTACATGACGGTGAAAATCCGCTGTGCTCGCTTTAGATGCCCATACCCCTTAACCTGAAGTTTTGACAATTTTCAACTGAAGTGACAATCTAAGCCCTACGCAGATATCTAAGAGAACATTTTCTTGGAAATCTTTTTGCAACAATCTTAATTTTGTCCAATTTTATTGACATTGAAAGACCAGGGGGTCTCACTGTCATTTAAGCGGTCTCCGGTAGGTTTACACTGTACATTTTTTTTGTAGGGCTTACATACTTTTTTTAATTTCTTTTAGATGTTTTTAGAGTGGTTGGTGCTTTTTTGTAAACTATACGTTGTATATAAAATGACATTTGTGATGTCATTTTATTGGTAAATATGACAAATATGCAACTAACATAAAACGGTAACGGTTACCCCCTTTTTTTATTTTCTTTCATGCTGTAATTTCACAAGCAGAATTCTTATGTCAAATTTAAAACAAAATATGTTGAGTAGTTTAATTGCGTATGCCTTGCCCTAAACTCGAAAACAAAAATGTTTAAATGTTTACATGTCATTTTGTTTATTTTCTTTGGTTACATCTTCTGACATCAGACTCGGACTTCTCTTGAACTGAATTTTAATGTGCGTATTGTTATGCGTTTACTTTTCTACATTGGTTAAAGGTATAGGGGGAGGGTTGAGATCTCACAAACATGTTTAACCCCGCCGCATTTTTGCGCCTGTCACAAGTCAGGAGCCTCTGGCCTTTGTTAGTCTTGTATTATTTTAATTTTAGTTTCTTGTGTACAATTTGGAAATTAGTATGACGTTCATTATCACTGAACTAGTATATATTTGTTTAGGGGCCAGCTGAAGGACGCCTCCGGGTGCGGGAAATTCTCGCTACATTGAAGACCTGTTGGTGATCTTCTGCTATTGTTTTTTTATTTGGTCGGGTTGTTGTCTCTTTGACACATTCCCCATTTCCATTCTCAATTTTTTTTTTACAGAGTTTGTCTTTAGTGCCGTGTGGAGGCAGTAGAGTGCCTCCCCGTGCTTCAGGTTTATGCTCTTATAATATACTAGATTATGGAGTGTGTGTGCGAGCGAGAACTGCTCTAATTCATTACTTTAGGAATATTTATCAAAAAGTAGTATTTCAGTATTCAGCCCCATTCTACTATTTAGTCAGCCATCAGTCCTACCCTGATATACACTATCTTTTTCGGGTAATTTATACTGATAGTGTTTGACATTTTCAGCCGAACAAATTTATCAATTTTACATAACTTAAATTATTGTATGCTGGTTCATATTCTGGACGCCAATCTTTCCTCCTTTATTATGTATTTCACTAACAAAACAATTATGAAGCTTAGAAATGGAAAAATACTAAATACTAAACTTGTTCAAAGGGTATCTACACGTCTCAATCTTCAAAATCGGTTATCTAAAAATACTACCATCGCTAACATTTTTAACAATAAAAATCGTGGTTACCCTTCTATCGATAAGTGTCATGTCAAAAAATGACTTACATGTCCCCGTCTTTCCACCAACAATACGGTAAGGTCCACGTTTAATGGTCGCACATTTTCTTTAAATTTTGAAACTGATATTACTTGAAAAACAAACAGTATTATTTATTTACTCACATGAAACAAACCGGGTGTGGTATTCAGTACGTAGGAGAAACTGGACGATATTTATCTAAACGCACTCAAGAACATCTGTATCGTTTTAAAAGACCAAATAAATTCAAAAGTATCATTTACCAACACCTTAAGAAGCACAACCATCCTTTTAAATATTTAGCAGTTCAACCTTTAGAAGTAGTAAATAAGCAGCCTGGTGAATCGCATTCAAAGTTTGTACAATCACGGAAAATAATTGAATTAAATTGGTTTGAAAAATTACAGACAGTTTACGGTACCCTCTCGGTCTAAATAATAATATCATGGGAATTGGTAATATATCTAGAACCAATTCCGTTAACATTTTGGATATAGTTTCTAAAACTGTTCGTAAAAACCGTTCTCATGGTCGTAGAACAAATCGCAATCAAAGCAAATTTCGGGCCAATCATACCAATATTTCGGACCTAATTTCTATTTCAAAAAACAACGGCAGACATTAACTGTTAACAAAACTCTATTCGTTACCGGTTAATAAGTTAAATAAAATTTTGAAGGATTGCAACACAATTTCATATAGCAGTTCTAAGTATGAAATTGTTCAAATTATTATGGCATATTGTTATTCTAAATTATTTCCCAAAATTGATCGCCCTGAAGATCATAAAAAACATTTTATTAAAATTAAATGTGTCAATAAAGGCTTTGATTTTGTAAATATTGCCGGTATATTTAACGACCATTCTGTTAAAGAACAAATTCCTGGATATTTTGACAAAACTGAGCTACTTCTTAGTTGTTATATTTACAAGAAATCTACCCGGAAATTTGTGTTTAATTATAGTCAATTGTGTAAAGATGTTAATATCAGTGAAAATACACATACTTCATGTAATTGCAGTAATTCCGAATATATTTATGGACCCATTTCCCATGTTATAAAAGGAGATCTTAACATCGTTCAAGACCGAGAGTTAAAATCATTCCTCATTAAAGGACCTAAATATCGTCCCCCGTCAATTATTAATTGGAATGAGTGTCGTAATATCATCCACGACTCACTCCATACTTACTGTATGAAATGGATAAAACGGGAAAAAGCTGACAAAAAATCTTTGGACTCTTTTTTTAATTCAGTAATGAAGATAGTTGATTTACGTATTCAACATTTTAAAGAACATTTTACTATTAACCATAACCACAATAAACCTATTTCTCGTATCAAACATAAACTAAAAGAACTAGCAAAGGAATTTGTTTTTGTCCCGGCCGATAAAGCTGCTAATAATATTATTATTGTTTGACGTAAATTTTACATTGAGGTTCTGAAAAAGGAAATCACCAATTCACCAACATTCCAACTGACTCCATTTTCAGAAAACGAAATCTGTAACAAACATAAACTTTTAGCCACCGCTTTACAAGCAGAGCCAAATACAATGAAAGTCCCAACTATGTATTGGCTTCCGAAGCTACACAAAACCCCTTACAAATATAGATTTTTTTCGTCTTTAAGCCATTGTTCAACTACTAAATGGTCTATTATTCTTACCAGCACACTTGGTACAATTAAAAACCTTATAATAAATTGTTCAAATAAGGCCTTCGAAAATAGTGGAATAAATTACTTTTGGAGTGTCAAGAACTCGTTGGAAGTACTTGATAAATTGCATGCTTATATTGGTGATTTTGAATCTGTTCAAAGTTTTGATTTTTCTACCCTGTATACCACATTGCCTCACATTCTCATTAACAAAAAAATCACACACCTAATTAAATGGGCATTCAAAAAACTAGAATGTGAATAAATATGTTCAAACTCTTTTAGGTAATTTTTTAGTAGCAATAAACAAAAAAACTATGTTAATTGGACATGCTTTGTTTTGATTTTCCTGTTTGAATTTTCCTCGGAGTTTAGTATTTTTGTGTTTTTACTTTTACTACAACCAAGTCGATGTCAAGTTTCTTCCTAGAAGAAACTTTACTGCTGGTGGATTATTCCCCGAGGGCATCATTAACTTGGTAGCTTTATGCATGCATGATGAATACAAATAATACTAATAACAAACCGGCTGGGACGTCGCCCGGGTTACCAAGGTCCCCTTTTGCTGCACGGAACACTGTTGCATTTGATTTGTGTGTTCCACGGAATATCCTCCGGGATACCCCTGATTTGACGTCCGTTCAGCCAGAAGGTAATTACTATTTTAGAAATTCAGATACTTTTCATAAATTAAAGCCATGTTCCGTTAATATTTTCGACTGTTTAAATACACCTGCTACAAGTGAATCAACACCTATCATTTCTTCTTGTACACACAAAAAAGGAAAAAGGAGCACGTGCAAGACATGTGATATGTTAATCACGACTCCTGATTGTACCAGTAACTTAACAGGAAAAACGTATTATACGAAATCTTTCGAACCTCTGGACTGTTCCACGGACAATGTAGTGTACGGAATCGAATGTACTTTGTGTGGACTACTTTATGTTGGTGAAACTCGACAAACTTTACGTAAAAGGATGAATCAACACCGGTCTGATAATAAAGATCCACAATTCAGGGTTCTTTATAACCATTTTAATCAACCGGACCATGATCCTTCGTTATCTATGAAAGTTCGCATCATCGAGAAAATTTATCACCACACAAATAGTCCAGTACTTAGTACTCCTTTCCGAAAAGATAGAGAAAATTTCTGGATAAGGGAATTAGGTACTGCAATGCCATATGGTTGTAATGATAATGTCAAAGGAGTAGGAAATTTGTCAAGTCCTGCCTGCAGTGATGTTAATGTAATGAGTTTATTCAATACTACCTTATGGACAAAAACGTTACCATCGGCCTAATGTAAAATAGTCTTCCAAATCGAGATCGGCCTCTGGAAGCTTTGATGATCTTCTGTCTCATCTACATCATCCGTTAGGGTTACATTACATTAGAACTATTCTTTTTTCACTGCCGGTTAATTTTCTAAAATGTTTGAGAGACTATGCACTTGACAAAGGAGGTACCAATACATTTTCTCCAATACTGTGGATTCATTTATTTTCGTGGGTGTCAATTTTCGTGGATTGCTGACAACTTGCATTTTCGTGGATATTTGATTTCGTGGTTTTACAATCTCTTTATTCAAAGCCTATTTAAAATATGTTTTTCGTTGAACATTTGATTTCGTACTTCACCTGCACCCACGAAACCCACGAAAATTGGTATCCAACGAATAATAATGAATCCACAGTATACAGACTTGTCAGTATAATTTGTGATGTAGCTCTTTTCCGTCTCTTTAGACCAGTAAGATCGGAACCTTTACATGAGGAAAAGAGGAAATTCCTTCCTGTTCACTTTACAAATAGAGGAATTGATGCAATCAACATCAGCAACGTTCTACATCACAAGGAAGTAACATCTAAAATTCCTATTTATTTTCAAAATCAGTCTGTTCCTATTGTATCCTACAGTTACACCAAAACCTTTGCACCCAAAATATTTAACTATAAACAAGCATTACAGGACCTTCATTTAGAACAATACCTAAAAAAAAAAACTCTGACATGTGACTGTTCCCACTCGCCTTACAATTACAGCCCCTCTGGCCATGTTGTTACTGGGGATCTAAACATAATTCAACATGAAAATCTCCGAAAGGTGATTTCTCGTGGTTCTAAGTTTAGAGAACCCCAACACATCAATTGGAACCATAACTTTAAAAAAATTATTGATTCCATTGAGAAATAGGCCAGAGCATGGGCTAAGCGAGAAGAAGTTCAACTGGACACTTTGTCAGAATGGGTCAAAACAATCAGGTCCCTGATAAAACGTCGCATTCATAAGTTGAAAAACTGTGTGAATGATCGACCTAAGTCCATTTTCAGTGACAAAGAGGCTGTAAAATGTCTATCATCTCTTCAAGATAAGTATGTTGATATTCCTGCGGACAAAGCTTCAAATAATATTGTCTTTGTGTGTAAATCGTATTACTACGAGTGTCTTATAAAAGAATTAGGAATAAATGAGCACTCAGGTAATCCCACATACAAAAACATCTCATTTGACAAGGATGAGATTATGAGGAATCATAAGTCCTTCATGGCTTCTATGAACATTGCATTGGACAACAAATCGGAGGACTTACCTTGTTTGTATTGGATACCTAAACTTCACAAAATTCCGTGCAATCAACGGTACATAGCCGGCTCATCTGCTTGTTCTACTAAAGAATTGTCTATTAGATTGACTAACATTCTGTCCGCAGTTAAAGGGGGTCTTCAGATATACTGTGAAACTATCTACTCACGTAGTGGTATTAACCATATGTGGATTCTGAAAAACTCTAAAGAACTTCTGGATAATTTTAAATCTCGGTCTTTTTCTGAAATAAGTTCTATTAAAACCTTTGATTTTTCAACCTTGTATACAACCATTCCCCATGTGAAATTGAAAGACCGTCTAAAAGAAATAATCCACAATGCTTTTCATCATAAAAATGGTAGCATACGCTATAAATTTATCACTTTGGGATACCATAAGGCATATTTTGTTTATAAGGAACAAAAGGGTAAAACATACTACACAGAGGAACAAGTGGTCAGTATGCTGGAGTTTCTTATTGACAACATATTTGTTGAATTTGGAGGTAGGCTTTTTCAACAAGTTGTCGGAATTCCTATGGGAACGAACTGTGCGCCTCTCCTTGCGGATCTCTTCTTATTTTCATATGAATCGGAGTTCCTCCAGACACTTGTCAAAAACAAGAAGATCAAAGAAGCCAGGTTATTTAATTTCACTTTCAGATATATTGATGATGTTCTTTCCATTAACAATCCGAACTTTTCTGATTGTGTTCCATTAATATACCCACCAGAACTAGAAATTAAAGATACCACAGACACGGCTTCCTCCGCCTCATTTTTAGACTTATACCTCGAACTTGAAATACACAGTCATCTCACTACCAGAATCTATGACAAACGAGACGATTTTAATTTTGAAATTATCAATTTTCCCCATCTTAGTAGTAATATACCAACTTCACCTGCATATGGAATATACATTTCCCAACTTATAAGTTTTCAAGAGCTTGCAGCTCCTATTCGGACTTTGTGAAACGTCACCAGTGTCTGAGCAGAAAGTTGATGAACCAGGGGTATGTCAAAGAACGTCTCATCCTTTTTCTAAAAAACTTCATCGGAAGATACCCAGAACTTATATAATTCCGTATCAACTTTACAAATAATACAAGATGGTCTTGAAGTATAGATTTTGCGTACTGACGTTGGGTTATCATCTTAACGTGTTATAGCATTCTGTTATTTGTCTTTATTAATATTACTTGTACTGTTAAGTAAGTTTTTTGATATATTCTTTTTGAGTGCCTCTGTGGTTGTGTAAAACATCATACTTTGAACGACAAAATTATTTCATTTACTATGTAACCATGTAAATTGTATTTAGAATATTGGTAGCGAAACAATCCGTTAAATTGTATTGTGAATATTGGTATTTAAGCAATCCAATAAATTGTATTGAGAATATTTGAATTGGAGCAATCTGGTAAATTGTATTGTGAATAATACTTTATCAGCAATTCGATCAATTGTATTGAGAATACTGGTATTGAGTCATTTCGGTAAATTGTGTTGAGAATATTGGTATTGAGTCAAACCCAAAAATTGTATTGAGAATATTGCTAATTAAGCAATACGGTTAATTGTATTGCGAATATTGGTATTGAAGCAATCCGGTAAATTGTATTGTGATTATTGTATTGAAACAATCCGGTAAATTGTATTGAGAATATTGATATTGAAAAAATCCGTTAACATGGTTAAATTGAATTGGGAATATTGGTATTTAAACAATCTGGGAAATTGTATTCTGAATATTGGTATTGAGTCCATGCGGTATATTATATTCAGAATATTGGTATAGGAGCAATCCGGTAAATTTTATTGAGAATTTCGGTGCCATACAATACGGTAAATAGTTTTGTGAATATTGGTATTGCAGCAATTCGGTTAATTGTATTGCAAGCATTGGTATTGAATCAATCCGATAAATTGTAAAAGTTCACCTCTTAATTTTAAATTAACATATGTTTGTTGTTTTTATTGTTGCTCGATATTTTAAATCATAAGGGCAGGTGTACGCTGTAAGCATATAGAGCATTCTATCCAGGCTGTTTGTTCATTAGGTTTTTCCAATGATATTTTAGTCAATAAAACGATTTGCTATAAGACTTTTATACAAATGAGAGGTTTAGCTAGCTATAAAACCAGGTTTAATTCAGAAAGATGACAGGTATTTTGCCTTTATTTGATGTTTGTAGCTGTTGAACTTGTCATTTGATACGGGACTCTTCCTTGGCATTCGCTGTTTTTTATAGATTACATTTTGTTGTTTTTATATCTACCACGATTTTAAACCTTTTCGACATGGTCAGTGCAGTATTGAAATACACTGCGTAATGTTTTGATATTAAAAGGTGAATTATGTAAATCTGTTTATGATTTAGTTTCCACTGTGCATTTTCAATTTTAACAGCCAACGTTCTACAGAAATTTGCAAAATTAGTTGTAAATGTATCAAAACATAAGAATATATAAAACGGTGCATTGATTTTTTTTTGCTTTCAAATGGCACATTTTCAAAATGGACGATAGTACCTGAAGTCCTCATATTTGATTAAAAATGACAAAATGATTTTCTTTTCTTAGCCTAATTTAATTATGATTTTTATATGTTTTATGAAGTTTTCTAGCAGCTATTAAAATTACCGCCACATACCGTAATCTCGATTTTCTATGTTTGCTATGACCTTAACATAAACTCTGCACAGTTTAATTAAATTAATCCTATCTTAGCTGCACAATTAAGCAGAAATCCACTAGACTTTATTGGTACCGTTCTAGACATCGCTACAACAAACGATATATCAACATTGAATTTGGCATTTGGAGCTCGACCTATATCTGCTTGATATTTTGAGATTTTTCAAAACGGTCGCATTTTAATATTGATCAATATTGGTAACCTTTTCATTAATTGTTTTCAAAATGACAATTGGCACAAACTCATTTTACAAGGTTTCATGTCAATAGCTTTATTAACATAATGTTCATGACTGTGACCTACCGAATTAGACTATTTACCGGATTTATAAAAACATAAGCAACACGATGGTTGCCACATGTGGAGCAGGATCTGCCCACCCTTACGGAGTACATGAGATCCCTCCAGTTTTTGTTGGGGTTCCAGTTGCTAAGTCTTAAGTTCTATGTTGTTTGCTCTGTACTATTATTTGGCTGGATTTGTTTTAGCCATGGCGTTGTCAGTATATTTTTAATCTATGAGTTTGACTATCCATTTGGTATCTTTCGTCTCTCTTTCGTACAAGTCAGCAATTTAGCTTGCTATAAAACCAGGTTTAATCCACCTTTTTCTAAAGAGAAAATGCCTCTACCAAGTTAAAAATGTTTAATTTTTTATCCTTCCCCCCAAAAAATGAAATTTAGGTACAAAACATAGAACATGAAACATATTTAAAAAAAAAATCCCAACACTTTTTGAACTTTTCCTTTTAATTTCTGTTTTTTAGAATTTTCTGTCAGAGCAATCTCTAATGTTATTCAAATCGTATATAAACATTTGCATGGTTGTGTGTTTGTTTTTTATACATTGGCTAGAGGTATAGGAGGATAGTTGAGATCTCAAAACACATGTTTAACCCCACCCTTCTTATGGTATTATACACACACTGGCACATTTGGGTCCTTTTTATCATTCGAAAATGTAGAATTACTTAAACATATGTCCCACGTCAGGAGCAATAGTTTCAGAGGAGACGATTATTGTACAAGTTAACGACGACAGAAGACGGACGTCAAGTGATGAAAGAAGCTCACTTGGGCCTTTAAAACTAATTCATAAAACTGAAGGTTTTTAGCATCGTTTCCCCTGAGAAATCAACAAAAAATGTTAAGTTTCTTAATCGAATTAGATTTCTAAAAAACACATTTTAATTTCCTTTTTATGAAAATCCCTTTGGCGCCATTGAAACGAAAAATTTATGTATAAAATGTGGATTACTTTTAAAGTAATGTTTACTATTTGTAAAGTGTTATGCAATTCAGCAAAAGCAGGAAATTGCTAAACTATACATTACGATATGCGGTGTATTATTTCTCTTGCTGAGCATATAAACAAGAACCTATATATACAATATTTTAAACATAAATAAAGCACTCTGAAAAATAAGTTCAACAGAGAAGTATTGATATCAATCAAACTTAAATCACTAATATCTAAACGTCAAACAAACTATAAGTCAAAATGGTAATTTCAATAGAAACAGTATAAATCACTAAATAAAATATATAAATAGTTATACTATGAGTCAGATGGTCATTTTAATAGATACAATATAGAAAACTAATATGTCAATGTCATATTATAAGTCAAATGGTCATTTCAATCGATACAGTATAAAACACTAATATCTAAACGTCAAACAAACTATAAGTCAAAATGGTAATTTCAATAGAAACAGTATAAATCACTAAATAAAATATATAAATAGTTATACTATGAGTCAGATGGTCATTTTAATAGATACAATATAGAAAACTAATATGTCAATGTCATATTATAAGTCAAATGGTCATTTCAATCGATACAGTATAAAACACTAATATATAAAAGTCACACTATAAGTCAGATGATCACTTCAATGGAAACAGTATTACGAAAGTCATACTATAAGGCAAATGGTAATTTCAATATATACAGTAAAAAACATATTCATATAAACTTCAAACAACAAGTGGAAACTATTCAACAGCAAATCAAGTTAATTCAAATATTGACATTGACATACACATAGATGAGATACTTGTACAAATATGAATCTAGCTTTTATTAAAAGTATCATGGCTTATAGACATAATTTCTACATAAATAGTAAGAAAAAATTTCATAAAAGCACATACAAAGCGTATATTTTAACTGTGAATTGAAAAGTTACATAAAAATCCTGGACAAAAAAAGAATGTGAACCAGATAGAGAGAATAATAGATTCCCCTATTTTATTAAAAAAATGCATTTGTTTTTAAAACACTTATACATGAATTTGAATTCAAAAGTGATTTTATAATGTTAGACAAGTTGTAGAATTTAATACAGTAGCGCCAGTTCAACCTTTGTAAATTCTTGCAGACTTTATGTGATTTCACATGGTGTCTTACATAAATATATTAACGGTTTTGCTTGACTTCAAAATCATAGTATGTTACTGTTACCAATGTAATACAATTGTTTATTACAATACAAAATTATAAAAAAAGTCAAATAGCAAAAAAATTCCCAACTCAAAGAAAAATTCTAATTGGAAAGTCATTTATCAAACGCCGAAAAAAAAATATGCTACGCCACACCAAAACGAATGGAAAACAACTGTCATAGTTCTAATTGGATGAATGAATTTCATAATGTAGAAAATATTGGAATAAATTTTGGTTGTATAACTAGCTAAACACATCACTTGTATGACAGTCACATACGATTCCATTATAACACAATCGGTGAACAAAACAAACAGACATAATAGGGTAAAATAAATCAACATAGATACCAAAACTAAACTTACAATATACGCCAGACGCGTGTTTTGTCTACAAAAGAGGGACGAAAGATACCAAAGGGACAGTCAAACTCATAAATCTAAAACACACTGACAACGCCAAGGCTAAAAATGAAAAAGAAAAACAGAAAAACAATAGTACATACGACACAACATAGAAAACTAAAGAATAAACAACACGAACCCCACCAAAAACTAGGGGTGATCTCAGGTGCTCAGGAAGGGTAAGCAGATCCTACAGACTCATCAGTGACGCTAAAATGTCAACAAAAGGGTACAGCAGTCAACATTTAGTTGTTATCTTAGTCACTATAAAAAAAAACTCAACAACGAAAAACATAAAGGCATATAGACAAAGCACATCAGAAAATATGAAAAACAATAATACAAATATGACCACAGCACAACAACACAATGGCGTGATGCAGACGTACCAAGCTAACCTAAAAGTATATAACCAAAAATTAAATTAACAGTAAAAGATAATTGTCTTAATAAAGACACGAAAGAACTCTATAACACGTCTTTATGATAATAAAGGACTGTTTCTTACATATCCTACAAGAATGTAATTAACATATAACAGTAAATGCCATAATAAACAGTAAATCATACAAGAATGTATTTTACAAATTACAGTGTTTTTCATGATAATAAATGAGTGTTTCTTTCAAATCATTACATATGTATTTTCAGTGTATGCCATAATAAAATAGTACGCTTGCATTTACAAAAAAAAAAAACACCATCATAAGGTCATAACAATTAACATATAGAAGGTCTATTTATATAACGGGTATAAAATTAATTGCATTCAATGAATATATATGCATATTATGGCAATGTCATATACTCCATACATGCATTGACCAATTGCATATACCCTGTCCACATACTGACGAATAAAATACATTTCACGGATATACCAACCCAATCACATACATGTCATATATAAACTTAACTGAACAAGCATTCAGTTCCAGTTGACTGTTTTAGCAATCTCTGTTATTTAAAATGTACTTTAAATTTAGTTACAGATGCACAATTTCGACGTTTTTTGTACACTATTGAAGTAGAACAGGTTTATTTGGCATCGCATACTGAATTTTGAAAATCTTATTATTCTACAAAACGGAATATTTAAAAACTTATGTTTTCATTATCTTTAAACAAAATATTTCCTTACTCGTAAAAACTTTTGTACATGATTACCAACGAGACAACTATTCAAAACAGTCAAATGAAATTGGGCCAGTAATGATAGGTAACCGTATCAGTTGTCAATGTTCAGTGAACCATGACATTATTATTTGCAACAGAATATGGCCTCATAGTGGAGATGGGTACTAATTCTCAACTTTATGTGACCACCACTTTATGGTATCTACAGATAAATAATACGGGACAGACAAACAGTCTGTTGAACGACAAACAGACCAGAAACATAATGTCAATCTTTTATCGTAGGCGGGACATATACATGTTTTATCTATCTAATACTGGCGAGATTTTCTAGTCAAGATATTCGAACAAAATGTCAAACTGATCTTAAGAAAAACAAAATCTTAAAAACATATTTCCGAAAGTCGAACTATAAATTAGAAATGCTGTTTCAATTCATACAGTATGAATCATGTCTATCAGTTAGTAGTGTAAATAAATTGTAAACAGGAAATGCATTAAAGTAGAAAAATCAAGAACAACATTAACCTAATATACATGATATAGTAACAGTTTTGATACATTGTATTAGGTAAACATAATAATTGATAACCTATCAAGAAATGTATGAAAATATTGTCACATGTACAAATAATGTATCAATGGAAATGTAAGTAAAAGAACTCCATATGTCTATGCAGAATGACAAAGAACGCAACCTCCTTTAGACTAACAACGTCACGTTCTTTGCATATAAGCAAAACTTAGTTGCCTAGAGTGTATTTACAACAAAGAGAAAAGAGGGTATATACTCTGTAAAAATTGTAATGTTGCACAAATTATATTTTGCACAGAATTGTTGTTCATGTTATCCAATATTTTATGAATCCCTTAACACAAATGGATGATACAAGTAGACATTCTTTAGCTTTGAATATTTCTGTACTATTTTCCTGAGTACATTTATACATTTTAATATTGATAATTGCTACACAACAAAAAAAGACTTGTTATGGTTATGATTTGGGTATAAGGAAAAACAATAAAAATACATTAAAACTATTCTGGTGTTCTTATTTGCAGTATATAGGACCTATAAAACTTAATGTTAGGTCCCAGTAAATAAATTTCAATTTAAGTCTTTGAGCTCATGAATTTAGAAGAAAAACGTTTATCACATGATGCAAAAACATACGTGTCAAAACAACTTATAACTTTATTAAAAACCCAAATGCAAAAAAGTAAATTAAATAAACTTTCAGGTTGTACACAACATACATGCATAACAAACAAGTGATACTAGTGTACATTACCATATAGGGCGGAGTGGGAATATATGTTTGTGTATTAAAATAAAGGTTTGTGAAAAAAATCAGCAGTTGTACTGGGAATTACACAGCAAATGTTTGTCAAATATTTCCGTAATGACAGCCAGTACGTCGTCACTTATTAAAGACCAATACGTTTTATGAAAAGCATTCACAATTCCGTCTTCTACATGGGATTTATCTAATTTTTAACATTTCAACGGCCTTAATTTCATAAAACGGTGTTTCCATTTCTCACATTTATTTTTAATTTCTTCACTTAGTTTATGATCCAGATTTTGTTATAGATTTTCAGTGAAGAGTTTTGCATTTTAAGTATTGTTTTTAGGTGAAATTTATTATTTATAAAATGTTTACTTTAAACTTGATGATTTTTTTTTTCAAGAAGTTTTACAATTCTCGTGGCCCGTGATTTACGGGCATAATCAAGTGGTGTCATTCCTTTCTTATCGGACAAGCTAACATCTGCATTACAGGCAAGTAATAGTTTCACAATTTCATGGTAACCATGATCTCTCTCTTCGAGTTTATCATCGTCAGGTTTTAAATATCCAAAGTAGCAAAGTATCTTCGGATCCCAAAATGTGTCAGACCTATGAAGTTCACAAGCAACATGTAAAGGTGACTTTCCATCTTGTTGTTCACACTGAGAGACATCAGCATTATTCTGCAGTAACAGATTTACTGTATCTTTACGTCTAGATTTACATGCCGCATATAATGGAGACATACCGCAACTGTTGCACTTAGATACATCAGCATTATTCTTAAGTAACAGTTCTACTGTATCTTTATGTCCGTGTGCACAGGCAACATACAATGCAGACTCACCTGTATAATCACACTGAGAGAGGTCAGCATTATTCTGAAGTAACAGTTCAACTGTATTTTTATGTCCTCCTTGACATGCAATAAACAATGGAGACTCTACTCGATTATTACACTGATTGACGTCAGCATTATTCTGAAGTAATACCTTTACTGTATTTGTGTGTCCTCCTTTACAGGCCGCACACAAAGGAGTTGTTCCATACTCACCACACTGATTGACATCAGCATTGTTCTGAAGTAGCAGTTCTACTGTATTTGTATGTCCTCCATAACAGGTCACATACAATGGAGACTCACCATTCTGATTACACTGCGCGACATCAGCATTGTTCTGAAGTAAAAATTCAACGGTATCTGTATGTCCTCTTGTACATGCAATAAACAATGAAGACTCAGCACGATAATCACACTGATTGACGTCAGCATTATTCTGAAGTAACAGTTCTACTATATCCTTATGTCCTCTTTTACAGGCCACATACAATGGAGACTGTCCATACCGATTACACTGATTGACATCAGCCTTGTTCTGAAGTAACAGTTCTACTGTATCTTTATGTCCTCCTGTACAGGCCACACACAACGGAGGTGTTCCATATTTATAACATTGATTGACATCAGCATTGTTCTGAAGTAACAGTTCTATTGTATCTTTATATCCTCCTTTACAGGCCACATACAATGGAGATATTCCATCCTTATTACACTGATTGACATCAGCATTGTTCTGAAGTAACAGTTCTACTGTATCTTTATGTCCTCCTGCACAGGCTGCATACAATGCAGACATTTTATAGTTGTTATCCCGAGAGACATCAGCATTGTTCTCTAATAATAGTTTAGCTACAGCTGTATGTCCTCTTTCAGATGCCTTATGTAAAGGAGAATGGCCTCTTTCGTCTGTGTTATTCACATTACATTTAACATTAACAATTAGAAATTCAACGATATCAAAGTATCCCCTTGTTGCTGATTCTATTAAAGGTGTCGTATTAAAGTGTTTCTTCTTATCTCTATATTCTAGTTCATCATAATTATTGTCTATAATACAACTGTCTGTATCAAAGCTCTTTAAAACTGTTTTTACATCACTCTTTCTTAAAAAGCTTATTAACTTATCTCTAAATGTCTGACTAATTAACTGTGCATTATTGAATGTGCTTGTAACGGCATGCTCTTTTAAATCACATAACAGTCGTTCAAAATAATCTTCTTCTTGATCTTTCAATAGTACTATTAAATCATCCTTTTCTTGAATTTCTGTTAAAGATTCGAGGATGAAATGATCCTGAATAAATTCAGGAGTAGCATATTTGATAAAACATTCGGTAAGGTGTTGTCCACAGATTACAGCTGCCATTTCATGGATTTTGTCATGTATCATTCTGTACTCTGTGCCTCTCAGTTTGAAATATGTGCCATGTAATGTTGAAAAGCCAGCTTTTAGAGAATTTCTATGCCTCTCTTTGCTTAAGTCTATGTCAAATTCTTTGACAATGTGCTCAAGTTTGTCCTTTTTTTCTTTTTCTGACACTGATCCTAATTTAAGCCAATCTGTATCAAATCCATCGTTAAAAACAATACACAGAACAAGAGCACAGAAGTGTTCTTTGTTTGTATCAATAATTGTGATTATGTCTGTTTTAATACTGTCCAATGGAGCTGTAAATAGTTTCTCCACTTCCTCACATGTTTTGTCTTTTGACAATTTACAAAGCAAGGGAAAGTAATCAACATTATCCTTGACTTGTTTTATATTGTCAATTATGTCATCAGGAAGATACTTGTGCAGCATATGCATTCTTTCAACTTCCAGCAGACACAACGCGGGTGATAATAAATTGAATACTTTTTTAGTGAACAATGCAATACGTTGAAACTGTGATTCTTTATTTATATGCAGTCTACAAGAAATCAGTAATCTTGGATTTGATATCTTGGAAACCGTGCCATCACTTATACTTCTAACATCTGTTTCTGCAACTCCAAATATTTTGCCCAATTTTTCTGAATAATCTCTCCACATCTGTAGTGTTTGAGTGTTGATTGTTTCCTTTCCAAATATGTCATCTACAACAAACACTTGTTTTTTGTCTCTATTGTAATAATTCATTATGTCTGTTGGTCCTGTTAACACTGGTATTATCTCATATTCCAAACTGTCACGTAAGTGTAGGGCAGCATGATGTATGGTTGAAGACTTACCACATCCCGAGCTTCCTGTCACAACAATACAGTTATGCGAGGGTAGAGATTCCAGAATGTGACGCGTTGCTCTGGTTTCCAAAAATGCAGTTCGGTCTTGCTCCCATTCTCTTATTTCTTGTCCATGGTCAGCTGCAGAGAGAAAAAATCAAAGCTGATGTCTTATTTGTAAGTTTAATTTGACAATGAACTAAGGACAACCATTCTACATCTAAAACCACCCGCTCTCTTAACTAAATATAACTGAAGGTCAAGTTCAGAGAATAGGTAAAAATAATTTAATATTGTATGAATTGATACAGTGTTCTTTGATAACAAAATATATATATTTTGAAATAAAGTTAAAATAAATTATTTCAGTTTGTATAAAGTAAAATCACAAAAATACTGAACTCAGAGGACAATCAATTCGGAAAGTCCATAATCACATGGCAAAAATCAAATAACAAAACGCATCAAAAACGAATGGACAAGAACTGTCATATTTCTGACTTGGTACAGGCATTTTCAAATGTAGATATGCAAATATATGTCAGGAGGTGGAGATTAGCTAAACTGTATGCATTCTCAATGTGATTTATGTAAGGAACCATTATAGTACAATCCAAAGTCAAACTATGTCTGATTAGAATAATCATATATTAACCAACTTTTTAACTTTAAAGTTGTTAAATGAAACGAGAATTGTCAACCCTATCATCATGCATACAGACATGATATCCCAACAATATCTTTACATCATTCTGTTTTGGGCAATAGAGCAATTTAATGTCAGCTTCTACACATCATTTACAAATATTCATGCCCCTCCCGCGTCCAAATATCAAATGATCGTCCCTGTTTAACCTGTTACTAAAACAAACAAACAAAGTAACAGATCATCATAATCTAAATGTTATGAACGACCACTTCAAACAAAGTCAGGGTATTATGACAGCTGTTGACAACTCTAGGATGCTCTTTTAGTTATTTGTCTTAATGAGTTGCTGACTTGTTAATGTATAACCCACATTTTGTTTGTTCATATTTAGTGATTCGATAGAACTTCTGTTTGGCTTGTCTTTATGACACAACACCGAAAGATGCAATGTCGTATCAAGCTATAGACAAAATAAACTACTTGTTATAATATAGAAACTGACATAATATGAGGAAGGCGCTACCTTAAATGCCAGCTTTATACCAAGACAATGTCCTATATATATTGATTGGTTGTTGGTTGCTTAAAGGCAGTGGCAAATATCTCATGCATATTCAGGACGAATGTCCTAAGCTACATTAACATATAATTTTTGTCTAAAATAAAATAAAATGTTCAGATGGAAAATGTTTCAATGTTTCATTGAACTTCAAAAGGCAGGAGGGGTATGGTATTTTTTTTCAATAAAACAAATATTCGATTCCCAAATTGATGAAAAAAAATATCTGTTCAAGCAGAGGACAAAAAAAGTATTTGAATCCAGATCTTTACCAAAAACGATTTTATCTTTCAGATTATGCAAAATAAATTTAACTTTTATATATCTAAAAATATTTAAAACTTCCCAAACCGCACAGGTAAGTTTGTACATAGTAGTTTTCTAGGTGAAAATACGGTCGTATTTGCCAATTTGTTGTGATGAACCTAAATACTACTGTTAGATTTTGACTAAATAATTTAAATTGATAGCGCTGTCAGAAGGGTTTTGGTAAAAAAATCAGACTCGAAGAAAAAAACATTTGTATTCCTTATCATTTTCAGTTTATGTGTTCTACATCAATTTCATGTACAAATTCAAAGTCAGTTTTATGTCATTTCTTCCATATATTTTTTGGCTTGCTTGCTTTTCAAGTGTTTATTATATGACAGCAAAATAAAATTGAGAATGGAAATGGGATATACAAGGATGTCAAACATTTGCTTTTGAGTAATGTTTAATCATGTCATAGTTGTTTTCAATAGACATGTAATACAATTATACATTTGTATGTCTCTGTTTTCAAGAAAACATTTGGTTTCCAGACAATAACTTTAGTATAAGTGAATGGATCTCTATAAAATTGTACTAGAAGTTTCAATACTCAAAAGGAAGATTAGAATTGATTTTGGGGTTATGGTACAACATTTTCGAGGGTGTTTTTTTAACCAAAACTTTGGTATTTTCTTCAAAAATTTACCATATTAACATTGATTATTACTGACATTCAGTATATATAAAGATGCAACAAATACTGATTTGGTAGAAGATGCAAACAAAATAATGTGTTTTAATTAATTTATCAGTAATTTGTGCATTTTTCCCACAATGTGTACTCCTTGATAATGTTGACGTCAGTATAATGATAAAGAAAATATATTTGTTAAGTATATTCACAATTGACATTCGCCAGTGCGAGTCAAAAGGATTTTTACCAGTTTAATTCCAAAAATTGCACTTGATTTTTTTTCTCACAGAAACACATGAGTTATTTGGTAAATAAAACACTTGTCATTGTTTGAAACTTTCAGTAATCAAAATTTAGTTTTAAGCCTTTTTGAATGTTTCACTGATTGTGTGAAAATTTTAACAGAAAATGTACAAAACACTTGATATAAAAATTGTACTATCTGCAGAATTATTGATAACTTTCCTTACTATTCACAAGGACATATATCTAACATATTGTCCATGCTATACTGATCTGAGTTTTTATTCATACATATACTGGCATGGCTTGTGCTGTTCCAAGTTGTCTTCTTTTTCTGCTTCTTGAGAAGTATTTGTTAAACCTGTTCAGTCACTATAATGTGTTACAATTCCTATTAGACATTTGCGGAAACTGTCATACACCTACGATTAGGATTACAATAACACTTACGGGTAACATTTAAATGTTGGGCTTTCTCAAAGTGTAAATCTAAACCATCGATCCAAAACAATGTAACGAAAGTAATGTTTTTCTCGAGTTCAACAACGAATTTTTTCTAATATATTTTCAACAATGTGTTAACATTAATTATTGTTTACGGTGTTATCCAGGTTGAAAATGCTGTAAATGTACGAAGTATGATAGAATGAAATGTTATTATTTTAAAAATAAATTAAGCATGAGACACACAAAAAATTTGTCGTTGCAGTAGCTAGATTGGGACAATTGCTGAAAAAAGTCAGCAAGACTTTAGGAAAGGTGCAATCAACCATGGAGCATGTTAGCATGTTTATGCTGAAACATACTTTCTCTCTTTTATTTAGTTTTAAAGAGAATGAGGAAATACAGCAGACGGATGTTTTTGAGCTATTTATTCTTCATGAAATTTCACTTGCCGTTCCGTATAACTTTGACATCTTTTATTTTTCCTGAATAGGACAAACACTTTTATCTACGTTTTTGGTTTCAATAGAGAAAAAAATATCAAAACTTTTCGAGAAAAAAAAACCAGTTATCAACGAACTTCTCTATGTCGGAAACATATTTTAGACTGTTCGTCAGACTCATCTGAAATGTAAGAATATAGTTGTACTAAAATAGTTAAACTTGCCAAATATGTTTTCAACAGCAACACACAAAAAATCAGAAGCGGATTTATGAGAGGGCGCAGGAGTCCTGGTCCCCTTTTGATACAAATGGAAGTTTTTAACGACCTTGACTGGCTATACAGCCCTTGCACGGTCGGCTAAAATAACAACACTTGGTTGATTATATAGGGAATCACTGAAACGTGACGGGAGCAGGCCCCTCTTAGGCAGCCAGTGGGTCACAATTTATGTATTTTTTCAGATCCGCAACTGAAAATGACAAACCAGTTCCAAGTTATTTTTCTTTTTTGCAATTATTATGATAGAGATCTTTGGAATCATTAAGTATTGACGTGTTTTTTTTTCGTAGTGTCGATAATTATCCGCCATGAACATGGTTGGGACTGGTATGCTCGAAACTTGAGATTTAACCTCTGTTCCGAGACTGGTACTAATTTCATGGAATTGTTATAGAGAGTGCACTGACGACGCAGGGGTCGATCCATCCATCTTCAAACGGGGATTCCAACCCAAGATAAAGGGTGGGGACCGACCATATGGCCCTATTCAAAAGCATTGATCGTCAAGAAAAAGGGTCTTCAAACACTCGGAACAGCGACGTTGTTTATTTCAATACAAAGTGTATACGCAAATCTATTCAATTGAATGTTAGGGATAAAAAATGCAGTAGGGTAGCACTGAGGCGAGAAGAAATTAAAAAAAATATAATTTATATATATAGCATACATCCATCTACACCTCCTGTCCTTATAAATCGATGTCTTCAAATATTCGGCTTTAACGGTCTTTATGATAAATCCAGAAAAGCGGCGCTTTTTTATATGTTATATATAGAAGACAACTTTTTCTATTTGGTATCTGAATGTTTGGTTCGTTTTTGTTTTTTGAGATGACCCCTTGTTTTTGTCACCTGTAATCGTAAGTCTAAAGTGTAATCCTAGGTATAGACCGAGTTTTCGCAAATGTCTATTTAGATGCAACACATAAATAGTGACCTAAAAGGTACTGGTTTCACATGAGAGAAGCTACGTATACAAAGAAAAAAATCCACACATTTTCAATATTTTTTGTAGGATTATTATTATATATGACCTATACAATTTGTAGTTAGAGACTGCTGCAGAATAGAAATGTTTGGGTTCAAATGATTTCAAATTAGTCCATATTGAAGTTTGAAGGGTCCAAAATTAAAAATTAAAATATGCTTGATTTCAACTGACATAAAAAAAATTGTGTTTTTTATATGCTAAATATACATCTGTATACTGTGAGTAATAATACACCAATTTAGTTTTGTGTCCATGTATGTAGAGGATGATAGAGAAATGGGTTTGAACTGACCTCTAAACAATCCATGATTCTGTAATGAGGTCAGTACCGAAATGCCATACACCATTACATGTTTAATTTCAAATCCTTAAAACTGGAATATAAACAGATGTTTGTTTTATTTCTTCAAATATTTGAACAATTTGACATTATTCCATGCTTCAAATATTATTTTTTGAAGAAAAAGATGCTGGTAACAAAGTTAATTTTTGTTTTACATTGTCATAAAATGGCCTTTTATAGCTGACTATGCTGTATGGACTTTGCTCACTGGGACCTATAGTTGCTAATTTCTGTGTTATTTTGGTCTCTTGTGGACAGTTGTCTCATTGGCAATCATACCACATCTTCCTTTTTTATACTTAATTTGCTCTTTTTAAAAATATGACAATAATATAACTTCACATGGTGAAAGAAAGCTTGAAAGATTTCTGCAGAGTTTTTTGTTGAATACATGCAATGTTGAATAGGTGCAATTTGGTTACTGAGTGCAATTTTGGTACTGTGATATTATATAACCAAAGTGTGTAATGCTAAATAGGTTGAAATGTGAACCTGATAGTGACATAGTGATAAAGTACTTGGTAGATTGAAAATGTTATGATCAGGTTTAAACTGACACATGAAATATACAGGCCACTGCTGCAGCTTGAATTTTAAAGGATGTATCCCACATACTTCCAAGTAACATGCTCTGTATATACCGATCAAAGTCATGGTATTCTCATGGGTTATCATAATAACTCCATCTTCCCATAAAATCTAATTTTGGACAATATAGCAGCATTAAATATATACAGTACTAAAATTTAAATGTACTACTCAGACTCAAGTCTCTTTTTTTTATTAAACTTAGAGAGAGAAAACAAAACAGTGTCCATCTCATAGGACTTATAAGGTAGATATCTGATATGTGACATAATCAATGAAAAGATTTGTTGAGGCCAGATAAAAATATATGTGTGGTTCCAGTTCCCCTTCCTTCCCTACTTTTTTGTCTTAAAAATAGCCTACCCTAAAGATTTTATTGTAATTTTTCATTAAGCACTGTTAAAGTCAGAATGTTGCTCCCATAGACTCAATGTAAAAAAAAAACATAAAATAAAAAAAATCCCTACCTACCTACCCTTACTTTTTTTCAGATGTAACTGGAATCACACAAAGTCATACTATTTTATTTGGCCTGACAGTTTAGTTTGCCAAAGGAAGTACAGAATTAGAAGATTGTGAATTATTTGAATATTTCTTTTTTGTTTTAAACTTTTGTAAAGTTTTGAATTAGGATGTGGGCTACCATATGCCGATCCAGGGGGGGGGGGTCGCATCCCCCCTTTTGTGGGAAAAAACTGTTGATTATATAGGGCATGACTGGAGCCCCCCCTTTTCAGGTCAGTCAGTGAGTTAGGGGGCCCCCCTTGAAAAGTTCTGTTTTCGCCACTGTCTAAATGAATAACCGTCATCACATTCAACAGTATAACCAACGTCATTATCACTGTTCCTTGGTGTGGAGAATTATGTAGCAGATGAACATTAGTATTCATGGTCAACCAGTGCACCGGAGTTTACCCCGAAATGCCGCATGGCCATACAAAAATCGAAATGTATTGCTTGCAGAGGTTTTTTCTGTGTTCCCATGGCTGGACGGAACTTTTACGCTATTATGTTATTGATATATGATGCTGTGACTTTTAAATGAAGAACCTGTGATTATTTAGGTAATTTGTTTTGACCTCACTATTATGGAAAGTCAACGCAGACGAAACATGGCGTCAGATGTTATTGTCCTAACTTCGGTAATTTCCGTGGTCATGGTGGTTCAATAAAATTTAAATTAACTACACAAGTTACGAAAATTTCTGAATTCTTGTTTTTTTAAACCAATAAAAATTCATGTCGTATTTAACATCGAAATTATTCCGATCTGTACCGTTTTTTCAAGTTCGCGTTGAAACGTTAAATTCGGCCGCCATAAAAAAAAATAATCGTACGAGATTTAACAAGAGTGACGAAACTTTTCAGATGGGTCGTGTAGAGAGAGTTATCGTTCTTTATCCCAAAACGATGCTTCTACCATAAGTGCCAGCTAAAGCTGGCATAATAACATACACATAGGTTAAAGAAAAATAATAAATTACGCCGTTAGTTTTCTCGTTGAACTGTTTTACATTGTCATTTCGGGGCGTTTTATAGCTTACTATGCGTTATGGGCTTTGCTCATTGTTGACGGCCGAACAGTGACCTATAGTTGTTAATTTCTGTGCCATTTTTGGTCTCTTGTGGAGAGTTGTCTCATTGGCAATCATACCACATCTTCTTTTTATAATAAAAGAACAGGGTTCGAGTGTCTCTTGTGTCGCAAACATGTGTCCAAGGTCAATTACTAAAATAATTATGTTATGTGTTTTCAAATCATTTTTTATAAATATCTAAGAGAGAGGTGGGATTACAATGAAATTTGTCCATATTATTAATGTTCCAAATGGGCATGCTTTTAAAAAAAAATAGCTGTTCGGTTCTGATTTTCAAACTTGTCAAAGATGTTGTTGATATGAACCATTGATATAAATTTCGTAAAAATATGTCAAGAATTGTACACGTGAGAGCGCTTACAGTGCATTTGACATATAATTGACTTTCCTTAGCGTTAAAACTAATTAATTTAAGAAATAGGTGATCGGCACTGATTCTCGAAACTGTTCTTGATGATGTTAACATTCACCTATGATATCCATTTCGGAAAAAATCTGTCAAGATTTGTATCCATGAGAGCGCTAAAGAAGCCAGACAGACGTATGCCCAGTGTTTCTATGTTGACTACAACGCGCATGTGGGAGGGACAGACATAATGTCAATGTTATATGAACCCCCTCAAACAGATATCGTTACCTTACAGTATAACAATAGGTCAAATCAAATTAAACAAATTGAGGATATTTAAGACTCTGTTCTTACTATAAGAACACACAGGAACACCCATGATGGAGTAGGGGCAGCTAATTGTAAAGGTGTAATACCGAAAAATCATGGTACGTCACATCCGGTTGTATACGAAAGTAGGCCTTAAATAAATATTCCCTTGAATTTGACAGTTGTAGAAAATTAACCCTGCATTTTAATGCACTTACATTTTTCTGAGTCATCAACATGGATGTTGGGTGTCTGAAAGCATCATTCTTTTTTTTTTTGGTGGTCTTATAAAATATTTTGGAACGTTAAGGTTACATAGTTACCAAAGCAGGTAACCAGTAAATAACAGTGTAAAAATTGGCTTATTTACTTCCGGTGATGATCACTTTCTTATATGCAATGAAATTTAGTGTGAAATTTTCACTGTTGCACTGGAAAGGATTTAACTTTATACATGCAAAGTATTTCTTTGGTTCAAATAAAGGTAAATACTGTACAATTTTTGAAAAGTGACAATTTAACAAAGACTAATAGGGACAAATCAATGGTGGTATTACATCTATCTAGGGAAACTTCATGTGCACTTGTGACCTTATAATTGTACTTTCGTTTTTAAAAATTATTACTAAACAAGTTCATGAATTGTAAACATAGACTATTCGGAATGGGTTGAGACACAGAAAGCACGTTTCAGGTAAAACTTCCTTGAAATGGGGGTTTACAGGTGTTTGCTTAGTCAAACGGGTGGACAGACGAAGCTGTATTTAGTTTACTGTGTCAAATTTTAAATCATCCTTACAGTTTTGTTTATACAACATGTGAATTTTCATTTCAGTGTAAATCATGATCTGAAGAATATTCTGTTGAAAAATCTTATATGTGAATTGGTCTGCAGATGACACTTCAGCATTGAAGTATGTATCAACTAATGTCATGTTTGGTTGGTTTTTTTTGGCCGCAAAAGTTTACAATTTGCCATTGTGCCTTCTGCATTTTGCACTAACAATAAATCATCTAAACACTTATTTGCCCTGGATTTATACACATCAGAATCCAGTCTCACATACTTAAACCTTATAATTCTTACCAATTTATTTTTTACCAGCATTCCAAGGGACATAACCTTTTTTAAAAACATTTTGAGGTATTTTGTATTACTCTCTATCTCCATGTTCTAATGTAAAATACAAGAAAGTGGACTTTTTGTGTAAAGCTATTAGAAATTAGACTGAAATTGCCGTGGGATATGGCCTTATATTATAGTGATTTTCTCTGAAACTATAGCTCTGACTGAGACAAAACTTGACAGTTATGCTGGAAATAACTTGCAATTGGAGGGAAAATAAATACATTAAGTTTATTTGACATCTAGGTGTTATTTAGGTGTAATACCACCAAATCATGGTACGTCACATCCGGTTATATACGAAAGTAGGCCTAAAAAATATTCCCTTGAATTTGACAGTTGTAGAAAATTAACCCGGCATTTCAATGCAGTTAAATTTTTCTGAGTCATAAACATGTATGTTGGGTGTCTAAAAGCATCATTCTTTTTTTATTTGATGGTCTTATAAAATATTTTGGAACGTTATGGTTACATAGTTACCAAAGTAGGTAACCAGTAAAAACAGTGTAAAAATTGGGTTGTTTACTTTCGGGTGATGATCACTTTCTCATATTCAATAAAATGTAGTGTGAAATTTTCACTGTAGCATCGGAAAGGATTAAACTTTATACATGCAAATTATTTCTTTGGTTGAAATAAAGATAAATACTGTACATTTTTTTGAAAAGTGTCAATTTAACAAAGACTAATTGGGAAAAATCTATGGTGGTATTACACCTAAAATAATTTCGGTGATTGAAATAAATTATGGATTAATGTTGTTGAACATCATTTGCATGCAAATTTTTATATCAAGAAAGCAATTTATTAGTTGACATGTAATAATTACACTCCTTTGCATATACAAATGCCATATTAAAATTGACCCTTATGGTTAACCTGATCAATAACCTGTCAGGTTTTCAAATCACAAACGGATCAGAGCCGTATATAAAGGTTGGTTAATTACGTATGTGCATACCAATCTTAATGTCGCAATCTTATTCATTAATTTAAATCGATATTATTTTGATATGACCGAATATCCTAAAAATTAATATACACTATATGAACACATTGACCAATGTTAAACTTAATGTGCTTCCATGATCATTGACAATGAAGACTTAGTAAACTTTAATTTTGTATACCTCTAATATGTTGTGGAATATGATCTTCGACACGATTTTTGTTTTTTTCATTTAGCATCTCTGAAAAAAAAAACTCAGTTGCTCAAGTTGCAATACATCAATCATGTGTTGTATGTGTATTAGTCTATATCATATAGCTACTTTTTTTTTCAACCTAATTTAGCACCTATGTTATATCAGACTCTTTGGTGTTTTTGTGCATTATTGTTCTCTTTGTTTCCGTGCTTTTCTAGGAGTTTGCAATGTAATTTGCTTTGTATTTAATGTTTTTGTTTATTATTAACTGAAGTTTTTTTTGTTGCTGACACACTGGTACATCCACTAAAATGATCAGCCCAAAATATTTAGAAAAATAATTTTAAAGGTCTGTATAACTTTTAGATTTTGAAAAATGATAAACCGGTAAGATGAAAAGACGGGTAATTTAGTGATTTAGGTTAAACGTTTTTACTTTTTTATTTATTTCAGGGTAAACAAAAAATCAATCCAAGAGCATATCTGTTTAATATTTTGATGTTTACTAGACCATTCAAGAGTGGCGGAAGAAAGATGTCGAAGAGACCTTCAGAAACCAAACACAACTGACAAAAACGAAAGAAAAATGAAATTAACAAAAGTGTAAAAAACATAGAAAAACAAAAAACTGAGCAAAACAAAACCACGAAGAGTAAAATAACATTAACGATAAAATAAAAAAAAAAGTAAAACGGATCAACATTCCATCCGAGTTTAAAACACATCTAGTTACTTTGAAAGAGAAAGATGGTGTTATGTACATTACAATAAAATATGTTCTTGAAGACCCAATGGTGGCCTTCGGGTGTTTTGTTTTGCTTTTTGACCGGGTTGTTTTTTCTTTGACACATTCTCCATTTCCAAATCTCAATTTTATTAGATTTTTTTTCCACCATATGTCATGAATGTGTTCATTAAATTCAGCAAAAAATGTCCATTGAAAAAAAATCAAGTGCCCTGTGCTATAGAGGAAACATATAATCAAGCGTCTTTACCTGAAGATATCGGGATGTTTGTATTTAGTCAAATCTTAATTGGAAATTGTGATAATATTAAAATTCCGAAACGGATAAAAGTATGAAAATGTAAAAATGTTAACTGGATTTTCATTAACACGCTGTAGTATGTTTTTCGTATTCAAAGTGAGGGGATATTAAAGGTCATCGGAAAGCAAACTTACTAATACAGCAAAGGTTAACTGAACGTAAAAATATATATTTCTTAACGGTGAAAAAGTATCAATATCACGTATGAATTATATGTAGGGTCAAATCAAGACTCCGTTCTAAGGAAACTACAAAAGATTAGACATAAATATTGAATTCCTGAATAATTTTTTTGTTTTTAGTTCGAATTACTTTTCCTTAAAACCTTGACACCTGTTACTTAAACTCTTAATTGAATACAGCTTAATATGAACAAATTGAAGTCAAATTTTTTCAGCTGTTAGTTTTATTTTACTTTTAAAATTTGGATTGATTATTGAGATATTTTGAATCATAGATACATATTTTATAGTTTTGATAACAAATAACAAAGAAATTTTTATGGTCATTCATTTGCAATATTGTAATATTCATTTTTGTTTGTTTTAATAATCTGATGAAAATCCTCTGTCTTTCGATATTACCCCAAGTATAATTTGTACATACATTTAGTATTACTATGTAAATACAAATTCGAACGAATGGAATGTGATTTCAAGAAATACCTTCAATATTCTACGGAATGTTTATAACCGAACTCACCTATATCTTCAGCATTCTTCTTACTTTGCTGAAAATAATTGAGATCAGACATTTCATTTGAAGATAGATATTGAATTGTATTATAGTAAAAAAGGAATCGAATCAATCCTTTGAGCTTTTACGTTTGTTATTTAGAAATTTCCTGTGTTTGTAGGAAAAACCTTTTGCTAAAAAAAGAGAAGAAATCGGAACTAGAATATAAGCTGGAAAAATTCCCATGGTAAAAAGTAGAACTAGGTGATTGTGTACATGTTGATATGATGCAAATACCATCACATGCAATACAATGAAATACAAATCTCGGTTAGCAAAACATTTGACTTGCTTGTTGTGATTTTTGCTGAACAAGTCTCTGTGTTATTGGTTTCAAGATAACAAAATGGAAACTGATATGAGCCTGAATCGCTTACCAGTGAACATATCCCATTTTGATATCTATTTCTTCCTTTATTATCATAGTCATTTAATGTTTGATTATTCAAAGTTCTTATTGAGTAGTTTTTTGTTAGTTGTTGCATTGATGATTTTCAGTTTCTACCTATTTGCTTACGCTTTTATAGTTAACAAAATTATGAAATGAAGACAAAATTACCAATATTGCAGCTTACAGGTAAAATCTATACTTGAAAATCTTAACAAACAATAAGTACTCCAAGATAAATTAAAATTGGGAGGTCCATAAAACTACAATATCAAGCAACAAAATGAACGAAGCAACTATGTCTTTAGAATTTCAAATTTTGTGAATGTGGTGCAAAAATATGTTATTTTTCGGGTTTAATGCAAATAACATAATTGTTAGATAGAAAACCTTTATTTCAGAGCACACTCTTTATAAAGTGCCATTCAATGGTTGCGTTTTCATTCTGATTTCTAACACTTGTATTACTCATCTTTGTACGGTTACAGTTTATATTTATCTATTACAGTTTTCGAGATGAACGAACATCGTCCTTTAAGGATTATTACTCACTGCGGAACCATCAAATGTTTTCCGTTGTTTAACATTTTACTAAAAGGAAGGGGGCGAAAGATACCAGAGGTACATTCAAACTCATAGATAAAAAATAAACTGACAACGCTGTGGTTAAAAATGAAAAAGACAAACAGACAAACAACAGTACAGAAAACACACTATAGAATGCTAAAGAGTAAGCAACACGAACCCTACCAAAAACTGGGGTGATCTCAGATGCTCTGGAAGGGTATGTCGATCTTAACTATTGTATTGCTGATAATTGTGTTGTTTAAAGTTTCTACCTGGTCCGAGTACACAGTTATCGTCCTTTGATTTTCGTTGTTCACGAATATAGTCCTTAATGTGGACAGTGTGTTACTTGCCAATTTTTGTTATACCCCTTCCAAATTTAATTCTCCATGTTTTATGCCTCATATAGCAAGTTGGGAGGTGAAATGACACTGTAAAAAATTTGGGTCATAAATATTTAGGTAAAGTAGTGACTAGGTCCAGCTGAAAAAGGTCAAAAATTAGCACTTCGGAAGCTGTCAAAAGATTTCAAGACCCCCTTAACACGAAATTGTCCATATTTTGAGTTAGAGCTGATGAAGTTTTCTATAATTTTGATATAATTTGTCCCAAAGTAGTACAACACACTGTAAAAATGTTATTGAGAAAGCGCAGGTGGGATTTTTTTTATTTACATTTATTGTCTAAAAGAAATGCACTACGAAATAACTGTGTACTCGGACCTAAGAGGTGAAATCAGGAAATATAGAATATGTACTTTGGCAACTTCCCTGAATGATTTGATGGTTTCAATTTGTCAAATAGCATAAAACTAAAGGATTTAAACTTTTATTTGATAGAATTTCTGCAAAAATGACCAATTTTGGCATTATATGGTCAAAATAAGCATTTCATAGCTTTTTCAATTTTGATGCATAAGTGGCATTTTGACTTTCTATCTGACATGTTTTCATGTGTCAATTTTGGTGTTTCTATGATTTAATCCAGTTGTATTACTCATTTGTGAACTCTGAATTTACAGAAAAGAAGATTATCTCAGACAATATGAGCAAAGTGTGTTGTATAAATGACCCTCATCTAACGCCCTGTTTGGATCAAGTTAAATGTGAGGAGCATGGTACATAAAAGTTGAAGTCCATAATAAAGACCTCACTAAATTTGTATAAAAAGCACTTAACAATGTCTTTTGTACCTGTTTCATTTCACATAATATCTTTCTTTACCTCTGTAGGATACCATGTGGTTCAAATATAAGCCTGTTGAGACTAAAATTGCATGCAAGTATTTCACTAAAAAGTGAAAAATCTTTGTATCAGACCATACTGTCTGCTCAAAAAGTTGAATGTAAGAGGCTTTTTGTGCTCAGATTCATTGTATCATGTCACTTGAGTATAGAAATGATAGAAAAGACACAATTTTTTATTCCCTATAGCTTCAATATGCATTTTTGAATGTAAATATGTGCTACGGCCTAAATTGACCCTAAATTATTTTTAGTCATACTTGGCCTAAGACCCTTTTAAACTAATATGATATGTTATTTGTAAGTTTTCTTTCCATTTAAAGTACATTAAGTACATATGTAAGGATCATTTATAATCAAAAAGCTTCACAAATTTAAAATTGCTGGAAAATATTACATCTTCATGTAAGTCTCCCCTTCATTGGAAAACCTCTATGTTTAGGCACAGGCTCATATAAATTTGACTTTTGAAAAATTATGCTAAGTCTGATATATAAAATGAGTACTCTATTGCTTTAAATACATGATATTTTATATATTAAGGCATTGTAAAAGTATTTTTTTTGCAATATTTTAATTTTAAAAGCCCCAAATGTTGATAGTTGAAATTTCTCAATTTTAACGTCCAAATTTAACACGTAAAGTTGAATATATAATTAATCATAGTGTCTATAATATATATCCTATTGCTATGAAACTTTGTAAGCAGTCTTATAATATATAAGGCTTGTGTCATACCAAGTTTTATAAAGATTGGTCAACTTTTTCTATCCTATTAGGTCCGAGTACACAGTTATCGTCCTTTGATTTTCGTTGTTCACGAATATAGTCCTTAATGTGGACAGTGAGTTACTTGCCAATTTTTGTTATACCCCTTCCAAATTTAATTCTCCATGTTTTATGCCTCATATAGCAAGTTGGGAGGTGAAATGACACTGTAAAAAAATTTGGGTCATAAATATTTAGGTAAAGTAGTGATTAGGTCCAGCTGAAAAAGGTCAAAAATTAGCACTTCGGAAGCTGTCAAAAGATTTCAAGACCCCCTTAACACGAAATTGTCCATATTTTGAGTTAGAGCTGATGAAGTTTTCTATAATTTTGATATAATTTGTCCCAAAAGTAGTACAACACACTGTAAAAATGTTATTGAGAAAGCGCAGGTGGGATTTTTTTTATTTACATTTATTGTTTAAAAGAAATGCACTACGAAATAACTGTGTACTCGGACCACCTGTCCGTAACAGTTTTAAGATAAAATAAATAAAAACAACACGTTTATGGATTCAATGTGTCCGAAGCACTTTTATAGATTTACCTTGATCCGGAACTCCAAAAGCCAAATATTTTCAATCCGAGTATGTATAAGAAACGAAACAGCAATATGAAAAAAAATACATAAAAATCCAAATCCAGCTACGGTCAACTTTGCCCGAGGGAGTTGAAACCTTAGTTTTTTATATAATTTCAAAAATTATCAAAGGACCATTTTAGAAAGGTGTCTTTAAAATCATGTCAGTACCGAAGTACTGACTACAGAGCTGTTGATACCCGCGGGGACGGATAGTTTATCAGCAGAGTTATCACACATTGATCATATAAATCGTTTTTTTATATCAATTACATATAATTTCTTTTATATAAGCATTTATGTAGATCTCGTAGTGTTGCCAATAAGCAAAAACACGAACATTTGTAAACATGAAGACAATATAACAAAATCATATAATGGTTAGTGAATGCTGGTTTATACATTTTCCTGGTTGTTATGTTATTACATGACGTACTTTCATCATATATAGTGTACGTGTCGTTGCCAGATGACACTTTTAAAAAGGTTACTAACAAAAACGCATGAAGAATATGTGTTGTATAAGTGTTTACTCAACACTTAGTTTTTGTTTCGTCTGCAAAAGACTTATCAGTGACGCTTACATTTTCCCGTCAAATCCTTAATATTGTTATGGCATCGTTCAAAAACGTCATGTACACAATCTGGTGTGAGGTGTATTATTTAAAAAAACTACGACGTAAGAGAAGGAAAAGAATTCTTCGACATAAGAAAATGCCGGTACCAAGTCCGGAATATGACAGTTGTTATCCATTCGCTTGATGTGTTTGACTGTTTGATTTTGCCATTTGAGTAGGAACTTTCTTGTTTTATTCTCGGAGTGCAGTATCATTGTGACTTTACATTTAACAACGGGTGTGTACTCAAAGTGTTTACAGAACGTCATATTTGAATCAAACGTTTAAATAGTTATCAAAAGTACCAGGATTATAATTTTATACGCCAGACGCGCGTTTCGTCTACATAAGACTCATCAGTGACGCTCAGATCAAAATAGTTAAAAAGCCAAACAAATACAAAGTTGAAGAGCATTGAGGACCCAAAATTCCAAAAAAGTTTTGCCAAATACGGCTAAGGTAATCTACTCCTGGGATAAGAAAATCCTTAGTTTTTCGAAAAATTCAAAGTTTTATAAACAGAAAATTTATAATATGACCATATAATTGATATTCATGTCAACACCGAAGTGCTGACTACTGGGCTGGTGATACCCTCGGGGACGAAACGTCCACCAGCAGTGGCATCGACCCAGTGGTGTAAATAGTTATCAAAAGTACCAGGATTATAATTTTATACGCCAGACGCGCGTTTCGTCTTAAACATCGATAAAGTATTGGAAACTACAACTAACTTCATGCGAAGTCAAACTTCAAGCGGACAAAAAACCTTATATACGGTTGCACCAAAGTATTCGTGAGTGCTATTTAGGTTTAATTGATATTACGTTGTTGAATTAATTTTACATACCCTTTCCACATCACTCATTCTTTCCTGTAAATCATCTTTTAATTTGTTTAATTCTGTTTGTAGATTGTTCCGTTCAATATCAGTTACTGTACGTAGTGTCAGTGCATATTCACTTAGAATGTGTGTTTGTTGACGAATTTCATCCACTATATCTATACCGAGTTTTAGTCCACTAATTAAATTTTGACCTATCAAATAAGATAATTGTTTGAAATATTAAGGTATTGATCTCTGATAACTGTTGCATATACATTTTGTTATATACATTTGCCTGTGTTGTCTGTAATACAGGTCCCATGATATGGATCACACACAATATTGTGTTGTCTATTACTTGATCACGTTTCTTGTGCTTTCTGTATATTGTATCGTAGAAATATTCATTATCTCTTCCATTTAAGTTTCAAATATTTGGTTTGAAAGCGTATATTTGTTTCAGATGGATATATATGAAATTGTGTATGATATGCGCTGGTAAAAACAATTGAACAAATTTGTTGTTCGGTGAGTAACCAAGGTCATATCAATATATTCTGTGGTGTTTGAGATTCATGTCATTATCATATCAAAATATTATTTCAGTTCATCGTTTCTATTTTAGATAAAATGAAAATGAAGAAATAAATGATTTATCTGGTCCGCGTTGGTAATGTTGCAGACATCGACTTTGATTTGCCTATGATTTGAGCCATACCAATATTTTGTGTTATACATTTGTGTTTATGTATCATAGCAATTATGTGAGAGTCATCTATAATTGAGATAACATAAAACATGTAAATGTCATCGGTTTGGTTCAGCGCAGCATATTCAATGTCATATTCATTTTGTTTGTAATTGATCTTTTATGACTTCTATAAAATATGGATTGCTGTTATCATAGGTCATAAAAATTATCATTGACACAGACATTACAGTCAAATACGTTAAAATTTTGAAAGAGTCACTCAATTTTCAACACTTGGCACTCTTTGTTTTACAGCCTCATAATTAGCAATAACTATCTAGGATTTAATGCATTTTTTTTATGTTTATTATTTTTTAACATTTCTGTAAGCTTTGTACTTTGCATGGTTTTATGAGAATAAACTATCTTTAAGATAATTACCCTGAAAAAACGGAAAAAAAGAAGGATATTATGAAATAAAACGCAAACTTCGGAATATCGTTTTTACTAATTAGAGATATATACTATGCAACTAAAATGTAGCTACCTACAAATGAATGATAAGTCGAGTTGTGTGTAGTATTCATCAAGATCTTAAGAATCCATCACAAATCTGTATTAAAAATGAAATAATTCAGTCGTTTTGATATTAATTTCCAATGTATATTTTTTTGAATTAAGGATCCCTTATGATGGATTCCGTTGACACTTACTTAATACAGAACGTTTAAATTTTCCGATATGAAAATTATAATGCAATACACATTTATCAATAGGTACCATTTGTTGCCCATGTATTAAGTTCGCCCAATATTTTGTGCTCCTCTGTGCTACTCGTTCCAACGTTTTTAACAAGTTGTGTCATCGAATTGAAGGAGTCTTCATATGTTGCAGCATTCCAATCTTTGAAGTCACAATGTGCCCATTTATTACGTATGTCTGATTTTATCTATCAAATAACCACAAGAGTACAGAATAAAATTACATGTTTTGCTTTACTTTTATAGAAATTAAATAAAGTAAAGAAAAAGGTATAATCATAATTCAATGGAAATGTATTGACCTAATAATTAGTGGTTCAAAATTTGTTCAATCTAAAGAATCTTGTAAGTTTAAAGATTGTAAGTACAGACAGTAAAATCAAGCAAACGAACAAATCAAAATTTATACTACTCGAACTGCTGACCAAATATAATGTCCGTTTAGAGGTTTCGCGCTATTAAACTAGGTCCAATCTATCATTTTCTACATTAAGGGAATGCCTGTACCAAGTCATTTATGACAACTGTCATTTTCGTTTGATGTGTTTTATCATTTGATTTTGTCATTTGATTGAGGACTTTCTGTTCTGAATATTCCTCCGAGGTCAGTATTTTTGTAATTTTACTTTTTAGTAGAAAATTTTGGCAAACAATTTTAAGCTTTTTCAATATGTTATAAATGAAACATAAACCATGTTTATTAGGATCTCAGACATAGATTTTAACCTTAACATTGATTTTGGTAAAGTTATTATTTGGCTTCAATGGAGAAGACCTTTGATTAACAACATGGTGACTTATTAGAATGTTTGATCAATCAATTGAATAGAAAAATCCATACCAGGCAACTTGCACTGAAATCCTGAAACTTAAACAACTATATGCAAGAGTTCATTTATTTAACGAAATAAATACTTAATGATTCATACCTTTTTGGCAACAGTCTGAACAGCTGGTGGAAATAAACTGATATTAGTGATCATTCCTAACAGAGCAGATGCGTCACATGATTCATCAATTGCAGAGTAATGAGTCATATTAGGTTGTAGAAATAACTTTGACAAATCTACATGGCTCCTTACTTTATAATCATACATATGTGTATCATGTTTCCAATTAATGTAGTTGTTGTTGATTGATCCATAATTAAGATAATATGTATTTGTAGCTGGAAACTTGCATAGATATGTATCCGGTCCTTGTATATTGATGTATTTTCTATAGACCAGAGATCTATACAAGGAACTAACAATACAATAAACATATTTTCTCAACAGAGGAGAAATAAGTGAATGTAGACATATTCCAACGATCAGCCATCTTTTCTTCTCCTCATCTAAATCTCCCGGAGAACCTGAAAGAAAAGCCATTTGAGAGACACGGAGTTCATAAAAATGACACAATGCAATTTAATATAATCCACTTGTCTTCCTTTTTTATATATTTGTTGGAATTTTCACTGTTTCTGTGTTTGGTGTAATGTAATGATCAACATGATCAACAAAAATCTCTTGTTTAGTATAGAAATAAAAAATAAAGAACCATAATTTGACTGCTGACAATATAATGCCGTATGGGCTCTGCTCATTGTTAAAAACTGGACGGTGACCATTATATCTGTAAATCTGTGACATGTGGTGTCTTTTGAAGAGTTGTCTCATTGACAATCATATCATACTTTCTTTTTTATATGGTATTTTCAAGGGAAACTTCTACTTACAAACCAATAATGTTGTGTTAAGTATTAACATTAGAAGTTTGTAATATTTTAATTTATTCTTCATTTCATGCTTTTCAAACAACTATCTTCACTGTCTATGTTGTCTTGTGGTTGCAGGCTTCAAATTTATTTACAGCTTCTCTTGTCCGAGTTTGATTTGTCCGAATAGTGACTTGTCTTTCAGTGGATTGGTGTTATGTAATATAACACATTAAACATCAAACTCAGCAAGTCGGTCTAGTACATGCAGGATTAATTTTTCATATCACATTAGCATATTTCAGTTATAATTTGCATGTTATACTTGCAACTAAACATTAAATATCAATCCATTATTTACATTATATTCTCATGTAGAATATTTGTGTTTACTTTTGTATCATTCTTTGCTTGCAAAATCAAAAAAAAAAACCCACAGATACGATTGCTGGTGATTTTATATATATGTCACTGTACATGTAACGATAATAACAAACGATATATACAATAATCAGCAATATTAAAACACTGGGTCAACTGGGATAACAAAAATGAGATAAGTTACAAGCCGTGACACATACCAAAATTTCCAAGTGTCATATTCTACCAAACAAAGGTGCACATACTGAAATGCTTAAAATATCAAAGTAAGTCTGTAATACAAGTATGTCACTACATTGTAAAAGTATCACTTAAAAATTATCAGTGATCCATCTAAATGAGGTCTTTGTCAGATAAACTCCACTATACAGACATGTAAAACTTAAAAGGTTTCAATAAACAAAGCATAGCTAGACATAAGCATATATAGATAACGGCAACAGTAGTATACCGCTGTTAGAATTCATAAATCGATTGAGAAAAAAAACCAAATCCGGGTTACAAACTAAAACTAAGGGAAACACATCCAATATAAGAGGAGAACTACGACACAACAAAAACACAACATTAAAATGTTACACACACAGAAACTAACTATAATAAAACAATGGACATATTCCTGACTTGGTACAGAACATTTAAAAAAATAGGGAGTTGAACCTGGTTTAGTTGCTAGCCAAACCTCCCGTTTTAATGGCAATGTTAAATATACCATTAAAATGACAACATTTCATAATAGGACTACTATACAATTAAACAGAGAACATAGTGGACATAGAAACATATAGAAATTGAGAAACAAGTGTAAGTACAAGAATTGAACATTCTCAATTTACCCTTATCGTTATTGTCTAAATGTGAGTCAAGATAAACACCAAATTGTTAATTATCTATTGAGAAACATCATTTGAATAGCGGCATACATGTATGAATTTAAAGGTTCTGATAACTTCTTTATTTACTTTCTGAAAAGTTCCTGTATGATGTCAAAGTTAAATGAATAGAGTAACAAGTTGAGACAAGGAGAACAGTTAAATCCAATGGGAGTGCCGATTGTTTGTTGAAAAACACGTTACCGAAACAATACATATATCTGATCAATTAACAAGAAAATGTAGCATCTTAGAACAATACATAAAAAAACCTCCGACATGTGACTGTTCCCACTCACCTTATAATTGCAGCCCCTCTGTTCATGTTATAACTGGGGTTCTAAACATAATTCAACATGAAAATCTCCGAAAGATGATTTATCATGGTCCTAATTTTAGAGAACCCCAAAACTTCAATTGGAACCATAACTTCAAAATAAATATGAATTCCATTGAAGACTACGCCAGAGCATGGGTTAAGCGAGAAGAAGTTGAACTTGACACTTTGTCAGAATGGGTTAAAACTGTCAGGTCTATGATAAAACGTCGCAATCACAAGTGGAATAACTGTTTACTCGCGTAGTGGTATTAACGATATGTGGATTCTTAAAAATTCTAAAGAACTTCTAGACAATTTTAAATCTCGGTCTTTTTCTGAAATTAGTTCTATTAATTTTTTTGATTTTTCAACCCCATGTGAAATTGAAAAAATCGCCTTAAAGGAATAATCCACAATGCCTTTCAACATAAAAATGGTAGCATACGATATACATGTATAACTTTAGGATTTCATAAGGCATATTTCGTTAATAGTGACAAACAAAAAGGTAAAACATGCTACACAGAAGAACAAGTGGTCAGTATGCTGGAGTTTCTTATCGACAAAATATTTGTTGAGTTTGGAGGTAGACTTTTCCAACAAATTGTCGGCATTCCTATGGGAACAAACTGTTCGCCTCTTCTTGCCGACCTCTTCTTACTTTCTTATGAGTCAGAGTTCCTCCAGAAACTTACCAAAAACAAGAGGATAAAAGAGGCCGGATTATTTAATTTCAATTTCATATATATTGATGATGTTCTTTCCATAAACAACCCGAACTTTTCTAATTGGGTTCCTTTAATATCTCCCCCAGAACTAGAGATTGAAGAGACACCAGACACGGCTTTCTCCGCCTCATTTTTTGACTTATATCTCGAATTTGACTAACACAGTCATCTCAGTACCAATATCTATGACAAACAAGACGATTTTAATTTTGAAATTATAAATTTCCCCCACCTTAGTAGCAATATACCAACCTCACCTGCATATGGGATATATAATTCCCAACTTATTCGATATTGAAGAGCTTGCAGCTCCTACTCAGACTTTGTAAAACGTCATCAGTGTCTGAGTAGAAAGTTGATGACCAGGGGTATGTCAAAGAACGTCTCGTCCTTTTTCTAAAAAAAGTTCATAGGAAGGTACCAAGACCTTGTTGATAAATATTTCGTATCAACTTCACAAAAAATACACGATGGTCTTAATGTACAGATTCTGCGTACTGATGATGTTCATCATCTTAACAACGTGTTTTATATTTCTTTCATTTGTCTGTGTTCTATTATTAATATTACTTTTACTGTTGAATGGTTTTCTGTCATATCCGTTTGACGTGGCTCGGTACTAATACATCTCGTCAATGTGTTTGTATTGTCTTTCATTTTTTGATGTAGTGTTTTGTATATGCGACTTTTTGTATTTCTTTGGTTCTTATAACGGTACTCTGTACTTTAAAAGATCCCTTCAGTATTATATTGTTCTATTCTATGTCATTATGATATGTTTCTATTAAGAATTACTAAATACGTCGAACCATCAACGTCAAAATCATTCAATGGCGTAGTGGAATTATATATTTGGTGATTTTTATAAATTGTATATATAACTTTTGTTTTTGTGTTCTGTTAAATTGTTCCTTTTAAAATTGTCATACGATAAATTCTTTATATAACTTTTGGACAATTTTCAATCTCGGTCTTTTTCTTAAATTTATTATTACATACTATTGATTTTTTAACCCTATATGCTAACATTGCCTATGTATGTTTTGGAATTGTATGTATGCACATTGAACGACAAATCTATGTGACGTATAACATTTTCTGATGTCAGACACACAAATCACTGAATGTGTTTGTAGATAGATGTTTTTGTGTTCTATTAAATTGTTCCTTTTTAAATTGTTATACGATGATGACTGATGTACCTATGTTTTCACTATCTTATTATTGTGTCTGTTTAGTTAACGCATCAATGTAAATATAACGGAATTTAATGATACTGTCATCAAAATGAGAGCGTTAGCGCTATAAAACAAGGTTTAATCCACCATTTTCTACATTTGAAAATGCCTGTACCAAGTCAGGAATATGACAACTCTTGTCCACTCGTTTTTGATGCGTTTTGTTATTTTAGTTTGCCATGTGATTATGGACTTTCCGAATTGATTTTCCTCTAAGTTCAGTATTTTTGTGATTTTCCTTTTTTTTTGATAATTCATTTATAGAATAAAATCTGATGATTGAGTTCGATAAATCCAATACGACATACCTTAAAATGAAAAATAAAATAAAAAAGCATCCGCCTTTATCAATCCTAACAAGAATGTAAAGTTTGGAGGAAATCATTCCAAAAATACTGTAGTTAGTGTGCGAAATATCACAAATTGTATTGATGAATACGATAAGGATGAGGCAAAACATTTTCAAAATCAAAAGGAAACTATCTTATGTCAATTTTAACTTTGTGCTAAAATAATATGAGAATATTTGAAAAATAGGACGAAGTATTGACGGATGAAAGGACAAAGGAGCATATATATATCATAATACATATTGTCTGTAATTGACGTATAGACACAAAAGGCCTCATTTATGACAAACATATAAAGATGATAAGTGAAATAAGTGAAATAATACAATCAAGATATAAAAGACAATACCCCTGAATAACAGGCTCATAATTTAAGAAAGACACACAAAGAATGTAGCGGGGTTAACTCCTTTGTAAGCAAAACACCCTCACCCTTTCCCCTTCAACCGTGAACAGTCACGAAACATCACAACATTGATAACAAATTGCGAAAACCATCAGTTAGAAATGGCTTACATGTATATCATTATATTTGCACGAAACATTATTGCAGACATAGGTTTGGCATGTTTTGCTTTTAAATGCGCCTCGTCTTCGTATTTTATGTTGGCTTTTAACTGTTTGGGTTGGGGACTCACTGATCAAACATCTATAAACGAAACACGAGTATAATAAGCCTGGTATTTGTGATATGAGTCTTTTTACAATTAGAATACAAAATATATATTACAAAATCTGTTCTATATGATTATACCTGTAGTTCTTTGTGTTTTTGTCTGTATTTCTTCGACTTCCTTCTGTAAATCCGGTGGCATCGTTCTTTTTAATGACCCTGGTTCTGTTGGTTCCGTCATTTTGCTATTTTTAATCGAACTTACATTATTTTTCCTCTAAACAGTCATCTTGAATACAGGTATTTCTCGGACAATAACTGCAAAAATACAATATAGAAAAATATCCTATTGTCAATGATATGTTCCAATATACATACAATAATTTTTTTTAGTTTTAGTTTAGTGTAAGGGGAAACGTCGATAAAATTGAGAATGGAAATGGGGAATGTGTCAATGACACGACAACCCGCCAAGAGCATAAAATAGCAGAAAGCCACCAAATGGTCTTCACTGCAGCGAGAAATTCCCATAACCTGGCGGCGTGCATCAAATGACACAATTACAAACTGTACTAGTTCATAGTGATAACACACGTCATACTAAACTCCGAAATATATAAATGAAACTAAAATAAATAAATCATATAATTCAACAGAGGTCTAGGCTCGTGACTTTGGACTGGCTTAAAAATGCGGTAGCATGTTTTTTTCTTCAAATCTCAACCCTCCCCCTGTATATCTAGCCAATGTAGAAAAAAACAAACACCCAGAAATACGCACAGTAAAATTCAGTTTGAAAGGCGTCAGAGTCCTACGTAAGAATAGATAGGAAAAAGAAATAAACAAAATGACAACGATATATAAATTAACAAAGTTTGTGGTGCATCTGAAAGATAATGTACAATAATACGATAATTTACGTGTTGTTTTTTGTTTGGTATATTAGGTTGTACAAAGTGGTGGCCATAAAATTATTTCTATAGAATTTAAGATATCCGTGATTCTAAATTATTTTAATACTTAATCATCTTCCATGGCTTTGTTCGTTTAATTTGAGTTGTAACATACTAGTATCGAATAAAATGTGCACTTCACACTGAAGGCTTGTTATGAAGTATCTGTTTCTGGTTGAAAAAATACATAATTTACATTGTATCCACAAAAGCCTATGTGGATCTATTTCAAAAAGTTATGACGTCTTGAACGGTTATTGTTATATAGCTTCGAAACCAATTGCAGCTCGAAAAAAAAATTAATGAAAATGTAAACAGCATTAAACATATAACCTGATCTTTCATTATACGGGTGCCACACATGTGAAGCAGGATCTGCTTACCCTTCCGGAGCACCTGAGATCACCCATATTTTGGTGGGGTTCGTGTTGTTTAGTCTTTAGTTTTCTATGTTGTGTCATGTGAACTATTGTTTGTCTGTTTGTCTTTTTCATTGTTAGCCATGGCGTTGTCAGTTTATTTTAGATTTATGAGTTTGACTGTCCCTTTGGTATCTTTCGTCCCTCTTTTATAATGTCATGATAATGTAAAATGGAACATCATTAGCCTTAAAGAAGTGCACTGTAATATTGTTTAATGTTGAGAGCAAATTAAAAAAACAATAACAATATCATGTTAAAAAGATCAGTTTCTGTACAAATAATTAACCATACACATGATTTGGACTGAATTAGAAGGAATTTAAACGATGAACTCATTCGAGCGTACAGCGTACAATTGTGCGTGCCGTCTATCATTCATTCAAATTGAGAGGATATTCTTTCTCAAAATACAAAACAAATCTGATTATTATTTGCTGAACAAATAGCTATTATGAAGTTTAAATGTTAAAATCGGCATACTGTGTCATATGTTTCGTTTGAATTTGAAAACTTTAAATAAAAAATAAAAAAAAAAACATGCATTCTCAATTTTATTTGTCATATACAAAATAAATTTCCATAACGTACACAGGCAAATTTTGTTCACGTGAAATTAACGTGAAATTAACATAAATTTCACGTGAAAAAAATCACGTGAATTTCACGTTAATCGAGCTTATACGCGTAATTCACGTGAAATATTTCACGTGAATTTCACATGAAAAATTTACGTGAATTTCACGTGAAAGCTTAATTCACGTGAATTTCACGTGAAATATCTGATTCACGTGAAATTCACGTTAAATTTTTCATGTGAAATTCACGTGAATTGAGCCTTCACGTGAAATTCACGTGAACTTTTCACGTGAAATTAACATGAACCGAGCTTCTTCTTTTTAAATGAAATTAAAGTGAATTCAGCCGTAATAACACAAATTTCACAGGATTTGAGCTTCTTCATGCAAGTCAATTCTAATCTAATACAAATTCTGTTTTGATACATATATAAGCATGAAAAATTTTCTTCTTGGTCATGTGTTCATGCTTCCATTCTATTTTATTTTCTTTGTATCCACATTTTTTTTGTCTAAAACAAAACTGTAAATGATTTATGGATTGTGGCCATTTAAAGAAGATATTTGCACTGATGTACTACATGTACTATAACATTAGAAACGATTTCTTTCATGTTCAAATGTATACATATATGTAAAGTCATAATATGTGGTCATCAGTTATGATACAAACTAATCATATTCTGGATAAGAACTATTTGCGAAAGATGCCAATTTTTTTATATGGTTTTGAAGAAATAACTAGTTCACCTCACCACAAATTCATGTACCCATTTATAGTCAGAAACCTTTTCAGTGGTTGTCTATACTCTCATATTTATTAAAAGAAAATTATTTAAAGAATTTGGTTTTGATGGCAGCTCTATTTTGACTCATATTGTAATTGTTTATAGTCTCTGGTCAATTCAATATATCATGGCATATCTTTTAGACACCTGGCTTTTGTTGAGGACTGCATGTTAGCACCTATAGCTAAATGCCTTTCAGGGTTTTTTGTTGTGTTATTGCTGTCTGATAATCAGATTGATAAACACAGCTACTTTTGCATAGGCACTATTTCTGTACTAAAAATATGTAGTACTGGAAATTTACTTTTAAAATTCGGTACTATTTTATTACTTTAAAATTATTATAATATTTACGTACCTGTATTTTACAGTACTTAATTTGTACTGGAAATTTAGGTACTACAGATTTTTGGTTATTACTGTTACATTTTCAGCATTTTGAAAGTTTTTCTATTTCAAATCTCTTAAAATTATGATTTTCAAACATGGAATATTGTATCATGTCTGTACCAAAATATTTAGTACAAATCAAGTACTGTAAAATACAAGTACCCAAATATTACAATAATTTTAAAGTAAAGAAATAGTGCTAAAAATTAAAAGTAAATTTCCAGTACTACATATTTTTAGTACAGAAATAGTACCTATACAAAAGTAGCTGTGTATACCTCATATCTCATTGTACTAATAAACTAAAATAAAAAGTTCTATGAAACAAAGGCTAGCTGATATACAAATGTACCAAATTGAAAGTCTCTAATTTACAACCATCTACTTCTTTTTTCATATATGCAAAATAGTTTTCTCATTTTAACACTGATCTTAAGGTGAAGGCAAAATGTTGACAAATAACAGGCATCTATATACCATTTAAAGATTTCAAAGTTTGGCTGCACAATATAAAGTTAAACATTTTTGTTACTTCATTTTTTATATAAAGTTCATTTTCAATACATCGTGTACATGATATATGCATTTTCATTTTTTTTAACTTGTACATTTTTGTATGTTGACACAATAATCTGAATTTGAATTGTATTGTATTCTGAAAGTACTTGTGGTTGAAAAAATAAAGGCAATAGTTAATTCCAGTTGGTAATGGTATAAATTTCTTCACTACCATGTCTGTTAATAATGTTTAAGAGTCCACTTCTGCATATAATTGATATTTGTACCCAAGGATTCCTTCATACATTTCCACTTATCCTTCTAAGATGTTGCTCCAATGATAGAATCCTGTAATGCATACTTTGCAATCAGACTTTGTAATACTTCCTACAGTTCCTGTAATATAATAAAATCAGCATGTAATGTTTATTTCTGTATTGTAGTCCAGCAAAAAAGGTAACATCAATTTAATCTCCAATAATTTATCCCACTTAAAATCAGGAGAAAACTGTATTGTATTTTAAGCTCTGACATGATAAATTGGTGATTTTATGGTGATTTACCCAGTAAAATTTTGACAGTAAAGCCTGGGTTTATCCAGTATTTCCCACAAACCCAGTTTCAGGACATTTTATGGTGTCAGACTACCAATTACTCACTTCAATTTCGAATGTACATGTATGTAAAAGTAGCCCTACTCTGACAAAAAAAATAGTGTGTTTGATGTCCTTGTTTACTTAAACTAACCAACAAATTTGCAGAAATGAAACTTTTGAAAAGAGAAATATATCTAGACCATTTTGAGCCAAAATTTACTTGTATATGAGTTTGCAATAACAATTGAGGATTTATACGCTCCATAGCACACTAATTTAAGATTTCCAGAAAACCATGTATACATGTATGTAAGTATACTTAGTGCCTATAAAAACACAACTCATCATTTTCAAGCCCCCTTCTTTCATGTCTTAACCCCTTACAATCATTGCTTACAACAAATATAGCTGATATCTTAATTGATTTTATACAGTATATAACAAACAGACTAAAATATGAAACATCATATTGACCAATGAACCATCACAATGAATATCAGGTCATTGTAAGATGAACCGTGCCCAGAAAGACATGTACTTCACCATACCATCAGTTGCAGACAAGACAAAAAATACCTACATAACCTAATTCATGATATCAGTAATTGTTTAATCTTGGTCAAGCTATTTTGATAGTTTATTTCCCTCTAACTACAAGCATAACACATGGGTATATTTATATGTAATAAGAATTGAATCTTAGGAAAATCCAGAATATTAAATTCTATTCTCATAAATTTACAGTGTCTATTCCATAGAAGGCAAAAGTTAATATAAATTTTTCATGTGAAATTCACGTGAAAGTTCAATACCAATTTGACAATAAAAACTACATAACAAAAACTGTACATACCAGTTACATGTACTGTAGATACAGGGTCTCATCTAAATGTATTTTTAATCAATTCATTCATGTCATTCATGTCATTGTATAACTTCAAATCCTCTTCCATCTTTGGAGCAACAAATGTGTATTTCTGAAAATTTAAATTACATTAATTATTATAAATATAAACCCTGAACCTGATTAATGTTTTCCAAATAAAACTAGAGGCTCTAAAGAGCCTGTGTCGCTCACCTTGGTTTATGTGAATATTAAACAAAAAACACAGATGGATTCATGACAAAATTGTGTTTTGGTGATGGTGATCATGGTGATGTGTTTGCAGATCTTACTTTACTAAACATTCTTGCTGATTACAATTATCTCTATCTATAATGAACTTGGCCCAGTAGTTTCCGTGGAAAATATTAGTGAAAATCTACAAATTTTATTAAAATTGTTAAGAATTGACAATGAAGAGCAATAACTCCTTAGGGGGTCAATTGAGCATTTTGGTCATGTTGACTAATTTAAGGTCTTACTTTGTTGTACATTATTGCTGTGTACAGTTTATCTCTATCCATAATAATATTCAAGATAATAATCAAAAACAGCAAAATTTCCTTAAAATTACCAATTCAGGGACAGCAACCAAACAAGGGGTTGTCCAATTCATCTGAAAATTTCAGGGCAGATAGATATTGGCCTGGTGAACAATTTAACCATGTCAGATTTGCTTTGGTGTTTGAGTTATAAGCCAAAAACTGCATTTTACCCCCTATGTTCTATTTTTAGCCATGACAGCCATCTTCGTTGGTTGGCCAGGTCACCGGACACATTTTTTAAACTAGATACCCCAATAATTGTGGTCAAGTTTGGTTAAATTTGGCCCAGTAGTTTCAGAGGAGAAGATTTTTGTAAAAGTTAGCAACGACGGACGACAGACGCCAAGTGATGAGAAAAGTCATTAATTCTAACCCAGATACCATTAACATAAAGGCTTAATAAACCTTATCTAGCTTGTCAGCTTTACATGCACTTTAACTCTTTTTGAAAATCAAACTCTTGAATGTTCTTTATTGTATAAGTAAACAAACTGTCAAAGCACAGTTTATAGATTTTTCTAATTTCAAATCTTTCAAGGACCATAATTGTAATTTCTTAAAACATGTATTGAAAATCTTTCTCTGGTTACCAGTCTTCTGAAATGAGGGTAAAATCTCAAACTTTCTGATAAAGATATCTCTTAATTATATCTATTTGACTCTAACTTAAGCATGTTAAGTAACTGTTTGTTCATTAAATTATTGTCAAATAGATTGCATGGTTAGCTGTTGTTTTTCTTACAGCTATCAATTGTTGCTGGTTGATGTAATCTCTTTTCAGTGGTCTCCTTCCTCTCTTTTAGGTCAAATCGTTTCAATATTAAGTCCGATTTAACAATTTTTTATTATAGCAGAATACCTTTCCCTCTTCATACAAATTGTGACTCCCCATAATACTTGAAATATAATAAAATCTATATTGTGATGTTTACTTACAAGTAGTCCCTGTTCTCCTGATAACCCATGGCCAGGTGGTCCTGTGGAACCAGCTCCTCCCTAAAATATGCACATTTGTATTATTAATTTAAATCAATGAAAAACATACTTTTTACCATTCATTACTTTATACATTTTTTAATCATTAACGATACATAATTTTCTAATTCCTTTGGCATTAATTTCAACCATATATGAATTTGTTTTCAATATTTTCAATATATCTGTTCTCACAACAACATACAACATTCATTAAAATAGATATTATAAGTTATATCATGTATATGGTTCGCTACTGACCCCATACGGATCCATAGAGGGTAAGTAAAATCCAAAGGGGGTGAGGCCGGAGGCCGAGTCCCCTATGAGTTTTATTCACCCTCTATGGATCCGTAGGGAGGCAGTAGTTAATAGTATAACGAATTTATCAGACGCTGGACTTTTTCTGCAGTGTTTTGTTAAAAAAAAGAAAAGAAACACAACAACATTAATAGATGACGTCGCCATTAACGCGTCATGAAACCCATATGAAACTTACTAACCCCATACGGTCTCATAGGGGGTCACCACATGCCGGCGTTTAACCAATCACAACGTGATAATTTATCTGTGGTCCGATAAAAGCCTATATTTTGTACAAGAGTAATGTTAATTGAGTTGTCTTTTTACTTATTTATAAGTGGTGTATAAGCATACTAATGTGAGCATAACTCAAACACTTATCAATCAATCCTACAATATTTGCTACCAAACAAAGCCTACTTTATACATTAAATCTACATGTGACAAACACTGCTGAATACATACCACAGGGCCTGGATTTCCTCTAGGTCCTGAAGTTCCTTGTACTCCTGGTTGGCCCTAAAGTAAACAAAGTAATCATTTTAATATTGACCTTCCATCAAAAGGTATGCTCAAATAAAAAATCCTTTATAGTAATACTTTGTGATTCTTTGCTTACATTAATCACTAGAAAGTCTTTATAAAAATATAAGGTTATGCACTAATGACTATGCATTCAGATCTACATTATTTTTTTTCATAGCCATCTTTTTTTTGCTTAAGACATAATTTTCCAAATAAAAATTATCAAAGTTTAACAGTTTTTACACAATTTATATTCTTACAAATATTTGCTATCCAACTGTTTTTTATATTTGTTTTTTTTTTAGATAGTACATGTACTTACTGGAGGTCCAGTTGGTCCTCTTGGTCCAGAATTTCCTTTCATTCCTTTCATTCCTTTAATTCCAACTTCTCCTATTGCCCCGAGTACACCAGGTGCTCCCGAGTCTCCCTGAAAATAATATTGTGTAAAATTACACCAATCAACATCAAAAATTACTTCTTCTAAAAGTTTGTAACTTAAGCTATTTTCCACACACATTATCAGAAAAAAAAATTATTGTCTATATTGCAATTTGACAAACACTAATTTTGATCATTGAGAAGCTTAATTTTTCCTCAACAATAGAATATTATTAAATTGTTCAACTGACTTTTACAGAGTTGTCTCCCTGTAATGTAACATACTACCTTAGTTTAATTTTGGACCCTTTGGACCTTAATGTAGACCAATTTAAAAACGGGACCAAAAATTAAAAATCTACATACATAAATAGATTCAGCATATCAAAGATCCCCAATTATTCAGTTTTTGATGAAATCAAACAAAAAGTTAAATTTTGAACCCTTTAGGCCCCTTATTCCTTAACTGTTTGGACCAAAACTCCCAAAATCATTACCAACCTTCCTTTTATGGTTATAAACCTTGTGTTCAAATTTTATAGCTTTCTATTCACTTAAACTGAAGTTATGGTGAGAAAACCAAGAAAAATGCTTATTTGGGCCCCTTTTTGGCCCCTAATTCCTAAAATGTTGGGACCTCAACTCCCAAAATCAATACCAACCTTTCTTTTGTGGTCTGACATAAACCTTGTGTTTAAATTTCATTGATTTCTATTAACTTAAACTAAAGTTATTGTGCAAAAACCAAGAATAATGCTTATTGGGCCCTTTTTTTGGCCCCTAATTCACAAACTGTTGGAACTAAACTTCCAAAAATCTATCCCAACCTTCCTTCTGTGGTCATAAACCTTGTGTCAAAATTTCATAGATTTCTATTCACTGAAACTAAAGTTATTGTGCAAAAACCAAGAAAATGCTTATTTTGGCCCTTTTTGGCCCCTAATTCCTAAAATATATATTATAACCCCAAAAAAATAAATAAACTGATTATTTGCATGATTTTTTTTGCGCCACTGTCCAAGGACTACATAGCTCTGCAAAAATAAAACATCTGAAGTTATTATTTTCTGAACAGAATATATATTGAGCTTGATCATGTTGATCTGTAAACTTGTTACTGCATGTCATGATCTAAAATAAATATAACTATAATAAGGGTGAGAGTTGGGATTTTCCTTACATGTCAATGATGTTTAAGCCTGCCCCTTTCTGTACATGTATGTGCCAGTCCCAAGTCCGGAACCTGTGATTTAGTGGTTCTTCTTTGTTGCTTTGTTAGTTACTTAATGATACTTGTTTTTTTTATCATTGTTCTGTTTATTAATTAGCCATTAGTTTTCTTGTTTTAATGTTTTATATACATTTGTGATCTTCCATCATGTCAATGTACAATGTACATGTAAATATAGCTGAGTAGGTGATATTGGCTTAAACCTTTGCTTATTGTTGAAGGGTGTACGATGACCTTAAGCTGTTACTTTTCTGTCATTTGGTGTCTTGTGGAGAGTTGTCTCATTGACAATCAATTCCACATCTGTTTTATATTGTATCGTCTTGTTGTAGTTATCGATTCATATATTTTTGCCAGTTCAAGACTTACAAAAATGTATGGGAACATTTCCCTCCCCTAGCTGGAAATTCTCTGGCCCTTGTGGTAGTTTTCTATAAATTGTTATCCAGATATGTTGGAATAAGAGAAATCAACACAGTTGTTTCCTTATGATATGACGTTAAATGATATCTAATGTTAAAAGTGGGGTACAGCCACCTGCAGAATAAAAGTGTACCACAGATTAGGTATTTGGGCTTTCAGTTACTGCTAGGAAGTCTTGAAACTTGTCAGTGATTGTCCTATGTCATGTACAAATGTACATGTATGTGATAACTATTGTCCTGTGTCATACATGTACAAATGTATGTGATATTAAACTGCAAGTGTTTTGTTATCTATATATGACTGAGTTGATCATAGATAAGATACATGTAGTACAACATAAACAATGTAGTATCGGTTTGAATGATAAAAAAATATTCTTCTTGTCGCTAATTAGTGAGACTGTAAATTAGGTTTTGTTTTGATAAACTAGTAAAAAATGAGTAAAAACAATGATGTACATATACGTATGTACGTATTGTAAAACATGAAAAGTATTTTAATAAAATTGAGAATAGAAATGTGGGATGATGTAAAAGACAAAGAGACAACAAACAGACAGTTTATTTATTATATGTCTCTGTTATAATACTTAGTCTTCATGCTGAGTGGCAGCTCAGGCATGTTTAATTGCTATCAGGCCTGTAAAAATCCTATCTACAGGACAGGCCTTCAGAATCTAACTAAAAAATTTCAAAAATTGAGCTCTGTGCCTGTAGATTTAACAGTTAATTGTGAAGACTGTTAAATACTGCAAAATGAAAGGGAAAATAATTTTTCGTTTGCAGCCATATACATATTTGCCGAATTTTTCAACATTCTTTGCCATACTCTGTTCAAATAATAAACATTATGCAAGCAGACAACATATAAAAAAACAAATCAGGGCAAACAGGTACTTGGGTGAACGTGAAGTAATGAATAAATGTATGTCGAACAGAAGATGGAAGCTTTCAGTCATTGCAGATTTCTGTTTATTCCTGCACTATTTAATCATATTTTTTTAGTTACCTGAAGTATATCCTCGAGTATTTGTTAACTCATAGCTCCTTGGCATTGGTTGTCTTGTTAAATTAGCTAAAACAAGTACTATTGTTGTTGACAAATTATTATCGGCTGCGTTCTTCTCTTCTTCAAAACGCGTCATAATCTGTATCTTTCAAGCGTTTTAAAAAAATCCGAATCCGGACTACAGATTGGCGGATATTTTGCTGATGTTCAAAGTATTTCTCCATGTGAAAAAAAAGGTATCCCCAATCTTGTAATATATAGTGACTATATATTAAATACAAAACAAATTCTTGGAACATATAACAAATTGTTTTGTTCTATAAGCATCCTTTACAAAGGAGCACCTCCACATGAACAACCCTTACAACCCTCAGGGACTCGGTTAGCAGATTAAAATTTTGTAAATCAATGTTTTTAATTTATTTTTTATTATTTCCTGTCTATTTGCATTACTATGTTAACGTATTTAAAGTTGCCATCACTATTTCTTTGTTTTCTGGCAATGTGCAGTTTACTATCCATATCCATATACTTAAAAAATATGTTTTTTTAAGTATATGGATATGGATAGCAGAGACATATTATATGTCTCTGTGGATAGTAAACTGCACATTGCCAGAAAACAAAGAAATAGTGATGGCAACTTTAAATACGTTAATATAGTAATGCAAATAGACAGGAAATAATAAAAAATAAATTAAAAACATTGATTTACAAAATTTTAATCTGCTAACCGAGTCCCTGTGTTACAACCCTTTTATATGGCTTTAATTTATAAAATATAATAACTTATTTAACTATTATTTCAATTAATAACTGGGACTTTTATATTGTTTAGTATAATCACAGATAATATATATTTATAAAGATAAATGTTTATAACTTAAATTCAATGAGAAATAAACCAGCCTTGTCTAATTAGCAATCATTTACCACACAATTAGCTTTCAAATACCATGAATTAGAATACAGGGGGGGGGGGGTCCAGAAATGTTCATAAATGGGGGCCCACTGACTCGCTAAGAGGGGGCTGCTCCAGTCACGCTTCAGTGATTTTTTACATAAGCAACCAATTATTTTCCAAAAAAGAGTCTGTCTCTAAAATAATATTTTACTGTCAGTCAATAAGTTTTCATAACACATAAAATTTGAATGGAAGTGGAAAACAATTGTCAAAGAGACAACAACCTGTCCAAATAGCAGACAATAAACAGACTAATAATTTAAGACATTATGTATATTAAAGACCATAAATTTATTCATTATAAATAAAGTTTAAAAGATAATTAAAAATTTGAAATCAGTTCTGAAGCAGATTGTATGGGAAAAGGGAGGGTGTAGGGGATTTGATTTACCACATTCCCAAGGTACCTCTTCTTTTTACAAGTCTTCTCACACTTTTTCAATATCCTTGACCCATATCCGTCAATTATTGCAACTTTATTTACTTTGCCTTTTTTTTCTGTAACTATTTTCCTACATTGATTGGAAAATAATTCCCATAAGAATGGGGACACTCAAAATTTTACATTAACCTTTTCCAGAGTAATAAGGACAATCCTAAATAAACTACTTAAAATATACCTAATATTTAATACCAAAAAATATAAAAACTAAATAAAGATAAAGCTTTTTACATGTTTTAGTTTAAATTTTCCCCATTGTTTGACAAACCCGGATAACTCATCAACTCTTTAGGGAAATTGAGAAATATTTTACAGTATAAAAAACAGTATGGAATATTTGGAAAGGGTACAAACAAATAAATTGCTATTTAGTCAATACACAAACAATCCTTGATATGATATTTTTTCTTCCTTTAAATTTGGTTAAGGGATTAAGTTATTAACATTCGCCACTTTTATAATGCATGTTGAATCAGACATTTTTGATATATATAATTTGTGAAAACATAGCAGTTTTATACTGCACTTTTAATATAGAAACTTCAAAAATTAATATACATTCAAATTAATTTACATTTATTGACAAAGTATAGTACATATAAAACTCTTTTCTTAGTATGCTTACTGTTTTTATTCACATGTACTATTTAATGTGTAACTACTGTGCAGATTGAAATTGCTCACAATTTTTTTTTACCTAAATTTAATAGTTTGAGGAAAAGTTTCATGCACAGTAAAAAAAAGGGAGATAACTCATTTTTCGGAAGTAAATGATCTATTTACAGTAACAGCTAGTACATGTAGTATCTATTTCATAAGGTGGAGTTACTTTCATTTTTTAAAAGTTTAAAAGTAAAGAAGATATTAGATGTGTGAAAGTAATTAAATTTACAAATTAATAATTATAGAAACACTACTACTAAATCAATTAGTCCATCACTATAATATATGCATCTATGAATTTGAAATTCAAATGAGAGTTACACATGTGTATACAAAATTCCATTTTTGTGATTCTACTAGAGATAGTTCATATAAACAGTGATAAAAATATATATTTAAAGACCAACATATTTTTGTAGTTGCATTTAATTCACTATGAAGGGAGATAATTCATGCTTAAAAATGATAAATATTAACCATTAACATTGGTTCTATGTCCTTCTTTTATGTACATCTTTAGACACAAAGAATAACAGCTTTGAAATGATTCACTTCTGCAAAATTGAAATGAACAATAGTATGTGTAAATTTCATGTGAATTTGTTTTCATTTATATATTGCAAAAAACTAACTCAATAAATTCAAATTTCTCTTATGAACTCATGGTTTAATTCAGATAAAATGAAACATAAATTTCACAGGGGTTTTGATTCATGTTTATTTCTGATGAAATTGTTCACATGAATTTAATGTGAAATTTTTCACGTGAATTTAACATGATTTTTTTAACGTGAATTTAACGTGAAATATTCACGTGAATTTCACGTGAAAATATAAATTTTAAAATTAAATTGAGATTCCAAGCAAATATATGATACATAAATACAAGGTATGAGATGTTGACAAAATTTTTGATTTTCATTTAATTTTTTATAACTTAGAAACCATTTATATTTTCACGTGAAATTCACGTGAAAATTTTACGTGAAATTCATGTGAAATAATTTCACATGAAATTCATGTGAAAATTTAATGTGAATTTCACGTGAAATCTCTTCACATGAAATTCACGTGAAAAGTTAACGTGAATTTCACGTGAAATCACTTCACGTGAAATTCATGTGAAATTCACGTGAAATTAATGTGAAATTCATGTGAAATTCACGTGAAATGAGATTCACGTGAAATTCACGTGAGCAAAATTTGGCTGTGTACACGGAAACTTTTGTGACAGTGTTTTAAAAAGATACAGAATAAAGAAAAAGACGTTGTTTATTTCGATTTGGTAACAATATATTGTAAAGAATGCTGTAAATTTAAAATAAAGGGTTAACTTATTGAAACGATGAATGTTTGAAATTGAACCCTTAATGTATTTATATTTTAATGTACATTCCTTGTCTGTGCTTGTATTCGTAAGTAGAGGCCCGTCCATATCAGGAAAACATGTTTAAAACATCAAATTGAATGTATTTACATTCTTCTTTCCATTTCAAAATAAACTATACAAACAAGCATAACAGACAGTGCCACATGTTGAAACCTAGTACTAATGTAGAAAAGAGAGGGCTGTATAGACGAAAAATCAAACACAGAAAACGTGCATAACATGGAATCAGTCAAACCTAGGAAACGAGTATAAATGAATAGACATACCAGAAATTTGAGAACATGTCAAATCAAAGAAAGAATGCAACTGAGCAGACATACAGGTTAGCAAATGAATGTCAACGAAAATGTTCTGGATGAATGTCATGAACTGGTAAGTTATATCTTTCAATTCTGTGTTTGGTGGTACATATCAAGTTCGTGTTGCTTCCAATGCCGATACGAGATCAAAATTTACAAACGTGAATTTAAGAAAAAATATCAACTGTAAGAGAATTCTTATCGGTTTTGAAAGGTAAAGATCGTTTGGTTTTTTTTAAATAAAAGAACAATGGTATAATATTGTGTTGCGTGTATAATTTGTGTATACTATGTTTAAACAGTTGTTTCAATTTTCAATAGAGAAGATATAGGTAAATAAAGCCAACAGTAGTATACTGCTGTTCAAAACTCATGAAACCATGGATAAAAAACAAAATCGCGGTAAAAAACTAAAACTGAGGGAAGCGCATGAAATAAAAGAGGAGAACAACGACACAAAAATAAAATGTAACACACACAGAAACGGACTTTGCATTAGACAAAATCCTATGAGAACAACAATTATACGAGGGTATCACCAGCCCAGTAGTCAACACTCCGGTGTTTACATGAATATCAATAATGTGGTCATTTTTCTAAATTTCCTGTTTTCAAAACTTTGAATTTTTCGAAACACTAAGGATTTTCTTATCCAATGCATAGATTACCTTAGCCGTAATTGGCACAACTTTTTGGAATTTTGAATCCTCAATGCTCTTCAACTTTTAACTTGTTTTGGCTTAATAAATATTTTGATTTGAGCGTCACTGATGAGTCTTATGTAGACGAAACGCGCGTATGGCGTACTAAATTATAATCCTGGTACCTTTGATAACTTTTACACCACTGGGTCGATGCCACTGCTGGTGGACGTTTCGTTCCCGTGGGTATCACCAGCCCAGTAGTCAACACTCCGGTGTTGACATGAATATCAATAATGTGGTCATTTTTTTAAATTTCCTATTTTCAAAACTTTGAATTTTTCGAAACACTAAGGAATTTCTTATCCCAGGCATAGATTACCTTAGTTGTAATTGGCACAACTCTTTGGAATTTTGGATCCTCAATGCTCTTCAACTTTTTACTTGTTTTGGCTTTATAAATATTTTGATTTGAGCGTCACTGATGAGTCTTATGTAGACAAAACGCGCGTCTGGCATACTAAATTATAATCCTGGTACCTTTGATAACTATAACATCTAAACCAAATACCTGAATTTGGGATAGATAAGTACCGTGACACGTCTTATAGTAATGTGAATTTACACTCAAAAATAAGAGAAAACAAACGACACAACGGAAACATAACGGTTATATGTAACACACACAGAAACGAACTATAATATAACAATGGCCATATTCCTGACTTGGTACAGGACATTTTTAAAGGAAAAAATGGTGGATTGAACCTGGTTTTGTAGCATGCCAAATCTTCCTCTTTTATGACCATGTGAAATATAACATTAAAATGACAACACAACATTACAGGACTACAATATAAATAAATTGGAGAACACAATTGACAAGAAACACACGAATAAAAGCTAACAAAAGGCAACAAGTTTAAAATTTTAATATGCCAGAAGTGCATTTTGTCCACACAAGGCCCACCAGCGACGCCCAGATACTAAATCACGCATCGATCATAATAGAAGAGGATTTTAAAATATAAAAAATATATCAAAATCAATCTGCATCTAAATATCTTGAATATGCAATTATAATGTTAATTCAAGAAAAATCAACATACTTCTTAAGATGTGAAGGAGACAGTTGCACTTTGTATCTACTAAAGAAAGAATAGACCAAACAAATAAAGATAACGCTGTCCACGCCATGTATAGGGGATGCCATGTATAGAGGATGACACAAAGTCACATTGTAAACATAAGATTTTGCATCGGATTGGGCACCACTAGGAAAGAGAAGGTCAGAAGACAATGCAACACTTGGCGAAGAACAGTAACATCAGAAGAACAATAGATGGATTACAGCTAGGGGAAAACACACTTTTCGACAAAGGATAGACAGTAGTGGATGCAGTTTGTTATGGCCTTAAATCCTACTTGAGATGAAGATGATAAGAATGTAGTCAACGGAATTATGTGTCGTACTGAATATAAATCTACTGCTTCATTTATTATTACGTTTCATGAGACAATAACCCTATTTGACTACCAAAATTGGTATTGGCAGTTTGACAAGAATATGAATAATTTGTGTAAGTCGGAAACATACACTCAGTGGATTGCGACAATATATATTTACTGTTAACATGAAAAAAAAGCAAATGCTTACTCTATGATGGCTTATTGTATTAACATATTATCATTAAAAAATGTATTTCTTTTTACTTCTGATACTTTTGACACAAATAAATAATGTAGAAAGGTATCAGAAAAAAAATTTAGAAAAAATTTAAATTTGAATGTTTGAATACGAACTAAATTTAAACCCGAGGGAAAATATGTTTCTAATATACTGAACGGTAAACGAAACGTTGCAGTAATTTAAGGCAAACATAATGGAAGAATAAATACTTTTTGATTAAATGGGCGTATAAATAACCATGTTATTTAATAAACTCGCATCACTTCAGTTCATTTACTGTTCATTGATACAATTTTTCACTACCATATCACAGATTTATTTAATTCAGTTCCGTTATTAGCGTTGAGTACGTGGACGGTCATTTGTACTGTTTGTTGCATTACGGCGTTTACGTAGACGTTGGGTGTTGCGTACATTGCAAAGCTCTGATTCCTTTCACGGATTTGGCTATACTGTTTGGACCTTTTGGATTATAGCTCTTCATCTTTTATATAAGCTTTGGATTTCAAATATTTTGGCAACGAGCATCACTGAAGAGACATGTATTGTCGAAATGCGCATCTGGTGCTAGAAAATTGGTACCGTTAATCTTATTACTACCACTGGGTCGATGCCTCTGCTGGTGGACTATTAGTCCCCGAGGGTATCACCATCCCAGTAGCCAGTACTTCAGTACTGGCATGAAAATACGGATTTTTTGTGTTATTAAAATTTGTTGTTACAAAATGATAGAAATTATTATAAATTAAGGAATGTATCTCCATCGTGCAAAGCTCTGATTCCTTTCACGGATTTGGCTATACTATTTGGACCTTTTGGATTATAGCTCTCCATCTTTTATATAAGCTTTGGATTTCAAATATTTTGGCAATGAGCATCACTGAAGAGACATGTATTGTCGAAATGCGCATCTGGTGCAAGAAAATTGGTACCGTTAATCTTATTGCAGTTAAATGCAATTGCAACGACTTAAAGTCGCTTTTCAGCATCCAAATGTCCTATTGCCTGTTCTCTTTATCGTGGGTTGAGTCGTGGCATGAGTACTGCATCAAACAGATTATGATAACACAAAAACTTCATACATCTAAAATAACCTTATAGAGGCACTGATCAACGTGCATCTCATCATCATGAAATGGGACTGCGAAACGTGTCCCACGGACCTATCCAAACCACTATTAGAACGACCGAATTAATGAACGCAGATAGCCATAACGGATATTTAAACATAATCTTAGCATCATTTGAATATAGTTTACCTAAACCAAAAGGAAATAGATATTTTTTCTCAATGTATTTGAAAATTTAGGATTTCCAAAAATACGAAGTTTTTTTTGTAGTTCAGTATATAATATATATTATATATTATAAGAGTTGTTTTTCAGGTTATCAGTGGTTTCATTCAACCGATGTGCTTTGTATGAATTTAAATGTTAGGAAAGGTTATCAAATGTCTATTTATGATAAACAGCAGTGGGTCGCTATGTTATACACCTTTATATGGAATTCACGAAGGAAATAATTGAATGAATATGATATGTAGTCATTTGAACGTCTGAGGGCAGTTATTAGAACGAATTTTGTCAAATAAGAATTTCAATACGCTAAATTTACATATCATTTATTAATACAAGATACCTTTACATATATTTATATATCGATTTAAATTCTAAAATATAGATAAGTGTTGCGAAAAATAAAATGACTTTTTAAACGTGAGTCAAACAAAATCATGAAAAAAGAACATAAACAGTCTTATAGAAACAAGTCGAAAATTAAGCTTAGGCACCATCATAGATAAAATATTCAGCTGTCCAAGCTTTGTATGTTCCAACAACATTAATTCTAAATGCACATAATTACGAACAGGACACGCAATGAAAGACAACGTCGATTTTGAAGGCGAGTTACTGTTTAAAAAAAAAAAAAAAAAAACTTGAGTCTAAAGAAACACACTGGGGACTACAGGTGCTTCGGTCGTGCAAGCAGATCCTTCTAGTATATATGTCACACGTACAAACCGGGTGAAAAATTTAATAATCAGTTAGTCACCATCGAGGAAAAGACAATCTGTAAAACATATGTATTATAACGGTACAAGAACTCGTCATTGAGTCCGAAACATTTTCAAATTGATAATTTTTTCAACTTGGAGCTTTTGGTTCAAAACCTGCTTTGTAAGCAGCAACCCTTAATCAGAAATAAAGAAAAGAAAAGAAAATGTAAAGGGTTAGCCAAAACCATGAATAAAAGATAAGACAAATTCTATATAATCTATTTTGCATTGCTAAAGTATGAATTTCTAAGAAGTGTCATACTTTAAAAAGCTACCTTTTCTGAATGAGCAGAAACGCTTTTATGGCCACTATTTGAATGTATATCAATGAACCAATACAGTTTAAGGCTTGTTCATATATTTTTTGCTGATATGTTAATGGTTCATATTTCCAACCACAGTTGTAAACACACGGTATCTTTCTTATACGAATTTTATCTTTACCGTGAACCAAACGCAAGTTAGATCAATAACACGTATGAAATATAGTGTTTCTGAATAATGTCTTTTTTTCAAACATTTAAAATATAAATGAAGAAACTTTAGTTGCTTACACATGTAACAGAAGAAAGAATAACTTCTATTCATCCACGTTCTTCTTTTGTATTTTTTAATTATAGGAACTAATGATCATTCTTTGCCAAGTAAATCATTGTTTGAAAAGTTAAAATGTAAAACTGACATACTTTTTCACATGTTTCGTTTGAATGATTTTTTTTTTACAAAACTTCTTTACTTTTTGTCATACATTTTTGTGTTTTAATAGACAATGAAAACGTTTAGTTCGGTCTTGATCACAATATGTTGTACAGACCACAAAGGACCCTACACATTTAAAATATCAACAGATTTCAAATGTTCGTTCCATTTTAATTAACATTAGTATATATTATATCTCAGACTATTCAAAGGCAAACAATGATACATGTTGAAACCTAGTAATACGTCTGCTGTTAGAGTAATTTGGCCCCGCATTGTAAAAGGCTAATATTTATATTTAAATTATGCAATAACTATAAATTTTATGAACAGTATTTGAACGGTATACTACTGTTGCCTTTTTTTATCTGATGTTCATCTTACTTCAAACACTGTGATACGTATTATTCGGTAGATCATATTTGTGGGAGAGAGGACGGGATTGGGAATTGATTTTTCTTATTACAACTCTTAACCTTTTCTTTTATGGTAGTGCAATCAAAGTACAATTAAGTATCTATGGAATACATAGAAGTAAGAGAGACCATTGTAAGGCATTTACAAATCAATAAGAGGGCTATACAGACAGGCCAAACCATATTATTATTATTATTTAGATTTTTTTTTTAAATATATCTATGGGTCAATAGAAGCAAAATAGAGACCGTAAAAACATATATAAAATCAAAAATTATCTATTAATAAATAATTTTAAAATATAGATAACCATACAGGACAAATATATACGATATCGGCATTACTCAATGTTCAAGTCTGTGCGCTGACCTATAGTTGTCAATTTCTGAATCACATGGTCTATTATGCAGAGTTGTTTTCTTATATTATAGCTTAATGAATGAACTAACGTAGCTTCATGTTATAATAACTTACCAATTCTGCGATGCGTTTCTTCTCTTCAGAAATTAATTTACTAAGATATTCCTTTTGTAAAACTGATCTTCCTCATGACGTATTTCTTTGTACGAAACAGTCTACAAAAGAAATAATTTCGTCAAAAACGGTGATACACTACAGTAACTTTAAATAGCTCAAGCATCTAATTCTGTTGGAATATCATACGTGTTAATATTTATACATAATAATTCATTAGTTACACGATAGATTATATCACTGCATCGGTTGAAAAACGCTATGTTACCTCTTCATACGGTTCAATGTTATAATATTAAACGCATTGGCTTGTAATTTAATCGATCATAATTCAAAACCCAAGTGTAATCAGGATAGCGTTAAGTTAATTCTTTAGGTTTTATTGATATGATTAATTACCTAATACAAATGTTGTACATCTATATTGAAATTATTTTTTATATACGAAAAGAAAAGGTCGATTTTAAATTGTACTTGTATTTTAAAGATTCATATTTCAGTATGGATATAACACGTTTAGAAAGGCGTTGACATGTAGAATGAAAATGTGCGATTTTTTTTTGTTAACAGTTCACTAAATGAGTTTGCTGTAGTTTTATTGTCAGATTGATGTTATGTACCTTGGTTGAACTTTAATGATATAAACTCGAACTTTATTTTTTGTTATAACAGAAAGGACACTAATAGCATATAACATTCATTTGGGGGATTTAAATCGAATTATGAATTTGATTATAGATAGAAATGAGTACACTGATAAAACTATGTAATTTAAACCAAACCTTCTTATTTACATTAGACTACATTTTGTTTTCCATCTTTATTTTAAAATGTGCTTTCTAACCATAGTAGGTATTGGATTTTTTTACACAGTCATATACATTATGATAGTAAACAACTTATATCTGAATTAAGTATTACGATGTAAACGTTGATTTTTAATACCAAAGGTCATTTTATGTGTGTCATATAAATTGGAGTAGTGATTAAGACCTGTAAAATATATGGAAATATATGTGTTGACATGATCCTGATGACGATAAAAATACTTTATTATTATTTTATTTCATTATTCTAATTTTTGTTCGGGTAGTATAACAAAAAAACTTTGAAAAACAAAAAGGAAATGCTACTTGTATATGCTTTTAAACAATGCATATATTTATCTGTACCAAGTCAAAGTTCTTAATACCATGAATATAATTAAGATGTATGCGGTTAAAACAATACACACATTTTCACAAAAGTAGGTATTTTGTGTATGGCTAACAAAGTTTTAAAATAATTTCTATCAAGCAGTATACCCTGTTATCATGATTACTCTCCAAATCAATTATGCAATGTTATAAAAAAAATATTCAATTTAGGTGTGATTGTAATGTAATCGATTACATTATATTTGCAACGTGATTGTTATTTACTAGATAACATCTGCTAAAATAATCAGTTCTATATCTTCCGTTGGTAGAATCTAGTTCTATAATGCATTTTTGACCATGTGTAGGAAAACTTTATCATATTTTTTTTTCGGTGAAATTCGAAACGATTTCCTTTCTATTTATGCAACGTTGTAATGTGCTACGTCAAAACAAACTTTAATTAATGCAAATACATGTAGGAGATCGTATTATACACACGTGAATTTAAACCTAAATATCAACCGTCTGGGAAAAGAATAAATAAGCTCAAACTTTAAGAATGCTATTTGACACAATGAACTGAGAGTAAAGTGGGACGGGGTTTAACCCTCACAAACATATTTAATCCTAAAGTCAAGAGCCTGTATGTCAGTTGTTGTCGTTCGTTTTTGTCTGTGATATTTTGTTTTCGTAAATTGTTTTGTTATAAACTATGCCGTTAGTTTTCTTGCTAGAATTGACTAATTTTGTTCTTGTCAGGGCTTTCTATTACCGACTATTCAGTATATGTTTTCTCGTTGTTGAAAGCCGTATAGTTGTTGCCTATTATTACTTTCATCATTATTTGAACTCTGATGGATAGTTGTGTTTTTGGCAATTCGAACCATTTCAATTTAATTTTACATTCCGGGAAAAGTCTAACAATAACAATTTGAGTGCAGTGAATACTGATTTAAATTATTAGCTGATAAAGAATGGTTTCAAAATCAATTATTGTCTTTGTTTGTTTTTTGTTGTATTAATGAATTTCATACAATATCGTCTGGTATTATATATCAATGTACATTATTGACCTTGTAAATCGTTAAATATTTATATATGTATGGTATCTATGTTGAGTTTATGTAAATGCTTATTGGTTTTAAATAGTGAAGATCTTCTCAAATAATTGAACAGTGATATGATCGATATGATATTTGTGGAAAAAACAGGTCCATGTTAAGTTGACTTATATAAACACTTAAACATTGGATTCAATATTCAATGGAAAAGGTTAAGCAAGCATCGATCGTTCTATAAAATGATGTTATAATATATAATTATATAGAATAAATCGGTATACAAGTACATCCTGTACATGTATCGTAAATAAAACAATTTAATGTGAATAAATAATGAATAAAGATAAACTCGTAAATGATGATGGGGACAGTATCACTTTATTTGTATCTGCTGATTAACAGCAAGATAACAACATGATAACATCACAATGATCACCCTTTATAATTTAAATTTTTATTACCGACATACCTTGGGATAAAGACAATACGGAGATCATACGAAGACGATCAAGATGCAAGACAATATATTTAAAATGCCATTCAATCATATTGTATAGACAGTATTGCACATAACACCACAAGGTGAGAGAAAGCCAAAAAGATCACGGAACACTTAGTTGAGAGCAATAACATCGGAACTGCAATAGATGAGTCACAGTTGATCATGAAGAGAAGCACAGTTTGCCATTGATTACGGATATTGTGTGTCTCGCGTCTAAATCGTCTTCGTATAGTCTCAGCGTTGTCATTATAATGGAATTTGATGCGACTGTCATATCAGTGAGACGTGAAGCTAGCTATACAACCAGATTCATTTTACTATTTTCTGCATTAGATAAATGCCTGTACCAAGTACAGTTGTCCATTCGTTTGATGTGTTTTAATTTTTTCTTTTGCCGTTTGATTACGAGCTTTCCGTTTTGAATTTTCCTCTGAGTGCAGTATTTTTTTGTGATTTAACTCTTTAAATAAAAAAAGATAGACAGAACCGGAGGAAGTATGTTTTAGCAATAAGTCCAGCCGGGGAGGAAAATGACAATTAGATACATGGATATCAAAGCTAAATTATCCAAATTCATTATCAAAGTCAAAATTCACACCTTATACGGCAAGAAATCTAAAAAATCATCAACATTAATATTCGCAGGTTAGGTTGCTTCAAATAAATAGGTTTATTTGTTACTAGCCAGATTTCGACCATTCATATCCACCGTAAACAAGGTATAAATAAATGTACTGGCTTTTTTTATTTTCATATTAGCATGTACATGTATCATACTAATAGCCTTTGATTCTGACATTCAGTAAATGCTAGACACACATTAGTACTGCAGTGCTGTTTCGATAGGTATCAAATGTACCAGGATTATAAATATAGAATACAAATTTATAAAAAGCATGATTTTTTATAAAACACAAATTCCATTTAAACTGGACAAAAAAATAGATCTTAAATTTAATATAATTAAAGAGCTTTTATTATCATTATATCAGTGGATTCATTGAACCGATTTGCTTTGTATGAATTTAAATGTTAGGATAAAGTATTAAGTGTCTGTTTATGATCAACTTTAGTGGGTCGCTTTGTTACCCACTATTAAATGGAATTCACTAAAGAAAAAATAAGACATACGTATTTTGAACTTCTGAGTGCAGTTATTAGAACGAATTTTGTGAAAGAAGACTTTCAATACGTTTAAATTTTACATATGAATTATTACTACAAGATACCTTTACATATATGTATATGTCGATATCAATTCTAAAATAAGAATCAGCTACGTCGACAAATGAAATGAAAAATGTTAAAACGTTAGTCGTCCAAAATCTTAAAAAAAGGATGACAAAAGAAAATTAACAGTCTTAAAAAAGCAAGGCAAAAAATAAGCTTAGGCGACATTATAGATACAACACAATATTCAGCTATTCAAACATTTAATGTTCCGGCAATTCAAGGGCTAGATTTTTTTCAATTCATTTTGATGCACATAATTTCGGACAGAAACATACAATTGCTGACTACGTCGTCGGTAAAGGCAATTTATCATTACTTCTTGAAAACCGTTAAGGTTTGAATATCGTTTAATAAAACATCTAAAAGACAAACTTTAAAAAGAGAAGCAAAAGATACCAAATGGATATTCAAGTACATAAGTCCAAATTAAATAACAATGCCATGAAAACAAAACCAGTAATGACGACAATACCAACAACAGTTTTAAAAACATAACACAGAAGACTTAAGTAACACATACCGGGGTATACAGGCGCTCCGTAGGGCTGATCAGATCCTGCTCCATATGTGTCACCGGTCGCGTTGCTCATGAAAGTACCAAAAAGTAAAATCACAAAAATACTGAACTTCGAGGAAAATTCAAAACGGAAAGTCCCTAATCAAATGGCAAAATCAAAGGACAAAACACATGAATGGAAAACAAATTCCAAACAAAATATTGACATGTAAAGAAGTCCACAGTTTTTGTACAAATAATGAACAAGACACATAATTTGGACTGAATTTGAAAAAAAAAATACAATGAAATCATTCGAGCTTTGCGTGAGTCTGCATTCATATATGCCGTCATACGACATAATTATTTTTATGTCTACCTGTGCGAATTTCAAACGCGCAATTTTACACCAGTAATGAAAACCTTCTATCATTTATGGGTAGACTTTACATAGATAAGCTCAGCCGTATTTGACGTGAAACTGTTTATTTATTATTTTTACTGTTAAGTATGTATTTGTTATATCTACTTTACGTGAGTCTGCATTTATGTATGCCGTCATACGACAAAATTATTTTTATGTCCACCTGTGCAAATTTCAAACGCGCAATTTTACACCAGTAATGAAAACCTTCTTTCATTTATGGGTAGACTTTACATAGTTAAATTCAGCCGTATAAGAAAAGCAAAATGAGAATGTTAAATTTGATGTATGCCTTTTTGTGCTTCTTTGTTACATTTGTTGTTTATGTAGTGATATTAAGATGATAACACAATATTGACTGTTGTACCCCTATTTTTGACATTTTTACTCTTTGAGTATGTTTGTTTTGTTCATGCATCGTTGACAATGTAATGGAATTTGATGCGACTGTCACACAAGTGAGAGGTTAAGCTAGCTATACAACCAGGTTCAATCCACCATTTTCTACATTAGAAAATGCCTGTACCAAGTCAGGAATATGACAGTTGTTATCCATTCGTTTGATGTGTTTGGACTCTTGATTTTGCCTTTTGATTTTTGATTTTCCTTTTTGAATTTTCCTCGGAGTTCAGTTTTTTTGTGTTTTTACTTTTTTTTTGACGACGTCTAACGTTCATTTTAAAAGACATCGTGTCCCAACTTATAAAAGTAAAGAAATAGGATCATTCTTTGCCAAATAAATCGTTGTTATTAAAGTTTACATGTAAAACTGACCTATTTTTCAAATGTTTCTTTTGAATGGAAATACACTTTAAAAACTTCCTCATTCTTTCTCATTGAACAAAAATAAACAATGCATGACGTACACATACTTTACGGTGTTTTAATAGATTATGATTCAAGAAAAAAAAATTTCGGTCTTGATAACAATACGTTGTACAGACCACAAAGGATCATACACATTAAAAATATCAAGAGATTTCAAATATTCGTTCCATTTCAATTAATGTTATAATGCATCATTTAACCCACTGTGCAAACGAGAAAGGCATTTATGCAAGTTATATATAACTTGAAAAAAAAAAAAATTAAAACACTAATTCAATTTTCTCAACAGAAAAAAAGATTTTTCCTTTTTTTAATATAATTAAAAAGTTTTTATTATCCGTATATCAGTTCGAATCATTGAACCGATTTGCTTTATATGCATTTAAATGTAAATGTTAGGTATCACATTTCTATTTATTATAAATAACAGTTAGTCGCTATGTTACCCACCTTAGAATAGAATTAACAAAAGTAGTAATTTAAAGAATAAGACGGTCAGTCATTTAATCTTATGAGGGTTGTTATTAGAACGAATTTGATATAGATAGAACGTCAATGCGTTTAAATATTACATATTAATATTTACTACGTTGTACCACTGCATGTACAATGTATTTATCGATATCAATTCCAAATTATAATAGTGAAGTAGAAAAATTTAATGAAATATAAAAACAGGAGTCAAACCAAATCAGGAAAAAATGCTGTAATCAGTATCTCAAGATATAATAATATAAATACTTAGAAATCATCAAAAGACAAAACAATGACAAAATTGAAAAACAACCAACGCACATTGTTCGTTGACTATCAATCGAAATAATGTTGTACCTTGAATAATAATTTTGTAATAAAATCTTGGTGTAAAACTTTTACATTCTAGATATCCAAACACCAATTTGAAAGTCTTACTTCATCAGTATCATGTTAAAATGATCTGTGCAGTTGGTAAACAACAAACTCTGGTTTTGAATTCTTATAAAGATTTTAAACAATAAGATCATGCGGTCGTACAGGACTTATAACAATTTAACTATTTAAATCAAATTGGCAGAAAATCCTAGATAATACTAGAAAAATTAAATCAAGTATGAATTTGTAAATGTATAGTTTGGGTTTTTTACTTGTGATTTTTTTCCAAATATTTTGTGTGTATGGAGTAACTGTAAAACTATTTGCCATACACGGAAATGGTTGTGTTACTTTTTAGATAGTTAATTTAGCAGAAAGAAAACGTCATTCAGTTCGATCTTGATAACAACATATTTTCAGAGTATTGTTTATGTGGTGACAAAATGAACTTTGAAAGTTAAACTTCTAATTAGTTGGTATTGCAACTATTACGGTTAATCCTGAGTTTGAAGTTGTATACGTTAGAAGTGGCTTGATTGCATAAAGCAGCAAATATGTAAACCATCAATAAATTTTGATGAGTCGTGCCATGTCAATATACACTTTAATATAATATATTCAAGATGGTTCTAACCAGTAAGGCAAACAGTGTCATATGTTGACATCTTGAATGACGTCTGTGTTTTTTACGCAAATAGGTTTATTATCACACTATAAATATTAATGATACAATAATCATAAGACAAATTTATTTTTTATTTGTAGATCGTCCTTAACATTTCTTATACATAACGGAAGCGCGTAGTTAACGTCAAAAAAACTCTAGATGACCTCCTCATAGATACTAGGATGAAAAACTGTCTGCGTCAGAGGCGCGTTAATACTTCAAAGACTTATCACTGACCATATCATTTCAAATAATATAAAAAGTAAAAATTAAGTACAAGTGCATACTTGAACAAGAATGTGTCCCTAGTACACGGATGCCCCATCCGCACTATCATTTTCTATGTACTATGTCTATGGACCGTGAAAATGGAGGGGATCTCTAATTTTGTTTGAAAATTAGAAAGATTATATCATAAGTCACAAGTGTAATAAGTTTCAAGTTGATTGGACTTCAACTTTATCAAAACAACCTCGACCAAAAACTTTAACCTGAAAAGCGGGACAGAGGGACGAACAGACGAACGGACCAACATACTGACGGACGAACAAGAATGGACGCACAGACCAGAACACATAATGCCTATAAATGAGGCATTAAAATACTAAAGAGCATTGTGGGTAAACAAAGCAAACAAACAATACGCAACGATGGATGTAATCTTGCATGTTAAACACGAAGACGAGTGAGTCTTTACAAAAAAGGCACATCAAACCAGGGAACTGTACAGACATCAAGTCAATTAAGGAGACTGAAGAGCTTAAACCAGTCAGACAATATAAAGAAGTCAGAAGTACGGACAATAAATCATTCCAAGGAAACAATAGTGCTGTAAAGACAAAAAAGTGAAATCCAAAGTAACGAGGAAACTGAACAGTAAAATGTCAAAAACGGGAAATGAGGAAGCTGTCAATCCACAGTTTAAGATAAGAGAAATGATACAGTTGATCACACATACAGGTGAGAAAATATGCGTGGAGGGGATACTTTCAACAATTTGATATACATGAAGATAATGAAACATTATACGCTGTACCAAAGTCATCGACTGTTTTGATTCGCACGTTATATTATCCTTCATCCAATTGTTTAGTAGAAAACAATGAAGTTCATGTAGCTTACAAACCATAAAGTAATCAAAACTTGCTGACGATAATTATTTGAATAAAGGATAAACATGAGATTTATGGTAAATGTAGGAACTACCGTTACTTAATGTTATAATAATTTACCGAAGTCTTCAATCAACTTCTTCTCTTTAGAAATGAATTTCCGAAATTATTCCTTCATAAAAAAAAACGATCTTCCTCATGATGTGTTTTAATGAACAGTGTGTACATTAACCTTGATACACTTCAGTAAATCTAAAAAGCTCAACATTTAAATCAGGTGTTATATAATGTGTGTTATATTTTTAAATAATATTTTACGTTGTTGGAAAATAGATTCTTCAACTGCATCGATTGTCATAAGATATTACTTCACTCGATACAGTTCAATTTCAAACGTGAGGTTTATTGTGTTGTACACAATGTTTAAATGTCTCGCACAAGCTTGGATAAATATCAATTTTACGACACATGTTGTTCAAAACTGTTTCTCTAAACAAAACTGTATATAGGAAATCTTTATCGTTCTTTTTTCAATGATCTCGAAAACTATGTGCACTTTTTATTTATTTTTACTTTAAGCCTGCATAAACACAGATTTCCTATTCGTTGATATTAACGAGCTTTTGTTATTCGTATATCAGTGAAACCAGTCAACCGATTTGCTTTGTATGAATTTAAAGGTTAAGGTAAAATATAATGTTTCTATTTATTATAAATATAAACTGGTTGCTATGTTTGGCTTTGAGCGTTCCTCATGAAGGTAGATCCAGAAAAGCGCGTCGGACGCAAGAAATTATTAAACGTGTTGTTTTCAAATTTTTACATCACTGGGTCGATACCTCTGCTGGTGGACTATCAGTCCCCGAGGGTATAGTCAGCTCAGCTCATTAAACAAACTTTTCTAAAATTGTCCATTTACAATTTTTAATATTATTAAGAAACTAAGCTTTCAACTTCCTCAGGTAAAGTTGGCTTTAAATGAATTTGGCTATGTTTTTAAGGTATTTTTTTACATATAGCTCTTCAACGGTTTCGGTACTTATACATCCTCGGATTTCAATTGTTTGGCTTTGAGCGTTCCTGATGAAGGTAAATCCAGAAAAGCGCTTCGGACGCAAGACATTATATAACGTGTTGTTATCAATTTTTTAACCACCTTAAAAAAAAAAAGATTTCAAAATAATTATTTAAAGAATAGGGCATTCTGTCATTTGAACTTACGACATAAGGATGAATTTAATTGAAGTAGAACTTTAATACGGTGAAAATTTACACCTGTAATATATACAAAGTTGAACCATTGCATGTATTCATGCATTGATATCAATTCCAAACAAAAACGTAGTGATAAAACGAATTGGATGAGATCTTTTAAAACGTGAGTCGAAACAAATCAGAAGAAGGATTGCAAACATAATTTTATGTAGAAATAATTTAAAATCTGCTAGCATTAATTGGTTTATTATATAAACTATAGATATAAATGTTACAATAATCATAAGACAACATGATTTTTGATTTTTTTTTTAAATCTCCCTTACCACTTTTTAAAATTAAACTAAATTTTTACTTTTTAATTATTTGATTTGAGACATTCTCTGATAAGTCTTTTGTAGAGGAAATGCGCCTCTGACGTAGACAAGTTCATACGGGTATCTATGAGGAGGTCATCTAGGTTTAATTTGACATTGATTACGCTTTCATTAAGTATAAATCGTGGTAAGTTCGTGTTGCTTATTCTTTAGTTTTCTGTGTTGTGTCTTCTGTACTATTATTTGTCTGTTTGTCTTATTAATTTTAGCCATGGCGTTGGCAATTATTTTTCTATGTATGAGTTTGACTCTCCCTTTGGTATCATTCGTCCCTCTTTTTGACATAGATATAGGAAGATGTGGTGTGAGTGCATGCCAATGAGACAACTCTCCATCCAAATAACAATTTATAAAAGTAAACAATTATAGGTCAATGTTCGGCCTTCAATGCAGCGCCTTGGCTCGCACCGAAAAAAAAGCTATAATTCGGAGTTTAGTATGATTTCTCTTATCACTGTACTACATATTTTTAAGGGACCAGCTGAAGGACACCTACGTATGCAGGAGTTTCTGGCTACATTGAAGAACCATTGGTGGCCTTTGGCTGTTGTCTGCTTTATGGTAGGGTTGTTGTCGCTTTGTCACATTCCCCATTTCCTATCTCAATTTTATTTATGTAGTTTTTGAGATCAATGAATTAAGAACGATAAAGTTTCTCGTAAAATTGATATTTCTTCAAGCTTGAAAGTAACATTTCAAAAATGTGTACAACACAACAAACTTCACGTTTCAAAATTAACTTATAAAGTGGGGAAATATCTTATTACAATCGATGCAGTGGTAGAATCTATTTTCAAACTATCTTAAATATTATTAAAAATATTACACACATAATGTACCACCTGATTTGAAGGTTGAGCTGACCTGTTTCACACAATGTTCCTATATCGCTTTTACGTACCTAAAGATTCATATCAGGAGTTTTAGATGTTGTATGATAAATGTGATATTGACAATAACAATTTTACGTAGCTAAAAATGAGATTCTATTCTTGCTTCACGTATATACGATAGTTTTTTATTCCACTTTCAATTTTGTGAAAATGAACGTGAAATTGATCGCGAGTTTTTAGATACATAATTTCGCGATCAAAAGAGGTTAAATAACGATTTCTATAGATTTTTTGGTAGAATGTGTTTTTACAGTAATTTTCAAACTAAAGTTATAAGGAAATGTAATATGAATGCCAAGATGGTCTTCAACACGGAGCCTTGGCTAACACCGACCAGCAAGCTATCATTTACATATATGTACGAAAACCATATTTCTCTGGTACTTTGATCTCCTATGGGCATTTGTCCAATACTATTTTTTATTCAATGTTATTAACCTTTAAGACTGTTGTAATTGTTTGCACCTATCCCAAGTCAGGAATATGATGTTCAGCAGTTCTCGTTTGTTGATGTCGTTCATAAGTTTTATTTTTTTTATGTTTTTTTATATATAGATTAAACCGTTAGTTTTCCCGTTAGAATGGTTTAACACTTGTACTTTGTGGAGCTCTTTATAGCTTTCTGTTTGGTGTGAGCCAAGGCTCCGTGGTGTAGACCGTATTTAGACCTATAATGGTTTACTTTTATAAGTTCTGACTTGGTTAGATGGTTGTCTCATTGGCACCCATACACCATTTTCTTACATCTATCATCCTATTTTGCGTGACGTCATTTAATCAAGGGGGAATCAGAGAAAAAAGACGATCACAAAACTGTAACTAATACCGATCTGAGTTCAAATTTAACACATGTGGATTTATCAATCGTCTGGACAAGTATCAATTTGCTAAAAAATTGAAAATGGTATTTACCATTGTCAACTGAGGAGGGAGTAGGGATTGACCACTCACACAAACGTTTAATCCCGTTATATTCTTTATATGTCAGCTTTAGGACATGGGACTGTAGTTTAGAGGTTATCGGTTATTCTCGTCTGTCATATTTGATCTTGCAAAAATTGTTTGATATGTAGTAAACTGGTGTTCAAAAGTCAGTAATCAAATGAGAGAAATTGTTTTGTTAAAAGTATTTTTATGTTTTAAAGTCATCAAAAAACGCCGAAACGCTAAATTCGGGTTGGATTGATGGTAAGCAATTGCAATTCTATTAGTACTTGCATCATGTATTTTATATTTTGTAATATAATTACATTGAAACACTAATAGAATGTATAAAGAGTTTTTCGAATAACATGTTTTGCTATCGGAATTCGAATTGATGTTGGAATACGTGGATAGTAGTTGTTACTTTTATGCAAAGAAAAAAGGGGGGCGGTCATGTCAAAAATTTAAAAACAAACATCAATCTAACTGCGTCATATTTTTACTCTAAAATAAGTTCGTGCGTCCTAAGCATTTCTCTGGAATGCTCAGAATCCAGAAAAATGAATGACATCAGGTATAAATGAATATTTGATCCTTTATTGTCTAAAATATTATTTAAAACGACCGCCACGTCCTGTAGTATGCTAAAGAAGTATCGAAATGGAAGAAATGTAATTAATACTGTTATATTCACATACTTTAAATGTTTAATATCAATAGACAAATCTTTGACTTGATGTCGTACAAAGAACAACTATAATGCATGAAAGACATGGTTTAATGAATTGAAACGATCGTAGATTATTGATAATTATATTTTGTTCAGCAAACAAGATTATAAATTATCCATGATTTAATTTCCAAAGAACTTAACATGTCAAACATTGTATGTGTTCAATTTTAAAGGCGGTTATAGTAGAACTAATCAAGATTAAATGTGACAAGTAAAGGATACGTGATAAACACGAATAAAATTGCACTAAACACACTCAGGACTAAAGTCAATTAAAAACTTCAATTTGTTCTATTATTATAGTAATATTCGCATAGGGACGAACCTAAAAAACGATAACTTCAAAATGATTTTATCGACTTCAAATCCATTTTAAAGATACTCATTGAGGCAAAAATTATAAAAAAAAATGGTGAACTCGTATAAAAACACAGAGACAATTCCATTCACACAAGATTTCCTCTCACATTAACATCGGAAATACATATGTACAAGTTATAATAAATGAAACGAAGATTTTTATCATCGATTTTGTACTTTAAATAGTTATCAAAGGTACCAGGATTATAAGTCAGTACGTCAGACGCGCGTTTAGTCTACATTAGACTCATCACTAACGATCAAATCAAAATATTTATAAAGCCAAACAAGTACAAAGTTGAACAGCATTGGGGATCCAAAATCCCCAAAAGTTGTGCCAAATACACAATTAAGGTGATACATGTTTAGTGATTGTAAATCGATTTCGGAAAAGAATATAAATTAAGATTCGGTTATCGCATCAAATTAAAAAGGTTTGGTATATAGACAGGATAATTGTCTACTCTTGTGCGCATGCATCACTAGTCATACAAATTCACATGAAATGCCTAGAACTACTCTGATAACATATTAAAACAGGTTCATATTACTATAAATGTTATGCGTAATAATTTATCATTCAAACTTATACGATAATGTATAGTATATAATCCATTCATGTCACTGTCTCCAGTTCACATCATACTGTTCGTCCATATGTTTCTTTCAAAAATAAAAGTTTAAACCTACATTGGTTATTTTAGAAATCTTTTCACAATTTTAACCTATAGTCACAAAAAGGCATAATTAGAACTAACGGCTTACTCTGTGAATTGCAACAGGACAAAACTCAAAAACAGTAGTGTTCATCATGAATCAATGAGTTTTTATGGCTGCAAAGTGTAAATACAATAGACACCTGTGCATTTTTTTTTTAGTTCACGTACAAACAGGACTTAAGGAAACTTTCCAATCTGTTTATCGAGAATAAATGTGGAGTCTTTATATCTAAGCCCAATATATTTTAAGTATTAATGAAATATTTTAAAACTTTATAGTTGGTTAATTCAAATCCCTGAAGATAAACCAAATTGTTAATTTCTACATGTTTTTCTTTTTTAACCTCTCTAGGTCCCATTTCTGTAATTAAAGACAATGTAATTCCCAATAAGACATCATTTTCAGGCTAAAATAAAGAAACCAACATTATCTTTGTATGTGTCTGTCCCAAGTCCGGAGCCTGTAATTGAGTGGTTGTCGTTTGTTAATGTGTTTTCTTTTTGTACAAAAATGTGGCCGTTAGTTTTATCGTTTTAACTACTAACGCTTGCAGTCCAGTGGTTGTTGTTGGTTCATGTGTGTCGTACAAGTTTCTTCGTCACTTGTTTTGATATGAATAAAGCAGTCCTATGGGTGCTTCAACATGCTTACATCTTTAGCATTTGAACTGTAATGGATAGTTGTCTAATTGTTAATCTTTTATAGTATTAATGTATTTAACATTATGGGTAAGCATCTAGATGCATTTTCCCATTAATCTCATGTAAAAACAATTTTATTTCGTAAAAACAAATGTAAAAATGAGGACATACTGCAATAGAAAACGATCAACCAGAAACCAAAAAATGTACATACAGATATTATTTTCAATGTTGAAACATATTTTTGATAACGTAAAAGATTGGTCTTTAATTGATAAGTCGGATAACAGTAGTGTATTCATTTTTATTTAAAGACATTCTATTGTAATTTCATTAATAAATGTATGAATTCATTGTTGCAAAATGTTGACCCCTGGAAAAAACTCACCAGTGACGGTTCGAACAAAACGTTTTAAAAGAAGTTCGAAGATGACTAGCATAATGGACCCAAGTTCCGTAAAATAGTCTCTTTGATTCTCAAAACACCGTAAACATTAGTATACAATAGCTTTTATAATGCAGACTTAACTTAATTGAAAAGATTAAGTATACAAATAGAATCTGTGAATACAATATTATCGGTCGAAACCGTCACATTGTATCCCAGTGGTAACAATAGTGCCCAACGACGGTTGTATTCCTACTGATGCTACAGATATGTAAACACAAAATATATTCAATTAATATTTAAATGTAAAGATTCGTAGATAAATCTTGATTTGACCTCTGTATTATGAAAGATCAGCTTTACTACATTTATACGTTTTATCTTTAAGACCAATGTATCGTTCTGCACGCAGTGATTGTATTATTTTTAAAGTCTTGTTTTGCAACCAAAGAATTAAGCATATATTCAATGTAAAGTGGTCATTAACTGGTTTACAAAAAAGCACTTATAGTAGAATCTCATCAACAATACAAGGCTGATATTACATCTGATTTATAAGATTGAAACTGGAAATGAGATATGTGTCAAAGAGACAAAATGAAGATTTCAGTGGCCAGGTGTTACCTTTCCACGTCAGTTTTAATCTAGCGAAATACAGACATCCCAGCTAAATTCAAGTACGGGGTAGGGGTCATCTAACTGAAAAAATCATGATAATGCACTATTGATATGTTTTAGGTTAATGACAATAAGAACAAACTTTTTTAAAATACTTGAAAAGGTCAGGAACTTTTCAAATCTGATCAACAACTGTGACAGAATATACGACGCAAGGTTTCAATAAAGAAAGCAAATGAAATCGCATAAACTCCATCATTTTTGTTTATTTACATCATACCTTTCGGTGATAAATGTTTCTGGCAAGATTATTGAAGTCAGAAACTTGGTCATTGTTACATAATACTCCGTTTCTGTGTGTGTTACTTTTCGGTGTTGTGTCTCTGTTGTGTCGTAGTTCTCTTTTGTTTGATACGTTTCCCTCAGTTTTAGTTTTTAACCCGGATTTGTTTTTTCTCTATCGATTTATGGACGTTTGAACAGCGGTATACTACTGTACCCAGAATCATAAATTAATACAAGTTCGTTGTTTCGAAAGTTTTTTTTACAATTTTACCTACAATGTCTGTTTTCTTTACGCATTATTGTAATTAAATGGAATTTGGTGCGACTGTCATACAAGTGAGAGGTTTAGTGCTATAAAACCAGGTTCAAACCATCAGTTTCTACATTGCAAAAGAATATACCAAGTCTTCGTGAATATGACAGAGTACTTCGGTACTGGCACGAAAATATGGATTTTTTGTGGTATTAAAATTTGCTGTTACAAAATGATAGAAATTATCATAAATCAAGGAATGTATCTCCTTCATGCAAAGCTCTGATTACTTCACTGATTCGGCTATACTTCTTTGACCTTTGGATTATAGCTTTTCATTTTTTATAAATGCTTTGGAATTCAAATATTTTGGCCGCAAGCATCACTGAAGAGACATGAATTGTCGAAATGCGCATCTGGTGCAAGAAAATTGGTACCGTTAATTTTATTACTACCACTGGGTCGATGCCTCTGCTGTTGGACTATTAGTCCCCGAGGGTATCACCACCCCAGTAGCCAGTACTTCGGTACTGGCATGTAAATACGGATTTTTTGTGTTATTAGAATTTGCTGATACAAAATGATAGAAATTATTATAAATTAAGGAATGTATCGCCCTCATGCAAAGCTCTGATTCCTTTCACGGATTCGTACACGGATACTTTTTGGACCTTTTGAATTAAAGCTCTTCATATTTTATATTTTGGTCCGAGAACACAATTAATTGGTATTGCATTTCTTTTAGAACATAAATGAAAATTTAAAAATTCCCACCTGCGCTTTCTCAATGAAACTTTTAGAGTGTGTTGTACTACTTTTGGGACAAATTATATTAAAATTATAGAAAACTTCATCGCCTCTAACTCAAAATATGGACAATTTTGTGTTTAGGGTGTCTTGAAATCTTTTGACAGCTTCCGAAGTGCTAATTTTTAACCTTTTTCAGCTGGACCAAATCACTACTTTCGTGTAAAATTCTGGACCCAAATTTTTTTACTGTGTCATTTCACCCCCTAACTTACAATTTGAGGCATTAAACATGGAGAAATGAATTTGGAAGGGGTATAAAAATTATTGGCAAGTAACTCACTGTTAACGCTAGGGACTATATTCGTGAACAACGAAAATCAAGGGACAACAATTGTGGTCTCGGACCTAATAGGATAGAAAGAGTTGACAGATCTTAATAAAACTTGGTATGACCAAAGCTTGATAAATTATAACACTAGTTGCAAAGTTTCATAACAATAGGATATATATTAGACAATATGTTAAATTCTATACTCATCTTTGCGTGTTGAATTTTGACGTTAAAATAGAATAATTTCAACTATCAACATTTTGGGCTTTGAAAATTAAAATATTGCAAAAAAATACTTTTTAAATGCCCTAATATATCATTTATTATGTACTAAAAGCATTTGATATGTCAGACTTAGCATAATTATTCAAAAGTCAAATTTATATCAGCCTGGGCCTAAAAATTGAGGTTTTGCAATGAAAGGGGGCCTTACATAAAGATGTAATATTTTCCAGCAATTTGAAATTTGTGAAGCTTTTTGGTTATAAATAATCCTTACATATGTATTGAATGTACTTTAAATGGAAAGAAAAGTCACAGATAACATATCATATTAGTTAAAAGGGTCTTAAGCCAAGTAAGACTGGAAAAAAATAAGGGTCAATTTAGGCCGTGCCACATATTTACATTAAAAAATGCATATTGAGGCTATAAGAAATAAAAAAATTGTGTCTTTTTTATCATTTCTATACTCATGTGACATGATACAACAAATCTGAGCACACAAAGGCTCTTGCAATTAACTTTTCTTACAGACAGTATGGTGAGATACAAAGATTTTTGCCTTTTTAATGAAAAACTTGAATGCAATTTTAGTCTCAACAGGCTTATATTTAAACCACTTGCTATCCTACAGAAGAAACAAAAGATATTATGTGAGATGGAACAGGTACAATAGACATTGTAAAGTGCTTTGGATACAAATTTAGTGAGGTCTTTATTGTGGACTTCAAATTTTATGTACCAATAACCCCACTTTTGACTTCATCCAAACAGGGCGTTAGACAAGGGTCATTTATACAACACATTTTGTACATATTGTCTGAGATAATCTTCTTTTCTGTAGATTCTGAGTTCATAAACAAGTAAAAGAACTAGATAAACATGATAAAGGCATAGAAACACAAGTATTGACACATGAAAACCTGTCAGATAGAAAGTCAGGATGCCATGTATGCATCAATATTGAAAAAGCATTAAAATGCCTATTTTGACCATAAAATGCCAAAATTGGTCATTTTTGCAGAAATTCTATAAAATAAAGATTTAAATCCTTTAGTTTCATGCTTTTTGACAAATTGACACCACCAAATCATTTAGGAAAGTTGCCAAAGTACAGATTCTATATTTACAGACTTCACCTCTTAGGTCCGAGAACACAATTAATTCGTAGTGCATTTCTTTTAGAACATAAATGAAAATTTAAAAAATCCCACCTGCGCTTTCTCAATGAAACTTTTACAGTGTGTTGTACTACTTTTAAGACACATTATAATAAACTTATAGAAAACTTCATCGCCTCTAACTCAAAGTATGGACAATTTTGTGTTTAGGGTGTCTTGAAATCTTTTGACAGCTTCCGAAGTGCTAATTTTTAACCTTTTTCAGCTGGACCAAATCACCACTTTCCTGTAAAATTCTGGACCCAAATTTTTTTACAGTGTCATTTCACCCCCTTACTTACAATTTGAAGCATTAAACATGGAGAAATAAATTTGGAAGAGGTATAAAAATTATTGGCAAGTAACCCACTGTTAACACTAGGGACTATATTCGTGAACAACGAAAATCAAGGGGCAACAATTGTGGTCTCGGACCTAATATAAGCTTTGGATTTCAAATATTTTGGGCGCGAGCATCACTGAAGAGACATGAATTGTCGAAATGCGCATCTGGTGCAAGAAAATTGGTAGCGGTAATTTTATTGCCCATTCGTTTGATGTGTTTTATCGTTTGATTTTACCATTTAATTAGGGACTTTCCATTTTGAATTTTCCTTGACGTTCAGTAATCTTGTGATTTTACTGGATTTTTTTACTACGAGGGAAGTTTGATAAACAATAACTCATTTCCACATTTTAGGCGAAAGATAAAATTACAAAGAAGGAGCACCCCTAATTATTATTTTTAAATAGAATGAACAATCTTATTTTTAAACGATGAAAACAGTCATTCACCGATATGTTGCTGTCATACATTTCGAAACAAAAATTAATTTACACAAAAACTAAAGTTATAGCATTGACTCAACAGTACAAGAGTGACGACAAGGTTTAACGTTGTGCTTGTCTCATCCAAAATTAAAAAAAACACACTCACTTTTTTTTAAATTTCAGAGAAAAAAAACAAGACACTCAAAAGACTAAAAAAATTCTCTTTCAGATGTATTTTTGTAACGAGAACACCGTACCTGTTACATGCATACGTATTACGTTATTATATCATGAGGAAGAAGGTTTTTACCTGATAATATATGGAATTTTGAGGATTGGGAAATAGGGAAAAGTTTGTCATAAATTCTTATATATTGTCGTCCACATATGTCTTTATCGAGGAAAAGTTAAATATGACATGATGCAGTCCTTCTTTTGAATGTAGTACATGTATTTCGAATCTCAAGGTCATTGAGATATAAAAGATGTACGCACTCATTGAGTGACAGGAGTCAGGAGTCAGTTCCATAGTTGTTGTAGGGTCATGTGTGTCGTCCACGATTCTTCATCACTTGTTTTATTATGAGTTAAGCAGTCATATTAGTGCCTACACTTGCTAACATATATAGGTTGAATTTCTGTAAATATTGACAATACAATTTCCCTTAGGAACTCATTTTACGGCTAAAACTCCACTTTTACTATGAAATTTTGAAAAAAAAATGTTATCCTAGAATTGATTGTTCATATGTACAACATTGTTTTTCAAAGTTCAAAATAAAGGACTGTGCGGCATATTTTCAACGTTTATGTGCCATGAACTTCTCAGAGTTTTAACAAACCCTAACTAACTAACTACCCCTACCTCGAAAGAAAGGTTACCACAGATTTCTATGTAAACAATATGCACGTGTTTCTTTACAGATAACATTACCAAGTTATGTCTCTTTGAGATGGAACACAGAGAACAAAGCTGGGAACCAGTATGTAATCAGAATTATTGTTCGATGAATATTCGTGATCTCCCCAAAAGAGGAGTGTTTTGCGAAAAAGCCCTGTAAAAATGATGAAAAACTGCAGTAGAAAATTGTCAACCAGAAACCAAAGAATTTACATCAAAATAGTATAATTGTCAATGTAGAAACGTATTTTTCGATAACTAAGGAGGGTGGTCTTTTCGCATTTTATCAAAGTTCGTTGTTAAGTAAGATAAACACAGTATATCCATTTTAATTTAAAGACATTCTGGTGTAAATTCATGAATGAATGCGTAAATTAATTGTTGCAATTTGTTTACCCCTGGTTTAAAACCTACCAGTGACGCTTTGATAAAAAAGGTTCAAATGAAGTTCAAGGATGACTTGCATTATGAATCGAAGTTCTGTAAAATAGTCTCTTTGATTATCAGAACACCATAAACATTTATACAATGCCTTTGCTGCATTTATTGGTAAAACTTAATGCAGACTAAACTTAATTGAATCATTTGAATTCAATATAATCGTAGGAAACCATCACATTGTATCCTAGTGGTTACAATAGTGTCTAACCATCATTGTTATCCTACTGATGCTACAGATATGTGAACACAAAAGATATTTAATTAACATTAAAATTTACAATGTATATAGACTTTAAGTTTTAAAGATTCGGAGATACATCTTTGAATTGACGCCAGTATTATAAAAGATCAGCTCTACTACATTTATACGTTTAATCGTTAATACCAATGTATCGTTCTGCAAGCAAGTTTAAAGAGAAATTGTATTACCTTTAAAAGTCTTGTTTTGCCCCCATAAAATCAAGTATGTTTTACAAAAAAAGCATTTATAGTAGAAACTCATCAAAGATACAAGGCTTATAGTACATTTGATTAATAAAAATAGAAATAGAAATGGGGGATGGAGAATGGGTCAAAGAAACAAAAAAAAAACCTGTAACATATTGAGATTTTAATGTTTTTGTATAAAACCGTTAAATAATTATAGTGCATACATCCCACCCAAATATCAAACCTACATTGAAACTTATTACTTTCGACTCTGGAAAGAGATACAAAAAAGGAAAAATATAGTATAGTTGTTGCTATTGATATTTCTTTTGAAAGATTATGGTGTGTAGTGCTGATAAATTTATACCAGAAAGACAATCATACTGCTACAATACTTGATTGATCGATAAATGATCCGTTACTATGTTTGACTGATCGTTGACTGATCGGTGATCAATGACCCATCGATTCTTTCAGATTCGCTTTATGAGTGTTCCCGTGCATGCTATTCGACAGCAACTGGTCAGTATTTTTATTATATGCACAGATCGAACAGAGACGTGCATAATCAAAATTGTTATGGCAACAACACGTGATCAACGCAAACATCCACGAAGACACATACTCTTTGTAGTATTCGCTTGTGCACAATTATATATAACATTTCATTCTGTCCCAAAAAAATAAAGAAGATTGTTATTGTCAGATTATGGTTTATATATCATGTATATATATACAGGACGGCTGCAGTGCAGGCGATTTGGTGTCACGATATCACAGTAGCATGGGTTCGAATCCCGGCGAGGGAAGAACCAAAAATTTGCGAAAGCAAATTTACAGATCTAACATTGTTAGGTTGATGTTTAGACGAGTTGTATATACATTATGTACACAGCCATGTATCACCACCATTGATGGCGATCCGATGGATACATCTGTTGTAGGGTTGTCACTGACTCAGACGTACTTATATATATATATAACTCGTCTAAACATCAACCCAACAATGATAGATCTGTAAATTTTGCTTTCGCAAATTTTTTATTCTTCCCTCGCCGGGATTCGAACCCATGCTACTGTGATATCGTGACACCAAATCGCCTGCACTGCAGCTGTCCCGCTAGACCACACGACCACCTGGGCTCTCAAAAAAAAGAGCTTTTGCTGGCCATGTGTTAATTTTCCACGTCAGTTTTAATCTAGCGGCGTACTACAGTACATGATATATAAGGCATGAAGATGATATTGTTACAGATCAGCTAATATATATATATATATATATATTGATCATTGACTATTCATATATATATGAAATGACTGAATAAATAGTCAATGATCAATCTTACAGGGCGATGGATCATGTAATATGATTCTGTACACTACAAAATATAATATATAACAAGTCAAAAAGGGTACAACATCACCATAAAATAACTATAAAATATACAAATATTAGATATTTCGGATAACAGATATCCTTCTTCAATAATAGCACGATGTCAAATGAATCATGTCAATTCAAATTGAGACTCTATCAAATTCTTGATATATACAATTTAAGCGAACGCTGGAACAATTTTAAAATTTCCAAACACACCGCAAAGACTATATGCCAAAAATAAAAATAGTTATTTACAATGTGAAATGACACAACTCTAGATTTCCAAAGGATGTGACAGTTGAGATGTAATAACTGCATTGATATATATATACATTTTGACAAACTTGAAAAATCGGTTTTCTTCCAGCAAATAAAATGTTTCAGACAGAAAATTAAAGAAAAAATTTAAATAAAAATTCCCACATGATATCACTCCAGTGTATTCTTTAAACAATTGTTTTCAACGACCAACGTGTCGTTACGGATGCTATAGATATGTAAATACAAAAGACATTTAATTAATATTCGTATAAACACGTACTTCAAATATTTAATCTTTGTAGACATTGCTTTGAATGACGTTATAAATTGAATATAGTTGATCAAATCGTAGATCGTAAGGGCAATTTAATTATGAACACGCCAGTTTAAGATTATCTCCAAATTTTTCTATTTTTAAACCATACAACTTTTTGGGACTTTTATTGGTGAAGAATTTGAAATGCGGCTTTTGTAGAAATAATTAAAGATGAACTTTGTCTATTAAAGGATCCTTTTATATATATATAAAGAAAAGTATAACACAAAATACAGACATTCCAGCTTAATTCAAGTACGGGTTAAAGGTAGTCTAACTGAAAAAAATCATAAAAATTCACTATTTATATGTTAAAAGTTAAAAACATTAAGAAACACTTTTGTTCTAGTCTAATTAAAATACTTAATAAACAGCTGCGTCTTGAGCGCATGATACGCCCGACGTATCGTGTGGATGTTTGATGCAATAACCATATATTGTTTTTGATACACGTCGGGACACGTGAACTCCCCCCTGAATATCACTTAAATAAGATTTTGATCATCACCAAAAAGTATACAGATATAACTAAAAAGTGTTGGAAGTTTAAGCCAAAATCAAGAATCGTTTTTGAGAATCGGTGCGTCATGTGAAAACCAACATACCCCTGCTTAAATTACACAGTGCCTTTAAAATTTAATCTTATTTTCACCAAAAAATACAGATCATTTGACCATCATAAGAAACAACTATATTAATTATATATAAGTCGTTCGCAAGTTACGGTTTACGCCGGACATACAGATGGACAGACACCGGACCATGTTTACCATAATACGTCCCGACAAAATGTTGACGAGCGTATTAAAAGTTCAAGATGTTTTCAAATCTTATAAATCAAGTGTTAAAGAATATACGACGCAAGACATCAATAAAGAAAGCCGAACAAATCGCATGAACTCTATCATTTTCGGTAATAAATGTTTCAAGCAAGATTAGTGTACTCAGAATCACAAATCAATACAGGTTCGGTGTTTCGAAAGTAGATTTCTACCGTATCCTTATTTTGACAATTTTAAAGTATAATTTCTGTTTTGTTCATACATCGTTGTAAATATAACGGAATTTGATGCGACCGTCATACAAGTGAGAATTTAAGCGCTACAAAACCAAGTTCAAACCATCATTTTCTATATTTAGAAATACATATACCAAGTCAGGAATATGACAGTTGTTGTCCATTCGTTTGATGTGTTTTAACTTTTGATTTTGCCATTTGATTAGGGACTTTCCGTTTTGAATTTTCCTTGAAGTTCAGTATTTTGGTGATTGTACTGTTTTGTTTTACTCCGAGTTAAGTTTGCCAAAGAATAACTCATTTCCACATTTCCAACGACAGATAGATTAAGATACAATAAGCTAGGGAACACTCCTCTGTATTATTTAAGAAATAATTCATGGGGGCTTGAATATATCGTGATTTTACCACGGGTTGGCCCTTTATGACAAATATTTTACCCTGAGCGTTAGCGAGGGGAAAAATATCGGCATAAAGGGACAACCCGTGGTAAAATTTAGATATATTCAAGCCCCCATGAATTATTTCGATTCTAATAGGCCAAATACAGCAATTCTTTTGGATCAAAGCGCTCTAGGTGGAGGCAAATATTTGCCGTTCTCATAAATAAACGTACTATTAAATTGACGTAAAAGAACGGATCAAACTGAATTAGTGACATGTTTTAACTATTTAAAATAACATATTTAGATTGTTTTGGATGAATTTAAATGATAATTTACTTATATGTTTAACATGTTTACAAAAAATGGCTTATACCACATTTAAGCATCGTTTGTTTACATTTCCTTGTTTGGATGATATTCGGATTCAAAAGCGTGAATTTTCCCGTAAAATGTTTATATTCTTACGTCATCATTCTATGATGTCGGGTTCCTCATTCATTTAAAAAACATAAGACGTGGGGGTACAATGGGAACAGCTCATGAACTATATTCGTATTTTACACGGGTGTTTACTCAAAGCGTTTGAAGGACGTCATGTTAGAATTTAAAATAGAATGATTTTTTTTTTATTTTTAAACGATGAAAACAGTCATTTACCGATGTTATGCGGTCATACATTTCGTAAAGAAAAAAAAAGTAACACAAACTAAAATAAATTATAGCATTAACTTTACAAAACAAGAGTAACGACACGGTTTAACGTTGTGCTTGTCTGTTCCCAAATGAAAAAAATATCACTCTTTGAAATTGTCACAAAATAAAATAAGACACAAAAATGATTCAAATAATTCTGTTTCAGTTGTAATTTTGTAATGAGTACACCCTGCCTGTTACATGCATATTTATAACGTATTACGTTATAATATGATGAAGAAAGAGGCTTATACGTGATAATATATGGAATGTTGAGGATTGGGAAATAGGAAAACTTTTGTTATAGATTCTAATATATTGTAGTCCACGTGTGTCTTTATCGAGGAAAAGTAAGAAATGACACGAGGCAGTTATTCTATTGTATGTTGTATTCCTAATATCAATATAAAAAAAAGATGTTGTGTGATTGCCAATTAGACAACTATCCACAAAAGTCCAAAATGACACAGACATAAACAACTATAGGTCATTGAGATATAAGAGAAGTGCGCATTCACTGAGTGACAAAATATCTTCGATGTACCTAAAGGTGAAATTAAAGACCTTGACAAGACTAGGTTGTAATACTGTTAATTAGTGATAGTTGTGTACAGCTGTTTAAATATCCTAAAACGAATTAAAATTAGATTAAATTAAGGTAGCAATTTTAAACTTGGATAATTGGCTGATCTTTTAAATGAACCCCAAAGTTGCAAATTGAACGCTAATCAAAATATCAAAATTAAGGATAAGAAACATTGGATTGACTAACAGGTCAGACGACACAACTAGTATATTAAAGGTTTCCTAAATTGTCTTCGTAACAGGTACAGTTTGTAAGTAATGCAACGAATAGCTCTGTTTTGGAGGTTTCATTAAACGTATGAGATTATTGTATTCATCATGATAAAATTGAAATAAAAATGTAATCAAAATCAGCAAAAATCTATCTAAACTTTCTTGAAAACGACATCTTTGTTTCTAGAAAAAATGTTTTTTATTCTTCTTGATATTTCTAGTTATGCACAATTGTATGAATCAAACAGATCTTTAACGAACTGTCTCAGCTTTATAAATAATTGCGTTTCTGTTTGTTATAGGCATTGCTGGTGTTTTGTTCATTTATAGATTGTTATGAAATTAGTTACTCTTCCAATCATTCCAGCAGAACAGGATCAGAAAGCTTTGATTTAATTTTGATTAAGAATACGGCACTCTTCTCACTCTTTCTTTTTTTAGTATTAAAAACTGAATACTCTTAAATTATAAAAAAGTAAAATGAAAATAAGAATAAACTTTTCTGTTGCCGATACAAAACCATGGCTTGATTTATAGTAATAAAAAAAAGCTACAACAATTGTGATATATTTATAGAAAAATGTACTTCTTAAATTGCCTTTAAGTATAGAATCAATGGTTATAAGAACGTAAGAAAATAACATGATTATCTGAGTTTTGGAAGTCAAATTTCAAATATCAAACTTTTGAGCAAGCAAAAATAGTAATACTTACATTTAACTCACTAAACTGTGCTTCAAATATAAATCTGTTATCCCTTTAGTATGATTTGTTATCTTTTTAAATTAAAGTCAAAACACCGGTTTACACTTCAATCCCAAAATAAATAACTGGTTGTTTTACTTCACCTGATTGAATATATGTATTTATTTAAATGGTCTTTGTGCATGAATAAACACAAATACAGGTTTTTTTCTAAATCATGACGTATTCGATATACAAATACTGAGAGCATTGTATTTAAGAAGCCAAAATATAAAATGGACAAATCTGAGTTATGTAACTTGAAAACAGTTCAGGTGGATTAATATTAGAAAGTTTAATAAAATCTTGTTGCTTTTCTTGTCAAATTGACCATACTCATAGATTTGTAATTTTGGGATTTTTTTTGGAACAAACAAGTCATCATCTACAAATGTATCTTTGTAAGAAAGGATTGAAATAAAAACATTATAATTTGTAAAAAAAAATGGTATCATATTTTGCTAGTAAAATATGTTTTTGTAGCCCTCAATCATGTTGGCTGGTTCGACTTACCGGTTGTAAATTGTTATTGTAAATGTAAACTGTTATCTCATTTTAATTAAATTGTTTAACTTCAATACATTTTTTCTAAGGTGATTATCTGACAAATTGTGTGAAGCAACGTAACAGAAGATCCTACGACTTAAATAGCACACATTTATTCTAATTATCGCAAGGAAAATTGCTCCCCAAACAGTTTGGTTGCTTTACTATCGATATTAACAATTTAGATTTTCATTCTACATTTCTTAGTTCTTGAATAGTCCTCATACACTTATAAAAGACTTCAATCCTTGTTACTGTCTCTCGACTGTTCTAAATTTGGAACAGTTTTAACAGATTTGTTTGTGGTGTACAAACAATGTTTCGGACGTAACATAAATGTTCATGCATACCAACATATTGTGTAGACGAATAGTTAATCCCCAAAAATTATGAAACCCGTTCTGGCGTCTGAAAGGCAGACGGTCGAAGCCATGTTATGGAAATGAACAAGAAACACCATAAAACCAACAGGATTTCGCTCATCATCAGACATTGTCGAAGAACTCATATTTTAAAAGAAATACGAAGTTTTCGAAAATGCATAAACAGAAAAAGCACAAAACTGAACTTGGAGTAGAATTTAAAACGGAAAGCCCCTAATCAAATAGCAAAACAAAAGATAAAACACATCAAACGAATGATAGATATTTCATTCTCATAAAACAATCATAGTACAAAGGTTACAGAGAAGTTTAAACAATAACAAAACAAAAAATGCATAAAAATGCATACAATTTTGGATGAGATAACATATAAAAGAATATATATATATATTAAAACAGTCAAATGTGAACGTTTAAATTGTATAAAGAAATACTTTTTGTGTATAAGTATGATAAATAAATTATGGTTGTTAAGAAGGAGTGAGCTTACCATTAATTCATCGTGTCAAATGAACAACAACTGTTATATTTCTGAATTGGAACAGGCATTTTCTAAAATTGAAAATGGAGAATTGAACCTGGTTTTATAGCGCTAAACTTTTCACTTGTGTGATAGTTGTATCAAATTCTGTTATATTGACAACGGTACGTGAACAAACAGACATAATAGGTTAAATTTTCAAAACCGGGTCACTACATGTACATTCATAACCGTGTAAATAAACTCATCAAAGATACCAGGACTAAATTTTATATATACTCCAGACGTGCGCTTCGTCTATAAAAGACTCATCAGTGACGCTCGAATCCAAAAATTTAAAAAGCCAAATAAAGTACGAAGTACAACGAAACATGCATCTGATCTGTAATTCTTATACATATAAAATACATGTTTCATTGATTTATATAAATGATCACATGTAGACATATATTTTTTTTTCTCAATGTCTACTTTTACCTAGAATGTTGTATAGTGAAAATATAATTATTTCATAGACATGGCAGAGTTACCTTCCCTTTGTACTATTATTTTGAGTATTTTATTTAGTGTGGATTGTATGGTATATGTGTTTGTTTTCGTTGTTCCAATTACTTGTCATATTAGACATCTAACTGAAGAACTTATATCAAACCGAGGTTCTAGATAAACCAATAACAACTGATTACACAGTTAGTTTTTATAACTATCTTTTCAGAATATGGAATCTCATATTTCACATTTATTGTTCATGTAAATAAATTGAAGATCCAGAAAAAAATTATAAACAAAACGTTCTATTATATATTGATGATTGAACTAGCATATTAACTTGATCAGCTAATTAACACTTTTGTTTACACATTATAGGTATATATAACCTCTAAACCGGGAATATCACAGTATATACCCTGTCTCAGACCTGAATAACATATAATATACCCTATTAAGCTTGAGAGACCTCAGTCTGCCAAGTATAGCACATGCACTTTAGCATTCAGGTTTATATATATATATATACCTATGGTTCTAGTTTTTAAAGTTTTGGTTTTAAATGTTTGACGGTTTTATGTTTGCTTTGTATGAATATGGTTTTTCAAGTCGTATATCCATTTCGTCTGGGTGAAATTTCCTTTCAAATGGCAATTGATGAAACAGATATCACCTTAAAGTTTTATGTACATATCTTTGTGTATATTCATTCGTTTATCACCATGGACACTACGGGATCATGCACTTACCCTGCAGATTAATGTTTTATGTATTATTCTGAATTAAGTGATATAAAACAATATATCAAACTAAACATTCAACTGCATTAAACAAAGCTTATTTTTGGCGCCTTTTACAATCTTATTAATAACTTATCACAATAAAATGCTGTGAATTTATGAACATACAATGTCATAATGTATTTTCAGAAACAAGCAATGTTTACTTACGTACGCATGTGTCTTACTGAATAGACAGTATTTTTCGACGTATGCATTTTGTGTACTAAAACGAACTTAGTGTAATTAGATTAACTGACTTTACTACAACATACTTCATCGTGTTCATGTAAGAGTGTATGAATAAAGATAGCTAAATACAAAATGGCAAACATAGATAATAACACAAAAGGTACTGGAACACCAGAATTCGCAGGTAACACCTTATAATTGATTTTGAGTTTGATACGTTTATTTCGTGAACATGTTTGTTATGTAATGCTATGAACAAGATGTTCAATCAATTATCCTATTGTTGTAACATTTGTTATTGTTTAAACACTACTTGTAACTTCCCAGGGATCATAATAGTTCTCTTTCTGGTGTGCAATATTTTGCTAACGTGTTTTTTTACCCTCAGTTTGAATAAAAATGAGAATGGAAATGGGGAATGTGTCAAAGAAACAACAACCCAACCATATAAAAAAACAACAGCAGAAGGTCACCAGCAGGTCTTCAATGTAGCGAGAAATACCCGCACCCGGAGGCGTCCTTCAGCTGGCTCCTAAACAAATATATACTAGTTTAGTGATAATGAACGCCATACTAATTTCCAAATTGTACACAAGAAACTAAAATTAAAATAATACAAGACTAACAAATGCCAGAGTCTCCTGACTTAGGACAGGCTCAAAATGCGGCGGGGTTAAACATGTTTATGAGATCTCAGCCCTCCCCTATACCTCTAGTCAATGAAGAAAAGTAAACGCATAACAATACGCCAGTTTGAATTTGATCCGTAACGTTTCTGGTGGTACAGTCGTCCTTCGATCATTTACACAACAAATTGGTCTAGTCTTTTTTGTACGTAATCGTGCTTTGACTTTGCAGCCGAGCATGATAAGCCAAATCATTACTGATGTAAAACTAACGACTATGACATATATTGCTTTCTAGATGCCAGAATAATAAACCTACGGAAAAACATGTAATAATTGCGGAAAAAAACTCATAAAAATTTAGAAATATATTCTTCAACATATTGAATAAATACTGCAATGTCCCTCTGTCTATTCAATTAGTAGTTTGGTTAATTTAAAAAAAAAAAGCCACAGAAATTGGGCGATGAGTGTCAATTAGAAAAACTCTCCACCAGCGTCAAACTGACACAAAACTGTAAATCCATAGGTCACCATTCGTCATATATCAATGACCAAAACTAAACAGTGGACGATATTACTACAAAATGTATGCAGTTCTTATGTGTTGTGTGTTGCTATGTATAAAAAGATACCAATGAAACATTCAAACTAATCTGTCCAGTGTCATAAAAAAGAAAATCCCAAGAATCAAACATCAGTATTCCAAACACAACATCAACTCTTAAGGGACTTACATTGACCTATAATTGTTTACTTATCTAAATTGTTAATTGGATGGAGAGTTGTCTCATTGGCACTCATACCACATCTTCCTATATCTATTGGAATCACTTACCCTACCAAATTGATGGTGCATCCGAACTGTCAACAGACCCGTCGTGTCAAATGCAATATATAAATAAGTATTTTAAATGATAAGGCACCACACAATTATATTATCGGGATTATGATTATCACACATTATTTTAACCCTCAAATATTGTACGACATCAAGAAATTAACAAAACATCGATCAAGTAAATTCTCTAACTTTGAAACTTAATACCAAAATACGAAATTTCGAATTGACGCGTTTTTCATGACAACGGATAAACAAGACCGTTACCGTTATAAACAACAGAGAGTTTGAAAAATTAAAGGCATAAAGAAAAAAAAACAATAAAAACTGAAAACAGGGCAACCTAACCCCATTAAAATCAAAACACATTTGATCGTATATGTTCCGTTATGGTAGAAAGACCCTATGGTGTTGCTCACGTAAAAATAAATCCATTTAATAAGTAGAATTATGTGAGTCACATTCGTGAAAAAAGGTCAAGATCTAAGTAAAGACAACTGCAGCATATCTGTCTTTTGACTGTAAAACAGATATTCAATATCGTTATTGCCATCTAGTTTGTGTCTAACTAAGGTTTCCTCGCATCTTAATTTATTCATAAAAAACTGAGTGAACATCAAAGATTGGTACAAATATCTTGAGTCAAGTCTTTCCCAACATGTTTATGATTTATAATCTATTCCTAACAACTACTTTACATAGTATAAACTATAACACTACCGCCCCATTTTATGTGGAGGGTTTGCGCTTACAAACATGTTAAACCCCTTATATGTATCCACGTCGGGAGTCTGTGGTAAAATAGTAATCGCTATTTGCTGTTTTTCGTGTATTGATTTGTATAATTTGTTCTTGTGGTGTACCGTTGCAAATTTTATACAGTAATGGAAAAAGGGTGAAGTTGGTGCATCTCAATATGTGTTTAACCGCTAAATCATATATGTGCCTGTTAAGAGCCTGTAGCCCAGTGTTTGTTATTGTTTTAGATCTTTTGTATTTATTTTCGTAAATTGTTTTGTAATAAGTAAGGCCGTTCGTTATCTCATTTTAATTTGGTTGTTTTCATGTTCGGGCTTTTAAAAGCCAATCACCCTCTCCAGTTTTACCAGTGATTTTTAGTTTGTGTGAAGGTATTTCATGATTTTAGGAACAAAATTTGTCCAAGATTTGGTCGCCTGTTTAGTTTTGTTACTATATCAACTTCAGATGTTTCCTTATCATCAACATGATATGTGCTTGTTATAAAATCCCCTTACATCAAACCTTTAAGGAAAATTCGTATTTCTCGTTAAACACTAGATATATATCTATAAGTTGAGATTTATTAGTTGAAGAATATGATTGATTTGATCTAAATAGATATAATTTATTTATTTCAAGCAAAAAATATAAAGCGTAAAATGAAAAACGTTTCAGTATTGAACATATCTACCAGTGCCTTACTCATAAAAATTTCAAGGAGGAACGTGTTTTGTGTAAATAGTAAAAAAAATATATCTCCGGTCTGTCAAAAAAGTTATGATTTTGTTTATGTTTTTCTCGTTTATTTTTGAGACGAGTTGTCTTTTTTTTTTTAGATCATTGAATATCCTAGTTCGAAGCTGGTATACTATTTGAAAAAAACATCACAAATGAGACGTTTAAAACAAATATTCATTTTTTTAGAAAAAACAACATTACTATACACATAGATTTATTATCCGGTAATACAAAAGATCTCCTTCATGCATTATTAGCAGATCTCACATTTTTGCAGCTAGACACATAGGCTTCAAATATGTCATCCGTCGGAATGAATTATTTTTTTTCGAAATAATCGTTTACGCCGCTTCAGAAAAGAAAGTTTGTCCCTGTCATTACCAGAATAATAGAAAATAAAAGTAAAAACAAACTATGACACTGGCTAACTCATTGATAACTATGATATAAGACGACGTGATACACTGTGATATTGGTGCCAATTAAACAACTATCCATGCAAGTCACAATTTGTAAAAAGTAAACCAATAAAGGTCAATGTACGGCCTTCGAAATAAATGCCTGACTCACATCGAACAGCTTGATATAAAGGGCACCAAAAATAACCAGTTTTAAACCAATAAAAAAAAAACAAAAAAAAAGGTGTAATTTTTTTTTTTTTTATAAAAAAAAACGAGAAACAACAAACTCTTCTGAAAATCATTTGACTCACTATATTTAAGACTAGATGTGTAATGTTTTGTTGGCGTTACACTTTAGCGCAGTTTTCTAAACATTGATTCGTCACTGTTTTGTTGAAAGACAGACATAAGCACCGACGTCGCTAAACGAGTGTGTTCCGACTTAAATGGGCATACAAATAATCTCATCTAGTTTAATTTGTTGATTCATTATTTCTGAATATTCAAAATATAACTATTGTAAAATACTATCCCCGTTATTTCTCTTTGATTGGTAAGCAATAATAGAGACAGATATATAGAATGCAAATTAGTTCTAAAATGAGTAAAGAATTCAAGAGTTTTCTTTTAAACTCTTTCACCAAAACAGTGACGAAGGAATAAATTGAAAAGTGTGCTCAATCGAACGTCTGAAAGTGATGTGGACAAATAACACAAATATAGTCTTTTATAGTGAGTAAAGTATGGTTGACCAAGATGAGATCTTATATTATATAATTGGTTGACATAACAATGATTAGAATCAATCCGCGAAAACTGTGAAATCATACATCACAGATTTAAAACAAAACTGACCAAATGATGTGGATTATGACCTTTTTGAACAACTGACATAATCAAATGTAAGACTTGATTTCTCGATACGGTCCCCTCTCCCCCCCCCCCCGCCCCTTGTCTCATTTGCTATTAAAACAAATTCGACGTTTTTGTAACTTTTAAAGTATACTATGATTGTAAAGCTTTATAGATTGTTTTCCAACTTGAAAACCTATGTTTTTGTCTTTTTTACTATCATAATTTTTATGCGTTTGTTTCGAAACAAAATTCAAACTTTTGATAATGACTTCAAAGAACGAAGCATGCTGTAGGTAATTATTTTATTATCGAGTCCTATCTGACATTATTCCCGCTGTGTTGTGTTTTGTTGGAGAATTATCTGCAAAAGACGCATGAATTAACATGAAAATGAATATAATTCATAAATTATAATAATTGATAGCATTAAGTAGTGACCGATACTATGTTTATAGTTATCAAAGGTACCAGGATTATAATTATAGTCGCCGTCACGTAAAATTGGCACCATGATTTTTGTCAAAATTTTCTTAAATATCGATCGCGTTTACTCGAGATCATGTTTTTCAATTAGCGGGATAAAAATCCAATCCAAATATATACTACTGTCCTACCTTTTATTGTGTTTGCACTGTATAATCCTGACCATCACATTTTTCAAGATTGTTTTCATTGTAAAACCGCCATCTTGGTTTCTATGAGGATCCCTTACTACATAACATTCGTTACTCTCCGGAAATATCATTGTCATTGATGATACCATTTCCCGCGCTTTTTACATAAAGATGACGCACAGCTCCGAGAGACACAAGAAAATTGAGAGCACGTGGACTCCACGGCAACACTTCCGGTAATAACAATGTCGGATTCCACCATACAAAATAATCCTGGATTTTGTGAAGGTCAGGATTATACAGTGCAAACACAAAAAAAGGTAGGACAGTAATATATATTTGGATTGGATTTTTATTCCGCTAATTGAAAAACATGATCTCGAGTAAACACGGTCGATATTTAAGAAAATTTTGACAAAAATCATGGTGCCAATTTTACGTGACGGCGACTATAGTAAGGATCTATTTTGATATGAAAATATTAAAATTTGTTTTAAAATGTCAATTTCAGCATCTGATTTCAAAAATATATGGTTTCTATACAAACAAATATAAATAAGGGAGATTTTTATTTACTTCTGGTTAAAAAAATGTTACTTCCCGTATTGTTTGATAGTTACTCGACACTGATTCCAAAAATATTTGGTTCGATATACTTTTACATTAATTCAGTACCAAAAAATAGCAACTTCCGATTAATAAAAGTCTTTTCTAGTTAATTTTACAAGGTCATATTGCTTGCAACCTAATGCATAAAGTCCAATGTCTTTATTATGTATACATGTGAGGTAAAAGCAAAGGTCAAAATCTAGCATGTTAGATTTACCAATGACCTTGAGCTCAATTTCAAGGTCATCAACCAAGGACCTCAATTAAAAAAAAACTGTAGGCCTCTACTTTACATTGTTTATAAATTATATTACAATAAGACAACTTTTATATATAAAAGGGGGGGAACTTGCATCAAATGTCCACGTACCCTTACAACTTAATTTATGTGTTACGACATGTCACAACTAACAATTGTTTGAACGTATTTTGTCGATATCTTATATGATACAAAAGAGGAAATAACTCTCATATGGAATCTCTATACGGCTTCGGTCAAAATTAAACAGAGCATCCTGAGGATATAACGAGCAATTTGGAAAACAAAAATTGTCGGTTTCTAATACGGTTGCGAGGCCTAAGAGATAAAAAGAAAAACTATTTTTGGGGAGATAACTCTTATATTGGAAAGTATTCGGTTATGCAGGGTCAGTTTCAAAAGCGTATAAACTGTTCAATATCATATTCCAAATATCTAAGCGACATCAGAAGAAAACCTATAGGTCTTTCCATGGAAAAGTGGAAAGACCTAATCAGTTTAAAATATATAAAACTATGTTCCTGCATGGGTCTGCCATATACACCTATGTGGATATGATTGAGGATAAGTATTGGTGTAAGTCTTGTGTAGGTGTCTCTCAATATCACGTTGGTCCTTACAGTATCAAAAGACTCCTGCATATCGACTTTAGTGTCTGTCTCAGATAAATCAATGCAAAGTCACCAAGAGCGAAGGTTACAAGATCATCTTTATATTCTGTTACACGGAAGGTCCAGTTGTATAATGATTTAACAAAAAATCAAGGATTTACATTTTAAAGGGTTGATCCTAAAATGAGATTTTCTATCAAGCTTAAATGTTCAAAACATGCTGTGTTTTATAAAATCGGCCTTTGCTATCCATCAAATGAATATTAAGTAGAATTTTAGTATTGTTCTTCAATAATATGAACCAATATGGTATTTATAATTATGCTATTTGGTACCTCTCAAATTTCCTATAAAGTGCAGACAGGTCACAAAAAAAGTCAAATTTGATATGGTAAAAATTCTTCCCAGGAATAACGGGGATATTTATTTCTATTAAGTTTGGTCTTTTAACTTTTGATATAGCTTTATTAACAAAATATAAAACAAACATGTCCTTGGCAAATGAATTTGTCTCCATGATTTTTATTCATCTTTCAGTCAAAGTAATGGATTTTGGCGATTTTTAAAATTTTTCAAATGGTTACTTTAAATAATCAAGTAAATTTTCAAATTGTTATAAGCATGAATACAGATGTACTGTCGTGTTTCCGGAAATGTAACGGAGTTCACGTCTTTGTTTTTTATCTGCTTGATTTATACACTTATTTTTATATCCGGCACGTTTGGAAAATTTGTTCAAGCAAAATTTTGTAAAATTTCTCATGAAATTTGTAACTTCACGACACCAAAGCGTAAGTTAATATGTAGCATATTTTTCTTTATATATGTATAAACCTTGTCTGACAAGTGTACTATTTTTAAGTCGTCCTAAACAGTTGACAAACATTCTTTTTGGTAATTTTACATGAACTGTTTATCATACCTTTTTTTTACATTAATTCTTAAATCCAGTGTGCTGATTTGTATTTCATTTGCTTTGATTAAGATGTTTTCTCTTGAAAAGTATTTAATTTGCGGTTTTTGTTATTGTAAACTGCTCACTTCGATTCATGAAAAAATGCGACTTTTTTCTACTGTAACCACAAGCACGTGTGCTACTGTTTTTTGATGTAACTGAATTATTTTATTACATCTATTATGAACTTTGAATTTGCTTAGACTATTATGACAGTCATTGTATAACACAAGTTGAATATTGAACATTGCATTTGACAAAGAGAAAAGAAAAGATTATTTAAACATTGTTAAAACCAAATATTGTGTTTTAAGTATTGATACTTTATTGTGTACTGTTATGCTAAATTTTTGTAATGCTAATTGTTAGTAAGAATTGCTTATTTTGTATTTTTCAGTTTTTCACCCTCTCCGGAGGTTTGTTTATCAAGTAAAGAATTTGAAGTCTTATTAGTCTTTCTTGTGAGCCATAACAGTTAAAAAGCTTCGACCAGTTGTGACAATGGCAACCTATCGAGAACTAAAGCAGCATGAAAAGATAGACATTACTCAGATAAAACCGAGTCGTTCAGTTTCAAATCACAGTCACTCATCGAGTAAATCTGATATATTAAGGAAAAAAGCACAATTAGAGACGAAGGTTAAATACAGTGCAAAACAGGCTAATCTTATAAGACAAAAGGTTGCCCTTGAGGCAGAATTAAGTATCCTTCAGATTAAAGAAGAGACTGAGGTGTTGGAGTCAGAGATCAGAATATTGGAAAATGAGTCCATGGTAGGAGAGGATGATGATCTAGACTCTGTATCTGAATTTCAAAAAGAAAGAACAAAAGAATATGTTCAAAATCTACATATACCAGATACAAAACCAATTGCGATAGTGAATACACCAGAAAAGCAATCTCCACAACTTAGCACTTATGCAAACACATCTACACCATATGTGCCTCCTAATGTTAACATCAATAATTCACAAATTGAACTGTGTAATTTGATCACAAAGATGATGGCTCGGAAGGATATTGTTTTATCACGACTTATCAAATACAATGATAGCCCATTTCAGTTCCTATCTTGGAAAGAGACATTTAAAGATGTTATGAAAGAACTTAGTGTGACTCCTTCAGAAGAGTTGGATCTTCTCATAAAATGGCTTGGTCCAGATTCAGCAAGACAAGCAGAAAGTATCAAAGCTGCCAGTGCTAGTGATCATGTTGGTGGCTTACACAAAATTTGGGACCGATTGGATGTTCGATATGGAAGTCCAGAATTGATTGAGCAATGCTTAAAAACCAAACTCGCTAACTTTCCAAAGTTAACAAATACTGCCAAAGATTATGAACGCCTGTATGAACATTTTATGTGAAATCCAATTTGTTAAAAACAATCCACAATATTCACAAGTTCTCGCTTATTATGACTCCTCAACTGGCGTTAATCAGATCGTAAGTTGTCTTCCTCATAACTTACAGGAAAAATGGTCAACAGAAGCTATTAAATACAAGAAAATACACAACATGTTGTACCCGCCATTCTCATTCTTTGTTGACTTTACTTACGACATGGCAAAATGGCGTACAGATCCCAGTTTTCAGTTTGCTCCTCAGACAAATAAAACTTCTAATCCTGCTAGTATGCAATCTAATTTGCGTGTATCTACTAGAAAAACTGATGTATACACAATAGATGAAAAGCAAGTTTGTCCTATTCATGGCACAAATCATGATTTTAATGAATGTAGAGCTTTCCGTCAAAAGCCAATGACTGAACGTATGGACTTGTTAAAGAAAAACAGGCTTTGCTTTCGTTGCTGCAGTCTTCAGAAACATTTGCAAAGAAACTGTATAGAAAATATACATTGTAATATTTGTAAAAGTTCAAATCACCCAACAGCTTTGCACATTTACCAACAAGACCAAAACATAGATCCATATAATGGCTCTCAATCTATAAATGACTGTGAAAGGGAGAAGATTCACGAAGGGGAGCTTGATAACTTATCACATGTATCAGCTATTTGTACAAAGATTTGTGGAAATCTGTTGAGTAGTAGCAAGTCTTGCGCTAAGATTTTGCCAATTTATGTTTATCCAAAAAATAAAACACACATGGCTCAAAAGGAATATGCAATCATAGATGATCAAAGTACTCATTCATTAGGTACATCAAAGTTTGTCGATATATTTAATGAGAATGCTTTACATTATCATCATGCTCAGGCAAAGTATCTACAATGGGTAGAGTAGCAAGACATTATACAATTGAAGCTTTAGATCATAATACTTCTATACACATTCCATCACTTATTGAATGCAACGACATACCAAACAACCGTGATGAGATACCATCACCAGAAGTTGCAGCTAGTCATGAACATCTTAACAACATAGCGTTGCACATACCACCCATTGACCAGAATATCAAAATTGAATTACTTATTGGTAGAGATGTGATTCAAGCCCATCACGTTCTTGATCAACGCTTGGGAGATGACAACTTACCCTATGCTCCAAAGTTGCCATTAGGGTGGGTGATCGTAGGAGAATCTTGTCTCGGTCAGATTCACCGAACAGACACTGTAACTGTAAACAAAACTTTTATTTTGCCAGATGGACGCACCTCTCATTTTCAACCTTGTGCAAATGCTTTTACTGTAAAACCTGAATCTATCTTTGAGAGAACACCTTACGATGAAACTATTGGACCTTCAATCGAGGATAAACTATTTATAGAATTGATGGATTCTCAAGTGAAACAAGGATCAGATAATCGGTGGACTGCACCTCTTCCGTTTCGCAAATACAGACCTGTGTTGCCTAATAATAGAGTACAAGCAGTGCAGAGAGTTAACTCGTTGGAAAGAGTCTTCGCATGAACCCTAACAAAAAAGAGCATATACTTGAATTCATGAATAAGATGTTTGTGAACAAACATGCTGAGAAGGCACCAAATCTACCCATAGGAAATGAATGTTGGTATCTTCCCTTTTTTGGGGTATATCATCCCAAAACACCTGGAAAAGTGAGAATTGTTTTTGATTCGTCGGCTAAGTTTAGCGGATCTTCATTGAATGATGTCTTAATAAAAGGACCAGATCTAACAAACAATTTATTAGGTGTTTTACTTAGATTCCGTAAAGAGGCTGTAGCAGTGACAGCAGACGTAGAACAAATGTTTTACAACTTTAAGGTAACAGATTCACATAGAGACTATTTGCGTTTTGTATGGCATGAAAACAATGAAGTTCATCGCCCTCTTATTGATTACAGAATGACTGTACATGTTTTTGGGAATAGCCCTTCTCCCTCTGTTGCCACATATTGCTTAAGGAGAGCAGTGCAAAATGCAGATAATGACATTCAGGACTTTGTTTATTACAACGTTTATGTTGATGATGGGTTGATGTCATGCCCAGATGTCGAGTCCGCAGTTGATCTTATGAAGCGATCTCAAAAGGCTCTTGTAGATGGTGGTGGATTACGACTCCATAAAATAGTGTCAAATAGTAAAGATGTTCTTCAAAGCTTCCCATCGGAAGACTTATCTGCGGACCTCAAAAACCTGGACCTTGGATCTGAAACTCCTCCTGTACAACGCAGCCTAGGACTTTCATGGGACATTTATGTCGATCAATTTACATTCAAAGTGTCTTCAGAGAAAAAGCCGTACACTTGCAGAGGTGCCTTGTCGGTCATTAATAGCATATTTGACCCTATTGGGTTTGCGTCTCCAATTACAATGAATGGAAAACTAATTCTCCGAGAGATGATGTCAGAATCTGGACCTACAAATTGGGATGAAGATCTCCCTGATCATTTGAAATTAAGATGGGAAAATTGGGTATCCTCATTGGTTCATCTTCAAAACTTACAAATACCACGAAGATATTCAGACATATCATTTTTAAACTCTACTCATTTGGAGGTTCATGTATTCAGTGATGCGTCAAAGGACGCGATAGCATCTGCTGCTTATTTGAAATTGTTTGGTGAAAATGAAAGTGAAGTCTCCTTTCTGATGGGCAAAGCTAAAGTATCGCCAGTACACAGCCACACAATACCGCGCTTAGAGTTATGTGCAGCTGTCCTTTCAGTCGAGATTGCAGATACTTTGAAAGAACAACTCAAATTAGACTCAACTTATTTTCATTTTTATACTGACAGTAATGTTGTTTTAGGTTACCTAACTAATGAAACACGTAGATTTTATGTTTATGTGAGCAACCGAGTAAACCGAATAAGAACATCAAGTTCTCCCAGCCAATGGAGCTACATTTCAACTGATCTGAACCCAGCAGATGTAGCAACAAGAAGTCTTAATACTTTAGATTTACCCAGTTCAGTCTATCTACAGGGACCAACATTCTTGAGTCAAGATTCAGATATTGGAAAACAAATGTATCCACTTGTCGACCCAAATGATGATAAAGAAGTCCGTCCGTCTGTAGATACTAATAAAACTGACATTAATGAGGAAGTAGGATTGTCAAGCAGGTTTTCTCGGCTTGCATCTTGGAAAAGTCTAGTGAGAGCTATTTAGTTTCTCAAAGCCTTTATTAGAAAGTTGCATCAAGAGAGTCCACCTTCTCGACAAGAAGTGGAACAATTTATCATCAAAACAGTGCAAGCAGAGGCATTTTCAAATGATATCAATGCAATTAGTTCTGTTGGTCAGTTACTTCCTACATCAAATTTATTGTCGCTTTCACCTGTGTTAGACAAACATAATATTCTTAGAGTTGGTGGACGGATACGACATGCAAAAAATGTTGAGCTACATCTTCAGCCAATAATTATTCCAAAGAAACATCATTTAGCTGTGTTACTGACGCGTCACTATCATGAATTGACATGTCATCAAGGAAGACACATGACTGCAGGAGCCTTGCGTTCAGGAGGTTTTTGGGTTATAGGCAGTAAAAGGTTAGTTTCTACAATCATCAGACAATGTGTCACATGTAAGAAATTGCGAGGTCAGTTTAAAGTACAAAAGATGTCTGACCTTCCGGAAGATAGACTCACTCCAGGACCTCCTTTTACCTTTGTGGGAATTGATACATTTGGACCATACCAAATCATTCATAGAAAAACTAGAGGCTCATCAATCAATCAGAAAAGATGGGCAATATTATTCACATGTTTGGTTTCAAGAGCGATACATATTGAAGTCATAGAAGAAATGAGTAGCGCCAGTTTTATCAATGCATATCGTCGTTTCATTGCTATCAGAGGATCTGTTAAAATTCTTCGATCAGACAGAGGAACAAATTTTGTTGGTGCAATACAAGATTTAGGAATCACAGCCGAATTCATTGAAAAAGGCACTGTTGATACAATGCTATCACAATACGGAACTATATGGAAATTCAACCCTCCGCATGCTTCACATTTTGGTGGATCTTTGGAAAGGATGATAGGCTTGAGCAGAAGGATTTTAGATTGCATGCTCATTCGTGAGAAAAATAGACTCACGCATGAAATTTTAGTTACTTTGATGGCAGAGGTCAGTGCTATTGTGAATTCAAGGCCGTTAGTATCTGTCTCTACTGACCCGGATAACCCGGAAGTATTATCTCCGTCTATGCTCTTAACACACAAGAAAGGACAGGATGAACAATCTATGCTACAATTTGGAACTAAGGACATGCTACGTAGTCAGTGGAAGATGGTTCAAGGACTGGCAGATGAATTCTGGTCAAAATGGAATAAAGAATATTTACATACACTACAAGTAAGGAAAAAGTGGGAAATGCCGATAAAGGACTTAAATATAGGAGACATAGTTCTCATGAGGGACCGAGAGTTACCAAGACCACAGTGGCCGATGGCAATAGTAACAAAAGTTTTCCCCAGTGCCGACATGAAAATCCGAAAAGTGGAAATTCGAACTATTAGAGACAACAAACCCAGTTCATTCATAAGACCAATTGTTGAACTCATTCCTCTCGTTCTTACTGATTCAAAATGAAGGTCAGTTATTTTTGCAACTTTATACCGTCTTCTTGTTCAGTACATGTATATTGCTAGATAAGCATAAATTTTGTATTTTTTGTGGTGATTTTTTAAAAAATCAGAAGGGGAGTGTCGTGTTTCCGGAAATGTAACGGAGTTCACGTCTTTGTTTTTTATCTTCTTGATTTATACACTTATTTTTATATCCGGCACGTTTGGAAAATTTGTTCAAGCAAAATTTTGTACAATTTCTAATGAAATTTGTAACTTCACGACACCAAAGCGTAAGTTAATATGTAGCATATTTTTCTTTATATATGTATAAACCTTTTCTGACAAGTGTACTATTTTTAAGTCGTCCTAAACAGTTGACAAACATTCTTTTTGGTCATATTACATGAACTGTTTATCATACCTTTTTTTTACATTAATTCTTAAATCCAGTGTGCTGATTTGTATTTCATTTGCTTTGATTAAGATGTTTTCTCTTGAAAAGTATTTAATTAGCGGTTTTTGTTATTGTAAACTGCTCACTTCGAATTATGAAAAAAGGCGACTGTTTTCTACTGTAACCACAAGCACGTGTGCTACTGTTTTTTGATGTAACTGAATTATTGTATTACATCTATTATGAACTTTGAATTTGCTTAGACTATTATGACAGTCATTGAATAACACAAGTTGAATATTGAACATTGCATTTGACAAAGAGAAAAAAAAAGATTATTTAAACATTGTTAAAACCAAATATTTTGTTTTAAGTATTGATACTTTATTGTGTACTGTTATGCTAAATTTTTGTAATGCTAATTGTTAGTAAGAATTGCTTATTTTGTATTTTTCAGTTTTTCACCCTCTCCGGAGGTTTGTTTATCAAGTAAAGAATTTGAAGTCTTATTAGTCTTTCTTGTGAGCCATAACATGTACTTCTACGTTATATTGTGCATGCATATTTTTTTTTGTATTAATTCGTGTTGTTTTAATTGTGTGTACACTTTATCAGTAGAGTGAAAATATGTAAAATTGCGGAAATCTGCTCAACGGAATGTGATTGAAACCGTACTTTGACCTATAATGGTTTACTTTCAAACGTTGTGACTCAGATTGAAAGTTGCATTATTGAAGCTCATACTTCATCTTCTTAATTTTTTAGAAATGTTTATTATTTCAAAACATGTCTAGAATATTCCATCGTTATGTAATCCTGGACAAACCATCAATTTTTATACATGGAGTTAAATTTGTAAAAAGCTAAGTCTCATGATTTATGAGAAACGTCTCAGGGTATACCTTAATTATGGAAAGGATTCCAAGGAGTTCATCAACAATAAACGCAATTATTAAAACAAAAACAATAAAAACAAAAATGCAGAGAAAGGACAAGACATCAATATACGTTTTCAAAAGGGTGCCTGGGAATAATACGTAATGAGTTAAACGAAAATTCAACTATTACCACTGAGGTCCCCCAACCTTTACAACAAGGGACTTTGACTTAGTACAAATTAAAAAAAAAAGCATTTGTAAACTTTATAAAGCTAAATGCCAAAATGACTACGTGGCACTAAACCAATTTTGTAAATAGTGCATTAAAAAATTTCTATAATATAGCATTGACTGCGACAAAAAAATCTAAAGTTACAATCAAAACTGTCAAAAACTTTTCTGAAACAAACCAAGCTCAATTTATTCAAACATGTTTTGTATAAAAATCAATAGAAATATGTAATCAACATATGCACAAACCACAGAAAATTACAAGTATGTAACAATGTTCTTTTAGGTGAAAAAAAACAAACAAAAAAAAAAACATGTTAAGTAACATTTAACATTGATCAAAATTGTTCAATGAGTCAATTAAAAATTGTATTCGAGAATGTATTGTGTATTACAAGAAAAAACAACAAAAACATGTTAAGTAACATTTAACATTGATCATGATTGTACAATGAGTAAGTTAAACATTGTATTCGTGAATGTATTGTGTATTACAAGAAAAAAGTGTCAAACAAATCAGTTAGATGGCACATTGAGACGTGTGATTTACCAACCGCTTACATTATAGGTTACTTTACGCCGTAAAAAAGATAAGTGAACATACTATGACATACAGTCTAGCACCACTGTTGACGTCTATGTAGAAAAAAATGCCCGTATGTCTTGCCAGGTTTTACACTAACATGTAAACAGCTAACACAAGTCAAACTTAAAACTTTTACAAAATGCTTTCATGTACACAATGATTCGATAAGTAAATATGACTGTATGTGATTTATAAAAACGCATTTGTATCTATACAGAGGTTTACTCCTAACTATTCTACTGTCTGTCGATACATTTATTTTAGACATTGCACAAGTTATCTCACAATGGCAAAATCATAATATCACCCCGCATGTGGCGTTCTACACAATGGCGAAAAAACGAAAAATGACGGAATAACACAGTCTACTAAACACAACTTGAAAGCTAAAGACTGATCAACACAAATTTAACATAAAAGAAAACTCCCTTAAACAAAACGATGAAATAGTTCTAAATCACCTACATTCATTGATAATGAAGCTTCTATAAACACGGGTTGTTTGGTAAACACAGTGTTTCAGAGTATGAAAAATCAATTTTAACTCAATTGGCATAGTGAAATGGAAAACGCGTCAAATCACTTTGGTGTTGGCTTTTTAAAGAAAAAAACTCGAATTCGAAATTTATTTTGATATTTTAGAAACTAACGAAATAGTAGAAATCTCCAAGTGTAAGGCTGTTGATATAAACCAAGCAAATGCTATCAATTTTCTACTCTTTCGCTAATATTTTCTTTAAAGATTGTTTTTGCATTGCGATTCAAATGCACAGGTCTAATTGAGCTACAGGAAAAATGATGCAAGAGCGCTCTACGTTCATTGCCTATACATGAATGATGCAATAGCACTTTGATTTCCTTGGCTAGACAAGAAGTACACGGAAGCGCACAATTCTTGTTAACAAAAATTATATAAAAATCAATAGAAATATGTAATCAACATATGCAACAACCACAGAAAATTACATGTTAAGTAACATTGAAAATTGGTCAATATTGTATTATGAGGTAGTTAAAAATTGTATTCGAGATTGTATTGTTTATGGAAAGAAAAAAGTGTCAAGCAAATATAACTAAACAGTTAGCATGCATATTGTAACGTGCAATTTACCAACCGGGAAAATAATAGGTAATTTTACGCCGTTAAAAGTTAGCATACTATGGCATACAGTCTAGCGTCACTGATGTCTTTTAAGTAGACGACATGCACGTCTGTATAACCAGGTAATACACTAACATGTAAACAGTTAATAAGATTCAAAGTTAAACTTAAAACATTTTTATAAGGTTTTTTTCATATACACAACGATATGTGTAGTAAATGTTACTGTATGTGATGTATAAAGACGCAAATTTATGTTCATTTTTATCTTTACAGAGGTTAACTCCTAACTAGTCTACATTATATTTCTTTTTCGTTTCGTGTGTTTTGTCTTTGCGACGGCACACATAATGAAAAAGACAAATAAAAACGTCATCTTTGTCTAATTTTCCTCGACTCTGGAAATGAAAATTATTACTAATGTATCAACGACACTATGTATAAAGTGTAGATCGCTGGATTGTCGTGTTATAAAAGTACAAATATATCCACGTTGATTGCTATATTTGGAGTCATTGTTTCATTTTGTTGCATATGTAGAGAAAACGTAAGAATACTTTTGTATTCAGACATTGGTTAAAGTTTGTAAAGTTTAATCAACTTTAAAAGTTGCAAAGCCCTCTTTGGGTCGCATTTCAAAATTTCAGCTTTACTAATATTTTCAAAAAGCAAGTTTCCTGCATCGACGAACTAGTATTTTACAGTAGTTAGATTTTCTGTTTCAACCTGATGCATACACGAAGAAAAAAGGTATCCATTTATATTGAGACATTGATTATGTTTGTGAATGTTGAATCAACTTTAATAGTTGTAATGCACTATACAATGTTATATTATACATGCATTTACATTTTTACAAACCAAAAACAAATTATCAAATAATCTAATTTATTTAATATCTGATCATTGTTGTCGTCAAAATGAGAGGCAACAGATACCAGAGGAACTATCAGAATCATAAAATGGAAAATAAACTGAGAACGCCATGGCTACAAATTGAAAAGACAAACAGACAAATAATAGTACACAAGAAACAACATAGAAAACTTAAGACTGAGCAACACGAACTCCAAACTTGGGGCGATATCTGGTGCTGCAGAAGGGTAAACAGATCATGCTCCACATGTGGCATTCGTCGTGTTCCTCAATACATATTTAAAAAAAGCAAGCTTTATGACCGTTGTATTGTACCGTTTTTTTAAATTTATATAAAAAAAGTATAATCAACGCCATGGGTAGACAATTATTCATATTTTATTAATGCACGAATGTTTTTAATTTTGAGGTAAATGACATGTTACAAACTATATACAATGATTGTTAATAATAATCAAACAGACAAAAAAATACACATATTTTCGTATGCAACCGGACGTACTTCAATTTAGTGGTAAATGTCTGACAGCTAAAAGAACAACCGATAAATAACAAAAGGAATTACAAAAATGCAAACACAACGAATAGAGGGAAAGTTGTCAAAATGTAAAGAACACAGAAATTATAAGAGTTTACGATAAAGATAAGATAACTTACCAATATTTAAAAATAAAATAAATAATGAAACATTTAGAATAGGAACATTTAGATTAAACTCACAATATAAACAATGCAAATTAGACAAAAAAATAAAGACTAGAGAAACATGCATTCTGAATATATAACATAACAAGATATAGATCGACATCTTTTTTTTTAGAAATAGTGAACGACAGATTAAAGGATAAGAACAGAAACATTTGGAATAATGACGTTGGTCCTTTCAATATAATGTTGGTCCTTTCAATACCAGGCTGGTCCTTTCAATATCATGTTGGTCTTACAATATCACGTTGGTCCTTCCAATTTCACATTGGTCCTTACAATATTATGTTGGTCCTTTCAATATCACGTTTGTCCTTTCAATATCACGTTGGTCCTTACAAAATCATGTTAGTCCTTTCAATATCATGTTGGTCCTTTCAATATCATGTTGGTCCTGTCAATATCATAAAACATAAACATTTGGAATAATTGTCATATAAAGTACAGATGTGATAATGAAATGTGGAGAACAGCGACATTTGACAAGCACCTATAGGTGATGAATGTAAGAAACATTGTACAGTTGTTTATCAATTTAACATGCTCGACAAGAAAGTTACAGGAATGTTTTAGACACACTGATTTGTATAAATCAAAATCTTTCTATGCGCTATTATGCTAGAATATGTTACATTTGTTTTCATAGTTCAATGAGTATCATTAAAAAAAAGTAAAATCAATATGTCGTATTAGTCCGTTGTTCTATTACACATTCTAGACTCGATTTAGCCCTTTGTAGTCATCCTCCACTACAAAAAAAAACAGATTCTTCACAAATGTTTTATTGAACAATTAGCAAAGTTCAGTAGGAGCAGGGTTCTCATAAAGGAATTTTGAAAGCAAGTCTAGGAACTCGTTATTTTTGGCCATACCGAGTCCAGCAGTTAAAATTAGACGAAATATCATTGATCATTGATAAATGAAATAGTTTGTAGTCTCCATTACACAGGGAGCAAAAGATGCACGCACCTTATACGTTCAGGTATATCACATCCAATATTTTACGTTAATATTCTTTACAAAGCACAAACATATCAGCATTTACTTTGTATATATCTGTCATTGTTTGTTTGCACCGAGAGATTCCTTTTCAAGAATTTCAAATAAAACCTGTCAAAAACAACACTTAATAAAGTAGAAATATATGATATGACAAAATAAATCAATGGTCCGGGATTTGAATAATTGACGTCACCAGCATTCCGGAACAAAGGGAGACAATCATGTTGCACTTTCCTCGATGAACCATGAAGTTACCTGTTTTATAGATATTACGGGGACACACATACCAATATTTTTTTTGTATTTATTTTAACCAATTCATTAAAATATGAAACAAAAAAAGTTTTTAAAAACCTTTGCATTTCACCTTTAAGCAATGTAAAAATCTGCAGAAACAATACTTTATTGTAAAGGAGGAACATCATACAAGTACACGGTACCTATAAAGTACTTTAAAATGTTATTACATTATTGTAATGTTGTCACGTTGTACAACCGGAAGTATTTACATGTCATAAGCAGATGTTTTAAACGTTCTGTAACATATTTGTGAATAATCTTGATAATTATTGATAAAATCATTTTATTTGTCTGCAAAATTTATTGAGAAAGTACAATGTCTCATGTTTATATAAAATATCAATATGCTACGTTATACAAATTAACATTTAACTTTGAGGATTTTGGTATTTGAATGGTTTTGTATACATGTACTGAAGATGTCGACAAAATAACCTTGTCAACATAATTGTGTGTGTTGACTTCACTTCATCTCTAAGATATCGTACACTGACTGGTTATCTTGTCGGTTAATACATTTTGATTCTTTAAATATAGGTAGAAACTAAAACTCATATGAACTAAAAATATTATAAGACTTCTGATATTGAGCACGATCATGGCATGACTACTAGATGGTCAAATCACGTGGAGACCTACGATATAAATGAACGGCACTCGCTGAGGCGAATATCGTTTGATAGCCATACCTGTTATATGTGGCGAATATCGTTTGATAGCCATACCTGTTATATGTGTTAGTTTTTTACAATATAGATTAATTAATACATTTTGCATTATACTTAATAAGTTATATACATTTATATGTCGTAATCATCAATATTTTGAGAGAGAAAAAGTTCGTGTATTATTTGTTTTGAATTTAAAACACTTTTTTTTTATTATTAAACTAACAATTTGTATAGATCTGCTTCACACCACAAACACGATTTAAATCCGTGAGTGTTGTACAAGGATTTTCAACGGTTTAAAAGATCTATGGACTAGGTATTACAAAACTTTTCATTTCGTGTATAGCTGGCAGTGTTTTGCATCAAAAGAGTCCCTTTTCAAGAATTTCAACTTAATCCTGCCAATAACAATACGTAATAAATAGGAATATATGATATAATCATATTGACCAACAGTCTGGGATTTGAATAATTCTTGAACAATTTAAAAAATCTGCAGAAACAATAAAGGATGCCTCCGGGTGCGGGAATTTCCCGCTACATTAAAGACCTTTTTGTGAACTTCTGTTGTCTGTTCTATGATCGGTCTGGTTGTTGTCTCTTCGACACATTCCCTTTATCCATTCTCAATGTTATTAAAAGTAAAGGGGGAACAACATACAAGTAGAGGGTACCTATAAAGTACTTTAAAATGTAATTGCATTATTAGAATTTTGTGTAGTTGTAAAACCGGCAATATTTACATGTAATTAGTAGATTTAAAAAATATTCTGTAACATATATGGGTGAATAATTATGATAATAATTTACTTTATTTGTCTGACAATTTGTTGAAAAAGTACAACGTCTTATGTTTATATGAGTTATAAATATGCTATAGTATACAAATGAACATTTAACTTTTATAAATTTTGGTATTTGAACGGTGTTCTACGGGTGTACTAAAGATCATAATTTTTAACCTTGTTAAGCAAAATTTTGAGTGTTAACTAAACTTCATCTTTAAGATACCGTTCACTGACTGAGTTCTTTTCCATTTGTTTGTTATGCGTTTTGTTATTTGATTTTGCAATGTGATTATATGTGGACTTTCCGAATTGATTTTCCTCTAAGTTCATTGTTTTTGTGATTTTATTTTTTGATCATGTCCGTGTTCCTTTCTCCTTACATGCAGAGAACAATATATACAATTCCAAATGCAAAGAATACATGCAAGTTTCAGCTCAATGTTAGTTTGTGCGTTTCGAACCATTGTTTATAGCTAGAAAATACAACTCATATCAACTGAAAACATAAAAGGACTTCTGATGTTTAGCACGATCATTGCATGAATACTTGCTGTATACCAAGAGACCAATACAATGGCCGAAACAAGAAATGAGTGGTGCTGATATTAATTATTATTTTTTATTCAATCTCATCGTCAACAAATGATAGAGGTTATTTACACGTACTTCATATTCTTTAACCGGACAAATCGATTTAATAATTAACAGAAGATTTCATAATACATTAGCATATTAATATCATGTATATAAATATTTTAAGTATTTACATGTCATTAGTAGATGTTTTAAATGTTCTGTAACATATTTGTGAATAATCATGATAATTATTGATTTTATTTGAAAGTACAATGTTTCATGTTTATATAAAATATAATGTGTTATTATCATGTATATCAATGTATAATTCCACCAGGATTAAATGCACACCACAATTAAAGTCATATTTAAAATCATTTATAAACAAATCCAAGTAATCTATAGGGTTGTGTGTTGTTTATCTTAATAAATATGCAGTACAAAAACAAACAATTTAATGCGCTTGTAAACTTATTAATCATAAACAATAACAAAACGGTAACCTTAAGATTTACATGTTACATACTCGAGCCAATCGTACAAGTGAAGATACATAAATATCGGTAGATTATGACAAGGGAATGTCACCATCTATAGATGGATAACTAACGATAGGAAAAGAAAAATCATCTCTTTTATCATAAATATGTGTATTAAGCTTTCGGTTAATGCTAAAGATATCAATATCGAGATAGAGCAGTGGTCATTGTATGTATTAGCTATAAGGTAAGTTCAACAGGATTATTTTTGTAGTATACATACTAAAATCGTAATTATTGACAACCAGTATATCATCAAAATATCCCAAAATATCCTTAAATTTTTGTAGCAAATGTTTTGCGATGGGTCTTTGCTAATTTTCGTCATGAACTGAAACTCATAGCAATACATAAAACAGGTCCACAATTACACAGTAAGACCCTTATTTTAATTCCATTAACTTGATGATCCAAAGGGAACACAGATGACTTGTGCACGGTAAGACCCTTATTTGAATTCCTATAACTTGATGATTTAGGGAATCTCCAAAGCGAACACAAATGTTATCTAGTAAAAACATGAAGGGCAGTAATAGTATCAACACATGTCCCATGGACTTAGTTCTTTTGTTTATTGCTTATAAAAATGACATAAAAGATTTTTAACTTATTATGTAATCCCATTCTAGCTTTAAAATACCCATTTAATTAGGTGTGTGATTTTTTTCTGAAAGAGAATATGAGGCAAAGTGGTATATAGAGTTTTTGACTTTCAAAGGTATTTCTTATACAAGTATTTGATAAAAATTATTATATGGTCATATTTAAAAATGTCCTGGTACAACCCTTTTAATTTTTCGACAAACTAAGGATTTTCTTATCCCAAGAATAGATTACCTTAGTTTGTTTAAAACTTATAGTCTTTTTTTATTATTCGACCAATACTACAGTCCATTTATGATTTTTCTTGTTGAACAAATCTAGGACGAAAAGAATGATCATTTAATTAATTAATATATTATGTAATGCACTTATGTATAGCTGTAAAAGAGGGTTTCAAAAAACCAGAGGGACAGTCAAACTCATAAATCGAGAATAAACTTACAACACCATGGCCAAAAATGAAAAGGACAAACAGACAAACAATAGTACACATGACACAACATAGAAAACTAAAGAATAAACAACACGAATCCTACCAAAAACCAGGGGTGATCTCAGATGCTCCGAAAGGGTAAGCAGATCCTGTTTTACATGTGGCATCGTTCGTGTTGCTTATAAGATAACAAAGCCGGTCGTATAGTCTAGTTACGAAGTAAGGAACATATTTTTATAAAAGTGCACATCTATGTTTCCTCCAGTGCATTGCTATTTTTAAAGTTGATTACATTTTGTTATTAAATTATTGCAATGAATTACATTGATTTCCCAGTAAAATAAAAAAAAACGATAATTTTACATGGACAATAATCCACGATTATGTCACTTTTTGACGTCATACAACAATAGGCGTTCTCAATACGTCGATAACGGCGGATCAACAAAAATTGCAAATGCGTTGAAAAAAGATGTTTTGCCTTGCAGATTTTACATTAATTTCTTGTAATAAAGAGAATATCTTATTAAAGAATGCAAATGTAAAATAATATCTAACTCGTGACCGAACAACTCATTCGTGAATAGGGTGGTGTTCGGTCACACGTTGAACATCTTTATCTATTTGAATTCTTTGATTAGTAATTTTAAAGCAATCTTTAAAAGTGTCTGAATACAAGTGCGTGGTTACTTTTTCTCTACAAATGCAACAGATTGAAACAATGTATCTAAATATAGCTTTTAACGTGATAAAACTGTTCGTTTATAACAGGACAAACTCGCGATCAATACTACGTATATATATATTGTATATTAGATATTAGATATACATTCATAATTACATTACTTACAATTTACATGTTCTGAACCAAAAACCAAGATGAAATTTGTATTTGTACTTGCCATTTTCATTGTGTGTGCTGCAGCAGTGACAATTCTTAAAGTTAAAAGTAAGACTTTATCTTTATTTGAAAATATATTATTTTTTAATTTGTGATGTTGTTTTATACACTGATTATGCTAATGCAGAATCAAAGTACAATTATGTATGTTTAATAAACTTTAACTCTTTTTTAGTTTTAGTTTTTTTTCGAGTTGATAATAGTCTGGTTTTTAATACAAATTACAGCATTTGAAACGTATTTTTCAATCTATTTTTATACGAATTTATTTAGTTTGATCTATTTTTTAACAACCTATGATAATTTTTTTTACCAACGTAACAATATCTTTATTGCAATTTTGCTGTAACAAATTACTAAGTATACAGCTTTAACTTAGTATCCCTCTTGTTAGCTTACCAACTAGTTAAGGGAAGCACTATTTGGCAAGGTATTATTTATTCATAATATTAGTATTCATAACATAAAATTTTTCACAAAATATATTCTATAAATAAATGTGATTATACACATACCTTACATTTTGTTTCTCTTTTTCATAGTATTTATTTTTTCTGGAATCAACTCCTTTATCGGTATGATCCGTGTTTCCATTAGTATTGGGCACAGCATGTGTTGTTTTTCGCATGTGCGTTATCGGGTATAGTTTGAATGTGTGTCTAAATTATATAAATATTATCCACTGGATTTAACGATTATATATGGTGAGTTTACTATTCAAATTTTCTTTAGTTATCTACTGATCTTGATTGTCGAAATGTATGTGTGTAATTCACAAATAGGTAATTTAAGTGTATCAAGTTGAAACACTCGACATGCGAAATGATACATTATATTTTTCCACATTAATTAATAAACGTACGGATATACTGTTTATACTATAACTTTTTTTTATCGTTGTTAATACACATTTTAAAATATAAAAAGAATGTTGTATAATTTACATGTGGTGACTCATGCATGGCTGAACATGCTTACAAACATTGATCATGCATGGTTGAACTTGATCATAAATATTGCCATGTTTGGTTTGTGTACAAGAAACAATTTTTTACACAATGTTGTGTGCTTCATACATAGCTTAGTCCTGATTTAATTGAATATTTGCAATGACTCTATTTGTTTTTATGAGTATCTGTTTAGTTTTTTTGTTATTAAAATTGTTTATTTCAATTATTTCTGAAATTTCTTTCAGGAAAATTTTTGAAATGTTTATTTTTTTTGTCTTCTTTTCTGAGACAAAATGTGATTTGTATATTGAGAAGGATATTAAAGTTAATATATTATTAATATCAAAGTATGCTGAATCTTCAATTTTGTACCCTGTTACTAAATTTTCAAGGCATATAATGTCTTTTTCATTAATTTCATTATTATTTTTAGAAAGTCATTATTATATGAGCAATTGACAAAAAAATGTTCATAGTCTTCCTTTTTTTTACAATGCTTACATAAGTTGTCTTAAGTAATTTTCCACTTTTTTAATAGTTCATTACTTGGCAGTATGTATACTAAACTGCGGCCAAGCTTCGCGAAAGGTCTTGCGAAATAATCAGTCAAGCAAACTTTATTAGATTAATTCTCTAAGGAACGATCGTTTTCATTGTTCAATTCAAACCTTCGACCTCACACCTGCGAAAATAGAACACGCGTACCATAACGTTGAATGGACTGATTAATATTCATGTAGCTGGTCAAGGTCGTTTAAAGCTTCCATCGGCGTCGTATTCGCATACATCAATTCTAGCTTTTATAAATGTGCATGTGAAATTCATTGGATTTATATTTTTCTCCAATTGGTAGTCAAGTTTAAACTTTAAAATCTTAACAGTTAAAATATTCAATTTAATTGTCTCCTCTAAATCAACATGATCAAGGGACGACATCGAAAGTTCAATATAGGATAAAAAAAAAAAAAAAAGGCTCAATTCACTTATTTTTTCATTGACTCCCCCAAGTTGCTTCTCCTGCCTTTTCTTGTACTCAGTTGACTGGATTAATTAACGTTGAACTTGAAAAAATGAATCAAACACTTTTCATATTCTTTGTTCATTTGAAATACGAATACATACTACATATACTTTAGCGGATAGTTCAACAATGTTAAGCAGCTCTATTCTAACAGTATGAAATTAAAAGATAAACGTTCATCCATTTAAAATCGAAAACAGTACATTTATATTTAAAAAAGAAGATGTGGTATGATTGCCAATGAGACAACTCTCAACAGGAGACCAAAATGACACAGAAATTAACAACTATAGGTCACCGTACGGCTTTCAATAATGAGCAAAGCGGCTTTGCCCATACCGCATAGTCAGCTACAAAAGTCCTCGAAATGACAATGTAAAACAATTCAAACAAACGAGAATTGTTCCTTATAAACTACGACATTTTTCACAAGTATAAATTTAGTAATTAGTTCCACACAAAGTCATGCAAAAGAAATAATCTTCGCCGAAGTAACATTTCAAATGACTTATTCAGGTGCACAAATGATACGATTAAAGTTATTTTGTTTCTATCTTTGGGGGACAATTTCCTCCGTTTATGGTACTCTTATAGCTACTCGAGTCTCTGTATGTTTTATTGCATGAAAGTAATAAGAGGAATGTCAGTGCAACCCCTCATTAATTATTGTAACGGATCAGTATTATGAGATACTTGCATGTATTATTTAGTGACTAAGACATTGTTAAGATTATTTATAACCTATAGTCAGTATGAAAGAAATTAGAAGTGGTTCACATATTCATCCGTTTAAAAGCGGCACATGTATTTTATTTTATCCTTATATTTCTTATCATGCCGGGTACAAGATAATTGAGTTGCTGCATGCATAAAGAACTTAAAATATTACTTAAAACAAAATATAAGTATAATATTTCGACCCCACTATTTGAAGTTAACATAATATTTATTTAATTCTTTTGACCAAAGGTTTGTAAACTATACAAATCATTTTTTTTTATGTTCGTATTAACATAGTAAATTCCATTGTCGGTCACCTGTGTCAATTCACGTGCACACTGATTACATTGTTGTTGTATTTAAATCTTTCGGCCAATTAAATGAGACGTAACAAGTTGTTTGTTTATGATACGCCAGAATGTTATCAATGAACTATCAAATGCTAAACTTCACTGCATTTTAGTATAGTGAATAAGTTTCCATCTAAATAGTTTCAATCTATTATCAGTAAGATATTGAAAAATAAAAACAAAAGTATTTTTCAATTTAGAATTTAAATGTTCATCAAATATTTTTCCCACATAAGAAAACCATTTGGTTTATCACAACTATTTTTCAATGTCAATAATTTATGGAGTTATTTTGTACTTATTAAGGGAGTAATTGCCCTGTGCATAATTTTTAAATCATTTATAACTTTAACTTTAGTTTTGAATGAATCTTCAGTGCCAAGAATTGTTTTCCAATCAAATGGTATTGCTTTTTTTAACATAAATAATTGCCTTATCCAATTTTGTTTATTTTTAAGTTTAGCCAAAATGATAGTTTCAGAGATATTGCCCTGTTCATCAATTACATCATTTATATTAGTAATGTCACTTTTTATCCAATCTTCGAAGTTTAAACATTTTCCATTAAACCGGATATTATCATTCCCCCATAAACTTGTTTTCTAATTTCAAGGAAATTTTTGGGATATTTTGTATTACCTCCCTTTACACTTATCTAATCTTTAATTTGGTGTTCATGATAATAAGTAGTCAGGCGTACTTGATTTTTCAAATTTTAGATAGTTAGTAAAAGAGTATAATTTCTAATATATACTGTTCGTATTTTCTAAAATCAATTAATTTCTGTTTGGTCTTATTGTGCATATCAACAGCTATAAAACTAGCATATGCATAAACAGTCAAGGGTCTAACTTAAATAAGTTATTAGAGAAAAATAACATACATGTTGTTATTGTGAGCTGAAATATCAAAAAACTGTAATAACATAGGTTTATTCCTTGAATGCCAACATCCTTTGATCTACCTACAATTTACCTGTAAAATTATGTTGGCATTCGAGGAATAGGTACAAGAAGTTAACACAACAAAAGTGCATGCTTTTTAAAACAATCATTCTAATTAAACAGAAAGGTATATTCCAGGTAGCTAAATCACATTCCTGTTTGTGAGGATGTTGAAAATTCATTTTTTGGTGTAACTGCTTGGACCAATATGTTCTTCTCTAAAACAATAAAACTTTGAAATTGTTGCATCACTAAGTCTTTGGACTTGGATGCTTTTTTATCATTTCTATAGTTTTGTGTGCCGTAATATCCTCCTATTTTACTTGGTGGAATTTCTCGAAACTTTGTATAATCTGATACTTTCTTCATTGCATAAACAGAAGAAAAAATTGAATAATATGTTACTTGTTTGCAGACAGAGAACACAGAAAACAATACATATAACATAAGTCAACATATAAGCAGATTGACAAAAAGCACTAGCTAAAAATCTTCATAAGTCTTGGAATATTGTTGGATATTTTATGCAAGCAATTTTCTTTAAACAGTCTAATACAAGTGTAAAATTTAATTAATTATACAATTAAAAAGTTAATATAGTATATTTACAAATAAAATATTCAATTTGATATGGATTTAGTTAAATCTATATATATATCCTTTTTTTTTTTTAGTTTAAAACAATTGTATTTAACTAGAATTTCTTTAATTTTTTTTAAATAAGTCTTATAAACATTTCCATTCCCAAAATATTTATTTTTAATAAAAAGTAATAAAATATAAAACAAAAATCTTTATTTCTTTAGAATTCGTGATCATTTTAACCCCAAAATCTACTATATATTCTTATCAAAAAGTGATAAAATGTTGCAATTTTATCAAGTACTCTAATTAATTTTTACATTTAAATACTCTTCAAATCATTTCAATAGGTATAAAAACACCTATTGTTCTTATAAACACATCTATAGAAAATTTTTTGTTGGCATTCAAGGATAGGTAATATATAAAATGTTGGCATTCGAGGAAGACACCATAACATATGTATGTAACATGTTTCAAAGGGAAAATATACAACCTTTATTTTGTCTCAAGTTCTATTGATATTATAATTTTCTTTATGTATACTAATCTTTGCAAATATATAACAGCTCATAGCTTACCAATCATGCATAGTACACCTATGTTATTACAGAAAATACATTCCTGCAATAACCAATGGGTGTTATTGCAGCTTCTCTATATCTCTTTAAAGGCTTTGCTCTGACTTGCATAAGAATGTATTTCAATTCATTGTAAGAAATGATGATCAGAGCTTGTAATGAGGCACTGTGCAAGATTCCAAGTGTCTCATTTACTCTGATATAGTAAATTATATTACATGCTTGTAATAACATAAGCCTGGTTATTACAGCTTAATTTCCCTTAAAAGCCTTGTCTCATTGATTTACCATGGTTAATCATAATTGTATTAATGGAATAAGAAAATTAGTTATCAAGGTAATTTATTAAGCTACTTATTTAAGTTAGACCCTTGACTGATAAATGATAAAAAATATAGATTGACTGGATCAAATTTTAAAACAAAAGTTGTTCAGGAAATGTTAAAAAGAAAAGATCAAAAACATCAAACGAATTGATATCAACTGTCATATACCTGATTAAAGACAGTTTAAACATGATAGATTTAACTTGGATGTATTGCTTAATAAACCTTTTGCTTCGATAACAGTCACACACACATCCATTATATTGACTATTATAAGGGAAAAAAACTAAAAGACATAAAAAGTTAAAAGTCACATCGTGTTATAACTAACAGTTAACCAACATGAATGTAGACCCAGTGTACAATTAAGAATAACACTATTTTTTCTATATTTTCTATAATTAAATCAAGGATTATAAACAAATATTATTATATTTGTATCAATTGTATATCTAGATACACGTCAATGCAAATCTAATGGTGGAGTATGTAAACAAACTTGTGCTGTAGATGAAGAAGACATAGGTCAATGTTGCCGCAATAGTAATAGATGTTGCCAAACGTCTACATGTATTGGTATGTACAAATGTTACACAGGTTCATGTTGCAATGGTAATATACGTTGTTTGCCACCTACGTGTATTGGTATGTACAAATGTTACACAGGTTCATTTTGCAATGGTAATATACGTTGCTTGCCGCCTACATGTATTGGTATGTACAAATGTTACAGAGGTTCATGTTGCAATGGTAATATACGTTGCTTGCCGCCTACATGTATTGGTATGTACAAATGTTACACAGGTTCATGTTGCAATGGTAATATACGTTGATTGCCGCCTACATGTATTGGTATGTGCAAATGCTACACAGGTTCATGTTGCAATGGTAATATACGTTGCTTGTCGCCTACATGTATTGGTATGTACAAATGTTACACAGGTTCATGTTGCAATAGTAATAGATGTAGCCAGACGCCTACATATATTGGTATGTACACATGTTACACAGGTTCATGTTGCAATGGTAATATACGTTGCTTGCCGCCTACATGTATTGGTATGTACAAATGTTACACAGGTTCATGTTGCAATAGTAATAAATGTTGCCAGACGTCTACATGTATTGGTATGTACAAATATTACACAGGTTCATGTTGAAATGGTAATACACGTTGCTTGCAGCCTCCATGTATTGGTATGTACAAATGTAACACAGGTTCATGTTGCAATGGTAATATACATTGCTTGCCGCCTACATGTATTGGTATGTACAAATGTTACACAGGTTCATGTTCCAATAGTAATATACGTTGATTGCCGCCTACATGTTTTGGTATGTACAAATATTACACAGGTTCATGTTGCAATGATAATATACGTTGCTTGCCACCTAAATGTACATGTATTAGTATGTACAAACATAACACATGTTCATGTTGCAATAGTAATATACATTGGTTGCCGCCTACATGTATTGGTATGTACAAATGTTACACAGGTTCATGTTGTAATCATTATGGTAATATACGTTGCTTGCTGCCTAAATGTAGTGGTATGTACAAATGTTACACAGGTTCATGTTGCAATGGTAATATACGTTGGTTGCCGCCTGCATGTATTGGTATGTACACATTTTACACAGGTTCATGTTGCAATAGTAAAAGATGTTGCCAGACGCCTACATGTATTGGTATGTACACATTTTACACAAGTTCATGTTGCAATAGTAATAGATGTTGCCAGACGCCTACATGTATTGGTATGTACACATTTTACACAGGTTCATGTTGCAATAGTAATAGATGTTGCCAGACGCCTACATGTACTGGTATGTACACATTTTACACAGGTTCATGTTGCAATAGTAATAGATGTTGTCAGACGCCTACATGTACTGGTATGTACACATTTTACACAGCTTCATGTTGCAATAGTAATAGATGTTGCCAGACGTCTACATGTACTGGTATGTACAAATTTTACACAGGTTCATGTTGCAATAGTAATCTACATATTATGGTATGAAAACCGCGTACACATACAACTGTTGATTGGTTGTGGTTTGTTGATTGAAACGAAAAACAGCTTTTGTAGACTAAGTGATACAGTGCGAAATGTCGAACGAATTACTTCTTTTCTATAAGTGGTATGTAGACTTTGTCAAAATCAGGAAACTAACTTATTGAACAACACGTCACATATAGAGATCAGATTAAGGTTAACATTTATTTACCTTTAGTAATCAACATTGGTACCATCAATAAAGAAAAGACACACTGTTCATAATATTTAATGGTCGTACTTTATCATGTTTATTGTTCAAAAGAAACTGAGAATTTTTTATTTAGATAATTTTGTGTTTATTGACGACATTTACATCGTTAATGGCTCTACTATTTCTTTGCAATTTCTACAACTTCATAGATATCAAGTTTTAATTTATTTCATGAAAATCTGTCTTTTGTTTTGGAATATTAGTAAATTTTTTTTATCATTTGGATGCTTTGTAATACACGTCTGTCCTTACATCGTTTAATTTATAAAAATTTCATCATGAAGTAATAATAATGGTCATTACAATTGGTGATTTTCTAAAATAATTAAAATAACTTAGATTTTTTTACAAGAAGACTTACATGTACATCATTTTTAGGTTTAGATGCAAAAAAAAAGGTTCATAAAGACTATATGTTAGATATTTATAATGATACCTTTCTTTGCGTGAAATCCTAGAATTAGTGCAACTCTTTTATAATATATTATGAGCATTGAATTGTCTTTCTTATCTATTCTAAGACACGCTTCAGTATGCCCAGTGTAAAGCTAAAAACGGAGATATTAAACCTGTGTGTGATGCTAATGAACAAGATACAGGCATAGGCCCTTTTTGCAATACACACAGATGTTGTGAGCCGCCTACATGCATTGGTATGTAACAAATATTTTACCCGTTATATAGTTTAGTAGGTCGCTTTAACTTTTTGAAACAAGCAATGTGCCAGTAAATGTATTTTACATGTCACTTCCATAGTGTTTACATCTAGTTAAGTAAAATGTGTGTCACAACTACTAGTTCTATTTTGACGATTTGTTTATCTTTTTTAATAAAAAATTATCAGAAAATTTCAGGATTGTTAATTCTTATATAGACGTCGGAAGATAAGATATGAGTGTCAATGAGACAAATTTCCATCCACGTAACAAATTATCAAAGAGAAACTATTAACAGTAAAGGTACGGCCTTCAACACAGAGCATATATGTTTGCTATTTGAAAACAAGCGGTTTCACTAGCCGCAAAACCAGGTTCAACACAACATTTGTTTTATTTAAATGTACTGTTCCAATTCCGGAAAATGGCTATTGTTATATTATAGTTCATTCCTGTGTGTGTTACATTTTAGTGTTGTGTTTATGTTGTTTCGTAGTTCTCCCTTAATATTTGATGTCTTTCCCTGAGTTTTTACTTAGTTACCCGGATTTTTCTTCCTTAATCGATTTATGAATTTTGAACAGCGGTATTTTGTTGTTGCCTTTATTTTGGTAGTGAAGAGATAGACAAACATAACAACATAAAGACCTGTTTATTAATACCAAAACACATTTCATATTCTTTTATAGCCAAAGTAGATTGCAACTGTAAACATTTCAATGATTGTCCTATCGGTAATACGGAGTATGAGGACATCACTGGAAATTGTTCAGGAAGTGATGAATGTTGTAAGCCATGTTGTCGTAAGTTCTCGTATTATAACCTAAAAAACACCACACGTTTGATCATTTAATATAAAAACTATGATCACACTTAACCTATTGTATAAATATAGATTCTACCATAGATATTTTTTTTGTTTTTTTTAAAAGCGAGGCTCGCAAGTGATTCAATTGTAAAATTTAACTTTCGAGAGTGGATACATATCGTACTGTACAAGGTTTGATGGTGGAATCTGTTTCTCTCATGATTTTAGACAACATGCAGAAATCTTACTTCTTCTTTTCGAACTACCCACAAAAAGATGCGTTCTATCTATGTTACGTCATGAGGCATTGTCGCCATTTTTCATGACGTCACAATAGACATTTCAGAGGAAAGCAAGTTAATAGGACGTCATAATCAAACAAGGCTAGAATTATTCCATATGAATCCCTTAATTTAAAGGTGCGAGTCAATTTAATGCAATGGTAATGCAGCAATAATTAATGCTGATTGCTGTTCAAACAGGCTTGTTTGATGAAGGCACTAACACATTAAACTAAATTATCACGCGTACGAGAAGCTCTTCCGTAGATTTCACTGACAATATTTCGAACAATCTAAAACACACAAATTAAAGTACAAACAGGACAGTTATAACCATTAAAACCTCTCACTTGACCAGAGGAATATAACAGTACAAACAGGACAGGTATAAACATTAAAACCTCTCACTTGACCAGAGGAATATAACAGTACAAACAGGACAGGTATAACCATTAAAACCTCTCACTTGACCAAAGGAATATAACAGTACTAACAGGACAGGTATAACCATTAAAATCTCTCACTTGACCAGAGGAATACAGCAGTACAAACAAAACAGGTATAAACATTAAAATCTCTCACTTGACCAGAGCAATATAACAGTACAAACAGGACAGGTATAACCATTAAAACCTCTCACTTGACCAGAGGAATATCACAGTACAAACAGGACAGGTATAACCATTAAAACCTCTCACTTGACCAGAGGAATATAACAGTACAAACAGGACAGGTATAACCATTAAAACCTCTCACTTGACCAGAGGAATATAACAGTACAAACAGGACAGTTATAACCATTAAAACCTCTCACTTGACCAGAAGAATATAACAGTACAAACATGACAGGTATAACCATTAAAACCTCTCACTTGACCATAGGAATATAACAGTACAAACATGACAGGTATAAACATTAAAACCTCTCACTTGACCACAGGAATATAACAGTACAAACAGGACAGGTATAACCATTAAAATCTCTCACTTGACCAGAGGAATATAACAGTACAAACAGGACAGATATAACCATTAAAACCTCTCACTTGACCAGAGGAATACAACAGTACAAACAGGACAGTTATAACTAGTAAAACCTCTCACTTGACCAGAGGAATATAACAGTACAAACAGGACAGGTATAACCATTAAAACCTCTCACTTGAACAGAGGAATATAACAGTACAAACAGGACAGGTATAACCATTAAACCCTCTCAATTGACCAGAGGAATATAACAGTACAAACAGGACGGTTATAACCATTAAAACCTCTCACTTGATCAGAGGAATATAACAGTACAAACAGGACAGGTATAACCATTAAAACCTCTCACTTGACCAGAGGAATATGACAGTACAAACAGGACAGTTATAACCAGTAAAACCTCTCACTTGACCAGAGAAATATAACAGTACAAACAGGACAGGTATAACCATTAAAACCTCTCACTTGAACAGAGGAATATAACAGTACAAACAGGACAGGTATAACCATTAAAATCTCTCACTTGACCAGAGGAATATAACAGTACAAACAGGACAGGTATTACCATTAAAACCTCTCACTTGACCAGAGGAATATAACAGTACAAACAGGGCAGGTATAACCAGTAAAACCTCTCACTTGACCAGAGGAATATAACTGTACTAACAGGACAGGTATAACCAGTAAAACCTCTCACTTGACCAGAGGAATATAACAGTACAAACAGGACAGGTATAGCCATTAAACCCTCTCAATTGACCAGAGGAATATAACAGTACAAACAGGACAGTTATAACCATTAAAACCTCTCACTTGATCAAAGGAATATAACAGTACAAACAGGACAGGTATAACCATTAAAACCTCTCACCTGATCAGAGGAATATAACAGTACAAACAGGACAGGTATACCCAGTAAAACCTCTCACTTGACCAGAGGAATATAACAGTACAAACAGGACAGGTATAACCATTAAAATCTCTCACTTGACCACAGGAATATAACAGTACAAACAGAACAGGTATAACCATTAAAATGTCTCACTTGACCAGAGGAATATAACAGTACAAACAGGACAGGTATAACCATTAAAACCTCTCACTTGACCAGAGGAATATAACAGGTCAAACAGGACAGGTATAAACATTTAAACCTCTCACTTGACCAGAGGAATATAACAGTACAAACAGGACAGGTATAACACGTAAAACCTCTTACTTGACCAGAGGAATATAACAGTACAAACAGGACAGGTATAACCATTAAAACCTCTCACTTGACCAGAGGAATATAACAGTACAAACAGGACAGGTAAAACCAGTAAAACCTCTCACTTGACCAGAGGAATATAACAGTACAAACAGGACAGGTATAAACATTAAAATCTCTCACTTGACCAGAGGAATATAACAGTACAAACAGGACAGGTATAACCAGTAAAACCTCTCACTTGACCAGAGGAATATAACAGTACAAACAGGACAGGTATAACCATTAAAACCTCTCACTTGACCAGAGGAATATAACAGTACAAACAGGACAGGTATAACCAGTAAAACCTCTCACTTGACCAGAGAAATATAACAGTACAAACAGGACAGGTATAACCATTAAAACCTCTCACTTGACCAGAGGAATATAACAGTACAAACAGGACAGGTATTACCATTAAAACCTCTCACTTGACCAGAGGAATATAACAGTACAAACAGGACAGTTATAACCATTAAAACCTCTCACTTGACCAGAAGAATATAACAGTACAAACATGACAGGTATAACCATTAAAACCTCTCACTTGACCAGAGGAATATAACAGTACAAACAGGACAGGTATCAACATTAAAACCTCTCACTTGACCAGAGGAATATAACAGTACAAACAGGACAGGTATAACCATTAAAATCTCTCACTTGACCAGAGGAATATAACAGTACAAACAGGACAGGTATAACCAGTAAAACCTCTCACTTGACCAGAGGAATATAACAGTACAAACAGGACAGGTATAACCATTAAAACCTCTCACTTGACCAGAGGAATATAACAGTACAAACAGGACAGGTATAACCATTAAAACCTCTCACTTGACCAGAGGAATATAACAGTACACACAGAACAGGTATAACCATTAAAACCTCTCACTTGACCAGAGGAATATAACAGTACAAACAGGACAGGTATAACCATTAAAACCTCTCACTTGACCAGAGGAATATAACAGTACAAACAGGACAGGTATTACCATTAAAACCTCTCACTTGACCAGAGGAATATAACAGTACAAACAGTACAGGTATAACCAGTAAAACCTCTCACTTGACCAGAGGAAATAACAGTACAAACAGGACAGGTATAACCAGTAAAACCTCTCACTTGACCAGAGGAAAATAACAGTACAAACAGGACAGTTATAACCATTAAAACCTCTCACTTGACCAGAGGAATATAACAGTACAAACAGGACAGTTATAACCATTAAAACCTCTCACTTGACCAGAGCAATATAACAGTACAAACAGGACAGTTATAACCATTAAAACCTCTCACTTGACCAGAGCAACATAACAGTACAAACAGGACAGGTATAACCAGTAAAACCTCGCACTTGACCAGAGGATTATAACAGTACAAACAGGACAGGTATAACCTTTAAAACCTCTCACTTGACCAGAGGAATATAACAGTACAAACAGGACAGGTATAACCATTAAAACCTCTCACTTGACCATAGGAATATAACAGTACAAAGAGGACAGGTATAAAAATTAAAACCTCTCACTTGACCAGAGGAATATAACAGTACAAACAGGACAGGTATAACCATTAAAACCTCTCACTTGACCAGAGGAATATAGCAGTACAAACAGGACAGGTATAAACATTAAAACCTCTCACTTGACCAGAGGAATATAGCAGTACAAACAGGACAGGTATAACCATTAAAACCTCTCACTTGACCAGAGGAATATAACAGTACAAACAGGACAGGTATTACCATTAAAACCTCTCACTTGACCAGAGGAATATAACAGTACAAACAGGACAGTTATAACCATTAAAACCTCTCACTTGACCAGAAGAATATAACAGTACAAACATGACAGGTATAACCATTAAAACCTCTCACTTGACCAGAGGAATATAACAGTACAAACAGGACAGGTATAAACATTAAAACCTCTCACTTGACCAGAGGAATATAACAGTACAAACAGGACAGGTATAACCATTAAAATCTCTCACTTGACCAGAGGAATATAACAGTACAAACAGGACAGGTATAACCAGTAAAACCTCTCACTTGACCAGAGGAATATAACAGTACAAACAGGACAGGTATAACCATTAAAACCTCTCACTTGACCAGAGGAATATAACAGTACAAACAGGACAGGTATAACCATTAAAACCTCTCACTTGACCAGAGGAATATAACAGTACAAACAGGACAGGTATAACCATTAAAACCTCTCACTTGACCAGAGGAATATAACAGTACAAACAGGACAGGTATAACCATTAAAACCTCTCACTTGACCAGAGGATTATAACAGTACAAACAGGACAGGTATTACCATTAAAACCTCTTACTTGACCAGAGGAATATAACAGTACAAACAGTACAGGTATAACCAGTAAAACCTCTCACTTGACCAGAGGAAATAACAGTACAAACAGGACAGGTATAACCAGTAAAACCTCTCACTTGACCAGAGGAATATAACAGTACAAACAGGACAGTTATAACCATTAAAACCTCTCACTTGACCCGAGGAATATAACAGTACAAACAGGACAGTTATAACCATTAAAACCTCTCACTTGACCAGAGCAATATAACAGTACAAACAGGACAGTTATAACCATTAAAACCTCTCACTTGACCAGAGGAAATAACAGTACAAACAGGACAGGTATAACCAGTAAAACCTCTCACTTGACCAGAGGAATATAACAGTACAAACAGGACAGTTATAACCATTAAAACCTCTCACTTGACCCGAGGAATATAACAGTACAAACAGGACAGTTATAACCATTAAAACCTCTCACTTGACCAGAGCAATATAACAGTACAAACAGGACAGTTATAACCATTAAAACCTCTCACTTGACCAGAGCAACATAACAGTACAAACAGGACAGGTATAACCATTAAAACCTCTCACTTGACCAGAGGAATATAACAGTACAAACAGGACAGGTATTACCATTAAAACCTCTCACTTGACCAGAGGAATATAACAGTACAAACAGTACAGGTATAACCAGTAAAACCTCTCACTTGACCAGAGGAAATAACAGTACAAACATGACAGGTATAACCAGTAAAACCTCTCACTTGACCAGAGGAATATAACAGTACAAACAGGACAGGTATTACCATTAAAACCTCTCACTTGACCAGAGCAACATAACAGTACAAACAGGACAGGTATAACCAGTAAAACCTCTCACTTGACCAGAGGATTATAACAGTACAAACAGGACAGGTATAACCTTTAAAACCTCTCACTTGACCAGAGGAATATAACAGTACAAACAGGACAGGTATAACCATTAAAACCTCTCATTTGACCATAGGAATATAACAGTACAAAGAGGATAGGTATAAAATTAAAACCTCTCACTTGACCAGAGGAATATAACAGTACAAACAGGACAGGTATAACCATTAAAACCTCTCACTTGACCAGAGGAATATAACAGTACAAACAGGACAGGTATAAACATTAAAACCTCCCACTTGACCAGAGGAATATAACAGTACAAACAGGACAGGTATAACCAGTAAAACCTCTCACTTGACCAGAGGAAATAACAGTACAAACAGGACAGGTATAACCAGTAAAACCTCTCACTTGACCAGAGGAATATAACAGTACAAACAGGACAGTTATAACCATTAAAACCTCTCACTTGACCAGAGGAATATAACAGTACAAACAGGACAGGTATTACCATTAAAACCTCTCACTTGACCAGAGGAATATAACAGTACAAACAGTACAGGTATAACCAGTAAAACCTCTCACTTGACCAGAGGAAATAACAGTACAAACAGGACAGGTATAACCAGTAAAACCTCTCACTTGACCAGAGGAATATAACAGTACAAACAGGACAGTTATAACCATTAAAACCTCTCACTTGACCCGAGGAATATAACAGTACAAACAGGACAGTTATAACCATTAAAACCTCTCACTTGACCAGAGCAATATAACAGTACAAACAGGACAGTTATAACCATTAAAATCTCTCACTTGACCAGAGCAACATAACAGTACAAACAGGACAGGTATAACCAGTAAAAAACCTCTCACTTGACCAGAGGATTATAACAGTACAAACAGGACAGGTATAACCTTTAAAACCTCTCACTTGACCAGAGGAATATAACAGTACAAACAGGACAGGTATAACCATTAAAACCTCTCACTTGACCATAGGAATATAACAGTACAAAGAGGACAGGTATAAAAATTAAAACCTCTCACTTGACCAGAGGAATATAACAGTACAAACAGGACAGGTATAACCATTAAAACCTCTCACTTGACCAGAGGAATATAACAGTACAAACAGGACAGGTATAAACATTAAAACCTCCCACTTGACCAGAGGAATATAGCAGTACAAACAGGACAGGTATAACCAGTAAAACCTCTCACTTGACCAGAGGAATATAACAGTACAAACAGGACAGGTATAACCAGTAAGACCTCTCACTTGACCAGAGGAATATAACAGTACAAACAGGACAGGTATAACCATTAAAACCTCTCACTTGACCGGAGTAATATAACAGTACAAACAGGACAGGTATAACCAGTAAAACCTCTCACTTGACCAGAGGAATATAACAGTACAAACAGGACAGGTATAACCAGTAAAACCTCTCACTTGACCAGAGGAATATAACAGTACAAACAGGACAGTTATAACCATTAAAACCTCTCACTTGACCAGAGGAATATAACAGTACAAACAGGACAGTTATAACCATTAAAACCTCTCACTTGACCAGAGCAATATAACAGTACAAACAGGACAGTTATAACCATTAAAACCTCTCACTTGACCAGAGGAATATAACAGTACAAACAGGACAGGTATAACCATTAAAACCTCTCACTTGACCAGAGGAATATAACAGTACAAACAGGACAGGTATAACCAGTAAAACCTCTCACTTGACCAGAGGAATATAACAGTACAAACAGGACAGGTATAACCATTAAAACCTCTCACTGGACCAGAGGAATATAACAGTACAAACAGGACAGGTATAACCAGTAAAACCTCTCACTTGACCAGAGGAATATAACAGCACCTGAGATCACCCCTAGTTTTTGGTGGGGTTCGTGTTGTTTATTCTTTAGTGTTCTATGTTGTGTCATGTGTACTATTATTTTTCTGTTTGTCTTTTTCATGTTTAGCCATGGCGTTGTCGGTTTGTTTTAGATTTATGAGTTTGACTGTCCCTTTGGTATCTTTCGTCCCTCTTTTACACATATACAGCTTGGTATTCAACATACTTACTTCAAAAAATGGTTTTCATAAGAAAGGAAAGATAATCCAATTGGTTCTCATGCTTTCATAAGATAAAAAGTAGTCCCTTACCTTTTAAAAACAACCATCTATTTCGATACAAGAATTCTACTAATAAACATCTGACTTATTTACTATGACAGTTACATGTGGTGGAATATTTAAGGGACCAGTTGGAAGTTTCACGTCACCGAACTATCCTTCTAAGTATTGTATTGATCAACATTGTTATTACAATATCACAGTTGCAGAAGGTTTAAAAGTTATCCTGAAATTCACTTACTTTCATTTAGAGGCGGGAATCAGCACTTCCGGTCTGCCTTATGACTTTGTGCAGGTATATACATATTCAAATGGTTAGAAAAATGTTTAAAACATGCTTTTTAAGTTATATAATTGTATTCATGTATGTTTTGGGGATTCTAAACATTGATAGAAGACTTGTTTGCCATCACATGTTTTATTTCTTTTTGCCGTATTTTTCTTTCTTTAAAAATTGTTTTATACAAATAAAAACAGAATAATCAAACCTAATCAAACCTAAAATCAAAATTAAATTAGAAGTCGAGAAAATTAGGTTATTGTAGTTAAAGCCGTCATCTTAAAAAAAAAACAACAACGAATTATAAAAAAGTATGCAAAACCAGACACAGAAAGTAACATATTTATTGTAATGAAAAATCGATAGCAATGCTCTGTTTTACATTATGTTATCGTCCAGTGGACAGTAGATGCAATGTGATACTAAAACATCATTATCTATTTATAATAAATGATTTTGATTAGATATATGATGGTGAGGTTAAAGCCGAAGCATTACTAGATACTTTGTATGGCGGTCCTACTGAAGGAAAAGAATTTAATTCCACTTCCAATAAGATGATCATTCACTTCGTAACTGATGATCGTGACCATTTTCCTGGGTTCAGTGTCAGTTATAAAACCTTACAGTAAGTGACAGCTTATCCTATTAAATGCATGATATACACATTCAAATCAAATAGTTATATAAAAACCAGAAGCAGACTGAGCCTAACGAACCAGAAAAATCAATAAGCATGCTTGAGAATCCATGAGCATTAGAAGGTTGTGTCGTCCTGAGTGTGCCAAAGTATCGAATATCGTATAAAGTACTAAAATGTATCTCATAAGAGTAACTCGTCCCTTCAATATCATAATATTTGTTTTTTTCTTCTACTGAAAACATATATCAATGTAGAATTATACCTATCTTGTAATTAAAGTAAAAGTGAGACGAAATATACCAAAGGGACATTCTTACTCATAAGTCGGATATAAACTGTCAAGGCTATGAGCACACAAACGAACAACAGACAACAATAGAAAACTAAAAACAATATATGGAACAGAATGTTATCAATTATTATTATTTCTGAAGTATATCCATTTTAATTGCAATGCATGTCTCTTTTGCAGATGATTCTCCTACACAAAATGCACCAAGTGAAAATAATACCAGAAAGGAGTTAAAAGAATACGTAGCCTGCAGCATACTTCGTTATTCATTATCAACAGTTGGAACTTTTTAGTTTTGGTTTTGAACATCATTAAAGATAATAAAAAAAAAGATGATTGTTAAACATACTCCCAAAAAGGTTTTAAGTTATACTTAAAAAAAGTACCAACAAAATCCCCATACACAATTTCGTCCCGAAATTGATAAAGGTTATCAGAGGTACCCTGCTTATAAAAACGAACTAAAGATACCAGAGACACAGTGAAAGTAATAGCTCGAAAATAAAATATCAACGCCATGGATAACAAACACATTTGTTACGCCAGACTTGCGTTTCGTCTAAGGATTTTCGTATCCCAGGATTGGATTACCTTAGCCGTATTTTGCATAACTTTTTTTGTTAATTTTGGGACCTCATTGATTTCCAACTTTGTACTTGTTTGGATATCTTACTATTTTGACCTGAGCGTCACTTATGAGTCTTTTGTAGACGAAACGCGCGTATGGCGTATTAAATCATAATTATGTTACCTTTGATCAATAAATTCGTATACACAAGGATCAAATATTCAAGAAGGTTATTAAGATTTTACCAATTAAAAAAAGACCGTTTAGTTCAACTCCAAGACTTTACAATTTTCATTTCTTTTAAATCTAATTTTAAATTAGTCAATTTGCATTTATTTAAGTAAGGAGTCAGAAAAAAAAGAGGGACGAAAGATACCAAAGGGACAGTCAAACTCATAAATCTAAAACAAACTGACAACGCCATGGATAAAATGAAAAAGACAAACAGAAAAACAATAGTACACATGACACAACAAAGAAAATTAAAGAATAAACAACACGAACCCCACCAAAAACTAGGGGTGATCTCAGGTGCTCCGGAAGGGTAAGCAGATCCTGCTCCACATGTGGCATCCGTCGTGTTGCTTATGTGATTTCAAATCCGGTAAATAGTCTAATTCGGTAGGTCACATTCATGAAAAGGAAGGGGATTGTAGTTACGACGTAAGGAACATATCCGATATCATTTGTGAAACGGTTATTCCATAACGGTCAACCAACTCGTGATGGCGTCCGTAAAATTTACGAAGGGATGATTTCAACTTCACCATTTGGAACTCTTGGTTTAATAGCTTCCTTGTGAGCAGTAACCCTCTATCAAGAAAATCATGATAGGAAATGCAAGCACGGTAATATTGTATCAATTGGGAGATGTATACCCCGTATGCAGGTGCTGCTGGAATGTTGCTACTTAGAAATGAAAAGTTCACAATTGGAAAGCTGAAATCATCTCTTTTGTCGTAAAGTTTTGTTTTCAACCGACCCTCATTGTCAATTTCAGTTTGTTTTAGATTTATGAGTTTGACTGTCCCTTTGGTATCTTTTGTCCCTCTTCTAGATGTAAGTCAAGATATGAAGCCGACTTAACTGTATCTGTAGTATCCTTTATCTCCAATTCGATGGGATAGATGCGTTCCACATAGTCACCGAATTTTAAATTGTTTAGTGAAAGAACGTCAGCTATATAGCGGAAAGTAGAGTTAAAGGATATTGCTAACTTCTTATCTTTCTTCCTAAGAAGTTCCTGCATGAAGTCAGCCTCATACTAATAAAGTAACAAGTCGGCAAGTAGAGGGGCACTGTTTATTCCCATTGGGATGCCGACAGTCTGTTGAAAAACACGTCCTCCGAACTTTACAAATATGTTGTCAATCAAGAAATCAAGCATCTTGATAATATCGGTGTCAAAGAATTTTTTGTTTGAATCAGAGTGATTCTTTACAAATACGATTTATCCCTCCCTAAGACAAGATACTTGTATCTACGTTGGCCATTTTTTTTATGAAGCAAAGCAATACAAACTCTTTCAATTTGTCTTTTAGTTTGGAATGTGGAATACATGTGCAAAGAGTAGAAAAGTCAAATGTTTTAATACTGTTACAAGATGAAAGAGAGTTAGATTGTATGTACTCTAAAAGATCTTTGGAATTTTTAAGTATCCACATCTGATTCACGCCACCTCTAGAATAGGCAGTTTCACAATAACTTTGAAGGCCGTCTTTGATTGCTGATAAAATAGATGTTAATAATTTAGAAAGAGGTTTCGTGGAGCACTTGGAATATCCAGCAATATACCGTTGTTTGTAAGGACACTTATGTAGTTTAGGTATCCAATATAGTGATGGAAGATCCAGTTCTTCATCTTTGGTTGAAATATCAAAGGAACAAAGAACAGACCGATGATTATCCAGGATTTCCTCTTTGGTAAGTGTCGTGAGGGTATATGTTGAGTTCCCAGTGAATTGTCTATACCTAATTTGTTTATCAAGCAATTAATGTAGTGACTTTTACAGACAAAAACGATGTTATTTGGGGCTTTGTCTGCGGGGACAACAACATATTTATCATGGAGGTCGGATAAGTGTTTAGCAACATTTGGGTCTTTAAAGATTGACGTAGCATGGGCATTGATGGACCCATTCAGTTTCTTAATTCTGATTTGTATTAACGACCTCACTGCCTTAATCCATTTGGATAGAGTGTCTACATCTTCCTTTTCACGTTTAGCCCATTGCCTTGCATAATCCTCGACTGAGTCCATCAAAATTTTAAAGTTGAATTTCCAATTGATGGATTTTGGCTCACGATAGTTCGGACCTTTCGATAACACATTTCGTAGAGAAGTGTTATTAACAATGTTAAGGTCACCGGTAATAACGTGGCCAGCAGGATTATATGTGAATTGGGAAATAGCACAAGTGCAATCAGGATGTTTAGACTTGAAGTCGTCAATATCGAGATTCTGCAAAAACTATGCTGATGAAAATTTTTCAGCTTACAGGTCCAAATAATAGAAATGGTCACGTTATCCACCAAAGACTTTCAAATTAGCTGATACACCGCTGAGGAGATTACAATAAATGGGGAAGTACACATAGGAGCAAGTCATATTTATTTCGGTCTAACAAGTTGTTTGTCTGTTTGTCTTTTTCATTTTTAACAATGGCGTTGTAAGTTTTTTTGGGGTTTATGAATTTGACTGTCCCTCTGGTATCTTTCGTCCCTCTTTTGTGGACAATAATCACTGTAATCACAATAAACTAAGACTAGGGTGACGTTAATACAAGTCTGGATTCATCCATTGTGACTACAGACACATTAAAGCACCTTGCAAAACTATTGCTAATACTAGAAAGTAATTTCATTATTAAATTTTCCACACAAAATCGTATGAAGTTTAAAGGAAGAGAAGTCAAAGTAGACATTTAAATCAAAACATTTCATTTGTTGTGAAAAGGTTTGTATCATTCTTCCGAACACTGTTTATAAGTCATCTGCAAACCAAGTTCAGCCTTTTGCCGTTTTGTTCCCCAGAATTCCGCCTGACGTAGTTTAAGATAATTAAGAAACTCTGCATCTACACTGCTAAAAATGTTCGGGAATTGAACTGTTCGTTACTTTCTTTTCCCCTTCCTATTATGCATGATATTTTCATCTACAAAAACCCTTGCCTCCTGTCTGCGAATCCCTGTTGTATTACATTACTTACAATTTACATGTTCTGAACAGAACACCAAGATGAAATTTGTATTGGTACTTGCCATTTTCATTGTTTGTGCTGCAGCAGTGACAGTTCTTAAAGTTAAAAGTAAGACATATTTATCGTTATTTGAAAATATATTATTTTTTTTTAATACAATGGACAAGACTTTTCTGTTGTCTTATTGTTTTCTTCAAATTTGTGATGTGTTTTTATACATTAATGCAGAATCGAAGTACAATTATGTATGTAAAATAAAGTTTAACTTTTTTTAGTTTTAGTTTTTTCGAGTTGAATACAGTCTGGTTTTTAATACAAATGACAGCATTTAGATACGTTTTTTTCAATCTAATTTTATACGAATTTGTTTAGTTTGATCTGTTTTTAACAACCTATGATAACAAGTAGTCAGGCCTACTTGATTTTTTAAATTTTGAATAGTCAGTAAACGAGTATATTTTCTAATATATACTTTTCGTATTTTCTAAAATCAATTAATTTCTGTTTGTTCTTATTGCGCATATCAACAGCTATAAAATTAGCATATAAATAAATAATAAAAAGTATAGATTGACTGGATCAAATTTAAAAAAAAAAGTTGTTCAGGAAATGTTAAAAAGAAAAGATCAAAAACAACAAACGATTGATATCAACTGTCATATTCCTGATTTGAAACAGTAAAACATGATCGATTTAACTTGGATTTATTGCTTATTTGCTTCGATAACAGTCACACATGCATCCATTATATTGAACAAAACTAAAAGACATAATAAGTTAAAAGTGACATTGTGTTATAACTAACAGTTAATCATTCCATAGGAATGTAGACACAGTGTACAATTAAGAATAACAGTATTTTTTTCTATATTTTCTATAATTAAATAAAAATAGAAATTATATTTGTATCAATTGCATATCTAGATACACGGCAATGCAAAGCTAAAGGTGGAATGTGTAAACAAACGTGTGCTGTAGATGAAGAAGACACAGGTTCATGTTGCCACAATAGTAATAGATGTTGCCAGCCGCCTACATGTATTGGTACGTACAAATGTTACAAAGGTTCATGCTGCAATAGTGATATACGTTGCTTACCGCCTACATTTTATGGTATGTAACATAGGTTCATGCTGCAATAGTGATATAAGTTGATAGCCGCCTACATATTATGGTGTGTAACACAGGTTCATGCTGCAATAGGAATATAGGTTGATTGTCGCCTACATATTATGGTGTGTTACACAGGTTCATGCTGCAATAGTGATATAAGTTGATTGTCGCCTACATGTTATGGTATGAAAACCGCGTACACATATTACTGTTGATTGATTGTGATTTCTTGATTGAAACGAAAAACAGTTTTGAAGACTAAGGGATACAGTGCGAAATGTCGAACGAATTACTCCTTTTCTATAAGTGGTATGCAGACTTTAGCAAAATCACGAAAACAACTTATTCAACAACACGTCAAATATAGAGATCGGATTAAGGTCAACGTATATTTACCTTCATTCATTAACATTGTTATCATCAATAAAGAAAAAATCCACTGTTCATGATATTTTTTGGTCGTACTTTATCATGTTTATTGATCAACAGAAATTAATTTTTTTTATTTAGATAATTTGGTGTTTATTGACGACCTTTACATCGTTAATGGCTCTACTATTTCTTTGCAATTTCTACAACTTCAAAGATATCAAGTTTTAATTTATTTCATGAAAATCTGTCTTTTGTTTTGGAATATTAGTTATTTTTCATGACTTGGATTCTTTGTAATACACGTCTGTCCAAACATCGTTTAATTTATAAACATTTTATCATGAAGTAACAATAATGGTCAGGAATTTGTACAATTGGTAATTTTCTAAAATAAATTAAAATAACTGCGATTTTTTTTACAAGACAATAAAAGCAAACGCAGATGTGTTTTTAAGGTATAAATTATACTTACATTATTTTTAGGTTTAAATGTAAAAAAAAAAGTTCATGAAGACTACATGTTAGATATTTGTAATGATACTTTTCTTTGCGTGAAATCCTAGAATTAGTGCAACTCATTTATAATATAGTATGACCATTGTCTTGTCTTTCTTATCTATTCTAAGACACGCTTCAGTATGCCCAGTGTAAAGCTAAAAACGGAGATATTAAACCTGTGTGTGATGTTAATGAACAAGATACAGGCATAGGCCCTTTTTGCAATACAAACAGATGTTGTGAGCCGCCTACATGCATTGGTATGTAACAAATATCTTACCCGTTGTATAGTTTAGTAAGTCGCATTTACTTTTTGAAACAAACAATGTGCCGGAAAATGTAATTAACATGTCACTTCCATAGTGTATACATCTAGGTAAGTAAAATGTGTGTCACAACTACTAGTTCTGTTTTGACGATTTGTTTACCTTTTTTAATAAGAAATTATCAGAAAATTTCAGGATTGTTACTTCTTATATAGACGTAGGAAGATAAGATATGAGTGTCAATGAGACAAATCTCCATCCACGTAACAAATTAATAAAGAGTAACTATTAACTTCAACATAGAGCATATATGTTTGCTATTTAAAAACAAGCGCGAGGTTTGACTAGCCGCAAAACCAGGTTCAACACCATTTGTTTTATTTAAATGTCCTGTACCAATTCAAGAAAATGGGTATTGTTATATTATAGTTCATTTCTGTGTGTATGACATTTTAGTGTTGTGTTTATGTTGTGTCGTAGTTCTCCTTTAATATTTGATGTCTTTCCCTGAGTTTTACTTAGTAACCCTGAATTTTTTTTCTTATTCGATTTATGAATTTTGAACAGCGGTATTTTGCTGTTGCCTTTATTTGAGTAGTGAAAAGATAGACAAACATAACAACTTAAAGACGTGTTAATAAATACCAAAACACATTTCATATTCTTTTACAGATTGCAACTGTCGTAAGTTCTCGTATTAATTATAACCTAAAAAACACCACACGTTTGATTATTTAATCTTAACACTTAACCTATTGTATAAATATAGATTCTCCCATTGCATCGAATATGATACAAGACAGATATTTTTTTGTTTTATTTTAAAAGCGAGGCTCGACGATTGATTTAATGGTAAATTTTAACTTTCGAGAGTGGATACATATCGTACTGTACAAGGTTTGATGGTGGAATCTGTTTCTCATATGATTTTAGACAATATGCAGAAATCTTACTTCTTCTTTTCGAACTACCTACAAAAAGCTGCGTTCTATCTATGTAATGTCATGAGGCATTGTCGTCACAATAGACATTTCAGAGGAGAGTAAGTTAATAGGACGTCATAATCAAATTCAGACCAGTGAATAACTCAGATTGACAAGTCGATTAAATAATGATAATGAACGGGTCAGGAAAAGGATAAATTTAATAAGAATGAGATAAATATTGTCTCTTAACCTTGAGGTCATGATTTCGAACCCGCATGTGTTACGTCTTCCTTGGTAATAATTGTCAGTTTTCTTGCCAAAGATCGTGGGTTCTTTCCGTGAATAGTGCTTTCTTCTTCAATAAAACTTTACTGTCTAGAAAAAGCCATTATCATTGTTACATCAATAAAAAAAACCTCAATAATACTATATTTGAACAAGGCTAGAATCATTCCATATGAGTCAATTTGATGCAATGGTAATGCAACAATATTTAATGCTGATTGCGCTGCAAACAGGCTTGTTTGGTGAAGGCACTAACACATTAAATTAAATTATCACGCGTATGAGAGGCTCTTCCGTATATTTCGAACAATCTAACACAAACAAATAAAAGTCCAAACAGGACAGGTAGAACCATTAAAATCCCTCACTTGACCAGAGGAATATAACAGTACACGTTAGATTCACAATGAACTTGCTTATACGGAAAGTTTGTGAAGGTAGAATCAGCTGTTGATTGGATACTGATGCAACGAAGACAAGACCAACAGTTATAACAAAAGATAATTTTTCTTTAAAATTATATTTTTGTTTTAAAGGAAAACGGTAACAACGTTACACATATAAAGTTTGGTATTCAACATGCTATAACTTCAAAAATTGTTTTTCATAAAAATAGAAAGATGATCCAATTGGTTCCAATGCTTTCATAAGATGAAAAGTAGTCCCTTATCTTTGAAAAACAACCATCTATTTCGATACAAGAATTCTACTAATAAACATCTGACTTATTTACTATGACAGTTACATGTGGTGGAATATTTAAGGGACCAGTTGGAAGTTTCACGTCACCGAACTATCCTTCTAAGTATTGTATTGATCAACATTGTTATTACAATATCACAGTTGCAGAAGGTTTAAAAGTAATGCTGAAATTCACTTACTTTCATTTAGAGGCGGGAATCAGCACTACCGGTCTGCCTTATGACTTTGTGCAGGTATATACATATTCAAATGATTATAAAAATGTTTAAAACATGCTTTTTAAGTTATATAATTGTATTCATGTATGTTTTGGGGATTCTAAACATTGATAGAAGACTTGTTTGCTATCAAATGTTTTATTTCTTTTTGCCGTATTTTTCTTTCTTTAAAAATTGTTTTATACAAATAAAAACAGAATAATCAAACCTAATCAAACCTAAAATCAAAATTAAATTAGAAGTCGAGAAAATTAGGTTATTGTAGTTAAAGCCGTCATCTTAAAAAAAACCAGCAACGAATTATAAAAAAAGTATGCAAAACCAGACACAGAAAGTAACAAATAAGAAGCATGCATATTTATTGTAATGAAAAATCGATAGCAATGCTCTGTTTTACATTATGTTATCGTCCAGTGGACAGTAGATGCAATGTGATACTAAAACATCATTATCTATTTATAATAAATGATTTTGATTAGATATATGATGGTGAGGTTAAAGCCGAAGCATTACTAGATACTTTGTAAGGCGGTCCTACTGAAGGAAAAGAATTTAATTCCACTTCCAATAAGATGATCATTCACTTCGTAACTGATGATCGTGACCATTTTCCTGGGTTCAGTGTCAGTTATAAAACCTTACAGTAAGTGACAGCTTACCCTATTAAATGCATGATATACACATTCAAATCAAATAGTTATATAAAAACCAGAAGCAGACTGAGCCTAACGAACCAGAAAAATCAATAAGCATGCTTGAGAATCCATGAGCATTAGAAGGTTGTGTCGTCCTGAGTGTGCCAAAGTATCGAATATCGTATAAAGTACTAAAATGTATCTCATAAGAGTAACTCGTCCCTTCAATATCATAATATTTGTTTTGTTCTTCTACTGAAAACATATATCAATGTAGAATTATACCTATCTTGTAATTAAAGTAAAAGTGAGACGAAATATACCAAAGGGACATTCTTACTCATAAGTCGGATATAAACTGTCAACGCTATGAGCACACAAACGAACAACAGACAACAATAGAAAACTAAAAACAATATATGGAACAGAATGTTATCAATTATTATTATTTCTGAAGTATATCCATTTTAATTGCAATGCATGTCTCTTTTGCAGATGATTCTCCTACACAAAATGCACCAAGTGAAAATAATACCAGAAAGGAGTTAAAAGAATACGTAGCCTGCAGCATACTTCGTTATTCATGATCAACAGTTGGAACTTTTTAGTTTTGGTTTTGAACATCATTAAAGATAATAAAAAAAAAGATGATTGTTAAACATACTCCCAAAAAGTTTTAAGTTATACTTAGAAAAAGAACCAACAAAATCCCCATACACAATTTCGTCCCGAAATTGATAAAGGTTAATATGAGGAAGGCGCTACCTTAAATGCCAGCTTTATACTAAGACAATGTCCTATGTATTGATGGTTGTTTGTTGTTTAACGTCCAGTTGCAAATATTTGATGCATGTTCAGAACGAATGTGGAAGGCTACACTAACGTATTGTTTATGTCTAAAATAAAGTTCAGATGGAAAATGTTTAGGGAACAAACATAGAACTTGAAAAGGCATGAGGGGTTATGCTATTTTTCCTGAAAAAATATTCTGATTCCAAAATTGATGAATAAAAAATCTGTTCAAGCATAGGACAAAACAAATATTTTGAATCCAGATCTTTACCAAAAATGATTTTATCTATCAGGTATGCAAAATAAATTTAACTTTTATATATCTAAAAACATAAAAACTTCCCAAACCGCACATATGTCAGTTTGTACACAGTATTTTTTTAGGTGATAATTATTATTAAGGTCATATTTGCCAATTTGACTGTTATGATAAACCTTAATACTAGTGTTAAATTTTGACTAAATAATTTTAATTGATATCGCTGAAGGGTTTCGGTAATAAAAATCTGACTCGAATAAAAAACATTTGTATTTCTGATCATCTCAAGTTTGTGAGTTCTACATAAATATCATGTACTATTAAATTCTGAGGCGGTTTTAGGCCATAGTTATTATATTTTTAATTTTACGAAATTTTTTGACAAAACCAATGGGAAGGAGGACGAAAAAAAACAAAAAAAAAAACTGCTGCTGCTGATTTTTTTTTTAATACCAACCGTCAATATCAAATATTTTTTTTTTTTATTTCACCAGGAGATTTTCTACTGTGTAACAACTATTTTTTCTTTTCTTGACAAAGTTTGAATTGAAAATCAATGTGCAACAGCTTACTAAATCATCAAGAGCATAAATTTAGATTCTTTCATGCAGTTATGAACTTTTTTTGCATGAAAAACACTGGGTTGGAGGAGAAAAAAAAATAAAAATCAATATTTTTAATTTTATTTTTTTTCCTATTTGGCAAAAATTAGGGTAGGAGGGTTCGTAAAAATAAAAATAAAAAAACTACGGCCCAATATGGTTTTATGTCCTTTCTTGCATATATTTGTTTTTGTTTATACATGTACATGATGTAGCTTACTTTTCAAGTTATTATATGACAGCAAAATAAAATTGAGAATGGAAATGGGAAATACAAGCATGTCAAAAATTTGCTTTCCAGTAATGCTTAATCATGTCATAGTTGTTTTCAAGAAGACACATTTGGTTTTAGACAATAACTTGAGTATAAGATAATGGATCTCCATGAAATTTCACTAGGAGGTTCAATACACAAAAGGAAGATTAGAATTGATTTTGGGGTTATGGTACATTATTATTGGGGATATCTTATTTTTTCATTTTGGGATTTTCTTCCAAAAATTACCTTATTTACATTGATTATACTTATCTAGTATATATATAGATACAACAAATACTGATTTGGAAGGAGATGCACTTAAAATAGGGCGTTTTTAATATTTTATCTGTAATTTGTGTATTTTTCCTATGATATGCACTTCTTGATAATGTCTCTGTGAGTATCAAGATAAAGAAAATATATTTGGTAATTATATATTCACAATTGACATGCGCCAGTGCGAGGCAAAAAGGATCTTCTTTCCCTTTAATTCCAAATATTGCACAAGATTTTTTTCTCTCACAAAAACACATGAGTGGTAAATAAAACACTTGTCATTGTTTGACACTTTCAGCAATAAAAATTTAGTTTAGCCTGTTTAAATGTTTCACTGATTGTATGAAAATTATAACAGAAAATGTACAAAACTCTTGATAAAATTGCATTATCTGCAGATTTATTGATAACTTTCCTCAAGATATATTCACAAGGACATAGAACTAACATATTGTATTGAAATTGAAAGGGGGGGTTTCCAGGGGTCAGAACCCCCCTTTTTTTGGCCAATCAATGCATTTGAATGGGCCCCCCTCCCCCCTTTGTCCTGTGTTGGGAACCCCCCTTTTTAAAAATTGCTGGATCCGCCCCTGTATTGTCCATGCTATTCTGATCTGAGTTTTTATTCATACATACATGTATACTGGCATGGCTGGTGCTGTTTCAAGTTGTCTTCTTTTTCGGTTTCTTCAGAAGTATTTGTTTAACCTGTTCGGTCACTATGAAGTGTTACAATTCTTATTTAGACGCAACACATAAATAGTGACCAAAAAGGTACTGCTTTCACATGAGAGAAGCTACAAAAAAAATTAAATGTACACATTTTCAATATTTTTGTAGGACTTATTATCATATGAAATTAAGGAGATATGTAGTTAGAGACTTCTGCTGAATAGAAATATTTGGGTCTACCTGCTACCTGTTTTCAAATTAGTCCATATTGAAGTTTAAAGGATCCAAAATTAAAATATGTTTGATTTCAACTGACAAAAAAAATTGTGTTATTTAGGGACAACATCAAAAGTTTAATGTAGGATAAAAAACTTAATTCAGATAGTTTTATTTACTGACCCCCCATCCCCCCTCTTAACTTAATTTGGTAAAAATTGATTGACCCATATGGATATATGTAAAATCAATGTAGGTTAAACAAAACTTGCAGCAAGTTTAACCTCCCACCCCAAAATTATTTGAAATCAGTTTTTTATCCTTCATTGATCTTTTGATGTCGACTCCCTTATATGCTCAATATACATCTGCGGTCGTATCAGGCTGTGCATGGCAAAGCATTTTATTGCCTTTAAGTTTGTACTTTTTTGTTTGTTTTGGTCATGAAAATAAATTTGCAGTTCTGTTGTGAAGTTGCTAACATGAAAGTACACAAATTGAATCTATATTGTTTTTTTCACCAACTTTTTCTATGAACCAGACAAAAGTTTATTTTGTGCTTATTTTTTAGAATATCCTTGTTTACAATATAGTTACACGGTCACCAATTTAATTTTGAGTTCATCCAGAGTCATAGAAAAATGGGTTTCAACTGACCTCCAAACATTCCATGATTCTGTAATGAGGTCAGTACCCAAATTTCATACATCATTACATTTTATTTCAAATCCTTAAAACTGGAATTAAACAAATATTTTGTTTTATTAATTTATTTCTTCAAATATTTCAATAAATTTGACATTATACCATGCTTAAACTTTATGTTTTGAAGAAAAGGATGCTGGTAACAAATTTAATTTACTCATTTTAAGAAGATGATATTTAGATAACTTCACATGGTGAAAGAAAACTTGTAAGATTTCCAGGGTTTTTTGTTGAATAGGTGCAATTTTAGTTACTGAGACAGAGTACAGTTTTGGTACTGTAATGTTATATAACCATAAGTGTGTATTGCTAAATAGGTTCAAATGTGAACCTGATAGTGATATAGTGATAAAGTACTTGGTAGAGTGAAAATGTTTTTTGATCAGGTTTAAACCGATGCATAAAATATACAGGTGACTGTTGCAGCTTGAATGTTTAAGGATGTAGCCCACAAATATGATAATCTCCAAAGTAATGTATGCCCTGTACATGTATATACCTATCAAAGTCATGGTATTATCATGGGTTATATTATGAAATTATCTCCCATCTTCCCATACATCCAATTTTGGACAATATGAGAGCATACAATATTTAGTTTGTACTTAAATGTACTACTCAGACTCAAGTCTCCTTTTATGATTGAACTTAGAAAGAGAAAACAAAACAGTTTCCATCTCCTGGGACTGTATCTATTAAAGGGATCTATGTGACATAATCAGTGAAAAGATTTGTTGAGAGTTGGCCAAAGGAAGTTATGAAGTTATGTAATCATTAGTTTTGAATTAGTCTGTGGGTTTCATGACTTACCGTGATCAACAGTATAACCAACGTCATTACCACTGTTCTTTGGTATGGGGAATTATGTGGCAGGTGAACATAAGTAGTCATGGTCAACCACAACCGGTGCACTGGATTCTACCCCGCATGCCGCATGGCCATTATAAAAAAAAAATCCGAAATATATTACTTGCAGAGTTTTTTACTGTGTTCCCATGACTGGACGGAACTTTTACACTAAATATGTTATCGTTTACTATGATTTTGTGACTTTTAAATGCAGTACCTGTTATTATTTAGGTGATTTGTTTTGACCTCACTGATAATGGAATGTTGTAGCAGACGAAACATGGCGTCAGATGTTGTTGTCCTAACTTCGGTAATTTCCGTGGTACGATAAAATTCAAATAAACTACAAAAGTTACCAAAATTTCTGAATTCTTGTTTTTGCAAACAAATAAAAATTCATGACGTAATTAACATCGAAATTATTCCGATCTGTCCCGTTTTTTCAAGATCGCGTTGAAACGAGAATTTTGGCAGCCATTAAAAAAAAATAATCGTACGAGATTTAACGAGAGTGACGAAACTTTTCAGATGGGTCGTCTAGCAAGAGTTATCGTTCTTTGTCCCAAAACGATGCTTCTACCATAAGTGCCAGCATAGCTGGCATATCAGAGGTACCCTGCTTATAAAAACGAACTAAAGATACCAGAGACACAGTGAAAGTAATAGCTCGAAAATAAAATATCAACGCCATGGATAACAAACACATTTGTTACGCCAGACTTGCGTTTCGTCTAAGGATTTTCGTATCCCAGGATTGGATTACCTTAGCCGTATTTTGCATAACTTTTTTTGTTAATTTTGGGACCTCATTGATTTCCAACTTTGTACTTGTTTGGATATCTTACTATTTTGACCTGAGCGTTACTTATGAGTCTTTTGTAGACGAAACGCGCGTATGGCGTATTAAATCATAATTATGTTACCTTTGATCAATAAATTCGTATACACAAGGATCAAATATTCAAGACGGTTATTAAGATTTTACCAATTAAAAAAAGACCGTTTAGTTCAACTTCAAGACTTTACAATTTTCATTTCTTTTAAATCTAATTTTAAATTAGCCAATTTGCATTTATTTAAGTAAGGAGTCAGAAAAAAAGAGGGACGAAAGATACCAAAGGGACAGTCAAACTCATAAATCTAAAACAAACTGACAACGCCATGGCTAAAATGAAAAAGACAAACAGAAAAACAATAGTACACATGACACAACAAAGAAAACTAAAGAATAAACAACACGAACCCCACCAAAAACTAGGGGTGATCTCAGGTGCTCCGGAAGGGTAAGCTGATCCTGCTCCACATGTGGCACCCGTCGTGTTGCTTATGTGATTTCAAATCCGGTAAATAGTCTAATTCGGTAGGTCACATTCATGAAAAGGAAGGGGATTGTAGTTACGACGTAAGGAACATATCCGATATCATTTGTGAAACGGTTATTCCATAACGGCAACCAACTCGTGATGGCGTCCGTACAATTTACGAAGGGATGATTTCAACTTCACCATTTGGAACTCTTGGTTTAATAGCTTCCTTGTGAGCAGTAACCCTCTATCAAGAAAATCATGATAGGAAATGCAAGCACGGTAATATCGTATCAATTGGGAGATGTATACCCCGTATGCAGGTGCTGCTGGAATGTTGCTACTTAGAAATGAAAAGTTCACAATTGGAAAGCTGAAATCATCTCTTTTGTCGTAAAGTTTTGTTTTCAACCGACCCTCATTGTCAATTTCAGTTTGTTTTAGATTTATGAGTTTGACTGTCCCTTTGGTATCTTTTGTCCCTCTTCTAGATGTAAGTCAAGATATGAAGCCGACTTAACTGTATCTGTAGTATCCTTTATCTCCAATTCGATGGGATAGATGCGTTCCACATAGTCACCGAATTTTGAATTGTTTAGTGAAAGAACGTCAGCTATATAGCGGAAAGTAGAGTTAAAGGATATTGCTAACTTCTTATCTTTCTTCCTAAGAAGTTCCTGCATGAAGTCAGCCTCATACTAATAAAGAAACAAGTCGGCAAGTAGAGGGGCACAGTTTATTCCCATTGGGATGCCGACAGTCTGTTGAAAAACACGTCCTCCGAACGTTACAAATATGTTGTCAATCAAGAAATCAAGCATCTTGATAATATCGGTTTCAAAGAATTTTTTGTTTGAATCAGAGTGATTCTTTACAAAGTACGATTTATCCCTCCCTAAGACAAGATACTTGTATCTACGTTGGCCATTTTTTTTATGAAGCAAAGCAATACAAACTCTTTCAATTTGTCTTTTAGTTTGGAATGTGGAATACATGTGCAAAGAGTAGAAAAGTCAAATGTTTTAATACTGTTACAAGATGAAAGAGAGTTAGATTGTATGTACTCTAAAAGATCTTTGGAATTTTTAAGTATCCACATCTGATTCACGCCACCTCTAGAATAGGCAGTTTCACAATAACTTTGAAGGCCGTCTTTGATTGCTGATAAAATAGATGTTAATAATTTAGAAAGAGGTTTCGTGGAGCACTTGGAATATCCAGCAATATACCGTTGTTTGTAAGGACACTTATGTAGTTTAGGTATCCAATATAGTGATGGAAGATCCAGTTCTTCATCTTTGGTTGAAATACCAAAGGAACAAAGAACAGACCGATGATTATCAAGGATTTCCTCTTTGGTAAGTGTCGTGAGGGTATATGTTGAGTTTCCCAGTGAATTGTCTATACCTAATTCGTTTATCAAGCAATTTATGTAGTGACTTTTACAGACAAAAACGATGTTATTTGGGGCTTTGTCTGCGGGGACAACAACATATTTATCATGGAGGTCGGATAAGTGTTTAGCAACATTTGGGTCTTTAAAGATTGACGTAGCATGGGCATTGATGGACCCATTCAGTTTCTTAATTCTGATTTGTATTAACGACCTCACTGCCTTAATCCATTCGGATAGAGTGTCTACGTCTTCCTTTTCACGTTTAGCCCATTGCCTTGCATAATCCTCGACTGAGTCCATCAAAATTTTAAAGTTGAATTTCCAATTGATGGATTTAGGCTCACGATAGTTCGGACCTTTCGATAACACATTTCGTAGAGAAGTGTTATTAACAATGTTAAGGTCACCGGTAATAACGTGGCCAGCAGGATTATATGTGAATTGGGAACTAGCACAAGTGCAACCAGGATGTTTAGACTTGAAGTCGTCAATATCGAGATTCTGCAAAAACTATGCTGATGAAAATTTTTCAGCTTACAGGTCCAAATAATAGAAATGGTCACGTTATCCACCAAAGACTTTCAAATTAGCTGATACACCGCTGAGGAGATTACAATAAATGGGGAAGTACACATAGGAGCAAGTCATATTTATTTCGGTCTAACATGTTGTTTGTCTGTTTGTCTTTTTCATTTTTAACAATGGCGTTGTAAGTTTTTTTGGGGTTTATGAATTTGACTGTCCCTCTGGTATCTTTCGTCCCTCTTTTGTGGACAATAAACACTGTAATCACAATAAAAAAAGACTAGGGTGACGTTAATACAAGTCTGGATTGATCCATTGTGACTACAGACACATTAAAGCACCTTGCAAAACTATTGCTAATACTAGAAAGTAATTTCATTATTAAATTTTCCACACAAAATCGTATGAAGTTTAAAGGAAGAGAAGTCAAAGTAGACATTTAAATCAAAACATTTCATTTGTTGTGAAAAGGTTTGTATCATTCTTCCGAACACTGTTTATAAGTCATCTGCAAACCAAGTTCAGCATTTTGCCGTTTTGTTCCCCATAATTCCGCCTGACGTAGTTTAAGATAATTGAGAAACTCTGCATCTACACTGCTAAAAATGTTCGGGAATTGAACTGTTCGTTACTTTCTTTTCCCCTTCCTATTATGCATGATATTTTCATCTACAAAAACCCTTGCCTCCTGTCTGCGAATCCCTGTTGTATTACATTACTTACAATTTACATGTTCTGAACAGAACACCAAGATGAAATTTGTATTGGTACTTGCCATTTTCATTGTTTGTGCTGCAGCAGTAACAGTTCTTAAAGTTAAAAGTAAGACATCTTTATCGTTATTCGAAAATATATTATTTTTTTTAATACAATGGACAATAATGTTCTGTTGTCTTATTGTTTTCTTCAAATTTGTGATGTGTTTTTATACATTAATGCAGAATCAAAGTACAATTATGTATGTAAAATAAAGTTTAACTTTTTTTTGTTTTAGTTTTTTCGAGTTGATTACAGTCTGGTTTTTAATACAAATGACAGCATTTAGATACGTTTTTTTCAATCTAATTTTATACGAATTTGTTTAGTTTGATCTGTTTTTAACAACCTATGATAACAAGTAGTCAGGCCTACTTGTTTTTTTAAATTTTGAATAGTCAGTAAACGAATATATTTTCTAATATATACTTTTCGTATTTTCTAAAATCAATTAATTTCTGTTTGTTCTTATTGCGCATATCAACAGCTATAAAACTAGCATATAAATAAATAATAAAAAATATAGATTGACTGGATCAAATTTAAAAAAAAAAGTTGTTCAGGAAATGTTAAAAAGAAAAGATCAAAAACAACAAACGATTGATATCAACTGTCATATTCCTGATTTGAAACAGTAAAACATGATCGATTTAACTTGGATTTATTGCTTATTTGCTTCGATAACAGTCACACATGCATCCATTATATTGAACAAAACTAAAAGACATAATAAGTTAAAAGTGACATTGTGTTATAACTAACAGTTAACCATTCCATAGGAATGTAGACACAGTGTACAATTAAGAATAACAGTATTTTTTTCTATATTTTCTATAATTAAATAACGGATTATAAAAAAATAGAAATTATATTTGTATCAATTGCATATCTAGATACACGTCAATGCAAAGCTAAAGGTGGAATGTGTAAACAAACGTGTGCTGTAGATGAAGAAGACACAGGTTCATGTTGCCACAATAGTAATAGATGTTGCCAGCCGCCTACATGTATTGGTACGTACAAATGTTACACAGGTTCATGCTGCAATAGTGATATACGTTGCTTACCGCCTACATTTTATGGTATGTAACATAGGTTCATGCTGCAATAGTGATATAAGTTGATAGCCGCCTACATATTATGGTGTGTAACACAGGTTCATGCTGCAATAGGAATATAGGTTGATTGTCGTCTACATATTATGGTGTGTTACACAGGTTCATGCTGCAATAGTGATATAAGTTGATTGTCGCCTACATGTTATGGTATGAAAACCGCGTACACATATTACTGTTGATTGATTGTGATTTCTTGATTGAAACGAAAAACAGTTTTGAAGACTAAGGGATACAGTGCGAAATGTCGAACGAATTATTCCTTTTCTATAAGTGGTATGCAGACTTTAGCAAAATCACGAAAACAACTTATTCAACAACACGTCAAATATAGAGATCGGATTAAGGTCAACGTATATTTACCTTCATTCATTAACATTGTTACCATCAATAAAGAAAAAATCCACTGTTCATGATATTTTTTGGTCGTACTTTATCATTGATCAACAGAAATTAAATTTTTTTTATTTAGATAATTTGGTGTTTATTGACGACCTTTACATCGTTAATGGCTCTACTATTTCTTTGCAATTTCTACAACTTCAAAGATATCAAGTTTTAATTTATTTCATGAAAATCTGTCTTTTGTTTTGGAATATTAGTTATTTTTCATGACTTGGATTCTTTGTAATACACGTCTGTCCAAACATCGTTTAATTTATAAACATTGTATCATGAAGTAACAATAATGGTCAGGAATTTATACAATTGGAAATTTTCTAAAATAAATTAAAATAACTGCAATTTTTTTTACAAGACAATAAAAGCAAACGCAGATGTGTTTTTAAGGTATAAATTATACTTACATTATTTTTAGGTTTAAATGTAAAAAAAAAAGTTCATGAAGACTACATGTTAGATATTTGTAATGATACTTTTCTTTGCGTGAAATCCTAGAATTACTGCAACTCATTTATAATATATTATGACCATTGTCTTGTCTTTCTTATCTATTCTAAGACACGCTTCAGTATGCCCAGTGTAAAGCTAAAAAAGGAGATATTAAACCTGTGTGTGATGTTAATGAACAAGATACAGGCATAGGCCCTTTTTGCAATACAAACAGATGTTGTGAGCCGCCTACATGCATTGGTATGTAACAAATATCTTACCCGTTGTATAGTTTAGTAAGTCGCATTAACTTTTTGAAACAAACAATGTGCCGGAAAATGTTATTAACATGTCACTTCCATAGTGTATACATCTAGGTAAGTAAAATGTGTGTCACAACTTCTAGTTCTGTTTTGACGATTTGTTTACCTTTTTTAATAAGAAATTATCAGAAAATTTCAGGATTGTTACTTCTTATATAGACGTAGGAAGATAAGATATGAGTGTCAATGAGACAAATCTCCATCCACGTAACAAATTAATAAAGAGTAACTATTAACTGTCAAGGTACGGCCTTCAACATAGAGCATATATGTTTGCTATTTAAAAACAAGCGCGAGGTTTGACTAGCCGCAAAACCAGGTTCAACACACCATTTGTTTTATTTAAATGTCCTGTACCAATTCAAGAAAATGGGTATTGTTATATTATAGTTCATTTCTGTGTGTATGACATTTTAGTGTTGTGTTTATGTTGTGTCGTAGTTCTCCTTTAATATTTGATGTCTTTCCCTGAGTTTTACTTAGTAACCCTGAATTTTTTTTCTTATTCGATTTATGAATTTTGAACAGCGGTATTTTGCTGTTGCCTTTATTTGAGTAGTGAAAAGATAGACAAACATAACAACTTAAAGACGTGTTTATTAATACCAAAACACATTTCATATTCTTTTACAGATTGCAACTGTCGTAAGTTCTCGTATTAATTATAACCTAAAAAACACCACACGTTTGATCATTTAATCTTAACACTTAACCTATTGTATAAATATAGATTCTCCCATTGCATCGAATATGATACAAGACAGATATTTTTTTGTTTTATTTTAAAAGCGAGGCTCGACGATTGATTTAATGGTAAATTTTAACTTTCGAGAGTGGATACATATCGTACTGTACAAGGTTTGATGGTGGAATCTGTTTCTCATGTGATTTTAGACAATATGCAGAAATCTTACTTCTTCTTTTCGAACTACCTACAAAAAGCTGCGTTCTATCTATGTAATGTCATGAGGCATTGTCGTCACAATAGACATTTCAGAGGAGAGCAAGTTAATAGGACGTCATAATCAAATTCAGACCAGTGAATAACTCAGATTGACAAGTCGATTAAATAATGATAATGAACGGGTCAGGAAAAGGATAAATCGAGTAAGAATGAGATAAATATTGTCTCTTAACCTTGAGGTCATGATTTCGAACCCGCATGTGTTACGTCTTACATGGTAATAATTGTCAGTTTTCTTGCCAAAGATCGTGGGTTCTTTCCGTGAACAGTGCTTTCTTCAATAAAAATTTACCGTCTAGAAAAAGCCATTATCATTGTTACATCAATAAAAAAAAACCTCAATAATACTATATTTGAACAAGGCTAGAATCATTCCATATGAGTCAATTTGATGCAATGGTAATGCAACAATATTTAATGCTGATTGCGCTGCAAACAGGCTTGTTTGGTGAAGGCACTAACACATTAAATTAAATTATCACGCGTATGAGAGGCGTTTTCGTATATTTCGAACAATCTAACACAAACAAATAAAAGTCCAAACAGGACAGGTAGAACCATTAAAATCCCTCACTTGACCAGAGGAATATAACAGTACACATTAGATTCACAATGAACTTGCTTATACGGAAAGTTTGTGAAGGTAGAATCAGCTGTTGATTGGATACTGATGCAACGAAGACAAGACCAACAGTTATACCAAAGATATTTTTTCTTTAAAATTATATTATTGTTTTAAAGGAAAACGGTAACAACGTTACACATATAAAGTTTGGTATTCAACATGCTATAACTTCAAAAATTGTTTTTCATAAATATTGAAAGATGATCCAATTGGTTCCAATGCTTTCATAAGATGAAAAGTAGTCCCTTATCTTTTAAAAACAACCATCTATTTCGATACAAGACTTCTACTAATAAACATCTGACTTATTTACTATGACAGTTACATGTGGTGGAATATTTAATGGACCAGTTGGAAGTTTCACGTCACCGAACTATCCTTCTAAGTATTGTATTGATCAACATTGTTATTACAATATCACAGTTGCAGAAGGTTTAAAAGTAATGCTGAAATTCACTTACTTTCATTTAGAGGCGGGAATCAGCACTACCGGTCTGCCTTATGACTTTGTGCAGATATATACATATTCAAATGGTTAGAAAAATGTTTAAAACATGCTTTTTAAGTTATATAATTGTATTCATGTATGTTTTGGGGATTCTAAACATTGATAGAAGACTTGTTTGCCATCACATGTTTTATTTCTTTTTGCCGTATTTTTCTTTCTTTAAAAATTGTTTTATACAAATAAAAACAGAATAATCAAACCTAAACTCAAAATTCAATTAGAAGTCGAGAAAATTAGGTTATTGTAGTTAAAGCCGTCATCTTAAAAAAAAAACAGCAACGAATTATAAAAAAAGTATGCAAAACCAGACACAGAAAGTAACAAATAAGAAGCATGCATATTTATTGTAATGAAAAATCGATAGCAATGCTCTGTTTTACATTATGTTATCGTCCAGTGGACAGTAGATGCAATGTGATACTAAAACATCATTATCTATTTATAATAAATGATTTTGATTAGATATAGGATGGTGAGGTTAAAGCCGAAGCATTACTAGATACTTTGTATGGCGGTTCTACTGAAGGAAAAGAATTTAATTCCACTTCCAATAAGATGATCATTCACTTCGTAACTGATGATCGTGACCATTTTCCTGGGTTCAGTGTCAGTTATAAAACCTTACAGTAAGTGACAGCTTATCCTATTAAATGCATGATATACACATTCAAATCAAATAGTTATATAAAAACCAGAAGCAGACTGAGCCTAACGAACCAGAAAAATCAATAAGCATGCTTGAGAATCCATGAGCATTAGAAGGTTGTGTCGTCCTGATTGTGCCAAAGTATCGAATATCGTATAAAGTACTAAAATGTGTCTCATAAGAGTAACTCGTCCCTTCAATATCATAATATTTGTTTTGTTCTTCTACTGAAAACATATATCAATGTAGAATTATACCTATCTTGTAATTAAAGTAAAAGTGAGACGAAATATACCAAAGGGACATTCTTACTCATAAGTCGGATATAAACTGTCAAGGCTATGAGCACACAAACGAACAACAGACAACAATAGAAAACTAAAAACAATATATGGAACAGAATGTTATCAATTATTATTATTTCTGAAGTATATCCATTTTAATTGCAATGCATGTCTCTTTTGCAGATGATTCTCCTACACAAAATGCACCAAGTGAAAATAATACCAGAAAGGAGTTAAAAGAATACGTAGCCTGCAGCATACTTCGTTATTCATTATCAACAGTTGGAACTTTTTAGTTTTGGTTTTGAACATCATTAAAGATAATAAAAAAAAAGATGATTGTTAAACATACTCCCAAAAAGGTTTTAAGTTATACTTAGAAAAAGAACCAACAAAATCCCCATACACAATTTCGTCCCGAAATTGATAAAGGTTATCAGAGGTACCCTGCTTATAAAAAAGAACTAAAGATACCAGAGACACAGTGAAAGTAATAGCTCGAAAATAAAATATCAACGCCATGGATAACAAACACATTTGTTACGCCAGACTTGCGTTTCGTCTAAGGATTTTCGTATCCCAGGATTGGATTACCTTAGCCGTATTTTGCATAACTTTTTTGGTTAATTTTGGGACCTCATTGATTTCCAACTTTGTACTTGTTTGGATATCTTACTATTTTGACCTGAGCGTCACTTATGAGTCTTTTGTAGACGAAACGCGCGTATGGCGTATTAAATCATAATTATGTTACCTTTGATCAATAAATTCGTATACACAAGGATCAAATATTCAAGAAGGTTATTAAGATTTTACCAATTAAAAAAAGACCGTTTAGTTCAACTCCAAGACTTTACAATTTTCATTTCTTTTAAATCTAATTTTAAATTAGCCAATTTGCATTTATTTAAGTAAGGAGTCAGAAAAAAAAGAGGGACGAAAGATACCAAAGGGACAGTCAAACTCATAAATCTAAAACAAACTGACAACGCCATGGATAAAATGAATAAGACAAACAGAAAAACAATAGTACACATGACACAACAAAGAAAACTAAAGAATAAACAACACGAACCCCACCAAAAAATAGGGGTGATCTCAGGTGCTCCGGAAGGGTAAGCAGATCCTGCTCCACATGTGGCACCCGTCGTGTTGCTTATGTGATTTCAAATCCGGTAAATAGTCTAATTCGGTAGGTCACATTCATAAAAAGGAAGGGGATTGTAGTTACGACGTAAGGAACATATCCGATATCATTTGTGAAACGGTTATTCCATAACGGTCAACCAACTCGTGATGGCGTCCGTAAAATTTACGAAGGGATGATTTCAACTTCACCATTTGGAACTCTTGGTTTAATAGCTTCCTTAAGCTTGTGAGCAGTAACCCTCTATCAAGAAAATCATGATAGGAAATGCAAGCACGGTAATATCGTATCAATTGGGAGATGTATACCCCGTATGCAGGTGCTGCTGGAATGTTGCTACTTAGAAATGAAAAGTTCACAATTGGAAAGCTGAAATCATCTCTTTTGTCGTAAAGTTTTGTTTTCAACCGACCCTCATTGTCAATTTCAGTTTGTTTTAGATTTATGAGTTTGACTGTCCCTTTGGTATCTTTTGTCCCTCTTCTAGATGTAAGTCAAGATATGAAGCCGACTTAACTGTATCTGTAGTATCCTTTATCTCCAATTTGATGGGATAGATGCGTTCCACATAGTCACCGAATTTTGAATTGTTTAGTGAAAGTACGTCAGCTATATAGCGGAAAGTAGAGTTAAAGGATATTGCTAACTTCTTATCTTTTTTCCTAAGAAGTTCCTGCATGAAGTCAGCCTCATACTAATAAAGTAACAAGTCGGCAAGTAGAGGGGCTCTGTTTATTCCCATTGGGATGCCGACAGTCTGTTGAAAAACACGTCCTCCGAACTTTACAAATATGTTGTCAATCAAGAAATCAAGCATCTTGATAATATCGGTTTCAAAGAATTTTTTGTTTGAATCAGAGTGATTCTTTACAAAGTACGATGTATCCCTCCCTAAGACAAGATACTTGTATCTACGTTGGCCATTTTTTTTATGAAGCAAAGCAATACAAACCCTTTCAATTTGTCTTTTAGTTTGGAATGTGGAATACATGTGCAAAGAGTAGAAAAGTCAAATGTTTTAATACTGTTACAAGATGAAAGAGAGTTAGATTGTATGTACTCTAAAAGATCTTTGGAATTTTTAAGTATCCACATCTGATTCACGCCACCTCTAGAATAGGCAGTTTCACAATAACTTTGAAGGCCGTCTTTGATTGCTGATAAAATAGATGTTAATAATTTAGAAAGAGCTTTCGTGGAGCACTTGGAATATCCAGCAATATACCGTTGTTTGTAAGGACACTTATGTAGTTTAGGTATCCAATATAGTGATGGAAGATCCAGTTCTTCATCTTTGGTTGAAATACCAAAGGAACAAAGAACAGACCGATGATTATCCAGGATTTCCTCTTTGGTAAGTGTCGTGAGGGTATATGTTGAGTTTCCCAGTGAATTGTCTATACCTAATTTGTTTATCAAGCAATTAATGTAGTGACTTTTACAGACAAAAACGATGTTATTTGGGGCTTTGTCTGCGGGGACAACAACATATTTATAATGGAGGTCGGATAAGTGTTTAGCAACATTTGGGTCTTTAAAGATTGACGTAGCATGGGCATTGATGGACCCATTCAGTTTCTTAATTCTGATTTGTATTAACGACCTCACTGCCTTAATCCATTCGGATAGAGTGTCTACGTCTTCCTTTTCACGTTTAGCCCATTGCCTTGCATAATCCTCGACTGAGTCCATCAAAATTTTAAAGTTGAATTTCCAATTGATGGATTTAGGCTCACGATAGTTCGGACCTTTCGATAACACATTTCGTAGAGAAGTGTTATTAACAATGTTAAGGTCACCGGTAATAACGTGGCCAGCAGGATTATATGTGAATTGGGAAATAGCACAAGTGCAATCAGGATGTTTAGACTTGAAGTCGTCAATATCGAGATTCTGCAAAAACTATGCTGATGAAAATTTTTCAGCTTACAGGTCCAAATAATAGAAATGGTCACGTTATCCACCAAAGACTTTCAAATTAGCTGATACACCGCTGAGGAGATTACAATAAATGGGGAAGTACACATAGGAGCAAGTCATATTTATTTCGGTCTAACATGTTGTTTGTCTGTTTGTCTTTTTCATTTTTAACAATGGCGTTGTAAGTTTTTTTGGGGTTTATGAATTTGACTGTCCCTCTGGTATCTTTCGTCCCTCTTTTGTGGACAATAAACACTGTAATCACAATAAACTAAGACTAGGGTGACGTTAATACAAGTCTGGATTGATCCATTGTGACTACAGACACATAAAAGCACCTTGCAAAACTATTGCTAATACTAGAAAGTAATTTCATTATTAAATTTTCCACACAAAATCGTGTGAAGTTTAAAGGAAGAGAAGTCAAAGTAGACATTTAAATCAAAACATTTCATTTGTTGTGAAAAGGTTTGTATCATTCTTCCGAACACTGTTTATAAGTCATCTGCAAACCAAGTTCAGCATTTTGCCGTTTTGTTCCCCAGAATTCCGCCTGACGTAGTTTAAGATAATTAAGAAACTCTGCATCTACACTGCTAAAAATGTTCGGGAATTGAACTGTTCGTTACTTTCTTTTCCCCTTCCTATTATGCATGATATTTTTATCTACAAAAACTCTTGCCTCCTGTCTGCGAATCCCTGTTGTATTACATTACTTACAATTTACATGTTCGGAACAGAACACCAAGATGAAATTTGTATTGGTACTTGCCATTTTCATTGTTTGTGATGCAGCAGTGACAGTTCTTAAAGTTAAAAGTAAGACATATTTATCGTTATTTGAAAATATATTATTTTTTTTAATACAATGGACAAGAATTTTCTGTTGTCTTATTGTTTTCTTCAAATTTGTGATGTGTTTTTATACATTAATGCAGAATCAAAGTACAATTATGTATGTAAAATAAAGTTTAACTTTTTTTAGTTTTAGTTTTTTCGAGTTGATTACAGTCTGGTTTTTAATACAAATGACAGCATTTAGATACGTTTTTTTCAATCTAATTTTATACGAATTTGTTTAGTTTGATCTGTTCTTAACAACCTATGATAACAAGTAGTCAGGCCTACTTGATTTTTAAAATTTTGAATAGTCAGTAAACGAGTATATTTTCTAATATATACTTTTCGTATTTTCTAAAATCAATTAATTTCTGTTTGTTCTTATTGCGCATATCAACAGCTATAAAACTAGCATATAAATAAATAATAAAAAATAAAGATGACTGGATCAAATTTAAAAAAAAAAGTTGTTCAGGAAATGTTAAAAAGAAAAGATCAAAAACAACAAACGATTGATATCAACTGTCATATTCCTGATTTGAAACAGTAAAACATGATCGATTTAACTTGGATTTATTGCTTATTTGCTTCGATAACAGTCACACATCCATTATATTGAACAAAACTAAAAGACATAATAAGTTAAAAGTGACATTGTGTTATAACTAACAGTTAACCATTCCATAGGAATGTAGACACAGTGTACAATTAAGAATAACAGTATTTTTTTCTATATTTTCTATAATTAAATAACGGATTATAAAAAAATAGAAATTATATTTGTATCAATTGCATATCTAGATACACGTCAATGCAAAGCTAAAGGTGGAATGTGTAAACAAACGTGTGCTGTAGATGAAGAAGACACAGGTTCATGTTGCCACAATAGTTATAGATGTTGCCAGCCGCCTACATGTATTGGTACGTACAAATGTTACACAGGTTCATGCTGCAATAGTGATATACGTTGCTTACCGCCTACATTTTATGGTATGTAACATAGGTTCATGCTGCAATAGTGATATAAGTTGATAGCCGCCTACATATTATGGTGTGTAACACAGGTTCATGCTGCAATAGGAATATAGGTTGATTGTCGCCTACATATTATGGTGTGTTACACAGGTTCATGCTGCAATAGTGATATAAGTTGATTGTCGCCTACATGTTATGGTATGAAAACCGCGTACACATATTACTGTTGATTGATTGTGATTTCTTAATTGAAACGAAAAACAGTTTTGAAGACTAAGGGATACAGTGCGAAATGTCGAACGAATTACTCCTTTTCTATAAGTGTTATGCAGACTTTAGCAAAATCACGAAAACAACTTATTCAACAACACGTCAAATATAGAGATCGGATTAAGGTCAACGTATATTTACCTTCATTCATTAACATTGTTATCATCAATAAAGAAAAAATCCACTGTTCATGATATTTTTTGGTCGTACTTTATCATGTTTATTGATCAACAGAAATTAATTTTTTTTATTTAGATAATTTGGTGTTTATTGACGACCTTTACATCGTAAATGGCTCTACTAATTCTTTGCAATTTCTACAACTTCAAAGATATCAAGTTTTAATTTATTTCATGAAAATCTGTCTTTTGTTTTGGAATATTAGTTATTTTTCATGACTTGGATTCTTTGTAATACACGTCTGTCCAAACATCGTTTAATTTATAAACATTTTATCATGAAGTAACAATAATGGTCAGGAATTTGTACAATTGGTAATTTTCTAAAATAAATTAAAATAACTGCGATTTTTTTTACAAGACAATAAAAGCAAACGCAGATGTGTTTTTAAGGTATAAATTATACTTACATTATTTTTAGGTTTAAATGTAAAAAAAAAAGTTCATGAAGACTACATGTTAGATATTTGTAATGATACTTTTCTTTGCGTGAAATCCTAGAATTAGTGCAACTCATTTATAATATATTATGACCATTGTCTTGTCTTTCTTATCTATTCTAAGACACGCTTCAGTATGCCCAGTGTAAAGCTAAAAACGGAGATATTAAACCTGTGTGTGATGTTAATGAACAAGATACAGGCATAGGCCCTTTTTGCAATACAAACAGATGTTTCGAGCCGCCTACATGCATTGGTATGTAACAAATATCTTACCCGTTGTATAGTTTAGTAAGTCGCATTTACTTTTTGAAACAAACAATGTGCCGGAAAATGTAATTAACATGTCACTTCCATAGTGTATACATCTAGGTAAGTAAAATGTGTGTCACAACTACTAGTTCTGTTTTGACGATTTGTTTACCTTTTTTAATAAGAAATTATCAGAAAATTTCAGGATTGTTACTTCTTATATAGACGTAGGAAGATAAGATATGAGTGTCAATGAGACAAATCTCCATCCACGTAACAAATTAATAAAGAGTTACTATTAACGGTCAAGGTACGGCCTTCAACATAGAGCATATATGTTTGCTATTTAAAAACAAGCGCGAGGTTTGACTAGCCGCAAAACCAGGTTCAACACACCATTTGTTTTATTTAAATGTCCTGTACCAATTCAAGAAAATGGGTATTGTTATATTATAGTTCATTTCTGTGTGTATGACATTTTAGTGTTGTGTTTATGTTGTGTCGTAGTTCTCCTTTAATATTTGATGTCTTTCCCTGAGTTTTACTTAGTAACCCTGATTTTTTTTTCTTATTCAATTTATGAGTTTTGAACAGCGGTATTTTGCTGTTGCCTTTATTTGAGTAGTGAAAAGATAGACAAACATAACAACTTAAAGACGTGTTAATTAATACCAAAACACATTTCATATTCTTTTACAGATTGCAACTGTCGTAAGTTCTCGTATTAATTATAACCTAAAAAACACCACACGTTTGATCATTTAATCTTAACACTTAACCTATTGTATAAATATAGATTCTCCCATTGCATCGAATATGATACAAGACAGATATTTTTTTGTTTTATTTTAAAAGCGAGGCTCGACGATTGATTTAGTGGTAAATTTTAACTTTCGAGAGTGGATACATATCGTACTGTACAAGGTTTGATGGTGGAATCTGTTTCTCATATGATTTTAGACAATATGCAGAAATCTTACTTCATCTTTTCGAACTACCTACAAAAAGCTGCGTTCTATCTATGTAATGTCATGATCATGAGGCATTGTCGTCACAATAGACATTTAAGAGGAGAGTAAGTTAATAGGACTTCATAATCAAATTCAGACCAGTGAATAACTCAGATTGACAAGTCGATTAAATAATGATAATGAACGGGTCAGGAAAAGGATAAATCGAGTAAGAATGAGATAAATATTGTCCCTTAACCTTGAGGTCATGATTTCGAACCCGCATGTGTTACGTCTTCCTTGGTAATAATTGTCAGTTTTCTTGCCAAAGATCGTGGGTTCTTTCCGTGAACAGTGCTTTCTTCTTCAATAAAAATTTACCGTCTAGAAAAAGCCATTATCATTGTTACATCAATAAAAAAAAACCTCAATAATACTATATTTGAACAAGGCTAGAATCATTCCATATGAGTCAATTTGATGCAATGGTAATGCAACAATATTTAATGGTGATTACGCTGCAAACAGGCTTGTTTGGTGAAGGCACTAACACATTAAATTAAATTATCACGCGTATGAGAGGCTCTTCCGTATATTTCGAACAATCTAACACAAACAAATAAAAGTCCAAACAGGACAGGTAGAACCATTAAAATCCCTCACTTGACCAGAGGAATATAACAGTACACATTAGATTCACAATGAACTTGCTTATACGGAAAGTTTGTGAAGGTAGAATCAGCTGTTGATTGGATACTGATGCAACGAAGACAAGACCAACAGTTATAACAAAAGATAATTTTTCTTTAAAATTATATTTTTGTTTTAAAGGAAAACGGTAACAACGTTACACATGTAAAGTTTGGTATTCAACATGCTATAACTTCAAAAATTGTTTTTCATAAAAATTGAAAGATGATCCAATTGGTTCCAATGCTTTCATAAGATGAAAAGTAGTCCCTTATCTTTTAAAAACAACCATCTATTTCGATACAAGAATTCTACTAATAAACATCTGACTTATTTACTATGACAGTTACATGTGGTGGAATATTTAAGGGACCAGTTGGAAGTTTCACGTCACCGAACTATCCTTCTAAGTATTGTATTGATCAACATTGTTAATACAATATCACAGTTGCAGAAGGTTTAAAAGTAATGCTGAAATTCACGTACTTTCATTTAGAGGCGGGAATACGCGATACCGGCGGTCTGCCTTATGACTTTGTGCAGGTATATACATATTCAAATGGTTATAAAAATGTTTAAAACATGCTTTTTAAGTTATATAATTTTATCATATATTTAGTACAAAATACAGCTATTTTGTATATCTAATAAAGGTTCGTTTTTCCAGTCTGTATCACCTACCCTGTATCGCATACCCCGTATCGCATACCCCGTATCGCATGGTAAAACCCGTATCGCATACCTTTTTTTTTTTTTTTTTTTTTTTTACATGAAGTCAGTTCTTTGGGTTTTTTGTTTGCTTAAGAAAAAATTTCTTCATAATAGGTCAATTTTTTGAATGACATTGTTTGGTATGTAACGTCACGAACTTCAAGTTTTCATTTTGTATGTGACGTCACGAACATCAAGTTTTTTTTTTGGCACACTAAATGCAACTATAAAAAATACAAAAATAAACAAAATATTTTTAAATCAACAGCACGCAAATTGAAAGGTAACCCAGGTGCTTCGTATAAATAATTGAGCAGTTATTTTAAGGCTTTGAAACAAGACAAAAGCAGAACTGAAGGTAACCCAGTGCTATTGATCAGAAAACAGTTCATATAATATAATACTCTTCTGTTGAAATATATGATAAAGCGTATAATACATGGCAAAATCCGTATCACATGCCGTATCACCCTGGACCAATATCATCCCTCGGGCCTAAAGGCCCTTGGGCTGATATTGATGTCTCGGGATGATACGAAATATGATACGGATTTTGCCATGTATTATTCTCTATGTATTCATGTATGTTTTGGGGATTCTAAACATTGATAGAAGACTTGTTTGCCATCACATGTTTTATTTCTTTTTGCCGTATTTTTCTTTCTTTAAAAATTGTTTTATACAAATAAAAACAGAATAAAAATCAAAATTAAATTAGAAGTCGAGAATTTTAGTTTATTGTAGTTAAGACCGTCATCTAAAAATAATCAGGAACGACATACAAACAGTTTGCAAAACCGGACACAGAAAATAAGAAATAAAAAGTATGCATTATTATCAATAATAGGTTGATTTCAGATACACTGGAAATGACATAAAGCAGATCTTGTTCATTTATTGGTACACTTCGCGATAGTCAATGCAATGTACAGTCGACTATATGCTTTATTGTAAGCAACATATTTATTGTATGAAAAATTAATATCAATGCTCTGTCGTACATTAAGATATCGTCCAGTGGACAGTAGATGTAATGTGATACTAAAACATTATTATCTTTTTATAATAAACGATTTTGATTAGATATATGATGGCGAGGTTAAAGCCGAAGCATAATAATAGATACTTTGGCTGGCGGTCCTACTGAAGGAATAGAATTTAATTCCACTTCCAATAAGATGATCATTCACTTCAAGTCTGATGGATCTACCGTTAAACCTGGGTTCAGTGTCAGTTATAAAACCTTATAGTAAGTGACAGCTTATCCTATTAAATGCATGATATACACATTCAAATCAAATAGTTATATACAAACCAGAAGCAGACTGAGCCTAACGAACCAGAAAAATCAATAAGCATGCTTGAGAATCCATGAGCATTAGAAGGTTGTGTCGTCCTGATTGTGCCAAAGTATCGAATATCGTATAAATTACTAAAATGTATCTCACAAGAGTAACTCGTCCCTTCAATATCATAATATTTGTTTTGTTCTTCTTCTGACAACATATATAAATGTAGAATTATACCTATCTTGTAATTAAAGTAAAAGTGAGGCGAAATATACCAAAGTGACATTCTTACTCAAGTCGGATATAAACTGTCAACGCTAGGAGCACACAAACGAACAACTGACAAACAATAGAAGACTTAAAACAATACAGTGTATATTCAGAAATTAATGCGAGGTTTTTATGATTGCGAAAAATGCGACTGGGTTGTAAACGCAATAATTTAAACTCGTATTTAAAAATATTTTATATGAATTTAACAGGATTTGTCTCAAAATCGTAAAAAATTTAAAATCGCATTAAGGTCTAAAATGACAAAATCGCAATAATAAATGCACGCAATAATTTCTGAATTTACAGTATACGGAGTAGAATGTTATCAATTATTATTATTTCTGAAGTATATCCATTTTAATTGCAATGCATGTCTCGTTTGCAGATGATTTTCCTACAATAAATGCACCACGTTGAAATAATACCAGAGAAAAGTTAAACGAATACGTAGCCTGCAGCATATTTTGTTATTCATAATCAACAGTTGGAACATTTTAGTTTTGGTTTTGAACATCATTAAAGATAACAAAAAAAGATGATGGTTAAAAATACTCCCAAAAAGGTTTTAAGTTATACTCAGAAAAAGAACCAAAAATATCCCCATACACAATTTCGTCCCAAAATTGATAAAGGTTATCAGAGGTACCCTGCTTATAAAAAAGAACTAAATATGCCAGAGACATAGTGAAAGTCATAGCTCGAAAATAAAATGTCAACGCCATGGATAACAATCACATTTGATACGCCAGACTCGCGTTTCGTTTAAGGATTTTCGTATCCCAGGAATGGATTACCTTAGCCGTATTTTGCATAACTTTTTTGTTAATTTTGGGACCTCAATGATTTTCAATTTTGTACTTGTTTGGATATCTTACTATTTTGCTCTGAGTGTCACTTATGAGTCTTTTGTAGACGAAGTGCGAGTATGTCGTTTTCAATTATAATTCTGTTACCTTTGATTAATAAATTCGTATACACAAGGATCAAATATTCAAGAAGGTTATTAAGATCTTACCAATTAAAAAAGTAGCTTTTTATTTCCGTTTAATTCAACTCCAAGACTTTAAAATCTTCATTTCTTTTTAATCTAATTTTAAATTATCCAATTGGCATTTATTTAAGCAAGGACTCAAAAACTATGCTGATAAAAAATTTTCAGCGTGTAGGTCCAAATAATAGAAATAGTCACGTTATCCACCAAAGACTTTCAAATTAGCTGATACACCGCCGAGTAGTTTATAATAAATGGGGAGTTTCACATAAGAGCAAGTCATATTAATTTCGGTCTAACATATTGTTTGTCTGTTTGTCTTTTTCATTTTTAACCATGGCTTTGTCAGTTGTTGGTTGGGGTTTTTTTTTTTGGGGGGGGGGGGGGGGGGGTTATGAATTTGACTGTCCCTCTGGTATCTTTCGTCCCTCTTTTGTGGACAATAAACACTGTAATCACAATAAACTAAGACTAGGGTGACGTTAATACAAGTTTGGATTGATCAATTGGGATTACAAACACATTAAAGAACCTTGCAAAACTATTGCTAATAATAGAAAGTAATTTCATTATTAAATTTTCCACACAAAATCTTCTGAAGTTTAAATGAAGAGAAGTCAAAGTAGTCATTTATGTCAAAACATTTCATTTGTTGTGAAAAGGTTTGTATCATTTTTCCGAACACTGTTTAAAGGTCATCTGCGAACCAAGTTCAGCATTTTGCCGTTTTGTTTCCGCCTGACATAGTTTAAGATATTTGAAAAACTCCATCTGCACTGCTAAACCAGATGGTCCGCCTGGCGCAGCTTTATACGACCGCAGAGGTTGAACCCTGAACGGTTGGGGCAATTACGGACACAACATTCAAGCTGGATTCAGCTCTAAATTTGGATTGTGATTAAATAGTTGACACAGCATAAGTTTCTGACACAGAATGAATGTGTTCTAATAAACTTAAAATTTTTATTTTGCCTTTGAGCAATTCACTATGCTGTTGAATATTAATCCTCTCAAAAAAATATTTGAAGAAATTTTCTTTTTATTTATGAAATTTCAAATGAGAAAAATTGACCCCCCCCTCCCTCAATTTTTTTACTTCCCCTTTTTCTTTATTCCAAAACCGATATCAATTCAAATTTCTAATGGAGTTTGCAACAATAATCACTCTTTTAAATACATCATAAAATATTAAAATGTAAAAAAAGTTCTTGTTATCACGGAATGGTAAAGATTGTTTTAATTTATCAGTTGGTAGTAAAAGTGAATATACATTGTATGTTGTATAAAACAATGATTTAAGTTGATTCAAATACTATTCTGCACAAAGAAAGATAACTCCAATTAAAATTGTGCATTTATATATTTCTTGCTATTGTGCAATACTGTGCAATTGAAAATACTTGCTTTTGCACAATACTGTGCAATTGAAAATTTCTTGCTATTGCACAACACTGTGCAATTGAAGATTTCTTGTTATTGCTGAGTACTGTGCAATTGAAAATTTCTTGCTATTGCACAATACTTAATATAATAATTTTGGATCCTGATTTGGACCAACTTGAAAACTGGGCCCATAATCAAAAATCTAGGTACATGTTTGGATTCAGCATATCAAAGAACCCCAAGAATTCAATTTTTGTTAAAATCAAACTAAGTTTAATTTTGGACCCTTTGGACTGTAATGTATACCAATTTGAAAACAGGGCCAAAAATTAAGAATCTACATACACAGTTAGATTTGGTATATCAAAGAACCCCATTTATTCATTTTTTGATGAAATCAAACAAAGTTTAATTTTGGACCCCGATTTGGACCAACTTGAAAACTGGGCAAATAATCAAAAATCTTAGTACATTTTTAGATTCAGCATATCAAAGAACCCAACAGATTCAATTTTTGTAAAAATCAAACTAAGTTTAATTTTGGACCCTTTGGACCTTAATGTAGACCAATTTGAAAACGGGACCAAAAATTAAGAGTCTACATACAGTTAGATTCGGAATATCAAAGAACCCCAATTATTCAATTTTTGATGAAATCAAACAAAGTTTAATTTTGGACCCTTTGGGCCCCTTATTCCTAAACTGTTGGGACCAAAACTCCCAAAATCAATTCCAACCTTCCTTTTATGGTCATAAACCTTGTGTTTAAATTTCATACATTTCTATTTACTTATACTAAAGTTATGGTGCGAAAACCAAGAAAAATGCTTATTTGGGTCCATTTTTGGCCCCTTATTCCTAAACTGTTGGGACCTAAACTCCCAAAATCGATACCAACTTTTCTTTTGTGGTAATAAACATTGTGTTTAAATTTCATTGATTTCTATTTACTTAAACTAAAGTTAATGTGCGAAAACCAAGAATAATGCTTATTTCAACCCTTTTTTAGCCCCTAATTCCTAAACTGTTGGAACCAAAACTCCCAAAATCAATCCCAACCTTTCTTTTGTGGTCATAAACCTTGCGTCAAAATTTCATAGATTTCTATTCACTTAAACTAAAGTTATAGTGCGAAACCCAAGAACATGCTTATTTGAGCCCTTTTGGGCCCCTAATTCCTAAAATGATGGGACCAAAACTCCCTAAATCAATCCCAACCTTCCTTTTGTGGTCATAAACCTTGTGTTAAAATTTCATAGATTTCTATTCATATTTACTAAAGTTAGAGTGCGAAAACTAAAAGTATTCGGACGACGCCAACGTGATAGCAATATACGACGAATTTTTTTTCAAATTTTGCGGTCGTATAAAAATGGTCGGGAAACGAACTGTTCGCTACTTTCTTTTCCCCTTCCTATTATGCATGATATTTCTATCTAGAAAACCCTTTACTCCTGCCGGCGAATCCCTGTTGTATTTTTGTAAGTTTATTTTTTTAATAGGTGATAATATTCAAACATCATGCCATACCATCGCACTTCAGCGAAAGGACAATCGTACTTCGGCGAAGACCATCGTTTTTACTTCAGCGTGAACATGGCACTTCAGCGTCCCTATCGCACCGCCGAGTCCTACATATGTACAGTACCTATAATACCATGAGGAAAACATTATAAGGGCAAAGGGGCCTCGGTGGTCAAGTGGTCTAAATAGTTCAAGAACTAAAATCACTAGCCAGTCAACATTCAGGTTGTGAATTCGAATCCCGCTGGTGCGATTGCACTCGTCTAGAATCCTAATTGACTACACAGCTACTTTTGCATAGGTACTATTTCTGTACTTAAATAATCCAGTACTGGAAATTTACTTTTAATATTTAGTAATATTTCTTTACTTTAAAACTATTGTAATATTTAGGTACATGTATTTTACAGTACTTGATTTGTACTAAATGTTTTGGTACAGAAAGAAAAACAATATTCCATGTTTGAAAATCAGAACTTTAAGAGATTTGAAATAGAAAAACTTTGAAAATGTTGAAAATATAACGGTAGTAACCAAAAATCTGTAGTACATTTCAAGTACTAATACAGTATTGTAAAATACAGGTACCTAAATATTACAATAACTTTAGAGCAACAAAATAATACTGAGTATTAAAAGCAGATTTCAAGTACTACACATTTTAGCACATAAATAGTAACAATGCAAAGGTAGCTGTGTAGGAGTCATTTTTCCTTTCGAAAGTCAGTGGTTTCTTTCCAGGCACTCAGGTTCCATCCACCCATTAAAATGTCGCGGGTAGGTTAATGCGGTTTCAAATAATTTTTTATAATTTTTGGTGATTGCATCGAAATCTCATCTATTACGTCATTTTCGAAACTATACGAATTTTGATTGGCTAAATCGGACGTTGGGAGAATTTGCTATAGAGTGGTGATTTTTTGGCATCACCGAGGTCAAAGATTTATCAACTTGTTGTTTTTTGACAACGGCATTGCGACATTAACAATATCTTCATACATGACCATTGTTCCCTTGAACACATACAGTTTTAAGTAAGAAAATCGCCAAAAACTAAGATTCATCAACGTCAATGTTTAGCTTGTCACGTCACAGTCATTATTATCAGCTGTTGAGCACCTTGTCACAGAAGTCGGCACATGGAAATCACAATGGAAAGGTGGATTTTGCATACATTTTGAGGTAAATACGTTGTAAATTGTAACTCTTTATCACCGGTACCCATTTCTTCTTATTGAATTTGTTAAAGTGAATCAAAACATTTATAATTCGTCATTTATAATATTATTAGGATAACCGACGACCGAAACCGTTGACCTATGAATCAATCAACGAATCAATAAAGTTAGCTAAATAGTAAATGGAAACAATGCTCGGAGAAAGATTGTTTTAATATTAGTTATATTAGACTTGATTTTTCCCAAGCTAACTGTTAAATAATAATTACAACCCCCCCCCCCCCCCCCTTATTCCCTCTTGGTTAAGTGTATGCAATAAATAAAAACTATTCATTTTTACTTTGGTAGTAAGGGGTGCACCCCCTATATTATCATACCCAGTCTACCTATCCTTAAGCTTAGTCATTTTTTGTTTATACTTTTATACACCAACCACGCAAATGAACAGTGTTGGTGTTTGTACATTTTAAACAGAGAATGACATTGTTTCAATTCAGAATTATTTTTTTTCATTGAGTTTAAGCATAAATTTTATTAAAATAAAACATGGATTTGTTTCACAAATAGTATTTATATATCCATTGTCATTTCTAAGTTTATAAAAAATACCAGAATTTATAAATGCATGTTCAAACAAATAAAATGTACTATTATTATTAAAGTTATATTTCAGTTATCAGGCTACTGAGATTTTACAAAATGAGAGAATTTGCTCATCTCAGTTTATATATTATCAAATTTAATTTTTAGTAATAGACATGAACATTTTAAATTGATCACCACTTTCATTCAATTGACATAAAGACTATTGATTACTTGTAGGATTTGCTAATCCAAATAAGTGACTTTAAAAAGTGTCAATCTACATTGATGTAAATATTTCAATATCATACAGATTAAATACCTAACAGTTTTTTTTAAGTATCTCCTTTATTGCCTATTTCCTACATGTTTAACAAAAAACTTTTGGTTTGTTTATTGCTTTTAAAGTTTTGATTATGCAATTTTATATTTGTCTTTTGCAGAATTGGTATTCACTGGTTTTTTTACTGCTTCCAAGTGAGTTGACATGTAGGAAGTCTGCATTATGATGTAAGCATTCAAATATTATATTATTGTTACTGACACTTTAATATTTTTTAGTCACATGAAGTGATATGAAAGCTATTTAAAGATTAATTGCTTATGAGTTTAGATTACTCTGTCTATTATATTTATGTGTTAAGAAAGTAAACAAGCATGGCAATTATTTTATTACAAACATGTTTACTATTAGTTTTACCAACCACTGCTGATACTAAGGGCTATAGCTATTAAGCTTACTAAAATTTGATTATATTGAAGTTCTCTTTTTGTATCAGAATAAGAATGTAAATAAGATAATTGTTATGTTCAAAATATTAATAACAGGGCACATTAAGAGCATATTATTATATAAATCAAGTACAATGATTGAAGTAATAGATATTATGCATATATATAGCAATGGGGCTTATAAATTAATTATATTGTGTATAATAATATAATTTTTGTTTGCAGGATTTTAAGATGAATGAGAAACAATGGCTACTTCCAATACAATAGCACAATTGATACAATGAATAAGACACAAGGACTGCACTTTTCATTCTAAGGAAGATCAACAAATAATACCCAAACAAGGATATTATTTTCCTATCAGATTCCTGTACATGAGATATAAAGAGAAAATTCATTTTCCTGAAAAGACAACTCTTTACTTATACATATGTGTGACAAAATTAATGGAATCAAGACTGTTTTAACTGTGCTAAAAGGAATACAAATTAGAAGTTAATTGACTGTATTAAAAAAAAAGTGAGAGAAAAATTTACTGTATGAAAAAGCAGGTTCAGCAAAAGGAAATATGTTGAAATGAATGAATAACTAACTGCAATGATTCTGGAACATGTGTTAGTTCATGATCAAACAAAGGAAAAATTTATAAGAAAGTGGAATACATATAGTATGTGATATTGTGTCCTAATTATGATCACTGAGGAGAGGATGTTTCACAGAACTTTTACTTCATAAATGTGTCACTGTGTACAAATTGTGATTTCATTCAGTGGATAAATTATACTTAGCTGTGCTCCATGGAATATTAAAATCAAAATCATTAATAGTGTTTATTAATAATAATGTGAAACAAAAGCAAAAGTGTGATGAAATGTTTTCACATACAAATTAGCATATAGATTCATCAATAGGAACACTCATTCCCTAATTTCAATGATTGTGAAACATGTTTTATAACAAAAACAAAAAAATCTATGTTATTTGGTTATGATGGTAAGTTGTGACACATTGAAAAACATACCACATGAAGTAAAATAAGTCATGTTAGCTACATTTAATACACAATTTCAAATCAATCAATCAGTGAATGTATATTTTAAATTACTTGGGTTAAATGAAAAACTTTGAGGTTTTCTGTCAGACACTGATCATATATTCCCTTACAAAAACATTCACACCCCCTTTTCAGAAAGTACCAAATAATGCTTATTGAGGAGCAATTATCAATATTAATTCAATTATCTAATTACATGAAGCTTTAAAAGATGATAAATATTATAATAACTTTTCTTATTCAGTTCAACATGATTTAAACTGATGTCTGCTAGTTTTATGCTGCTTTATCCTTAAAAATAAACACCTCATTGATGGTTAGCATTGCAATTATAAAAGATAAGATATTATATTGATATTAATAAAATATAGATAATAAAAACAGTTGTCCAAGTTCATGATTTTTCTAATTTATACAGATTAAGGCCACAGATTCATTAATTGGGGTCTGAACTGGGGGGTGAGGGGGGTTGTCAATTAGTTGCTATGAGAATTTTTCTCTATTATTTTTATTCAAATAGCATCTTTTCTTTACCCTGCAAAATTATTATTATATATTCTTTAAATAAACTTTACACCCTATAGTATATATACCTATATTTCTGTTTCCTGTACCTTAAAAAGAGATTACAGCTAATTTCCTAAAGCATGTAGAGCAAGACTTAGGTTACCTTGCTTGCTTTGTTTGTATATTGTACAATAATAATTTAGATAACATCCAATTGAATTTCACTATAATATTTACAGGTTTAAGTTTGTCTATATTTATTGTTTGAAGATGACAATCTTAAGTGCTTTAAGCTTTAAGCTTGGGTAAATATTTATACAAACAAGACAAGCGAGTCAACCAAAGTTTTACTCTACAAGCTTTAGGAAATTAGCTGTAAAAGAAAATATTCTGCAAATTTATAAGTTAAAGAGATAATGGTACATATATACATACATAGAATAAATACATATTTTGGAGTTTTAAGTATGCTTGAATGAGACACAGAATATTCATTGAATGTGTACATGGTGTATAAAGGGTATGTGTGAAAAAAATGTTGCAGGATTTGAAATATAATTAAATTTCCATTAGCTCTTGCACTATCATATTTGGTATAAATTGATTTAATAGTCCCATACTTACTGACCATGGCACCATAAGTTTTTTTGTTATGAAATCATCATCTATTTTTCTTAAATTATGTTTTCTATCAGCATGTGGTAATTAAATTTATTGAGAGAGAGAAAAAGCAGGACATTGAATATATATTTCAAGCTGTCATTATTATATGGTGTGACCAACGACTGAATGATGTACAGTGTATGGGTCTGTATGATTTATGAAGAATGAGCAAGATTCATGATTTTATTGTACACTCTAAAAGTTTACACTGTTACAAGTGGCAAAACCCAAACATGAGAGGCACCTCACCTGACAAAATAGAATTCAAAGAGCTATCTGATTGATTGAATGGTGTTTAACGACACTTCCCACACTGTTTTGCGAATACACCGAGGTCATGTTTTATTGGTAGATAAAGCTACAGTGTCCGTAGAAAAATTCAATACATAATTTTTTGGCCAAAAAATACCAAACAGAAGGAAAAGGGGCTTCATACCCCTAGCCGATGTGTAATTATAATCATTCTGATCTATTCTCCGAGTAAAATATATATATTTAAATAGTTTGTTTCTTTTATTAAATATTTGGTTATGGAGAAGATGCAACAAAAAGTACATTTAAATAAAGATCAGCAATAATTTCCCGATGACTGAAATTTTTATTTCTGTTTACAGAATTACTTCCCTTTGAAAGTCACTTGTGCGTTTGTAAACAATGTCGGACACAAAAAATTGTGAAACACGTTAACTTTGACTCAAAAGTGCTAGCGTGTAGAAATGATGAATTTTTAATCCAAGTTAACGTACAGAAAGCTGAATATTAATATTTTTCGAAAACTGCTACTCGTTTCATGTTGTTTATACCGTTTAAGTGTTAGACGTTGTAATATCTGAAGGTCAAAGTATTTTTGGCACAATTCAGTCGAAAATCTCCGTTTATGTATTTAATCTTTTTATTCAAAGGAGGCGAGTAGCACTTTTCTAATACTTTGGTATATAAGCTATCCACAGATAACAAGATTTAGAAAAACAAGACTGTCTACACGCTAGCACTTTTGAGTTTACTGTTTCCTCGTTTATAAATAGATTTTGAGTGTCACGTGATAACCACGTGATAATTTGAGAAGGTTATTTTTGAAAACGAAAATTTATATTGTCAACTTACTAGCAAAACTAAAAAATACAACAAATTACACTATAAATGAGTCAAAAAGTCTTTTTATTAAAAGTCGAAATTTAAGTATCATTTTTTCATTTTTTCGAAAATACAGCATTAACATACCCGCGGTATAGCCATAACATAGATCAAAAGTGGTGCAAAACACCAAAAATAAAGTAAAACAAAGTATCATGGCTTTATCATATGAGAGAAAAGTATTGGTCAAAACCTAGAACGTCAATTAAACCTAAGACCTTGAGTTCAATATCAGGTCATAAACCAAGGGTTTCAAATCAAAAGACCATAGATCTTGATTCTGTATAGTTAGTGAGTTATATCTCTATATGCATAATTTCTGATATAAAAAGAAGGAGGAAACTCTAATCTAATTTAAGCGTACCGTTTCAACTAAAATCAATGTTACGACCTGTTGCAACTTACAATTTAGTAAAAATATGTTGATGATATCTAATACAGTGTTTGAAAAAGAGCCCAAATCAAAAATATGACCTTGGATTTTGACTTGACCTAATTTTCTTCTTTTTGAATCAAGAATCTTACATCAAAAGATCCATTGTCTAAACGTTTCTTCCCCTTGGGTATCACCAGCCCAGTAGTCAGCACTTCGGTGTTGACATGAATATCAATGATATTGCCATTTTTACAAATTTCCTCTTAGCAAAACTTTGCACTTTACAAAAAACTAAGTATGGTCTTATCCCAGGAATGAGTTCCCTTGGCCGTATTTGGCACAACTTTTTCGAATGTTGGGTCCTCAATTATCTTTAACTTTGTACTTGTTTGGCTGTATAATTATTTTGATCTCAGCCTCACTGGCGTATTATATTATAATCCTGTTACCTTTGATAATTGTTTGCACGAAAGATGTTTATTTCAGTCTAGTAGTTACAATGCAGATTGCTATCTCTTAGTTTCGTTCCCTTTATTTCAAGCAATAGTATAATTCGCACACATATTTTCTTACTTTAAATTCTTCAGATTCTTAAGAATTTGTTTATGAAATCTTATATTGACCACATACAATGTTGAAATAGGAAGAAATGCTTTAAAGTTGTTTTTTTTCGCAGATTGAGGTATTTTGGCAACTGTATGAGTTGTTATGATTTACTCTTTGATTAGAAGTAAGCATAATTTTAAGAAATTTATGATGTCCAAAACTTCTGTGATAGTTATTACAGGGTTTCACTAAGTTTTAAGTGATAAACAGTTGAATCAGAAAAAAAAACAATTTGATTTTCACACATTTTGTTAACTTTTACTCGAGTTTCAGGAAATACGTGCTGTCTATCAAACACCCGCTTTAAATATTTAAAAATGCATTTGATTAATGACACTTTATCTAACTGCTAAAAGCTTAAATTGTTTACATATGTGAATTTAGTTTATAAAAGTCATGCAATCAAGGTGAAATTCTAGAAAATATACACTTATTTGTCATTGACCTTTGCGCTTCATTTGACTGAAATTGCACGGTACGATTTTTTTACGACCGGGCAAAACAGAAAGTACATATGTGTAGATTTCAAATGATATATATAAATCTTCCGTGTGTTAGGTGGGTGTATTAAAAATTTAATTTTATGGTTAAAGTCACTCGCCAATTATAACATGCATTCAGACAAGAGAAAAAATGTAGTCATCGAAATTCTCTTGTTTTGCTACATATCAAAAAAGGTATTTCAAAATAATTTCTATTATAAAATAACTTTATCTGAGTTATCTCCCCTTATTTGACAAAGTTAAATCAGAACTTATCAAACGCAAACAAAGTGGGGTTGTTGTTTTTTTTTTAGAAATTACAGCTGTAATTATGATAAAACACACAATTTCTATATTTATATAAAATGCCTTTTACATAAATTACATACAACTCTCACTATTTGCACATTTCATCAAATATCTAGACCAAAGTTATCTACTTCTTCAAAATCCAAGATGGAAGAAGGCACCCGAACCACCTTAATTTAAATATCTTCTGCATTTATTTGAAGAATGGCTTCACTAGAGATTAGTTCATACACATTTGTACATTTTCCCCCCAATACCTACTAAATCGACTCATTTCGTATATTGAAATAGTTCAGTATATCCATTATAGGGGTAGCTATGCAACCATTCTGCGGGTGATTAGCAATCGCCATTCCAATACAGCCTTGAACCTTTTGAACAGGATCAAACATATAGATGCACATTCCTGAATCTCCAGGCTTAAATCGTATATTGGTTATGTGGATTTGTCCGTACATTTTGCGTGAAATTCTTTTAAAAGATTCTTTGTCAAAACTCATCTTTAAGAAGGTCTTTTGCATGTGTACATCGCTTATTATTCCCGACAATATACTAGAGGTATGGTATATTGTTGATGTCTGCAGTAGTTTATCAATGTCATGTGGTGCATCACCTCCTCCATTTGCTTCTGATTTACAATACACGTCATACGCAATGTTAGCAATACTTTGTTTGGTTTCTTTTGAAAAGTTTGTATCACTTTCGCCTTCTACTATATTTATGATTTGTTTTTCTAATGGTATAGATGAGTTAAACGTTTTTTTAATGGTTGCGACTACAGAACTGGCCATTTTTTTCATATTTTCCAGAATCACATCATTAAATGACTTATCAAACGGTTCTATGTCCACATCAAATGGCTTTCTACTTTTCGACACCTCTGAATCTACTTTAAAGTTTCCTGTATCAGGTATACGAGAAATGGCTCCAACTGAGACAGTGGCTATTGTTCGCTTTGGATTAGAGAAACAAAACTGGCGGTAATCTATACAGCTGTCATTTAGAAAATCCGATTTAAGACCTATACGAAAAAATAAATACTGTTTAAATATATCATGAGATCACTATCAACGATCAACATTTCCATTTTAGAAATTAATAAGATTATACATGTTCTATAAACATCGTTTGTTGCTGTCATATTTGGTTTTCGTTCATTTTTTTTGTACATGTATAAGGCCGTTAGATTTATCGTTTGATTGTTATACATTTGTCCTTTCTGGACAATTTATAGCTGACTATGAAGTATGAGTTTTACTCAATGTGGAAGGCCGTACGGTGACTTATTTTTGTTAATGTCTGTGTCATTTAGTCTCTTTTAGAGAGTTGTCTCATTGGCAATAACATGATCATACTACATTTTTTTATCATCATTTATCAACACATAAGGTTATTGCTATTTTACAAAAACAAGAATCGTTTTTTTTTTTTGTAAATACGAATATCTGAGTATTGATTCAGATTGTAAAAAATTATGTAAATCACAAAGTACAATGCAGCAACATGTATATTGGTTGTATTAGACATTCTAATATTTAAGATAGAAAATCAACATCTGAGTAGAACACAAGACCCTATGTTGTTTGCATACTTTAATTTTCGATTGTAATTTGAGAAACAAGGACTTATCATGCAATTATCGTCCCAAGTTTGTCACGCATGGTCTAAACTATCTCTTCCTCAACTGAGTTGTTATTTTTAGTTCCGTGTATACGGTTAACGTGTACACAATATCGATATTAGCTACTGCCATAACTTGGTATGCACGAACCTTCTTATTATTCTTTTAAATCGTCTACTAAATCTTGAAATTGTGTATTTACAGTTATGATCAAGTTTAACCTAAATATATTGTATCTCATATTTAAGTTTTTCTTGATCTAAATTATATACACGATGTCCACAAGAGTGAGCAATATAATCGGTTCACACATGCATGTCTATAATTTTCTGTGTGCAGTTTAATAGACACATACAAATGTATTAAGAATGGTTATAACTTCACATCTTAACTAAGTCAATAAACTATGCGCATGAATATTCTACCAAAAACAACGTAGCGTGGGAATGACATATATCAATACTTATGCAATTGCATGCCAAATATTATTTACTAACCACAAATGATTCCCCTTTAACTAAACTAATCACACATTTTGAAAAGAATGCCAACGTCCAGAAATTAATTTTTAGATAATTTCTAAGGGGGGCAGGAAAACATAATAAATGGAAAAAAAATTGATTGCTAAATCCTGCACACCAAACATGAATGACTTATCGTCCCTTCCATGAACACGAGATCGGCTTATACAATTGTAAAATGAAAAACATGCAGTTACCGTCAGTAGTTACCCTTCAACAGCCTTATGTTGTATTTGTACATCAATTTACTAGGTTAGGCGTGGGGTTGGATCCGGCTAACATGTTTAACCCCGCTTCATTCTGTATGTATATGTCTGTCCCGAGTCAGGGGACTGTAATTCAGTTGTTTTCGTTTGTATATGTGTAACATGTTTGATTTTTGTTCAGTCTTTATACATAAATTAGACAGATACTTTTTCATTTGAATTGTTTTACATTGTGATTTCGGGGCAATTCATAGAGCACTATGCGGTATGAGATTTGCTTATTGTTGAAGGGCCTATGATGACCTATAGTTGTAAATTAATGTGACATTTGATCTCTTGTTGAGACCTGTCTCACTGGTATTAATAATGCATCTTCTTTTTTAAATTAATATCAAACTTATATTCTTAACTTATTCATTTGTTATTAGAAATTTCAAATTCAAAGATAATGACTATGGAGGCGGGGCTGAAAAGACCCAACGAAAATAACATGTAAAACTATAATATTTCTGCATACTAAACATCTACGTTTTAGGCTGTGTTCACATCAAACGCCATGTACAATAAACATGTGTACATTTAGTTTAATGTAAAAAGTACACTGGTTTCATATTTAATTTGTTCACATCAATACATATGGAACTTATATTAAGTGCTCACAACATTATATTGAGTGCTCACAACATTATATTAAGTGCTCACACCATTATATGCAGTGCTCACACCATTATATTAAGTGCTGACAACATTATATTAAGTGCTCACAACATTATATGCAGTGCTCACACCATTATATTAAGTGCTCACAACATTATATTAAGGGCTCACAACATTATATTAAGTGCTCACACCATTATATGAAGTGTTCACAACATTATATGAAGTGCTCACAACATTATACGTTTTTTGTTGTATGATGAGCTTGTTGTATGATGAGATTGATGTATGGTGAGATCATTTGGTAAACATCGTTTTTTTGCGGAAATTACCGAATCCATAATTTGTAAATTACGGTAATGCCCAGCAAACAAATTTTAACAGTTATCAATGTTTGGTGCAAAATAACTAGTTTGTGAATTTAAATTCTTTTAAGAATATAATTCGGACTACGCCGCATTTTTGCGCCTGTCCCAAGTCAGGAGCCTCTGGTCTTTGTTTTTCTTATATTATTTTATTTTTTTTAGTTTCTTGTGTACAATTTGGAAATTAGTATGGCGTTCAGTATCACTGAACTAATATATATTTGTTTATGGGCCAGCTGAAGGATGCCTCCGGGTCCGGGAATTTCTCGTTACATTGAAGAACTGTTGGTGATCTTCTGTCGTTGTTTTTTCTATGGAGTCGGGTTGTTGTCTCTTTGATACATTCCCCATTTCCATTCTCGATTTTATGCTATACATAAAAGTCAAATTAGCTTCGACAATTTTCCATTTTTTTCCCCGTGAGTGATCCCTATCCATCAGAAAGAAGCCCCACAGAAACAATCAAGATCCGCTGTCAAAAGTAACTTTCCAGATAACGAAAAAAATATTCAGATATGAAATTTTCAAACTTTTAGATTGATCCTAAGATGGAATATGGAAAAAAATTGGTAGCAAAAATAACAGAAATCCTCAGACTATAGACAAGCTTGTATGTGAGAAGAATTAGAACGCAAATCACAACAACGAGAAGAATTCACAGTAAAACAATACTAGAAGTTCTCCATTAATATAAGTATATTACAATTATATATTGACATAATAATGAGTATCTTTTTTTTTTGTGCTTCCGTTACAAAATAAATTGTGTGGACTTTAAATAAAATCAAAGAAGTGCTCAGCAACAAAAAGCATTCCTCTTTTTTGTGTTGTTGCTATCATCTGGACCTAAACACAAATTTGAATCTTTTTTCGAGGTCCATTGTTATCAAAGAAGTGCTATCTAAAAGATATTATTCTTCTATGACTTGTAGTTGATTATATTTTGTATCTTAATGTACCTTAACCAGAATTAATTTAGGTCAAGTAGTTATCAAAGGTACCAGGATTATAATTTAGTACGCCAAATGCTTGTTTCGTCTACATAAGACTCATCAGTGACGCTCATATTAAAATATTTATACATCCAAACAAGTACAAAGTTTAAAAGCATTAAAAATGACTCCTTTTTCATGGACAATCGTTACTATCCAATAATAGTAAATCATTCTATTTTACTCACAGTTTGTTTCAATCATTACCTTAATGCAAAACTTAGATGCATGTTTTTTTATTAGTTGTTAGTGGCTTTGAACTAGCTGTCAGTAATTGCGAGTACTCTCAGATCAGTACTTATAGTGTCTATTTGTACCCATCTGATGAGTTAAGCCTTTTACAACTGATTTTCATAGTTCGTTCTTATGTTGTTCTGTTACGCCACTGTCCGAGGTTAGAGGGAGGGTTGGTATCCCGCTAACATGTTAAAACCCGCCGCACATTATGTATATGTGGCTGTCCCAAGTCAGGAGGTGCCTTTATTTCAGTGGTTGTCGTTTGTTAATGTGTTATATACATGTTAGTTTTTCGATCCTTTGTTTGTACATAAATTAGGAATGTTTTACGTTTATCATTTCGAGGCCTCCTATAGCTGCATGACTATGCAGTATGGGCTTTGCTCATTGTTGAAGGCCGTACTGTGGCCGTTTAGTTGTTAATTTCTGTGATGTCATTTTGTCTCTTGTGGAAAGTTGTTTCCTTATCAAGCATACCACTTTTTTTTTATATATATCAACCGTGCAAACTGACGAACAAACGTAGTAAACGTTTTATTCATCCCCACAAACTCAGTTTTCATAAGAGATGATAACTTTAAATGAAAATAATGTTAAACTGGGTCTTGAAAGGGTAAAATTTATTGATTTTTTTGAAAAAAAAGTGTGTTTCCAGTTTTTGGAGAAAAAAATAATTTGTTTTTGATTCTGAGAAAAAAAAATTGGTTGATTCACCCCTAGCTGCCAATATATATAATGCTAAAATTGAATTAAAAATATTTTCGACTTGTCGCGAAAAAAATAAAAATCAATAGGCCCCCCCCCCCCCAAAAAAAAAATTTAAATGGTTGCTGCCTAAAGTTATGTTAAACACCTACAATGAAATGCTTTAAACTGCATTGTCCATATCTGTTAGATACTTATTCATGTGAAATGACAAATTCTGAAAATGGATGCCAAAAATGACTCAATCATGACATATATAAGCTAGCGTAATATGACGCTTATGTGTTATAGAAAGCTGACTGTTTTATTTAAAAGGTAATTAAGCTTTTTTTAAACTGAGTACGGACTATAAAGTGCGACTTGCTAAAGTTCTTCAGTAGGAAATGAACTCGAGGAATATGTCATACAAATTTCCCTTCGATATTTCTTTAAATAAACTTTTTATTATTTCACTTACATTTTGCCATTCGTATTTCTTACGACGAACAGAACTACTTTAATCATTCACTTCTTAGTTTCATCTTTTCCTTACTTATTTCAATCAGTTTTAAATATTGTATTCTGCCTTATGATCACATGACTTTAATAACTGTTCAAATTTGTTTGCTGGGTATTACCGTAATTTACAAATTATGGATTCGGTAATTTCCGCTAAAAAACGATGTTTACCGAATGATCTCATCATACGTCAATCTCATCATACAACAATCTCATCATACAACAAAAAACGTATAATGTTGTGAGCACTTCATATAATGTTGTGAGCACTTAATATAATGTTGTGAGCACATAATATAATGTTGTGAGCACTTAATATAATGTTGTGACCACTTCATATAATGCTTTGACCACTGCATATAATGTTGTGAGCACTTAATATAATGTTGTGAGCACATAATATAATGTTGTGAGCACTTAATATAATGTTGTGAGCACTTAATATAATGATGTGAGCACTGCATATAATGGTGTGAGCACTTAATATAATGTTGTGAGCCCTTAATATAATGTTGTGAGCACTTAATATAATGGTGTGAGCACTGCATATAATGTTGTGAGCACTTAATATAATGTTGTGAGAACTAAATATAATGGTGTGAGCACTTAATATAATGTTGTGAGCACTTAATATAATGGTGTGAGCACTGCATGTAATGCTGATCATTAACATAAGGCAGTCATGGGGTTCCATACATACACCTGGTTTAATAACCTGAACATAAGATTTGTTCACACTTGTACACTAGTTGTTATTTAAACGCAATTACATTGAATCAAATTCAAATTACTCGGACAACTTTTCTAGCTGTTATGAAAGCCATTTTGACGAACTGCTGTACTTAAAACATGTTAAAGGTACTAATGATATCTCGATTACAAAACAAAAAAATAACGCTGCAAGCTTATGGTTCAACCATTCAACTTCATAAGAGAGTTATGGTTTGTTTGTTTTCGTCAGAATTTGTTTTCCTTTATCAATTTTCCAGGTTTTTTTTAACTCTCTCGATCCATTTGTCTTTTGACATCAGACTCGGACTTCTCTTGAACTGAATTTTAATGTTCGTATTGTTATGTGTTTACTTTTCTACATTGGCTAGAGGTATAGGGGGAGTGTTGAGATCTCATAAACATGTTTAACCCCGCCGCAATTTTGCGCCTGTCCCAAGTCAGGAGCCTCTTGCCTTTGTTATTCTTGTATAATTTTTTATTTTAGTTTCTTGTGTAGAATTCGGAGTTTAGTATGACGTCCATTATCAGTGTTCTAGTATACATATTTTTAGGGGCCAGCTGAAGAACACCTACGGGTGCGGGAATTCTTGCTACATTGAAGACTCATTGGTGGCCTTTCGCTGTTGTCTGTTCTATGGTCGGGTTGTTGTTGCTTTGATACATTCCCCATTTCTTTTCTCAATTTTATCATGTTTAATCATATATCATACATGTATACGCAATATATACGAATCTAATGAATCGTGTCTCAAAAACTTTTAGTAGCAAAGTAATACGTAATAATCAAATTGAAAATCTGATTGGTTGCATTGTACTTTCTTTTCTAAAAAAGTATGAATAATCGGGGTTATAATTGCTACTACTTTATCCGAAAGCAAACATAGAATAATGGCCCAATCAAAATTTCAATTTTTTATCAAATTACATCTATCAATTTGTAGTGCTTAAAATTCAAAAATAAACATTAAAATGTGTTGCATTTTAACTGTATTTGCATTTTAAAATAAATAATTTATTCAGAAGTTAATACAATACTATTGCTTTTTCTAAGTATTCAACAGATTGATGTATCAAATTATTCATTTCCCTGTTGTTGTGGTAAACAATTCAAATACAGTCAAAATGTAACACACTACCAGTTGACCATACATACCTATTTGTTCATAGTTTATAGTATTCTGATTACCAGTGGACACATAGTCGGTTGAACACATCTCGATTTTTTTCTTTACTTTAATCAATGCCGCGTCTATACTGGTGGATTCAGGATTGTCGGTTTTGAAGGCTATATCTCGTATTTTCCCACAAATGAATGAAGGTGAGCTTGAGGCACCTGATTTTTCAAAGGCTGGATAGCATTTTACCAACAAAGGTTTATTATCATTAAGGCTGATTTTATCCGCAGCCAATTCCTCAGCATTTAAAAATATATGGAGACATGTAAGAAAGGCTGTATCCCCCCTTACCTTTACAAATCCTCCGAGAGTTCCTTTTTTGAATTCATCTGTGCCGATCATGTCTCCAACTCTAAGCTTAGACATAAATTCTGGGCTCCCTTGTACAACTTTTGTTGGCAACCCACAAAATATTTTCGGGAATTCATTTTCCCCAACAGGTAAGAACCCTTTAACTTTACAGAATAAATTAACACATTGCTTTTCAATACCACGTTGTTGAAATGATGATTTGCTTATAAGAGTCAGTTTGCTGTGTTTTGCAAACAAATCCCTTGCAGACAGTCCAGTTATTTGTTTGTTATCAGGAAACAGTACTTCCGCATTTGATTCTTCTGATTTAACAGTGTTAGTGTTTTCTTTAGAAATATCCTCATTTACCAAATATACAATATCAACTGAAAAATATTTAGTCGTTACATGAACATTGTTCATCTTACACTTCAGTTCAACAACTATTACAAGATTTTCAGACTTTAGTATGTGTTTACAGTTAAAGGCTGGCCAAATATCTAGTATGCGATCTAGGAGAACAACTTTGTTTGCGAGGAAAAATGTTCTCGTTATAAACCAAGCTATTGCCATTGCACAACAATTTTCTTCTTCGTCAATCGCTACTGATAGAGCCTCGAACAGGTATGAAAACGGTGTTTGCCTATCCATAATATTGGCAAGCGTTAATCTACATAACATGTGTTGTTTGGTCTTCACAGAATGAATAAGCAATTCTCTGTAAGGTGATAATGAACGTTGCTTTGTTTCCTTTAAAAAAGTGGATACCAAGCTCAAAATTTGAAATTCATTCATTTTTCCTTCTTCAATGTCATCTTTTAACTTCTGGAAATCTATAAACCAACAATAATGATCATTTATTCATGTTATTATTAGTGCAGATTACGGTATGTATTATCAATTTAATAAACCTCGATCATCAATTAAGAGACAGTAATTGTGCATATGATGTATACATTTTGGAAACGTTAATGTTATTAATACCACTGGTACTTCTATCTGCTGGTAGACCGTAAGTTCCCAAGGGTATCACTAATGAAATAGGCAGTACTTAAGTATTTGCATGAAAATACAGATGTTAAGTACAGCCAGTTACCCTTATAAATGTTCCTAAAAGTATTTTTGAACTTTAAAAATCATACTTGCCTTTTTTTTCTTAATTCATTTTATTTTTTTGAGAGTATGATAAGAAAGTTTGTACATCTGCATTATATTCACAAGAACTAAAGGATAAGTAAAATCAAATTTCTTTTCGGGAAATGTTTCATCCTCATTTCAGAATTTGATAGCTGTAGCATGCATGTATAGGTTGCACCAGTCCGTGATCAATGGAAAATTAAGGATATTGTAGATAAAGAATATGTTAGCAAAAATATGTGTGTGTCAAACTTTATCAAATGTGTTGCCACAGCACTGTAATCTTTCCAAGACACTGGCATAAAGTATGCAATATTATGCCATAGCTCAGGTTTTTACAAAATTCGTGTACATTTAAGATGGCACTAATAAATCAGTAGTGTCGTAATTGATGAAATAAAATTGAGAATGGAAATGGGGAATGTATCAAAGAGACAACAACCCAACCATAGAAAAAACAACAACAGAAGGTCACCAACAGGTCTTCAATGTTACGAGAAATTCCCGCACTGGGAGGCGTCCTTCACCTGGCCCCTTACCAAATATATACTAGTTCAGTGATAATGAAGGACATACTAATTTCCAAATTGTAAACAAGAAACTTAAATTAAAATAATACAAGACAAACAATTACTTGCATTTTATCCTTTCCTTCTAGTTTATCAATTTCAGACATATATAGGTTGATCATCAAGAAACAATTATTAGATTTAGTTATCCTAAAAACAGTTCAGTCCAAATATGATTGAAATTTGTCAAGTGTTCTCAAAAATCTTTCTTACAGCAATATCTTATTATTTCAATTTTTCAATAGTACTGACAAAACTATGCTAACTCGACCAAATGATAAAAAAATTAAATGTACCTACATTTCTGTATTTGGAGACATTTCCTTTATCAGTGCATCATGTATTTATGTGAAAAATATATGTAAAAACTAATAGCTATTTTTTAGATTAAATTCCCATTTGTCATATTATACCTTTAGTTGTCTTTTTCCTCACATTATGAGAGTCAATCAACCTTTTGTCTACCATCACATCTATAGCATAACCATCGCATACAATTGGAGTCAACAATAAGGAACCTAAAATACCAAATTATGAGATTTTGTTAAACAATGATATAACAAATATTTACAAATGTTACACCAATCACAAATTTAAGGACTGTTTTCTACTTTTCTTCCTATTATATGGTATGATCACTTTATCTAACTTGTGTCTTTTTATGTTTTTTTCTCAGTCCCTGTCGTTTGATTCAAAACGATGGTATAATATGAAAATCATGTAATAAATATCAAGCAAGTGAAACTGCGAGCTACTGCTCACTGATGATATTCCCGCTGCAAGTGAATAGTTTTAATAGTGTAAAAGTATGTGATTTTCGGTTAACAGGATGTTGTATAATTTATCTGAAAACAAATCACACGGTGTAGTTAACTAATATATACTCTGAAACCAAATTTCAGAAATCCTTATATTGTAGTTCCTGAGAAAAATGTGATGAACATTTTCAACTTGACTATCATGTGTAAAATGATTTAAGTTTTCAGTAAACAGGAAGTTGTTGAGTGATGAATCTGAAAATGCATCAAACCGTAAAGCTGACATACATAAATCCTGAAAACAAATTTCAGAAATCCTTGTAATGTAGGTCATGAGAAAATGTGACAAAAATTTTCAACTTCGCTATCACGTGTAAAATGATAAAAATAAAAAGAGTATAATGATATGTATTTGGCTGGGGCATCATCAAAAAGTGCACCTGCTGCAACATAATTGTCACATTGTCACTAACTGTACAATTTTTATTTTTCCATTCGCCAATCACTAATGTGAACAAAAAACTGACCTGTTTGTAAAACCTAGCTTTTGTTCATTCAGAAACATATTGCCATAAAGATGTTAGGAATATCCTTTACTGGTCCAACAAATCATCCAAAGAACTACTCAGAGACGATTCAATATTTCCAGAAATATACTGATATATCGTTTATAAGATATAATTACTTGATCACAGCTAAATAAATAGCATAGCATGTATCAACAATGAAGTAAACTGATATATATGTATATAAATATTAAAAGAATATTTTGTTCTGAATGGTTTTTTAAATGTTTTGAGCTTTTCACAGGTATGTTTGGATTAAAAAACATTTGTGGTCTTGAAAAAATAAATACTTTAACATGTTTAACTATTTTATATTGTGGCATTCTTCTGAATGATGAAGAAACTACCTGGTCAAATGTTTACATATGGTGATGATAGGTTAATAAGATAGCTAAATCAGTTCAAACATTTAGCGCTCCTCATCAACCAGTATTATTGAATCATCAACATTAGACAGGTGAACTCTATATGAATAACACATGCATTTTACCGTTATTATATTGACCAACATTTGGTTGACTTTTACTTAAACAAAAAAGCATTTGTTAAATTTACATTTCGATATTGGAAGATGTGGTATTAGTGCCAATGAGACAACTCTCCTTCCATGTAACCATTTATAGGTCAAGGTACGGTCTTCAACCAAAAGCCTTTGCTCACACCAAATAGCAAGCTATGAAGGCCCCCTAAAATTACTAGTGTAAAACCATTCAAACGGGAAACACTTAAGAAGAATGTTATACATATCAAAAGGCTTAATACATGCAACATGGGACATATATCAGATAGACAAATTTTAACTTAATTTTAACTATGAGCAAAATAACTACACAACATATTTACTATACCTGTATATGGTAATTCAGAGACTGTATCCATTGCTAATGTTTTCTCATGATAACATTTGGAAACACCAGTATTGTCCTGAAGTACCATTTTTACAGAATTTGAATGTCCTCTTACATTAGCCACATTTAAAACAAACTTTCCACTAAAGTTGACGTGAGAGATATCACCACCGTTCATAAGTAAAAGTTCTTCTATAGCTGTATGTCCTTTTTCCCGGGCAACAAACAATGGAGACTGTCCACAACTATTACATTGAGACACATCAGCATTGTTCTCCAGTAACAGTTTAACTGTATCTGTATGCCCACCTTCACATGCAACAAACAAGGGTGACCGTTCACTGATGGTAAACTGAGACACATCAGCATTGTTCTCCAGTAACACTTTTGCTGTAGCTGTATGTCCACCTTCACAGGCAACAAACAATGGAGACCGTTTACTAGTGGTACTCTGAGAGAAATCAGCATTGTTATGCAGCAAAGTTTTTACTATACTTGTGTATCCTCTTTTACAGGCAACGTACAATGAAGACTCCCCATCACTGTTACTCTGATCAACATCCGCTTTGTTCTGAAGTAACATTTTCACAGTATGTGTATGTCCTGATTCACATGCCACATACAAGGGAAACTTTCCAACATAGTTAACTTGAGAGACATTTGCATTGTTCTGTAATAATAGTTTTACTATATCTGTGTTTCCTCCAGCACAAGCCACATCCATTGGAGACTCGCCAGAATTGTTACACTTCGAGAAATCAGCATGGTGTTGCAGTAACAATTCCACTATATCTGTATGTCCTCCTTTACAAGCAACAAACAATGGAGACTCACCCATTTTGCTAAACTGGTTGACATCAGCATTGTTCTGCAGTAATAGTCTTACAATATTTGTATGTCCTCCTTTACAAGCAACAAACAATGGAGACTCACCCATTTTGCTAAACTGGTTGACATCAGCATTGTTCTGCAGTAATAGTCTTACAATATTTGTATGTCCTCCTTTACAAGCAACAAACAATGGAGACTCACCATGTTTATTACACTCAGAGGCATTAGCATTGTACTGAAGAAACAGATTCACAATTTCTGTATGCAGTCCTTCACAGGCTACATACAATGCAGACTCCCCACCATTGTTTAATTGAAATACATCAGCATTGCTCTCTAATAAAAGTTTAACAACATTAATATGTCCACCCTTAGAAGCTTTGTGTAAAGGTGAATTACCATAATGGTCTGTAACATTGACATTAAAATTAATAGAAATTAAAAAGTTAACTAAATCAGTGAAATCATGTGATGCTATTTCCAATAAAGGTGAAGCATAACATAGTTTATCTACTAGAAATGTTGAACTTACGAATGAAGAACTTGAGCAGTGGGTGTATTTTGAAGATTCTTTGCCACTCATTGTATCAATCTTCTTTAAACATAATTTTGTTTCATCACTTCTCCTCAAATAGCTAATTAACTTCCCCCTAAATGACGTATATCTTAACATGTTATTTTTAAATGTACTTGAAATGACATACTCCTTTAAGTCACATACCAGTCTTTCAAAATAATCTTCTTCTTGGTCTTCAAATATTACAATTGAATCATCATTGACTTCCAATAAAGATCTAAAGATGAAATGATCCTGAATAAATACAGAAGGCGCGTATTTGATAAAACATTTGGTAAGCAGCTGTCCACAGATTAAAGCTGCTATTTTATAGATTTTTCTATTCATCATTCTATACAAAGAGCCTCTTTGTTTCAAATATGTACCACTTAATGTTGCGAAACCAGATTTTAAAGAATTTCTATGTCTCTCTTTGCTTAAGTCTATGTCAAATTCTTTAACAATTTGCTCAAGCTTCGATCCTGTCGCTTCGGAAGCTGATTTTAAATCAATCTGTGTCAGCCAATCTGTATTGAATTCACCACCAAATAAGATAGTCAGAGTAAGAGCACAAAATTGATATATGTTCTCGTGAATAATGTTTTGTATGTTCATTTTAATACTTTCCAAAGGAGACTTAAACAGTGTCTTTACTTCTTTTAATGTTTTGTCTTTTGACAATTTACAAAGCAAGGGAAAGTAGTAAAAGTTCTCTGTGACTTGCTTTACATTCAATTTGGTAATGATGTCATCTGGAAGGTACCTCCGCAGCATATGCAATCTTTCTTCATCCTGCAGACACAACTCGCGTGATAATAAATTGCATTCTTTTTTTGTGAACAATTTAACACGTTGAAACTGTAATTCTTTATATATATGAAGTCTACAAGAAATCAGTAGTTTTGAACTTGATATCTTTTTATGAATTTTAATTGCATCATCTTTGTCTGCAACTTTAAATATTTCCTCCATTTTTTCTGAATAATCTCTCCATGTCTGTAATGTCTGCATGTTGATTGTTTCCTTTCCACAGATGTCATCAACAATAAACACTTGTTTTTTATTTTCATTATAATAATTCATAATGTCTGTTGGTCCTGTTAACACTGGTATAATTTCATATTCCAAACTGTCACGTAAGTGTAAGGCAGCTTGATGTATGTTCGAAGATTTACCACAACCCGAGCTTCCTGTCACAACAATACAGTTATGCGAGGGTAGAGATTCTAGTATGTGACGCGTTGCTCTGGTTTCCAAAAAGGTAGTTTGGTCTTGCTCCCATTCTCTTATTTCTTGTCTATGGTGAGCTGTAAAGAAAAGAAATTGTATAAGCTGATGTCTGATTTGTAAATTTAGTTTTGACCATGAACTGAAGATAGAGGCCTGGATATTCATTTACAAATCTCCATGCCCCTTTCTAAGTCCAAATATTTTAATGTCCTTGATTAATCTGTTACTAAAACCAACCAGTTAAGTAACAGATCAATATAATCTGTGCTATTTGTGTTGATGGATTGCTGACCAATTTGTGTATTTTTTTCGGGGGGTTCATACTTAAGGTGAGTTGATAGAACCTTTTGCTTGATTGACTTTTGATTAATGCCACATCAACAAATGATGCAATACCCTTTCAAGCTATAAATAACTTGTTATAACATAGAAACTGACCTTATCACATGAACATTGATAAAAGAACAATGATAAAAGAACAGAGTTCCAATGCCCCCCTAAAAATGCTTGTTTTTGGCCCCTAATTAAAAAAACCGTTGGTACCATAACCACCAAAATCAACCCCAACCTTTCGCTTGTGGTATTGAACCTTCTGTTAAATTTTCAAAGAGATCCATTCACTTTAACTTAAGTTATTGTCTGGAAACCAAATGTCTTCAAACGCCATCGCCGTAGCTGACAACGACGACAGCGACATCATAGCATTATACGATAGAAATTGTTTTTTGCGGTTGAATAAATAACAAATTCCTGACTTGGAACAGGACATTTTAAGAAACAATCGATCACTTGTTTTTTAGCAGAGAAGATTTTTGAATGGATGAACAAATTGTGAAAATTTGTCGGTCAATTGACAATTTTGGTCATATTAACTTTTTTGTAGATCTTACTTTGCTGAACATTATTGCTGTTTACAGCTTATATTTATCTATAATAATATTCAAAATAATAACAAAAATATGCAAAACTTCGTTAAAAGTACCAATTCAGTGGCAGCAACCCAACAATGGAGTGTTTGATCTTGACCAATTGAACAATTTTACCCCATGTAAGATTTGCTGTAAAAGTTTTAGTTTTTGAGATATAAGCCAAAAACTGCATCTGACCTTTATGTTCTATTTTTAGCCATGGCAGCCATGTTTGTCGATGGATCAGAACTTCAGATACAATTAATGAACTAGATCCCTAAGGAACGTTTATCTAAAGTTGTCCGATTAATCAATTTTAGTTTCTTTTATAGATTTAGGAGTGGAGTTTTAGTATGACGTCCACTATCACTGAAATTGTAAATGTAGTATACATTTTTGTTTCGGGGCCAGCTGAAGCACGCCTCTTGATGAAGGACTTTTTCGCTGTATTGAAGACCCATTGGTGGCCTTTTGCTGTTTTCTGTTGTCTCTTTGACACATTCCCCGTTTCCATTCTCAATTTAACTTACATTTGTAATAAATTTTTTATTGGTCTTATTGCCTACAAACAGTTTTGAAGACAATCTTAAATAAACTTATCATAGATACCAGGACTAAATTTAGTATATACGCCAGACGCGCGTTTCGTCTACAAAAGACTCATCAGTGACACTCGAATCCAAAAAAGTTGAAAAGGCCAAATAAAGTACGAAGTTGAAGAGCATTGAGGACCAAAATTCCTAAAAGTGTTGCCAAATACAGCTAAGGTAATCTATGCCTGAGGTAGAAAAGCCTTAGTATTTCAAAAAAATCAAAAATTTGTAAACAGTAAATTTATAAATATAACCATATCAATGACAAAAAGTACTGACTAATGTCCTTAAAAATTGTAAGGGTATCTGAAACAGGTGTAACAAAACATTTTTCCAAAGTGTTTTCTAATAAATGGTAATGTCGTATGAATGGTGAGAACCCCTTTGCTTAAACAGTAGGTCAATGAAAAACAAGTTAAGGAATTTTTATCTCCTCATACATTTGCTTCAAATCAAAGAATTTGCAACAAAAGCTATTGTACTTGTATTTCCAAAGAAAAGAAGCTGGATTATGTATTTCTTTTATTTTTAGCTTCCTGAGCGCTGCATTAAGACTTCAATACTTTAAATTTCCTGTGATCCTTGTTGTAGAGTGGTAAGATGAATTAAATGACAGCTAAATTAATTAATTTCCTCAAAATTCAATTAAAAAAAAACCAGCTAAATACTGCTGAACTAAATGACAGCAAAAAAGTGCTTGTTCAAACCTAGGAGGTTACACAAATAAAATCCTGTAATAACTAAACTTTTCTCAAAATTCTAATTTAAAAAAAACCAGCAAAGGTCAAGTTCAGGGCAGTTGATCTTTAATTACAAAAAAATATATCTAACATGTAAAGCTCATATACCATGTCCTGGTTTGGCTAACGTAAGGTTCTGTTTCTGGTGTAGTAAAATTTGTACTTTATAAACTGTGTGTTTTTTTTTTTTGATTATGGAATTGTATATTATACAAATATAGCCTTTGTATGAGGTCGATACAAGGATATATTGACCTGAAAGAAATATATTGACTTAGGACGAAGTCTGATGTCGATATACTTCTTTGGGTCGATATATCCTTAGTATTGACCACATACAAAGGCTATATTTTTTATATTATTAATTTCCTACCATATTTATATCAAAATCTTAATTTTATTTTGTTGAAATATTATAGATATCATATTGTCTCCTTGACAATAACAAAACATTAGTTGTTATTTCATTTACTTTTGTATTTGTTAGGCATCTTATGTATTTGAAGATTTTTTTGGGTCAAATAATCAATCACAAATATCATGTGTTTCAAAACGTTTTAACAATATTCTGAAATCCATTACATGACGTCACAAAGTATATCGGTTTTTAGATATTCTAAAAATAACAATGCAATATGCTTTTTGCTGTGCAATTTGCTTTTTGCTATCAGCCTTTTTCTCTCTACCTTAGAAAATATTGTTTAACATGTGACAATCCCTAAACGAATCAGATTTGTTAAAATATACAAATTAATAATATTGCATATCCGGTAGGTTACTTCTAACAAGAGGCTGTCACAACGACAGCAAACCGGATTTATTAACATTTATTTGTGTCCTGGAAATATCACAAGAACCATTACTGATGATTAATGAAAGTGAAAATCGTCAATTTCAAATTTGACCTCCATTTTGTCATCAGTATCAACATATTAAAATTTGAAAAGCTTAGATTGAATGGTTCGTGAGTAAATGCAACAACATGAATGGAAACACCATTTCACGATTTTTCAAGAACCATAACTACTGAACGGTATAAGTCAAAATCATCATTATTGAACCTGACCTCTATTTTGTCATCAGTAACAACATATACGAATTTGAAAAGCTTTGGTTGAATGGTTCATTAGAAAATGCACGGACACGACTGGAAACACCATTTTACGATTTTTCAAGAACCATAACTACTGAACGGTATAAGTCAAAATCATCATTATTGAACTTGACCTCTATTTTGTCATCAGTAACAACATATTAAAATTTGAAAAGCTTTGGTAGAACAGTTCATGCGTAAATGCACGGACACGACTGGAAACTCCATTTTTCAAACTTTTAAGAACCATAACTCCTGAACGGTAAAAGTAAAAATCGCCATTATTGAACTTGACCTTCATTAAGTTGCCAGTAACAACATGTTAAAGTTTATACCAACCCCCCCCCCTACCCCCCCCCCCCACTCCCCCCCCCCCCACTCCCCCCCCCCCCCCCCCCCCCCCCCCCCCCCCCCCCCCCCCCCCCCCCCCCCCGCCCGGCCGCCCACCGAGCATCCCCAAAACAATCACCGACATTTTTGTCACAAAAATCTGATTAAAAATTGAAACTGGATACAGCAGAAAACCTTCATCAATAATATACAAGTTGCAAGAAAGATAAGGGCTATTGTTCTGTTAAACTGTTTCGGTCCGTATACATGTTATACATCTTTGGCTTTGGGTGTTCCTTACAAGGGTAAATCCAGATAGGAGCTATAAATGCATGAAATCATTAAAAGTGTTGTTTTCAATTTTTTCTACCCCATCATCTATGTACCAGTTTATATAAATGTAGAGCACTGGCTATCTGTTATAAATACATACATATATTATAACTGATGAGCTATTGTGATTATTGAAAATAGAGACTAAGTAAATTACAATTATGCATACCTCGAATATGTGGTGGAATATGATCTTCAACTTGCTTTTTTTTTTTTTCTTTCAAGGTATCTGAAAAATAATTCAGTTATTCAAGTTGCAATAGATCACACATTATTTATTTTTATTCTATCTTTTCTGTCTGATAATGAACGCCATACTTAACTCCAAGTTGTACACCAGAAACTTAAATTAAAAATAAAACAAGACTAACAAAGGCCAGAGGCTCCTGACTTGGGACAAGCGCAAAAATGTGGCAGGGTTAAACATGTTTATGAGATCTCAACCCTCCCCCTATACCTCTAGCCAATGCAGAAAAGTAAACTCATAACAATACGCACATTAAAATTCAGTTTAAGAGAAGTCCGAGTCTGATGTCAGAAGATGTAACCAAAGAAAATAAACAAAATGACAATAATACATAAATAACACCAGACTAGCAGTTAACTGACATGCCAGCTCCAGAACTCAATTTATCTGATTGAATGATTATGTCTTCAGCATATGAATATCAGGCACAATCCTTCCTGTGAGGGGTTTAGTATCATACCATCATAACATAAAATGTAAGGATAAAGAACAGCAATTTAAGCACTATTCCTTTTCTTTTTGTCTGTGTGTTTTTTGGCTATGCATGTACTGATTATGTGTCATGGATGAATACTCCATACCCTTGTTGTTTCTATTACAGGTAAATGGATGAAACAATAAATACACTCACTTAATGTTCCATCATGCTCCATAGATTTCTGAAAAATAATTGAGTACCTTTAAGGACATTTAACTCAAAACTATATACATCTCAAATGTAACTGTATAGTAAAGAAGCAATCTATTATCAAGTGAATTAGTGTTGATGTTAAGTTTGGTGTTTGTGAAAATGGATGGCAAAGAAAATAATTAATAAGTCTTACAAGGAAAGACAACAACATGTCAAAATAAACTGTTAAAACGTTTAATCCCGCTGCAAATGTTTGCACCTGTCCTAAGTCAGGAATCTGATGTACAGTAGTTGTCGTTTGTTTATGTAATATATACGTGTTTCTCGTTTCTCGTTTTGTTTATATAGATTAGACCGTTGGTTTTCCCGTTGGAATGGTTTTACACTAGTAATTTTGGGGCCCTTTATAGCTTGTTGTTCGGTGTGAGCCAAGGCTCCGTGTTGAAGGCCGTACTTTAACCTATAATGGTTTAATTTTTAAATTGTTATTTGGATGGAGAGTTGTCTCATTGGCACTCACACCACATCTTCCTATATCTATGTATGTTTAGATACAATATAAAAACCCTTGTATCTAGTACGCAGCAATAACAATGATCTGTGTTGAAAATGTTGGTATATTGATATATTTGACTAAGTTTTTACCTATCTCTAGCATATTTTACAAGAAATTAAAAACAACAAAATTGGGTCGAGTTATCATGGGCCAACACCTATATAAAGATGCTATTATTGATTTGGACTAATTGTGGATCTAATAATTACATTTCATGTATGTTTCATAAGAATCCATTATTTTGACTGGATAACAATGCTTGTGCATCATACTAAAATTAACCTTCATATCCTAATGAAGTGTAAATTCATGATGACATTTGCCATCACAATAAAGTGCACAGGTTAACTAAAGAAATAAATGATGAAAGTCGATTTTTCAAGACCCTAGCATAAAACTGTAATTATAAATAAAGGCAACAGAAGTATACCGCTGTTCGAAACTCATAAATCGATAGGAAAAAGCAAGTCAGGATTACAAACTAAAACTGAGGGAAACACATTAAATATAAGAGAACAACAACACAACATTAAAATGTAACACACAGAGAAACAAACTAAGCATAAGAATTGAATGTTTCTTTAAGTAATTTTATAGGGTTGTAAAAGAGTTGATCGTGTGCACATTCCTAGAATGAAGCACTTTTACACCCCAATAAAATTACAAAAAGATGCATTCAATTCTTATAATTACTAGTCATATGTGCTGTTCATAGAAGAGGGATGAAAGATACCAGAGGGACAGTCAAACTCATAAAAGAGGGACGAAAGATACCAGAGGGACAGTCAAACTCATAAATCGAAAACTGACGACGCCATGACCTAAAAATGAAAAGAACAAACACAACAGAAAAACTATAGTACACATGACACAACATAGAAAACTAAAGAATAAACAACACGAACCCCACCAAAAACTAGGGGTGATCTCAGGTGCTCCAGAAGGGTAAGCAGGAACATATCCGATATCATTTGTGAAATGGTTATTTAAAAACGATCAACCAACTCGTTATGGTGTCCGTAAAATTAATGAAGAGATGAAATTAACTTCACCATTTGGAACTCTTGATTTAATAGCTTCCTATCTATCTGTAACAGTGTTCAAAAAAGAGTCTTTAAAGGACAGTAGTCCAGTAAATTCATGATTTCAATAATTATTCCAAATTGTAAGATACCATTTTCTGATTATTTTTCTTTTACAGTTTTTTTTAATCTCCTACACATGATGATGTAGAAATGAATGCAAACATGAGCTAAATCCTTATTGAAGGAAAAGAAACTCATGTAAGGAATTGGTTGATGATTTTGCCTCTATCAAGCAGGGGTATAAAAACAATCGAAGAAGAAGGACAGAAGTAGCTACTACCAGACAGACACATTTTTGACAGATTATCAACTTTTTCTATCATGTTTAGACAAACCATGACTGTCTATTTCTACAATTTCTATATGTACCTATGTTTATTTTATCACACATAAAACAAAATACTGCTGGTGGAATAAAAATGATTTATCCTTTTAAGGATTCCAGCAAATATCATGCATATTACTGAGTCTTTCTAAAGTGTAACTTAGGTACAATAGTTGCATATATATATATATATATTTATTTGTTAATTTTACATACACTTTCTAAATTCTTTATCCTTTCCTGTAAATCGTTTTCTATTCTTGATAATTCTTTTTGCACTTTGATATACTGACCACCTGCTTTATAACACAAAGTCTGTACATATCTACTAAGAACATGTGTCTGTTGACGAAGCTCCCCCACTATCTCTAAACCAAGTGTTGTTCCACTGAGGAATTGTTGACCTGTAAAACAAGATCATTTGTTTGCATATTCAGGCATGGTTGGAGATTACCTGTTCCAAAAACATACTGATAACTAACTTTGTTCATATTGCATGTATGTGTGTGATATATTCCACAGTATCAAATTATATAATTAAAGTCACTGCAAGTTTTTTGTATTGACTGTCATTTTTAATTTTTAACAAATCGATGAAACATCAATAGTTTATTAATAATCAAAGAAATTCAAAGACAAGAATGATATATCTTGTTTAGAAAACAGGTTCAAGCATCGACTTTTAGAGTTTGTTTCAAGTTATTTCATAAAAAAGACACTTTTGTAAAACTTCCGATAATTGTTTCTCAAATTGACAGGGTACATCAAATCATTATAACGTTTTGTGACAAAAAAAGATTGTTACTTTATCAGAACGTGACGAAAGTTGCATTCATCAAATGTTTAATCCATTTATTGCATTAAAAACGTCATATGCATTTCCAAATAATTTGTCAAAAATTGTCATTGTTTGTAAGTTTTCTTTGTCTGGCATTGAAACATTTATACAAACTAGGGATTGGAGGCTGGACTAATTGGACACAGACCTGCCAGGACTAACAGAAGAATATTGATCCCAAAAGTAAAAATTACGCATTCCACACGCACTAACAGACCTTTGGTTAGATTTACTTGATTAATATATATAATTGCACGTATTATATATGCATTGTTTCAATTTATTAATTAAAGTTGCTTCACTCTGGTATTAATATATTAAATCATGATAATGACCCAGTTTTATTTTTAATTTATATATTTGTTAATGAGAAACACTTAATATCCTAAACTAGAGGCTCTAAAGAGCCTGTGTCAATCACCTTGGTCTATGTGCATATTATGGACACTAACATAATACATGTAATTTCACATATCAAAAACCAGCTCTGTCCTGTCTGTGCCTGTCCCAAGTCAGGAGCCTATAAATTCAGTGGTTGTCGTTTGTTTATGTGTTACATATTTGTTTTTCGTTCATTTGTTAACATAAATAAGGCCGTTAGTTTTTTCATTTGAATTGTTTTACATTGTCTTATCGGGGCTTTTTATAGCTGACTATGCGGTATGATCTTTGCTCATTGTTGAAGGCCGTACGGTGACCTATAGTTATTAATGTCTGTGTCATTTTAGTCTTTTGTGGATAGTTGTCTCATTGGTAATCATACCACATCTTCTTATTTATATCATAATCTGAAGGCGTATAAAAAAAATCCATATAACTGTGATTTTCACATGTTTCAACAATTATCAAAATCTTAAACCCTTAATTTCGGCAAAAATCAGCGGCGCGAAACTTTACCTTAACTCGATCTGTAACTATTCATGGTTAACTTACATACCAAAAATCAGCCCAATATCTCAAGGCGTTTAGAAAAAAAAGTCTGTATAATGGTTTGTTGCGGAATGACAGAATGATGGACAAGGGTAAAACTATATGGCACCGACAACTTCGTTGCTGGGCCATAAAAATTTACTTTAAAGGGCAATAACTCCTTAAGGGGTCAACTTATCGATTTGGTCATGTTGACTTATTTGTAGATCTTACTTTGCTAAACATTTTTGCTGTTTACAATTTAATTAACTCTTATTACCAAACAAAGGGGTTGTCAGATTCATCTGGAAATTTCAGGGCAGATAGATCTTGATCTGATAAACAATTAAATCATTTCAGATTTTCTCTTCATGCTTTGTTTTAATGATATAAGCCAAACATTGCATTTTACCCTAAGTTCTATTTCTAGCCTGTCAGCCATCTTGGTTCACGGGCGGGGTCATCGGACAAACATTTTAATTAATTACCCTAATGATGATTGTGGCTAAGTTTGGTTAAATTTGTCTAAATAGTTTCAGAGGAAAAGATTTTTGTAAAAGATTACAATTTTTTTTTTTAAATTGTAAAAAATTGACTATAAGGCCAACCAAAATTAATTAGTAGATTTTCATCCAAATTTTTGAAAAAAATGGGGCGGTTGGGAGGATTTTATTTTTTTATTTTTATTTCCAAATTTGAAATAGGAAGTTTGGAAGGAAACACAAATTTTGACGGTTACTGGAAACGGAGATGAACAAATCCGGAAATCGAAAAATTTTCAAAATAACAAAAATCGGGGCGGGACGATTTCAGAGGGGCGGGCGGGGATGAAAATCTACCAATTAATTTTAATTGGCCTAAAGGGCAATACTTCCTTTAGAGGTCAACTGACCATTTTGGTATCGTTGACTTATTTGTAGATCTGGCTTTGCTAAACATTATTTCTGTTCACAGTTTATCTATATCTATAATAATATTAAGGAAAATTTGTAAGGGTTCCGCGTAACCCAGTGTCTCGCCTATTTTTTAAATCTCAGGCTTAACAACAATGAGGAAAAAAATCAATAAAAATATTCCTCTTGTTACTATTTTATGATTGTAGGAAAATCTAAGTCCATTTAAAACTAAATTACAGAAAAAACGGAGTAATCTTTTTACAAACTTTACTTCTGGATACAATCTTATGATCATAAATAAGCTTCTGTCCAAGTTTGGTACAAACCCAGGATAGTTTAAGAAAGTTATTAAAATTTTAAAAACTTTAACCACAGAGTGAATGTAATGGTTCCCCGCAGAAAAACTAAGTCCATTTAAAAGTAAAATATGGAAAAATGGATTTAATTATTTACAAAATTTACTTCTCCATGGATACTATCTTATGATCATAAACAAGCTTCTGTCCAAGTTTGGTACAAACCCAGGATAGTTTAAGAAAGTGATTAATATTCTAAAAAATTTAACTACAGAGTGAATTTAATGTTTCCCTGCAGAAAAATCTAAGTCCATTTATAAGTAAAATACGGAAAAAATGGAATTTTATTTTTACAAAATTAACTTCTGGATATTATCTTATGATCATATACAAGCTTCTGTCCAAGTTTGGTACAAACCCAGGATAGTTGGAGAAAGTTATTAAAATTCTAAAAACTTTAACCACAGAGTGAATGTTTTGTTTCCCCGCAGAAAAAACTAAGTCCATTTATAGTAAAATACGGAAAAAATGGAATTTTATTTTTACAAAATTTACTTCTGGATACTATCTTATGATCATAAACAAGCTTCTGTCCAAGTTTGGTATAAATCCAGTATAGTTGAAGAAAGTTATTAAAATTTCAAAAACTTTAACCACAGAGTGAATATTTGTTGACGCCGCCGACGACGCCGACGCTGACGGAAAGTGGGATCGCTTAGTCTCGCTTTTTCGACTAAAGTCGAAGGCTCGACAATAATAACCAATGATGTCAAAATTTTCTTAAAATTACCAAATCAGGGGCAGCAACCAAACAATTGGGGTTGTGCCATCCATCTGAAAATGTTAGGGCAGATAGATCTTGACCTGATAAAAAGAGAAGTCACACCTCAATATGATTCTCAAGATGTGTGAGCCCAGCAAAATAGTACATTTAGTACGCTATACATTTTATCATTTTACCATTTGTTGCCCAAGTATTGAGTTCTCCCAAGATCCTGTTCTCTTCTCTGTTAGTTAGTCCAATGTCCTTAACAAGTTGTCCCATTGCATTGAATGAATGTGTATATTTGCCAGTGGTCCATTCTCTGAACTCACAGTGTGCCCAGGGATTACGTATGTCTGATCGTATCTATAAAATTTAAAAAAAAGAAGGATAACTATTAAGTCCATTTCATATTTGATGACAGAAAAATACCTCTTTTTAAAAACTTAAAGAGAAGGTATGATTTTGGACCTAACTGACCTACAATCTTAATGTTTCAAAGTTGTTCAATTCGCAGAGTTAAAAAAAGAGGCAGGATATAAAAAGGAAACTTTTAAAAAGATCAAAGAAAATCGACAATAACATAGCAACATTTAACAAAAAACAAAAAAAAACCAATACAAACATGTCAACACACAAGATAAATTAAAAGTACACATATAATAATGCATATATTAAAATATCTTGAAAATGTATACAGAATTCAACAAGTAAAGGGATTGCTAGGACACAATTAATCTCAAAAGGTCAAAAGAAAAACGAAAATACAGAAAAAACAGCAACAAACCAGATGATACGCAGGGCGCAGCTTTATACATACGCAGAGGTCGAATCCTGAACGGTTGGGGCTAGTAAAGACACAACATTCAAGCTGGATACAGCTCTGAATTTGTATTCTGATTAAATAGTTGACACACCATAGGTTTCTGACACAGAATGAATGTGGTCAAATGAACTTATTTTTTTTTTGCTTTTGAGCAATTCACTATGCCGTTGAATAGTAATCCTCTCAAAAAAAATATTTGAAGAAATTCAGATTTAATTTCTGAAATCTAAAATGAGAAAAATTGAACCCCCCCTTTTTGTTGTACCTCCCCCTTTCCCCTATTCCAACGATGATCTCAATTCAAATTTCTAATGGAGTTTGCAACATTTATTACTCATTTGCACATCATTAAATATCAAAAAATAAAATATAAAATGTCATACAGTCATGGTTAAAATTAATATTAACTTCTTAAAAGAATGGGGAATGTGTCTAAAGGGACACATATGATGCCCCCACTAGCATATAACGTTATAAAAGGACATTACTCAAGAACTGTAAAAGTGAAGCTGCAAATAATTGAAATTAAACTGAGTTTAGAGGTAAATAAGCATTATATACACATTTAATTTAATTTAGTTCAGACAAACTTAAGTTTAGAGAACAGATTTTTTTTTTCTTCAATTTTTTCCATTTGTAAAGGGGCATAACCCTAGAATGGTAATCAAAGTGCCTGTCATCACTGAATGGTAAAGACTGCTTTAATTTATCAGTTGGTAGTAAAATGAATATTGCATTGTATATTGTAATTGCATTGATTTAAATTGATTCAACTACTATTCTGGACAAGGAAAGATAACTCCAATTTTCAAAGATTTCATAAAGCATAGGTTTTAGGTGATCCAACAACCATTCTGGACAAAGAAAGATAACTTCAATGTATTGTCTTGAAACTACAATAAACATAAAGGCTTCATCAGTAACATTTCATATTGGCAAATTTCCAATAAAGTTTATTAAACTAAAGTTATTGGCAAATTTCCAATATACTTAATTTTTAAAGCAGTTTAGGTGAGATAAACAAAAAAAACTTCACTTGCTACATTTTATATTGTCAAATTTCCATTGAAGTTCATTCAACTAAAGTTATTGGCTTATTTCCAATGGAATTTATTAATAATAAAGTTTTTGGCAAATTTCCTATATACATCATTTAAAAGCAGTTTAGGTGAGATATTCAAATGAGTTACAATTACCAACCTCACACTGCTTTTAAATTATGTTTTGTACTTAAGTAATTGTCCATTAACCTGGAAACCCTTTTCCCCCCTTTTTGAACCTTATTCCTTAACAGTTTGAGCCATAACTCCCAAAGACAATTATTACCATCACTTTGTGGTATTCCAATATCCAAAATTTAAATACATGGTTAGATTCAGCATATCAAATAACCCAAAGAATTCATTTTTTGATGAAATCAAATAAAATTCTATTTTGGACACTTTAGACCTCACTGTGGACTTATTTGTTAAGCGGGCCAAAATATCATAAATCTAAATACATGGTTAGATTCAGCATATCGACAAAACCCATATATTAAATTTTTGTTGACATCAAACAAAGTTTAATTTTGGACCCTGATTCGGACCAACTTGATAAATGAACCCATAATCAAAAAGCTAAGTACATGTTTAGATTCAGCATATCAAAGAACCCCAACAATTCATATTTTGTTAAAATCAAACTTGGTTTAATGTTGGACCCTTTGGACCTTAATGTAGACCAATATGAAAACGGGATCAAAAATTAAGAATCTAAATACACGATTATATTCGGTATATCAAAGAACCCCAATAGTACAATTTTTGATGAAATCAAACAAAGTTTAATTGTGTACCCTTTTGCCCCCACTTCCTAAACTGTTGGAACCAAAACTCCCAAAATCAATCCCAACCTAAGCTTTCTTTTGTGGTCATAAACCTTGTGTTAAAATTTCATAGATTTCTATTCATTTATCCTAGAGTTAATGTGCGAAAACCAAGAAAAATGCCTATTTGGGCCCTTTTTTAGCCCCTAATTCCTAAACTGTTGGTACCAAAACTCCCTAAATCAAGTTCAACCTTCCTTTTGTTGATATAAACCTTGTGTTTAAATGTCATAGATTTCTATCAAATTACACTAAAGTTATAGTGCAAAAAATATAATACGACAACGCAAAGTCAATAAATTAAGCATTTAAGGTATACATGCAATAATGTGTATACTAATCTATCTTGAAAATTTATACCTTCTCAGCATCGGTCTGTACACTTGACGGAAATATACTGATGTCATGAATGTTGATTATCAAACCAAGCAGCGCAGATAAGTCACAAGTCTCATTAATACCAGAGTATTGAGCCATATTAGGCTGTAAAAACAACTTCGACAGATCCACATGGCTTGTTACTCTGTAATCATAACTCCTATAATTCTTGTTCAATCTTCTGTTGTTGTTGACTGATTCATAGTTGAGATAATATATATTTGTAACTGGATATTTTTTAAGATATCCATTGCAGCTCTGTGTATCAATAGAGTTGCTGGATACCAGTGAACTATACAAGTTACTGAGAATAGGATCAACATATTTTCTCAGTAGAGGAGAAATAATTGAATGTAGACATATTCCAACAATCAGCCATCTTTTCTTCTCCTCATCTAAATCTCCTGGTGGACCTAGAAGAAAATCAATGTGAGAGAAATGTATTTCATAGAGAGAAGACGGAGTTTAATATATTCTCTTGCCTTCCTTTTCAAACAGTTTTTTTTTTTACACTTGATTTCGTGTAAGGATTTAATTGTTAAGAATTGAAATGAAATCATTTAACAAACTGACCTTATATGTAATCAGTGTAAAGCATGTTCATTTTTCTAATCCACTTTGACATCAGAATTTGACAATATCTTGTGACACATTTTAAATTTTTTTGCAGTGACAATTGCTGAATTTCTTTTCCAATTATCCACCTCTGTTGCCTAGTGGAAGATTGAGGTCCTCGAGTGAGGAAGGTTTCGGTTTGCTTGCCATTTTGGTCAAACCAATGAACTTGAAAGGTATTTACAGCTTCTCCATTAATCCTGTCCACTCAGCACTGGGTTGATACCTCTGCTAGTTGGCTATCAGTCATTGAAGGTATCATCAGCTCAGTTATCAGTACTTTGGTACTGACATGATTTATAACAAACGTTTTTAAAATTGTGCGTTTATAAATTTTATGAATTTTATGACTTTTTCAAGTCCAAGGACCATGACATGCAGAAAATTATCCGACCAAAACAAAAAAATTGAAATTGGTCTGTTACTTATTCATGATAAAACTATATACCAATTATCAATCAATATATCTTCATGCATGATGAAAAAAAAGAGTGGAAATATAGATTTCACAATTGCAACCAGTATATTATGATATTTCTCCACTCGAGACAGTTAAATTTTAATATTTAAAGCGCGAGGCTTGCCGAGCTTTTTAAATAATTAAAATTTAACTGTTGAGAGTGGAGCTATATTGTAATACATGAGTTACAGTGGAGGAATCTGTTTCTCTTATGATTTCTATCCTTCCTTTTCAAAGATTTGAGGAAAATTTTGTACTTTTGATGTGACGTCATCAGACAAGGTCGCCTTTTTTCATGAAGTCACAATAAGAAAATTCAGAAGAAAACAAGAAAATTTAACGTCACTGTTAAATATCAACCAATCATTTGCCGAGAACAGATTTTTCACAATTGAGGAGAAATATTTTTTTTCACACTGGTCAGGAAAGGTGAAAATATCACAAAAATTAGAAAAAAATACTCTTAACATTGGATATGATCATAGATCTCTAAAATTAGATATGATGTAATGCAAAAAGTAAAATCACAAAAATACTGAACTCAGAGGAAAATCAATTCGGAAAGTCCATTATCACATTGCAAAATCAAATAACAAAACGCATCAAAAACGAATGGACAAGAACTGTCATGTATATCTATTTTCAAATTATCATCAAATATATAAGTAATATTTTTCTTTCAACATTAAATATTTAGCAGATCACAGAAAAGAGCTTAGGACGAATGAAATTATTAATGTGGTGTTTTCAATATTTTCTACCTCATCAATTTGTACCAGTTTATATAATTGAAGAGCACTGTCTGTCTGTTATAAATACAATCATATATAACAACTGATGGGCTTGTATGATTATTGAAAATAGAGACTTAGTAAACTTTAATTTATGGTTACCTCGAATATGTTGTGGAATATGATCTTCAACTCTTTTTATTACGTCTTCTGAAAAATAATTCAGTTACTCAAAATACAATAGAACAGACATATTTTTGTATGTAAATTCTATCTTTTCTGTCTTAATCTTATCATTAAACACCTGTTTTAAATAAGACTACTTTTATTGTTTTAATACGAAGATCTTTCAATATATTTTGGCCCTTCTGTGTATTTTTTTTTTAAGTGTTTGCTTGTAATTATTTTTATTTTTTTGTCTTGGATGGGTTCATTTCTTTTTTCATTTGAATTGTTTCAGAATTTTGTACTTGCTTCTTCAAAAGACTCATTAGTGACACTTGAATTAAAAAAAGTTAAAAGACCAAATAAAGTATGAAGTTGAAGATATTTCTATCAATAAGTTGAAATGAATGAATGAAACAGTGAAAAGATATTCGTTGAACTCTTATCAAATTAAATGATCTCAACAGTTCTGCCTGTGAATCATTTGTGATAATATGGGATTACCCACTATTTTTATTGTTAAAGTTTGTTTTTGTTTGTTGTTTGCTGTCGGCTGTATAATTATCAATCAGTGTATGAGATGTGAGAAATATCTATTTAAACGAATAGATGAAGAACAGCAATAAACATGCTTTGTCTTTGCTTTTTGTGGATTATTATTTTCTGTTTATGTACTGATTTTGTGTAATGGATTGATATCCTTTGTTTTTCTAATATATGACTGACACAATAAATTCACTCACTTATTGTTTCCTTATTCTCCTTTGCTATCTGAAAAATTAATTGAATAAAAGTCAACAAATTTATCTTGAAATATAATTCAAATGCCACTATAGTCATGATAGTTTCAAAAATAAGAATCAATTTAGTCAGTCTGACAGTGGTGCTGTTAAGTTTCATTTTTGTGAAAATAAATGGCAAAGAAAATTATAAATCTTTCAGGGGGAGTCAACATAAAAGAATAAGATATACAGGTGCGGATCCAGAAGGGGGTTACAGGGGTTGGAACCCCCCTTTTTTGGGGACAATCAATGCATTTGAATGGGACATGTAATTGGAACACCCTCGTGTAAGGTGTAATCATGACATTGAGGAGTCACTCTCATGCCAACCTTTTGAATAGATTTCTTCATAATGACAGTTTTCTTTTCTAGATCATCGTATAAAATAAGTAAAACTATATGCTTGAAACACGTGGTTCATTGAAACGACTTTGAAGTACCCACTCAAATAGATAATCTATATGAAAGTTAAATTATTAAGTTTTAAATTAGAGACTTTTCTTGCTTTTGAACATTTTCCGTCATAACAACAAATTTTTTTTCTGGACTATCATTAAAAGAAGGAGAGGAAGCGTAAAAACTTTGCTTCAAACACGTGCGTCGCAAAGTGGTAAATAAATCCTGTTTGTGACATGTGACATAAGCCATTTAACCATATCATTTTGTTATAAAATACAATCAACACCTTTGTTAATTAGTCCTTTGATGTCGATAGCTGTGAATGCAATCAGCTGATTATTGGTTTTCTGTCAAAATCTTCAAGAGTTCAAGGTGAATTCAGAGCATTGTCTGATCGGTAAAGTCTGCTAAACCCGAAAAAAGTAAATAAACAAGATGGCTGAAAATAAATCGTTATAATATTTCATTCGCCAAATTCTTTCGCCATGCAATGACAAACTTTTATCGCCACTATTATTATTTTTTCGCAAATTGCGAAAATGGGACTGCCAGCGGAAACCCGGGTTAGGAACCCCCCCTTTTTAAAATGGCTGGACCCGCCCCTGGATATGAGATACAATATGGATTCCCTCGCATTTAATACTAATCATTAAGAATATGTGTGTTGAATTGAAACAGTATGCCAAAATTGTTAACTCTTGATATTTGTTTTTGCTGAATCAAATGTGTGTCTGTATGTAGCATTTTATAAGAAAATAGGCAAACTTTAAAAAATGGTCAACATTATACAGGATTCTTATATGACGTGCTTCTTTCGCTTTGTAAACAATACTGTGATAAAATTCTCGATATATCTATACTTAGCGCAGACTCTGTGGTGTACTTGATAATGGCTGTTACAATACACTTCCCACGTAATTCCACATGTATTGAAACCTATTTGCAAACCCTTTGCCGATTTTATTGTTTTAAAAGTTGCAATTAAAAAAAAGACAAAATCACCTTTATTCTTATCCATATGCATAATAAAAAAAAAGCCATTCACAAAACCTCGAAGAAACCAACAAAATGAATATAAAATAAAATTCCGCGAAAGTCTATTAATGTTTTTGGTGCATTAAATCATTTCAAAACATGACGTCATACAAATGAAAACGCTAAAGTTGAAAATTTTTCTGTTACCTAAACCCTTGAAATGTTGAATTATTGATATCAAGGTAGGTTTTGTTTGATTTTCTTTTCTATTGTATTATTCGCATATTTACTGATTTCAGCAGGTCAACATTGTGGCTCCTTAGTTACGAAATATCAACTTTGGATTTGACGGTAGCTTACGAGAAAAACATGTAAATCAAAATGACAATTGTTGGTTTTGAGAATGTAACAGATTTTTATTTTAGCGATTGTTCACAAATGATCCATGCAAGCTACGGATTAATTAGAATGTTTGAGCTTTATCTAACAGGGAGTAAAAAAGAACAGCCACACACAGCTTTACCCCCCTGGCTTCAATTTTTTTAATGATCATATTTGTCCCATTCGAATCGAAATTATTCATGGAAGCCATAAATTATTGGAAATTTACACATGGCCTGGGCCGTGATATTCGTTAATTTTATCCCTCGCTAACGCTCAAGATAAAGTTCGAATATCACGGCCCAGGCCATGTGTAAATTTCCAATAATCTATGGCTTCCAAGAATTATCTCTTAAATAACACTTCTAAAATAAATTTGGGTCTTTTGTTTTCTCCTTTTTTTGAGTGTAAATTCACATTGCAATAAGACGAGTCACGGTACTTGTCTATCCCAAATTCATGTATTTGGTTTTGATGTTATATTTGTTATTCTTGTGGGATTTTGTCTGATGCTTGGTACGTTTCTTTGTGTGTTACATTTCAGTGTTGTGTTGTTGTTCTCCTCTTATATTTAATGCGTTTCCCTTAGTTTTAGTTTGTTACCCCGATTTGGTTTTTTGTCCATTTTTTTTTATTTATGAGTTTTGAACAGCGGTATATACTACTGTTGCCTTTACTTTACTAAGCAATATTATGCATTTTGACTCATTTGTGGTTCTAGTGTCTATAAAAGTGTTCAATAGATTAGAAAAAATACAAAATGATAAAATTAACTTAAAAGGACAAACACTCAGTTGATCTTTTATTATTCTGAATTGCTAGATATAGTTTTAAGATATTTGATTTTTTTTATACAGTTTATTATAATTTTCTATAATTTTATAAGATAACATCCTTAGTGAAGAAAACAAACTCATGTTAGGTATTGTTTGATGATTTAGCCATCGCAGCTACATTAAGGCCGTTTTCACACTACTTTCGACAAGGGCAGATAACTCCGTTCAATCTCATTAAATATTCATGCGTCGTTGTACACGCCGCCATGATGGAGAAGAAAAAATGTCCAGTTTACCATCTTTTGATGAAGCAGCGTTGCAGCAATCGTTGCCTTAGGATGCGGAATGGTCCAAGTCAGGGTAATTATAGAAAAATTGTAAAAAGTCATGGATAAATTATATGATTTAGGCGATTTTCTGTCGAGTATATAGCCCCGCCCTCTACGAATATTTAGCCCATCAAAAAATACCTGCTTCATTTAGAAGCTTGCATCAATATTTTTCTCGAGCACCTGTAATGTGACGAAAAATAGAAAATATGGACAGAAATGTGGAATTTGTGTTAATCTAGATAGATATTTAGTAAGAATTAACCCAACAACATCACAAAAAATGGAAACAGTACGTTTAAACGGAGTAGTCTGCAAATCTCAGGCCTCCGACTTGTGATGTTGTGGGTATCAGGTCCATTCGCGCCCAATATACTTTCACACCCTACACGTTCGCACCTCGCACGTTCGCACCCAAGGTTCGTTCGCACTCTACACGTTCGCGCCCAATTTTAATTCAAATTCCAGTTGAATAATATGAAAATCATGATTGTTGTTTTTAATTGCTTTGATGTAAATACTGAATGTATTTATAGCTTGGTATGAGTAAAAAGATTGAATATTTTAAATACAGAACACAAAAGATAATTGTTTTTAACAGCTTGGTTCCTTTGATCTGAAACAATGAAATAATAAAATATGGCAATACACTATTATAAAAACCAAAACATGATAAAATTTATTCAACACACAAATATATCAAATTATGGAGTAAAACAATTTAGGGGATGTACTTAGCCCCACTTTGTTTAATATTTATATAAATGGCTTTGTAAATGACCTTGATCATGCAAACACTCAACCAATTATTATAGGAGATGTTAAATTAACATCATTATTATATGCAGATGACACTTTAGTTGTTCCAATAACTCTTTATGGGAGTGAAGTTTGGGGTGTAAGCCAAGTGTTCAAAGATTCAGATCCATTTGAACATTTACATATTAAATTTATTAAAGAAATTTTAGGTGTACAGTGCAAAACAACAAATGTAGCCTGTTTAACTGAGACAAACAGAATCCCTTTGTACTTTAAAATTCAGCTTTCAGCTATAAAATTTCTAAACCATATTTTAAACTCGCCTAACACTTTAGTCCATAAAATATATAATAATGTAGAGAAAACAAGTAAATGGGTTAACATTGTAAAAGACTGGTTAAATAAATTAGGTTTTGGTCATCTCACTTTTGATACTTTTAATTTAAAATATCACATAAATAGTATCCAACAAAGAATCTATGACCAGGCTTATCAAATTATAAATTGTTCTATCAATAAATGTGAAAAATTAAATTTATTTTGTCATACTAAAAGAATTAGAAAAAGGCCCCCATATATTGATATATGTAAATTCAAAACTGACCGATCAGTTTTCAGTAAATTTAAACTAAGTGCACATTCCCTAGCAATTGAAAGAGGGCGTTATACCAACATTGAAAGAAGTAAACGCATTTGCTTATCCTGTAACAGACAAGAAATTGAGGATGAATACCATTTCTTCTCAATCTGTCCATGCTATACATCATTAAGGGATACCTATATACAAAATATTACTAAAAATCTTAATTTCAATTTTATTAAATTGCAGTCCACTATAACACTTAAGCATTTGACTGTACTTTTAAATAGCAGTCTACCAGTCATTATAAAAATCACCATAAAGTATATTAATGATTGTCTTTTATTAAGAACATCTGTATAACTTGTATTTCTTTTAATATGCAATGCCAACCTAATTTTTGTTTGTGTTCTTTTTTCAATTGTTCATGAACATTAATAATGTGTTAACTGTTGATATTTATAGCCTTTTTTCTTCTTTGCTGTGAATACCACTGTCACTCTAATATAATTGTAATCAATTTAACTATTGTAAGTTTATTGTCTTAATTTTGTATGCCATAACCATTTAATGTAAATGTGTTTGTGCGAATAAAATATTGTCTATTGTCACAAAAAAACGTAGTCAGAATCTCCCTTTATTTTGAAACAAGTCAATGAAACAAAGTTATAGGCAATGCACTAAACAAAACATGATTAAGTGTTATTCAGCACAAAATAAAACGTTGACAGAATCCCACTTTAATTAGAAAGGAATGTTATTTTTTAACAATACACTCTCAAAAACTTGATAAAAATTTTATTCAACACATTAAAAATGCTGTCTCGTTTTGTTTTTGAGAGAATTAAATCAATTATACTTTTAAGAATACTACTTGCCAAAACTTGATTACAAAGTTATTAGACACAAAACCAATTAAAATTGGGCGCGAACATGTAGGGTGCGAACGGACTTTTGGTGCGAACATGTGGGGTGCAAAAGTGAAAGGGGGCGAACATGAGTGGGTGCGAACGTGAATGGGCGCGAACGGACCCGGATTCGATGTTGTGCCTCCGACAGTGTCGGGGGTATAACTAGCCTAATTTGTGCATTCTCTCGGTTAAAAGAAGTTATTTGCACTGATCCAATCTATTGTTTTCACATTTTTGTTGATTTTAATGAATGTTTGATGCATTTCCTTTACAAATGAAGATATACACAAAAAGGGGGGGGCACATTTGTTTCAAGATGATGAAATTATACCCCCTTATCATGTTCATATAGTCTTCAAGCCAGGAAAGTGATATATTTATACCAGAATTGATGCAGTTATGCAGACCATCTTGCTGAATGTGTGGTCAAGCCCTTTCAGTCATTCATTTTGTGATAGCTATATGCAGCAATTAACTTAAAGCTCCTCTAAAAATTCTAAAAGTTATCGTTTAATAGGCGTAGCTCAATATTATCCTCGTCTCTTGGTTGTTCTTGCCATTAAAAATTGTGATGTCACGCTTTCAATGCTTGTTATTTTTACTTTGGCACTATCCTATGACCGATTGGAATAGACTTAATGATTAGTTTAGTTAGCAGATGTTTAAAATAGTTATCAAAGGTACCAGGATTATAATTTAGTACGCCAGACGCGCGTTTCGTCTACGCTGTACAGTATATTGAGTCAGTAGTTTCTAACGATAATGATAATTTGAGATACATGTACATAAGTTTTCATCTCTAACTGTACTTTTGCTTGTATGTTTAGGATGGCATTTACTTCCACACGTTTATATCTTAGCTTTTTTGCATTTTCACGTCTTGGTTGTGCACGAATCTTTTTATTAACATCTTGTGCATGTTTTGGTTGTAAGTGACAATTAAACTAGCATTCTTTGCAACTGCGTGCAGTGATATCAAGGTCTCGGGCCATACCGATGTGTCTGCAGTGTCTTTAAGAGGCTCTAGATCTTCAATATCGTAACATGACTGCAGTACACTTCTAGTATATTCACAGAAAAAATATTTATAAATTAACTTTAAACTATGGTCCTTGGCGGTGATGTCATCTACTTTACACAATAAACGTGGTAAATCACCAGACGCCCTGCCCTGTTAACCACCGATATGCGCAACATAACAAAACTTCATTTTACAATAAGTGCAATTGATTTTTGAGATCTTCTTATTGTTCTTACAAGTAGTCAGTAAACTTCAATGTGTGAAACTGCTTTTTTTTATTTAGTTAAAAAAAATTCTTATAAAAATATAATAAAATTACCATTTTAATGACATGACAACTAGAAGGGTCTGACATACCTTACGAAGAGTTTAGAAAACGTGTTAATTACCCAGATCATATGTGTACAGTTGGACCATATGAGTATTTATCTTACCTCCTATACATTTCTAGGAATATGATCGGTTAAAAGCGTCCTCGTGGAGACTGTGTATATTTGATATCAGGTTAGTAGGGAGACGTGGCTTATTTCATACATGGTTAGTAGTGGTGTTTTGTCCCTGAATACTCTATATTAGGCAAAAGGGAGGTGTTTTATTTCATACTGGATACAAAAATTCAATATACTGTACATACAAGACATAGACACATATATGCCAGAAAAGAAGTCATGTGCCAGATACACTGTATATACATAAACATTAATTAACATTTCCCGTCATCTATGTTAAAATAACTTTTAATATGGACATATCTCTTATTGTCATGTCATGATGTCACTATTAGAATGACTCGGTGAGAGCTTCAGTCCTTTCACTAAAACTGGGTACAATTTTACTATATCCAGAAATTGCATGCCAGAAAGGTAGGCAAGTGAGAAATAAATATTAAAATTCAAATGTATGCTAAGTTAGCCAGCTATGTTGACATGTCAGCTTTGAGTTAAATACATTCATCGTACATGTACGTACATTTGTACCAACATACATTTGTACATGTACATCTTGAATATAATATATTTGAAGCCGGTTCTGGATGACTACCAACTTACTAAAATGATATAGTTATTTAAGCAAGATATTATATACAAAATCTATTCTATTTTTGTCTAACATTTGTCTAAGTTCATTACAAAATGTAGAGTAATTTTTTTCCTTAATTTCTGTTGGAATATTATGCTTGCAATTTTTTTTCAGATATATCAGAGTATACATGGTACATTGTATACACTTAAATGTATCTTGTTAAGTTTAAAGATTATAGGTTCTTTTAAAATGAAAAGTCACATGTTGACAAAATTGTATTTAACATGATCATTGCAGATACATGTAGATTGAAAGCTTTGCCGTTTTTAGTTAATCAATATAAGGTCCCATAAATAAAAACAGACACATCTTATATATCTTGAGTACTTTTATTCACTCACACAAAGTGTAAATATTCTTATGAATTTTAAAAACACCGGCTTTTATATTTAAAAAACGTATTATATCATCTCTTATTAAGCGCGGAAACAACCCTCGCTTTCCCCGGTACCGATTCAAAATCGTTATCTTTGTTGCGCTTTAAAATATTGCCGACAATAGAATTTTCGTTTAATTTTCAATATTTTGACCTAGCACAACCTTTTAATCTCAAACAAATGCCACCAACTGAGGAAAATTATTTTAAGAATTTAAATACGATCATGAATCTTGCTGGGGGTTTCTCCAATTTTGTTTCTGAGAGTCATACGAGGTAAGCAAAGATGACAAAATCACGGAATTTGACCTTCAAAGACGTAAAATCATTCTAAATAAACATTTTTAACAAACTGTTCTGACCCCCAGCACTTTTAAGTGACACTGGTAGTTGCTTAATCTATTGTTAAAATTTGGATGAGAATGGTGAAGGGTAAAAGGTTGTGCTCGAGCCAAATACAGACGACAATTTTAACATATGAAAATGGCATGTCACGTGCCAGTGTTAGGGTCACGGGGTCATATTTTTATGTTCAGTGATGAGAAATCAGACGGCCTTTCGTTATTGTCCATGTACGACTATGAAATATTTGACATTAAGCCAATTCTGACAATTCCGTTTTCACCCCCCTTTTTTCGTCAAATTTACAAAATTGCGTCCTTAATGTAGCTGCGATGTTTCACTATAGTTAAGAAAATGGCCATTGTTTTATAACAGTTCTCTTCTGTGTGTGTTACATTTTTTATTTTGTGTTTCTGTTGTGTTGTTCCTCTCCTTTTATATTTGATGCGTTTCCCTCAGTTTTAGTTTGTAACCGGGATTTATTTTTTTCTCAATCGATTTATCAGTTTCAAACAGGGGTATACTACTGTTGCCTTTATATAGCAAGCATGGGTTTAAAACAATTAAAGAAGAAGGACAGACATAACTACTACCTGACAGACAAAATTTTGACAGATTATTGCACTTTTTCTATCATGTTTTGACAGACCAGGACTATCTATTTGTCAGCTTATTCCTACAATTTCTATATGTATCTATGTTTATTTTATCATTCATCATACTGCTGAAGGAAACACAAAGATTTATCTTTTAATGGATTTCAGCTAATATCTTTGTGGATTTCTAACTTTTAACTGAGTTACAATAGTTGTATATTTATTTGCTTATTTTACATACACTTTCTAAACTCTTTAATCTTTCCTCATGTTCCTCTAAACTGTTTACTAAGTTTGATAATTCTTTTTGCACTCTGATAAACTGACTGTCTGTTTCTGTACACAAAGTCTGTACATATCTACTAAGAACATGTGTCTGTTGACGAATCTCCCCCACTACCTCTAAACCAAGTGTTGTTCCACTCAGGAAGTTTAGACCTGTAAAACAAGACCATTTGTTTGCATAATCATGTATGGATTGCTGATAAGTGTACCAGACACATATTTTGTGTGTTTCTTAAAAGATGATAATATTTTGTGTTGTCCTCTATCTGGATCATGTTGTATAGTTTAAGTTTTCTGTAATATGTTCTAATATTGTATAGTTTAAGTTTTCTGTAATATGTTCTAATATTGTATAGTTTAAGTTTTCTGTAATATGTTCTAATATTGTATAGTTTAAGTTTTCTGTAATATGTTCTAATATTGTATAGTTTAAGTTTTCTGTAATATGTTCTAACAATATAGTGTTTGTTGTCTGTGATTGTGTGAGTGTGTTGTCCTGTTAATCATTATACCTTATCAGGTTAAATGAAAAATTCATAACCACAAACGCTGTTGTTATTGGTTTTGGAAGGCGGCTTACTTATGTAGTAATTGCGCCTTAAATTCATATAACATAAATATTATGTACATATACTTTCAGTCTTTAATTTATTTTTAGTATTATGTTTTGGCGAGTAATTATATGAAACTTTGACGAACATGGTTGGCTGAATTACTAGGAAATATATATATGTTGAGAGACAAAAAAAAACACATATCAGAAGGTACAGTGTACATGTACTATGTACTACAAGCGTCATAATTATTTAATCGCATAGCTATATATAGTGGAATGAACTATTTGTGGATTCTCATAAATTCTATAGAACTTTTAGACTATTTTAAATCTCGGTCTATTTCTGACATACATTCTTACATACTTTTGATTTTTAACCCTGTATGCTAACATTGCCCATGTGAAATTTTAAAATTGTTTGTATAAACATTGAAGACAAAAATATGAGACGTATAAAATTTTCTGACGTCAGACTAGCCAATCAATAAATGTGTTTGAAGATAAATGTTTTTGTATTCTGTTAAATTGTCCTTTTTAAAATTGTTACAGGATGATGACTGCTGTACCCATATTTTGACTATTTCATTTATTATGTCTGTTTAGTTCACGCATCATTGTAAATATAAAATGGAATTTGATGAGACTGTCATCAAAGTGAGAGGTTTAGCGCTATAAAACCAGGTTTAATCCACTATTTTCTACATTTGAAAATGCATGAGCTAAGTCAGGAATAAGACAGTTCTTGTTCATTCCTTTTTGATGTGTTTTGTCATTTGATTTTGCCATTTGATTATGGACTTTCCAATTTGATTTTCCTCTGAGTTCAGTATTTTAGTGATTTTCCTTTTTTTGATTTTACCACTATCAATGACTATCATGACTATTTTCTGTTTTGTTAGTAATACAAGTTATTGTGCACTGGAGATTTGTAAGTTGATTTTTAATAGAGTGCAGAGGTCAAAATGTCTTGATTGCAGATCTTCACTATCAGACAAACCAAACAATAGTTCTATAAACATGATAAACCAATTCAACAGTGTTTACATCCTTGATTATTGCTTTTGGTATAGTGTAACCTGTCATATCTGACTCACTGGGGGACTAAAAACAAATATCTGATTAAGCTGGGTGTTGGAATACTTGGTTTTTTCAGCAATGACAGGCAAATTTTGGACCAGAAATGTGACGGTTAAAGCAGGATGTTGGAAACTCAGGTGTTGGATTAGACAGGTTAACCTGTATACATAAATGAGATAGCAGCCAACAAGCATCTTATATTAAACAATACTTTTACCATTAGTTTCCCATCTGTTAAGCTCTCCTAAGATTTTGTTTTCCTCTCTGTTACTCAGCTTGAGGTTTCTAATAAGTTGTCCCATCAACTGGAAGTAATCTGTATATTTTATAGCAGTCCATTCTGTAAAGTCACAATGTGCCCAAGGGTTTCGTATGTCTGATCGTATCTAATAAAGAAATGTATATATATCACCTGTATTTCTATGAATAAATCATTAAGATAATTCCACAAACCATCAAACACATTTTTTAGATACCCTATTCATGGTTGTAGACGAGTTTGATTGAACTTGGCCAAGTAGTTTCAGAGAAGAAGATTTTTGTACAAGATTACAAACTACTGCTCTAAAGATCCTGTGTCTCTAACCTTGGTCTATGTTCATACTAAACAAAGGACACACATTATAGATGAGAATAGAATTCATGACAAAATTATGTTTGGTGATGATGATGTGTTTGTACATCTTACTGTACTGAACATTCTTGCTGTTTACAATTTTCTCTATCTATAATGAACTTGGCTCAGTAGTTTCAAGGAAAGTGTTTTGTAAAAGTTTACAAAAATTTACATAATTTACAAACAAAATTTAAAAATTTACTACAAAGAGCAATAACTCCTAAAGGGGTCAATTGACCGTTTTGGTCAAGTTGACTTATTTGTAGATCTTACTTTGCTATAAATAATAGCTGTTTACAATTTATCTCTATCTATGACATGTAAGATAATATTTAAGATAATAACAAAAAACTGCAAAATTTCTTTGAAAATACTAATTCAGGAGCAGTAACCCAACAAAGGGTTGTTTGCTTTGTCTGCAAATTTCAGGGCATAAATCTTGACCTGCTTAATAATTTTACCCCCATGTCAGATTTGCTCTAAATGCTTTGGTTTGAGAGATATAAACCAAAATCTACATTTTACGTCTTTGTTCTATTCTTACCCATTGCGTCCATCTTGGTAGGTTTGCGGGGTCATCAGACACATTCTTAAACTAGATACTCCAATGATGATTGTGGCCAAGTTCGGTTAAATTTGGCCCAGTAGTTTCAGAGGAAAACATTTTTTGTTAAAGTTTACGGAAGGTAGCTATATAGACGACAAACGATGACGGATGCCAAGTGATGAGAAATGCTCACTTGACCTTTTAGGTCAATGAGCTAAAAATGATGAAAAGTTGTTAAATATTTACTACAAAGGGCAATCACTCCTTAAGGAGTCAACGTTAATGTTTGCAGTTTATCTCTATCTATAATAGTATTCAAGATAACAACCATGACCGCAGAGTTTGAATCCTAAACAGTTGGGGCAAATTTGGACACAGTATTAAAGCTTGATACTCTTGGAATTTGGATTGTCATCTAATTTTTGACATAAAATCGTTTTCTGACACAAAACAATGTCAAGATCTTACAAATATATTGGGCAGTACTTTGCAATTTTAAAAAAAATTTGAAACTTTTAAAAAATTTGAAATTAAAAAAATTTTGAAAAAAAACTTGAACCTCTTAAAAAAATTTGGAACTTTTTGAATCCCCCCACAGCAATTACACCCACACTTGATCGTGGCCTTTCCTTTGTAGTAAAATTGGACTGTTGTAGTACAGTTTAATAGAGCTCCACACAAGTTATTGTTTTTGGCCCCTTATTCGTGCAGGAATGAGCCAATAACCCCCAAACCTAACCCCAGTCTTCCTTTTATGATATGGAACCTTGTGGTACAATATCTGAGAGATCCATATAATTTCACTTAAGTTATTCTGCTGAAACTACAAAAATGCTTGTTTTTGGCCCCTTTTTGGCCCTTAATTCATAAAATGTTGGCAACATATCCTCCAAAATGAATCCAAACCTTTTACTTGTGGTATTAAACATTGTGGTACAATTATAGGGCAACTGAAACACTTATCATGCTTATACACATGTTATTATCCTGAAAGTAGAAAAAAAATTGTTTTGGGTCACTTTTTGGCCCTAATTCCTAAACGGTTGAGACCATCATCCCAAAAGTCAATACCAACATTCCTTTTGTGATATTGGACCTTCTTATTAAATTTCATACAAGTTTTCTGAAGTTATTGTCCAGACGCCAAATGTGGCTTCAGACGACAACGCAGACTTTTGATGACCCAGACGAAGAAGCTAATGACATCATACCATTATATGATCCCCAAAACATGTTTGCTGTCGTATTAAAACTGTGTTTTAACCCTATGGTCTATTTTGAGCAATGTCAGCCAAGCTGTTTGGCAGGCTGGGTCATTGAACACATTTTAGATACCCATATCATGTTTGTGGCAAAGTTAAGTTAAATTTGGCCCAGTAGTTTCAGAGAAGAAGATTTTTGTACAAGATAACAAAAAAATGAGAAAATTTTGGAGCTTAAATTTGGTTATTATCTTGAATATTATTATAGAACGAGATAAACTGTAAACAGAAATAATGTACAGCAAAGTCAGACCTAAAAATCAGTCAACATGACTAAAATCGTCAATTGATCCCTTAAGGAGTGATTGCCCTTTATAGTCATTTTTTAAAAATGTTCATAAATTTGGTAAATTTTTGTAAATTTTACAAAATACTTTTCACGGTAATTACTAGGCCAAGTAATCCTGTAATAGTATGTTGTCATTTTAATGTTATATTTAACATTGCCATTAATGTGTGAGGTTTGGCATACCAAAAAACCAGGTTCAACCCACTGTTTTTTTCTTTAAAAATGTCCAGTACCAAGTCAGGAATATGGCCATCTTTATATCATAGTTTGTTTCTGTGTGTGTTACATTTTAGCATTGTGTTTCCATTGTGTCGTTTATTTTCTCTTATAATTGAGTGTGAATTCACATTACTATAAGACGTGTCACAGTGCTTTTCTATTCCAAATTCATGTATTTGGTTTTGATGTAATATTTGTTATTCTCATCGGATTTTGTCTAATGCTTAGTCCGTTTCTGTGTGTGTTACATTTTAATGTTGTGTCGTTGTTCTCCTCTTATAAATGCGTTTCCCTCAGTTTAAGTTTCATACCCCAATTTTGTTTTTTGTCCATAGATTCCTAGATTTACGAGTTTTGAACAGCAGTATACTACTGTTGCCTTTATTTATTATAGATAGAGATAAATGTAAGCAGCAAGAATGTTCAGTAAAGTAAGATCTACAAACACATCACCATCACTAAAGCGCAATTTTGTCATGAATCCATCTGTGTTCTTTGTTTAATTTGCACATAGACCAAGGTGAGCTAAACAGGCTCTTTAGAGCCTCTAGTTTTAATACAATATGCATTGCTTAAACTTATTGTTAAATTACCTTTCTAGCATCAGCCTGTACACCTGGTGGGAATCTGTCAATGTTAACAATGATACCAAGTAGAGCAGATGAATCACATGAGTCATCAAATGCTGTGAAGTGTGCCATGTATGTCTGAAGGAACAATCGGGATAAATCCACGGGAGTCTTGACACGGTAATCATACTGTGCTTTATTCCTTTTAGTTTTGTTGTTGTTAATAGCTTGGTAATTAAGTTGTGTTTTAGTAGGAGCATATCTCTCCAGATGACTTCCATATGTTTGCTTATGAATTTTGTTCCGACATGTTAGTGAATAACAAAGTTTTGTAACAACATTCACAACATATGTCCTCAGTACTCGAGATATGATTGTATGGAGACAGATACCAACTATTAACCATCTTTTTCTTCTGTCATCTAAATCATCTGATGGGCCTATGTATATAAATATAAAATTAAGTAAGCCAAATTATCATGATTATTTCCTTTTACCACCATGACCATGTGCAGGACTAGGTTTAGAGGCGGATCCAAGGGGTGGTCACCCGGTGCTGGTGACAAGCCCCTGGGTTAGAAAAATGGTGCACCATGTACCAAAAAATGGTGCACCTTGAACATTTTGATAAAATAAATTCCTCGATCAAATCAATTTTTCTATCGTAATCACCAGTCATAAAGTTGTCATTACTTACCTTAAGGCTAAATACATGTACCTTGACCGGTATGTTTATACAATGAACATGTATATGTTTTATATAATATTTGTTTAGGGGCCAGCTGAAGGACGACTCCGGGTGCGGGAATTTCTCACTACATTGAAGACCTGTTGGTGACCTTCTGCTGTTGTTTTTTATTTGGTCGGGTTGTTGTCTCTTTGACACATTCCCCATTTCCATTCTCAATTTTATGTAATCAACAAACGCTAATTACTTGGTCGATTTCTTTGATGTTAAAGTGTAAAAATTTGTAAGGGTTCCGCGGAACCCAGTGTCTCGCCTACTATTGCTCTAAATCACAGGCTCAACAAAAATGAGGAAAAAAATCAATAAAAAATTTCCTCTTGATATTATCTTTTGATTGTAAGAAGCTTCTGTCCAAGTTTGGTAAAAATCTAGGATAGTTAATGAATCTAATAAATGTTTTGAAAACTTAAACTGCAGACTGTATGCAATGTTAACTGGAAGAAAGTCCAAATTTACTTCTGGATACTATCTTATGATCATAAATAAGCTACTGTCCAAGTTAGGTACAAACCCAGGATAGTTTAAGAAAGTAAACTTTAACCACAGAGTGAATGTAATGTTTCCCCGCAGAAAAACTAAGTCCATTTAAAAGTAAATACGGAAAAAATGGATTTATTTTTTCACAAAATTTACTTCTGGATACTATCTTATGATCATAAGCAAGCTTCTGTCCAAGTTTTGTACAAACCAAGGATAGTTTAAGAAAGTTATTAAAATTCTAAAAACTTTAACCACAGAGTGAATGTAATGTTTCCCTGCAGAAAAAGAAAAAACTAAGTCCATTTATAAGTAAAATACGGAAAAAATTGAATTTTATTTTTACAAAATTTACTTCTGGATACTTATAATCTTATGATCATAAACAAGCTTCTGTCCAAGTTTGGTACAAACCAAGGATAGTTTAAGAAAGTTATTAAAATTCTAGAAACTTTAACACAGAGTGAATGTAATGTGTCCCCGCAGAAAAAAACTAAGTCCATTTATAAGTAAAATACGGAAAAAATGGAATTTTATTTTTTCAAAATTTACTTCTGGATACTATCTTATGATCATAAACAAGCTTCGGTCCAAGTTTGGTAGAAATCCAGTATAGTTTAAGAAAGTTATTAAAATTTCAAAAACTTTAACCACAGAGTGAATATTTGTGGACGCCGCCGCCGCCGACGACGACGGAAAGTAGGATCGCTTAGTCTCGCTTTTTCGACTAAAGTCGAAGGCTCGACAAAAATGAAGAGACAGTCCTCAATCTTAGATGTTTTTAGCAGGTAATTTAAAGTTTGTGTAATAACTTTTCTCGACTAATAATATTTTTTTACTGTAATGCAGAAATTCAAAAATAATTTTAAAGTTTTAAAGTCACATAAATATTCTATATTGAATGAATACCCCCGTTCCATCATCTGCTTGTCTAAAACTTTCATTCATTCCAACTTTTTAGTAACTTATACCCTCTTTCCAGTTCAGGAAACGCCACAAATCAGCCCCCTCTGAAGTACCAACGACTTGTAATGGACCTAGCATTGATATGAATAAAAGTGATCAGATTAAAGAAACAACCCCCGACTTACATACAACTAGAACACACCCGCGAAATCGCGGGCATTCAGAGCGTATTTGAAAGGATGTAAAGTGTTGTAGGAAGAATTTTGTAAAAGATTTAATGACTTGAGAATTTCAGGAAAAGTATCAAAAGTCATAGGTACTTGGGGACAGGAAAATGTTTTTTTTTAACCCTCGTCCTTTATTTCCCAAATTCCCATTTTTTGTTTTCTATTAATTTCATTATGAACATACATTTAGTGTACATGTATTATGAACATTCCAGTCTGGAGCCTGTAATTCAGTGGTTCAGTGATATTTGTTTTTCTTTCCTTTTTTTGTACATAAATAAGGCTGTTAGTTTTCTCATTTGATTTTTTTTACATTGTCATTTCGGGGCCTTTTATATCAGACTATGCAGTATCGGATTTTGCTTATTGTTGAAGGCTGTAAGGTGACCTTTAAATATTAATTTCGGTGTCATTTTGGTCTCTTGTGGAGAGCTGTCTCATTAGCATTCATACCACATCTTTTTTTTGTAAAACATTTAGTGACTTGAGAATTTTTTGTTTGTTTGTTTGCTATTAATTAATTCTATTAATTCTAATGACACATGAATACTTTTAGCGCTTATCTGTATATTATGAACATTCATTAAAGGGGGGGTCGGGGCAGAGACGGATTTAGTGCCCCCCCTTTTCTGGAAAATAATTGGTTGCTTATATAGGGAAACACTGAAGCATGACCAGAGCGGGCCCCTGCATATGAAAATTTTTGGATCCACGACTGCAGAGGGGCCCTGATCCCAATAACCCGGGCTTAAAAACATGAAATCCTGAGGTTCTGAATTTATTATACAAATTAAATATCTCGTCATATCGAAATTCGAAAAAAGAAATCCCGGATCCTGAAATGGTCAAGGCCAAAATAAAAAATAGGTTTGTTTGTCCAAACGCTACCTACCCAGAAAAAAGCTGCCTACTCAAATTCTTTTATTGTCCTGATTTGAAGAAGTTTTTTTTTAATCAAATAGGCATGAAGACTTACTAACATCTGATACTTCAATTTCTTTTTTTGAAAAAAAAAAAAGAAAATGCCTACCTACCTACCCACTGTCTCAAACCTGGGTAGGGTTTGGGCAAACCAAAATATTTTTAAATGTGGCCCAATCCTGAAATTTCGATCTTTAAAACACCCGTTCCAGATGTCCCGAAAGTGTATTTTCTTTTTAGTCAATTCTCAGTTTAATAAATGATCCACAGCGGTCATTGATATATTATTCAGACCCTCTCTATTAAATAAACCTTGTGACTGCCGTGGATAATAAACTTGAAAATGATAACAAACAGAAAAAAGAAAGAAGAGAAGCGACACCCAAAATGAGGTCTTCTCGTTTAATAGTATAGATAAGTACAAACGACATTGGTTTTGTAAAACACTCAACATGTAAATTCACAAACAAAGAGAAATTTAATTTGATAAGAAATCATTTCGAACCTGGAATAAACTATAACTTTCCTATAAAAAAATATGCAGGAAAGAACAGACTGTTTCAGCTGAATTGGCTAAATCGCTATGATGGGCTAGTGTACTCACCTTCACAATAAGGAGCTTACTGCATATACTGTGCTCTGTTTGAGGTTGATAGTTTTGGAACATTATCATGCAAACCACTAACAGATATGGCACATGCAAGTCCAAGACTTAACGATCATTTCGGCCTTGATAAAAAATCATTTTTACGTGCAATAAGGTGCCAGGACCGATTAAATGGACTTGCACTGATGCACGTGCATTACAATTTAGAGTTAGAACTTGATGTTATAGTTGACATGTTTGCACGCAGGCATCCAAGAAAAATGAAATTGGAATCAATTTTATAAACAATGTGTAACTTTTGTCTTCTATATATTTTCATGATACCAATAAAACAATTGAATTTTAATTTAAGATTTCAAAAGGTCACCACCCCCTAATAAATTCCTGGATCCGCCCCTGAGGTTTGTGTTTCACATACAAATCTAAGTAAGTTTGATAATCTCCCTTTACTATGTACAGGACTAGGTCTGTATCACATATAAATCTAATGACTATAAAATTGATTTTCAGAATACTCAATTGTTCAACTAACAATCATGACAATATATATAAACTAAACTAACAAGATAATAAGATATTTTGTGAAACAAGCCTTTTTCAACTCATTTCTGTAGTTTGTTCTTATAAAATGTGCCTGGTCAGTCAGAGCTCAGACATAAATAAGTCTGAATCTGCTTTTGACTTATAGACATGATAGAGGTCTAAATTTGTAAGTTTTAGGAGTTGTCTCCCTTTAATGCAAGACAAAATACGACTTAAATAAGTCAAATATTGTTAAGCAAGAAATAATTGACCAGAATCAAAAAGTTGCAAATATCGACTCCTACAAGTCGATTAGTTACCAAAATTGGTTAACTTCAAGACCCACGCATACTTATAAAAAGGTCATGCATCTAAATCAAATAATGACAACATTGATAGCCAGTGCCTTGTCTTCTAAAGAAAAATATGAATGAGAGTCTAAAAAATCGGGGATCATGTTAATTAACCTTACAATGCAACCACCTGGATCCACACTTAATGAGGTAAAACATCTGTGTTTAGTAAGGATGTTCAATAAGATAATTAAATATAGATAGATCAAGTCCATGTGAACTCTCAGACAAGTTTTTACTGTCATAGGTGGTGTAGTTTGGCCACCAAGTCAAGCTAAGTTTTTTCATCAACATGAATAGACCTAAACAAGTCTGTCATTTTGTGACTTAGATAAGTCTAAAATTGAAAACACATTTTTATAAAAAATACATGTTTGGACTTTTCTAAGTCAAAAACAGAAATAGACTTGTTTATGTCTGAGCTCTGACTGAGTTTTTCAATATTTTTTTCAAATATAAGTAATAATTAACAATATAATGGAATATACAATTGGTTTCATTCCATTCAATGGTTCTCTAAAAGAAGATATTTGTATGTATTTCCCATAGGGTCCCATGTTTAATTAAGTCCCCTGCTGGTGGCCATCTTGGATGATGGATCGGCTACAAAGTAACAACACTTGGTCATGTTGGTCAGCACCACATAAGGAACATTCATGCCATAGTTGGTTCTATTTAATTCAGTGGTTATCTAGGAGTTTAAAATGTAAAAGTAAACGACAACAAAGGACGACGCCAAAGGACGCTGGACGCCAAAGGATGCCGGACACCAAGTGATGAGAGAAGCTCACTTGGCCCTACGGGCCAGGTGAACTAAAAATTAGGACAGTTTTAAAAATTAAGTTCTTAAAAGAAATAATCATAAATATATAAATTCAAATGCATCTAGTTTCTGACATATGAATTTTTCTCTTATTACTTTAACTTTGCATACACAAAAACTTTAATTTTAGTCGTTTTAGTTATTTTAAAATACATGTATATTATTGTGTTTCGAATTTTATTAGAAAATAACCTACTCTCAGATCAAGTTTTTTTAACATATAAAACATATATATCAGTATATAGCACTGTATAATTTCATTCTCTTAATGTGCATGTATACATTTTATTTCTATTTTTCTAACTATAAATACAGTAAATACAAATAATTATTTATTATTTGCCATTCTCTTCACCAAACATGCTGAATTAAAAAAATCACTTTCATGTTTTATTCTCGACAGTTTTTTTTATAAAATTGGTTGTGAGTACGCCTGTACACGTAGCATACGAAGGCCAATTCCGCTATGCGTCCCCGCATGCGAGAACAGGCACTGCCTATTTATATACATATATACAAGTCAGGAGCCTCTGGCCTTTGTTAGTCTTGTATTATTTTAATTTTAGTTTCTTGTGTACAATTTGGAAATTAGTATGGCGTTCATTATCACTGAACTAGTATATATTTGTTGAGGGGCCAGCTGAAGGACGCCTCCGGGTGCGGGAATTTCTCGCTACATTGAAGACCTGTTGATGACCTCCTGCTGTTGTTGTTTTTTATAGTCGGGTTGTGGTCTCTTTGACACATTCCCCATTTCCATTCTCAATTTTACATGTATATAACAACACATTATTGACATCGGACATTTTTGAGAATCTTTATCAGAACTATTTTAGAATCATGGTATCAAAACATAATAACAAACCGTTACTGACTAAGACTGAACAATTATGAAAATCATTAGTCAAAATAAAATGAAACACAAAATCTGATCTATACCTGTAGTTCTTGGTATCTTTATCTGTATGTCTTCTACCCCTCTCTGTAAATCAGGTGGTATAGTCCGTTTTAGTGGTCTATCTTCTGCTGGTACACTCATTCTGTCATGTATGAAATCTACTCTTCACTTCTCGTAATTTAAAGTCAATCTTTAAAGAGCTTTTAATTGGACAATTACTGTGAAAATAAAAGTAAAAACAATATGTATGTATAAAGTCATCCCAAAATAATTATCAATAAAATATATCCAATTTATTACAAATGAAATTAATTAACCATGTTAAAAATGTGTGTTGAGGTTTGTTAACATGATTAACGTGTTGTAACCAAAAATTGATTGACTGTAAAAAATCCTTCATTTTACTACCCATTTAAGAGGGTCCTAATGGGGGTACCTTCATGACGATTAATGGTAAAAATTCTTGCCAAATGACGTTAACGGTAGTTTTTGGTGTATGACGAAAAAATGAACACTTACTATTACACGATAAAAACATCGACTGATTATTACATGTGTTACAAATTACGTAATTTTTTTTCCAAATGACCTAAACAATAATTATTTGAGACCCCTGACGAACCAAGATAAGGATAATTAGACGAATCACGGTAAAATTTTAACCAGTTTGACACTAAAGGTAGCCGAAAATGAAATGTTTGATGCCTGATGTAAAAGGGCATTACTACCCTCATAAAACATGTATAAAAACCAACATATGACTTCACATTCTCATTCAATTTTTAACATTTTTATACTGATATTTTCATTTATTTTTCTTTTAATGCGAATGGCACATTGATAGTAAAAAAAATTATCAGAACAGTCATGTCAGACAGTAAATATAAAAAGTAAATAATGCCCCCAAGGTCATATGTTATAGGACTACAGCAATACCATGAATACCTCAAATGTTGTGACTTATGTTCAATAGGTATGAGCTTTTGAATTAGGCATTTGATTAGGGACTTTCTTCTTAACCTTCCTCAGAGTTCAGTATTTTTGTAATTTTACTTTTTCCTTACCTGGCAAATTGAACGATGCAATTTCTCAGTATATCGTGTGTCTGGTCAGATAAAGGAGAATTAATAATACAATAAACCAAGGGTTTGTAGAGTATAGTTTTACTATAATACACAAAAACTCACAACCAACTTTTCCGGTAACATGTTTCTTCATCACAGGCACTTGTTTCTATCCATTGGAAGACCCACTATCAATGCATATTTACGTAAATAAATTGATAGTGGGTCTTCCAATGGATAGAAACAAGTGCCTGCATGTGTTCTTCATTTGCCATTTTTTTGTACTTTCGTTTTGGTAAGGAGAAATAAGTAAAATCATGAAGATGGAGATAAAGGATTAGAAAGGGATCCTGCTATCATAGGTGATCCAGGGGGCCCTGAGAGGCAAGGTCCCCCCAACCCTTTCGTGGGGAAAATTTGGTTGATTATAAAGGGAATCACTGAAGCATGACTCGAGTCCCCCCTTTTAGGTCAATCAGCGCCCCCTTTTTATGGCAAGTTCTGGATCCGCTACTGGCTATATATAATCACCTTGTTCTATGATATATGAAATATGTAATATGCACATTGATCTAGACAGGCGAACCAGTCTACACGATACATTTTCAAACAGTTTTAAAAGTTTACATCTTGTTCGGAACTCTCCGGATACTTCTTTGGTAGGAGGACAAATCGCCCCTCTGTTACAGGTACGTTCCTCCGACCTAAGGAGCACTCCCAAAGGATAAGAATATGAATATGTACATGTATAAATGAATATTTACAGGGACCTGTTAGTAGCACCATTATCCATATATAAAAGTCATCACTCTGTACTCAAGTTCTTATTTTAGGGATTATTCTCATTGCGAAAAGGTTAAATCCCGTTAATTTTTATTTCTGCCCAAATTAAAAAAAAAAAATAGACGGTAAAATCTAGAGACATAAATATAATATATCATCTGGTTGTATACTGAGTTTTCAGCTCTGCTAACTCGTCCCACTTAAAGTAAAAACTAATCAAAACAGAATAGTAAAAAACGAAAATTTATTAAATTATTATTATTGAAATTAAATTTTGTTTCACTTTCTTTGAATATAATTGTAAATACATTATTTTAATATGTATAATTTAGTGTATTATTGGAGAATAACTTCATTCTTGTACTTAAGCCGTTAGATATCTCTCGGACCTTGAGACTTTTTTCAGTGAAAATGGTATATCTGGACTCCAAACCGTATCACAAAAAGCTCTTGAACACTTAAATACGTTTTTGTTGTTATTTATACTATTGTATGCTGATGATACAATAATTTTAGCTGAATCAGCAGGTGCATTGCAAAAGTGTTTAAATGTATTCGAACAATATTGTAATATATGGAAACTGTCAGTAAATGTTGAAAAAACTAAAGTAATGGTATTCTCCAAAAGAAAGTACACTATGTGTGATAATTTTAAACTATATGGTTCAATTATTGAAAGAGTGGAGTCGTACCCGTATCTTGGCTTGCTTTTAAACCAAAACGGGAAATTTGTTATAACAAAAAAGAAGTTAGCAGAACAAGGACAGAAAGCACTTTATGCTCTATATAGAAAGATTAGGAATATATCTATTCCAGTAGATCTACAGCTTCAGCTATTTGATTCTTTGATTGATCCTATACTTTTATACGGGAGTGAAATCTGTGGATTTGAAAAATTAGACAGATTGGAAATTGTGCACTTGCAATTTCTAAAAAAAGTGCTCTCTGTCCGTAGATCAACGCCAAACTTCATGGTGTACGGCGAAACAGGTAGATATCCACTAGAAATACATGTAAAATTACGTATACTTAATTTTTGGGTAAAGCTACTTTCGAATGATTCTAAACTGTCTAGTATTATGTATAAGTTATTGTATGAAATGCATTGTTCAGCAAATATGCAATCAAAATGGTTATTGAATGTGAAATCTATACTGAATGATGTTGGCTTATCGTTTGTATGGGATAGCCAAGAAATTCTTAGTAAAATAGTATAAAGTACTATGTTAAACAAATCTTACAAGACCAATTTGTACAAAAATGGCACAGCATGGCTGAAAGTGCCTCAAGAGGGGTACTTTATTTATCATTTAAAAGGGATTTCTGTCTTGAAGGCTACTTGGTAAAACTAAATAAACAACGCAGAGTACAATTGAGTAAACTGCGATGTTCAAATTTAAAATTCCCTATAGAAGCCGGTAGATGGTTAAATATACCTCGTGAGGACAGAATATGCACATTATGTGACATGGGGGTGATAGGAAATGAATTTCATTATCTGCTAGTATGTTGTAACCCTAATATTGCAAGAATTAGAAAAATGCATATACCAAGATATTATTTTTTAAATCCAACAGAGGACAAGCTCTCTGGTTTGCTATACTATTGTAATATAAAAGTACTCAATAATGTCGCATTATTTTTGCAAAAAATCATGAAGTATTTTTGATCAAAGAAACTGTTTAGTACTTACCTAATTCAAGTTGTGTGTTATAATCCAATTGATCATATTATATATATATATATACGGTGTGTTTGATGACTTATATTCAATTGACCTGTATATATATGTTTATTTCAATTTTGTTCTGTTATTATACAAATCTTATACCACTTCTGTCAAGCTGTATATTATGTATATCTGCCTCTTGTAACAGTGTAAACTGTCAGAGTGTACAATAAAATCTTGAAATCTTGAAATCATAACAATTGAAAAGAAACCATTAAGAGCTAGGTGTGCGCCAAGGATTTGTGTTGAAGACCGTACTTTGACCTATAATGGTTTACTTTATAAATTATGACTTGGATGGAGAGCAGTTGTCTCATTGACACTTATACCACATCTTCTTATATCTTTGATCATTAACCCCGCCGCATTTTTGCGCCTGTCCCAAGTCAGGAGCCTCTGCGTGTCATTTGTTAGCTTTGTATGTTCTTTCAATCTTTGTCCATTTATATGTTTGGAGTTTAGTATGTCGTCAATTTTCCTGAACTAGTACACATTTTTATACGCCCGTCAAAATTTTGACGGGACGTATTATGGTATACAAATGTCCGGTGTCCGTCCGTCCGTCCGTCCGTCTGTCCGTCCATCTGTCCGTCCGTCCGTCTGTCCGTCTGTCCGGCGTAAACATGTCGCACCGTAACTTGAGAACGACTTATCCAAATTTCATGAAACTTAACATAGTTGTTTCTTATGATGATCAAATGATCTGTATACTTTTTGGTGAAAATAAGATTGAAACTTTTTGAGTTACGGCACTTTGTAACTAAAACAGGGGTGTGTTGGTTTTTTTTTTCAAATGTCGCACCGTATCTCAAAAACGATTCTTGATTATGGCTTAAAACTTTAAACACTTTTTAGTTATATTAATCTTAATATCTGTATACTTTTTGGTGATGATTCAAAATTTTGTTTTTGAGTTATTGAGTATTTTGTAAAAAAGGGGGAGGGTTTTTTTTACATGTCGCACCATATCTCAAAAACGATTTATGATTTTTGCTTAAAACTTTACACATGTCTTTGTTATATTAATCTAAAGATCTGTATACTTTTTGGTGATGATTCAAAATTTCATTTTTGAGTTATTGAGTATTTTGTAAAAAAAGGGGGAGGTTTTTTTTTACATGTTGTGCCGTATCTCAAAAACAATTTATGAGTATTGCTTAAAACTTTACACACTTCTTTGTTATATTAATCTAAAGATCTGTATACTTTTTGGTTTTGATTCAAAATTTTATTTTAGTGATATTTAGTTTTTTGTAAAAAAAAAAACAGGGTTGGGGGTTTCACATATCCCGCCGTGTCTCAAAAACAATATATGGTTATTGCTTAAAACTTTCTCAGAAACTATTTATGATTATTGCATAAAACTTCCTCACAAGACGTCGGGCGTATCAGGCGCTCATGGCGCAGCTGTTTATTGTTAAGCCGATTTCGGCTCTGTGATCGGGTTGTAGTCTCATTGGCACATTACTCCGAGTAATTTCTATACTCTATTTTATTACTAAAGCTATGACTGAATTGCTCCCTAAAAGAAAATTAAGAAAAAGAAATTACAGATTATTATCTGAGAATGATCTTTCAAGGAACTGTAAAGAAAAAAATGCAGGATCGGCTCACTCCCCTATTTGGGGAGAAAATTAAAATATAGATATAGCTTCTTATGCTGTACTGTTATATCACTGTCCCAGGTTAGGGGGAGGGTTGGGATCCCGCTAACATGTTTAACCCCGCCACATTATTTATGTATGTGCCTGTCCCAAGTCAGGAGCCTGTAATTCAGTGGTGCTCTATGTTTATGTGTTACATATTTGTTTTTCGTTCATTTTTTTTTACATAAATAAGGCCGTTAGTTTTCTTGTTTGAATTGTTTTACATTGTCTTATCGGGACCTTTTATAGCTGACTATATGCGGTATGGGCTTTGCTCATTGTTGAAGATCGTACGGTGACCTATAATTGTTAATGTTTGTGTCATTTTGTGGATAGTTGTCTCATTGGCAATCATACCACATTTTTTTTTATATATTCTTTAAATATCATCAAAACGTTCGTCCAGCTGACCGTACCCCAGCAACCCGTATACTCTTCAAGAAAACAACACCTCCTCGTTTCGGAACCAATGTAGAAACGAAGTTGCATTTTAACCATAGAATAAAAGGGTATAAATCATGCAGATTCTGTACTTTTTTTTTATAGCCTTCTAAAACAAATAGGAACACTTTCAGATTTTATTAAAGAACTTGTCAGAAGTTTTCCAATCCCTCATGCAGAGAACGCAATGCCATCGAGGCCCTGTATCACAAAAAAACAAGTAATGAAAGATATATATTATGACTTATCTACAGTAGGCACAAAAAGGCAGTGCTAAAAGGGAGGTTCTACCTTGTATGTAATGCATATAGTAAACTCCAAACAAAAGTTGTGGGGACTCGCCTCCATACCTGAATAAAATTGTCTGCAGTTACGTAACCCGTAAAGAAGTCATCAGGTTTGTTTGTAGTGAGTTTCGTTGTTTCTTCACTTGAAATTTCTTGGTGAATATATTCATCTTCAGTTTACAAATCAGGTTTCATGGGTTATATGGTTATATGGCTTCCTTTTATGTAATTCTTAAATATTCACAAAATGATTTATAGTGTCAAAAGTAACCCAAATGTTAGATTTTTATGGATAAATCCCTAAATAAGCAAATGGACAAAAGATTAAACAAACACAGAATTAACCAAAAAACCACTCATTTCAAAAGAAGAAGGATTCAACTTCGAAAGTTGAAAAAAAAGTCAGAATTCAGTTCACAGATTAAAGAAGGAACCACCTATGAAAATGAGCAGAAGTGAATGATGCAATATCTGATATTCAGCAAATACCTTCTCGTCTTACTATAAATTATTCTGAAGAATTCATCATCTTTGATTTAGAAACAACAGGTTTATCTCGTAATAGTGACATCACACAGATTGCTGCATCAAGTGGGTCAAATATATTTCAAAGATATATAATGCCAAGATGTGAAATCACACACGAAGCAAGTAAAATCACAGGTCTTACATTTTCACACTCTACAAATAAAATGTACCTAAATGGAACCATAGTTCAGACTTGTGCTATTGAACAAGCACTGTTAGATTTTATTGATTTCTTAAAATTACAAAACAAACCTGTTCTTGTAGGACACAATATAACCAATTTTGATTTGATGGTTTTGGAAAACAGATTAAGAGAATTTAGTTTGTTTGCTACATTTTCTGCTCATGTGAAATGATTCATCGACACATTGAAACTTTCCAAGCGAGTGTTTCCAAAAGATAAGGTTGACAATTACAAGCAGCAGACACTTGTAAAGGAAGTATTAGGAACAGAATATCATGCCCATAATGCTAAAGAGGATGTTCTATCTTTGAAGGAACTTTTTTACCAGAAACTACGTGAAAATTCATATTTTTCTGTTAATTATTTGAAAGCTCATTGTTTTGGCTATAACATATCAAATTTGTAGAAGAATTCAATGATGATTTTTTTTTGTAATCGAGGAAATGAGAAGTTTTCACAAAAATCTTATTTTTTTGGTGTGTTGCTATGGTGATTGTGTCTTTGTCAGTATGACTTAATATTCATACTACTGTCATTGTTTATAATTTTTTTTTACTTATACACTAATTGTGTGTGATATGTACAGAATGGATCTTTCATCTTAATTTGGTATTTGATCACTTTTTTGTAGTAACTTTTGCACATCAAAAACTTGAATTTTTCAACTTCTTGTCCTGTTTCCATGGTAACCGTTGTTTGTAGAAACAAACAAAAATGCATTTATTTGATTGTCTTGTGTAACTGTATCATTCAGTTTATCAAAGGATATGACAAGTTGTGTCACACTTTGTACACACAATTTGGAAAGATATTCAAATAACTGCTGTTGATCACTGTCGTTAGGGGTCACAAAAACGTTTTTCTGTAAAAAAAAAATAGTCTGGTGACCCATATTTTTTTTTAAAGTGAATTGTTATGACCATCTTGTGTCAAATTAAAAAAAATATTCAATGGGCCATTTTGTTGGAAATTTAAGAAAAATAGAAATTTTTAATAAAATCTGTGTTTTTTGTTTGTAGCAGTGTTGATAAAATTGGAGCCGAAATTAATAAATATGAATAAAAATTCCATTATTTGTGGTTTATTTACATTTTTAATAATGATTTTGTAATAAATGAAGAACAAACCTTTCAAAATACTTTCAAAAGTTTGAAAAAAATCCATAGTTTCTACATCAGGTATGTATTTATGCATACCCGTAATATACCAACTTTGATGGCCATTACCATGGAAACGAGTCTGGTGACATACTATTTTCAAATCAAAATTTTATAGAGGCTATTGCATAGTATTATATGTATGCATAGTATATTTTTCAAGGAGATAAACTGTATTTGTCCGAATTTTATACATCTTTCAAATGAGGCAAAATTTGTATATTTATTTACTAATGAAAATTTGTCTGTACTTAAATATTTAGGGAGCTATATTATTACAAGTCTAGATGTTAGACGAAATGTTAATTAATGTATGTAACAACAATTATTCATAATTGTAATGATTATATGGTTCTGATCCTGCCTGGAATTAAATGTATATGATTTTATAGAATGAACATAATAACATCTGTCTGAACTTTTTTCAATATTTCATTTTATTATATAAAAATATACAAATCATTACGTATAATTGTTCTACGTGTACATGTTATGCTGCCCATCAAGGGCCCTTGATTGGAATAATAAAATATTCTTATTCTAAAATATTCTATATGCAAATTTTAAGAAAAATTCAATGGGGAAAAAAAATTTGCTATATCTGTAGGATGCCACCTTAAAGTGAGTTGTAGTTTTGTTGTTGTTATTTTTTTAGAGATTTCTCCATGGGACACACACTTATAATACCTCTTATTTAACAAAATACCTGGTGCACTTAAGTCTATGTAAGCATAATATAAATTGAATTATAATATGTTGTTATTATATTTTTATGTGACAGTGTTTCATATTGATTTTTTATTTTTTTATTTCGCACGGTGCATATCTATTGTCTAGATTGCATTGCATACGTTATTGTCGCGTACGACATATCACAAAACGGGAGCGATGAGAGATCGGTTTTTAATTAGGCTGAATGATATTGTTTGTATTCAATATACCCTCCGGGGGGCGCTAACAAATAAAACTAGTCGATTCTTTTCTATTCTACTATATTTAAAAAACATTTTGAATGTTGCTTTTAATTCTGTTACATATTAGATTTATTGAAAAGTGGAAACTTATTTCCGGTGTACAAACATTAAAAGGATATCAAATACTATCACTCCAACCTACTCACAAAATTCTGAATAGATTTTTTAAAGGTCCGAAGCATAGTCTTTTAATTGTTTGAAAAAAATCCTCTCTTTCTGGTTTCCTTGTGATAATTACAGGAATTAATACATAATATTATTCAACTGTTACTTACCATTTCGGGTCACGGGGCTTCATTCCCGTTTGATAAAGATCATACTATGGAGTGTTATTACAAACATGTATCCTATATATGTATCGACTTTGAATAACTCAGTTTAATTGCACGGTTGCCCGTGAGACAGCTCTCCACAAAAGGCCAAAGGACACAGAAACTAACAACTGTAGGTCATCGTACGACCTTCAACAATGATCAAACTGTATGTGGAATTATTTAGGTTATCGTGGGGTTCGTGTTGCGTAATTAGTCTTTAGTTTACGTCGTTGTATTTCATAGTGTGTTGTCTGTCCGTTTGGTAGTTTTTGGTGTTCAAGTTGAATTGACAAAGTCAGTTCGTTTTCGACATGCGTTTGACCATCCCTTTTGTTTATTTCGCCTCTCTTACGAAGGTTTGAATTGGGTTTACAGACATGACAGAATAACGTAAAATGGACAAACAAGAAGAAAAATAGAGAATGATGAGGTGCTAAAACAGAATAGAGAATAATGGGCACAATTAAAGTAAGAAGAATAAAGAAAAATTGCAAAAAAATATAAGAGTACAAAAATAGAGCCCACCCCTTCCAGACCTTCATATATTGGTGTAAAAATGCATAAGAAAGCCCACGATTGTACAGAAGAAATTTAATACAAGATAAGCCAAAAACGGAGAAAAAAAATAAAACTTTTGTTGATTATTCATAAACCATATATGTTGATAACAGTGCTTTGCTCCCACCAACCGTATGAGCTGAAACCCCATCTACCGCAAGACGTAGCATTGGAGAAAGTAGTTGTGGCGCAAAAAGACGCATTTTTGGCGCATACGGATTTTCCCATCTTCTTTGGTTTCCAGTGTATCACTGACGTTTATCGCACCTTTCCTTATATAAAATTTATAAGTGAGATCAATAAACACTGATTCTAAGTAAAAAGAAATAAACAACATTTAGTTATCAATACTAATCTTTATTTTAGTTAATTATCCAAATATACATCCAAATCCAGAGCACGCATGATCGACAGTCAAATCAGCATCAAGACATAGAATCTGTTCACCTGAAGAATTCTCGTTCACTTCGATATGTGCATGATAGTCACCCTGCAATAGAAAGACAAAGATAATTAATTCCTTTTCTTAAGAATAACTGGAAATTATAAAAATATTCGTGTAATAGATATTGGAAGATGTAGTGTAAGTGCCAATGAGACAACTCTCCATCCAAATATAACAATTAAAAAAAAGTAAACCATTATAGGTCAATGTACGGTATCAACACTGAGTCTTGGCTAACACCGAACAACAAGCGATAAATGGACACTAAATGACTAGTGTAAAATCATTCAAACGGGAAAACCATTCAAATGGGAAAACCAACGGTCTAATCTATATAAAAAAAGAGAAACGAGAAACACGTATAAATTACATAATGTATTGTTGAACTTACTAACGGGGTTAAAGATTATTTTTCTCTTTATTAGGAAGAGATGTGAAAAGATTGACAATGACACAATTATCCATCAATCGGTTCAAATAATAGGGGTAATATTGCATATATATATATATTTTTATATTTCATAAGTACGTCTGAGTCAGTGACAACCCTACAACAGATGTGTCCATCGGATCGCCATCAATGATGGTGATACATGGCTGTGTACATAATGTATATACAACTCGTCTAAACATCAACCCAACAATGTTAGATTTCATATATACATAATATATATACATGTATAACAATCTCATTCAGAATATTGTATTTTTATATTAAAATTTACAAAAGTATCAGATCCTCCAGAATTTTTAAATATATTATTTACATAGATAACCTAAGTATTGATTGACTTTACAGCTCTTCTATAAAAGCACGCCAAGCAAACCTTAGATCAACTTGCTTGCTATGTTTGCTTGGATGTTTACAGGCAATAGTTAGGCGGAGTTTCAGTCTGTTTTATAAATACTGGGATTTGATTGGACAATAAAAATTGACTTAAAATGAAGTTAAATTAAATGTTTATTATCCATTTAAATCCCAGTATAAAGTAAACAGACACTGAAACAGACTACCTAGTACCTGTTGTTTGCAAACATCAAAACAAACCATCAAACATAGCAAGCAAGTTGATCAAAGGTTTTTATAAATTAGCTGTAAATGTTTATTGTTTGTTAGTATTGCCATGCTTGTTTTAGTAATGCAATCCAATATTTGGATTATACACCAATCAAATAATTTACCAAATAAGAGATGTTAATAGATAATATAATAATTGCTAAAGACCGCTGCATTAAAAAGTAGACCGAATATTTAGAATGTCCAGAATGATGATGATGTTGTAGCTGTTGGTTACGATAAAATAATCTATAAATAGAATGATTGCTAAATTACCGCTGCGAACCAAGATTATATCTTTGGAATTTGAGGAATGTAGATGAAATAGCTGTTGATAGCTATGAATAGAATGATTGCTTATCACTGCAAACCAAGAACATATCTTTGGCATTTGATGAATGTGGATGCTGTGGCTATATTAATAACTATAAATATAATTATTGCTTACCGCTGCAAACCAATAAAGTATATTTGGCATTTGAGGAATGTAGATGAAATAGCTGTTGATAGCTATAAATAGAATGATTGCTTATCACTGCAAACCAAGAACATATCTTTGGCATTTGATGAATGTGGATGCTGTGGCTATATTAATAACTATAAATATAATTATTACTTACCGCTGCAAACCAAGAAAGTATCTTTGGCATTTCAGGAATGTGGAGACTGTAGCTCTTAATACTTAGAGCTTGAGCTGGTTGTGGGCATGCGTTATATGTGACACCACTTTTGGCAAGCATGGCCTTAATCTGTGTCCCTATTCCTCCCATAATCCCTGCCCAGTTTTGAGTGACCATATCATCTACCATGGTACAGATATCGTTGTATGTACTGTAAAACAAACACAATTCAGTCAGGCATAACATGATATAGATATCGTTGTGTGTACTGTAAAACAAACACAATTCAGTCAGGCATAACATGATGTATTGAAATAAGTAGATGTGGTAGGATTACCGATGAGACAATAATCCCCCGTAGTTCAAATCAAGTGGATATAAGCTATAACATGTATATGAAACCGTAAACTTGTTTGCTGTGTCCTGGAAGAAAAAATGTTGGTAGGTGGAGATATTTTCCTTTTATTTTGTTTTGTTTTTGTTTTGGAATCCCTCTCCCCTTTTGTGGAAAAATATTGGTTGATTATATAGAAAACCACTGAAGCACGATTGGAGCCCCCGCACTGCAGGCAAAGTGAGCACCCCACCTTATATTTTTTTTGGATCTGCCACTGTCAATTGATTTATTATTACTAGAAATTGCTAAACATCAAGTATGTTCTGCATATATAATAGAATAGAATAATGTATGTTTATTTCCACAATTACAAGGCCCATAAATTTACATAATTGGTAACAACAACAATAATAGTACCGTGTAAATACATATTTAGTATATAAGCATTGGTCAGAATCAGAGCCCAATTAAAGGATACAAGTACATTATATGCATTCGTTCTCAAATCATTTACTTGACTTAGTGTCAATATTCATACTTGATCTCCTTAATTCAAAAAAGTCACAAGTATAACAGTCCAGTTTTCCATAAGAGTGACATTTTCTTTGTTCAAGAGCCATTAAAATTTAGAAGATATATATATTTAATTTTTTAAATCAAAACAATTGTTAGAAATGAATTGAAAAACATCTTCCCTTTGTATAAAATGAGAGAAATAGAATCAAAGGCTTGTTTTCCTGCCACTAATATATATGGTGGCCGAGTGCGGCCATTTCGTCTTTTCACGTTTTCGTGTTTTCTTCCTTCACTTTGCAAACGCGAAATCGGGAAATTGGGAAATCGAGAAATCGAGAAAGCGAAATCGAGAAATCGGGAAATTGGGAAATCGACAAATAGGGAAATCAGGAAATCGAGAAAGCAAAAACTCGAAAACACGAAAGCGAAAACGCGAAATGAATTTCTCGATTTCGCGTTTTTGCTTTCTCGATTTCCCGATTTCCCGATTTCCCAATTTCTCGATTTCTCGATTTCTCGATTTCTCGATATTCTGATTTCTTAATTTCTCGATTTTGCTTTCTCGATTTCCCGATTTCCCGATTTCTCGATTTCGCTTTCTCGCTTTCTCGATTTTTCGATTTTGCGTGAAAGTGAAAGGAGAAAACGCGAAAAGGCGAAATGGCCGCATCCAGCCCCCATACATTTCGCCTTTTCGCGTTTTCGTGTTTTCTCCCTTCACTTTGCAAACGCGAAATTGGGAAATCGAGAAAGCGAAATCGAGAAATTGAGAAATCGGGAAATCGGGAAATCGAGAAATAGGGAAATCGAGAAATCGAAAAAGCAAAAACACGAAAGCGAAAACGCTGAAATGAATTTCTCGATTTCGCTTTTTTGCTTTCTAGGTTTCCCAATTTCCAGATTTCCTAATTTCCTGATTTCTCGATTTCCCGATTTCTCAATTTCTCGATTTCTCGATTTTGCTTTCTCGATTTCTCGATTTCGCTTTCTCGATTTCTCGCTTTCCCGATTTCCCGATTTCTCGTGAAAGTGAAAGAAGAAAACGCGAAAAAAAAATTTCGGTAGTATACCAACATTATTTTCTATTCTGTAAATTTTATCCATAACCTGCATTTCCAATGCGAGACAAAATTGTCTGCTTTAAATTTGTAAATTTTACCACACTTGATGATAAAGTAGGTAATATTCTAATATCTAACCATTAAGTGTACTCTTTATTACAGAAGATCTTGCTTTTGGAAGTTTGCAAAAAGTCTAACGAAAGGAATTATATATAAAAAAAAAGTGTAACCTCAAAGTTCCCTAGTGAAGCAAGATCTGGTTAAACCTTCCGCTGTTTGTGCTGTTCAGCCTTTAGTGTAAAGCTTCATTGGTTAAAAGTCATGATCACTGAGAAGGGTGGACTCAACAACTGCATGATAGATACATATGTATATATATAATGTTTTGTTTTTTATTGTTTGTTATGATGTATTGTTAAATTATTTTGTTGATTTATGTATGCCTATAATCCCATTGGGGTATGAATGTGCATTTACTCATATCAATAAACATTATGTAATCTTATTTGCCTTTAAGTCGTCTTTGTTATATGCCATTGTCCCCTTAAAATCTCCCGGTTCTCCTCCCCCCCTTAAAAAAAATAATTAGTCTAATCATGAAGAAATAAGAACTACAAACCATGAACCAACGTGTGAAATACACGGAATAGGGATATCCAACAGGAAGGTCTTCCTCTTTAAGGAGATAGTCAGTGAAGAACTAGAGATACTCCGTGTGAGGCTCCCATTGATTGATAGGTTGATGTCACCTGGAATTACTATTGGTACTGGGGTTACGCCTACACTTCCGAGGGATAGAGGTGGGTTCGATTTCAGAGTAGCTCCTGGAAATGAAAAACACACTTTATAAAGAATGAAAATAACACTTTAAAATAATGCTTCCCATGAGCTTATCTGGATTTAGCTTCACTAGAAACGCTCAAATCTAAAAAAAAAAAAAGAAAAAAAAAAGAAAGATGTGGTATGATTGCCAATGAGACAACTCTCCACAAGAGACCAAAATAACACAGAAATTAAAAACTATAGGTCACCGTAAAGCCAATGCATAGATGACCATAGATAATATAATTATCTTGACATTTTTTGTGTGTTTTAACCCCTATTGTTTTTATTTTTTTATGTGTTGGATTCCCTTTTTGAAATTCTTCACCAATCCATGAAATCTGTCGAAAAACTGGCTTGCACTGTTTTTTTTTTTTTATATATATATAATGTAAGTGTAACACTTGTTGACTGGTCACAAAATGTAAAAATTTAAAACGCAACATATGTAGAAACTATAGAAATTCAAAATATCAAAATTTAGATTATAGAATGATAAAAATTTAAAACAAGGTTTGTTGTGTAATTCTGAAATCTCGCTCAAAACGTTCCGAATCAATATGGCGGGAGATTGAAATATGTTTTTGTGTCTGAAATATCGATAACTATGCATGAGCTTGTATGCCTTAATTATCATCAATATTTCTTTTGTTTCAATGAACCAGGAAAAAAACGGGATAGGGTTCGAAACTAAATAATACGTCTACTGATCGCCATGCATGGTCTAATATTGGTAACACTATCCATGCAACGGCGATCAACTTACGTGGGTGTAAGTTACTAGCTGTGGTTAATCATACGTACGGCCTTCAACGATGAACAAATCATTTACCCTGAAGAAAACTATAAATAAGGAATCTGGCCTTGTGGTCATAAAACTTTCGAGCACGATTTTTGTACTCAGACTTGAGAATCAACCAATCAAAATGGTGGATTTCATGTTTCGAGCATGATTTGTGTGCTCCAAGCACTGAGCAAAGTTTTATGACTTCAACCCCTGATGTACAGTAGTTGTCGTCTGTTTACTGTAGTTCATACATATTTCTCGTTTCTCGTTTTTATATAAATCAGACCGTTGGTTTTCCCGTTTGAATGGTTTTACGTTATTATTTTTGGGCCGTTTATAGCTTACTGTTCAGTGTGAGTTAAGGCTCCGTGTTGCAGGCCGTACCTTGACCTATAATGGTTTACTTTTATAAATTGTTATTTGGATGGAGAGTTGTCTCATAAGCACTCATAACACATGCATCTTCCTATATATATATTTTTTAGGAAACATTATTAACTATAAGGGTAATTTTAAAAATGCTATCCAAGAACTATCAAAAAAGGGATTGAAGGTCCTATTTGCTTTAAAAAGTAGATTTTCTAACTTTCAATCCATCCCTGTTAATTTATCATGCAAACTTTTTGATGTCTTAATAAGACCTTTTTTATTATATAATAGTGAGGTATGGTTTATGGAAGATTATTTATCCATGTTTAAATCTTTGAAACGTTCAGAACAACATGGTTCTGTTTGTGATACTTTGTCGTTAAAAGATAAATTTTGCTATGAAATGATTCATAATAAATACTGTAAATCTGTCCTATGGCTTAGGAAAACTGCATGTAATATTTCAGCCAAAACAGAACTGGGCAGATTGTCTATGGCTTCATTTATTAAACCACAAGTTATGCTATATTTCTGTAGATTTCATACCCATGATATAAATCCTCTGTTAAAAGAAGCCTATGAATTAAATAAGTCCCTGCATAATGATGGTTTTCATAGTTGGTATACATTTGCTCTAAATATTTTTAAAGAGACTGGATTAAATGCTAAAGATTTTGAAACTTGTGATAAACCATACAATAAAATTAAATATTCCTCAAAGAGGAAGTTTAAACAGGTATCACATGAATTTTATACAAAAAAAGTCTTGAATAAACTTTCTTCTATAACAGACAGTTCGAAATTATTTCTATATGGTCAAATAAAAACTGAGATAAAAATTGAAAATGATTTATTAAAAGAATCAAATTTTAAAACCAGACAATTAATTTCTAAATTAAGGGTTAGTGACCATAACCTAGAAGTTGAAATGGGAAGATATAAAAATGTACCCAGAGATCAAAGCTTATGTAAACTTTGTAATAAAATTGATGATGAATACCATTTTTTTACTATACTGCAAACTAAACTCAACTTTAAGAGATTGCTTATTTTTAAAGATTAATAATTTAAATCCTGATTTTACAAATTATCAACCACTTTTAAAGCTAAAACAACTTTTAATTCCTAAATCTGAGCTTTTGACAGAAATTGGTGACTTTATAAAGCAATCATTAGAATTGCGAAAATGAGGTCCATGTCCATCAAAGGCTACATTAATTACCATTTATAACTATGTTTTTTTTTATGTTTATATTTGTAATTCTTCACTGTCTGTATTAAATGTTGTATTTGTGTTTGCCTGACCCATATGGGTGTATTTTTGCAAATAAAATTATTATATATACATGTATATAAATAAAGCCCAGTCAGGACAAAACGTTAGATATTTCAAACGAGTAAAGCAAAAGCCTTATCATCATGATGACAATAAACAGATAATACCCCACAACGTGTTACATTGTACTTGTGATGTCCAAAGTCAAAGGGCGCCATTGAGCTGTTGTCTGTGTTTGTATCTTGTTACTAAATATAAAAAGAAGATATGATTGCCAATGATGCAACTCTCCACTAGAGATCATTTTGGACATAGAAACTAACAACTATAGGTAACAGTATGGCCTTCGACAATGAGAGACAAACAATTGCCCAGAAATGACAAATTATTTTTTTTTTAAATCAAACGAGAGAAACTAACAGCCAGATTTGTTTTTCTTCAAAATAATGAACGAAATACAAAAATGATATATAACACAAATGGCAATCACTGAATTACATGGATTATATGTTTAAAAAAATCAAATTGGTCAAGTTTAAAAGTCTATACTCCATTCCACGCCTTCAAATCTGTACATTATAAACTGTATGCGCTTTGACATAATTTTAACATTATCTAAACTTATGCAGCAAGATGTGAAAATATAGGACATAAGATAGAACAGGATCTGCTCTTATTTTTCTTATCATCTTATCATCATTTGCCGTACTTTTACACTAGCCTGACTTAGATCTGAAGGGTTCACCAGAAAACATAGTGTGTGCATGAGTTGCAATGTCCATATAAAAATAAGAAGCATGGTATGATTTCCAATGATGCAACTTTCCACAAGAGACCAAATGACAGAGAAGTTAACAACTATAGGTCATGGTCGTTATGCACCGTAAGGCCTTCAGTAATGAGCAAAACCCATATTGCCTATATATGCTAAATTAGAAATGAAAAATGTAAAAACATTTCATACGAGAAAACTAACTACTTGATTCGTGTACAAAAGAATGAAGGAAAAATAAATATTATATACAGCAATAAACGATAACTACTGAATTACAGGGCTGACATGTATAAAACCACTTCAGTTACGATAGCCAATCGCAGAACTATTTAATCGTAAGACATGTAGAAAAATCCGTTCGTTAGAAACCAATATTACCATAAGTATTTTCAATATTTTCATAATAAGAACAAGCCGGGAGGCAGGTCTGATATGATTCATGCATATCAGACCTGCCTCCCGGCTTGTTCTTATTATGAAAAGCCAATATCTCAATGGATTTGGTCATCATGCAGGGCCTTTTATTCCAGACAGACTATGCGATATGGACGTTGCTTATTGTTGAAAGCCTTAAATGCATGACCTACAGTTGTTAATGTCTGTGTCTTTTTTTGGGGGGTCTGTTGTGGAGATCTTATTCAACATTGTAAATAGGTAATTACTAGCCTAATTTATTCTATTACAAAGAAGTCAAGTCCTCTTAACCCAGGAGGGTCTGGACTAGGCTTACAGAATAGGGGAAAAGTAGAAAAAATGTGTAGAATAAATAGCAAAAAAAAATAATGAACAGAGAAAAAAAGAAGGCAAACAACAAAGAATAGAGCACCAATTTTTTTTTTCTTTTTTTTTTTCCCTTTTTTTTTAAGAATACAGAAATGAAGGCCCCCTCCCGCTCAGACCCTCCCCGCTCAAACCATCTTGAATGTAGGTTGTTCCTTCCTTCCTATTGAAAAAGTGACTTACCGCATTTGCTCCACTGTAAATGAGTATATTTAGCATTTGCTGAAACCATCAGAGAAAGCAAGCATAACAATATCGCCGCCATTGTTGGTTAAAGTACAATCTGAATGTGTGGTCGAGATACGAAGTCAGATCTTATATATTAAATATTTCCACCTTATCTTTGCAGACTATTGTCTGTGTCGTGACGTGTTCCCCAATCTAAAATCCTTGTTTTAGAAAATGTCTTCTATAATTGTCATTTGTTAGGTGACAATTTAAATAATCTATGATGTTGTAAAGATATATGAGGTTAAATGTAGTGAGAGGTCAACCAAAATAACAAATTGTCAGGTACAATTAATGTCATTGTTGAGGTCACCATGTAGCATTCAACAATAAATGTGATGAAATTTCACTTCATAACCACCGTTTATAGATTAGAACCAATTTGATATCAATTTGAGTCTTTCAATATACACTACGGTATATATTTGATTTGTAGTTAACGACGACGACGGATGCCAAGTGATGAGAAAATTTCACTTAACCCTCTGGGCCAGGTGAACTAAAAAAGCAAAATGGACAAAAAGCTAAATTATCGGACAAAATGCAATACGGACAAAAAGCAAAAGTGTCTGACAAAAAGCAAAAGTGTCTAACAAAAAGCAAAAGTGTCGGGGAAAAAAAGCAAAAGTGTCGGACAAAAAGCAAAAGTATCGGACAAAAAGCAAAAGTGTCTGATAAAAAGCAAAAGTGTCGGACAAAAATCAAAAGTGTCGGACAAAAAGCAAAAGTGTCGGACAAAAACCAAAAGTGTCGGACAAAAATCAAAAGTGTCTGACAAAAAGCAAAAGTGTCTGACAAAAAGCAAAAGTGTCAGACAAAAAGCAAAAGTGTCTGATAAAAAGCAAAAGTGTCGGACAAAAATCAAAAGTGTCGGACAAAAAGCAAAAGTGTCGGACAAAAACCAAAAGTGTCGGACAAAAATCAAAAGTGTCTGACAAAAAGCAAAAGTGTCTGACAAAAAGCAAAAGTGTCTGACAAAAAGCAAAAGTGTCAGACAAAAAGCATAGCAATCGGACAAAAAGCAAAGTAATCGGACAAAAAGCAAAACGGACAAAAAGCTAAATTGTCGGACAAAAGCACCGTATCAAACGATGAGCAAACGATTGACTGAATTTAAACTTTTTTTTTTAATATTTCAATGCATTCTCCGCAACTATGTTTACGCGAAATTCCAAAAAATAAATATACGATGAAATTTAAAAGGAACACTTCGATTTAGCAACTTAAAAATGCACAAGGAAAGTTATGAAATGCTCATTTTGAGGCAATATAGAAACATTTTAGCCTACCACGCCAGCTTGAATTTTATTTTTTAACTTTGCCAAAATGAGGTGTTTCCAAAATTGTGCTGTCTCACAGCTCGAATTTCTAAAATTTGCCGATTATTTTGTTTTATTCTATTATCTCCAGGGCAACAGCTCTTAATAATCCTCTCCGGTATACTAGAGAAGGTAATTTTGGTTTCCATCCCTCCTATCAGTGTTGATTGACATCCAAAACCTTTTTAAAGCTATTTCCATATTTCCAGTCATAAAGGGATTTTGTTTATCTCAGCGTAATAGTCGACAGTGTCTATTTTTTACTTTGTGTTACTTTTTTTTGGAGAAATATATAAACCGAATGTTTTTAGACTGGGACTATTATACTTTAATGGTCCCAGGTTTAGACACATATATATGCATATAATGTATCCAATAAAAAACAATAAAACTCTTTGTAAATCAACGAATACTGCGGTTGAATATGTGTTTGTTTGTTGTGTAAGACATCTTGTCAGTCTGAACAGAATCGTCAGATATATGTACCCTCTATGGAAAGTACATAGGTAGTCTAAGTATCATGAATGAAATGAAAACTGTATTTCAAATCTTTTTCTAATAATTTTTGAAAATTAATTTGATTCGGCATAAGCTTTTGACTGAATATAAAATCATATACTTAACATAAATACAGTATAATTTAGAATATAAAACAATCTGTTATAATACAAAGTTGAATCACACAAACATAGCATGCAATACAAATGTTTTGGCACTGGGTGATATTTTAAATGTAAGCCTCGGTCACAACTTTCCGGATAGCTCGAACGGACGCCTAACGGATAACTTTTTTTCAATCTGTTCATGTCCGTTAGTCGTTCGTTTTGATCCGTTAAGCGTACATTTTATCCGTCGACGTCCGTTCTGTCCGGTGGAAAATTTTTAGCATGTTCAAAATTTTGAACGGACGTCCAACGGATAAAATGTCCGTTGAACGTCCGTTAGGCGTCCGTTTTGTACGGTACTCGTCCGTTTCGTTTCCGTTTTGTATCCGTAACGTGTCCGTTATATATCCGTTGGAGGTCTGGAAGATAAATTCACCAACGGACTTCCACCGGACGTTTAACGGATAAAACGGATGTTGAACGGACGAGAAACGGACTTCTACCGGACGTATAACGGATAAAACGGATGATGAACGGATCTGAAACGGATAAATGCCAATTGAAAATTCTGCGTTAGAAATGCTAATTATTGGTATGTCAGATTTCTCAAGTTTTATGAATTCTTAATTATTATTCATAATGGATCTTAGATTATAGACACGTCTTCACAATCAAGCAGTTCTTATTCAGGCCAGACACTGCCCTTTGGCGGAGTTTTGAAGAACAAACCAAAACCAGTTACGCAGAAACATTTTGAATATTTATGCGATTTACATGTAGTATTATTGTCGCCTTTGATATTTCCGTATATCTTGTTCACCCGTTTTATCCGGTACGCTTCCGTTAGGTGTCCGTTTTATGCGTTACTTGTCTGTTGGATGTGGTACCGTTGGATGTACGTCCGACATCCGTTCTGACCGGTACGTGTCCGTTTCTTGTACGCTGCATATCCGGTGCGTGTCCGTTATGCATCTGTTACACGTCCGTTTTATTCGGTCAGTACATCAACGGACTCCCAACGGATAACAATTTTGTCAACGGACAACTTTTATTTTCATCCGTTAAGCGTCCGTTCGTGATATCCGGTAAGTTGTGACCTTTCGCTTCTTTAAGTTAATCTGGAAGTATGAATAAGAAGGTGTCAACAGTCCGCTTAAATTGATGCTATGAGGGGCAAACAACTACATAACATTGAGAATGGAAATGGGGAATGTACCAAATAGAAAACAACCCGACCAAAGAGCAGATAACAATACAATACAATAATACATTACAATATATTTTTTTTCTAAATTAAAGGACCCATTAAGAGGTTGGTATGCCATCTGCTCGTGTTGCCTTTTTATCAAATTGCATTGATTTCGTTCCTTCACTATTTTGGAGAGAAAAATTGCAGCCATTTCCCAGAGTTGTTAAGGCAACATTTAGGAATTTTTGGGCCAGAACTTCGTACTTTATTTGGCCTTTTTAAAATTTTTTTTACTTAGAGCGTCACTGTTGAGTCTTTTGTAGACGAACGCGGGTCTGGCGCAAATATAAAATTTCAATCCTGGTATCTATTGTTGAAGGCCGTACTTTAACCTATAATGGTTTAATTTTTAAATTGTTATTTGGATGGAGAGTTTGTCTCATTGGCACTCACACCACATCTTCCTATATCTATCTATGATGAGTTTATTTATTCCCATAGATCATTTCCGTGTATGGCATATGTATACTGGTATGACTTTACACCACATCATGTCCTAGTCAGCAATGGTAAAACATTTGATATATCTTTCTCCGTTTGCTGAAATAGTTCAACGCACATAAAAAAAAGTTTTATAATATATTCAAAACCAACCCTGTTATGTTGCACTACTGAAAACCAAAGAAAAAATCCAACAATGAACAAATGAAATTACTAGATTATGGTCGTAATAATAACAATAACGGTAAAAGGCTTGCCAAATTACGTGATCGGTTCTTTTTGGTGCATGCATGACGATAAAACATATATCTTAAAATTGAGAATGGAAATGGGGAATGCATCAAAGAGACAACAACCCGACCATAGATAAAACAACAGCAGAAGGTCACCAACAGGTCTTCAATGCAACAAGAAATTCCCGTTTCCGGAGGCGTCCTACAGTTAGCCACAAATATATACTAGTTCAGTGATAATGAACGCCATACTAATTTCCTAATTGTACACAAGAAACTAAAATTAAAATAATACAAGGCCAGAGCTCCTGACTTGGGACAGGCGCAAAAAAGCGGCGGGGTTAAACAGGTTTGTGAGATCTCAACCCTCCCCCTATACCTCTAGCCAATGTAGAAATCTTGTTTCTTTTAGACGATAAAAACTGTAAAAATCGACTGATTTTGACGATTGGTCACGTTAGTGTTTTCCCTGAAATAACGATTTACGATAATTATTTGAGTTCCTTGACGAATCCCGAAAGTTTAAGGACTCGCGGTATAATCTGAATCTATTTGACGTAACGGTAGCCGAAAATGGCCGTTTGACGCTTAACGGTAAAGGGCAAATACTTACCCTCCTAGACCCACAACTGCATGGAGACAATAACGTGTCACTGATCTGAAGAAAACAATCTTATGTTCTAAAGGAAGCTACTATTTTATATTTTATTAGGGGAGGGGGTTCTACGATGGAAAATATTGTCCTGATTTTTTTTCAAATCGCAATCTCTGTCCGGCATTTTATTTTTACTCTATTTGGTCCTGCTTTTTTTAATTGTTCATCCTGGCCTCTTTTTACATATAGATTGTCATGCTGTCCTTTCTTTTTGCATTGTGTCTCATCTGACTTTTTTTTCACTCAAACCTCCCTGTTCTGCATTTTTTTGCAGATTGCATCCAAGCCCCCTAGTCCAGCCCTGGCCTCAGTGACTTATTTTTATTTTTTTATTTTGTTGTTGTCACTGAGGCCAGAGCTGGACTACCAAGCCCCCTTAAACTCGAATGACATTCGTCACATGATATCTCCCTAAGACCTACACATTTTATTACAGAGTCTTGGTATCTGAATTAGATATTTGTTGCTGTATAAATTTATTCGATTACTAGCTGTTAACTGAAGGAAATCATTAAGCGATAATTACCATTTATTCACAAAACACGGGATTTATGGGCCTTTGTCGGAATGTTTTCTTTATTTTGACCTCACCGTGAACAACGGGCTAGCTTTACATTATTTTCGAACTACATTTGCACACAATACAAATTTTTAATAAAACCTTGTATTTTTCGTTTTATTTAATATTCTATTGCTAAAACAAGTTAAAAATTTATGATCCTGTGTAAATTCGAAACTGTGAATTGATCATCTCCGCCATAATTTTCCCGAACACATTTTCTGTATTGTGCAATATTTTCAAAGATTCACCAGTAAATAAGAGAATCTTTTCCTCTAAACATGCCTCCTAAACAAAAAGAAGGACCCAGTAAGAAAAATGAGGCGAAGAAAAAAGAAAGAACAATAGAGGTTAATACTATGTTGTCGTGTAACGGTCTGAGTAGTAACAACTTACTGATGTTAGAAACGTGTAACGGTCTCTGACAGTAGTACTTAACAACTTAATAAAGACTACTGATGTTAGAAACTGGACAATCGACACACTTTTGCGACAAATGTATTTTTAGTGAATGAGTTGATGATTAACTGCTAGATGGTTAGAATCTGAAAACAGAGCCAATGGATTTAAAAAAAAAATCTCCTAAACATGCTAAATGTACCAATAATTTATGTACAATACACCTTATTGCTATTCCAGGCTGACCGGGCCGCATGACCTTTTTACCTCATACATCAATCACTTTTCCTTTGTGGTGTCAGATATTTTGTTTTATGACATACAAATTTTATGGGAACCTGTCATAGGTGCTCAAGGACAGGATCCTGTTATGAGCCCCTTGTAGTCCCTTTCCCCTTATTATCATAAATCCTAGTTTTTTCAATATGTATCACTTATATGTACCGGGTGCACTTGAGTCAATTTCAACATAGTATTCATTGAATAATAATAGTAAATACATTGCTACTATTTTGTTGAGTGTATTTTCTGTGGTATATTATTTTATTATTTTTATACGGTCTCACTAATTAGCGACAACAAGAATTTTAGCGACAAGAAGCGACAACAAGAATTAATTTAGCGACAACAAGCGACAAGAAACTATTTAGCGACAAGAAAACATATCTTTTTTAATTAAAATTAATTATTGCATTAAATATTAAAAAAAATATGTAAAAGATATAATTTTAGCGACAAGAAAGTTGAAATTGATAGAAAAAAAATGAAACTTTATTTACATATATTTATTTTATCATCTATTATGTATAACAGCCAGTGTCACGTTTAATTATTGTATTATGAGATTACTTTTCCTTGTGTTTTAGAACATATTATTTATCTTATAATTTGTTTTTTTAAAACTCTTTTCTTGCAATATATATTAAGCTCGCAAAATGATTTATTTGTGCACCATTGTCCTGAAAATTTTGACATAAATTGTGAAATACAAAGAACTGAAATCAAACAAGAGGGGAAAAAAATGAAATGTGAATGTTTTCATCTTTTTATTTGTTTATTGCCTCATTAAACAATATTTATCATGTTTACGCATAGACAGTTTTCCAACATCTGAACTCACATTGTGCACAAGGCACTTGAGTGGAAATGTTACAAGGCATTTAAGAATAAAAGTTCCATTGCAAAAATTCTTGACTCATGCAGAGACATATATACATGTCTCTGACTCATGAGAGAATGTTAAATGCAATCCCAGAGTCCACCACTTCAACAGATGGTGGGCTGACAATTTTTTTTATATATCTCCATTCGTTTATTCATACTTTGATGAAAACAGATACATCCATTATCTTATACATATTCTTCATATTTAGAAATAAAAAAAAAGAAACTCAATCTCTTTCTTCTTCACAAATGTTTAATTTCTTCATCTACCAGTATACTGATATAAACTTCACAATCTCTTTCTTCCTCACAAATGTTTCATTTCTTCGTCTATCTATATAATAAAACATTTTAATTAGACATATCTGTTCGTAATTTAAAAAAAACAACATAACATACAAATTTCTTTATATCTAATAAAAAAAAAATATTTTGTTGTCGCTAAATAGTCTTCTTGTCGCTTGTTGTCGCTAAAATATTTCTTGTTGTCGCTTGTTGACGCTTGTTGTCGCTTCTTGACGCTTGTTGTCGCTAATTAGTGAGACCCTTTTTATACGACCGCAAATTTTGAAAAAAATTTCGTCGTATATTGCTATCACGTTGGCGTCGTCGTCATCGTCGTCGTCGTCCGAATACTTTTAGTTTTCGCACTCTAACTTTAGTAAAAGTGAATAGAAATCTATGAAATTTTAACACAAGGTTTATGACCATAAAAGGAAGGCTGGTATTGATTTTGGGAGTTTTGGTCCCAACATTTCAGGAATTAGGGGCCAAAAAGGGCCCAAATAAGCATTTTCTTGGTTTACGCACTACAACTTTAGTTTAAGTCAATAGAAATCTATGAAATTTTGACACAAGGTTTATGACCACAAAAGAAAGGTTGGGATTGATTTTGGGAGTTTTGGTTTCAACAGTTTAGGAATTAGGGGCCAAAAAAGGGCCCAAATAAGCATTATTCTTGGTTTTCGCACAATAACTTTAGTTAAAGTAAATAGAAATCAATGAAATTTAAACACAATGTTTATGACCACCAAAGGAAGGTTGGTATTGATTTTGGGAGTTTCGGTCCCAACAGTTTAGGAATTAGGGGCCAAAAAGGGACCCAAATAAGCATTTTTCTTGGTTTTCGCACCATAGCGTTTGTATAAGTAAATAGAAATCTATGAAATTTAAACACAAGGTTTATGACTATAAAAGGAAGGTTGGTATTGATTTTGGGAGTTTTGGTCCCAACAGTTAAGGAAAAAGGGGCCCAAAGGGTCCAAAATTAAACTTTGTTTGATTTCATCAAAATTGAATAATTGGGGTTCTTTAATATGCCGAATCTAACTGTGTATGTAGATTCTTAATTTTTGGTCCCGTTTTCAAATTGGTCTACATTAAGGTCCAAAGGGTCCAAAATTAAACTTAGTTTGATTTTAACAAAAATTGAAACCTTGGGGTTCTTTGATATGCTGAATCTAAAAATGTACTTAGATTTTTGATTATTGGCCCAGTTTTCAAGTTGGCCCAAATCGAGGTCCAAAATTAAACATTGTTTGATTTCATCAAAAATTGAATAATTGGGGTTCTTTGATATGCCAAATCTAACTGTGTATGTAGATTCTTAATTTTTGGTCCAGTTTTAAAATTGGTCTAAATTAAAGTGCAAAGGGTCCAAAATTAAACTAAGTTTGATTTTTACAAAAAAATAAATTCTTGGGCCTCTTTGATCTGCTGAATCTAAACATGTACTTAGATTTTTGATTATGGGCCCAGTTTTCAAGTTTGTCAAAATCAGGATCTTAAATTATTATATTAAGTATTGTGCAATAGCAAGTCTTTTCAATTGCACAGTATTGTGCAATGGCAAGAAATATCTAATTTCACAATATTGTGAAATAGCTAAAAAAAAATTAATTAAGAGTTATCTTTCTTTGTCCAGTATAGTAAGCAAGAAATATCTGCAAGAATTTTTTTTAATTGGAGTTATCTTTCTTTGTCCAGAATCAACTTAAATCTTTGTTATATACAATATACAATGTATATTCACTTTTTACTACCAACTGATAAATTTAAATAATCTTTACCATTCAGTGATAACAAGCAGTTTTTTTACATCTTAATATTTTATGATGTATTTAAATGAGTAGTAATTGTTGCAAACTCCATTAGAATATTTTAATTGAAATTAGTTTTGGAATAAGGGAAAGGGGGATGTGATTAAAAAATTGGGTTCAATTTTTCTCATTTGAAATTTCAATAAAAAGAAAATTTCTTCAAACATTTTTTTGAGAGGATTAATATTCAACAGCATAGTGAATTGCTCTAAGAGAAAACAAAAATTTTAAGTTCATTTGAATACATTCATTCTGTGTCAGAAACCTATGCTGTGTCAACTATTTAATCACAATCCAAATTTAGAGCGGAATCCAGCTTGAACGTTGTGTCCATACTTGCCCCAACCGTTCAGGGTTCAACCTCTGCGGTCGTATAAAGCTACGCCCTGCAGAGCATCTGGTTATAACACTTGTTATATATCTTTTATTGTGTGTGTATTGCATATGTTATTGTTTATAATAATATTGTCTGTATCATATGCCCTCCTGGGGCCCTAATTTGGTAAATAAAAATATTCTATTCTATTCTATTCTGTACCATATATAAACCAGACCTGCCAACTTTTGTAAATCTCCATGGGGGATTTAGCGCGCGACAAGAATTTTAAGGGTTACAATTTTAGCGACTTTTCTGTGAGCATTGTTTTTTACTCCTAAAACAGTCTAAGTTCTCTTCTTTTTTCTTTTGGTATACTAATGATGAGCTGGTAGGCCTTGATTTCTTTTATTTGCATGATTCTTGTACTGTTAAATTATAAAATTGACAAAATAACTGAGAAAATGGCATTAAAATAAAGGATTCAGAGTAGAGATCCCCCCTTTTTTCCCCCTCCATAGACCTTCTCATCTATGAACCTTGACTCAAAACACCTAAAACCACATGTCCTAAAGTAAGAAGGATAAAGACAGATTTTGATTTAGTCAGGCTTACTGGTCTTATAAAAAAATAGAAAATGGATAAAATTTGAGTTATCTTTCTTTGTATTCAGAGGTGCTCTTACCGGCGCAGGCTTATACAGTAACATAGTAGAAGTGTATACAAAATGGGGTTGATTTTAAATCAACAGACACACGATGTGTCTGGTTTCAAAAATAAAACAGATTTCAAGATAAACGATGTTTTCTTGAGAGTTCATTACAATTCTTATCTTTCAATTACTTATGATTTTGCTGTGGAACTACGGCAAATGTTGCAAATAGTGCTTACAAGTATGATAAATTGATTAAAATTGAAAGGCTGTTTGACCAAATTTGTGTATACAAATTAATTTTGAGGACCTTTACGACCCATTAGGTAATCTGATTACATACAACCACTAATTATGACACCTGTTGTGACTGTTGATTAGCGTAGGGTCATTAACTTGTCATAATATGTCCCCAGGTAACATGATTGATTTTTTTTGAATTTATCAGGAAAACTTCAAAATTGGTAAACAATATTTTTCGGGTATATTTTTTGAAAATCGGGATTTTGACTAATTTTATGATCCCGATATCGGAATTCGGGGTTGAAGGGTATAAATCGGGATGATACCGCGAAAATCGGGATAGTTGGCAGGTCTGATAAACCAATATACCATACATGTACATGCCATATTTGGACTCTAAATAAATGCATGTTTACTAACAACATGAAACATGACCATAGAGCGAAGCCAAAGGTTACCATCATCGATTAAAAAAATTGGGTCAACAGTCAGGATATCAAAAAAAAATTAATAAAATTTCACTTATCGGGAAAATCAATGAGACTTTGCTATTCCCTGATGATTTTCCTTATTGAATATGGATATATATCCTGATGAAATATAATAAATATAAGTGATGTTTTTTTTTTTACTCCATTCAAGTTCGATCAATACAACGACATCTGTGTGGTCTTCAGTTCAAGAAGGATAACTCTTTATGTAACTGCAGGAAATCATTAGGTTCCATGGTATATTCAGTGAGTGAAAGAAAGAACATACGAGAATTTCGAATGTATACATTTTTCGAAAATCTCTTACTTTTTTACCCCAAAACTCACTCATCTAACAAGGCTTGGACCAGTTTTTTGAAGGCTAGTGCCAGTCCTGATGACTGATGTGTAAATGGCTGTTGCCGTGCCTTTTTATTAATAATAGTTGTACCGCAACTAATTCCAGTACATGTATGTTTACATTGGTCATCAGATGTATTGGCTGCTAATTTCCAGTACTGGTTTCCTAATATAAACAAACTGAAACCAAAGTGCTGATCTGCATGTGGCCTGCTTAATTTGTTCATGTAGCTATCCCAGGCAATCAATCAGTGATTGAACCCTTCAATGGAGATAATATATACTGATAAAAGTGATTCAGATGATGAAATAGATAGTGAAGATCACTTAAGTTAAAATAAGAACAGTCAGAAGAACACAACTGGTCCTTTACTTTATTGTTAATTTGTCTGTGGCTGTGAAAAATAAAACTAATGATAAAATTATTTTCTATTAAATATATGTTCTATATATATAATAATCTTGTTTTGTGGGTCCCATGAGCGACGGGTCAAAAAATGTTTTTGCAAACTCTGCTGTCAAATTCAAATCAAAATGTTGAAAATAATGATATTTCATTGTACAATGAATTCAATAAAAATCTTCATTACTTTTACTCCTGCCAGATACATGAATTATACATGTCTCTGACCAAATACCTATATAATAATTCAAAATTGGCTGTCTAAATACCAAGTTACAGTATTGATATAAATAACACAAATTTTATTCTTGAGAATATAAATGATAGGACTTATACCATGTATACATAAAAAACATCTTCTAATTCAGTTTTTTTTAAAATAAAAATGATTTTGTAATATTGTTTTCCAGGATAAAACCTTTGGATTGAAAAACAAGAAAGGATCAAAGCAACAGAAATTTATTCAGCATGTGGAGAAACAAGTAAAATGTGGGAACGTAAAAACAAGCAAGGTATGTTTCACTTCATGTAGATAATAGATTATTTTCATTTCTACCTGTGCATGTGGGAGTGTTCACAGACAGGCATAAAGTTTTCTGTGTGGAGGTTTCTTAATCATGTTAATCATGGGCATACAGACTGTCAGGGGTACTACTTCAGTCTTGTACAAGTATACTTTATCATGTTAATCATGGGCATACAGACAGTCAGGGGTGCTACTTCAGTCTTGTACAAGTATACTTTATTTACTTGAAGAAGAAAAATAATACACTTATATAAGTTAATTATAATGTTTGAATAATCCACCCTTAATTTTCTCAACAAATCATGTATATTAAATTGTTTTTACAATTCCACAAAAGTTCTGAAGTTTTGAGATGTAAAAACTTTTAATGATATTCCCAGGTTAGCTCATTATTTTTATACAACGGCAAAATTTGAAAAAAAATTCTTCGTATATTGCTATCCCGTTGGCGTCGTCGTCGTCCGAATACTTTTAGTTTTCGCACTCTAACTTAAGTAAAAGTGAATAGAAATCTATGAAATTTTCACACAAGGTTTATGACCACAAAAGGAAGGTTGGGATTGATTTTGGGAGTTTTGGTCCCAACATTTTAGGAATTAGGGGCCAACAAGGGCCCAAATAAGCATTTTCTTGGTTTTCGCACTATAACTTTAGTTTAAGTTAATAGAAATCTATGAAATGTTGACACAAGGTTTATGACCACAAAAGAAAGGTTGGGATTGATTTTGGGAGTTTTGGTTCCAACAGTTTAGGAATTAGGGGCCAAAAAAGGGCCCAAATAAGCATTATTCTTGGTTTTTGCACAATAACTTTAGTTTAAGTTAATAGAAATCAATCAAATTTTAACGCAATGTTTATGACCACGAAAGGAAGGTTGGTATTGATTTTGGGAGTTAAGGTCCCAACAGTTTAGGAATTAGGGGCCAAAAAGGGACCCAAATAAGCATTTTTCTTGGTTTTCGCACCATAACTTTAGTATTTATAAATAGAAATCTATGAAATTTAAAAATAAGGTTTATGACCATAAAAGGAAGGTTGGTATTGATTTTGGGAGTTTTGGTTTCAACAGTTTAGGGAAAAAGGGCCCAAAGGGTCCAAAATTAAACTTTGTTTGATTTCATCAAAAATTTTTGGTCCCATTTTCAAATTGGTTTACATTAAGGTCCGAAGGGTCCAAAATTAAACTTAGTTTGATTTTAACAAAAATTGAAACCTTGGGGTTCTTTGATATGCTGAATCTAATAAATAAGTATAATAATATTACTTCTTCAAGTAAATAAAGACTAACAGACCCATGACTTTCTGTCTGGGCAAGGTAAAGCTGAAACCCATATGGCCACATGAACATGATGGAAGTCCTGGTTTTACTATCAAATTCTTAAGTTTACATTACTCAATTTTATGGTGCTAATCTCGTAATTTTATATATTGGATCAAATGTTTCCTCCAATAGAATCATGCTATTGTTGATATCTGATTAAATGTTTCAACCAACATGACCAATTGAATCATGTTATTATAGAAATTTGATCAGATTTTTCAGCCATTAACATTCAATGTGATTTCATGAATATTGATGCTTTTTATTGTAGCTTACTGAATTGACTCAAGCAGGCAAGAAAAAGGAAGACAAGAAAAAAGAGCAAGATGAGTTAAATATGTTGTTTAGACCAGTACAGACAGTAGGCAAAGGTAAACACCCAATCAAAGTTAAGCTCATTCTGTACATTGATGTAATCATCCAATCAAAGTTAAGCTTATTCTGTACTTTGATGTAATCATCCAATCAAAATGTAATTTATACTGTACATTGAGGTGAACATTGTCATCCAATCAAAATGAGGTTTACTCTGAACATTGAGGTAAACATCCAATCAAAACTAATGGACACTTTGCACAGGATATGTGAGAGTTGTGTCCCTTCACCTATACATCAAAATATGCATCAAAAAAGATAAAATGGTCAAATAAAGAACACAGTTGAAGATTATTGAAGACAAAACGTCAGAAAAGTTTGCAAAATACAGCTTAGAAATCTATTATTTGGAAAGTTTCTGTTCACTATCTAGATTTGCTTTAACCAGTTCTTATGATACACAATGCTTATTGCCACAAAATTCAAATCACCTAAAAATTTGGGAAGCGCCACTTTTGCAGTTCTTGAGTTATGTCCCATTACAATGCAAGTGGGACCACCATTTCCCTTTATGTTTATGCCCCGCCTGAGATTAATCATTATGCTGTTTTTTTCAGGTGCTGACCCCAAATCTGTTTTGTGTGCCTTTTTTAAACAGGGCCAGTGTGCTAAAGGTTCCAAGTGTAAATTCTCCCATGACCTTGGTGTAGAAAGAAAAGCAGAAAAGAGAAATATTTATGAAGATAAAAGTGAAGATAAAGGTAAAAATAATTGGCCGTTTCAGAATCTTAAGAATCATGGGTAGTTTCATAGTTCGTACCCCAAAATGAAAATAACTTTCCGTCATTGCCATTGGTTGAATTTTCATTGTTAAGAATGTTTTTAAACCAATCACAACCCTTTGGTGTACGCTTATGAAAATATCACCCCGAATGCATTAGATTCTGAAACGAGGAATTATTACATTGGTTGTAATGAATTACATTGATTTCCCAGTTAAATAAAAATCTATATTTTCACATGTGAAATAAACGTAGTTACTTCACTCTCTGACATCAAACAACAATAGGTGTTGTCAAGACTTCGAAAACAATGGATCAAAACTAATTGGGAATGCCTAGAAAAAACATAGTTCCTTACATGTTTTGCATTAATTTCTTTAAAAAAAAAGCCGTTTGCCAAAGTAATAAAAAGAATAATTTATTAAAAGATTCAAATATCGAAAAATATTCAACTCGTGACCAAACAACACTGATAATTAACTCATTAGCTATGTGGATTTGTGAATTAATGTGTTGTTCTGTCACTTGTTGAATATTTTTTCTATATTTGAATTCTTCAATAAGTTATTCTATAAATATCACTCTGGTCTGTTCTCAGCTTTTCATAAAATCGCATATCACTACATTAAGGAAGTTCGCTACTAGGTTTCAAAATAACATGATTTTCATACTACTAGTATATATTGATAGAGGAATGACAAAGGAACCAAAAGAGCCAAAAATAAAATATGGGTAAATTTGCCTGTTTTCAAGGTATTAGCCATTGAAAATTTGGCAGGAAAATGTTCTTTCTTGAATTTTCAAAGCTTTATCATTGACAAGTTTAAGTTCTCAAAAAAGTATTAAAAATAACAGATTTTATATCAAGACTTTTACAGATGGATGATGATAATACATGTAAAGATTTATAGAAAGAAAAATGGGGGTCAATGGGCAAATTCTTTTAAAGCAAATAGATAAAAACCAGAGGATTCTGAAAATCTGACAAAAAATTCAAAACATGACAATCGAACTTCCTGAATGCAAATCAATTTTTTTCCTGAAATTTACAATGATTGATGTATGCTCTATATAGAAACAAGTACTGGAATAGACTTGGTTAAAATTGAAAATTTCTGAGAGCAATTCAAGCATTGTCAAGTATTGTAGACAATAGGATGAGTAGGTATGGTTTTTGACAGTCGAGCAAACTAAAGTAAAAGATAGAAAAGCAACTTTATCACCCCAGCCACCTGCTAGCATGCACAATTAATTATTACACTATAGTGGAGGTAGGGATTTATTCTTTGTTATATTTTTTAAGAAACCGTTGAAGATTGGGACGAAACCAAATTACAAGAAGTTGTTGAGAAGAAGCATGGGGCTGCAAATAAACAGAAAATGGAAACTGCTATTGTAAGTTACAAATAAACAGAAAATGGAAACTGCTATCGTATGTTACAAATAAACAAAAAATGGAAACGGCTATTGTAAGTTACAAATAAACAGAAAATGAAAATGGAAAAGGCTATTGTAAGTTACAAATAAAATGAAAATGGAAACGGCTATTGTAAGTTACAAATAAACAGAAAATGGAGACGGCTATTGTAAGTTACAAATAAACAGAAAATGGAGACGGCTATTGTAAGTTACAAATAAACAGAAAATGGAAATGGAAAAGGCTATTGTAAGTTACAAATAAAATGAAAATGGAAACGGCTATTGTAAGTTACAAATAAACAGAAAATGGAAACAGCTATTGTAAGTTACAAATAAACAGAAAATGGAAACGGCTATTGTAAGTTACAAATAAACAGAAAATGGAGACGGCTATTGTAAGTTACAAATAAACAGAAAATGGAGACGGCTAATGTAAGTTACAAATAAACGGAAAATGGAAACGGCTATTGTAAGTTACAAATAAACAGAAAATGGAAACTGCTATTGTAAGTTACAAATAAACAGAAAATGGAGACGGCTATTGTAAGTTACAAATAAACAGAAAATGGAGACGGCTATTGTAATTTACAAATAAACAGAAAATGGAGACGGCTATTGTAAGTTACAAATAAACAGAAAATGGAGACATCTATTGTAAGTTACAAATAATCAGAAAATGGAGACGGCTATTGTAAGTTACAAATAAACAGAAAATGGAGACGTCTATTGTAAGTTACAAATAAACAGAAAATGGAAACTGCTATTGTAAGTTACAAATAAATAGAAAATGGAAACAGCCATTGTAAGTTACAAATAAACAGAAAATGAAAATGGAAAAGGCTATTGTAAGTTACAAATAAAATGAAAATGGAAACGGCTATTGTAAGTTACAAATAAACAGAAAATGGAGACGGCTATTGTAAGTTACAAATAAACAGAAAATGAAAATGGAAAAGGCTATTGTAAGTTACAAATAAAATGAAAATGGAAACGGCTATTGTAAGTTACAAATAAACAGAAAATGGAAACGGCTATTGTAAGTTACAAATAAACAGAAAATGGAAACGGCTATTGTAAGTTACAAATAAACAGAAAATGGAGACGACTATTGTAAGTTACAAATAAACAGAAAATGGAGACGGCTAATGTAAGTTACAAATAAACGGAAAATGGAAACGGCTATTGTAAGTTACAAATAAACAGAAAATGGAAACTGCTATTGTAAGTTACAAATAAACAGAAAATGGAGACGGCTATTGTAAGTTACAAATAAACAGAAAATGGAGACGGCTATTGTAATTTACAAATAAACAGAAAATGGAGACGGCTATTGTAAGTTACAAATAAACAGAAAATGGAGACATCTATTGTAAGTTACAAATAAACAGAAAATGGAGACGGCTATTGTAAGTTACAAATAAACAGAAAATGGAAACGTCTATTGTAAGTTACAAATAAACAGAAAATGGAAACGGCTATTGTAAGTTATAAATAAACACAAAATGGAAACTGCTATTGTAAGTTAAGTCTTTATCAAGTAAATATGGTGTATATTATATAAAAAGGAGATATACATTTTTACATCAATAAGACAGCAACCCAACAAGATAATAAAGTATAACAATAAAACTGAACTCCAAGGTAAATTCACAAAAGGAGAAGTGTAAAACAATTGTAAAAAATCAAACAATGTTATTAATCACAATATAGTTTCTGTTGAGACACTTACCATATATACTATACATGTTATACTGAGAGACACTTACCATATATACTATACATGCTATACTGACACTTACCATATATACTATACATGCTATACTGAGAGACACTTACCATATATACTATACATGCTATACTGAGAGACACTTACCATATATACTATACATGCTATACTGAGAGACACTTACCATATATACTATACATGCTATACTGACACTTACCATATATACTATACATACTATACTGAGAGACACTTACCATATATACTATACATGCTATACTGAGAGACACTTACCATATATACTATACATGCTATACTGAGAGACACTTACCATATATACTATACATGCTATACTGAGAGACACTTACCATATATACTATACATGCTATACTGAGAGACACTTACCATATATACTATACATGCTATACTGAGAGACACTTACCATATATACTATACATGCTATACTGAGAGACACTTACCATATATACTATACATGCTATACTGAGAGACACTTACCATATATACTATACATGCTATACTGAAAAGAGAATACACATATTTACAGTATAGATTTCAACAGAGGACATGTGTGTCTGTCAAATGTATTTGATGAGGGCAGCAGGACCTTTTTCGGGACGTCAGGATCAGGTGTTTTTAAGCTCGCAATTTCTGGATTGACCCTTTTGGGATCCAGGATTTCTTTTTTCTAATTTGGGGATGTCTTGATTTTTTTTTTTAATTCATGACCTCTGGATTTCATATTTTTAATACTGGGATTTCAGGATCCCCTCCTTTGATGATACTGGGATTACATGTAATAAAAAAACGTTGTCCATTACAGCATGTACAGATTAGTGTTGATAACTGAAAAAATGTAATCAGTTTATTAGCTCACCTGGCCCAAAGGACCAAGTGAGCTTTTCTCATCACTTGGCGTCCGTCGTCGTTGTCGTTAACTTTTACAAAAATCTTCTCCTGAAACTACTGAGCCACAATTAACCACAATCATCATTGAGGTATCTAGTTTTAAAATTGTGTCTGGTGACCCGGCCAACCAACCAAGCTGGCCGCCATGGCTAAAAATAGAACATGTAAAATGTAGATTTTGGCTTTTAACTCTGAAACCAAAGCATTTAGAGCAAATCTGAAAGAGGCTAATTTGTTTATCAAGTCAATATCTATCTGCCATGAAATTTTCAGATGAATTGGACAACTGGTTGTTGGGTTGCTGCCCCCTTATTGGTAATTTTTAAAGAAATGTTCTGTTTTTGGTTATTATCTTGAATACTATTATAGATATAGACTAACTGTAAACAGCAATAATGTAATAAGATCTAATAATAAGTCAACATGGCCACAATGGTCAGTTGACCCCTTAAGGAGTTTTTGCCCTTCATAGTCAATTTTTAACAATCTTCATTAATTTGGTAAATTTTTGTTAATTTTTTTCAAAATATTTTCCTCTGTATCTAAATGGGCCAAGTCAATATAGATAGAGAAAATTGTAAGTAGCAAGAATGTTCAGTAAAAGTAAGATTTACAAACACATCACCATCACCAAAACACAATTTTGTCATGAATCCATCTGTGTCCTTTGTTTAATATGCACATAGACCAAGGTGAGCGACACAAGCCTCTAGTTAGTATTACAGATTACAGTTCCCCCACCTGTACATTTACATGTAGATATTTGTTTATTTATAGATATGTAAATTTTTCCTGGAAGCTGTAGAAAATGGTAAATATGGATGGTTCTGGACGTGTCCAACTGGTGCAGACAAATGTCATTATCGTCATTGTCTACCTCCAGGTACTTAATTACTGATCTACATATAATGTATTAATTACTTATCTACATATAATGTATTAATTACTTATCTACATATAATATATTAATTACTGATCTACATATAATGTATTGATTATTTATCACCCATACTTAATAGTTGGCTACCAAAGACAACCACTGTATTACAGGATCCTGATTTGGGACTGGCACAAAGTATGTGGTGTGTTAAATATGTTTATGATGGGACAGTGACGTAACAGCACAACATAATTAAATATGTTTATGATGGGACAGTGACGTAACAGCACAACATAATAACAAACTGTAAAAATCAATCGCTATTGGCTTATCTCTAAAGATCCTTATAAGGCACAAAAACAAATAGCAATAAAAAAGAAAGACAAAATGCACCAAAAACAAGAATACCTGCAGTTACTTAAAGCTAGTTCTAATATAATAATAACTTAAATATATTTCATGTATTCCCAGACTAAATTATCAATCAGTACACATCCATTGGATTTAGTGTAAAGACTAAAGTCTGAGAAAGACAAGACCTTGTGAAATGCCAAAATATAAGTAAACAGTATGCACAATATAAGTTAGTGCCTGATTAAGTATTTCTTCAAGGAAAATTCAGTCCACTGAACATAGATAATGAAAGTGCGAGTGGGGCATCCATACACTATGGTACACAATCTTCGTTTTTTTAAAAACTTTTTTCCAAAAAAATTTGCAGGATTTGTTTTGAAGAAAGACAAGAAGAAGGACACAGAAGATGATCATATTACCATTGAGGAATTAATAGAGAAAGAGGTTTGTCTGATTGTTCTTTTAACTTTGGACTATTCCATTAAAACAATTGTAGGGTAGAACTGGAAGTTTTTTTTTATGCGTGTTATTGGTAGTTTATTGATACTTGTCCATTTGTTGTATACTAATATGATCAGAATTTGTTTGTAAATTGATTTTTGAAGACCTTCCTGCCCACCCAAATACATTTTAGCCTTTATTGAATTGCCCATTTAGACAATATAGACCCCAAACTTTACATGGTCTATAGAAGAGGGGCAAAAGATACCAGAGGGACAGTCAAACTCATAGATCCAAAATAAACTGACAATGCTATGGCTAACAAAGAAAAATAAAACAATTAAACATAGAAAACTAAAGACTAAGCAACATGAACCCATATGGATTGAGGAAAACCTACATCTTTGTGGATACAGTTGAACATCGTTTAGTGGAAGTCAAAGGGACTAGACTTATGTGAGGTTAGACTGGTTGTTGACTGGTGTTGAAATTAATTTGAAGTGTATGAAAAAGGGTATGATATTTGAGAAACTAGATATTTTAACAATTGTGCCTTTTTTAATGTGATAATTTATGATTATGTATTCTTTTATTTCAAATATATATCTTTTTTGTTTTGTTTTACAGAGAGCAGCCTTGGGTGCTAATGTTACCAGGGTTACATATGAAACATTCATAAAATGGAAGGAAAGAAAGGTATGATAAATAGATGACTTTCAAATTTGTGTGATCATGGTGATATTCCATACATTTTTTATGTCACAATTCTTATGTTAATATGCCATGGTAACAGATTGTTCAATGACCACATTAACATGGATTGACCTCAGGTCAACTAATGTAACTCTGTCATTAAAAACCACAAATGTTTTATAGATAAGAAGTTTATCTTGTTTCATTAAATAAAGGTGATTTGTTTTAAATATTTATACGACCGCAAACATTTTTTGGGTTGGTATAATGCTATGATGTTGTTGTCCTCCGAAGACACACTTGTTTTGGGACAATAATTCAAGTTTAAGTGATTGGAACTCTATGAAATTCACACCGAAACAGTAGGCTATCAGTTTATTAAATGTTCTACGTTTTCTTTGCTGAAAAATGTTTAAAAAAATAAATGTCATGCACACATGTAAAAATTTTTGTCATTTTTCTCAGTACCTACAAGTCCTAATTTCTGAATATATGACAACAATCTTCATCAATGTCATGTGACACGTTTTAAGTTTTGCCTACTTCCTGTTTGCCGAGTGAATCACCTGACCATGATTACTTAAATCAATGATTTTTTTTTTATTTTATAGAGAAATGAGAAGATTGAAATTGCAAGAGAGACTAAAGACAAAAAGAAATCTGACTTTAAAGCTGGAAAAATGTTGGGAGTAAGTATAATAGAATTATGGATATGAGTAGCCATTGTTCTCTCTATTAACATTTATTTAAGGTGGTACCAAACACCTTGACTTAATTGATTTGGCTCTTCTTTTTTTTTTTTTTTTTTTACAAAATATTTACTTTGGCCCTTTCACCATGTTGATTAGAATATAAGAAAATCAAACTTGTCGGAAAAATTACAATTGATATATAGCAGATTGACAAACACAAATATTACTCATTGAGAAGCTTAATTAATCTGCATCAGTAGAATGTGATTAAAATGGTCAGCTGATTTTACAGAGTTATCTCCCTGTAGTGTTATGTACCAATTTAAGGAGAACACAAGAGAATGTGTTTCAAGCTTATTTCAGTATTGAATGTTAGTGTGTGATAAAAAGTAAAGCTGATAGGTTTGTCTCCACTTTCAAAGTATGTTGCAGGGCTTTCCATTGAAGCCGGTAGCCGGCGGCCCAATCCGCCATTTACGGTGGCTTCAAGTGCCGGCTACTTCACTGACAAAAATATAAATTCAAAAAGAAAAAAAAAACTTTTTCAATGTTTACAGGCAACCGAGAGATGTATTGTCGCAAAGTCACGGTCACGATAAACACGGATGAAAAGTCAGTCTTTACCTTGGCCTAAATATAGTTCACATGAATTCAGGTCACTGATTGGTTGTCTATTTAAAGTCAGAATGCATCGTTTCTTTTCAAAGATAACAAGAGAGACGTTTCGGTGGTCATTGAAGGATAACAATAGAGACCTTCCGATGGTCATTAACTCGTTGTTTTTTTTTGGCTTTTAAAACATGAAGACAATCAGATAGGATGACAATCTTATGTTATGGAATAATATCAGTCAAAATAAAGAAAGTGTAGTAGATCGTATTGTTCAGAATCTGGAAAACAGTATCTTTTGAAGTTCATTTCTTTCTTTCTTTAATTTCATACATAAAAAATGGTCATTTGAAAGATGAAATTAGGTGCCAGGAGATTGCGAGAATGCAGGATTTTGCTCTATTTATGCCAGAGCTTCTGGGGGCCTTGAGCGGCCTTGGTGGGCGTCCAGCTTCGCCAAACGCATGTTACAGCCGCCTTTAATTTTAATTGAGCTTCTACTTCAATTTCAATGGAAAGCCCTGATTTTTACCCTGTCTGTATATAAGGACTTCCACACTTTTGATTTATAATTTTAGACAATGGGAGAGATATGTTTGAGTTTAACCCTGACTTTTAGGACTACAGCACTTTGATTTATAAAATTAGACAATGGGAGAGATATGTTTGAGTTTAACCCTGACTTTTAGGACTACAGCACTTTGATTTATAATTTTAGACAATGGGAGAGATATGTTTGAGTTTAACCCTGACTTTTAGGACTACAGCACTTTGATTTATAATTTCAGATTACTGGCAGAGATATGTTTGAGTTTAATCTTGACTTTTAGGACTGCAGCGCTTTGATTTATAATTTCAGATTACTGGCAGAGATATGTTTGAGTTTAACCCTGACTTTTAGGACTACAGCACTTTGATTTATAATTTTAGGCAATGGGAGAGATATGTTTGAGTTTAACCCTGACTTTTAGGACTACAGAACTTTGATTTATAATTTCAGATAATGGGCAGAGATATGTTTGAGTTTAACCCTGATTTTTAGGACTACAGCGCTTTGATTTATAATTTCAGATAACTGGCAGAGATATGTTTGAGTTTAACCCTGACTTTTAGGACTACTGCTCTTTGATTTATAATTTCAGATTACTAACAGAGATATGTTTGAGTTTATCCCCGAGTTTTAGGACTACAGGACTTTGATTTATAATTTCAGATAACGGGCAGAGATATGTTTGAGTTTAATCCTGACTTTTAGAACTACAGTGCTTTGATTTATAATTTCAGATTACTGGCTGAGATATGTTTGAGTTTAACCCTGACTTTTAGGACAACAGTGCTTTGATTTATAATTTCAGATTACTGGCAGAGATATGTTTGAGTTTAACCCTGACTTTTAGGACTTCAGCACTTTGATTTATAATTTCAGATTACTGGCCGAGATATGTTTGAGTTTAACCCTGACTTGATAGGAATGGATGACGATGAGGCTGACGAGGGAGAGATAGAACGGGAAAGAGATGAAGATGTAAGTCAAATGAATAAATTGTTTTTAAAATGTTGAAATGACAGCAAATGTTTCAAGATGACAAGGGAGAGAACTTATGTCAAAGATAATACAAGCATTGTCTCAGATTAAAAAAAAATGCTGCAAACCATTATGTTTTTTATTGGGATTTCAGGGGGGATAATAAGCCCTCTTTTTGAAGATGGAAATATGGTCAAGTTCAGAACTGTGTAGATGGTTGTAAGGAAGCCTGCTCACTGTGAACCAGGTCAAACTGAAGATAAGGTGTGTTTGCTTCTGCCTTTCTAGGCACATATTAAAAATGAAGACTTGTGATCTTTGAGTCTGACTTTTTTTTCATATGATGGCATGACATATGGCAGACTTTTACATAGAAACTAGCATGTTTAAAAATGAATTTTTATACGACCGCAAATTTTGAAAAAATTTTCGTCGTATATTGCTATCACGTTGGCGTCGTCGTCTGCGTCGTCGTTGTTGTCTGAATACTTTTAGTTTTCGCACTCTAACTTTAGTAAAAGTGAATAGAATTCTATGAAATTTTAACACAAGGTTTATGACCATAAAAGGAAGGCTGGTATTGATTTTGGGAGTTTTGGTCCCAATATTTTAGGAATTAGGGGCCAAAAAGGGCCCAAATAAGCATTTTCTTGGTTTTCGCATTATAACTTTAGTTTAAGTTAATAGAAATCTATGAAATTTTGACACAAGGTTTATGACCACAAAAGAAAGGTTGGGATTGATTTTGGGAGTTTTGGTTTCAACAGTTTAGGAATTAGGGGCCAAAAAAGGGCCCAAATAAGCATTATTCTTGGTTATCGCACAATAACTTTAGTTAAAGTAAATAGAAATCAATGAAATTTAAACACAAGGTTTATGACTATAAAAGGAAGGTTGGTATTGATTTTGGGAGTTTTGGTCCCAACAGTTAAGGAAAAAGGGGCCCAAAGGGTCCAAAATTAAACTTTGTTTGATTTCATCAAAATTGAATAAATGGGGTTCTTTAATATGCCGAATCTAACTGTGTATGTAGATTCTTAATTTTTGGTCCCGTTTTCAAATTGGTCTACATTAAGGTCCAAAGGGTCCAAAATTAAACTTAGCTTGATTTTAACAAAAATTGAAACCTTGGGGTTCTTTGATATGCTGAATCTAAAAATGTACTTAGATTTTTGATTATTGGCCCAGTTTTCAAGTTGGCCCAAATCGAGGTCCAAAATTAAACATTGTTTGATTTCATCAAAAATTGAATAATTGGGGTTCTTTGATATGCCAAATCTAACTGTGTATGTAGATTCTTAATTTTTGGTCCAGTTTTAAAATTGGTCTAAATTAAAGTGCAAAGGGTCCAAAATTAAACTAAGTTTGATTTTAACAAAAATCAAATTCTTGGGCCTCTTTGATATGCTGAATCTAAACATGTACTTAGATTTTTGATTATGGGCCCAGTTTTAAGTTCATTTGAATACATTCATTCTGTGTCAGAAACCTATGCTGTGTCAACTATTTAATCACAATTCAAATTTAGAGCGGAATCCAGCTTGAATGTTGTGTCCATACTTGCCCCAACTGTTCAGGGTTCAACCTCTGCGGTCGTATAAAGCTACGCCCTGCGGAGCATCTGGTTATATGTGCTCTTGTGTAATTTACATATCATTTTAGTCCTATTATGCATCTATGTGTATCTTTTTTTTCAGGATGATGATGAAATTGTCGTCCAAGAAATAAATTTGGATTCATTTAACAATTATGTGGGTAAAGGTGAAGGGACATTAGCTCCAGAGTCCAGGGTACCCATGACAAATGGTGTTGTACGAAATAATGGTAAGATAAATATAGGTCACTGTAAGGGACAGTAGCTCCAGAGTTCAGGGTACTGATGACAAATGGTGTCGTACGAAATAATGGTAAGATAAATATAGGTCACTGTAAGGGACAGTAGCTCCAGAGTTCAGGGTACTGATGACAAATGGTGTCGTACGAAATAATGGTAAGATAAATATAGGTCACTGTAAGGGACAGTAACTCCAGAGTTCAGGGTACCAATGACAAATGGTGTCGTACGAAATAATGGTAAGATAAATGTAGGTCACTGTAAGGGACAGTAGCTCCAGGGTCCAGGGTACCGATGACAAATGGTGTTGTACGAAATAATGGTAAGATAAATATAGGTCACTGTAAGGGACAGTAGCTCCAGAGTCCAGGGTACCCATGACAAATGGTGTTGTACGAAATAATGGTAAGATAAATATAGGTCACTGTAAGGGACAGTAGCTCCAGAGTCCAGGGTACCAATGACAAATGGTGTTGTACGAAATAATGGTAAGATAAATATAGGACACTGTAAGGGACAGTAGCTCCAGAGTTCAGGGTACCGATGACAAATGGTGTCGTACGAAATAATGGTAAGATAAATATAGGTCACTGTAAGGGACAGTAGCTCCAGAGTTCAGGGTACCGATGACAAATGGTGTCGTACGAAATAATGGTAAGATAAATATAGGTCACTGTAAGGGACAGTAGCTCCATAGTCCAGGGTACCGATGACAAATGGTGTCGTACGAAATAATGGTAAGATAAATATAGGTCACTGTAAGGGACAGTAGCTCCAGAGTCCAGGGTACCCATGACAAATGGTGTCGTACGAAATAATTGTAAGATAAATATAGGTCACTGTAACCTAAGCAGTGTTAACCTAGGATACATTAATATCCAAAAACAAAAAGTTACATTGTATCATGAGCTCTGCTTAAGAGACATTCATAGGGAGGTTAAAAGAATATGCCACACCACATAATGTTAACTTAAACTTTGTGTAAAGGAGTTTCAATGGGAGGTTACAAGAATGTCCCATCTCTTATGTTAACTTTTTCAAATGAGGAATTGCTCCGAAACTGAACTGAATTGTAGGGTGTTTCATAGGGAGAATTTCAAACACCATATAAGGTACACCTTGCCCTAGGATATTTCATATGGAGGTTAAAAGAAAAGAGCACTCCATCTTAGGTTAAAAGAAAAGAACACTCCATCTTAGGTTAATTTTGCCTAAGAATTGTTCCAAGAGAAGTTATCTACATCATCTCTGCTTTACTAAGTATAAAGGGAATTTTTGTGAGATTGAAAGAGAGAATCAGAATGTTAGGTACTGCACAGTCACAATTTATTTTCTACTAAGTTGATTTATTTTCTACTAAGTTGATAAAGTGATATTAATATAAGATAAGGAGATGTTATAGGCTTGCCAATTAGTCAACTGTCCAAAAGGTATGAAAATAAGAAGTGGTATGATTGCCAATGAGTCGACTCTCCACCATAGATCCCTAATGACTTAAAGGTTAACAACTATAGGTCACATTTTATCCTTCAACAATAAGCAAAACATACCATATACTGTAAAAGCAGAAATTTTCATGGAGGATTTAATTTCGTTTATTTCGTGGAAAGAATGTATCCACGAAATGAAAACCCCCACAAATATTTAACCTCCATATATACTTTCACTTCCATTACAGAGTTATCTCCCTGTAGTGTTATATACTTTCACTTCCATTAAATGGAAACCACAAAATTAAATCCCCATGAAAACTTATGTAGATACAAAACCACGAAATTTTAATCCCACGAAAATTAATGTTTCTACAATAGGCAGCTATAGGTGGCCTCCACATGACAAAATATGAAACAATTCAATGATAAAGCAAAGGACTTGATTTATGACAAAACCATATACAAAACAAGAATGTGTCCTCAGTACACGAATGCCCCACTAGCACTTTCATTTTCTATGTTCCGTGGACTGTGACATTGGGATAAAAACTCAAATTAGAAAGATCATATCATAGGGAACATGTGTACTTAGTTTGAAGTTGATGGGACTTCAATTTCATCAAAAACTACCTTGACCAAAAACTTTAACCTGAAGCGGGACAGACGGACGGACGAACGGACGCACAGACCAGAAAACATAATGCCCCTCTACTATCGTAGGTGGGGCATAAAAAAGCATAACAGACAGCAGTCTGATTTATTTGTACAAAGTAAAGAGAACAAATATATTATTATTTTTTTTTTGCTTTTTAGACGAAGAGTCCAAGTTAAGTGAAGCTGGTGCGTTACCTACAACAGACAATATGTCCGATACAGATGCAGCGAACATGAACGGTGATATTGAAATTGACGAGGACCTATTTGATGGGGAAGATCTTGATCAAATAGAAGAAGATTTAGAAACTTTAGATTTGGATGAATGACCCCACCATTCTGAAACAGACAAGAAAAGAAAAAAAACATATTACGTTTTGGATGAATGACCTTGTGATAGTGCTTTGACCCTTAAAATTTGACTTTTGACCTCAGTTGTTTAGGTTACTTTTGGATAATCATGATAATGCTGTCATTTGTTAATTGGTATGAATACAAATTGGAAACCTGAAATGTTTGGTTAATGTCATTGAGACAGCAACAGAACAGAAACAATAACCTAATAACATTTAGAGGGTAACATAGATGCCAACCATTACGATTTTTGCGTAGTTTTTCCGATTTTGCGATAAAAACTACGCTTTTACGGTCAAAGTCGAATAGTTACGGATTACCAATCATTTCCATTCAATTTTGTAAAACACGGATTTTTATTATTACTTTTCCGTCCTGGTCTGGTATTTAGAAAACGCCAATGTAATGCTTTCCGTTTCTCGGGAGTTATCTACCTATTGTTGAGTAACTAACTGACTTCCGAAGAGGCAAACTTGCATTTATGAAATAGCTTTCCCCCTTTCTCTACTTCTCCTTGACAAAACGAAAATGTACGAGTCAAGAACATCTGAACAGTAAATGAATGGAATACATACTACAGACAACATGTTAAACGACAAATTTCGTGCACATCACATTGCAACCACTTGTCAGTAATTTTTATTGGTAAATGCACGTTTATGAATGATTACTGAAAACTTTTCAAAAATACGGAATATTTGACAGTTTGTTACTGATTGTGTCAAAAGGGGGTTGGCATCTATGGGGTAACATTCAGTTTTCTGCATTATATCAGACTCAGTATATAAATATGCTTTAAATCCTGGAAAGTTGTAAAAAGTTATAACTAAATTAGGCCTTCAACACTAAGTTTCCCAGTTGATAAAAAAAACATTAAAAAACGATTGGACAGGACGGGCACATGTTGTTTGGCATGATGAAACATAACATGGGTTTTTAGTTCGACACTCCCTCTCTTTGCTCTCTATCACTAATATATTAAACATTAAAACAACAACAATAGAAATCAGTACAGAAAAGGCATTTCAACAATGATCTGTCAAATAGTCAAATTATATTCCTCACAGAAATGAAGGATCATACCCGAACCCAACCCCCTGTTATTTATCCCTTTAGGTATTTAGCTTTTCCTTATTAATTTGTATCCTCTGTCTTTAATAGGAGATATGGTGTGATTACCAATAAGACAACCATTAACTAGAGTTCATTTGACTATGACACAAATGATAAATTATATTCCAATGAATTTGTATGAAAAATCAGGAACTTTGATCTTTTTGCAAATAAAATCGTTTTATCAAATGTATTTATCGTCAAAAATAAATTGCAAACATTCCTATAGTACTTAAATTAGGATACACTTATGTTATATGCAAAGAACCTTGAATTAAAAACCAATCTATTCAATGAATTGTTGCTGAGAAACAGTAACATTTGCCAGGAAATGATCTGCTTCAAGTTATATTTGAGTCCAACTCAAGTCTGTAAAAGTCAAATACTGATTGCATTTTTGTGATAGAGTACATGTAATAATGGATTACTTTTTCAAATTATGACTTGGATGGAGAGTTGTCTCATTGGCATTTATACCACATCTGCTCATATCTATGTTATTTAAAACATTGTTTTTTTTTAAAACAAATCATGTTACTCTATCATTTCTATTATCATAAACAGTGAGATCTGTTGAAATGAAGCTTGCTCATCCTTTTTTTATTAAGATATGCAACAGTTACTGTGAATTCATTATTATTTGTTGGATACCAATTTTCATAGGTACAGGTGAAACATGAATTTAAATGTTCAATAAGTACAAGTTTCTATAAAGTTGTATCCAGACTTTTGCAGAACCACAAAATCACATATCCATGAAAATGCAAGCTGTCTGCAATCAACGTAAAATTGGTACCCACGAAAATAAATGAATCCACATTTGTCCAAGTTTTCTTACAAACATTTTAACTGGTTAAGACTGTTTTAATCATTTGTATGTCATCATGTTGATGCATTGGTTTATCTGATTTTGAAATGAAGAACCTTTGTCTGTGCTTTATTAACTGGTTTATCTGATTTGGTCATAGTTATGTTAACCAACCAATTAATTCTCTGCTACCAAATTTTGAACTAGCAAAATCAATTAATACGACAAATCCTAAAAAGAACTAAAAAGAGGTTTTTCAAACAGAACAATGTCAGACCCTTGTTATTGAATCTTGGATGCATGATCTATATTTTATCAGATTGCTTCTTTTTATGAAATTTTAATATTCTTTTTCTGTGCCAGCAGTTTAAAGGTTGTCCTATCAAAAGAATGTTGAAGGGTGGGAAGGGAAATTTCGGTTTTTGACTATGATGTTTAACGGTTAAAATTCCTTCTGATGTACCCAAAAATAAATCAAAGAAATTATGTTGGGTATGGTTAGACCTAAGTCCCTTTCGATCCTGTCATATCATAAAAATTGTATGATGATTTTGTTCAAAAATACATATATAATCATGATTATTGTTTACTGGTTTGTTAGTTAAATAAGATATATAATTGTTCCACAATGGTTTGGATCACAAAAGACTTGGTTATAAACTGATCTGATCTGACTGCATGCAAGTGTCCTAACAAAAGTTGATGTATGGCAATAGATATTTCAGAAAAAATATCTTGCATCATATTAATATAATTTAATTTTGGATGTAACATGTCTTTGATTGGCTGACCTTGTTTGGTATGAGCCCATAGACATAATTTAGTCATGTGACCGTGACGTCATCAACATTTTTTCATCGTTTTCTATGGTTAAAAATGGAATTTAGAATTAAATTTTAAGAAATGACTGTAATATTTTTTCTGTCTTCTCGAAATAACATAAAAAATGTGGCGCACACTGTTAAATAACACGTTATGCGCATTATTCAGTGTGCACCAAATTTTTTATGTTATTTTTTCATAGACAGAAAAAATATTACAGTTATTCCTTAAATAAACTTCAATGTATTTAAGATTAAGGTGTTCAGATTGGAAGAGTCAATTCAGATTTTAATTCATCATGTCCATTGAGCTTTTGATTTTGCCAATTTTTATAAAAGGACTTTCTGTTTTGAATTTCCAGGTTGGTATTTTTTGTTATTTTACTTTTTGTTTGGTTTTGGATGGCATGAAAATTTGTATGTTAACAGTATCAGATTCTAAACCTTGTAAAGGGCAAGCATTATTTTACCAAACATTATTCTGTATGATAAAATTATTGTGTATACATGACTATATTATGATTGAAATAAATTTATGGTTAATGATTTCAAATTGTAGTTATTTTCTAATTGACTATTGAAAGACAAAACCAACTACATTTTGTACTTGGTAATATATACATACAATGGAGAGTTGTCTCATTGGCACTCGCACCACATCTTCCTATATCTATATATCGGTTGACAATGAGATGCCTATCCACCAGAGGATTTAAATGAAAGGTCATTGTACAGCCTTCAACAATGAGCAAACCCACACATATAGTTAGCAATAAAAGGCTCATAGAAAACTAAATGTGAAATAGTTCTAAAGAGAAATTTAATCGTGGTAGACCATTAGGATAGGAACACAACAAATGTGGTAGGGCTAACATGTTATTGAGCATTTAATCCTCCAAATACCACAATTCTTCAGGTCAAAACCAGTTGAAACCATAATATGAAACCTGCTTGAATTCAGCACTAGAAGAAATGAAGAAAACAATCTTTAAATTTGCTTTACCGGAACTTTGAAAACAAATATGGCAGGCAAATTGATGAATATTAAAAAACACACATCAGTCCACATGAATACATGTCACCCTATACAGGTTTAATGTACATAATTTCAACTCGATTAAATAGACTTCTGTTAATTCAAAAATAATGGCGTGCATTTTTTATTGTGATTTTGTCATTTTAAATTAAAATGTTATTTTATATTTGCGATATGACAAAAAATCCTGTTTAATTCATATAAAAATATTTTTATATAAATGCCTTTCTCAATTTTAAGTTTAAATTATTGCAAAATTTATAACCCTGTCATATTTTTCTCAATACATTTGTAATAAAAACATTGCAATAATTTCTTAACTTACAGTATACAGTCTTAGTTATCAAAAACATAGCAGAAGAGCAGTAAACACCAATTTTCAAGAGATTGCTTAATTAAGAAATCACAATGTTATATTAGTTTGTAAACTTGAACAGAAAATAATGAGTGAGGACTTTTTCTTGAAAAAGGCTTGCCAATCTGTTATCTGTACACAACAATTTCCTGAAATTTCAGAGTATTTCTTTTAATTCTGTTTTAAGGAAGGTTATATTTTTCTTCAGATCTTCAGGAATCTCTGATATTTGTTAGTCCTGTTTCAAAGTTAAGTCAAGTGTGAATAAAATTTTCACTGAACTTGGTTTTATAGAGGCCCTGATTATGGGTGGGGATAGTTTGCTGGGTCAAGAGGCTCTGTGTATGTTGGGGAATTGGCTGTTTCAGAATCTAAAGCATCATGGGTAATTTCATTGTTCGTACCCCAAAGTGAAAATAATGTAACGTCATTGGTTGAATTTCCATTGTTTCAGACGTTTTCAACCAATCAGGACGTTTCGGTGTACATTTTTGAAAATATTACCCAGAATCCAGAATACATTAGATTCTGAATTAGCGAATTGTTTGCTGTGTTGGGGACTAATTGGTGGCATAAGGCTGTTTGCTGTGTTGGGGACTAATTGGTGGCATAAGGCTGTTTGCTGTGTTGGGGACTAATTGGTGGCATAAGGCTGTTTGCTGTGTTGGGGACTAATTGGTGGCATAAGGCTGTTTGCTGTGTTGGGGACTAATTGGTGGCATAAGGCTGTTTTCTGTTCTTTGGTCTTGTTATGTCTATGACACATTCCGTTTCATTGTCGATTTTTTAACCACGCTGGATTATTCATTTTAAAAAAAGCTCTGATGAGACTTTTCTAATTCCTGCAAAAATATATCTCAACATTACCATTTGTTGTTGATTTTGGAAAAGAATGAATACTGTGAATATTTGCTGATACCATATTTTCGTCATTGTCGTCTGTTAACCTTCACAAAAATCTTCTCCTCTGAACCTACTGGACCAAATGATAAGAACTTGGCCACAATCATCATTCAGGTATCTAGTTTAAAAACTGTCTCTGGTAACAATGCCTGGCAACCATGATGGCTGACACAGGTAAAAATTGAACACAGGGGTAAAATGGACCTTTTTGTTATTATTTTGAAAACCGTTCTAAATAGTTAAGATCAATATTGAAGGGTGTACAGACCTAATAGTATACTTGTTAAATTCCATGTCCTTTGGTTTCTAGTAGAGAGTTGTCTCATTGGCAATCATACCACATCTACATCTATATCGTTGAAATGCAAAGGGTCTAAGACCCATCACGCAAGTACTAATTTGGTCATTCAATATGGTGCTCATTAAAAACGTATTTACATGTGAAATTAAAATCAAATGTTTGTTGCGTTGACTACTCTGTTAAATAAGTTGTGAGGCTGTTCTTGAATGCCTCTGCATCTTCTATATTTAACAGTCTTATTGGTAGAGTATTCCAGTCTTTGATGGTACGTGGAAAGAAGCTGTATTTGTAGGTGTTTGTTGAGGTTTGAAGATTTCTAAATTTGCTTACTGTTATAAAAACTTAAACAATGATACAGATAATTTTTTTTTAATTACACAAATGATCAGATGTCAAAAATGACAATGCATAATGGTACACGATATTTCTGTTAATATCAAAATTGCTGGATCTTTGTTTAAACTGGGTAGTCGTCCAATATTTACCTAAAATAAAACACTTTCTTCTTTGCAAGAAAATTTAACCTTCTTAAAAACTGAAGTAGATCTTGACAACCATGGGCAAACTAAAATTGAACCTTAGATTTTGTTTAAAAACATTGCATTCAAAAGCTAAAGACCATTTCCTAGGTAAATTAAGAATTTTTCTTATTACAAATAAAAATAAGTGTAGACAAATGATTTGTACTATGAAGAAATTTAACCCACAAAGCACCCTCTCTCACCATGACAGTTAAAAATAAATAAAACCTACTGACTGTAGTGTATTTTTTAGTTGTCTACAGCAATGAACATCTTTGCTCTAAACATTATTTAACAAAGAAAATAAACATGATGATGATGAAGACACTTATTCATCTTCTAAATCAGAAGCTTTGATCTAAACAACATTTAACAGTGATAATAAACATTATGAAGATGCAGACACTTTGTCATCTGCTTCTGATTCTTCAGGAAGTTCTTCACCAACTTCAAACCTGACAAAGTCCATTACTTTCATATTGTTCTCTGTTAAAATTTCATACACTTTTGTATCAGGGTCCATTAAATACTCTTGAAATAAGAATCGTGATTCCTCTTTTTCTTTTTCTTTCGGTAAATTTTCAATTTCATCATCACTTTCTCCTTCTCTTGAATCTTGAGCCTCGTTTTCATATTTCTCTGCAGAGCTGTTGTTTGACACATTTTCATCAGTCTCTTCATCTTTACTACTCTCTAAAGCTATATCGTCATAGTTACCAATTGTTTTTGGATTCATGCCAACAATATGTTGACCTAGTTGCTGACTAAGACTATGACCTGGGATGACCTTTGTACCATTTATTATTTGACTAAATTGAACAACAGCAGCATATTTTCCTAATTGAACATTTTTTATCCACAGTGGTTTACCTGAAATAAAAAAAAAAATCATTTAATGTCTAATTATCCCAGTTTCATACTGAATATAATGAATATAGAAAATGGTGGAAATAATTTTTTTGAGTTGTTTCCCTTGGCATATTACTGTAAATTCAGAAATTATTGCATTTGTCATTGCGATTTTTCAAAATGAACCAAAATGCACGTTTAATTATTGTGATTTTAGACAAATTCACAGATTTATGTTTTAGTTACATGAAAAGTTTGGAATAAATTATAATGACTTAGCTGGCAAACATTTTACAATAACTGATGTAAAAATATGAAAACATTTCCATGTCTATAACCTAAACCTTATGATTGTATTAGAGATGGTACAGAATTAAAAATAAATTTTAGGATTTTGGTCTCCTGTGGAGAGTGTCTCATTGGCAATCGCACAACATCTTCTTTTTTTATATTAGACCCATTGTGTTCTACCCCTTGGTTGGGTTGTTGTATATTTGACACATTCCCCATTTTCCTTTTCAATTTCATAAAGTCCATAAAATATATTTGTATTCTACTTATCATTATTTCAAAGACCTAAGCAACCTTCCACAATTATTTGACTGTGCCTCACTTTCATCACCCTTAATCAATTTTGGAACAGTCCTAATTTTTTTTTACCTGTTACATGAACTGTAAATAACTTATGTGTTTGTGTTGCAGGCCTATGAGGTATATATTTCTTAAACTTTTTATCTGTATACACATGTACAGTATTGCAATTAGTTGAAAAGATCAAGTACAGTGAAACCTGTCTAATTTAACACCTGAGTATTCAAACATCCTGCACATTTTCATGATCCCAAAATTAGCCTATTCTTGCAGGAAAATCTTGAGTACATTGGCACCGTTTAATCTGACATTTTTTTCTAATCCCCCAGTATTTCGGATAAGGCAAGTTATACTGTAATAAACTTTAAGGGTCCATGCATTTTGTGGACTTTTTAATCAGTCCCCTCAAAATTTAATTAAAAGCAGGAATGATGATGCTTAATTGTAAATTTACCTGCAGGACCGTACACATAAGATCCTAATTGTAAATCATTAGTAGCTTTATAAAATAGGGCTCGTCTTAATTGCATGTTTTCTCCAATATTTCCTATCTCCATGGCAACCAAGTCTGCTATTGAACTGCTGTTGTCTGTCCCTGACTTTACTCCACCTACTTCAGATTTCATAAGGAGGGACTAAAAATGAAATTAATTTACATTGAGCTGCGACGGATAGAAATCAACAAGTAAATGACTTTCATTGATTTGGAAACTTCAAATATGAAATAAACTGGTCACTATTTTTGGTCTTTATTGTCAGAGGCGGATTTTAGATGGAGGCCCAGGGGGCCCGGGCCCCCACCCCTTTTCTGGGAAAAAAATGGTTGATCATATAGGGAATCACTGATGCATGACTGGAGCAGGCTCCTCCTAGACAGACAGGGGGCCAACTTATGAAAAATTCTGAATCCACCACTGATTGTAGGGTTCTTGTATCATGTATATCAACTCTATTTTAAACCAGTAAAAGGCTTTGCATTCACATTTTTCAACCCGAAATAGATAAACAGAGACATTGAAATACATATTTGCATAAGGTCGATTTTTATCTGACGAAGCTCATTTGTTTATTATATATAAATAAACTGATTCTCTAAATACAATGAAATAGTCAGCATTTTTGACATAGTATTACATGTAGTGTTAATATGGTTAATTCTTACTAAGTCTATCCAAACAATTTTTGCAAAGAATTCTGTTCATGCCAGTGGTAGGGGTCATCTTAAACTTGCAATGTGTGTAAAAGGCCTCACTGTGACTTAGAAATGAAGAACAGCAATAAATGTGCTGTTCGTTTGCTTTTTTTGTGATTTTTGCTGTGCATGTACTAATTTTAGGTCATGGATAAATACCTCATATCAGTTGTTTTTCTATAATGTATTTCTCCTAGTAGAATATATATATAATCAATTCTTTCTTGCCATGCTTGAGATAGATTCAGAAGATTATTATAGAAGGCATTATATTTGCCAGTATTTTGGTGTAGAATTGCCATAGCTTTGTAAATTCTCTTACAACGTACGGTTTTTATTATTATTTTGGTATCTTTTGTCTTTCTTCTTGACAAATTTATATATCAATCATGTCAATAGGTAATTCTTACCACCCCAAAAATCATCATTATTTGGCATTAAACAATCTGTTGAACATAAACTCTGGTTACCATGGCAATACCTTACCTTTGTGTCGTTGATATGTTTGCTGTGTTGGTGACAAACTGTTGCTAGGTGGGTTACAAAAGTTTTAAACTTGTCTGTTCTGGCTACAAAATCAGTTTCACAATTAACCTGAAAATAAAAACAAAAACTATTGAGATGTTAAATGTTCTGATAGAAATAGTATTTTGTATACTGTGGAATCATTATTATTGTTGTTGTTGCTATCAAAATGATAATATTCTCTTATTCAAGACTAACAAATTATATTTTTTGCAACTAAAGGCAAACATATCTACAGAGACAGTGAGCTTAGGGTGGAAATCTTACCTCTACCATAGTCACATGACTTTTATCATAAATTAAACCAACAAGTCCCTGAGCCATTTTCCTGTTCTGTAACTTTGTTGCTTTTGCCCATCCTTCCTTCTTTGCCTCTTCTTGTAACCATTTCTCTGCCTGTTAAATATCAACATATTCATATACCAGATTTGTTATAGATGAAACAAGAATGTGTCCATAGCACATGGATGCCCCAATAGCAAATGAATAGCACTATCAATTTATTTGCAGTCTGCACTGTTAGCCACTAGTCCAATGCCCCAGACTAGTAAATATTGATTCGGACTAGTGAAAATTTTCGAAATTTTATATAGTCATATAGGGACAAGTTTTCATATTTAGTGTCCGGACTAGTAGATTAAAATGTTTTTGGTGCAGACTGATTTGTTCAGTGGACCACGGAATTGGGATCAAAACTCTAATTTGGCTTTAAATTAGAAAGATCATATCATCATGCTCATAGGGAACATGTGTACTAAATTTCAAGTAAATAGGACTTCAACATAATCAAAAACTACCTAGACCAAAAACTTTAACCAGCTTAAACAGGACAGTTGGACGGACAAACAAACAGACAAATGGCATACTATCATAGGTTGGGCATAGAAATACAAAGAAAGGGAATTTTGTTTGTTTCACTTGATACTCAAAACACTTTTCTCTTTTAAAAATAGTTGATCAACACTGATTTTAAAAAAGGCAACAGTAGTATACTGATGTTCAAAACTCATACATCGACAGAAAAAAACAAATCCAGGTCACAAACCAAAACCAAATGTCCAAAACATTGCTGATATAAACCTCTGAAATAAGTTTGATAAAAATCTGACAAATTGCAAGCGCTTACAATATACATTTTTAATTATTATTTTTAAGCAGCACATTTTAAGATTTTAATTCTAATCATGCTAATTAAAACATTTGTAAAAGAATGATTTCTAAATTTGTCTTACACCTTTTTGATATAAACCTTGAGCTCTGATATAACATATATAAGTCTGATTAAAATTTTAACAAGAACAGGATGAACGTGTACATAGTTGCATTAATGGATGGACAGACTCCCATTATGTCTATTTCCTCTATAGCCTGTCATCACTGTCAAATTCATGCTCATGGTGCAGGTATAAAAAATATCATTAATATATGATCATTAATCATGTTAATGCTATTTATATAATTATATATACTAGTCATTGTTAGTACAACTACAAAGAATCATGTATCATAATTTGATTGATTTTGGAAAATTCTAATAATTATGTGAATATAAATGATTTTTTGTCTCTTTTGTCAAGTTTATATGCATGATATGGTTCATATATCAATTTAGTTTTTCAAAACTGTTACAGATATTGTATAGAGATTTTTCAACTCCAAATAGGTTAAAAGACTGATATATTAATAATCATTTCCATAAGGTTCAATTCTATTCCGACACAGCTCATGTGTTTAAGTCCCCCTTAAACATGTTAAAATTTACCATTTAAATACAAACTGGTCATAATTACCTGTTCAACATTATTATCAAACTTCACTAAAGCTTTCTTGCAGTTAATGAAAGCAATTCCTGTCTTTTTCCTTAATTTACTGAGAGCGGCTTTATCAACCTGTGTACTATAACATCTCATTAATCCTGTCCATCTGATAGCATGCTTCAACATTCTGTAACTATAAATATAAACATGATAAAGACTTTCTCAACATGTGTCACATCTTATTAATTCACTCCCCCCTATGACTATTTACAGCATTCTTACTGGTGTTTCTAATTCTCATATACTGTAAATTCAGAAATTATTGTGATGTTTTTTATTATTGCAAAAAATGGGACAGCATATATTATCATTGCAATAACAGTCAGAGCTCAGACATAAACAAGTCGAGTTTTGTTTTTGACTTAAAGAAGTCAAAACATGTTTTTATAATAAAAATTTGTTTTCAATTTTAGACTTATCTAAGTCGGAAAATGACAGACTTGTTTAAGTCTATTTATGTTGATGAAAATACTTAATTTTACTTGGTGGCCAAAGTACACCACCTATGACAGCAAAAACCTGTCTGAGAGTTCACAAGGACTTGAGCTATCTATATCTAATTATCTAATTGAACATCCTTACTAAAAACAGATGTTTTACCTCATTAAGTGTGGTTCCAGGTGGTTGCATTGTAAGGTTAATTAACATAATCTCCGATTTTTTAGACTCTCATTCATATTTTTCTTTAGAAGACAAAGCATTGTCTTTCAATGTTGTCATTATTTGATTTAGACGCATGACCTTTTTATAAATATGCGTGGGTCTTGAAGTTAACCAATTTTGATAACTTATCGACTTGTAGGAGTCGATATTTGCAACGTTTTGATTCTGGTCAATTATTTCTTGCTTAACAATATTTTACTTATTAAAGTCATATTTTGTCTTGCATTAAAGGGAGATAAATCCTAAAACGTACACATTTAGACCTCTATGAGTCAAAAGCAGATTCAGACTTATTAATGTCTGAGCTCTGACTGAATAATCAAAACTCACATTTTGGACTTTTCTCTTTGAATTAATTAGAATTTTTTATATATATCTCAAAAATAAAAATCCCATTTTACTCTAAAATGACAAAATCTCAATAATAAATGCCTGCAATAATTTCTGAATTTACAGCATTTGTACAGTATCAATTATTAATTATTTTTTGGGGAGTAGGATCTATTTGGAATGAAACAACTGGGGACAGAATGACTTTGGCAGTCTGCACAGTTAGCCACTAGTCCGATGCCCCAGACTAGAAAAATGTCATTCGGACTAGTTACTTTTTGCAAAACTTTGTTTGGACCTATAAGAAAAATGTCAGAATATTGGTCTTTGGACTAGTGCCGGTAGTTGAAAATTTTTTTGGTGCAGACTGGTTTGGATAATAGAAATAGGTGTGTAATAAACCATTTTGTAGATAATTAAATGAAGGTTTATTACTTAAACAGTTCTCAATGGGACATGTGCATCATGTGCATGGGATAGATAACCACAAAGGTCAAAATGATAATGTTCTTGTTATTATAGTATACGGTTTAGTTTGCGACCAGTGCTTGTGATGTGTCAGTCTTGTGTACCCTACATGTGCTTGTTATTATAGTATACAGTTTAGTTTGCGACCAGTGCTTGTGATGTGTCAGTCATGTGTACCCTACATGTGCTTGCTATTATAGTATACAGTTTAGTTTGCGACCAGTGCTTGTGATGTGTCAGTCTTGTGTACCCTACATGTGCTTGTTATTATAGTATACAGTTTAGTTTGCGACCAGTGCTTGTGATGTGTCAGTCATGTGTACCCTACATGTGCTTGTTATTATAGTATACAGTTTAGTTTGCGACCAGTGCTTGTGATGTGTCAGTCTTGTGTACCCTACATGTGCTTGTGATGTGTCAGTCTTGTGTACCCTACATGTGCTTGTTATTATAGTATACGGTTTAGTTTGCGACCAGTGTTTGTGATGTGTCAGTCTTGTGTACCCTACATGTGCTATAGTATACGGTTTAGTTTGCGACCAGTGCTTGTGATGTGTCAGTCTTGTGTACCCTACATGTGCTTGTTATTATAGTATACGGTTTAGTTTGCGACCAGTGCTTGTGATGTGTCAGTCTTGTGTACCCTACATGTGCTTGTTATTATAGTATACGGTTTAGTTTGCGACCAGTGCTTGTGATGTGTCAGTCTTGTGTACCCTACATGTTCTTGTTATTATAGTATACGGTTTAGTTTGCGACCAGTGCTTGTGATGTGTCAGTCTTGTGTACCCTACATGTGCTTGTTATTATAGTATACAGTTTAGTTTGCGACCAGTGCTTGTGATGTGTCAGTCTTGTGTACCCTACATGTGCTTGTTATTATAGTATACGGTTTAGTTTGCGACCAGTGCTTGTGATGTGTCAGTCTTGTGTACCCTACATGTTCTTGTTATTATAGTATACGGTTTAGTTTGCGACCAGTGCTTGTGATGTGTCAGTCTTGTGTACCCTACATGTTCTTGTTATTATAGTATACGGTTTAGTTTGCGACCAGTGCTTGTGATGTGTCAGTCTTGTGTACCCTACATGTGCTTGTTATTATAGTATACGGTTTAGTTTGCGACCAGTGCTTGTGATGTGTCAGTCTTGTTTACCCTACATGTGCTTGTTATTATAGTATACGGTTTAGTTTGCGACCAGTGTTTGTGATGTGTCAGTCATGTGTACCCTACATGTGCTTGTTATTATAGTATACGGTTTAGTTTGTGACCAGTGTTTGTGATGTGTCAGTCTTGTGTACCCTACATGTGCTTGTTATTATAGTATACGGTTTAGTTTGCGACCAGTGTTTGTGATGTGTCAGTCTTGTGTACCCTACATGTTCTTGTTATTATAGTATACGGTTTAGTTTGCAACCAGTGCTTGTGATGTGTCAGTCTTGTGTACCCTACATGTGCTTGTTATTATAGTATACGGTTTAGTTTGCGACCAGTGTTTGTGATGTGTCGGTCATGTGTACCCTACATGTGCTTGTTATTATAGTATACGGTTTAGTTTGCGACCAGTGTTTGTGATGTGTCAGTCTTGTGTACCCTACATGTGCTTGTTATTATAGTATACGGTTTAGTTTGCGACCAGTGTTTGTGATGTGTCAGTCTTGTGTACCCTACATGTTCTTGTTATTATAGTATACGGTTTAGTTTGCGACCAGTGCTTGTGATGTGTCAGTCTTGTGTACCCTACATGTGCTTGTTATTATAGTATACGGTTTAGTTTGCGACCAGTGCTTGTGATGTGTCAGTCTTGTGTACCCTACATGTTCTTGTTATTATAGTATACGGTTTAGTTTGCGACCAGTGCTTGTGATGTGTCAGTCTTGTGTACCCTACATGTGCTTGTTATTATAGTATACGGTTTAGTTTGCGACCAGTGCTTGTGATGTGTCAGTCTTGTGTACCCTACATGTACTTGTTATTATAGTATACGGTTTAGTTTGCGACCAGTGCTTGTGATGTGTCAGTCTTGTGTACCCTACATGTGCTTATCACAGTCATCTAGTCCAAATAATTATGACATCTTGAAAGGCTATTTTAATTCGTAAGACGTTGAAGATAAAAACTAAATTTACCTTTCAAGATGTCACAATTATTTGGACTATTCACATGATACAACAACTAAAAATTTATTAGGTTGTTTACATGTTGATACTGTAAAATATCAGCTGTGAGTCACAATATGAAGCTTCAGGTCTAACTTAGCCATGTCTGTTCAAACATTATAAAGTCAAAGATATGATGTCTAGTTCAAATTTATAAAGGCCAGGTCATCAGGTCAATATATTTACCATAACAAAGCCTTTATATGCAATTAATTAAAATCTGAGCAGAGAGGTACGGTGTAGTCCAAGATTACTCTGATGTTCGACAGCTGTTTTGCCAGACAAGCTGGGGCCGTGGGACGTCAGACATGTCAGAGCTCGCCCCATATCAAAAAGTGGATATTTGCCCACCCAAAATAGATGCACTGCTTTGTCGCTTCTGCAGCTGAATGGCAAAACGCAGAAATCGATGGGTCACTGTGAAAACTGTCTAATTACATGAATTATGAGAAAATAAAGGTTGTCAGGTAGGTGAAACTTACATAAATGAAAAATAAAGAGATTGATGCCCAATTTATATCATTCCAAGGCCCTCAGTCAGCTACAGAAGCGACGAAGCAGCGCATCTATTTTGAGTGGGCAAATATCCATTTTTTTTTATATGGGACAGCTCTGACATCCCACGGCCCCAGCTTGTCTGGCAAAACAGCTGTCGGACATTAGAGTAATCTCTGACTAGATACGGTGGAATCCTTGTACACTCACTATCAGGATTAATGCAGATGTGTCACTAACGTATTTACAATGTTTAACATTTACAAGAACAATCCCCAGTGTGTGTTAGGACAGCGGGTGGTAAATAAAACATTACAAATCATGAAATACTGAACATAGGAAAAACTGTTAATTTGGGAACTTCTTTGGAGACAACCACATCACAAAGCATAATATAGGACAATGATTTGAGAATGCATATTTTTGTTATGATCAGATACAGAGCAGCTTACATAAATTTCAACCTTGAGAACGTGCAACTCTTGGGGACGTTAGTGATGAGGGGATGAAATGAGTATTCTATTACAAGTTATTTGAAAGTACTAAAAGATATGCTACAGCTCCGAACCCACACTTATATCATCCACGCTTTTTAAAAGACTCGCTAACGCACATTCCATGGGTTTAGCATGACGATTGTGTTGAAAGTGGCTTTGAAGTAAAATTTAGACATGTAAGATCAGCATATCTTCATCATTTTATAATGAAGATGTTTTGCTTTGATTTATAAAATCTAGTCAGCAAGGTTCAAAACTACTATGAGTGTTTAAAAAGATTCTGAAGTTTTCCAGTACACAAGTATTTTTTATGAATTTTTTTTACTGAGAGATCATTATTGATATAAATTCTTATTCTTTTTCTTATACAAATTTTGAAATGAATTTTCATTTTGTCGCTATATAAAAAAAATACAATGGGTGTCAGGCAGAATTGTATAGGCATTTTCATATTCAATGGAAAAAATCTCTATTATTCCGTACAAGAAATGATACCAGTATAATATCTATAAAAGAGTGATATATATGAAATTAACTGGTAGCAGAATGTTTAAGAGACATAACACTTTCAACTTGGGCGTTATACCTTTTTTTTTAATAATTGACCTTCTTTATGATATAAATATGTTTACTATCGAAATGTGTCTTTTGTTTCTGCATGCTTTTGTGCTTTGTCCAAATGCCTTTTTTTCTTTTCTTCTTTGACATATTTGTTTGTTTGAATAGTGCATAAGTTAATGTATAGTCGCCGTCACGTAAAATTGGCATCCTGATTTTAGTCAAAATTTTCTTAAATATCGATCGCGTTTACTCAAGATCATGTTTTTCAATTAGCTTCTTCTTCTTCTTCTGGTATTCTTTTTCCGTCCACGTTGGGACAACCTCAATTGAGTACAGTTTTTTTTCTTTAGTCAATATCTACAGACAACAGTAATCCGTCATCACAATAATGTCAATAATATCCATCACCGAATTTATATACACTATATATATATACAACATATATATACACAATATCAATCACGGTAAAATTAGCGGAATAAAAATCCAATCCAAATATATACTACTGTCCTACCTTTTATTGTGTTTGCACTGTATTATCCTGACCTTCACATTTTTCAAGATTGTTTTCATTGTAAAACCGCCATCTTGGTTTCTATGAGGATCCCTTACTACATAACATTCGTTACTCTATAGTTGGCTGTACCTCTAATTCAAGTTCTACATTTTTACCTATTATGTCTGCTCACGTTGTTGTAAATACTATAATAGATTGTTTGCAACTGTGATTCAAGTCAGAGGGTTAGCTAGCTATAAAACCAGGTTTAACCAAAACATTTCTAATGAAGAAAATGCCTGTGACGAGTCAGGAATATGTCAGTTGTTATCCCTTCGTTTGATTGTTCAAGCTTTCGATTTGCCAGTTGATTCAGCTCAGTTGATTAGGGACTTTCCGTTTTGAATATTCAACAGAGCTAGGTATTTTTGTCATCCGAAATTTTTCTGGTGCGGGAATGATGAAGTGCATTCTAGATTTGTACCATTCTAATCTACTCCCAGACACTCTTGAAAGTTCAGAGGTACTCGATGTTGATGATAAGTCTATTACATCACATCCATTTTCTTGTAATTTGGTAGTTTTTGTCTTCCGTGTGTGCTCCGATATATGACAGTGAGATCAGCTCTTTGGCGTACGCGTTTTCTACATATTCTGGATATGTAGGATATAGTCCATATGATGCATGTGTTATTACTGCTTTAGTTTGATTATCCGATTATAGCTATAACCTTGTTTCACTACTGAATCAACGAGAAAACTCATGTCTTGTGAGGTACCTACAGTGCATCTTAATTCTGATATTGAGTAAGTTGCACTAATTAAAAACATACTTAAGTTGTTGCTATAACCTCTTCTAGTATGTATGTTTTCAAATCTATGAAGGTAATAACCTCTGCCATGATGGTGAATAGAAAATAAAGGACAAAAAGTGCAGAATACAGTGGGAAAGTATAAAAAATATAGAGAAAAAAAATACCAAAATAAAAAGAATAGAGAATAATTGTGTGCTTAAATATAAAGAATGGATAGAAATAGGCAATATTTATAATAGAATAGAGAAAAAGGGGTTTAATATTTTTTTTCAAAGAACACAGAATTGAATGAGCCCCATCCAATTACTCTGTCATTATGTTCAGCTCGTTTGAAATCTGTCTGTTATTTTCTTTGTTTGTTTTTACCGTATTTACATCTGTTAGTATTTTACAGAACATTTTACTTGGAGTTGATATTTGTAATACTGTTATTGCAATTTTAATAATATTTTTTATTGTCCAAATTTAAGGTATCTTACTTTTTCATTGCCAATTGACCTCTCAGATATAAGACAGTGACAATGATGCATGAACAAAACAAAAAAATACGTAATATATAGGTACAAAAAACGTTAAAAAAATAATATCAAGCAGCCAATATTGTGTTATAATCTTGATCCCTAAATAAACATACAGATATGTAACGAAGTAGCACAAAATGATATATAGACCAAGCACATTAGTACTGGTGAGAAATTAAAGACAAGGTACACACATTTACCATAGCACAATAAAACAATGACGGGATGCATGTATAAAGGAATGTTAGGCGTAGTATGTTTACTGTCAATGTTCTATCTGCGTTAGATAGGTCAGCTGCTCTTTTTTTGCATTATGTTTATTTGTTGTTTCTGGCTCTAACCTATAGCTATTTAATACTTCTTCTAAATATTATTTCCATATACCCTCCAGCTTTCTTACTTTCAGATATTATATAAGTTTAAACATATTTGTTTATTATAGTGGACTGGGAAACGAGTTATTGCAACTTATGTTAATCCTACTCCACTTTTCAGGTGCATGTGCTGCCTTGAATTAGCATAAGCCTGCTCTTTTTCAAAATCTACAAAGGGGTCTTTTACGTGCAATATATATGACTCTCTCTCAACAAGGGTAAGTCATTTCTCGTCCCCTTCCGACGGACTATAATCGTTTCTCAAGACCATACTCGCAAATTGTGCCAAGGATTATCCGAAAATTCAGTGCCTGAAATTTTCTCCCCGGAGCGGAAATCGATCTCAGGAACCTTTTTGTTAGTAGTCCGATTCTATAACATCTACACTTCAGCTCTCCTGATATTATATAGAAGGAAATGATCGCCTCTCACTTGGTGAGTTTGAGTTTTTGATTTTGCCATTTACTAAAGGTTTTCATTTTGATTTTTTCCAGGAATTCGGTAATATTTCCAATTTTTCTCTGCATATGTCAATGTACTAGATGCTATCGTTTGTTTAAGTTTGTTTAATTTCCTATTACAAAGCTTTGAAGAATTTAAGGATATAGATTAACTCAGCTGTATTTGGCACAACTTTTATGAATTTTGGGTTTGGATTTATAACTAAATTTATCTATGCGTCACTGATGAGTCTTATTTAGACGAACTGCGCGTCTGGAGTATTAAATCATAATCCTAGCTGGTACCTTTGATAATTCTTTGTTGTGACAAAATGATATAGTCACTTACTACATCACAGCATCGCCTTAATCATACACCATTTATAGATCACCTACTTTTCCCGCTAGTTGCTGAGTGGCCAATCTTAATTTTATCTCTCTTTTCAAGTGATATTCAAGTAAGTTTATTATTATTATTTACAATATACATGTAACGCATTATCTAATTAAAATTACCCTAATTAGCGCTTAACATAAAACAATTGCAGTTTTAAGAGGTGTTAGACTTTAAAACTATCATTGCTATTAGAAAGAAATAAAATTTTGAACACAGAAATAGGCATAAACTGCAACGAAACGAACAAAAAATACAACTCAAAATTACAAAACACTGCATATATTGATCATGAGTTATATCACATCAGTAGCGTGTATGATTAGAAAAGACATCCTTGTGTTACCAAATAGTTAATCCCACTAAAGGCTGCAAGATGTACTCTATCGCGAAACAGAAGTGTTATTGATATCGGATATGTTCCTTACGTCGTAACTACAATCCGCTTCCCTTTCATGAATTTGACCTACCGAATAAGACTATTTACCGGATTTGTTAGAACATAAGCAACACGACGGGTGCCGCATGTGGAGCAGGATCTGCTTACCCTTCCGGAGCACCTGAGATCACCCTTAATTTTGATGGGGTTCGTGTTGTTTATTCTTTAGTTTTCTATGTTGTGTCATGTGTACTATTGTTTGTCTGTTTGTCTTTTTCATTTTTAGCCATGGCGTTGTCAGTTTGTTTTAGGTTTACGAGTTTGACTGTCCCTTTGGTATCTTTCGTCCCTCTTTTTCCTCCCATCTAGTCAGATTGTTATTGATCAACACCAAAGGACATCCTTGTGTTACCAAATAGTTAATCCCACTAAAGGCTGCAAGATGTACTCTATCGCGATACAGAAGTGTTATTTACAACCCATCTAGTCAGATTGTCATTGATCAACACCAGGCCTTGAAGGCATAAAACTTTGCTCAGTGTTCTGAGCACAAAAATCATGCTCGAAACATGAAATCCAGCCATTTGATTGGTTGATTTGCGAGTCTGAACACAAAAAACATGCTCGAAAGTTTTAAGACCGTGAGGCCAGTACACCTCTCCTCAAAGATAAGATGATTGAATGTAAGAAATTACACAAATAAACTCATCATGGTTACCAGGATTGAAATTGTGTATTTACGCCAGACGCGCGACTCACCATTGACGCTCGAAGCAAACAAAGTTTTAAAGGCCAAATACAGCCTGAAGTTGAAGAGCCTCGAATCCCAAAAATCCTTAAAGTTTTGCCAAATACCACCAAGGTAATCTATTCCTGAAGTAGAAAAGCCTTGGTATTTCAAAATTCAAAGTTTTGTAAACAGTTAATTCACAAGTATGACCATATCAATAATAATTCATCATGTTCATGTCAACACAGAAAATAGAGTTAGACCGTATAAGGATTGAATGTTTCCCACATCAGTTTCGTACAGTACCAAAGACAAATCGTTACCAATGTGATATGACTCAATATGATTCATTGTCTTGTAATTTCGAGGTGTCTCCTTCTTCAATTAAAGGACAAAACTGCAAAACTCAAGAAAGCAATAACATCATAGGAATATCTTAGGTTATGAGTTTAGTTTTTTTTTTAAAGTTTCATGATCCGATTATTTTTCTCTCGATCGATTAATGATTTTTGAACACCAGCATACTACTGTTGCCTGTATTCGTCTAGTTTATTTTTTTTTAAAAAGAGAGTGCAATCTCATCGATGTTTAAACCTGAAATGATATGTAGTCGAGAAACATCACCAAGTTTGAATAATCATTGATGATCTGTTTTAAAATAGGGGCGAAAGATACCAGAGGGGCGAAAGATACCAGAGGGACATTCAAACTCATAAATCGAAAATAAACTGACAACATCATGGTTTCAAAAGAAAAAGACAAACAGACAAACAGTAGTACACAAAACACAACATAGACAAATAAAGACCAAGCAAATACTTGGAGGTGATATCATGTGTCCCGGAAGGGTAAGTAGATCTTGCTCCATATGTGGCACCTATCGTGTTGCTCATGTTAGTACACACGCGGTAATAAGTCTTATTTGGTAGGTCACATTCGTGAAAATTGACCGGGTTGTATAGTTACGACATAAGGAACATATCCGATATCATCTATGACGTCGTTGGTGTTTACATTCAAGCCACTAACATTAAATGAACAATATTCACCAAAACAAAGTCAAAGAACACAAAATATTATAACACCAGGTAATAATAATACTAATACGATATGAGCGTAAGGTACCAAAAACTCATAATTCGAAAACAAACTAACAATCCCATGGTAAAGAAAAACAACAAACAAGTTTACAAAACGCAACATTGGAAACCAAAGACTGAGCAACACAAACCCCTAACGAAATGCGGAATGACCTAACTTGGTCCGGAATGTTTAGGCAGTATGAAATAGCGGATTAGTAATCGACTCATATCTAACGTTCAGACATCACTAAATAGGATCCATCGGTCATTTAAATGTGCGTGACGCTCGTTTCGGTTCGGCTGTGATGACATAATAAAGGCAACAATAGTATACCTCTGTTCAAAACTCATAAATCCATGGACAAAAAACAAAAATCGGGGTAACAAACTAACATTGAGGGAAACGCAATAAATATAAGAGTACAACGACACAACATTAGAATGTAACACACACAGACACGGACTAAGCATTAGACAAACTCTTATGATAATAACAAATATAACATCAAAACCAAATACATGAATTTGGGATAGATAAGTACAGTGACACGTCTTATAGTAATGTAAATTCACACTCAAAAATATCATCCGTCATGTAATTAAACATTTGGTGATAAGTCTAAATCGATTGGTCACATTCGACGGAAAGAGGCCGGGAGTGTGGTTACGAGAATTGGAACATATCCGTCGTAATCTGTAAATAGTTATCTAACGTACCAGGCTCATAATTTGATAAGCCAGGCGCCAGGCGCGGATTTCGTCTACACCAGACTCATCAGTGACTCTCAGGTAACAGATTTTACATACTACATTTTTAATTGTATGTAATACTGGACGTCATTGATTTTAATGTAGCGAATGCAAACTTTTGAATATCTTTTCTCCTCAATTCAGTGCTCGAAACAAAACAAAGAAAGTACAAATAATATTTTAATGTTTATTTATTGTTCTCTATCGTTGAATATGTTGCATCGTTACAATATTGTGTCCCTTTATTTACTCCTCATTGCTTTATTGAAGTTTATCATTCCTGGTAAGTAACATGCAGTTATCTATAGCTGCAGACATTGGGGGTTCGTTGAAAATTCCATGAAAATCGACAATGTCTAAAAATGTGTTACACCCTCATTTATGGGATCTTAATAATGTCACTTTAACCAATTAGTCGGTTTATGTTGCTCACACAATTATAATAAAACTGGGAGGTTTAGGTAGATCTGCAACTAGAATTAACCAATAATTTTATTGGGAACATGCCTGCTCCGAGTATGGAATACTAGTATGACAAATGTTTTGTTTTGTTTCGTTCCGTTGATTGATTTAGTCGATCATTTTTTTCTCAGATTTTATAAACTTAAAATTCTCCTTTTATTGATTAACCTTTGGTATATTTGATAACACTATTGTGTCGAGATGTTGTTTCAGAAATTTATACAGTCATATACCTTTACCATTTCTTTACTGTAAACCAAACATAAACGCGTACTTCATATTGGCTTCATATATACGCAACTAGAAGGTAGAAATAAGTATGGATTTCTTCATAAAAAGGGGAGATAACATCGTCGGCCATGATTTAAAGCAATGGGAAACATTTGTAAACTGCAATAAAACGGATAAAAGATGTGTCAATGAGGCAGCACACGATCCAGTAAGAATTCACATTTTTTAAGTGACACCAATGAAATAAATGAATTAGTAAATTACATCTGTGTATAACTAAAGAGTAGCGATGTACAGCATATATATTGATTTCCCTCTGCTTAATCTTAACTATACACAGTTTAGTGGATATATAAGTATACACACAAGTGTAGATATCGAGTTGGAGAAGAACATCATGTTTTTATAATATGTACATTAAACAGTAGAAATAATCAGATCTCTCTCGTTGAAATGTTTGTCAAAATGACGTAATCAAAACTTGGTAGTTGGTTCAGATAAGTCCGATTCGTATCCTTTATTCTCAAGACCATTTGTGATTGGTTGATTAAAATAAGGCTTCTTTTCACTGTCAACAACATAAGCGGCCTGTGGGTGAGCATGTGTGATTGGTTTAGCATATCTTCCAGTTTGGTTTTCATCAAGAGCTGGTCCCCAGTTGGGTCTTGGGGAGCACATCTAAAGAGGAAAGTAAACAAATTGTCCTTTAAATTGTATATGGGAATGTCATGATAAAAACAATGTAAGAAAAAGTTCAACGGTTATTTCTTTGTCCTGTTCTATATCTGAAGTATGCCATCTCCAGCCTGTTCGCAACGCTTTTCGACAAAATGATTGTTTAAGTAGACAGGCACAATTCGAAATAATTTCCGTTTTCAGATATACGCCGGTTTGGAATTCAGTTTTTTGTCATAGACCTTTTTCCTAAAGTAATTGCATTGCTCTAACCCAAAATTGAAAAAAAATCACAAGTTTTTGGTGAACGCTATTGATAATTTTACCTTCAATGTATTGGGTTCTCGTGTGACGCTGAAATTGCAAAATAAAATCAATCATTTAACATGTTTAATGTACAAGCTTACCCCTCTATTGTCTTTGAACAGCAGATGATATATAAACCATCCAGGAATGAAAACTAACGGACAAAGAACAATCATCCAGCCCAATGCATTGGCCCAATCTGGGTACATATAAGACCCCATTGCTGTAGGTTCATATTGGATAGCTTTTAAAACAATTACAACCTATAAAAACAAGAACAAGATCAATATTATTATCAGACAAAACATCCCATATAGGTGGGTATAAAGAGTGGGGGATGGACCAATCTGGGTTCATATACGACCCCATCGCACTATGTTCATACTGGATAGCTTTTGATACAATTACAACCTGCCAAAACAAAAACAAGATCAATATTGTCATACAAAACATCACTTATAGGAGGGCGTAAAAGGGTGGGGAGATGGCCCAATGTAGGAACATATAAGACCCGATTGTACTATGTTCATACTGGATAGCTTTATATACAATTACAACCTGCAACCTAAAATCCGAACTCTTCTGAGTTTTGCCCTACGTACATCAAAAGCTAAAATTGAAATGTCGCTCCTATATTTCCATAGGTTTCTGAGTTTTCCGTGTAGTGTTCTATTGTTTGTCTTTTCGTGGTTAATTTTTTTTGCCAAATCCGTTTGTTTTCGATATTGAATATTCCTCTTTAACTACTGTTTTTGTCTTCAATATGATACTAGTGTTATTTTACTTGCCACTAACACCACACGTGAAATCGTACGTTCCCCTTAGATTCATTTACCATTATATACAGTACTCACCACAGATGCTACGGGTGAGATGACACACTATGTCGGGGCAAAGAAGAAGAATGTAACTTGAACTTGTAGCGAATTTAACTTCAATATTTTTTTACAATACTCACTGCTAATGCTACGGGTGAGATAACACACCATGTCGGGGCAAAGAAGAAAAATGTGACTTGAACTGGTAAGGAGTTACCCATCATCATTTCTATGTCTTTTCTAAATCGGAAAAACCCTGAAAATAACAAAGAAAAAGTTTCAACTTGATATATATTTCGACGTTTTAGAGTTTGCACTTTTTTTGCAATTTTGAGAAGTCGCGATTTTTTTAGTCTTTATGCAAAAGAAAGACGCGTTTGGCGTATCAATTTATAAGCCTGGTAACTATTATTGTATGTCAAAATTGTACCAATTGTTATGATTGCGCTAATTAGCTAAGTTGTTTTAAGGAGCACACATTGAATCTCTTTCGAAATCCTTCATCTTTTATTCATATAAATGGTAACAAAAAACAATTCTGTAGACGAAACGCGCGTCTGGCGTACTAAATTATAATCCTGGTAACTATCTGTACTAGATGCGTTAGATTTTTGTTTGTTTGTTAATATACATAATATGAGATAACTATCAAACACAGATAATATGAATTGGACTCAAGACTTACCAATACCGTATAATCAGATCGAAAAGCGACGAGATGAAAAAAGTGATTCAACTCAAACCAGAAAACTGACAGCAACAATAAAACAGTTTATGAAAAACCAGGCATCCGATGGAAGCATATTATGATGATATTATATTATTACTAACCATATAATATGTAGGATATTTTAAATATGTTCCCATGTTATACAGTATGCATTTTTTGTAGCATATCTTACATATAGTCCTTATACTTTATGCATCGATTATTGTATTGTTATAACCTACCATATATTTAGGACATTTTAACATACATAAATATAATACAAATATAAGAAAGCAATGAATGAGGTTGTTAAATTTGATATATAAAATTGAGAATGGAAATGGGGATTTTGTCAAAGAGACAACAACCCGACCAAATAAAAAACAACAGCAGAAGGTCACCAACAGGTCTTCAATGTAGCGAGAAATTCCCGCACCCAGGGGTGTCCTTCAGCTGGCCCCTAAACAAATATATACTAGTTCAGTGATAATAAATTAAAATAACACAAGACTAACAAAGGCCAGAGGCTCCTGACTTGGGACAGGCGCAAAAATGCGGCGGGGTTAAACATGTTTGTGAGATCTCAACCCTCCCCCTATACCTCTAACCAATGTAGAAAAGTAAACGCATAACAATACGCACATTCAAATTCAGTTCAAGAGAAATCCGAGTCTGATATCAAAAGATGTCACCAAAGAAAATAAACAAAATGACCATAATACATAAATAACAACAGACTACTAGCAGTTAACCGACATGCCAGCTACAGACTTCAATTAAACTGACTGAAAGATTATGATTTCATCATATGAAATCATATATAGATATAGGAAGATGTGGTGTGAGTGCATTTTTGTGCTTCTTTGTTAAATATTTGATTGTTTTTTTTATTGTTATTAAGATTATAACACAATTTTGACTGCTGTATCCCAAACTTTTTTACCCAATATGACTGTTTGTTTTGTTCACGCATCGTTGTCAATTTCATGGAATTTGATAAGATTGTCGTACAAGTGAGATGTTAAGCGTTATAAAACCAAGTTCAGTCGACATTTTCGACATAAGAAAATGCATGAAGAAAATATCTGTACCAAGTCATAAATATGACGGTTGTTATCCATTCGTTTGATGTGTTTGAGCCTTTGACTATCCGTTTTGATTTTTCCTCGGAGTTCAGTATTTTTGTGATTTTACTTTATACTGTACGCGTGGACATTTTTCTTGTTATCTAACCATATATGCAGCACAGTTTACATATGTTCCCTATATTGTATGCTTCGACATTTTTATTGTTATCTAACCATTTATGTAGCACATTTTACATATGTTCCCTATATTGTTTGCGTCGACATTTTTATTATCAACTTACCATATATGTATGACACTAACGTAAGTTCGAAGAGACCTACGAATAACAAAGGGAAACCACCCACGTACGTATCACATAGATTCAGCATGTATAAACCTCCCTGGAAAAAATGATAATTATAGTTATTACAGACAGTAGATCAAACAAAAACAAGGACTGACGACGACCGGAAGAAAAATACTGCACTTACGCAAATATTTTTTTACCGACGATAGATTCTTTTTATGTTGTTTATGTTACTAAACATCCCTGACTTTTAAATATTCAGCCTTGAGCGTTCCCATGGTAACTGATAAAGGTAAATCCAGAAAAGCGATTTGGAAGCACGGAATTTATAAAGTGTGACTTGTCATATACTATCAGCTTGTATTATTATTTCTGAGACTCTTGTAATGTAATAGTAATCCATGTGTTATAGTAATCCATGTGTTATAGAAGTCGGCGTTTTAAATACTTAATGAAACGAGTGACTGGTGAAAAACAATTATGTTTATTCATTTCGTGAACCAATGCATTCATATATCAGAAACTAAGTCTTGTGTGCACGATTTTATCATTTTTAAGCATCCATGTCGTATAATGGTAAAACCATAAATTTCACTTGATTAGTGTTGTTTTTGGAAATATGGCAGCTACTTAATGGTTGTGTTTTGAAGCCGAAATTTACCGATTGTCACCTTTGTTATCAATCAACAAAGAAGCATGAATATTTAGAATAGTACGTGTATAACATGACCAATAGGAAACAGTTTATTGCGATGACAGAGCGGTGTCTACGTTTGTTGACTCCCTTTGTCATTGGGTTTCCTTTTTTCAGCGGATTGTGACAAGAAAGATCAGTCACACGTTGAGGTAAATGCATACGAAAAACATGTTGGCGAATTGTTGTCTGGGCAGTTATAATTTTTAAAAAGTAAATTTCTTCTAAATTCGGACAAATTGAAGAATTTTCTTCAGAAATAAGTATGTACAAATTTAGTTTTATAATAAAAAGTAGCCATTTAGTTATAAAAAAACATAATATCCATTATTTGTGTTAATTTAAAGATTCAAATGACTTTAACGAATAGAAATTTTCAATTAAAAGCAGCCGAAATTCGTCAAATGTTTTTTTTATAAAAAAAAAACAAGACATAACCTGACCGTCTTTTTCTGGAAATTTACGGAATACATCGAAAATAAATTTTCAAGTGCAAAAATAAACAACAATATACGAAAAGGTGAATTAATTTGCAGTTATATTTTCAACAACAAACAACCATACATAAAACATGAAGATAACATGATGCTTATATATATACAAGTGTGAAACAAGCGGTTCAGTACGGAAAATTCAAAAAAAGAGACCAGTGTCAACACGAAATATATTTAACAATGAATATTTGAATTTAATAATTAGCAAAGATTGACATGACGATTTCACCGTTTCAGAGTCCAATGCATTCTGGGTAATATTTTCAAAAGCGTACACTGAAATGTTGTGATTTGTTTCAAACGTACTGGACAATGGAAATCCATCCAATGACGTTATTAACATTTTGGTGTACGAACAATGAAATTACCCACAGTCTTTTAAATTGTAAAAAGGCGAATGGACATATACATACCCTAGTAACCATTGGCAAACCTAGTAGAAAGAAGAAGGCACAAATGCCAAATCTGAACATATATAACCGAATTTTAGGTTTCATTAAATAATCCTTCATTTCGTCAACAAGACCTGTTATAACTGTTTCTGTGATCGAAAACTGAAAAGAAAAACATGAATCAATATGTGTGGCCCTTCCAAGTTTGAACACTATGTCATGCCAATCAACAATGCTCGGGCAGTGTTCTCCCCAGGCCGTTTTAGCGTAGCGCTTCCACGACGCTATAATTATTTTCAGGATGTTATTTTTCTCGTGTCTATATGGCAAAGCCATGTCCTTGATTTTGAACTTTCATCTTATCACCGCTTATAATCATTCAAAATATATCACCTTTAATCCCTTCAAGTCGGACAATAGACAATTAAGAGTGATTAGATAGGTGTTAATTGCCCTTTGGGGGATAACTGTTTGGATAGGAATACCCCAAGCTGTCACTTGTGACATGATAATACCACGTAGTCTGCAAAATATTACAGTAGTATAACTTTCGGGTGAATCCGCTACTTTCTTTCTATCCATTAAAGGTATGGAATCGGCCGAGTTGTGACGAATGCATGTCATGCAATGTTTTGTTAAATAATTTAAGGTTACGGCATGAATAGAGGTGAATATTGACCGCAGTATATTTTTGTTTTGCACAAGCTTGTCACAATGTTAGTGTACTTCATATTCTTCGAGCAAGACCATTGCATTAACCAATCAAATAAGACATGACATTCAACATTGCATTAACCAATCAAATAAGACATGACATTCAACATTGCGCTAACCAATCAAATAAGACATGACATTCAACATTGCGCTAACTAATTAAATAAGACATGACATTCAACATTGCGGTAACTAATTAAATAAGACATGACATTCAACATTGCGCTAACTAATTAAATAAGACATGACATTCAACATTGCGGTAACCAATCAAATAAGACATGATATTCAACATTGCGCTAACTAATTAAATAAGACATGATATTCAACATTGCGCTAACTAATTAAATAAGACATGACATTCAACATTGCGCTAACTAATTAAATAAGACATGACATTCAACATTGCGGTAACTAATTAAATAAGACATGACATTCAACATTGCGCTAACTAATTAAATAAGACATGACATTCAACATTGCGCTAACTAATTAAATAAGACATGACATTCAACATTGCGCTGACTAATTAAATAAGACATGACATTCAACATTGCGCTAACTAATTAAATAAGACATGACATTCAACATTGCGGTAACCAATCAAATAAGACATGACATTCAACATTGCGCTAACTAATTAAATAAGACATGACATTCAACATTGCGCTAACTAATTAAATAAGACATGATATTCAACATTGCGCTAACTAATTAAATAAGACATGACATTCAACATTGCGGTAACCAATCAAATAAGACATGATATTCAACATTGCGGTAACCAATCAAATAAGACATGACATTCAACATTGCGCTAACTAATTAAATAAGACATGACATTCAACATTGCGCTAACTAATTAAATAAGACATGATATTCAACATTGCGCTAACTAATTAAATAAGACATGACATTCAACATTGCGCTAACTAATTAAATAAGACATGACATTCAACATTGCGGTAACCAATCAAATAAGACATGACATTCAACATTGCGCTAACTAATTAAATAAGACATGACATTCAACATTGCGCTAACTAATTAAATAAGACATGATATTCAACATTGCGCTAACTAATTAAATAAGACATGACATTCAACATTGCGCTAACTAATTAAATAAGACATGATATTCAATATTGCGCTAACTAATTAAATAAGACATGATATTCAATATTGCGCTAACTAATTAAATAAGACATGACATTCAACATTGCGATAACTAATTAAATAAGACATGACATTCAACATTGCGCTAACTAATTAAATAAGACATGACATTCAACATTGCGCTAACCAATCAAATAAGACATGACATTCAACATTGCGCTAACTAATTAAATAAGACATGACATTCAACATTGCGATAACTAATTAAATAAGACATGACATTCAACATTGCGATAACTAATTAAATAAGACATGACATTCAACATTGCGCTGACCAATTAAATAAGACATGACATTCAACATTGCGCTAACCAATCAAATAAGACATGATATTCAACATTGCGCTGACCAATTAAATAAGACATGACATTCAACATTGCGCTAACTAATTAAATAAGACATGACATTCAACATTGCGATAACCAATTAAATAAGACATGACATTCAACATTGCGATAACTAATTAAATAAGACATGACATTCAACATTGCGCTGACCAATTAAATAAGACATGACATTCAACATTGCGCTAACCAATCAAATAAGACATGATATTCAACATTGCGCTGACCAATTAAATAAGACATGACATTCAACATTGCGCTAACTAATTAAATAAGACATGACATTCAACATTGCGATAACCAATTAAATAAGACATGACATTCAATATTGCGCTAACTAATTAAATAAGACATGATATTCAACATTGCGCTAACCAATCAAATAAGACATGATATTCAACATTGCGCTGACCAATTAAATAAGACATGACATTCAACATTGCGCTAACTAATTAAATAAGACATGACATTCAACATTGCGCTAACTAATTAAATAAGACATGACATTCAATATTGCGCTAACTAATTAAATAAGACATGACATTCAACATTGCGCTAACTAATTAAATAAGACATGACATTCAACATTGCGATAACCAATTAAATAAGACATGACATTCAATATTGCGCTAACTAATTAAATAAGACATGACATTCAACATTGCGCTGACCAATTAAATAAGACATGACATTCAACATTGCGCTAACTAATTAAATAAGACATGACATTCAACATTGCGCTAACCAATTAAATAAGACATGACATTCAACATTGCGCTAACCAATCAAATAAGACATGATATTCAACATTGCGCTAACTAATTAAATAAGACATGACATTCAACATTGCGCTGACCAATTAAATAAGACATGACATTCAACATTGCGCTAACTAATTAAATAAGACATGACATTCAACATTGCGCTAACCAATTAAATAAGACATGACATTCAACATTGGACTCATTTCCTGCTATGAAAGATTCTAAAAAAAACATACAATAATTTGGTTCTTCGACATCCATGATAACTAATAAAGCACCTGAGACAGCATACGATTATCTTTGTATCTTTATTACTTGTATGTTAAAAAGTAAAATCACAAAAATACTGAACTCCGAGGAAAATTCAAAACGGAAAGTCCCTAATCAAATAACAAAATTAAAAGACAAAACACATCAAACGGACTGTCATATTCCTGACTTGGTACAGGTGTTTTCAGATGTAGAAAATGGTGGTTGAACCTGGTTTTATAGCTAAACCTCTCACTTGTACGAGTTCAATTAAATGTCGTGTTGGTTTCGATGACAAATATCTCGCATTTGAATTTTACATTACTAGTAGTTATTATGCCTGTTTGTTTACATTACTAGTAGTTATTATGCCTGTTTGTTTACATTAGTAGTAGTTATTATGCCTGTTTGTTTTTCTCACACATTGGTGTCATCCCACTCAATATAATGACATTATATACGACTTTCATACAACTGAGGGATGATGCTAGCCATGAAACGAGATTTAACAACATTTTCGACATAAGGAAATGCATGTACCAAGTCTGGAATATAACAGTTGTTTTGCTTACGTTTCATGTTTTTGATAATTAAAGGCAAGAGTAGTGTACCGCTGTAAAAAAGTCACAACAAAACCAAACGCCGAAATACTTAGACATGAACAAATTAATAACAACTGCCATATTCCTGACTTGGTAAAGGAAATTCTAAGAAAAAAATGAATCTGGTTTTATGGCTAGCCATACATTCCGCTTAAATGTAAATGGTTAAAAATATCGCTAAACACAACACAACGTGTCAGAAATACCGTGATATTCATTAATTTTATCCCTCGCTAACGCTCAGGATGAAATTCGAATATCACGGCCCAGGCCATGTGTAAATTCCCAACAATCTATGGCTTCCATGAATTATTTCTTAAATCGACTATCCTGACAACTAAGACATATGTTAAATGTATAGAAAGTAAATATTTCTAACCACAAACGATGAGGAAAAACACATTATCCAACCGAAACCATAGCAGAAACACCATAAACAAATACATAAATGTTAGATGTTTAAAAAATACGTCGTATGCATAATTTAAAATCAGCAAAACAGTTATATTCGAAAATAGGTCACGTTCGGTACTAAGCAGAGCTTTTGCTTTTTGCCATTTGATAAAGGACTTTCTGTATTGAATTTCCGTTGAAGTTTAGTGTGTCTTTAATTCTGCTTTGTTTTTCTTATTATAACGTCGGAATTTATTTGTATTTCTTTTTTAAAACAGGGTGAAAAATAGATTACTCCTTCTGACGGAAATTAACGAACAGCTACGGAAATGAAGAAATAAAAATTATGTGAACTTACAAGTGAGCTAAATCCTAATGTCATCATCATAAAAAAGAACAAGATAGCCCATAATGGTGATACAGGCATTTGTGCGAGAGCCTCTGGGTACACAACAAAAGCTAATCCGGGTCCTGTAAAGTAAATATAGAAAACATACAAAATGTACTGATAAAAAACAATATAAACCAATCTTTTGGTGCTACATTTACAAGTTTAGAATTTCGAAATTGTTATTAACTTTCAATTTATCAATTTATTAATGATTCATACGTGTTACCATTATGTAGGTTTGATCTGTCTGATTCCAAGGATTAAAACCCTGGTCATTTAGCTCTTCTTTATTAAAGAAAATCAGAAACGTATTCTACTTATAACCAAAACGCCTGACTTGTCTCTGTACTTATGCATCCCGCCAATGTGCTGTTGTGCTGTAGTCATTTTCTGTAGTCACGTCTTTCGTTTTTCTTGTGGGTTTTGACTTCATGCAATTTACTATATCTTTGTTGATATATTTATCTGTTTTATTGTAATTAAGATTATAACAGTATGTTGATCGCTGATCCGCCTATATGTGATATTTTTAACTATTATGTCTGCTTGTTGTGTTCACACATTATTGTAAATATAATGAAATGTTATGTGAGCGTCCAACAAGTAAGAGGTTTAGAGATCTATAAAACCATGTTTAGTCCATCATTTTCTACATAATAAAAGGCCTTTACAGAGTAACTTTTTTAGATTGTCAAAGTACATTCTGAAGATAACAACCGAGACATTTGTATTTCACAGAAATAGTAGAATGTGAATGAATACATAGACAATAACAACCAAAACCAAGATGTAAACAAAGACTCACAAAAAGGAAAGGACATTTACATAAACAATTATAAATAAGAGATAAGAAACAACACGAACTCCGCTAAAAATCGGGAGTGAAATCAGGTGCTCCGAAAGGGTTAGCATTTCCTGCACCGTATACGGCACTCGTCGTGTTATTTCTTTCTTTAGTTTGGTAATGATGGAAGGTTATTATGACTGCGGAAGAATATCAGATATGATTGTTGACCCACTTTTGTGTCATAATGGCCAATCAGCTTATAATGGCGACCGTAAAATTTCTTGAGTAACGACCTTAATTTAGATGTGCCTGGAGCGCAATATAGGCTTGTCGTATGCATATTGAAAATGAGAACAAGAATAAGATGGAATATAGTTTATTATATTTAACATGTTTAAGTAGAAGTCAGAAGACGATCAGCATATGGATATTCTTTAGTTATTTCAAATGAACAGGCCAAGCACTTTCTACTTTATAAACTTCGGATAAAAAGTTTACACAATGATGAACAAATGAACTGACGAAGGACCGAACAACTGTAAACAATAGTTTAAATTGTGCTATCGATGACGACCGGTCATGTAAAGGCATATGAACAGCACTGTAGTTTAAAAAAGGTAATATGTTTCTTAATTTTATAGATGCTTTTTGTGTATTTTTGTATATGGTTGTTTGCCTTTAGATTATAACACAGTGATGACTGTTGTAACCATATTTTGAATATTTTACCTATTATGTCTGTTTTGTTCACGCATCGTTGTAAAAATAATGGAATGTGATGCGACTTACATACAAGTGAAATTTTTAGCGCTATAAAGGCTGGTTAATCCACAATTTTCTACATTTAATAATACCTGTACCAAGTCAGGAATATGACAGTCGTTGTCCTTTTGTTTAATATGTTTTATCCTTTTATTTTGCCATTTGATTAAAGACTTTCCGTTTTGAATTTTCCTCGGAGTTCAGTATTTTTGTGATTTTTAATTTGTTTCGCACATGTATGACAATAGTACCAATACTATATGTCTATGTAGAAGTCAGATATGTTTTACCCAGAAAGTTAATATTCCAAACAAATAATAAATGTAGCCATTTATCACATTTTCTGAGAAGCGGATTAGAATATAAACCAAAGGGCAATTATTACAAAGCTAACGGATCCTCGCATATTTTCACTACAACCAAAATTCCTAATTTCCGAAACATCATACTGTAATTGTGTATTCAAAATGCCACTCAGCATAAACCTTACCTCCAGCCGCCACTTTATCCACTGAGACACCCTTCTTATGTGCCATAAAACCCAGGACAGCAAATATGACAAACCCAGCGTAGAAACTTGTCAAACAGTTGATTATAGGTACCAGGAAGGAATCTCTGAAATGGTGAAAAACTAATTTGTAACTGACCGAGTCGAAATATGCCTTCAATTAAGGTAAGTACCCGATATATACGAAATTTGAATTTGTCCTACATTGTACTTGAGTCTGGACATATATGTCTCTGTCATTTCATAAAAACTGGGTTTTTTTGTAATTTAAAATAGTTATCTTTAGAAATCTGTGTATTGTTATATATAGTTTCACATGTTTCAGTTATACGTTAATATAAAGGGTCTACACATATTATGGTAGATTAATAATAGTTTCATTCAGCTTTAAAAATACAGAAAATTGTACAAAACACAATACTATCATGACTATGACGCGGAAACAAGGTGAAACATTATTTTAGTATATTACAATTTAGCATACCTTAATTTGATTTTGGTATATACTGAATTACAATTTAGCATGCCATAATTTGATTAAAGTATATACTGAATTACAATTTAGCATACCTCAATTTAATTTCAGTATATACTGAATAACAATTTAGCATACCTCAATTTGATTTTAGTTTGTACTGAATTACAATTTAGCATACCTAAATTTGATTTTAGTATATACTAAATTACAATTTAGCATACCTCAATTTGATTTTAGTATGTACTGAATTACAATTTAGCATACCTCAATTTGATTTTAGTATATACTGAATTAAAATTTAGCATACCTCAATTTGATTTTAGTATATACTGAATTACAATTTAGCATACCTCAATTTGATTTTAGTATATACTGAATTACAATTTAGCATACCTCAATTTGATTGTAGTTTATACTGAATTACAATTTAGCTTATAAGGTATACTAAAATCAGTTAAGAATAATTTTGGGGTATCCTTAATTCAGTTTACTATAGTCTAAAATCGAAATTACGGACCATGATTCCCTCGCCATACAATACCTTAAAATATTGTTGCTGAATTTGTTGTAACTGGCCATAGCAATAAGTCCTCCTGAACATGCGCTTAGAGAGTAAAATATCTGAACAGCGGCATCACTCCATACCTGTAATATACCATGTCACATGATGAAATGTCCATATATGGATTGTTATGTCAATTTCTTCATTTGAAAAGAAATCGAACAAACAGAACATGTAATACATATCGTTGTAAATATAATGGAATTTAATGCTACTGTCATACAAGTGAGAGATTTATCTAGCTTTAAAACCAGATTTCATCAACCATTTTGTACACTCGAAAATGCCTGTACCAAGTCAGCAATATGACAGTTATCAGTGGTGCCACTGGTTGTTGTCCATTCGGTTGTTTTGTTTTATCGTTTGATTTTGCGATTCAATTAGGGACTTTCTGTTTCGGATTTTCCGCTGATTTTATTATTTTTGTGATTTCATTTTTTAAAGAACATTATTTGTGTTGCTTCAGGCACAGTCAAATTGATATTATGTATAGTGGATTTGGATATTAATAACAGTTACATTACGAAAATATGAAAATTCTGCAGTACATGACTTAAATAAAGCGAAACTGGATCATACAAGTTTGGAGTAAGATCGGAAATGTCTTGCTCTTCTTAATTATATGATATAGAAATACTTTGTACTTTATACAATTATTATGTTAAAATTGATGACTATGTTGTCATTTTCGGTGAAATGAAATTTAGGTCTTATTTTTCATTATTATAAAATGAAGACTTACCTCCCTTAGATCAAACAAATTTATTGTTAACAAAATGAAATGAAAACTATATTGGTTTCGTTCACTACCAAACAGAAAAAAACATTGATATTTCTAATTTATCATTACAAAATGAAATAAAAAGTAATATCATTTTTTTCTTTCACTTTTAAAAAATCATTGAAGTTTCTGTGCTTTCTGTTACATTTGATTACACCTTATATGATTTTCAAAGATAAGATTTTGATTATTTGATGGCCAGGATATTGATCAATTTTGCGTTCATATAGGATCGTCACCGGATATGAGCTCAAGGACATCTCTTTTGTATCCACTTTCCCGTAATATACGCCGAAAATTATTCGCTATTTAAACCCTTCACATCTTTATTTTGTACTATAGTCGACTGAGAGAGATGTATTCACCATGTGGTTCATGAATCAGAATTGAAAAATGAAACCACGGAGTCATCGGGAATGATTCATTGATCCGGCTCACAAAAGAATCCTCATTATACAGGTTTAACGATGATATACACATATCTAAAATATATAACATGAAATCAAACAGACCTTAAATATATCCGACTGCACGTGCTAGCTATATAAAATAGAGAATGGAAATTGGGAATGTGCCAAAGAGACAACAACCCGACCAAATAAAAAAAATAACAGCAGAAGGTAACCTACAGGTCTTCAATGTAGCGAGAAATTCCCGCACCCGGAGGCGTCCTTCAGCTGTCCCCTAAACAAATATATACTAGTTCAGTGATAATGAACGCCATACTAATTTCCAAATTGATATATTTATATTTATGTTTTATGGGTTTATATGACCGTCGGCAGTCTTCAGATGTCATCAAGATGGCATCAGGTCTAAAATACGTGTGCATGGTTGGTACATCATGGAGATCCCATGAATTGTTAATTGTTTCGTTAGAAATCTTTGCGATTGAGACTAGCATGTTAGTGTATGTCAAAGTTGTCACATATACAAAAGTTAATACTGTGGATACATTTATTTTCTTGGGTATCAATTTTCGTGGTTTGAGGTAAACTTGCATTTACATCGATATTGAATTTCTTTTTTTGAGCAAAGTTTGCATACATTCCTTTAGAAAATATGTAATTCGCTGAATATTTAAATTCGTGGTTCCCCCGAAATGGAAATCCACGAAAATTGGTATCCAACGAATATTTGTAAATCCACAAATAGCAATATATAACTTTAATAAAAGGAATTTAAATACACTCTATGATTATACTTACATCAGCCTGAGTAAGCTTACTCCAGTCCGGTGTTAGATAAAATTTAATTCCTTCTTCATATCCCTCTAGTGTTAGACCACGGACCAGCAGAATAGTTAACAGGATGTAAGGAAACGTGGCTGTAAAATATACAACCTACAAAACAAGTTCAATTTATTCAGAAATAATGGTAACATTGGGGAAAGAATGACAATATATTCAATTTTGCTCATAAGGACTGCTTTAGATGATACACAACTTCAGTTGGTGGATGTCTGACCTCGTATTCAGTATGTCCCTTTCCTTTAGCAGGAGCTTATAATTTAATGGTTGTCTTCTTACTAGTTTCTCATTTTGTTTTCGTATCAATCAAACCGTCGGTTTTAGCTTTAGAATTTTAATACAATTTCTCATAAATTTTATGTACCAGCTACCTCTATAGCTTAATTACTTTACGGTTTATATTTGCTCATTGTTGAAGACTGTACTTACCGGCTCAAGCGAGAAAACCAATGATAATCTGTTTATCGCTATTTTACCTATGACGACGTTGTCAATCCCATGTCATTTCATTAGCAACGCCACGTGCCTCCTTGTTCTCTAGCGAAAACTTTCTGTATCAAGCTAGTAGCGTGATATGAAAAATTATCACATAAAAAGATCAAAGGAAAAATGCTACTTCATTTTATAATAAATCAAATACCTTTCCAAGAGATTTAATTCCCTTTGAGAGGACAATAAATACAATTGCCCAAACAGCTAGGTTACATAGAGCTAGTTCCCACTTTATTCCCTCCGGGTACTCCAAACCACCAGAAATTTCCAGGACTTTATTGCTGCAAATGTAAATCCTGAACATTGTCAACTCTGTCAAATCCCAATGTATATATGTCAACAGATAAATCTTACACAAACAAAATCTTTCTTTTCAATCCACACAAATTTGGCTAAAAAAGGTTTGGCTATCCTTATAAATGCAACAAATGTTGAGCTGTCAATGCTCAGTATACAAACTACAAAATTGGAAAACAAAATCACGCTGTCTTTGCTCAAGCTTATTACTGTCATATTTTTTTTTTTAAGTATTATAGATTTTACATTTTTTTATTCGAGCGTCATTAGTGAGTATTTTGAAGACGAAACGCGCGTCTGGCGTTAATATGAAATTTTCTGGTATATATGATGAGTTTACTTATACATGGTCTTATAATTGTGTTTTCTTCTTCTAGAGCGGTATTAACCACACCCTTATTTGTTTTTGTTTCTTATTGGTCTTTTCTTGTTTAAATATGTAAACATTAAAGGTCCCCGGCACAATTTGGCATATGAGGGGTTTCATGACAAGCATCTGAGGGATTGAAATAAGCCTAAGAATTTTCTAATGGGACAATGTTACCATCCACCCCTGTTCACAAATTGAATGGAGTGGCCCATTATTGAAAAATAATTTTAAACCAATCTAGTGTCTTCAGTGGGATTATTACAAAGAGGGTTGTACTTCATGTCAGTAGAAATCAGGGGTTTCCGGCACGATTTCAGGGGTTTCCGGCACGATTTGGCATAAGAGGGGTTAAAAACCAAGCATATGATGGATTGACATTTATCTAAGAATTTTCTAATGGGGGTCTTTGACAACGTTTCCAACGAATCCCTGTTCAAAAATTTAATTGAATGTCCCATTATTGAAAACAAAAATTTAAACCAAACTAGTGTCTTCAGTGGGATTATGACAGAGTTCAGTACTTAATGTTAGGTAGTGTTTTCGGTTTACTTCCGCTTTTGTTGGGAGTTTTGTTGCCAACTCTTAAGTTTTCTGTATGTTTTTGTGAACTGTTGTTTGCTGTTTGTAATGTTTTATTGTGTGGCCATGGAGTGTGTTATTTTTCGACGGTTGTTTAGTGTCCTCTTCGTTTCCTTCATTTATTTAAAAAAGTGTTTTAACATACTTAAAGTATTCGTCACTAGCTGAAACTGTCTTGTTATCGCTGTAGGTAAAATTAGCTGCAAACATAATAAATTAATTGATTAAAAACAATGCCTATATATAAGGCTAATAATTAATGGTTTAGTATTACAAAACAAAAAATGAAAAGAAAATTTAATTAGTCATATGTTTACCTTCAATGCATACAGTTTGTTTGTTGTTAAAATTGGTAATCATTGAACTGTTAAATACATTGTATTTAGTTATTGTAATTGGTTATCATTGAACTGTTTAATACATTGTATTTAGTTATTGTAATTGGTAATCATTGAACTGTTTAATACATTGTATTTAGTTATTGTAATTGGTTATCATTGAACTGTTTAATACATTGTATTTAGTTATTGTAATTGGTTATCATTGAACTGTTTAATACATTGTATTTAGTTATTGTAACTGGTAATCATTGAACTGTTTAATACATTGTATTTAGTTATTGTAACTGGTTATCATTGAACTGTTTAATACATTGTATTTAGTTATTGTAACTGGTTATCATTGAACTGTTTAATACATTGTATTTAGTTATTGTAATTGGTAATCATTGAACTGTTTAATACATTGTATTTAGTTATTGTAACTGGTAATCATTGAACTGTTTAATACATTGTATTTAGTTATTGTAACTGGTTATCATTGAACTGTTTAATACATTGTATTTAGTTATTGTAACTGGTTATCATTGAACTGTTTAATACATTGTATTTAGTTATTGTAACTGGTAATCATTGAACTGTTTAATACATTGTATTTAGTTATTGTAACTGGTTATCATTGAACTGTTTAATACATTGTATTTAGTTATTGTAACTGGTTATCATTGAACTGTTTAATACATTGTATTTAGTTATTGTAACTGGTTATCATTGAACTGTTTAATACATTGTATTTAGTTATTGTAATTGGTAATCATTGAACTGTTTAATACATTGTATTTAGTTATTGTAACTGGTAATCATTGAACTGTTTAATACATTGTATTTAGTTATTGTAACTGGTTATCATTGAACTGTTTAATACATTGTATTTAGTTATTGTAACTGGTTATCATTGAACTGTTTAATACATTGTATTTAGTTATTGTAACTGGTAATCATTGAACTGTTTAATACATTGTATTTAGTTATTGTAATTGGTTATCATTGAACTGTTTAATACATTGTATTTAGTTATTGTAATTGGTAATCATTGAACTGTTTAATACATTGTATTTAGTTATTGTAATTGGTTATCATTGAACTGTTTAATACATTGTATTTAGTTATTGTAATTGGTAATCATTGAACTGTTTAATACATTGTATTTAGTTATTGTAATTGGTTATCATTGAACTGTTTAATACATTGTATTTAGTTATTGTAATTGGTTATCATTGAACTGTTTAATACATTGTATTTAGTTATTGTAACTGGTTATCATTGAACTGTTTAATACATTGTATTTAGTTATTGTAACTGGTAATCATCGAACTGTTTAATACATTGTATTTAGTTATTGTAATTGGTTATCATTGAACTGTTTAATACATTGTATTTAGTTATTGTAACTGGTTATCATTGAACTGTTTAATACATTGTATTTAGTTATTGTAACTGGTTATCATTGAACTGTTTAATACATTGTATTTAGTTATTGTAACTGGTTATCATTGAACTGTTTAATACATTGTATTTAGTTATTGTAACTGGTAATCATTGAACTGTTTAATACATTGTATTTAGTTATTGTAACTGGTAATCATTGAACTGTTTAATACATTGTATTTAGTTATTGTAACTGGTTATCATTGAACTGTTTAATACATTGTATTTAGTTATTGTAATTGGTTATCATTGAACTGTTTAATACATTGTATTTAGTTATTGTAACTGGTTATCATTGAACTGTTTAATACATTGTATTTAGTTATTGTAACTGGTAATCATTGAACTGTTTAATACATTGTATTTAGTTATTGTAACTGGTTATCATTGAACTGTTTAATACATTGTATTTAGTTATTGTAACTGGTAATCATTGAACTGTTTAATACATTGTATTTAGTTATTGTAACTGGTTATCATTGAACTGTTTAATACATTGTATTTAGTTATTGTAACTGGTTATCATTGAACTGTTTAATACATTGTATTTAGTTATTGTAATTGGTTATCATTGAACTGTTTAATACATTGTATTTAGTTATTGTAACTGGTAATCATTGAACTGTTTAATACATTGTATTTAGTTATTGTAACTGGTTATCATTGAACTGTTTAATACATTGTATTTAGTTATTGTAATTGGTAATCATTGAACTGTTTAATACATTGTATTTAGTTATTGTAATTGGTAATCATTGAACTGTTTAATACATTGTATTTAGTTATTGTAATTGGTAATCATTGAACTGTTTAATACATTGTATTTAGTTATTGTAATTGGTAATCATTGAACTGTTTAATACATTGTATTTAGTTATTGTAACTGGTAATCATTGAACTGTTTAATACATTGTATTTAGTTATTGTAACTGGTTATCATTGAACTGTTTAATACATTGTATTTAGTTATTGTAACTGGTAATCATTGAACTGTTTAATACATTGTATTTAGTTATTGTAATTGGTAATCATTGAACTGTTTAATACATTGTATTTAGTTATTGTAATTGGTTATCATTGAACTGTTTAATACATTGTATTTAGTTATTGTAACTGGTTATCATTGAACTGTTTAATACATTGTATTTAGTTATTGTAACTGGTTATCATTGAACTGTTTAATACATTGTATTTAGTTATTGTAACTGGTTATCATTGAACTGTTTAATACATTGTATTTAGTTATTGTAACTGGTAATCATTGAACTGTTTAATACATTGTATTTAGTTATTGTAACTGGTAATCATTGAACTGTTTAATACATTGTATTTAGTTATTGTAACTGGTAATCATTGAACTGTTTAATACATTGTATTTAGTTATTGTAACTGGTTATTATTGAACTGTTTAATACATTGTATTTAGTTATTGTAACTGGTTATCATTGAACTGTTTAATACATTGTATTTAGTTATTGTAACTGGTAATCATTGAACTGTTTAATACATTGTATTTAGTTATTGTAACTGGTTATCATTGAACTGTTTAATACATTGTATTTAGTTATTGTAACTGGTAATCATTGAACTGTTTAATACATTGTATTTAGTTATTGTAATTGGTTATCATTGAACTGTTTAATACATTGTATTCATTTATTGTAACTGGTTATCATTGAACTGTTTAATACATTGTATTTAGTTATTGTAACTGGTTATCATTGAACTGTTTAATACATTGTATTCATTTATTGTAACTGGTTATCATTGAACTGTTTAATACATTGTATTTAGTTATTGTAATTGGTTATCATTGAACTGTTTAATACATTGTATTCATTTATTGTAACTGGTTATCATTGAACTGTTTAATACATTGTATTTAGTTATTGTAATTGGTTATCATTGAACTGTTTAATACATTGTATTTAGTTATTGTAACTGGTTATCATTGAACTGTTTAATACATTGTATTTAGTTATAGTAATTGGTTATCATTGAACTGTTTAATACATTGTATTTATTTATTGTAACTGGTTATCATTGAACTGTTTAATACATTGTATTTAGTTATTGTAATTGGTTATCATTGAACTGTTTAATACATTGTATTTAGTTATTGTAACTGGTTATCATTGAACTGTTTAATACATTGTATTTAGTTATAGTAATTGGTTATCATTGAACTGTTTAATACATTGTATTTATTTATTGTAACTGGTTATCATTGAACTGTTTAATACATTGTATTTAGTTATTGTAACTGGTTATCATTGAACTGTTTAATACATTGTATTTAGTTCTTGTAATTGGTTATCATTGAACTGTTTAATACATTGTATTTAGTTATTGTAACTGGTTATCATTGAACTGTTTAATACATTGTATTTAGTTATTGTAATGTGTTATCATTGAACTGTTTAATACATTGTATTTAGTTATTGTAATGTGTTATCATTGAACTGTTTAATACATTGTATTTAGTTATTGTAACTGGTTATCATTGAACTGTTTAATACATTGTATTTAGTTATTGTAACTGGTTATTATTGAACTGTTTAATACATTGTATTTAGTTATTGTAACTGGTTATTATTGAACTGTTTAATACATTGTATTTAGTTATTGTAACTGGTTATTATTGAACTGTTTAATACATTGTATTTAGTTATTGTAATGTGTTATCATTGAACTGTTTAATACATTGTATTTAGTTATTGTAATGTGTTATCATTGAACTGTTTAATACATTGTATTTAGTTATTGTAATGTGTTATCATTGAACTGTTTAATACATTGTATTTAGTTATTGTAACTGGTTATCATTGAACTGTTTAATACATTGTATTTAGTTATTGTAACTGGTTATTATTGAACTGTTTAATACATTGTATTTAGTTATTGTAACTGGTTATCATTGAACTGTTTAATACATTGTATTTAGTTATTGTAATGTGTTATCATTGAACTGTTTAATACATTGTATTTAGTTATTGTAATGTGTTATCATTGAACTGTTTAATACATTGTATTTAGTTATTGTAACTGGTTATCATTGAACTGTTTAATACATTGTATTTAGTTATTGTAATGTGTTATCATTGAACTGTTTAATACATTGTATTTAGTTATTGTAACTGGTTATCATTGAACTGTTTAATACATTGTATTTAGTTATTGTAATGTGTTATCATTGAACTGTTTAATACATTGTATTTAGTTATTGTAATGTGTTATCATTGAACTGTTTAATACATTGTATTTAGTTATTGTAACTGGTTATTATTGAACTGTTTAATACATTGTATTTAGTTATTGTAACTGGTAATCATTGAACTGTTTAATACATTGTATTTAGTTATTGTAATTGGTTATCATTGAACTGTTTAATACATTGTATTTAGTTATTGTAACTGGTTATCATTGAACTGTTTAATACATTGTATTTAGTTATTGTAACTGGTTATCATTGAACTGTTTAATACATTGTATTTAGTTATTGTAACTGGTTATCATTGAACTGTTTAATACATTGTATTTAGTTATTGTAACTGGTTATCATTGAACTGTTTAATACATTGTATTTAGTTATTGTAACTGGTAATCATTGAACTGTTTAATACATTGTATTTAGTTATTGTAACTGGTTATCATTGAATTGTTTAATACATTGTATTTAGTTATTGTAACTGGTTATCATTGAACTGTTTAATACATTGTATTTAGTTATTGTAATGTGTTATCATTGAACTGTTTAATACATTGTATTTAGTTATTGTAACTGGTTATCATTGAACTGTTTAATACATTGTATTTAGTTATTGTAATGTGTTATCATTGAATTGTTTAATACATTGTATTTAGTTATTGTAACTGGTTATCATTGAACTGTTTAATACATTGTATTTAGTTATTGTAATGTGTTATCATTGAACTGTTTAATACATTGTATTTAGTTATAGTAATTGGTTATCATTGAACTGTTTAATACATTGTATTTAGTTATTGTAATGTGTTATCATTGAACTGTTTAATACATTGTATTTAGTTATTGTAATGTGTTATCATTGAACTGTTTAATACATTGTATTTAGTTATTGTAACTGGTTATCATTGAACTGTTTAATACATTGTATTTAGTTATTGTAATGTGTTATCATTGAACTGTTTAATACATTGTATTTAGTTATTGTAATGTGTTATCATTGAACTGTTTAATACATTGTATTCATTTATTGTAACTGGTTATCATTGAACTGTTTAATACATTGTATTTAGTTATTGTAATTGGTTATCATTGAACTGTTTAATACATTGTATTCATTTATTGTAACTGGTTATCATTGAACTGTTTAATACATTGTATTTAGTTATAGTAATTGGTTATCATTGAACTGTTTAATACATTGTATTTATTTATTGTAACTGGTTATCATTGAACTGTTTAATACATTGTATTTATTTATTGTAACTGGTTATCATTGAACTGTTTAATACATTGTATTTAGTTATTGTAATTGGTTATCATTGAACTGTTTAATACATTGTATTTAGTTATAGTAACTGGTTATCATTGAACTGTTTAATACATTGTATTTAGTTATTGTAACTGGTTATCATTGAACTGTTTAATACATTGTATTTAGTTATTGTAATTGGTTATCATTGAACTGTTTAATACATTGTATTTATTTATTGTAACTGGTTATCATTGAACTGTTTAATACATTGTATTTAGTTATTGTAACTGGTTATCATTGAACTGTTTAATACATTGTATTTAGTTATTGTAATGTGTTATCATTGAACTGTTTAATACATTGTATTTAGTTATTGTAATTGGTTATCATTGAATTGTTTAATACATTGTATTTATTTATTGTAATGTGTTATCATTGAACTGTTTAATACATTGTATTTAGTTATTGTAACTGGTTATCATTGAACTGTTTAATACATTGTATTTAGTTATTGTAACTAAAGATACAGAGATGTGTTCATCTTCACTATCCAAGGTTTACAATTATATGGTCATTTTTATAAATTTTCTGTTTACAAAACTTTGAACTTTTCGAAAAACTAAGGATTTTCTTACCCCAGGAGTAGATTACCTTAGCCGTATTTGGCACAACTTTTTGGAATTTTTGGTCCTCAATGCTCTTCAACTTTGTATATGTTTTGGCTTTTTCACTATTTTGATCTGAGCGTCACTGATGAGTCTTATGTAGACGAAACGCGCGTCTGGCGTATGAAATTATAATCCTGGTACTTTTGATAACTATTTACGTTGATTAAATTGATCGTAACCCTAGCTTGGCTAGCGAAGATGAGATGTGTTACTCATTCCTTTAAAATCGGATCTGTTAATTGATTGGTTTGTTAGTGAACTTTGAACTATGTATTACAAATGTAACTGACGACAGTAAAATGGATGATTTTCATAATTTTATTGGTTAAAAGTCACTGGTGTTAACAGAAACTGAAATTACAACGATCCCAATATTTTTCTGAGCGCTTAGACAATTATAATGCACCGTTACGATTCAAATATGATGTAATGGTACAGGAAAACCTTGCAGCTGAGTAACTATTGAGAAAAGTGACTGTAATGATTTTACCTATTTCTGCGGTCGACATATTGGCATCGTCGTAATTCAAGTTACGGTAATCTGTTTCACACCAGTGATAGTGCTTAGTACGAGCTGTAATGTTTTCAATAACTAAACTAATGTAATTATTGTGTTATCCTGAAAACTATTCTATTTTTAGTCTATTTTGAGGGATTCTTCTGGTTTAAGAGATATTTACCACAGTCAGGTCTCGAGGAATTCCGAGGATCCATGAGTGAGAAATTGAATGTTTGATATCCATCCTGACAAGCACATGTGTTCCATGAGTTATCACAATATTTCCAGGGAACTTCCGCCGCCATGGACGCGAAGAAAAAGTATATGCAGTATGCAATGATGACGGCATAATAAATGGCGATCAGAGAAGATACTATTATCATTGAAAATCCAAGACCTACAACACAATGATGACCAATACTTATATCTATATTTATATTACTTTGACTACTTATAGCCTATGTGTGATGATTTCTATTTAACGTGGCTCTAGCTGTATTCGCCGCATTTTTTGCGCCTGTCCCAAGTCAGGAGCCTCTAGCCTTTGTTAGACTTACATTATTTTTAATTTTAGTTTCTTGTGTACAATTTGGAGTTGAGTATGACGTTCATTATAACTGAACTAGTATATGTATTTGTTTAGGGGCCAGCTGAAGGACACCTCTGGGTGCGGGAATTTCTCGCTGCATTGAAAAACTGTTGGTGACCTTCTGCTTTTGTTTTTTCTATGGTCGGGTTGTTGTCTCTTTGACACATTCCCCATTTCCATTCTCAATTTTATCATACATCTCATTATTGTGATATTGATCAATGGTAAAATGTTTGTATTCTTGTCTCGTATTTTTGCTAATATTCTTTGTCTATATGCTTTAATTTTCTCAGTTTCTTTGTTATATATTTGTTTGTTTTTATAGTGATAAACACATTATTACCTGTAATGTCTGTTTGGTTTGTTCACACAGAGTGTTGTCAATATAATGGAATTTCACACGACTGTCATACAAGTGAGAGGTTTACCTAGCTATAAAACTAGGTTATTTCTACCATTTTCTTTAAAAGAAATGCCTGTACCAATGAATATGACAGTTGAAATCACTTTCGTTTGATGTGTTTGAATTTTTTATTTTACCATTTGACTCCGGACTTGGTGTTTTGAATTTTTCTCGGAGTTTGGTGTTTTGTTATTTGACTTCTTAGAGGTCTCTCTTACCTTTCAATGCGGGGTTGATCCTGAATACTTTTATTGGTCCTAAACTTGCAAATTGTCCCAAACATAACTCCAAATAAAATAACGGTATCCCAATGAACACGAGACATATGAAATATGGAATCAGAAAAGCACCTAAAATAGAAAAAAGGAACATAATCATGATAAAAGTGACGATGTTAGCACAGCCGTATATATAATTTTTTCATGCTAGAATGTGTATAGAATTGTTTAACAAACTGTTACAATTGATATTTTCGTGCAAGATTTTAACAGTCTCCGGGTCAAGTTTGCAGTTCCGATGAGTGCAAAAGTTGTCACCTTAATTATTGGAGTTTGGTCAAAATAAAGTTGATAACTTAAATGAAGTTGATAACTTAAATGAAGTTGATAACTTGGTTGATGTTGGTTGCCTGATATTTGTCCAATTTTTTTTAGCTCTAGCACTGCTGTTGAAAAAGTTATGCACCTTTTTTTCAACAATTACCTCAAAGGAAAAGTAGTTTTCCTCAAGGTAAATCAAATTTCCCTAAGGATTTTTTTGGGGTTAAAATCCGAGTTTATAAGAAAGTCAATATATTCTGTGTACATTAATGTTCCTTTACCAGATGTGTTTGTCCTTTGACAAAGGCACATTTTTTTGGAATTTTAGACCCTCAATGCTCTTCAACTTTTTACTTGTTTGGCTTTATAAATATTTTAATATTAGCGTCACTGATGAGTCTTATGTAGACGAAACGCGCGTCTGGCGTACTAAATTATAATCCTGGTACCTTTGATAACTATAGGCATTATCATAAAGATGTCTTAAACTTTTGATTAACATATAATAGATGTCTTAACGAGCCTCCTCATTGGCGTTAACATGACCGTTTTATAGCGATTATATGATTACCAGACCGAATATTTTATGTATATTTGATTGTTTAATAATCATGGACTCTCTTTTTTATCATTATCTTGTTCATAAATTAATTAATGATATTGTGATTATATTTGGAAAAAATTGTAATTTTGTGATAACTTGGACACCCCTTTGAGGACCTCCTTCTTCACTTACCTCCACCATTTTTAAAACAGAGATAAGGGAAACGCCAAACGTTACCCAGACCTACAGCAAAGCCAACACAGGTCAGAATAAACTCTAGCTGACTTCCCCAGTTCGCTCTAGCCTTTCCCTGTCAATACAAACAAAGACATGTTTAAAATAACTGATAATTGAAAATCATAATAGACAAAAATGATGTATAAAACTATATGCAAAACCAACAAAGGTCAGAATAAACTGTAATTGACTTCCTCGGTTAGCTCTAGTCTTTCCCTGTAAATACAAAACGATAGACGTGTTTAAAAATACTGGGAAAAAAACATGATTGTACCAGATCTACAGCAAAGCCAACACAGACCAGACTAAACTCTAGACTTTCCCTTGGAAACACAAATTACAAATACATTGAAATTATGAGGTTACTAACGACGTAGTATACTAGTATGACACTTACGACAGCATTCACGAACAAAACCTTTTGTTTAGCTTTGAACATCAGCTTGCCATTCACAGACGTCGTAGAAGTGAAGTGTTGGATTTTTTTCAGTTGTAATGAAACATTGTCTAATTTGATTTGATTTTTTTTAAATTCTTTTCAATTGTATGTATTGTCATGTATGAGTTTATCCTTTGTTACTCTTTTTGGTGCAATTTTGAAAAAAAAACAATTGTAAAGTTAATAAATTTAAGTATATTTGAAACTGTGACAGATTAAACTGTTGATGCACTGTTACATTTGATAGTATAAATTAATCTTCGGCAAGGTCATAATGTAAAGTTAAAGGAGCCTCTGGCCTTTGTTAGTCTTGTATTATTTTTATATTAGTTTCTTGTGTACAATTTGGAAATTAGTATGGCGTTCATTATCACTGAACTAGTATATATTTGTTTAGGGGCCAGCTGAAGGACGCCTCCGGGTGCGGGAATTTCTCGCTACATTGAAGACCTGTTGGTGACCTTCTGCTGTTGTTTTTTATTTGGTCGGGTTGTTGTCTCTTTGACACATTCCCCATTTCCATTCTCAATTTTATTAAAACAAACTTTCCATCACGAGGCCAGGTCAAGGTACATATACATCCTGTACATATTTAACTTAAAAGTGTTTTCGTTAAAGTAAAGTATTTTTTAAACTTAATTTATTTACAGTTATCCCGTCGTTGTGAAGGAGGGAAACAGTTTAATTTAGGATGTTTATAGACATGTCTTAGTTACATGGAAACATGGGTTTTATCACCGGGAATTAGGTCAGGACATTCATTTGTTTTTTTCTCACAATGCCATTTTGTTTTTGTTTATGTATTTCGTTACAATATTACTTTTTTTTTTATTTTATGTTTTTAAGAGATTTTAAAGAACTTTTAAAAGATGAAAGATACACATAAAGTTAATATTTAAGACAAATACATGTATTGGGACTTTAACTCCTATTGACAAGTGGGATCAAACGACCGACATATTTTTTATAGATATTTCTAAACGACAACTTAGCTATGTTAGTTATAAATAATCAGCACTTTACACAGGTAAAAAGGATTTTTGGTCACAAATTGCACAAAAATTATATTCTTTAATAAACTTAATAAGTAATACTATTCTATGTCTCTGAATTATTTTTTGATCCCTTTCCCTTTTTCTTTTATTTGATAGATAATAGAACATGTGGTATGAGTGCCAATGTTACAACCTTCCATCCAAGTCACAATTTGTAAATAAACCATTATAGGTTAAATAATACGGTCTTCAACACGGAGCCTTGACTCAAACCAAACAGCAAGCTATAAAAGACCCCACAAAATGACTTGTGTTAAACAACCCAAACGGGAAAACAACGGTCTAATTTATATATCAGAAAACGGCAAACACTGAACATCAGGTTCCTGACTAGAACAGGTGCAAACAAATGCAGCTGGTTCAAACGTTCACACGTTTTATTATGTACCAACCTTCATCGTTACCTGAAACAATAGTGTAATATAACATCTCAACATAGAAAGATGTTGGTTTGTTGTTGTTGTGATTCTTGTGGTCTTGCTTTCGAATATGTAATGTTTTGTTTTCTGTTCTTTTGATTATTTTAAGAATATTTCTTATGAATGAAGAAACTTAGAGGCATCAACATAAAAGTAATTTAGAAAACAAGTAGGTGTTATACATAGTATCGTAGGCTATCTATTAGAAGCCATTGTTTTGTTTTGTTTGACTTATCTATGTTGATCAATATAATTGCACCTATATTCCGACGTTATCTTTTATTTTGAATTTCAAATAGAAATGCGTAATATAACCTTGAATGTCATAACATTTTAAATGGAATTAAACAGAAATGCAAACGTTCTTAGAAGCAAAAGAAAGAAAAAAGGAAATAAAAGTCTTAAGTCGTAGATAAAGAAGAGATGACCCACAACACCTGACTTTTAGACAAACATTGTCTATTTTCAAATCACCGACTTTTGACTCCAGACTTAATATTTTTTGGACAAGTTACCTACATGTTGGTAGGAAATTCTGAAAAATGTGTAATATGTCGAAGAAACAACAACTCGACCAAAGAGCAGAAAACAGTCCAAATCCACCAACGTGTCTTCAACACAACAAACAAAATCCCACACCGGAGGTGGGTCCTCAGCTAGCCCCATAACAAAACTGTGTACGTTTTCAAAGAAAATGGACCGTCGTCACACAAAACTTAAATGTGGATTTGGGAACGAAAATACTATTCTTTAACACAAATATTCATTTTAAACTGTATTCTTTCTTTTATTTCTCTACAAAAACTTTCTAAGGTGGTTTTGCCTTGTGATTTTGTTACAAAACTGTTTGGTAAGCTAACTCGGACTGCTAAGAAGTCATAACAATAAATTGCATAATAAACTATCTTGTAAATGTAATATAAATTCCACCAAGAGAATTTGACAACAGTCGCATATTACATCGTACAGCAAGTTATCAGTTGACGAGATAACGCAACAAACGTCAGAATAGATAACTTTGATAAACCAGACAGTGCAGTACAGAGAAAAATAATAAATAATAGTTATTATTCTGTGTTCAGCGGTTTGTGTTGATATATACTAAGTGGTACTGTTCAAATGATGTCAACATTTTAAAATTATTCATTACTTAAAACAATTACATAACAATGTATTTGTTTTGCCAAACGAATATTGAAAAAAAGATTTGATAATATAGATAATTACTTGGTTACATTTTACGTAACGTCAAGCGGCAAATATTAGAAGTAAATACAAGACAATGTCATATTGATACACTGAGTCGTTTCTAGCAGTCGGAAGGTTCTGCAGTCTGCAGTTCGATTTGTCACCTATATGGACGTATATATTCTGACTATTAACTAATAAGAGAAACGAAAAAAACGTATGAACTACAAAAACAGATATTGTCAAAAAGCTATTTTGGCGGTCCTCATAATAACTACACGAACTATATTAACTTGAATAATAATCAAAAATAAAAATATGAAAGATTTAAAAATGAAAATCCAACGGTATTATTCATAAGTGTTCTTAGCAATCTAGCTCAAGTGCTTTTCAGTGTTATTGTACCTGAATTACATAACATTTGATAAAAATATTATTGCACAATGTTTGCTTAGGAGGCAATCTTGGATTTATTTATAACGAAGCAAGATTAAAGGACGAATCAGCTGCATTTATGTTTAGATAACATGGATAAGAGCTATAACCGTATGTTTTCATGTCGGTTGTAGTTATTTATGATTTTGTTTTTTAAATTACAATAAATACAGACCTTAAATTTTTGGAGATTTGTAAAGGGGTTATTTAGTCGTTTACTGAAACAAGAATTACAGAACCACTATCAAAAACCTGAAAATGAAACAAGTACAACAGTTGTCACTTTTAGCCATGCTTTGTATTTTGGTCACTGTTTACCATGCTTTAAATTTTGGTCACTTTTTTACAATTTTTTTACCATGCTTCGAATGTTGATCACATTTTACCATGCTTTGTATGTTGTAACTTTATTCTATGCTTTGTATTGTTGTAACCTTTTTACCATGCTTTGTATTTTTGTCACGTTTTACCATGATTTGTGGTTTGGTCACTTTTTACCATGCATTTAAGTCACTTTTACCATGCTTTTTATTTTTGACACCTTTCACCTTGCTTCGTATTTTGGTCACATGTTACCATGCTTTGTATTTTTGTCACGCTTTATCATGCTTTGTATTTTTGTCACGCTTTATCATGCTTTGTATTTTGGGCACTTTTTATCATAGTTTATGTTTTGGAATTCGACTTAACTGTTTAAATACGGAGGCAAATTTAATTTACAGCACCTAAAAAGAAATTCCATGAAGACTAAACTATCATTGGTATGAATGAGACAAGCCTACTATATACACATGTAGGACGTTGAATGTGCATGATGTGCGTTAATATTGAATCGGTTTCTAAAATAAGATTCTGTTTTTAAAAAAATTGACAAATTTCCAGTGTGGTGTCACTTATATTAATTTTGCAGTTTATTTCACCATTATAAATAAGTCTTACCTAAAGTTCAGTACAGAATTCATATATACGTCTTGTATACAGGCTATTGATATAGAATTGGGATATAAATAAATAAATACACTTCAATATGTTGTTTTAAAAGATGACACTTTAACAATGAGACTGAAGTTGATTAAACCTGTCGACTGTCTTTACTTTGAAGTCTTTGTTAAACTTTTATACTCTGATCTTAGGTCACCTCAAATAACTTGTATTAAAAAGAAGATGTGGTATGATTATCAATGAGACAACTCTCCACAAGAGACCAAATGACACAGAAATTAACAACTCTAAGTCACCGTACGGCCTTCAACAATGAGTATACTGTCGATTAACAACTCTAAGTCACCGTACGGCCTTCAACAATGAGTATACTGTCGAACGTACGGCCTTCAACAATGAGTATACTGTCGAACGTACGGCCTTCAACAATGAGTATACTGTCGAACGTACGGCCTTCAACAATGAGTATACTGTCGAACGTACGGCCTTCAACAATGAGTATACTGTCACCGTACGGCCTTCAACAATGAGTATACTGTCACCGTACGGCCTTCAACAATGAGTATACTGTCACCGTACGGCCTTCAACAATGAGTATACTGTCACCGTACGGCCTTCAACAATGAGTATACTGTCGAACGTACGGCCTTCAACAATGAGTATACTGTCACCGTACGGCCTTCAACAATGAGTATACTGTCGAACGTACGGCCTTCAACAATGAGTATACTGTCACCGTACGGCCTTCAACAATGAGTATACTGTCAACGTACGGCCTTCAACAATGAGTATACTGTCAACGTACGGCCTTCAACAATGAGTATACTGTCGAACGTACGGCCTTCAACAATGAGTATACTGTCGAACGTACGGCCTTCAACAATGAGTATACTGTCACCGTACGGCCTTCAACAATGAGTATACTGTCGAACGTACGGCCTTCAACAATGAGTATACTGTCGAACGTACGGCCTTCAACAATGAGTATACTGTCGAACGTACGGCCTTCAACAATGAGTATACTGTCACCGTACGGCCTTCAACAATGAGTATACTGTCACCGTACGGCCTTCAACAATGAGTATACTGTCGAATTGTCTTTGCTAGGGTACGGCCTTCAACAATGAGTATACTGTCACCGTACGGCCTTCAACAATGAGTATACTGTCACCGTACGGCCTTCAACAATGAGTATACTGTCGAACGTACGGCCTTCAACAATGAGTATACTGTCGAACGTACGGCCTTCAACAATGAGTATACTGTCGAACGTACGGCCTTCAACAATGAGTATACTGTCACCGTACGGCCTTCAACAATGAGTATACTGTCGAACGTACGGCCTTCAACAATGAGTATACTGTCGAACGTACGGCCTTCAACAATGAGTATACTGTCACCGTACGGCCTTCAACAATGAGTATACTGTCGAATTGTCTTTGCTAGGGTACGGCCTTCAACAATGAGTATACTGTCACCGTACGGCCTTCAACAATGAGTATACTGTCACCGTACGGCCTTCAACAATGAGTATACTGTCGAATTGTCTTTGCTAGGGTACGGCCTTCAACAATGAGTATACTGTCACCGTACGGCCTTCAACAATGAGTATACTGTCACCGTACGGCCTTCAACAATGAGTATACTGTCGAATTGTCTTTGCTAGGGTACGGCCTTCAACAATGAGTATACTGTCGAATTGTCTTTTCTAGGTTTGATGTCTATTTTTAGGCCACCCCAAATTGTTTTTGTTCTTTTGTTTGTCGCACCAATAAAAAAAAATCTGTATTTTGATAACCGGGGACTTAAATCCTTTCAAGCCAGAGAAAAAATGCTAGACAAATGTTTTAGTAACAAAAAATAAAGTCTTTCTTGATCAGGTTTATCCAATTGGAGGTCCATTTACAATTTGAACCGACGAACAGTGTCCGCAAGACCTTGCACAGTAGATTTTAGATTGTCAATTATTTTAGACATAAACTTACAGCGTGCCCTTATTTATCAACTTTCATTTTGTGCGAAGGATATCAATTTCCTTTCTAGATACATGCTACCTTTCAAATAAAATAAGATAAGATATTGACGAGACATGATCTATTTTTTGGCAGAAACATTTTATAACTTGCTTTTACCATTTCCTGTTCCTGTTTTTTTTGCTTACGGTAGGTTAAGTTAGCCATAAAAACAAAGAACAATACACCATTTTTCTACATATATACTTTACATATGTACAAAGTGAAAAGGTACTAAAATTATATAATTAGCAATTAAATGAAATATAGACAAAAACGCCGCCAAAAATGAAGATAAACAATATCGCGGCAAAAATGAAAATATAAAATATCACGTCCAATAGCAGAAATACCGCAGCAAAAAAAAACATTACATAGCAAACTAAAATTTGAGCAACCACTAAAATATCTATCCAAAACTGTGAGTTTACTTTTTTACAAATTTCTAAAGACTAAAATGTCTAAAAGACACGCATTACAAAAAAGATAAGTGAGAAGCCAATTAACGTGACTATGATTTGGTCTCTGGCGGGGTGTTTTCTCATTGGCCATACCACATCTTCCTTTATCTATTTTGACACTTTGAATATAGCCATTTAACTTGTCTATGGACACGGATAAGTTAATGACATCTAGACACATTTAGTAGCCAGGTAACACGGCAACTAAAGTGGAATCTTATTATTTACGATATTGGTTTTCATCTTGATATCATTTATTTAGTTTATTGAATACTTAAATGGTGTGGGAAGGTTAATATTTACAGTACAATTTATTTAGGATTCCGACAGGATCTGTTCCGTAATTGACTCGGATATTTTACATGTACAAAATTTAAACGTGTTTTCTCGGAAAACTTCGGAAACGCCTTTTTTATGTGTTTTTGTTTTGATTTGTTTGCCTGTTTATGCAAGTGCCTGTGGTTTATGCATGTGGATTGCAATTTATATAATTAATAGTGTTGTATACCATTCAAAATATTCTCTCATTTGCTGTTACATTTTAATTCCTATTGTTTTTTTCTCTATTATTTGTTTATTTGATGAATATTGTTTATTCAATCAATTGTTTATTCTATCAACTGTTTATTCTATCAATTGTTTATTCTAATTTGTGTAGTCGTCACTGTCTTGTTTGTATTGGTTTTTTATATTAATCTCTTTTAGGGGCCTATGTCGATCATTTCTTTTCAAATTAAATTTCCGCTGAAACCTCTTGCGCATGGATTCTGGTATGTCTGAAGCCAAATTTAAGATTTAATCTTTGTTTAATATATCATAATCAATAATTACAATCATTATATCTTCGCATTGACCGACATGACGATACCGTATACATATCTGCTGTAGTGTAAGGTCTTAATGTCCGTTTTAGCACTACATGCAGCTATTGAAGTTTCAGATGACAAAGACATATAAATAGACTGTTCAGAGTGTTTGTACCATATCTGTACTTAAATGTACCCAGACTATACGTATACCTGTACCGACTTTAGATAACACTCATATATCTACGTCTATACATATAAATACGGTAAATCGTTTGATAAATGGTTGATTTATTAAAATTAAGTATCTTTAGAATGTCATTCATACTGTATTCGTCTCGACTGCTGCAATACCAGGATGCAAAGAAGTCGACACGTTTATGTTAAGACTTCAAGAAATTTCGTGTTCGTTGAACTTAAGGATGTACTTAGCTGAGGTTAGGTGAAAATTAATAAATCAAGAATTTCGAATTGATACTATAAACTGGTAGAGCAGCAATTAAGGATAAAGATGAGCTATAAATATTGATAGGTCATGGACCTTCTTTTCGAGATATTTTGGATTTAAAAAAGGGCGGGAAAAGGCTGACTCGGACTTTTACCTTACATTTGCATTGATATTAGCGTCATTGTTGTAGCGCTAAGGGACATCGAAAACAAGCATTTTATATACAACGCAAAATGTAGGCCAAAGCGGATAGATGTTAGTTAGATAACTTTGCAGAGAATATTATATACAGACTGAGAGTACATATTATTAAAAAGGTACTGCAATGCTAATTTCAATAACTAATACTCGGTTTTAAAAACTCTGCAGAGCTTATGTTTATACTTGCAATGCTTATACCGAATCTAAATGATGCTCCGTGTCTTGTTATGTCTTATGATGTGGTATCCTTAAGAATCAGCCTTTGCCAGAACAATTATATCATATAATAGTTCAACAAATGCATACATTGTTTTACATTGTCTTATCGGGGCCTTTTATTGCTGACTATATGCGGTATGTGCTTTGCTCATTGTTGAAGGCCGTGTGGTGATCTATAATTGTTAATGTTTGTGTCATTTTGGACTTTTGTGGATAGTTGTCTCATTGGCAATCATACCACATCTTCTTTTTTATATCACAAGAAGGGGATTGTTGCCTCGCCAGAGACGCGAGTTTTTAATCACCTGTATTATATTAAGGAGCTACCATTTGATGTTTTTTGGGAGGAGGGGGTGGCTCGGATACATTTGGAAAAAAAATAGTCAGGACAGGAGTTTTGAGTTACTAGTAAAAGAAAGATAGGGTGAAAATTTGATTAAAAATAGATCAGGATAAACAAATAAAAATCCAGAACCGAATAGAGGAAACATAAAAAGGCAGGACAGAGAATCAGAGACAACAACAAAAACAAAACGCAGGGCAACATTTTTCATCCTAGCTCCCTAATAAAAATCAAATGGTAGCTCTCTTACGCACACGTACATCATTATACCTTATCAGCCATCTCAGTGGGTGAAATCTTAATAACAGTTCGTAGTGCAAGGTTTCATTTTCATAGTGATTTTGTTTTGTGGCATGTTCTTTGTCTTTTTCATTTGAGTTAATTGTCCTATGGGGTTGTAACATTTTGATCTACATTGGTCCTTGTAAGTATATGTTAACATTATTTGTCAAGCTAAGATAAGATAGTCTCTACCTATAACCTTGACCTATGAAGATCAAATGTACTTAGACTTCCGGGTAATGGCCAATATCGGAAAATATTGTTTTTCTTTCCACTTTGTCACAGCTGTTGATCATTATCAGATTTATCTCCCTTGACCAACATTTAAAAATATTTATCTATTCAGATTTCACTGTGTTATGGCTGTTGATCATGCATGCATAAGATTTATCTCCCTTGATCAATATTTGAAATTATTTGTTACAAACATGCAAGACCGTACTTTGACCTATTTATGGTTTACTAATTTAAATTGTGACTTGAATGGAGAGTTGTCTCATTGGCACTCATACCACATCTTCTTATATCTATTCGGATTTTACTGTGTTTTGGCTGTTGACTATCAGCCATAAATAAGATTTATCTCCTCTGAGTATTGTCCGCTGTCAGCCTTATTATTTCAGTGTGTTAATTTGTCAGTTTATTTTATTTTATCAATAAAGCAGAACCTATGATAGGCTATGATACTAATATAATTTTCGTAGACAGCAGGGTCCTCACTTAACCTGAACATGGAGTCTGGAGACATATCATTTAAAAAACCAAAATATATTGTTCAAACGACCCAATAAAGTCAATATAATTAGGAGCATAGAGGTCAAAGATATAATAATGATGAAGGGTGCAAAATATAATATTGGAATCATATTTCCTTGGGACCTCGGACATAGCACACCAGGGCGCGGAGTCGTACCACTGGAGTCTGAACATCTATCAGTGGAAGCCTAAAACCAAATGAGTCCGCATAGCCAATACAGTTTAGAGCCCTAGAGGCCAAAAATAAAAAATGGATGGAGCCTGGATCATTTATCCAGTGTCTTTATATTAGCTCAATCTGATGAAATAACTAGAAGTATAAAGTTAGGACATCAGGAATTTATCACAGAATTTTATTTAGGCTGGGAGAAGTAAATCTCAATATATATATGTTCCTGATTTAGGCAAACATGTCAAGTTTTGTTCTGTCAATTACATACTGCTATCGTAAGTTAGTTAAGTATGATCAATCAATCAATCTGAACGTATTTCAGTCACACAATCCAATATGATTCCAATATGTAAGTCAAGTGAGCACTTTCACAATACGTCAACTAATAATGCAGGACTCTTACTAGTCAAACACGATCTTTTCACCGAAAGTAAGTGCACATTAAGTATGATGCTAGTTCCTAATAGCTAATTAAGTAAAGTTCACTTCAGCTCTCGGAGAATTAGATATGTACCCAAAAAAATGTTTGAAACTCAAGAATAGTAAAAGCTAGAAAATTTCTAGTCGAGTCAATTCAATTCAAATATGGATTGCCATAAAACTACATATTTGTAGGATGTGACACAACGTAACAAAATGAAATTAAAATTAACAACAAGATTTAATCTAATTAACGATACTATACATTAAATCTAATTAACGATACTATACATTAAGATAAAAAGTTGAATCTCAGCGATGGTGTCAACTGACTATAGAGTGGTCTATGAGTGTTCTACTAATCATAAGATTTGTAATTTCATGAATTGTAGTGCAATCGATCAATATTTAAATTTTACTCTACAAACATGTATATATAGTAAAGAACTTTGTACAAACATATTATATATAGTAAGGGTTAGGGTTAGAGTTTGGGTTAGGGTATATGTACATATAGTAACGAACTTTTGAGTGTTTTGTTTTCTTCTTTTTTGATAAGGGTTATCTAAAAATAATAGAACTTTAAGTGCTTCTTTTACTTGTTTGCGTTATAGTTTATCTCAAATAGTAAAACGGGCCTCCCCTAAAACAGACAAAAAATATGTCAGACGGTAAATTTACAGAAAATGCGTGTATGAAGTCAGGAATATGACAGTCCACTCGGTTCGTCGATTTATTTATAAAATATATTTATTTATCATATAGATAGATTGTTTTTCTTTTTTTCTTTTTTTCTTTTCAGGGTTTTGTTTGTTAAATGTATTTTGTGTATGTTTATATTATTTGTCACAAACTTATTGTTCAGAGTTTATATGACAATAAATATTTGAATTGAATTGAATTGTTAATATAAAATTAAGAATAGAAATGGGAATGTCAAAGAGACAAAAACCCGACCGAAAGAGCATGCAGACAACAGCCGAAGGCCACCAATAGGTCTTCAACGCAGCGAGTAACTCCCGCACCCGGAGGTGGTCCTCAGCTGGTCCTTTTATAAAATTGTGTACAAGTTCTGTGAAAATGGTTAAACTTTGTCAGCTTTTATTACCTTTCCCTCTTCTAGTTGGACCTCAGTATTTTTGTTTATACTTTTTACTGCCAATTGTACGTCAATAAAAATCCTCTGTTACTAATTCCTAATTCTAAAAAGCGCCGACCCCCCTTTTTTAGATCACATCCTGGATCTACGGCTTCTATAAGTGCGAATTAAACATTCTTAAAGGTCCCTGATATTACAATGCGTTATCATTCAAATATGAATGACCATATTTATACTTGTTCAATACAAGATAAGTTCAGCAATGACCATATGTTTGTTCAATACAAGATAAGTTCAGCAATAATACCGAAACGAATTCCTGAGTTAATCGCATACTATAGATATGATAATCTTTTATGAGACGTAAACACACATTTTTTTCAATTTTGATTTGTTTTCATCTGGTATTGAATAGTTGGACGCCGTATATTGACACCACAATGTCTAGTTTTCTCTTCCATAGAGATGCTGTAATGTTGTTTACCTCATACCTCAACATATTCTATTTATATTCTCATTTTATATCCAACCATTATTTTTATGCAAATGATTCTATTCCAGTAACCATGTGACCAATTCATTATTTTCAAATGAGCTGTAATTACATATCTCGCTTTAGAAAAATATACTAATAGCAGTATTATTTTTTATGAGATACCGAAGACTTTGTAGGCATTGTGGGCGTAAAACAAACCGGAAAAACTGAAAAAAAACAACAAAAAAAACCCAACTTTATCAATTTTTCTTTTCAAAGAATAACTATAAATAATGATACGCATAACACTTTTAAAAAACATAAAACAAACATTGACCTTTTGTGTTTGTCCCCTGAGAGCAACATCGGTTCGTACACAGATGTACAATGATTGTTTTTTCCCCTTAGCAAAAATGAATCATTTGCAATTTCCTTTTTCGCCAAATTTATTAATCTCCGCTTACTTTTTTTATATATCGAATCAAAAATAGTGTGTAGACGATAACATAGATATCAGCGTAAAAAAGGTGACGCGTTGCCTTGGTTTTATGGTCTAGTAAAGAAAAACACTAGATCAAGCATACAAAATGTCAATAGAACGCTAAAAACCAAAATAGAGAAACATGAATTGAACTAAAAAGCTATAGATGTGATACAATTAAATTTGCGACAATTACCAACCTTAGTTCAAATGACAGTCTAGTATATAACAAAACAATTTACAACACACAAATATAACAGTCATGTACCACCAACAACTACTAAACTACAGGCTTCTGTCTTGCCGGACAGGAACAAAAAAATGAGCCGGACAATGGTGTAACAGTACTGTCGTTGTCTTGTTTCAAATTTTAAGATGTGGTCGGTGCATTGTTATCATGACAATAACAACAATTGAATATAGTATTTCTCTGAAAGCATTTACTAATAAAAAGTTTGAATGAAGTAAGAAATAAAAGTAAAAGCCTACCTCGGGTTCCATGTTTTGAGTTTTAATCCGTTCGAGAATATCAAGTATTTTCTTGTGTGTGGCGATAGTGGGTCGACTTTGTTATCACACAAGTTACTGTTTGATTTATACTGATAAACATTTTATCTCTTTAAATTTAACTAGTTTTTAATTATAAGGTAAACTGCAGCGTCTTTCGTAAGTTGTTGGGGTTTTTTTTCAGACCAAAAGTTGAATTGTTTTTTTATTAAAAAAATACAGATAGTGAATTGCGAAATAAGACCAAACGTACTAACAAGTCTTGTACTTGATTGTTTGGCCTTGTATTAGACAAATTCAAAACAGATCGATTTTCCCTGATTATAAAGGTAGATGTCTTTACATTTCGCTACCAAAACCATTCACAAAAATACTTGTTGTTTTTGGGGTTTTTTTTTTTTTGGTTTGTATGTTATGTAAATTTTTCTTACATTTTAGTTTGTTTGTTTGGGGTTTTCTTTTTTGTCATGTCTTTTCGGCATTCGGTGTTATGAGATATAATTAAAAAAAAAGAGATCTCTGAAATACACATAAAACATGATGGTCATCAGGAGTAGGGCGAAAGATACCAGAAGAACCGTCAAACTCATAAATCGAAATTAAACTGACAACTGCATGGCTAAAAATTTAAAAAAAGACATATAATAGGCCTAGCATCATCAATTTTAGCCTAACATATACTTCACCTTCAAATCACATGTTCTTGGCCAAGGCCATCAACAATTTTCCACATATTAGCATTTGTTACTATTATTTGCAGATGTTCTAAAAACACTTATTATATTTTTGAAATAAAGAAAAACAGTACACTCTCACACTCAGTCACACTCTTGAATTTAAACCTAATAAAGTGGAACGTCAGCACTTTTGGTTATATCGTGACGATCATATGTTATTCATGGAGGTACAAATGTAGTTGTAGTGTCTTGAGAGAGCCACGGATCTGACAAAAAAAAAACCAATCCAAATTATTTTAAATTAGAGTCGACCATGAACGCATCTACTAATTGTGATGTTCGAACTAATACTCCCTGGATGTGTCAATCACATCATCGGGATAGACCGACGGGCATACAGGACAGATAATTAAAGTAACGAATACATGCTACCGAACACAAAACAAGCAATGGAACCGCATAATAACACGTGATTTGTCTGCCACTGAGACGAATAATAAGTACATAGATAGGGGAACAAAGTAACGAATATATGCTCCAGAAAATGACCCATGGAACATAATAAGGACACGTGGTTTGACTGCATATGAGACAGCTTTACACTAAAAATGTAAACAACATACATATTAAAAGTCAAGTTTATTTGTTATATTTGTCAATGCCAGATCAACCAACAACTGGATATTCTTCAAACACGGGTGAAATTAGGTAACCAGAGAATGTACAGTATACTTCATCGGTTGCTCCATACATGTACGTTTTGGCGCCATTTTTAGAGTCTACAGCCATAACGTAAACTTCATCACCTAGAATGAAAACAGTACTGTTTTTGAACATATTGGATGATTATTTTGATTTCGAGTTATTTAAATTTTATTTTACAAGTCATGTGTTATCTAATTTTTCTTTATTACTCGGTAATGAACGAAATATTGTTGTAGGTATTAAACAAATAAATAATTTACTTATCACGTGACTATTGAAAAAGTTTTGTCTCAATCTCAATGTAGATTAATGATATTTAGTATGGAAAATATACAATTCAGATGCAATCACTACAATGATCTTCATGGCCTCGCTCGTCGAGAGACCCGCAGGAGCCCGCATGGATTTAAATAAACGATGTGCTGTATAATTGCTAATGAGACAACTAACCTAAAAAATCCGAAGGACGTGGATTTCAGCAACTATAGGACAATGTACGGCCTTCAATAATGAGCAAAACTGTTAAGTCGCCTATATGTTTAAAATGCCCGACATGACAAAATGTAAAATAAGTCAAATGAAAAAAACATGACCTGATTTTGATGTAAAACGATAAACGAAAAACATATATGACTTTAACCAACGACAACCGATGAAGCACTTGCTCTTGACTTGGGACTGAGGCACTTATAGAATGGGTATATTCAAATAAATGAGTCAATTGGTCCAAAAGACGAAAAGTTTCTGATTCTAAAGTTGACAGGGTAACAGGTTTGCACTTGAGATTCTCTACCTTCACGTTAATTTGACTTACTTACAGAACAGCGAGATAAAAAATTATCAGTATTAACTTTTACAACTTATATACCTGCCAAACTGACAAAAAGATTAAATCGATAAAGTTTATTAAAAATATGACGATGGATAACTGATCATCTATAACTCTTAAATTGCAAACGAAAGTATAAACCTACGAAGATTTTAAAACTACATTTTGAGAATTTCACCGTTAATATAAGAGAACATTGGTTTAAACTTATTAGTTGAAATTGGCTTTAAACAGCTTTTCGTAACTTCAAATACCTTTAGATTTACGTTATATTCATTTGGTGATTTGCATCTATTGTGGGTTTTTTTTCGTGTTCTGTACCTATCATTTGCAAAAGAGTTTTGTAGGTTGTTCTTATACTGTGTTATATCACATGTTTTAGCGGCTTAAGCGCTCATTGACATGTTTGACTAACCATGTTCTTTATGTGCCTGTCCAAAGTCAGGAGCCTAGGATTCGGTGGTTTAATTTATATGTTTGTGAAATTTGTTATTCATAAATGATGTTTTTATAAATTATCACGCTGGTTTTACTGTTTTAATTGTTTCACATTTGTCATATTGAGGCAATCAGATTGAATGGGGCCAAATATAGCATACTATACGGCATGTTTTTCTCATTGTTAAAGGCCGTCAGATTACCTATAACTTCTCATATTCACCATGTCCACGCTGGACAGTTGTCTGGTTGACAACCGTATAACATGTTATACTGTATAGCAAGGTTGGTTACTGTTTAACGACAGCTTATGGGGAACCATTATATACAAGCATATGAAATTGTTATCGTTAAAACGTGGGTTACAATCGCCTGTAGTGTAAACAGGTGTGTCAGTTTCTTGTCAATTTACCTGTCGTTATAAAAATGCCCTTTTTATCACAATTAATCAAATTCAATTGAATTAGTTATCAAATTCGGGTATTTATTTTTAACGCGAAGTGGATTTGCAGCAGATTATTGATGCCCTCTTTGTTTAGCGTCCTACTTATTAACTTTGTCTGGTCTTCTTCTTCTCTCGAAGTATTTTTATATTGTATAGATGCGACATATATAATAATAAATACACTTCGTATAGCGTTGTTCTGAATTGTGTCTATTTTATAAAGACAGTTAAACAGCGAACATCCTAGTTAGAAGAGCTTTTTGCTGTTATTGGACCCGCCTTTTAGCCCCTCTTAGAACAGAATCTAAATATTACACAAACCACCTCGCAGAGAAAAGAAAAAAACGTCTATGCGGGTCCCCAACGATAGGAAAGGGTTTATCATGGTCTGAAGGGGTGTCTTTATTTCTGTATAATCTTTATATTTTCAGTGCGTTTTCTCCATTATTTTCTTCGTTATTCTTTATTGTTTTCAATCCATTAAGGGTCATCCAGACCTTCCTGTGTGAAAATGGAGGTTACAATCAACCTACCTTTAGATATATGAATGGCGACTGAGTTTCCGCCTGCTGAGTAGTCATTGGCAGTATGGCCGTATACAGATACTACGTAATGATAGTTATGGTACAACTGAAGCCAAACTGTTTTGTCCTACAATGTAGATTCATTATAAATAAAGAAGATGTGGTATAATTGTCAATGAGATAAATATCTACACAAGTGCAGAGTAAGTAATTATAAGCAACCGTACGGCCTTTAGCATTGCGAATGTAACAAGTGTATAGTAAGAATCATCAATGTTACTGAAGCATCCGTGTGAGACAGAACTAGAATATTCTGTCATTACCCAAAAAATTATAAAGATATAAAATTGACATCAACAGGGGCGGAATCAGCCATTTTAAAAAGGATGGGGTTCCAACCCAGGATATAGGGGGAGTTTCAATCATATGTCCCCATTGAAAAGCATTGATCTTCAAAAAGGAGGTAGAACACATGGAAATATGTAATGTCCTTTAAAACAAAATTTAAAAAAGGCTGTAATCCTACTATCAACGTGTCATACAGAGTTTTAGTCTCTCAACATACTAAAAATATTACCTTTATCCTATTAATATACTGAATTTTTATATCTCTATTGTAACAATATCGCATCGTCGTAATTAAGGAATAACAGTACTGTAGTTGAAGAGTTGCCACCGTCAATTGTAGATTTGACGGTCGCAAATGCAGTTTTACTGGCGACGCGGAGCGGAGACAGTAAAACGGAGATTTGCGACCGTCAAATCAAAATTGACGGTGGCAACTCTTCAACTACAGTACTGTTTATTCCGATTCTAATGCATTACAAAAAGAAAAAAATACGATAAAACTTGAAAAAATGTCTAAATTTGTCAAATAAGAAAAAATCCACGAAACTTCATGAATAATTTTGGCACAAAGACGTCATGGCTAAACGTGACGTCATACAAACGAAAACTTACAAACTGGAGGTTATTTCGTTACCTGTACGCTTCAAATTTGGATAAAATTACATTAAAACGGCAAATTCGAGGTAGGTGTTGTTATATTTTTGATTATATAGTAGTAATAGAACATTTGTTGATTCATCAATTCGAAATGGAGGGTCTCTCCTTAGTTACGCCTGGTCAACTGTGGATTTGACGGCAACTGTTAGCCAATGAAAAAAATTGTTACATCCGAATTGCATTAGAATTATAGGTTTTGGGTTGGGACTAGCTCAAGCAATAAAAACACGTCTTACGTTGACGACATTTAATAAAAGAGCGAGTAAAACAAAAAGGCGTTTCCGGACATCACTTGTACAATTCCGTAAAACATATAAAACTGAATTACACATATATAAAACATATATATCTAAATATGTAACACTATGTTCATATGGAATAAAAAGAGAGAACAACAAGTGCACAAATAAACATAAGAAGTGTAGATGCTAACAAGCAGTCTTTACGAATGTAAGAGTATTTTGGCAGGATTCGTGTTGCTCAGTCTAGTGTTTTCTATGCAGTGTTTTGACTGTACACTTAATTCTCTCTTTATTTGTCGTCTTTTATTTATTTTTATCATGGCATTGTCTGTTTATCTAGGACGCGTTAGTTATGAATGTCCCCGAGGTATCTTTTGTCTCTGTTAAGACTTAAATGTACGCATCATACTTGAGGTATCATTACCTGCTTAGAAAGGGAGGTATCATTACCTGCTTAGAAAGGGAGGTATCATTACCTGATTAGAAAGGGAGGTATCATTACCTGATTAGAAAGGGAGGTATCATTACCTGCTTAGAAAGGGCGTGGAACTGGAAAACGTATATACCACTTTGAGGACATCTGAATCGTCCGGAATTGCTGTCATATCCAGAACCGATGTTGGTGAATATTCTGTCGAAATTAACTGTTTCGGAATGTGTCAAGTTTAATGGGCGAGTAAGTCCAGCAGAGAAAGCCACAGCTGGTATATCACCTCCTAAAATAGAAGAGGAAAAAAACCAGTTAGTCCAATAGCGAAAGCAACTGGGTGACTTCCATCTCCTGAAACGCGTCTGTACCTTGATTATAGACATGAATAACAGATGGATGCTGAACAATGTCAATCGGTCGCAATGACCTTTTTAATACTTGGTCAAAGATTTATGTAATCTGGTTCTCGGTCGACTACTACACTATTTTCATAAACAGCCGTTTGAGTGAACCGTAATACAAGCGGATTCCAGTTTTTTTGAGGATTTAGGGAAAATAATAATATGCATCGCTTTGATTTTTCTCAATACATTACTCTCGGCTTCAACAGCAGATGGTTCAAATGTACATGTAGGCGGGAAATGTTGTCTAAGCGCTGCTTTTATAACAATATAGTTCATCCAGTTTATGTTAGATAAAAATTGATATATCTGTTCATATGAAATATAAAATTAATCGAGATTTTTTTTGAAATAATTTAACCGATTCTTTAGCACGGAGATTTCATAAAAATGCGACAAATATGTTCCGCAAAAAATTGTGCATTGATAAAGCCATATATTTATTATTAAGTATAACAAATTGTGTTTAAATATAACATACCCTGAGTCATTGCTAGACCGAAGACTCCTGTTAGAACTAGAAGTAGTATCATCTTGTTATCTAAAAGAAAGAACAAAACGGTTACTAACAAATTAACAAATAACATCAATAGTTGATATGGATCGTTTCTAAATTGGATGGCTTTATGACAAACTTTACCATTAAAATTAGAATATGAAATAAACAAAAGGCAAACAGTTGTTTTCACAAATACATAGCAAGTCTACACCAAGTAATGGACATAGATACTCAAAACGGGCTTTTTGTTTCTATTGATTTCATAATTATCTCATTTTTTTTGTTTCCATCAAGCCAACCTAATATATAATACCAAGAACAGCCGATTTTAACTGTTATCATACATTTGTATTTTTGAATACCAGAATTAGGGTAAAATGTTTAATGAAAACGAAAAAGACTCTCAACTTACCTTGTACACTTTCCTATATGTTATATCTGAAGAAAACATATGGCACATTTCACACTGGGTCACGGCACCAATCTAAGATAAAAGATAAGACATATACATTAGCGTTGTCCTAAAAATCTTCAAGGTAAGTTTGATTTAATGTTTGTTTTAAAACTTACATTTATTTTTCATTTGAGATCACAATATTTTACTGGCTTTTCTTTTCAAAATTGCATGTTCATACTATATTTTCTCAGCCGGACTAAGTTGAGTTTTACATGTCTTGGGAAAGACGCCATTACATTCAAAGACGTTTGAACAATTAAAAATATCTTATTTGCCATTGCTAAACCTCATCTAAAGTAGCTTCATGGTATACCGCCATCTTTGATTGTGCAATCCCAGTATAAAATCGGTATAGTTATTTGCCCAAATCTTCAAATATAGAGACAGATTTGCAATTTATTGGTTATACTGTTTATAAGACTGTTTATTAATATAAAGAAAACTTGGTGATTTATTGTATAAACCAAAATATTTAAACACATCTAATTTTGATGTTTTTAGAATCATTTTCTTTCCTCTTTTAGTAGTTTTACCATAAAAGACCAAATAATATTATAAACTAGTAATAAAAAGTAATCCGGTTACCAATTCAAATGATTTCGCTAAACTTCGGTTTCTTTCGGCAACATTCGGAATCAACATCGAATATTGATTCCACTATTGTCAATTATGATTCAAAATATGAAGGCAACATACATGTAGATTGTCATAATAAGTCTTGATATGCTGATATCACAAACGATTTATTTTCTAAGCTAGTTATATAATTGATAAACATATCTGATATATTTCGAGATACAATGTATAAATACAGGCAACAGTAGTATACCGGTGTTCGAATTCATAAAATAGCTTGAGAATAAAAAAATCCCGGTTACAACTCAGATCTGAGGGAAACACATCAAATATAAGAGGAGAACTAATATAACAATGGCCATTTTCCTGACTTAGTACAGGATTTTTTAAGAAAAAAATGGTGGGTTGAACCTGGTTTTTATGGAATGCCAAATCTCCCTCTTTTATTGCAAAGTTAAATGTAACATTACGATGACAATCTTACATGATAGAATTACAATACAAATAAATGGGAGAACGCATAGGACAGAAAAACACACGAATTATAGCTAACAGAAGGTACCAGCTTTAAAATTCAATATGCCAGGCGCGCGATTCGTTCACACACGACTAACCAGTGACGCTCAGATGAAAAAAATTCGAAATCAATCAAGTACAAAGTTGAAGACCAACAGTTCCAAAAGGTTGTACCTAATACGGCGATAAGAACGTGTTTATACAGAAATTATTTACTATTCGCGTGTATATTGTACATTACGAATGCAAAATCATTAAGGTTTAAAGGTATCCAAACTTTTTGGCGCTTGCTTTACAGGATTCTAGTTCATTATAATACATTCACTTTTTTTTTCAAATTGCTCCCAAAAATGAGATTATTGCCAGAACAAGCTGCATTATTTTATGTTAAGGATATATTTCTAACGGAATGTTCCCTCTGATTATTTTTTTTAATTTCTTTTTTAGAAAAGGTGGGGAGGGGGTATTTTTTAAATTGATTTATTTCTCTACAGTTTTTTTTCAAAATGAAGGAATACGAAAAAAGGCTGCATGATTCTACTTTTCTTTTTTCTTTTCAGATGTTAAGATTTTCCGGTTTAATAGCCTTGATTTTAGTACTACACTATACTGATGCATTTTTTCCTTTGATGCCAGGAGATCATGGTATGTGATTGGTTACTTATCAATCTTTCAATATGTTTATTTTCTGTGCAAAATTAATGCAAACTAACATTAATACCGAGCGTGGAGGAAAACTCAAAACGGACTTTACTTTCCGTCATCAAATGGCAAACCAAAAGCTAAAATACATCAAACGAATGGATAACATCTGCTATAGTGTTCATGCATGTTGTATGCAGAAAGTGATGGATTAAACCTATTTTTAACGGTAGTGTTCATTTTCACATCATGTCAACCGATTCTAAATTTCTATGTGCTTCTGGTCGTTCAATCCAATCCGCCATCAACATCTTATATTGTAAATGTCATGATCCTGAATTCTTGTTCTATTTCAGTTATTTTGTGTTATAAAAAATAGAAAAAAAGTAAAATAACAAAAATACTGAACACCAAGGACAATTCAAAGTGGAAAGTCCTTTTTCAAATGTCAAAATGAAAAGCTCTAACTCATTATTCCTGACCTGGTACAGACATTACCTTATGTAGAAAATGGTGAATAAAACCATGCAGGTTATATGCTTGCAACATATATATTTTCAATACTTATCTTTCATTTCAGTAATTCCACATCATATGCTTCGAGTTGCACACACCAACAAGTTCGTGGCATTCTCAGCAGGTTTGACACAAATTGCAACACTCCATGCCTCACACAATGATACAGTTCCATACGATAGAGTCTTCCTCAACATGGGCGGGGGATACAATAACACAAATGGAATATTTACCAGTCCAAGAACTGGTACCTACGTTTTTATGTACTATGCCTTATCTCAACAGAACAAACAACTGCAGCTGGATTTGTACAGAAATGATGACTATATTGTTGGTTCTTATGCTCACGTGACGTCTGATTATGGCAGCGTTAGTAACTCTGTCATTCTAGGTCTGGATGAAAGTAAGTAGTTTAATTGGTTCATATTCGCACGTGATCAGATTAAGTCATTGTCAGTAAATTCTAGATCTCTCAATCTAGGTCTGGATGAATAAGTATTCTGATTTTGACAGTGTAGTCTTGTCTGTTTCGTTGTCATATCAATGTTTGTTATGCCATCAATTCTCGAAAGCTGGTGTCATCTCGTTCTGGCACTTTGTTTGGTGACTAAACTTCCGGACAAACTGCTGTACAAAATTAATGCATTTATAACAGCTTTGACAGGCTGCATATCGTTAAATATGAAAACTATAGAAAGCAGGGGAGAGGATATATGCAAGTGCAATAAAATTGCATATGTCGAAATAAAACTGAGACACCACTATATATATAGTAAAAAATAAAAAACGAAACGAGAAATAATAGTCCTCAACATACTTCACAGAACAATTCAAGATTGTCATTAGTAGCTCAAACCATGTACTCAATTTCACTACTGACATACGTGTACAGATGGTTTACTCCTTGATGATGATGAATTCCATTTCTTTTTATTTTGTAAATTGTGGATATAAAATGTATTTGAGTTTTTCTTATGTATTCTAAGGCAGTACAGTGAATATTTTAATCAAAAACCTACTAGTAAGTGAAATCTTAATGCTGCTTACTAGTAATTAAAACAAAGTGTGATGACAGCGTCATTTGGAAGTATTTGGTATGCCCCTGTGTATTGATGCAGACAATGATGTTCTCCTTATTTGTATATATTGTGTCTGGTTTCGATCTGTACTTTGACCTTCTAATAAGTTGAGGATTGTGCTCAATTTAAAGGTGTTTTAACACCCTGTCTGTAAGAAGTCATGTTTATGGACCATACACATATGTATGTCGTTATGTGTTGATTGTTTTGTTTGTACGTCTAATTGTTTGATAGATTAGGTTGCTGGTGATTAGTGTGGTCTTTTATAGTGTCCATATGTATGTATCAATATAAAAAAGAAGATGTGGTAGGATTGCAAATGAGACAACTATCAACAAAAGACCAAAATGACACAAACATTAACAACTATAGGTCACCGCACAGCCTTCAACAATGAGCAACGCCCATACCGCATAGTCAGCTATAAAAGGCCCCAATAAGACAATGTAAAACAATTCAAACGAGAAAACTAACTTATGTATGTTGTTATGTGTTGATTGTTTTGTTTGTACGTCTAATTGTTTGATAGATTAGGTTGTTGGTGATTAGTGTGGTCTCTTTTAGTGTCCATACGTATGTATCTCAAGTATGTTTTGCACGAGAACTTACGGCAACACTCTTTATAAAGGGGACATGTTCTATATGTATTGTCTAACTACCCGGTGAAAGTGAGCTAGACTAGCACATATGATAAATTATAACCCTGTCTGTAGAATGGTTAAATTTTATTAATTGTGATGTTTTATTTCCGACAGAAGACACAGTTCACATCAAGGCCCACACAGACGACTACTTATACGGTCAACCTGATGAGATTTACACGTCATTTACTGGTTTCCTGTTGGTACCAGACGAAGGCAGAACACAGCACGGATCACATGGACAAGGTTCACTAGGATAAGGTTTTCTTACTTTGTAACAATATGGTTATCTACTACTGTGGATTCTTTTATTTTCATGTGTACCAATTTTCGTGGATTGCGTAAAACTAGCATATTCGTGGATATTTAATTTCGTGGTTTCGGAAAAGTCTGCATACATTTCTTTAGAAAAAGTTTAATTCGTTGAACATTTATATTCGTGATGCACATGTAACAACGAAATCCACGAACATTTGTATCCAATGAATATTAATGAATCAGCAGCCACTGTATGTAACACTGCTGGTCGGTTTGAAAAGAAGTCGGTTTCCCATTGAATAGTCATGCAAAAGTATGGTGGTGCCGAGGGGCATTATGTTTAGAGGCCTGTGCGTCCCTACTTCCTTCTAATATTTCGTCACAGTCGTTTGTAAGAACAAACGCTCCATTTCAACTTTTGTTTGATTTTGACGAAAGAAAAAGAGATACACGTATATAAATGTTATCATCATTGGCATAACTCGAAACAATGTCAACAATTACTCAAATTTAGGCATTGCACTCCTTTTTCATTGTTGCTACTTTTATCAGGTTCAAGTAGTTTACCATACGGCAACTGGTGTGATTAAATTAAATTTTAACTAAGTAATTTGTGATGTGAAGTTTTAAAATGTTGTGCCAAATTATGATTTTGGCCCCAATTTTTGTTAGCTTACGCAAAAAATATGTTCTCCATGAAATTTGCAATCTGATACAAAAACTCTTATCATTCAATCGACTATATTTTTTTTTAAATTTTATTCAACGATTCACGTGCAGTGAAATAAATTTTGTTAACGTCGGTTTTATTATTGCCGCCATCTTGTTTACATTGGTTGCAAAAAGAAGTTCGGTCAACGTCGTCTAAAAAAACAACGTCAAGATCAACTACAAGAAGTCCTCCAGACCACTCATATCAATGTATTCCATAATATGCAAATTATATATAAGAATTATACTGTTTTACTGATTGGAAAAGCTTCTCAGTGGCGGATCCAGAAATGTTTATAAGATTCCATCTGTTTCCTTAGTTACTATTTCGTTTAATCCATAGAAACAGATGAAATCTGAATCAAGAAAAAATGATTTGAAAATCTCACCAGCACTCTTCCAGCCAAACAGAGAATTAGTATTTAACTTCATACAGGGCCCGGTAACTGACATTTGCACGTATGGCGAGGAAAAGTCACCTGCCAAATGTAAATTAATTAGGGCGCATTACAAAATGATGATATTATAGAAAATGGCTTGACTTTTGGAAGGTGTGGGAATATGATATATGTTCTCAATGAAGTCTACTCATTGCAAAATCATCTTTAAAAGTTGAGTTATCTTCCTTTGTTCAGAATTATAGTTGAATCAACTCCCTGATAAATTAAAGCAATTTTTACCCTGAGTTGCTTACAAAAATGAACAAGAACTTTGATTTCCATGTTATCGCCCTCGTTACTTTTCGCTTTTGATTTTTATGCCCCATCTACGATACAAATTGAAATTTTGAACGACCTTGACTGGCTATACAGCCCTGACGCACGGTCGGCTCGGTGCCCGAAGGCGATTGGTGAGAGTTTAAATAATTTTGTGTCATTGGTCAGGAACAGGTGGTTGACGCCATTTTGGAGGTTGCCATCTTAGTTTTGTGAGTTCTTTTTGGTTTGTTTACTATTTTGTTGTTAAATCTTCACAACGGCTGCTTTCAGGGCCAGTTTGGTCAGCTTGGCAGCCCGCTAACTTAGATGATGGAGTACTGGTGGACGTAGTGTTAAGGATGACATCTGCGATAGGAGAGGGGCATTATTTTTCCAAGTCTGTGCGTCCGTCCGTCTGACCTGCTTCAGGTTAAAAATTTTTGTCAAAGTAGTATTTGATGAAGTTGAAGTCCAATAAACTTCAAGCTCATTATACATGCTCCCTTTGATATGAACTTTCCAATTTCTGCCAAATTAGAGTATTTACACCAATTTCACAATCAACTGAACATAAAAACTGGGGACACATTCTTGATTTTTTTTTATATATGTTTTGAAATTACTATCTACGGTATTGGTTTTGATCATAATGCTTGTTGAATTCTGGACGGTGACCCTTTAGATGTTTACTTCATTATTGTAAGCCTTTGGGTTAAAGTTGTTTCATTTGCAAACGTACTTTAAATCCTTATTGTAATACATCAAAATATGGATATGCATAAAATTGAGAATGGAAATGGGGAATGAGTCAAAGAGACAACAACCCGACCAAATAAAAAAACAACAGCAGAAGGTCACCAATAGGTCTTCAATGTAGCGATGTATTTATTAAGTATTATTTTACTTAGTGCATATATATATAATACTAAGTAATTGCAAACTACTATCTTTTTCAGCACCAGGCCAGGGAGTTTTCCTGACACCCTCACCATAAAAGAAGTAATACGTTTATAAAAACATTAAAACCAATCTAACTCATATTTTTCAATGTCCTATTTTATATCTTAAATAAGCGACTAAAAAGTTCTCCCGAGACGCAGTGTAGATTGATTGTTGGTTGTTTAACGTTCACTGGCAAATACAGAAGGCGGGATTTACGAATGTAACTGCAGAATGAGATGATAGTGGAAAGGAATACATTGTTTATCTTGCATGCCGATTCTTGTATATTTTTTTTTCGTTAGATTCATGTTAAATTATCACATTAAAAAAATCGAAGCACGGTTAATGTACATTGGCAGATCCAGGGGGAGGGTTCCGGGTCCCTTTTTTTGGCCGATCAATGCATTTGAATGGGGTCATATAGTTGGACTCCCCCTCCTTTGTCCTGGGTTGGGAATCCATCTCCCTTTTTAAAATGACTCCGCCCCAGCTATATGAACTTTTTCTTTTAACCATGATGGAAAAATTCATGTGCGCCTAGTCAGAAAGAGGTTGCTTCAATCATTTACATTCATGTAGTATGAAAATGAAGGTAAAACAGGTGAATTTTGATGACACGACCTATAATAATATATTTATACCATGATTGATTATTTTCCTGAAAGACAGGTAAACATTGAAACATGTGGGAAACAGTACTGGGAAATTAGAAAAGATTGGCTGTCAAATGTTGAAAACATTACGAAAAGACACACAGGGCTATATTCTGTTGCGATTTTTCCATGCTACAAAAGTCACGATAAAATGGCAAGAAAAAACACGAAAAACGGACACATAAAACTTTCGATTCGACATGACGCCATAACATTTCGAAGACATTCCCTTGCAAACAGACAAGCGTAAAAGGCGATCTACTTGTTTTGCCTATATATTTATACAAATTTTTTATGCTATTTCATTGACAAAAACAATATTACAGTCATTCCTTAAATAACATTTTATTTCGAGAGAGCCAATGTCTAAACGACATGCATATTTATAAGACAAAAACGACATGATAAAACAAATACGGACCAGTAAGCAAGTGGTGAATACAGGAGGTGGTAGGCGTGTACATTCATCTTTGGTCGACTTTTTTCTTTTATTTTTGGCTTGAAATTGGCCAAAAGAAATTTCGCTTTATTCCGCTCGGTTTTATGCCGTATATATTTTGTTTTCCGGAATCACGGTCAGAAGAAGAAGATAATTTCACATATCAATATTAATAAAACCATCTCAGTATGAGACTTTTGTCTTCATTATATATGTGTTATTGTGTATTGGTAAAATTAATGTTTGTTTATATACTCGGTTTTGTGTAGAGTATGATAATAACACAGTGTTGACTGCTGTTTCCCTACTTTTGCCTACTTTTGCCGGTTTTACCTTTAATGTCTATTTTGTTCACGCATCGTTGTAAATTTAATAGAATTTTAGACGGCTGTCATACAAGTAAGAGGTTTCAGTTACCTAGCTATACGCCAGGTTTAATCCACCATTTTCTACTTACGAAAATGTCTAGTCAGGAATATGACAGTTGTTGGTTTATCGATTTATGACTTTCGAACGGTATACTACTGTTTCCTTTATTTGTTGCCCAGTCTTGTGATGTGGTTGTGCTTTTTTAATTTGACATTTGATCAAGGAATTCCGTTTTGAATTTCCTCAGAGCTCAGTATTTTTGTGATTTTACTCTTTTTTTTTTAGACTATAATCTTATTATACCACCTGACCATAGAATATTTCTCGAATATCTAGTAAATATTTGGGATACAATTTAAACGATCATGTGCAACTTTAGTTTACCAATGTTTTGTTGTTGCAAAAACTGTATTGAGTCTTTTCCAGAGTTATTTAATCATTGTAATCTTGACGATTTGTTAAGCATTGCAAAATATGTGCGGAATTCCGGTAACTGCTTTTCGTGGTGATTTGTAAGGCACCCCGTGTGTTCAAACAATACACTATGAATTGTATATTGTTTGACCACACGAAAAGCAGTAAGTAGTTACTGGACGGATTTAACCCAATTTTAGTTTTAATCAACATTATTTATATTATTTTATTTATATAGTACCTCGGGACCCTTGCTATGTTGCTATTCGGTGTGTTGAGCCGTACCTTGATCTATACTGATCTACCTTTATAAATTGTGACTTTGATGTAGAGTTGTTTCATTTGCACTCATAAAATATCTTTCTATATCTATTATATATTTCAGTTAATCTTTGAATGTTAATATTACTGGTTTGTTTCAGGAAAATTGAAACTTAAGTGGTATATATAGTATATATGACTTTTAAAAGATTTAATTTTCTTGAAAAAAAAATCAAAACTATTTCATTGGCTCACACCGAACAACAAGATATAAACAGCCCCAATAATAACAAAAAATACATACGAAAATGGCAACGGTCACCGTCTTATCTATACATATAAAAACGAGAAACACTTATGAACCACATCATGCATATCAAAAAACGATAACTATACTTAAAAGTTGATTCCTGAATTTGGCCATTTTCGTTTGTTGTCAGCTCTCGTACTGACTTGACAAATCTTTCATTTATTGTCCACAAACACTGACGTATTGAACATGAACCTTCGTCAAACCAGATATTTACATCATCTCCGATTATGGCTCACAGCAGACCCAACAAATATCAAGGATGTTCTAGTTACATCTACAGCATCTTAACAAGAGATATCAACAATAGAAGGTTAAAAATCATGCGGAGAAGTGAATCGTAAGTACTGCAAAGTCGTCAACATTGACACCCCATCCGCACAGTTACTGTTACAACTAGAAAATATATACAACATATTTATAACATCCTATTTCAAAAAGCAAATATGTACCTGTGTTTTAACGTGTCGAACTACCCAATCACAAGACATCTTTTAACAGAAGGATTTGCTTTTGAAAACGTCACATTTCGAATTGTTGAAAACAATAAATAATTTGACAAGCAAGGATGACGAAAGAGAGAAAGAGAGATAGATTTTGGATGCACCAATTACGGACTCTTGAGCCTGATGGACTCAATGAGGGAAACCAGGAAATATTTTAAAACAGTAACTGTATCAATTAATTTTGTAGATTGATAATGGTGTCTCGATCCTTAAGATTTTGCCATTTTTACGCAAAAAGTATCATATAATGTATAAACCTTAACCATCATTGCTACCTTGATTTAAAAATGCTAGCTGATACATGTGAATGTTAATAGTTATCAACAGGTGAACATTATTGCTTAGGGTTTTTTTGTGACCATAAGTCATCTATGGAAGCATTGCACTTCCATGGTTAACCATTTTCTGCTTTGACACGTGTTTCCTCAAGTTCGCACAGTGGTGAAACAATTTAAACGAACGCTGGTGATTGATGCTAGAAAAATCAGGAAGTACTGATAAGACGAACAATCGGAGATTTCTCATTGATAAGATATTATAGAACTTCCTAATTTTGAGAACTATAAACCGCTTCAGTATTCCTTGCCTCTTATTATTATACAGAATTGTATACACCAATATAACACGATATGAAAGGTACAGTATAAAGATAAGTTATTTTCATCAAATGTACAAATATAAATATAAATATTTTATACGCACAATCGCATCAATAAGAAGTCAATTTTATTATTGTTTATGAATCATTATTAAATAAAAAGTTTATGTTATTTTCATTTTGTTTTCAAATTTGGAGTAAAGACACTATCATCAATTATATTTTAACCTTTTGGTAAAATATGGCCTTTTAGATTTAGTCTTTTTCACAATATAATAGAATATGTTTTTCATTTTCAATTTGACCAGAATTACACACAGAACAGTATCGCTCATTTCTGGGAATAATTAGATGCCCTCCCATGAGAAATCATGCATTTCCTATCATGATTTTCTTGATAGAGGGTTACTGCTCACAAGGAAGCTATTAAACCAAGACTTCCAAATGGTGAAGTTGAAATCATCCCATCGTAAATTTTACGGACGCCATCACGAGTTGGTTGACCGTTATGGAATAACCGTTTCACAAATGATATCGGATATGTTCCTTACGTCGTAACTACAATCCCCTTCCTTTTCATGAATGTGATCTACCGAATTAGTCTATTTACCGGATTTGTAATCACATAAGCAACACGACGGGTGCCACATGCGAAGCACCTGAGATCCCCCCTAGTTTGTGGTGGGGTTCGTGTTGTTTATTCTTTAGTTTTCTATGTTGTGTCATGTGTACTATTGTTTTTCTGTTTGTCCTCTTTCATTTTTAGCCATGGCGTTGTCAGTTTGTTTAAGATTTATGAGTTTGACTGTCCCTTTGGTATCTTTCGACCCTCTCTTGTTTTACATTTATGAGTTTGACTGTCCCTTTGGTATCTTTTGTCCCTCTTTTTTCAATCATTAGTATATAAGCACGTATACGGATCTTACATATTAGTACTGTCAATTCTGTTTTTAAGATATCAACATTGGGTGGTATTCAATCTATTATCTAGACACTCTTGAAAAAGTCCAAGAATATAAAAAATTGCATTTTGAACTTGCAAACTTTAGTCATTAATTATTTGTTTAAAAGGAATTTCTTTAATATAAATATAGTTATTAATGATTAACGACATTCCAATATAAAAGGGTCTGAATGTTTAAAACCTTAGTCCACCCCTAACATTTCACCACCCAATGTAAGAATGATAGTAACTGAACAATCAAATATTTGTTTCAAGAAATCTACAAGGGTTGTTGTGACCTATAGTTTTCTTTATCTTATAGTATGTCTTTATTCAGCTTTAAATATTATAGTACTCACAGGAAGACAAAAAAAGCCATTTAACTTTGACGATATACCTATATCTGTGTAGTTCATTTTTTAAGGACACATTTGAGTCCCTTTTTTTGTAGTAAACTTAATAAAAAAAGATATTAAAGATATGCAATGGTTGGGATATTAACATCACATTTAAAGATGAACTGTAATTTATTCGATATTAGTGTGTTTTATGGCAAATATGGCTTGAAAAAAAACCCATATAGTTTGTACCTACTGGGAATGAATAAAACAAATCTTTTGATTGAAAATATGCTATGATATAAACACAATGTAATTACAAATATCTTTTATATTTCAGGCGAACATTTTGCTTACAAACTGTTTATTCTGATAAATGTATCAGGCCTAGTTCTCACCGACAGTTTATTATGCTTTGGTATGTATGAACTTTTAGTAAAACGAGGCTTATCAAAACGTTGTGGATGAGGAGGGGGAGGAGAAGGAAGTTTTTCTGTTGGTGGATTGGGTGGTGGTTTTGGGGGTTCTGCCGGTATATTTGGCGGTTCTGCCGGTGGATTTAGTGGTGGTTTAGGAACTGCATTAGGAGATGGACTTGGTGCTGTTGGACTGGGATTAGCAGGGGCACTAACACCTAGCCAAACTGTGAATTTGGGAGCATCCATTGTAACTCATACACAAAAACCAGAGGGTATCCTTTACAATTGAGAAAGAGAATGTGGTGGTAGTTACGCTCATGTTCACTGCATCAATAATTTAAAAGTCAATATTGAAAGAAATAACAATAAGTATAGAAACGGCCATTTTTGATTCTATGAATTCATTATTATTCGTTAGATACCAAATGTGTTTAATTTCGTTGGTAAAGGTTAACCACGAATTAAAATGTTCAACCACGCAAACATTTTCGATAAGGTTGTAAGCAGACTTAGAAAAATACACGGAATCAAATATCCACGAAAATACGTACAATGTTTCCTCAGTCCAAGATTGATATCCACGAAAATAAATGAATCCACAGTATTTGATTTGAGAAAACATTTAAAAGGAAAAAGAAATCAAAACAACCCACAAATCAAATTCATTAATTTTTAGGATTATTAAATGAAGAGACCAAACATGCTTGTCAAAACCTAACAACTCGAAACAAAATGAAAATGGCAGAGCCTAACATTGTTTAAGTGTGTTTGCTACTTCGTTATAAACAGTTTAATGATGTTCGCTACGCTATCATAAAATAACAAGCTGAATACAAACACTGCTGACACTCTATGAAAGAAGCGAATCGATAACAACGTTTCTTATATGAAATAGCGATATTGTCTTACAAGGACGTGTTGCATTGTGAAAAATTTCAGACGAATGTTTATATTTGTTAGAAGAAAGGAAGATGTCTATGTATAAAGTAATAAGTATTGAATTTCCTCTCAAAACAGGGTTACACTTGACACGAAAAACGTCTGCTGTAAGTTGTGTAATAAAATAATAAGCAAATCGTATTGCAGTAACACTCATGCAACATCTTCTTCAATACAAAATGTAATAAATAGTAAAGGGATAACGAGTAAAAAAAAAATGGCACTATGTGGATAAGACTAGAGGATTCAGAATATAGCCAGACAGAAAATATATTTTATATTATTATGTAAAATAAATAAATAGTTTATTGGCATACCTGTCAAAATTTTAAAATGCCCATGCAGGTTTTACGTGCAAAATGGTTCTTAATCCAAACAATAGGATTCTTATAGTACAACAAAATCTTCAAAGGGGCCTTCAAATTCAGTTTAATGATGTTTGACAGTTAAGTGACATTTGGCAGGTATGTATTGGTTGTACTTTGGCTCGATTTTCTGCGCGCTCGATTATATCAAAAAGAAGATGTGGTATGATTGCCAATGAGACTATCCACAAAAGACCAAAGTAGTCTTTTATTATGTCGTTTCAGGAAACCTTATTCATTGTATATATTTAGTGTATATCTGTGTTGAATTATAACCTTAACCTTGAGTGAAGTATGTCCGAGTCAAGATCTAATCCCTGGCTCATGTAGAACAAAATGTTCAATACTGATTGAGAAAGAAGATAGGATTGGTAGCTTGTTATGTACAGGAAAGAAATGCTGTGTTCCACGAACCGTCAAAACAACAACAACAACTGTTCGACCATAAATAAACAAATAGTCACACGATAATAATATATAGTTTTGTTTTATGTCTATTGTCTGCGACTAATAATGAAGTTATAACAATGTTATGGTTTCTTAATTAACTTACATCAATATCTAAGTAGAAGACACCTGGTAGCAATTGCAATATATCGTTTATGTATATCTGGGTTTTTTTCTGTCTGTCGTACATGTATATGTAATATATCGCCTTGCTATAATCAAAAACGCTAAAACGTATAAAACAACCATTGCATACTAAATATTGGAACTCAAATAACGGTTGGAATAAAGGAGATGTAGAATATGTGTCAATAAGACAACCAGGGGTGATCATGCCATTTTCAAAATGAGGCAGTCCTACCCAGGATCATCTAAGGGTTCCAACCATATATAAAAAAAGAAGATCTGGTATTATTGCCAATGAAATAGCTCTTCAACAGAGACCAAATGACACAGACATTAACAACTATAGGTCCCCGTACGGCCTTTAATAATGAACAAAGCCCATAGCACATGATCAGCTATAAAAGGTTCAAAAATGACAAAATTAAAACAAGTATTCCCCCTTTTAAACATTGATCATATAAGTAGGGGAAAACTCCGAACACCACATCCTCTGTATCCGTCACTAACAACAATCACAATGACACAAAATATGAAGTCAAAAGACCACGATTTTCGTATGTAGAAGTTGTCTACTTCACATTTAATAGTCAATTTACTCAGCTGTATGAGAGCATATAGGTCTTCTAAGTATTTAAGGCAGGTTTCCTTATAAAATAATAAATGTAATATTTGTACTGGCCTTCCTTTAAACATATATATACAAAGTGGAGCCATTTGATGAGTAACCCGTACTTTCTCTAGAGTTTGGTATTCACTAAAGATATTTCAAGTAAAATGATATTCCAACACAAGCAAACAAGAGAAAACAAGATGGCGGATATGGACACTGCAGATTAGAAATGCAGGAATAGGACGAAGCTTCATCAATGTTGCTGAACTATTCTGTTTTACATAATGTAGGCTTATAGATTTGACATTGAAGAAAATATATGAAATTACCATGTTTTGATATAAAAATAGTATTTGAGACATCATGAGAAAATGGAAGAAACATCGGTTACAGACATTTTCAATTTGACGAAATCAAGAAGGTTCTTATTTCTCAATCTGAAGTTATTACATACGCCATAGTAGATACTTCGCAAAGAATCCTCAAAGACAAGCCTTATAGTGGCAAAAGACGATTATCGTTTAAAAAAAACCGAACACGTAAGGCCTTTAAACATCAACATGATCAACTTATTAAACTATCGGTTAATCGGTCGAACGACTATCCGAGTAACCGGTTACACGAAACTGTACAATTTAACAACACTAGTATACATAGAGATATGTTTATTTCACCCTCCAGGATGTTCATATATGTTAGAATGAGGGTATCTACATATGTGAACGGACTGATCTAACATTCAAGTAAAAGTAACGTTTTCCGGATACCTTTTTACTTAATGCTAGCGCAGCCACCAAATAACCAAATAAACCCAGGCTTTTTACATAAACTATGAAGACCAATTCTGCCCTGGACACCTTGTCACACTAGGGAACAAGTGTCTACAGCAACCATCATAACGGACGATTCTCTGGGAGGCCAAAGCTAATACTTGACCGGATAATGATTTGGACAAGTATGAGCCAGCATTCTAGGAAAGGAAGTCTTAAAGAAATAATACATAAATTATCATATTTATTGCATACCAAAATACACAATAAATATTCTAATATTATGACAGTAAGTTGTACAACAATACAGAAGTTAAAAAAAGGGGGAAATGTCTTACTTTAAGTAGGGCTTTTAAATTGGGCATTTAAATCGTATCATTTAAACCATTTTAGTCCCAAGTCCTAACGTTTAAACCCTAAATAATGCCAAAAACATTTAAGAGACGAATTGATCCAGAACAGTAATAGTAAACAGCATGGCTGTAATGAATACTGATAGTTACCTTCGAGGAAAGTATGAATTCTGGACAATGTATTAAATGTGAATTCAGTATGTAATTAATAACAAAATGACTTAACAAATGGTACTTTCTTGAAATAAGATTTGTAATTTAACCAACACCATCTTACCTTTAACTATCAATAACCGGTTTAGAAAAGGAGTAAAGTTATTGTGTACATAAACACAGGTGAACGTTTTCATGTAAACAATAGTAATTATATAAAATGTAAATATGCTCAAGCTAAAAAGGACTCTCAATTCCAATACTGCCACATCCCTCCCCACTTAAAGATCAAATGTCATCATTTTATCTAACAAAAATAATGAAGAAATCTGTAAACGTTATAGTCAATGTATATAAAAGATATATCAAAGTGTTCAATAAATATGTATACAAAAGTTCAATAAATATGTATCAAAATATTAAAAAATATTTTTGAAAATATTCCATAAATGTATATACGGAATATAAACAAAAATGTCAATCTTTCTTCGCTTTTATTACTGTCCTGGTCAAAGTATTCTTTACGAAATTAAACTTTAAATGTTCGTCCCTCGAATTATAGTGTGTGTCCTCTACTTTTGTTTTTTTTCCCTTCTCAACATATCGTTTACGTGTTTCTTGAGCCTCTTCCTTGGCTTTTCTCTTCATTTCCTCAACCTTCTCCCTCGCTTGGTTTGCTTCTTCCCTTTCCTGTACGTCTCCCACTCGATATGGCAAAACATTCTTCGGATCAATGAAATGTTTATTAGTAACCTCTATACACCTTTATCTATCTTCAGAGCATGTATGGTCCTTAACGAGATGTTTCTTCAGTACCTGTAATTTCCTTCTAGACAAATCACATATCTGACAGGTATATAAGGTCAGCTTTTCTTTGTGTACACTACCAAAGTGTGACTTGGGTTTTTCCACATTCTTCTATATTGCAATACGCCCCAACAGCTGGCCATAAATCTCTGAAGTGATCATTTTGAAAACTTTTATATTCATTATCACACACATGTTATTGTAACTCCATTCTGAAAATACATAATTAATAAACATATAAATTTGTCTATCTTCAATAAATCTGTTCACAGTAATATATATATTTTTTTATATATATCTAAGTCACTGAATTCAATTTGTATAAATCTACAGTAAAAAAATATTCATTATTCCTATATATATTATAAACAAACACAAAAATTATGTATATATGCATACCTTCTAACAATACCATTTATGATGACGTGTGGGCCCTTTCACAACATCACAAACAGTAATGTAGACAAGTACTAAAAGTAAATGAGCGAAACAATAAAACAAAATTACAGTGTTAATATTTGCCGTGGTTTAATAACACGACCAAAGCGAGATGTCACTGGTGGAGTTAACGTTTGTACATTTTTGTGTAGTGTAACGATTTTCTCTAGTATAGTTGGAGTATGTGTAGCTTGGTATGGTTTCAAATGATCTACATGTACAACTAATTGTTTAGTACTTGTGTCTTTTTGTATTCTGTATGTCAAATCAGTAATTTTCTTAAAAACTTTGTATGGACCAGTCCAGCCTAATCCAAGTTTCTTATTTGTTTCTGGAGGATACCATCTCCAAACAAATGAGTTTTCTTCAAAACTTCTAATTTTTATATTTTTATCATAATTTTCCTTTTGTCTATTTGCAATTAAACCAGATTGTGTATGTGCTAACTGAAATGCATTTCTAAGAGATTCTTGAACCCACTCAACATATACAATTGGATAATGTATACTTTTATATCCTTGAGGTAAGCCAAACATAACATCAATTGGACATCTTAATTCATGTCCAAACATCAAGATATTTGGAGAGCATTTTGTTATTGCATGTTGAGTGGCTCTGTGTGTCATATTAATGATTGGAATGTGATCGTTCCAATCATTTCTATGTTCATTACCAAATAAACGTAGAATAGATTGTAAAGTTTGATTGAAACGTTCAACCATTCCATCAGACTGGGGTCTGTATGGACATGTTTGAGTTTTGTCAATTCCTAATTTGTCACAAATGGAGGCAAATAGGCCAGATTCAAATTCTCGGCCTTGATCTGTATGAATTTGGAATGGACAGCCAAATCTGCAAATAAATTCTGTAACAAGTTTGTCAGCTACTGTAAGAGCTTGGTGATTTGGTATTGCATAAGATTTTGTCCATTTAGTGAAATAATCTTCCACTACCATAATGTATTCATTCCCACCCGTAGAAATGGGCAAAGGACCTATGATGTCAATTGCTATTCTGTCCAAAGGATATGTAGAAACACTGGATTTCAAAGGTGATTTCCCTTTCCCTGGTCCAGGTTTCCCTTTAGCACAAATATCACAACTATTTATCCATAACTTTATAGAATCTGACAAATTTGGCCAATAAAATCTTTTCTTTATGAGATCTAAAGTTTTGTCTCTTCCAAAATGAGTTGAATATTTTGTACAATGTAACTGTTGAAAAATGAAATTTCGTATCTGTTCCGGAGCTACAAATTGATAAACAAGCCCCTGATTTTGTCTTTCAAAAAATTTACATAACAGGTTATTCTGAATGGTCAAGGATTCCCATAACCCTTAAAGAATTTTTCTTTCTTTTAATTTGTTTTGAATTTTGGACTTTTGGGGGTTTTCATCAGATTGTAACAAATTGTTCAATAAAACTTATATTTTGGTCATTATCTTGCATTTCTCTTAATTGCGAATTCGACCAATAACTGAGCCAGTTTAATGTTATGTTTTTCTGTATTGACATTGCCCGGTCTGATAGCTAAATGGGTCGCAAGACAACCCTTGAGGCCATCAGTGTCGCCGTCAGTTTCCGTGTCATTGATAACTGATTGAATACTTAAGCAGGAGGCATGGCCATCCTTAATAGTATTCAAGTCATCAATCCAATCCGTTGATTTGACATTTCAAATTATTCTATATCTGTTTTTATTTCGGTACATTCTGGATAATTGCTTCGTTTACATTTCCGTTTTGGTGTATGAGATAAACCATCTGCGTCTGTATGCAATGAACCCTTGCGATGTTGAATTTCCATGTCGTAGGTGTCTATGATAGAAATCCATCTCGCGATCATACCTTCCGGGTTTTTGAAATTTTTGAGCCACTTGAGCGACGCATGATCTGTTCGTAGAGTAAATTTTTGGCCATATAGATAATGTCTGAATTAGCACAAGAAAAATAATGACCGCTAGCAGTTCACGCTTTGTAGTACAATACTGTTTTTGTGCTCTGTTTAAAGTTCGGCTAGAATATGCAATGACATGTTCCTCAACATTCTGGATTTGCGAAAGAACAGCTCCAACTCCTGTTTGACTAGCATCTGTATCTAGTATGTAAGCGCCATCTTCACTTGGAAATGATAATGTTGGTGCAGTTGTTAAGCATTCATTTAAAGTCTCAAAAGCGATTTTACAGTTATCTTCCCAAATAAATGATTTATTCTTTTGAGTTAGCTGTGTCAGAGGATGAGCGATGGTTGCAAAATCTGGTATGAAATGGCGGTAATAACCCGCAAAGCCTAAAAACCTTTGTAACTCTTTCACATTTGATGGTGTATTCAAATTCTGAACCGATTGAATCTTTTCTGAAACGCATTTAATGCCTTCTGCAGAGACAATGTTTCCCAAAAATTTGACTTTACTCGGTTTCAGTTTAAGATTTCCTTCTCTAAAACACTGAAATACGGGTTTCAAAGTCTTTTCCATAAATTATGACGTCATCCAGATAACAAAGACAACGATGCCATTGAAAATACCCAAAATTAGCCGTCTAAATGTAGCGGGAGAGTTGCATAAACCCATCGGCATTACAAAAAACTGATATAAGCCTTTATGTGTCGAAAAGGCAGTTTTGTATTTGTCTTCTCCGGCAACATCTACCTGAAAATAACCACTGGCTAAATCACCGCATGAAAACCACTTTCCGCCGCTCAAGGTATCAAGAGTGCCATCACTACGCGGTAAAGGGTAGGCGTCTTTAACTGTTCTTTAATTTAATTTTCTTAAGTCCACACAGAATCGAATAGACCCATCCCTTTTCTTCACAAGGCACACTGGTGTTGCCCATGGACTACAACTGGGTTTAATTAAATTTTTGTCAATAATTTGTTTTCAATTCTTCTTCAAGAACATCCCTCTGTTTCAAAGCTCCTCTTCGTGGGGATATCTTTACAGGTTTTGAATCACCTGTATCTATATAGTGTTTTACTCTATCAGTTCGCCCAAGAGAGCCACCAGGACCAACGAATATATTTTTATACTCATGTTTAAGTGAAGACAGTTTTTGCTTCTCTTCCTCTTTTAAGTCTGATGATACTTTATCTAACATAGATTTTAAATGCTCGGAGAATTCAATATCTTTTAAAGTATTAACTTGTACTGATATGTCATTAGATTTTGAATCTGTTTGTGACGACTCAGCATCATCCTCATCAAAAACTTAATCAATTGTCATCAAGTGTGCAATCTGTTTAAAGTTTAACTGATTTTGAATTCAAATTCATGATAGGTAGGTGAATTGTATTTTCTGTATCAACTAGGCTTTTTGCCGCCAAAAGACCTTTACTTTTCACCCATTCTAATGGTTCAATAATGCCAATACCATCTACAAATGAATCTCTTTTAGAAGCTTCAATAATCATTTCACTATTTGCAGGAATTGAAACTTGCCTGAATATCTAAATTCTTGAACACTGGGAACTATTTTCTTCAAAAAGAGGAATACTCTTACCATTGATACTTAAGCATTGGCTTTTAATTTGAATATCATTTATTTCATTTTGTTCAAAGAAATGCCTTCCTAAGATCCCAGATTACCCTTTTATATCAGCTACAATAACTTCTTGTTTAACTAATAAAGGACCTATTGCTATATTCAAAATACATTTGTCTTTAACACTTAAAGCATTGCCATTGACAGTTGTTAATATACTATCTAGACTAATCAACTGAGAAATAAGTTTTAATTTCTCAAAATTATCAAAGGAAATCAGAGAAACTGGTGATCCAGTATCAACAAGATCAATTTCATCAATTTTGCAAAAATCGAAAAGACAATTTTGATTCACTAAATGTATTTGAACTCTCTTAATTGGATCTGATATCAAACTTTCAATTTTGGTTTGAAGCCTTTCTAAATTTTTAACAGCTGAAGTATTGGCCCCTTAATCAGCTTTTAATCGTTCCCCTGATTGTTCAATGGACAATAGTACTGAATATGTCCTATCTCATTACATTTATAGCAGACTCTTTCAGTCGTGCTGTTTTGATTCCTATAATACCCTCCTCTGTCACTACTATTAAACCTAGTAGGCCTATTTTGTTAATATCCGTTCCTATTTTCGGTTTCTGCATTAACATGTTTAAGTTGACTTAATTTTTCATCAATTAGTTTAGCAACTTGATCAAGAGTTAATAACTCTGTACGTTCCTTTTTATTATCCTTAATTGCTTGAATGGGGACTTCATTGCTAATTAGCATTGGCTTCTCATATTATTTTGAGGATTAATAAATGCTTCATATTTAATTGCGTATAAAAGTATCCAACGCGTTTGCACACTGAAACTGGACATGCTTTTGTAAATCCAAGTTATTTAATCCTCTAATGAATTTATTTATAGTATAAGAACTTTTTCCATCCTTTCAGAATCTTGTTATTCATTTGGAAAAGCCAAGTAACGTAACCTTCTCAAAGATTGACCATACTCAGAAACAGTTTCGTCTTTAGAATGTCTTCTTGCTTCAAATTCGCAAACATATGCGGCTTCTCTTTCTCTAGAATTAAATCTATTATTTAAACTTTCTTTAATTTTATTATAATTTCCAAGGTCTTGTTTACTTAAAGTACTCAAAATTTTCTGAGCAGGACCTCTTAGACTCATAACAATTTGTTTAGCTCTTTCTAAATCATTCCATTTATTCCATTCTGCATTTTGTTCAAAATGAACCAAATAGTCTTGCCAGTCAATAGTTTTGACATCAAATGATTGAGGCTCTTTTTCTCTTCTTACTATACGTTTTTCATGTAAGGTAACATGTTTTGGCAAGTTATGAAGAGAAGATGTGTGCTTAACCCCTTCATGCCTATTTAAATCATAACTGAAGTATTTTTAAGTTGAATACCTATTTAAGGGTTGACAGTCCTCTAAAAATGTATCCCTATCAACATTTCTCTTGTTTGGGGGATAATCTGATCCTTGGTTCTTATTTAATCTATCCCTATCATTATACAATTCATAACTTGTTCTTCTACTGAAATGTGGTTCTTGGTATCTTTTTGGAGTAAATTTTCTATCTACTTTATAATCTGGATTTTTCAATATAGATTTATCCCTTACTGAATCATCATAGGTTTCAGATAAAGTAACAAATGATTTTAATGGAGTACTAAAATTGAAATCTTTTTCATGTCTAAACTTAACTTCATCTTTATCTGAAAATCTATCAGAATGCTCAATTTTTGCTTTATCATGCTGGCTTATACCGCTTGCATAATCCATTGAATATGCCATTTTACAAAATAACAGAAATGTTAAGGGCAATTTGTATGGTCACGGCACCAAAATGTGAACGGACTGATCTAACATTCAAGTAAAAGTAACGTTTTCCGGATACCTTTTTACTTAATGCAAGCGAAGCCATGAAATAACCAAATAAAACCAGGTTCTTTACATAAACTATGAAGACCAATTCTGCCCTGGACACCTTGTCACACTATGGGACAAGTGTCTACAGCAACCATCATAACGGACAATTCTCTTGGAGGCCAAAGCTAATACTTGACCGGATAATGATTTGTACAAGTATAAGCCAGCATTCTAGGAAAGGAAGTCTTAAAGAAATAATACATAATTTATCATATTTATTTCATACCAAAATACACAATAAATATTTTAATATTAAGACAGTAAGTTGTACACAATACAAAAGTTAAATAAAGGGGGAAAATGTCTTACTTTAAGTAGGGCTTTTAAATTGAGCTTTTTAACTGTATCATTTAAACCATTTTGGTCCCAAGTACTAACGTTTAAACCCTAAATAAAGCCACAACATTCAAGAGACGAATTGATTCAGAGCAGTACTTGCATGGCTGTACTGTTTGCTTTTTTTTTTGTTATCTTTATTCAATTCTTCAACATATATATACAACAGATATATTACATATTACACAAAAATATCCCACAGCATTTTTATTTAAGCTCCCTGTACTGTTTACTCTTTTTTTTATCTTTATTATCCTGTACTGTTTACTTTTTTTTATCTTTATTATCCTGTACTGTTTACTTTTTTTTATCTTTATTATACTGTACTGTTTACTTTTTTTTATCTTTATTACTGTACTGTTTGCTGATAGATAAGTATATTTACTTGACACTGTGATATATGTGATTTCAGCATATAAAAAATAACAAAATGACTTATTAAATGGTACTTTCTTGAAATAAGATTTGCAATTTAACCAACACTATCTTACTTTTACCTATCAATAACCGGTTAAGAAAAGGAGTAAAGTTATTGTGTACATAAACACAGGTAAAAGTATTCATGTAAACAATAGTAATTATATAAAATGTAAATATGCTCAAGCTAAAAAGGGAGCTAATAAATAACTCTTAATTCCAATATTGCCACACATACATGTTTAGAACTAGCTGTCATGATCTTGAAATCGAAAGAGGGAGGTATTTTGGGATTAAAGCCGAAGACAGAAAGTGTAAGCTATGTATGAACGCAGTTGAAGACGAACTACATTTTCTTTTAAAATGTCCTGTTCTAAAAGATACTCGATCTCAACATCTATCTAATTTAAATTCCAAATTCAAAAATTTTTCAAGATTATCTGATGAAATGAAATTTGTTTGGATTCTTTCATCTGAAGATTTGTTTGTAACTTCAAACTTATCCAATTTATTGCACTCCCTTTTTGAAGAACGAAAGAAAATTATAGAAAATATTGTTGGAAAAATATAGATAGATATATAATTATAGGAAATAAAATTGATCAGGAGTTGTCTCCCATAGACGTAGTACTATAAAGAATTATGTTATTTCTCCAGGTCACAGTGGCACCCATAACAACTATGTTTTGTCAATAACTTGGTTTATATCAGGTTAATTAGTGTACATGTGTATTCATGTGTTGTTTTTGTTTTTTGTTGCCTAAATGTACTTTAATCATTCTAATCATTTTCTGTGCTTTATTTTGTAATTCATTCATTTGATTGTATAGCTCAAATTTTGGGCACCATGATTGGTTAATAAAAATTATCTTATCTTATCTATCTGACATGTTACGACAAACCACATAACACCTTCTCCATACAGAATGGATAAATAACACAAAGCCTGCCAAAGATTTAATACCATTACCAAATACTTGTATTTACAGTATAACATTTTAACTAAATGCACTTTGGTATTAACCAGTATGAAGACTTGCACTTTTATGATAGTATGAATACTTGTACTTTAATGTTGTACGTACTACTACATTCTGGCAGGGTTAAGTTAGTATGTAAGTTTATATACTTGATCGTATGAGTTTTTATTTGACAGTACAAATCAAAATTAATCTAGTAAACACGATTCAAAAGGTAAAATATTTCTACAACACATTTATTATAAATTCTACTTTTAATTTTGAAATCAACAAATATTATCAATTTACACATTGCAATTAAATTACCTTCTATTTGAATTAAGTGACCATCAAACCATAATTTGTTAGCGGTAAAAACTTTCATATTCAAAGGGTCAATTCATGATTTCGAGTCCATTTCATTTAATCAGTGGCTCTTTTAAAGATTGTAAAAGATTAAAGCGAAGTTTGGGAGATTATGATGTATTTATAACATTTATTAATCGAAACAAAGTTGATCTTTTTTCATAAAAGTGCAGGTCACATTTGTATACCCTTCAATTGGCCCAACTATGCACTTTCACGAAACCCTAAACTAAGTCTTTATACTTGTCAACTACGAACATAATAAGCACCAAAATTAATATAATTAAAGAAATTCAAAATATATGTGATATACTGACTGACTTTGGAAACGCAACACTCATTTTGTAGATGTTTTTTTACCAAATAAAGTGTAATCCTCATACAACTACCAGTCATGCTTATCATGCTTCTTTCTCCTTCAAAAAAATTAACATCTGACTTCCCTATGATTATTATTAAACATTCCGAATAATTGAGATCGCCCGAATTTCAGAAGGCGAAATTTCGAGCAAAAAAAGGATTTTTTTTCTTTTTTTTTCTTAGTGAAACAGTTCTTTCAATCCTTGGACACACTGAAATGAGCGACAAATGTTGCTTCCCCATATTGCAAAGACTGAGGAATAAAAAACTGAATCAACCCCTTAGAATACTGCAAACAGGAAAACGTGAACGTGCTGCAACCAGACAATTTGACGTCAGAAACTCGTTCAACTGTCCTTTCGAAAATGATACCGTTAGAAGTGATTTGACCATCAATGACCATTTCAACATGTAGTGACAATGCAACGTCAATAGAATTTGATTACGCAGCGGCATTTGCGAGACAGACCTACGACCGCAACGTCAAATGCTAATCAAATTGCTGAATGCCATTTTGCACAGCTTTATGCCATAAATGTTTCCCATTAACTGAACTCCCAAAGAATTGACTACAGAAAAACATTTAAAGCTTTAAGGTTTTTACCGCATAATTGCCAAGACACATTGTAATGGGTGGAACAACGGTAAAATCAGAAAGTGAAAATAGAACCGAAAACGTGCCGAACAGAATTGGTTGACCTTTCTGATAATCATTTTGGCGTTTGTTACAGGTAGCCATTGCTTCTTACGGTTACACGTTCATTTGTAAGGGGAAAACCAGGGTTTTAGTGTATAGCACAATATTTGAATGTTGAAAATGACGTAATCAATTCAACTTTTGACCTGGATTTTTTTTAAACATCGAAGTAATGAAAGAAATTTATGTTCATAAGTTTGTTTACAAGAAATTGAATATTTGAAAAAGGGATATACAAAAACAAATCTAGTTATGCGTTTCTAAAGTCGGTCAGTATATTAAGATGGTGGTCTCCTTGGCAATCATACCACATCTTATTTTTTATATCAGCTTCTAGCTCCTTACTTCTTAAATTGACCAGATATTTATCATTTACATTACAATATTTAATTCTTTATATAACCAGGAACATATATAAGATATACTGTTCCCAGATATAACGCCATGCAACCCTCTTGTTCTAACACACATTTATAAGGTTTTTTTCAATCTACTTCTGGATCTGTAAAGTCAGGTGCATTAAATGACATTCAACTTCTTAAGCGCTGACGATGTCAACTGCACATTTGATCAAAAGATATAAACTCTAGCGCTGGCGATGTTAACTGTAGCACCATTGACATGAACACCAGCGCTAGAGGTGTCGACTTTAGCACTATTGACATGAACACCATCGCTAGTGATATCGACTGTAGCACCATTGACATGAATACCAGCACTGGTGATGTCGACTGAAGCACCATTGACATGGACACCAGCTCTGGCGGTGTCGACGGTATAACCATTGACATGAATACCAGCGCTGGTGATGTCGACTGTAGCACCATTGACATTAACACCAGCGCTGGCGATGTAAACTGTATCACCATTGACATGAACACCAGCGCTGCTGATATCGACTGTAGCATCATTGACATGCTCACCAGCGCTGGCGATGGTGCCTTTAATCCTGAAGACATGAACGCCGGCGCTGGCGGTGTCGACTGAAGCACCATTGACATGAACACCAGCTCTGGCGGTGTCGACTATATCACCATTGACATGAACACCAGCGCTTGCGGTGTCGACTGTAGCACCATTGACATGAACACCGGCGATGGCGGTGTCGACAGTAGCACCATTGACATGAATACCAGCGCTCGCGGTGTCGACTGTAGCACCGTTGACATGAACACCAGCGCTGGCGGTGTCAACACTAGCACCGTTGACATGAACACCAGCGCTGGCGGTGTCAACAGTAGCACCGTTGACATGAACACCAGCGCTGGCGTTGTCGACTGTATCACTCTTGACATGAACACCAGCGATGGCGATGTCGACTTTAATTCTGAAGACATGAAGTCCTGTGCTGGCGTTGTCGACTGTAATCCTGCAGACATGAACTCTTCAATCAGCAGCTCTAAATTTTAATCAAGCGCTTTTAGATGTTAAGTCTGAAAATATAAAGTCTATTTTCTTTTGCGTTATCTTGAGTTAATATATTCCACCATAAACTGTAACGTTAGCACAACTACTGCTGGTGATATTGGTGTAAGAATTGCACGAATGTTCTTTGTGTTTTCAGCGAGCCAATGAAACTTAGGACTTCTTATAAAGCGTGCATGCATGATATATAACTATTTTAAAAAAAATTAAGTCAAGATACATGTGTTTATGAACGACCCCGAGATTACAACATGTGAAAAAAAACCTTTGAAATGAGATCTTATATATATACCGTATAGCGGGTTATTTTCGCGGGTGTAAAATTTCGCGATTAACATTGAATAAGGTATACGAAATATTTTGGCGGTTATTATTTTGGCGGATTTTAAACTTTCATCAATACCTTTGCATGTACACTTTTAAATTTGCGGAATTTATTTTGGCGATTTTGTTCTATCCGCGAAAATAAGCGAAAATTTACACCCCGCGAAAATAACCCGCTATACGGTATGATGTCCGAGTTCAATGTCATTCTTTTTTGTAATTTCCTTAATTCTCTTTCCATACGTAATACGGCAATCCTAACTGTCACACCAATGAGCCATCTTCGTCATCAGAAATCAACTTTAAATACATCATGCTTTAATGCATGGCACGACAGCATGGATACTTTTAACAACAACTATTTCATGTATTTGTCAATAAATACTGCACTTGAATTGATCAGTGATTTGCAGATTTACAAGTAGTTAGCATATCAAAATTTGTAAAGTAAATAAATGTATCTTATATATCAAAGATGAAATACAAATCTAAATATTTTGATCGTACTGAGAAACTGGTTCTATTTGAGACCCACCCTTTAATTTAGAATCAAGCACCTGTTGAAATGACAGTTTATTGATACAAATTTGTCATACATATTTTGTAGGCTAAATCAAAACATAGACAACGAAACCTTTACTTTACATTGTTTATTTATTGTTTTTATTATGACGTACTTCTCTAAGGTAATATATACTGATCTTGACTACTATAAGGACGAACTTTTTTTAAAAGAAATTCCTTAAAGCCCCTCAAAGAAATCTTTTTTTTCTTATTTCAAAAATGTAATTAAATACTTAGTTGTATGCATCTTGTGTTTTCATGCTTGGCTTCTACTAAATTACATGCGCAAAGGCATGTTGAATGCCGTACGGTGCCCTAGAGTTGTCTAATAGGCAATCATACCACATCTTCTTATTTTATATTTTAGAAAGATTTGTATAAACATCTTCTAATTACTAATAGCATGCAATCAAACAGAAACAATCCTTATGAAATCTAATGAGAATCCTGAATGGGGGAATTTATTAGGATATAGATGGAGTTACCCAAAAGGAGAATAAAGGGGAAAAAAACGAATATTGAATAAGAATGGGTCAACAATTACAGAATAACGTTATGTTGAAATATAAAGAAAAGAAAAAGCTAGGACTTCTAGGGGTTGCTCAAATATGAAAAAAAAGAGAGAACAAGGTGTAATGGGTAATAAACACATAAAGAAAAGAGAGAACAAGGTGTAATGGGTAATAAACACATAAAGAAAAGAGAAAGAATTGCCGAAAATTTACGAACACAAAAGGAAAGATATCATCCTAAGCATTCGAACCCAAATCTATGTGAATTATGAGAAGCCGACCTCCTTAGGAAGAGACAGAATGAAACATACTTTCCAACTAAAAAAAGTCAAATTTGTTCAAGAAAATCTAATAAGACATACTTGAAGTAATTGTAGAGGGCGTTACATTCTAATTTAATGAATGGGGTTTTCTTTATTTTGATTATTAGTATTAACTGTCAATATGTCAAGATAAGTCACACAGACCAAATACCACAGCGGAACAACTAAAATATGTCCTTCCAGAACCGACATAAAAATCAATCCCACCCACTTCAGAGCTTTATAAATATTGCAACTGCATCAACACACAGTACGAAATTATTGTGTGCAATAAGAGAAAACTTGAAGTAAGTTTATCATTTAATGTTTTTTCTTTTATTGTTTGAAATTGAAATTATTATGTTATATTGATACTAATTTACTCAACAAGAGGTGCATGGATAAATATAATTAGTTTTAATATTGCGGCAAGAAAACAAAATAAAACTTTTCCGTTTGAAATTTCAAGTTTGTTAACTATTTATTGAACTAATTTTAGGACTCTTGCTTATTTATAAATTACATATGCTAAAATTTCTTTCTTTTAGTTTTATAATTTGAATAAGATATGTATTCATTTTGCCTTTTTAAATGATTAATTCCAATTTGTAATTTGAAATATAGCTGGTATTGTAAATTATATTTTTGTTATAATGTGTAACATTCTCCACTTGACGTATAAACAAGCAAAACTCAATAAATCAATCAATCTTCTTCGACAAAGGCGAATAAGTAAATTATGTTTAAATGATGCTACATTGAATAGTTAGTTGACATACCAGACATAAAGACCTTTGAATATGCCAACAAACTTAACATATCATATATAAAAACCGTTTGCTTCTTTAAGACTTCTATATAATAGTATTATTACCTGTATTTTACCTGAGTTTACCTTTAAAAAAATGCGCGCAAATGTAATCAAAAGTTGCGCGCAAACGTAATTATTTTTGCGCGCAAATGTAATGGTAATGCGCGCAAACGTAATGCACCGGATATATAATACGGTTATGGCGTTTGTCTAATTTTAGTCTTCTATTTATCCCAATGTGTATGAAATATTTGAAACTGGACATTAAGAGAACAAACAATATAATCGACTAATTCGGCATATTCTTAATTCTCTGTTGTCATTTAGTATATTTAGAATAGGATAAATGAAACAATACTTCAAACAAAAGCAAAAAGTAAATGATTTTTTTAATATTTATAAAGGTCAAACTATACAAAGTGTTTAGCATATTTTGAAAATTGTATTTTCTTACATTTAACAGTTTTGTGCTATTTTTGTTTTCATTGACTGAATTATCAAATACAAATGTAGAGTTTATACATATATATAGAAAGATGTGGTATTGATGCCAATGAGACAACTCTCCATCAAAGAAAAAAATCATAAAAGTAAACCATATAAGGTCAAGGTACGGCATTCAACATGAGCATTGCGTCACACCGAACAGCAAGCTATGAAGTGCCCAAAAAATTACTAGTAGTATTTTTATGTAATCGTATCACCTTTTCTTTTAAAATAATTTTAATATCTCAAAAGTAACTAAGTTTTTTTTTTACATTTTACTACCGTGTGACACGGCTGCCTCAATGTTTACGAAGAAAAGAAAAGAAGTATATAGCTCTTCGGTTTCTTCTTTTGTTTGGAATAAATTATCTTTGAAATCCATTAAAATTTGTATTTTTTTTTAGTGTCTGTATATTGAGAATTAATATATTTAATATATATATATATATATATTGTTTGTTTGTAGAGTACAAAGAATGGCGTACTTAGAGTGTTTACTGTTTGTAGTTGGACTAACAATCTGCACTGGAAGAGTAACAGGTAGGACATTGTAACATCATTTAGTGGACAATATTTTCACCTAATATATACTACCTAGTATAAAAAAGAAGATGTGGTATGATTGCCAATGAGACAACTATCCACAAAAGACCAAAATGACACAAACATTAACAACTATAGGTCACCGTACGGCCATCAACAATGAGCAGAGCCCATACCGCATTGTCAGCTATAAAAGGTAATGTAAAACAATTCAAACGGGAAAACTAACGGCCTTCTTTATGTAAAAAAATGAAAGCTTTGATATTTTTGTTTAATTGTTCTATTTTAAACAGCGCGTTTATAAATGACATGAAAGTTCATGACCTGATAAAAAGATTTCATGTCTACTTGTTGTCATTTAACATTGAGAGAACTTTAGGGAAAAGAAACAGCTTCTAATGAGGAATTAGATCATATTACTGTAAATTCAGAAATTATTGCGAGGTTTTAATTATTGCGAATAATGCGTAAGAGTTGTAAACGCAATAATTAAAACTCGCATTTTGTAATATCTTAACTGAATTAAGCATGACTTATCTCGAAAACGCAATAATTAAAATCGCATATAAGTTTAAAATGACAAAATCGCAATAATAAATGCACGCAATAATTTCTGAATTTACAGTATTATTTTGTCTGACTTTTATAGGTTACCTGTCGAAATTTTTACAGACGAATTAAATACAGATCCTCAAGTAAATATTAAATGAATCCAAGGGGGTCTTAGACTTGACTTAGTTGTCAAGATAGGAATATCATTGATCGACATATTTTCACATTTATTCATTATTTCATTCCATTTTAGTAAAATATATCAACAAAGTCCTTCAAAGTCAATCTGCATAGCTTAATAACGAATATATAAGCATTTATTAAACGACTTATAACCTCTGAATAAACTTTATTTTAGTTTTAACGGATCTCCAAGGAATTTGCAACAATCACTCTATCAATTTATAACCGTTAAAAGCTTGTTATTGTGAAATGTAGGATTTAAAATATTAGGCAATTCAAAAGGACTGTTATAAATTATTCGCTCCTCTGTTTTCAAAATAACAAGCTTTTAAAACAACTATAACAAATTGATACCATATAAATAACGGAATTTAAAAAGTAGAAAAAAATGACAGGGTCGTGTTTTATTCCTATTTTGTGTCTTCTGGTTATCGGGACTGCCTCGCACAATTTATTCCTCATGTCGGAAAAGGTGAAACATGATTTAGCTATTATGATTACGTTAGTTGTCGTCTGCCAGTATAGCAGCATGGTCCTTGCCTTTGAGATATATTTAGTTATCAATTTAAAATTTGTCTGGAACTGATTCTCTGTAGATATGTTTTTGTTTTGATAAATTGCTGTCTCATAATAAATTTTTATGCAAACCAAAAATCTCCATTTATTTATAAGATGAAGAAGACGGAACTTAGTTAAAAAACGTGTGTCTAATCCATATGTTTTGAACAATAAAATATGTTTAAACTAAAGCTATTTATAAGATAAATTAACACAAGAACATATTAAGTTTAAAGTGGATGAGTTTCTTATTATGTTCTCTGTTATTTACTATCCAATATATGGCGAAAGACACCCATAGTGATACAACCTTTACCATATAAGACGATAGTTGTAAAAGAGGCTATCGTTTGATGAAAGCTATCCTATAAAAGTACGCGATTTTTTCATATAAAGAATCTAGGTTTTTTCTCTCATTCCGCTGAAACTTTGTGCACTTCCATGCAGATTAAATCATAATGAAAATTTAGAAAAGCTGTTTATTAAAATAGAACTTTTGCATAAAAGAGAAAAAAATATTGACTCGTATGTCAAACGAATTCAATTATATATTATGCGTTGGCTCTCAGACTAAGTTAATGGCGAACTGACTGAATGTAATCATTATTTAAAGATAACTGTAGAATAAAACCCGAATTAATATAACTATAACTCGATGACTTTTATTGTGTATTGTAGGTCCACCTCAGAACGACAGATCAGGGAAACATGGTACAATAGCTTTCTCAGTCGGGTTAACAAGCACCTTGCACATGTCTTACTCCGAAACAATTATCTATGATAAAGTCTTTTCTAACTTCGGAGATGGCTATTCTATTGACACCGGTGAGTTCACCGCTCCAGATACAGGGGTATATGTGTTCCATGCGCATGCGTACAACTCTAACCAGGATAAAGCAATGTGGATTGAGTTAGTTAAAAACATTGATTCATTAGTATCTGTCTCTGGTTATAACAGTCACTCAACAGCCGGAAATACCGTCATTGTGAGTCTGCGCAAAGGGGAGACTGTTGCTGTAAGAGCAAGACCTGGACAAGAATTTACTCTCTTTGGAAAAGCTGACCAAGTCTACACCACATTTTCCGGATATCGCATCGGAGAAATCCCGTATTCCGATCCGGCAGCAAGTTTGTTCGGACGATAAAGACAAATCAATGTATCAGATATCATATATTAGTTAAAAAAAAAGTATCGTTTGGATAAATATTTCGTTCATTTATATAAATCAAATTTGTTTAGAGGTTTAACATCTTTTATCATAAAGTTTCGGAAAATTATTTAGGATTGTTATTACGCTTCTTTTCAAGAAATTATTCTTAGAAATTTTACAAAAAGTTTATTCCCTTTCGAAATATGCAGTTTACCAATGAAAAAATTCATTGATTAAGATATAATAAAAAATGTTAAGGATTTGAAAAAAAAGTAAAATAAACTTACCATATTGTATTTTTGTTGTTGCTTATATATATATATATATTATTTGTTTAGAGAGAACGGTATATATTCCGTATGTATGGCCTTATATGTTATTTAATTTATAAACCGTTTTCATCATTATTGAATTGAGTTGTATGCAAGCGAGCTATAATTGTTATTTTCCAATAAAACAATAACAAAAAATGACGACATTTTTTCTTGATATTATATATTGCCTTAGAAATGATTTTTCTCATTTTAGTTAGAGATTATATTGCTTAAATGATTCCTCCCATTTTAGTTAGAGATTAAATTGCCAAAATGATTCCTCTCATTTTAGTTAGAGATTATACTGCCTAACTGATTCTTCTCATTTTAGTTAGAGATTATATTGCCTAAATGATTCTTCTCATTTTAGTTAGAGATTATATTGCCAAAATAATTCCTCTCATTTTAGTTAGAGATTATATTGCCTTAATGATTCCTCTCATTTTAGTTAGAGATAATATTGCCCAAATGATTCCTCTCATTTTAGTTAGAGATTATATTGCCTAACTGATTCTTCTCATTTTAGTTAGAGATTATATTGCCGAAATAATTCCTCTCATTTTAGTTAGAGATTATATTGCCTTAATGTCTCATTTAATTCAGTTAGAGATTATATTGCCCAGATGATTCCTCTCATTGTTGTCAGAGATGGCGGAACAGAAGTTTAAGATGTATGTATAGATAGAGGGTTGAGATCTAAAAAAAAAAAAAGGGGGGAATGTTAAATCACGCCGCAATTGTGCGCCTTTCCCAAGTCAGGAGCCTCTGGCCTTTGTTAGTCTTGTATGATTTTAAATTTTAGTTTCTTGTGTATAATTCCGGCGCATATACTAAAATTAGTCCTGGTATCTATGATGCCATTGAGTTTATTCAATATATATCGTTGAGAAGTATCTGTGATTACCACTCAGACAACTATCTGTCAATAGTTGATATATATGGTCCTCGTTTGCTTTAATAGTCCAAAAGGCACGGTTCTTCACGGTTAGTTCGACCATAATGAATAGGGGGCAGATTTTCATAATAGAGCTAAAAATTGTGTGAAATATACGGGAAAACATCATTAAACCAGAGCAGTTGCTTGGAAACTTGCATAGAATTTCCCATACTTTCATACTATTCCAACCTCTTTCAAAAAAATCTGCCCCTACCCAATATGGCCGAACTAACCGTGAAGAGCACTAGCTATTGTTTTGTACTGGTTTCATGTAATTTAGCTAAAGAACTGTGTATAGGGACATGTGGTGTACGTGGTATTTTGCAGGCAAATATCGGGACGTACATAGGAGAGGGGTAGAATATTTTTGGTAATATCATGGCTTGGTAAGATCATATACCGGGAACATGACAATTTTTTTAGCCCTCTCCCTTTTGACTTAAATTTTGGAAATGAAGGAAATAAAAAAGAATAACGTATACGAGAGAAAAAAAGGAAAAGGGCTAAAACAATCCTGTCCCCAAGTGCATAAGTGTATTAACGGAAAAAAGTTATCCAACTGTATACGTAGCTCTTTTGTTATTTTGTTATTTCCTGAATGTGTCAAATATATCAAAGGACGTGAGAGCTACGGTTCCGCAGCTAGTCCAAGACAGGATACCAATGAATTTGTCCTACCAAACGAAAATTGCAGAACATAATTCTCAATTAACAAAAGTCAATCTAGCTATAAGTAAAACTAAATACTACAGAACCTCAAAAATATATAGCCTCCTGGCCTTGTTTCTGGTACATAAGAATCATACCTCTCTATAAAATGGCGGAGTTTTGATACATCAGTGTACTGCTCATGACGACTAGAAATGTTGATCTACGCAAATTTATACACTAAAAAAAATATGGTAAATGATGACCATAGAAAACAATGTAATAATTGAAGTTCTATAATTTTATCAAAATTGAAAACTTTGGGATCATGTGATCAAAACACCATTATGTCCCTTCTACTAGGAATGGATTCAGTAGAGAAAAGGATTATATTGAGAGTAAGACATAATAATGGTATGGATTATCTCCCTTTGACAAGCATATTTCATGTACATAATTTTAGTGTTTCAAACATGACGGAACAGAATTCAATTTAAAAACAAACAGCATTCACAATGAGCCAGAATTCACAAACAGCATTGATTTCGGAAAATATGAAACAAAATATTAGCAATCAATATAAAAGATATAATTAATAAAAGATGTCGTATGATTGCCAACTCCCAACAAGACCAAATGACATAGAAGAATTAACAACAATAAACCATCACATTTGCCATCTTACTCCTATATAAAAAAAAAAGAGGGATTGACCAGTACATCTATTGTGACAGATATGGTGACACTTTCCAAATCGAGCGACGTATATATTGTGTGTATTCAGATTCTCAATTTTATTTCGTACACTCATCACAAATATTGCTTCCTGAGAGAAATCTAAGTCACTACATTAATACGACAGTAAATCTTTATATTATGCGATCCATAACGCCCTAATGCAATGTCAAAGCAGGTTTCATCTTAAGAGTCGATCATTAATTGTGCATCAACGATAACCATTCGGCAATCCTCGGTAGATTCCGCTACTGTCGGAATCGGCCGAGTTGAGACGAAAGCAACGATAAGTTCATTTCAAGTTTATATTGTAGAAACTGTTACAAAAAGTATTACATATATATAAGCATATTTATCATAGGTTAAACAAAGATAGAAGATACAAATGAAATGGTGCAATAATCAATTATAAGTCCATTGTATATTCAAATCATCGATATAATAAACATAGATATGGCTCTTATAACTAATATAAATTGTGTTCAAATCAGGCTGGATTTCGTAGATCACAAATTAAATAGCATCAATTTTCTTTTCACTTCATTATAAGCAACAGTCATGTATATATCCTATCATGTGATGTTGATAAGCACCGGTCCTACGAATGTCATACCAGGCCGTTTGAAAAAATAACAACAATTTAGGTAATGACGCCACTGATCGGTACAGCATAAATATATACAATATATTACAATCTTCATCTGTTTGAACACTAAAAGTGACTTTATTCTATACATATTCTAATCAGATAAATTCCTCATATCTTATTTCGATGTTCACGTCACACATTATGTAAATTATAAAGCGTCGACGTAAACTGTTCTATTCATTCAATCATGGTCTTTCAATGTACAAGTCTTCATTATCCAATCATAACACTTCGCACTATTCCGTTGAACGCAATACTCTCCGATTGAGCCCAAACGACAACATCTTTTTACAACCGAGTTTTGATGAGTGGCTCCATCTGGTACAAGTCACGTGGTTAGTTTGGTGCCACGAGAATCGTCGAGATCCGTGTAAGAATGACGTTACCTATGCTAGGACGTCTACAGTAGCAATCTCTTTCAAAATGAGGAACTCCTATTTTGTCCAGTATGGTCTGATACAGTTTCGGATTTAATTTCTTCAGGCTGTTTTCTGAATGATTTTCACTAATTACCCATTCTGCATCCAGGCTTACATCGTATCCTAAAACGAAACATGCATTTGAGTTATAATGAATACGTAGAGGTAATAAAATGAAGATCAAGTCAACGGCTGGTATTTCTGTACAAAGTGGTCGAGGGGATGGTTCCAGATATAAATCCCGATGATTTTCTTGTTAAAAGTAAACCCAAGAGGAAAATCAAACCTAAAACATTTGACAATTTTGTAAGTGTCAATATAGTAACCCATTCAGTGAACAGCAACATGAAGGCACTAAACACTATTGTTAAAAGATAATTTATATATAAATTACTTTTATTTTTTTATATTTAATTTGCAAATGATGTCATTACATTAATCAATACGTTGAGAATAATTTATGGTAAGACATACTTCATTTCCATGCTGTTTTTACGTAAATCATATTTATATTTGAAAATTTATAGAACTTGCGACAGGTTTAGGATGTCTTAGCTAAGATCATCTTTAGACAGCTTCGGGACGAGGTCTGAGATATGTCCTAGGATAGTCATAAGAGGATCATAAGACATGTCATAAGATATATCTTATGACATGTCTTGAATAGCTTCGTGAAACCGGCCCCTGATGTTTGTGATACTGACTGTGTAAAAACATGCGTGCCAGCTGAAGGACGCCTCCGGGTGCGGGAGTTACCGGCTACATCGAAGACCCATTGGTGGACTTCGGCTGTTGTCTGCTCTATAGTCGGGTTGTTGTCGCTTTGACACATTCCCCATTTCCATTCTCAATTTTGTTGTTTTTGTTCTTTTCATATTACAATTTATTGTTGTTTTTGTAGAGTATATATTATTGACTATTTTATTTACCGTGTCTGTTTAGTTCACGCGTCATTGAAAATATAACGGTATTTGATGAGACTGTCAACAAAGTGAGAGGGTTAGCGCTATAAAACCAGGTTTAATCTACCATTTTCTACATTTGAAAATGCTTGTACCAAGTTAGGAGTATGACAGACCTTGCCCATTCGTTTTTTTATGTAATTGTTGTTTGATTTAGCCATGTGATTATGGACTTTCCGAATTGATTTTCCTCTGAGTTCAGTATTTTTGTGATTATATTTTTATGTATTCATCAGACCAGATAAAGTTTTCCGCACACTCACAAAAAAGTAAATTTCTTTACCTGATTTTAAGATTTGTTTTATAAGTTGAACCGAAAGTTTCGTGCTGTGTAAGGCGTAAAACAAAGCTGAGTGACCCAAGCTGTCTCTCATCTGAATGTCCACACCATGTTTCATCAAATATTGACAACATTTTTCTGATCCTTGTTCGGATGCTATCAGTAAAGCACTTCGGCCAATATCGTCAGTTTCATTAATACTTGCTCCTGAAATAAATAATTGTAATTGTAGACATTTGAACTATTTGCTATTTGTTCCTAGGAATTTGTAGCAGATTTTACTTTTTCGATAAGTTCTGCTCTTAGGTGGGGCTACCATTTTATTGTTAATATGTTGGAGCTAGGGTGAAATTTGATAAGGCACTACAGAAGTTTTGAGTAAAAAAAAAGGCAGGATGACAATAAAGTAAAAAGAGTCAATAACAACTAATAAAATAAGACAGGACCGAATAGAGTTAACAAAATAAAAAAGGCAGGATAGACATTTCCAAATAAAAACATGTAGGATTTTTCATTATATAATTCCCCCCATAAAAAAAACAAACGGTACGTAGCTCTCTTATGCATGCTATGATAGATGATTCACTATATAAGTACTGCAGTCAATGTTTCATTAACTTAAGATTCCTTTGAAGAAAAAGACACATGCATATAGTGCAAACAAACTTAAAAAATGTAAAAACAATACGTAAGCTCTTTATTACAAGTCATGAAAATTCCCATAAACATCCGCGTAATATAGTTCAGGTTCTTGACCTAAAAAGCATATAGTTTCTGTTTATTCAGACTTTCCTTGAGCTAGGGATGGGATACACTAAGTCACCTCAATATATGTCACCTGTTGTTGCATATTTTGTTATCAAAATTATGCACACGTAATTAATTTTACTAAAATTGAAACTTTTCGGCGTTTCATAATAAATAGGATTACATAATTTTCCACCTTTATGACATAACACAATGACATCATTCATCTGAAGAAATGTAAACAATAGATGAAAGCGAATATGATTCCAGGAATATGGTATAGCATTCCGGGTTTGATTCCAGGAAATTGCATTTTAAGCATTCCTTTCATTGCATTTGGGATACCCTCTAAAACTTAAGTTGGTCACCTTTGATACTTTTAAGTTTTCTAAGAAAAAGTCTGTACTAAGTCAGGAGTATGGCAGTTAGTATCCATTCGTTCGATGTGTTTGAGCTTTTGATTTGAGTAGGGATATTCCGTTTTGAATTCTATTTTTGTGATTTTACTTTTTATTATTTTGGTAAATCGAAAGTATTTTTTGTTGCGATGTCGAGTTTTCTTCAGCTGCTTGGATTCTTATAAAATTAAAATTTAGGAATCGTCAAATATGACTTAAAATTTCCTTCAATGATATCCATCCGACATCAATGAGAAAGTGCGTTAAATTTAATCATGACATTAATTAGAATTACTTAAAATCTGCACAAATGTCCAGTCTACATATCCTAAATACTAAGGTGTTAAGAGGGTAGGTCAACAGAGGAACAATAAAAAGCATCAGTCGAAATATACATGTATAAACAAAACTCAGTCTGTATGACAATACACAAAAGAAAGAAAAAACGAAAAAGGATTCCACGGAACTCTGCGTCAGGCATTCTATAATTACTATCAGAGTAAAAGTCTCATGTTGACTGCAATACATAATGTCTTAATCAGTAAAAGTCTCATGTTGACTGCAATACATAATGTCTTAATCAGTAAAAGTCTCATGTTGACTGCAATACATAATGTCTTAATCAGTAAAAGTCTCATGTTGACTGCAATACATAATGTCTTAATCAGTAAAAGTCTCATGTTGACTGCAATACATAATGTCTTAATCAGTAAAAGTCTCATGTTGACTGCAATACATAATGTCTTAATCAGTAAATATAGGGACAGGAATAAAATCCTAAATTTGCAGACTCGTCAAAAAAGTAGACATGATACATAATCCTGGAAACTCAAAAAAATAAATACTAGTATCTTATTCTTGATAGTAGTATGTATTCTTGGAAACAACTTAGTGGAAAAGAAATACAGTGAAACCTATCTAAACTGAATCTCGCATAAACCGTAAACCTGTCTAAACCAAACTGGTTCTTAAACATGTTAAAGCACCGTCATATCAATTTGTATGTTTTGTGAAACTGATAAACCGATTATCTGCAAAAATCGAACTAAATCTCAAGTTCCGAAGAGGTTGGATTAAGACAGATTTTACGGTACCTTTAGTCTGAAAGCGTCAGCAAATTCTTATAAAAGTTTACTTCATTTCGAGAAAAAAAGACTGACAAATGTATTCCTTTTCTCAGATAGAATATAAATTTTGAAGACACAAATATGGGTTTGAATAAAGATAAACGACAGCTTAGGTAAACAGAACCAAAAGGTGAGACGTCGCCTGCATTAATGAAAGGAGAGTGACAAGATCAGATAGCTAAAATAAACCCAGTTATGGTGATGGATGTGACTTCATAACACCGGAACACATAAATCACTCCAGTAGACTGTACATATAAGACACAATAAATGAAGTAAATTTTCATTTGTAAGGTTCACATTAAAGTAAACTAATGAATATATATTACGACTTTAAATGAAAATGGCACATGTGGCATATGCACTTTCAAATTAGGATTCTAAAAGTAGATTACACGGTGCATATTAAGGGATGATCATTTGAATTTCGGATATTGGATGGGCAGGAAGATTTCGAAAAGTGATATCCGGGCTTGTTAAATTGATTGATACATAACTGATATTAATATTTCTGTCTTACAAAATGCAGGTAATAGTTGTTTTAAAAAGTGAAAATGATTTTCCGATCTGGCAACAGGTTGAACATGTTGAATAAACAGTCAGCACCAAACAACACTGACCTTCTCCAAAATTGTCAAAATTATCGTCCTGTTATGATATATAAAACAACTTTCCCATATTCAAATTGCAGCATGTGTATGCATTGCATGTACGTTTTAACTCCAGATCTTAGTCCTTCTATCCATCTATCCTAGTCAAATGATAATTGCTTTGAAACTTGTTCTACTAAAAAAACAACGGAATGACTAATGACCTTGACAGTTGGCCTTGACAGATGACCTACCTGCTTTATGTAGATGTTTTACTACGTCGATCTGGTCCTGATGGACAGCGACCATTAAAGGTGTCTCTCCTTGTCCGTTCTTGACGTTTATGTCCAGGTTTACAGCTGTGAAAAGAACGATCAAAGAAATGGTCAACCATTTTGTAATGAAACCATAGTTAAGTACAGTTTTTATGTAAGTTTTAGAATTCATTGGATAATATATACAACAAGACATCGGGTCTGTATAGGTGGGCCTTTATTTCTGTATTAAAAAAAAATAAGCCATTTTTATTTTCAATTCATTATACTTTTTGTCAATTATTCTATATTCTTGATACTTCAGCACATCTATTTTCTTTCTGATTCATTTTTTTATAGACATTTTTCTCTATTCTTTGTATTTTTTGCTCATTATGTTCTATTCTTTATAGCCCCATACACACCCTCATAAATGACGCGAATTTGTATTCTGTGACTAAATGAATAGACTAGTTTAGTGTTGGAGGATAGCCTATGAATATAGATTTAGTATTTTTAGTGCCGCAACGATAATGAAATGAATCGTATTTTCGTCTAGGGGTGACACATTTCACTACATGACCAAAGCAATTTGACTTACGTTTTTGGACATGATACGGAAAAATGTATTAAATAGTCGGGCATCAGTTTACATGTTAAAGGATCAGGTACTTAAAAAAGTACTTTTCTAATGTCTAGTTATAAACCGAATAAACATATACTTGTTTCTTAAAAATCATTACTTTTTTTCTAATAAAAAGCTATTTATTTCATTGAATTCAGAACACATGATATAATATTAATTTTCTCTCGGTAAAAAAAACGATAGTTGTTTTATATATATTCATTTATATTAAGATTTACATAAGATAAACAATGTCCAATACCTTTTTTAAGTAATAGTCGAATTAGTTTGAGATGTCCATTTAATACAGCTTCGTGGAGCGCAGTATCGCCGTTAACATCCTGTACATTTGGATCACAACCAGATTTAAGGAGCTGATCAGCAACTTCTACTGTTCCGAAGGTAGCAGCGTAGAAAAGCAGACTTCTCCCTTCGGAATCGACTTTGTCTATAGACCCAACAGAAGAATCAGTCGATACTTTTTTCTTTGGTATAATAACAATTTTCTTTGTCAAAGATTTCTTCTTTCTTTTCAGTATAGGAGTTGACCAGGACCTGAGACTCAATGTTGATATAGCTGGGGAAATGTTCATGTTTCTATCTGTGAAAGGAAAACATATTGACTTGCAATACTGGATGTTGACGCTTATTGTAAACTGAATATATGAGGATTTTCACTTTCCATTTTTATATTATTAAATTAAACGGAAATGTCAAGACTGTAATATCTGGAGTACCACAAGGTTATCCGCTTTCGTTTCTTTCATTAATTTTTAAACCTAATGATCTTTCAGTTTTTAATGAAAAAAAGTCATCAAAAATATGGATAATCAAGAAAGTAATTTATTTTTTCAAGTAAATTCGAAAAAAAATAAAAATAAAGGAAAGGTTCATTGGCTGATAAAAAAAAGTCCATGTTTACAGTATAATAACATTTATTTTATTAATAATATTCAAATGATTATATTACATGTTTAATTAAATTTTCAGATAAAACAGATACATGTTATTAAGATTAAACAAAGGCTTACCTTGTATATATAAATGTGTTATGTCTTACAATGACAACATACCTTGTTATATATTACAATCTGTCAGGTGTGTGTGGGTAGTCCACCGTGACCGAATCTGTTATAAAGAGTATTGATGATGTGAAGATCTACGTCGTACAAGAGCTTGGGTCATGTTAGGTGTAAAGGACACGACTTACAAGCCCCCTGCGGTTACGTGATATCATGTTGTTTATTACGTAAAAAATATCTTTTATTATTGCATGTCTGATATAAATCGGGCAATAATACATGTATAGTTAAAGGAGGATCTAAAGAACTTAAATGTTATGTGTTTAAATCATTAATTGTTATTATTATTATCATCATCATCATGATTATTATTATTATAATTATTAATATTATTATTATTATTATTATTATTATTATTATTATTATTATTATTAATTTTATTATTATTATTATTATTATTATCATTATTATTATTATTATTATTATTATTATTATTATTATTATTATTATTATTATTATTATTATTATTATTATTATTATTAGTAGTAGTAGTAGTAGTAGTAGTAGTAGTAGTAGTAGTAGTAGTAGTAGTAGTATCATTATTATTATTATTATAATTATTATTAATATTATTATCATTATTATTATTATCATTATTATTATTATTATTATTATTATTATTATTAGTATCATTATTATTATTAATAACCTTTTTATTATTAATTAATTTTTTTTATTTGTTTTTACGGATCCATGTATGTATGTGTAGTACATATTTTTCTGGTTATTGTTAATAATTTTCATTAGTATCATTAGTTATTATCATTATTATAATCATCATTATCATTATCATCATTATTATTATCATCATCATCATTATTATTATTATCATTATTATTATCTTCGTCATCCGTCTATTATCCTTAATATTATCATGATAATCATCAATATTATCATCAATATTATCATTATTGAAATATCATTATCATCATTATCATTATCATTATTATTTGTATTATTTCATTTTCTATTTAACATGTTTGCCTTATTTAGATCACTAACACATCTTCTCATTTTCAGAAAGAAAGATATATGGCAAAAGTCGATGCAATGTTAATCAGAAAAAAACGCATTAAAACAAAAACAAGATGATTAATATTTGTCCGTATCATATGTCAGATTAACAACGTCACATGTTCAGTAACCCGAATAATTCGGTCTTTATATTCCGCTACTCAACGATGGCCACAGAAGGACTGGATCATTCGGGTTGTTACATGTTTAGATCAAAACAAAGAACATTGATGATGTCCCGACCCCATTGACATTGTCCACTGTGTAGTGAAAGTTTTAACCTTCTGAACAGTCCTATAGACAATGTATAAGCAAATTATTTGATATATTTCTCAGCATTACAAAAAAACTACACAGATCACTAACATTCAAGCAACACTAACCACACATACATGTAGCCGTTGTTGAATTGGGATGCTATATGAGGAACACCGGGTAGTTACTTATTTGATTGGAAATTGGCAAATAGAAAAGTGATACATCCAGAAATCAGAATATAACTGGTTTCTATAAATTGTCATGTTTAATGTGTTTATATCTTGGAATACGCATTGTATCATATGTGCTTTGTCCAATAAAATATTTGAATAAAGTAAACTGTAAGGTAAAATATTAGAAAGCTGTGAAAATTGAAAAGAAAATCGTTGAGTATATAGGGTTTTAAATTAGTTGGTGGTTTAACACCTAGTCTCTCTTGAAAGGGATTAATAAAAGGCAATATTTGCTGCTTTTTTAATAGTTCATTGCAGCTTTTTTAAATTTTTTTTACAAATGATGACGATTCCCTCTGGGTAAAAAGCATAACTGTAGCTTAATTCCAACCGAAGTAACGAGTTCAAAACAGCTGTCATCTTACTGACATGGTACAGGAGGCATCGTATACAAATTAAATGTTTTCAGTCTTACTATACGTTGCAGCGTATTCATGAATCCCGTACCGCAAAACGGACGTAGCCCTTTCGTACTTCAGAGAGGGTTATGCCCCCAATAGTGGGTTGATCCCATTTGTATACTCATTGGCACTCACACCACATCTTCCTATATCTATAAAGTTAGTTCTTGGGAATAATGTGCATTGAATATTGAATCGCATAATCCACTGATAGACGATGATTGACTGAATCAAGGAGAATGTGAATTGGGGTTTACATAATAAAAATAATGGCCAAAGATTATCAAGAATAGAGAAAAATAGCATACAATATTAAAGAAAACAGAAAGAGGGACTCCCAATCTTGTACAACTATGATACATGCTGAAACAGCTAGGTTATGTAGGGTAATACCTTAAGTACAGGGTTTCAACTGTTCCATCGATATCATGATGAGGATCCCCTCTCGTTTCGGCGCAGTCAACGACAATTTCCAGGGTGTGCGCCGGTTGAGTTGATAAGGCAGAGCGAGGAACCAGCTAGCTTTTAAACTTATCTTCCCTCTTCATCAATACCTAACCAGAAGCCTCATATGCCTGTCTCTCAACTTTTCCAAGCTTCTTCCTACTGATCCAGTGGTCCGCAATGCTCTTCAGCTTCGTACTTTATTTGGCCTTTTTTACTTTTTTGGATAATATTCGAGCGTCAATGATGAGTCTTTTGTAGACGAAACGCACGTCTGGCGTATATACAAAATTTAGTCCTGATATCTTTAAATAAGTTTATTTAGTCCTAAGGTCCATACGACTCTCCAAAAAAACGTTTGACCAAAAAAAATCGTCTACAGCCTACCTCCACTGTAAAATACAATGTTTTCCAACTCTTCTCTTAAATGTCTGTCACCAACTCCGGTTACTTCGCTAGCTTTCTCTCATGGGCTTCTTCCAGTCTTGTTTCCCATGGGACTGTAAGGTCTACAATAATGACATGTCTGATGATTTTGTACTACAGCACAATGCTTGGTCGGAGGGTTGTTGTTATAACCTCCCTTTGGAATTCGAAGGTGGTCTCCCCCCTCAATCGTTTGCCTGCATCCCCTATTCATTTGCTGTTGCTATGATACCACTGGTTTTGCTGTTTGTTATTTGGATGACTCTCCGCCTCCTTAGATGAAGTTAATGAACTTTTGAGGAGTTAAGCCTTTTTCAACTGATTTTTATAGTTCGTTCTTATGCTGTACTGTAACACCACTATCCTAGGTTAGGGGAGGTTTTAACATGTTTAATCCCGCCATATTCTGTATGTATGTGCCTGTCCCAAATCAGGAGCCTGTAATTAAGTGCTTGTCGTTTGTTTATGTGTTACATATTTGTTTTTGGTTAATTTTTTGTACATTAAATTAGGCCGTTCGTTTTTTTACATTGCCATTTCGGGGTCTTTTATAGCTGACTATGCGTTATGGCCGTACAGTTACCTATAGTTATTATTTTCTGTGGTCACTCGTGGAGAGTTGTCTCATTGGCGATCATACCACATCTTCTTTTTATATTTGGTTCTGTCTCTATCATAGTCGTCTTTCTTTCATGTGTGTCCAACACTGCTGCCTATCTCTCGCAGGACTTGGTCATGGTGCCATGTATATCTGCCATCCTTCAGAGCTGTGCTGCAAGACGACAAGACATATTCTAGAGTATCTGGCCCACCGCACACTTTACAGCTAGGGTCTTCAATCAGTTTCCACATTGTTAGTTTCCACATTGTTGATAGTATGTCGTATACTGATCTAAGTAGAAAACTTATTTTTTGTCCGTCTATTCTCCACATCTCATGCCAACTGATCTTTCTTAGTCTCGTCATCTCCAATTTCATATATCGCCCTTGTTGTTTTATACTGACGGCTCTTACTTGTCTGTCTTTCTGTTCCCCACGACGAAATCCTTGCTAAACAAGTTCCCATCTATGTCTTGCATCTGCTGACTGCCATAGGGTTGCTGAATGTTGCCAAAACCAAAACTTCCTGATGTTGCTACTCCCACTAGGTCTCCATGTTTTAATTGGCTCTCTGCATCTTCAGAAGCGATCTTGACCACCAATTTCCTTCCTGTTCTGACATCAACAATTTTATTTTTACCTTGTCATCTTAACTGTCTATTAACTTCATGACTTGTCTGGTTTTTAGAACTTTAAACTCCTCTATGATAGAAGATAGTGGTAGTTTTGAACTGGTGCTGTACAAACCAATGCTGCTTAAACTCTTTGGAACCACAAACCATTCGTGTAAGTGTCTGTTGAACATCCTCTAGAGGTACTTCGTACATCAACAGAGGCCATGTTATCCTTGGAAATATTCCATGTTGATATCACCACTCCTTGTACTTGAACTTGACTTGTCAATAATGACCAACCACTTTCCTGTCTGTGATATCCTCTCTCATCTACACTTTATCTGTCGTTTAAGGAGTCTCTAAAGCACTTGACAAAGCTTCAAACTGGTTTGTCCATGATTGTTGGAATGATATCTCCTCAAATTCTGATCTTCCTATTCTGCACCTTTTCTTTCTTAAATATAAGATTCCTTGACTTCGAGGGCTAAATTTCTTCTGTGCCCAGATCTTGTAACATCCACTTACATTCCTGGACTGACTTTGCTGTTATTGTCATGTCATACATGAATGATCTTGTTGGTCGCTGACTGAACCTAGATGACATTGCAGGTCTTCTTGTTCATCTTTTCTGCTGATTTTACTGGAAGATTCATTTCTGCTGAATATAGAACTACTGATTAGGTATTTCCTGTAACGATTTCCACTTCTAGCCTTTTCCACGCTGTTGTATAGTCTAAAACTGTTAACCTCATTACAAAGTTATTGAAACAGTGCTGAAGCATTTCCCTAATATTGCCAGGTACTAGTATTTGATATATCTTCAAGGTTAAATCTACTAGCTTATGTGGTTTACTTCCTTAAGCGCTTGCTAGGTCTAACCACACGAAAGTGAAACGCTTTTGTTCTCTTTGGCTTCCTGGATAATCTTTGTTAAAACGCTTGTATGTTCGAGGCACCCTGGTACTCATGGCACTACACCTTCCCCGACTCTAGTGTCTGTATAATTGTATAATTTCAAGCATATATAATGTTATCCGCTTCGCCAAGCAAACACGATACATGAGCGAACGGCTATGTTATATGTAGAGCAAACACATACAATAAACATGCAATTATTTGTCTTACAGTAATAGGTATGATATGATGACATTATTAGAGTGGGTTTTTTTTTGGATGTTGTCAATGTTACATTTCATTACAAATTTTCTGTCGAACATTGAACCCGTTTACCATGTAATGTCATATAGAAATGACGGCACGTCCTATTTTCTGAGTAATATCTTCAAGTTAACGACTATTTTTTTCGAGAAAATAAAACTTGAAATGTTGAATTTAAATAAACCAATCTGCAATAAATGATTAAATGCGAGACAAAAGCGTGCAAATAAAAAAAAAAGAATCTTTTCAACCCAGAAGTTTAAATATGGATTAAATTGAACAGTGTATGCCATAATGAAATTGGTCGCACTTTATGTGGCCTTTTTAACTCTTTGGTGGATTCGATGAGTTTTTGTAGACGAAACGCGCGTCTGGCGTATATAACAAAATTTATTCCTGGTATCTATGATGAGTTTATTCAAACAAATAGCGGGAATAACAAAAAAGAAAAATCGAAAAGCAGTAAGACATTTCATCACATCAGTAAAAAAAACAAAATCAACAAAATCAACAACAGAGGCATAGTATAAAACAAACTGAACAGCAGAAAAACAAAAAAACAACAACAGAAAAACAAAACCACACGGAAAATGAAATAACAGAGAATCAAAACATGCAACAGAGGAACAAAACACCAGAGAAATAAATGAACAACAAAGAAACAAAAAACAGTATTTCTACCTGTGACGGTACCAGGATTTTCTTTAAAAGGGGCAATGACGGGGTTAAAATTTAAAAAGGGGTACTGACAGCTAAAGAAACAATTTTCATTCATAAGGGACATAGATACTTCTTTCCCCTGGCTATGATCTCTTTGACATGTGTACTAATCTCATTTGAATCATAACAAACGATGTCGATTTGTCTTCGCAAAGTGCATCTAAAATTAAGCAACTATTACAATTTTGCTTTATGACTAACGTAATGATAAAAATAATCGTATTCAATTTCCACCAGTTAAGATTATACGATTTATGTATTGTCTGTGTCTTCATCTGACAAAGACAAATGAAATGAGAGTGCAATAAGTGAACTCTCACATACAGTGAGAGTAGAAACATTGTTATCAAGGGTCAGATATGAGTCAAATGTTTTGTTGTGGTTATTGATTCTAAAATTGTTACTACCTTAAGCGTTAAAAATTTAATTTTTAGACAATTATTATGAAGGGTTCTACAATTCCCGCCCTTTACTTTGGGGGCAGAGCACTAAGTCAGTTATATAACACACACGGTAAACAGGAATTGATATCTCTTTCCTTGACATGTATTTGTAATATTTGAAAAAGAAAGTAAAATCACAAAAATACTGAACTCCGAGAAAGATTCAAAACGGAAAGTTCCTAATCAAATGGAAAATTCAAATGATAAAACACATCAAACCAATGGGCAACAAACTGTCGGATTCCTGACTTGGTACAGGCATTTTTTAGAAAATGGTGGATTGAACATGGTTTTATAGCGCTTAACCTCTCACTTGTACGACATTTACACCGAATTCCATTATATTGGCAATGATGTTTGAACAAAATGTCACAAATAGGGGATCAACAACAACACAAACCTCATCAAAAATTTGGGATTTATGTGTTCCGGAAGGATTAGCAGATCCTGCTCCACATATAGCATCTGTTGTGTTGCTCATGTTATTACAAAGCCGATACATAGTCTAATTCGGTAGTTCACATTCGATAATGGGGATGGGATTGTAGTAACGACATAAAGAACATATCCAATATCATATATATAAAACGGGTATTCCATAACGGTCAACCAACTCGTGATTGCACCAGTAAATTTTACAAAGTGATGATTTTAACTCTACCATATAAAACTCTTGGTTTAAAATTGTAAAGGTCACAATTGGGAAGCTGAAATCATCTCTTTTGTCGTATATTTTTGTTTTCAACCGACCCTCATAGTCATTTTCTAGATTTCAAATTGCAAAATCAAAAGCTCAAACACATCAAACGAATGTGAAAAAAATGTCATATCCTAACTTGGTGCAGGCATTTTCTTACATGTACGTAGAAAATTTTGAATTGAACCTGACTTCGATTCATAGCGCTGAACCTCTCGAAGCCTGACATTCAGCAAGACGCCATCATTCATACGACAAATAAGAAGATGAATAGATTGTAATGGTTGGTCGCTGTTTAATGTCCAGCAACAAATATTACATGCATATTTAGAACGATTGCGTGTAAATGAGTTCTGCATATGTCGTTTTTGAACAAGTTCGATGCAATGAGTCGGGCTTTGCTTCGTTCTGAACAACGAATCCAACCAATCTTGGCTCCTTTAGAAATGTTAGACAGGGTAGAAGCAGAAACGTTCATTTTGACTTATTTTGCCTCGCGATCTTTTCCAAGACCTCGGTTTTCAAAAACTATCAATCAACGATATCTTCGAAATGAAATCAGGATTCTTAACAAGAAATACGGAGGTCTTGTGTAAAGTACTGAACCAAGGTCACAGAGACTAATCACTTGTAGTAAATTTCTCTAAAATCACCTTTTACCTGCGAGGAAGTTGTCCTACATATTTGTTTATTTTTAGGAAGTTGTCATTGAACAATAAACATGTAAATATATCATTGTTGTGGCTAATCAAGGAAAATAAAAGAGTGACAAGTACAAACAATATGTTACCGGTTCGTTTTTATATATATAAGTATATCCAAGGCCAATTGATATATGTCATACATGGGGGTCTGGATGAGAGGTCCTTCATTTCTTTATTCTATAAAACTTTAATTTGGTAATTTTCTCTATTCTTTATTTTTTTGTCCAATTGTTCTATCTACTTTATACTTTAGCACTCCAGCTTGATTTATACATGTATTTATAGTGTTTGTCCATTTTTCTCTTTTCTTTATATAATTTGTCCATTTTTCTCTTTTCTTTATACTAATTGTCCATTTTTCTCTTTTCTTTATATAATTTGTCCATCCTTCTCTATTCTTTATATAAGTCCATCTTTCTCTATTCTTTAAATTGTTTGTCTATTTTTCTCTATTCTTTTTATCGTTTGTCCATTTTTCTCTTTTCTTTATATTGTTTATAGATGTAGGAAGATGTGGTGTGAGTGCCAATGAGACAACTCTCCATCCAAATACCAATTTATAAAAGTAAACCATTATATATAGGTCAAAGTACGGCCTTCAACACGGAGCCTTGGCTCACACCGAACAACAAGCTATAAAGGGAACCAAAATTACTAGTGTAAAACCATTAAAACGGGAAAACCAACGGTCTAATATATATTATGCCATCATAATTTTATACTTCATTTTAGAATATCGTACTGCATTTGTTTGCCTTTACTATTGTATTTGTATTTATATTCAATTTGTGTGTTTCTGTGTAAAGTTTTTAGTGAATAAAGTATCTATCTTTGATATCTATAATACTCCATCGTTCTCTATTCTTTATACTTTAGCGCTCCAATATTCTTTGTTCATAAGTTTTTTTGGTCGATTTTTCTGTATTCATTTAATGTTTTTGGTCTTTATTCTGCACTTTTGATCATTTATTCTGTATTCTGTAAACACCATCCAGACCCTCGAATAGTTGTAACATTCCGAGAATTTGTCAATCAATCAATGGGGAAATCATCAATAATGATAGTAATGAGTAATCCAGTGTGAAAATAGTAAAACTAAGAAATAAAACCAATGTCATCAGTGCAAGTGTACTTATTGGCTCACCTGGTTTCAAGGGTTGGCGAGAACGGACGTACACTTTCTTGTTATCTGCATAAGCGGATCCAGGACTTTTCAAATAAGTCTCATCTATACAAGGTTGTCTTTCTGAATATTTGGTTGCACTTTTTTTTATTTACCAGGAACTGCACATAGTTTATCACATGTAAACTTTAAATGGCTTTACTGATTTCGAATTTCAGGAAAGTTATATTGATGTGTTTGACATAGTTTCTTGAAATCGTTTTGATATTTCTGATGTCCACTCGTTAGACAGTATATACCTTGTTGAAAAAAGATATATAAGATATTTTTTCTGTTGTGTTTCAATTCCAAATTTATGCAAAATCTGAGTTTGTGTTTTAGAATTCGGTCTTGTGCATGCCTAGGGAGTTTTATATTTAATAATTATTTATCATATTTGGGTTTATGGTGCATTTGCATTCGTATGGATATGTTTTTAACATGTTCCTTTTGTGTGGGAAGTTAAATCATTTCTTTTTTGTTAATCTAATGGTAAATCGCATTAAGAACTACTTTCTTATGGAGATAAGAACAACTTTGAAAATCAATGTACTGACTATACCTTTAATGGGTTCTCTATTGGAAATACAATGTATCTTATCTTATTTTATCTTAAATATATTCACTAAACGTCTACTAGTATTGTAGAAAGTATTACACGTACATCAAGTGCAGAAACATTGTGGTCGTATGGATATAAAAACTGTTGTGCATGCACTAGACCAAATTCAGAACGATTAACTGCATTACTGGCATTGTTGTATGTTTTGGTTTACTGCTGGTTACCAGTGACAACTATTTCATGTATGTTCCGGATGATTGTATGTTTTGAAAAAAAGAAAAAAAGGTATTTTGACAGCCAATAAGACATCTATAAATCTTAGTCTAAATGATGTGGATGTAACGGACAATATTCGTCATCATATGGCCTTCAACAATGAGGAAAACCAATACCAAATTATCCGCTATTTAAGACACCTTATTGTGGCATATAAAGTACACTTAACGAGAATATTGAGACAGTTCATAAAATTCGTAAACGAAAACTGAAAACGAACGCAAAAGTGATGAGCGCAATTTTAGTCTTAATTGTATTTAAAATTAATAATGTTTATGTTAAACGAACTCCAAAGCTGGGTATATTATTTATATATATAAGGAACAAGTCATAGTGTTAACACCATTGTTCTGGGATTATATCTGTACAATTATAAAGCATGGTTTAAATAATATAATACCCTTACCCATGTAATGGTAGGATTAAAAGTTAAATTATAAATATAATATAAGAAATCGTTCTTCTATGGTATATTACAATGTACGTTGATATAAAATTATTAGTAGATTTAAAAGGAGGCATTTGTGATATATAAGTAATCAATGATTGATCAATCGGGTTTAAGACAATGGCTTTTATTACTGTGAAATATGGAGGTAAAATATGTGTATTGGGGTATAAGATGTGTATTGGGGTAAGAGATCTGTATTGAGGTTGACTATGAATTCGCATTGGGATAAATATTTTTACCATGTTAATTGTGTGTGGAAAGTTAAATCATTTCCTTTTTTATGAGTCTAAAGGGAAATTAAATCGTATTAATAACTACTTTCTTATGGAAACAAGAAAAGTTTGAACAGTTTGAAGAGAATTAAGGTGAAATATGTTATCATCCTTATTGTCGAACTTATAAGTAAAGCATAATTTAATCTCGATAATATATTTTGTCTTTTCTATACATGTAATTCTTTCAAAATATTTTCTTAATATATGTTTTCCTCTTAATGTTAATCAATACCAGACACATTTAACATGCATGTACCATATGTCTCTGGCAATACATATACAAAATATCAGTACACTGTCGGAAAAAAAATTGTAAGAGCTCAGTTTAGAAAAAGGACGAAAAGCGATTCTCGCCGACCTTTTCTCCTGTTTCGTAGCGAGTACAAATACATTTGATGTTTTTTCAACAACGTTTATATATTGTTTTTTTTTTATCCTGAAAGCGACACCCAACACTTGAAACTTTAGTTTTTTTATAATCTAAGCCTTTGTCAGTGTAAACGCGGACCTGGAAGAGGACCCCCAAAATGAACTAATACGCCAAAAAAAATATCCTTAAACATGTACAGGAGACTTTACATGTATATATAAAAGCAAAATTTATTTATGCACCTTATTTGTACAATTGTTGCTGATTGCAGGACACAATCTGCAGTTACTATCATCATTTATACAAAACATATAGATAAACGTTGTGAATTAGTCATCGGATAAAAAATATTAACTCGACCTCACGATATCCTTCGTTTGTTAAAGATGTAAAGCAATGGTTCATGTGACTCAATCAAATATGTTTAAGTGAAGTTAACATGTACATTGGCTCTCTTTTTTTTGTGTCTTTTTGTATTTTTTAATCAGAAAATGTACAGTCATTGGTGTATTTGTAATTTGTAAAGTTCAAGTGTAGTTATGTGCACAGAATCATAGAAATTTTAAAAAAATCGTACATATTTTGAATGTATTAGAATTTTAAAAAAAATGGATGAGAGGTTTTATCATAAATAGACACACATTCCTAGTGATAACATATTTTTTGTTTAAGAATGAATAGTTTCAAAATTTTACGAATAGTTACTAAAATCGAATTCCCCTAGACAGTAAGCAATTTGTACTATAATTGATAAGGATATACGAGGGTCTGAATGAGGTTTACAGAAAAGAGAATAATGGGATATAGTCAAGGGGATGGGGTTTGGGAGGGGGTAACACGCATAATGCCGTGATGGCAACAAATAATAAATAAAGAATGAATACAGAACAACAAGTTATAGAGAATAATGGAATATAGTAAGGGTGTGAGTTTTGGGAGGGGTAACCCGCAGAATGGAGGGCAAAAAATAATAAATAAAGAATACAGAAAAAATGGCTAGTAAAAAAGTTATAGAGGTAATGGGATGTTAAATTATATGCAAAGGACAATAAAGACAGTAACTATATAATAGAGAAATAAGGTAAATAATAATAAAACGGCGGACATGTAGACCCGCAGATATATTTGTCAATACTGTGATTGGTTGTGATGATCCCTACTGTTTTGATCTGGTTATCAATAAACCAAACATAAATGACTGACAGATAAAAAAATCTTAATCCTCAGAACGTTTAAATGATTGACAATAAGTATTGAAAATAATCCTATACTTATTCTTACAAAGACTTATCAATAATTCAAGAGACATTCCAAACGGATTTGTCAATCGATAAAGATCAATAATTCAAGAGAAATTCCAAACGGATTTGTCATTCGATAAAGATCAATAGATTGTTTGTACTATCAATGATTCAAGAGACATTCCAAACGGATTTGTCATTCGATAAAGATCAAAAGATTGTTTGTACGACTATTTACACTGATAGATGTAACGGTTATGTCTTAAAACAGGAAAATAAAATATGCATGTTTGTTTGCCTTAGGGGTTCTACAAAGATCGATCAGGCTGTTTTATACTATAACCGACTTTTTTCTCCACGAACATTTCGACAGACAATCTATACATGTATGTAGTGGTAGGACTCTATACATGTATGTAGTGGTAGGACACAATCTATACATGTATGTAGTGGTAGGACTCTATACATGTATGTAGTGGTAGGACTCTATACATGTATGTAGTGGTAGGACACAATCTATACATGTATGTAGTGGTAGGACTCTATACATGTATGTAGTGGTAGGACACAATCTATACATGTATGTAGTGGTAGGACTCTATACATGTATGTAGTGGTAGGACACAATCTATACATGTATGTAGTGGTAGGACACAATCTATACATGTATGTAGTGGTAGGACTCTATACATGTATGTAGTGGTAGGACTCTATACATGTATGTAGTGGTAGGACTCTATACATGTATGTAGTGGTAGGACTCTATACATGTATGTAGTGGTAGGACACAATCTATACATGTATGTAGTGGTAGGACTCTATACATGTATGTAGTGGTAGGACTCTATACATGTATGTAGTGGTAGGACTCTATACATGTATGTAGTGGTAGGACTCTATACATGTATGTCGTGGTAGGACTCTATACATGTATGTCGTGGTAGGACTCTATACATGTATGTCGTGGTAGGACTCTATACATGTATGTCGTGGTAGGACTCTATACATGTATGTCGTGGTAGGACTCTATACATGTATGTCGTGGTAGGACTCTATACATGTATGTCGTGGTAGGACTCTATACATGTATGTCGTGGTAGGACTCTATACATGTATGTCGTGGTAGGACTCTATACATGTATGTCGTGGTAGGACTCTATACATGTATGTCGTGGTAGGACTTTATTTCGACAGACAATCTATACATGTATGTAGTGGTAGGACTCTATACATGTATGTAGTGGTAGGACTCTATACATGTATGTAGTGGTAGGACTCTATACATGTATGTAGTGGTAGGACTTTATTTCGACAGACAATCTATACATGTATGAAGTGGTAGGACTCTATACATGTATGTAGTGGTAGGACTCTATACATGTATGTAGTGGTAGGACTCTATACATGTATGTCGTGGTAGGACTCTATACATGTATGTCGTGGTAGGACTCTATACATGTATGTCGTGGTAGGACTCTATACATGTATGTAGTGGTAGGACTCTATACATGTATGTAGTGGTAGGACTCTATACATGTATGTAGTGGTAGGACTTTATTTCGACAGACAATCTATACATGTATGTAGTGGTAGGACTCTATACATGTATGTAGTGGTAGGACTCTATACATGTATGTAGTGGTAGGACTCTATACATGTATGTAGTGGTAGGACTCTATACATGTATGTAGTGGTAGGACTTTATTTGACAGACAATCTATACATGTATGTAGTGGTAGGACTCTATACATGTATGTAGTGGTAGGACTCTATACATGTATGTAGTGGTAGGACTCTATACATGTATGTAGTGGTAGGACTCTATACATGTATGTAGTGGTAGGACTTTATTTCGACAGACAATCTATACATGTATGTAGTGGTAGGACTCTATACATGTATGTAGTGGTAGGACTTTATTTCGACAGACAATCTATACATGTATGTAGTGGTAGGACTCTATACATGTATGTAGTGGTAGGACTTTATTTCGACAGACAATCTATACATGTATGTAGTGGTAGGACTCTATACATGTATGGAGTGGTAGGACTCTATACATGTATGTAGTGGTAGGACTCTATACATGTATGTAGTGGTAGGACTCTATACATGTATGTAGTGGTAGGACTCTATACATGTATGTAGTGGTAGGACTCTATACATGTATGTAGTGGTAGGACTTTATTTCGACAGACAATCTATACATGTATGTAGTGGTAGGACTCTATACATGTATGTAGTGGTAGGACTTTATTTCGACAGACAATCTATACATGTATGTAGTGGTAGGACTCTATACATGTATGTAGTGGTAGGACTCTATACATGTATGTAGTGGTAGGACTCTATACATGTATGTAGTGGTAGGACTCTATACATGTATGTAGTGGTAGGACTCTATACATGTATGTAGTGGTAGGACTCTATACATGTATGTAGTGGTAGGACTCTATACATGTATGTAGTGGTAGGACTCTATACATGTATGTAGTGGTAGGACTTTATTTCGACAGACAATCTATACATGTATGTAGTGGTAGGACTCTATACATGTATGTAGTGGTAGGACTTTATTTCGACAGACAATCTATACATGTATGTAGTGGTAGGACTCTATACATGTATGTAGTGGTAGGACTCTATACATGTATGTAGTGGTAGGACTCTATACATGTATGTAGTGGTAGGACTCTATACATGTATGTAGTGGTAGGACACAATCTATACATGTATGTAGTGGTAGGACTCTATACATGTATGTAGTGGTAGGACTCTATACATGTATGTAGTGGTAGGACTCTATACATGTATGTAGTGGTAGGACTCTATACATGTATGTAGTGGTAGGACTCTATACATGTTTGTAGTGGTAGGACTCTATACATGTATGTAGTGGTAGGACTCTATACATGTATGTAGTGGTAGGACTTTATTTCGACAGACAATCTATACATGTATGTAGTGGTAGGACTCTATACATGTATGTAGTGGTAGGACTTTATTTCGACAGACAATCTATACATGTATGTAGTGGTAGGACTCTATACATGTATGTAGTGGTAGGACTCTATACATGTATGTAGTGGTAGGACTCTATACATGTATGTAGTGGTAGGACTCTATACATGTATGTAGTGGTAGGACTCTATACATGTATGTAGTGGTAGGACTCTATACATGTATGTAGTGGTAGGACTCTATACATGTATGTAGTGGTAGGACTCTATACATGTATGTAGTGGTAGGACTTTATTTCGACAGACAATCTATACATGTATGTAGTGGTAGGACTCTATACATGTATGTAGTGGTAGGACTTTATTTCGACAGACAATCTATACATGTATGTAGTGGTAGGACTCTATACATGTATGTAGTGGTAGGACTCTATACATGTATGTAGTGGTAGGACTCTATACATGTATGTAGTGGTAGGACTCTATACATGTATGTAGTGGTAGGACACAATCTATACATGTATGTAGTGGTAGGACTCTATACATGTATGTAGTGGTAGGACTCTATACATGTATGTAGTGGTAGGACTCTATACATGTATGTAGTGGTAGGACTCTATACATGTATGTAGTGGTAGGACTCTATACATGTTTGTAGTGGTAGGACTCTATACATGTATGTAGTGGTAGGACTCTATACATGTATGTAGTGGTAGGACTTTATTTCGACAGACAATCTATACATGTATGTAGTGGTAGGACTCTATACATGTATGTAGTGGTAGGACTTTATTTCGACAGACAATCTATACATGTATGTAGTGGTAGGACTCTATACATGTATGTAGTGGTAGGACTCTATACATGTATGTAGTGGTAGGACTCTATACATGTATGTAGTGGTAGGACTCTATACATGTATGTAGTGGTAGGACTCTATACATGTATGTAGTGGTAGGACTCTATACATGTATGTAGTGGTAGGACTCTATACATGTATGTAGTGGTAGGACTCTATACATGTATGTAGTGGTAGGACTCTATACATGTATGTAGTGGTAGGACTCTATACATGTATGTAGTGGTAGGACTTTATTTCGACAGACAATCTATACATGTATGTAGTGGTAGGACTCTATACATGTATGTAGTGGTAGGACTTTATACATGTATGTAGTGGTAGGACTCTATACCTGTATGTAGTGGTAGGACTCTATACATGTATGTAGTGGTAGGACTCTATACATGTATGTAGTGGTAGGACTCTATACATGTATGTAGTGGTAGGACTCTATACATGTATGTAGTGGTAGGACTTTATTTCGACAGACAATCTATACATGTATGTAGTGGTAGGACTCTATACATGTATGTAGTGGTAGGACTCTATACATGTATGTAGTGGTAGGACTCTATACATGTATGTAGTGGTAGGACTCTATACATGTATGTAGTGGTAGGACTCTATACATGTATGTAGTGGTAGGACTCTATACATGTATGTAGTGGTAGGACTCTATACATGTATGTAGTGGTAGGACTCTATACATGTATGTAGTGGTAGGACTCTATACATGTATGTAGTGGTAGGACTCTATACATGTATGTAGTGGTAGGACTCTATACATGTATGTAGTGGTAGGACTCTATACATGTATGTAGTGGTAGGACTCTATACATGTATGTAGTGGTAGGACTTTCTGGTACTTGGTCAAGTATGAGCAACTAAAAAAAGTACAATAAAACTTGCAATATTTTTTTTGTAAGCCTGTTCAAGAAAAAGTAATTGTTCTTCGTTTTCTATACAGAACAAATCATCTGAAAGCAATTAATTAGTCCCCCCTTTCAATTGCACTGATCTTTAGCTTGATTAACTTCTTTATGTTTGCTCCTACTTGGCCGAATACCATGCAGAATTTCAACCATGTACTAGGTAACCTGTCGAAAAAATAATATACTCTGGAGTAAAAAGTAAAATCTCAATAATACTGAATCCGAGGAAAATTCAAAAAGGAAAGTCCCGACGATGATAATTGGATGGCAAAATTAAAAGCTCAATCACATCAAACGAATGGATAACAACTGTCATATTCCTGACTTGGCACAGGCATTTTCTTAGGTAGAAAATGATGGAATAAAACTGGTTTTATAGCTTGCTAAACCTGTCACTTGAAAGACAGTCGCATCAAATTCCATTATATTGACCCTACATGTGTGAACAAAACAAAAGACATAATAGTCGAAAATAGGGGCACGGTAGTCAAGTTTGTGTTTTAATTTTTATCACTATAAAAACAAAACAAATATGTTAGAAAGACTTACAAAAAGGCATATAGACAAAGCCCATTATCAAAAATAAAGATAAGATTTTTACTATTTCACAATAACAAAATAGCGGCCGGGATGTATAAGTACAGAGTCATGTCAAATTGATATCAACAAAACAGACTAAACAGTTAATTCATCTAGACAAATAAATTAAAGATTACGATAACACGTTATAAGGACGAAAAACAACGTCAGTACCCAGAATCTATACTGCAAGACCATCGTGTATTTTTTGTGAAGTTGATACGAAATATCCATCAACAAGATATTGGTACCTTCCGATTGTTTTAAAAAGAACAATACGTTATTTGATAAACACTTGTACAACCAAATGCCTGTTTCTGTACTTACAGTCTCACTTGTACAACCAAATGCCTGTTTCTGTACTTACAGTCTCACTTGTACAACCAAATGCCTGTTTCTGTTCTTACAGTCTCACTTGTACAACCAAAGGCCTGTTTCTGTTCTTACAGTCTCACTTGTACAACCAAATGCCTGTTTCTATACTTACAGTCTCACTTGTACAACCAAATGCCTGTTTCTGTACTTACAGTCTCACTTGTACAACCAAATGCCTGTTTCTGTTCTTACAGTCTCACTTGTACAACCAAAGGCCTGTTTCTGTTCTTACAGTCTCACTTGTACAACCAAATGCCTGTTTCTATACTTACAGTCTCACTTGTAGAACCAAATGCCTGTTTCTGTACTTACAGTCTCACTTGTAGAACCAAATGCCTGTTTCTGTATTTACAGTCTCACTTGTACAACCAAATGCCTGTTTCTATAATTACAGTCTCACTTGTACAACCAAATGCCTGTTTCTATACTTACAGTCTCACTTGTACAACCAAATGCCTGTTTCTATACTTACAGTCTCACTTGTACAACCAAATGCCTGTTTCTATACTTAGTCTCACTTGTACAACCAAATGCCTGTTTCTATACTTACAGTCTCACTTGTACAACCAAATGCCTGTTTCTGTACTTACAGTCTCACTTGTACAACCAAATGCCTGTTTCTGTACTTACAGTCTCACTTGTACAACCAAATGCCTGTTTCTGTACTTACAGTCTCACTTGTACAACCAAATGCCTGTTTCTATACTGACAGTCTCACTTGTACAACCAAATGCCTGTTTCTGTACTGACAGTCTCACTTGTACAACCAAATGCCTGTTTCTGTACTTACAGTCTCACAGCTACAAGTTTGACGTCTGAGCATTAAATTTGTCGTGTTGACCGGATTTTGTTTTATCATTGTATTGTTATTATTCTAAATACAAAGTTTGAAAATAATGACCTTTCGTGGTCATACAAAAGCTTATGGTAATATTGGCAATGAATTGCTGTGCATACTGTTAATTGAGAGTGATATCTCTAATATTATGAAATCAACCGAACAATTGATTAAGAAGTTATACAAAATTGATACTGAACTAACGGTATATAGCGCCATTTACATTTGGTATATGAATACAGTATTACCCTATAGCCTTAAGGAGAATTAGCTAGATAATCTTCTTTCACTAATGTATCCCCACACTTTCTCTGTACTCGTTCTGTCTCTTGTTTACATTTGTATTTGTTCGGTGGTTAAAGTCAGCTTTTTATATCGAATTCAAAAATGATAGTTCATTTGTTTTTTTTAGATTCACAAGAAGATATTTTCAATCCAAACTGCAGAACATTTAACTTGCTCAGATGTATTCAACGTCGATGTAAATGTAATGATGAGGGTGAGTATAGTACGACTTGTCTGATTGGTCTAGGGAAAGTTTAGACCAACGTTTTTGGTTGGTTGATGGATAATTGACTGGTTGGAAAAGATTAAACTCAGAAAGAAAATACACCATCTTAAACTTTACTTTGTCTACACATATTTCAGTATCGTGCATAATGTTAGGGAATATTCCTCATCATCAATCAATGCAATCTAAATTAGTTTTCTACTTTATTTTCTGTAAATTATATCATCCTCTATGCATTTATCACACCAATTGCGACTAAAATGTCCACTTACAAACACGTGTTGCAGTACAACATCATTGACGACTTGAAGTCTTAACCCAATGATGTCAACTGTGATAGTTTCAGCTGGCCAATTTAATAACTGGTAACCTGAACGCTGAGATTAACACTCCTCTACGAAATGTTTTATACAAATATCTAAAGTATTGTGAGCCTTAATCGATTAATTGCAAACTCAACATAAAAATGGTATAACAAGATTACCGAACTCCAAGGGAAATGTTAGACATGTTTAAGTAACGTAACGTAGGAAAATCAAATGTTTATATTCACGACTAGGTTCATAAATTTTCCGAAGAAAATGGTGGGTTAAACTTTGTTTTATAGCTGACTGAACCTTGTGATTCAGTGGAAAATCATACATGACAGAAATTAGACGAAAGTGGTAGTATACCGATTTTATGTCAGTCGCACTTTCTGAATATAGTAACATCTTAAGGTTTATTAAGAACTGTTTTATTTCAGTCGAACTATCAGATGAAAGTGGCAATATAAAGTTTTTACGAGAATGTCCAAACAGATATGCCAGTGAAATGTTGACGGACAGAGAATCATTAGTATTACTACGTGTAGAAAGTATGTATATAACTTATTCTTTGATAAAGTACCAACCTCATTCGTCTCAAATCGGCCGATTCCGTACCCTTGGATGAGAGTAGCGGACTCTACCGAGGATTGCCGAAAGATACATACCTCATTTCGTTTTCCCATAAACAGTTACCTCCCTTGATATGTTTTTTTCCATTCCAGCTCTTCTGTGACTTATCAGAAGTATCCCTAGATTGAAATGTTTAAACGACTTGTTTTCTGTCTAGACTGATTAGAAGTTTACCCCTTGTAGGTTTTCCGTACAAAAAAAGTAATATTACAAAAATAAAGAACTTGAAGAGAAATTCAAAACTGCAAGTTCTCTATCAAATGGCAAAATTAAAAGCTCAGACACATTAGACGAATGGTAATTCGATTGGTTTACTTAACTGATTTGTTTTCCGTCTAGACAGATTATACGTTAACAGTTTACACGTAAACCCACGCATAGACGAACAGAAACTATTGAATAAAAATGCAAAAAGACAATACATCAACAAAACACAGACAACGGATATACAAATAAACGCATTTACGAAAAAACTTCATTTGTAATTACATAATCATCATATTGATGCTCGATTGATTAAATATTTGAGAGAAAAAAACGCTTTTAACAAAAACGCTTAAGCGTTTAGATTTCACATTTTTATGTTATGTTTTATTATTGTACCGCTGATGATTTCCCCGTACATTGAAGTTGATGTTTGATTTCTCACAAACGTTTCAATTTTTATGACTCTTAATCATGTCTTGTTATATTAAATCTGCTAATGATACCACAGAGATTTCAGATTCAAATTTATAACTGTATGATGAGTAGATTGAAACATTAATCTGAGAATACACGTTGTTGACATTTTTCGTCAATTTGTTTTCCTTGAATATTACTGCGTAATATTTTTATAGATCATCATTGACCATGTTGACAGGACCTGAGACGCAAAAATATCAAACAGCAACATCATGTAACACTGAATCAAGATCAATTTTTGTGTCAATTTAACATTTACGCGAACTTAATCAGACAACCGATCAACTACCGCGAATCATTTTGTGCAGGTTTCATCAGCTCGAATATAATTTCTCCCTAGATTGCTCGCTTTGTTTCTTGTATGATGTTGTTTTTCTTAAAATGCCTGTTTTTCTTAAAATGTCTACCAAGTTCAGAAAATGGCCATTGATATATTATAGTTCGTTTCTGTATGTGTCACATTATAATGTTGTGTTTCTGTTGTGTCGTAGTTCACAAATATTTGATGTGTTTCCCTCAGTGTTAGTTTGTAACCCGGATTAGTTCTTTTCCCAATCTTTTAATGAATTCAAAACAGCGGTATCCTACTGTTGACTTTATTTTGCATGTGTTTTTGAATTTTAGAGAAGGATTCACATGGTGAAATTTACGTTCCACTGTTAAACGACGAATACATTTCAGACGAATTCCGCAGTAAGTACTATATATATATAAATATATATAAATATATGTAGAATTATTCTATACTGAGAGAAAACAATCCCCGCGGCCTTTTAGATGAAAACTAATGCTCTGGATTTACTTCATCGCGAACGCTCAAAGCTAAATATTTAAAAACTGAGGAAGGTATAAAGACCGAAATATTTAAAGAGCTATATGATAAAAAAAAAGTACATAAAAAAATCCAAATTCATCTTATATTAACCTTGTTTTGTGGATAGTTGTCTCATTAGCAATCATACCACATCTTCTTTTTTTTTTTATATTTGAGGGTGTTGAAACGTTAGTTTACTAAAACGTTTAAAATTCATCAACGGACAATTTAAAAAGGTTTGTAATGAATTATGTCAGTACTGAGGTACATACTACTGAGCTCATGATACCCCTGTTTTGTCTTTTAATGTGTTATATTAATAATAATTTTGTTGTAGCACGAATATCTACGAAGGGATCTGGTGGATCAGGGTCTCGACCAAACAGCAGACGAGTCAGATCAAACACAAGGCGGAGTAAAAAAGACGAGAAAAAACAGCGAACTGAAAGTAGAGGAACAGCGCCATCTGCCAAATTAGATTCAAAAAGATCAAGATCGCGACAAGGGAAATAAGCCAAATTAGTTATTGTTTTATCTCAGGTTTAAAAACAGTTGCGTCCCTTCATATGAAGTAAAATATATTAAATGTCCATTTACATTGAAATTTGATATCTGTAAAGTATTCAGTAATTAATAAAATACATGAATTAATAACATAACCAAATTGAGCATTCTCTGATCGGTTAACAAGACAGAATATGTGGTTTGGTTTTGTTTGTTTTGTCCAGTATTTGCAGAGGAATTCGCTGTTGGTTGCAAGAATTGTCTGTTGTACAGTCAAATGAAGTAAGTGATTCAGTTGGCTATTATAGATATATTACCATTCAATTCATATGTTTCCATGTCTTTGAAGCTTGTTTTTGTAGAATCGGGTAAGGTTGACACGCATCTTCCATGAACAATTTTATTGTGTTTGCAATAATAATATTAAGATAGCAAAGTGGAAAGGGATTAATATAAGTTGCAAAACTTGTTTCCCAATCCACTATAAATAAATATGTTTAAACTAAACTAAACTAAACTAATTAAGATATAATTTTTGTTGGATGCGTTATCAATGTCTTACATGATGAACACCACGGGTGCCACTTTTTGAAGAGGATCTGGTTATCCTTCATGAGTACCTGGGATCACCCTTTTTGAAGAGGATCTTGTTATCCTTCATGAGTACCTGGGATCACCCTTTTTGAATAGGATCTTGTTATCCTTCATGAGTACCTGGGATCACCCTTTTTGAAGAGGATCTTGTTATCCTTCATGAGTACCTGGGATCACCCTTTTTGAAGAGGATCTTGTTATCCTTCATGAGTACCTGGGATCACCCTTTTTGAAGAGGATCTTGTTATCCTTCATGAGTACCTGGGATCACCCTTTTTGAAGAGGATCTTGTTATCCTTCATGAGTACCTGGGATCACCCTTTTTGAAGAGGATCTTGTTATCCTTCATGAGTACCTGGGATCACCCTTTTTGTTTAGTTTGGGTTTGTATTGCTTAGTTAATAGGTTTCCATGTTGTATTATGTGTATTATAGATGTATGCCTTTGATATTTTTTTTTTCTTTTTTGTGATAGAGTTGTTCACTTATGTTTGAATATACCTTTGGTGTCTTTCGCTTGCATATATTGTTGTATTTGACTTCGTTTAAATATGTACAGGTGTGACCCCATTTACAGATAATATTTCATTGTAGGTAACTTTCACGGAATGAATTTAAAGAATTAAGAAGCTGTTTGATTCTTGCTTGTATTTAAAGAGTATTTATGCAATTTCGAATTGATATTTAATATTTTTCATTTGGTTTGAAAAAAAAAGTAGTATAACTAAAAATAAAAAAAATTGAAAGTCACTTATCAAAACGCAAAATCAAAATCGGAAACACATCACATGAATTGAAAACAACTGTCATAGTTCTGATTCAAGCATATCCTCATGTAAAAAAAAAGTGGCTGAAATCGTGTTTTAAAGCTTGCTAAACCTCTCACCTGTATGACAGTCGCATAGAAATTCATTTTTGATAACAATGTATGAGCTTTGTATGAGTAAAACAACCAACCTAGATATGATATATTAATGTCAAAAATAGGGATACAGCTTTTAACATCGCTACATTGAAGACCTGTTGGTGACCTTCTGCTGTTGTTTTTTTATTTTGGTCGGGTTGTTGTCTCTTTGACACATTCCCCATTTCCATTCTCAATTTTATTAATTATTATAAAAACAAGCAGCTATGTCTACAATATATATTTCCTGTTTTATGTAAACATCGTTATTTTTGCCTTGACTTAAGAGACAGTCTTCGTTTTATCTGAAATTTGTTGTTTTATATTTTAGCCATAAATTTATTGAGCTTCATTGGTTTGATGTTTTATTGCTCCTTCTGTGTAATTTTATGTATAGTGTGACTTATGAACGACCTCTGGTTTCTTTGAAGAAGCTATAAAATGTAAGAAAACCAATGAAACAAAACATTTAATAGTCAAAATAGATATGTTTAACAACAAGAAAGACATCAGTAAGTTTACAACTCTTAACCGAAGTGGAGAGCGACCATTTGATATTCATGGAGGGGACCTGGAGAATTGTTTCTTGATTGATCATTCATGTTCATCTTTTCCTATGCTTGAATAGTTTTATTTCTGCGAACATACATTTTCAATTTTGTTCGAATTTGTTTCCTGCATTTTGTGTTGCAGAAAATTCATTTTCATTCTGTCTTCTTCAAATTATTCATTTTTTTTTCTTACGAGACCAAGTTATTCATTTTTTTAAAAACTCCGCCCACCTAGAAAATTAAATGGTCGACCCCTTGCTATCAAATATTTCAACGTAAGAAGAAATTCACGCACAATCTTAGAACAAAACAAATTAATACAGTGCATCAATCCATTGAAATTGACACACACTTTTCTTCAAATGTTTATACATGTTCAGGTGGAACCCAACACACAGTTGTGGGTTTTCAAAAATAATTCCCCAAAAGTGCGGCCGTGTTAAAGTGAACGGTAGCCGCGCACAATGGTCTACGCTGTTTTTTTTGGTTTTTGGACAAATACTTCAACAATTGTACAAATATTTGAAAAATAAATCAAAACTTTACCTAATCAAATTGTTATCGCGGCTCCTCTTTCAATTTTTTCTTAATAAATAATTAACTTTAAATTGTTAAGTTTCTTGTATTGATATTTGTCTTATTCATATGAATGGTTTTACACTTAGTGATTTTGGGGTCTCTTTGTAGCTTGCTGCTCGATGTGAGCCAAAAAGCCGTGTTAAAGGCTATACATTGACCTATAATGTCTTTCCTTTTACAAATTGTGACTTGGACAGGGAGTTTTCTCATTGGCACTCATGTCACATCTTATATCTATTCAACTAGATTCAGTTATGATTAGGTATCAATTGTCATAGTAACTACACATATAGTTTGATATTTCTATACACATTTTAGAAAGATGTCGATGTCGACCTATTCGACGATGAAAACAAATCAGTGTAATAACTCTAAATGACACATTGAAATAGATTAAGGTGTTTGGTACGGCGTACAAATGTATTCAAAAGGACGACACTCTTCTTTCATATAGTGTCCAACTTAGTATGTTGACAGTATAGTTGATATGGTGACGATGTTGTTGAGATGATGATAATGTAGTTAAATATAATGAAAAAATATTTACAAAAGAAGAAATGTACCAAAAAATTAATAATTTGACGTAATAACTGGGGACGATATAGTTAGAAATCTGATAGCACAGTCCCAGTAGAAGCATTACCACATCTACGTATTCTATACTGTTAATAATGACGATATGTATATATAAGGACAATGTTGTTACATATTAGGACAATGTTGTTACATATAAGGACAATGTTGTTACATATTAGGACAACGTTGTTACATATAAGGACAATGTTGTTACATATAAGGACAATGTTGTTACATATTAGGACAACGTTGTTACATATAAGGACAATGTTGTTAAATATTGTGACAATGATGGTACAAAGTAAGACAATGTTGTTGCATATTAGGACAATGTTGTTACAAATTGTGACAATGTAGTCGAAACAGAATAATTGTTGTTTGCAAATGAGTTGTAATTATATGATAAGGACATTATGGTAACATATGCTGACAATGCATCACTTTTCCCCTATTTTAATGATTTTGAAGCAATATTGAGGTATTGCTCATAGCAAATCGTTCTACAGAAGGATCCTTAACATGTGCAGCACAAAAATGGCATATCGATCTACACGAGGAACCTTAGCACATGCGGCTCAAAACGCAACAACCGAGCCTCAGAGGATGGATTTTGTTTTAAGAATATTTTTTTTCTGTTCGTTGAGTAAATTACAGCAATAAGTTACAAGTACAATATGTACATGAGTATATCCATGATAATGTTACACAACAAATAGTTCTACAAATACAAAAATAACATTTCATATATACTACACAAAGTATAAAAAATGGACGGGCAATTTGATACATCAGCAGTAGTGAAAACATCACATCAGACTAGGGTTTTAGTGAAAATATCACATCAGACTAGGATTTTAATGAAATTATCACATCAGACTCCGATTACAGTTATCATTAGACTATGATATCCCAAAGATAGTTCCGCGATCACGACAATGCTTTCGGATATTATCATTACTCATTATCATTATTTGTGGCATTATCAACATAAATACAATCATATTTTCGTTACAAAATGATTGTATTGATACAATCGCACTAGATGTTGTCCATGTCCTTGTGAAATTTATATTTTCATGTCTAAAAATGCATTATTATTTGTAGGAAGAAGATCTATGAACTATCATCCAAAATATTTATTGGTCCGACCTCATTCGTATTCTTTTCGTATTCTTGTGTCACTAAAAATTCTCTTTGACAAATACAATAATTTATTGATATTCTGATTCGATTTTAAAGTATAAGTTGAATAATTAAAGGTCACAGGTAAAATCGTACAGTGTACATCTATCTTATAGAACTACGTGCTGCATGATATATTTTCTTTATTTTCTCTTTCTATGTGGATATAAGTTTCAACGATGATAAGATGATGATTTTTCAATTTGTACGAAATATTTGAAAAAAAGGTGTTTAAAAATCAGCTACTTAACCTTAAATTTTATTTCACAATTTGATTTAAAACAAACAATTTATAGTTCTGATGATAAATAAATCAGCTGTTCAGAATAGGAACCAGAAATGTGTTAATGTTTATAAGACTATGACTAGTCTCTTTTTTTCACATGTGGTATTGTGATTTTGAAATCTGCCAGAATATCCTAGAATTGATGAAGAAAGATACAGAATTGTTAAACAATTACAATTTATACAAACTTATAAATATACATTTCAGTGGCAATAGAACAAAATATGATGTCAAAAAGTACTTTAACCCAGGTGGCAACATAATAAGTCTATATGTCCATATCATACAAAACAATACATTGTAGAACAGTAACTTAACACCGTCAGCAGAATTATTTCGAAACAGTTTATACTGACTTCGTATGACGAAGTCAAGAGTCACTGTTTCGGAGATAACCATCGTAGCTAATCAATCATTATCTTGCCATTTTCAATGCCATTCTGGTTTTTATCTAACTGTTGTTGTTTTTGTTTCTCCTTCTCCTTATCGTCCTTTCCGAACGTGGTATCATCGATAATTCCGGTTGTATCCCAAACTTTCATCGTCCCGTCAAAGGATCCAGTAAACAGCTTACCATCTACTATCTACAAATGTCGTTAGTAAAAATTAGACGATTTTTCATGATATATAAAAACTTAATACATATTCAATGATAAAAATATTTATATATATATATAAAGCTTAGTATGATATAATAGTCAGTTTCATCATTTAACCTTTCTAAAGCTTAGCATATTTTAGTCATTTTCATTAGGTATATATCCTTTAATCTATCATATGACTGTTAGTTTGAGTGGTTGACAATTCAATACCCTGTCTAGTATATGAATTTGAAATTCATTTCAATTTTAATAACATCATTAATAAGAACGAAAACTCGAATTAGTTCAAATCCTCCGTTAAACATAGTTCGTGTTTTCAAAAAGTCTAGTATAAAAGAACGATACAAAATACATAATTAATGACGTCAAAAAGAAATTTGAAAAATAAGTCACGCTTAATTTCAAATGTTAAATATTAAATATAGACGAATTGGTTATTTATTTTTTCCATTAAAATTGTCCTTTCAATAAAGATATCAAGATATTTAAATTAAATTCTTCAGAATGCACTCGCTGGCTTCTTACTTAACATTAATATTTATTAGATTTGACATTAGAACTTTGTTTCTAATTAATTGATTATAGGATTGCATGTAGACAATATCTGATTACAACATAAAGTTACTGGGTATAAAGGAGTGCATTACAGTTTGATTAATTACAATATAAAATGTCACATGCATCAGGATAAAGACATACAAGACTATTATCTAATAAGGAAGGTTTCAGAGAGAAAACAAAATATTATCAAATGTTAGCTGACAGAGAGCATTATGAAAATGAGATGCCTTGAAGTTGAGAAAAAATATCTAGATGTCCTGAAGTCCAGGCTTTGAAGTCATAAAACTTTCGAATCAGTTGTTTGTACTCATACTCCAAAATCAACCAATCAAAATGCTGGATTTCATGTTTCGAGCATGATTTTAATGCTCCAAGCACTGGGCAAAGCTTTATGACTTCAACCCCTGAACTCGCAAAGTGTTAACTTTCCTGAGAGTCGTTTTAAGTTTGTCTGTGACATCAATTTTAGGTTTGTCAGTAAGAGTCTTAGCCAATCGACACATCATGTGTCGCACTTGTTGGAGTTAACGAGCTTTCCCTCAGATTTTAATTGATACCACGATCTGTCTCTGCTTACTTGATTTGTCGGATCTCAGAATTGGTAAACTGGTGAGAAGACCCTTATAGCGAAACACCAATATTTCTGAACATGACACGAACCATTTCTTTAAATTGACCATGTCAATGCTTTTCTAAGGCTAAACGTAGAGAAATTTTAATTGTAGCCGGAATGCATTTTCCTTTACAGGTTGTCAACCATTTTCTTGAATATACTCCTGGCTAGACGAAGAACAGGTTAACTTAATGTAGTACACTGATTTAAATCAGTCCATAATTTACTATTCGTTTTTTTATCAGACAGAACCATTGCCTACAAACTGATGTCAGTGCCGTGTTATCACTGTTTGTTTTACATTAAATGCCGAATAATTAATTTTGTATTAACTTGCATTCAGATCTCCTTACATGTATGCTTGAAACATTAATACATGTCACATGCAACTACTGTGTCTAAGTAAATACTTATAAATTGTTAATGTGTATTAATGCCTAGTAAATACTAATTAATTATTAATGTGTATTCATGCCTAGTAAATATTGTGATTTTACTTTCACACTATATATATTTAATTACAAAAGGATACATTTGCTGTGAGATTTATGTACGTTCGATTGGTATTTGTTCATGCTACGTTTCCAGGCATGCATTAAAAACATGTATTAAGTCCAAAATCATGCTTCGAATCAACCTTTACCTCAATGGATGTTACACAAAAATGGTGACTATCAAACGTCTTTCTCAGAGCACCAGATTTAGGATCAAAACACCTTGCCGTGTTATCACCACTAGCGGTGAACACTATATATGAAATAATAACATATGTTACACTTTATATAAAATGTCGGATTTTGATTGGTTGTTAGCTAGTGTATGAAATAATAATATATATAAACTGATGCATTTAAAATACTCTTTAAATACCATGATTATGTTCACTAGTATTCATCAGGTTATTTAACAAGCATGCTATAGAATAGATGTCTTAAGTTCAAATAAAAGAAGGTGCCTATTTATGTGCAAAACATTAAAAGGAAACATTTTGAAGGGTGCTTGTGCAAACACAATTACGTAGATCATGAAAATGTTCTATGTCTACCATCTAATCGTCCCCGGACTATAAAGCAATAACAAGAAATAAACTGCATAAAGTATGTATCTTTGCCCTCTAACCGTTCTGGATCATAAGTTTGGACAAAAAGATTGAAAAAAAAGCGTCCACTGGACCTTTACCCGTTAGTAGTTGAAAAGGAAATGAAAAAAATGTTGTTGTGATTTTTTTGGTTTAAACAGAAGACCGCTTTTGTTGTGATTAGAAAAGATTGAAACTTTTGGACAATTGACAGATTATTTCAGCTTAATAGTTGAGTTGTTACATTGGATTGATCAAAAGAACATCCATAAGAAGATTCCGAAGTTCGATAGAAAGATCTATTATACTTATAGTTCATGTCGGGTGAAAGAAACACACAAGCAAATGCATAATGTAAGCCTTTATATAAATCAAATTAGGATGAAAAATAACTATAACTCCTAAAAAAATCAAATAAATGGCGTACTAGTATATGATAATATGGGTGCTTTTCCTTGCACAATTATGTATATTCTGAATTTTGTAGTATACATATATATTTAGAAAAGGTAGAGACACTTAGAGTATAGCCTCTAACAAAGTATGTTTGATTACACAAAACAGAAAAAAGTGTTAAGATTTATCACTTCATATTTCTAAATACGAAACAACTTAATTGGGCCTCCTCTGAAACTGTTTTGTGTTTTCAATACATATGAAGGTTGCATTAGAAAATTTCAACTAGGAAAATAAACATAAGCACAAAAGAATGTAGCATAGACATAGGCATAGCGCACATCTATGGAAATTGTGTGATTTTCTTAACCTGAATAGCATATATCGCCTTCTCGTGCCCTTTGAACTCTCTTTTAAGAGCTCCCGATTTAGCATCAAAAGTTCTTGCTATGCCATCGCCGCATGCAGTGTATACTATAACGTGAAAATATGCATATATTATACTTTGTGATACTAAAACATTAAATATGAAAATAACATTGAAATTGTGTCACTGAAATATAATTCATGCTAATTAGATATCGGTGTATTATACCCATCACTGATAATGTTACAAATACAATTCATGCTAATTAGAGTACATATCGGTGTATTATACACATCAATGATAATGTTACAAATACAATAAGGCAAATGGTAGAAATTAGTATTTATTAATTACACCTTATGTTAGAATCCTGGATCATGATTGGTTGATAGCTAGTGTATTTTTCACCAATTTACTGTTATCAAATGAATATCATTCATTTTTAACGCCGCTGGGGTATTTGCCAAAAGGATATGCCTTTTTCACCCTCTCTGCCGTGGTATTTGCCAAAAAATACTCTATCTGAATGGACGCTTGTAACGTCACGATCATCAATGCGTTTTTGAACATTAACATTCGGTGTAATTAAACAGATATAGCATTTTCTTGAGGGGTATTTGCGAAAAATACCAGTCTTGAGAATGAATTTCCCTCGCCTTTCGGCTCGCGAAATTTAACATTCTGTCGACTGGTATTTTTCGCAAATATCCCTCCTTAACATGATATATCTGTTTAAAAATATTCACAGTATATATGCAGTAATATATAAACGAATTTTTGATAGAACATGGTGGCAAAACAAAAGAGAGAAGATATCAAAGTGGGATTCGAATATCATAGGTTCCATAAATCAGACAATATCACAGACACTAATGGGGGGGGGGGGGACGAATGGGGTCTGGTGCATTTAATAAATCCTGAAGGTTATATGAATTCTTATTACTTATTTAAACTACAAAAAATGGGAAAATAAGGAATAACTCGAAACCTGATTATATTGGTTAAAAACTTGAACAAAATACTATATAAATTCCATTCTAAACAGAAATATTTTGCCAACGTGGAATTAATATTTATTGACAGTCGTTTCTAGCAACAACCTATTGTATATACAATGTATGTCAATATTCTAATGGAAATAGTTTTAATAATTTAAATATGAGACGATTATTGGTATTAAATATTGGAATATACAAGACTGATAAGTAAAGAGATAATTACGATCTTTGATATAAAGCAATCATTGGTTATGAAATATAATCTATAAATCCTGATAAGATTAAAACATGTTTGTGTTAAGTGTTGCTGTGTGTTAAAACTGAGAACAACGTGTTAGTCGAGATGATTTTGTCAAAATCGGGGAAAAATCGTTTTTTCCCCCATTTAGACCTGTTCTAGTTCTGTTCAGTTTCAAATTTAGATAATATTTTTTTCTTTCCTCTTACTAGTTCATCTTCTTCTGGGTCAACCAATCATTTTTCTTAAAATATCCTGTACGTAATAAGGATTATGGCAGTTTTTATCGAATAGTCCGGTTCTATTTATGTTGGCGTTGTTTCTGTTAGTAAGTGTTCTTTTGTTCAGTTATTTTCCTCCTATAGTTCATGTGTTTCCATCGGTTTTAGTTAGTAACTAAGATTTTGTTCGCTTAAAAGATTCATGAACATTGAACAGCGGTTTACTACTGCTACCTTTTTTTCCTTATCTGGTCATATAAAAGTAGAAAGATGTGGTAAGATTGCCAATATGACAACTCTCCACAGAAGACAAAATGACGAAGATGTAAGTAACCTATAATACTTTTACTTATCATTTTTGAGATTCTACATCGTAATCATGCCTTCATCAATATTGTTTCTCTATCTAAATAACTCAAGGATTTTAACATAAGAAGTATTCTTGGTCCGAAATCAAAAATAAACATTAAAAATTACCTTTAAACATTTACATAACAGAGTTTTAGCTTCAAATGTCTTTAGGTGACCTTCGATAATCGCCAATACAGGATTTCAAATAGTGTCATGGCTTGGTTAAACTTTTTAATTATCACTGCTTATCAATGCTATATGAGTCTTTAACATTAGGATACAAAGCTTCTACTCTTGATAGTATAGAAGTTTCATCAATTCAGGAAATTGGAAACTAATATTCCAACTGAGAGTACATAATTAACTATATAGTATTAAATCTAAGGATATATGAATTCATAATGTTGGCATACAGATTTAATTGGATCTTTAGATTCATGATTAAAACAAATACTAGTGGTATGATATATGTGGGAAATCCTATGACTATAGAACATAATACATTTCGGTTCTATTATACGTTTGTGTGTGGGAGCTCGTTGAAAAAAAATCATATATCAATGTACATAAATGTGTTGTCGTGAAAGTATCTATCGAAACGTTTCCTCTCCCAACAGACAGCCCGTTTTGTTATGGTTCCATGCTCTCCCACATACACAAACAATATACAAGCGAGAATCTTCTCACATCAAATGTGTAAGTTGTGTTATTTTTATTCCCACTAAAAAGAAATAAAATGTATAACAAATACAAAACAAAATATTTAAAACTTACACAATCCGTCTCGAAACTTGACTACTGCCACCGAATGTTTATGACCTTTATAAACTCTCGTACAATCTCCAAACTCTGTTACCCATGCACGTGCCGTATGGTCTGCACTTCCGGTGTACATTATTTTATTTATGACCTGAAAAAGTACAATATACGTTAACGATTCAACTTTTATAAATTTGAATTACAATTATTAAAAAACATACAAGTATTGCATACGCCTAAAAAACACAACTAAAAATCAAGTAATGAAATAACATTAACGGTGCCAATTTTCCTGCACCAGATGTGCATTGTACCTATGGGACATTATACATTAAGATGAAGAAAGACAGATCAAGGACTTAGTGTACATGGCAATTCAACAGTAACAACTAAACACTCAACAAAAGGAAGAGGCATAATAGAGCAAAATACACATAACTAAGCAATTAATTATTTTTTTTGTAATGTGTTTATTGGCAAAGAACTTCATATATGCAATATAATTATAGTAAATAAGTTCATAGTACATCAGCAAAATCGAGACAAGTACATAAAGTTGATATTTTGAATCCTTCTATAAACGTATATTGATATTTTATTAATAATTTTAAAAAGGAATAGACAATCCAAATCTAAGGTAGCATGGATTGGGTAGATATTTTTATTACATGAGAGTTTGCTTATAAAATCATTCTATTAGTTGGAGCCAGGGGTTCCAGCAGGCGTACGCTCTTTGCAATGGTTTATTTTTATAAAATACAAACAATGTATTATTTTTTCAATGAACAAATTTTCTTTAAGGTAATTTTTTGAGCAATTAATTATCACTGTTACCTTGTCAATGACCCTGTTTTGCGTCTTTGGGTTTAGTGTCATTTCCTCAATTTGTGTTTGTTACTTCGACTGGTTTATTTCTAAAACGTCTTTATTTATATTGTTAACGTTATAAAGAAAACACAGCGAGGATTTTGATTAAAAATAGGAATGAAAGAAATACTAAAATTGAGAAAGGAAATGGAGAATGTGTCAAAACGACAACAACCCGACCATAGAGCAGACAACAGCCGAAGGCGAAACGCTATATGCTTTTTCTTAGCCAATGTTAGTCTAATGTAGACGAAACGCACTTCTGGCGTATTAAGGTGGTACCTAACACTACAGGGAGATAACTCTGTAAAATCAGCTTAACGTTTTAATTGCGTTGTGTTGTAAAGGGAATATTAAGCTTCTCAATGATCAAAATAAGCATTTGTCAAACTGCTATATAACCAGTGTATTTTTTCTGATAAAACGGTTGGTTTAAATTTTTTGAAATTTTTGTCAAAGGGTCAAAGTAAATACTTTGTCAAAATTTTATGAAAATTAAACGAGCCAAATTAATTTTAGTTAAATTGTTGGGTACCACCTTAAATTATAAGCCTGGTACCTTTGATACCAATAACTCATTTTACTAGATTATAGAATTGAGAAGTCCGTATCTACGAATGTCGGCGTTTGATTTTGCTGCACTTCAGCGTTTATTTTGTTCCGTTGTATTCCTCTTATAGTTAATGCGTTTCCCTCGGTATTAGTTTGTAACTCGTTTTTTTCTCTCAACCGATTTATGAATTTAGAACAGCGATATACCACAGTTGAACTTAGAACAGCGATATACCACCGTTGCCTTTAGAACAGCGATATACCACAGTTGCCTTTAGAACAGCGATATACCACAGTTGCCTTTATTTACATTGATTAAGCAAATAATGACTTCAAAATAACATGAATAACTAAGATATTAAAACAAAAGAAACAATTTAGACTATGTCGCGTCATTACATCGATTGACATGTGTAATTACGTGATAAATAATTACCAAAGAAATCTGAAACACTTATGACACCCAGGGGGGACTGTATCGAAGGAAATATTTACCCATGCATAATCATGTTACTACTAATGATATTTATTATCCATTTCATGTATATTTACCCATGCATAATCATGTTACTATTAATGATATTTATTATCCATTTCATGTCTGCTCAAAATAAATTGGTATATCGAATTCGATGACTAATAAATAAATGCTATATTTCATATTTTACATTGCTGAGTAAATATTGTATAATACGTTTATTTATTTAGTTATTCTATCGTTTAGTAGACTTTTACAACTATAAATGTGAAGGGGTCAATTATGATATAAAATCTATAAACTGTTTAAATGAGTAGGAAGTCCTAAGACAACCCATCTAAACGAGAGAGAGAGAGAGAGAGAGAGAGAGCGAAAAAAAGACCAAAAATTATAGCACAGGAAAACAAACACAGATTTCCAACGAAAACATTCAAATTGCTCTGGAAAAGTACGTAATACTATGCGCTTTTAACAAGGTTGCTGATGATAAACTCCAATAACACATAGTAGGAACTTTGAATAGGTAAGAGATAAATATTCTATAACTGAGACACAATAACCGATTATTATAGTAATATACTCAGACTATAACGCATAGCGTTTAAATTCTGTAATGCTTACAGGTTCGATGCAACGGTGGTGTTTTGCGATATCCAATCCAATAACAGATAATAAAAAATTGAAGGAAACGTATAAACGATAGACATAATAACCATATTTTGTTATATATACATGCATTACCCACCATGCGATTCCACACTCAGTCAAAATTTCAATCTCTAAAATGTACCGATCGACAACTATTCCGGTGTCGAGAAATCGAATTTTGTCCTCGACGTTACTGAGGAGACTTTAAAAAATTGTCGAAATTTGCATTTGGTGCAATATAAATGCTACTATTCAAAGTTTTGATTTTTCTACCCTATATACCACATTGCCTCACATTCTCATTGAGAAAAATTCACACACCTAATTAAATGGGCATTTAAGAAGTCAGAATGTGAAAATATATGTTCAAACTCTTGTAGGTCATTTTTAGTAGCAATAAACAGAAAAACTATGTCAATTGGACATGCTTTGATACTATATCTGCCCTTGAATTTTTACTATATAACATTTTTGTTCGCTTTGGAGATTCCGTATATCGTCAGGTTATCGGAATTCCAATGGGGACTAACTGTGCACCACTTATTGCGGACCTGTTTTTGTATTGCTTTGAGTTACAATTTATGACAAAAATCAGCAAAGACCCATCGAAACAACATCTGATAAACAAATTTAATAATACTTTTAGATATTTGGATGATATTTTGGCTCTCAATAATGACGACTTCAGTATGTATACTAAAGAAATTTATCCTGTTGAACTTACTTTAAATAAAGCTAATATTAACAAGGACCACTGCCCTTTCCTCGATCTTGATATATATACCTTTAACGGGAAGCTTAATACTAAAATTTATGATAAAAGAGATGATTTTTCATTTTCTATCGTTAATTATCCATTTTTAGATGGTGACGTTCCCTTGTCACCATCTTACAAGAGTATGTGTTTATTTTTACCTTGATTTGTAATTGCTCAATCGATGTTCCAGATTTGAATATCTGTAAACTACTGTCGCCTCAATAAACTAGTAATGTACATGATGTACACACTCAATTAACCGAATGTAAAAGCATGATATATCATCCATACCTAATGATGATAATTCATATGCACTCTGATATGGGATTAGCATATAACATACTTTTTTGCTATTATTACAAGATGTTTTATGGAAGGGAAATGAGATTGTATAATAGGAGATAGAATTATTACCATACAAATTATGTGTAAAGTCTAGATTTGGGTCTTTTGATGCCAAATAGAACGGAATTTAGAATGGGAAACGGTATTATAATACTGTATAAAAGACGTTCATGCTTATAAATCATTACAAATAACTTCCATCGTTGTGAACACTTCTAATAAAGGTTATTAACGGGACATATTTTTCTGGAATCCTCGATTTTTTTTTACCTATTAGATGCGAAATTTTATCTCAATCCGCCAAGGGTGAAGAGAGCGGGAGTGGATCGTAACCCTTGGCTAGCGAAGATGGACGTACGGTGGTATCCAATGAGGTTTAAAATATGGGGTATTCAGTGATAGGACATCAATAATATATCTAAAAGTAAAATAAATTTTGCAAGGTGCTCTTTCTTTTTGTCCTTAAGAAGGTTCTGAATGAATTCTGCTCCATACGAGTACAAAACGAAGGGGTGCACAATTAGTATCAATAGGAATACCGACTGTATGTTGAAATATGAATCCTCCAAACTCAACAAATATATTGTCGATTTAAAGATCCAGTTCTCTCGAAGGGAAACAGGAGATCTTCTAGTAGAATTATATCACCACTGAAGGGAAATATGTACACTTTTAGCGGAATATAAAACCTGCTAAGAGAAATTAAACTTACAACGCCATGGCTACAAATGGAACATACAAACAGACAAACAAGAGTATGTGTTTATTTTTACCTTGATTTGTAATTGCTCAATCGATGTTCCAGATTTGAATATCTGTAAACTACTGTCGCCTCAATAAACTAGTAATGTACATGATGTACACACTCAATTAACCGAATGTAAAAGCATGATATATCATCCATACCTAATGATGATAATTCATATGCACTCTGATATGGGATTAGCATATAACATACTTTTTTGCTATTATTACAAGATGTTTTATGGAAGGGAAATGAGATTGTATAATAGGAGATAGAATTATTACCATACAAATTATGTGTAAAGTCTAAATTTGGGTCTTTTGATGCTAAATAGAACGGAATTTAGAATGGGAAACGGTATTATATTACTGTATGAAAGACGTTCATGCATATAAATCATTACAAATAACTTCCGTCGTTGTGAACCCTTCTAATAAAGGTTATTAACGGGACATATTTTTCTGGAATCCTCGAATTTTTTTTTACCTATTAGATGTGACATTTGTTTTCCATTCATTTGATGTTTAAGCTTTTGTTTTTGCTTTTTGGACAGGGATTTTACGTTTTGAATTTTCATTGCAGTTTAGTGCTTTTTTATTACTTTTTGTAAGCATTGGTAATAAATAATCTCACCATAGATACCAGGAATAAAATCTAATATTTACGCCAGACGCGTGTTTCGTCTTAAAAACTACTATCACCTTAGTATTTCCTGCTGTTAAAAAGTGCTTTATTACCTCATAAAAATATAAGAAATACAAAAATACAACAAACTTCCAATAACTATTTAAAACAAACCTAAAGACAAATCAGGTAATAAACATTATAAAGCCTGACATGATATATGCAAAAAATAAAGGCAACAGTAGCATACCGGTGTTCAAAAGTCACAAATCAATTCAATTGAGAGAAACAAATCCGGTTTACAAACTAAAACCGAGGACAACACATCAGCTATAAGACTATTGTCGACACAACATCCAAACTGCAGACAAACAAAGGATAATTTCCATCAACTACAAACACGACAGGATATAAAAAAAGTGACGTGCTTACGTAGTTACCATGCAATCTCGAACTTTATACAATTACATTTACAATACTCGTCCGAAGAATTGTCATGACAATGATGCTATGGAAAGGCATTTTTATAAATATTTGGACTACAAACGATAAGACATATTACTAGATTAATCAACCGAAACCATAACAGAAACACAAAACATTAATATATGAATGTTTGATGTTCAAAATACCAAGACACGTCGTTTAGCAATGCAAATTCACACTCAGTATGACAGTCATATTCGGGAATATGACAATGATGATATTGCAAAGAATTTTATAATCATTTGAACAACAAACGATAAGACAATACACATTATTTAACCGAAACCCAAACAGAAACATCAAACAGAAATACATGAGTGTTGGAGGTACAAAATACACAGACACGTCGTATAGAATTGCATTTTCCCACTCGGTCTAACAGACATATTCGAGAATAGGTCACATTCGGTACTTTACAGATAGATGTAAACCACAAAATAAGACCTGGAAAAAATTGGATTAGTCAGTTTGACACAGACACATCGTATAAATCAACCAATTCGTGATGTTGTCCATAAAATTTACGGAACTTCATTTTTAATCTACACTCCTCATAACTCTATTGGAGCATATTCTGCGTAAGGAGCACACTGTAAGAATGAATGAATGATTTTTTTATACTGCAACCTGTATATATACAATAGAAACATATTAATACAATATTACATTACAGCCATCCAGATTGGCTTACGATGCACTGACAAATTAAAGCTCAAGCTGAATATGAAGTCAGCATACTGCTAACATGCATTTGCATGACGTACGGTGGTATCCATTGAGGTTTAAAATATGGGGTATTCAGTGATAGGACATCATTAATATATCTGAAAGTAAAATATATTTTGCAAGGTGCTCTTTCTTTTTGTCCTTAAGAAGGTTCTGAATGAATTCTGCTCCATACGAGTACAAAACGAGTCGGTCAGAAGGGGTGCACAAATAGTACCAATAGGAATACCGACTGTATGTTGAAATATGAATCCTCCAAACTCAACAAATATATTGTCGATTTAAAGATCCAGTTCTCTCGAAGGGAAACAGGAGATCTTCTAGTAGAATAATATCACCTCTGAAGGGAAATATGTACACTTTTAGCGGAATATAAAACCTGCTAAGAGAAACAAGTGAATTTTTAGCATAAGTAATAACCACTCTTAGGAAGAAATGTAAATGTCTAGCCGAAAATTAACTCCACCAAGGGAAACCATTTAATTTCTATGTTAAAAAAATCGTTAATTCCCTGAATGAATAGAAAAGAAAGGACATGGGGTATCCGTCAATGACGCCTCGTCAGTATAAGAACAGCAAAAAAGCAAAAGTAATGGAACTTATTTTGATGTAGATTTCTATCAGTAAAAATATCAAAGAAACCCTCACGAATATTTGTCCTATTATTGTCAACTTCACTCCAGTTACAAAACCAATTATATATATGTGGAATTGTTATAACATGCCTAACTCCATTCTAGTTAAAACCCATAATATTTGGAATTGTTATAACGATCATTATATGGCAGAAAAGAGAGGTGAAACATATCAAAGGAACCTTCATACTCATAAGAGAGGCGAAACATATCAAAGGAACCTTCATACTCATAAGTCTGAAACAGACTGTCAACGCCATCATTATATGGGAGAAAAGAGAGGCGAAACATATCAAAGGAACCTTCATACTCATAAGTCTAAAACAAACTGTCAACGCCATCATTATATGGGAGAAAAGAGAGACGAAACATATCAAAGGAACCTTCATACTTATAAGTCTAAAACAAACTGTCAACGCCATCATTATATGGGAGAAAAGAGAGGCAAAACATATCAAAGGAACCTTCATACTCATAAGTCTAAAACAAACTGTCAACGCCATGGCTAAAAAAGAAAAGTCAAACAATAGTGCAAAAACACAATATATAAAAATAAAGAGTACAACGAACCGTTCAAAAACTTTGTTATAGCTTATCAAATCTATTATATGTTGAATAATTTATAATTTCAATCTGGTTTATGAAACTATTATGTGTGAAATTATTTATACTCGGAAAACATATAAAACAACGGAAATGACGTCGGTAAATTCGAAAGCTATTGTATGAAAACCATAAACTGAATTCAAAATGATTATTTATTCATAAAACCACTGATCAATGGAGAAAAAAACAGCAACAAGATTATCTATTTGGCATCAATAATGTTTTGTCGCAGGTGAAGTTGTATGTTTCTCTTTATAGAAGCTGACGTCTGAATCAATAAAAAGCTTGTTTGAGTCATTTAAATAATTATTAACCACAGCGCGAGAACCGGATACAGATTGGTGTAGTAGTAATGGAGGTATTACGTTAACATTGGCCGATTCACCATTAACACTAATGTCTTTCAAGGATCGACGCTACTTTACAGGAAATGACGTCATTGTTAATTCAAGTTCGCCATTTTATGGAGATAGTGCAAAAACCGAATTCTAAAAAATGTTTCATTTTGGCTGAAGGTGGTATCTTACACTACAGGGAGATAACTCTGTAAATTCAGCTAAACGTTTTAATTACGTTGTGGTGTTAAGGGAGTATTAAGCTTCTCAATGATCAAAATTGGTGTTTGTCAAACGGCTATATAACCAGTGTAATTTTTCTGATAAAACGGTTGGTTCAAAATTTTTGAAATTTTTATATTTTTGTTAAAGGGTCAAAGTAAATACTTTGACAAAATTTTATGAAAATTAAACGAGCCAAATTAATTTTAGTGAAAGTGTTGGGTACCACCTTAACTTGAATGAATAATTTAGAATGAAAATAATGAAAGAAAATCATTTGAAAGCCTATATATTTTTAAAATAGTTAAATGTCTCCTCATTTCGTAATTTGAGATTAACGCTATCGACAGGATAATAATTCGGACTTAGTGATACCGTTACAAAGTTTCGTTCAGTTTACGTGATATGAAAATGTCCTTATACATTAAGTTTATGAACTAAAGTTATCGCTGTTGCGTAATCATTATATAGTAGTAATAAAAAAGATGGCAAACCAACGACACAAACACAAACCCATACTTTTGTGAATAGGAAATTTATAAAAATGGCAATAATATAATGGATATTCATGTCAACACCGAAGTGCTGACTATAGGGGAGGGTTGATATCTCACAATATATGTTTCACCGCGCCGAAGTATCTAACATAACAAAGTCTTGTATGTATGTTTTTTTTTTTTATTTATCCAAGTTCACTTATATGTTTTGGAGTTGAGTGTGACGTTCGTTTTCATCGAACTAGTGTATAATTTTATTAAGGGGATAGCTGAGGCCAATCTCCGGGGACGCAATTTTCTCTCTGCGTTGAAGACCCATTGGTGGTCTTGGGCTGTTATCTTCTCTTTAGTCAGGTTGTTGTCTCTATGATATATTCCAAATTTCCATTCTCAATTTTATTTATCCTCTTATAAACGAATGTGTAGATAAAGATTGTATTGTTCTAACAAGTTTCAATTATTATCTATAATCTCTATTATTTCTGCATGTTTTAACAATTTGATTCTGAGTTTACATTGCAAGTGATACAAATACGGTGGAAATCAGCCCTACTTATTTGTAATCCGTTCTAGACTAATCATACATGAAGAGTTTTATATAACGTTATTGAATATGATGTAATTAACAAGTGTCTAGAGGATTCTCAGACATGTTAACATGGAGGTCGGGTGCACGAACTACGAAAAACTACAATCAAATATTGATAACTAATTAAAAAACATGTCTATACTAACGTGTCAATAAAAAATTACACAAATTGTAAGATTTACAGTAAATAGAAAAAAACAAAAAAAAACAAAACAAAACAAAACATTGGTAAAGTACAAAGAAATCATAATAAAACTTGATAACGAACTCCAAGATTTAAAAATGGGAAAGTCCAACAAAATCAAGTTTTATATAAATATATCCCTTCCTTTCCTTAGGCATTGCAAAAGCATAGTGTATTACATTGAGACAACAGAGAATGTGCTACTTTGGAGCTGTCGCCTATTTTTCAAAATGTGAAAATTTTAACTGTAGACGGCTGAAAGAAAATATTTCTTTCGAAGAAGAAACAGAAGTGAATCTAAGCAACAGATATAAAAACAAGAATGTGTCCAAAGTACACGGATGCCCCACTCGCACTATCCTTTTGCATGTTCCATGGACCGTGAAATTGGGTAATAATCTAATTTGGCATCAAAATTATAAAGATTATACTATAGGGAACATATGTACTAAGTTTCAAGTTGATTGGACTTCAATTACATCAAAAACTACCTTGACCAAAAACTTTAACCTGAAACTTCCACTTTCGTTTTCTATGTTCAGTGGACCGTGAAATTGAAGTCAAAAGTCTAATTTGGCTCTAAAATTAGAAAGATCATATCATAAGCAACAAGTGTACTAAGTTTCAAGTTGATTGGATTTCAGCTTCATCAAAAACTACCTTGACCAAAACTTTAACCTGAACGAACGGACGCACAGACGAACGGACGCACATACGAACGAACGGAGCCACACACCAGAAAACATAATGCCCCTCTACTATCGTAGGTGGGGCATACAAAATAAAAGATGTGGTAAGATTGCAAAGAAGGCAATTCTTAACAAGAGACTTAATGACACAGAAATTAGCAAGTTTATATCCCCGTATGGCCTTCAACAATGAGCAAATCCAATCCAGATAGTCAGCTATAAAAGGCCCCAAAATGAAAAATGTAAAACAAAATAAACGAACGAAAAACAAATATGAAACACAACAACAAACGACAACCACTGAATTACAGGCTCCTGACTTGGGACAGGCACACACATGCAGAACTTTGCGGGGTTAAACATGTAAGCGAGATCCAAAGCCTCCCCTAACTTGGGACAGTGGTGTCACAGTATGACATAAAGAGTTAAAAGACGAACTATAAAAGAGTCTTTTGAATAAAGAGAGATGTTTACATTTTCCTATTATAAAATATTTTAAAAAGTATTACAAAAAATACAGAACTCAAAATTAAATTCAAAACGTGATAAGAGTATAAAAGCTATTAAACGTTAGACTTTAATGTTTATCAAGGTACAAAGGTATGGAAACAAATACCATATTCCTGACTTAGTGCAGGCATTTCTCCGAAGAAAAACTGTGAGATTAGCCTGGTCAATAAAAGTTCACTATAGAAACGATTGTCATTCTTACGTTTATATGAACTTCCAAGTAAGGATCGAATCTCGTAAACTCGGCGATCAAAACTGTTAAAACGCAGAACTTCGTGACAGTTCGGCAAACTTGCGAACTTAATTCGGAAGTTTAAGTTTCTGAAGGACTATAAAACATGTTGTAGAAATAGATTTTTATAGAAATTACGGATACATAAAATTGCTTTGTACTTAAGATCGTCATATAACCTGTCCACGACATCGAATAAGATACAGATAATGTCATAAATAACCTGTCCACGACATCGAGTAAAATACAGATAAAGTCATAAATCCTATGTTATAATTGTAACGTTGTTGCCTATAAATTCTCTGCCTTTCAACCATAACAACAATTTAACTTTTGAATTGTTTCCTATAAAATATGTGTTGTCAACCATAATAAAAAATATAATAACTCTTAGATTGTTTCCTGTCAACTGAAACAACAATTATAGCTTTATACAGTAAAACCTGACTAAACCGAACCCTCTCGGGTTTTGAGATTTTGTACGGTTTTGGCAGGTATTCGGTTTCATCAGGTTCACAATGCATAAAATGTGGTATGATTGGTCTTCAGAACAAGTTTGGGTAAGACAGGTTTCCGGTTTATTCAGGGTTCGGTTTAATCAGGTTTCACTGTATTCACATTCTGTGTTGTCAACAGAAACAGCTATTATCAACATAAAGAGTGTTTCCTATAAAATTACCATGCTTCCATTAAATCGGTAGGACCGCTTCCTAAAACGACGAGATCACATAGAAATAATATTTGGTTTATAAGTTCAAATTTTACAACGAGACCGGACGTGTCAATGGGGTTGTATAGCGCACTTAGAACTATTCAAATGCTTAACTTAATAAGCATATAGCTTTTCTTTTTAAGCACGGAACCCAAAGTTATAATGTTTCACTTCTAGAAAAAGTCTTCAAACAGATAATTATGTACTGATAGCAATGCAACTTCATATAAAAAAAGAAGATGTGGTATGATTGCTAATAAGACAACTATCCATAAAAGACCAAAATGACACAGTCATTAACAACTATAGGTAACCGTACGGCCTTCAACAATGAGCAAAGCCCATACCGCATAGTCAGCTATCAACGACCCCGATAAGACAATGTAAAACAATTCAAACGAGAAAACTAACGGCCTTATTTATGTAAAAAATGAACCAAAAGCAAATATGTAACACATAAACAAACGATAACCACTGAATGACATGCTCCTGACTTGGGACAGACACAAACATAAATAATGTGGCACATGGTATATACTTGATCTATCACAAGAAGCTATATATCATATCAGATTATCTTAAAATGCTAATTAATTCATCACTACTGTAAACCATGACCTAAGGGATAGGACCTCGAAATAATTACTACTGTGAACCATGACCTAAGGGACAGGACCTCGAACTAATCACTACTGTGAACCATGACCTAAGAGACAGGACCTCGAAATAATCACTACTGTGAACCATGACCTAAGGGAAAGGACCTCGAAATAATCATTACTGTGAACCATGACCTAAGGGACAGGACCTCGAAATAATCACTACTGTGAACCATGACCTAAGGGACAGGACCTCGAAATAGTCGTTAAACAGATGTAATAGTAATGCAACTTTTCTGTTAAATATCAATGGTCTATCTCAAATAGTTCCTATCAAACTAACTTAGGCAGACAAACTAACTTAGGCAGACAAACTAACTTAGGCAGACACACTAACTTAGGCAGACACACTAACTTAGGCAGACACACTAACTTAGGCAGACACACTAACTTAGGCAGACACACTAACTTAGGCAGACAAACTAACTTAGGCAGACAAACTAAGGCAGACAAACTAACTTAGGCAGACAAACTAACTTAGGCAGACAACTTAACTTAGGCAGACAAACTAACTTAGGCAGACAAACTAACTTAGGCAGACAACTTAACGATTTTTGACGCTACCGCTACAGTCGTCGTCGTTACCGGAAAAGCAATCCCTATAGAACAGAACAGAACAGAACATATTTCATTTCCAATTAAGGGACCACAAGGGGCATACGGAGCATACATGAATAAGGAAAAAGAATATTGATTTGCATAGATACATGTGTTGTCTCGTTTTTCGCGTCTTTCGTTACAGACGAGAAATAAACGAATAGCTGATAAACCTTTCTAAAAAAATACTTACTTACATTACATTGGATTTAGGGGTTATATTCCATTATTTGTGAAAGTGGCGGTCATGTTTGAAGCTGCAGCGGGTCATATTCCTATTTATATGCAGTTGTCTCTTATTCTCATATAGTGATTTTTTATAAAACCATTATTGTTTATTTTACCTCTAGGCTCCATTTTAAACAAAGAATGTCAATCATATGGTGTTTGAAATCGGATATTGGGATACTGAACAAATATGTTGGCAATTAACTCTGCGCTCACACAAATTTGCTTACTGTGTTTTTGACTGATTATTTAAATGGTAAATTAAGAACCAACAGTGAACAGCAATCGTGCTAAAACTACTGGATAAAACAGCATTTCTTACGTACATTAATTGCGCATAAAATATGTTATAGATAATGCATATTTTAAGGTTTTTCTTGTCGTAGAACACACCGAGGGGTGTCAAGATTGATCAAATGAAAGACCGACCGGAGGTATCCTTTTTTACCGACAACACTAAAGTGGGATATTCCTTTCTAATGCGTTAAGGTTTTAATACGCCCTGCGGCTCATTTAAAATGTGAAATAAAACTCACTAAATAATTTAGATATGTTCCGGACCATATGAGTATTTGGACCATACGCGTATGGTCATGACCATATGGGTATATACTCAAATGGTCCGACCATACGCGTATGGTCGGGGTAATTAACATGTACATAAATGCTTACCTCTTTATATAACCGTTTTAGTTGTTACGTCATTAAAAAGACACTACCAAAGGTAATTTTTTCATTCAAACTAGTAATAACAAGAATAAAAAATAGAATAAGCAGTTTCACACCAAAAATTTCATCACTAGTCAAAATTATAGTAAACACATTTTTTTTCATTACCGATATGTTATTACGAGTGAATGGGAAAATGTCGAACTGGGAAGTTAACTTCCAAAAATATTTCAATGCGCTGTTTTACTATAACCTGACGTAAAAGTCAACAGGGTGGAGAGTCTAATAAATTGCTTACTTTTGAAACCTAATATAACTAGCATTAGCAGTGCAATATTCATATTTTTTTATACTTATACGTGTTTTGTTTTTAAAAAAAATGAATGACGTCACCGGCAAGGACACTAGTTTATTATTTAAAGCTTTTGTCTAGTGATATGATGTTCTTCAGTCATTTTACGATGTTGGAGATCAAGAAGGTTTTCACCGAAGACACATCGGAATGACCCGGGACCAAGAAAAGCTATACCATGTTGACGTTAGTCACCCTACGCATAAAAATGCGAGAAAACTAGCTTTGCCACCAATATTTAATGTTATTTGAGTATAAATAATACAATTGCATGTTGCAATCATTGTTATTTTGTACAGTTTTCTCACGCATATTTTTGAAAAATATACCAATATGGTACAAATACTCATATGGTCCGGCCCGTTTATAACCAAACGAGTATATACTCATATGGTCCGACCATACGCGTACGGTCGGACCATACGCGTACGGTCGGACCATACGCGTATGGTCGGACCATATGAGTATACGCATATGGTCATGACCATACGCGTATGGTCCAAATACTCATATGGTCCGGAACAGATATAAACCTTTTAAAAATTGTTATCCATACACAATAAAAATATTACTGTAACTGCATGAATTAAGACACAAATGTATTGTTATCATTGATAACGGTGTATGCCAAATACATGACAAATTGTAAGTTATTTATTTAACCACTTAGCTTATGGAAAAGGGGGAGGGGGTATGTTTTTTTTTCTATCGTGGAAAAGTTGTTATTTATTTAACCATTTTACTTGAATCAAATGAAAAATTCAGAAAGATTGTCTTTCGAATAGCAATACATTTTATTAAAAGATAATCAGGATAAAATTATATACCATCCGCACCCGACCCTTTCGTGAGTTACGTTAATGTTATTCAATAGAATATAAGATTATTTTATTAGTTGATCATTTGATATAGAGTAAAAGGTATACATAAATTTTAAAAAGATAAGAACTGACACGAAGACGAATATAAATACATGTAGGTCACAGTATGATTTCCTATTCAATATGTATCGTTCTGAACATGCATGAAATATTTGCCACTGGACGTTAAGCAAGCAACCAAAATTCGATCAACCTATTCAGTTTGACTCAATAAGATTTTCAAAATCTTACACACGAATATGTTAAATCTGGATTTATTTTATGGAAGTCTACATTAAAATTCATCTGACATATATGATAATGTTTCTTTATTATAGCGATAAATCAACAAAACTTCACGTTATTTGTTTCTAAAATTAAATTGCGGGACTACAATGACGGTTTCTTTTACATCTATCTTCGGTTTAACTTTAGAAAATAAATTTCCAAATCAGCAACAAAAAACTATTAGACGAATAAAATTTTGAAGTAAATCATAGATTGCATGTTTATCAAGGAAAATAATGACCTTACACAGGTCATTATGTTATGCCTTGGAGCATATACCATTGAAACTTGGTATCGTCCGGGTTGATTCTGAAAAAGAATGACCTGACGTTCTGAAAGAAAATAACTCCATATAGGTATATAAGACTGTTGAAAATTAGTAAGCTCTTATAACTACTTTTAAAAGAATCAATTACAGCAAATTTCCTTATGCTTGAAGAGTAAAACTTTGGTAGACTTGCTTGCTCTGTTTGTATAAACGTTAATTCAAACTTTGTAATTAACATTGAAAACTTTAAACAATATTTATATATAGGCATATTTTAACCTGTATATATTATGTTATCTCAATTACAATTGAACAATATACAAACAAAGCAAGCACACTAATCAAAGTCTTGCTTTACATGCATTAGAAAATTAGCTGTAAGTACTGAATGTCTTTGAACAATGGTGCTTCTATATTTGTCCAAACAAGGCCTCAGTTTACTATATTAGGTCCAGATTACAATATATAGATTTAAAACCGTATGCACAGTCAACTATCGGTAGCGGTCAAGTTAATTTTAGGTCGGATACAAGTTAGTCATAACATTTAAAGAAGACAAATGTAATCATGAACCAAAACTGTTAAACCGTTATTGTTTTAAGATGAAGATAATGTGGTAGGTGGGGAAACCGTTATACATGTGTTCATGCAAGTGATGGAACGAAGGTTTATATATGCAACCCTAGCCAATGGTGGTGGGTCAGGAAGATTCTTGTCTGTATTCTTTAAATGTTACTGTCATTTTCTTTATGATGTTTTATTTTTGTTGTGACCGTTAAATTCTATTATCTAATGTTAGCACCGTATTATTATCTTTTTTTTTTGTCCTTGTTCTAATGTTTTGTCAATTACTTTTTCTTGAGTAAAACCCGTTCATACACTCAAGTGTTGATTAGAACCCTATCGAAAGCAAGAAGGCAGAACTGACGCCGTTTCAGTATTTGTTTTCATGTTGTGCAATAATATCTGATTATTACATGACATTAATCATACAGATGTATTATCAGCCCTTTTTACTCCATATTAAATGATAAATATGAAGATAAGTGCAGTATTTATTTTACTTTCTGTTCTTTGTTATTTTCTTTGTTTTTGTAGTTAGTACTACTTATCTATCTTAATTAAAATAGCATTATAATTCATTTAATTTAGTGTTAAATGTATCTATCGGATTTAGTTAAAAATTATTTAGTTATCGCGAAATATTATGATCATTGTTAAGAATTATCCTAGTACGGGACGGACAGACAGATAGACGAAATGACAAACAGGCGGACGAAAAACAGAATGTTCCTCTACTTTCGTAGGCGGGCATATAACAGTTTTTCCTTAAGTCATCACTAGTGAACATCGTACTGTATGTTAATGAAGTATTTGCTGCTGAACGTTATTTACAGTTATTTAGTAAAAAAAAAAAGTGAACCTGACGTGGACACGACATGATGTATTGTATACTATGTTATCCTAGTGCTAAAAGGTATATTGTATTGAAAAATAAATAATGGCTAAAATTCTATTGAGAAAACCCGGCCTTCATGCACTATTACTCAAAACTTTTAAGCTTCTTAGCGTAATGATGAAAACTGATTTAGAATTTGAACAGAAGATAACATTACCTGCATACAAATGACGGATCCAGTGTGGCCTTCGAATACTTTCAGCTGTTCTCCCCTAGCTAAGTTCCAGCTTCGAACCGTTTTGTCGGCACTACCAGTAAATAACACTCTGCCTAGATTGTCTGTTGCCATGCACATTATGGCGCCTTCTCTGTGGTCATGACCTTTGAAGACCGTCAAACATTTGCCGGTCTCAAAATTCCATTTTCTTGCAGTTGCATCTGCTGAACCCGTAATCAGAAGGTCATTTGCTCCTTCCATGTCCAATGTACCATCAGCGTCATCGTCATCTGCGGGGATGAAAATTAGCGGGCAGACGAACTTTTTGTGACCGCGAAAAACTCTTAAACATTCTCCGTTTTCGAAATCCCAGCATCGTGCCGTACAATCATATGAACTTGTAAAAATAAAATCTCCTGTGCAAATCATACGGTAAATTATCGAAGTATGTCCTCGACAGATTAAAACACACTCGCACGTGCTAACGTCCCACTTCCGGATTGTTTTATCTGCACTGCCGGTCAAAACATAACAATCCTCAATGAGAATGCAGTTGATGTATTCTTCATGTCCACGTAGTATACCAATACACTCACAGTTATGAGTTTTTGTACTCCAAAGTCGAGCAGTTTTGTCCTCACTACCAGTGGCTAAAACAGACCCGTCTTCACTCAACGCCATACAGTTTATCCCTTTTTCGTGACCTGCCATAGTTTCAATTAAAAAACTCTTATTTTTACCAGCTGCGTTCTTAGAACCGCAGCCTCCCATTTTTTTCAGTCAAGTCAGAGTTTGTTTTTATGAACTACCCTTCTTTTCAAAATTTAAAGAATAAATTCCTTTAAAACTGTAACAAATATCCAATTTCTGTTTTCCAGACTTCAATTTTAGAATGACTAACTTCGGTTGTCTGACAAACAGTTATAATGTCATCAATACCGTATTTCTATGGTTGGTTTCATCTTTGCCATTTCAACAATCATCCGGTGATAAAATGAATAAAAAGTTCCAATGTATCTCTGAATTGTAACAATAAGACGTCCGATAGAAACTATGTAAAACACAACACTCTGAAATGTTTCATGTGTTAAGGATTGACAATTCAACATCAATTATTAATTTTTATAGAATTGTTTCCAATCAATAGTGTTACCTTTGTTTCCTTGTCATCTGCAATTAATATTTACCTGTAATTAATGTTTACCTGTAATTAATATTGCGACACTTATCAACTATTCAAGTTCTTCTGGTAGAAAGTTAAAAAAAATGTTTCCCTATAGGAAAAAATGTCATTTAATGTTTTATTTAAGTTTATTGACGTTTTGTGGAATTATTCTTCGTATTATTTATTTAGACCATTATATGTTGTCAGATCGATTCCATTTTACCTGCACGAGCTTCTGTTTACCTCGCGTGTCGCCATGGAGACACGAGAACAATGAAAAGTTTGAACGGGACGCTGAAGTTGTAACAATGACAAGATCAATCTAAGCGGGGTGAATGCCATTCTTTTTGTTTAATTGGAGATTATGTCCAATATTCAATGATATTTATCTACTAAAGCAATTATAGGTTAGATTGATTTTCTCCTACTCGTACCAAACATAAGCTTAATATTGTTGTCTTAGTATCAGAAAACATCATCGTGATATAGACATAATTATATATTAGCTGACTTTGCATAATCTTATTACAAAATCTAAGGGAGACAATGCGAGAATTAAAAATATAATCGTATTAAGAAAAAAATAATTCCAATCTATATATCACTTATATTAGCAAGTACGACATCTAAATAAAGAACATGCATGATGTATTATGAATAATAAAACAAACTGAAAGAAAGTTCGTCTAAATCAAATAAGTTCGAAATAACCAGTTTTACTGGATTTTAAGTATAAAGGAGAAGTTGCCTTTATATTTCAAATTAATTACAAAACATATTTGTGAAATCCTTAAAAGAATTAATTCCTATTTTATATAATATCTATATGCATATTTTTATATTTTTGTTTGCAGTGATATGATACACACCCATATAATATTTTGACCGAAAGAATGTAACACAAACTTTTCTATATTCTACATTATTATACAAATATCTTTATTTGCGAAACAAACAAAAACAAATTTTGGTCATGGTGAACACATAGACAAAACAAACATAATGAAAACTCGACAATGATAGAATACACGAACTATGTGCAAATATAGAAAAAGTATACAGAAAAAGTTTGTGCTTCATAAAACAAAGTATGTGCATATATAGAAAAAAGTACATACTATAAGGCAGCTATTCGGGCTTTCCATACAACGTATGTTATCTTTAAAAAAGAAATGACTAAGGTATTAAAGACCGCGATAATTTTAAAAGCGAAGTAAAACTACTTTAACTAAGATTAAACTACATGGACGCCTCCGGGTGCGGGAATTTCTCGCTACATTGAAGACCTTCTGCTGTTGTGTTTTCTATGGCCGTGTTGTTGTCTCTTTGACACATTCCTCATTTCCATTCTCAATTGTATGTAACTTAAGGCTGTACATTACACTATATAAAAAGTTATGCCATATAACACGAAGCCTACAGAGTATAACGTATAAAACAAATGCTATATTTTCTACAGTCACTATTTTAAACTATTATTCTATAGTTGTGGTTACCAAAGCCGAGCGGCATTGTAAACTGTATAAAAGCCTAGCACTCTTGACATATTGTGGATACACTGATCTATGATGATAATCGTAACGTTGAAGACCTTATGTTGACCCCTTCTATGTTTTGATGTCATGTTGTTGTCTTATTGCCGGATACCAAACAATTTTATTCATATTTTACTGCCACTGTCAATGTTATTCATAGAAATTCTGTTTATTGAACTTGTCCAAAATGAACCCATTTGATCTTTAAATTATTGAATAGAATAGAATTGGGAAAAGCACACAGACGGTCAATTCATGAATTTGAGGCCAAGGACATTGGACATGTGACTTCGTAATATGAAGCATCTATATGCAAAGTATGAAGCATCCAGGTCTTCCACTTTTTAAAATATTAAGCTTTTAAAGAAGTTAGCGTAGACTACGCCACCGGATAATTATCACTATGTTGAGCTTTCTGTGGCAAAAGTCGCTGGCTCGACAAAAACTATAAATCAAAGGTTAAACTATACAAAACTTAAGTGTATGAAAGCCTAATACATATTTATTGGGAATACACAGATCTATGACAATAATCGTTGGAAAACTTATGTTGACCCCTTCTATGTTTTTGTGTCATGGTGTTGTTTCATTGCCGGATACAAAACAACTTTTATTCATTTCTGATTGCCACTGTCAATACTATTTATAGAAATTCTGTTTATTGAACTTGACCAAAATGAACCCTTTTGATCTTTAAGTTATTGGATAGAATTGTGAAAAGAACACAGACGGTCAATTCATGAAAATAAGGTCAAGACCATTGGACATGTGACTGACAGAAACTTCGTAATATGAAGCAGCTATATAGAAAGTATAAATCATCCAGGTCTTCCACTTTCTAAAATATTAAGCTTTTAAAGAAGTTATCTTACTCCGCCGCCGGATAACTATCACTATGTTGAGCTTTCTGTGGCAAAATTCGCTGGCTCGCAGGATCGACAAAAACTATAAATCAAAGGTTGAACTGTATGAACCTCAAGTGTATGAAAGCCTAATTCAGTGGTTGTCGTTTGTTTATGTGTTACATATTTTTATTCTTTCATTTTTTTATATAAATAAGGCCGTTAGTTTTCTCGTTTGAATTGTTTTACATTGTCTTATCGGGACCTTTTATAGCTGACTATGCGGTATGGGCTTTGCTCATTGTTGAAGGCCGTACGGTGACCTATAGTTGTTAATGTTTGTGTCATTTTGGTCTTTTGTGGATAGTTGTCTCATTGGCACTCATACCACATCTTCTTTTTATTATACATATTTATTGGGAAGTCACAGATCTATGACAATAATCGTTGGAAAACTTATGTTGACCCCTTCTATGTTTTTGTGTCATGGTGTTGTTTCCTTGCCGGATACAAAACAACTTTTATTCATTTCTGATTACCACTGTCAATAATATTCATAGAAATTCTGTTTATTGAACTTGGCCAAAATGAACCCATTTGATCTTTAAATTATTGAATAGAATTGTGTAAAGAAGACAGACGGTCAATTCATTCAGTGAATCACATGCTGTTTATATAATTGATTATATCTTATGTTTTATAGACATATTGAATATCTTTTTAAAGTCATAAGAAATAATTCAGAAATCAATCGACATAATCTTGTCATGTATATAGTTGTTCGACTAATCTTGTCATGTATATAGTTGTTCGACTTGCTAGTCTTTAATCTTGTCATGTATATAGTTGTTCGACTAATCTTGTCATGTATATAGTTGTCCGACTTGCTAGTCTTTAATCTTGTCATGTATATAGTTGTTCGACTTGCTAGTCTTTAATCTTGTCATGTATATAGTTGTTCGACTTGCTAGTCTTTAATCTTGTCATGTATATAGTTGTTCGACTTGCTAGTCTTTAATCTTGTCATGTATATAGTTGTTCGACTTGCTAGTCTTTAATCTTGTCATGTATATAGTTGTTCGACTTGCTAGTCTTTAATCTTGTCATGTATATAGTTGTTCGACTTGCTAGTCTTTAATCTTGTCATGTATATAGTTGTTCGACTTGCTAGTCTTTAATCTTGTCATGTATATAGTTGTTCGACTTGTCATGTATATAGTTGTTCGACTTGCTAGTCTTTAATCTTGTCATGTATATAGTTGTTCGACTTGTCATGTATATAGTTGTTCGACTTGTCATGTATATAGTTGTTCGACTTGTCATGTATATAGTTGTTCGACTTGCTAGTCTTTAATCTTGTCATGTATATAGTTGTTCGACTTGCTAGTCTTTAATCTTGTCATGTATATAGTTGTTCGACTTGCTAGTCTTTAATCTTGTCATGTATATAGTTGTTCGACTTGCTAGTCTTTAATCTTGTCATGTATATAGTTGTACATGTTCGACTTGCTAGTCTTTAATCTTGTCATGTATATAGTTGTTCGACTTGCTAGTCTTTAATCTTGTCATGTATATAGTTGTTCGACTTGCTAGTCTTTAATCTTGTCATGTATATAGTTGTTCGACTTGCTAGTCTTTAATCTTGTCATGTATATAGTTGTTCGACTTGTCATGTATATAGTTGTTCGACTTGTCATGTATATAGTTGTTCGACTTGCTAGTCTTTAATCTTGTCATGTATATAGTTGTTCGACTTGTCATGTATATAGTTGTTCGACTTGTCATGTATATAGTTGTTTGACTTGCTAGTCTTTAATCTTGTCATGTATATAGTTGTTCGACTTGTCATGTATATAGTTGTTCGACTTGCTAGTCTTTAATCTTGTCATGTATATAGTTGTTCGACTTGCTAGTCTTTAATCTTGTCATGTATATAGTTGTTCGACTTGTCATGTTTATAGTTGTTCGACTTGCTAGTCTTTAATCTTGTCATGTATATAGTTGTTCGACTTGTCATGTATATAGTTGTTCGACTTGTCATGTATATAGTTGTTCGACTTGCTAGTCTTTAATCTTGTCATGTATATAGTTGTTCGACTTGTCATGTATATAGTTGTTCGACTTGTCATGTATATAGTTGTTCGACTTGTCATGTATATAGTTGTTGGACTTGCTAGTCTTTAATCTTGTCATGTATATAGTTGTTCGACTTGTCATGTATATAGTTGTTCGACTTGCTAGTCTTTAATCTTGTCATGTATATAGTTGTTCGACTTGCTAGTCTTTAATCTTGTCATGTATATAGTTGTTCGACTTGCTAGTCTTTAATCTTGTCATGTATATAGTTGTACATGTTCGACTTGCTAGTCTTTAATCTTGTCATGTATATAGTTGTTCGACTTGCTAGTCTTTAATCTTGTCATGTATATAGTTGTTCGACTTGCTAGTCTTTAATCTTGTCATGTATATAGTTGTTCGACTTGCTAGTCTTTAATCTTGTCATGTATATAGTTGTTCGACTTGTCATGAATATAGTTGTTCGACTTGTCATGTATATAGTTGTTCGACTTGCTAGTCTTTAATCTTGTCATGTATATAGTTGTTCGACTTGTCATGTATATAGTTGTTCGACTTGTCATGTATATAGTTGTTTGACTTGCTAGTCTTTAATCTTGTCATGTATATAGTTGTTCGACTTGTCATGTATATAGTTGTTCGACTTGCTAGTCTTTAATCTTGTCATGTATATAGTTGTTCGACTTGCTAGTCTTTAATCTTGTCATGTATATAGTTGTTCGACTTGTCATGTATATAGTTGTTCGACTTGCTAGTCTTTAATCTTGTCATGTATATAGTTGTTCGACTTGTCATGTATATAGTTGTTCGACTTGTCATGTATATAGTTGTTCGACTTGCTAGTCTTTAATCTTGTCATGTATATAGTTGTTCGACTTGTCATGTATATAGTTGTTCGACTTGTCATGTATATAGTTGTTCGACTTGTCATGTATATAGTTGTTGGACTTGCTAGTCTTTAATCTTGTCATGTATATAGTTGTTCGACTTGTCATGTATATAGTTGTTCGACTTGCTAGTCTTTAATCTTGTCATGTATATAGTTGTTCGACTTGCTAGTCTTTAATCTTGTCATGTATATAGTTGTTCGACTTGCTAGTCTTTAATCTTGTCATGTATATAGTTGTTCGACTTGCTAGTCTTTAATCTTGTCATGTATATAGTTGTTCGACTTGCTAGTCTTTAATCTTGTCATGTATATAGTTGTTCGACTTGCTAGTCTTTAATCTTGTCATGTATATAGTTGTTCGACTTGCTAGTCTTTAATCTTGTCATGTATATAGTTGTTCGACTTGCTAGTCTTTAATCTTGTCATGTATATAGTTGTTCGACTTGTCATGTATATAGTTGTTCGACTTGTCATGTATATAGTTGTTCGACTTGCTAGTCTTTAATCTTGTCATGTATATAGTTGTTCGACTTGTCATGTATATAGTTGTTCGACTTGCTAGTCTTTAATCTTGTCATGTATATAGTTGTTCGACTTGCTAGTCTTTAATCTTGTCATGTATATAGTTGTTCGACTTGCTAGTCTTTAATCTTGTCATGTATATAGTTGTTCGACTTGCTAGTCTTTAATCTTGTCATGTATATAGTTGTTCGACTTGCTAGTCTTTAATCTTGTCATGTATATAGTTGTTCGACTTGCTAGTCTTTAATCTTGTCATGTATATAGTTGTTCGACTTGCTAGTCTTTAATCTTGTCATGTATATAGTTGTTCGACTTGCTAGTCTTTAATCTTGTCATGTATATAGTTGTTCGACTTGCTAGTCTTTAATCTTGTCATGTATATAGTTGTTCGACTTGCTAGTCTTTAATCTTGTCATGTATATAGTTGTTCGACTTGCTGGTCTTTAATCTTGTCATGTATATAGTTGTTCGACTTGCTGGTCTTTAATCTTGTCATGTATATAGTTGTTCGACTTGCTAGTCTTTAATCTTGTCATGTATATAGTTGTTCGACTTGCTAGTCCTTAATCTTGTCATGTATATAGTTGTTCGACTTGCTAGTCTTTAATCTTGTCATGTATATAGTTGTTCGACTTGCTAGTCTTTAATCTTGTCATGTATATAGTTGTTCGACTTGCTAGTCTTTAATCTTGTCATGTATATAGTTGTTCGACTTGCTAGTCTTTAATCTTGTCATGTATATAGTTGTTCGACTTGCTAGTCTTTAATCTTGTCATGTATATAGTTGTTCGACTTGCTAGTCTTTAATCTTGTCATGTATATAGTTGTTCGACTTGCTAGTCTTTAATCTTGTCATGTATATAGTTGTTCGACTTGCTAGTCTTTAATCTTGTCATGTATATAGTTGTTCGACTTGCTAGTCAAATGTGTTTTGTTAAAATATATTTTGGAAATTCTTATTTGTGCTGTATATTTAGACCCTTCTACAACGAATATAAAAATTGCCGTTTTTATCAAATGCGTTGTTTTCAATTTAGACTTTTTTTTTTATTATTTTATTATTTTATTATATGTGTTAGATTCGGAAGTGCGATCGGGACGGTGAAGTGCGATAATCATGCTGAAAGGCATGTGTCTTTTTAGCATGTGTCTCCGTCGAAGTACGATATGTTTCGTTGAGTAATATGTGATGGTATACATGACGCGTGATGGCTATTTAATTAAATCTGCAGATATGCAATTCTTATGAGAAGTAGATTTTTTGATAGAGAGTAGATACATTTTTGTTTAGTTATTTTTTTATTTATGTACTGTATGCCCTTAGTTATATCTGCATACTAAATGCGAGATCGTCCTATTTGATTTTTTTCATGTGGATATAATGTATTATTAACACTTTTCTTGACTTTGTTACCTTCATGAATTCCTCGTTTACCGACAAGATAGCACCACAATGCACCAACGCTATTTATTGTGATCATAAACGCATTTTAACGGCGGACAATAGCATATCAGCGTGCTCGTCGCAGTTCCTTGTACCAGGCAGAGTACCAAAATAAAATAAAATGGTATGATATGACTGCCAATGTGACGACTCTCAACAGGAGACACAATGACATAAAAGTTTTTAACTATAGGTTATCAAACCGCATAAATCAATGAGCTAAACCCATACCACATAGCCTGTTTTCCTATCCTTGTGTTATTAGATGTGTTTAAAATCAAATGGACTATGCTAATGATTCACAGACTATGCAAATCAATCACATAATATGCCAACCATTTATTTTCTTAAAACCATGTTCACCATCTACGGTCTATGTCGATCATTACAGAACAATGTCAATCATTCACGCACAATGTCAATAATTCAAAGACGTTGGTAATCATTCACGGTCTTTGTCAATCATTCATGATAAATTAATCAATTATTTAGTCTAAAACAATCATACACGGACAATATTAATCATTTACGGTCTATGTCATGAAATATGTAAATCATTAAAGGTATATGTCAATCATTTTCGGACTGTGTCAATCATTTCGGGACTATGTCAATCTTTCACGACCCATGTCAATAATTCATGATCTATTTCATTCATTCAGTCTATGCAAATCATTCATAGACAATGTCAATCGTTCACGGACTATGTCATACATTCATTGGATGTGTCAATCATTCATGTAATATGTCAGTAATTCACGGACTATGTTGTTCATTCATTAACTATGTCAATCATTCATCCAATATGTTATCATTCACGGACTATGCCATTAATTCATTGGCTATGACAATCATTCACGGACTATGTCATTCCTTCATTGGCTATGACAATCATTCACGGATTATGTCATTCATTCATTGGCTATGACAATCATTCATGGACTATGTCAATTATTCATGGACTATGTCAATCATTTAAAGAGTATGTCATTTCTTCATCATATCTTCTTTTTTATATTGTCTATCAAAATCATTCATGGACTATATCATTTATTCATTGGCTATGACACTCATTTACTGACTATAGTCAGTTAATCATTGGCTACGGCAATCATTCAAGGACTATGACATTTATTCATGGATTATGTCAATCATTCACGGACAATGTCATTTCTTCATTAGCTATGTCAATCATTCACGGACTATGTCACTCATTCATTGGCTATATCAATCATTCACAGGCTATGTCATTCATTCATTGGCTATGTCATTCATTCATTGGCTATACCATTCATCCATGGTTTATATCAAACATTCACGGTCTCTCAATCATTCACAAACTATTTCAAATATTTACGGCCTGTCAGTCATTCAGGGACTATGCTTATAGTTGACAGACAATATCAATCATATACGGTCTATGTTAATCATTCACGGAGTATGTCAATCATTCACGGTCTTCGTCAGTCATTAACGGTCAATTTAAATCATTTACGGATTATGTCAATCATTTAAAGATAATGTCAATCATTCAAAGATCATGTCAATCATTAACGTTATATGTTAATCATGCACGACTTATGTAAATCATTCATGAAATATGTAAATCATTCATGAAATATGTAAATCATTAAAGGTATATGGCAATCATTCTCGGACTGTGTCAATCATTTCGGGACTATGTCAATCATTCACGACCCATGTCAATCATTCATGATCTATTTCAATCATTCAGTCTATGCAAATCATTCAAAAACAATGTCAATCATTCACGACTCACGTCAATAATCAACGGACTAAGTCATTCATTCGCAGACAGTCAATAATTCACGGACTATGTCATGCATTCACGACGCATGCATATCAATCATTCACGGACTATGTCATTCATTCAGGACCCATGTCAATCATTCACGGACTATGCCAATCATCCACGACCCATGTCAATCATTAACAGACTATTTCATTCACTCACGACCCATGTCAATCATTCAAGGACTACGTCATCCATTCACGACCCATGTCAATCATTCTAGGACTCTGTCATTCATGACTCATGCCAATCATGAATGGACTATGTCATTCATCCACGACACATGTCAATCATTCACGGACTATGCTATTCATTAACGACCCATATGAATCATTCACGGACTATATCATTTATTTACAACCCATTTCAATCAATCACAGACTATGTCATTCATGACCAATGTCAATCATTTACGGACTATGTCATACATTCACGACCCATGTCAATAATTCATGATCTATTTCAATCATTCAGTCTATGCAATTCATTCAAGAACAATGTCAATTATTCACGACTCACGTCAATAATTCAAGGACTATGTCATTCATTCACAGACTGTAAATAATTCAGGGACTAAGTCATGCATTCCTGACGCATGCATATCAATCATTCATGCTTATCATTGATTGTCAATATCAAACACACAGTCTATGTCATTTACGGATTATGTCATTCATGACCCATGTCAATCATTCATGGACTATGTCATTCATGACCCATGTCAATCATTCACGGACTATGTGATTCATGACCCATGTCAAACATTCACGGACTGTCATTCATTGACGACCTATGTCAATCATTCACAGACTATGTAATTCATGACCAATGTTCATCATTCATGGACTATGCCAATCATTCACGGACTATGTGATTCATTCACGACCAGGGTTTCCCCTGGGTTAATTATCATTTTCGCCACCTCTTTCGCCAAAACAATATATTTTTCGCCACTTTATAATTGTTTTCGCCAAGTAACATAACTATATTTTTCGTTTAAAATTTACCTTTTTTTCGACCCCCCCCCCCCTTTTCCATTAAATAAGGTGATTTTCCCCATTGTGTCTATGATTTTTCTCTCAAACTTATTTTAGAGTCATTATCTAATGAATAAACACTAAACATTTACTTTAAAACAACAGATTTTGTTTTTAACTAAAAAGGAACAAATATTCCTTGTATTTTAAACATCTTTTCTAAATGAGGGGGCCACTATACTTTTGATAATAAAGAAGATATAAGACCTGGAATATAACAAAATTAATGGCTATGTTTTTATTATATAATACCAGTATAGTTCGTAGGGAAAGTTTCTTTATAAAAAAAAACCTGATGTGCCCTTTTGTACTAAGAAGTGGATTTTACATCAAAACGAAAAGCTTTTATCACATGAAATTGATCCCTCATTTTATGTGTAGTCATGACATAGAAAGGCTACTCTCATTCGAGGGGTTGTTCCCAACCTTTGGGGTAGATTTCTTCATAGCGACAGTTTTCATTTCTTGACCATCGTAAATGAAAAAGTTGAGATGTAAAACTATGCTTGAAACACGCGTGTCACTCAAACGACTTTAAAGTAGTCTCCCTAATCAATTACCTATATTAAAGTCAAAGGATAACTAAAGTTTTAAATCGGAGATTTTTCTTGCTTTTGAATTTTTTTCGTCACAACAGCAGCTTTCTTTTCTAAACTATCTTCAAAAGAAGAGGAGACGTCAAAAGTTTGCTTCAAACACGTGCTTCGCAAAGTGGTAAATAAATGTCTGTATGTGACATTTAGTGGAAGCCATTTAACCATATCATTTTGTCAAACAATTCAATCAACCCCCTACTACAAATTCTGAGCAACTCTGGACTGGGAGCCAAAATTGGAAATATAAACTGTTGTGCGCCAACTTGTGCTGACGATATTGCCTTGATATCCAACAATCCTTTTGAACTCCAAAATATGATAAATTTAGCAGTTGATTTCAGCCAAAGAGAGGGATATCTACTACAGCCTCAAAAAAGTGTAGTCATGCCAATCAAAACATGTAATAAAATGCTAGATGTTGAACAAGGTTTTAGGAAACTTAAAAATATAGATATGCCCATTGTCCACGACTCCTCTCATATTGGAATAAAAAAAATCTCAAAAAGATTCTACTAATGCAACCATCACTGAAAATATAAAAAAGGCCAAAAGATCTATGTACAATCTTATGAGTGCTGGATTACATGGGGAAAATGGATTAGACCCCGAAACAATAGTCTCCTTTTTTAGAACATGCATCTTACCAGTTTTGACCTACGGCCTAGAAGTCTTGATACCAACAGGCAAAAATTTAGATCTTATACAACAGCAACATAAAAAGGTGGATTAAACAGATTTTATCTCTCAAACTAAATGTGGCTGACCCGACTGTCTATATATTATCAGGTTTGCTCCCACTTGAAGCAGAGATCCATATTAAAATTATTACACTATTTGGGAATATAACCAGATCTGAAAGATCGTCCTTAGAATGGAGAATAGCTGAACGACAACTTCATATTAAAACCTACTCAAGCAATAGTTGGTTTAATGATATAAAAAAGATATGTGGCAAATATGACATCATAGAGATAGTCTTGATAAGCCATTAACAAAAATTGAATGGAAGAGGTTTATAACCATGCAAAAAGATTCACAAGTACTGGGAGGGTGCCATAAAGACCAAAATGAAGGGGTACTCAACTCTAAAATATCTTAATAATTGTGAATATGATATTGGCAGAATTCATCCTTTACTTAAAACAACAAGTGCAAATATAACGGAGATCAAGAAACTGTCCATCTGCACTAAATTAGTTACAGGAACCTACATACTACAATCTGATAAAGCGGAGTATTCAAATTATGCAACAAATCCGATGTGTAGACTCTGTAATAAAGCTGACGAAACCATTGAACATTTTATCTTATTGTGTGAAACAACGTCACAAATAAGGTCATTCCTTATCATCAAAATTCTACACGAAGGTAGTCTGGTCTTAGCAAGAGAGAGCCTGCAAACTCCTATTGATCTAATAACATTAATTATTAACCCTTATCAATACCTACCAAAGAAGATGTGCAAGGATGTTGAAGATAGAGTCGGTAATCAATTGGTACCGCTATGTCGCCAACTGTTATATACACTTCATTCCAAGCGCTATGATGTGTTGACAAAAGCTGATACAAAAGCAAACAGAAAATGAAGAACTGTGAAATCATTTTAGCTATAATATATACATGTTGGGGTTCACATGGATCTCCCTCTTTTAGTAGTTTTAAAGTCTATTAATTTTTTTACGGATTGCACTTATAAACTTTCTTCTTTTTTTTTTAACAGTGTTAAAAGAAATTTATATATAATTATTTAATTGTACTTATTGTCTCTATTGTAACCTTTTTTTGACTTATTTTAAAATTAGGTTTTACCATTTTAATTGCATTTGAAATATTTTTAACACTGTCGTGGCGTAAACATGTATGTTAAATTAGATAACCTTGTGTATGACTATTGTGAACTGTGAATTTACCTGTGTACATAAATTGGTGGAGGAATCTCATTGACGGAACTACTTTCCTCTATACGGAGGTGTGCCTTGATTGGCAGAAATTCGTTTACAGATTACAGAATCAACACCTTTATTAATGTCCTTTGTTGTCGATATCTATAAATTGCAATCAGCTGATTATTGATTTTCTTAATGAGGTCAAGGTGAATTCCGAGTATTGTCTGATCGGGTAAAGTCCGAGAAACTTGAAAAAAATAAATGAACAAGATGGAGGAAAATAAATCGTTCTATATTTCTTTCGCCAAATTCTTTCACAAATGACGAATTTTTATCGCCACAATTATTATTTTTTCGCAAATTGCGAAAATGGTGACCGCCAGCGGAAACCCTGTTCACGACCCATGTCAATCATTCACGGACTATGTCATTCATGACCCATGTTAAACATTCACGGACTATGTCATTAATTCACAACCCATGTAAATCATTCACGGACTATGTCATTCATGACCAATGTCAATCATTCACGGAATATGTCATTCATTCACGGACTATGTCAATCATGCTTGGACTATGTCACTCATTCACGATCCATGACAATCTTTAACGAACTATGTCATTCAACCACGACCCATGTCAATCATTCTCGGACGATGTCATTCATGAATTAGTCAATCATTCACGGACTATGCCAATCATTCGTTGACTATGTCAATCATTCACGACCCATGTCTGTCAATCATTTACGACCATTGTCAATCATTCACTAACTATGTCATTCATGACCCTTGTCAATCATTCACGGACTATGTCATTCATCCTTGACCCATCTCAATCATTCACAGACTATGTCATTTATGACCCATGTCAATCATTCACGGACTATGTGATTCATGACCTATGTAAAGCATTCACGGACTGTGTCATTCATTCACGACCCATGTCATTCATTCAAGGACTATGCCAAACATTCAAGGACTATGCCAACCATTCGTGGACTATTATGTCACTCATTCACGACCCATGTCAATCTTTAACGGACTATGTCATTCAACCACGACACATGTCAATTTTTCACGGACTATGTGATTCATGAGTTAGTCAATCAATCATGGACTATGCCAATCATTCACGGAATATGTCATCCACGACCCATGTCAATCATTCACGGACTTTGTCAATCATTCCCGAACTATGCCATTAATTCACGACCCATGTCAATCGTTCACGGACTATGTCAATCATTCACGGGCTATGTCATTAATCCACGACCCATGTCAATCACTCATGAACTATGACATTCATTCACGATCCATGTCAATCATTCACGGACTATGTCATTCATCCACGACCCATGTCAATCATTCACAGACTATGTCATTCATTAGCTATGTCAATCATTCATGGACTATGTCAATCATTCATGGATTATACTTATCTATCATTATCTATGCCAATCGGTATTGGACTACACCTATCAATCACAGATTATGCCGATATAAATCACATACCAACATGAACTACCATACCTTACTGTGGGAACAGGATATAAAGGCAGCAATTATCAAATATTAAACTTCAAACCTAAAGCATAGGAGGATAACTGTACCAAGCTGTTGTACTCCATGTCCTACATGTAGCATATAGTATATAACATTTTCATGTTATTGTGCTTGTCCGAAAATCTTGCAAACAACCGGAACCTTGATAAGGTTTGTGTTTCTTAGTCTTAAGTTTTCTATGTTGTGTCTTGTGTACTAGTATCTGTCTATTTTTCTTTTTTAGCCATGGCATTGTCAGTTTCCTTGTTTTATATCTACCCTATTTTTTTTTACTGCATTCTCCTTTCTAGAATACAGCATGTCTCCCTGTTGATGTACATGTCAAAGAACTAGCACACTACAGGATAATCTGTTCTCAATCCTAGCATATAAAACTCCTCCTTTTAAAATTATCTGTGCCAGGACCATGCGTACAACACTATTACCCTTACCCTGCTAATGTGCTTACATATATCTCCTTTTCCAGTTTTGGCAAACTCAAGATAAAAACTTCATTGCTGATGTTCCTGTTGCTAGTGCTAGCACACAGTATGATCCAGTTCTCCTGTTGGAAGGCATCAGCACAAGGACAATACACAATTCTATGTGTCCCTCACCTGACTCTACTTTGGATTGGAAAATCATGTAAACATATATAAAAATCATAAGAGATACCCAAATAATTATAGAGGCCAAATTTGGTTTTAATATTAGCCCCTTAATTTATAAAATATCCTGGTGGCCATCTTTAAATTAACTCATCATAGATACCAGGACAAAATTTTATATATACGACAGACGCACATTTTGTCTACAAAAGACTCATAAGTGACACTTGAATCCAAAAAAAAAATTAGCAACAAAGTAGCAACACTTTATCAGCACCTCATATGGAACATTTATGCTATGTTTGGTTTCATTCCATTCAGTTGTTCTCTAAAATAGACATTTATATGCGATTCCCTTAGGATCTTATGATAAACTAAGTCCCATGCTGACAGCCATCTTGGAAATAGATCCACTTCAAAGAAACAACACTTGGTCAGTAGGTCATTAGGATCATTCATGCCATGTTTGGTTTCATTTCATTCAGTGGTTCTCTAAATGAAGTTCAAAATTATTTTTTTTTAACGTGGATGGACAACAAAGACGGAAGATAAGACGCCAAGTGATTGGAATAGCTCAGTTGGGCCTTTGGTTCAGGTGAACTAAAAAGGCAAACAAATTTAGACAAACTACAATAAAAAACACATGGTGCAGATAGCTAAAAATTTAACCGGTAAAGAATTGATTGGGTAAAAAGGTTTTCATATTTTCAAAACAAACATCAAGACTGAATTATTTCTATTTATTTTGATTATTAATTCTATATCAAGAGTTGTCCTCTCCTTCTGATTCCTGTTTAACATACTGGGCCAGATTTCTACATAATGTTTGTTGATGTGATTCTAACAATGAATGAGTCTTCCCTCCAGCGGCCATGTTTAATACACTGACCAGTTCTCCACGTAATTGTTCAATGTTAGGTAACTGTGAATAATGAGTTAATCCATCTTTGGAATATAAACTGTTTTCTACCAATCCACCTACAATACAAAGTTAAGTTAATAATTTCAGCCAGTTGGATCAGTTATGAAGGTTAATATAGTCAGGTCAGTTATATAACGGTTAATACAATCACGTCAGTTATAAAGGTTCATTCAGTCATAGAGGCTAATAAAGCTAATAGTGTCTAAGTGACTGTATAGTCTCCATGTTGAAGACTGAACATTGACCTATAATGGTTTAATTTTATAAATTGTAACTTGGATGGAAAGTTGTCTTAATGGCACTCATACCACATCTTCTTATATCACCAGTTGTAAAGGTTAATTAGGTCACAGTAGTTGTTTTGGTTAATTAGGTCACAGTAGTTAGTTTGGTTAATTAGGTCACAGTAGTTAGTTTGGTTAATTAGGTCACAGTAGTTGTTTTGGTTAATTAGGTCACAGTAGTTAGTTTGGTTAATTAGGTCACAGTAGTTGTTTTGGTTAATTAGGTCACAGTAGTTAGTTTGGTAAGTAGTTGTTTTGGTTAATTAGGTCACAGTAGTTGTTTTGGTTAATTATGTCACAGTAGTTGTTTTGGTTAATTAGGTCACAGTAATTTTGGTTAATTAGGTCACAGTAGTTAGTTTGGTTAATTAGGTCACAGTAGTTAGTTTGGTTAATTAGGTCACAGTAGTTGTTTTGGTTAATTAGGTCACAGTAGTTAGTTTGGTAAGTAGTTGTTTTGGTTAATTAGGTCACAGTAGTTAGTTTGGTTAATTAGGTCACAGTAGTTATTTTGGTTAATTAGGTCACAGTAGTTGTTTTGGTTAATTAGGTCACAGTAGTTAGTTTGGTTAATTAGGTCACAGTAGTTAGTTTGGTTAATTAGGTCACAGTAGTTGTTTTGGTTAATTAGGTCACAGTAGTTAGTTTGGTTAATTAGGTCACAGTAGTTGTTTTGGTTAATTAGGTCACAGTAGTTAGTTTGGTAAGTAGTTGTTTTGGTTAATTAGGTCACAGTAGTTGTTTTGGTTAATTAGGTCACAGTAGTTGTTTTGGTTAATTAGGTCACAGTAGTTAGTTTGGTTAATTAGGTCACAGTAGTTGTTTTGGTTAATTAGGTCACAGTAGTTAGTTTGGTAAGTAGTTAGTTTGGTTAATTAGGTCACAGTAGTTGTTTTGGTTAATTAGGTCACAGTAGTTGTTTTGGTTAATTAGGTCACAGTAGTTAGTTTGGTAAGTAGTTGTTTTGGTTAATTAGGTCACAGTAGTTGTTTTGGTTAATTAGGTCACAGTAGTTGTTTTGGTTAATTACAGTACGGGTTAGGACTTATTTTTATTGATGTCTTAATCCGTCTAGTCGGATATGAATAATCGGACATTTTTATGGTAGGTAGTATGGTCATTAATCAACAAATCCAGGTGTGATTGGCAATATATTTGTCCTTTCATCTTAATCCGTGCTGCTAGAATTACGGTTCACTGATTTCAGAATCAGGTTACCTGTAATTTTAACCTCTCAGTCACTTTATTGATTACATCGTTTTTGACATAAAATATTTTTACAGGTGAAGTACTGGAGAAAACTTTGTTTTAATAAAAATAGCTTATTTTTTTAATTATGGTTTTTATATTTCAACTGCTATTTATTTTCTAATTTGTTCCTCAAAATTATTTTTGTTCTATTTTCTTTGTTGTTTATTTTTTGTTTTTTTGTGTATCTGTTTCTTATTTGTTTGCATTATATAATTTCAAACATAAATATTTTTACATGTATTCTATTTCTGGAAGCTTACGGTTATTTTTGTTTTACTCGATTGAAAACAGTCTTGGTTAATTAGGTCACAGTAGTTAGTTTGGTTAATTAGGTCACAGTAGTTGTTTTGGTTAATTAGGTCATAGTAGTTAGTTTGGTTAATTAGGTCACAGTAGTTGTTTTGGTTAATTAGGTCACAGTAGTTAGTTTGGTAAGTAGTTGTTTTGGTTAATTAGGTCACAGTAGTTAGTTTGGTTAATTAGGTCACAGTAGTTATTTTGGTTAATTAGGTCACAGTAGTTGTTTTGGTTAATTAGGTCACAGTAGTTAGTTTGGTTAATTAGGTCACAGTAGTTAGTTTGGTTAATTAGGTCACAGTAGTTGTTTTGGTTAATTAGGTCACAGTAGTTAGTTTGGTTAATTAGGTCACAGTAGTTGTTTTGGTTAATTAGGTCACAGTAGTTAGTTTGGTAAGTAGTTGTTTTGGTTAATTAGGTCACAGTAGTTGTTTTGGTTAATTAGGTCACAGTAGTTGTTTTGGTTAATTACAGTACGGGTTAGGACTTATTTTTATTGATGTCTTAATCCGTCTAGTCGGATATGAATAATCGGACATTTTTATGGTAGGTAGTATGGTCATTAATCAACAAATCCAGGTGTGATTGGCAATATATTTGTCCTTTCATCTTAATCCTGCTGCTAGAATTACGGTTCACTGATTTCAGAATAAGGTTACCTGTAATTTTAACCTCTCAGTCACTTTATTGATTACATCGTTTTTGACATAAAATATTTTTACAGGTGAAGTACTGGAGAAAACTTTGTTTTAATAAAAATAGCTTATTTTTTTAATTATGGTTTTTATATTTCAACTGGTATTTATTTTCTAATTTGTTCCTCAAAATTATTTTTGTTCTATTTTCTTTGTTGTTTATTTTTCGTTTTTTTGTGTATCTGTTTCTTATTTGTTTGCATTATATAATTTCAAACATAAATATTTTTACATGTATTCTATTTCTGGAAGCTTACGGTTATTTTTGTTTTACTCGATTGAAAACAGTCTTGGTTAATTAGGTCACAGTAGTTTTTTTTATGTATTCTATTTCTGGAAGCTTACGGTTATTTTTGTTTTACTCGTAAATCCATTGGCAGAATGCCGTCTCCAGGGTTAGTTTGACGCGGCCACATGCAAAATATTTCTACAATATGTATTTAATTTTCAGTCTGTGTTGGGTCAGTTCCGAGATATAAAAAATAATTACAGTGAGCAATACTTGTATATTATTTAGTAGCTTGCTGATTCTTTGTAGTTTTTACTTTTTACTGTAAACAGTTTATTGTCCAAAACTTCAAAGTTGGAGATGTATCAATAAAATATAACGCAAATAATAACACTAGAAGAAGATATTGATTCTTCCCGGACATAAGTTTATTTTAAGATTTCCGTGTTTGTTCATTATGCTAAATTTATATAATTGATCTGCATTTGGGGTAGGGGGTAAATAGGGTCCGGATCTCGAAATCCTGGGCTTAAAAACACGAAGTCCTAAGGTCCCGAATTTAAATAAATCAAAATCCAGACATCGCAAAAATCCATGTAAAAAAGGAAACTTGTATGTTATATATTTTTAACAGCAATTTGTTAAGAAAAATTTGCCGTGAAAAGATTATTCCATGATAAACATATTAGTGATCAACGGCGTGTGCACGTGGTTGAACTTTAACTCGACTCCACTCACAATATTATCGAATGCTAATAAAACATGTTAAAGATCGATTTTGTCCACTGCACGAGATTTTTATATGGCGGGAAATGTCGTAACAGTAAACTCGGGTGACCTTACTGAACGACCGTGGGAAAATCCATTCATGATTAAATTTGATGTGGAATGATTGACAGTATTGTGCGTTAGTTTTGAGGCTCTTGATCGATTGACCAGAATAGAAATTTAATCGATTTACATACATGTAAAATCAAAACAAGATTTAGTCTTCTTTAACTATTTTTTGTTTTATTTTTATCAGTCATTTCCCGGATTCCCATTTAAATATTCTACTTTGGAGAACTCCTTTAAACTTCGGAAAACATCGATTTAAAAATTCTTACGGACTGCGCGAGCTATAGAATGACTATAAGTACGACGAAAAAGTAAAGACAGCTGATCATGAATAGTACGATTAGCCTTCAACCCCATTTGGGTATAAATGTGCATTTATTCAATAAACTATATAAGGTTAAATTTTGATTTTCGTGTACCGATTCGTATATATTTATAATAAAAACACCGGCGATTTACATAAAAGAGTGACTGAGACATGAAAATAGAAAGGCAATATCTCGATTGTCAACAATTTTTTGTTAAATAAAAAATAGGAATCGAAATATGATCACGGCGTTACAAATATTGTATTTAAAGAAACCAATTGTTTGACTTTCAAAGAGATTAACGGGAAATATGTCAAAATAGAAAGCACGAGTGATCTGTCTGACCAAAATGTTTTACTTGCGAGAAATGATTGACAGGTGTGAATTGATGTAGAGGCTCTGACGGGGAAAGTTGTATCAAAAGGAAAATAACTTTATTCACAATGCCTATACATATTTTATAAATACGATATGTTGGCCTTATACTTAAAATTGTGTTTCTAATAATAACATATAAAGGAACAGGACGTTAAAAGGGGGAAATAATAGAACCATCCATGAAAACTCGTATAATTTACGGGATTGATGTCTCAACAATTTGATTTAAACTTCGATTGAAAACAGTCTTGGTTGTTATTAGGCTTATTATTTTGAATTAGATGAAATATTTACGGTTTACAAATACAAATGCAAATACAAAATAGTTTATTGGCACAAAACTATTATAATAATTGGCAACACAATATATTGTTAAAAATCGTCTTTATTTCATTTTCAAATATAAAAAAAAATCCCACATTCATGATTAATTTTAATTAATTCAATTTTAATTTTAATTCTAAATATTTAATTTTTAATTTAAATTCTTATATTTAATAAAAAAAAAAATCCCACATTCATGATATTAAATTTTAATTTTAATTCTAAATATTTAATTTTTAATTTAAATTCTTATATTTAATTTTTAATTTTAATTCTTTCTCTTTGAATACAAAACAATATTTTACATTTATCTATTCTCCATAAATACAATTATATCTGTACAGGTAAAATTTAATTCTAATCAAGCTGGTACAGATTGATTTACGACCTTCCACTTGGATATTGCACAGCAGGTGTTTATTACTCTGGGACAACTGTCCGACCAGTCTGACATCTAGACGGATAAAGGCTTCCATAAAAATAAGTCCCTACCTGTACTGTAGGTCACAGCAGTTATATTGGTTAATTAAGTCACAGTAGTTAGTTTGGTTAATTAGGTCACAGTAGTTATTTTGGTTAATTAGGTCACAGTAGTTAGTTTGGTTAATTAGGTCACAGTAGTTGTTTTGGTTAATTAGGTCACAGTAGTTAGTTTGGTTAATTAGGTCACAGTAGTTAAATTGGTTAATTCATTTACAGCAGTAATATTATATCTGATTCATTAACTTACCTGAATTATAAATGTAAGATATAAATTATAAGGTTAATTTTAACCAAACAATTTAACATTGATCAAGTAAAAATATCTGGTCAATTCAATAATTTTTTTTATAACACTTATCAAGTTAAAATAATCATATTCAATCTTTATTACAGAACAATACAACAGAAATGAATTTCAACCATTCATCAGAAATCAATTTTGTGTACAAAAATATTGTATATTTATGAATTGGTGGTCTGATAAAATATTTTTAAAACCTTCACTAATATCTCCATGGTAACTTACCTAGAACAATAAAATCAGGAATTTTCTTCAGTATTTTCAAAGCTTCTTTAACCTTAGGCTCTGGACATACAACATAAACATTGGAGCCTATAATCCAGGGGGCCATGTTCTTATACTGGGAATATTCTGTTATGGCTCGTCTGAAAAAAAAGAACATCAATATTGGTCTTTATGATAATGGATACAATTGATACTGGGAATATACTGTTTTGGTTTAAATGAAGCTGAAAACAATCTACATTATTGGTCACTGACGACTCTGGTTTCCATGGAGACAAGCAATTCAGGGGTTGTGTCTTGTTGCTGTATTTTCATATTTGTTTTTTGTGTGTATTTTGTACATAAATCGGGCCAAAAGGTTTATCTTTTGAATTGCTTTACATTTTTCTTTCCAGGGCCTTATAAAGCTGACTATGAGGTATGGGTTTTACTCATTTTGGAAGGTCTTACAATGACCTTTAGTTAATAGTTATTAATTTCTGTTTCATTTGGTAACTTGTGGAGAGTTGTCTCATTTGCATATTCATACCACATCTTTGTTTATTTTAGATATGGTAATGCAGTATACATGTGAACAATAAGTATTAAATATTGAGCAATAAAATTATCTATATATATAATATTGAATTTAAATTTTTCTAATGTAAAAAAGATAAAATTTTGATGTGGACTAAATAATAAATTAATGATCCAAGGGAGATAACTCAATATTTCCCAGTAACAACTCAATTAATCTTTATTCAATCTACTGTGAATGCAGAAATTATTGTGATGTTTTTATTAATTGCGAAAAAATGCAACTGGGTTACAATCGCAATAATTCAAACTTGTATATATTTAATAAAAATTTATATGATATAAACATGATTTTTCTTAATAATGTGAAAATTAAAATCACATTCTAGTCTAAAATGACAAAATCACAATAATATATGCACACTAATTTCTGAATTTTCAGTACAACAGCAGGCATACTCAGCATGTGACTAACCAGTACCACTCACCTTATAAATCTGTTGTTATAGAACCACAATCTCATCCCGTTATCTTTCATGGTGTTAATAGCCTTTCTCTTGTCAACAGCAGGCATACTCAGACTCTGACTGACCAGTACCACTCACCTTATCAATCTATTGTTATAGAACCACAATCTCATCCCGTTATCTTTCATGGTGTTGATAGCCTTTCTCTTGTCAACTGTAGGCATACTCAGCATCTGACTGACCAGTACCACTCACCTTATTAATCTATTGTTATAGAACCACAATCTCATCCTGTTATCTTTCATGGTGTTGATAGCCTTTCTCTTGTCAACAGTAGGCATACTAAGCACCTGACTGACCAGTACCACTCACCTTATTAATCTATTGTTATAGAACCACAATCTCATCCCGTTATCTTTCATGGTGTTGATAGCCTTTCTCTTGTCAACAGTAGGCATACTCAGCATCTGACTGACCAGTACCACTCACCTTATTAATCTATTGTTATAGAACCACAATCTCATCCCGTTATCTTTCATGGTGTTGATAGCCTTTCTCTTGTCAACTGTAGGCATACTCAGCATCTGGCTGACCAGTACCACTCACCTTATTAATCTATTGTTATAGAACCACAATCTCATTCCGTTATCTTTCATGGTGTTAATAGCCTTTCTCTTGTCAACAGTAGGCATACTCAGCACCTGACTGACCAGTACCACTCACCTTATTAATCTATTGTTATAGAACCACAATCTCATCCCGTTATCTTTCATGGTGTTGATAGCCTTTCTCTTGTCAACAGTAGACATACTCAGACTCTGACTGACCAGTACCACTCACCTTATTAATCTATTGTTATAGAACCACAATCTCATCCCGTTATCTTTCATGGTGTTGATAGCCTTTCTCTTGTCAACAGTAGGCATACTCAGCATGTGACTGACCAGTACCACTCACCTTATTAATCTATTGTTATAGAACCACAATCTCATCCCGTTATCTTTCATGGTGTTGATAGCCTTTCTCTTGTCAACTGTAGGCATACTCAGCATCTGACTGACCAGTACCACTCACCTTATTAATCTATTGTTATAGAACCACAATCTCATTCCGTTATCTTTCATGGTGTTGATAGCCTTTCTTTTGTCAACTGTAGGCATACTCAGCATCTGACTGACCAGTACCACTCACCTTATTAATCTATTGTTATAGAACCACAATCTCATCCCGTTATCTTTCATGGTGTTGATAGCCTTTCTTTTGTCAACTGTAGGCATACTCAGCATCTGACACACCAGAATCATTGTATTCTCGTCGAACATCTTCTTCACTTGTTTGTACATAAATTCTTCATATTCATCTACTTCCTGTTAAGAAACACAAATCAAAAATTGTGGATTCATTTAAATACATGGGTTACTAACTTACTAATATCTATTGAATATGTGAATAGGAGGAAATTTCAATTAGAAGATAATTGTATATTGTATTTCAAGCTCCAATGACATCAATTGGTGATTTAATAGTTGCAAATTAAGTTTCCTGGTGAGGCATACATGATGTATTCCTATATTGCCAGGAAACAAGTAGGTGCGACCATCAAATCACCAATTGATGCCACTAGAGCTTAAAATACAATATTGTTGTTTCCATTCTAAAGAAACTGACAGAAAACAAGATAAAATCATACATTTTAAATTTGTCAAACTTTGTCTGTGCTTGCCCTTTAAGTTTTCATAGCATCAATTTCTTATTGATGAATGACAATTTGTAACGTAATCAAATCAAAATGAACTGTCCCAAGTCAGGAGCCTCTGGTCTTTGTTAGTCTTGTATGATTTTAAATTTTAGTTTCTTGTGTATAATTCGAAGCTTAGTATGACGTCCATTATCACTGTACTGGTATACATATTTTTTAAGGGGCCAGCTGAAGGACGCTGTTTTTGCTACATTGAAGACCCATTGGTGTTCTTTGGCTGTTGTCTGCTCTATGGTCGGGTTGTTGTCGCTTCGACACATTCCCCATTTCCATTCTCAATTTTATTACAAGCAATGTTGAATTACAATACTTTATAATGAAATGAGCAATTGATAAAAGCAGTAAAATAGAGTTTCCATTGATAAAACAATTTTGACTACAACCTATCAATAAACCATTTCCTGTATTCTCAGTTTAAATAATTAATCTACTCAACAAAACTTGTTCTAGAAAGGTTACACTGTAATGCTTACTGGTAATTTTGTATTGACTTAAAGGTTACACTGTAATGCTTACTGGTAATTTTGTGTTGACTTAAAGGTTACACTGTAATGCTTACTGTATCCTGTGTTATAATTTCCAATTTGTCACATGATTGAGACACTGGAACAATATCCTCTACATAAATAGGTCTCGTAATACTCTCAAGTACCCTAGCTTTCCATACTCTAGGTTTTGGTCTTTGGACATTCCATTTTTTCCCTCCTCTTACAGCTGTCCATTGCCTTGATGTGCACCTTACACAGCCTGATAACGGAAAATTACATAACATTCTTGTAAATGCAGGTTTCAATGAGAAAATATAAAAAACAAAATGTGGAACGATTGCCAATGAGACAACTCTACACAAGAGAACAAATGACAAAGAAGTTAAACAACTACAAATGTACACTAGTGGATTTAGGGGGGGGGGGTCACAAACACCCCCCCCCCCCTTCCACTTAGAAATCTTAAAATAATTTTTGAATTAGTAAATATACACATGTCACAATTACATTGGCCTGAGGGGAACTTGATAATTAGTAGAATCAAAGGATTTAATTAAGACATTCCAAGGCTGCTATCTCTATATTTTATTACTTTGTTTGTTTTATGATTAAAACAACTTTTCTGTTAGCTTGATTTGATGAAAAATACTTTTCACCCTATCATATATATCCATAAGATGTTTTTTTTTAGAAAAGGACACCTACTGAATCTAAGGATATTGCAAACTTTATTTCCACATCTGTAGTTCCCTAAATGAAAACTGGAATCCACATAGTTCTTTTCTTTTCATAAACGAGAAATGTTAATTCATAAGATGCTTCTAATATGCATGGCTGAACTATCCCCCATTCAACTTCAAAGGACAGAAATAATTGCTATTTTTGTGCTTTGTCATGTTTGTTCGCTACGGACAACAACCCTGGACAGTTTAGAAAAAAACGTTCAGTATTGTGTAAAGCACAGAATGTAAATCTCACAAACAAACAAAAAAAGTACACTAAACATTGAAGACCCATTGGTGGACTTCAAGGCCGTAACTAGGCATCTTATTTTAGTGAGGCAAAAGAATTGAGCCGAGCGAAGCAAGGAGAAATTTTTTTTTGGAGGGTATGAAATGAATGGTGCAAAATCCTGCATTCTAGGCATTTTTAGAGAGTTTCATAATGTTTTGAATTTGTACACTTTTTATATAAATTTTTCATATTTTAAGACATTTACTAACACCAAATTTTTAACAACTTTACTTAAATTTATATGTAATCTTGATAATCATCCAAATATCACTGATTTAAGTCTGCTGCCAGAACATATCTAACAAACATCGATTCAGTAGAGTTTGTCAAACTTTTCTATGGCCCGTTCAGTCAAATCGTTTCAGAATCATAATTTGGTCTGCTGATATCCTTATCGCGATGAACATGGAGCATGGCAAGACCGCACAATCTCTCGCCCCTCATGCAGGCTCTTTTCCAAGTTTCCAGTCGTTTCAGGGGAATCTGTTTTTCTAAAAGTAGCTCTTATCATCAACACAATGATCAATGACTTCTTTCAATTCCTTCTCCATCAGGAATTTGGTAGCAGCATCGGTAGTATAACAGTTGTGTTTGTAAAAGGGAATTAAGCTTTCCTGTAAGCACCATATCATACAGTCGCAGTTACAAAATATTAAACTCACTTTTGTGCTGACAAAGAGTAAACAAACTAGGGATAGAATGAGATAAGATACATGTATATGATTCTATCTATAGAGTAAGTATATGATATGGGTACTGCTTTAAGTTTTTACTTGAAAATCCAGGAACTATTTAAATGACTATGTATCAACTTTGATTTATGTTTTCTAATGTTTTTCTTTGTTATGAAGACATTGTGTGAATTGCATTGTGAGTGGAGTGTGAGGGCCTCAAGGGAGAATAGTGTTTGTACTAATTGAGCATACCCTCTTGAAATAAAGATTATTATTATTATTATTATTACAGGGGAACTGGATTGGAGTTTTTGACGTTTACATGTAGGTCCGTAATTTCAAATTATTTCTGGAAATAGTTGGTAGTATTTTAGTTCCAGAATCTATAAATTTTAGGGTTAGGGGTTGGGAGTGTCCGATTCCGAAACCCCGAATATAAAGAAACGAAATTCCGTAGTACCGAATAAGTAAAGACAAAATCCTGTGTTAAAGGTTCTACCATTCCTCAATAATATCTAACTGGAATATGGGATATTCTTTCAATTTTGAAGGTTAAAGAAACATGGATAAAAACTAATTCATGCATGTACCATATTATTTATATTTTATTTATCTGTAAAGAGAAAGATTAAAGTTCATGAAGTGAATATACGCAGACAGGACTGCTCCCTTACAATGCTCAGTACTTGATTTGTCAGTCTACTTATCGTTTTTGGATTGTTCTAATGAAATTATTCTTTCTTTACCTTCAGTTGCGATTTTCCTTTTTCTACAAGAGCCTCTTTTTAACTAGAGATCAATGATGATTATCGTTACTATGTTTTGTTAATGTTATCGAGACATCACCCGTTGAGATGCTAATTTATATTTAGAAAGAATAGTTTAAAAGGAATGATGACAAGTTATAGAAATTAAGGTTGAGACAGAACAACAAATGTCTATTATATTTATATATATATGTATAAAAAAAATTAGTGTCGAAATTTTAGTGAGGCAATTGCCTCACTTGCCTCAAGGGTAGTTACGGCCTTGCGGACTTCGGCTGTTGTCTGCTCTATGGTCGGGTTGTTGTCGCTTTGACACATTCCCCATTTCCTTTTTCAATTTTATCATGTTTATTATTCACGTTCAGCCCCTTTCACTTTTGCACCCTACACGTTAGTTTATTTTGAGTAACCATACGCCGGATGAACAAAAAGTGTGCCAATTATTGGAAAAACATATGGTTTGGTATACCAAGAAAACCTCTCTAACATTTGTCTAATGTTCAAAAACATTTATCACAAAAAAAAAACAGTTCAAGCTCTGGATCTCCTGTCTGAATGTATACAATAGTTCAGTTACTACTTGAAAAAAGTTTTAAAATTTGTAATGTTAATTTCTCTCTTATAATGAGTATTAGGATAACTATATTTGGTAATTGGTTATGCACTTGTAGGTCACTAAACAGCCTTCAACAATGAGCAAAGTCCATACCCATATGTAGCCAGCTACAAAATGCCCCAAAATCAATGAAAATGACAAATATTGTTCTTTTGACGATTTATGAATGGAATGTGAAAAACTATATCTCGAGTGAACATGATTGATAGTTTAGATTATTTTTACAGATAACCGCTACAATTTTAGCTGACAGTGACTATAGATTACACGCACTGGAGGCAAAATGAGAAGTAAACAAATATGCATCAATAACATAATATTTAACAAATCCATCAAATTAGGAACAGTACCAACAGATTGGCTCATCGGTTATAATGTCATCCCGATTTTTAAAAAGGGCGATAAAACATATCCAGCAAATTACCGTCCTGTCTATCTTACATCTGTCCCTTGCAAAATTATGGAGCACATCATCTTTAGTAGCGTTATGAACTACCTGGATAACAACTAACTCCTGTCACCATACCAGTTTGGATTCAGGAAAAACCACTCGTGCGAACAACAGCTTATAAACACCACAGAAGATCTAGCTAGAATAAGAGATAATAAAAGCCAAGCAGATATACTGATACTGGACTTCAGTAAGGCCTTCGATACCGTGCCACATTGCCATCTTGTACACAAACTAAGGAACAAGGGTATTGACAAGTACACAGTAAATTGGATAGATAACTGGCTTCAAAATAGAAAACAGACAGTACTCCTGGATGGCTGTAAATCACAACCTGCAACCGTACAATCCAGAGTTCCACAAGGCACCGTACTTGGTCCGCTTCTATTTCTCCTATACATCAATGACATTGGGGATAGTTATCAAAGGTACAATGTACCAGGATTATAATTTAATAAGCCAGACGCGCGTTTCGTCTATATAAGACTCATCAGTGACGCTCATATCAAAATATTTATAAAGCCAAACAAGTACAAAGTTGAAGAGCATTGAGTATCCAAAATTCCAAAAAGTTGTGCCAAATACGGCTAAGGTAATCTATGCCTGGGATAAGAAAATCCTTAGTTTTTCGAAAAATTCAAAATTTTGTGACAGGAAATTTATAAATATGACCACATTATTGATATTCATGTCAACACAAAAGTGTTGACTACTGGGCTGATAAATTAACAACTGGTACCAGCATAAGACTCTTTGCAGATGATTGCTTATTATATAGAGACATCAAAACCAATAATGATACAGAAATATTACAGAAAGTCTTAACTGTATTAGAAAAGTGGTCTATTGATTGGAAAATGTCATTTAATCCAAAGAAATGCTACGTCCTACAGACAACACATAACATCCGTAATAGAATTATAAGACCATACTTCTTACATTCTACAAAGCTGGAACTAAAAGAACATAACCCATACCTAGGGGTGGAGCTGGACAGCAAGCTCAATTGGTACCATCACATTACCTCAAAAATTAACAAAGCTTCACAACAACTGAACTTTGTCAGAAGAAATTTATATAGATGCCCTTAAGAAATTAAACAACATGCTTACATTGCTTTGGTAAGACCACATCTGGAATACAGTAGCTCAGTATGGGACCCACATTGGAAGAAGGATATCAAACGGATAGAAATGGTACAACACAGAGCGCAAGATTTGTAACCAAGAACTACAACTACCAACCCGGCTCTATGACCGCAATTATACGATCTTTGAATTGGCCGACTCTTGAAACAAGAAGAACAGCAAATCGCTTGATACTATTTCAGAAAATACTGTACCACCAAGTAGCCACAGAAATTCCGACTACCTCGTCAACAATAGGAAAACACGTCATAGTCACACAGTCAGCATCATGCAGCCACAATGCAACACCTCCAAGTACGAATTCAGCTTCTACCCGAGAACAATCCGAGACTGGAATCATCTACCAGGAAACATCGCAACTGACACAGACTCGGACACTTTTAAGGAAAACCTCTGGTCACACTTCCATCCTGAGACCAGAGACACAGTGATGCTGTAAAGATCATCCTTGTTTTTATCCTGCACCAACCACAAATTTAAACTTGTATATATATATATATATCATGTATATATATAGTTATTTATTTTTTTCAGGTTTGGTTGATAATAACTTGTACAGCACCTGCACTTGATGACACAGCATCAGCGTGATGGTATATTTTCCGTGTCTGATTAACGAAAGAAGAAGAACCTTCAGGAGATATTCAGGTACAAATGTACATGTAGCACCTATTTCATATTGTTTTGATATGCAAGTTTAATAAAATCTCTTTTGTTTAGTTTATGTGTGACACAATTTTTTTTGTGAACACTTACATGACTTCGGCATTGAAAGGTTATAAATAAAATAAATAATTTTCAATTTCTGAATGTTACATGTATGGTTATTTTTTAGATCATGAAGATGACAGGTTAATCATTATATGGCAGCTCTCCGTTTCACTTTTAAGTTTGCAGGAAAAAATAAATGCATGTTTATTCTATTTTTATGGAAGGTGAGGATAAAAGATTAGACCTTGTGAAACTTTCTGCAAAATCGTTGCCATAATATCGACTGGTTATTTTGAGAACACATAGGAAACCGGTGGTAAGGAAACCGGTCAGACAGGATACCAGGTCTAAAATTCCGCAGCAAAAATATCTGATAACCAAATTATTTATACAAAGTATAATAGCCATGTACTTATTTAACCGTATCAAACAGGCTGAAACCTATCAAAACGAATGTATGGAAACTATTCCAACTGTTGTAAAACTTTCGTATGAAACTTTATTAAATAAACATTTCTATAACTGTCTAAACAACAGGGCAGTACTAAGGCATGGTATGTCAGCACACACTCACTGCAATAGTGAGAAATGTGAGACGCAAAACCTTAGCACCAGCCCTGTTTGGACAATCTGTACCAAAACAACAGTCTCAGCCTTTCTATATTCTGTCCGCAGGTTCAAAGCACTACACTTCACTTAAACTTAACCGACTGCCTGCTATAAACTACTTCCTTTCCAACCTATCCGATGCAGGGGCGGATCCAGGACCTCGATGTCTGGGGGGGGGGGGGGGGGGGCATAGCCAGAAATGAGTAGTGCTTTTGCTAATTAATATTCATAATATGTAAATGAGAATTGTACCACGTGATAGTAGTTTGAACTGGACTGGCTTGATAGGCTTGATATCATTAAAATCTTTAAAACACGGATATTATTAGTTGCCCGTCACAGAGTCCTTATTTACAATCACTTTGATATTTCCGTAAAGTTGTCGGTTAGCTAGCTACGTAGCACTAGCCTAGGGTAGTATGAATATTCATGAGTTTTATAAAACAACGCGAGATACGAGATCACGTCATTGGCGCGATAATTATCTGAGAGAACTCTCAGCAAGCGGTAAACAATAAAAAAAAATGTTCAAAAGCTCCCAAGATGACGGGCATACATCACTGGAACAGAGACGATATGAAAATTAGATAATAAGCGCTTTGAATATTGAATTAGCTTCGATATTGTACAGAGACAGCATATATTATAGGCATTCTAAAGACGATTTAAAAAAGGGGGAGTTTCACACAACGAAATATGACTATGCATTCGGGGGCTACTCTTTTTGTTAATATGAAAATATACAGAAGAGCTATATTAAATCAGCGACAGTAACTATGCGGAAAGGGGGGGGGGGGGGGGGGGGGGGGGGGGGGGGGGGGGTGCTGCTCCTGTCCTGGTCAATCGTCCTCATCCATTTGAAAAAAATACCCGCCTTATGCAGAAGATTTATTGGCTATATGTCTGATCTGTAGTCCAGTCCCTATGATACAGTCATGTCTGAATGATTCCCTTTATAGACCACCAAATTTTCCTCACTAGGGGGGGGGGGGGGGGGGGGTTCTGGTCAATCGTCCATATCCATTTGAAAAAAAACTGTTCCCCTTATGCAGAATATTTATTGGCTATATGTCCAGTCCCTATGCTACAGTCATGTCCAACCAACCTGATCCCCCCTAAATCTGTTTTAGAGACGCATATACACTTGTATCTTTGTCTCAGAACAAACTGATCTAAAACTAAACCTAAGCCTAACTCAGTAACTGATTAGACCAATAAATAAGATGTCTAGAAAGGCTTTTTGTCATAATTATCTAGACTACTACTACTTATGATCCCACCATAAACATATGGCCAAAGGGGATGGGGGCTATCCTGTGCTTGTTTCATCTTGTGCATAGTTACATGCTTTGGTACATGTATGTATACAGACATCTGGCTGGTGTAAACCAGAATCTGACACCCCATTCATTTACATTTATTGTACATTTATTTTTGCTTGTAAGAATCCATACGTATATTTAGCTGCCTACTCAAATTCTTTTATTGTTCTGATGTGTTTTTTTCCCTTTAAATCTGATTAACACAAAGAGTGAAAAACATCTGACACTTGTGAAGACAGGAAGTATCTTTATTAATAATTTAAATATACTTATATACATGCTCTTATTAAAAAGGAAAATTTACAAATGATGTATTTTGTTCAAAGTAAGCTGATCACTTTTTGTTTAGTTTTAAGTAAAAACTAGGAGTAAGGGAATTCTGACAATTTAAAAAAAAAATCAATCTAATGTCAAATATATTAATTTCACTAGTCCACTTAACCATGTTAATACAAAAAGGTAAAGTGCAAGGAGTACATGTATTTTTTTCTGCATTTCTTGTTTCAGCAACTGCTGTACCTTTCCAGTTACTAATTATGTGTTGTGTATTTATTTACAATGGACCATAACACTTTTGAGTGACTGGACAGGTTGATTATATTCATCTATAGAAAAGATACTGGAGAGATTGGTAATAGTTTTAGACAGCTGCAATTGAAGGTACACAAATTCAGGTGGTCATATCAACCTTAAAAGTCATATCAATAGCCCAGGCTAGGGGTCATCAGACATCAGTTATATCGAAAGCCTAGGGTAGTGGTCCATTACAAGGAATCACCAGTTATCATTATCAATAATGGTCTAGGGTAGTCAATTATCTGAAATGATTAGTTAACAAAGCCATGTCACTAGCCTAGGAAGTGCCCATTATTCAGGAATCACTAGTTACAGTCATATCACTAGACTAGGGTAGTGCCCAATTATCAGGAATCACCAGCTGTGAACAAAGTCATGTCACTAGCCTAGGTTAGTGGTCAATTATCTTGAATGGTAAGTAAACAAAGTCATGTCACTAGACTAGGGTAGTGGTCAATTATCTGGAGTGATCATTCAACAAAGTGATGTCACTAGCCTAGGGTAGTGGTCAATTATCTTGAATGATCAGTCAACAAAGTCATGTCACTAGCCTAGGGAAGTGGTCAATTATCTGAAGTGATCAGTCAACACAGTCATGTCACTAGCCTAGAGTAGTGGTCAATTATCTGAAGTGATCAGTCAACAAAGTCATGTCACTAGCCTAGGGTAGTGGTCAATTATCTGGAGTGATCAGTAAACAAAGCCATGTCACTAGCCTAGGGAAGTGGTCAATTATCTTGAATGGTAAGTAAACAAAGTCATGTCACTAGACTAGGGTAGTGGTCAATTATCTGGAGTGATCATTCAACAAAGTGATGTCACTAGCCTAGGGTAGTGGTCAATTATCTTGAATGATCAGTCAACAAAGTCATGTCACTAGCCTAGGGTAGTGGTCAATTATCTGGAGTGATCAGTCAACAAAGCCATGTCACTAGCCTAGGGTAGTGGTCAATTATCTGGAGTGATCATTCAACAAAGTGATGTCACTAGCCTAGGGTAGTGGTCAATTATCTTGAATGATCAGTCAACAAAGTCATGTCACTAGCCTAGGGAAGTGGTCAATTATCTGAAGTGATCAGTCAACACAGTCATGTCACTAGCCTAGAGTAGTGGTCAATTATCTGAAGTGATCAGTCAACAAAGTCATGTCACTAGCCTAGGGTAGTGGTCAATTATCTGGAGTGATCAGTAAACAAAGCCATGTCACTAGCCTAGGGAAGTGGTCAATTATCTTGAATGGTAAGTAAACAAAGTCATGTCACTAGACTAGGGTAGTGGTCAATTATCTGGAGTGATCATTCAACAAAGTGATGTCACTAGCCTAGGGTAGTGGTCAATTATCTTGAATGATCAGTCAACAAAGTCATGTCACTAGCCTAGGGTAGTGGTCAATTATCTGGAGTGATCAGTCAACAAAGCCATGTCACTAGCCTAGGGTAGTGGTCAATTATCTTGAATGATCAGTTAACATAGTCATGTCACTAGCCTAGGGTAGTGGTCAATTATCTGGAGTGATCATTCAACAAAGTGATGTCACTAGCCTAGGGTAGTGGTCAATTATCTTGAATGATCAGTCAACAAAGTCATGTCACTAGCCTAGGGAAGTGGTCAATTATCTGAAGTGATCAGTCAACACAGTCATGTCACTAGCCTAGAGTAGTGGTCAATTATCTGAAGTGATCAGTCAACAAAGTCATGTCACTAGCCTAGGGTAGTGGTCAATTATCTGGAGTGATCAGTAAACAAAGCCATGTCACTAGCCTAGGGAAGTGGTCAATTATCTTGAATGGTAAGTAAACAAAGTCATGTCACTAGACTAGGGTAGTGGTCAATTATCTGGAGTGATCATTCAACAAAGTGATGTCACTAGCCTAGGGTAGTGGTCAATTATCTTGAATGATCAGTCAACAAAGTCATGTCACTAGCCTAGGGTAGTGGTCAATTATCTGGAGTGATCAGTCAACAAAGCCATGTCACTAGCCTAGGGTAGTGGTCAATTATCTTGAATGATCAGTTAACATAGTCATGTCACTAGCCTAGGGTAGTGGTCAATTATCTGGAGTGATCATTCAACAAAGTGATGTCACTAGCCTAGGGTAGTGGTCAATTATCTTGAATGATCAGTCAACAAAGTCATGTCACTAGCCTAGGGTAGTGGTCAATTATCTTCAATGATCAGTTAACATAGTCATGTCACTAGCCTAGGGTAGTGGTCAATTATCTTGAATGATCAGTTAACATAGTCATGTCACAAGCCTAGGGTAGTGGTCAATTATCTGGAGTGATCAGTGAACAAAGTCATGTCACTAGCCTAGGGTAGTGGTCAATTATCTGGAGTGATCAGTGAACAAAGTCATGTCACTAGCCTAAGATTGTGGTCAATTATCTAGAGTGATCAGTAAACAAAGCCATGTCACTAGCCTAGGGAAGTGGTCAATTATCTTGAATGATCAGTCAACAAAGTCATGTCACTAGCCTAGGGTGGTTGTCAATTATCTTGAATGATCAGTCAACAAAGTCATGTCACTAGCCTAGGGTAGTGGTCAATCATCTGGAGTGATCAGTCAACAAAGTCATGTCACTAGCTTAGGGAAGTGGTCAATTATCTAAAGTGATCAGTCAACAAAGTCATGTCACTAGCCTAGGGTAGTGGTCAATCATCTGGAGTGATCAGTCAACAAAATCATGTCGCTAGCCTAGGGTAGTGGTCAATTATCTTGAATGATCAGTTAACATAGTCATGTCACTAGCCTAGGGTAGTGGTCAATTATCTGGAGTGATCAGTGAACAAAGTCATGTCACTAGCCTAGGGTAGTGGTCAATTATCTGGAGTGATCAGTGAACAAAGTCATGTCACTAGCCTAGGGTAGTGGTCAATTATCTAAAGTGATCAGTCAACAAAGTCATGTCACTAGCTTAGGGAAGTGGTCAATTATCTAAAGTGATCAGTCAACAAAGTCATGTCACTAGCCTAGGGTAGTGGTCAATTATCTGGAGTGATCAGTGAACAAAGTCATGTCACTAGCCTAGGGAAGTGGTCAATTATCTGAAGTGTTCAGTCATCAAAGTCATGTCACTAGCCTAGAGTAGTGGTCAATTATCTGAAGTGATCAGTCAACAAAGTCATGTCACTAGCCTAGGGTAGTGGTCAATTATCTGGAGTGATCAGTAAACAAAGCCATGTCACTAGCCTAGGGAAGTGGTCAATTATCTTGAATGATCAGTCAACAAAGTCATGTCACTAGCCTAGGGTAGTGGTCAATCATCTGGAGTGATCAGTCAACAAAATCATGTCACTAGCCTAGGGTAGTGGTCAATTATCTTGAATGATCAGTTAACATAGTCATGTCACTAGCCTAGGGTAGTGGTCAATCATCTGGAGTGGTCAGTCAACAAAGTCATGTCACTAGCCAGTAGCCTAGGGTAGTGCCAAATTATCAGGAATCACCAGTGAACAAAGTCATGTCACTAGCCTTGGTAAGTTGTCAATTATCTTGAATGATCACTAGCATAGGGAAGTGGTCAATTATCTGGAGTGATCAGTCACTAAAAACATGTCTCTAGCCTAGGGTAGTGGTCAATTATCTTGAATGGTAAGTTAACAAAGTCATGTCACTAGCCTAGGGTAGTGGTCAATTATCTGGACTGATCAGTTAATTAAGTCATGTCACTAGCCAAGGGTAGTGGTCAGTTATCATGATCACCAGTTAACATTTTCGTGTCAATTATCAGTAATCTGCAGTTATCAAAGTCTTGTCACTAGCCTATAGTAGTTGTCAATTGTCAGCAGTGATCACTAGGGAAGTGGTGTTGTCACTAACTTAGGGATGTTGTAAGTAATATGTCATTAGCCTAGGGGTGCTGTTAGTAATGTGTCACGAGCATAGGGTTGTAGTCACTAGTGTGTCACCAGCTGAGGGATGTAGTCAGTAATGTGCCACTAGCCTACAAATGTTTTCACTCATGCACCAGTCTAGGGTAGATGTCAGAAATTAGTCGTATCATTAGCAAACGGTAGTTGTCAGTAACATGTCATAAAACTAGTTTAAGGAAGTTTTCAGTGGTGTGTCAATAGCCTATGGTTGACATAGGTTGTCACTAACATATCACTAGCCTATTGGTGTTGTCAATAGTATACCACCAACCTAGGGATAGTGTCAGTAATGCGTGGCTAGCCTACGGTTGTTAATGAGATATCACTGTGGTGTTTTCACTAGCTTAGGGATGATGTTAGTAATGTGTCACTAGCCTAGGGGTGTTGTCAGTAATGTATCACTAGCCTAGGGTTGTCAATAATATATCACATGCCTTTGGGTGTTGTCAGAAATGTGTCACTAGCCTAGGGTTGTCAATAATATATCACATGCCTTTGGGTGTTGTCAGTAATGTGTCACTAGCCTAGGTTTGTTAATTATATATCACTAGCATAGGGGTGTTAATAATATATCACAAGCCTACGGCTTGTTAATAATTAAAAAAGAAATACTAGTAAGGAAATTGTAATACTTTTTTCTCAGATTTAGCCAAGGAGATGTAGTGTACAGGTCCAATGAACAGCATTCAAACAACTCAAGTACGTACAGTTTCTCAAAAGAGATTTATCATTATTCAACAAGGTTAACTGGATTTCAAACTGGCTAATCATACATGAATGTCATCATGTCTGCTTGTATTTAAATGGTAGAACTACGTTTGGTAACTGATCACTACCCTAGGGTGGTGACATGACTTCGTTAACTGGTCATACCTGATAATAGACCAATACCCTAGCTATCGGCTAGTGACATGACTTTGTTAAGTGATCATTTCAGATAATCGACCACTACCCTACGCAAGCCGTTAGCGATATGACTTTGTTAAATGATCACTGATGATAATTGACAACTACCCTAAGCTACTGACATGGTTTTTTTGAACTGGCGATTCCTAATAGTTTACCACTACCCTAGGCTAGTGACATGGCTTTGTTAACGGGTGATTCCTTATTTTTGACCAATACCCTAGGCTAGTGACAAGAAATTGTTAACTGGTGATCCCTGATAATTGACCACAACCCTAGGCTAGTGACATGACGTTGTTGACTGATCACTCTAGATAATTGACCACTTCCCTAAGGTAGTGACATGACTTTGTTTACTGATCACTCCAGATAATTGACCACTACCCTAGGCTAGTGACATGACTTTGTTGACTGATCACTCCAGATAATTGACCACTACCCTAGGCTAGTGACAAGATTTTGTTTACTGATCATTCAAGATAATTGACCACTAACCAAGGCTAGTGACATGACTTTGTTCACTGGTGATTCCTGATAATTGGGCACTACCCTGGGCTACTGCCTAGTGACATGGCTTTGTTTACTGGCGATTCCTGATAATTGACCACTACCCTAGGCTAGTGACATCACTTTGTTGAATGATCACTCCAGATAATTGACCACTACCCTAGGCTAGTGACATGACTATGTTAACTGATCATTCAAGATAATTGACCACTACCCTAGGCTAGTGACATGGCTTTGTTGACTGATCACTCCAGATAATTGACCACTACCCTAGGCTAGTGACATGACTTTGTTGACTGATCATTCAAGATAATTGACCACTACCCTAGGCTAGTGACATGACTTTGTTGAATGATCACTCCAGATAATTGACCACTACCCTAGTCTAGTGACATGACTTTGTTTACTTACCATTCAAGATAATTGACCACTTCCCTAGGCTAGTGACATGGCTTTGTTTACTGATCACTCCAGATAATTGACCACTACCCTAGGCTAGTGACATGACTTTGTTGACGGATCATTCCAGATAATTGACCACTACCCTAGGCTAGTGGCATGGCTTTGTTGACTGATCACTCGAGATAATTGACCACTATCCTAAGCTTCTGGCTAATGACATGGCTTTGTTTTCTGGTGATTCCTGATAATTGACCACTACCCTAGGCTAGTGACATGACTTTGTTGACTGATCACTCCAGATAATTGACCACTTCCCTAGGCTAGTGGCATGGCTTTGTTGACTGATCACTTCAGATAATTGATCACTACCCTAGGCTAGTGACATGACTTTGTTGACTGATCACTTTAGATAATTGACCATTCCCTAAGCTAGTGACATGACTTTGTTGACTGATCACTCCAGATGATTGACCACTACCCTAGGCTAGTGACATGACTTTGTTGACTGATCATTCAAGATAATTGACAACTACTTTAGGCTAGTGACATGACTTTGTTGACTGATCATTCAAGATAATTGACCACTACCCTAGGCTAGTGACATGACTTTGTTGATTGATCACTCCAGATAATTGACCACTTCCCTAGACTAGTGGCATGGCTTTGTTGACTGATCACTCCAGATAATTGACCACTACCCTAGGCTAGTGACATGACTTTATTGACTGATCACTCTAGATAATTGACCACTACCCTAGGCTAGTGACATGACTTTGTTAACTGATCATTCAAGATAATTGACCACTACCCTAGGCTAGTGACATGACTTTGTTGACTGATCACTTCAGATAATTGACCACTACCCTAGGCTAGTGACATGACTTTGTTGATTGATCACTCCAGATGATTGACCACTACCCTAGGCTAGTGACATGACTTTGTTGACTGATCACTCCAGATGATTGACCACTACCCTAGGCTAGTGACATGACTTTATTGACTGATCACTCCAGATGATTGACCAGTACCCTAGGCTAGTGACATGGCTTTGTTTACTGATCATTCAAGATAATTGACCACTTCCCTAGGCTAGTGGCATGGCTTTGTTGACTGATCACCTCAGATAATTGACCACTACCCTAGGCTAGTGACATGACTTTGTTGACTGATCACTTTAGATAATTGACCACTTCCCTAAGCTAGTGACATGACTTTGTTGACTGATCACTCCAGATGATTGACCACTACCCTAGGCTAGTGACATGACTTTGTTGACTGATCATTCAAGATAATTGACAACTACCCTAGGCTAGTGACATGACTGTTGACTGATCTATCAAGATAATTGACCACTACCCTAGGCTAGTGACATGACTTTGTTCACAGCTGGTGATTCCTGATAATTGGGCAGTACCCTAGGCTAGTGATATGACTTAATATTTGAAATATTCCACCATGTATGGAATGCATTGCATTATAAATAAATTTTGTGTATTTACTGTCTTCTGATTGGTTAAAATTATTAGTTTTATTTCAATGTTATCAACTTTGATGGCGACACGCCCACTCTGACGTTGTGTATTCATACGCCAACATGTGTGTACGTTGTTATTGTCAAGATAAATAATATAAAATAAGTTCTTTAAGTCTTATTTTTGATAGAAATTTATTTATAATGAATGGCAATAATTTATTTTGATTTTTACTTCGCGGATTATTCAATGTGAAGAGTCAAAAATTAGTTTTATGGTTGAATAAATTCAAAAAAAATAATAGCCATTCATTAAATAATAAAAAGGAAGAGAATAATGATCAGATTTTTAGATTTGAAAAGTCAAGCCTCAGAATCATTGTCATCGCCAGATCAAATTTATAACACTATATATATATATGTTAACTTTTTGTTTTTTTGTTAAATGAATCAAAGAAATAAAATCTTAACGCATCTTTGTAATTATAGTGCCTGAAAATTTTCCTAGAATTAGATACATTAAGTAAAATTAGTGAATAAAAAAAAATGTCTTTATATTGAAAAATGTCTTAAAATAAGATAAAAAAATTACAACAAAAAAAGTTTTCAAATTATGAAATTAGGTGCCAGGAGAGAGCTAGAATGCATATTTTAACACCATTTACCCCCAGACCCCGGCCTTAAAGGCCACCTCGCTATGCGAGGTGGGAGACTCGCTTTGCGAGTCTAACATTCCTCCTGTAACTTATCATATTTCTCCTATAACTTCAAAACATAATGACATCCCTGCTAACTACTGATTCCTGAATAATGGGCACTACCTAGGCTAGTGACATGGCTTTGTTAACTAATCGTTTGAGATAATTGACTACCCTAGACCATTATTGATAATGATAACTGGTGATTCCTTATAATTGACCATTACCCTAGGCTTTTGATATAACTGATGTCTGATGTCCCCTAGCCTGGGCTATTTATAATATATCTTTTAAGGCTTACAAATGTATATGACCACCGGAATTTGTGTACCTTCAATTGCAGCTGTCTAAAACTATTACCAATCTCTCCAGTATCTTTTCTATAGATGAACATAATCAACCTGTCCAGTCACTCAAAAGTGTTATAGTCCATTGTAAATAAATACACAACACATAATAAGTAACGGGAAAGGTACAGCAGTTGCTGAAACAAGAAATGCAGAAAAATAAATACATGTACTCCTAAATTGTCAGAATTCCCTTACTTCTAGTTTTTACTTAATTTAACTAATAGTAGTCTAGATAATAATGACAAAAAGCCTTTCTAGACATCTTATTTATTGGTCTAATCAGTTACTGAGTTAGGCTTAGGTTTAGTTTTAGATTAGTTTGTTCTGAGACAAAGATACAAGTGTATATGCATCTCTAGTCCAAATAATTATGACGTCTGGGACGGCTATTTTTTTTTTTTGGGACGCCTTCCTTTGTCCCAGAAAAAAATTAAAATAGCCTTGCCAGACGTCATAATTATTTGGACTAATGCGTCTCTAAAACAGATTTAGGGGGAGCAGGTTGGTTTGACATGACTGTAGCATAGGGACTGGACTACAGATCAGACATGATATAGTCAATAAATCTTCTGCATTTAAGGGGCATATTTTTTTTTCAAATGGATATGGACGAGTCACGATTGACTAGAACCCCCCTCCCCCCTAGTGAGGAAAATTTGGTGGTCTATAAAGGGAATCATCCAGACATGATTGTAGCATAGGGACTGGACTACAGATCAGACATATAGCCAATGAATCTTCTGCTTAAGGGGGGGTCGTTTTTTTTCTCAAATGGATGTGGACGATTGACCAGGACTGGAGCAGCAACCCCCCCCCCCCCCCCCCTTTCCCCTTTTCCGCATAGTTACTGTCGCTGGTTTAATATAGCTGTTCTGTATATTTTCATATTAACAAAAAGAGAACCCTGTGAAACTCCCCCCTTTTATAAATCGTCTTTTGAATGCCTATAATATATGCTGTTTCTGTACAAAGTCAATAGGCCTATCTAAGCTAATTCAGTATTCAAAGCGCTTATTATCTAATTTTCATATCGTCTTTGTTCCAGTGATGTATGCCCGTCATCTTGGGAGCTTTTGAAAAAAAAAAATTTGTTTTGTTTACCGCTTGCTGAGAGTTCTGTCAGATAATTATCGCGCCAATCTGTAATCTGTAATCTGTAATATATATTCTGCCAATGTAGGCACACCTCTTCCGAGTATTGGTTTTTCACATCATGAATAAAAATATCTTCCACCAATATCACTATACACTATTTACATTGTTCATCATATTCTTGACGATAAAATTGGACTTAATGTCAATATCATCAAATCATTAAATATTTTAAAATCTAAAAATATTTATCTAAAGATATCACTGTTTAAGAGTAGACAACCAATTGACACTTAGGATTCATAAAATGTTACTTTCTTTTCTTTTTCTTTATATCATCTAATTGCAACAGTCTATATCTTTCACAATGGAGATTGTAACATAATCGCCTACATTTTGGATCTATAATGTTCTGTATCACTTTAAAAACTTTTTCATTTCTTAACATTGTCATGTAATTAAAGGGATCTATGATCAGTTGTAAAATGTCAAAATGTTCACCTTTCATATTAAAGGCAGCTAGTTCTTCACTACAGGAATTAATTAAATCTTCCAAAATTGGTTTTCTGATATCTTCTAAACTTTTACACGTTAATAAGAAATGTGGTAAAGTTTCTTCTGTTTCATTACACAGTTTGCATATAGACAGTTCTGTATTACTTTTAAACTTGGCTCTAACTGTTTGCAGAATGTAACTCCCAGTAGCTATTTTCAATTTTGTAGGAATTCTAATAATTTTCCTTGAATTCATAGTATTTGTATTTGCAATAGGATGACATTGTCCTGGTTTATATATCAACGATAAGTATCTTAAACTGGTATAAAGTTTTGCTTGATTCAGTATCTTCTCAATCCAGAATTTTTGAACTTTGGAAGTTATTTCCCTTTTCCATTGGTATTTACTAATTGGATTAACTAAGTATTGTGCAGGATCATTAAGTTCATATTTCAAAAATATTTTCCTCAGTAAACTAAACCAACTATTACTATTAATAGATTTAACATTTAATTGCCTTTCCGCTAGTTGCCATTCAATAGAATTTTTTCCTTGTCTAGTAATATTTCCATAAAAAGTTAAAATTTTTACATCTATTTGAGCTTCTACAGGTAACATCCCAGAAATCATATATATAGCAGGATCTGCTACTGTTTTTGGTAAAGATAACAATTGTTTCAAGAACTTCTTAAATTGGATATTTAAAGTTTCTAAACATCTTCCTCTAGGGATTACTATTTCCAATCCATAAAACATTATCGGTATAATATAAGTATTCATTATTGACATTGAAGTTTGTGGATCTAGTCCATTTTCGCCATAAAGTCCAACCCCCATTAAACTATATAGTGTCCTTCTTGCTTTCTTTAAATTCTCATCTATTGTTGCTTTACATGAATCATCGTCTGTACGACATATTCCTATATGTGTTGCTTTATTAGAAGTTGGAAGAACAGAATTGCCTAAATTCCAAAAATTTTCATTTACTTTCTCATGGTGACGTGATTTAGACTGTATAACACAACTTTTTGCTGGTTGTAGTAAGTATGCCTCACGTTTACTAAAATCAAAGGCCAATGACGTGATCTCGTACCTCGCGTTGTTTTATAAAACTCATGAATATTCATACTACCCTAGGCTAGTGCTACGTAGAGCTAACCAAAGTTGTCAGGCGGTCAAAATCAAAACAATGAACGTGAATTTAGTGATTTTTTCGTGCTTTCGTGGGTTTTTTCTTCTTGAAATAGTGACATTTTAATTTTACGTGGGAACCTAGAGTTCAACGACTACACATACAAGGTTTGGACTTGCTTATTCTTTGGAAATTCAAGTTTCAAAATCCACCCCGGCAACATGTTTTTGTAATGACCTTGTAAGCCAATTTTCAACACGAAGTTGTCAAATTTGACGTTTCAGCCATTTTAGCCTGTATTTTACACTGCAATGTTAAAGGCCTCTCGCTTCGATATTTAAAATAGCTCTGGAACCTGTATTTTTGCAACAACAGTCATAATGTTTCGTTTAAATGGTGTATATTGTTGTGTATATTCATTTTCTGCCCCGGCAACCTGTCTATCACTTAAATTAAAATTAAAAAAGGCATTTTTTTCAAAATTCCCTATCATTTTTAGTAATTTCCGTGACCCGTATCCGATTTCTTTAGTATAATATTCAAATAAGCAAAGTGGCGTTGATTTCTGGATATGGGGGGGGGGGGGGGGGGCACCATGAACCATTTTTTTTTTATATATATATGCGAGTTTGAGTTGGTGTTAGGTTTGCTTTGTTTGTTTGTTTGTTTGTTGTTTTTTTTGGGGGGGGGGAGGGGGTCAGATCATCGTTTCTATATTTCGATATGTTTCAAGTTTTTTTACTTTTTCACTTTACTGCCAATTGATCTATATTATATTCGACCTAAACCTGCATCAAATATTTGCCACTGGACGTTTAACAACCATGCCACAATCAAACAATATTTTCTTTATATTACATCACCTTTATATTCTTTTATCTATATTTTTTTGGCCTCGCTTCCAGACTTACTTTTTTGCACATTATTCTAACATCTGCAATACACCTCTCATATCTTCGTAAATGGTGACGTATTGCATAGCCTCATACATGTACATGGTAATTGAAACAAGAACAATAAAACCAAATATATCTGAATGTGTCGGCTTTTAGAGAAATATATAAGTCCTAGATTCTGTTACAAACTAAATTTGAACGAAAATTAAATAGCATTTTATAAATGATTATTTAATAGGAAATGTCAATTTATTTTTCCTGGACAGGGGGGAAGCATTTTGGGAAAGGGGAGGGTGACTAAAACAAATTGTTGATTTCCCTCAATGATGAGAGGGGAATGAAATATGACATTGCGTTTAAAAAACATATCTTCTAAGTTATCAAAAATAAATAGTTTAATTTGTCACTGAATAAATTCGCAAAAAGAAAGATTTGGAAAAACGTACATTCACAGGAAATGTTTGTACCTTTAAATACACAGATCAGAAGTTTCTTCTGGTAATCGATCTTAATCGGTATTGTATTATAAACCAGGAACATATATATTGACTAAACTATAAACTAATAAAAAATTGTACTATTCAAATCAACATGTAAATGTATTTTACATTAAAGCTTTTTCATAAAGACATTACAAACAGGTGTCAATATTTACACACCCATTGATAAGTTGTTATAAATCACGCATGTGGAAGCTGGTATTAATTAACGGCCAGTTTACGAAGTATTATCAAGCTGTGACAATTTCCGCACTAGATATGAAGTTTCGGTAGCAACAAAATTATATTAGAAAAATATTTTGGTGACCTGAACGGGGGGGGGGGGGGGGGGGGGGACGTGCCCCCTGTTCCCCCCGGTAAATCCGCCACTGCGGTGTTAACTGTCTGCTGTCTTCGGTACAAATGACAACTTACAAAACAAATGGAAGTTTTTAACGACCTTGACTGGCTATACAGCCCTTGCACGGTCGGCCAACTTACACTGAATAGCTAACAGTTAACATGATAATTGATTACATAATTGTTGTATAATACCAGAGACATCATAATACAATTGTAATTAAATACGAACATTGCATTTAAAATCTGTTAGCTATCAATACTGAATACCATGCACTTTTATAAATTTTCAAGAATTATAAAGAAAGTTACAGCATTTTAAATCTTGGGAATTGGAGGTATAAATCTTTGTATTAAATTCCAAAATATCTGCCACCAGTCACCGCACTAATATATTGATTTCTTAAGTTGATATTTATAACAGTACATTATGGTACTTCATCAATTTAATTTTGTCTGTGGTCATCAGTTAAATCTAATGAAAAATAATAAATATTCAATTTGACTAATAAAATCCATACCAGAGACATATAATATATGTATTATATGTCTCTGTCCATACACATTGAAAAAGATATAATACATATTATTCATTGAAATTTTTTTTTTATTTGACTTAAAAGTGCGGAACAACCGGATGTATATATTTTAATTTCCGGAAGCGTCATGACAGCACCGCCTGGTTTTTCGTCTGCTTTTTTACCCCACATTAATTTTAGGTGAAAAGAACACACACAGTATATATATACAGTATGTCTAACACATATATACACATCTCACTCTTTGGGTTTCTCTCTAAATCTCCAAAGCAGCGCTTAAATAAACCCCACATACCAAAACTTGATTTATAACCGTCCTATGCTATCCTTCACATTTGGGTGCATTACTGTTGTAGACCTGGAGATATAAAGGTAGTCTAACTAGTTGAGTTAGGGTAGATCTTCTTTGGCTCAATTGGTTGGAGCGCTGAGGGTTTGAAATTATCCCGCTGGTACCATCCATGGATTTTCACAACAATGGCGCTGCGAGCATCTGCTACTGGTACAAAAATTGTATATAGAATATTGCCTGGCAGTTAGATGTTAGAATTGGTCATGAGGTTTGACCAGCGGGTCATAGGATACAGTAGACTCCGGCCAATCGGATACCCAAAATGTCAGCTAAAAATATCCGATTGTCCGATATATTCAATTAGCCGATGAACGTATATTCCTCCAAGTTTTTTTTCAAAATTGACAGACACAACCCCAAGATACCAATAGCTATTATAGCTGCTTTATTAATGGAAATTTGTAACTTATCTCAATGTTTTTTTCAGGAACACGTGTGGATAATTCGGTTGATTGAGTAATAGATCGATCAGTTGATTATAATGTATTTTGTTTATCTGTCAGTCCGTTTATTTTTTATAATTATGTGTTGATTATCTGAATAAAATATGTACCTCTTAAATAATGAGACTTGTTGTTTTTGCGTGATTTGTTTCATTTGTGTGTTAAAACAGGTAAAAGCTAAAAATAACTATGAATTCTCGGAAGTAGGCCACAGGTAAATCTATTAATAGCTTAAGAAGTTGATCGAACTCGGATCTAATTTTCTACACTTTTTTTAATTATGAAACACATTTCCAATTTCAAGTAATACAACTACTTTTATGATTATAAAATTGGACATCAAGATGAGTAAAATTAATTTGCTTTTCTATCTTTTCTGTCGTGGTTCAAAACAAAAGACTGAATATTATGTAAATTAGGAAAATGGCGTACGTGTGTACAAGTTACATAATTCTATTTCACCTGGGATATGCTATTGATTCACGATTCCTTATTTTTACACGGGACTTTTATATATGTATTTTAATAAATTGTTGAGAAAGAGGTACTTTTCATTCATATTTAATAAATATTGATGAACATCACGCACAGTTTATTATTTCTGTCGTGTCCTTGTTTGTGAAGAAAATGATAACGATCACATTTGGATACACACATAACAAACACATCTGAGGCAAAATATAATATCGAATTCATAAAATAAACAAGACAACAAGAAAAAACATGTTTTATTTGACTATAAAAGATCGTTTTATTAATAAAATGAAACATTTCTGTACTGAAGTTTTCTTAAAACTTCGTAATGGCGCAACTTCCGGCTTCATTTCCTGTCAAGAAAAATATGAAATTATTTCAAAATATTCGATTGTACATGGTTTTCACACATTTTTCATGAATATTCCTATCCAATTAGCCGATATATTCTAATAACCGATATTCGATTATCCGATGTATTTTGACTGAAATGTATAGGAAATGGTTCGGTGTTTTGAAATAATATTACAATAGCCGATATATTCGTTTAACCGATATCCGATATGCCATGGTACAGTAGGTGGAGTCTACTGTACCATGGCAATTCTAGGTGGCATCTAAGGAACTGACCAGAGGGTTTCCGAGTAGAAGTCTCGGGGTTGTACAGTAGTGGACCTGTGAGTTGCTCGGATGGATGGTACGCAGCCCGAAAAAAGAAAAGGGGGAAGAGTGTTGTAGACCTGGAGATATAAAGGTAGTCTTACTAGTTGAGTTAGGGAAGATCTTCTTTGGCTCAATTGGTTAGAGCGCTGCCTTTAGATCCTGAGATTGAGGGTTCGAATCCCGCTTGTACCATCCATGGATTTTCACAACATTACAAAGTAAAGATGCAATTCATCAAGTTTGTATAGAATCAAAGCGTAAATTGTTACCATTGCTGGTCTAACTGTCTAATCACAAACACTATACTACTCTAAACATATTTCCTTGGCACTTGTTTTCTATTTTTGCTGCCGAACATTTTTCAAGGTTGCATTTCATTTGCAGGAAAAATACAACAGCTCAATGTCTGTGACTTAACATGACAAACAACAACGTCGTTTGATATGTGATGCACGACATAATGACTGTTACGTTTGGGACCCATTCAGTCAGGGCTGCTACTTGTACTATTTACTTGAAGAAGTAAAAAAAAAATATACACATATAAGTAAATAAATAATGTTTGAATAATCTCCCCTTAATTTTTTTAAAAATTTACTTGTATAAGTAAATTTTTCTTACAATCCCACAAAAGTCCTTCAAAAATTGCTCCTTGGGGGCTTGTAAATGAGCAGTGTTCTGAAGATAACAGACAAATGGGATTTTCATTGTCCATGAAATTACACTTAAATGATTAGTAAAGGCATCTGCAAAGGCCAGATAATTTAAAATTCTATTAAAGCAAAGAAATCATAAGAATCCAATAAAAGAAGATAGGATGACTTTTTTTACTTCAACAAGTAAAAAAATCTGAATGTCTAAGGGACATAACTCAGTCAATTTTTTTTTTTACCTATACAAGTAAATAAAATTCACTTGTATAAGTATCCTACAAATTTACTTATATAAGTATATCAATACATGTAATATTACTTCTTCAAGTAATTAAAAATTACTTGTACAAGTAGTACCCCTGACTACCATTGGAGAAAATCACAACGTTACTGTTTTGATATTCGGTCTTTTGTTATAATTGAAAGAGATACAGCATTGATGAGAAGCTTGCATAAATTTAAACATTGACATATATGTGTTCCTCTGGCACTGCCTGCCAGTTTGGACATATGTGTTTAAGGTACTTACAAAATGTACCAACTTTCCCATGATCATGATGATGCCCCTTTATAGACGGCTTTGCCTTATGAATCTAATGTTTTATTTGTTCATTCTTTAGATCATCACAGAAATAATAGAGAGCCTGAGCAAATGAAGATAAGAAGAAATTAAAATATGGCAGATCTTCCCCAAGCAATTAGAGAATGGCTTACAGAATACAAGGTACATGTACATGCTAATCATCTCAGGTCATGTGAGTCAACTAGGGCATGAATTGAAGCTAATACTTAGGTATTTTTGAAATAACTATGAAAAATGAAAAATGATAGAAAAAGTACAATAGGAACAATAAAAAATCATAAGTCCATTTAAACAGACAACATGACCCAAATTAAAAACTACTAAATGACATTAATAAAAGATAAAGCAAAGATTCAGAACTCAAATCCAACTAAATTCTGTTGGTGAACTTGTGTGTTTTGGAAAGTCATTGCATTGTATTGCATTTTACGAATACACAAAATTTAGTTCACTCTATATATTAGTACATGTGATCATTTTTCATATTTTCCGCTAAGATACAGGAAATTGTGACACATATACAAGTTAAATTCAATATAAAAATGAATATACATGTATGTACATGGCTCAGTGTTCATTTTCAAATTGTGACTTGAATGGAGAGTTGTCTCATTGACACTCACAGCCATTGTTTTTTTATGTAATTTATACATGTTTCTCGTTTTTGTAGAGCCTGCAACTTTTGTTGCAGAAAGCTCGACATAGGGATAGTGATCTGGCGGCGGCGGGGCTACGGCGGCGGGGGCGGTGTTAGCTCACTTCTTAAAAGCTTTATATTTTAGAAGGTAGAAGACCTGGATGCTTCATACTTTGTATATAGATGCCTCATGTTACGAACTTTCCATCAGTCACATGTCCAATGTCCTTGACCTCATTTTCATGGTTCAGTGACTACTTGCAAAAAAAGTTAAGATTTTTTGTAATGTTAAATTCTCTCTTATTATAAGTACATTTTATGTAATTGGATAACTATATTTGGTATGTGTGTACCTTGCCAGGTCCTCATGCCTGTCAGACAGTTTTCACTTGACCTCAACCTCATTTCATGGATCAGTGAACAAGGTTAAGTTTTCGTGGTCAAGTCCATATCTCAGATACTATAAGCAATAGGTCTTGTATATTTGGTGTATGGAAGAACTGTAAGGTGTACATGTCCAACTGGCAGGTGTCATCTGACCTTGACCTCATTTTCATGGTTCAGAGTTTATAGTTAAGTTTTTGTGTTTTGGTCTGTTTTTCTTATACTATATGCAATAGGTCTACTATAATTGGTGTATGGAATGATTGTAAGGTGTACATGTCTAGCTGACAGGTGTCATCAGACCTTGACCTCATTTTTTATGGTTCAGTGGTCAAAGTTAAGTTTTTTACTTTTGGTCTATTTTTCTAATACTTTATGCATAAGGTCAACTATATTTGGTGTATGGACATATTTTATGATCTTTATGTTGGTTATGCTGGTTTTATTTGACTTTGACCTCATTTTCACGGTCCATTGCTAAGTTTTAAGTGTTTGTGTGTTTTGGTCTGTTTTTCTTTATTAATAAGCAATAGGTCAACTATATTTGTTGTACATGTATTGAAGAATTGTTAGATGTACATGTCTGCCTTGCATGGTTCAACTGACCTTGACCTCATGTTCATGGTTGATTGATCAATGTTTCCTTTTCTTGGTTAATGTTGAGTTTATGTGACAGTTGTAATAAAGCTTTATATTTAGGTCTATCAAGATAGTATCAAGGATTAGTAAAGAAGGCCAGACATTTCAGTGTGTGCACTCTTGTTTTTATATAGATTAGACCGTTGGTTTTCCCTTTTGAATGGTTTTACACAAGTGGTTTTGGGGCCCTTTATAGCTTGTTGTTCCGTGTGAGCCAAGGCTCCATGTTGAAGGCTGTACCTTGACCTATAATGGTTTACTTTTTAAAATTGTTATTTGGGTGGAGAGTTGTCTCATTGGCACTCATACCACATCTTTCTATATCTATCTATCTATTTTCTCACTGCATTGACCACCTATTGGTGACATTTGCCTGTTATCTCAATATCTGCTCTTTTATTGGGTTGTTGTCTCTTTGACATCAGTGTTCCATCTAGGCCGTTTTCAGAGGGCGCGGCGCCCGCCCTTTTCCGAGTGGCGCCCTGTGCCCTTTTTACAGTTTCCAGGGCGCCCTGCCTTTTTCTAAGATCGATTGCATATTAATTTGCGTATTGATATGATACGCTAATTACTAAATTTTACCTGGGGAAAAGTGACTTTGTTTACGACCCCAAGCTAATCAATGGTTACAACTGGTGTCATAATCTGTTGTTATAGGTAATCCGTTTATCGGATGGGTCATTAATGATCATCAACATTAATTCGTTCAAATAGAATCGGTCAGTCAGCAATTATCTTTCAAGAAATGTGCATACAACAACTTGGGCACAAATTTTTGTGATGTTTACCGTAGTTTCATGGAGGAAACGTAATGACAGAAAGTTGGAAAACCATAATAAACTCGTTGAAGACATTGTTTTACTTGTTTTCTGTAAAATAAACAGAAAATTCAGACGTATTTGTCATTGACTGCCTTCATTTTTGATACGAAAATAACAAAATCGGCCGCCATATTGTGATCATACTTACATCATATTTACGTACTGTTTATAATCCTCCAAAGGCGGAGCACACGCAAAGAAAGAAAGATAACTCCATCTGATTTTTTTCCTAGCATTGAGTAACCCATTTACATATTCTAAAATATGTCTCCATACTTCTTAAATATATATTTTTAGGTATTTATTTTGAGTTATGGGAAAAGTTAAAGAGGGTTTTAGTAGCAGTGTTGGTAGGGTGCCTTGGTCATCTTTTTCTGTATTCTTTATTTTTGATACTATTTTTCTCTGAACATTGCTTTATACCCTAAAATTGTGAATTTACTGAGCACAGCTGTTTTGTGCTGTATTGCCATCAAGCACAGCAGGGGTAGAAAGGTGAAACTGGTAAAATGTGGTAGACCATAGAAACAGTATGAAACAGGGCTCCTTTCAAAATATACTGCATATAAAGTTCAACTGTGCCAAGTAATGATAAAAAAAAAACTTGTGTGACAAGCTGCTTGACAAGTTTTTCAGCCTTAAAAGTAGAAAGATAGAGTTCTATATGGACTAATGATGTTGTTCTTGTATAACCTGTGATTCAACGAATAAACACAAATGTTTGATTAACATCTTTTATTAAAATATGCCCTTTTCATATTATGATATCGCCCTTTTTCAGGATTGGCACCCTGCCCTTTTGAAAACCTAGCTGGAACATTCTCAATTTTATTAAATATTTGTCAATGAAAAAAATGTGTAATGTAAAGTCATTGTATTTGGCGTACAGAATAATTTTAATGGGTATCCTTGGTAAAGGTTGAGCCAAGAAATCAAGTCTCAGTACATAATACGCTTACCTTAATCTACAAAATGATTGTAAAAAATATTTTTTGGGGAAAGACATAAGCAACTTTTTACAAATATCAGTACCTTGCTGTTTGACCTATTTCTATAAGCCACAATAAATTTATGCTTTTGATATCTCTGGGAAAGTAAGTCAGTCACATACATTTTCTTATCAAAAGAGGTTAATTTGCCAGTATATATATTCTGACAGAAAGTTGAATATTGTCTGAAGAAGAGGTATAAAGTACCGGTAAAGGACCCAATTTGGATTTTTGATTATCTCCCTTTTGCTGTGTTTTGTTTACTTTTTTTCAGTCTTTTTCAACTGCCATGTTTTGTAGACATTGTTTTCTATTGATATATATATGTAGACTTTGTTTTATATTGTTCTTTTGCAAACCTTTTTTTCTAATGCTGTTTTCTACTAATGTTTTGTAGACCTTGTTTTCTAATGCTGTTTTCTACTGATGTTTTGTAGACCTTGTTTTCTAATGCTGTTTTCTATTGATGTTTTGTAGACCTTGTTTTCTAATGCTGTTTTCTATTGATGTTTTGTAGACCTTGTTTTCTAATGCTGTTTTCTATTGATGTTTTGTAGACACTGTCCCCAGAAGAAGTAAACACATACAGTAGTACAGTTAGACAGAATGATGAACTGGTTTCCTGTTTATATCATCTTTTTAAATCAGAAACAGATTCACAGGTACTAACAAATATTGATCTGTATTAACAGAAATAGATATGTGTAACTTGGATGGAGAGTTGGTTCATTGGCACTCATGCCACATCTTCCTATATCTATATATGTAATGACACAGTTAAGCAATGAAATAAATTACATTCATAGTCACTATAAGTAGTAAACATGAAGTCATGATACCAATATGAAATCTACTGGTATCTGACAGATCCATAAGAGGTCACCACATGACTATGGTAAACCAATCACAACATCAGAACTCTGGCAATATGAGACTGGAAATGAAGGTAGATAACTCCTGTTTGCAATTAATTCTGTAAAAAAATGTTCTGAAACCAAATTATAAAATTTTGTGCAATTTCTCTGACTCAAACATATGAATGTTTGTTTAAAGCATTTTGTTTTGTATGTAAAATTCCTTGGCTCTGATTCAATCAAAATGATAGTTGTATGTTATAAAAAGTATCATCTAGATCTGTTATATGAAAACAAATGACAGGTTCAAGCTTTAGAAAAGTATTATCTCCATTTGATAGATTTTCATTTTGATTTTAAATTTAATTGCTAACTGGATTTTTTTCTTCTGTGAATAAGGTCTTGTATTTGTCTACTCCATTGTCTTACAAGTACATGCAAAACAGCTGATATAAATAATAAATTCTAAATAAAATAATAAATACAACAAAAATCAATGCACATATCGTATATTTAGAACGTAAAATTGTGGTTAAATGGAAATAAAAGTGCCTCATACCAAGAGGAATAAACTGTTATGAAACCTTGAAGTCATCCCCATGTTTTGACATAAAAATTGGAAATTGTAGTACAATATCTATAGAAGACTGGTATATTAATATGCTATTTTACTTTCTTGAATTATCTCCCCTTGTAAATATATTGACATTACTCATTTTTGTATGCATGTGACAACTATCAACAATGTAACTTCTTCACAACATTTGTTTTAACTTTCTTGAATTATCTCCCCTTGTAAATATATTGACATTTCTCATTTGTGTATATATGTGACAACTATCAACAATGTAACTTCTACACAACATTTGTTTTAACCTTAGCCTCACATTACAAACGCTAAAAAATTAAACACTAATTCCCAATTGTCAAATATAAAGTTTAGGCACTTAATGGAAATTCTTACATGGTGTTGTCGGTTTGTTTTCCATTTATGAGTTTGAATGTCCCTCTGGTATCTTTTGCCCCTCTTTTACAGTCCTAATAGTAATATTATGAGCCCAAAGATGTAAAAGTAAAAGACTAAACATGAAACATGGAACATTATTAGATTTAAAATTTGAAATTGCTATTCAACATGTTCAAAAGAAGTTGTTATGCAAATTAAGGAACCCACTACATTTTAAACAAGTGTCTTCAATAGTGCTGTATCTAAGGTTTATTGTCAACACTGTACCTGACTTTTTCAAACTACACATTTTCCATCAGTAATTTTTATCGGATTCACAATACTTCTTGACCATTTAATCTAACAGTCATGACAGTTGAACAAGAACATCCATATCAAAAAACAGTACAGGTCTCAAAAAAAATAGTCTGTTGAGGTACAGGAAATAGCTTACGAATATAATTATAACTTTGAATCTTTGATGTATTATTGGTGTAGGAAAAGTTACAATATATTGGAAGTGAGAGGTTTAGCTAGCTATGTAATCGGGTTTAATCTACTGTTTCTACATAAGGCTTTACCAAGTCAGGAATATAACTTGTTTAATGTGTTGGAGCTTTTGATTTAACCAGTTAATAAGAGAATTTCTGTTTTGAATTTTCCCTGGATTTGGTTCTTTTGTTCTTTTACTTTTTATAATCTTTAAATTAAATATTAAATTAAAATAATCAGAACATAACCATTTAGCCATTATGGACCTATCTGAACCCTTGTTATTGTTATTTCAGAGGTCTTCAGGCGCGTAGCAACCTGTACGCAAAAAAGCAGTTGCGTACACATAAAAAATTTCACAAAAATAAAAATATGGTAAATCTAGTAAGAATAAAACTAAAGTAATGAAGTTAATACAAAAACTATACAAATATTTTAAAGATCACTTTGTAGCTATATTCCGTTCCGAAAACTAGTCTTCCCCTTTCATTTACGAAACCAGCATCCTAATTCTGTTGCTGATGCAAACAATTTAAAATGGCTGAGTCCTCCATGTGTCAAAACACAATTGTCACGTCTTCTATGCCTCCTTACCCTGACATTTTTTCTGAAGATTCCAAAATAACTGATGAAATAAAATTTATACCCGGGAATCTTTCAGATATTTAATTTACTTGCATATATGCCGCTCTCGACGGTAATTGCAAAGCGGTCATTTAGTACCATGAGAAGAGTGAAGACCTACTAGAGTCTTAGAAATACAATGAAAACGAATCGTGTATCTGGACGCGGTCTTTTGAACATATACTGAGATTTTTTTTTAAAGCAGACACGGTTTTGGACATCTTTAGTAGAAAAAAAAGGAAATGGGCATTGATTTTTCAGAATTAACTTTGAGGTAAAAACAAAAAGCTGAAAAACACTGCTTGTTCACCAGTCAGTCCCAAGACGGTTATCCGTCTATCTATATCAGACTCATAAAATAAAACATAAAGATATGTGATTCGAATTTTTATTTATGCATTTTCTCAATAAAAAAAAATACCATTTAAGTTGCACAGTGTTGGCTTAGAAATTAGTTTTTTTAATATAATGTGGGTTCAGCATGATTAGGAAATAAATAAAATATACCTAATCAAGCATTTTTAACTGGCCCACTACAGATAAGAAAAAAACCCACAAATGTTTAATCCAACAGTACGGGTTTCTTTGATTATTTATTTCCAAAGTTGACTTGTTTCTCCTGAAAGTGAGTTTTCTGGGAGGTCATTTTAAGTCCTTGGAAATTGCGAGAATGCAGGATTTTGCACCATTTACCCGGCCAGAGCTTCTGGAGGCCTTCAGCGGCCCCAAAACCCCCTGCCGTATGACTCCCTTCTCCGGCATTGCGTACACATCAAAATTGCCTAGCTACGCCCCTGGTCTTGACCAATGTTTAAAAAAACAAACATGGAAATGATTCACAAACTTAAATTTAAAAAGATTAACTCTGGACACTATCAGCTGTCTCCTTTTTTGGGTAAATGAGTTTGCCATTATTATTTTAAAACATACTCTCCAATGGTATCTTGATCAAACCTTGAGTCGTGAAGCCTTGACATAATAATATTTCATGATAGAAAGATTGTTGCCACTGTTCATGCTGTTGCTAATGATTTAAAGGTTACATTTTTTAACCAGGCTAGCAGCTCATACTCATTGGAGCCATTCACTTTGTTCCAGATTGTTTGATATTTTAATATAACTGTTTACCCTACATAGAAGCAGGATACCAGGAGACCAAACTTATATTTAATAAAATGAAGCAAATAATTATTTACACACCTGTTATTCATGTTATTTGTACAACAGTTTGAAGATTGCAAGATAAAATAAATGACCTTGAATTTTTTTTTTTTTGTAAAGTGAAACAAATTCATTAACATGATTAACTAGATCAATGAAATTAATCGTGAAAAAGTTGTTTCATATCATTTTATTTGAACTAAAAGTGTTTGTTTTCGAGGTTGTTGATTGGTAAACAGGACATATTGTTTTCACAATATTGATTAGAAATTAAAGAATTGTTAGTAAGATAATGTGTGTCTTAAAATTCAAAATTACAAAGAAATCTTAGTATGAACTTTCATGGAAGCCCTATTTTCTATTCATGTGTTTTGTGTATTTTTCACAGAAATTGATTGATTTTTGGTTGCTTAACATTCAGTGGCAATTATTGCATGCCTGTTCAGGACAACTGTCACAGAAAAGATGACATTTATAAATTACAATAGTAGTTTAGGCAACATGGTCTATCAATTTAGTGTTAAACCAATATAACAATATTCTTAAAGACCAATCATATTCACATATTTGAAGATATATTTGAATCATATAAAAATCATCTTCAGAACATTTTAAATCTTATGTCTGTTTAATGAAAGGATGACAAAAGCACTGAATTGATACGGAAGATATTAATACAATTTCCAGTTGAGTTGTCAATTTATTGATATATATTAATTAGTTTTACATGGTTAATAAGAACGTTATAGGAAGACTTAAACATTGTACAATAAGTCTATAATGTCAGGTAATGATACCGGCAGCTATTTATGTAGTGAGCAACCACAGAGCTGCAATAATAAGGTTCAATTTGTATATCCTTACAGATTTGATTCTGTTATTTCACACCTTAAAAACAAATAACTTTCCTTTGTCAATTTTAGACTGGTTCTATACCAGACATAACTGGCTTTTGTCAATGCAAAAAGCATGATGAATTGAAAGTGATGTATCGACAGTTAACTAAATTTTCATGAAAAATAATATCTGATGTCAAAAGTATGTAGATTAACAACAAAAAAATGTAATTAAAAAATTTGAAAACCTAAAAGATTTAATATATTTTATACTCCCATTATATACCTGTAGATAAATTTGCTCTTTCTGCTAGCTCTATTGAAAATAAAAATTAATAGGGAGACAACTTAAAAAGGGAACTCTAATTACACGGTCAATCACGAGACTACATTGAACATTAAACAATATTACCAGAAAAAAAAATTCCAAGCTTATTTTGTATAAACGTGTGTACATTTCTGATATTTTAGCTGAATTTTGTCTTGAAATGACTTTAGATAGATGATCTGCCCTGAATAACATTCTGACATAAAGCAGCAATCCCTTTTCAATTATTACGTTGAATCTTATAAATTATGATGTCAAATTTTACAGGAACTTGGACAAATTTGCATAAAAGTGTAAATATGTCTATTGTTACGGTTAATTTTATTGTTATATGTGTATACCTGACTTATAATAAATCTATTATGCTTTATGCTTTTAATGGTTAGAACAACTTCATATTTGTTCTGGTTCATCACAATTCATGTAAGACACACTTCTAGTTTGAAGATACTACAAATTTTTCATTTGTTGAATAACATGAATAAAATATTTAGTCACCATGGTCACTCTTCTCAAATTTTAAGATTTCCATGCATAAAATTTTCATTCCTGTTAAATTAATACACAATTTAAGTATTATTGATCTAGATGAATATTTGCTTAAAGGATTTTTTTTTACATTTCATAAAATTGCAAGAGAAAAAAAAAAACTAAAACATTTCAACATTAACAATGATTTGTTTAAAATATTGGGTCACTCGAAATTCTGCTTATTTTGAAGTAATTAACTCAGATTTTACATATGTTGGAATTTAATTGTAAAATAAAAATTTTGTGCAGTAGGTTAAACTCTAATATAAATTTTAAAGAGAAAAAAAGAATAAAAATATGTTACTTAGATATAGGAAGATGTGGTGTGAGTGCCAATGAGACAACTCTCCATCCAAATAACAATTTAAAAATTAAACCATTATAGGTTAAAGTACGGCCTTCAACACGGAGCCTTGGCTCACACCGAACAACAAGCTATAAAGGGCCCCAAAATTACTAGTGTAAAACCATTCAAACGGGAAAACCAACGGTCTAATCTATATAAACAAAACGAGAAACGAGAAACACGTATATATTACATAAACAAACGACAACTACTGTACATCAGATTCCTGACTTAGGACAGGTGCAAACATTTACTTAGGCTTGTTCATTTACAACAGTTTCCAATTAGGCATTTAGGGAGACCAGTTTACTTTTGAAGAAAGGAAAGATTTTAGGATATTAACTGTCCAATTGACTTGTTAAGGAAGAAATTAAGGAGTGATGAAAAGTTAATAAAAACACAATTCTTAAACAGATATTTTGTTCCCATTAAAACTTGATTATAAATATTATTGATATTTTATAGTTTTATGAAGGACACTAGGAAATCTTGGTTATTATTTGACTATAATTATTTGATGAACGATTGTAACTGAAGAAGTAGAACTTTAAAGGAGATATTTTGTTAATGTTGTTAGAAGTACCTGTTCATATTAAAAATGATCTTAGATTTCACAACCAAGTAGCATCAAACTGACATTTCAGATAATTAATCATTTTTACACAGTTTATCTGTTACCATGGAAACCCAAATATGGAACTTCGGTAAACAAGTTTTCTACCTGATCAAGGTATTGATTTAACATGTTAAAGGCATTTATAATTAAATGGGGATTATTTTTTGTTACCATGGGAACAATAACTGCCATTAATTTAACGCTAATGAGGGACATTTGGGCAGTAATCAGGTGCACGATAGAAAAACATCAAACGTAATAAAGAAAGGTAAATTAAATCAAAGCTGAACATTTAATCATCAGAAGACGCAATGTTATCTAATGATGAAAAATGGAAATAAATATAAAGGTTAATTAGCCGCCAAATTTTATACTAGATTCCTGACTATCTGTAAACTTTAACAATAAAAGGGAACGACTATCTGTAAACTTAAATAACAATAAAAGATTTGTTTTAATATCATATTAAAGGGACTAGATTCCAGAACTAATCAGCTAATGTCTTACATTGTCTTAATAGGGAGTTTTTATCCTTAACTGTATTTATGACACAGCTTTATCCTTTTATAGTATTAACCTACTTAAGATCTTATCAACATTTAAGTGTTAAATTTTTTTTTTTTGGGGGGGGGAAATTGATTGATAGCATTGAATTAAAAACTTAATACATTTGTTTGTTTTTTTTTTGGGGGGGGGGGGGGGAATTGATTGATAGCATTGAATGAAAAACTTAATAAATTTGTTTTTGCTTTGCAAGAAAAAAAAATCCTGAATCAGAAATTTTGTTTACCATATTTCATGTGTATTTGGGGAACATTTGGTTCAAAACTTGTTAATAATGTCATATTCTCACCTTTATAACTAAATGTGTCTGTTGTTTTTATCTTAATATAAAAAGAAGTTATATAAAAAATGAAAAGATTAAAAGTTATTTTTTTTTAAAGTTTAAAAATACAATAAAAATAGAAATTGACATTAAAATTGAGAATGGAAATATGGAATGTGTTAAAGAGACAACAACCTGACCATAGAACAGACAATAGCAGAAGGTCACCAATAGGTCTTCAATGCAGAGAGAAACTCACGCACCAGTTTATTAACATGTTAAAAGCAATCTCACATTGGCAATTTGTGCCGAAAGTGATCCTCAAAAAGTTGTTTTTCTGTAGTCTGGCTAAAAACACAAACTTGGTGAAAACCAGGCTTTACAAACCTTGTTTGTTTACCAAACATTGTAAAGGGAACCAGTCTAGTTTAGAATTTGGAAGACCTTACTGTTACTAATTTGTTAGTTCTGTCTCATTGATTGACATGCTATAAAATCTCTTTCTCAATATCCTTCTGATGGTGTTTAGTTCTAGCCACATGTCTCCCAAGTCAAGAGCATGCTAGGAATATCCTTACAGCCATCTTATCACAATACCCATGCTACAGAGGGCCTTGCAGCTGTCAAATTGTCATACCTGTTCTAAAGATGCTTTGTCGTCTGTCAAATCCAATTATTTTTTTCAGTCACACCCATAAGATACTTATATCAATAAGCCAAGTAAATTGGATACTATTCATCACGGTATCTGTCATTCAATCTCTCGTCAATAATTTTTTACAGAATTAATATAATGCAGAAAAGAAGTCTTTACTTGGGGGTATAACAAAGATTTCAGAAAAATATAAAATCATATCTTCTCTTGTTATTTATCTAAAAAGTAATAAAGAAAACAATATATATATATTGACTTTGCTTTGATAGAATGTTGAATTTGACTTTTCATAAGATGAAAAACGAACTTAAAAATAGGCAGGATTTGGTTTTATAAGGGGCCCGAATAGACAGCTATGGAAAAAAAATAGTTTCAACAAAACACTTGTGCCTGGCTTCAGTCATAAACCTTTTCAGTGGATTGAAAGAGTGTTTGTTTTGCTGACTTCAGTTGGAAAGATGTACTGTATATCATTGTCACTAAAAAAAGTTTATAAAAAAAAACATAAATATATATACATCTGTACTCATCATCATGTAGACCTATACATTTTTGTGGACACCACTTTTTCATGAATTAAAACATTTTTAATTTGATATTGATTCCATAGTTTTGTATGAGTCTGCATACAAGCATGTGATAGAAAACGTGAAACTTAATTATTCAGATATTCCATTTCGTGGTTCCCCTGTATTCACAAATTTTACAAAAATTGATATATATCTTGAATTATAATGAATCCATATAGTATAATAATAATATATAAAGAGATTCTTTACACCACATTGAGTACTATGCAAATTTATTTCTGTTTAAGACAGTTAATTTTAGATTTATAATGTGAGGATTGCTAATGCGTAAACAATTAAAATATAATAGTCTGGAGTGGAGAAATACTACTCCAAGATTCTGTGATCTATAGAATTTGTTTCTCTTATTATTTTTAGACCCTTTGTAGGAAAACTTCATCTGTTTTTTTTTCAAACATTTTCAAAAAGATGTTTTTCTTTTTGATGTCATCATTTTTATGGATACAATGGAATCACAAAATCAAAGGGAAGTAAGAAATTATGATGTCATTTAAACGGATGCATTATCAAATTTTGACCAATGAACACCTGAGATCAAACAAAAATAAATAGTCAACTGTCTGGAAAGTATAAATCTGTTAAGAATTAGAGAAATAGAGAGGTTTTTCTTTAGAATCAGGGTGATTTATAGCTTTATATTTAGTTTAGACAACTGACCTGTCATAATTAAAATAGGAAGACACTAATACATGTAATATGATGATATGTACTAAAGACATATGTTCTGAGATCTAGATGTGTTTATTTTGTGATGCTTGGTATATGATGATATGTACTAAGACATGTTCTGAGATCTAAATGTGTTCATTTTGTGATGCTGGGTATATGATGATATGTACTAAGACACATGTTCTGAGATGAGATATGTTTATTTTGTGATGCTGGGTATATGATGATATGTACTAAGACATGTTCTAAGATGAGATGTGTTTATTTTGTGATGCTGGGTATATGATGATATGTACTAAGACATGTTCTGAGATCTAGATATGTTTATTTTGTGATGCTGGGTATATGATGATATTATAATTAGACATATGTTCTGAGATTTAGATATGTTTATTTTGTGATGCTGGGTTTCCTTTCTCATTGAGGAATTACACCCTATGTTCTGTTACTTACAAGAACAATGAATCAGTCATTGAGGAATTACACCCTATGTTCTGTTACTTACAAGAACAATGAATCAGTCATTGAGGAATTACACCCTATGTTCTGTTACTTACAAGAACAATGAATCAGTCATTGAGGAATTACACCCTATGTTCTGTTACTTACAAGAACAATGAATCAGTCATTGAGGAATTACACCCTATGTTCTGTTACTTACAAGAACAATGAATCAGTCATTGAGGAATTACACCCTATGTTCTGTTACTTACAAGAACAATGAATCAGTCATTGAGGAATTACACCCTATGTTCTGTTACTTACAAGAACAATGAATCAGTCATTGAGGAATTACACCCTATGTTCTGTTACTTACAAGATCAATGAATCAGTCATTGAGGAATTACACCCTATGTTCTGTTACTTACAAGAACAATGAATCAGTCATTGAGGAATTACACCCTATGTTCTGTTACTTACAAGAACAATGAATCAGTCATTGAGGAATTACACCCTATGTTCTGTTACTTACAAGAACAATGAATCAGTCATTGAGGAATTACACCCTATGTTCTGTTACTTACAAGATCAATGAATCAGTCATTGAGGAATTACACCCTATGTTCTGTTACTTACAAGAACAATGAATCAGTCATTGAGGAATTACACCCTATGTTCTGTTACTTACAAGAACAATGAATCAGTCATTGAGGAATTACACCCTATGTTCTGTTACTTACAAGAACAATGAATCAGTCATTGAGGAATTACACCCTATGTTCTGTTACTTACAAGAACAATGAATCAGTCATTGAGGAATTACACCCTATGTTCTGTTACTTACAAGAACAATGAATCAGTCATTGAGGAATTACACCCTATGTTCTGTTACTTACAAGAACAATGAATCAGTCATTGAGGAATTACACCCTATGTTCTGTTACTTACAAGAACAATGAATCAGTCATTGAGGAATTACACCCTATGTTCTGTTACTTACAAGAACAATGAATCAGTCATTGAGGAATTACACCCTATGTTCTGTTACTTACAAGAACAATGAATCAGTCATTGAGGAATTACACCCTATGTTCTGTTACTTACAAGAACAATGAATCAGTCATTGAGGAATTACACCCTATGTTCTGTTACTTACAAGATCAATGAATCAGTCATTGAGGAATTACACCCTATGTTCTGTTACTTACAAGATCAATGAATCAGTCATTGAGGAATTACACCCTATGTTCTGTTACTTACAAGAACAATGAATCAGTCATTGAGGAATTACACCCTATGTTCTGTTACTTACAAGATCAATGAATCAGTCATTGAGGAATTACACCCTATGTTCTGTTACTTACAAGAACAATGAATCAGTCATTGAGGAATTACACCCTATGTTCTGTTACTTACAAGAACAATGAATCAGTCATTGAGGAATTACACCCTATGTTCTGTTACTTACAAGAACAATGAATCAGTCATTGAGGAATTACACCCTATGTTCTGTTACTTACAAGAACAATGAATCAGTCATTGAGGAATTACACCCTATGTTCTGTTACTTACAAGATCAATGAATCAGTCATTGAGGAATTACACCCTATGTTCTGTTACTTACAAGATCAATGAATCAGTCATTGAGGAATTACACCCTATGTTCTGTTACTTACAAGAACAATGAATCAGTCATTGAGGAATTACACCCTATGTTCTGTTACTTACAAGAACAATGAATCAGTCATTGAGGAATTACACCCTATGTTCTGTTACTTACAAGAACAATGAATCAGTCATTGAGGAATTACACCCTATGTTCTGTTACTTACAAGAACAATGAATCAGTCATTGAGGAATTACACCCTATGTTCTGTTACTTACAAGATCAATGAATCAGTCATTGAGGAATTACACCCTATGTTCTGTTACTTACAAGAACAATGAATCAGTCATTGAGGAATTACACCCTATGTTCTGTTACTTACAAGAACAATGAATCAGTCATTGAGGAATTACACCCTATGTTCTGTTACTTACAAGAACAATGAATCAGTCATTGAGGAATTACACCCTATGTTCTGTTACTTACAAGAACAATGAATCAGTCATTGAGGAATTACACCCTATGTTCTGTTACTTACAAGAACAATGAATCAGTCATTGAGGAATTACACCCTATGTTCTGTTACTTACAAGAACAATGAATCAGTCATTGAGGAATTACACCCTATGTTCTGTTACTTACAAGATCAATGAATCAGTCATTACATAAGACTGTAGATTGACACATTTTAAACTTAGTACAAGAATTGTTTGGGAACAGCAATGTTAACACAAGTTTGATTGATAGGAAATAATTGAAATTGCAAATGAAAATTTAATTTATAAAAATAAAAAAAAAAGGAGAAAATATCATTTGATATATAAATCTGAAGTTTATAGCCCTATTTAAGTAGAGATGTTAATAATTGATGTTGACATTAGTGGAATCTGTGTCCTGGTCTGTTTATTTTGTGATGAAGTGAGATGATCAATGATAATATATTAATTAGGGTACCAGTTAGATCATTAATAATTAAAGTAGTCTGGTTCATGCAGCACTATTCGATTGCCATTCAGAAATCTCAATTGTACTTGTACAGTTATTTTCAATACTGAAGATACTTTAGTACCAGTCAGAATAACAAGACAGAGGTAATTAGGGTACCAGTCAGAATATCAATACTGGCATGCTCTGACTATCAGATCAGGTTATCTGTAAAAGCAGCTTGGGCATTACATGTTACTCTTGCCTTTCTGTCTGGTAATTGTCCCAAAAATTTGTTTCTGTTCTCTAACTTAACTTTGCCTCAACCAAATGCTGTAAAGTGTATACACAATGCTTGGGTGATGTCACTTTTGACGTTCATGAGTTATGCTCCTTTATAGACATAAAAAATGCTGAATTTTTTGTTTCCATTCAGCTTCAATCATATGTTATAAAACTTGTACACAATGCTTATAACCACCAAAAAAAGGATCAATTTGAAGTTAAGTGGCATCACATTTTTACCGTTCTTAAGTGATACATGTCCTTTTATAGCTGTAACAGAGGGGTTTTTATGTTTTACTCTCATATGTCTTTACCTCTTTATATCGTTACGTCCCAAAATTGGTTTCATTCTCCATGTTCCCTTACTTTAGTTTGCCTAAAACAAAATTTTATGAAACTTATACACATTGCTTACTACCACTTAACACATATCAAATTTGAATTTGGGTGGCATCATGTTTACTTTTCTAGAGGTTTTCCCCCTTTATAAATGGAAAATTCACTGATTTTTTCGTTTCTGTTCTTCAACTAAAACTTGTGTCAATCCACTGTTAGGCCAGACTTTTTTTATTATCTGTTAAAGAGATCCGCCGACTCCACATTGTCCGATTTCAGAATAAAAATAAAAGTAGTGCTTCCTACTTTTATTTTTATTTTTTCCGCCGACTGTTACGAAATCCTCAAAAAAAAAATAAAAGTATGAGTTCGGGTCTGCGATTATTAATTTATCTCTTGTCGCATGGTCAAACAAAACTGCGACTTCCGGGAAGGGACCGGTTTTTTACATTAAACTTTAAGTCCGATCACTAGAGAGAAGTTCGTGTTCACTCAAATTTGTTAAGTGTAATAGAGATGAGACGATCGGGGTCATGTTGTCTAATCAGTTACTGGAAGATGTTGGCATCAGCCGCATTATAACCAACGAGGCAGATGTTGAACCTGACATGCCGGTCAACGTTTTGGAAGAGTTTGGGTTTATATTTTTCCTTTGAAGTATAGTATCGTAGTATGCATATTAAAATAGTATCAAAGATATCAATTAAAATCAATAATGCTTTTTGAATTTTGTGTATGGATGGGACCAAATCATTTGAAAAACCACTTTTTTATTCACGTTCACACCCTACAGTACACGTTTGCACCCTACACAGGGATAAAACTTAGGAAACTCAAGCTGGTAGCCCAGACCAAATTATTCCTAAATGATGATTGTATTTTGAACTAAATTTTTATAAAAATTTTAGTAGCCCAGCTCAAAATCTAGAGGTCTATTTTCTTCCATTGTTCTTGTATTTTGATAAATTCTTTAAAAAAAAAAAAAAAAAAAGGTCACTTAGATTGGTTTTATTTTTATTTTTAGTGACGACTGGACCAATTTTGCACTTTTTTTTTTTTTTTATTTCGTCCCCTCGACCCTATTTTTTTACAAATTTTCTCGTTAAACAGATAATAAAAAAAGTCTGGCCTTATATAACTGATAACAATATAATTACCACAACATGCAGATCAAGTAAAAATTTTGGCCTTATCACTTTTAACATTCTTGTGTTATGTCCCTTTATAACATTATATGTAAGCATAGTCAATATATATGTCCAATAAAATTGAGAAAGGAAATGGGGAATGTGTCAAAGCGACAACAACGGCCCCGACCACAGAGCAAACAACAGCCGAGGCCACCAATGGGTCTTCAATGTTGCGAGAAACTCCAGCCCCTGTAGGTGTCTTTCAGGTGGCCACTTTAAAAACATATAATACATTACTAGTACAGCAATAATAGAAAACTCCGGATTAAACATAAGAAACTAAAATTAAATTTTAAACAAGACTAACAAAGGGAAGAGGCTCATGACTTGGGACAGGCGCAAAATTGTGGCGGGGTTAAACATGCTTCTAGCAAATGGAGATAAGTAAACTCATAACAATACTCACATTAAAATTCAGTAAAAGAGAAGTCCGAGTCTGATGTCAGAAGATGTAACAAAATGAAATAAACAAAATGACAATAATACATAAATTGCAACAGACTACTAGCAGTTACTGACATGCCAGCTCAACCCTTAATTAAACTGATTGAAAGATTATGTCTTCATCATATGAATGTACCAATGTACAAATTCCTCATTTATTGTTCTATTCAGATTTATTTTATTTTGTAGGTTCTAGATCCGATCTGTCATCAGTATTTTGAGTTTTATTCAGATTTATTTTATTTTGTAGGTTCTAGATCCGATCTGTCATCAGTTGTTTGAGTTTTACAGATCTAATCAACCAGGACTCAGATTGTTTGCACTGGAGTTTATACCAACATTACAATGGGTGTACCTGTCTTCTCTCAGTGTTAATGGTAAAAAGGTGAGTTTATACCAACATTACAATGGGTGTACCTGTCTTCTCTCAGTGTTAATGGTAAAAAGGTAAGTTTATACCAACATTACAATGGGTGTACCTGTCTTCTATCAGTGTTAATGGTAAAAAGGTGAGTTAATACCAACATTACAATGGGTTTACCTGTCTTCTCTCAGTGTTAATGGTAAAAAGGTAAGTTTATACCAACATACAATGGGTGTACCTGTCTTCTCTCAGTGTTAATGGTAAAAAGGTAAGTTTATACCAACATTACAATGGGTGTACCTGTCTTCTCTCAGTGTTAATGGTAAAAAGGTAAGTTTATACCAACATTACAATGGGTTTACCTGTCTTCTCTCAGTGTTAATGGTAAAAAGGTGAGTTTATACCAACATTACAATGGGTTTACCTGTCTTCTCTCAGTGTTAATGGTAAAAAGGTGAGTTTATACCAACATTACAATGGGTTTACCTGTCTTCTCTCAGTGTTAATGGTAAAAAGGTGAGTTTATACTAACATTACAATGGGTTTACCTGTCTTCTCTCAGTGTTAATGGTAAAAAGGTGAGTTTATACCAACATTACAATGTGTGTACCTGTCTTCTCTCAGTGTTAATGGTAAAAAGGTAAGTTTATACCAACATACAATGGGTGTACCTGTCTTCTCTCAGTGTTAATGGTAAAAAGGTAAGTTTATACCAACATTACAATGGGTGTACCTGTCTTCTCTCAGTGTTAATGGTAAAAAGGTAAGTTTATACCAACATTACAATGGGTTTACCTGTCTTCTCTCAGTGTTAATGGTAAAAAGGTGAGTTTATACCAACATTACAATGGGTTTACCTGTCTTTTCTCAGTGTTAATGGTAAAAAGGTGAGTTTATACCAACATTACAATGGGTTTACCTGTCTTCTCTCAGTGTTAATGGTAAAAAGGTGAGTTTATACCAACATTACAATGGGTGTACCTGTCTTCTCTCAGTGTTAATGGTAAAAAGGTGAGTTTATACCAACATTACAATGGGTTTACCTGTCTTCTCTCAGTGTTAATGGTAAAAAGGTAAGTTTATACCAACATTACAATGGGTGTACCTGTCTTCTCTCAGTGTTAATGGTAAAAAGGTAAGTTTATACCAACATTACAATGGGTGTACCTGTCTTCTCTCAGTGTTAATTGTAAAAAGGTAAGTTTATACCAACATTACATTTGGTTTACCTGTCATCTCTCAGTGTTAATGGTAAAAAGGTGAGTTTATACCAACATTACAATGGGTTTACCTGTCCTCTCTCAGTGTTAATGGTAAAAAGGTGAGTTTACACCAACATTACAATGGGTGTACCTGTCATCTCTCAGTGTTAATGGTAAAAAGGTGAGTTTATACCAACATTACAATGGGTTTACCTGTCATCTCTCAGTGTTAATGGTTAAAAGGTGAGTTTATACCAACATTACAATGGGTTTACCTGTCTTCTCTCAGTGTTAATGGTAAAAAGGTGAGTTTATACCAACATTACAATGGGTTTACCTGTCTTCTCTCAGTGTTAATGGTAAAAAGGTGAGTTTATACTAACATTACAATGGGTTTACCTGTCTTCTCTCAGTGTTAATGGTAAAAAGGTGAGTTTATACCAACATTACAATGTGTGTACCTGTCTTCTCTCAGTGTTAATGGTAAAAAGGTAAGTTTATACCAACATTACAATGGGTTAATCTGTCTTCTCTCAGTGTTAATGGTAAAAAGGTAAGTTTATACCAACATTACAATGGGTTTACCTGTCTTCTCTCAGTGTTAATGGTAAAAAGGTGAGTTTATACCAACATTACAATGTGTGTACCTGTCTTCTCTCAGTGTTAATGGTAAAAAGGTAAGTTTATACCAACATTACAATGGGTTAATCTGTCTTCTCTCAGTGTTAATGGTAAAAAGGTAAGTTTATACCAACATTACAATGGGTTTACCTGTCTTCTCTCAGTGTTAATGGTAAAAAGGTCAGTTTATACCAACATTACCATGGGTGTATCTATCTTCTCTCAGTGTTAATGGTAAAAAGGTAAGTTTATACCAACATTACAATGGGTGTATCTGTCTCCTCTCAGTGTTAATGGTAAAAAGGTAAGTTTATACCAACATTACAATGGGTGTACCTGTCTTCTCTCAGTGTTAATGGTAAAAAGGTGAGTTTATACCAACATTACAATGGGTGTCTTCTCTCAGTGTTAATGGTAAAAAGGTAAGTTTATACCAACATTACAATGGGTGTACCTGTCTTCTCTCAGTGTTAATGGTAAAAAGGTAAGTTTATACCAACATTACAATGGGTGTATCTGTCTTCTCTCAGTGTAAATTGTAAAAGGTAAGTTTATACCAACATTACAATGGGTTTAGCTATCTTCTCTCAGTGTTAATGGTAAAAAGGTAAGTTTATACCAACATTACAATGGGTTTACCTGTCTTCTCTCAGTGTTAATGGTAAAAAGGTAAGTTTATACCAACATACAATTGGTTTACCTGTCTTCTCTTAGTGTTAATGGTAAAAAGGTGAGTTTATACCAACATTACAATGGGTGTATCTGTCTTCTCTCAGTGTTAATGGTATAAAGGTAAGTTTATACCAACATTACAATGGGTGTATCTGTCTTCTCTCAGTGTTAATGGTAAAAAGGTGAGTTTATACCAACATTACAATGGGTGTACCTGTCTTCTCTTAGTGTTAATGGTAAAAAGGCGAGTTTATACCAACATTTCAATGGGTGTACCTGTCTTCTCTCAGTGTTAATGGTAAAAAGGTGAGTTTATACCAACATTACAATGGGTGTACCTGTCTTCTCTCAGTGTTAATGGTAAAAAGGTAAGTTTATACCAATATTACAATGGGTTTACCTGTCTTCTCTCAGTGTTAATGGTAAAAAGGCGAGTTTATACCAACATTTCAATGGGTGTACCTGTCTTCTCTCAGTGTTAATGGTAAAAAGGTGAGTTTATACCAACATTACAATGGGTGTACCTGTCTTCTCTCAGTGTTAATGGTAAAAAGGTGAGTTTATACCAACATTACAATGGGTTTACCTGTCTTCTCTTAGTGTTAATGGTAAAAAGGCGAGTTTATACCAACATTACAATGGGTGTACCTGTCTTCTCTCAGTGTTAATGGTAAAAAGGTAAGTTTATACCAACATTACAATGGGTTTACCTGTCTTCTCTCAGTGTTAATGGTAAAAAGGTAAGTTTATACCAACATTACAATGGGTTTACCTGTCTTCTCTCAGTGTTAATGGTAAAAAGGTAAGTTTATACCAACATTACAATGGGTTTACCTGTCTTATCTCAGTGTTAATGGTAAAAAGGTAAGTTTATACCAACATCACAATAGGTTTATCTGTCTTATCTCAGTGTTAATGGTAAAAAGGTAAGTTTATACCAACATCACAATGGGTTTATCTGTCTTCTCTGAGTGTAAATGGTAAAAAGGCGAGTTTATACCAACATTACAATGGGTTTACCTGTCTTCTCTTAGTGTTAATGGTAAAAAGGTAAGTTTATACCAACATTACAATGGGTGTATCTGTCTTTTCTGAGTGTTAATGGTAAAAAGGTGAGTTTATACCAACATAACAATGGGTGTTTCTATCTTCTCTCAGTGTTAATGGTTAAAAGGTCAGTTTATACCAACATTACAATGGGTTTACCTGTCTTCTTTCAGTGTTAATGGTTTAACCCTTTCCTCCATTGATTTTTTTTTTTGCATACCTGATTCGCATAGGATTTTTCAATAAAATGCTGAAAATATACTTTAAAGTATTAATGCATTGTGAAAAACAAATATTTCATCAAATAAATTTAAGTCAGACATTCCTATGATATTCCTTTTCATATTGGATACAAATTTTGTTTAGTCTACTACAGACACTTTGTAGTCAAAGTGTTTCAACTGAGGTACTACACAGGCGTCAAAAGGCGTCATTATGGAGTAAAGGGGGTGGCGTCAAAAAGCGTCATTATGGAGGAAAGGGTTAAAGGTAAGTTTATACCAACATTGCAATGGGTGTATACATCTATCTTCTCTGAGTGTTAATGGTAAAAAGGTAAGTTTATACCAACATTACAATGGGTTAATCTGTCTTCTCTCAGTGTTAATGGTAAAAAGGTAAGTTTATACCAACATTACAATGGGTTTACCTGTCTTCTCTCAGTGTTAATGGTAAAAAGGTGAGTTTATACCAACATTACAATGTGTGTACCTGTCTTCTCTCAGTGTTAATGGTAAAAAGGTAAGTTTATACCAACATTACAATGGGTTAATCTGTCTTCTCTCAGTGTTAATGGTAAAAAGGTAAGTTTATACCAACATTACAATGGGTTTACCTGTCTTCTCTCAGTGTTAATGGTAAAAAGGTCAGTTTATACCAACATTACCATGGGTGTATCTATCTTCTCTCAGTGTTAATGGTAAAAAGGTAAGTTTATACCAACATTACAATGGGTGTATCTGTCTCCTCTCAGTGTTAATGGTAAAAAGGTAAGTTTATACCAACATTACAATGGGTGTACCTGTCTTCTCTCAGTGTTAATGGTAAAAAGGTGAGTTTATACCAACATTACAATGGGTGTCTTCTCTCAGTGTTAATGGTAAAAAGGTAAGTTTATACCAACATTACAATGGGTGTACCTGTCTTCTCTCAGTGTTAATGGTAAAAAGGTAAGTTTATACCAACATTACAATGGGTGTATCTGTCTTCTCTCAGTGTAAATTGTAAAAGGTAAGTTTATACCAACATTACAATGGGTTTAGCTATCTTCTCTCAGTGTTAATGGTAAAAAGGTAAGTTTATACCAACATTACAATGGGTTTACCTGTCTTCTCTCAGTGTTAATGGTAAAAAGGTAAGTTTATACCAACATACAATTGGTTTACCTGTCTTCTCTTAGTGTTAATGGTAAAAAGGTGAGTTTATACCAACATTACAATGGGTGTATCTGTCTTCTCTCAGTGTTAATGGTATAAAGGTAAGTTTATACCAACATTACAATGGGTGTATCTGTCTTCTCTCAGTGTTAATGGTAAAAAGGTGAGTTTATACCAACATTACAATGGGTGTACCTGTCTTCTCTTAGTGTTAATGGTAAAAAGGCGAGTTTATACCAACATTTCAATGGGTGTACCTGTCTTCTCTCAGTGTTAATGGTAAAAAGGTGAGTTTATACCAACATTACAATGGGTGTACCTGTCTTCTCTCAGTGTTAATGGTAAAAAGGTAAGTTTATACCAATATTACAATGGGTTTACCTGTCTTCTCTCAGTGTTAATGGTAAAAAGGCGAGTTTATACCAACATTTCAATGGGTGTACCTGTCTTCTCTCAGTGTTAATGGTAAAAAGGTGAGTTTATACCAACATTACAATGGGTGTACCTGTCTTCTCTCAGTGTTAATGGTAAAAAGGTGAGTTTATACCAACATTACAATGGGTTTACCTGTCTTCTCTTAGTGTTAATGGTAAAAAGGCGAGTTTATACCAACATTACAATGGGTGTACCTGTCTTCTCTCAGTGTTAATGGTAAAAAGGTAAGTTTATACCAACATTACAATGGGTTTACCTGTCTTCTCTCAGTGTTAATGGTAAAAAGGTAAGTTTATACCAACATTACAATGGGTTTACCTGTCTTATCTCAGTGTTAATGGTAAAAAGGTAAGTTTATACCAACATCACAATAGGTTTATCTGTCTTATCTCAGTGTTAATGGTAAAAAGGTAAGTTTATACCAACATCACAATGGGTTTATCTGTCTTCTCTGAGTGTAAATGGTAAAAAGGCGAGTTTATACCAACATTACAATGGGTTTACCTGTCTTCTCTTAGTGTTAATGGTAAAAAGGTAAGTTTATACCAACATTACAATGGGTGTATCTGTCTTTTCTGAGTGTTAATGGTAAAAAGGTGAGTTTATACCAACATAACAATGGGTGTTTCTATCTTCTCTCAGTGTTAATGGTTAAAAGGTCAGTTTATACCAACATTACAATGGGTTTACCTGTCTTCTTTCAGTGTTAATGGTTTAACCCTTTCCTCCATTGATTTTTTTTTTTGCATACCTGATTCGCATAGGATTTTTCAATAAAATGCTGAAAATATACTTTAAAGTATTAATGCATTGTGAAAAACAAATATTTCATCAAATAAATTTAAGTCAGACATTCCTATGATATTCCTTTTCATATTGGATACAAATTTTGTTTAGTCTACTACAGACACTTTGTAGTCAAAGTGTTTCAACTGAGGTACTACACAGGCGTCAAAAGGCGTCATTATGGAGTAAAGGGGGTGGCGTCAAAAAGCGTCATTATGGAGGAAAGGGTTAAAGGTAAGTTTATACCAACATTGCAATGGGTGTATACATCTATCTTCTCTGAGTGTTAATGGTAAAAAGGTAAGTTTATACCAACATTTCAATGGGTGTATCTATCTTCTCTGAGTGTTAATGGTAAAAAGGTGAGTTTATACCAACATTACAATGGGTTTACCTGTCTTCTCTCAGTGTTAATGGTAAAAAGGCGAGTTTATACCAACATTACAATGGGTAAATCTATCTTCTCTGAGTGTTAATGGTAAAAAGGTAAGTTTATACCAATGTTACAATGGGTTTACCTGTCTTCTCTCAGTGTCAATGGTAAAAAGGTAAGTTTATACCAACATTACAATGGGTTTATCTGTCTTCTCTCAGTGTTAATGGTAAAAAGGTAAGTTTATACCAACATTACAATGGGTTTATCTGTCTTCTCTGAGTGTAAATGATAAAAAGGTAAGTTTATACCAACATTACAATGGGTTTACCTGTCTTCTCTTAGTGTTAATGATAAAAAGGTAAGTTTATACCAACATTACAATGGGTGTATCTGTCTTTTCTGAGTGTTAATGGTAAAAAGGTAAGTTTATACCAACATAACAATGGGTGTATCTGTCTTTTCTGAATGTTAATGGTAAAAAGGTAAGTTTATACCAACATTACAATGGGTGTATCTGTCTTTTCTGAGTGTTAATGGTAAAAAGGTCAGTTTATACCAACATAACAATGGGTGTATCTATCTTCTCTCAGTGTTAATGGTAAAAAGGTCAGTTTATACCAACATTACAATGGGTTTACCTGTCTTCTTTCAGTGATAATGGTAAAAAGGTAAGTTTATATCAACATTACAATGGGTTTACCTGTCTTCTCTCAGTGTTAATGGTAAAAAGGTGAGTTTATACCAACATTACAATAGGTGTATCTATCTTCTCTCAGTGTTAATGGTAAATGGTGAGTTTATACCAACATTACAATTGGTTTATCTGTCTTCTCTCAGTGTTAATGGTAAAAAGGTAAGTTTATACCAACATTACAATGGGTGTATCTGTCTTCTCTTAGTGTTAATGGTAAAAAGGTAAGTTAATACATGTACCAACATTACAATGGGTGTATCTGTCTTCTCTCAGTGTTAATGGTAAAAAGGTAAGTTTATACCAACATTACAATGAATTAATCTGTCTTCTCTCAGTGTTAATGGTAAAAAGGTAAGTTTATACCAACATTACAATGGGTGTACCTGTCTTCTCTTAGTCTTAATGGTAAAAAGGTAAGTTTATACCAACATTACAATGGGTTTACCTGTCTTATCTTAGTGTTAATGGTAAAAAGGTAAGTTTATACCAACATTACAATGGGTGTACCTGTCTTCTCTGAGTGTAAATTGTAAAAAGGTAAGTTTATAACAAAATTACAATGGGTGTGTCTATCTTCTCTGAGTGATAATGGTAAAAAGGTTAGTTTAAACCAACATTACAATGGGTGTATCTATTTTCTCTGAGTGTTAATGGTAAAAAGGTAAGCTTTTGAAAAACCTTCATGCAATTTGACCAAAAGAAGCTTTATTATATACGTCTAAAAGAAATATGGTAACATTATATAGCAAACAGTTGTATGTGTAAGGCGCTGTGCATAAATCTAGCTACAGACTATACTTCCAGCAAAACATATGTTTTATTAAAATTTAGTTCACTTATATATTTTGGACAGTAGTATGAAGTCCATTATCACTTTGTTTAGAGACCAGCTGAAGCAGGCCTTCTGGTGGGGGATTTTTTTTGCTGTGTTGAAGACCCATTGATGACCTTCAACTTTTTTCTGCTCTTTGGTCGGGTTGTTGTCTCCTTGACACATCGATTCCCCATTTCCATTCTCAACTTTAGTTGTTAATTGGAGGGCCAGCTTTATTTTTTTCATCCATTTATATAAAATGGTACTTTTAAGAAATCGTGTATCACAGCTATTTTTTTTCGTCCATTGATATATAATTGTTCTTTTAAATGGTCGTGTATCACAACTATTTATTGTCCATCTGTCTGAATGTGTTAATGATATCTAATGATAAGTATATGATTGTGTTACATCTGTGTAAATCAATAGCGTAAGGGGAAGCTGTGAAGTCGTGTGTGTGAACACCTGGCCTAATTAGCACCAGGTATATCTAGATAGAAATACTTATTTGGTGAAATATTCCTCGGGTAGATATTTATATATAATTATCAATAATATCACAATGAATTTTTTTGTAACTTTTTCTGAGCTATTATGACATGAATTTCTTAACATTTAGAAAATGTCCTGAAATTTTTAAATATAAAGTGAAGGATCAGATTATTAATTTATTTGAAAAATAGTTTGTTTGTTCTGTTTCTCATAAGAAAAAAACCCAACAAATTTTCATAAATCAAATCTAACTCCTAACTTATTTGGTGGAAAATAGATTTTTTAATTTAAGTTGATACATGCCATTATTGTTAGTTTAGCAATTATAAATATGCATATTAGTTCAACATTATTCTTTTGATTTGAACTTCTGAAAACTGAGACAAATAAAATAAAAAGTATTTTGATAAATTTTGAATATGAATATTAAAGTATATTCCTCCTATAACTATGTTCTTAGATTTTGAAAAATAAGAATTAAAACAACAAATTTTAATACTAGAAATTTCACAGTTTTTAACAATGAAAATCATAAAATTATGATACCTTTGCCGTAGTTTTTTTTTTTTACAACCATGATAATAAAAACCACAAACATGGCTTCCTATTTCAATTTCTGATGTGAATACCTAAATATTAAAAAGTAGACAACCAAAATCTATTTTTTTTTATTATAAATATTTTATACATAACTTCCCCCCAAAATCTTAGACATGAAATATCTTAAAATAGATCTAACATGTCTAAGAATTTATTTTAGAATTAAAAAAAATACTACTTTTGTTTTAAATCTGTTGCCCGTGTTGGAAACGTAGTAAAGTATTGACTATTAGCCTTGTAAAACCTCAGTAAGTGATTATAACTAATAAGAAAGCAATATAAGTTTGATATGAATATTCCCATCTTTTCATAGCAATATAAGTTTGATATGAATATTTCCATCTTTTCATAGCAATATAAGTTTGATATGAATATTTCCATCTTTTCATAGCAATATAAGTTTGATATGAATATTTCCATCTTTTCATAGCAATATAAGTTTGATATGAATATTTCCATCTTTTCATAGCAATATAAGTTTGATATGAATATTCCCATCTTTTCATAGCAATATAAGTTTGATATGAATATTTCCATCTTTTCATAGCAATATAAGTTTGATATGAATATTTCCATCTTTTCATAGCAATAAATGTTTGATATGAATATTTCCATCTTTTCATAGCAATATAAGTTTGATATGAATATTTCCATCTTTTCATAGCAATAAATGTTTGATATGAATATTTCCATCTTTTCATAGCAATAAGTGTTTGATATCTTTACCTTGCAGCAGAACGTGACAGATACAGTCCTCTTAATGGCCGTTTCTCATTACCTGTCTTCAATTAATAACGATCTTATCATACCTATTCTCAGGTGTCAAGTTAGAAAACAAAATTTAAGAGTATCAGTGGTATTAAAGTCTAGTTTCTAATTTTATTGTTTATTTATTAACTATTATAAAAATAAGGAGATGTGGTATCATTGCCATATTGTTAAGCAGAAAGGTATTGCCATATTATTAAGTCAAACCAAATTTTGCTGTAAATTGGACAGCCATTTAAACAACATAAGCTACGACAAAAATATAAACAGAGGAGAAAGGAGTTCAAAATTAAATAAAAGGGGGGATAATGTCAGTGTATGGAAATAGTATGATTTACAGTGATCATGGAGATGCCTGAGTGAAACTAAGGAATTTGTCTAACTTTAGAGTTTAGTACATAAATGTAATATTTGAGTCTATATTGTAGATCAGCTGTTTCTGGATCGTACTGATGAGGTTAACACTTAGTTTGGTATTTGGTTATTTGGAACATCGTTTTTATATTTTGATAAGCTTTTAAACTATTTTATTCTTTAGATGCCAGTTCTTGCTTAAAACCTTAAAGGTTTTACAAACAGCCATCTTTCATTAGACAAATTCCAGCAAACCATACTGTTTCGTTACTTAAGTGACTCAACATAATGGTCCATATACAAGTGTGTAGCCCTTTGTGCTTTAAGTATATATTACCTTTATTTAAAAAAAGCGCTAATTAACCCTTCCAAAACCCTTCCAAAACACAGGTATCAGCCCTGCAACCACATGATGCCATATTGAGGGCTAATAACCAGATATCAGCCCTGCAACCACATGATGCCATATTGAGGGCTAATAACCAGATATCAGCCCTGCAACCACATGATGCCATATTGAGGGCTTAAATAATAACTAGATATCAGCCCAACAACATGATGCCATATTGAGGGCTAATAACCAGATATCAGTCCAACCACATGATGCTATGTTGAGGGCTAATAACCAGATATCAGCCCAACCACATGATGCCATATTGAGGGCCAATAACCAGATATCAGCCCTGCAACCACATTATGCCATATTGAGGGCTAATAACCAGATATCAGCCCTGGAACCACATGATGCCATATTGAGGGCTGTTATACTAAGTGTGAATTTATAGCTAGTTTGCTTCCACTTGTTACACATATGAAAAACCTATTGTTTTAGTGATGACTGTAAAATGTACTGTTTAATACAATATACACACTTCTTTGGTGGTCAGCACTCTGCATCTATAATTCCACTTGATACATGACACATTTTTTATGTGCTCGGGTCCCAAGTAAGGAGTCTATATTCAGTGGTTGTCATTGGTTCATGTCTGTCATATCAGTTTTTCGTATATTGTTTTGTTATAAATCATGCCATTTGTTTTCTTGTTTTCTTGTTTTCTATTTTTCTGTCAGGGCCTTTTATACCTGGGTGTGAGGTATGGGTTTCTCATTGTTGAAGGCCCTCCAGTTGCCTATATAAATAGCTATAATTGCTTACTTCAACTTGATTTCGTGGAAAGTTGTCTCATCGGCAAATGTACCTGACCTCTCCTTATTTTTATATTTTTATTTTACTTGCACAAGTAATTCCATAAGGAAGAACAGGATACTAAATGTCTACATTATTTGCATATAAATTTAATCTGATTGTAATTAAACATCAAATCATGGCATACTGTACAGTTATTCCAATTATTATTGTCCCACGGTTTACAGACACAGTCAATAGTGTTTAATAATTCAGCCTGTTTAAACTAAACTTCTGTTCAATCAGAACAAATTTCTGAAATCAATAAAATATAGCACCCCACACAGTGAAATATATATAGAATTGAGAATGGAAATGGGGAATAATATTAAAGAGCACCCCACACAGTGTAATATAAATAGAATTGAGAATGGAAATAGGGAATAATGTTACAGAGCACCCTACACAGTCTAATATATATAGAATTGAGAATGGAAATTGGGATAATGTTAAAGAGCACCCTACACAGTCTAATATATATAGAATTGAGAATGGAAATTGGGATAATGTTAAAGAGCACCCTACACAGTCTAATATATATAGAATTGAGAATGGAAATGGGGAATAATGTTAAAGAGACAACAGCCAAAGGACACCAGTGGGTCTTCAACACAGCGAGAAAATCTCACACTAGATGTGGTCCTCAGCTGACCCCTAATAAAAATTGTGTATTAGTTGAGTGAAAGTGGACGTCACACTAAACTCCAAAACATATAAATGAACTAGAATTAAAAAAACATACAAAACTAACAAAGGCCAGAGGGACAGGTTCAAAAATGCTGAGTGATTATACATGTTTTGTGAGATTTCTGAACCCTCCATCTGTACCTCTAGCCAATATAGAATAAAGATTAAAAGAAATTCATAGCAATACTTTATATATATATATAAGGGACCAAACATAAAAATACTTTAATTTAGAAATTATTGTGTGCATTTATAATATACATGATATATATTGTGACTTTTGAAGAATTAACAAAAATGTGAATTTCGTTGCTATTTTAGGAAAAAGCTACCTGTACATACAGATGTATATGTATTTGATAATAGAATGCTAAGTTCCTATTATTGCTCAAGTAATCACCGGAATCAGTACTTAAGTTGTCATATTACATGCATTAGTTACTTTAAATAAAAACCTTGAAAAATAAATGAATTTACACTATTAAAAACGTGGAATGACTTCTGAGTAAACCAGTGAGTAAACAAATGGTTATAGACTTTGTCCTATAATGACCATGTGTACAATTTTAAGATGGCTATGTTTTAAATCTAAATAGCCTTTGCTATTGAAGTCAAGAGTCATATTATAATGATGATCATATCTGATTTTGTTTGTTCAGGGGAATTCTATTCTAATCATATTGGTTTGTCATCTTTAGAAATTAATTATAGTCGTAAAATAATAAAAGCAGAAAATGATATATCTATTGAACTGATAAAATAATAAAGAGGCAAATGATATATCTAATAAACTGATACAAAAATAAAGAGGCAAATGATATATCTACTAAACTGATACAAAAATAAAGAGGCAAATGATATATCTAATAAACTGATACAAAAATAAAGAGGCAAATGATATATCTACTAAACTGATACAAAAATTGCAATAATCATCTCAGAAGTTCAATGCTTCTCTGTAGTACTATATCATCAAGGCTAGTTATAAATATATACAGATCTAAATATATGACAATATCTAGACAAACTTCATCCATTGGATAACTGTAGGTTTTACAGCCAGGCGAACACCAGAATTTATATATATATACTTTGATATAAATTCTCAGATTGGGACACCTGCTGATGTGACTGTAGCAGCGTCTCACTGCATACAGTGCCTCATTGATGGAATTACTAGCAGAAAGTTTACATCTAACATTGTCATTGTGGACCCAGTCAATCATGGTCCCATATTGGAATCCTCAGGTTTTGACGTAATGATATATATCCATCTTTATACCTTAGGATTTCTTTACAGATATTTTAAGAATTTTATTGATTTAAAAAGTTTGATTGGTTATAGTTTGGAAAATAGAAGAGATCTTTGAAAGGCCAAATAAAAATGTATAAAATTGAGAATGGAAGTGGGGAATGTGTCCAGGAGACAATAACCCGACCATAGAGCAGACAACAGCAGAAGGTCACCAACAAGTCTTCAATGCAGCGAGAAATTCCCGCACCAGGAGGCGTCCTTCAGCTGGCCCCTAGACAAATATATATACTAGTTCAGTGATAATGAACGCCATACTAAACTCCAAATTGTACACAAGAAACTAAAATTAAAAATCATACAAGACTAACAATGGCCAGAGGCTCCTGACTTGGGATAGGCACACAATTGTGGCGGGGTTAAACATGTTTATTAGATCTCTGTGAACCCTCCCCCTATACTTCTAGCCAATGCAGAAAAGTAAATGTATATATATACAAATGTAAATACTGTGTCCATTTTTGCCCCAACTGATTAGGTTTGGTCCTCTGCTGTCATATCCAGCTGTGCTTGGCGAAGCAATTTATTTTTAAGATGTTACTAAAACCACACATACTATTTTATTGGCCCAAGTGGACACAGGATCTTTACTATATAAAGATAGAATGCATGTAGGAATAACATCATTTATTATGATTTACTGACTTTAGGAAATGCTGGTTGAAGAAATTAATCACATGATCAAAGTCACTCGTCTTACTAGTTATATAAAATGATAAATTAGTCTGTAATATTTAGATCATGCCATAAGTAGGCATGGTTAATCAGGTCGTTTTACATAAAAATTAAGTTCAGATTAATATTTAAAAAATATTATCTGTTCTGCCTTATATAAAGAAGAACATATGAGAGTTCAACATCATATTATGTTACAAAAATATTTCCCATTTCGTCAGCGATTTTTAAATAAATTGTCTTGTTTTGGTCTCACTGATTGTAAATACAAGGAAATCTAGTCTCCTTTTGGTCAGACTGATTGTAAATACAAGGAAATCTAGTCTCCTTTTGGTCAGACTGATTGTAAATACAAGGAAATCTAGTCTCCTTTTGGTCAGACTGATTGTAAATACAAGGAAATCTAGTCTCCTTTTGGTCAGACTGATTGTAAATACAAGGAAATCTAGTCTCCTTTTGGTCAGACTGATTGTAAATACAAGGAAATCTAGTCTCCTTTTGGTCAGACTGATTGTAAATACAAGGAAATCTAGTCTCCTTTTGGTCAGACTGATTGTAAATACAAGGAAATCTAGTCTCCTTTTGGTCAGACTGATTGTAAATACAACGAAATCTAGTCTCCTTTTGGTCAGACTGATTGTAAATACAAGGAAATCTAGTCTCTCTAGTCTCCTTTTGGTCAGACTGATTGTAAATACAAGGAAATCTAGTCTCCTTTTGGTCAGACTGATTGTAAATACAACGAAATCTAGTCTCCTTTTGGTCAGACTGATTGTAAATACAAGGAAATCTAGTCTCCTTTTGGTCAGACTGATTGTAAATACAAGGAAATCTAGTCTCCTTTTGGTCAGACTGATTGTAAATACAAGGAAATCTAGTCTCCTTTTGGTCAGACTGATTGTAAATACAAGGAAATCTAGTCTCCTTTTGGTCAGACTGATTGTAAATACAACGAAATCTAGTCTCCTTTTGGTCAGACTGATTGTAAATACAAGGAAATCTAGTCTCCTTTTGGTCAGACTGATTGTAAATACAAGGAAATCTAGTCTCCTTTTGGTCAGACTGATTGTAAATACAAGGAAATCTAGTCTCCTTTTGGTCAGACTGATTGTAAATACAACGAAATCTAGTCTCCTTTTGGTCAGACTGATTGTAAATACAACGAAATCTAGTCTCCTTTTGGTCAGACTGATTGTAAATACAACGAAATCTAGTCTCCTTTTGGTCAGACTGATTGTAAATACAACGAAATCTAGTCTCCTTTTGGTCAGACTGATTGTAAATACAACGAAATCTAGTCTCCTTTTGGTCAGACTGATTGTAAATACAACGAAATCTAGTCTCCTTTTGGTCAGACTGATTGTAAATACAACGAAATCTAGTCTCCTTTTGGTCAGACTGATTGTAAATACAACGAAATCTAGTCTCCTTTTGGTCAGACTGATTGTAAATACAACGAAATCTAGTCTCCTTTTGGTCAGACTGATTGTAAATACAACGAAATCTAGTCTCCTTTTGGTCAGACTGATTGTAAATACAAGGAGACATAGTGTAATGTTTGGGTCTCTCTAATTGTAAAATAAGGGGACCCAGTCTCAGGTTTTGGACTCACTCATTTGGATCACTGATTGTAAAGTAGACCAAGTCTTGTTTTGGTCTGGCTGATAGTAAAATAAAGTATTCCAGTCCTGTTTGGGGACTTGTTGTTTGTAAATGTCTGGAGACTAAGTTTTGTTTTGGTCTCCCTGATAGTAAAATAAAGTATTCCAGTCCTGTTTGGGGACTTGTTGTTTGTAAATGTCTGGAGACTAAGTTTTGTTTTGGTCTCCCTGATAGTAAAATAAAGTATTCCAGTCCTGTTTGGGGACTTGTTGTTTGTAAATGTCTGGAGACTCAGTCTTGTTTTGGTCTCATTGATTCTAAATATCAGGAGGAATATAATAACAGTTTTACTTTGGTCTCACTTCGGTCTCACTTCGGTCTCACTTTGGTGTGCACTGATTGATAATGAGGATGATTCAGTAATGTTGTGGTGTGGACTTGCTGGTTGCTAATAATAATAACAGCATATCATTAAGGTTGTCTTCAATTGTTTGCAGAAGACATTATGTGAGCCTTCTGGGAAGAAATAAAATACATTCTAGCAGAATCATCTAACCTAGAGCAAACTTGAGGAAAATGTTTAGTTTTTAATGAAATAGAAATGTGATAGTTTTCCTCTATAGTGCTGACAGTGTTTACCTATGTTTTGTAAAGAAACTTATTTTTTATGGAGATTATAATGTCAGTACTGTTTCATCCTGGATGGTGGTTTTGACTTTAAGTGGGCTGCATTAGGGTCTGAAAAGGGTTGACAGAATAGAAAGTATTGGATTAATGCTACAGAGAAATGGGCCAAAATAACAAAATGAGAAAAAAAAGACACAAAAATGAAGGACATATATTTAGACACCTTTTCTGAATTTATAATAAGAGTTGTGTTATTCAGCATGCTTAATTTCTTGTTTGTATCTCAATTAGGAAAGTCATGAAAGTTAGAACTTGCAGTCTGATATATATCATGTATATCGATGTGCTGTAGTATGCAATATATATGTTCAATAGTTTTGGTAACTCCAATGTTATTCATTTTATATATTTCTTCTTTCTGCACTTTGATGTTTTAGAATCAAATACTGTAAATTCAGAAATAATTGCGTGCATTTATTATTGCGATTTTGTCATTTTAAACTTAAATGAGATATTTATAATTTTTAAGATTTTGAGAAAAGACATGCTAAATTCAGAATTATTGCGTTTACAACTCTGTCACATTATTCGCAATAATAAAAACCTCAGAAAAGTCATGACATGTTTTCTTTGTCGATACCATCTGATGTGAAAAAATGCAATTATCTGTAGTCTTAAAGAGTTCAATAATATGAAACTTTACATTTAAAAAGGCCATTATATATTTGTGATATATACTATTTGATATTAAAAAGTCATTTTACAGTCTACAAACAGAAATTTATTAACAATATTTATACATTAAGCTGTCTTCCAGAGTTTTTATGTAAGTTTAAATCAACTTTCCATTTTAGACTCACATGGTCACAGTCTTTCTTTTTTATTCCAGAGTTGTGGAGGTGTTGAAGCTCTGCTGTTAGCTGCATATAACTTGGTATGTATCTTATAATAATTACATTAGATGCATGTTTTATTATAATACTTTATTCTGATTGGCTAACTGCACATCACATGTTATTTCTCAAGCAATTGCATCACTCAATAAAACTTTTCATTCATGATAACACAATGGTCCCACAATAAAGTGCACAGGTGAATTGAATAAGATAGTCATAAAATTCGTGTTTTCATGATCATAGCTCAAAAATGTAATTATAAGTATTGAATGCTTCTTTTTGTAACAATCATAGGGTTGTAAAAGCGTTGACCGTGCGCACATGTTAAGAACGAAGGGCTTCCACGCTTCATACAAAATGTATTTCGGTCAACGCTTTTACACCCCAATGAATATACAAAAAGAAGCATTCAATTCTTAAATAAATCAAGATTTAATTTTCATATCATTTAACAAATTAAAGTCATGTCTGTTTTGGTGAATACTAAGATGCATTGACTGTATATTTATTTTACATTGTTAATTGATGTCCACAGCATGACACGATGTGGTGGAAATAGAAATACCAGGTGTCTGTACAACTGTTACATGCAAGCTAACTCATCTATATAGTTGTACAGACACCTGGTATCTTGTCATGCTGGGGACATAGAAATACCAGGTGTCTGTACAACTGTTACATGCAAGCTAACTCATCTATATAGTTGTACAGACACCTGGTATCTTGTCATGCTGGGGACATAGAAATACCAGGTGTCTGTACAACTGTTACATGCAAGCTAACTCATCTATATAGTTGTACAGACGCCTGGTATCTTGTCATGCTGGGGACATAGAAATACCAGGCGTCTGTACAACTGTTACATGCAAGCTAACTCATCTATATAGTTGTACAGACGCCTGATATCTTGTCATGCTGGGGACATAGAAATACCAGGTGTCTGTACAACTGTTACATGCAAGCTAACTCATCTATATAGTTGTACAGACGCCTGGTATCTTGTCATGCTGGGGACATAGAAATACCAGGTGTCTGTACAACTGTTACATGCAAGCTAACTCATCTATATAGTTGTACAGACGCCTGGTATCTTGTCATGCTGGGGACATAGAAATACCAGGGTCTGTACAACTGTTACATGCAAGCTAACTCATCTATATAGTTGTACAGACGCCTGGTATCTTGTCATGCTGGGGACATAGAAATACCAGGTGTCTGTACAACTGTTACATGCAAGCTAACTCATCTATATAGTTGTACAGACGCCTGGTATCTTGTCATGCTGGGGACATAGAAATACCAGGTGTCTGTACAACTGTTACATGCAAGCTAACTCATCTATATAGTTGTACAGACGCCTGGTATCTTGTCTTGCTGGGGACATAGAAATACCAGGCGTCTGTACAACTGTTACATGCAAGCTAACTCATCTATATAGTTGTACAGACGCCTGGTATCTTGTCATGCTGGGGACATAGAAATACCAGGCGTCTGAACAACTGTTACATGCAAGCTAACTCATCTATATAGTTGTACAGACGCCTGGTATCTTGTCATGCTGGGGACATAGAAATACCAGGTGTCTGTACAACTGTTACATGCAAGCTAACTCATCTATATAGTTGTACAGACGCCTGGTATCTTGTCATGCTGGGGACATAGAAATACCAGGCGTCTGTACAACTGTTACATGCAAGCTAACTCATCTATATAGTTGTACAGACGCCTGGTATCTTGTCATGCTGGGGACATAGAAATACCAGGTGTCTGTACAACTGTTACATGCAAGCTAACTCATCAATATAGTTGTACAGACGCCTGGTATCTTGTCATGCTGGGGACATAGAAATACCAGGGGTCTGTACAACTGTTACATGCAAGCTAACTCATCTATATAGTTGTACAGACGCCTGGTATCTTGTCATGCTGGGGACATAGAAATACCAGGGGTCTGTACAACTGTTACATGCAAGCTAACTCATCTATATAGTTGTACAGACACCTGGTATCTTGTCATGTTGGGGACATAGAAATACCAGGCGTCTGTACAACTGTTACATGCAAGCTAACTCATCTATATAGTTGTACAGACGCCTGGTATCTTGTCATGCTGGGGACATAGAAATACCAGGCGTCTGTACAACTGTTACATGCAAGCTAACTCATCTATATAGTTGTACAGACGCCTGTTATCTTGTCATGCTGGGGACATAGAAATACCAGGCGTCTGTACAACTGTTACATGCAAGCTAACTCATCTATATAGTTGTACAGACGCCTGGTATCTTGTCATGCTGGGGACATAGAAATACCAGGCGTCTACAGTACAACTGTTACATGCAAGCTAACTCATCTATATAGTTGTACAGACACCTGGTATCTTGTCATGCTGGGGACATAGAAATACCAGGCGTCTGTACAACTGTTACATGCAAGCTAACTCATCTATATAGTTGTACAGACGCCTGGTATCTTGTCATGCTGGGGACATAGAAATACCAGGGTCTGTACAACTGTTACATGCAAGCTAACTCATCTATATAGTTGTACAGACGCCTGGTATCTTGTCATGCTGGGGACATAGAAATACCAGGCGTCTGTACAACTGTTACATGCAAGCTAACTCATCTATATAGTTGTACAGACGCCTGGTATCTTGTAATGCTGGGGACATAGAAATACCAGGCGTCTGTACAACTGTTACATGCAAGCTAACTCATCTATATTGTTTTTGCCACATTTTTATAAAATTTACATCAAAGGCTAATTGCAATGTTTGTGTTTCAAGCTGTAACATTTCTTGAAGATGTTTTAAAACATATGTACTTATTTATTGTCCTTGGACAGATATGAGATGTGAAACACAGGGACATTGCACTCTGTTCTTTTGTTAATCTAGATCTGTATCATGTATTGTTTGGCTTTTTTACTTTTTCATCAGTCCATTGTGTTTAGTCTTTGTAATCCAGTTTTATGCAGTTTAATAACCATGTGTCAGATATTACATAAAAGTACATTAAATTTGAAGCCTGTCATAAAATCAAAAAGATCAAAGACAATTGAAAGTTTAACGCTTTCATTTTCTGCATCATATCTATAAAGCTTTCTGAAGTATGAGATTTATTACTTTAGGAAACTGAAATATGAACTGAATAAATTGATTATAATTGCTTTTGCTTCGTTATAATTCTGAGTTATTTTAGAAATTAAAAAAAGAGGAAATATTTTATGGCAGTCTTCTGGAATTTTCCAACAGAGGTTTTAACTCTGTAAGTTCCTTGGATCAGAGGTAATATAAGAATGACAAACTTCTAAGTTTAATGAAATATAATATTGTGAGTTCAGGAAGGACATTAGGTTCAAAGTTGGTTAAATGAATATATAGAGGTCTTTAAAGGTACTATTTTAGCACATTATGAAGACTATTTGTTTAGAAGTCAGATTTGTTTATCAAGATATACAGAGGTCATTTATATTTCGTTACACTTTTCTTTTTTTGGGAAGTATAATTTATAAATAAACATTTCTATAATTAAACTTGTAAGTTAGAAGATTTGATTACTGTATTTCTCCAATGTTTTACAACTTCTGTCTCAAGCTGTATTTCTCCAATGTTTGACAACTTCTGTCTCAAGCTGTATTTCTCCAATGTTTGACAACTTCTGTCTCAAGCTGTATTTCTCCAATGTTTGACAACTTCTGTCTCGAGCTGTATTTCTCCAATGTTTGACAACTTCTGTCTCGAGCTGTATTTCTCCAATGTTTGACAACTTCTGTCTCGAGCTGTATTTCTCCAATGTTTGACAACTTCTGTCTCGAGCTGTATTTCTCCAATGTTTGACAACTTCTGTCTCGAGCTGTATTTCTCCAATGTTTGACAACTTCTGTCTCGAGCTGTATTTCTCCAATGTTTGACAACTTCTGTCTCGAGCTGTATTTCTCCAATGTTTGACAACTTCTGTCTCGAGCTGTATTTCTCCAATGTTTGACAACTTCTGTCTCGAGCTGTATTTCTCCAATGTTTGACAACTTCTGTCTCGAGCTGTATTTCTCCAATGTTTGACAACTTCTGTCTCGAGCTGTATTTCTCCAATGTTTGACAACTTCTGTCTCGAGCTGTATTTCTCCAATGTTTGACAACTTCTGTCTCGAGCTGTATTTCTCCAATGTTTGACAACTTCTGTCTCGAGCTGTATTTCTCCAATGTTTGACAACTTCTGTCTCGAGCTGTATTTCTCCAATGTTTGACAACTTCTGTCTCGAGCTGTATTTCTCCAATGTTTGACAACTTCTGTCTCGAGCTGTATTTCTCCAATGTTTGACAACTTCTGTCTCGAGCTGTATTTCTCCAATGTTTGACAACTTCTGTCTCGAGCTGTATTTCTCCAATGTTTGACAACTTCTGTCTCGAGCTGTATTTCTCCAATGTTTGACAACTTCTGTCTCGAGCTGTATTTCTCCAATGTTTGACAACTTCTGTCTCGAGCTGTATTTCTCCAATGTTTGACAACTTCTGTCTCGAGCTGTATTTCTCCAATGTTTGACAACTTCGGTCTCGAGCTGTATTTCTCCAATGTTTGACAACTTCGGTCTCGAGCTGTATTTCTCCAATGTTTGACAACTTCGGTCTCGAGCTGTATTTCTCCAATGTTTGACAACTTAGGTCTCGAGCTGTATTTCTCCAATGTTTGACAACTTCGGTCTCGAGCTGTATTTCTCCAATGTTTGACAACTTCGGTCTCGAGCTGTATTTCTCCAATGTTTGACAACTTCGGTCTCGAGCTGTATTTCTCCAATGTTTGACAACTTCTGTCTCGAGCTGTATTTCTCCAATGTTTGACAACTTCTGTCTCGAGCTGTATTTCTCCAATGTTTGACAACTTCTGTCTCGAGCTGTATTTCTCCAATGTTTGACAACTTCTGTCTCAAGCTGTATTTCTCCAATGTTTGACAACTTCTGTCTCGAGCTGTATTTCTCCAATGTTTGACAACTTCTGTCTCGAGCTGTATTTCTCCAATGTTTGACAACTTCTGTCTCGAGCTGTATTTCTCCAATGTTTGACAACTTCTGTCTCGAGCTGTATTTCTCTAATGTTTGACAACTTCTGTCTCGAGCTGTATTTCTCCAATGTTTGACAACTTCTGTCTCGAGCTGTATTTCTCCAATGTTTGACAACTTCTGTCTCGAGCTGTATTTCTCCAATGTTTGACAACTTCTGTCTCGAGCTGTATTTCTCCAATGTTTGACAACTTCTGTCTCGAGCTGTATTTCTCCAATGTTTGACAACTTCTGTCTCGAGCTGTATTTCTCCAATGTTTGACAACTTCTGTCTCGAGCTGTATTTCTCCAATGTTTGACAACTTCTGTTTTACAACTTCTGTCTCAAGCTGTATTTCTCCAATGTTTTACAACTTCTGTCTCAAGCTGTGTTTCTCTAATGTTTTACAACTTCTGTCTCAAGCTGTGTTATTGTAAAAACCTCTTACTTATAAAATCTGACTAGAGATAGTTGTTCAATGTCAGGGTCTAAACATATAAAATCTGACTAGAGATAGTTGTTCATTGTCAGGGTCTTAACATATTATGTCATGTATATATGGTTTGATTATACATGGAATTTATAGAAGTAAATGATATTTGACTATCCTCTGATATAGGTGGGAGTTTTAATGAGATTTTATAATTATTTTTCTGATGTGTAGCATGTTAAACTATCATGTATTAAATCAAAGGCATTTATAACAGTTATAGCTTCTTTATTAATTGTAAGAAGAAGTTAAATGGAGATGTTACATTAATCGTCATGGATTATATCAGAAATATGTTGGTCTAAATTGTGACGCAATAAACTTTTGTTAAAGTTATAAATATAGTTCTTTTTATAATGTCTTGTAAGTTTTTTTGTATTTTGTTAAGATGTTAAAATATAAAACCTTGAAAATAATGTACATTCTTTGTGTAATCATACGTTTTTTGATTGAGTTAAGTCTGCTAATTGATATTTTATCGTATGTTTTTATATGTTGTGATGTTATGCTATTGTTTCAGAAAAAGGGAGAAGGTTTGGGCCCATTAAAACGTTTAATCCCGCTGCAAATGTTTGCACCTGTCCTAAGTCAGGAATCTGATGTACAGTAGTTGTCGTTTGTTTATGTAATATATACGTGTTTCTCGTTTCTCGTTTTGTTTATATAGATTAGACCGTTGGTTTTCCCGTTTGAATGGTTTTACACTAGTAATTTTGGGGCCCTTTATAGCTTGTTGTTCGGTGTGAGCCAAGGCTCCGTGTTGAAGGCCGTACTTTAACCTATAATGGTTTAATTTTTAAATTGTTATTTGGATGGAGAGTTGTCTCATTGGCACTCACACCACATCTTCCTATATCTATGTATAGAAATTTAAAGATGTAGCAAAAGAATTTTATGTGTGAAAATAGTCCTATGATTGTGACACCGGGTAAACCCATCAAAATCAGTGATGGGATTAGAATACAGAGGAGCCATTAATGAACAATTTGTAATGGTGGTTAATTAGCTTTTATCTGATTTTCACAGACCATACTACTTCTGTGTGAACCAGATACAGAATTAACCTGACCACCTTTTCAAAATTTTCATAAATTGGTCCTCTACCTTGCTGATTCAGATCAAGATACAGAAAGTGTTGTGGAACAAAACTATAATAACATGTGTCAGCAGAACTTTTATTGGGAAAATAATTTACTGTACTTACTCTTAAATAATATGGTTGCAGTTATATTTAGTAACGGTTTGAATATACATGTACCAGTAAATTTGTACCCAACACTTTCACTAAAATTAATTTGGCTCGTTTCATTTTCATAAAATTTTGACAAAGTATTGTCTTGAACTCTTCAACAAAAATTTTAATATTTTGAAAATTTTGAACCAACCATTTTATAAAAAAAAAGTTACACTGGTTATATAGTAGACAAACACCAATTTTGATCATTGAGAAGCTAAATATTCCCTTAACAACACAATGTAATTAAAACGTTCAGCAGGCTGCACAGATCGAGTTATCTCCCTGTAGTGTTAGGTACCACCTTATAAAAAAGAGATGTGGTATCAATGCCAATGAGGCAACTATCCACAAAAGACCAAAATGACACAAACATTAACATTCTGGTCAACATTAATAGGGATTATATTTTATTTTTGATAGAGAAAGAGAACAAGATCTTGTCTGTCTGATTTTCACATATTCCACTTTTTGTCTGATTTTCATAGGATGGCATGCAGACATCCTTACATATTGTACAAAGATCTAAACTTGAACTAGATTGACAATCTAGAAATAATAAAGTCCTAAATAAAAAGCCAGATATATTTTAGTTATTGAAAAGGTGATTGTATATAATTAATTTCCACTTTATTCATTGTGTTATTGAGAAAGTAATATTTCCTGATCTGTACTGTACAATGGTATATTGTGTTAGTGAGATCTGTAATTACCTATAACTCTGCTCCAACAACAAGCTGGGGCTAATTGGAAAATAGAGAAGCTACTGTAATTTTGTCCTTATATTAATCTGTTATTTCAGTCTTATATTACAATAGAATTGACAGGACTAATTAAACCTATCAGAAATAACGGACAAAAATGAAGAGAGCAGCCATTGATTTTCATCTTACAGAGACAGGTGTTATTGGCTTGAGGTTAACAGGGGGTTCAGACTAGGAGCTAAGGGTAAGGTTCTGACTAGGACTGGAAACCAGTCTGGTGTTATTGGCTTGAATTTGTAAGCAGGAGTTACAACTAGGAACCAGTGAGTTGTTATTGGCTTTCATAACGAAGTGGTCTGTGTTGTTTTTAAACAGGTCCAAGTTGTCTCTAAACTAGTCCCAATAGTCTTTATTACTTGTTCTGAGTAGTTGTTTCAACCTTAAACTTCGAGTAGTCTTCAAACTGGTCAGAGTCGTCATTTAATGTTATACCAGTTGTCTTTGAAAATGGTCTGATTTGTCTTAGATTGGTCAGAGTAGTTTGAAAATTGGTCAGAATTATCTCAAGACAGAGTTGGCTGTGGTCAAAATTGTCTTGTGTCTATTCAAAATAAGGACTAGTTCTTTGTTTGACCTTACATTGACAGTGCATTTATATAGGACTAGTTCTTTGTTGGACCTTACATTGACAGTGCATTTATATAGGACTAGTTCTTTGTTGGACCTTACATTGACAGTGCATTTATATAGGACTAGTTCTTTGTTGGACCTTACATTGACAGTGCATTTATATAGGACTAGTTCTTTGTTGGACCTTACATTGACAGTGCATTTGTTGGACCTTACATTGACACTAGTTCTTTGTTGGACCTTACATTGACAGTGTATTTGTTGGACCTTACATTGACAGTACATTTATATATTGCACAAACACACACCAATTTTATCATTTTTACTGTTGACCTCACTGGTCAATGTGCAGTCTTTGTTAATGTACAATTTATAATTAATAATTAATCTGCATGAAAGTTATCTAATGTTTAACATGTAACAGCAAAAGGGAATAAAAATAGCCTGCAACAAATGAAATTTAGAATCATTGACGGAAAATATGGAATCTGTCAAAGAGATAACCATTGCCAAAGAACAGAAAACAGCTCTGAAGTTGTATTTCAATTATCATTTTGGAACAGGAACTTACAGGATAGAGCAATTGTTAGCTTTTTCATATAAGACGTTATGAATATATTGACTTCAGACAAAACCCTCAGTAGATATACTTTTACCAGGTCCACTAAAACATGTTTATCTAAATCATTAAATGCTATAATTGTATTGAATTTATGAAAATCTTCAGAATTTATATATATTTTTCTTTTATTTTTTTGGGGAGGATTGAAAGGATACTTGTTGTGTGTATAGAGTTTATAAAAACCATCAGAATTATCATTAGCAAAAAGGTGAATCTCTAGGTTTGTGCCAGTTATTGCTATACCACACATCTTCTCCATTAATAGGGAATTCTGGGAACTGTTTGTTAAATCTTTTCATGTATTGTTCCAATGGTGTTTATTTTGCCTGGTGGCTATTGGTGATTTATTATTTACAAATCTATAACTAAGTAGAAGTAAAGTGATAGTGGTCTCTGGTTCCATCTGGCTACTTATACTCAGGTGTAAAACTTAGGTGTAAACAGGTGTTCTTTTGCCCTTGACCACACCTATTTTTCTCTTCTTTTTTTAGGGGGGGAGGGTGGGAGAGGATGGCTAGGGTACTGATTGGATTGCTTCAACAAGTTTGAATATATTTGTCAAATCTTAAACTTGATGTTCCTTTGTAAAGGATTTGAAAGATTGGATTTATTAGGCAAGGAAAAAATTGAGAATAAAAATATAAGCCAATTAAAATATTCTGTGATTTGACCCTGAGAATGGGACACCAAGCTAACAGTGAAGAGTTTTGATCTGTGATCGCTGGTAAAACCACACCTAACTACGAGATCTCTACCTGATTTTAGACAATGCCACACCTTGTGACAAGACAATTTCCTAATCATCTAATGGTAGATATGACCAAAGCCTCATATTACCATCCATATAATCTAGTCCTAATTATCAACTTATTTTCTAAGCAAAACTTGGATTTTCCTCAAACATGATTCTACATGATATTCCTGTAAATGGTTACCATGGGAATTAGAGAGACACCTGGTGTCGCCTCCCACTTTTGAGATATATATGTAGTATTGGGTTTATTGAGTCAGATGCCGGAAAGATGCCTTGTAACTTTGACTGTTTCAATCACTAATGAATTTATTGACGTTCTGGAGGAGACGATCTTACTTTGAAGCAGGTAGGAATTTACTGCAGTATTTGTAATGATTTGAATATTTTGTATGAAGAATTCTAGGTTTTTTTTAAGTTTTCTAAAAATTAGATTGTTTTGAGAAGTTAATGAATTGAGAAAAAAACCAGTACAACATAGAATAGAAATTGAAAAAAATGCTAAATTTCATTGTATAATTTTCCAAATTGTCTTTGAATTGTTTAAATGCTTAATTTATATGCTGGAAATTTAATGTATAGACATATAAATATGTTCCAATATATTTGGTAAAATCTTCTAAATGGAAACTGTAAAAAAATTTGTCATTTTATTTCTGGAAGCATAACTATAAAAACTGACTAATATTATAGTGTTTGAATTCTTTCTATAGTTTATTCATAATGTTTATCCTACTTTTCATTGGTTCATAAATATTATATGAACTAATTGTTTGCATTGATCATAGTGATGAAACAGTCTATATATATGTATATACATCTCCTTGTATTTATAAGTTAAAAGTCAATAAGACAGATATATATATAAGTTAAAAATGAAGACAATTAACCAGGAAGAAAGCAGTTTTCATTCTTTTATTTAGTTTTTTATGAAGATAGAAATATAAATATATTTTAACAATGTAAGCTTGTGTTTCAACAGCTTTATTGCATCAATTAATAAAGGTATTAATATGGTTAATTATTAGATATTCATATTGTCAAACTTTTATAGGGTGTATTTTACTTCTCTTAATTTTTGTTCCACTTCATTATTCTGTAATAGTATTCTATGGGTTAATATTTCCTGTAAATTCAAAAATTATTGTATACATTTTTATTGCGATTTTGTTATTTTAGACTAAAATGTTATTTTGATATTTTCAATATGGAGAAAAATAGTTTTTTCAATTCATATATAAAAATAAATAAAAAAAATTGAAATGCAAGTTTGAATTATCATGATTATTGCCATTATAACTCTGTCACATTTTTGCAATAATAACAGCTTATTAAAGCCACAATTTCTGAATTTATAGTAAATCATCATTTAAGGATGTGCATACTGTTAGGGAGTAAGACAAAAACCTCAGTATTTTTAGCAGGAAGATTGATTTTTAAGTCAAATGTCAGAACATTTTGTTATGTATTATGTTTCCATGTTACCACTGTGTATACAAATAGCTTGTTTACTTCATTTGTTAGCTATCTCAGTTTGTGTCCCTGTGTGAAAATGTCATATCAGTTTTCTAATAATTATATATATATAACAAGTGTGAAAATATCTTCTCATTTTACCAATAAATAACAACAGCAAGTTAGATAACTCTCTAAGGATTCAGTTCTAAGCAATGATTGAATCAGATGGTGGGACAAGTTAAACATCTAACATGGTTACCTAAACTGTCAATGAACTGGTTAATAGACTGGTACCTTATGTTTACTGGAACTTATGAGAGCATTCCCTTCTGAGTAATCACATGACTGTCTCTGTATTTACTCATCTCCAGTAGCAACTATTATTTGACAGTTGAAGGTGTAATAAATGTAGTTGGTGATTGTTCCATTCCTATGAAGAGTCAGGCGCTCCAGGTCAAAGGTTAATAGTATAATGATTGTTTTAGTTATTGTTAGATGCTCAGATATGTAGCTTTAGGTCAAATTCTCAATTATGGTTGAACATAAGTCATTTACTCATGCTATCTAAATATATATTGTTTAATTCTCAATAACAAATATGAAAAAAAGATGATGTGGTATGGTTGCCAATGAGACAACTCTCCACAAGAGACACAGAAATTAACAACTACAGGTCATTCAACAATGAGCAAAACATATGCCTCATAGTCAGCAATAGATAAAAGTGTTTCTATAATTAGTTTCACATGTGAATGCTCAAAGTTATAAAATTGATATTTGATTACTGAACTGTACAGAGAATAAAGTTTCTATCACTAATTGACTCTGTCTGTCATTTTCCTGTAAAAGTCTTTGAGGTCAAAATAAAATAAATAATTTATCCACCCAGAGATTAGTTTTAGTTAGTAATAAAACGGAACTATCGTGGAAGTTGATATTTCAATTAATTTTTAATTTGTAACGATCGTAACACAATGGTATCGATACGTCAAGACAATAAATATTTAATGCTGTAAGCTGGGTTGTGTTGTGTAAGATTGGAAAATCAAAACGTCAAAGGAATGTTAAGGAAGTCGAGAAATATCCAGTCACCGACTTGGTAATGCAGAAATATCCACGACGGGCGTTCAGACACCCACTAATGGAAATGCCCAAATATCCACTTAGACAGTTTTAGCTGTGGAACCCTATTTCCCTTCTAGTCTTACTCATATTTTTTGACAATTGCTGTTTATATTGTCAAAAAAATAGAGATTAATTATTGTGACTTCTGTAAAATCTGCATACTGATACATCATGTATTTGTATCAAATATTAGAACAGGGGCAGATCTTAATTGGTTGGTTCTGACCATAGTTCCCCATTCAAAAGCATTGATTGTCTCAAAAAAAGGTGTAACCCCAGAACCCTCCCTCTAGATCGTGACCACTGAGAACCCCAGAACCCTCCCTCTAGATCGTGACCACTAAGAATGCAAGTTCTTATAAGGATACTATAATTTGCCTATGTATAATGTTATATAACTTGATGTAAAGGGGTCATCAAGGCCTTCATGAATAGACAAATTCTCTAAAGGGGTCAGTTTTTATGTAATGGCAGACACTTCAGAGACTTTAATTGAATTGATAATCACTTTGATTTGTCCAGAAAATTGAAAAATCACTTTAATTTGTCCAGAAAATTGAAAAATCACTTTAATTTGTCCAGAAAATTGAAAAATCACTTTAATTTACTCGGAACATCAAGTAAAAAGTTGTGAGCAATCTACTGAAAAGGATTTCTGTTACTTTTAATTGAAATTAAGGAAATTAATTAAAGTGAAAAAATTAAATAAAGTAAAAGCAAATTAGTATAATACAGAAATAAAATGTAAATTTGATAGATTAAAAGATGTTCTAGCTTTACAGTAATTGAGAGAATGGTTCCTGGAGGTTTCATTGGAAGTGATTAAAGTGCCTTTTTCACCTGATTACTCTCAATTTAATGGTGAATTAAAAGGAGATTCCTGGCCGCACAGAAACAATGATACCATTGAATTATGCACGCTATAACTAAATTAATGTCTTATACTCCGGATTCATTTTCCTAATTTACTTGGAACTAATGTTGGATGCTGTCCTTTTAGGGTAAAAAAAAAGGATCAATTTATATCTATGCAAGTTTTGATGGGTTTTTGAAAATTTTCAAGAATGCACAGCAAAACTATTTAACATGGGGAGATAACTCTTCTTCAATAATCAAATATTAATGTTTTATCAATATAAAAATATTGTCTGTTTACCTAATTACCTTTATTATGTAGAAAGTAAATTTGAAGTCAATAGTTTCCAAAACAAAGTCTTTATTTAAGTTAATTAAAACATTCATTTAATAAAATACTCATTATAAATATGATCAAAGTCATCATAGATTTTCTTTTCCAATTTTTGTTGTAATTGTTTTCGGGTATACAGTAAAATACAACCAGGGGCTTGGTGTATGAATTGGTGAATTTTGTTTGATTCATGTTCAGAATTAAATTTTGTTTTGTTTAAAGGATACAGGTTTCTACATTTCTGACTGAAAATGATGTTAAATATTCATCAAAATAATTTTAATTATCACTTAAAATAATGTTAATTTGTATCACTTTAAATAGTGATTAAATAATTCTACGACTGCAGTAGATTTGTGAGAAAAAACCTCTTGAGTTTAGTTGTACTTTAATGATATTTGTTTCCATCTATTTGATTAGTTGTATCTTTTTACTGGTTTATAAAGCTGCACTTACAACTGTATTGCTGCATTATTGGTCCTAATACTATTGTTGTATTACAAGAATTCAATTATCTAATTAACTCACTCATGTATTGTTCATTTGTTTATAAAGAAGATGTGCAGATCAATATAAGGCTTCAGACAAATTAGCTTGATGAAAATTACATCCAATTCTTGTATTTTTTGTGTAATTTTCATTAAGAACAAAGACTATCCATTATAAATAATTAAGATGAGAAAGTGTAATGGTATTGATTAGTTATTGATTGTTTGACCCTGGCTTTTTTAAGTGTATTTTTTCACTATAGTCTTTTATTGGCAAACATATAACTTGCCATGAATGAGAGAATTTCATGCATCATTTTACATAGTATATATAATTGTAAACTATTGTTTGAACCTAGTAAATTTTTTTCTGAGTTATCTTCTCAAATCTTAATCTTATATATTTTTCTTCTCTGACAACAGACATGTATGTATCCCTTTATATTGTAGAACCTCTACAACAATACAAACACTGCTGTTCCCTTACAGCAACAGATTTGATTTTCCTCCCTACTATACCTCATATGTTACAACAAATTTAATTTTCTCCCTTACTATACCTCTTATAACAACATATTTTATTTCCCCCCTATTGTACCTCTTAAAAAAGATTTTATTCCCCCTGTACTGTACCTCTGTATCTTTACCATACATGTAATTGATGTAAATTGCCCTTCATGTTACCTTATAATAAGCCAATGTGATAATAGAAAAAGCACCTGTCCTGTAATTCTATATAATGACAATATCACCTTCTATTGACACAATATTATAACTAATCATGATGAATACTGACAAATTACCCTGGTATTAGACTGGAATTAATTCCCTGTACAATCAGTGCCTGACAAACAGTACCTGACAATCAGGTGACAATCAGGTGTGTTTACTTATGGTAATATTCCTTATTAAGTATTGAGTGTGATACTGAGGGTCAACAGGAGAGTTATAAGGTATTCTCTGACTTCTGATGGGTGTGTTTGAATCTGTATTGTTTGGTAAAGGACAACAGGAGAGTTATAAGGTATTCTCTGACTTCTGATGGGTGTGTTTAATTCTGTACTGTTTGGTAAAAGCTGTATACTAAACTGCTCACCAGGATAGACATATAATAGATGTAACTTAGGAGGCATATCTAAATCTAGACGAGGAATGAGAGAGATTGAAACTTGTTCATGTGATGCTGAGTGTTGTGTACTTATGGAATGAAGAGCCTGACCCAGAGGGATATGGAGGCTGACAGTTGGTTCACAGAATCAATTATTAAAGTTAATTGATGGTCTTCATTTTCATACCTTGACAGTGAGGAATGGTGCATTGGTTTTATACTGTAATGTGATCCATGGTAACAATTATAAGTGATTTGTGGTAACAATTATAAGTGATTCATGGTAACAATTATAAGTGATTCGTGGTAACAATTATAAGCAGTTATCTCCCTTAACTCACTTAATACTTGTTGACTATCTTTGATGATGATTAAGTATATTGAAATCAGTTGAAATTAAAAGTCTAAACAAAAAAAAAACATGTCTAGAAATGGAGGTACTGTTGTTTTAAGTAAATGTATGGTTTGAAATTGCCATCATCAAGTTATAAAACCATCAACAGATAAGGACTAATTGCCAGAGACCAGAAACCAGCTAGACCAATTATTAGAGTCAAACCAATTAAAGGCCAGATACCAGCCAGACCAATTATAGGCCCAGAGACCATAGTTGAGCTGGACTAATTATGTATCCAGTTAATTAATTGAACATCTGATAAATCAGTAGACATCTGCTAGGTAGTGATCATTATATATCAGCAGTTGTACCACTGATTTGTTAGGTGTATCTACTAACTACTACTAACTACTTCTAACAACTACTAACAACTACTAACAACTACTAACTACTACTAACAACTACTAACTACTACTAACAACTATTAACTACTGCTAACTACTTCTAACCACAAAGGTAGTCAGACTTATATATCAGCAGTTGTACCACTGATTTGTTAGGTGTATCTACTAACTACTACTAACTACTTCTAACAACTACTAACTACAACTTACAACTATTAACTACTGCTAACTACTACTAACCACAAAGGTAGTCAGACTTATATATTAGCAGTTGTACCACTGATTTGTTAGGTGTATCTACGTATTACTACTAACTACTACTAACAACTATTAACAACTACAAACTTCTACAAACTTCTGCTTACTACCACTAATTACTACTAACTTCTACTAATTACTACTAATTACTACTAATCATAAGGTAGTGATAATTATGTATCAGCAGTTGTACCACTGATGTGTGATGTGTATCTTACTACTACAATGTACTAACTACTACTAACAACCACTAACTACTACCAACAGCTACAAACTGATAGTAGTCACTGATTTGTGAGGTGTATCTGCTAACTACTACTTACAATGTACCAACAACCTGAAATGGGATATACACATCAATAACATCACGGCAAAAGCAAATAAATCACTAGGCTTTCTGAGGAGAAACATCGGCAAATTCCCAGAAGAAATTAAGAAAAGAGCATATCGAGCCATTGTCAGACCAAATGTTGAATATGCAAGCAGTGCATGGGATCCATATCAAGAAAACCACATCAAACAGATAGAAATGGTGCAAAGAAGATCAGCACGTTTCATCAAACATCAATACAGCAGAGAACCTGGGTCAGTGACGAGTCTACTGAAGGAGCTTAAACTACCATCATTAGAAATAAGACGGAAAATAAAAAGGCTTTGCTTATTTCACAAAGCTTTACATAAAAAGATAGCCATAAATATACCAGATTATGTAGAACAACAAGGCAGGACAACACGGCAATACCACCGAAGCAAATTTAGAAACCTTCAAACCTCAACAAACACCTACAAATACAGCTTCTTTCCACGTACCATCAAAGACTGGAATACTCTACCAATAAGACTGTTAAATATAGAAGATGCAGAGGCATTCAAGAACAGCCTCACAACTTATTTAACAGAGTAGTCAACGCAACAAACATTTGATTTTAATTTCACATGTAAATACGTTTTTAATGAGCACCATATTGAATGACCAAATTAGTACTTGCGTGATGGGTCTTAGACCCTTTGCATTTCAACGATATAGATATAGATATAGATATAGATATAGATATACAACTACTCACTATTATTAACTCCTACTAGCCACTACTACTCACTGATTGTACCACTGATGTATAAGGTTATTTAATAACCACTACCAACAACTACTAACCACTTCTAACTGATGATGATACCTGATTGTACCACTGATTTTTTAGTTGTTTCTGCTAACCACTACTATCTTTTACTAACTTCTACTAGTTACTACTACTAACTACTAATTTCTACTAATAAATACTATCTGTTAACCACTGCTAACTATTACTGTATATTGTTAACTACTACTAACAACTACTAGCCACTGCTAACTAATGATGATACCTTACTGTACCACTGATTTTTTAATTGTTTCTTCTTACTCATGTTACTACTGCTTTAACCTAACTACTAGCCATGCACTGCTAACTGATGATGATACCTGATTGTACCACTGATTTGTTAGGTGTATCTGATAACCCTTACTAACTTCTTCAAATAACTTATATCAACTACTTACAACTACTAACTACTACAATCCACTATTAACTACTACTTACAAGTTACATCTAATAATCACTACTAATGAATTATTGTCACTCATTCTACCACTGATTTGTTAGGTGTATCTGCTAACCTGACTACTAACTACTTCTAACTACTACTATCAACTATATATTAGCTACTACAATTTACTATTAACTACTACTAACAACTAATAACCACTTCTATATATCCACTACTAGCTGATTATAATCACTCATTGTACCACTGATTTGTTAGGTGTATCTTCTGGTTACTACTAACCACTGCTAACTGGTGATGATACATGAAGATGGTACCTGAATGTACCACTGCTAGGTGCATATAATAACCTCTGCTAACTGATCCTGTAACCTCTAAATGATTATGATCTTTTTTGAAAATTTTCTGAAATTTTACAAATGTTTAATTTTTTAATAAACTTCAAGAAAGATCGACAGTTAGATGTTTTCTCTCTTTTCATCTTGACCGTCCACTAATAGCGTTTTGTTCTCCTTGATGTGGTGTAATCATTGTTCTCCTTGATGTGGTGTAATCATTGATTATTTTGTTGAAAGGAAGTAATGTTTTTAATTGACTTGAAAGTTTTAATCATTTATGTTTGAGAACAGGGATCCAGTCAGCTTGTGTTGTAATCATTAATGATGTTATAAAGGATCCAGTAATTACACAGTCAAGTCATTGTTTATTGATTAAAAGTCATCTTTCTCTGACAGTAATTAAGACTTATAGGATTAGGTAGACTGGAACAATAAATCACCTGAGAAAAACGGAGAATCAGGTGGTGAAGGGTCTCAAATAACTAATGGACGTCAAAAAAAAGAAAAAGTTGAAAGACAACTCTCTTTAGCAACAAAATGTATGTTTGATATAGAATAAAACTTACTAAATACAGCTTTTCCTACCTAAAAATGTCTGGTAAATAAACATGATAAAGAAAAAGTCTAAAACCAGCTTTCATGAACATGCAAGGTTTATGGACAGTCTGGTTAACCTATGTGGTTAAAACTTTTTGTGTTGTTATTTAAGGAAGATTGGGTGTCTTTTTCTGAGCATTCCTTCTGGGCATGTTGCAAAAATACTATTCTGCTTTTATGATATTTTACCAAGTACAATTAAATAAACAACAGAAACATTAATAACTTTTAATTTACAGACTTAACTATCTAAAAGGTTAATTGTATTTATTAATTTGCAGAAAAAGTTATTTTAAAATCAGACAGATATTTATATTGAATTTGATAGGAAAATGTAACTGAAATTTGTGAAGCATTTATGAAAAGCAATAATCGTATTGAATTTTAACCAGTTATATAATTATTCAATTTATATATATCCAAGAAAAAAGTATCCGCAATATATAACCCATATTAGTGATATTGTTAATTTCAATTTATTCATAATAAAATCCCTTCCTTAACCTACCCAACACTCAAAGGCATGGCCCAGGTCTATTTCAACATCAAACAAAAACATTTGAATGGTGCCATCATTTTAATACTCAATTGCAATGATTAATTAAATTCAATATATTCCATACGACAATTATCTTTCTACAAATCTTTGTTTTATAAAGATGTAATGATTACCTTGGTGTGCTATAAATAGATTGTGAGTGATATTAAACAATTGATTGTATTCAGTAATTATTATACAGCTTCATTGTATTTTGAAGATGAGATCAGTGGGTAAATGGCTTGTTTTACTTTTTATGAAATAAGATATCGGTTAGTAGGTTGAATACGGGGTGTTTGAATCCAATTTTTTGTTTGATTGGAAATTAAATTACAAATCCTAAGAGAGTGGTAAAGAGATAAATAGTATGCATGTGATCATAATTCTCCTAAGAAAGACACTGCTAGTAGTCTGTTATTTATGTAGTACTGTCATTTTATTTATTTTCTTTTGTTAAATCTTCTGACATCGGACTCAGACTTCTCTTGAACTGAATTTTAATGTGTGTATTGTTATGTGTTTACTTTTCTACATTGGCTAGAGTCTGTCACCATATAGGTGGAGGGTTGAGATCTCATAAACATGTTTTAACCTGCTGCAATTTTGCGCCTGTCCCAAATCAGGAGCCTCTGGCCTTTGTTAGTCTTGAATTATTTTTAATTTTAGTTTCTTGTGTATATTTTGGAGTTTAGTATGACGTCCATTATCACTATATACTAGTATACATATTTTTTAAGGGGCCAGCTGAATGACGCTTACGGGTGCGGGAGTTTCTTGCTACATTGAAGACCCATTGGTGGCCTTCGGCTGTTGTCTGCTCTATGGTTGGGTTGTTGTCCCTTTGACACATTCCCCATTTCCTTTCTCAATTTTATAGAGGTCATGAGGATTTTTTTTCCCTGAGTACCTCAGCATACGATTCATGCTAGACATGCAATATAATAATAATTTTATTTGCAAAAAATACACCCATATGGGTCAAGCAAACACAAATACAACATTTAATACAGACAGTGAAGAATTACAAATATAAACATAAAAAAAAACATAGTTATAAATGGTAATTAATGTAGCCTCTGATGGACATGGACCTCATTTTTGCAATTCTAATGATTGCTTTATAAAGTCACCAATTTCTGTCAAAAGCTCAGATTTAGGATTTAAAAGTTGTTTTAGCTTTAAAAGTGGTTGATAATTTGTTATAATACATAAACAATGGTGTCACTGTGAACAAAATTTATAGGTTGCATTTCTGTAAATTAGGGACAATGCAGTATCCCATAGGAACTGCTTTGAGGGCTAAAACCTTAACTGTTTAATATGAAGTTTTGTAAAAATTATATCTTAAAATGGAAAAGATCTACTCAAGCTCATACGCAATACTTTTTTTTCAAAGGTCAAAATAGAGGGCTGTGCCGCATAATTTCAACATTTATATGCCCGGAGGTTCTAAGAATTTAAATTTACACTAAAATTCTGCACTACCATCCCCTGTTCTTTGCTTCTTCCTCAGAATCCTAAACTTTTCTATAACTAAGATGTTTTAGTTTTATTTCTTAGGTATTTTTCAAGTAAAATTTGCCTCTATATTTTCTGAGGTATTTTATAAGTACTATTTTTATGTGTATAACATTTATTTTTATGTCTTGTTTGAAGTACATTGTTTTTTATATTGATGATATTTATGTATATGACTGAGGTTTTTTATATTGATGATATTAAATTAGGTATATGATTGAGGGTTTTTTAAATTACGATCATCATTGTTTTATCTTATTTATTTTTATGACAGCTGTATTTATTAAGTATGAAATGTTTACACATTTTTATATATTTTTCTTAGGTATTTGATGTTTAATAAACCCCAGTTGCTTTTTTTAGTTTCATTTTTAACATTCAAGAAGCATTTCACTAGTATTATTTTTTGGTATTTATTACTTAGGTTTATGGTTAGCATGATTTTTATTTTTATTCCTGAGGTATTTCATAACTACAATTTTTTATTTTGTACTTGAGATTATTTTTTTTTATTTAAAGCATATTTTTGCCATTTTTGTTTTTAAATAGTTTATGAATAGAATTTGTTATTTTTATCTTTTCAGGATATTGTTAGTAGTGATGGGAAACCGAAGATAAAAACATTCCGTATTCCTTCCTTTGGTCAGCCATCTGTTTATCATGAGGTATGGTGTTTGTGGCATGTAATTTGTAGGAAATTTTTATAACATAGGTTTTGAAAACATTGTTATATTATCTTCTGTAACAGAACAAAAAATTCAATCTACAAATCTAAATGACACTTGAACACCAACAAATAATCAATTAAATCTACATGTTTATTCCCATCACATGGTCAACCCAGGGATTATGGTTTTAAACAGATAAAAATGTACAGTTCACAAGGGCCTAGTTTCAGACTGTAAAAATGATACAGCCCTGAGTCAAGTGACTAATACAAGGTTATCAAAATACAAATTACACACAACTGTGAGTCAAGTGACTTATACAAGGTTATCAAAATACAAATTACACACAACCATGAGTCAAGCTTAAGTGACTAATACAAGGTTATCAAAATACAAATTACACACAACTAAATGGAATTAAGTCCTGAGTCAAGTGACTAATACAAGGTTATCAACAGTCCTGAGTCAAGTGACTAATACAAGGTTATCAAGATACAAATTACACATAACCAAATGGAATTATAATCACACAACTCGCAGGACTAAAATGATTTGGTTGAAGAAATAAAACAAGACCCAATAAACAAAATAAAAGATTTAAAAAGGTAAAACAGACCCTAATGGCTCATATAAGAGCATTGAAAATATCACAGGACTAAAGGGACTGAATAAAAGACAGTTAGAATAATTAAAGTGACTTATATAAGTCTGTTGAAAATAGTAATTTTGTAGGATTGATATTGTTTGTAGCCTTATCTATATAATTTATTATTTTGTAGCCCTCAGCTCTCAGCAGTTTATCCCCGTCAGAAAGTGCTTTATCTATATATTTGATATTTTGTAGCCCTCAGCTCTCAGCAGTTTATCCCTGTCAGAAAGTGCTTTATCTATATATTTAATATTTTGTAGCCCTCAGCTCTCAGCAGTTTATCCCTGTCAGAAAGTGCTTTATCTATATATTTAATATTTTGTAGCCCTCAGCTCTCAGCAGTTTATCCCTGTCAGAAAGTGCTTTATCTATATATTATATTTTGTAGCCCTCAGCTCTCAGCAGTTTATCCCTGTCAGAAAGTGCTTTATCTATATATTTTATATATTGTAGCCCTCAGCTCTCAGTAGTTTATCCCTGTAAGAAAGTGCTTTATCTATATATTATATTTTGTAGCCCTCAGCTCTCAGCAGTTTATCCCTGTCAGAAAGTGCTTTATCTTTATATTTGATATTTTGTAGCCCTCAGCTCTCAGCAGTTTATTCTTGTCAGAAAGTGCTTTATCTATATATTATATTTTGTAGCCCTCAGCTCTCAGCAGTTTATCCCTGTCAGAAAGTGCTTTATCTATATATTATATTTTGTAGCCCTCAGCTCTCAGCAGTTTATCCCTGTCAGAAAGTGCTTTATCTATATATATAATATTTTGTAGCCCTCAGCTCTCAGCAGTTTATCCCTGTCAGAAAGTGCTTTATCTATATATTTAAAATATTGTAGCCCTCAGCTCTCAGCAGTTTATCCCTGTCAGAAAGTGCTTTATCTATATATTTTATATATTGTAGCCTTCAGCTCTCAGCAGTTTATCTCTGTCAGAAAGTGCTTTATCTATATATTTTATATTTTGTAGCCTTCAGCTCTCAGCAGTTTATCCCTGTCAGAAAGTGCTTTATCTATATATATAATATTTTGTAGCCCTCAGCTCTCAGCAGTTTATCCCTGTCAGAAAGTGCTTTATCTATATATTTGATATTTTGTAGCCCTCAGCTCTCAGCAGTTTATCCCTGTCAGAAAGTGCTTTATCTATATATTTTATATATTGTAGCCCTCAGCTCTCAGCAGTTTATCCCTGTCAGAAAGTGCTTTATCTATATATTATATTTTGTAGCCCTCAGCTCTCAGCAGTTTATCCCTGTCAGAAAGTGCTTTATCTATATATTTAATATATTGTAGCCCTCAGCTCTCAGCAGTTTATCCCTGTCAGAAAGTGCTTTATCTATATATCTAATATTTTGTAGCCCTCAGCTCTCAGCAGTTTATCTCTGTCAGAAAGTGCTTTATCTGTATATTTAATATATTATAGCCCTCAGCTCTCAGCAGTTTATCCCTGTCAGAAAGTGCTTTATCTATATATATTGTAGCCCTCAGCTCTCAGCAGTTTATCCCTGTCAGAAAGTGTTTATCTATATATATTGTAGCCCTCAGCTCTCAGCAGTTTATCCCTGTCAGAAAGTGCTTTATCTATATATATTGTAGCCCTCAGCTCTCAGCAGTTTATCCCTGTCAGAAAGTGCTTTATATATATATTTATTATATTGTAGCCTTCAGCTCTCAGCAGTTTATCCCTGTCAGAAAGTGCTTTATCTATATATTTATTATATTGTAGCCCTCAGCTCTCAGCAGTTTATCCCTGTCAGAAAGTGCTTTATATATATATTTATTATATTGTAGCCTTCAGCTCTCAGCAGTTTATCCCTGTCAGAAAGTGCTTTATATATATATTTATTATATTGTAGCCTTCAGCTCTCAGCAGTTTATCCCTGTCAGAAAGTGCTTTATATATATATTTATTATGTTGTAGCCTTCAGCTCTCAGCAGTTTATCCCTGTCAGAAAGTGCTTTATCTATATATTTTATATATTGTAGCCCTCAGCTCTCAGCAGTTTATCCCTGTCAGAAAGTGCTTTATCTATATATTTGATATTTTGTAGCCCTCAGCTCTCAGCAGTTTATCCCTGTCAGAAAGTGCTTTATCTATATATTTTATATATTGTAGCCCTCAGCTCTCAGCAGTTTATCCCTGTCAGAAAGTGCTTTATCTATATATTTTATATATTGTAGCCCTCAGCTCTCAGCAGTTTATCCCTGTCAGAAAGTGCTTTATCTATATATTTTATATCTTGTAGCCCTCAGTTCTCAGCAGTTTATCCCTGTCAGAAAGTGCTTTATCTATATATTTTATATTTTGTAGCCTTCAGCTCTCAGCAGTTTATCCCTGTCAGAAAGTGCTTTATCTATATATTTGATATTTTGTAGCCCTCAGCTCTCAGCAGTTTATCCCTGTCAGAAAGTGCTTTATCTATATATTATATTTTGTAGCCCTCAGCTCTCAGCAGTTTATCCCTGTCAGAAAGTGCTTTATCTATATATTTAATATATTGTAGCCCTCAGCTCTCAGCAGTTTATCCCTGTCAGAAAGTGCTTTATCTATATATCTAATATTTTGTAGCCCTCAGCTCTCAGCAGTTTATCTCTGTCAGAAAGTGCTTTATCTGTATATTTAATATATTATAGCCCTCAGCTCTCAGCAGTTTATCCCTGTCAGAAAGTGCTTTATCTATATATATTGTAGCCCTCAGCTCTCAGCAGTTTATCCCTGTCAGAAAGTGCTTTATCTATATATATTGTAGCCCTCAGCTCTCAGCAGTTTATCCCTGTCAGAAAGTGTTTATCTATATATATTGTAGCCCTCAGCTCTCAGCAGTTTATCCCTGTCAGAAAGTGTTTATCTATATATATTGTAGCCCTCAGCTCTCAGCAGTTTATCCCTGTCAGAAAGTGCTTTATATATATATTTATTATATTGTAGCCTTCAGCTCTCAGCAGTTTATCCCTGTCAGAAAGTGCTTTATCTATATATTTATTATATTGTAGCCCTCAGCTCTCAGCAGTTTATCCCTGTCAGAAAGTGCTTTATATATATATTTATTATATTGTAGCCTTCAGCTCTCAGCAGTTTATCCCTGCCAGAAAGTGCTTTATATATATATTTATTATATTGTAGCCTTCAGCTCTCAGCAGTTTATCCCTGTCAGAAAGTGCTTTATATATATATTTATTATATTGTAGCCCTCAGCTCTCAGCAGTTTATCTCTGTCAGAAAGTGCTTTATCTATATATTTATTATATTGTAGCCTTCAGCTCTCAGCAGTTTATCCCTGTCAGAAAGTGCTTTATCTATATATCTAATATTTTGTAGCCCTCAGCTCTCAGCAGTTTATCCCTGTCAGAAAGTGCTTATCTATATATATTGTAGCCCTCAGCTCTCAGCAGTTTATCCCTGTCAGAAAGTGCTTTATCTATATATATTGTAGCCCTCAGCTCTCAGCAGTTTATCCCTGTCAGAAAGTGCTTTATATATATATTTATTATATTGTAGCCTTCAGCTCTCAGCAGTTTATCCCTGTCAGAAAGTGCTTTATCTATATATTTATTATATTGTAGCCCTCAGCTCTCAGCAGTTTATCTCTGTCAGAAAGTGCTTTATCTATATATTTATTATATTGTAGCCTTCAGCTCTGAGCAGTTTATCCCTGTCAGAAAGTGCTTTATCTATATATTTAATATATTGTAGCCTTCAGCTCTCAGCAGTTTATCCCTGTCAGAAAGTGCTTTATCAAGATATGACCACACAGAACCAGAGATTTGGAGAAGTGGACCTTATCCTCAGTATGAAGCTATCAATGGTCAAAATAGGTAACACATTATTATTATAACATTATTATGAAAATATTGAGTTATCTCCCATATTACAATTTTCCTTCTTTATATGTCTGTTTTTATACCCCCTTATACCCCCGCTTTAAAAAGGGGGGGTATACTGTTTTACCTCTGTCTGTCCGTCCGTCCGTCCCATGAAATTTTTGTCACATTTTTTTTCTCAGGAACTACAATACAAGGATTTCTGAAATTTGGTTTCAGGGTTTATCTAAGTCAGCTATACCATGTGATGCGTTTTCAGATTGATCACTTAACAACTTCCTGTTTACCAAACACTTGTATGATTTTACACATGATAGCCAAGTTGAAAATTTTCGTCACATTTTTCTGAGGAACTACAATACAAGGATTTCTGTAATTTTGTTTCAGGGTTTATCTAAGTCAGCTATACCGTGTGATGCGATTTCAGATTGATCACTTGACAAATTCCTGTTTACTGAACACTTGTATGATTTTACACATGATAGCCAAGTTGAAAATTTTCGTCACATTTTTCTCAGGAAATACAATACAAGGATTTCTGAAATTTTGTTTCAGCATATATATAAGTCAGCTATACCGTGTGATGTGTTTTCAGATTCATCACTCGACAACTTCCTGTTTACCAAACACTTGCATATTTTTACACTATTAATATTATCCACTTGCGGCGGGGGTATCATCAGTGAGCAGTAGCTCGCAGTTTACTTGTTTAATCAAAAAAATATTATGAAATAAATGATGATTGTGAAGTTATAAATGTGCAATATAAATTTAAAGTAAAAGAAATTCCTAAATTTATTTATATGATGTTGCTGTGCCAACTGTTAAGCTACATCCAATTTTTTAGAATCAGTTAATGGTAAACTTTGTTGAATTTAGGGAAAGCATTGAATTCACTCTTAACAATGTTTCCAACTATCCATTCAACATTATATTATATTTTAATATAAGATTTTTTTTTAATTTTTCAGACAATCTATCCTGTCCTATCTGTTACAATGCTATAATTCCTGTATCAGTGACCTGTCAGAACTCTCTCATCAGATGTATTGTAAAGCTTGCTCCAGGTAACATTATGTATCTGTCTCTTATAACCTCTCCCCAGGGTATCCTATCCTATCTGTTACAATGTTATAATTCCTGTATCAGTGACCTGTCAGAACTCTCTCATCAGATGTATTGTAAAGTATGCTCCAGGTAACATTATATAGCTGTCTCTCTCCCCTCTCCCCAGGGTATCCTGTCCTATCTGTTACAATGCTATAATTCCTGTATCAGTGACCTGTCAGAACTCTCTCATCAGATGTAATGTAAAGCATGCTCCAGGTAACATTATATAGCTGTCTCTCTCCCCTCTCCCCAGGGTATCCGGTCCTCTCTGTTACAATGCTATAATTCCTGTATCAGTGACCTGTCAGAACTCTCTCATCAGATGTATTGTAAAGCATGCTCCAGGTAACATTATATAGCTGTCTCCCTCCCCTCTCCCCAGGGTATCCTATCCTATCTGTTACAATGTTATAATTCCTGTATCAGTGACCTGTCAGAACTCTCTCATCAGATGTATTGTAAAGCATGCTCCAGGTAACATTATATAGCTGTCTCCCTCCCCTCTCCCCAGGGTATCCTATCCTATCTGTTACAATGTTATAATTCCTGTATCAGTGACCTGTCAGAACTCTCTCATCAGATGTATTGTAAAGCATGCTCCAGGTAACATTATATAGCTGTCTCCCTCCCCTCTCCCCAGGGTATCCTATCCTATCTGTTACAATGTTATAATTCCTGTATCAGTGACCTGTCAGAACTCTCTCATCAGATGTATTGTAAAGCATGCTCCAGGTAACATTATATAGCTGTCTCCCTCCCCTCTCCCCAGGGTATCCTATCCTATCTGTTACAATGTTATAATTCCTGTATCAGTGACCTGTCAGAACTCTCTCATCAGATGTATTGTAAAGCTTGCTCCAGGTAACATTATATAGCTGTCTCCCTCCCCTCTCCCCAGGGTATCTTGTCCAATCTGTTACAATGCTATAATTCCTGTATCAGTGACCTGTCAGAACTCTCTCATCCGATGTATTGCAAAGCTTGCTCCAGGTAACATTATATATCTGTCTCCCTCCCCTCTCCCTAAGGTATCCTGTCCTATCTGTTACAATGTTATAATTCCTGTATCAGTGACCTGTCAGAACTCTCTCATCAGATGTATTGTAAAGCTTGCTCCAGGTAACCTTATATAGCTGTCTCCCTCCCCTCTATGGTTGGTATCCTGTCCTATCTGTTACAATGTTATAATTCCTGTATCAGTGACCTGTCAGATCTCTCTCATCAGATGTATTGTAAAGCATGCTCCAGGTAACATTATATAGGTGTCTCCCTCCCCTCTCCCCAGGGTATCCGGTCCTCTCTGTTACAATGTTATAATTCCTGTATCAGTGACCTGTCAGAACTCTCTCATCAGATGTATTGTAAAGTATGCTCCAGGTTACATTATATAGCTGTCTCCCTCCCCTCTCCCCAGGGTATCCTATCCTATCTGTTACAATGTTATAATTCCTGTATCAGTGACCTGTCAGAACTCTCTCATCAGATGTATTGTAAAGCTTGCTCCAGGTAACATTATGTATCTGTCTCTTATAACCTCTCCCCAGGGTTTCCTGTCCTATCTGTTTCAATGCTATAATTCCTGTATCAGTGACCTGTCAGAACTCTCTCATCAGATGTATTGTAAAGCTTGCTCCAGGTAACATTATGTATCTGTCTCTTATAACCTCTCCCCAGGGTATCCTATCCTATCTGTTACAATGTTATAATTCCTGTATCAGTGACCTGTCAGAACTCTCTCATCAGATGTATTGTAAAGCATGCTCCAGGTAACATTATATAGGTGTCTCTCTCCCCTCTCCCCAGGGTATCCTGTCCTATCTGTTACAATGCTATAATTCCTGTATCAGTGACCTGTCAGAACTCTCTCATCAGATGTATTGTAAAGTATGCTCCAGGTAACATTATATAGGTGTCTCTCTCCCCTCTCCCCAGGGTATCCTGTCCTATCTGTTACAATGCTATAATTCCTGTATCAGTGACCTGTCAGAACTCTCTCATCAGATGTAATGTAAAGCATGCTCCAGGTAACATTATATAGCTGTCTCTCTCCCCTCTCCCCAGGGTATCCGGTCCTCTCTGTTACAATGCTATAATTCCTGTATCAGTGACCTGTCAGAACTCTCTCATCAGATGTATTGTAAAGCATGCTCCAGGTAACATTATATAGCAGTCTCTCTCCCCTCTCCCTAGGATATCCTGTCCTATCTGTTACAATGTTATAATTCCTGTATCAGTGACCTGTCAGATCTCTCTCATCAGATGTATTGTAAAGCATGCTCCAGGTAACATTATATAGGTGTCTCCCTCCCCTCTCCCCAGGGTATCCGGTCCTCTCTGTTACAATGTTATAATTCCTGTATCAGTGACCTGTCAGAACTCTCTCATCAGATGTATTGTAAAGCATGCTCCAGGTAACATTATATAGGTGTCTCCCTCCCCTCTCCCCAGGGTATCCTATCCTATCTGTTACAATGTTATAATTCCTGTATCAGTGACCTGTCAGAACTCTCTCATCAGATGTATTGTAAAGCATGCTCCAGGTAACATTATATAGCAGTCTCTCTCCCCTCTCCCTAGGATATCCTGTCCTATCTGTTACAATGTTATAATTCCTGTATCAGTGACCTGTCAGATCTCTCTCATCAGATGTATTGTAAAGCATGCTCCAGGTAACATTATATAGGTGTCTCCCTCCCCTCTCCCCAGGGTATCCGGTCCTCTCTGTTACAATGTTATAATTCCTGTATCAGTGACCTGTCAGAACTCTCTCATCAGATGTATTGTAAAGTATGCTCCAGGTTACATTATATAGCTGTCTCCCTCCCCTCTCCCCAGGGTATCCTATCCTATCTGTTACAATGTTATAATTCCTGTATCAGTGACCTGTCAGAACTCTCTCATCAGATGTATTGTAAAGCTTGCTCCAGGTAACATTATGTATCTGTCTCTTATAACCTCTCCCCAGGGTATCCTATCCTATCTGTTACAATGTTATAATTCCTGTATCAGTGACCTGTCAGAACTCTCTCATCAGATGTATTGTAAAGCATGCTCCAGGTAACATTATATAGCTGTCTCCCTCCCCTCTCCCCAGGGTATCCTGTCCTATCTGTTACAATGTTATAATTCCTGTATCAGTGACCTGTCAGAACTCTCTAATCAGATGTATTGTAAAGCTTGCTCCAGGTAACATTATATAGCTGTCTCTCTCCCCTCTCCCCAGGGTATCCTGTCCTATCTGTTACAATGCTATAACTCCTGTATCAGTGACCTGTCAGAACTCTCTCATCAGATGTATTGTAAAGCTTGCTCCAGGTAACATTATATAGCTGTCTCTCTCCCCTCTCCCCAGGGTATCCGGTCCTCTCTGTTACAATGTTATAATTCCTGTATCAGTGACCTGTCAGAACTCTCTCATCAGATGTATTGTAAAGCTTGCTCCAGGTAACATTATGTATCTGTCTCTTATAACCTCTCCCCAGGGTATCCGGTCCTCTCTGTTACAATGTTATAATTCCTGTATCAGTGACCTGTCAGAACTCTCTCATCAGATCTATTGTAAAGGTTGCTCCAGGTAACATTATATATCTGTCTCTTATAACCTCTTTTCATGTTTAATAATTATGAATTTCATTTTCTTATACTTCTCAAGGATTTTACTAAAAAAAGCATTGACTCCACACATATCAAACTAACAATTAAACAACACACATGTTTATCTGCAAATGTTAGATTATGTTTTGCCTTGAATTTCGTCTTAAATGCGGAAAAAGACATGGGTTGCTTTTAAGGTGACGTTAATGATGATGCCATTAATGTAGACAATTGTCAAGTTAGTTTGAAAGGAACTTCTTGTGATAGATCATTGATATTTGATATAGAAAGTTGCATTAGGATTAGTACATATCAGTTTAAAGCCTAATAATCAGCAATGTTACATGTTAAGTTTTCTGCTTAAGTTTGTTTATGCATCAAGGATTTAAGATTTTATATTTCTATTACAGACTAGCTACAACAGGCTTTGATGATTTAAGATTTTATATTTTATTACAGACTAGCTACAACAGGCTTTGATGATTTAAGATTTTATTTTTTATTACAGACTAGCTACAACAGGCTTTGATGATTTAAGATTTTATTTTTTATTACAGACTAGCTACAACAGGCTTTGATGATTTAAGATTTTATATTTTATTACAGACTAGCTACAACAGGCTTTGATGATTTAAGATTTTATATTTCTATTACAGACTAGCTACAACAGGCTTTGATGATTTAATATTTTATTTTTTATTACAGACTAGCTACAACAGGCTTTGATGATTTAAGATTTTATATTTTATTACAGACTAGCTACAACAGGCTTTGATGATTTAATATTTTATTTTTTATTACAGACTAGCTACAACAGGCTTTGATGATTTAATATTTTATATTTTATTACAGACTAGCTACAACAGGCTTTGATGATTTAATATTTTATTTTATTACAGACTAGCTACAACAGGCTTTGATGATTTAATATTTTATATTTTATTACAGACTAGCTACAACAGGCTTTGATGATTTAAGATTTTATTTTTTATTACAGACTAGCTACAACAGGCTTTGATGATTTAAGATTTTATTTTTTATTACAGACTAGCTACAACAGGCTTTGATGATTTAAGATTTTATATTTTATTACAGACTAGCTACAACAGGCTTTGATGATTTAAGATTTTATATTTCTATTACAGACTAGCTACAACAGGCTTTGATGATTTAATATTTTATTTTTTATTACAGACTAGCTACAACAGGCTTTGATGATTTAAGATTTTATATTTTATTACAGACTAGCTACAACAGGCTTTGATGATTTAATATTTTATTTTTTATTACAGACTAGCTACAACAGGCTTTGATGATTTAATATTTTATATTTTATTACAAACTAGCTACGACAGGCTTTGATGATTTCAGATTTTATTTTTTATTACAGACTAGCTACAACAGGCTTTGATGATTTATCAGACATATCATGTTCAGTTAAACCATCAGCCAGCTTCCATCTCCAAGACTCACCTCCGCCACAAAGTAAACGGAAAAGTCATGTGGGAGAATTGTTACCTAGGATAGCCATCTCCCCGACACTTATGACGGAGATGGTCTCAGGGCTTTATTATATTATGTAAGTCTCTTTCATTAATAAAATAATACATGTTCTATACATCATTGAGACACAAACAACCAAAACACATATTGATTGTATGTGTAACAGGGATAGAGATTGGATCTCATCTGATTGTTAATTGCCTTCCTGTTTGATGTAACAGGGATAGAGATTGGATCCCATCTGATTGTTAATTGCCTTCCTGTTTGATAATTGTGTAATCAATTAGCTCACTTAAAATTGATCATTCATTAGTTAATGACTATAGGGTATGGGGTTTTATCATGATCCTTGTTTGAGGCCATAATATAAGCAACTTTTGTATATTCTTCTTCAAAGCTAAAAAAACAACACTAAGTTATTAAAACTTTCTTCCTTGTTTCATACATGTGGTAATTCTTGTTTTCAAGATCGTGTTTCAAGCAAAGCTTTTAGTTCATAGTCTTTAATAGATTGGTCTTGGAATATTCTTAAATTTCCACAGTTTGGGGTTAGATTGTCAAAGGGAAATAATTGTATTAGATGGTCAAAGGGAGATAATTGTATTAAAAAGTAAAATCACAAAAATACTGAACTCAGAATTCAGTTGAGTGTTCAAAGGGAGATATTGTATTAGATGGTAAAAGGGAGATAACTGTATTTTGGTGGTCAAAGGGAGATAATTGTATTAATTAGTCAAAGAGAGATATTGTATTAAATGATCAAAGGGAGATAACTGTATTTGGTGGTCAAAGGGAGATAATTGTGTCAGGTGGTTGAAGGGAGATAATTGTATTAAATGGTCAAAGGAAGTTAATTGTATTAGGTGGTCAAAGGGGGAGATAATTGTATTAGATAGTTAAAGAGAAATAATTGTATTTAGTGGTCAAAGGGAGATAATTTTATAAGATAGTCAAAGGGAGATAACTGTAATAAGTGGTCAAAGGTAGATAATAGTATTAGGTGGTCAAAGGGAGATAATTTGAATCACAAATTAGGTCAAAACAGCAAACCTAGAGATAGATCTTTGGTCAAACATTGAAACAGCAAACCTAGGGATTGGTCTTTGGTCAAACCTTGAAACAGCAAACCTAGGGATTGATCTTCATTGGGGTCAAAACTATAACAGGAAATTGACATTGCTGCTTCTTCTAGAATACTTTGCACACTGCATTATCGAGAAATGTTTTTATCAGACCTGCATGCCTTTACACTGTTACCTTGTGACCTATAGTCCAAATCAACAAGTGGTTCTAGTACAAAGCAGGATGTATATCTTACTAATTTGTGTCCTGATATGTATCTGACATTTGCCCCTGGTCGTGAAACACTAATTCATCATTCTTTTAATTTTGTAGGTTTAACAGTGATAAATACTTAGCAACACGAGCCATTTTAGACATCCACAACAGGGCAAGTTATGAACTCTTCCCTGATGTACTTTTGGTAAGGTTTTTGATTATCTGTTTTTTATTAGTATTAGATGTATGAAGTAATGGTTTTCCATAAATTATTTAGTATTATCTGTCTTACAGTATAAATCAATCAATATCAATGAGATAATATTTATCATGTTCTGTAGATTAAATAATGAATGTGTGCATTTATGTGAGTCAGCTGAAAGCAATCACCAATCAATCAATCAATCAGTCAGTCAGTTATTGCAAATACTTGACCACTGGCAAATATGCAAAATCTTAAGTTAATTAAAAACAGAAAGTCCCTAATCATGCTAATCAAATGGCAAAATCAATAGCTCAAACACATCAAACCAATGGTATACAACAGTCATATACCTGACTTTGTATAGGTATTTTTTTATGTGGAAAATGGTGGATTACACCTCTAACATGTATAGACAGTCGCATACTATTCCATTATATTTTTACACCAACTATAATGTAGATTACAATTAATCAGTATTAAGCAAAAAAAAGATAATTAAAAAAAGATTGGATTGTCTCCCTTTGTTCATATATGTTTTTGTTCATTTTAAAATGTTTTATTTATCTGATTTTATGGTTTGGATAAAAAAAGTTTCTATAATTCTTCATCAATTTATCCCTTTCTGCACCCATTGAATAAAAGAAATTTAATCAACATGTTCTTTTGATCTCAGTACTTCATTGGTAAAAATCCGATTTGAAAAGAAAGAATAACTTTGCCTGCTTAATGTTAGAAAATCATTACAGAAACAGATTCCTCCACCAAATCTCGTGTAATACGATATTTATTCACTCTCGACAGTTAAATTTTAATTTGAAAATTTAACTGTCTCGAGTGAATAAATATTGTATTACACTCAGTGCAGTGGTAGAATCTATATATCTCTGTAATTCCCATCCAATTTATCCTTTTTAAGACTTGAAGATTAATTTTAATTATATGTAAATTGTTGGTGGCCTGTAGATTAATGTAATGTTTAATTATATGTAAATTGTTGGTCATCTATTTTAGGTAACGACTGCCATAAAGAATTCACTTCCTGCTGGTCACGAAGAAGATGGTCCAATGGGACTTATGACTGTCACTCCCTCTAGCTCAGGTCACACCATCGCCAAATCTGCTATTACTAATGCATCATTTAGAACCAAGAAACTGCCTGGTAAGGCACCATCTATCTATCTGATTAAGTTGCATTGCTAGTGCTCTCTTGCATGTACAATTTTGACAGATTTTATGAAACTAACATCATAGGTTTATATCAATAAATTCTTAAGGAAGTTCTCAAAATGAGTGCCGATCAAATATTTTTTGAAGAGTTGTGTCCCTTTGAAATATTAGTTATATAAAAAATTGACATGTTAGCACTCTCATGTGTACAATTCTTGCCAGATTTTTTCAAATACATTATATGAAAAGGTTTATAACACCAATGTCATAGACATTTTTTGCAAAAACAGTGCCAGCCAAGTAGTTTTAAAAGAGTTATGTCCCTTTGAAACAATAATTTTTAGGAACTTGCATTACATTTGCTCTCAAGCCTTCATTTTCAAGATATTCATAAAACAATCATTTTTTAGATATTGCTTTTGGGCTGATAAAATATGTACAATATGCATGGGGACATTGGAAATCTCTTTCTTTATAACCAAATTCATCTCCCTGGTAATAGAATAGACCTAAATATTTACTTCTTTATTACCAAATCCATCTCCCTGTTAATGGAATAAACCTAAATAATTACAAACAATATATAATGTAAAACATTTGTCTTTCAGATGACATTGATATCATAGAGGGAGATGAAAACTTATCAAAACTAGAAACAATTGATGAAGATAGTGATACGCCGACAAAATCACTCGGCAAATTACCGAAACTCGCTGATAAATTTAAAATGGGCATTAAAAAAATGGACAAATCTAAAGTGAAAGAGCACAAACGAGATAGTGATGTGTCACGGACGTTATCTAACGGTGACACCATAGATTCTGTACAGGTTAATGTAATAAAGAATAATTCCAGGTCAAGTGTAGATAACGTAGAGATGACAAGTCTAACGAACAAAAAGAATTCTATTCTGGAGGAAATAAATGAAGAGAAAGTCGGGTCGTCACCTCTGGGAAATCTACGACAAAAACATTCTAGTAGCTCACTTAAAGAAATGAAAAATAAACCAGGACACACTCGCCATTCTTCAGGGTCCTCTGTTAATACAGAAAACTGTAGTACGGATCTCTGATGAATACCAGGGGTAGGAGAGCCTTAATTGTTCATCAAAGATACCTGCTTACATAATAATTCCAGGGGGAGGAGAAAAACATTGATTATAGGCTTTCTTTCATCATTAAAAAAGTCTTGGGACTGATATCAAAGAAATGTGACTTTTATATACCGGTATATAAATAGATTATATTTGAATTTTGCATGTAAAATTATGAAAATATGCACATAAATCTAAAAATTGTTAGATTAGCATAAGAAGTCAAACCACTGTGAAATGTTTATCTGTTTAATATAACAGATGCATTTATTATTAACAAAAAGGCATTAACTTTTCTACATTGGCTAGAGGTATAGGGGGAGGGGGGAGATCTCACAAACATCTTTAACCCTACCTCATTTTTGCGCCTGTCCCAAAGTCAGGAGCCTTTGGCCTTTGTTAGTCTTGTATTATTTTAATTTTAGTTTCTTGTGTACAATTTTGAAATTAGTATATAACAGATGCATTTATTATTAACAAAAAAGGCCATTTGGAGTTCTTTTAGAGTTGCACTTTAAAATTACACCTTTTGACAGGTTTCTAGGGGAATTTATTCAAGGATTAACAGAACAAAACTAAACCATGAGTGTAGTATCACCTTCAGTCTTTAAGATCAACAAATAAACCTATAGCTTTTAAAAATTTTTTAGTTAGATTCTGTTGGCCTATAGTAATTTTACAGTTTGGCCTGTGGTTAATCATGAAGACTGTTGCTACCTATGTAAATCTCTGTTGTAGAGTCTGAGAGGCCTTTAACTTGTCATCTTTGTAAAGGATTAGGATTTCATTTCTAATTCAGTCTGTACTTAAAGGTTATTAGCTTTATAAAAGTTGCAAACATCAATTAATGTTATCTTTCCCACATATTTCTGCAGTTAAAAACATTTGTAGATACTAATAACATACGTTTTTATTACCGGTACTGTAAATTCAGAAATTAATACATTCATTTATTTTTGCAATTTTTCAAGGTGAGTTAGATTTATACAGTTTTTAAAAAAAATGCATACAGGTACTATTTAATCATTGGTTATCAGAATGCAAGTTCTTGGTATTGCGATACTCACACAGTTATAGGATTTGCATTGATATAAAGCTCGCAATTATTTCTGAATTTACAGTATATGAAATATCATTGTAGATAAATTTTAAATTACTCTCTACTAATATTTACATATTTTACGTTTTTTGTAATTTTGTGTTTTTATTAAATTTTATGATTTACGCCCCCTTTTAATTAATTACTCTTTATATAGACATATTTTTTGTTAATTTGTGAGTTTGGATTGCTGTCAAATCTCCATTTCATTTTAAATATGGAAATCAAAAAACATTTTTCATTTCAGAAGAACTTATTTTATTTTGTTATTTAATTTATTATTTTGTATTTATTACACAACAATCAAACAACAACTGACTGTTCAGCTTTTTCCTGATATTTCAACATCCAGTTATCTCCCTTTGGTCAATTCTTAGATCTGAAATAGATAATGCTCAGTGTGGTATCTTAAGAGTTTTTGTTGTTTTGGCTGGTTTGTTTCTGAACTTACATCTCTTTAGTTATAATTATTGTTTTGTTTGCTGTATTAATAAAGTATACCTCCTCTTAATCCTATTTATCCATGTGTTGTTTCACTGTTTTAGTCTGATATGGGTTTTCATTGGGTTAGAGATTAGACCAGCTGTTTTTAATATTTTGACCTTAGGATTTGTAAAGATTTCAAGGACAATATACATTATTCAGATCTCATCTATCTTTCAAAATGAAATAAAAGAGGGGTGACGTGAACCTTTTATAAAACCAGGAACTCTTAAGATCAAACATATTTTAGTATCTCTTGTGGCATAAACAACTTACTCTTAATCAAATCATGATGTAATTGTGATTCAAATTTAAACTTCATACATATGCTCTTTAATTTCGTATTTTATTTGGCTTTTTAATTTTTTTTCGATTCTAGCATCCCTGATGAGTTTTTTGTAGATGAAACAAGCGTCTTGCTTAAATACTAAATTTAATCCTGGTATATTTGATGAGTTTATTTGTATTAGAATGGTATATTGATTTTAAATTTTTTCAGTGTCTGATTTTTTTCTTCTTCTTTGCAATATATTATTCAATCATTACAAATATAAACAATATATAGAATGATGAGTTTTAACAGTGCAATATTTAACATTAAGTTATAATAAACATTTCTGTTTTTAGAAAATCATTTGGGATCGTGTTATTCAATATACAGTGACTAATGTATTGCTATCAATGGGTTGTCTCTACTATTAGTTATTTGAATAATGATTATCAATCAGATTTTAGATTTGTGCTGATGTAAGCATTTTTGCGAATTAATTCATCTTATGCAAGTTTAAAAAGCCATGAATCTGTATTTCATCAACAAAATATAGTTCTTAATTGTAGATATCTCATAGATAATTATTTATTTATAATATTAACAAATGTATGGTAGAAAAATACAAAATAAAACAAATGAAATTTATTTTCTTTTATGATGAGTATAAAAAAGTTAAATGAAATAGATGTCTACTGGTTGTTTGATATTGCTGTGTCATTGTGGTGTACTCCATAGAAAACATTTTTTCTGGTTGTTAAATTAAGGCAACAGTAGTATACTCTCAAAATCTCAAAACTAAATTCAGAACCTGATTGACTTCTTATCAGGTTCAATCCACCATTTTCTACATTAGAAAATGCCTGTACCAAGTCAGGAATATGACAGTTGTTATCCATTCGTTTGATGTGTTTGGACTTTTGATTTTGCCTTTTGATTATTGACTTTCCTTTTTGAATTTTCCTCGGAGTTCAGTATTTTTGTGTTTTTACTTTATACTGTGGTTCAAAAGTAATAAATCAATATAGAGAAGAAAACAAAACTGGGTAACAATCTAAAACCAAGGGTAACACATGAACTATTACATGTATTAGAGGAAAACAATGGAACATAAAGGCAACAGAAGTATATCGCTGTTCCAAATTCATAAATCGATTGAGAAAAAACGATTTCTGGATTGCAAACTAAAACTGAGGGAAAACATCAAATATAAGAGGAGAACTAAGACACAACAGAAACACATCATTAAAATGTAACACACACAGAAATCAACTATAATATAACAATGGCCATTTTCTTGACTTGGAACAGGACATTTTAAGAAAAAAATGGTGGGTTGAACCTGGTTTTGTGGCATTCCAAACCTCCCACTTTTATGGCAATGTTATATATAACATCAAAATGACCACATTTCATGACAGCACTGCAATACAAATAAATGTGAGAACACATAGGAAAAAGAAACACACAAATAATAGCTTACCAAAGGTACCAGGGTTTAAATTTAATATTTCAGGCGTTTCCTTCACACAAGACTTACTAGTGACGCTCAGATGAAAAAAGATTGAAAGCCTCAACAAGTACAAAGTTGAAGAGCATTAAGGACCTAAAGTTCCAAAAAATTTGGATTATACACCTAGGGTTTTCTGCCTGGGATAAGAACATCCTTATTATTTAGAATAATTCATACTTTTGCAAACATGATACAACCGAAGTGGTGACAAACTAAATAATAAAAACAGATACATGACATAACACAACATAAACCAGCACATAAAAATACACAGCCAAGTTATCCAAAGCCATCAATGCACAAAGAGAAGTTACATTTGAATTTCTATTTTTTTCCCAAAAAAATAAGATAGAATTCAAGATTATATTTGTAATACTGATATAATATTTATCAATAACAATGAAAATGAAAATTACAATACTAATTAATATCAAAGTGTGGTAGTAATTAGATTATTAATTGTACTATCTAGCTATATTAGTGTGTCTTCTGAATCAAACAGTCAAATATATCGTATAAATTTCGTTGTCCTAAACTTAAATCTAATATAAAATGAACTAGATGTTTAATTACTTTAACCATAACTCACGAATACAACAGAAAAAGATAAGATTTACAACTACAAACATTAAAATATTTGACAGAATCCGATGAGAATAACAAATATGACATCAAATCTAAATACTTCAATTTTGGATAAAAAAAAGTACCATGACATCTCTAATAGCATTGCGAATTCACACTCAGCAAAACAGTCACAACCTTCACACTCAGCAAAACAGTCACAACCCGGAATAAGTCACGTTCGGTAATTAAAAGATCAGACGACGTAATGATAAACCACAATCTAACATGTGGTAAAAATGTCCGTATTTTGGACAAAGACACATCGTAGGGATCGACCAATTCGTGATGGTGTCTTTAAAATTTATAACTTTGTTGGAGAAGTTTCTGCGTAAGGAGCACACTCCTGTATATGAAGTCCGTATAGTGTTAACATGAACGAGAATAACGTATCAATTGAAATATGTAAACATTATACGAAGGGGCAGAGGGTATATAACTGTTGAGAAAAGAGGAAATTGATAATTGGGAAGTTAAAGTCATCCCATTTATCATAGTTTTCGTGTGAAGTCGTCCATCTGTGTCAATATTGAGGAAAAGATCAAGGAATGAAGCAGTCCTTCTAGTATCGGCAAGGTTTTGTATAGTAAATTTGTATACAAATCCTTGGTATCGGTAGTATCTTTAATTTCACTGGGATATATCAGGTGTAAGTAAAGGCTACAATTGGGTTAATTGGATTGAGAATTATTGAACGATGTAATGGCACTTATATCCATCTTAAGAAGATAATTGGATTGAGAATTATATTACGACATATTGGCACTAATAACCATATACAGAGGTTAATTTATAAAACGAGGTGATGGCACTTATAACTATCTACAGGGGTTTATTAGATTGGAAATTATAAAACGAAGGGATGCCACTTATAACCATCTACAGTGGTTAAATAGATTGAGAATACTAAAACGAGGTGATGTCACTTAAAACAATCTATGGAGGTTGAGAATTTTAGAACAAGATGATGACACTTATGACCATCTATAGAGGTTAATTAGATTGAGAATTATAGAACGAGATGATGACACTTATAACCATCTATAGAGGTTGAGTAGATTGAGAATTATAGAACAAGATGATGACACTTATGACCATCTATAGAGGTTAATAAGATTGAGAATTATAGAACGAGATGATGACACTTATAACCATCTATAGAGGTTGAGTAGATTGAGAATTATAGAACAAGATGATGACACTTATAACCATCTATAGAGGTTGAGTAGATTGAGAATTGTAGATCAAGATGATGACACTCATGACCATCTATAGAGGTTAATTATATTGAAAATTATAGAACGAGATGATGACACTTATGACCATCTATAGAGGTTAATTAGATTGAGAATTATAGAACGGTATGATGACACTTATGACCATCTATAGAGGTTAATTAGATTGAGAATTTTAGAACAAGATGATGACACTTATGACTATCTATATAGGTTAATTAGATTGAGAATTATAGAACGAGATGATGACACTTATAACCATCTATGGAGGTTAATTAGATTGAGAAGTATAGAACGAGATGATGACACTTATAACCATCTATAGAGGTTGAGTAGATTGAGAATTTTAGAACAAGATGATGACACTTATAACCATCTATAGAGGCTGAGTAGATTGAGAATTTTAGAAGAAGATGATGACACTTATAACCATCTATAGAGGTTGAGTAGATTGATAATTTTAAAACAAGATGATGACACTTATAAATATCTATAGAGGTTGAGTAGATTGAGAATTTTAGAACAAGATGATGACACATATAACCATCTATAGAGGTTAATTAGATTGAGAATTATAGAACAAGATGATGACACTTATAACCATCTATAAAGGTTGAGTAGATTGAGAATTTTTGAACAAGATGATGACACTTATAACCATCTATAGAGGTTGAGTACATTGAGAATTTTAGAACAAGATGATGACACTTATGACCATCTATAGAGGTTAATTAGATTGAGAATTATAGAACGAGATGATGACACTTATAACCATCTATAGAGGTTGAGTAGATTGAGAATTTTAGAACAAGATGATGACACTTATAACCATCTATAGAGGTTGAGTAGATTGAGAATTATAGAACAAGATGATGTCACTTATAACCATCTTTAGAGGTTAATTAGATTGAGAATTATAGAACAAGATGATGACACTTATAACCATCTATAGAGGTTGAGTAGATTGAGAATTTTAGAACAAGATGATGACACTTATAACCATCTATAGAGGTTAATAAGATTAAGAATTTTAGAACAAGATGATGACACTTATAACCATCTATAGAGGTTGAGTAGATTGAGAATTTTAGAACAAGATGATGACACTTATAACTATCTATAGAGGTTGAGTAGATTGAGAATTTTAGAACAAGATGATGACACTTATAACCATCTATAGAGGTTAATTAGATTGAGAATTTTAGAACAAGATGATGACACTTATAACCATCTATAGAGGTTGAGTAGATTGAGAATTTTAGAACGAGATGATGACACTTATAACCATCTATAGAGGTTGAGTAGATTGAGAATTTTAGAACAAGATGATGACACTTATGACCATCTATAGAGGCTAGTTAGGCTGAGAATTATAGAACGAGATAATGGCACTTATAACTATCTACAGAGGCTAATTGGATTCAGAAATATAAAGCTAAGTGCGGCTCTTATAACAATCTACAGACTGAGGCTAATATTAATTGTATTGAGAATTGTAGAGTAAGGTGATTGAGGCGCCTATAAAGTCGATTGCATTATAGTATACACATAGAAACTTTAAATATGTATGATTTTAAGTAATTTGACATCCTCGCTTGAAAAAAGGGGCGTCGGAGAAGGGATAAAGGGAGTATTTGATGTCCATTTAGAACTAGATGTTTCTTTTTTTTTCATTTAAAGAAATAAATGATTTTTAATCACATTACCACAGACATGTGTTTGTAACATATTCTCAATGATCCTTCTGATACTAAAATCATTCAAACATTGACATGTTCATTGAACTGTTTAAATAAAGTTTTTCAATGGAAACATTCACCGACTCAATTGAACAGATCACGCTTTCTTTGTTATTAGATAATAGAATAAATCGTAATTTTGATTTAAATGTCTGTTATATTTCTTTTTCTAGACGTCCATTATTTCGGTGATATTTTTTTAAAGAAAAGATCCACAGAAGTATCATTTATCTAAAATGAAGTTAATTTATTATTCGCTCTGCTTATTTATTTGTAAGTATTATTTGTTTTATTTATTTTAATTATGCTATGATATTGTATTCACCCTCCGCTTACATTTCTATTTACCTCTTAATGGAGGTATGCACATATTAATTAACTGTTTTAATGTCACCCTATAATTACTATGTTGTGCATGTATCAAGTCTATGAGTGGCCGTTCATGTCATTTGCGCGATTATATACGCGTATATAATTTTCAACGCGTATATATACGCGTATATTGTGGTTTTCAACGCGTATATTATCGTTTTATACGCGTATATTGTTAAAATAAACACGTTTATACTTTATTCCAATTTATTTATCATATACGCGTTAATATACGCGTTATTTGCATAAATATACGCGTTAATATACGCGTTATTTGTGTTAATATACGCGTATGAAATCATTATATACGCGTTAATAAACATTCGTTTGTCTTATTGTTTTAACCACGCTTTCATTGGTTAAAACAATAAGACAAACGAATGTTTATTAACGCGTATATAATGATTTCATACGCGTATATTAACACTAATAACGCGTATATTAACGCGTATATTAACGCGTATATTAACGCGTATATTTATGCAAATAACGCGTATATTAACGCGTATATGATAAATAAATTGGAATAAAGTATAAACGTGTTTATTTTAACAATATACGCGTATAAAACGATAATATACGCGTTGAAAACCACAATATACGCGTTGAAAACCACAATATACGCGTTGAAAACCATAATATACGCGTTTATCGGACCATTGATAAAATATCACGTTGTGATTGGTTAAATGCCGTCACATGGTGACCCCCTATGAGACCGTAGGGGGTTAGTAGGTTTCATAGGGGGTTCATGACGCGTTAATGGCGACGTCATCTATTGATGTTGTTGCGTTTCATTGTTTATTTTTCAACAAAACGACGCAGAAAAAGTCCAGCGTCCGATAAATTCGTTATACGGTTAACTACTGACCCCATACGGATCCATAGAGGGTGAATAAAATTCATAGGGGACTCGGCCTCCGGCCTCACCCCCTATGGATTTTACTAACCCTCTATGGATCCGTATGGGGTCAGTAGCGAACCATATAACTTATAATATATACGCGTTGAAAATTATATACGCGTATATAATCGCGCAAATGACATGAACGGCCACTCATACAAGTCTCTGTTGTGATGTCTAGTAAGTTTGGTATTCATATCATCTTATCAAATATATGTATTTTATGCCCCATTTATGGGCATAACGTTTTCTGGTCTGTGCCTTTGTCCGTTCGTCAGTCCGCCTGTTCCTCCGTCTGCCCCCCTGCAGTTTAAAGTTTTTGGTCGAAGTAGATTTTGATAAAGTGGAAATCCTATCAACTTGAATTTTGGTACTCATGTTCCTTAAGTAATGATATGATCTTTCTAATTTTAATGCAAAATTAGAGATTTTCACCCATTTCCACGGTCCACTGAACATAGAAAATGATAGTGCGGATGGGGCATCCGTGTATTATGGACATATTCTTGTAACTTTTGCTTTGGCGTTCAGAATTTTTCTTAGAATGTCATTTATTATCTGCAAAAATATGCTATGTTGTCTTTACATAAACCATTCTCAGTGTTATTTATTCTTTTGACAAGATCTAAACTATTGGTGACCTTCTGCTGTTGTGTTTTTTTTTATTTTGGTCGGGTTGTTGTCTCTTTGACACATTCCCCATTTCCATTCTCAATTTTAATAAAATTGAGAATTGGAATGGGGAATGTGTCAAAGAGACACCAACCCGACCATAGACAAAACAACAGCAGAAGGTCACTAATAGGTCTTCAATGTAGCGAGAATTCCCCGCACCCGGATGCGTCCTTCAGCTGACCCCTGAACAAATATATACTAGTTCAGTGAGAAAAAACGCCATACTTATTTCCAAATTGTACACAAGAAACTAAAATTAAAAAAATACAAGACTAACAAAGACAAGAGGATTTCTGACCAGGGACAGGCGCAAAAATGGGGCGGGGTTAAACAAGTTTATGAGATCTCAACCCTCTCCCTACACCTCTAGCCAATGTAGAAAAGTAAATGTAGAACCATATTGGTTCTTATTTCTGGTGAACTTAATAATTATTGAGTAATTATAAGTTAACTATATATAGCTAGATGAAGATAATGAGTTCTGGATATATAAAAATACACAGGATGATCGGGTTCGCAATAAGAATTGTTTATTGAGTAATTATATTTTACAGGTGCATGTCTACCAACTGTATGGGGGTCGTACTCTTTTGCTTTAGAGTAATTATATTTTACAGGTGCATGTCTACCAACTGTATGGGGGTCGTACTCTTTTGCTTTAGAGTAATTATATTTTACAGGTGCATGTCTACCAACTGTATGGGGGTCGTACTCTTTTGCTTTAGAGTAATTATATTTTACAGGTGCATGTCTACCAACTGTATGGGGGTCGTACTCTTTTGCTTTAGAGTAATTATATTTTACAGGTGCATGTCTACCAACTGTATGGGGGTCATACTCTTTTGCTTTAGAGTAATTATATTTTACAGGTGCATGTCTACCAACTGTATGGGGTCGTACTCTTTTGCTTTAGAGTAATTATATTTTACAGGTGCATGTCTACCAACTGTATGGGGGTCGTACTCTTTTGCTTTAGAGTAATTATATTTTACAGGTGCATGTCTACCAACTGTATGGGGGTCGTACTCTTTTGCTTTAGAGTAATTATATTGTACAGGTGCATGTCTACCAACTGTATGGGGGTCGTACTCTTTTGCTTTAGAGTAATTATATTTTACAGGTGCATGTCTACCAACTGTATGGGGTCGTACTCTTTTGCTTTAGAGTAATTATATTTTACAGGTGCATGTCTACCAACTGTATGGGGGTCGTATTCTTTTGCTTTAGAGTAATTATATTTTACAGGTGCATGTCTACCAACTGTATGGGGGTCGTACTCTTTTGCTTTAGAGTAATTATATTTTACAGGTGCATGTCTACGAACTGTATGGGGGTCGTACTCTTTTGCTTTAGAGTAATTATATTTTACAGGTGCATGTCTACCAACTGTATGGGGGTCGTACTCTTTTGCTTTAGAGTAATTATATTTTACAGGTGCATGTCTACCAACTGTATGGGGGTCGTACTCTTTTGCTTTAGAGTAATTATATTTTACAGGTGCATGTCTACCAACTGTATGGGGTCGTACTCTTTTGCTTTAGAGTAATTATATTTTACAGGTGCATGTCTACCAACTGTATGGGGGTCGTACTCTTTTGCTTTAGAGTAATTATATTTTATAGGTGCATGTCTACCAACTGTATGGGGGTCGTACTCTTTTGCTTTAGAGTAATTATATTTTACAGGTGCATGTCTACCAACTGTATGGGGGTCGTACTCTTTTGCTTTAGAGTAATTATATTTTACAGGTGCATGTCTACCAACTGTATGGGGGTCATACTCTTTTGTTTTAGAGTAATTATATTTTACAGGTGCATGTCTACCAACTGTATGGGGGTCGTACTCTTTTGCTTTAGAGTAATTATAATTTACAGGTGCATGTCTACCAACTGTATGGGGGTCGTACTCTTTTGCTTTAGAGTAATTATATTTTACAGGTGCATGTCTACCAACTGTATGGGGGTCGTACTCTTTTGCTTTAGAGTAATTATATTTTACAGGTGCATGTCTACCAACTGTATGGGGGTCGTACTCTTTTGCTTTAGAGTAATTATATTTTACAGGTGCATGTCTACCAACTGTATGGGGGTCATACTCTTTTGCTTTAGAGTAATTATATTTTACAGGTGCATGTCTACCAACTGTATGGGGGTCATACTCTTTTGCTCTAGAAGATTCTCTGAGAACAACTTATCTAGATACAGGTTATAACACATTCGTCAGACCTCTACTAAATGTAGAAGTCACATTAGCACTAAATCTCATCACTCTCAACTCACTGGTATGTACAAATAGTAGGTTTTTACATTGTGTATTTTTATGGCTTCATTTATATATAATGCGTTTCTTCTTTTGTTAACGTACGTGTTTATTTTGCTGCTCAACGTGATAAAAAGATGTTCTATCTTGCTGTACAACTTTATTACAATAAATTTATCTTGATGTATTGTCAAACAGTACGTATTTTTCTCCAATGCTGTATAACTTCATGCACTGTGTTTGTATATTACTGTACGCGTTTATTTTTCTGTACAACTTCATGTACAATATATTTATCTTGCTGTATCGTCAAACAATTATACCTATCTATCTAGCTGTACAACGTCATGTACAATGTATCTATCTTGCTGTATCGTCAAGCAGTACTTTTCCGTCTTTCTGAACTCTGCAACCTTTGGTACAACTCCCTCCAACGACGGATTAATTTATAAGTAGATTTTTGTCCTCGCAAAACAGGAGAACCCGTTTATTTATGATATATATGCCAAATCTATTTGTGTGTCCCACCAACGATAGAAGAGGGTCATAATGTTTTCTGATATGTGGGTCAATTCGTCCGTTCGCCCGACTGTTCGTTCGTTCGTCTGTACCGCTTCAGGTTAAAGTTTTTGGTCAAGGGAGTTTTTGATGAAGTTGAAGATCATTCAACTTAATAATTAGTACCCATATTTCTTATGATATAATCTCCTTAATTTTAATGCCAATTTAGAGTTTTGATCCCAATTTCACGGTCCACTGAACATAGAAAATGATAGTGCGAGTGGGACATCCGTGTTCTATTGACACATTTGTATTGCACGTTATTTTTTTTTTAATTTGTGTAAAAACAGTGTTCATGGCGTCATCTTTTACAATATTTTTTTAGAGTATTAGTGACCAGACGATGTCTATAGCTGGATATCTCACAATGGTAAGTGAAAAACAGGAAATCTTAGAAGAAAAAGGGAAATAACTCTACCAACCATCAACAATTCAATCTACTGGTTTTATGCAAAGTAGTATAAGCTGGTTTTGATTGAAACGGGGAATGTGTAAAAGAACCAAAACACGACCAAACAACAGAAATCAGCTGAAAGCCACCTATGGGTCTTCAACGAAGCGAGAAATCCTGCAACCGAAAGTGGCCTTCAGCTTGACCCTAAATGATAATTATAGTTCAGCGAAATGGACGCCAATCTAAACTCCGAAACATACAAATGAACCCAAATTAGAATTTTTTTCCGACGTAGTCGGTATAGTTTCGGTTTGTGCACTTTGAACTTAAGGACGCTTCACTATGGCAACAGACTACGCATGCTCGAAAATACTTTCTGTGATTGGAAAAAATGCCGTCATGGTGGGTGATTTGGTTGTGTTTGAAAAAACGTCTCGAAAGTTATATCGTGATTGAAAGCAAGTGAAAAACTATAAATATTTGAACTAGATCTTACAAAGATTTATATTTTTATTAAAATAATTGTTTCTTCAATAGTTCTTTGCATCCATGAAAGCTGTTTATTCGGGACAATTATATAATTATATAATTTTTAATGTAAACTTTGTTGTACGAACGTACATGACTTTAAGAACGCACCTACGCATGTGAGATTTCCGCAGGGTTTTGGTGAATGTAAACAGAAAGATACTACTTACATGTATACTACCAATAGTTTCTACCTTTGTTACCCATAAATTAAGTTTAATGTAGACAGTAGTAAATGTATATTAGTTTCTTTTTATTTGCACTAGATTTTTTGCCAATTTTTTTTTTTAGGTGTCATCACAATATTTTTATATATCATTGCGTTAATATAACCAGACTTAGTAAAGAATTTCTTGTAGTAACATTCAGATGGAGATTTTATTAAACAGGTCCTGCATCATTAAGTCAATGTGCGTTATCGAAATGATAGTTTTAAACATGTACTCAAATCTTAATACGTCGGATATCTTTTTTAAAGATAATTCTTGTTTGTATTAAATGTACAGAAAAAAACTACCAAAAATTAGGGGCGATCTAAGGTGATCCTGAAGGAAATTTTCCGTCTTTTTTCTGATGAGTTGTTGGCTGGTTTTCTAATACTTTTGAATTTCCCTCATTACTTCCAATCAGAAAGGTATGCTTTGGTTTTTTTTTCTCAATTCTAACAACACAGAATAAGTTAAGTACAAGTCTTCAGAATTTCTTTTACATATATATGTCGTGTACAAGTTGCGTTTTTGTACAGGTTATAACATGTACAAAAATATTGTACGTGTTGTAACTTGTATAATGCAAAAATACAAGTTATAACATGTACAAAAGTACCTCATACATGTTATAACCTGTACAAAATATTGCTTAAAAATGGTTTTAACTTGTACAAAATTTAAGCCAATCTTAATGAAGTAAAATGAACATTTAAATTTACCAATGCATAAAGAACAACAATAAATAGGCCATAACATGTCTCTTTCTGTCGAGGGCAATGATCACATAGTTACAGAAATATATGTTTCATCACTTATGTTGGAAAAATGTGTTTTCATGTGATTGAATGTTTTATGTAGTCCATCATGGCTTTAATAAGTGTGACACTATTTACTAAAAGCTTGTATTTCCTCAATGACAATTACATTAGATACTAGTACATGTAACTAAATTCTTCCCAAAATTTTAAGAACGATGCCTAATAATTTTGGGTAATACTCCTCCCTCTCGTTTTATAGCATGCAAAGACTAAAACAATGTCTTATATGCTTACTCTGTAAAATCAAGAGAGAGTTGAAATAGTTTTCATTGGACCACGTTTCATTATAAATATCTTTGGATCTACTCTTCAACATTTTTGACCTTCAGCATGACTTATGTAAATTCATAACTCAATTTGTTTTATAAATTATAAGATTATTTCATTAGGCGAATGTCATTTTTATGTTTTAAATATATATCCTCTACTTTGAAAGCATGTATTTGTGTCCTTTGGATGTTGTCTGCTCCATGGGCGGGTTGTTATCTTTTAGACACATACCCCATTTCAATTTCCAATTGTATTTGTAGACACATCTTCCCTGGCTATCCTCTTCTGTCTTTTAGTGTCAACTAGAATGGAAGTATTTTACTATTGCCTTCAAAGTGGACACTCACATTTATAATTCATCAAATAAAGATATGTCTATAGATAGTCATAAGAGAATCATAAGACACGTCCTAAGATATACATGTATCTTATGACAAGTCTTAGGAATGCTCCGTAATACCGACCCCTGGACATTAACTGTATTAAAAAAGGACAAAACACACTAACATGAAAGAATGATAAAAAAGTTATGAAATATTATTGATGTCAATAACATCTGTTGCGATAATAGAAACATATCCTTATTTTTCGATTTTGTACAAGTTAAAACCATTTTTAAGCAATATTTTGTACAGGTTATAACATGTATGAGGTACTTTTGTACATGTTATAACTTGTATTTTTGCATCATACAAGTTATAACATGTACAATATTTTTGTACATGTTATAACCTGTACAAAAACGCAACTTGTACACGACATATACATATATATATTATTGTAGACATGGTCTGATAACAGATTAGACTGGTCCTCAGACTCAACATACAGTAGCAGTATACCTGCGATATATAGTAATGAGAACTATGTTTGGAGACCAGCTCTTATTATTGAAAACTCGTAAGTATTTCTCCAAAGATCTATTGCAAGAAAATATATCAGAATAAAAACCCTACAACATTTGATCAATTCAAAACAAGAAAATTATTTTACATTTGGCCAATAAATGAAGGACTTTTTTAGAATTTGAAAGGGGTGACGCGACAATGAAGATAATTTTTAAAAAAATGGCAAAAAGGCGATAGTCAAATGTCCCTCAAAAACAGACTGAATAAACCCCTGTTCATTATATTTACAACATAATTGTTCATTATACTTACAATATAATATAACAAAGAAGATGTGGTATAAATGCCAATGAAAAAACACTCCACAAGAGACCAAATAGCACAGAAATTAACAACTATAGGTCACCTTACTGCCTTCAACAAAGTCCATGCCGCATAGTCAGCTATAAAAAGTAAAATCACAAAAATACTGAACTCAGAGGAAAATCAATTTGGAAAGTCCATAATCACATGGCAAAATCAAAACGCATCAAAAACGAATGGACAAGAACTGTCATATTCCTGACTTAGTACAGGCATTTTCAAATGTAGAAAATGGTGGATTAAACCTGGTTCTATAGCGCTAACCCTCTCACTTTAATAACAGTCTCATCAAATTCCGCTACATTTACATGATGCGTTAAATAAACAGTCACAATTAATAAAATAGTCAAAATATGGGAACATCAGTCATCGTATAACAATTTTAAAAGGAACAATTTAACAGGACACAAAAACATCTACTATCTACGAACACATGGATTGATTTGTGTGTCTGACGTCAGAAAAATTATATACGTTACATAAATTTGTCGTTCAATGTGCATACAATAGTTATCAAAAGTACCAGGATTATAAACAATTTTAAAATTTACATAGGCAATGAACGCATGCAGGGTTAAAAAATCAAAAGTATGTAAGAATAAATTACAGAAATAGACCGAGATTCAAACTAGTCCAAAAGTTATACATAGAATTTATCAGAATCCAAAACTTTTAAAAGGAACAATTTAACAGGACACAAAAACATCTATCTACGAACACATGGATTGATTTGAATGTCTCACGTCAGGAAAATTATATACGTCACATAAATTTGTCGTTCAATGTGCATACAAACAATTTGAAAATTTACATAGGCAATGTACGCATACAGGGTTAAAAAATCAAAAGTATATAAGAATAAATTACAGAAAAAGACCGAGATTCAAACTAGTCCAAAAGTTATACATAGAATTTATGAGAATCCAAAACTTTTAAAAGGAACAATTTAACAGGACACAAAAACATCTACTATCTACGAACACATTGTTTGATTTGAGTGGCACAGATTTAAAAGGCACAGAAATGATAAATATGAAATAATTAAAACGAGAAAACTAACGGCCAAATTTACGTACAAAAAGTGAACAAAAAACGACAACCACTGAATTACAAGCTCCCGACTTGGGACAGGCATAAACATACATCATGTGTCGGGGTTAAACATGTTATCGGGATCTCAACCCTCCCTCTATTCTGGGACAGTGCTGTAACATACCAACATGAGAACGAACTATAAAAATCAGTTAAAAAAGGCTCAACTCATCAGATGGATACACATAGAAATACTACACAGAATGGATGTGGCCGGGTACTTGTATATCTCAACAACAAAAAGACACTGAAGTGCGTACAGATCTGAGTACTCGAAGCTACTGACATCTAGTGCACAGCAACTAACAACTAAGTCTTGTCTAACCTAATAGGTTTGTTTATCGATTGAAAGACAATGCATCTGCTTAACAAAACAAATTAAAAATAAAATTATTTATTTGTCTTTTAGAAATTTGAAATTAAAACAATTTGTTGACCGAACACAAGATGAATATTCTGTGCCTTATAATATATTTAGAAAATAAAGAGTTTCTGTTTTTATTGTATATCTCCATTTGTCAAGAAAAACAAAAGTAAAGAAATACCAGATTTTACGAATTGTTTTATATTTTGTAGAGTAAAAGATATTTCGGTGATAAGTGATGAAAACGTTCTGATGAGACTCGAAAGTACGGGGAATATAACTTGGACACCCTCGGGAATTTACGTAACACACTGTGAAACAGATGTCACTTTCTACCCTTTTGATACGCAAGAATGTGACGTCACAGTATCTACATGGGGATATACTTCAATCGAAATAACCCTTTTCATAGCATCCGAGGCCGTAAGGTTGAGCTATTACAAAGAAAATGGAGAATGGTCGTACGAAGGGTTTTCAACAACTTCAGCTACAAACACTAGAGAAGGATCATCGACGCCTCAAGTTTCATTTAAACTCAAGTTTAAAAGACGACCAGCTTTCCATGTCTTGAATTCTTTGATACCAATGGTTTTATTGGCACTTCTGAGTTCCATTGTATTCAAACTTCCTCCTGATTCTGGTGAAAAGATGGGCTACACCCTGACCGTTTTATTGGCGTATGCAGTGTACCTGACTATTATATCAGATGATCTACCCTCTACATCGAACTCCACGGCTATCTTAAGTATGCATATAAATTACAAATAAACATCGAACTCCACACCTATCTTAAGTATGCATATAAATTACAAATAAACATCGAACTCCACGGCTATCTTAAGTATGCATATAAATAACAAATAAACATCGAACTCCACGGCTATCTTAAGTATGCATATAAATTACAAATAAACATCGAACTCCACGGCTATCTTAAGTATGCATATAAATTACAAATAAACATCGAACTCCACAGCTATATCTTAAGTATGCATAAAATTAAAGAGTAAATTAACAACAATACCGAACTAAATGGAAAAAAAAGTCTTTTATCAAATTGCAAAATCAAAACTCAAACAAATCAAACGAATGGAAAACACATGTAATTTCGTAAATAGAAATACGTGAATACCACAAAGATAGCAGATCACATAACGTTATATATATATATATAATACCAAAAACAAAATTAAATTTGATAATTGTAAGAAAATTAAAAATCAATCAGATACCCCCTTTACGCCCCTCTATTTAAGATTAATCAGATACCCCATTTACGTCCTTCTCGATAAAATCAATCAGATAGCCCCCTTTACGCCCCGGCCTCTATATAAAACGAATCAGACAGCTGCCCAAGTTTTAACATTTACCACAAACATCACTATCAGAAAAGGCGGGAGATTCCGAACGGACCTTCAAACGTTTACATCGAAGGCTTACTTGGTCTTGATACACCATTGCACAAAAAACGACCAGAAAAACGAGTAAAGGAGACAAGCAACAATTGACAAAGCACTATGTTATAAACTAAAGACTGAGCACAACGAGTCACTATAAACACCGGAGGTTGTCTCTCGTGCTTTGAAAGGATAAGCCTATCCTGCTCTTCTTGTGACACCATCTGTCTATAATCACTAAGAAGGTATAATGCAAAAAGTTATTTCTGTACTGACAGTAAAAAAAATCTCATATCGGCTTGATCAATAGCGTCTTTTGTCAAATATCAATGTTTCCCGTCGTGCAACTGTGGCCTTCTGGCTTTTTTACTTTACTTTCCCACATTAACATGTTTTCAGTCTTTTGTCCTAGCATTCGAAGCGTGTTGTCTGTAAAGCCTATATTTATAATTTTCAGCCATTTATGTATTGCTCGTCCTAGCATTAGGAGTGTGTTGCCTGCTAACTCCTTTATGTATATTTTTCAACCATTTATCTACTGCTCGTCCTAGCATTAGGAGTGTGTTGTCTGTTTACTCCTGTATGTTGATTTTTCAGTCATTGATCAGTTGCTCGTCTTAGATTTACTAGGAGGGTGTTGCCTGTTAACACCTACATGTATATTTTTCAGTCATTGATCAATTGCTCGTCTTAGATTTACTAGGAGGGTGTTGCCTGTTAACACCTACATGTATATTTTTCAGTCATTGATCAATTGCTCGTCTTAGATTTACTAGGAGGGTGTTGCCTGTTAACACCTACATGTATATTTTTCAGTCATTGATCAATTGCTCGTCTTAGATTTACTAGGAGGGTGTTGCCTGTTAACACCTACATGTATATTTTTCAGTCATTGATCAATTGCTCGTCTTAGATTTACTAGGAAGGTGTTGCCTGTTAACACCTTCATGTATATTTTTCAGTCATTGATCAATAATATTGCTCGTCTTAGATTTACTAGGAGGGTGTTGCCTGTTAACACCTACATGTATATTTTTCAGTCATTGATCAATTGCTCGTCTTAGATTTACTAGGAGGGTGTTGCCTGTTAACACCTACATGTATATTTTTCAGCCATTTATCTATTGCTCGTCTTAGCGTTAGGAGTGTTGCTTGTTAACACCTATATTTATATTTTTCAGCCATTTATTTATTGCTCGTCCTAGCGTTAGGAGTATTGTCGGTCATTATAACCATTTACGTCCTGGATTGTCATCACAAAGATGAAGACGTCCCAGTTCCAAAATGGCTGACAAAACTGTCGACTGGTTGTCTCGCTAAATTTGCATGTTGGAAAGATCATAAATGTTTATGTGGAGGACAAGTATATCCAGACGGAAACAGGAGAGGGTATCCGAAAGAAACGGAAATGAAAGGCAATCACAGTGATGAGAAACGTGCATCTTTTAACGATAAGAAATGCAAACACGATAGTCTTACATGGAAAGACATATGCCATATTTTAGATGCGTTTTTCTTAAGACTGTATCTCATTATAATTGTTGCTATGACGGTATTATTGTTACTGGCATTGACGATAGGTTATGTTGTCAAATGAATAATCAATCATAAATAGGATTACTGATTGCTCGGAACACTATATATATTTTAACACTTTTTATTTTCAATGAGGATTCGATGTCTACGAAACACTTTAAAGTTATAAGGTGATATAGGAGTCTAAAATAAAAATGATAGAATTTGTTTATACTTTGCCAAAACGCAGTATCTATTGATATATGTTGAAAAATATAATAAAAATGATAGGTCACCGCGCATTTTTTTGAGCTTCATGATATACAGGAAAAAACACCATTTTGTGATTAGAAACTAAACAAAATGATAGAATTGTTAAAAACTTAAGGAAAAGATAGATTTGTGACAATGCTTTGAGAATATCAAAAGAAAAGATAGGGTCACCGTACGCTTTTTCCGGATAAAATACAAAATAGGAAAATTCCATGTAGAATCTTTCAGAAAAATGCATAGTTTTAGAGTTACCTACCCTTAAAATGACAATTTAAAAAAAATAATAAAAACAACGAAAAATAATCAACCTTTGCAAAATTATTAATATTTATAAGTTATATTCCTATAAATTGGTTCTTTAAAATGAAAATTCACATTAAATATCTGCATTCCTGCATCAAATTTTGCTAATTTGATAGAAAATATGTACCTTTGGTTCTCTGTTTTTTACAATCCAAGATGGAGGAAGACACCCATACCACCTTAAATTAGGATTCGATGTCTCGGAATACTATATGTTTTCAATAAATATTCAATGTTTTGGAACACTATACATTTTAAATGAAGATTCGAAATTTTGGAACATTTTATATTTCTAATGAGTACTCGATGTCTTTTTAAAACACTATTCATTTTAACTATGTATTTTCAACGAGGAATCGATGTCTGCGGAACATTACATCTTTTCAATGAATATTCAATATGTGGGAAAACCTTCATATTTTCAACGAGGACTCGATGTCTGCGGAACACTATACATTTTTTAAATTAGGATTCGATGTCTCGGAACATTACATATTTTCAATAACGATTAGATGTCTCTGAACAGCACATATATTCAGTGAATCTTATATGTCTCAGAACACTATACATTTTCAATGAATATTTGATGTCTTGTAAAACTATATATTTTCAGTGAAAAGATGATATCCTGAAACACGATATATTTTAAATGAAGACACAATGTCTTTAAACACTGTATATTTTCAATGAGGAATCGATATCTTGGAAAACTTAATATTTTCAATGAAAATAAGATGTAATGAAACACTATATATTTTCAGTGAGGGTTCGATGTCTTGGATCACTATACATTTTCAATGAATATTCGATGTCTCGAAACATTATATATTTAAACACTTTTTTATTTTCAATTAGAATTCGTTTTTTGCGGAACACAATACATTTTAGTTAGGATTCGATGTCTTGGAACACTAAACATATTCAATGAGGATACGATGTCTTTAGAACACTATTTATTTTCAATGAAGATTCGATGTCTGTGGAACACTACATATTTTCAAAGAAGATTCGATGTCTTGGAATAAAAGAAAGATTTTTTCTTGACTACATTTAAAACTTATTTGATGTCCATTACATCGAGATGTGTTTCAAATTTGACTTATGCCATGTTGTCTTATCAATTGAGTTCTAAACGTGATAGAATCGTACTTGTATTTCAAATCAATTCATCATCTCAAACTTTGTGTGAACAGTTCCAAAGATGATGAAAAATTCATATAGCAAGCACATTGTTTTTGTAAATACATTTCACGCTGTTATATCATTGCACTAGTTGACAGATTTTTTATAATGCACTAATTGACCTATCATTTATATATAATTGTTTGTTAATTAAATACAGTTGTCTGTAAGATATCTGAATAATTTACTTCTATATATTTCCAAACACTCAGTTTTCCTAATTCCTTTTTTTCTATATGCTTCTATTCCCGAACCCCGCGTTTGAGTAATAATATCGTCTTTTTTATATTTTCATATACAGTAACTTCTATTTCTTTATTCTCGATTTCCTTATAGGTATTTCTGTAGCAGTATTTCATTATTCTTGCATTCTTCTTTTTCTGGTTTTGTACAACATTGTCAAAATTCCAAACATTAGATTATAGTTATGTTCTCTGCATTCTTTCAAAGCTGTGAATAGGATTCAATAGTTCATGTATGTGATAGCAGAAGGTGCAGTGTAGTATAACGAAGTAAACACTTTTTGACCGGGTAGATGGCATTATTACAAGATACGCAAATGATACTAAAAGAGGGACGAAATATACCAGAGGGACAGTCAAACTCACAAATCGAAAATAAACTGATAACGCCATGGCTAAAAATGAAAAGGGCATACAGACAAACAATAGTACACATGACACAACATAGAAAACTAACCCCTGCAAAAAGGGTTAAATGTCTAGGGGTGATCTCAGGGTGTAATAAAGGGACATTCAAACTTATTTAAAAAAATCCGAGTCCGATGTCAGGTTAGGTTTCAACAGATTCATTTTCTAAGTTTATGATTCTAATGCACTAATTTTTTTTACTAGTGTAAGAAAGAAACTATAGTCTCAGAAAAAAAAGGATGAAAAGGAATTAAATTTGCCCGTACATTTTTAATTGATTTTATTTTTATTTGAATGAAATATTTACAACTAGATACCAAAATCAATTAATCAACCAATAAATGCTTATTATAAATATACTGAGAAACAATTTTAAGCTTCGTGATTTACACAACTTACCAGTTATAACTTTACATGTCATTTCAAATCAAGTTAGATAAACATGGACACTATATGATACTCTATGTTATACATATGCATGTATAATGTAATTTTATTATTCTTTTATTCACAATATATATGTGGGTTTTAGCTTGATTCTGACCAATGCTTATATTCCAAATATATATGTATATGCCTCTATTATTGCTGTTGTTACTAATTATGTAAATCAATTGTATCTGATTTTATGCCCTTTATGGGCCCTGTAATTTGGGAAATAAAAATATTCTATTCTATTCTATAGAAGACTGCAATAGAATGAAAAACAAAAGCTCTGCTTACAGATATGAGATGATTACTTTAAACAGTCATTTAATAGTGTGAACTTGTTCCTAGAGGTCCCCGCCAATATGTTTTCATTTCTATGCAAGTGTTTTGTGTCAGTTTTACCTTTTCAAAAGATAACCCTAACCCTAACCCTAACCCTTCAATCATCATTACACTTGAACTAGAAGCAGAATCTGTTTATATAATCAGTTCTAGGAATTTTTAGAACAATAAGCAAATTGCAAGAACTTTGTATGGCTTTTCCCTTGTAAATTTTTCTAAATAAGTTTTAAAGTAATTATTTTATTAATTTAATTTAAATTATTGTTTTTTTTCTTTTCTTAATAAGTTCCGATGTAGACGGTTTTAAGGCATTTTTTTGGTCTACATATTTCCTTATCTTTGTATTGATAAAATCTGCAGTTTTCTACCAAAAATGTGCGTGATTTTATAGTAAGACTACACCATGTACACTAAACATGCTAAATACACTTAACTTTTTAAGATAGATAATAGTAATTTAATAATCAAATACACATACGGTTGTTATCGGGTATTCAGTGGGATTTAAAATAATTTGGAATGTTGCCAGTTTAAATCGTTCACGTAATAGAATATTTAAAAATAGATAAAATGGAAGAAGATATTGGATTAAATTAATGTTCAAAGATAGGTATATATTGCTTCAATTTATAAGAAAAATGTATAATTTTGTTGGTCAAATAGTCACTATTCATGTGTCATCGTTGGCAGTTTTATGAATTCTGATTTTTGCCCTGATATTTAAATCTGACATTTTACTTTCGTTTTATATTGAGATTTAATAAGTAAAACACGTTGAATGATATAAACATGATAAACATGATAAGTTTTCGACACACCAGAATGAGCAGTTACTTTTATTTCATATTTTTTTTACAAAAAAGAAAAATAAATATTATTATTGATAAGGAAATACTTAATCCAACGACAAATAACTAATATAGACCGTTTTTTATAAAGTTTATTTTACTGTATCGTACTACATCTGTTTAAAATTGAGAATGGAAATGGGAATGTGTCAAAGAGACAACGACCCGATCACAGAACATTTATATTGTACTTTCTCTGATGACTTAATTGTATTTAGTTTTATAAGTATATAGTAATTAGCTATCTGAGTGGATGGTCCTGCTTCTTTCTTGGGTGACATATTTTTACAAACAACTATTTCGTAATATTTTTTCTCACGATCATCAAATCAAAGCACGCTAAAATGTTCGCTCAAAGTATGGAAATTTCTTTTATTGTTACAAATCAAATCAATCAAATCAAATAATTTTATTGGTGTAAATTCCAATATAGGAATGATACCAGCTGACATTTACAAATTACAAATACAAAAAAAAAAAAAAAACAAACAAAAAAAAAACAAATATACAAAGACTTCTTAAAAGCTTTATATTTTAGGAGGTGGAAGACCTTGATGCTTCATACTTTGTATATAATAGATGCCTCATGTTACGAAGTTTCCGTCAGTACCATGTCCAATTTCTTTGACCTCATTTGCATGGATCAGTGACTACTTGAAAAAAAAATAAGATTTTTTTGTAATGTTAAATTCTCTGTTATTAAGTAATAGGATAACTATATTTGGTATATGCGTACCTTACAAGGTCCTCATGCCTGTCAGACAGTTTTCACTTGACCTCGACCTCATTTCATGGATCAGTGAACAAGGTTAAGTTTTGGTGGTCAAGTCCATATCTCGAATACTATAAGCAATAGGTCTTGTATATTCAGTGTATGGAAGCACTGTAAGGTGTACATGTCCAACTGGCAGGTGTCATCTGACCTTGACCTCATTTTCATGGTTCAGTGGTTATAGTTAAGTTTTTGTGTTTTGGTCTGTTTTCTTATACTGTATGCAATAGGTCTACTATATTTGGTGTATGGAATGATTGTAAGGTGGACATGTCTAGCTGGCAATTGTCATCTTACCTTGACCTCATTTTCATGGTTCAGTGGTCAAAGTTGAGTTTTTGGTCTTTTTTTCTAATACTATGTGCAATAGGTCAACTATATTTGGTGTATGGCAATATTTTATGATCTATATGTCAATCGCGCAGGTTTCTTTGACCTTGGTCTCATTTTCACGGTTCATTGCTCAGTGTTAAGTTTTTGTGTTTTGGTCTGTTTTTCTTAAACTACTTTTATAAGCAATAGGTCAACTATATTTGTTGTATGATAGAATTGTTAGCTGTACATGTCTGTCAGGCATGGTTCATCTGACCTTGACCTCATTTTTATGGTTCATTGGTCAATGTTTACTTTTCTTGGTTAATGTTAAGTTTATGTGACAGTTGTAATACTAGCAAAGCTTTATATTTAGGACTATCAACATAATATCAATGATTAGTAAAGAAGGCGAGACAATTCAGCGTGTGCACTCTTGTGAACCTTTAAAATAACATAGAAAAAATAGCTTAATCATTGACAATATGACCTTTGACTTTAGCTAGCATTCAATTCACTATATATTCACCACTAGATGTTATTACTACCCTGTCGGGATATTTCAAGGGTTGCGGTCAAGCTTTGTTGCTGGCCTATCAAGGGATTTCAGCGGTCGAGCTTGATCACTGGCCAATCAAAGGATCTGGCTTATCAAGGGATCTCAGCGGTCAAGCTTGGTCACTGGCCTAATTAGGAATCTCTGCAGTCAAGCTTGGTCACTGGCCTATCAAGGGATCTTGGCGGTTGAGCTTGATCACTACCCTCTCAAGGGATCTCAGCGGTCAAGCTTGGTCACTAACCTATCAAGGGATTTCAGTGGTCAAGCGTAATTACTAGCCTATCAAGTGATCTCAGCGGTCACGCTTGGTCACTGGCCTATCAAAGGATCTCAGCGGTCAAGCGTGGTCACTAGCTTATCAAGGAATCTTTGCGGTCAAGCTTGGTCACTGGCCTATCAAGAGATTTCAGCAGTCAAGATTTATCACTTGGTAATCAAGTGATCTCAGCGGTCAAGCTTGATCACTGGCATATTAAGGGATCTTTGCGGTCAAGCTTGGTCAATGGCCTATCAAGGGATTCCAGCGGTCAAGCTTGATCACTGGCCTATCAAGGAATCTATTTTATCAAGTGATATCAGTGGTCAAGCTTGGTCATTAGCCAATCAAGGGATTTCAGTGGTCAAGCGTAATTACTAGCCTATCAAGTGATCTCAGCGGTCAAGCGTGGTTACTGGCCTAACAAGTGATATAAGCGGTCAAGCTTGGTCACTGGCCTATCAAGGGATCTCTGCGGTCAAGCTTTGTCACTGGCCTATCAATGGATTTCAGCGGTCAAGCTTGATCACTGGCATATAAAGTGATCTTTGCGGTCAAGCTTGATCACTGGCCTATCAAGGGATCTTTGCGGTCAAGCTTGGTCACTGCCTATCAGGGGATTTCAGCGGCCAAGCCTGATCACTGGTCTATCAAGGGATCTGGCTTATCAAGGGATCTCAGCGGTCAAGCTTGATCACTGGCCTAGCAAGGGATCTCTGCGGTCGAGCTTGATCACTTTATATAAAAAAGAAGATGTGGTATGATTGCCATGCAATGAAACAACTATCCACACACTAGCCTATCAAGGGATCTCAGCGCTCAAGCGTGGTCACTGGCCTATCAAGATATATATCTCATCGGTCAAGCGTGGTCATTGGCCTATTAAAACATAAAAGTGAAACAATGTTTTAATTTACTTGTAGATAAACCATTGTCATGGACACATCTAATTATCTCATGGTAGCTGCTCTGGATTTTGGAACAACTTACAGCGGCTATGCCTTTTCGATGAGACATGAATTTAAGGAAGATCCATTGAAAATTCACGCCAACCCTGTTTGGAATTCAGGCTGTCGTCAGTTTATGTCAATAAAGACCCCGACATGTCTGCTTCTTGATAAAAACAAGGAGTTTGTATCTTTTGGTTACGATGCAGAGAATCAGTATGCAGAAGCTCTACTGGATGGCGAAAAAGATGATTTTTACTTTTTCCATCGTTTTAAAATGAATCTTCACAACAACAAGGTATATTCACTTTTTTCTCTCGCTCGTTAACCAATTTTTAAAGATTTGTTTAATTTGTCGAATCTGCTACGAAATTCGGGGGAGCGAAACAAAGCGACTATACAGTCTATCGTTTGTGTTGTCGTCAGCGTAGTCAACTTTCAGGTTAAGTCTACGTTTCAATGCTATTTGAGACACAAAGTAGTTTTTCGATCATAATATTTTATAAACCTTTGACCGGAGACTATTCATAACGAATAGACTGTATTCAAAGCATTTTTTTGTCTCATAATTTACTGATAAAGGGACTTTTGTTTGCAGTGATCATTCATATAGAGTCTAAAATTAAAACTACTCAAAGATCAATAATTTTGTTAAGTCTTGGAATTTTAAAAGAAAAAAAAAAGAAAATGATTCTTCGTGATCACTAGAAATAATGCATGATACCAAATTAAAAAACAACAACATTGAACTATTTGGAACTCACCTGGCCCAATAGTTAACTTTTACAAAAAGATTCTCCTCTGAAACTACTGAACCAAATACAACCAAACTTGGCTCTTTCTTTTTATACTAATACATCCTTAGGGTATCTATTTATTTTTTAAATATGATCTGATGACACCGCCTATTAACTAAGATGGCCGCCATGGCTTAAAATAGATATGGGGGTAAAATGCATTTTCAGACACATCAGACAGCACGTTGTTTGGTTTCTGCCCCTGAATAAATAATTGAAGAAAATTTTGCAGTTTTGGTTACATGCATTATTTTGAGGATTATAATAAATAGAAGCAAACTGTAAGCAGTAAAATTGTTTAGCAAACTAAGATCTACAAATAAATCAAAGGGGGGACGAAAAATACCAGAGGGACAGTCAAACTCATAAATCGAAAACAAACTGACAACGCCTGGCTAAAAATGAAAGAAGACAAACAGACAAACAATTATAAAACACATGACACAAGATAGAAAACTAACGAATAAGCAACACGAACCCCATCAAAAACTAGGGCTGATCTCAGGTGCTCCGGAATGGTAAGCATATCCTGCTCCACATGTGGCACCCTTCGAGTTGCTTATGTTATAACAAATCCGGTAAATAGTCTTACCAACATGATCAAAATTGGCAAGTGATCCCGTAAGGAGTTAATGCCCTTTAAAGTAAACTTTCGTAATTTTTTTGGTTATTTTTTAAAAATATCCTGTCCTCTGAAACTCGTTATTTAGCGTTGTCCCTGATTTGGTAATTTTAAGGAAATTTTGCAGTCATTATCTTAAATATTATAATAGATAGAGATAAACTGTTATTAACAGATGCTCAGCAATGCAAGCTTTGCAAATAAATCAGCATAGTAATCAAAATTGTCAATAAGCCCCTTCAGGAGTTATTGCCCTTTTAAGTCAATTTTACACATTTTTTCGTAACTGTTTGTAATTTTTTACAAAAAGTCTTCTACACGTAATATATTGGTCCAATTGGAACTAAACTAAGTCACAATTTTCAATTGGTTATTTTGATTGAAAAATGTATCTGATAACCCGTTCATCCAACCAACATGGCCACCATGGCTAAAAATAGAACATACTATGAAAGTCTATTGGAAATTGTAAAAAAAATAAAAAATGGTCACAACTTAAAAACTCATTTAGAGAATGTTAAGAGGTCTTTAGTTACTATTGTTAGAATACAATGGGATGCCCTTTTTTGAATTAGCTACTGGGCCGAATTAAATCAAGCTTTGCCTCAATCAATATCAAGGTATCTAACACTATTTATTATGGTTTTAACATCATTTGACATGATTTCCAAAACCACAGTAGGTATAGGTGAGCTATTGAAAGACTGTTAAATTTCCGTATTGCGCTGTTAAATGAACTTAGTGTTTTTTGCAGTTGAAATTAAGATACAGTCCGAGGTTAAGGTTTTTCAGACATCAATAATTTTTGTCAAATCTTTATGGAAAGTTTCGGACTAGTTGCTTCTTTAAATCGCGTTTTATATTTTGACCTAGTAACGATCTTCAACCGGTAATAAAATTTTAACAGTTTTCAAACCTAAGCCTTAACCACATACAATTTCACAAACCAAATGATCTGATTGGAACTTTTTCCTTTCCTACTCTTCAGAATATAACTGGTGACATGATTTTGGAAGATGTGACAGGAAAAATTCTTCCTGCTTTTGATATATTCAAGTTATCTATCGAAGCCTTAGTTAGCCATCTTACACAGACCTTGCAGAAACGTGGAACTGGTGTAAAAAATGACGAAGTGCGATGGGTTTTGACAGTTCCAGCAATATGGACAGATACAGCTAAACAATTCATGAGAACAAGTGCCGAGGAGGTTAGTTTTAGACAATAACGGTCAGCTCAGATGGGTTTCTAATTAGGGTGGTCAATTTCACGACCAACATGAGTATATATATATATATATAATTAGCATGGTACCGTACTGAATATGTAATACTTGCCACTGAACGTTTACAGCAGTTTTTAATCCATTATATATTTTCAAATTAATCTTCATCTGTTTTTATATCTTTTTGTTTTTACCTACTTCATCAAATACTTAATGTACTCGCATTGTAATTCGAATTAGAATTGACGTTAGGACGTAAAATGTTTCGAACGCGAATTAAACTAATTCGAATTAGTTAATGCGAATCGAATTCGAATTACGTGTGAACTCAGCATTAATGTTATTTATGTTTGAAGGCGGGAATACCAGCTGATAGTTTGATTCTTGCACTGGAACCCGAGACAGCATCCATCTATTGCCAGTATTTACCGGTTGAAAAGCTTCATGCTGAACAGACGTTTGCAATGACAAAGCAAGGAACAGAATATATGGTTGTTGATCTTGGAGGTAAGTTAAACGTATCTCTCAAGCAGAGAAAATATGTTATGTTATATACAATAAGTAGAATGAGATGTGGTTTGGTTCCTAATGAGACAACAATCTTACAGACTCAACAGAAAAAGGATTTAAGCAGTGTAGGGTCATATACCGTGAGCATTCAGCTAATTTATATATCATTGTCATTTTGCTTAGTTTCTTTTGTTACCTATTCTTACATCAACTCGGCCTCCATTCAAACTGAGTTTTACTGTGCGTATTGTTGCGTGTTTAATTTTTCATCATTGGCTAGAGGTAAAGGTAGAAGGATTTGAGTCAAAAATCTCACTATACATGTTTAACCCCGCCGTATATTTGCGCCTGTCCCAAGTCAGGAGTCTCTGGCCTTTGTTAGCTTTTAGTTCATTTATATGTTTTGGAGTTCAGTATGACGTCCCGTGATTTTCACTGAAGTACTACACATTTTTGTTTAGGGGTTAACTGAACCCGCCTCCAGGTGCGGGATTTTCACGATGTGTTAAAACCTATTGTTGGCCTTCGGCTGCTGTCTGCACTTGTTTTGTCGGCTTGTTATCTTTCTGACACAATCCCCATTTCAATTTTCAATTTCATGCAACAGTCAATAAGGGCTGCACTTCCTCCCTACATGTAACAATGTCGTGCTCTCAGTCGGATGGCGAGAAAACTATATATAATATAATATTGGTTTTAATTTTTTGGATTTTGATTTTTCTGACATATGTTGTCTTTAGAATTAAATAAATTTCATCTTTTTTCTCTTTTAAAAAAAAATATCTATGAAACATTAGATTATGTTCGCTTAAAAAATAATTAGGTCTGGGGACACAGTTATGGTCCTTTGATTTTCGTTGTCTGCAGATTGAGCCCCTTTTGTGTGGACAGTGTATAACTTTATTCATACCTCTTTTACGTTTATTTCTTTTTATTTTAATCATAGAGTAGTAAGAAGAGAGTGGGAGGTGTGAAGTAACATGTAAACAAAACATTTTGGACATGTCTTTTTAGGTAAAGTTGTTGTGATTTAGCCAAATTGAAAAAAGTCAACAATTTTTATGTCAGAAGCTTTCTATCTGAATTATAGACCACCTAAACTTAAGCCGATAGAATTTTCAAATTTTTTAAATAATTTGTCCCAACAGTGGTACATTACGCTATAATCTTTTTTTTTTGATAGAGCAAGTGCGATTTTTTTTATTTGGGTTTTGTGTCTATATACGAAATGTTCTACGAAATTACTGTTTTCGGGTCTTATTTTGAAAGTCGAAGGAACAACTAAAATTTGATCTAAATGGATGCGTAACTTTTAACCAAAAACTGATATAATGAGCCCACATGTATTGCCTACATGGTCAAAAGAGGAGGTGACGTGCGAAATAGGTTTCCATGTAGTTTCCGCAAATTGTCATTATTTAATGCAATTCAATTCCGTATAGAAGATATATTTATTGATATATCATATGCACAAGATTAGAATGTTTCCAAGGTTTAACGATCACTATAACGGTAAACATGCATATACGTACTTTAACCTATAAATGGTTTAATTTTTAAATTGTTATTTGGATGGAGAGTTGTCTCATTGGCACTCACACCACATCTTCCTATATCTATATATTTATAATTATAACCTTGAAGCAAAGTCAATGAGAGTAGTTGCCTTTTAAAATATTTTTTCATGGAGTATTCCCGGTGACTTTTAAAGGATATTACTAGGCACCATCAAACTCTTTCATTTTCTTTTGATTATTAGGTGGTACGGCAGACATAACAGTCCACCGTAAAGCTGCGAACGGTCAACTAATAGAAAAACATCGCGCCACAGGAAATGATTGCGGAGGGACATCTGTAGATAAAAAATTCTTCAAAATGTTTGACGAAATTGTTGGTGATCAAATGATGAGGTCATTAAAAGAGGAAGACCCGCTTGCATACATGGACATTGAGAGAGAATTCGAAGCTATAAAGAGAACAGTTGTAACTGACAAAAAAGGGAAAGTGAATATGACGATCCCCGTTGTCGCTCTTAATAAAAAATGTCAATTATTCCACAAGAAAGATTTCGAAGAGTTAGTGAAAATGTCTAAATATGCAAACGAGATTAAACTTCTTGGTGATAAAATGCGAGTAAACGCCGATACAATGAGAAGTGTATTCAGGCCATCCATTGACAAAATTTTATCATTGTTAAGAGAAGTCCTCAGTAACAGACAAACGAAAGGAGTTTCACATTTTCTGATGGTCGGTGGTTTCTCAGAATGTCAACTTATTCACGATGCAGTTCAACAAGAATTTCCAGAAAGTCGTATTATAATTCCCGAAGACGCTGGAATGTCTGTATTGAAGGGAGCCGTGTTGTTTGGACACAGACCGGACTACATAAAATCAAGAGTCATGCGATACAGCTATGGTATCAAAACAAACCTACCTTTTGACGATAGAAAGTTTGATAAGAAGCATTTGGTTGTCATGGACGGCCAGCATAGATGCGATGACATTTTTTCTATGATCGTCTCTAAAGACGAAAGTGTCGATGCTGGCACGACTATCAAAAGATCATATTTTACACCTTATCAACACCAAGACAAAATGGACTTTGTGATGTACACTTCGGAAGATTGTAATCCTGCATACGTTGACGACGAAAGCTGTTGTCTACTAGGTGAAGCCACGATAAGATTTTCTGACACGTGCGAGGAGCGACGTTGGGTGGATGTTGAGTACGTATTCGGGAATACAGAAATCGGAATCACAGCCGTAGACAGAAATTCAGGAAAACACATCTCTGCTAAATACAATTTAATCGAACATAAACAACGCAAGTAAAGTGAAGTGTTGATGTTTTTGATAAAAAATAACATATATATATATGAAATACTCAAATCTATGGTGGGTTCCAAATCTATGGCAGATTCCTAATCTATGGCAAATGTGACATCATGCCATTCCAAATCTATGGGAGATTTTTTACAATCCTAATCTATGGCAAGTTTTGTAATTTCCAAATCTTTGGCGGGTTTTTATTGTGTCCAAGTCTATGGAAAATGAATTGCAAATGGAAAATAATGCTGTACACATACGACCATTAACTTGCATTATTTAAACAAGTGAATTATGTACCACAACGGAAGCATGTCTATAAACATTTTTGAAATAAACAGTAAATACTGGTCAACAAAAAAAAAGAAGGTAAATGATGTATTCATAACATAAATACAGACTTCGAGATTGAAATGATGTGCCTCGTAAAAATAAACATTTTCTAATCTGTGCATTTATTTTACCAACTAGTATACTGTAATTAACGTTAAGTCCCTTAAAAACAAGAAGGTGAATTTTTAATAAATAAAAAAGGTTGATAAATAGAAATGGACAGTTCATCGTTATGGCTTCTTTTTTTTTTTTTTTTTTATCTTATGACGATCTAAATAAAATTGGTATCCGTTAATTTCATGTTTCACTTTATAAGCTTTGCCAACCGTAGACAGTAAGATGTTTACTATAATAACTCCTTTTCTGAAATATCCGTTACTGAAAAAAGCGATGTCCTTGTTCATCGCGGACTTCGACCGGTACAGCACATTGTGTCCCTTTTCTGGCTTATGGGTCACATCTTTATGTAAACAATCGTCAAATTATTGTCATCTAGAATGGTGTTCAAATCTATGGATTCCGCCATCGTTTGCGGCGGCGACGATGTAATATGGCGTTATTGAATTGTGATGTTATATGTTAGATCTGCCGTATATTTGGAGAAAACAAAAATCTGCCATAGATTTGAGTTGTTTGACGTTTGATACGTCACATTTGCCATAGATTAGGAATCCGCCATAGATTTGGAACCCGCCATAGATTTGAGTCTATTAATATATGTATGATTATGTATATATAAGAATTTGTTATTCAAGTCTGGAATTATTTAGAGGGAGGGTATAGACAAGAATCATATAGATTGGTAAAAAACATTTAAAGAAAATAAAGAATACAAACATATATGATCCTCATCAAACCATTAAGACTAAATCGAGTCGATTTATATTTGTAGTTTTAAAATAGGTTAAACATTCATTTTGTTTTAATTGTATATAATCATACTTCTCTATCTCAAGTCATACATACTACAAACAGGTAAATAAGTCCAACAAGTATGTAAGCTCATGATATTTCCGTTTTGTTTTTTAAAAACATTCATTGTCATTGTTTCCTCTTTTTCGTCTTAATTGTTAGAAAATTTACGAAAGGTGCTCAGAAATGTTTCTATGAATTATTTTTGTGCTAAAGGGCCAAGTGAGCTTTTCGCATCACTTGGCGTCCGTCGTCCGTAATCTTTTACAAAAATCTTCTCCTCTGAAACTACTGGGCCAAATTTAACCAAACTTGACCACAATCATCATTGGGGTATCTAGTTTAAAAATGTGTTTGATGACCCGGTGATTCAACCAATATGGCACCATGGCTAAAAATTTGGGTAAAATATAGATTTTGGCTGATATCTCTGTAACCAAAGCATTTAAAGCAAATCTGGCATGGGGGTAAAATTGTTTATCAGGTCTACATCGATCTGCCCTGAAATTTTTAGATGAATCATACAACCCGTTGTTGGGTTTGCTGCCCCTGAATTGGTAATTTTAAGGAGATTTTGCCGTTATTGGTTATTATCTTGAATATTATAGAGAATAGATAGAGATACACTGTAAACAGTAATAATGTTAAGCAAAGTAAGATCTTCAAATAAGTCAACATGACCATAATGGTCAGTTGACCCCTTAAAGAGTTATTGCCCTTTATAGTCAATATTTAACATTTTTATACGCCCGTCAAAATTTTGACGGGACGTATTATGGTATACAAATGTCCGGTGTCCGTCCGTCCGTCTGTCCGTCTGTCCGGCGTAAACATGTCGCACCGTAACTTGAGAACGACTTATCCAAATTTCATGAAACTTAACATAGTTGTTTCTTATGATGGTCAAAATGATCTGTATACTTTTTGGTGAAAATAAGATTAAAACTTTTTGAGTTACGGCACTTTGTAACTAAAACAGGGGTGTGTTTTTTTTCACATGTCGCACCGTATCTCAAAACGATTCTTGATTATGGCTTAAAACTTTAAACACTTCTTAGTTATATTAATCTAAAGATCTGTATACTTTTTGGTGATGATTCAAAATTTTATTTTTGAGTTATTGAGTATTTTGTAAAAAAGGGGGAGTTTTTTTTTACATGTTGTGCCGTATCTCAAAAACAATTTATGATTATTGCTTAAAACTTTACACACTTCTTTGTTATATTAATCCAAAGATCTGTATACTTTTTGGTGATGATTTAAAACTTTATTTTGGAGTTATTGAGTATTTTGTTAAACAGGGGAGGTTTTTTTTACATGTCGCGCCGTATCTTGAAAATAATTTATGATTATTGCTTAAAACTTTACACACTTCTTTGTTATATTAATCTAAAGATCAGTATACTTTTTGGTTTTGATTCAAAATTTTATTTTAGTGATATTTAGTTTTTTGTAAAAAAAAAAACAGGGTTGGGGGTTTCACATGTCCCACCGTGTCTCAAAAACAATATATGGTTATTGCTTAAAACTTTCTCAGAAACTATTTATGATTATTGCATAAAACTTCCACACAAGACGTCGGGCGTATCATGCGCTCATGGCGCAGCTGTTTATTCATAAAATTTTGTAACGTTTTACAAAAATCTTCTTCTCTGAAGCTACTTTTACAAATTTAACCAAACTTGTCCACACTCATCATTAGGGTTTCTAGTTTAAAAAGGTGTTTGATGACCCTGCTCGTGAACCAAGATGGCCGACATGGCTAAAAATAGTACAAAGGGTAAAATACAGTTTTGGCTCATATCTCTGAAACTAAACCATTTTGAGCAAATCTGACTTGGGGGGAAATTGTTCATTAGGTCAAAATCTATCTACCCTGAAATTTTAAGACCAATTAGGCAATCTGTTGTTGGGTTGCTGCCCCTGAATTGGTAATTTTAAGAACATTTTGCAACTTTTGGTTAATATCTTGAATATTATTATAGATAAAGATAAACAGGAAACAGCAATAATGTACAGCAACTGAAAGTAAGACCTACAAATAATTCAAATGATCAAAATGGTCAATTGACCCCTTAAGGAATTATTGCCCTTTATAATCAATTTTTAACAATTTTTTAAAATGTTTTAAAATATTTTCCACTGAAACTACTGGGCCAAGTTCATTAAACATATAGATCATTATAAGCGGAAAAGGTGTTCAGTAAAGGAAGATTTAAAAACACATTATGATTAGCATCATACATCTATCTGTCCTTTGTTTAATATGTACATAGACCAAAGTGAGCGACACAGGCTCTTTAGAGCCGCTAGTTTATTGTCCTCACTAGCAATTATATCTTTATTGATTTACCTACAGAACATCTGATTTTGAACTCGCAACATATTAAAATTAACAAACTACTTATAGATCTGAAAAATTAAATAGCTGACAGCGACCATCCTACATCATCAATATCTTTTCTCAAGGTGATTCCATTTCACTGAGCATAGAGATCAGGTTTTTTTCTCCAACATATTTTGCCATAAAATTTCACAGTTTTTTTTAACGGATTTACGAATTCAAAACCACTTAACTCAAAGTTAACATATCCATTTGTAGTATTCATTTATCATCGGACATGAATGTTTTATTGTATCTTTTTTATGGAGATGCTTTATATTTTATTATTAAAGAACATATTAAAACAGTTTTTTTTATGCTGTTAACAAAATGTTAACTTATGATGTATGAGTACATGTACTTGTGTCTAGCTTTATTATTATCAGTTTGCATACCGAAACAATGTTAAAATTGAGAATGGAAAGAGACAGCAACCTGACCAAAGAGCAGAAAACATTTCTAAATTTGATATTTGGTTTCAGTATCAGTCTGTTTAGTTGTTGACTTATCCAATAGAAAGACGATATAACTGATCTCTCGGTTATAATAAAATAGAGAATGGAAACTGGGAATGTATCAAAAGCCAGCAACCCAATCAAAAAGGAGAAAACAAAGGCAACCAAAGGTTCTTTGACAAAGCAATAAAATCCTGCACACATAGTCGGGCTTCACATGGCCCATAAACCAAAATGTAGTTCAGCGACATCATACTACTAAACTCCGAAACATATAAATGAACAAATAAAGGAAGGGAAGATAATATTAAGTCAAATTTTAGATTTAATCTGAAGTTGCATCTTGTAGTATATATTTATTTAATAATCCTTATACTTAATAATGAGAGATGCAAGCTTAACTAACTGTACTTTCAGAGACTTACTCTGATAAACACTTACGTACCTTCATATCTAAATTAAACAGTTTAGATCTATCCGCATATTATTTGAATAGTATAGTATTTATTCGACAACCCTATTCACTGCAATATAAGCGTCCGTGCTTCTGTGTAGAATCAGCATAGTTGATTCGTATGAACGGTGGTTTTCCTCGGTAATGAAATGATGTATAGGTTGGTCGTATGTTGTACTGTAACACCACTGTTTAGAATTTGAATGTATTTGTTATGCACCTGTACCAAGTCAGGAGCAAGTATTTAATTGGTTGTTGTTTGTTGCTATGTTATATATTTTCTTTTCGTTCACTATTTTGTACATAAATCAGGCTGTTTGTTTTTTCATTTGAACCGTTTTACGTTTTCCTACTTGTGGCCCCTTAAATTGTACTATACGGTATGTGTTTTGTTCATTGTTTAAGGCCGTACAGTGACTTATAACGGCTTTTATTTCCAGTCTAATTTAAACAATACAATTTACGAATAAGATATATTGCAGACATGAACAACGAAACAGCACTGAATTTCAGGCTCTGATTTGAAGGAGCCACATAAGGAATGTGGCGAGGTTAATACAAAAATAAGAAAATGTACTACTAGTAGCATGATTGCCAAAAAGACTCTCCACAAGAGACCATGCAATAGAAATTAATATTCGTTATTGCCTCCAGAAGGAGAGTGTAAAAAATAAACACAATGAACACAAAATTAAACAATTGAACAAAACAGGCAAATTAATTCAGAAATGTGGTGATGAGTTGAATTGAGTAGTTGTCAGTAACGGATATTACAGTTATTTTAATCTTGTAGTACACTTCCATACATATAGATAAATCTAACGCATATGGTTTGGAATGTCTCTAATTGGTCGGTTTCGAGTGGTAAGTTGTCCGAAATGAAGGAAAGTAAGTAATACAAAAGTTCTTCATCAGACATGTTTGCTAGGAAGATACTGAAAGATATTGGAATTATATTAATGATTTCACACCAAAAGTTATCACGTTTTCCGTCGAGATTGTCACATGATGCAATAACGTGAACTTACGGACCAAAAAACATTTCGAGTACCACATCTACCACAGAGAATGTATTGTCCATTGCCATTGTCTCTTACTAAACAGCAAACAGAAATCAAATAATGTGCTTGTTTTCGTAGGTTTGGATGCTTCAATGCTATAGTCCATGCAGAGTGAGGTGAATATGCTTTTATGATCGTGTTTGAAACAACAAAGCCATCATCAATGTTAATACGTCTTGTCCAATTAACTATTTCGAAAGTGGTCACTGCTGTTTTCACAATACGCTTCCATACTAGAGGTGTTGGGAAAAGTCCGGTTTCACAGAAATCATCAAAATTAAATATGTCGATAAATCAAGCTTTACATGTCGCAGTCGTATGCAATATCTGACAAAACTTTGTGACATATAAAAAAGAAGATGTGGTATGATTGCATTGCAATGAGACAACTGTCCACAAGAGACCAAAATGACACAGACATTAACACCTATAGGTCACCGGACGGCCTTCAACAATGAGCAAAGCCCATACCGCATAGTCAGCTATAAAAGACCCCGATAAGACAATGTAAAACAATTCCAACGAGAAAACTAATGTACTCTTTACTGTAATTTGACGTGTAAGATTTACAGGTCGTAGCTATATACAGTATCTGACAAACCTTGGTGACGTGTACTCTTTACTGTAATTTGACGTGTAAGATTTACAGGTCGTAGCTATATACAATATCTGACAAACCTTTGTGACGTGTACTCTTTACTGTATTTTGACGTGTAAGATTTACAGGTCGTAGCTATATACAATATCTGACAAACCTTTGTGACGTGTACTCTTTACTGTATTTTGACGTGTAAGATTTACAGGTCGTAGCTATATACAATATCTGACAAACCTTGGTGACGTGTACTCTTTACTGTATTTTGACGTGTAAGATTTACAGGTCGTAGCTATATACAATATCTGACAAACCTTTGTGACGTGTACTCTTTACTGTATTTTGACATGTAAGATTTACAGGTCGTAGCTATATACAATATCTGACAAACCTTTGTGACGTGTACTCTTTACTGTATTTTGACGTGTAAGATTTACAGGTCGTAGCTATATACAATATCTGACAAACCTTGGTGACGTGTACTCTTTACTGTATTTTGACGTGTAAGATTTACAGGTCGTAGCTATATACAGTATCTGACAAACCTTCACGACATGTACTCTTTGCTGTAGTGTGACGTGTTAGCTGTACTTGTCATAACTGTATACAAGATATGACAAAACTTTATGATCTAAATTTGAGAATGTAAATTGGGGATGTATTAATGTAGGAAATCCCGCTTCAGCTGGTCCCTAAACCAAATGGGTACTAGTTCAATGCACTAAACTCAAAGCATGTTCATGTCTGTTACTCTTTACTGTACTTTGACTTGTAAGCTTTGTTTGTTGCAGCCGTATGCAAAATTTGACAAAACTTTGTGACGTGTACTCTTTACTGTAATTCAATTGACGTGTATGCTTTGTATGTCGCAGCCGTATGAAAAATATTTGACAAATTTTTGTGACGTGTACTCTATACTGTAATTTGACCTATAAGCTTTGTATGTCGCAGCCGTATGCAATATCTGACAAAAATTCGTCACGTGTACTCTTTACTTTAATTTGACGTGTACGCTTTGTATGTCTCAGCCGTATGCAATATCTGACAAAAAATCGTCACGTGTACTCTTTACTTTAATTTGACGTGTACGCTTTGTATGTCGCAGCCGTATGCAATATCTGACAAAACTTTGTGACGTTTACTCTTTACTGTAATTTGACGTGTACGCTTTGTATGTTGCAGCCGTATATAATATCTGACAACACTTTGTAACATGTACTCTTTACTGTAATTTGACGAGTAAGCCGCAGCTTTTTCGTTTGTCGCAGCCGTATGCAATATTTGACAAATTTTGTGACATATACTGTTAATTTTTATTGTGATTTACGTGTACTTTTTGTATGTCGTAGCCGTATGCAATATTTGACAAAACTTTATGACGTGTACTCTTTACTGTAATTTGACGTGTAAGCTTTGTATGTCGCAGCCGTATACAATATTTGACAAAACTTTATGACATGTACCCTTTACTGTAATTTGAATTGTAATGACAGAAACTGCTAGAACGACAAGCAAAACCGACAGTCACATTAACACCTTGTTAGTTTTACTTTGTCTTTTGAATACTTATATATTTGCCTCATTGAAGTCGATTTACCTATTGTCATGAATCAAACCTCACTTACTTTATAGTCGGACGCTGTAGTAAGTAAGTTAATGTGAAGGCGAGAGCATACAATGTAAAAAGTTAAAAACATTTTACAATCGATTTAAAACTTTTATTACGATGAAAAAATAAATATAAGAGTAAAATATTTGGTACAAATAATATAAGTTATATAAATACAACAATAATTTTACAACAAATGTATTCTATACGTCCGTATTGATAGTTACTTTGCGGTTTCATAAGCTCTGATAAAGTCTTCGTATTTAAGACTGTTGTCCTCGCCTTTACACCACGTTATCAGCATACTGGATAGTTTGTTACCACAAAGTTTAAACTCCTCGTCAGATTTGATTCCGTCTATTAGTTCCTGTTTAGACAATGTTCCACTTTTGTCCACATCAAGTCGCTTGAAGATGTCTCTCAGAAGTTCACCAGTAGAGCGCCGACCCCAGATATCTAGAAACTCGTCATAGTTAATCTAAAAGTGAACATAATTGTTAACATTTTAAAAATCACAATGTGAACTCAATGCACTGATGCTTAAGAATTCCGCCACAGTTTTTTCTTCAAAACTATTATATCAAGAAAACAACTAAAATTTTAATTTATATAATAGCATTTGGAATTTTAAACTGTTATAAAATACTATTTTTTTTTTAACAATACGTTACATAGAAAATACGCATTTTTAGAACGTCTGTTGATATCTCAAACGTACGCAAATTTAAGAATCATTAATCTAAATGCCCAAAGAAAATCCCCTCTTTAAAAATATTGATATCTACATGTAGGTGTGATTTATAGCGCCTGAAACATGGGGAATAGATTGTCCAAGTTATCACTTACAAGCGCTTTCGATAAAAAAAAACATTGATCAGACATCTAAGTTTGTTGTATTAATTGACATTTTTGTGGTGCCTTAAACATTGTTACACCCTGCACAACCAACCGAACATAGATGCGTGATAAAAGCTCACACGTGCATACGGACATGGCTGTATTTAAAACATTTAAAACCCATACGGACATAAATGTGTATCAAAACCCAACACAACCTAACGAAAATGTGTGCATATTAACTACCCACAAAGCCAACGCATTAGAATCATATGCAAAACAGTGTGGCTGTGGCCATTGATTGACGTCCTAAATTATCCCATTGCCTGAGACAGATTATGTGAACGTTTGTCTGTAACGACCACTGCTCACTATGTACTTGTTAAAGACACTTAAACTGTGGGGTTACCAAAGGTTCTCAATACCTAGATAAAGTAATTCGAAAAATTAATCATGAATAACACGATGTTATGATTTATATCATTAATATAAATCAAAACATAAAGGTTATTCCTGATTAATTTTTCGGATTTTTTCATTATTAAAGGCGTTAAGAACCTTTGGTGACCCTACAGTTTAAATTCTATAATAAGTAAGTAGTGAGCAGACAGACAAACGTTCACATAATATGTCCCAGTCATTGAATGAATTAAGGACGTCAATCAATGGCCACAGCCACACTGTTTTGAATATGATTCTATTAAAACAAAATTGTATTAACTTTCTTTCATGCAGTCTACATTTCTTATATTATATGTTGGAATTAAACTTGAAGAGGTTTGATTCTCAATCTAAAGTTTTTTTTGTGTTTTGATTGGTCAACTCTTGTTTGTTTTTTAATAATTATATTGTTTGTGTATCTTCAACTATTGACTGGTTTTGTTATTTTGGTATATTCTCAAAAACTTATTTTTGAGATTACTGTGAAGACGAATTATTGATAGCACACTTAATTATGAACAAGCACAAAAGCGATTTTTCTTGAAGTACTTACGATAATTTCAATGTAACAGACATAAAAAAAAAACCAGCTAAATGAAAGGCAATAAACGATTCTGTTTGGTAATTTTTAATTGTCGTTCTGTGTTTTTTTAAGTTGCTGTCTGATAGAAATGTATACACAACCTTGTTTTTTTATATTAGACAATTTAAAATACACAGGTATACCTTTTTATCGTCATCCTTTGTAAGGGCTAGCAGCATTTCTGATATCATTTCAGCCTTTACATCAAGTCCACATTCATTGGTCGCTGCTGCCAGGATCTCGTCTCGTGTTAAAAACCCACTTCCATCAGCATCTAAATGTTTGAATGATCTTCTCATCACTAAAGTCCTGTAAAATGTAAAAGTAGTATGCGGTACATTATAAAGTCTGGGGAAATGTAAAAGTTAGTGGCAGTCCAATACAATGCTCATCACTAAAGTCATGTAAATGTAATAGTTAGTGGCAGTCCAATACAATGCTCATCACTAAAGTCATGTAAATGTAATAGTTAGTGGCAGTCCAATACAATGCTCATCACTAAAGTCATGTAAATGTAATAGTTACTGGCAGTCCAATACAATGCTCATCACTAAAGTCATGTAAATGTAATAGTTAGTGGCAGTCTAATACAATGCTCATCACTAAAGTCATGTAAATGTACTAGTTAGTGACAGCCCAATACAATGCTCATCACTAAAGTCATGTAAATGTAATAGTTAGTGGCAGTCCAATACAATGCTCATCACTAAAGTCATGTAAATGTAAAAGTTAGTGGCAGTCCAATACAATGCTCATCACTAAAGTCATGTAAATGTAAAGGTTAGTGGCAGTCCAATACAATGCTCATCACTAAAGTCATGTATATGTTATAGTTAGTGGCAGTCCAATACAATGCTCATCACTAAAGTCATGTAATGTAATAGTTAGTGGCAGTCCAATACAATGCTCATCACTTAAGTCATGTAAATGTAAAAGTTAGTGGCAGTCCAATACAATGCTCATCACTAAAGTCTTGGAAAATGTAAAAGTTAGTGGCAGTCCAATACAATGCTCATCACTAAAGTCATGTAAATGTAATAGTTAGTGGCAGTCCAATACAATGCTCATCACTAAAGTCATGTAAATGTAATAGTTAGTGGCAGTCCAATACAATGCTCATCACTAAAGTCATGTAAATGTAATAGTTAGTGGCAGTCCAATACAATGCTCATCACTAAAGTCATGTAAATGTAATAGTTAGTGGCAGTCCAATACAATGCTCATCACTAAAGTCATGTAAATGTAATACATGTAGTTAGTGGCAGTCCAATACATTGCTCATCACTAAAGTCATGAAAATGTAAAAGTTAGTGGCAGTCCAATACAATGCTCATCACTAAAGTCATGTAAATGTAATAGTTAGTGGCAGTCCAATACAATGCTCATCACTAAAGTCATGTAAATGTAATAGTTAGTGGCAGTCTAATACAATGCTCATCACTAAAGTCATGTAAATGTAAAAGTTAGTGGCAGTCCAATACAATGCTCATCACTAAAGTCATGTAAATGTAATAGTTAGTGACAGTCCAATACAATGCTCATCACTAAAGTCTTGGAAAATGTAAAAGTTAGTGGCAGTCCAATACAATGCTCATCACTAAAGTCATGTAAATGTAAAAGTTAGTGGCAGTCCAATACAATGCTCATCACTAAAGTCATGTAAATGTAAAAGTTAGTTGAAGTCCAATACAAAGCTCATCACTAAAGTCATGTAAATGTAAAAGTTAGTGGCAGTCCAATACAATGCTCATCACTAAAGTCATGTAAATGTAATAGTTAGTGGCAGTCCAATACAATGCTCATCACTAAAGTCATGTAAATGTAAAAGTTAGTGGCAGTCCAATACAATGCTCATCACTAAAGTCATGTAAATGTAAAAGTTAGTGGCAGTCCAATACAATGCTCATCACTAAAGTCATGTAAATGTAATAGTTAGTGGCAGTCCAATACAATGCTCATCACTAAAGTCATGTAAATGTAATAGTTAGTGGCAGTCCAATACAATGATCATCACTAAAGTCATGTAAATGTAATAGTTAGTGGCAGTCCAATACAATGATCATCACTAAAGTCATGTAAATGTACTAGTTAGTGACAGCCCAATACAATGCTCATCACTAAAGTCATGTAAATGTAATAGTTAGTGGCAGTCCAATACAATGCTCATCACTAAAGTCATGTAAATGTAAAAGTTAGTGGCAGTCCAATACAATGCTCATCACTAAAGTCATGTAAATGTAAAGGTTAGTGGCAGTCCAATACAATGCTCATCACTAAAGTCATGTATATGTTATAGTTAGTGGCAGTCCAATACAATGCTCATCACTAAAGTCATGTAATGTAATAGTGAGTGGCAGTCCAATACAATGCTCATCACTTAAGTCATGTAAATGTAAAAGTTAGTGGCAGTCCAATACAATGCTCATCACTAAAGTCTTGGAAAATGTAATAGTTAGTGGCAGTCCAATACAATGCTCATCACTAAAGTCATGTAAATGTAATAGTTAGTGGCAGTCCAATACAATGCTCATCACTAAAGTCATGTAAATGTAATAGTTAGTGGCAGTCCAATACAATGCTCATCACAAAAGTCATGTAAATGTAATAGTTAGTGGCAGTCCAATACAATGCTCATCACTAAAGTCATGTAAATGTAATAGTTAGTGGCAGTCCAATACAATGCTCATCACTAAAGTCATGTAAATGTAATACATGTAGTTAGTGGCAGTCCAATACATTGCTCATCACTTAAGTCATGTAAATGTAATAGTTAGTGGCAGTCCAATACAATGCTCATCACTAAAGTCATGTAAATGTAATAGTTAGTGGCAGTCCAATACAATGCTCATCACTAAAGTCATGAAAATGTAAAAGTTAGTGGCAGTCCAATACAATGCTCATCACTAAAGTCACGTAAATGTAATAGTTAGTGGCAGTCCAATACAATGCTCATCACTAAAGTCATGTAAATGTAATAGTTAGTGGCAGTCTAATACAATGCTCATCACTAAAGTCATGTAAATGTAAAAGTTAGTGGCAGTCCAATACAATGCTCATCACTAAAGTCATGTAAATGTAATAGTTAGTGACAGTCCAATACAATGCTCATCACTAAAGTCTTGGAAAATGTAAAAGTTAGTGGCAGTCCAATACAATGCTCATCACTAAAGTCATGTAAATGTAATAGTTAGTGGCAGTCTAATACAATGCTCATCACTAAAGTCATGTAAATGTAAAAGTTAGTGGCAGTCCAATACAATGCTCATCACTAAAGTCATGTAAATGTAATAGTTAGTGACAGTCCAATACAATGCTCATCACTAAAGTCTTGGAAAATGTAAAAGTTAGTGAGAGTCCAATACAATGCTCATCACTAAAGTCATGTAAATGTAAAAGTTAGTGGCAGTCCAATACAATGCTCATCACTAAAGTCATGTAAATGTAAAAGTTAGTTGAAGTCCAATACAAAGCTCATCACTAAAGTCATGTAAATGTAAAAGTTAGTGGCAGTCCAATACAATGCTCATCACTAAAGTCATGTAAATGTAATAGTTAGTGGCAGTCCAATACAATGCTCATCACTAAAGTCATGTAAATGTAAAAGTTAGTGGCAGTCCAATACAATGCTCATCACTAAAGTCATGTAAATGTAAAAGTTAGTGGCAGTCCAATACAATGCTCATCACTAAAGTCATGTAAATGTAATAGTTAGTGGCAGTCCAATACAATGCTCATCACTAAAGTCATGTAAATGTAATAGTTAGTGGCAGTCCAATACAATGATCATCACTAAAGTCATGTAAATGTAATAGTTAGTGGCAGTCCAATACAATGCTCATCACTAAAGTCATGTAAATGTACTAGTTAGTGACAGCCCAATATAATGCTCATCACTAAAGTCATGTAAATGTAATAGTTAGTGGCAGTCCAATACAATGCTCATCACTAAAGTCATGTAAATGTAAAAGTTAGTGGCAGTCCAATACAATGCTCATCACTAAAGTCATGTAAATGTAAAGGTTAGTGGCAGTCCAATACAATGCTCATCACTAAAGTCATGTATATGTTATAGTTAGTGGCAGTCCAATACAATGCTCATCACTAAAGTCATGTAATGTAATAGTGAGTGGCAGTCCAATACAATGCTCATCACTTAAGTCATGTAAATGTAAAAGTTAGTGGCAGTCCAATACAATGCTCATCACTAAAGTCTTGGAAAATGTAAAAGTTAGTGGCAGTCCAATACAATGCTCATCACTAAAGTCATGTAAATGTAATAGTTAGTGGCAGTCCAATACAATGCTCATCACTAAAGTCATGTAAATGTAATAGTTAGTGGCAGTCCAATACAATGCTCATCACAAAAGTCATGTAAATGTAATAGTTAGTGGCAGTCCAATACAATGCTCATCACTAAAGTCATGTAAATGTAATAGTTAGTGGCAGTCCAATACAATGCTCATCACTAAAGTCATGTAAATGTAATACATGTAGTTAGTGGCAGTCCAATACATTGCTCATCACTAAAGTCATGTAAATGTAATAGTTAGTGGCAGTCCAATACAATGCTCATCACTAAAGTCATGTAAATGTAATAGTTAGTGGCAGTCCAATACAATGCTCATCACTAAAGTCATGAAAATGTAAAAGTTAGTGGCAGTCCAATACAATGCTCATCACTAAAGTCATGTAAATGTAATAGTTAGTGGCAGTCCAATACAATGCTCATCACTAAAGTCATGTAAATGTAATAGTTAGTGGCAGTCTAATACAATGCTCATCACTAAAGTCATGTAAATGTAAAAGTTAGTGGCAGTCCAATACAATGCTCATCACTAAAGTCATGTAAATGTAATAGTTAGTGACAGTCCAATACAATGCTCATCACTAAAGTCTTGGAAAATGTAAAAGTTAGTGGCAGTCCAATACAATGCTCATCACTAAAGTCATGTAAATGTAAAAGTTAGTGGCAGTCCAATACAATGCTCATCACTAAAGTCATGTAAATGTAAAAGTCAGTTGAAGTCCAATACAAAGCTCATCACTAAAGTCATGTAAATGTAAAAGTTAGTGGCAGTCCAATACAATGCTCATCACTAAAGTCATGTAAATGTAAAAGTTAGTGGCAGTCCAATACAATGCCCATCACTAAAGTCATGTAAATGTAAAAGTTAGTGGCAGTCCAATACAATGCTCATCACTAAAGTCATGTAAATGTAATAGTTAGTGGCAGTCCAATACAATGCTCATCACTAAAGTCATGTAAATGTAATAGTTAGTGGCAGTCCAATACAATGATCATAACTAAAGTCATGTTAATGTAATAGTTAGTGGCAGTCCAATACAATGCTCATCACTAAAGTCATGTAAATGTAAAAGTTAGTGGCAGTCCAATACAATGCTCATCACTAAAGTCATGTAAATGTAAAAGTCAGTTGAAGTCCAATACAAAGCTCATCACTAAAGTCATGTAAATGTAAAAGTTAGTGGCAGTCCAATACAATGCTCATCACTAAAGTCATGTAAATGTAATAGTTAGTGGCAGTCCAATACAATGCCCATCACTAAAGTCATGTAAATGTAAAAGTTAGTGGCAGTCAAATACAATGCTCATCACTAAAGTCATGTAAATGTAATAGTTAGTGGCAGTCCAATACAATGCTCATCACTAAAGTCATGTAAATGTAATAGTTAGTGGCAGTCCAATACAATGATCATAACTAAAGTCATGTTAATGTAATAGTTAGTGGCAGTCCAATACAATGCTCATCACTAAAGTCATGTAAATGTAAAAGTTAGTGGCAGTCCAATACAATGCTCATCACTAAAGTCATGTAAATGTAATAGTTAGTGGCAGTCCAATACAATGCTCATCACTAAAGTCATGTAAATGTAAAAGTTAGTGGCAGTCCAATACAATGCTCATCACTAAAGTCATGTAAATGTAATAGTTAGTGGCAGTCCAATACAATGCTCATCACTTAAGTCATGTAAATGTAAAAGTTAGTGGCAGTCCAATACAATGCTCATCACTAAAGTCTTGGAAAATGTAAACGTTAGTGGCAGTCCAATACAATGCTCATCACTAAAGTCATGTAAATGTAATAGTTAGTGGCAGTCCAATACAATGCTCATCACTAAAGTCATGTAAATGTAATAGTTAGTGGCAGTCCAATACAATGCTCATCACTAAAGTCATGTATATGTTATAGTTAGTGGCAGTCCAATACAATGCTCATCACTAAAGTCATGTAAATGTAATAGTTAGTGGCAGTCCAATACAATGCTCATCACTAAAGTCATGTATATGTTATAGTTAGTGGCAGTCCAATACAATGCTCATCACTAAAGTCATGTAAATGTAATAGTTAGTGGCAGTCCAATACAATGCTCATCACTTAAGTCATGTAAATGTAAAAGTTAGTGGCAGTCCAATACAATGCTCATCACTAAAGTCTTGGAAAATGTAAAAGTTAGTGGCAGTCCAATACAATGCTCATCACTAAAGTCATGTAAATGTAATAGTTAGTGGCAGTCCAATACAATGCTCATCACTAAAGTCATGTAAATGTAATAGTTAGTGGCAGTCCAATACAATGCTCATCACTAAAGTCATGTAAATGTAATAGTTAGTGGCAGTCCAATACAATGCTCATCACTAAAGTCATGTAAATGTAATAGTTAGTGGCAGTCCAATACAATGCTCATCACTAAAGTCATGTAAATGTAAAACATGTAGTTAGTGGCAGTCCAATACATTGCTCATCACTAAAGTCATGTAAATGTAAAAGTTAGTGGCAGTCCAATACAATGCTCATCACTAAAGTCATGTAAATGTAAAAGTTAGTTGAAGTCCAATACAAAGCTCATCACTAAAGTCATGTAAATGTAAAAGGTAAAAGTTAGTGGCAGTCCAATACAATGCTCATCACTAAAGTCATGTAAATGTAAAAGTTAGTGGCAGTCCAATACAATGCTGATCACTAAAGTCATGTAAATGTAATAGTTAGTGGCAGTCCAATACAATGCTCATCACTAAAGTCATGTTAATGTAATAGTTAGTGGCAGTCCAATACAATGATCATCACTAAAGTCATGTAAATGTAATAGTTAGTGGCAGTCCAATACAATGCTTATCACTAAAGTCATGTAAATGTAATAGTTAGTGGCAGTCCAATACAATGTTCATCACTAAAGTCATGTAAATGTAATAGTTAGTGGCAGTCTAATACAATGCTCATCACTAAAGTCATGTAAATGTAAAAGTTAGTGGCAGTCCAATACAATGATCATCACTAAAGTCATGTAAATGTAATAGTTAGTGACAGTCCAATACAATGCTCATCACTAAAGTCTTGGAAAATGTAAAAGTTAGTGGCAGTCCAATACAATGCTCATCACTAAAGTCATGTAAATGTAAAAGTTAGTGGCAGTCCAATACAATGCTCATCACTAAAGTCATGTAAATGTAAAAGTTAGTTGAAGTCCAATACAAAGCTCATCACTAAAGTCATGTAAATGTAAAAGTTAGTGGCAGTCCAATACAATGCTCATCACTACAGTCATGTAAATGTAATAGTTATTGGCAGTCCAATACAATGCTCATCACTAAAGTCATGTAAATGTAAAAGTTATTGGCAGTCCAATACAATGCTCATCACTAAAGTCATGTAAATGTAAAAGTTAGTGGCAGTCCAATACAATGCTCATCACTAAAGTCATGTAAATGTAATAGTTAGTGGCAGTCCAATACAATGCTCATCACTAAAGTCATGTAAATGTAAAAGTTAGTGGCAGTCCAATACAATGCTCATCACTAAAGTCATGTATAAGTTATAGTTAGTGGCAGTCCAATACAATGCTCATCACTGAAGTCATGTAAATGTAAAAGTTAGTGGCAGTCCAATACAATGCTCATCACTAAAGTCATGTATATGTTATAGTTAGTAGCAGTCCAATACAATGCTCATCACTAAAGTCATGTAAATGTAATAGTTAGTGGCAGTCCAATACAATGCTCATCACTTAAGTCATGTAAATGTAAAAGTTAGTGGCAGTCCAATACAATGCTCATCACTAAAGTCTTGGAAAATGTAAAAGTTAGTGGCAGTCCAATACAATGCTCATCACTAAAGTCATGTAAATGTAATAGTTAGTGGCAGTCCAATACAATGCTCATCACTAAAGTCATGTAAATGTAATAGTTAGTGGCAGTCCAATACAATGCTCATCACTAAAGTCATGTAAATGTAATAGTTAGTGGCAGTCCAATACAATGCTCATCACTAAAGTCATGTAAATGTAATAGTTAGTGGCAGTCCAATACAATGCTCATCACTAAAGTCATGTAAATGTAATACATGTAGTTAGTGGCAGTCCAATACATTGCTCATCACTAAAGTCATGTAAATGTAAAAGTTATTGGCAGTCCAATACAATGCTCATCACTAAAGTCATGTAAATGTAAAAGTTAGTGGCAGTCCAATACAATGCTCATCACTAAAGTCATGTAAATGTAATAGTTAGTGGCAGTCCAATACAATGCTCATCACTAAAGTCATGTAAATGTAATAGTTAGTTGCAGTCCAATACAATGATCATCACTAAAGTCATGTAAATGTAATAGTTAGTGGCAGTCCAATACAATGCTCATCACTAAAGTCATGTAAATGTAAAAGTTAGTGGCAGTCCAATACAATGCTCATCACTAAAGTCATGTAAATGTAATAGTTAGTGGCAGTCCAATACAATGCTCATCACTGAAGTCATGTAAATGTAAAAGTTAGTGGCAGTCCAATACAATGCTCATCACTAAAGTCTTGGAAAATGTAAAAGTTAGTGGCAGTCCAATACAATGCTCATCACTAAAGTCATGTAAATGTAATAGTTAGTGGCAGTCCAATACAATGCTCATCACTAAAGTCATGTAAATGTAATAGTTAGTGGCAGTCCAATACAATGCTCATCACTAAAGTCATGTAAAATGTAAAAGTTAGTGTCAGTACAATAATTATAGTCATTTCGTACCCTGGCAAAACCCATTTCGTACCCTGACCATTACGTACCTTGACCATTTCGTACTTCATGGAATATTAACATGTATACCATTTCGTACCTCGTAGAAAATTTATATGGTGAACCATTTCTTACCCTTTTGAAAATTTATATGTTTACCATTCTGTACCTCATGAAAGATTTATAAGTATACCATTTCGTACATCATGGAAGAATTATATATGTTTACCATTATGTGCCTCATTGATGATTTATAAGTATACTATTTCGTACATCATGGAAGGTTTGTATGTTTAAAAGTAAAGTAAACTCATCATAGATACAAGGAATACAATTTTATATTTACGCAAATAAAAACATGATACGAAAAAGTTAACACGTATAAGGTCCATGAGGTACGAATTGGTAGATGCATTTGGTCCATAGGGTACGAAATGGATATTATCGTGGGTACGAAATGGTAAATGTTGGGTACGAAATGGCAAATATGGGTACGAAATGGCAGAGGTACGAAATGGTCATGGTACGAAATGACTTGCTTCCATCCAATACAATGAGTATCACTAAAGTGGATATGAAAAAGTAATGGAAAAATGTAATTATAAACAACTGTCATACAGGTGGGAGTTTTAGCTAGCTTTAAAACCAGATTTAACCCACCATTTATCTCTGGAAAATTTTCCAATTTAGGAATTAAACGGTTTTTTTTTTCTCACTCAGTTTGTCAGTTTTTTTTCAATTTTTTCAATTTTATTTTCGTTTTTGTGTTTTGTAAATTGCTTTATTAATTTAATTGTCATTTTCTATTTTTGCCGAAAACTTTAACACTTGCGTCTTCTATATGATTTTTATTGGAAATACTATTAATTATTCATCTACAAAAAACGAAAGAATTGATGAATGAAATGATTGGCGTTTAGTGTTCAGTTGCAAATATCAGATACATTTCAGGACGAGGTCATGTTTATTAAACATTCTGATATTCGAAGTATCACATAACGTATTATGTTTCATTTAACTTTCCTATTAAACTAATCAGTTAGTTGGTTTGTCAGAATAATGTGTGGCTTGTCAGGCTAATAACTCCAAATAAATTGGTATCGGATAAATATTTTGTTGGGCTAATAACTCCAAATCAGTTGGTGTCGAATATGTTCATTGTCGGGCTAATAATTGGAAAAGTCTTAATGGGTATTTTCGATACTCCAGAAATTACAGATTCTGTTTCGAATGCAACTTTTGAATATATTCCTTTTCAGTTTCTGATTTGTAATTGTTCGTATTTAGACTTATAAAAAAGAAGATGTGGTATGATTGCCAATGAGACAACTCTCCACAAAAATGACACAGAAATTAACAGCTATAGGTCGTCGCAAGGCCTTCAACGATGAGCAAAGCCCATACCACCTAGTCAACATCGTACATTTTACCTTTAACCAATCAGAGGGCATGATATTGGAAGACAGAAAGAATGCAATTTTCATTCAAAAAGAATATCTCTTACTTATGTTTATTCATCTATTGTTCATTCATTCAATCATATCATATAATCTATAAATTTCGGTCCTTAATGCTCTTCAACTTCGTACTTTATTTTACCTTTCACTAATGACTATTTTGTAGACGAGACACGCGTCTGGGTAAGTGTAAAATTTAAGTCTACTCTTGGATAAAAATTAACAAATTCTTCAGTTTCATTAAAACAATGTACAAACGCACGATAGTAAAACTACAGTATAAGTATTATCATTTAATATCATGCATAATCAATGATAAGGTATCAATTTGATAACAGAAAATACACGCCTTTAAGATTTTATTCCAAATCCATAGCTGTAAAACATCTTCTGAAAGTCACTGCATCTAGGGAATTTATGACCTTTTCTTTGTTATTTATTAAAAAAGCCCCTTATTTTAAACTATAGAAAAGATACTGTAACAATATTTATATATTACTTCTATTTGAATCACATGTAGTTCAGCTTCTCTCTGATCTACAAGGTTAACGCCCCTCAGAAATGCTTACATTCTAATACATATCAAAGCAATGAGAATGTTTTGAAGTGTAATGCACCTAGACTTACTATAAAAGATAATTGAGTGATTATTTCTATATAGCAAATGCAATTAGAATGTATATGATGTATTTATAGCACTGCACAGTAGCAATTTCAACAGCTGCAATATACATGATAGATACAGCAGTCTATAATTACAAAGTAAACTTTTGTTATGAATCACTTTGAATTCGTGTTTAAAGTGTATACTGTATCGTATAACCTCTTTTATATAATGGTATCATTTATCATGGCACCAAATTCCTAGAAATTCAAGTATATGCCTCAACATTCATATACGCTACATAGATAATTTATATATATACATATCTGTTCTTTTTCTATTTTCTTTTCTGTTCTATATTACATTACATCATTAATTAATAATAATAATCAGTGTAATGAATTGTTTGTAAGTTTATACTGCCCTCCTTTGTCGTCTTTATACCTTGTAGTGAATTGTATTGTATTGAATTGTATTTATTGTATTGTATTTGTATTTATATTTATATTTGTATTTCATATTTGTATTTGTATTTGTATTGTATTGTATTGTAGTATTGCATTGTATTGTATTGTATTGTATTGTTTTGTTTTGTTTTGTATTGTATTGTATTGTATTGTAATTGTATTGTATTGGATTGTATTGTATTGTATTGTATTGTATTGTAATTGTATTGTATTGTATTGTATTGTATTGTATTGTATTTTGTATTGTATTGTATTGTATTGTAATTGTATTGTATTGGATTGTATTGTATTGTATTGTAATTGTATTGTATTGTATTGTATTGTATTTAGTATTATATTGTATTTAGTATTGTATTGTATTGCATTGTATTATATTGTATTGTATTGTATTGTGTATTGTATTGTATTGTATTGTATTGTATTGTATTGTATTGTATTGTATTGTATTGTATTGTATTGTATTGTATTGTATTATCTTACTTGAAATCAATCTTCGGCACTTTTGACATCGCATTCTTAAATTCTACTCTAGAAACCACTTGGTTCTTGTCTGCATCTATCTCCGAGAATATTTTCTGTAAAAGTTGACCAAATAGTCTTATTAAAACGATGTCTTTGCTGATAATGCGTGCTGTACGAATGCTGTGTCTAAATTACACTTCGAATTACACTGACCTCTTGTATTTCTAATCATTGCCGTTTGAATATTTAATTTTCTGCGGATTTTGAAAATGAATAGTCTGGCCTAGTAATTACTGAAAGAAGACATATTCTTGCTCCAATGGTAAGGCATTTTTTACACTACAAAATACAGGAAATAGGTAAATAAATTGTGTGTTTATAAAGAAACGACTTTCTCGTTGTAAATTGCATACATGTTGCAACAGTTGAAGATTATAATTCAATTGTAAAACCATCCTTCTGTCCCCCTCCCCATGAACATCAAATGGCTTTAATGGTCATCTCCTAAGTTACTTATTAAAAAAACATAGCAACATGGCAATCATCCTAATTTTCCTTCTTTATCATTGATTAGTCTATGAGTCACAATTGCAAAAAATGAGGAAGCAATTAATTTTTAATATTTGAAAGAAAAGTATCTCATTAAAAAATTCTACTCGCTTGAAATAAGAATAACGTAAGAACAAATATTAGCGGAAATACTGATACATAAAACTAATTTCCGCGTCTTCTTCATTTAATTGTTCAAGGGAAAAATCATACCTTAGCTTCTTCATCGCTTCCTTTAAATCCTGAGTTCCGAAGAATCTGGATAACTTCGGAAAGCTGTAAGGTTCCACTATTATCCTTATCAGCTTGTGTAAAGTTTTCCTCAATCCTAGAGATATGTCTTTGTGCCCAAACACTTAAACCAGCCATTTTGTAGAAGATTGTGTGTTGTGTGATTTTGATGTTTAAAGTATGAAGTGATGTTTTATTACTTAACTTATGAGTAACAGAACCAGTGTAACAGAACCAGTGTAACAGATGCAACGCACAAACTTGAGGGACCCTGAAGGGAAACTAATTATTTTTAAACTGTTATACAACCTGTGCCTGACTTTAAAATTTAAACTATAAGGAACTTATTTTTCCCCGGATTTGTTGGTTTTATGTTTGGCAGTGGCTATTCTTCTGGGTAGCCGGAAAAATAGTAAAAATTATCCATTCTTCGGACCATCCGGAAGACTTGTTTTTTTCTCTGCTTTATTATGATAATTGACCGTCCATACAGTACATAACAACTATAATGACCAATGAATGTTGTTATTATAAAGTGGTTATTGTAGCATCTAGTACCGCGCTGAAGTACTTCCATTATTCATTTTTCATTATTCAAAATTCAATATTGAATAATGAAATAGTTCACCATTCTTTATTCAATGTTAAGTGATAAATAATGAATACTGAAATAGTTTATGTTTCACTATTCAAGTTGAAGCAGTGAATAGTGAAATAAAAAAATAAAAAATGTGACCCTATAGCTGTATCCCGTATTTCTAGATTCGTCATTTTGGTGTTATCTTTGACAAACAAATATTCAAATTTTATATCAGAAAAAAAAACACTCTTTAATTTTTTTATTTTATTTATTCATTTACTTTCGGAGGATAAACTAGTGGGTTCTCCTAACTATTTTAAACAGAAATTCCTTGGTTCAATGTATGGACGACCTGAGTACCAAAACATACATATAAAAATTAAAATACACTAAGTTGTCTCACTGTACATTAACTATTCTTCATCCTATGATTATAGATATATCAAGTCAATTATGCAACAATTACCATTAGAGGTGTTCGAAGAATAGCAAATGTCCAGTGAAAATAAAACAAAAAGACCACGTAGAGTATTTCAATTTTGATATACCGGTTAATGTTTTGGTATTCAGGTCGTCCATACATTGTACCAAGGAATTTCTGTTAAAAATAGTGACAAACCAACTAGTTTATCCTCCAAAACTAGGAACTAGATAGATAAATCAAATTAAAATTGAAAGATGGTTTTTATTTATTTTTTCTGATATTAATTTGAATATTTGTAAGATAACACAAAAAAAGAAGAATTTAGAAAAACGAGACATAGCTATAGTGTTGTGTCACAGTCAATTAAAAAAAAAAAATTCACTATTCACCGCTTCAACTTGAATAATGAAACATAAACTATTTCATTATTCATTATTCATCACTTAACATTGAATAGTGAATAGTGAACTATTTCATTATTCATTATTTAATTTTGAATAATGGAAAATAAATAATGGACGTACTTCAGCGCGGTCGTTTAATATACACAAATATAAATACATGTTTAATAAATCATTTATTGCTGTTCTTTACATTCAAGGTTTGAGTAAGGCCTTCAACAATGAGCAAATTAATATTAAGGTACCAGCCACTTGTTTTTTTACATGTAGAATTTGAAAGACTATTACAAATAATTGTGTACTCATCATGGAAAGGCGAGGATTGATATTTGGTTAATTAAAGTCCAGTGGCAAATATTTCATGCATTTTCAGGATGTAAGGATTGGCGAGTAGAACCACACAACAAAGAAGCAGTACCAAAACATGTTTATCTTCAACACGTTTTCAGGTTAAACACATATAGGGTTAAACATGTTTAAGCTTTTAACACTTTCCTTAACAAGTTTTAAGGAGAAGAACATATATAAGATAAGAACTTGTTTACAAATGCATTACAAGTAACATGTATAGGTTTATGTTTAGGCCCAAAATACATTTTTTAGAGTGTGTTTCATGAATTGTATAAGTTTATGTGGTGTCTGTCTCGTTCTTTTTTCTCAGATTGTACTTAGTATAGGCACATAAAGAATGTGGTGGAGTTAAATATGACTTTGGGCACCCAACCCTCTCTAAACCTGGGACAGTGGTGTAAAAGCAGAACATCTGAACAAACTATGAAAATCAGTTGAAAAAGGCCCGACTCATCAGATCAACAACACAAGATATACCAATAAGTTAAATTATATCGATGACTGACTCCTTTTAAAAAGAAGTTATGCGTGTATTGCCTAGTATTTCCTTAGCAAAAATGATGAACAAAACCAGATTTATAAATAAGTTGAATTATCGAAATCTTCAGTTGACTCTTTACAGCAGTTTATGCATCTTTTTGACGAATTTTACAAAAAAAAATTTTGTCTATTATTTTGAATCTACAAAAAAGAGGCGAAAGAAACCTAAGAAATATGCAAAAGTCCAAAACAAACTACAAATTACAAAAGGTTAACACCAGTATACAAAACACAACATAGGAAACTAAAAACTAAGCAACACGAACCCCAACAAAAACCAGGGATGATCTCATGTACTCCGGAATATTAAACAGATTCTGCTCTAAATGTGGCACCCGTCTTGTTGCTCGTGTAAGTGTAAATCCGTATGTAAGTCTAAATCGCTATGTCACATTCGAGGAATAGAGGACGGGATTGTGGCTAGTACGACAATCAGAACATATCCGTTGTCATCGGTGAAACATATAGATATTCTATATAGGTTATCCATCTCGTCATGGCGTTCGTAAAATGTCGAAGGTATATATAATTTTAACTTCACCATTTGGTTTGATAGCTTCCTTAGAAGCTCTGGAATATTGTATCAAATGGGAAATATATACAATATACGCAGGCGATGTTGCATAGAAATGAAGATGAAGATGAAGAATAGTTTCAAATAGCAAAAATTATCAATACGTTGAGACTGATGAAACAGGTGTTCGACTCTTTATACTAGATTTTGTTTAAAAAGACAAGTTTTTGCCATTTTGTTGTTGCGTTTTTACTTTATCGTAAACACTCTAATGGAGAGATCTACAAATATGTCAACATGGCTCAATTGTCAGTTAACTCATCATAGGAGTAATTGCCTCTAAATCAAGATTGTTACCATGTTTTGGAGGATTTGCCCATTGTCTTGAAAACTATAATACTTTTATAAAAAGCATAAAGGTACATGTGACAAAAATCTAATAATACGCCAAACATTTCGAAAAAATGTCAGTTAACTCTTTTAGGGAGTTATTGCCCTTTCACGATGGTTTTTATAATTTAAGATCAAGGATGGATTAAGTTAACTATAAACTGCAAGAATGGTCAACTAGCCAAAGTTTTTTTTAGCTTGCTTCTTTTAAGAGGTATTGCCCTTAAATGACAAGTTTTACTCTTTTTTTTTTGTCATTATGGACCACACAGAGGACACAGAGAAACCGTAAACAGTAGACATGATCAGCAGATCACAATCAATTAACACCACTGGGTCGATGCCACTGCTGGTGGAGGTTTCGTCCCCCAGGGTATCACCAGCCCAGTAGTCAGCACTTCGGTGTTGACAGGAATATCAAATATGTGGTCATTTCTATAAATTTCCCGATTACAAATCTTTGAATTTTTCGAAAAACTAAGGATTTTCTTATCCCAGGAATAGATTACCTTAGCCGTATTTGGCACAACTTTTTTGGAATTTTGGATCCTCAATGCTCTTCAACTTCGTATTTGTTTCGCTTTATAAATATTTTGATATGAGCGTCACTGATGAGTCTTGTTTAGACGAAACTCGCGTCTGGCGTACTATATTATAATACTGGTACCTTTGATAAGGCAGCAACCATTTGATTTTCTGGGGGGGGGGGGGGCTATGGTTTTTTTTCCTGGACAAATTATTTTTTTCACCTTCGGCCTTCGGCGAAAAACAATCTATTTTTTGGCGACAAGTCGAAAACAATGTTTTTCTTTGAATTTAAGCATTACATATAGTGGCAGCTGAGGGTGAAACAAACAATTTTTTTTTCTCAGGGTCAAAAACAAATTATTTTTTTCTCCAAAAACTGGAAACAAATTTTTTTTCATAATCCATAGGCGTGAGACGTGATGTTATCCATTTTTAAAAGTTTTAACCCTCCCATGGCCACCTATTCACAGGAAACAAATTGTTTATCTAAATTCAAACTGAAAAATTGGTCAGTAATCATTGACAAACATCGTGCACAATCCTTCTAATTAAGTACACGTACACGTGCTAAGTACAAATTTCATTGATAATTTTAAGTTTAATATTTATTCAGATTTTCATTACAATCTAATTAAAATATTGATCTCTGATTACGTTATACTACATAGTATATACTTTTATGTTTTGTATAAATAACAAAACTAATGTTTTAATTCTGTTGTTTTAATATTGTATATAACAGTCTCGCATAGTTCTTTTAAGAATGGCACATGCATTCTAAATTTTATATTGTGTACTTGATATTATACTGTGTTTATACTTGTATGTATGTGGTGAGACTTTAATAAACTATTGAATCTACTACATAGTATAACGTAATCAGAGATCAATATTTTAGTATAACGTAATCAGAGATCAATATTTTAATTAGATTGTTTCATTACGAGCTTGACATATTGTGTGGACATAATTATGTTGGATTCTGTCTTGGTAATTATTAATGTTGTGTTAATGTCTTATTAGTGTATGTCGTGTATATCTACATATTTTATTATTTAGTATTTTCGTTTTGAATACAAAACTTGTCGTATTATTCCAGAGACCTTTCGCGTCTATACAAAATTCAGCGAAAATTTAAACATTTGTTTTTACATTACAAATTTTATTTATTACATGATTAGTTATTACTTTATGATCTGGTACAACAATCAACCAAAAAAATAGATTTGGTTTGGCCCCAGATGACTTTTACAATTTTTATTTAATTGAAAAAGCTCCAAATTATCTCCCTTTGGTGCAAAAATGCCATTTTTGGCATTTAACTCATCAGTGACCTATATTTTTATTATTGTTTTCAAATAAGCCGTACATAAACTAAATAATTGTAAAATTAAAACAATTTCTGTCATTTAGTACTTTTCTTCTTTCGATATTACCTCTATTTCTTCTATTAGTTCAACTGAAAAAAAGGGCAATAACAAAAATGTATGCTTCTTTCGGAGGCAGATTGTGAGCTTGAATAAACGGTGACCCCATTTTTTTTATTTCATTTAGTTTTTTATAAAAAAAATATAGCGAAATCTCATATTAAAAATAAATGTTGATTTATACCCGCGAGTCCCCTTAAAGAGACAACAAGACGATCAAAGTGCAGAAAATAACACATGAATGGGTTTTTAACGTAGCGAGCAAACTCCGCTAGGTGGGCTTCAACTGGCCCCTAAACAAAAATGTATACTAGTTTCAGCTAAATGGTCCAGGCCCGTAGCCAGAAATTTTCAAAGGGGGGTTCGTTTGACTCACAAACTCGACTTTAACAGTCATAATTCGAACAGAACATCGACTTTAACAGTGCTTATTAGTTTTCAAGGGGGGGGGGGGGGGGGGGGGGTCGTCCGAACCCCCGAACCCCCCCCCTGGCTACGGGTATGTGGTCGCTAAACACTAAAATCTGAATAGATATAGGAAGATGTGGTGTGAGTGCCAATGAGACAACTCTCCATCCAAATAACAATTTAAAAATTAAACCATTATAGGTTAAAGTACGGCCTTCAACACGGAGCCTTGGCTCACACCGAACAACAAGCTATAAAGGGCCCCAAAATTACTAGTGTAAAACCATTCAAACGGGAAAACCAACGGTCTAATCTATATAAACAAAACGAGAAACGAGAAACACGTATATATTACATAAACAAACGACAACTACTGTACATCAGATTCCTGACTTAGGACAGGTGCAAACATTTGCAGCGGGATTAAACGTTTTAATGGGCCCAAACCTTCTCCCTTTTTCTGAAACAATAGCATAACATCACAACATGTAAAAACATACGATAAAATATCAATTAGCAGACTTAACTCAATCAAAAAACGTATGATTACACAAAGAACGAATAAATTTGATCTGCGATATCTGAATACAAATGCACAGTTAATTAAATATTAGAGACAAACAGTCATGACCAAAAGGCTATCAACAAATTCAAACACGCTGAGAAATATTTAACCAAGCAATGTTCACTTTAGAAAAAAACCGTTTTTTTATAATCTTGAAGTTTATTCAAATGTTGTAAGAATAAGTGAAAAATTGAAGATATTACAAATAATCAAAGCTGGTATACAGCCAAGATCCATATAAATAAAAAATGACAAAAAAGCATTATAAACAGTATCAACAGGTCGAATTAACAAGAAAATACGATTTGAGAGTACTCGCAGTTACTGACAGCTAGTTTAAAGCCAAAACCAATTAATAGTAAAAAATCATGCATCAGAGACTAAAATCGACTAAAACACATCACAGGGATTTAGTATTTTAACGTCATTAATATTCAAAGAAGACATGACTTGTGCAATGCCAAAAATAAATGTATCGACAGGTAGTAGTATAGTGAAGAGCGACTTCTATAGAAATAAAAGTTAACGTGGCTGTGTCCCCTATACATCTCGCCTCAAAAGATAATGAAATTTAGTTATGTTTTAATTTGCTAATGACAAAATCAATATTAGTGCCAATGTGAACTATATTCAGAGATCTAATTACAATATTGGTACGATAACCCTTACTTATAAGTTTGTTTAAAGGTTCGATGAGTTTACAAGGATCACATAGTGATTTCCTCGCTTTAAGTACAATATTACCATAAAATTTAGGATGAGAAATACCATTTTTAATAAGCTTTCTACAGGTATAGCCAAATTTACTAATCAAATCTTTGTATCTATGAAAGAATTTAGTAAAAGTTTTAAGTAATTTATGGTATCGAAATCCCTGACACAACAATTTACCAGTGATGCATTGATTACGTTCGTTAAAATCTATGACATCAGAACACACACGGGCAAACCGAACGAGTTGCGATATATAAACACCGTATGATGGAGCCAAAGGCACATCGCCGTCTAAAAAAGGAAAATTAACAATAGGAAATGAAAAATCGTCTCTTTTGTCGTAAATTTTAGTGTGAAGTTTCCCGTTTGAAATTGAAATGTCTAAATCTAGAAAAGGACAACTGCTGCTGTTTATGTTAGATTTAGTTAAAGTAAGTTCGTTTGGGTAAATTTCTGAAGTATATTTAGAGAACTCTGGATTATTCAACGAAAAAATATCATCCAGATAACGGTAGGTATTTTTGAATGTATCAACCAAATGTAACAATGATGGGTCTTTACTGAGTTTGGTCATAAACTGAGATTCATAGCAATATTGGTGCCCATAGGAATACCTACTACCTGACGATACACTTTATCGCCGAAACGTACATAAATGTTATCAAGCAGAAAGTTTAAAGCTTCAATCATATCCTCACATTTCCAGTAAGTGTATCTAGCATACTTTCCTTTTTCGTTACATAAAAAGGCCTTAAACGAGTTACAGCAAATAAAATTACAATGAGATTTTTCGAAAGACCATTTTATCAAATAAAAAAATTTTTTCTTTATAAGATTGTGTGGAAGTGTAGTGTACAGAGTAGAAAAATCATAACTGTCAACAGAGTTGTAAGGACCATTGAAAGCATGTATTTTATCTAAAACCTCTAAAGAATTTTTAACACTCCAAAAATAATTAATACCATTATTTTCATAAGCTTTATTACAAAAGTTAATAACCAGTTCTTTGATAGTAGTTAGGGAGGTGGTTAGAAGCACTGATAGATTAGTAGTAGAACACTTACTCGAAGCGGAGATGAAACGGAATTTAAATGGTTTTTTGTGTAATTTCGGTAACCAGTACATGGTAGGGACTTTCAAATGTTCGGAAGATGCTTTAAGCTGGGCAGTGGCAGTGGTATGCTTGTTAACGATTTGACTCTCTGTGGTGCGCACTGACCTGAATGTAGAGGAATTTATTATTTCGTTTTGAAGAACTTTCGTGTAGTATATGCGTCACACCACCACTACATTATTTGCTGCCTTGTCTGCCGGTACGAACACAAACCGCTCTGCGAGTACCTTGAGTTTGTTTTTTATTCTAGAAATGGGTATATCATGGTTCCTATTATTAATTTCAGAATTGTTTTCTAAATGAGATATTCGAATATCAACAGTATTCATAATTTTATTCAAATAACTGTCTAAAGATTTTTTATCGGATTTTTCACGTTTGCACCAATTTTTACAATAGGCAGACGGAGCGTCTTTAATGACCTGACGACACTGTTTCCAATCTATTGTAGAAGGAGGACGGTATTTCGGTCCTTTCTTTAGAAAAGTTATGACTTCACGGTCATCGACTATGTTGAGGTCTCCTGTGATAACATGACCATAGGGAACATATTTAAAACTAGATGTTTCGCAATCTCAAGTGGAAGGAACATTATTTTCTATATTGACGTCTGTTGTAATTGACGTATAATTGAAAATCAAATTTCTGCTCGGTTTTTTATAAGAATACGAAATAATGGGTTGTTCTATATTATCAAAATATGGAGGTATTAAGCTATAGACAGAAGAGTCATTGAATATGCTAGACAAATTAATAAAATCAATACCTCTATTTATATATTTTAATTTGAGAAAATGTCGTTTACGATTTTCAGGTTTATCAATAATAGGAAAAAGCCTGTGATGACAAAAGGCTGTAATAATACGGGTGTATTCATAAAATGGGCTAAAAAAAGAAATTTTATTACACTCAAGAAAAATAGCATATAATTCACTTATAGGTATCTGACCCAGTTTGCATAATACTTGATGTCTGCCATTATTCTTTATTATAGATAACAGATCAGCAAGTGTATAATTTATACGATGTTTAATACGTTGATTGCGGTTCTTGCGTTTACCATGAGACCTATTATTTCTAAGTCGTTTATCAACAATATTAATGACATCGATATGAGTTTTAGATATGTTCCCCTGCCCTAATATTTTATCATTTAGACCGAGAGGATAAGCTGTTTGAAGTCTTTTTATCCAAAACAATTCGCGAACTTCGCGTGATTTTTCAAATTGCTTGTGTGATTCTCCTGGTTGTTTTTGAACGGTTTCGAGCGGTTGGAATTTTATATATTTCAGATTATGATTATGCTTATCTAAATGCTGATATACTAAACTTTTGAATTTTTTGGGTCTACGAAAGCGGTACAGATGTTCTTGATTTCTTCTGAAATACTCTCGTCCCGTCTGTCCCACATATTGAATACCACACTTAGGTTGGGTTCAAGTTACCACATATATTAGGTTTTGAGTTTTTCAGGTAATATCACAGGAAAAGGAGAGCGAAAAGGTTCTCCCGTTCACTGTTGACCTTATAGTATTTTGAGAAGTTAATCTAAAACAAGTTAGTCATTTTTTGGCATTGCACGGGAAAATTTGTGGATATCCACGTGCATTTTTGTTAAATAATCTGGCTGTAGTGGCATTACCAATACGTTTATTTATGCACGTAGATAACCTAGAAGTTGTGTTGTTGATAATATTTTTTCCATTCCGTAAAATCATGATAATGTAATAGGGGTATAGGATCAATACAAAAGACCGGAGGTTGTAACATTGAATGAGGATCACAGTTACAGAATAAGGAATAATAAGGAGTGCAGTAAAGAACTCTTACAAAAACTGTAATAAAAGGCCCGACGTATGGACTAATATAACAAAACTGACATGTGTAACAAACACAGGGCAAAAACAGTGGTTGTAAGAAATCTAATAAAAACCATAGCAGGGGGCAATAATAAAAAAAATAGCAGGCGTGGATGAGTATCAATACATCCCAACATCGTAAACAATAAAGATATAAACATGTGAAAGCTCTCTCACAGGCAAACAACCAATAACTGAAATATATAAGGGCATACACTACAAGCACGGGGACACATTCTACTGCATCCACACAGCACGAGTAACAAACCCTGCAGTAAATAGATATAGGAAGATGTGGTGTGAGTGCCAATGAGACAACTCTCCATCCAAATAACAATTTAAAAATTAAACCATTATAGGTTAAAGTAAGGCCTTCAACACGGAGCCTTGGCTCACACCGAACAACAAGCTATAAAGGGCCCCAAAATTACTAGTGTAAAACCATTCAAACGGGAAAACCAACGGTCTAATCTATATAAACAAAACGAGAAACGAGAAACACGTATATATTACATAAACAAACGACAACTACTGTACATCAGATTCCTGACTTAGGACAGGTGCAAACATTTGCAGCGGGATTAAACGTTTTAATGGGCCCAAACCTTCTCCCTTTTTCTGAAACAATAGCATAACATCACAACATGTAAAAACATACGATAAAATATCAATTAGCAGACTTAACTCAATCAAAAAACGTATGATTACACAAAGAACGAATAAATTTGATCTGCGATATCTGAATACAAATGCACAGTTAATTAAATATTAGAGACAAACAGTCATGACCAAAAGGCTATCAACAAATTCAAACACGCTGAGAAATATTTAACCAATCAATGTTCACTTTAGAAACATACAAATGAATCAAAATAGAATCCCCCCACACACAGGACTAAAAAAGGCGATAGCAGAGGTACATGATTCTTGTAAGTTTTATCGATTCCAACACAGTGCATAGTACACTAGTCTGAAATTCTTATAGGCCGACGAATTTTTATCACTGCCATTAATAGTAAATTTGTCTGACAACCTTATATAGTTCAACACCAACAATAGTACGACTAAGATAAATCATTGTCGCATGAGTAAATTCGTTCGGTTTCCCAATAGTCCGACTAAGATAAATCGTTGCCCTATTAATAAATCAGTCCTAAACCACAATATTGAAATACAAAGATGTCGTATAAATGCCAATGAGACAAATTTCAACCAAAGACCAAATGACATAGACATAAACAAACGGTCACTGTACGGCATTTAAAGTAAGCAAAATCCCAGACCGCATAGTCAGATGCAAAAGGCCCCAACAGGACAAACGTAAAACAATTCAAACGAGAAATCTAACGGTATGATTAGTACAAAAAAAACCAATGAAAACAGTTTGATACTCAACAACAAACGTTACACTGAATTGTATGCTCCTAATTTGGGACAAGTACATAATTTTATAATTTTATTTGAAAAGCACTTTACGCCCATATGGACCAATGGCTATAGAAAATGTGGCGAAATTAAACATGTTTGCTTGCGATAAACCCCCTTCTTAACCGAAACAGTGTTGGTAAAGCAACTCATATTGTTTCAGGCGGGCACATGAGGATTGTATCTTCGCTAGCCAAGGGTTGCGACCAACTATCCTCCTCTCCACTTTTGGTATATTAAGCCTATAGTTGCTATCTTTTGATTAATGACACGCTCATTCCAAATACATTATTCTTGACTATTGGGAGCACTTGAAGTCTCCTCAGTGTGGAGGTGAAAACACGATAGCATTTAGAGTCTACAAACTTGGTGCAGTAGGAAACGAAAATATGGGTTGACGTTTGACGTTCAAACATTTGTGCAAGAAAAATACCCAGAAAACTTCTATTAGTTGATTAAACACATTTTTAAATTGTCACTAAATATCGTCGTATGTTTTTAGGTGAAAAGACTTGTTGCACATTCATCACGTGGTAATCGTTTACCTACATTTTTACATTTTCACGTGATCATGTTAAAGACGATTTTTGATTGGATGCAGCCAGTTACGACTACGGGGCGCCGAATGGGACTCTTGTGGTTTGGGAGTGTTGCCCGGATGACGAACATGGCGGACCCACTTTTCTAGCTGCAGAGGAAAACTGTGTTATTTTACTGTTTTAGTCATACCATTTTATATACACATTGTTTTATTAACACCACCTCTACTCCAAAACAATCGTTCATGTTACCTGAACATTAAAACTTTTATATTTCACCTGGAAAGCTACGAATCGTGTGTTAAACTGGCATCTGCTGACGACGCCATCTTGAGTTTTTTGGTAAATTGATATTTACGCATATATACTCCACATTTATTGTGTCTTTGTCTTACCGGACTTTATAAGCAACACTTCCATAGAACTATTTTTACCTTTTAACAGATTTTATAACATTTTTAAATGAATCTGTTCTTTTAGTCTCGGACATTTTTTAACTTTTTTAAAGTTTCGTTTTACTGCTCATAATTTTTACTGGTTTAACCGTGTGTAGTAAATTACCTATCATCGATATCCATAGTACTACCTCTCGATATATATCACTCATCTCCATCGATAAGTAAATAAACAATAATGGAGATAGCAAGAAGAAGGAGTGACCGAGTCAAAACAAAACGCTCAGCCTATACCCCTGCAAAGACAGCACGTAAAGCTGTAACTGTTACCTCAACTAGTGACAAGTCATCTATCGTCGATACTTCTGATCACTCAGCTGAATATGCTCTAAATAAAAACAAAGCAATTCGTCAAAAACTTGATGCCTCAAATCGAACATTCTCAGTAGTACCTGAATTTAGTCCTGGTAACTTGGTGCTTACATTCACTGCCGGTGCTTATGAGGAATTCAAAATCGTGTCCCTGAGTGTGCTTCAAGGTCAGGGTCTCTCAATAAGAAGGACTAATACCACTGACATAAATAAAGCAGTAGTCTCTGAATCTGTCGTTGTCAATGATGCACAGAACAAACTTTACGTATTAAACTTTTACAATACCTCGTCAAAAGTAGTTTTGAATGGTAATCAGCTACATATGTCAGTTTTTATTTCGTCAACCCTACCTGATATCTTGAATGTATTAGACCACAATAAGGATTTCATAGCAATTAACAGTAAAATCAGACATTGTTGCACAGCATATTTGAATTCAAATCAGGCCAGTTGTATGCAAACTACAGACATTAATACTAGTACTCAACAAGATCAGTGTCAACATTCTAATCAAAATAGTGCTTCTGCATCTTTAAAGTCAATAATAAATACTTCTGATCAACTAAATGACTACTGTCCTACATGTGAAAATCTTTGTAGTTCTGACGATAAGGCAGTTGAATGTGAGATCTGCAATAAATGGCTACATTATAAATGTGAAAATCTAACCGATAAGGAGGTTGACGAGATAGAAAACGATTTAACTCTTCAATACAATTGTAACAGCTGCAAAACTTTAAAAACATTGCAATTAGATCTACTTGCTCCTCAACTAAAACATGCACCGGAAAACATTGGTATCCGACCAACCACAAGTATTCGGTCACGTTTAGAAAGTAATGATATTTCTACAAACTTGAGTCATCCCACTGCTATGGGCTCCACTCCGCCACGTTTAAATAACTGTAACTCATATCCTATTCCTGTGTCCATCAGTGCCACTCCAACAACAACGTGTAATAACACTAACATTTTAGAAGAGGAAATAAAACATTTAAAATCTCAACTTGGACTAAAAGATAAGCAACTGAAAACCAAAGAATCACTCATTTGTAAACAAGATTCTGAAATAAAACTAATGAAAAAGGAATTGGCTACTAACAGAGCCCTCACTATTAAATTAGAGCAAGATAAAAAGGATCTTGAACATTCATTATTGATTCAACAACAAAAACCCAACAATACGGTACATGAACCATCTGCATCTAATCGAGAAGATAATGCTAGATCATATGCCATGGAACAACGTGTACGTTCATTAGAATTCGAACTACTTAAACAAGATAATAAAATTTCAAATTTAGCTGATAAATTCATTGACTTTAAAATAGATAATGGACGTAAACAACCAAGAATAAGAAAAAAGAAACAAAAAGTGTTTAACAATCAAACTGCTGACCAGTTTAAGTATGAGAATCCTTCAAATGACTCTTGTACAAATATTTTATTTGACTCTGAACTTGAAATGCGCGATGACGAGGCAGGAGATGAACAATCGCCCAGTCATAGTATATCATATAATGAACAGTCGCCTTTTTTAGGCCATACTCGTGCGCCGAAAAGACACCTGCCACATATGAACTACTCTCCACCAAAGAAACCAATGTACCACCCTCCTCCGACAAGACAGAGAAATCAGAATCATGTTCGTCAATCAAATGTCCTTCGACAATACCAAGTGATCCCGAGATTTCAGAATCAGAGTCAACAATCTCACCTATCGAATCAGCCAAGAATTTAACTACACATATGTTAAATATTTTATCTTTTAACATTGAAGGTCTGACCTCTAATTTAGTGTATCTTTATAAACTTATTAAAAGATCAGATATCATCTTACTTCAAGAGCACTGGCTCTATAGTCATGAGAAGGATAATTTGTATTCTAATTTTATAGATTTTAACTGTCATATTAAGTGTTTTGACGATGGAATTATTGATGATGTAGTTGATAGAAAACGTGCACATGCTGGGGTCGCAATTTGCGTAAACAATAAATATAGTCCATATTTGGAGAAACTACCTGATGGAAGTAATAGAATTGCCGCAATACGTTTGAACTTTGAAGTACCTCTGGTGATTATTTCTGTATATTTACCTTCTCGTAGTATTAATTATAGTCGTGATGACTATCTTTCTGTATTAGACGAACTTATCGAAATTGTCACAAAATATAGAGACTCTGCTAATATTTTAATTGGTGGTGATATGAATGCCTCAATTTTCAGGAATCATCCTAGAGATAATGATTTTAAAATCTTTCTACGTAATAATAATCTAAGTATTCCTGACAACTGTGTTGAGTGTAGTACATTTTATCATTTTAACAATCGTGATGAGTCACAAATTGACTATTTTATTCAGAATTTTGATATTATTAATACATACTGTACGTATAGCCGTGAATCAGCTAACACCTCTACTCATGATCCGATAATGGTATCAGTTATAACAAAAACGTCAGATAGACCAAATGCTATTCCAAAAAACAATCATTTGCAGCGTATTAATTGGAATAAGATTGATAAATGTGAATATCAGCGATTATTGGAATTAAACTTACAGTCAAAAGTAACTGAAATAGATAATCTATCAATTGAAAACTTTGATGAATTTGTGTTCTCTGCTTGTGAGATAATTACTCAAACTGCTGATTCGCTTCAACCTCCTAAAAGTAGAAAACGTGGGAAAAATAATAGATGCTGGACTCCGAATATGACTGAAATTTTAAACCGTAGTAAATATCATTATTGGATGTGGAGACAAGAGGGAACATCAGATAAACTAAGCATTCATTATCAACAAATGAGAATACTTAAAAAGAAACTTAGATCAGAACAAAGGAAAATAGAATCTGCTAAGAGACAGTCTAAATTTACTGATATTATGTCGCTATCTGACAGAAATGATAAAAATTTCTATACTTTAATTAACAACCAGCGTAACTTGCGCTCTTCTGTGACATCTATTTTAAAATATGACAATAAAATAATAAATACTGAGGGAGGAAATTTTAGATACCTGGGCTTCATATTACGAAAAGCTAGCTACCCCGGTCGATAACCCTGACTTTGATGATACATATAAACTTATTGTGGAACAGGACATATCAGCCTTGACCGATACTTATACTAATAATAGAGATACTCTGGCCCCAGTCTCAGAAAAGGAGGTGGTACAAATTATTAATTCACTTAAGAATGGAAAGGCACCTGATGCCTCTAGAGTAACCTGTGAACATTTAAAATTTGGTGGAAAAACTCTCTCTTATGTTTTAACATCTATTATAACATTCTCATTTTCAAATCACATTATTCCAACTGTATTTAAAAATGGACTTGCTTGTCCTGTTTTCAAGAAAAAGGGGAAACCGAAAGAGGATCCTGGTTCCTACAGGAAAATTACTATTACTAATCCTGTTGGGAAATTAACAGAAAAATTACATCTTGTCAGGAATAAGGACAATATTTCCAATATACAAAGTCCGTTACAGAAAGGCTTTACTCAAGGTGAAATACCGCTTGTTGCTGCGCTTATTCTTACTGAATTACATACTGAGGCTAAAGAGAATGGGAATCCACTAATTATTGCACTCACTGATGCTAAAAGTGCTTTTGATGTAGTTTGGCATGATGGTCTTCTTCGTGAAATGAATAAAGCTGGACTTTGTGGTGACAATTGGCTTCTCTTTAAGGACTGGTATAATGGGCTGAACTCTAATATTAAATGGCAAGGACAAACGTCAAGAACATTCCTGGAATCTCAAGGTGTCCGACAGGGTGGTGTCTGGTCCCCAACCGCTTATAAGATTTTCATAAACTCTCTTCTCACTACACTCGAAACCTATCGTTTAGGTTCTCATATTGGCTCAATCTACGTAGGAGTTCCGACAGTCGCAGATGATGTCACCTTAGTTTCAAACTGTCCATACGAAATACAGTCTATGTTAGATTTACAAACTTTTCATGCTAATAAATTTCGTTATCTTATTAGTAGTCAAAAATCATGTGTATTAAACTATAGATGTGCTGACTCTTTCGACTGGTCTATTAACGGTGAAATTTTGGATACTCCGGAAAACGCAGTTCATCTCGGTATTAAACGTGATAAACTTTCCCGTTTAGGCACTAAAGAAGTTGTCCCTGGTCGCATTCAACTAGCCAGACAGACTGTCTACTCACTGATGGGTGCTGGACTTTATGGACTAAATGGAGTCAACCCTAAGGTTTCACTTCATCTTATCCGCTGCTACGTGATTCCTAGGCTTTTATATGGACTTGAGGTCATACTGCTTTCAAAAACAGACATTAGTAATATTTCAATATATTTTGTGAAACTTTTAAAACGTATTCAACATTTACCGGATCGTACAGCAAATGCTGCTGTTCTACTATTAATTGGACAAATTCCTATTGAAGCAGAAATCCATAAAAGAATCCTTGGTATTTTTAGAAACATTATTGATAATGATAACTCTGTCGAACGTGACTTAGCATTCCGTCAACTTGCAATGAAAACCGAGTCATCAAACAGCTGGTTTCGTAAAGTAGTTACAATTACAGAATTATATGATCTGCCGTCACCTCATGATCTACTTGTCAACCCTCCTTCAAAGTCAAAATGGAAAAAACTGGTTAACTCTTTAGTAAACTACTACTGGATAACTAAACTAAAATCTGAAGCGTCAGAAAAATCATCTTTAAACCTTTTAAACTATACTGATGCTGAATTTGGAAGCATTCATTCTATTTGGAATACTTGTGGATCTGAACCTTACTCTACCTTACGTGCCTGTATCAAATCTAAGTTAGCATGTAACACTTATACTCTACAATGTGATAAGTCTAAATTTAGTAAACGACAAATTAGTGCAATCTGTCCGCTATGTGGAACTGAGGATGAGAATCGGTTACATTTTATCTTGAGATGCAGTAGTTTAGATAATGTGAGAAACAGTTTTATACAGAGTCTAAAAACTTTTATTAAAGATGTTGTAACTACTAAACTTTATGATGAACTATTTAGTTCCGAAATCAACACTTTACAGTTAATTATCGACTGCAGTGTATTTCATTTTCTGTCCAGAGGCGATGTTTTTAAAGTGGAATGTATTACTAGAGGACTATGTTTTAAGTTACATCAGGTGCGATCGAATTTATTGAGGTAGTACTAATAAATCAATATCAAACAGCTTAATGAATAAGTGTGCATATGTGACAATTGATAATTTGAAATGGAGCAACGAACTTTTAAGGGTCCTATGACTTGCGCTCCAGTTTCGGTCATGTATATATTCATGGGATGTATTCATTCTCGTGTGTAAATAGAGGTGGTGGTTAATGTGTATAAACAATCAATACTAGTGCATTGGATTAACTGATAATATATATACGTATGATATTCACACTGAAAAGTGGGTCGTCTGATATAGGCGGAACAGTACAGACTAAAGTAAAGTAAAGGTTTTGTACAAAATTCAATTCTGTCATAACAAAATCATTTTTGTCTTACAAAACTATGTGCTACAGACTTGTTTTGTGAGAACTTCAATTTTGTGATGACAAAATTCATTTGTGTAGACAAAATTCATTTTTGTCATGACAAAATTCATTTTTGTAGACAAAATTCATACTTGTCATGACAAAAGTCAATTTTGTCTTAAAGGTATGCAAATATAAACATATTTGCATACAAAATTGACTTTTGTTACCTGATATGGAAATTAAATCACAAAAGTCAATTGTGTACGGTAAGATTCAATTTTGTGAAACAAAATTAACTTTTGTGAGACAAAATTGACTTTTGTGAGACAAAATTGACTTTTGTGAGACAAAATTGACTTTTGTGAGACAAAATTGACTTTTGTGAGACAAAATTGACTTTTGTGAGACAAAATTCAATTTTGTAATTTTTGTTGAGACAAAAGTCAATTTTGTTAATTTTGTTGAGACAAAAGTCAATTTTGTAAATTTTGTTGAGACAAAAGTAAATTTTGTTAATTTTGTTGAGACAAAAGTCAATTTTGTCAATTTTGTTGAGACAAAATTCATTTTTGTGATGAATTTTGTAACAACAAAATTGACTTTTATGAGACAAAATTGACTTTCGTGAGACAAAATTGACTTTCGTGAGACAAAAATCAATTTTGTTGAGACAAAATTCAATTTTGTTAATTTTGTTGAGACAAAATTCAATTTTGTTAATTTTGTTGAGACAAAATTCAATTTTGTCAATTTTGTTGAGACAAAATTCAATTTTGTCAATTTTGTTGAGACAAAAGTCAATTTTGTCAATTTTGTGTAACAAAAGTCAATTTTGTGTAACAAAAGTCAATTTTGTGTAACAAAAGTAATTTTTGTGTAACAAAAGTAATTTTTGTGTAACAAAAGTCAATTTTGTGTAACAAAAGTCGATTTTGTATGCAAATTAGTTCACAGAAACCAAACTAAACTAATTTAAATACAAAATTGACTTTTGTCGCTCAATTTTCAAATTAGGTAACAAAAGTCAAGTCTGTGTAACAAAAATGAATTTTGTCATGATAAAAGTGACTTTTGTCCGCTGATAGATAATTTTGTATGACAAAATTTCAAATTTGTAGTATGATACAAATTTTGTTAAACTGAACTCATTTTTGTTGAACAAAAGTCACTTTTGTCCGTACAAAATTGAATTTTGGGTACAAAACCACAAGAGTCCCATTCGGCGCCCCGTAACGACTGCATACACTGAAAATCATTACTTTGTGCCTCTGAAATTCTTTCTCAATCCGCCAATGGTGGAGAGGAGGAGGGAAGTGTATCGTAGCCCTGAGCTAGCGAAGATGGGAGATCGTTTGCAATTTTACATCAGTGATTATTATTCATAGTGTTATTACTATACTATATATACAAATATTAATTTTCGCGAACCATTTAGGTCACGGAAATTCCAAACTATGGCATTAGAAGGGAGAGTTGTACAAATAATGTGAATACCCAGAACCCCCATCCAAATCATCTTTAGCTAAAAGTTCTCATCTTTTTCTATTTTATTTGTACTAACAATATTCCATTTTTCTATAATTTCGATTAAAATGTGACAAAATCTGACTAAAATAGGTCGAATGCCCCAAATAAACCTTCCCTGATTGGTTGAAGTACTGTGGCGTCGATGTAAAGTATAGCAAGCCTCGATGTAAAGCACACGCTTCACAGGAATAAGGAGAGTTTTACAAATAATGTGAATACACAGACCATCAATCCAATTTATGTATTGCTGAAAATAATCAAGTGTTCATCATTTTCTGTTTTGATTCTGCTGACAACATTCCATTTTTTCTATAATTCCGATTTAAATATGTGAAACCCCGCAATAAAAATAGATGGCCTCAATGGTAAAAGCAACGCTAAAAATGAACTTCGACCCTGGGTTCAAAGGGGTTAATAAACCGATTCACAAATAGATATCTCCTTGCGCTCAAATGTAATCCTTAGTGAAGTATACAGGCAACTTCGTTTACAGAAATATATACACACTTTATCAGTAATATATTGCCATGCTTCTGCATATTCACTTTTTTTTATGCTGAACTTAAGTCAAATTTAATTCTATACAAATTTTATTACGTAAAGCAATAGGAGTAAGAATATTTTTAGCGCCAATTTAACCAGCTTCATCGCCATCATCAAAATTATTTATCTTTATCATTGTGAAATTTCACTTACATCTATAGGGTTTATAAATATAGAGTAATTTTGGAAATTATGGCTTATTAATTATAAGGTTCCCGAGATGTGCTTCTCTAGACATTTTTGACGGTCAGTTTAATCCCATTTATCTCAATATTATCCCCGATGACAGAAATGTCAACCCGACCTATTCGTGTCAAAAGTTAAAATCTAATCTATTTGATGAACAAATTCTTCTAAAACTGTACATGCATTATTTCTGTTTTATTTGATAACCAATCACATTTACGTTGCATGATATTAAATGGATTCTGTATGAGTGAACTATAAGTGTATTGCAAGATCGATGCAAATTGTGACGTCATAGCGCCTTCACGTGACATAATTATTTGTAAACAAACCGGCTCCTCATGTAACACGTGTCTGAATTATACATTCAAAGTGCAATCAATCTTTCAATCACTATTTTATGTTATTTTTGTGTCTGTTTTTAGGTTTGCATATCAGCTGATCAGTAGTCGAAGTAAATTAGACTTAGTGTCATTTTTCCTGTTCTGAGTTGTGATTTTTTTATATAGAATTAGAAAGCAAGTTTAAATAAGTCATTATTTAAGAGGGGATCGGAGTATCTAGTCTAAAAAAGCCAGTGATAGAACGATAAACAGATAAGCAACTGTCTATAATCTATTCAAACATCAAAAGGATAGGCAACCTCTCTACATGTCCACCAGTCTGTGTACGTGTCCACCAGTCTGTCTACATGTCCACCAGTCTATATATCCACTATTCTGTGTACGTATCCGCCAGTCTGTGTATCCACCAGTATGTGTACGAGTCCACTAGTCCGTCTACATGTCTACCAGTCTATGTATCAAACAGTCTGTGTACGAGATCACCAGTATGTCTACATGTCCACCAGTCTATATATCCACCAGTCTGTGTACGAGTCCACAAGTATGTCTAAATGTCTACCAGTCTATGTATCCACCAGTATGTGTACGAGTCCACCAGTATGTCTACATGTCCACCAGTCTATGTATCCAACAGTCTGTGTACGAGTCCACCAGTATGTCTAAATGTATACCAGTCTATGTATCCAACAGTCTGTGTACGAGATCACCAGTATGTCTAAATGTCTACCAGTCTATGTATCCAACAGTCTGTGTACGAGTCCACCAGTATGTCTACATGTCTACCAGTCTATGTATCCAACAGTCTGTGTACGAGTCCACCAGTCTGTCTAAATGTCTACCAGTCTATGTATCCAACAGTCTGTGTACGAGTCCACCAGTCTGTCTAAATGTATACCAGTCTATGTATCCAACAGTCTGTGTACGAGTCCACCAGTCTGTCTAAATGTCTACCAGTCTATGTATCCAACAGTCTGTGTACGAGATCACCAGTATGTCTAAATGTCTACCAGTCTATGTATCCAACAGTCTGTGTACGAGATCACCAGTATGTCTAAATGTCTACCAGTCTATGTATCCAACAGTCTGTGTACGAGATCACCAGTATGTCTACATGTCTACCAGTCTATGTATCCAACAGTCTGTGTACGAGTCCACCAGTATGTCTAAATGTCTACCAGTCTATGTATCCAACAGTCTGTGTACGAGTCCACCAGTATGTCTAAATGTCTACCAGTCTATGTATCCAACAGTCTGTGTACGAGTCCACCAGTATGTCTACATGTCCACCAGTCTATGTATCCACCAGTCTGTGTACGAGTCCACCAGTATGTCTAAATGTCTACCAGTCTATGTATCCAACAGTCTGTGTACGAGATCACCAGTATGTCTAAATGTCTACCAGTCTATGTATCCAACAGTCTGTGTACGAGATCACCAGTATGTCTAAATGTCTACAAGTCTATGTATCCACCAGTATGTGTACGAGATCACCAGTATGTCTACATGTCTACCAGTCTATGTATCCAACAGTCTGTGTACGAGATCACCAGTATGTCTAAATGTCTACCAGTCTATGTATCCAACAGTCTGTGTACGAGTCCACCAGTATGTCTAAATGTCTACCAGTCTATGTATCCAACAGTCTGTGTACGAGATCACCAGTATGTCTAAATGTCTACCAGTCTATGTATCCAACAGTCTGTGTACGAGTCCACCAGTATGTCTAAATGTCTACCAGTCTATGTATCCACCAGTATGTGTACGAGTCCACCAGTATGTCTACATGTCTACCAGTCTATGTATCCACCAGTATGTGTACGAGTCCACCAGTATGTCTACATGTCTACCAGTCTATGTATCCAACAGTCTGTGTACGAGATCACCAGTATGTCTACATGTCTACCAGTCTATGTATCCACCAGTATGTGTACGAGTCCACCAGTATGTCTACATGTCTACCAGTCTATGTATCCACCAGTATGTGTACGAGTCCACCAGTATGTCTAAATGTCTACCAGTCTATGTATCCAACAGTCTGTGTACGAGTCCACCAGTATGTCTACATGTCTACCAGTCTATGTATCCACCAGTATGTGTACGAGTCCACCAGTATGTCTACATGTCTACCAGTCTATGTATCCACCAGTATGTGTACGAGTCCACCAGTATGTCTAAATGTCTACCAGTCTATGTATCCAACAGTCTGTGTACGAGTCCACCAGTCTGTCTACATGTCTTCCAGTCTATGTATCCACCAGTCTGTGTACGAGATCACCAGTATGTCTACATGTCCACCAGTCTATATATCAAATAGTATGTGTACGAGTCCACCAGTATGTCTACATGTCTTCCAGTCTATGTATCCACCAGTCTGTGTACGAGATCACCAGTATGTCTACATGTCCACCAGTCTATATATCAAATAGTATGTGTACGAGTCCACCAGTATGTCTACATGTCTACCAGTCTATGTATCCACCAGTCTGTGTACGAGATCACCAGTATGTCTACATGTCTACCAGTCTATGTATCCAACAGTCTGTGTACGAGATCACCAGTATGTCTACATGTCTACCAGTCTATGTATCCACCAGTCTGTGTACGAGATCACCAGTATGTCTAAATGTCTACCAGTCTATGTATCCAACAGTCTGTGTACGAGATCACCAGTATGTCTACATGTCTACCAGTCTATGTATCCAACAGTCTGTGTACGAGATCACCAGTATGTCTAAATGTCTACCAGTCTATGTATCCAACAGTCTGTGTACGAGATCACCAGTATGTCTACATGTCTACCAGTCTATGTATCCAACAGTCTGTGTACGAGATCACCAGTATGTCTAAATGTCTACCAGTCTATGTATCCAACAGTCTGTGTACGAGATCACCAGTATGTCTAAATGTCTACAAGTCTATGTATCCAACAGTCTGTGTACGAGATCACCAGTATGTCTAAATGTATACCAGTCTATGTATCCAACAGTCTGTGTACGAGATCACCAGTATGTCTACATGTCTACCAGTCTATATATCCACCAGTCTGTGTACGAGTCCACCAGTATGTCTAAATGTCTACCAGTCTATGTATCCAACAGTCTGTGTACGAGATCACCAGTATGTCTAAATGTCTACCAGTCTATGTATCCAACAGTCTGTGTACGAGTCCACCAGTATGTCTACATGTCCACCAGTCTATATATCAAATAGTATGTGTACGAGATCACCAGTATGTCTAAATGTCTACCAGTCTATGTATCCAACAGTCTGTGTACGAGATCACCAGTATGTCTAAATGTCTACCAGTCTATGTATCCAACAGTCTGTGTACGAGATCACCAGTATGTCTAAATGTCTACCAGTCTATGTATCCAACAGTCTGTGTACGAGTCCACCAGTATGTCTAAATGTCTACCAGTCTATGTATCCAACAGTCTGTGTACGAGTCCACCAGTATGTCTAAATGTCTACCAGTCTATGTATCCAACAGTCTGTGTACGAGATCACCAGTATGTCTAAATGTCTACCAGTCTATGTATCCAACAGTCTGTGTACGAGATCACCAGTATGTCTAAATGTCTACCAGTCTATGTATCCAACAGTCTGTGTACGAGTCCACCAGTCTGTCTACATGTCTACCAGTCTATGTATCCAACAGTCTGTGTACGAGTCCACCAGTATGTCTACATGTCTACCAGTCTATGTATCCACCAGTCTGTGTACGAGATCACCAGTATGTCTACATGTCCACCAGTCTATATATCCAACAGTCTGTGTACGAGATCACCAGTATGTCTACATGTCCACCAGTCTATATATCCAACAGTCTGTGTACGAGATCACCAGTATGTCTAAATGTATACCAGTCTATGTATCCAACAGTCTGTGTACGAGATCACCAGTATGTCTAAATGTCTACCAGTCTATGTATCCAACAGTCTGTGTACGAGTCCACCAGTATGTCTAAATGTCTACCAGTCTATGTATCCAACAGTCTGTGTACGAGATCACCAGTATGTCTAAATGTCTACCAGTCTATGTATCCAACAGTCTGTGTACGAGATCACCAGTATGTCTAAATGTCTACCAGTCTATGTATCCAACAGTCTGTGTACGAGATCACCAGTATGTCTAAATGTCTACCAGTCTATGTATCCAACAGTCTGTGTACGAGATCACCAGTATGTCTAAATGTCTACCAGTCTATGTATCCAACAGTCTGTGTACGAGATCACCAGTATGTCTAAATGTCTACCAGTCTATGTATCCACCAGTCTGTGTACGAGATCACCAGTATGTCTAAATGTCTACCAGTCTATGTATCCAACAGTCTGTGTACGAGATCACCAGTATGTCTAAATGTCTACCAGTCTATGTATCCAACAGTCTGTGTACGAGTCCACCAGTATGTCTAAATGTCTACCAGTCTATGTATCCAACAGTATGTGTACGAGATCACCAGTATGTCTACATGTCCACCAGTCTATATATCCAACAGTCTGTGTACGAGATCACCAGTATGTCTAAATGTCTACCAGTCTATGTATCCAACAGTCTGTGTACGAGTCCACCAGTATGTCTAAATGTCTACCAGTCTATGTATCCACCAGTATGTGTACGAGTCCACCAGTATGTCTACATGTCTACCAGTCTATGTATCCAACAGTCTGTGTACGAGTCCACCAGTATGTCTAAATGTCTACCAGTCTATGTATCCACCAGTCTGTGTACGAGATCACCAGTATGTCTACATGTCTACCAGTCTATGTATCCAACAGTCTGTGTACGAGTCCACCAGTATGTCTAAATGTCTACCAGTCTATGTATCCAACAGTCTGTGTACGAGTCCACCAGTATGTCTAAATGTCTACCAGTCTATGTATCCAACAGTCTGTGTACGAGATCACCAGTATGTCTAAATGTCTACCAGTCTATGTATCCAACAGTCTGTGTACGAGATCACCAGTATGTCTAAATGTCTACCAGTCTATGTATCCAACAGTCTGTGTACGAGATCACCAGTATGTCTAAATGTCTACCAGTCTATGTATCCACCAGTATGTGTACGAGTCCACCAGTATGTCTACATGTCTACCAGTCTATGTATCCACCAGTATGTGTACGAGTCCACCAGTATGTCTACATGTCTTCCAGTCTATGTATCCACCAGTCTGTGTACGAGATCACCAGTATGTCTACATGTCCACCAGTCTATATATCAAATAGTATGTGTACGAGTCCACCAGTATGTCTACATGTCTTCCAGTCTATGTATCCACCAGTCTGTGTACGAGATCACCAGTATGTCTACATGTCCACCAGTCTATATATCAAATAGTATGTGTACGAGTCCACCAGTATGTCTACATGTCTACCAGTCTATGTATCCAACAGTCTGTGTACGAGATCACCAGTATGTCTACATGTCTACCAGTCTATGTATCCACCAGTCTGTGTACGAGATCACCAGTATGTCTAAATGTCTACCAGTCTATGTATCCAACAGTCTGTGTACGAGATCACCAGTATGTCTACATGTCTACCAGTCTATGTATCCAACAGTCTGTGTACGAGATCACCAGTATGTCTAAATGTCTACCAGTCTATGTATCCAACAGTCTGTGTACGAGATCACCAGTATGTCTACATGTCTACCAGTCTATGTATCCAACAGTCTGTGTACGAGATCACCAGTATGTCTAAATGTCTACCAGTCTATGTATCCAACAGTCTGTGTACGAGATCACCAGTATGTCTAAATGTCTACAAGTCTATGTATCCAACAGTCTGTGTACGAGATCACCAGTATGTCTAAATGTATACCAGTCTATGTATCCAACAGTCTGTGTACGAGATCACCAGTATGTCTACATGTCTACCAGTCTATATATCCACCAGTCTGTGTACGAGTCCACCAGTATGTCTACATGTCCACCAGTCTATATATCAAATAGTATGTGTACGAGATCACCAGTATGTCTAAATGTCTACCAGTCTATGTATCCAACAGTCTGTGTACGAGATCACCAGTATGTCTAAATGTCTACCAGTCTATGTATCCAACAGTCTGTGTACGAGTCCACCAGTATGTCTAAATGTCTACCAGTCTATGTATCCAACAGTCTGTGTACGAGATCACCAGTATGTCTAAATGTCTACCAGTCTATGTATCCAACAGTCTGTGTACGAGTCCACCAGTATGTCTAAATGTCTACCAGTCTATGTATCCAACAGTCTGTGTACGAGTCCACCAGTATGTCTAAATGTCTACCAGTCTATGTATCCACCAGTCTGTGTACGAGATCACCAGTATGTCTACATGTCTACCAGTCTATGTATCCACCAGTCTGTGTACGAGATCACCAGTATGTCTAAATGTATACCAGTCTATGTATCCAACAGTCTGTGTACGAGTCCACCAGTATGTCTAAATGTCTACCAGTCTATGTATCCAACAGTCTGTGTACGAGATCACCAGTATGTCTAAATGTATACCAGTCTATGTATCCAACAGTCTGTGTACGAGATCACCAGTATGTCTAAATGTATACCAGTCTATGTATCCAACAGTCTGTGTACGAGATCACCAGTATGTCTAAATGTCTACCAGTCTATGTATCCAACAGTCTGTGTACGAGTCCACCAGTATGTCTAAATGTCTACAAGTCTATGTATCCAACAGTCTGTGTACGAGATCACCAGTATGTCTACATGTCTACCAGTCTATGTATCCAACAGTCTGTGTACGAGATCACCAGTATGTCTAAATGTCTACCAGTCTATGTATCCACCAGTCTGTGTACGAGATCACCAGTATGTCTAAATGTATACCAGTCTATGTATCCAACAGTCTGTGTACGAGATCACCAGTATGTCTACATGTCCACCAGTCTATATATCCACCAGTCTGTGTACGAGATCACCAGTATGTCTAAATGTCTACCAGTCTATGTATCCAACAGTCTGTGTACGAGTCCACCAGTATGTCTAAATGTCTACAAGTCTATGTATCCAACAGTCTGTGTACGAGATCACCAGTATGTCTACATGTCTACCAGTCTATGTATCCAACAGTCTGTGTACGAGTCCACCAGTATGTCTAAATGTCTACAAGTCTATGTATCCAACAGTCTGTGTACGAGATCACCAGTATGTCTACATGTCTACCAGTCTATGTATCCAACAGTCTGTGTACGAGATCACCAGTATGTCTAAATGTCTACCAGTCTATGTATCCAACAGTCTGTGTACGAGATCACCAGTATGTCTAAATGTCTACCAGTCTATGTATCCAACAGTCTGTGTACGAGATCACCAGTATGTCTAAATGTCTACCAGTCTATGTATCCAACAGTGTGTGTACGAGATCACCAGTATGTCTACATGTCCACCAGTCTATATATCCAACAGTCTGTGTACGAGATCACCAGTATGTCTAAATGTCTACCAGTCTATGTATCCAACAGTCTGTGTACGAGATCACCAGTATGTCTAAATGTCTACCAGTCTATGTATCCAACAGTCTGTGTACGAGATCACCAGTATGTCTAAATGTCTACCAGTCTATGTATCCAACAGTCTGTGTACGAGTCCACCAGTATGTCTAAATGTCTACCAGTCTATGTATCCAACAGTCTGTGTACGAGATCACCAGTATGTCTACATGTCCACCAGTCTATATATCAAATAGTATGTGTACGAGTCCACCAGTATGTCTACATGTCTTCCAGTCTATGTATCCACCAGTCTGTGTACGAGATCACCAGTATGTCTACATGTCCACCAGTCTATATATCAAATAGTATGTGTACGAGTCCACCAGTATGTCTACATGTCTACCAGTCTATGTATCCACCAGTCTGTGTACGAGATCACCAGTATGTCTACATGTCTACCAGTCTATGTATCCAACAGTCTGTGTACGAGATCACCAGTATGTCTACATGTCTACCAGTCTATGTATCCACCAGTCTGTGTACGAGATCACCAGTATGTCTAAATGTCTACCAGTCTATGTATCCAACAGTCTGTGTACGAGATCACCAGTATGTCTAAATGTCTACAAGTCTATGTATCCAACAGTCTGTGTACGAGATCACCAGTATGTCTACATGTCTACCAGTCTATGTATCCAACAGTCTGTGTACGAGATCACCAGTATGTCTAAATGTATACCAGTCTATGTATCCAACAGTCTGTGTACGAGATCACCAGTATGTCTACATGTCTACCAGTCTATGTATCCAACAGTCTGTGTACGAGATCACCAGTATGTCTAAATGTCTACCAGTCTATGTATCCAACAGTCTGTGTACGAGATCACCAGTATGTCTACATGTCTACCAGTCTATGTATCCACCAGTCTGTGTACGAGATCACCAGTATGTCTAAATGTATACCAGTCTATGTATCCAACAGTCTGTGTACGAGATCACCAGTATGTCTAAATGTCTACAAGTCTATGTATCCAACAGTCTGTGTACGAGATCACCAGTATGTCTAAATGTATACCAGTCTATGTATCCAACAGTCTGTGTACGAGATCACCAGTATGTCTAAATGTCTACAAGTCTATGTATCCAACAGTCTGTGTACGAGATCACCAGTATGTCTAAATGTCTACCAGTCTATGTATCCAACAGTCTGTGTACGAGATCACCAGTATGTCTACATGTCTTCCAGTCTATGTATCCACCAGTCTGTGTACGAGATCACCAGTATGTCTACATGTCCACCAGTCTATATATCAAATAGTATGTGTACGAGTCCACCAGTATGTCTAAATGTCTACCAGTCTATGTATCCACCAGTATGTGTACGAGTCCACCAGTATGTCTAAATGTCTACCAGTCTATGTATCCAACAGTCTGTGTACGAGTCCACCAGTATGTCTAAATGTCTACCAGTCTATGTATCCAACAGTCTGTGTACGAGTCCACCAGTATGTCTAAATGTCTACCAGTCTATGTATCCAACAGTCTGTGTACGAGATCACCAGTATGTCTACATGTCCACCAGTCTATATATCAAATAGTATGTGTACGAGTCCACCAGTATGTCTACATGTCTACCAGTCTATGTATCCACCAGTCTGTGTACGAGATCACCAGTATGTCTACATTTCCACCAGTCTATATATCAAATAGTATGTGTACGAGTCCACCAGTATGTCTACATGTCTACCAGTCTATGTATCCACCAGTCTGTGTACGAGATCACCAGTATGTCTACATGTCTACCAGACGACTATGTATCCAACAGTGAGTCTACATGTCAACAAGTCTATGTATCCACCAGTATGTGTACGAGTCCACTAGTCCGTCTACATGTCCACCAGTCTATATATCCAATAGTATGTGTACGAGTCCACTAGTCCGTCTACATGTCCACCAGTCTATATATCCAATAGTATGTGTACGAGTCCACTAGTCCGTCTACATGTCCACCAGTCTATATATCCAATAGTATGTGTACGAGTCCACCAATCTGTCTACATGTCCACCAGTCTATATATCCACCTGTCTGTGTACGAGTCCACCAGTATGTCTACATGTCTACCAGTCTATGTATCCACCAGTCTGTGTACGAGATCACCAGTATGTCTACATGTCTACCAGACGACTATGTATCCAACAGTCAGTCTACATGTCAACAAGTCTATGTATCCACCAGTATGTGTACGAGTCCACCAGTCTGTCTACATGTCCACCAGTCTATATATCCACCTGTCTGTGTACGAGTCCACAAGTATGTCTACATGTCTACCAGTCTATATGTATCCACCAGTCTGTGTACGAGATCACCAGTATGTCTACATGTCAATCAGTCTATGTATCCACCAGAATGTGTACGAGTCCACTAGTCCGTCTACATGTCCACCAGTCTATATATCCACTAGTCTGTTTGCGTGTCCACCAGTCCGTCTACATGTCAACAAGTCTATGTATCCACTATTCTGTGTACATGCGCACCAGTCTGTCTACATGTCAACCAGTCTATGTATCCACCAGTATGTGTACGAGTCCACTAGTCCGTCTACATATCCACCAGTCTATATATCCACTATTCTGTGGACCTTCACACTGTCACTACACGAAGCGCCCAACTAATTAGACTAATATGTTCCAGACCTTCATACTCTAGCTACACGAAAAGCCCAAATAGTGAGACTGATTTGTCCCAGTCCTTCACACTCTCACTATATGAAGCATCCGAATGATAAGACTGATATGTCCCAGACCTTCACACCCTCACTACACGTAGAACCCTAGTGAAAGACTGATATGTACAAGACCTTCACACCCTCACTACACGTAGAACCCTAGTGATATAAGACTGATATGTCCCAAACCTTCACGCCATCACTACACGTAGAACCCTAGTGATAAGACTGATATGTCCCAGACCTTCACACTCTCACTACACGTAGAACCCTAGTATTGAGACTGATATGTACCATCCTTCACACCATCACTACACGTAGAACGCTAGTGATGAGACTGATATGTACCAGACCTTCACACCCTCACTACACGTAGAACCCTAGTGATAGACTGATATGTACCAAACCTTCACACTCTCACTACACGTAGAATTCTAGTGATGAGACTGATATGTCCCAAAACTTCAAACTCTCAATATAAAAAGCACAAAAATGATGCGACTAATACGTGCCAGACTTTAACATTTCACAACATCAATGTATGATTACTATAAGCTCATAAATTGTGTACTTGTGTACTTTTCTAACATTGCGCTTGATTTGGTTATTTTGTATTATTCTCAGATTGTTAAGATTCTAGCAGAGCAGTTTATATTTTTGTATCTTAATTAAATAATTCGTGTATCTATATTATATTCAGTAAAGTGTATCACATGTATCAGTAAGGCCTTACTAACAATGTTTGCTTAATAAGAAAAACATATATGCTATAACCTCGTTGCTTTCTTTTAAATCAGTATTTGTGTGCTCATGTGACAGTTTTTTTCTTAAGCTCAAGTTATTAATTTAACATATATGCAGACTTTAAATAAAATTTACTTATTATTTGTAGAAATAAGGAGATAAGGTATGATTGTCAATGAGACAACGATTAACAGAAGTTGAGATGAAGTAGATGTAATCAATCATGGTCCACCGTACGGCCTTCAATAATGAGAAAAACCCAAACCGTATAGTTGGCTATAAAAGGAATGATTACTTCAAAGGTGACGACGGATAAGTATAATGACACACGTGGAAAATCTCTTTGTTTGGCCAGCCGACAATTGTTCATTTCGACTTCGTGATATACCGGGGTACACCCTCCCCATTTTAACTCTTTGCTGACTAACACGTACGGGTCTAGGACTTAAGTTCTATGGGCCATGTTAAAGTCAAATTGACAATGCCCACCTCTACCTCTGGCATCATGGCACACGTGGAGAATCTCTTAGTTTAGCCAGCCGGCAATAGTTAATTTTGACTTTGGTATATGCCAGGGTACTGCCCTTACCCTTTGCTGACAAACTCGTACGGGTCTAGGACATAAGTGCTATGGCATAAGTGCTACGGGCCATTTCAAACACAATGCCTACCTTTGAATGGCAATAACCTGATAACGTTAAGACTATGATTGGTCTCCGTAGTTTTGAATAATGAGAGGTCATTGATAAGGTAACTGCCAGGTTTTATTTCTACTACTTTTTTTTCTATTTGTAAAGTAATAATTTATTTGTGTCTGGTCTGTTTAAAATGGAAGATACGATCACATTTACAGTATGTAGTACTTTTGAGATGGGACTATATTTGTAGACAATGAACAGATTATGGAATACCCATATGGCAATTAATTCCTTTTTATTTATTTCAGTTTACGTGTAATGTATAATTGTTAATATTTGAATACTTCGAGAAGTCCGAAATTTTTATAAAAACTTTTCTATCGAATTTGTCCGGTGGACTGTCCTGTTTTCAAGATTCATAATTAAGCATATTTCATCTCTTCCGTTTAATTTCTTTATTGATAGTAATCCTTAAATTTCTGTTTTTAATTATCATTTAAATTTATTGTTGCTTCAGTTTAGAGTAGGTTACACGCCATTATTCCGACAGCCCATTGGTCCGACAACCCATTAGTGTTTTTCCAAGTGGTACATTACATGACGGTTGATGTTCCATCATTTTACAGCATACTGAGGTAAGAGAGACGGGCCTGTAGTTAACAGCTTGTGTGCGATCACATTTCTTGCCTAGCTACGGCAGAGGCGGATTTGGGGGGAGGGGGAGAACACCCCCCCTTTTGTGAGAAAAAATAGTTTGATAGTTTGATTATTTAGGGACTCACTAAAGTATGACTAGATCGGGCTCCCTCTTAGGAAGTCAGTGGACCCCCTCTAAGTCTTAATGAAAATTTCTGGATTCGCCACTGATCGCCACTGTACAGAATATATAGACAATAGACAATAGACAATATTTTATTAGCACATACACATTTACATTAAATGGTTATGGCATAAAAAATTAAGACAATAAACTGACAATAGTTAAATTGATTATAATTATATTAGAGTGACAGTGGTATTCACAGCGAAGAAGAAAAAGACTATCATGAAATATCAACAATTAGCACATTATTAATGTTCATGAACAATTAAATAAAGAACACAAACCGTGAAAAATTGGGTTGTATATTAAAAGAAATACAAGTTATACAGATGTTCTCAATAAAAAAACAATCATTAATATACTTTATGGTGATTTTTATAATGACTGGTAGACTGCTATTTAAAAGTGCAGTCAAATGCTTCAGTGTTATCAGAGACATATAATACAATTGTATTATATGTCTCTGGTGTTATATAGGACTGCAATTTATATATATGTTCCTGCTGAGACTACTATAACCAGAGACATATATACACAGAGATTGGCAACTCCGTGAAATCCCGTTAAAGATCGCGGCCCAGAATGAGATTCTCGTCGATAAAATTTAGAACATGCAATCAAGTCGGGGATGAATAACCTCGATAGATAATCAAGAAAAGCAATGGGAAAATTATATCAGATCATATTATAATTTCTTTTCTAATAAAAAATACTTGAATGTTATATTTATATTTCAGCATTTATTGAGAAAAATATTGTTATATGATATGCATTTCATAATTAAAATTTCAAATCTGGTAATGCTCAATTGTTATTACAAGAAAATTTTCCGTACGGCATATATCTTTGCAATAGTTTGTTTAATTACACAGTGAAATTGTGTGTGTCCGATTTTCCGGTAATTAGTTGTGATTGTTGATTCACAGGTGTGCGATTACGCAATTTATTGCCCTCCGATCACCTGAATATTACCGGAGGTGAATTCTAAATGGATTATTACTTGGCAATTGTTTTTTAAAGATTAACAAATTCTGACATACTATTTTAACCATGACCAGAACTTTATTTTAACAGAAGCACTCGGCAATACTATAGTGTATATTCAATCAGGAAAACAAAAAGTGTCTTTTAACAGGTCAAAAAAAGAAATGAGGCAACTTTGTCATATCAGAGACATTATATGTCTCTGGTCATATTTAAAAAATATGTAGCCAGTAGAATTTTGTGGCCGAATTTTGTCTCGTGAGAAACTGAATTTATGTCTGTTTTAATTTAATTATAATGTTTAATTGTCGATTGACCTAAAATAAAATTATTTATGGAACATTTGCGTAAATTTCCTCAATGAACGTACATTATAGTGTTGTCGAAATCACTATTTTTTGCTGCCATGAAATATTGAATTTGAATCCGTCATTATTTGTATTTTTTTAAAGACTTAATATCACAGACTTTGATTAAAAACAATATGTTTCATAAGTACAGTAAAATGCTCTGCTCAACTCTGGGAACAGTATATATATCTTACGTTAATATATGTTCCTGCTCAACTGTAGAATTTTAATGTTTTGTTTCATAAACCACTGGAGTATTTCACCATTCTTATCTTTACTCTTTCCAGAGACATATATACACAGTGAATCTTGAGTTTGAAATTAGAAAGATTTAAAATTGTGCACAAGTTTTATCTGATCTTTTGTGGGTTTATGTTGTTCAAGGTAATTTTCTGTGCAGTTATTTTCATTTCATTTTTCCTCTGTGTTACACGACCTTGTACTTTTTGATTTGCCCCTTGACATCTGCTGCTTCTGTTTAAATCTTAACCACAAATATCTCATCTGTTTTAAATAAAAGTCTCATTTCCGGAATTTGTTATACAGGAATTCATTTTAATATCAGATTTTTATAAGCATATCAACTGCTTGGTCTCTTCCCACAACTTGTGTCAGTTAGGACGGAATGCATCAATAGGTACATACATGTTCCAGGTCATGGATATAATAAAAGTACACCTTATGTGCTTTTGACCTTCACAAGAATTTTTAAAAATTCATAAATGTGCAAAGAATATTGTTGTCGTTGGGTTGTTGTCTCATTGACACATATACCTCACATTTCTGTTTAGTCATAGCATCTGTGCCTTTTCAACTTATTGCAGAAAATATTAGCATAAACATTTTTTCAAAACAGGAGAGGTGAAATAGTGATCACAGAATGAGGACATGTAAAACTGAAACAACACAGCACAACAGATAAATATAAATAAGCACCATTGACATTTTTTAAAGGACTGAAACAAACATAGATGGTGACCAATGTAAGCGACTAGTGTACAGAAGTAGAGTGAACATTTCTTGCTTCTTTTCCTACACATTTTGTCATTTTATGTTAACAATTACATATGTTACTTTCCATGAAGAGGAAGGAATTTGTGAATAGAGTGGCCTTCTAATGATAGTCATACATGTAAATCCTTGTCTCATTAGCAATCATACTACATCATATTGTTATACATCTACATCTACATGTTTGTAAAAACTATGTAAATTTTGTTAACATAAATAAGACTAATGAAGTTGAACACAAGATATTTATTTGCTTTTTTATCCATTTTACAGTCAGGATAAGCACATGTACTTTTCTTTCTTACATAACCATTGTTAGTTTTAAGTATCACATTGATAGTAGTAATCAGTCCACAACATGACTGTGCCGTCACTTTTGGAAAAAGTCATCACTAGTTGTTCCTGTTTGCCAGGAAGTCTTATTTTCAATCAGAAAGACTTAAGAGTCCTACATTCAGCCCATGTATGATATTATATCTCTTGTATGCTGCACTGACAGGTAAATTTGATCAACATCTTTGTCCTTTTATAGCAAGCAGGACCCTGTTAAAAAAGAGAAAGCTGTCAGATACTGAATGTAAAAATATATAAAATTGTAAATGTCATCAAAGTGGTGGAAATAATGAAAAAAAAAACCTCTATACACAAATCCAGTTTGTCATGATAGGAAAGTAATGCATGTGCTGGGTACTATAATTCTCTGAAGATGGAAAAGTCTACTGTAAATTCAGAAATTAATGCAAGGTTTTTATTATTGCGAAAAATGCGAAAAGTTTAAAACTCACTTTTTGAAAAATTTTGAATGAATTTAACAGGATTCTTAACAGAAGTTGTTAAAATCGCATTTCAGTTTAAAATGAGAAAATCAATAATAAATGCACGCAATAATTTCTGAATTTACAGTATCAAGTGTATACGGACAGGGGTCTGTCTTGATATTGAAACAAAACACCATGGCCGTCAGCTATAATAATGATTTTTAATTGTAAATTGCATCAAAGTGGGTGAAAATATGATAAAAACAACCTCTTTATGCAAATTCAGTATGTCATAGGAAAAAAAAATAATGTGCTGGGAACAATTATTCTCTGAAGATGGAAAAGTTTTAAACAGTAGTCATGGACAGGGGTCTGTCTTGATATTAAAGAAAATAAACATGGCCGTCAGCTATAATACTGATTTTTAATTGTAAATTACATCAAAGTGGGTGAAAATATGATAAAAAAAACCTGCATATGCAAATTCAGTATGTCAAAGGAAAAAAAATAATGTGCTGGGAACAATTATTCTCTGAAGATGGAAAAGTTTTAAACAGTAGTCATGGACAGGGGTCTGTCTTGATATTAAAGAAAATAAACATGGCCGTCAGCTATAATACTGATTTTTAATTGTAAATTGCATCAAAGTGGGTGAAAATATGATAAAAACAATCTCTACATGCAAATTCAATATGTCTGGGGAAAGTAATTCATCACGCAATTTGTTTTATTCCTTTTCAAATGAAAATGTTTTGATAAAAATTACGACCGTGCTAAAAATTTCCATAACGTGCATCTCGGCCCAGTTTCTACCATTATTAAATACTGCAATAAAACGTTAATCGTCTCAATATTTTAAATAATAACTACTGCAAACTGAATAAAACAAGGTAATTCATACTAGAAATTGAAATTTATACTTACATTATGCTGTTTTGAAATGCTTGATGTGAAATAAAAATCGAAGCGTGGTGGTGTACTTGTCGTGATAAAATCAATATGGCGATCTCGTTAAAGTCTCGTGAGATGCGTTACGTGGATTAGATTTCGTTGACCACTGTTACAGTTGCCAATCTCTGTGTATACATGTCTCTGCTATAACTCAGTGTTATAGTAGTCTCAGATTCCTGGTGTAAAATAAAAAATCAGCCAGCAATGCATTCCCGTCCACAGTTGGGAAACCGTAGATCTTAAGGTCCTGTTGATATTTTTGACAATTGGCGGACAATCCTTGTGTTGTTTTATGACAATTTGCTGACCAAAGCGTATTATTTAAAGTTTACCTCCCGTTTAAATTATGGCGCGGAAAAAACTCGCACTTGTTTTAAGTTATTTCCCCTTAGTACCGCGGGAAGCCAGGTAAATTTCTTCCTGGTAAAATTCCTCTTCAAACTTCCTGATAATTTCTTTGCTCTGTAGAAAACATTTATTATGTGAACTATAAAAGAGGCAAGGTAAGAAAGAGATTATTTACAATCTGTTTTCCCCTGTGTCTCGACGTATCATATCAAATGTTAAAATCTTTAAATATTCAAAAAGTGACCTACACCACACAGGCACTTGTTTCTATCCATTGGAAGAACAACTATCAACGTATATTTACTCGTCCATTGGAAGAACCACTATCAACATATATTTACGAGTAAATATTCGTTGATAGTGGTTCTTCCAATGGATAGAAACAAGTGCCTGTGCTACACCACCATAATATCATTTTAATAAGTTCCTAGAACTTTTATAATATAACAAATGTTCCTGGAACTTTCATTATAATATCATGAATATATAAAACATTGTCCATAATATTAATTCTAAGAACTTTTAGCATATAACAAAAGTTCCATTGGGAACTTTCCTTATGTAATATTTTATCCTTTGTGAAGGAAATTTTCTTATAGCATTGGATAAAATATTATACAAGTAAAGTTCCCAATATGGAACTTTTGTTATATGCTAAAAGTTCTTTGGAACAAATATTATGAGGGAACTTATATTCTGTCACACGAGTGCTGCCTTGTAGCGGCATAAGCTTACTCTTTTTCAAAATCTACAAGGGTGTCTTTAACGTGCAAGAGATATGACTCTCTCTTAGCACGGGTCGGCCATTTATCGTCCCCTTCCGACGGACTATCATCGTTTCCTTAAGACCATACTCGCAAATGGTGTCAAGGGAGAGCCGAAAATTGAGGAAAATAGGACCACAGGAATCGGAAATTCTATCAATAAAATTCTGTAAATAATAAAGTTGACTATTAGTAGAGCTTCGCATAGAGAAGCTCTCGTAGAGACAGAAATTTATTGATAGAATTTCTGCATTTGTCCCCCCCCCCCCCCCCCTCCTCAAACACGTTGTGGGGGACATATAATGATAGAGCGTCTGTCTGTCCGTCCTTCCGTTTGGTCTTGTTAGCGCTCTCATTTGTACAATTCTTGCCAGATTTTTATGCAACTTATATGAGGCTTATATAAAAGGTTTATATATCAGCAATGTCTTGGACAAGTGCAGAAATCAGTTCAGATAATTTATTTTTAAAACAGTTATGCCCCTTGGAAATATTAATTAGTCCCCTATCAACGAAGTCGAAGGGGACTTTAGGTTTGCACTCCGTCTGTCTGTCTGTCCGTCCGTCCGTCTGTCCATCCGTCAGTCCAGCAAATCAGCTTTCCACACTTTTTGCTTCGTTCTAGAAGATATTGATTTGATATTTGGTATATAGTTTTATCATGACAAGTTAAAGATCAAGTTCAAATTTGTTCAGGTCTGATGATTAAGGGCATACGATACAGTTTTGATCCTGTATTTACAAGTTCGTGAAAATTTGCATATAGGCTATTTTTTACCTGATTAAATCAAATATGTAATAAAAAATATACCTTCATGTGCTACTTTTTGAGTAAAATGAGGTCGAAATTTTGTATATTTGCTCAAAATTCAGATTTGTGGCCGTAATTTCTTTTTCGAAAGAAAGACATAACTTTTTTGTTATAAAAGATAAACACAAATTGTTTTTTTGTTAAATAATCGGTAATTTCTGTATTTTATAAGTATCTTAAAAAAATATTCATTTTTTTTTTCAGATATAACTCATATTTATCAAATGTTCATGAATTGAGGAAAATACGTCATTTTTTGTTGCATGTTTATCAAAATTAAAAAAAAAATCCTCTATTTACAGTTTTAAAAAATTTGGGTCACATAATCTCCCTGCAAAATGAAACAAATTGCTGTTTTGAAAAATAGGGGTTCATGAACTCGTTTTCAAATTAAATCAGTTTGAATGATCAGTCGAAAAATGCATCTTTTCCCAATAAGTCACAGTTTGACGTCGCGAAAATAACATTTTACGTTAGCAACGTCATTACCTCCCCTGTAACTGTATCGTATGCCCTTAAGTCCAGAGTTATCGTGGCCCATATCTAATGTTAGCTGAGTACTACATTTTGTATGTTATACCATATTTCTGTGTACAAAGACAGATAACTCATTTTTAAAGACATTCTTTGGTTAATTGAAGTGTTTTTTATTTTGTATAAACTATTTTCTGAATGCTATATACATAAATAAAAATTATGAAGTGAAAGATAACATTACATTGTGTATAGATAAAAGCTGTTGACATTTTAAAGATAAGTTACAAATCTATATAGTTTGTGACAAATGAAAGAAAAAATATTTGGAACTATTAATTATATTTGATTATAACTTAAAAATAAATATAAATTGTATTACATCATATAACAGTAGTATTACTGAGGTACAAATTTTTACATGTATAAAAAAAAATAAAAAATGGAAAAGCATGTGCAGTGTTCTCCCCAGAAATTTTAGATAGCATCACATTTAGCGTAAAAAAAATAACTGTATTTTTTTTAATGTCGTTTGTCGCGTCGCGTTGATGCTCTATTTCCTTTATATGTTTTAGTTTATATTGTTCAATTCATAACTGAGAATACAATTAAACTATAACCACAAAAACAGTTGTTTCAGTTTATGTTAAATTCTTTATTCATTTATAGTTACAGAATTATTTGTTTCCTCTTGTGCCAAATAAAAATAAATATGTGGTTTCAGTTACCCAACAATAAGTCAAATGAATGAATGGTTCATTATAGATCAACCTGCATATATACAAAACTAAATATATAGTACACAAAATTAACTATTTTTTATATTATATCAAGTAAAGATAAAGTAGCAAACAAAAAATCAATTTAAAAACTTTTTTTTATCATGTTTATGAAATTCATTGTTTCATGGCACTCAATGAATTAGTCCCAGTTGTTTCTTATCTTTACATCAAAATGATATGTATTTTTAACAAAGTTATCTAACAAATAGTCTGTTAATGCATAGTTTTCTCTCTTGGTATATTTTTTCTGTCTACTGTCCATCTGTTGTCATTATCGTGAAAATGCGGATTTTTGTCATACTGTTCCGGTTCCGATCCGTAGTTTACACAAAAATGTGCAATGGCGGCCGTAGAAAAATTTACGAAAATGAGTCCGAGAATAAACATTGTTTGACAAGAGATTGTGAATGAATAAGACGCTTTTAATGCATTAAATGGATTAAACATAAACTAAAGCCAATTATGATAACTTTTTAAAGAAGTATTAAACTTAATTATTTTAGCTCTAAACCAAAATTCTCACTCTCGTATTTACCGGAAGAGCAAGAAAGTAATTTTTGGAGAGTTGCACAAATAAACGACCTTTTAAAAAAAAAAAAAAATCGTTTCAATCTTTGAAATTTCGTAATACAAAACGTAGATTTCGAATTGTTTTGTGATTGCATGTCGAAATTGGCAATTGCAGACACGTGGTATTAGTCATGTCACAAATGTCAGTTTGGGATATTCGCATCCAAACAGTTATCACCCTGAGGGCAATTAACACCTAGCTATTTAATCTCTTAATTGCCTTTAGTGTCGACTTAAAGGGATTACAATTAAAGGTGATATAATTTTTATGATCATAATCGATAATAGATGAAAGTTCAAAATTGAGGACAAGTAAAATAGCATCTTCAAAATAATTATAGCGTCGCGGGAATTATTATAGCATCACGGTGAAAAAATATAGCGTCGCGGTACCGCGACTCTAAAACGGCCTGGGGAGAACACTGCATGTGGTGATGATTGAATTATAAATAAATATATAAAGTCTACTTGTAATATTTTTATGCCTGTTTATGTCAAACTTTTTAATGTTATATTTAGTTCGGGAAATGTACCAGAATCTTGGCTTATTGGAAATATAAATACCTTTTTATAAGAATAAAGGAGATCAGCATGATCAGTGTGATCCACAAAGTTATAGACCCATCACTATTTTAAGCTGCTTGGGTAAACTTTTTACTTCAGTACTCAATCTTAGAGTAAGCTCATTTTTAGAATATTTCTTATTGCAAATGCTTAAAGAAAACCAGTTTGGATTTAGGAAAAAATATTCTACTACCGATAGCATTTTTGTACTTCATCTATTATTTGAACTGATAAAACAGAAAAAGAAAAAAACTTTATTGTGCCTTTATTGATTTTGCAAAGGCCTTTGATACTGTTTGGCATGCAGGACTTTGGTCAAAATTACTTAAATACTCTGTGAATGGTAAAATGTTTAATACTATTACAAATATGTACAGTAACATAAAATCTAGAATTTGTTATAGTAATGAATTTTCAGAATTTTTCCCATGTAATGTTGGTGTTAGGCAAGGGGAAAATTTATCTCCTATACTTTTTATGCCCCGCCTACAATAGTAGAGGGGCATTATGTTTTCTGGTCTGTGCGTCCTTCCATTCGTCCATCTGTTCGTCGGTTCGTCCGTCCATTCGTCTGTCCGTCCGTTCGTCCCACTTCAGGTTAAAGTTTTTGGTCAAGGTAGTTTTTAATGAAGCTGAAGTCCAATCAATTTGAAACTTAGTACACATGTTCCTTATGATATGATCTTTCTTATTTTAAAACAAAATTAGACTTTTGACCCCATTTTCATGGTCCACTGAACATAGAAATTAAAAGTGTGAGTTTCAGATTAAACTTTTTGGTCAAGGTAGTTTTTAAAGAAGTTAAAGTCCAATCAACTTGAAACTTAGTACACATAGATATAGGAAGATGTGGTGTGAGTGCCAAAGAGACAACTCTCCATCCAAATAAAAATTTAAAAATTAAACCATTATAGGTTAAAGTACGGCCTTCAACACGGAGCCTTGGCTCACACCGAACAACAAGCTATAAAGGGCCCCAAAATTACTAGTGTAAAACCATTCAAACGGGAAAACCAACGGTCTAATCTATATAAACAAAACGAGAAACGAGAAACACGTATATATTACATAAACAAACGACAACTACTGTACATCAGATTCCTGACTTTATAGGACAGGTGCAAACATTTGCAGCGGGATTAAACGTTTTAATGGATCCAAACCTTTTCCCTTTTTCTGAAACAATAGCATAACATCACAACATAGAAAAACATACGATAAAATATCAATTGGCAGACATAACTCAATCAAAAAACGTATGATTACACAATGAAGGAATAAATTTGATCTGCGATATCTGAATACAAATGCACAGTTAATTAAATATTAGAGACAAACATTCATGACCAAAAGGCTAACAAAGAAATTCAAACACACTGAGAAATATTTAACCAATCAATGTTCACTTTAGAAAAAAAACGTTTTTTTATAATCTTGAAGTTTATACAAATGTTGTAAGAATAAGTGAAAAATTGAAGATATTACAAATAATCAAAGCTGGTGTACAGACAAGATCCATATAGATAAAAAATGACAAAAAAGCATTATAAACAGTATCAACAGGTCGAATTAACAAGAAAATACGATTTGAGAGTACTCCCAGTTACTGACAATGACTGACAGCTAGTTAAAAGCCAAAACCAATTAATAGTAAAAAATCGTGCATCAGAGACTAAAATCGACTAAAACACATCACAGGGATTTAGTATTTTAATGTCATTAATAGTCAAAGAAGACATGACTTGTGCAATGCCAAAAATAAATGTATCGACAGGTAGTAGTATAGTGAAGAGCGACTTCTATAAAAATAAAAGTTAACGTGGCTGTGTCCCCTATACATCTCGCCTCAAAAGATAATGAAATTTAGTTATGTTTTAATTTGCTAATGACAAAATCAATATTAGTGCCAATGTGAACTATATTCAGAGATCTAATTACAATATTGGTACGATATATAACCCTTACTTATAAGTTTGTTTAAAGGTTCGATGAGTTTACAAGGATCACATAGTGATTTCCTCGCTTTAAGTACAATATTACCATAAAATTTAGGATGTGATATACCATTTTTAATAAGCTTTCTACAGGTATAGCCAAATTTACTAATCAAATCTTTGTATCTATGAAAGAATTTAGTAAAAGTTTTAAGTAATTTATGGTATCGAAATCCCTGACACAACAATTTACCAGTGATGCATTGATTAAGTTCGTTAAAATCTATGACATCAGAACACACCCGGGCAAACCAAACGAGTTGCGATATATAAACACCGTATGATGGAGCCAAAGGCACATCGCCGTCTAAAAAAGGAAAATTAACAATAGGAAATGAAAAATCGTCTCTTTTGTCGTAAATTTTAGTGTGAAGTTTCCCGTTTGAAATTGAAATGTCTAAATCTAGAAAAGGACAACTGCTGCTGTTTATGTTAGATTTAGTTAAAGTAAGTTCGTTTGGGTAAATTTCTGAAGTATATTTAGAGTTCCCTATTGGTTGATCTTTTTACTTTTAAGGCCAAATTAGATTTTTTACCCAATTTCACGGTCCATTGAACATGGAAAATGATAATGAATTAGAAACTGAACTTAAGATTGTGATCTTAAACTTTTTATTATATTATATGCAGACGATACAGTTTTGTTATCAGAGTCGCAAGTTGACTTACAAAAGCAACTGGATTATAAAACTTTATCTGAATACTGTGAATTGTGGAAACTGAAAGTGAATGTACAAAAAAGTAAAATTGTAATTTTCTCTAAAGGTAGACTACCTAATACTATTAAGTTTAATTATAAAGATATTGTACTAGAAATTGTTAATGAGTTTACTTATCTAGGTGTTTTATTCCGTAGAACAGGAAGTTTTTTAAAGGCTAAAAAAGCACAAGCAAATAAAGCAATGTGTGCTATGTACGACGTTATCAAAAAAGGAAGATTGCACAATCTTTCTATTGAATGTCAAATTGAATTATTTGATAAGATTGTCAGATTGTTAAACCTATTTTAATTTATGGGAGTGAAGTCTGGGGTTTTGGTAATAATTCGGTTATAGAAAGGGTTCATATGAAATTCTGCAAACTTTTGCTTAAGGTTAAAAATTCTACACCTAATTTCATTTTATATGGAGAATTGGGCAGATATATCCCTACTGAAAATGGTAAATGGAATTCCACTGGAATCCCATACAAATCCCACATGGGAATTCCAGTGAATTCCACTGGACAATTTTGTCGGGATTTTTCGAAGATTCCAATGGGAATTCCAGTGGAATCCTAGTGAGATTTTTGAATTCACACTGGGATTCAATAAAATCCCTGTGGAATTTCTTGGCATTTTCCACTGGGATTTTAATAAATTCCAGTGGGATTTTCTCCGATTTCCACTGGAATCTCAGTGAATTTTGATCGGATTTCTTGGCAATTTCCACTGAGATTTCAAGGGAATCCCAATGAGATTTCAATAAATTCCACTGGGATATAAATAAATTTCAGTGGGATTTTCATGCAACCCTGTGAAATTTTTAGTCATATTTTAAAGTCTTTTCAGTGTTCTTCAAATATAAAGTATTATCACAAGTTCCTGAATTTCTTTCATGCATAACTCATTTGCTCTGTAACATCATCATTAAGCTGACCATCCTCATAGATCTGTTGTGTTTTGTGCACTAAGCAGTAACATAATCTGAAAAAATGAGGAAATAAATTAAAATTATGATGCCTTATTGGTTTAACTAAAAGGAATTTGACAAATTGGTCTATGCTATAAAGGTAAATTGTGAGCTGCCTAAGTAGGTGGGGTTTTCCTTCATTTTGACATATTGACCTGCATTTACTATTTTTACCATATCATTCAATAATACAACAGAAACAATTAAAACTTGAAATTATAAGATTATATATAAACTATGAAAAATAAGATGTAAGCATGTTTAAAAGAATAATTATATGTTTAGAAAAAAATCCTTCTTTAATCAAGGGCAGATAATTACAATGAATTTACTATGACCCATTTTGGGGGATTTGTCAGCAAGGTTCACTCAAGAGCACTGTAAGATAAGGGGGAGCTAACTCATATGTGCTGGAACTAGGGACAGGGGGTCAGTCTATTGCTTGACTTAATGTTCTGATAGGCATAGCTAAAACGCAAGGAAGGTTTTCATAATTTAATTGCTGTAACAATTTAAACGAATGATGATAACAAATCAATTAGTAAACAATTCCAAATAATAATAATAATCTAATTAAAGTACAAAGTATCAAATCTAAATATCAAATCCAAAGTAAAACTATTTCTCCTTAAAACTTAAGATATAAACTAAATGCCAAAATTACTAAATCATAAAATGTACTTAATCTCAATTTCAAAATATAAAAGTCTCAAAATAAAAGTTTCTCAAAAGTATTTTCTAATTTTAAAATTTATGAGTCAGAGATAAATTTTGTCTCACACTACACAGTCAACTGGTAGACTGGTAGACAGTCTTATAGGGCCAGTATAATGATTTGGGTAGTGTGAGGTTACGCTTCGGAAACACTGACTATTATCTTTAAAATTCCCAAAAATAAAAGGTGAGTCAAAAATACATTTTTGTCTAAACACTACAAAGTCAACTAGTAGACTGATCGACAGTCTTACAGATCCAGTTTAATAGACTTTAGTAGTAGTGAAAGGTTAGGTTTCCGAAAGGTGACCGATTTTCCTAAATTTCACAACGCTATTTATATTAAAACCAAATATAAATCAATATGACTCGACATGTAAATATTACTCTCATTAACAAAAAATAGACATTAATTAACAAAGCCTAATCCTATAATGTTTTGATAAAAATCTAAACTTTCAAAGTGACATAGTCTTTCAAAATAAAGTGCTTTGAGCAAACTGTGACATTTCGAGTACTAATGCCTCAGCATAGGTAAAATTAATTAAACAGATTAATTAAAACTTTTACAAAATACAAACATTAAATTTTCTTTCATAAAATAAAACATATTTTTATCCAAAATAAAACTAACACAGATTTAAGCCAAATAACACACCATGACAGATTTTCTAAATGAAATATAAGACCTGTGGGCTTTGACCCCCGTTTTCAATTTGCTAATTTCAAAGGTATATACAATGTATCATGTTTATCTAAAAAAAATACAAATGGTTTTACAACTTTTGATTTTTTTCAAAGTGTTTTGAAAGTACAAAAATGTGTGCAAAAAATACTTAAAAAGCATTCATAAGGATTTCTTTCATATAAAACTACTTACTCCAAGTCTTATTGAATGTGTCCATTCTTCAGTCCTATATCATAAAACAATTTTCCTTTGTTTCACCAGTTCTGAAATGTAAAAAAATTTGTCTCATTACAATTAAACTAAATAATTATTACATATTCTGTGCATCATGTGCATGAAGTGTATAGGTTATTCTTTACTTTGATTAGTATTGGTCTATTATTTTACTCTAACATCATCATGATAGGCCCATATTTACATGTATGTCTTGCCATTTTTAAAATCTTCAATTTGATCCTTAATCATGATAATTGAGTACATATATGTACTTAAGTTTTAAAAGATAATACATTTTGCTTTTTTGGAATAGATGTCTCTATATGTACATGATATATATTTAATTATTACAGTCATACTACAGACATTTACAGATCTCCAATTTTGCAAAAACTACTTGCTATTGAATAATATTTATTAAAAGAGATTGTCTTAAAGATATAAGTCTTGTGTCATACTGTGACAATCCCATAGTAATTATGTATATGCAAAACATGCATGGTCTTACAGTTATTTTCTTGATCCTACATGGTACTTGTATATATATATGTCACAATTTATTTGAAGGAAATGACAGTTTCATAATTTTCAAAAAAGGTTGAATTACTTATTCATAATTTGTACTTACCAGAAGATTTAATCCAAAATATGGACCATAATTTGCTTTTGGGCTCCGTTTCCTATAACTATAGAAAAGTGATAAAATGTGAATTACTGTAAGAAAAGTTGCAACTACATCTAAAGATGCCATTATTTTTATCAACATACAAGTGTATGCTACTCTTCCCTAGAATTTTTTTTAAAATATACGAATTTCAAAGATTCTACAATCGTATTTTTGTGTCGTTTCTCACGTTATTTATTGCTTCCGAAGAGCATAACGCTGACTGATTTATAGATAATCGTCACCGGCAAATTCGTAACTTTTGCTTTCAAATAACAAAGAACATCGACCAATAAGAATAGTGAGAAGAAAATGCAGAGAACTATAAGTATTTATGTAGCAGATGTAAGAACAGTGGCGTGATTTTTGTGTCCGATTTCGTAACGCAATTTTTGTCGAGCCTTCGACTTTAGTCGAAAAAGCGAGACTAAGCGATCCTACTTTCCGTCCGTGTCGGCGTCGTCGTCGGCGGCGTCCACAAATATTCACTCTGTGGTTAAAGTTTTTGAAATTTTAATAACTTTCTTAAACTATACTTGATTTCTACCAAACTTGGACAGAAGCTTGTTTATGATCATATGATAGTATCCAGAAGTAAATTTTGAAAAAATAAAAATCCATTTTTTCCGTATTTTACTAAATGGACTTAGTTTTTCTGCAGGCAAACATTACATTCACTCTGTGGTTAAAGTTTTTAAAATTTTAATAACTTTCTTAAACTATCCTGGATTTGTACTGAACTTGGACAGAAGCTTATTTATGATCATAAGATAGTATCCAGAAGTAAATTTTGTAAAAAAAAATCCATTTTTTCCAAATTTTACTTTTAAATGGACTTAGTTTTTCTGCAGGCAAACATTACATTCACTCTGTGGTTAAAGGTTTTAAAACTTTAATAACTTTCTTAAACTATCCTGTGTTTGTACCAAACTTGGACAGAAGCTTCTTTATGATCATAAGATAGTATCCAGAAGTAAATTTTGTAAAAAGATAACTCCATTTTTTCTGTATTTTACTTTTAAATGGACTTAGATTTTCTTCAAGTTACATACAGTCGGCAGTTAAAGTTTTCAAAACATTTATTAGATTCATTAACTATCCTAGATTTTTACCAAACTTGGACAGGAGCTTCTTACAATCATAAGATAGTATCAAGAGGAATATTTTTTTTGATTTTTACCTCATTTTTGTTGCGCCTGCGATTTACAGCAAAAGTAGGCGAGACACTGGGTTCCGCGGAACCCTTACAAATTTTTAGATGATGTAATCTGCTTTGTTGTAATAGAATTCTTAAAAAACAATATGCAAATATGAACTCTCGCGAGATGTTCAAACAGGTAAATCTGAGATGATTTACATTCTTGTTTTGATCTTCTTAATAATTAAGTAAGAAAATTACGTTGCCGTTATGCGTTACATTTCACACGAAACAGAAGTCCAGTTATTTATTAAAATTATTTTTGTCCTAAAGTTCTAACCATTTCCGGTCATACGTGAAACATGTGACTAACATGTGATAACGCCATTACGGCTGGATGTATGAAATACTAGGTCTAAACATTGTTTTTGTTTCCAACGGGATGTTAGCAAACATAATCTGTAGACTTGTTTCGTCTTGTTTAAAAGAGGAAAATACAATTGTCAAAGAGATTTGGCCGGTGGTCTGTTATTTTTCCTATGTGCATAATGTTACATACACATGCCAGAGAACCAATAGACTATTCACTTGATTGTATAGCTCACCTGGCCTAGACAAGCCAGAGGACCAATAGACTATTCACTTGATTGTATAGCTCACCTGACCTAGACATGCCAGAGAACCAATAGACTATTCACTTGATTGTATAGCTCACCTGACCTAGACATGCCAGAGAACCAATAGACTATTCACTTGATTGTATAGCTCACCTGACCTAGACATGCTAGAGGACCAATAGACTATTCACTTAATTGTATAGCTCACCTGGCCTAGACATGCCAGAGAACCAATAGACTATTCACTTGATTGTATAGCTCACCTGACCTAGACATGCCAGAGGACCAATAGACTATTCACTTAATTGTATAGCTCACCTGACCTAGACATGCCAGAGAACCAATAGACTATTCACTTGATTGTATAGCTCACCTGACCTAGACATGCCAGAGAACCAATAGACTATTCACTTAATTGTATAGCTCACCTGACCTAGACATGCTAGAGGACCAATAGACTATTCACTTGATTGTATAGCTCACCTGGCCTAGACATGCCAGAGGACCGTGGGCTATTCACTTGATTGTATAGCTCACCTGGCCTAGACATGCTAGAGGACCAATAGACTATTCACTTGATTGTATAGCTCACCTGGCCTAGACATGCCAGAGGACCGTGGGCTATTCACTTGATTGTTTATCTCACCTGACCTAGACATGCCAGAGGACCGTGGACTATTCACTTGATTGTATAGCTCACCTGACCTAGACATGCCAGAGGACCAATAGACTATTCACTTGATTGTATAGCTCACCTGACCTAGACATGCCAGAGGACCGTGGGCTATTCACTTGATTGTATAGCTCACCTGACCTAGACATGCCAGAGGACCGTGGGCTATTCACTTGATTGTATAGCTCACCTGACCTAGACATGCCAGAGGACTGTGGGCTATTCACTTGATTGTATAGCTCACCTGACCTAGACATGCCAGAGAACCAATAGACTATTCACTTGATTGTATAGCTCACCTGGCCTAGACATGCCAGAGAACCAATAGAATATTCACTTGATTGTATAGCTCACCTGACCTAGACATGCCAGAGAACCAATAGACTATTCACTTGATTGTATAGCTCACCTGGCCTAGACATCCAGAGGACCGTGGGCTATTCACTTGATTGTTTATCTCACCTGACCTAGACATGCCAGAGGACCGTGGACTATTCACTTGATTGTATAGCTCACCTGACCTAGACATGCCAGAGGACCAATAGACTATTCACTTGATTGTATAGCTCACCTGACCTAGACATGCCAGAGGACCGTGGGCTATTCACTTGATTGTATAGCTCACCTGACCTAGACATGCCAGAGGACCGTGGGCTATTCACTTGATTGTATAGCTCACCTGACCTAGACATGCCAGAGGACTGTGGGCTATTCACTTGATTGTATAGCTCACCTGACCTAGACATGCCAGAGAACCAATAGACTATTCACTTGATTGTATAGCTCACCTGGCCTAGACATGCCAGAGAACCAATAGAATATTCACTTGATTGTATAGCTCACCTGACCTAGACATGCCAGAGAACCAATAGACTATTCACTTGATTGTTTATCTCACTTGGCCTAGACATGCTAGAGGACCAATAGACTATTCACTTGATTGTATAGCTCACCTGGCCTAGACATGCCAGAGAACCAATAGACTATTCACTTGATTGTATAGCTCACCTGGCCTAGACATGCCAGAGGACCAATAGACTATTCACTTGATTGTATAGCTCACCTGGCCTAGACATGCCAGAGAACCAATAGACTATTCACTTGATTGTATAGCTCACCTGGCTTAGACATGCCAGAGAACCAATAGAATATTCACTTGATTGTATAGCTCACCTGGCCTAGACATGCCAGAGAACCAATAGACTATTCACTTGATTGTTTATCTCACTTGGCCTAGACATGCTAGAGGACCAATAGACTATTCACTTGATTGTAAAGCACACCTGGCCTAGACATGCCAGAGAACCAATAGACTATTCACTTGATTGTTTAGCTCACCTGGCCTAGACATGGCAGAGAACCAATAGACTATTCACTTGATTGTTTATCTCACTTGGCCTAGACATGCTAGAGGACCAATAGACTATTCACTTGATTGTATAGCTCACCTGGCCTAGACATGCCAGAGAACCAATAGACTATTCACTTGATTGTATAGCTCACCTGACCTAGACATGCCAGAGGACCGTGGAATATTCACTTGATTGTATAGCTCTCTTGGCCTAGACATGCTAGAGGACCAATAGACTATTCACTTGATTGTATAGCTCACCTGACCTAGACATGCCAGAGAACCAATAGACTATTCACTTGATTGTATAGCTCACCTGACCTAGACATGCCAGAGAACCAATAGACTATTCACTTGATTGTATAGCTCACCTGACCTAGACATGCCAGAGGACCAATAGACTATTCACTTGATTGTATAGCTCACCTGGCCTAGACATGCCAGAGGACCAATAGACTATTCACTTGATTGTATAGCTCACCTGACCTAGACATGCTAGAGGACCAATAGACTATTCACTTGATTGTTTAGCTCACCTGACCTAGACATGCATGACATGCTAGAGGACCAAGAGAGCCATTCACTTGATTGTTTAGCACACCTGTCTCAGACATGATAGAGGACCAAGTGGACTGCACTTGATTGTGTAACTCACTTGGCCTAGACATGCTAGAGGACCAAGAGAGCTATTCACTTGATTGTTTAGCTCACCTGGCCTAGACATGCTAGAGAACCAAGTGGACTATTCACTTGATTGTTTAGCACACCTGTCTTAGCCATGCTAGAGGACCGAGTGGACTATTCACTTAATTGTTTAGCTCACCTAGTCTAGACATATGCTAGAGGACCGAGTGGACTATTCACTTGTTTTTTTAGCTCGCCTAGTCTAGACACATGCTAGAGGACCAAGTCGGCTGTTCACTTGATTGTATAGCTCACCTGACCTAGACATGCCAGAGGACCAATAGACTATTCACTTGATTGTATAGCTCACCTGACCTAGACATGCCAGAGGACCATGGGCTTTTCACTTGATTGTTTAGCTCACATGGCCTAGACATGCTAGATGATCAAGTGATCTAGTCACTTAATTGTTTAGCTCACCTGGCCTAGACATGCTAGATGATCAAGTGATCTATTCACTTAATTGTTTAGCTCACCTGACCTAAGACATGCTAGATGATCAAGTGATCTAGTCACCTGATTGTTTAGCTCACCTGGCCTAGACATGCTAGATGATCAAGTGATCTAGTCACCTGATTGTTTAGCTCACCTGGCCTAGACATTCTAGATGATCAAGTGATCTAGTCACTTGATTGTTTAGCTCACCTGACCTAGACATGCTAGAGGACTAAGTCGGCTGTTCACTTGATTTTTTAGCTCACCTAGTCTAGACATGCTAGAGGACCAAGTCGGCTGTTCACTTGTTTTTTTAGCTCACCTAGTCTAGACATGCTAGAGGACCAAGTCGGCTGTTCACTTAATTGTTTAGCTCACCTGGCCTAGACATGCTAGATGATCAAGTGATCTAGTCACTTGATTGTTTAGCTCACCTGACCTAGACATGCTAGAGGACCAAGTCGGCTGTTCACTTGTTTTTTTAGCTCACCTAGTCTAGACATGCTAGATGATCAAGTGATCTAGTCACTTGATTGTTTAGCTCACCTTGCCTAGACATGCTAGAGGACCAAGTTGGATGTTCACTTGTTTTTTAGCTCACCTGACCTAGATATGCTAGAGGACCAAGTCGACTATTCACTTGTTTTTTTAGCTCACCTAGTCTAGACATATGCTAGAGGACCAAGTCGGCTGTTCACTTGTGTTTTTAGTTACCTAGTCTAGACATGCTAGAGAACCAAGACATCACTTGCCCTCTAGATATTTTAATTATTTGTGTCATTGGGTTGCTGTCTCATAGACAAATACCCACATCCTCTTGTATTCATCAAATACCCACATCCTCTTGTATTCATCAAATATACTTAGTCCATGAAGTCATCATATAAGTCGTAAACTTTTGAGTTAATTTATCTGATATCATGGTAATCTTGAATTTTTATTTGAATATAGAAAACATGGATATCCTAACCCAAACTTACAGAGCCATATATGCAGTTTGTCCATTCAGTATACGAGAGAGACAACATTGAGGGGTCTCTGTTGGGAATGACAGAATCTGGTGAAGACGTGGTCCAGTCAGTAGATGAGGCAGACACCGTAGACTGTTCTCAGATAAGAATGACAGAGTGTCGTAAAGATGAAGTCCAGTCAGACGATGAGGCAGACACCGTAGACTGTTCTCAGATAAGAATGACAGAATATGGTGAAGATGTGGTCCAATCAGTAGATGAGGCAGACACAGATTCGTCTCAAAATAGTCCGACAGATTTACAGTCAATATCTAGTTCTAAGACAGGTATTTATTCATGTTATTTTTTCTTTATGAATACAAACAGATTTAGTTTGAGTCAATACAACAATTTCATTTTTCAGCTTGAGGACATCTAAAACAAATCTTTAAAATCTTCTCCTCTAAAACTTTTATTTCATTTTACACCAACAATTTTCATGGAATAGATATTTGAATTAATTAGAACATTTAAATGTTAAGTTTTCTGCTTAAGTAAGTTTGATAGGAACTACTGGTGGTAGATCAATGATATTGTGTGTGAAGTTTCATTGCTATAAATACATATCAGATTGACGACTATGTTTAAGCCCTGTCCTCTGGCCATGGTTCAGTGACTTTTTTTTAATTTGCAATTTCTAATAATAGGTTTTTTGCTCAAAATAGTTTTATATGAACTACTTGCGATAAATAAATGATTTAAATACATACAGTTGCATAAAAATTTTCTACATTTGAAAATACCTGTACCAAGTCAGGAATATGACAGTTCTTGTCCATTCGTTTTTGATGCGTTTTGTTATTTGATTTTGCCATGTGATTATGGATTTTCCGAATTGATTTTCCTCTGAGTTCAGTATTTTTGTGATTTTACTTTTTACTATCAGTACATATCAGTTTGACGACTATTACAAAGCTCTGCCAGCTACCGACTTAAGTCTTCTATAGTCCGCGGTTTTATTCTCCTAAATTTAACCTGCCATACAGGGGTGCGGCCTATAAAGTATGATGAGTAAGAAATAACAGAAATAATGATAGTAGAAATTAGGGACTTTGTCTTACTTAGTAATGGAGCTGCCCATTAAATGGTCTTTTTTCTAAATTTTATGCCGACAGTCGAGACATGTCTTTGTGTCAACAGTTCATTAAAATTATTTCTTGTTGTTGAAAATATATAATAAGATTGAGTCAAATACATTTGCAGTTTTAAAATTATTGTTTTGGAGAGAATACTATTATCAATGGAAACAATGGCTCTATTTTCTATCAGAGCTTAGTATTTTGTTTATTCTATTTATGGCTATAAAGATTTTGTTATATATATATTTTTTTTTGGCAAATGATATATGATCAAGAAAGGAATTTCAATATATATTTTCTTGATTCATGAGATGTTACAAGTAATAAGTAACTTTGTAGAACTAAATAATAAGTATGACATGTATGATGTATTATTATTTTTATTACAGAATTTGAAGGGAGGAGAAGTACACATATCCCGTCGATTGAATCTCAACCGTAAGTTGTTTTAATATATACCAGTGATTTAATATGTTGGTTAAAAACTGAACAATTAACATGATTAATGTAGTAAAAACCTTCTGTAGTGAAAGATCACAAAGTTTTGTTTTCCAAATCATTAAATCAACCGTAGAATATACGACAAGTTTGATGAACCGTTTATAACAGTATTTTGTTGAGAAGACGAAGTGAAGTACACATTTTAGATTTATGTTAAAAATTTAAGACAGTTTCTAGGATCTCAAAACACCACATAATTTGAAAGAATCGAAAACAAATCAATCCATTGTCTAAATTTACATCAATAATATTGTGGAATTTCTCAGAGATATTTTATCACACTTCAACAAGTTTCTCAGCACACCTCCTCCTTAACATAACAAGTTATTACAGATATTCTATATTTACAGAATATTATCAGAGGAAGACAACCTTTTACAGGCAGCCTTTATTATACTCTATACTGTACCCAGGGCTATTGAAGACTTCGTAGACGGGGAATACAAAGGTGGTTTTGTCCAGTCTATCCGGGATCATAAAGATCAACTCAAGGCAACACTCAGTTCAGAGGAATGGGAATTACTCAGCCAAATAATAGGTACAGTAATTACTGATCTACAACAGACACATTTTAAAATGAAGATTTGTCATAAAGTGCAGAAAAAAGCAAGAATAGGGGAAGACATAAGTTAAATGACCAACTCTGTATTCACTGTGGTAAAGCTGATGACCGTAACTGCATTCACGGTCATCCCAAGATGTCGGATGAAAAATTAGGTCAATATTTGTATTGTCTGTTTAAGTCATACCTGTCAACCTGTGACGATGAAAATGCAGGTCATGACCTGCATTGAAGAATCAAATCTCAGGTCATAACGCGTACAAACTTTTTCGAGCTGAATTTCAGTATTTATGGTACATTTTCTTATAATGTATATCAAAGATACCAAAACATCAATGCATGTTCACTTGGTTAAGTCATTTTAAATCTTATTAATTCATTTCATTTAAAAGATTTTTATAATTTTATGTAACACAGTCTTATTTTTTTTACTTTTTGTGATTATCAAATACTAAAATTTATTTTACATATGTAATTTTAAAATGTTTGAAACTACAGGCTATGTAGCTTTTTAAAGTTCCATCACATGTATAAGAAGGAAATTAGAAAGTGATAAAATATAGTAATACAGTTAAAGGAGGTATAAACATGATAAATGTAAAAAATAATTTTCAACTTTAAAAAAAAAAATGTATAAAGATATAAAAATAATGCAAAGTTATTTTCCAATATGTATTTGAATTTTATATTTTTAATGATTTTATCTTTTTCACCCATAAAACGTAACTATTTGGAATAATTCTTAATGGTGACAAATAAGGGGAAGTAACTCTACTAAGTTGAAATATTTTTGTAAACCTACAACCTAAAGCTAAGGTAATTGGTGTTAATTAACAGTGTGTTTGACACCAAAGCTGTCAAGTGAAGCCATGCACTTAATGGATCACTTAATTTGACAGTTTACATAGCTAGATGAACTTCCTGTTCATGGAAGAATTACGAATTTGCCGGTATTTCAAAGGAAATCAATCTCAAGGCTAAGGCTTAAATTAAAATATTGATTGTTTGCCCTTCACCGACCGACCCTATAAATTCGTTGCGCCTGAAAATCTTTTATTTGTATTTACCAGCAAGATTTTATTTTATTTTATTTTTTCGTTCCTACCAAAAATCTTATATTTGTATTTCCCGCTCAAAACTATTTTATCCGGAATTCTCGGGTTTTATCTTCAGCGTATAATGTCCAGTCCGTTTGGTATCACCTGAGCGTATGACACGAACACTTGCATTTGAAGTTTCAAAGCATTTGTTTGATATCGATGTTCAGCATGTGAACGCTTCCTGAAATCATGATATGACGTACGCTACTCTGTACCTTTATACTTAAAGAGCAGGGTTCATTTACAAATAAGTTCGTTTGATACAAAATTATCAACGTGTGTAAAAACTAATTTGTAAACGGACGTTGTATTCTATGTAGGGATTGCCTTTTGTGATCCGCAGATCAGGATGATTATGTTAACGATGCCGCTATATAATTTATATCTGATATGAATCAAAAGAGACAAAACCCTGTAAAGTGGAGAATATCTGGCAGTAAAATCGCCAAGTTTACCATACAGATCATTTATTAATGCGAAGTAAAATACGTGACAATTGTCAGAGTTTTAAGTCTTGTAGCATTTTTATTGGAAACAAAGGCACACACGATGTTTCTAACACTCAAGGGACTTTTTCTACTAGTAATGTATGTCTGCCCGGACATATCTTATCAGTACAAAGTTATCTTTTACAGAAAATCTTAAAGTAAGCATACAAGGTACGTAGTACAGAATATAAGTGCAAGTTCAAACTCTTCAAAGTTCCAGGCATATAAACGTTGAAGATATGCGGCACAGCTCTATATTTTGATATTTGAAAACAAAATAGTACTGTGCATATGAATAGCTTCACATTCTACGTGATATTTTTTTTTTAACAAATAGTCCCAGAAAACTAATTTGCAAAAACAAAACGGACACAAATGACATTATGCAGAGTTTGTATCTATAAAATAAAATATTATACCTACATGTACCTGCCTACCCATGACAAATAATATACCGAGCCAAGTTATTTTTTTGGGGAAAAAAATAAAATATTTTACCTACCTACCTATCCTGTTGCAAAACATAGGGTCGGAAAAGGGCAAACAAACAATATTTTAATTTAGGCCTTAGAAGTAATACTGGTGAAATCAGGTCATTTTCGGAATTCCCTGGTTATTTCAATGACCCGGCGGATGACCCGGTGATCCCTCATAATTGTGAAAATCTCGGGTCACACCCGCAGAATACGGGTCAGTTGACAGGTATGGTTTAAGTGTAATTATATCATTTTCTTTACAAAGCATACATTGGTACGATGTAAATATATAAAAGATTCACATGGAATCAACAAATAACTACCGAGAAATGTGTATGAAAGTTGAAATTGGGTTTGAAAAAATCGCTAAGATGACTGTAAATCCTAATCGAGATGACCGTAACAGGATCAGCGATTCATAACAAGGCTGACCATAATTGGCTAAAAGATGACCGTAATTTGTAAAGGATGACCGTAACTTTTAAAGGAAGACCGGTCCGTCAATTCATACAAATATCCATATTTGTATCCATAACTGTTTGTTGAGGTTGTCTCACGGCAATAGGGGCTCGGTTAGCGGTTATAAATATGTTTTATCAATTTCTTTTCAACTATTTAGAGTTTATGACAATGGTAGTAAGTTGCATATTTCGCGTAAATATTTATTGATACCGACGTTAAAATTTGAATACAAATCAAATATTTTATTTTTCCAATCAGGGTCTCACAAGGCATGACAGGGGGTATTTACCAATAATGATAGTATAAGCAACAAACATGAGACATTGTTTATTGTATAACGCGACAGATATTATAATTATAGACAAATGAAAAAAGCATTAATAAGAAAATACATTAAAAGTACCTTTTTTCCTTCCTTCCTTATTACCATTATTATTTCTATGTCAAAAGTAAAGTTTGAACAGACTTAAATTATTATCTATAAAGACGGATTATTTTCATCTGCAGAAGAGACCAAGAGACGGTGCTCAAGGATATACTGTTGATGGCGATAGACAATAACAACAATCCTCCCCGTTTCAGAAGCAGATGAATAAAATAAATCGAGAAAATTAACAATTTTTTTTTTTTTTTTAAATCAAAGCAATAGCTAATTTAGCGAAACATGGAATATAAATCTGCTATTTGCAGAGTTTTACCAGGAATATGCACAACTCTTTTAATACAGTTGAGTTATCACAAGACAACATCCTTAGCAATTTCTCTTACGAATTAAAATTAATGAAATTAGAACATGATTCAGAAATAATGTCTGTGTTACATGTAGTTATATTGAAAATGAACTTCATTATCTAGATTACCAGAATTCTACATTTCTGGCATAGTCTACGGTTTGGAGGACGATTAATACTGTGAAATTAAAGTTTTTGAATGCTGGTATGCATCTTGCATTAAAGAAAATGAGTCTTTTAAAATTTTCTAGTGTAGACCAATAATTCAAAATAGACTTAACTTAAATTCAAGGTACAGTGGAAACCGACTCATAAGGCTGCAAAAATTGTGTTTTTTTTTTGTGCACATCCAGAATTAATTTACAAAATTTTCTGTGTAGCTTTTCACAAGTTAAATTTGAATAAAATTTATCAATGCAAATTAAGTGGTTTCCATATCCCCAAATTTTGCTATATATATCAAGGGATTGAATGAGCTCCTGAAATTTCACTTCCACAAAGAAGAATAAGCTTTATATTATGATCAAAAACATGTATAAACTATTTAGGATTTAGAGATAATAATTTTTTTCTAAGTTTAAAATATGCCTTTTAATCTTTCTTGTATGATTCATTCTGAGCAAAGTAGAATTTACCCGAAGCACTTAAATACACACCTAGATATTTACAATGTTGTGCACATTTTATATCATATTCTTTGTATTCAAATTTGAGGCGGATATGTCTGCCTACAGTGTTGAAAATACAACTGTTGCATACCTGCCAACTTTTGAAAGTGCCCATGGGGGTTTTAGTGCGCGACAACAATTTTAAAGGTTACAATTCTTTGCAACGACTATTTTGCGCCTGCTGTTTTGTGGTCTAGAAAAAGTGTCATATTTGTAAGATGAGCTTACATGCCTTTTTTTCAGTTTATTTGCATGATTCTAGTTATTATATCAGCAGAAAACATGTAGCTGTAAGACCAGGAATTATTTTCATTTGTAAGGATACTAAATAGTTGTTGACTTTTCCAATTTAAAATTATACACAAAGAAGGACCTTTATCAGGTTGGGAACAACACCTAAACCATTTTTTAAGTACAAATGTGCTCGTGCATATCTATACTATTAAACGAGAAGACCTCATTTTTGGTGTCGCTTCTCTTCTTTCCACAATAAATCAATCATCATGCCTCTGTGTCCTATAGGTAACATGCATAGTCGCATTTGTCATCCATTCTTATGATTATTCAGATTGAGTTATTTTTGGAGAAAAACAACAAAAAAGGAGTCCGGATATAATTCTGTCCTCGGATTAACTTTTAGTCATAGATTAGATTTCGGGTTTGAAAGATGCACAAATACAACCAATCGTATGATACTAAATATGAAAAATAAATAAGCCAATCAGAGCGTTCTCCATAGCATGGGGCTTAGATCGTATGAACCACAACTATTATATCTCCTTATAGAGGACAATAATTATTTTTCGCGTTTATCTATATGTAAACTACGATTATGATACTTTAATATATAGAGACTCTCTGTATGCTGTCTTCTGTTTTCTTTGAAATATTTACTATTTTTTTAAAAGGGGTCATACCAGTTGTATATATATTTATTAAAATAAGTAAAATATTTGACACAAGTACAACCAATCGTATGATGGATAACAAAAATGGAGAAAAAAATAAGCCATTCAGAGCGTTCTCCATATCACAAATATTATACCTCCTTAGAGAGGACAATTATTTTTCGGGTTTCATACAGTACTTGCAACCTTAGGCGTTACTGTTTGACGTGAACTTGACTGATCGGTGAATGATCGGTGACGGATGTTTGACTGATCGATGACTGATCGGTGATCGGTGACCCATAGGATCCGTCAGATAAGTCAAATAACCTATGTGAGAGTTACCGTGACAATGGTCATCGATCGATCAGTAAATCAAATTTATGCACGGATCGGACAAATACGTATATATTTCAAATTCTTATGTAAACCGAACTCAACATTATTTACGATCCATGAACGCGGACCTCGACGAAGACACCATAATTTACACGTTAATTTGGTTGCAATTAAAAAAAGTAAAAATAGTATAACAGTTATATTAGATTCTTAATTAAAGCGTTAAATTGTTTGTGTTGATTAAGAATTTTGTATTAAAAATTGTAAACATTAGAAACATATATAATACATAATAGTATTATTTGTGTCAGTTAACATAAACTTTTACCTACGAAGATGCCGATAATCCGCCATTGGAGTTTTGAACTTTTTATAGTTTTGAAAAGGTCGTTTTTCATAAAATTAAAAGAATTAAAAGAAATCATATTCAAATTTGAAGCGCATTGTTTAATACTACCAAAAAACTCTCTTTTATTTAAAAAATGACACTGTTTAATTTGAAATCAGTTATTTCAAACAACTCGAGATAAATATTTCCATTAGAATTGAGATAATAAGAATTAAAATACTTAAACTTTTATTTTTGTGGAATAAGAATGCAGTTATTGGTTTATTTTGATACACATTATTAACCATCATACAATTTCAGTACTTTTTGTACATCAGGATTGGCTGTTCTTCATAAAATATGGTTACTTTAAGGAAAAAATTATCAAATTTTGTATGGGTTGCCCTAAAATGCAAATATTTCTTCTTTATTCTAAAAATTATTGACCGCCATTTGATTTTTGCACTTTTTATACGACCGCAAATTTTGAAAAAATTTTCGTCGTATATTGCCATCACGTTGGCGTCGTCGTCGTCGTCGTCGTCGTCCGAATACTTTTAGTTTTCGCACTCTAACTTTAGTAAAAGTGAATAGAAATCTATGAAATTTTAACACTAGGTTTATGATCATAAAAGGAAGGCTGGTATTGATTTTGGGAGTTTTGGTCCCAACATTTTAGGAATTAGGGGCCAAAAAGGGCCCAAATAAGCATTTTCTTGGTTTTCGCACTATAACTTTAGTTTAAGTTAATAGAAATCTATGAAATTTTGACACAAGGTTTATGACCACAAAAGAAAGGTTGGGATTGATTTTGGGAGTTTTGGTTTCAACAGTTTAGGAATTAGGGGCCAAAAAAGGGCCCAAATAAGCATTATTCTTGGTTTTCGCACAATAACTTTAGTTAAAGTATATAGAAATCAATGAAATTTAAACACAATGTTTATGACCACAAAAGGAAGGTTGGTATTGATTTTGGGAGTTTCGATCCCAACAGTTTAGGAATTAGGGGCCAAAAAGGGACCCAAATAAGCATTTTTCTTGGTTTTCGCACCATAGCGTTAGTATAAGTAAATAGAAGTCTATGAAATTTAAACACAAGGTTTATGACTATAAAAGGAAGGTTGGTATTGATTTTGGGAGTTTTGGTCCAAACAGTTAAGGAAAAAGGGGCCCAAAGGGTCCAAAATTAAACTTTGTTTGATTTAATCAAAATTGAATAATTGGGGTTCCTTAATATGCCGAATCTAATTGTGTATGTAGATTCTTAATTTTTGGTCCCGTTTTCAAATTGGTCTACATTAAGGTCCAAAGGGTCCAAAATTAAACTTAGTTTGATTTTAACAAAAATTGAAACTTTAGGGTTCTTTGATATGCTGAATCTAAAAATGTACTTAGATTTTTGATTATTGGCCCAGTTTTCAAGTTGGCCCAAATCGAGGTCCAAAATTAAACATTGTTTGATTTCATCAAAAATTGAATAATTGGGGTTCTTTGATATGCCAAATCTAACTGTGTATGTAGATTCTTAATTTTTGGTCCAGTTTTAAAATTGGTCTAAATTAAAGTGCAAAGGGTCCAAAATTAAACTAAGTTTGATTTTAACAAAAATTTAATTCTTGGGCCTCTTTGATATGCTGAATCTAAACATGTACTTAGATTTTTGATTATGGGCCCAGTTTTCAAGTTTGTCCAAATCAGGATCTAAAATTATTATATTAAGTATTGTGCAATAGCAAGTCTTTTCAATTGCACAGTATTGTGCAACGGCAAGAAATATCTAATTTCACAATATTGTGAAATAGCAATTTTTTTTTTTAATTAAGAGTTATCTTTCTTTGTCCAGTATAGTAAGCAAGAAATATCTGCAAGAATTTTTTTTAATTGGAGTTATCTTTCTTTGTCCAGAATCAACTTAAATCTTTGTTATATACAATATACAATGTATATTCACTTTTTACTACCAACTGATAAATTTAAATAATCTTTACCATTCAGTGATAACATGCAGTTTTTTTACATCTTAATATTTTATGATGTATTTAAATGAGTAGTAATTGTTGCAAACTCCATTAGAATATTTTAATTGAAATTAGATTTGGAATAAGGGAAAGGGGGATGTGATTAAAAAATTTGTTTCAATTTTTCTCATTTGAAATTTCATAAATAAAAAGAAAATTTCTTCAAACATTTTTTTGAGAGGATTAATATTCAACAGCATAGTGAATTGCTCTAAGAGAAAACAAAAATTTTAAGTTCATTTGAATACATTCATTCTGTGTCAGAAACCTATGCTGTGTCAACTATTTATCACAATCCAAATTTAGAGCTGAATCCAGCTTGAATGTTGTGTCCATACTTGCCCCAACCGTTCAGGGTTCAACCTCTGCGGTCGTATAAAGCTACGCCCTGCGGAGCATCTGGTTAAAGTTTGAAATAGTTTTTTATTCATTAAAAGAGTGTCATAGAAATCATACTTAATTTTTGTTTCCATTGATTGAAATAACTAAAATTAGTATTCTTTTTATAAAAATGATGCTTTTTTATTTAAAATTAGTTATTTTTACAATTTTGAGACAAGTCTTCTTATTAGAAATTACACTTTAATTTTTGTTGAATAAGAATGCAGTTGTTGATTTATTTTGATACAAATTATTAACCATCATATGATTTCAGTACTTTTTGTACAACAAGATTGGCTATTCTTCATAAAATATGCTTACTCTAAGGAAAATGATATTACATTTTACGCATTGCCTAAAAATGCAAATATTTCTTCACTTTACTAAAAATTATTCACCGCCATTGGATTTTTGTATATTTTTTTTAGTTTAGAATAGCTTTTTTCATGAAATTAAAAGAGTGTCAGAGAAATCATACTAAAACTGTATTCGCGTTGTTTAAAATAACCCAAATTAGTCTTCTTTTTATTAAAAATGAAGCTATTTTATTTGAAATCAGTCATTTTTTCCATCTTGAGACAAGTCATCTAATCAGAATAAACATATACTGAGAATTTAAATACTTAAACTTTTATTTTTGTTGAATAAGAATGCAATTGTTGATTTATTTTGATACAAATTATTAACTGCCATATGATTTCAGTACTTTTTGTACATCAAGATTGGCTGTTCTTCATAAAATATGCTTACTTTAAGGAAAATGATATTAAATTTTTGTATGCGTTGCCTGAAATGCAAATATTTCTTCATTTTACTAAAAATTATTGACCGCCATTGGATTTTTGTAGTTTTTATAGATTAGAATAGTTTTTTTTTCATGAAATTAAAAGAAAGTCAGAAAAATCATACTAAAACTTTATTCGCGTTGTTTAAAATAACCAAAATTATTCTTCCTTTTATCAAAATTGAAGCTATTTTATTTAAAATCAGTTATTTTTACCATCTTGAGACAAGTCTTCTGATCAGAATTGAGAAAAAATGAGAATTAAAATACTTAAACTTTTAATTTTGTTGAATAAGAATGCAGTTGTTGATTAATTTTGATACAAATTATTAATTGTCATATGATTTCAGTACTTTTTGTACATCAAGATTGGCTGTTCTTCATAATATATGCTTACTTAAAGGAAAAGGATATTAAATTTTTGTATGCATTGCCTAAAATGCAAATATTTCTTGATTTTACTAAAAATTATTGACTGCCATTGATTTTTTGCACTATTTATAGTTTAGAATTGTTTTTTTCATGAAATTTCAAGAGTGTCAGAGAAATCATACTGAAATTTTATTCGCATTGTTTAAAATAAGCAAAATTAGTCTTCTTTTTATTAGAAATGATGCTTTTTTATTTGAAATCAGTTATTTTTACCATCCTGAGACAAGTTTTCTAATCAGAATTGAGATATAATGAGAATTAAAATACTTAAACTTTTATTTTTACGGAATAAGAATGCAGTTATTGATTTATTTTGATACACATTATTAACCATCATATCATTTCAGTACTTTTTGTACATCAGGATTGTACTTTAAGGAAAAAGATATTAAATATTTGAACGCGTTGCCGAAAATGCAAATATTTCTTCATATTACTAAAAATTATTGACCGCTATTGGATTTTTGTACTTTTTATAGATTAGAATAGGGTTTTTTTCATGAAATTAAAAGAGTGTCAGAGAAATCTTACTTAAATTTTATTCGCATTGTTTAAAATAACCAAAATTAGTCTTCTTTTTATTAAAAATGAAGCTATTTTATTTAAAATCAGTTATTTTTACCATCTTGAGACAAGTCTTCTGATCAGAATTGAGATATATTGAGAATTAAAATACTTAAACTTTTATTTTTGTTGAATAAGAATGCAGTTGTTGATTAATTTTGATACAAATAATTAACTGTCATATGATTTCAGTACTTTTGTACATCAAGATTGGCTGTTCTTCATAAAATATGCTTACTTTAAGGAAAATGATATTAAATTTTTGTATGCATTTCCTGAAATGCAAATATTTCTTCATTTTACTAAAAATTATTGACCGCCATTGGATTTTTGTACTTTTTATAGATTAGAACAGTTTTTTTTTCATGAAATTAAAAGAGAGTCGGAGAAATCATACTAAAATTTTATTCATGTTGTTTAAAATAACCAAAATTAATCTTCTTTTTATCAAAATTGAAGCTATTTTATTTAAAATCAGTTATTTTTACAATCTTGAGTCAAGTCTTCTGATCAGAATTCAGATATATTGAGAATTAAAATGCTTAAACTTTTTTTTTTTTTTTAATAAGAATGCAGTTATAGATTTATTTTGATACACATTATTAACTGTCATATCATTCAGTACTTTTTGTACATCAGGATTGGCTGTTCTTCATAATATATGCTTACTTTAAGGAAAAAGATATTAAATTTTTGTACGCATTGCCTAAAATGCAAATATTTCTTGATTTTATTAAAAATTATTGACCGCTATTGGATTTTTTGCACTTTTTATAGTTTTGAATTGTTTTTTTCATGAAATTTCAAGAGTGTCAGAGAAATCATACAAAAATTCTATTCGCATTGTTTAAAATAACCAAAATTAGTCTTCTTTTTATTAGAAATGATGCTATCTTATTTGAAATCATTTATTTTTACCATCTTGAGACAAGTTTTCTAATCAGAATTGAGATATAATGAGAATTAAAATACCTAAACTTTTATTTTTGTGAAATAAGAATGCAGTTATTGATTTATTTTGATACACATTATTAACCGTCATATCATTTCAGTACTTTTTGTACATCAGGATTGGCTGTTCTTCATTAAATATGACTACTTTAAGGAAAAGATATTAAATTTTTGAACGCGTTGTCTAAAATGCAAATATTTCTTCATTTTACTAAAAATTATTGACCACTATTGGATTTTTGTACTTTTTATAGATTAGAATAGGTTTTTTTTTCATGAAATTAAAAGAGTGTCAGAGAAATCTTACTTAAATTTTATTCGCATTGTTTAAAATAACCAAAATTAGTCTTCTTTTTATTAAAAATGAAGTTATTTATTTAAAATCAGTTATTTTTACCATCTTGAGACAAGTCTTCTGATCAGAATTGAGATATATTGAGAATTAAAATACTTAAACTTTTATTTTTGTTGAATAAGAATGCAGTTGTTGATTAATTTTGATACAAATTATTAACCGTCATATGATTTCAGTACTTTTTGTACATCAAGATTGGCTGTTCTTCATAAAATATGCTTACTTTAAGGAAAATGATATTAAATTTTTGTATGCGTTGCCTAAAATGCAAATATTTCTTCATTTTACTAAAAATTATTGACTGCCATTGGATTTTTGTACTTTTTATAGATTAGAATAGTTTTTTTTTCATGAAATTTCAAGAGAGTCAGATAAATCATACAAAAATTCTATTCGCATTGTTTAAAATAACCAAAATTATTCTTCCTTTTATCAAAATTGAAGCTATTTTATTTAAAATCAGTTATTTTTACCATCTTGAGACAAGTCTTCTGATCAGAATTGAGATATATTGAGAATTAAAATACTTAAACTTTTAATTTTGTTGAATAAGAATGCAGTTGTTGATTAATTTTGATACAAATCATTAACCGTCATATGATTTCAGTACTTTTTGTACATCAAGATTGGCTGTTCTTCATAAAATATGCTTACTTTAAGAAAAATGATATTAAATTTTTGTATGTGTTGCCTGAAATGCAAATATTTTTCATTTTACTAAAAATTATTGACCGCCACCTGATTTTTGTACTTTTTAAAGTTTTATTTTTTAGAATAGTTTTTTTTCTCCATGAAATTAAGAGTTACAGATAAATTTTACTTTAATTTTATTCGCGTTGTTTAAAATATCCAAAATTAGTCTTCTTTTTATTAAAATTTTATAGGCTTCTATTGTGACAGGAATATAAAAAGTCCTTGATTATGATCAGTTTTTTTTAAAGAATTTTATCATGATAAGTATACAAAAAATTTAGATATAGACTACATCTTTCATTAACTGATCCTTTCATTTTGCTTTTCCCGAGTATGATTGGAAAATAATAAAATCAAAATCGCGATGTAGACACCGTTTTTAAACCCGCCGGCTTTGAAAATATATAACCTAAATAAAACAAAAAGACCATTCTTTAATAATTAGGTTTTATCTGATCATTTCTTTTCAATAAAACTTTGCTAAATTATTATTATTAAAGCAAAATGTATCATCATGACCAGTGAACGTTCGATTTTCACTAGGCGCCATTTTATTAATCAAAACGAAACTAAGATTCCGTTATTTGTATTAGTTTATCATGTGACGTATTACAGGTCAATCCGTCATCAAGGTCGATCGGTTCTATACGTCCGATCAGTCCGATCAGTCAATTACTTTTACTATAAGTCTGACGGATTGCTGACGTGAGTTTGACATGAACTTGACTGATCGGTGACTGATCGATGACCGCTGATTGATCGCTGAAATAGTAACGCCTAAGGTTGCAAGTACTGTATCACAGTGTTTAGATCGCAAGAACCACAACTATTATACCTCCTTAGAGAAGATAATTATTTTTCGCGTTTATCGACATGTTAACTACGATTATACTACTTTAATGTATAGAGACTATCTGTATTCTATATGTTAGGATAGAATGTCGGCCCTGATTCTCAGACTGTCTACTGTTTTCTTTGAAATGTTTTGCTACTTAAGGGGTCATACCACTTGCATATATATTAAAATAAGTAAAACATGCTGTCTACTGTTTTCTTTGAAATGTTTACTTCTTAAGGGGTCATACCACTTGCATATATATTAAAATAAGTAAAACATGCTTAACTTCATCTAAAACTACCTCGACCAAAAACTATAACCAGAATCGGGACAGACATGGACAGACGGACGAACGGACGAACGTACGGACGGACAGACTAGCCTGAAAACATAATGCCCATAAATGGGGCATAAAAATTTATTGTTGAAAGGGAAAATAGTGATTTGGCAAAAATGAAAGTAAGGTAAAGATTAAGAGTAGGCGAGCATTTTTTGGAGCGTCGGGATCGTGTGTTTTTAAGCTCGGGATTTGGGGATTGATCCTTACTGGATCCGGGAATATATTTTTGATTTCGTGATTTCGGGATATATGCATTTCTTTTAATTCTGCATCTCTGAATTTCATGGTTTTAAGCGCGGGATGTCGGGATCAGGACCCTCCGACCACCCCTCAAATTAGCCTTAGTCATTTATACAAGATGCATATATCCTACCATTGACATCTTCATATTGGTTATCTCCTTGTTTAACTCGAAGCTGTATAGGGAAGAATATAATTCAAAGTGACAGCGATACGACGTAAAACTGAAGAAAAAACACATTAATTAAAAAATATGATTGATTATCCAGCGAAATCTGCCAGCTATAATACTAAAATTACCAGGTCCAATTTGTCAGCCGTCATCACGTAAAAACGACGGATCAAAGAATTCAACTTTATATATAACTAATATAGTACAAAGGTGTAGATTAAAAATTACACCACTCCAGGCCCTTTTGTTTTCCACGTAATTAATATTGCCAATAATTTAGAAGTTCCGGGTCGAGTCCGATACCGATACCAATAGTATATTCACCTGTTACCTATTACCTTATCTGTACGTTCCGCATCTGACAGGCGCACCAACAAACGGTGTATTCAGGATTAATATGCTATATACACGGGTCATAACCATGATAATCACAGGGTTGACACTACTAAATTGCCAAATTGTTACCTATTGTAGTATTTTAATCAGTAAGACTTTCTAAGATAACAATACGAATACTTAAAATTTGGACTAAAAATAAGGCGTACAGTTTTCAATTTGTTAGCGGGCATGACGTAAAACAGCAAATCAAAGAATTCAACTTTATTTATAACTAATATAGGACAATGCTGTTGATTAAAAAAATACTCCATTCCAGGACCTTTTGTTTTCCAAATAATTAATATTACCAATAATTGATAAGTTCCAGTTCGACGGGTTCAAACAGAAAGATTTGAAAGCAGAGAAAACTGTGTTTCTTATAATCGGCATGACTTTATCAGATGACAATACTAAGACTAAAATAAGGCTTGCGCATAGTTATATACTTTAATTCAGTCACGGACCCGCGATATCACGGGTGTGTTCTAGTAAAACATAAACAGTGCCTTGACAACACTGGATTCGATCGAACAGCAAAATTTATTCTGCATTCAGTTTATTTTACTGAGATTAAATCCTTCTGACATTTAGTAACAAATGAAGAGCAATATGTAAATATTCCATTAGATAAGGATTTCAATACGGAAATGAAGTCTTCGTATCGCCCTATCTTTTTTTAAGTTTTGCTTCAATATTTGGCAATAGTTCATAAATATATAAAAAAAGATGTGGTATGATTGCCAATGAGACAACTCTCCAAAAGACAACTCATCACAAGAGACCAAAATGTCACAGAAATAAACAGTTATAGGTCAACGGACGGTCTTCAACAATAAGCAAATAACATACCGCGTAGTCAGCTATAAATGGCCCCTTAGTAAAACAATTCAAACGAGAAAACTAACGACCTAATAAAATTTATTTTTGATTCCGTAGTACACCCTTCTTGGACATAATCATCACTGACTTTAAAATTTGAGCAACATCTTTTGAATGCTATACTTTGTTCTTCTAAATTTATATTTCGTTTTCACTTGCATGATTTTTTTTTCAGTGCTACATACATCGAATAGATTTATAAATGCAAAATGGTTGAACACTCCAACCCCCTTGTACAATATGAAAGGTGCCCTCCAATAATATATATATACAACACTTTCGTACAAAGCAGGTGTAAAATATATACACCCGTTTCATTGGGGTATACTGCAGGCAGGTTAAAATGTTTACATAGTAAGCACATTGTCTACAAGATAGTTCATGTTCAAAGCTAGCAAGATTCTTCTTTCATTCGGATACGATTTTATACAGTTGGTGAACTACACATGCATGTACTTGAAGTAAGTCTTATTTTCTTCTACCTATAGGATAATGCAGTCTTATAAATACGTTTTATAACAACACGATTAATTAGTTGATATAAAAAAGGTAATACAAATACGGATTCTTAGAATCGATGGTCATCCTTTAAATATTACGGTCATCCTTTATAAATTACGGTCATCTTTTTACCAATTACAGTCATCCTTGTTATATGTTACGGTCATCTTGAAAATATTTTACTGACGATTTACGGTCATCTTAGCGATGTTTTCAATTCCAATTTCCTCTTTGATACACATTTCTCGGTAGTAATTTTTTATTTCCGTGTGATTCTTTTATACATTTACATCGTATCAATGTTTGCTTTGTAAAGAAAATGATATAGAAACACTTAAACAGACAATACAAATACTGACCTAATTTTTCATCCGACATCTTGGGATGACCGTGAATGCAGTTACGGTCATCAGCTTTACCCCAGTGGTATTGAAACACATAGAATGCCAACTCTATATTCAAACAACTAGAATGCCAACTCCATATTCAAACAAATAGAATGCCAACTATATATTCAAACAAATAGAATGCCAACTATATATTCAAACAAATAGAATGCCAACTCTGTATGGAAACAAATAGAATGCCAACTCCATATTCAAACAAATAGAATGCCAACTCTAGATCTATATTCAAAAACATAGAATGCCAACAATTTTTCAAACAAATAGAATGCCAACTCTATATGCAAACAAATAGAATGCCAACTCTATATTGAAACAAATAGAATGCTAACTCTATATTCAAACAAATAGAATTCCAACTATATATTCAAACAAATAGAATGCCAACTCTGTATGGAAACAAATAGAATGCCAACTTTATATTCAAACAAAAAGAATGACAACTTTTCATTCAAACAACTAGAATGCCAACTCTATATTGAAACAAATAAAATCTTACAAATGCATAAATAATGTGATGTATTGTTTCCAACTAAAAACAATATATAGGCATAAATGTTAATGATAAATACCTATTAAAAGTCTCTCCAGAACAAACAAAGAAGGAAAATTACCAGTTCTTAAAACCTTCCATCCTTTATGGGTGGATTTTACATAGATAAATAAAATCATATAATAAAAAAGCGAAATAAGGATGTTAAATTTGATGTATGCCTTTTTGTGCTTCTTTGTTACATTTGTTTGTTTTTATAGTGTCACATCAGATTAAAGATGATTACACAATGTTGACAGCTGTACCCCTATTTTTGACATTTTTACCTATTGTGTCTGTTTGTTTTGTTCACACATCGTTGTCAATATAATGGAATTTGATGCAACTGTCATACAAGTGAGAGGTTTAGCTAGCTATAAAACCAGGTTCAATCAACCATTTTCTACATAAGAAAATGCCTGTACTAAGTCGAGAATATGACAGTTGTTATCCATTCGTTTGATGTGTTTGAGCTTTTGATTTTGCCATTTGATTATGGACTTTCCTTTTTGAATTTTCCTCAGAGTTCAGTATTTTTTGAGATTTTACTTTTTAAAAGGATACCCTGGCTTTTGCTATTTTTTTTTTTTTGCTTCTGGTGCACACCTATAACGTTACCGTAACAGAGACAAAACAAAAAATTTAACCATCAATAACCATGATTCAAAGTAGTTTTATTTTTTTTTTAAATATGCAGAAAGCGCTTTATTAAATTTATTCATAAGAGGAACCCATATGTATGGTAACAAGCCGATCGGACTGGTCTGTAAAATCGTCGTTGTTGGACTCTATGCATTATTATGTGTTTTTCTTGTTTATTTTCCACACACAAAGTGATGATGTCAATTGTCTTTAGTTAGTCAGTAATTGGACAAAGTGCCGTCAATACCGTCCATAGCGTAATTCTGCATAAGTCATTTAAGTGATCGACACAACCATTTTTGAGACATTTTCTCAGCTGGGAACTTGTGACGGAAGCATGATCACATGACCATTATCTACTTAAAAATGATTGATTTTGACAAGCGCTGGATTCTTTGACCTAAAAATGCTGATTGATCAGGTTTTGACCAGCAAAATTGTACGAAACATGTTTTAAGACTAATATTTATTGATTAATTGAAAAGTTAAAAAAATTAAAAAAATCGTGTCTTCTCCTTTAATGAAAATCTCCTTTTTCTCTGGAAATTTGAATTTTAAAGGCATCTTTTGCAGAATGTAATTACCAGATATGAAATGTTTTACCTTAACATTTGTTTCAGGAGCTGCTCTGACTCCTACAAATGATAGAAGTTAGAAAAACACTAGCTTCTATCATGACTTTGTTTTGTTACCAGTTTGGATAATTTGGAGCCAACTTTGGAGCCAGCTAGGGTCTTGATTTCCTCTACCCTATTGAAACCATGTTTAATTTGAAATTCATATGCACTGTACATGCTGTACACCATTTAACTTTAAGTGGTGCTTTGTCAAGTAATGTATTTTAAGTTTTTTCTTCTATTCTGTGAAAGATAAAACAAGCAGGTTCACTAACTCTGTTGTCTGAAGTTTTGGAACTAAAGCCAACTTTGTAGACTTTGACTTGGAAAATGTTTTATTTTTTTTATTTTAGCATTCCCTATTTATAAAGTTTTTGGTTTTCAAGCAATCTGTAGACTCTGTAGACTTATACCATTGACTCCGGGCCATGCCCTCACGTCAACCAGTTTATTCTAAACATCAAGGAACATCTTAGATTCTTGAGATTGTCTTGCTTTAAATGTTATAAAAACAAAAGGATTGAATTAAACAACTGTCCTATAATGTTCTTCTGAAGAACGTCTCCGGGTACGGGAATTTCTCGCTACATTGAAAACCTGTTGGTGACCTTCTGCTGTTTTTTTTTTTTGTATGGTCGGGTTGTTGTCTCTTTGGCACATTCCCCATTTCCATTCTTAATTTTATTCTCATAATCTTCATGTTTCGATATTTCCCTTGACTTGTATGCGTGTTTTTAACAACACGGAAAATCAGAATTAAGCAGTATTTATATTTAGTGTTTTTATAAATTTAGAAACACATCAGAGGGAATTCCCAAGTTTTGATAACATGCAAGAGTTCTCTGATTTCAAATCATTAAATCTATTTCTGTCATATAAGAACTGACGTGTAGTTTTCTTATATGTCACCGTTATGAAACTGATATTTGATATTGTACTTTCATAAAAAAAATGGAGGTCGTAACGTTTAGTTAATATTTAATATACGTCCATGCTACAAATCATAAGTCTAGGGTTTATTTAGACATGTTAGATAATTATGCGCATGTGTATAGTTTTCTTGACATGAAGGGGTATTAGATTGAATGGTTGCTCTGGATTCCCCACTTCATTGATTAATTTGAAACTCACGAGATCCTTTCTATGTCTGTCTGCTATCGAGGGTTATTGTTGTTGCATAATTTCATGTCATATGCATCATTTAAATTTAAATAAATGTAGTCCACAACCTAAAGGTTTAACTATAAGACCCCTTCAGCCAAAATGGAGTCTTTTATGTTATCGCTTCAAAGGACGAAACGTCGAGAAAAAAATAACTAGTGCTGTCGATAGACGTCGTATTATTTAAAAACCGATCGCAATTTAAACAGAGAAATGTGTACGAAAAGGAGTTATGCCCACTGACCCAAAGGAAATGAAATATTTAAAGAGTTTGGAATGGGGTTCAACCTAGAATTCATGTAGGAAAATAGGTGATAAGGTACGATGTGTTATACGTTCTCTCCTCTCAGTGACTGCTGTGGAAAGTAAACTTGGAATTGATAGTACAAAAACAAAACTCAATAAGTACATTGTTCATACACTTGTATCGATGATTGGCTGTTTTTAAAGTTGAATAACTATTCAGATTACGTAAATTACATTTTACGAGCATTTTACACATGCAGTTGAAATTTGAAAATAATATTAATACATGTATCAATGAAAACAATGGCAATCGTATCCCTCAGAGCATGCTGCAATCTGCTCTTTGATTAGGAGTAACTATTATTGCTAGTAGTACAGTGAAGTATTCAATATTATACAGCTTATATTTTGAAAATCTGAAATTATGGGGTCAAATATGACAGGAAGAACAAAGAAAACCAGAAAAAAGATGTAAAGCAGTGATCCATATGTTCAGTGTTGAATTCTAAATACATTTGTCTCATATTATATTGATTAAATTAAGTTTCAATGATAATTGAAAACAATGTTCGATCTGTTTTTTGTTTACCAGCACTTCATTTACCTACATGACATAAGAAATGAAAATAGAATGAGTTGTTGTTGGTCAGTATTCGTAAATTTGGTTTCTTTGACCTGTATGTGAAATGACACAAGATGTTTTAAAAGCTGTTCACTATGGCTTAGTCAAAATATTTATCATCTATTTTATAATAAAAGTGTACATGCATTATTTATAGCTTGTATAGTGGAGGAAGCTGTCTTAATGAAGTCAATAGGTTTGGTATATGTAAAGTAGTAAAGGGGCCCTTATCAGGGTTTTGTTGAATGCAAGTGTTATAAATGAACAAAATATAAGAATTATAATTAATTTATTGTTCATTAAAGGTCTTATATTGTATATTTTATGATGGTATCATACTCATACCTGCTAACTTTCACGATTTAGGCGTGTACTACAGGATTTTGACCCTTTGTCACGATCCTGATCGTGAAAAAAACATCTAAAACACGATTTTGTGAAAATGTACACGATAAATATTATTGGTCCCGATTTTGAACTGTGTCCAAGGGAAGACAATCATGTTCAGGCAATCAAATTCTGGGCTTCTCGTGATCAAATTAATGAGCAAATCAAAAACGTTTTATCTCAAGATTATTCTAACATGCTAGATTTTGAACTTGTGTAGTATTTCTCTGTGTGGTAGGCAGAATTTTAAAATCATGAACATGAAGGTGATTTTTCACCTTCAATGAGGTTCTTACACAGATAAGATTAAAGCATTGTTGCTTTACAAAATTCATAGATGCAGTACTACCATAAAGATAATAAATAGTAGTTTATTAAAAGTCAGTGCTTTAAGGCCTGACTTTCAAGTCATGGTGTTCATCTTTCTCTACGCGACATCCAACAAATCTATGCGGGGGTCATTTGGCCAGAAATAGATCTGGAAAGGTTTAATTTTCTCCTCCTCCTTTTTGTGGTATGAAAAGTTTTTGTTTCTTTCATTTTCATTTGGAAATAAAGAAACGATTAGTGTGTATTGTTTGTTTAAAAAAAAACGTTTTATTAATGTGTATTTTGCATTATAAGCAGTCAACCTGATTACAACCTATCTTTATAATTTTTTGTTTATTTGAATTCAGTGTGGAAAGAGGTCGGGTCAATTTCGAGTACTATCTGCGATCTTAAGATATTTTTAAATCAGTTCAGTCGTTGATAAAACAATTAAAAGTCGACTGAACATGAATTATATTGCATATTACACAATTTCTGTACGTGACAAGACAAGAACATCAAAAAGTGATTAGAAGCGACAATACAATTAATTCAGCGATAAGAAGTGTTAAGAAGACTATTTAGAGACGATACATAAATAAAAAATATCATTGAAACAACTTAAATTATATTCCCAATATATATTGAAAAAAATATGCATTATTTTTATTAAAGGGGCGGTTATAAAACATTTTTTTATATTACATTGATAGATATAAAAAAAAATCATAAAGAAGAAAGGGATTTTCTAGTTTTTATTGAATATAAAGAATATGTTTTATGCACACGCTAAAAATTGGAAATCAAAACAAAGATTTTCGAACTTACTTTTAAAGAATTTATTGAATCAAAACCATGCAATATCATTTCCTTTTTAACAGTGAAATTAGTTGTTCTTGATAGGGACATCATTAATAGGTGTGGCGTCACACTATCACACCAAATGAGAATAGCCTCGCGAGAGAATAGCGATTCGTGTGTCCCTTGTTTGTTATTGTTGCTTCGTCACTAAATTATTCTTCTTGTCGCTGTTTGTCGCTAAAATTCTTCTTGTCTCTTATTAGTGAGACCGGCCGGTTCTGTACTTAACTTCTGTTTCTGCACTGCAAAACAACCACATTTTCAATTAAAGACAGTTAACGATGCCTAGTCCTTGTTGTTGTGTACCTGAGTGTCAAACAACCTCTGTACTATGAAATATAATGATATAACTGGACTAGAAATACACACAACCTGTAATTAACTGCCTTTACAGCGCTTTCACGCTTTGATTCACTAATTGATTGACATTACACTTGCTGTAACATCTGTTATTTATGTATTCAATTAAATTACCAAATCATTTAAAGTACAATGTACTATTCTTTTTTTTCACAAAAGGACCAAACGAACAGGTTTGGAACAACCCCCACATGAGGGATATCCCTCAAATGAGGGACTCAGTCCATAAGACAAGGGGCCATTTTACTGTCATAAAAAAATAAAAAAGAAAATTTTAGACTTTTAACTTAAAAATGGAAAAAAAATCATTATAATTTATATTTGGAACAACTTTTCTAAATGAGGGGTCTAATTATTTTGAAAAATTAAGAATTTCAAGTCCAAGAACATTTCAAAATTCCTATACCTCATGTGTTGATCAAATAATACCAGATAGATCATAAGATGTATAGTTCTTTTGGAAAAGATTTCTTCAAATAGTATGAATATGTGCTCATTTGTACCTAAAAAGTGGGTTTAAATGTCTTTACATTGAGGGGTTACCCTAGGTGTTGTTCCCAACCTGTTAAAGGTCCTTTTTATGCCCCACCTACGATAGAAGAGGGGCATTATGTTTTCTGGTCTGTGCCTCCGTTCGTTCGTCCGTGCGTCCGTTCGCTTCAGGTTAAAGTTTTTGGTCAAGGTAGTTTTTGAAGAAGTTGAAGTCCAATCAACTTGAAACTTAGTACACATGTTCTCCATGATATGATCTTTCTAATTTCAATGCCAAATTATAGTTTTGATCCCAATTTCATGGTCCACTGAACTTAGAAAATGATAGTGCGAAGTTCAGGTTAAAGTTTTTGGTCAAGGTAGTTTTTGATGAAGTTAAAGTTACATCAACTTGAAACTTAGTACACATGTTCCCTATGATATGATCTTTCTAATTTTAATGCCAAATTAGAGTTTTGATCCCCTTTTCACGCTCCACTGAACAAAGAAAATGATAGTGCGAGTGGGGCATCCGTGTACTATGGACACATTCTTGTTTGTGCATTATTTTAAATTGGAAAAGTCAATAATCATGTAATGTCCTTACACATGCAAATAAATCCTGGGCTTATAGCGACATGTTCATCTTTTCATCTTTTCTACTGATATACTATAAACTAGAATCATGCAAATAAACTTAATAAAAAGGCTTGAAAGCTCATCATACAAATATGACACCTTTTCTAGACCACAAAACAGCACTCGCAAAATACGTTCAAATTGTTGTCACGCACTAAAACCCCCATGAGCACTTTAAAAAGTTGGCAAGGATGTATACTTAACCCCTAACGGGAGGGATATGATGAAGACATAATCTTTCAATCAGTTTAATTGAGGTCTGGAGCTGGCATGTCAGTCACTGCTAGTATTCCTTTGTTAATTTATGTCTCATTGTCATTTTGCTTCTGTTATCTATTCTAACATTGGACCCAGACTTCTTATAAACTGAGTTTTACTGTGCGTATTGATGTGTGTTTCTTTATTCTACATTGACTGGAGGTATAGGGGGAGGGTTGATATCTCACAAAAAATGTTTAACCCCGCCACATTTTTGCGCCTGTGTCAAGTCAGGAACATCTGGCCTTTGTTCAATAGTCTTATATGTTTTTTAAATTTTAGTTCATTTATATGTTTCTGAGTTTAGTGTGACGTCCATTTTCACTGAACTTAAGTAAACATTATTGTGTAGGGGTGAGCTGAAGTTCACCTCTCGATGCCAGATTTTCTCGCTGTGTTGAAGACCCATTGGTGGCCTCGGCTGTTTTCTGCTCTTTGGTTGGGTTGATGTCTCTTTGTCACATTCCCTGTTTCCATTCTCAAATTCTTCATAGTGGACAAAACTGTCATATATATATATATCTATCTAAATCGCCTTGGTAACCACATTTTTATTTATTTTCCAGCTCACCACCGATTGTACTATTTCTATGATAAGATAATACAAGACACCATTCTAGATAAGGACGTCCTTGATCTATTGATTTCCAAATGTATCCTTAGGATTGAAGATAGAGCACAAATAGAATACCATCCAAAGCCATCTGACCGCAACAAATGTATCTTAGACCTTCTATTACAAAGACCAGAAGATTCCTACAGTGTATTATTACAGGTTCTTAAGGAGTCTCCTACTTGTTCTAAAGATCTGATAGAATATATGGAAGGGCAACAATTTTCCCATCATGAAGTTCATTCACAGTCCAAAGTTAAATCATGTAGTGAGTATTTAGTTTTCATTCTGATTATTTGTATGAAAGGCAGTGTCTGGTAAATGCCAATCAGACAAAACCAGTTATTTGAAATTTCAATCCCCCCCTAATTTGTCCTGGGCATGCCTTTATCCTTAATAGTGGAATTACAATTATAGGTACAATAAAAAGTATAACAGGAAAAGCACTATCTATAAAAATCAGAAGATGTGATATCAATGCCAATGAAACAACTATTTACCAGATACCAAATTTACTAGATGCATGTAACTATAGGTATGGAAGCTATTGCCTTCAACAATGAGCAATGTGTAGAAAGTTATTAAAGACAAACACCTAATTCAAACGGGAAAAGTAACTGCCAAAAAAAAAAAAAAAAAAAAAATACGAAGAAAGCAAACAACTACCACCACTTAATAACAGGGTCCCATATTACTATGAGTACCACTGGCTCCCCTTTAATAGAAGACTTGTTCCTGTATTATAAATCACAATTTATGGCTAAATGAAGGAAATTTAGATTGGTCTGAATTACATTTAATTGATAAATAAAATAAAACAATAAAGACAACAACACCCATCAATTACCGCATGGTAAGAGTTTTGTGTTTTGTGGTTTAAGTGGTTCATTTTGTTTCTAATTCCTTCCTTTTTCACTAAGTAAAATGATTGGTATTCCGAATTATTTGACTTTGTGTACTTATGTATGGTATGTTAATCTTCAGTGATGGACTGCTTCTTATCTGTATGTTTCTGTGGTTGCTTCTGTTTCCAAATGTCTAATTCTTTTCTCCTCAGGCCACAGTTTTTTAATTTGTTGGTTTACGGATTTTCTCCATGAAAAAGTCGGGTCGGTCGGTCGGAAAAAAAAAGAAAAAAAAAGATCTTTCAAGACAGAAAACTGATATGCAAAATAAAAATATATTTCACCTTTCTAATAATATGTTTGTCATACTATTTTTTCATCGTTCTTAAATTTTAGTTTGATGAAATATTATTGCTCAGCTGTAAACATCGCATGACATTGTCTAATAATTTCCCGTAAAAAAAAGGGGGTACACAGTAACACTGACAAAGACGAAATTAAATCGTCATTTCACAAACAAGAAAAAAAGATTCACGTCAGTTATTAGGCTTAGCTTTTAATCAAAACTTTGTGAAAAATAATAAGCACGAAAACTGATAAAGAAAAAAAAGTAAAAACGTCGTACGAAAATAAGTTTCAACACACGTGTCAAAATAGACATAATAGACTCGTCCACTGGAAAAACGAGAATATCAGGTTAAATAATCTGTTGTCATGCATTCCAGTTTTTTATCCAAATGGACGATATTTTTTTTCTATAAAACAAACAAATATCAAATGATTTGTTAAAATTCAGTATTTTAACTTGATGTCTTGAACTTCCACCTGTCCACATTTGGACGAGTCTATTTATATGAGAACATGCATCTTACGGACTGGTGACAAATAAGGAAAACGAACTTATTGTGTAATTGGTTTTAAACACAGGTTTCGTTCCGCAAAATTATTTGCGCAAACGACATTTCAAGGTCATTAATAATTGATTTGTCTATTTTTAGAAACGTAAACTGAAAGTTTCATTTTTCACAACAGAAAGTGTCATCACTTCTGTTAGTGATTAATACATTTCATTTCATAAAAAAGGATACTTTAATTATTTTTCAGTGATAATGCATTTGTTAGGGTCGGCGAGAATAAAAAAAAAGCCTGAAAATTCGATTTTATTTTTATTTTGGAAATCGGCAAAATCGGGTCGGCGGATCCGTAAACCAACAAATTAAAAAATCCTGGCCTCACACATTGTTAATAACTTTATTGACTAACTTTCACTTTAAACTATACTATATTCTTATTTTACTTTCACTTTCTATTTATATCTATAACGTCGTCCTCACAACCTCTATTGTTCGGCGTACCACACAACTGCAAAATTTGTACTTCACTGTTTGATTTCATGTGTAATATTGTCCTGAAGACGCCACCCTTGTTGGCGAAACATGTCGACCAGAATAAACACTTACCATGGGGTAATTGATGGATGTTGTTGTCTTTATTGTTCTATTTTACTTTTAAAAGACAACTGTGAATACCTTACGGTATCCTCCACCCACTATTACCCAACCGCACGATAATCACTTCAGATGTTGGTTCATCTTGTTTAAATTAAAGTTAATTGATAAATGTAAGGACTCTTGCCATAACCTTGATATCCTTTTGCATTAAATAATACAAAATTCTTTAATTATACTGGTCAAATTTACCCAAGGCCAAGGGAACTAACTGTGATTTGGTGTAAAAGCAAACCATAAGAACAAACTTTAATCAAAGTACTGAAGTACTGAACATCAGAGGACCTCAAGTTGTGTTGAATTATTGATAAATGACAGGTGTTTATATTATACTTGTCGGACAGATATGTTCACCTTACAATATAGTACATATAACATTATTTGCTATGCTATAAATATATATCATATCTGAGATACTGACTTGAACTAGGATACTTAACTTTGTGAATTATCAATGATTATGTGGTCAAATGAGAACTGTTGGATTGGCATTATGACTATATAGTTGCAAACATACAAAAATAGTTAGCATATAACATACAATTATTCAATAGTTTTGTTGTGTATGATTTACAAATAGAAAAATAGAGATGGCAAGACCTGAAGAAGGCCGCCTGATTCTTTTAAGTGACATACATGTATGAACAACAGAGTCGGTGTGGGGCCACTAAGCTTAACTGCCCGCTTTGCACCAGCCAATATAAATGAATGCCTAGGGTGGGAATCGAACCCACATACACCAACTCTGTTGTCCCTATATTTTTAAATGAACAAAAAATTATAAAAAATAAATTTAAAAAAATGTATAAATTGGTTAAAATTTAATTATCAATTTATACATGAAAATATTTATAGGATGATTTTCTGTGATTCAGATGGCTACTCAGATTGTAATCTTATAGGCTCTAATGTACAGCTACATGAATAGACAGCATAAGAGTGTTTAAAATTGCTAAGGCAGACTTTTGGGAGGAGGAAGGAGCTTAAGGCATGCTTTTTCGAGGAGCTCCATGTATGGTTAATGGGTAGTCCTTTTTTTTATAAAGTTTTACCCAAAGTGTTGACTTGCTAGACCCCTCCCCCTTTAAAACTCCTTGATTCTCATCCAATTTGATAGAAATCTAAACTGCTTTAAAACAAGGTTGTAGGTAATAACAATTATGTTTGGGAATAAAATAGAAAGGTTGCTTTAAACATGTTAAATGTTGCTGAACATTTTGTTTGAATTATCTAGAATATACATGTCATTTTGGTCTTTTGTGGATAGTTGTGTCATTGGCAATCATACCACATCTTCTTATTTATATGTACTTGTGGTTTTAATTGTGGACATTTTAAATCCATGTTAACTTATGCATGACTCTGGCCTCTGGTACAAATTAGAACATGGAATTATTCATGCAAACTCACACAAAGATTCTTGAGATTTAAATTTCCACAGAATAATAAATAAACAAAAACATTAAACGTTTTAAACAATTAACATACTAAAATTTATGATAAAACATTTAACATACTAAAATTTATGATAAAAGAGATAACAATCCATTTTTAGATCGTGAAGCTCCCTTGTCACCTACTTACAGTGTTTATATATCTCAACTTGTATGATTCTCTCGTGTATGTACACAATGTAACAATGTTTTAGATTTTAACGAGAGAAATTTATGTATTACTGAAAATTATTACACCAGGGTTTTCCATATCACAACCTAGTCATTACATTTACTCAATTTTATCAGCGGTATAAGGACATTATTTATCCAATATAGCTCAACATGCAGACTTCTTAAACGTTCAGGTATTTCACATCCAATTTTTTATGGAAATATTCTTTATAAAGCACACAGGTGTCAGTATTCACCTCAGAAACTAACAAACCTTTGAATAGACTTTTTAAGAAGGAATATAGTAACGATACTGTTATCAGGTCGTTAAAGATTGCATATTTTGGCGTTAATATCGATTCACTTATAGGGTCTTTGCATTGGAACTAAACACATTTATTCAAAAAACAGTTGTTGGCCTGACACTGGTTATGTTCTTATATATGTTACCAGGAAGAATTGTGCTTGATATTCATATGATGAAATCATAATCTTTCAGTCAGTTTTATTGAAGTCTGGAGCTGGTATGTCAGTTAACTGCTAGTAGTCTTTTGTTTTTTATGTATTATTGTCATTTTGTTTATTTTCTATGGTTACATCTTCTGACATCAGACTCAGTCTTCTCTTGAACTGAATTTTAATGTGCGTATTGTTATGCGTTTACTTTTCAAAATTGGCTAGAGGTATAGGGAGATGGTTGAGATCTCACTAACATAACCCGCCGGATTTTTGCGCCTGTCCCAAGTCAGGAGCCTCTGGTCTTTGTTAGTCATGTAATATTTTAATTTTGGTTTCTTGTGTACAATTTGGAAATTAGTATGGCGTTCATTATCACTGAACTATTATATATTTGATTAGGGGCTAACTGAAGGACGCCTCTGGTTGCATGAATTTCTCGGTACTTTGAAGACCTGTTGGTGACCTTCTGCTGTTGTTTTTTTCTCTTTGGTTTGACAGGTTGTTGTCTTTTTGACACATTCCCCATTTCCATTCTCAATTTTAACATTTTGATAAAATAAAATAATACACTAACCCTTTGCAATGTTACATCAACTTTTAATCTGGGGTTCCAGAAAACTTTTAAAATATCTCTTGCAGTCATATGCAGGGTATACATGGTATAGCGCTCATAGGTTTGTCTCTCATTGTCTCTATAAACATGACAAAGATTTGCTAAGTTTACTCATACAGAATCCCAATATCGCTCTCATTAGTATATAAAGATACATGTGTGCTCAAATTACCATTTGAATTAGTCTCAAAATTGATATATCTAACTCAATTGAGTAGATCTAGCTCAAATTTTACTCATAAATGTAAGTGATCATATTTGCTCAATTTAAGATCTCATGGGTGCTCGTAGTGATTGGAAACTGATTGTATTTGCTCAAGTACTCATGTATGCGTGAACATATGTCTTATTCAAATACCTAAAATTTTACATGGATTACACAACTTAATAATTTTGGCAATACATGTACATGTGACATGTATGGCATGGTCCAAAATTATACAATACTACAACAGTTAATCTATATTTATACCTCTAAAATTGTAGGGATTCTTCAAATATATCTAGAGGCTAGTAAATGGTACGGACAACGCCACTTATTGTAATTCAGTAAATGTGATTTACCCAAATTCTGACTTTCAGTGTAAAATAAGACTCTTGCTTTTACGAGCAAGAGTCAACATTCACACTCAAAAATAGTCCATCTCTATTGGAAGAAAACTCTGAATATTACATACATGTAAAATACAATTATTTCAACCAATAATTATATATAAGAATTACTTACAAATTCATTAACAAAATCCGCTTTTTTTCTAGTCAAGGGACGTAATTATTCAAATATACTAATGCAAGTAACTAAGTCGGAGATGGAGCGAAAATCCGAAACAGTACCTTAAAAAACAGAAAATAGTTCAAAGTGTGTCCAAGTGATCAATCTACTTGTTATTTACGAAGAAAAGAAATTTAACTTAAAAAATTGTTGAGATCTTTAAAAAACCCACAAATTGTTGCATTTAAGAATACAAAGAAAGTAACCTTATCTTTAAGGGCCTTGCAGGTTCTTGTTACTCCTACCCAATCTGCTGGTATTTTCAAAATGGCTGCGGGGGACGCGGCCTGAAAAATGATTTTAATATTGTGTCAGATTAAATATTCCTGATTTTGCTACGTTAATATTATAGACAAATATGCTACAAACGGTTTAAAGATGTTACTCTAAATCAAATAATTGAAATATAATTACCTTTCTGTGTGTAATTGCGTGAATTGATTTTCTCTCGCTCGCTCTTGCTCACTTGATGAATATGCATTCGTGGTATTCATCCGCAACAACAATTTTTCAGTATATCATTGATATTGAAGATCGTTTGATTAATATACGAATATTTCTAACGACAAAACATTTTCATATTATTAATTTGCATTTAAAAAAATCAAAATAATCTTAGTATCCATTGAAAACATGAATTTAAAAGAAACGACAAGGAATTTTGTCCGCGGGTTCATACGGTTAATTTCCCAACACGAATTATATATGTATTTCTTTGATATTTGAAGATCTTTGAAAAGTAGGCGATGGCAATACACCCGAGGCCCCTCAGGGGCCTCTGATGTAAAAATCAGTTGACAAGGGCATGACGAATCAGATCAACATAAAGCACAAACAACAAAAAAACTAAAGACACAAAGTACCGTTCAAAGAGTACTCACAGCTACTGAATGCTAGTTTCCCAGACTCAAATATCAATCAGTACACATCCAACAGATTCAATTATATGTAAAGACATTTTAAATAATCTGTGAAAAAGACAACCTTGGGCAATGCTAAAATACAAGTATTGACAGGATGTAAGACCATAAGAGTGTATTCTATATTGCAGTATTTATTTTGTTATGTTTAATTTATTAATAACAAAATCACTGTTAATATTGATAAAAAGTGATGAAAATTTAATTGTCTCAATTGGAGAAATATTGAACCACACTTGATGCAGTGGTATAAGCTATATTTACAGGCTCTATAAAACACCGTAAACATAAATTATCTTGCATTGATATTAGTGTCTCATAATTGTACTCAATATTTAACTAAACAAATGAAAAGTCATAGCTTAAGTTACTATGACTGTTAATTCCTTCTCTATTATTTAGTTACAGGGAACCATTCAGTCAGGTTGCAAAAGAACTACTACAATCTGATTCAGAATTTATCTGATGTTAGAAATGTCATTGATTCATTAATATCAAAGGGAGTTTTAGAACCAGATGACCATGCAGATATAGCTTTCAGTGGAGTGTCAGCTGAAATGAATAGAAAACTTATAGCTAAGATCAGAAGTGAACAAGATTATATAGTATTTCTGGAGGCTCTTAAGGAGGATCCTGTGTCAGCTAATGCAGAGCTGGCTTCTGTCTTAGAATCAACTGATGTTAACCAAGATGAATTAAATCAAACAGGTTCAGTTATTTTATCAACTATCTATTAATTAACATAGAATGCACAGCTGCATGCATAATTCAAACAAAATAATCTTAAACGTTGAAGAGAATAATTAGGCTAATGAGGGGCACCAGAAGGGCAAACTTGTTGTTCTACTTGGATAACAACTCAAGTTTTATCACAAGTAAAGTGGTCAAAACTATTAACTGTTTTTGGCCGAGTTGTTGTCTCTTTGACACATTCCCTGTTACCATTCTGAGTTTCATGTGTAAGATGCATACATATTAAAATGAATTTGGTCTCCAAAACTGTAACATGTGTAAGCTTTATGTGTCACCATTGGTAGAATTGGAACTAAATAGACATAATAAATGATGAAATAGAACAATGAACTGTTTTAAAAAAATAAAGAAATAAGCAGACAAGTATTGACAAACAACATTATTTTTATATCCTTTTACAAGATTGATACGATTGTTGTCTGTTTACCCAGTGGCAAATATTTCATGCATGTTCAGGATGATATCCTTTTACAAGATTGATACAATTGTTGTGTGTTAACATTCAGTGGAAAACATTGCATGCATGTTCAGGAAGATATCCTTTTACAAGATTGATACGATTGTTGTCTGTTTACATCCAGCGGCAAATATTTCATGCATGTTCAGGATGATATCATTTTACAAGATTGATACGATTGTTGTCTGTTTACATCCAGTGGCAAATATTTCATGCATGTTCAGGATGATATCAATTTACAATAGGGCTATGACCAAGATAAAATATATATGTGTGTCCTATAACATGCCCAAAATGATAAATTGCCAAATGGCCACCAACCTTCAATGTGGGAGACATTTCATGGGTTCTTCCGGTATAAACTCATTCAGAAAATTCATTTTTCTTTAATCCAGTCATGATACTGAATAAATGTATCATTACAGGAGGTAGAATTTAAAAACTGAGTCAATGACACTTTTTTTTTTAGCTCACTTGACCCTATGTGGGCCAAGTGAGCTTTTTCTCATTTCTCCATTACAAAAATCTTCTGCTCTGAAACTCCAGGGCCAATTTACCCAACCTTGGCCACAATCAGTATTGGGGAATCTAGTTTAAAAAATGTATCCAATGACCCCGCATTGGGACAACATGGTCACCATGGCCACCATGGCTCAAAATAGAACATAGGGGTAAATTGCAGTTTTTAGCTTATATCTTTGAAACTAAAGCATTAAGAGCAAATGTGAAACGGGGTACAAATGTTTATCAGATTCAGATCTATCTGACCTGAAATTTATAGACGAATCATACAATCTGTTGTTGGGTTGCTGCACCTGATGTAGTTAATTTAAGAAAATTTTGCAGTTGTTTGGTATTATCTTTAATATTATTATAGATAGAGATAAACAGCAATAATATTCAGCAAAGTAAGATCAATAAATAAGTCATAATTACCAAAATTGTCAATTGACCCCTTAAGGATTTATTGCCATTTATAGTCAATGTTTCATAAATTTTTCTAATCTTTTACAATTTCTTATAATCTACTGGGCCAAATAGAATTAATAATAGCTACAATTTTCAATAAGGTATTTTGATGGACACATTTATTCGATGACCCTGTCACCCAACCAACATGACCGCCAGGGTTAAAATAAGAACATACGGGTTTACTATTGAAGTCTAAGTGAAAATTTAAAAACAAAACAATGTCAAATGGTCACTTCACACAAATTTGAATAATGATATATTGTAAGGGGTCTTCTGTAACTATTGTAAGACTACAATGGGATTATTTTATTTAACGCATCAATGTAAATAAAAAAAATTTGATGAGACTGTCATTAAAGTGAGAGGGTTAGCGCTATAAAACTAGGTTTAATCCACCATTTTCTACATTTGAAAATGCCTGTACCAAGTCAGGAATATGACAGTTCTCGTTAATCCTTTTTGAAACTTGTGCGCACAACTTTTTTAATCTTGTGCACACAATTTTAAATCTGTTATGGTTCAATTGCAATAGACTGCGTGTTATATTAAAAAAATTAAAACTGTCGCGCAAAACTTTTAAACTTGAGCACACAACTTTTAATCTTGTGCGCACAATCTTTAATCCTGTGCGCACAACTTTTTAAATCTTGTTCACACAACTTTAAATCTTTTATGGTTCAATTGCACTAGACTGCGTTATATTTGAAGAAGGGATGTTTGGTTAGGTAAAACGGGATATAATGGATATCTTTTTAGTACCGGACTCCATGTGAAAATGAAGATGTGTTATGTGCTTTGGAAAACTTTGCAGAGATCGACAAAATAAACCTTGCAGATTTTTAAAGCCACTCTTGTAAAAAGTGGGAAAACCTGACAATTTCAACATATTAATCATAAAGGAAATCCAACATTAAGAACTAATTCAGCAACCAAAGTACATTGTTCGGACTTGGGAACCCTGATCAATCTAACGAAATAACAACAACTTTTTAACACGTAACAACCGACTATTAAGAACGTTTTGGGAAGCCTTATCTTTCTTGAAAACCTTTCTTCTGCTAATAGAGATGCCATGCAATATTTGAGAAACTACATCAAAGAAATAGTCCACAAGATTTAAAGTTGTGCGCACAAGATTCAAAAAGTTGTGCAAGTTTTAAAGTTTTAAATATTTTTAATTTCCTATTTGACACTTAAGAGCTCCTTACAAATGTGAATATTTGTTTATTATTTTTTTAATAATAGGAAATCACATTAATTGATTCTGGTTTTTTCACCAAGCCTTTTAACATTTCTTACTTTTGGAAAAGTTAAATGAAGTCTCCTATCACAAGCATATCCATGTGGACTGTACATATACACATCATCTCAGACAAATGTTCAGACTAAATACAAATACATTCACTTGAAAATGACCGAACATTTCTTGTGTTAAATATAGTTTATAGGTTGAGTTTATTTATCATGTCTTTTTTTTTACAATAGCCAACATACAACAGCTAACAAACAGACCAGGATTCCAGTCACTGGTTACATTAGTTTCAATGGTTAAAGCTGAACAGATTTCAGATACAGAACCAGAGAGCCATGATACAGGATTAGCAGCAGACTTATATAGACTACAGTCTTGGTATAATAAGATCATTAAAATGTCATCGATGGATTTAGATAAATATCAGCAATTTGTTCAAACAGTAAATGAAGTAAGATATGTTCTGTAGTTTACAGAGTTTTGTTCATCTGATGAGTAAAGACTTTCTCAACTGATTTTTATACGACCGCAAATTTTGAAAAAATTTTCGTCGTATATTGCTATCACGTTGGCGTCGTCGTCGCTGTCGTCGTCGTCGTCGTCGTCCGAATACTTTTAGTTTTCGCACTCTAACTTTAGTAAAAGTGAATATAAATCTATAAAATTTTATCACAAGGTTTATGCCCACAAAAGGAAGGTTGGTATTGATTTTGGGAGTTTTGGTCCCAACATTTTAGGAATTAGGGGCCAAAAAGGGCCCAAATAAGCATTTTCTTGGTTTTCGCACTATAACTTAAGTTTAAGTTAATAGAAATCTATGAAATTTTGACACAAGGTTTATGACCATAAAAGAAAGGTTGGGATTGATTTTGGGAGTTTTGGTTTCAACAGTGTAGGAATTAGGGGCCAAAAAAGGGCCCAAATAAGCATTATTCTTGGTTTTCGCACTATAACTTTAGTTTAAGTAAATAGAAAATAATGAAATTTAAACACAATGTTTCTGACCACAAAAGGAAGGTTGGTATTGATTTTGGGAGTTTAGGTCCCAACAGTTTAGGAATTAGGGGCCAAAAAGGGACCCAAATAAACATTTTCTTGGTTTTCGCACCATAACTTTAGTATAAGTAAATAGAAATCTATGAAATTTAAACACAAGGTTTATGACCATAAAAGGAAGGTTGGTAATGATTTTGGGAGTTTTGGTCCCAACAGTTTAGGAAAAGGGGTCCAAAAGGTCCAAAATTAAACTTTGTTTGATTTCATCAAAATTGAATAATTGGGGTTCTTTGATATGCCGAATCTAACTGTGTATGTAGATTTATAACTTTTGGTCCCGTTTTCAAATTGGCCTACATTAAGGTCCAAAGGGTCCAAAATTAAACTTTCGTTTGATTTTGACAAAAAATTAATCGGTTGGGTTCTTTGATATGCTGAATCTAAAAATGTACTTAGATTCTTGATTATCGGCCCAGTTTTCAAGTTGGTCCAAATCGGGGTCCAAAATTAAACTTTGTTTGATTTCATCAAAAATTGAATAAATGGGGTTCTTTGATATGCCAAATCTAACTGTGTATGTAGATTCCTCATTTTTGGTCTTGTTTTCAAATTGGTCTACATTAAAGTCCAAAGGGTCCAAAATTAAACTTAGTTTGATTTTAACAAAAATTGAAATCTTGGGGTTCTTTGATATGCTGAATCCACACATGTACTTAGATTTTTGATTATGGGCCCAGTTTTCAAGTTGGTCCAAATCAGGATCTAAAATTATTATATTAAGTTTTGTGCAATAGCAAGTCTTTTCAATTGCACAGTATTGCGCAATGGCAAGAAATATCTTATTGCAAAATATTGTGAAATAGCAATTTTGTTTTTAATTAGAGTTATCTTTCTTTGTCCAGAATAGTAAGCAAGAAATATCTAATTGTAAGAATTTTTTTTATTTGGAGTTATCTTTCTTTGTCCAGAATCAACTTAAATCTTTGTTATATATACAATATACAAGGTATATTCACTTTTTACTACCAACTGATAAATTAAAATAATCTTTACCATTCAGTGATAACAAGCAGTTTTTTTACATCTTAATATTTTATGATGTATTTAAATGAGTAGTAATTGTTGCAAACTCCATTAGAAATTTTAATTGAGATTAGTTTTGGAATAAGGGAAAGGGGGATGTGATTAAAAAAAATGGGTTCAATTTTCTCATTTGAAATTTCATAAATAAAAAGAAAATTTCTTCAAACATTTTTTTGAGAGGAATAATATTCAACAGCATAGTGAATTGCTCTAAGAGAAAACAAAAATTTTAATTTCATTAGAACACATTCATTCTGTGTCAGAAACCTATGCTGTGTCAACTATTTAATCACAATCCAAATTTAGAGCTGAATCCAGCTTGAATGTTATGTCCATACTTGCCCCAACCGTTCAGGGTTCAACCTCTGCGGTCGTATAAAGCTACGCCCTGTGGAGCATCTGGTTATAGTTCGTTCTTATATTGTACTGTTATACCACTGTCCCAGGTTAGGGGAGGGTTGGGATCCCACTAACATGTTTAACCCCGCCACATTATTTATTTGTGTGCCTGTCCCAAGTCAGGAGCCTGTAATTCAGTGGTTGTTTTTGCTTATGTGTTACATTTTTGTTTTTTATTTATTTTTTTACATAAATAAGGCGGTGAGTTTTCTTGTTTGAATTGTATTACATTGTCCTATCGGGGCCTTTTATAGCTGACTATGTGGTATGGGCTTTGCTCATTGTTGAAGGCCGTACGGTGACCTATAGTTGTTAATGTGTGTGTCATTTTGGTCTTTTGTGGATAGTTGTCTCATTGGCAATCATACCACATCTTCTTTTTTATACAACTGTGAGGTTTGCCATCACTTTCTATAAGCTATCTTTTAACTTTGACATTTTTTTCAACTCTGAAACTACAACGTCAATTTGAATATGATTTAGCAATAATCTATTTAAGATTCTTCATTAAATCACTCATGCGTTCCATGTGAACAAAAGGGCTGTTATATGCCAATATATATCTTGATTGTGCTTTGTTCATTCTCAGTTTCTCATACCTGTCAACCGACCTGTATTCTGCGAGCTACACCCGTGAGTTTCTCCTTATAAGTGGGATTTTTTAAATACCAGACGGGATTCAGATAACCAGGGTATTTCTGACCAGTAGTGTTTAGTCAAATATATGTTTCAGTTTCGGCCCATTTCCTGTGAAAAGGTAAACAATTGAAAAGTCCAAATTTAAGATTTGTTTATTTACCCTGTAGATGAAAGCTATCAAAACATTACATTTGATTCCAGAATTGTCTCGTTAATTGTACCCCAGAAAGTTGAAGCCAGTCAAGCTTAACATACTATGTACTGATTAAAATATTTGCCGTTTGCAAATATCAATAATACCATGAAAATCATTCTAAAACAATTTGAACCTTTTAATACATTTCTGTCAGAGAGAATGGTTTTAATATCACTTAAATGTAAAAGCGTTACATCAAACCCTTATGCTCTAGATATCACACTGAAAGGAAACAGACCAACTTCTTTCGATTTATCTCCCTCCTATGTAAAGGAGCACATGAGCTGTAATAATTGATTTTTAATTACATGTATAGCTTGGGTTTATGACATTCATTAATACCGAGTAGTGTGAATTAAACAATAAGAAGGCTATAATGTTTAGAAAGATATTTAATTAATGATAAATATTCATATAACATGTATAATCAACCAATACAAAAGTAAATATCTGTAGGTAACTCAGTGGTACATGTTTATGTTATAGTATATTAAAAAAAAAACTTAAAATTTAACCGAAAGAAAAGTTCGTACACGTTATGACATTTTCTTCTTCGATGTATTTTCAGTTTCAGAGGTTGACATGTATGATATTTTTTCTTTAGACATGTTAGAAAATTAAGATAGTTTTGCTCTGTTTTAATTATAGCGTAAATTGCACATGACAGGTTATGCAATAATTAAAATTCACATTTTATATTTTGAAAGCAGTATTTGTATTCAGCATGTCTTGAAATTGTATAATTTTCCCCTGTGCGATGCAGTGAAGGGGACATAGAAATACCAGGCATTAGCTATAGTTAAAGAAGAGTTATGGACTTCGCATTTTTGATACAGTAAAAAAAGAAAAAAAAACATAGGATAAGAGAAAGGAATGAGTAGTGCTTTCATCTTTATAATCAATTTAATGTTTTGTTTGATTTGTGTACAGGTATTAGGACGAATCAGTGGAAAGAATGATCCTGTTGTTAAAGAAACCACACTAAGCACTGTGATGCAACAACAGGTTCAAAAGATTCTTTATGGTTTAAAAGGTAACTTTAGTGACATGACTTTACTATAGCTGAAGAATATTAATTATCGTCCCAAATTTAATGAAACTCCTACACAAGACTAAGAACCAAAATTGGCAGACAGAGTTCAAATTTGGGCATTGAGTCGTTAACTGTTCTTGAGATGACTTTTAGTGAGCTTTTCCCATCACTTTGCGTCCGGCATCGTCCGTCGTCCTGCTTCTGTCGTCCGGCTTCGTTAACTTTTACAAAAATCTTCTCCTCTGAAACTACTGGGCCAAATTAAACCAAACTTGGCCAAACTCATCATTGGGATATCTAGTTTAAAAAATGTGTCCGGTGACCCTGCCAACCATCCAAGATGGCCGCCATGGCTAAAAATAGAACATAGGGGTAAAATGCAGTTTTTGGCTTATAACTCAAAAACCAAAGCATTTAGAGCAAATCTGACATGAGGTAAAATTGTTAAACAGGTCAAGATCTACCTGCCCTGAAATTTTCAGATGAATCAGACAACCCGTTGTTAGGTTGCTGCCCCTGTCAGAATTAGTAATTTTAAGGAAATTTTGCTGTTTTTGGTTTTTATCTTGAATATTATTATAGATAGAGATAAACTGTAAACAGCAATAATGTTCAGCAAAGTAAGATTTACAAATAAGTCAACATGACTGAAATTGTCAGTTGACCCCTTTAGGAGTAATTGACCTTTATAGTCCATTTTTAACCATTTTTTCCTAAATCTTAGTCATCTTTTACAAAAATCTTCTCCTCTGAAACTACTGGGCTAAATTGATCCAAACTTGGCCACAATCATCTTTGGGGTATTTAGTTTGAAAAATGTGTCTGGTGACCTGGCCATCCAACCAAGATGGCTGCCATGGCTAAAAATAGGACATGGGGGTAAAATGCAGTTTTTGGCTTAAAACATAAAACCAAAACATTAAGAGGAAATCTGACATGGGATAAAACTGTTTATCAGGCCAAGATTTATCTGCTCTGAAATTTTCTGATGAATCGGACAACCTGTTGTTGGGTTGCTTACCCTGAATTGTTAGTTTTATGGAAAGTTTGCTGTTTTTGGTTAGTATCTTGAATATTATTATAGTTAAAGATAAACTGTAAACAGCAATAATGTTCAGCAAAGTAAGATTTACAAATAATTCAACTTGACTGAAATGGTCAATTGACCCCCTAAGGAGTTATTGTCCTTTATAGTAAATTTTTAACAATTTTCATAAAATTTGTATTTTTACTAACATTTTCCACTGAAACTACTGGGTGAAGTTCATTATAGATAGAGATAATTTTAAGCAGCAAGAATTTCAGTAAAGTTAGATGTGTAAACACATCACCAAAACACAATATTGTCATGAATCCATCCTCTTCCTTTTTAGCTCACCTGGCCCAAAGGGCCAAGTGAGCTTTTCTCATCACTTGGCGTCCGGCGTCCGTCGTCGTCGTCGTCCGTCGTTAGCTTTTACAAAAATCTTCTCCTCTGAAACTACTGGGTCAAATTACACCAAACTTGGCCACAATCATCATTGGGGTATCTAGTTTAAAAAATGTGTCCGGTGACCCGGCCAACCATCCAAGATGGCCGCCATGGCTAAAAATAGAACATAGGGGTAAAATGCAGTTTTTGGCTTATAACTCAAAAACAAAAGCATTTACAGCAAATCTGATTGGGGGAGATTAAATTGTTTATCAGGTCAAGATTTATCTGCCCTGTAATTTTCAGATGAATCACACAACCCAATTTCATTATTGGGTTGCTGTCCCTTATTTGATAATTTTAAGGAAATTTTGCTGTTTTTGGTTATTATCATGAATATTATAATAGATAGAGATAAACTGTACACAGCAATTATGTTCAGCAAAGTAAGATTTACAAATAAGTCAACATGACCAAAATGGTCAGTTGACCCCTTTAGGAATTATTGCCCTTTATAGTCAATTTTTAACCATTTTTAGCTCACCTGGCCGGAAGGGCCAAGTGAGCTTTTCCCATCACTTTGCGTCCAGCGTCCGGCGTCGTCCGTCGTTGTCCGTCGTCGTCGTTAACTTTTACAAAAATCTTCTCCTCTGAAACTACTGGGCCAAATCAAACCAAACTTGGCCACAATCATCATTAGGGTATCTTGTTTAAAAATTGTGTCCGGTGACCCGGTCAACCATCCAAGATGGCCGCCATGGCTAAAAATAGAACATGGGGTAAAATGCAGTTTTTGGCTAATAACTTAAAAACCAAAGCAATTAGAGCAAATCTGACAAGGGGTACAATTGTTTATCAGGTCAAGATCTAACTGCTGTAAAAATTTCAGATGAATCGAACAACCCGTTGTTGGGTTGCTGCCCCTGAATTGGTAATTTTAAGAAAATTTTGCTGTTTTTAGTTGAATAGTATTAAAGATAGAGATAAACTGTAAAAGGCAAAAATGTTCAGCAAAATAAGATGTATAAATAAGTCAAAATGACCAAAATGGTCAGTTGACCCCTTTAGGAGTAAATGCCCTTTATAGTCAAGTTTTAACCATTTTTCGTAAATCTTAGTAATCTTTTACAAAAATCTTCTCCTCTGAAACTACTGGGCCAAATTAAACCAAACTTGCCCATAATCATCATTAGGGTATCTAGTTTAAAAATTGTGTCCATTGAACCGGGCAACCAACCAAGATGGCGGCCATGGCTCAAAATAGAACATAGGGGTAAAATGTAGTTTTTGGCTTATAACTCAAAAACCAAAGCATAAAGAGCAAATCTGGCATGGAGTTAAATTGTTTATCAGATCAAGATCTATCTGCCTTGAAAGTTTCAGATGAATAGAACAACTGGTTATTGGGTTGCTGCCTCTGAATTGGTAATTTTAAGGAAATTTTGCTGTTTTTGGTTATTATCTTGAATAATATTATAGATAGAGATAAACAGTAAACAGCAATAATGTTCAGCAAAGTAAGATTTACAAATAAGTCAACACGTCAACACGACTGATATGGTCAGTTGACCTCTTTTGGAGTTATTGCCCTTTATAGTCAATTTTTTACATTTTTCATAAATTTTTGGTAGATTTTTAGAAAATATTTTCCACTGTAATTACTGGGTCACTTCATTTTAGATAGAGATAATTGTAGCAAAAAGAATGTCCAGTAAAGTAAGATCTATAAACACATCACCATCACCAAAACACAATTTTGTTATGAATTTATCTGTGTCCATTGTTTAATATGCAAATAAACCAAGGTGAGCGACACAGGCTCTTGAGAGCCTCTAGTTTGAAATCTTTGTAATCTTTTACAAAAATCTTCTCTGAAACTACTGGGCCAAATATATCCAAACTTGGCCACAATCATTTTTGGGGTAACTAGTTTGTAAAATGTGTCCGATGACCCAGCAATCCAACCAAGATGGCCGCCACGTCTAAAAATAGAACGAAGGTATAAAATGCTTATAACTCAAAAATTAAAGCATTTAGAGCAAATCTGGATTAGAGAGAGATAAACTGTAAACAGCAATAATGTACAGCAAAGTGATACCTTAAAATTAGTCAACATGACCAAAATGGTCAACTGACCCCCTAAGGAGTTATTGTCCTTTATAGTCAACTTTAAACAATTTTCATAAAATTTGTAAATTTTTACTAACATTTTCCACTAAAACTACTGGGCCAAGTTCATTATAGATATAGATATTGTTAGCAGCAAGAATGTTCAGTAAAGTAAGATGTACAAACATATTACCATCACCAAAACACAAAGTTGTCATGAATCCATCTGCGTCCTTTGTTTAATATTCACATAGACCAAGGTGAGCGACACAGGCTCTTTAGAGCCTCTAGTTTTAATATTCACAAAGACCAAGGTGAGCGACACAGGCTCTAAAAGAGCTCTAGTTTTTGTTTCTACGCTCTTAATTATACCCCCCCTTTAAAATTATACCCCTGCTTTAAAAAAGGGGGGTATACTGTTTTACCTGTGTCTGTCAGTCCGTCAGTCCGTCAGTTAGTCCGTCCGTCCCCTGAATATTTTTCGTCGCATTTTTCTCAGGAACTTCAATACAAGGATTTCTAAAATTTGGTTTCAGGGTTTATATAAGTCAGCTATACCGTGTGATGCGTTTTCAGATTCATCACTCGACAACTTCCTGTTTACCGAACACTTGCATATTTTTACACTAGTAATATTATCCACTTGTGGCGGGGGTATCATCAGTGAGCAGTAGCTCGCAGTTTCACTTGTTATTAAAGTTTTCCTCATCCAATTTTATGAAACTGATATATAATGCTTAGAGAACCAAAATTGGCAGATAGAGTTCAAATTTGGGAATTGAGCCATTACGCTTTATGTCCCTTTATAACTTGGAAAATTGTAAAAAAAAAATCTAAACTGTAATGCAAGTTTTCCTCATCCAAATTTCATTTAACTCATACACATTTCTAAGAATAAAAACACATTGACAGAGTTTGAGTTTGGACAATGAGCTATTTACCTTTCAATTGCAAAGCTTGAGTGGGGGCTTTCGTGTCCTCAGATACATTCTTTTTTTTATTTTCTTAAGGATTTGAATGAATGAGTCCTTGGTATCTTTGACGGGTTTGTTTCGCCTGGGAGGAAAGTCACAGAATTTGAGACCTAGGGATTTTTATCAGGAGCCGGCTGCTTAAACTATTTGTATAAAGATTTATAAATCAGTGTAGAAGAACTGGATGCTTCATAAATTGTATGCACATAACTTATGATACAAAGTTTCTGTCGGTCATATGTCCTTTGTCCTTGACCTCATTTTCATGTTTCAGGCAATGCTTGAAAAAAATGTTTTTTTTTTTGTCATGTGAATTTTTTACATATTATGCATAATAAGATATCTATATTTGGTAGATTGGTTCTTGCAACATCTACATGTTCGTCAGACAGAGTTCACCTGACCTTGACCTCATTACAAGGATCGGTGATCAAGGTTTAAGTTCCATAGTTAAGTTTGTTTCTCAGATACTTTAGGCAGAAGGTCAATTATATGTGGTGTATGGAATGATTATAAGGGGTACATGCCAGTCTGACATTTTTTATCTGACCTTAACCTGATTTTCATGGTTCATTGGTCAATGTTAAGTTTTTTTGTGTGTTTTGGTCTGTTTTTTGCAAGTACTATAAGCAGTAGGTCAACTATGTGTGGTTATAGAATGGTTGTAAAGAGTACATGTCTGTTTGGCAGGTACAATCCTTCCTTGAGCTCATGTTCATGGTTCATTGGTCAACATTACATTTTTGTGTTTTGGTCTGTTTTTATTGTCGAGCCTGCGACTTTTGTTGCAGAAAGCTCGACATAGTGATAGTGATCCGGGTGCTACGGCGGCGTTAGCTAACTTCTTAAAAGCTTATATTTTAGAAAGTGGAAGACCTGGATGCTTTACACTTTGTATATAGATGCCTCATGTTACGAAGTTTCCGTCAGTCACATGTCCAATGTCCTTGACCTCATTTTCATGGTTCAGTGACTACTTGAAAAAAAAGTTAAGATTTTTTGTAATGTTAATTTCTCTCTTATTATAAGTAATAGGATAACTATATTTGGTATGTGCGTACCTTGCAAAGTCCTCATGCCCGTCGGACAGTTTTCACTTGACCTCGACCTCATTTCATGGATCAGTGAACAAGGTTAAGTTTTGGAGGTCAAGTCCATATCTCAGATACTATAGGCAATAGGTCTAGTACATTCGGTGTATGGAAGGACTGTAAGGTGTGCATGTCCAACTGGCAGGTATCATCTGACCTTGACCTCATTTTCATGGTTCAGTGGTTATAGTTAAGTTTTTGTGTTTTGGTCTGTTTTTCTTATACTGTATGCAATAGGTCTACTATATTTGGTGTATGGAATGATTGTAAGGTGTACATGTCTAGCTGGCAGGTGTCATCTGACCGTAACCTCATTTTCATGGTTCAGTGGTCAAAGTTAAGTTTTTTAGTTTTGGTCTTTTTTCTAATACTATATGCAATAGGTCAACTATATTTGGTGTATGGAAATATTTTATGATCTATATGTCAGTCGCACAAGTTTTATTTGACCTTGACCTCGTTTTGATGGTTCATTGCTCTGACAGTGTTAAGTTTTTGTTTTTTGGTCGGTTTTTCTTAAACTATAAGCAATAGGTCAAATATATTTGTTGCATGGACGAATTGTTAGCTGTACATGTCTGCCTGGCATGGTTCATCTGACCTTGACCTCATTTTCATGGTTCATTGGTCAATATTTAGATTTCTTGGTTAATGTTAAGTTTATGTGACAGTTGTAATAAAGCTTTATTTTTGGGACTATCAACATAATATCAATGATTAGTAAAGAAGGCGAGACATTTCAGTGTGTGCACTCTTGTATTACCATAAGCAATAGGTCAATCATATTTAGTGAATGGAATATTTGAAGGGTGTACCTGCCTGTCTTACAGGATTGTTATGTCCCACTAAGCAGGGGCGTAGCTCCCTATACGTCAACACGCAGTTGCGTGCACATCGATTGGGCATGCAAAAAAAAAATGGGGAAAAAAAATTATGAATAAAATGTTTAAAGGAAACACATATATATACATATGTATGTTCATGATGTTATCTCTCTTTATATTGATGAAATTACATTAAATAACGGCATTTGGTTTCAAAACTTTTAAATGAAACTTTTATTTAAATCGTGAACAATTGCGAGATGATGGAAATGACAAAGCCGGACAGTACCTTGCATCTATTACAAGATTTGAATTTGTTATTGCTCTTGTAGTTTCAGAGCACATTTTACAGAGTACGGTATATCTGTCGAAATATCTGCAAGGTATGGAATGTGATCTGTTGGAGGCTACAAAAGAATGTAGAACTGTTATTGAGTTGTTACGAGCTGAACGAAGCGATGAATCTGTTTGGAATAAGATATACCAATCAGCATTAGATTTCACTTTCACTAAAGGGGAAGTGGATCAATCTGGATAAATTTAGCTTTAAAAAAAACTTTAGGTTGGCATTAAATAATAGTAAAAAGATTTATAAAATTTTGTTGTTTTTTCGTGTCATTTTGACCATACTGTCGATTTTGTAAATTTGGGATTTTTCTCTTTTTTTAAACAAAAAGCATATTATTTCAACTTTGTTATAAATGATTGAAAAGAAAAAAATGATATGGGGTGTTAATATTTTTGGTAAAATCAATTTTTTGGATCCCATACCCATTTTCTCAACATTTTGTCTTGATGACACTGACCTGATTAGTTATAAAATTTGAAAATTTTGTGTCTCAGTTACTTATAAGTAGTAGGTCAACTATATTGGTGTATGGAAGAGGTGTAAGTTTGGTATATCTGTCTTGTAAGATTCATCTGGCATTGATCTCATTTACATGAATTTTTAAAAATTTTATTACTCAAAAACGACATACAATTTTTTTACAGAGTTTAGTTTGATGATAATGTTTCTTAAATTCATTTATATTTTCCACTTGTATCACATATTTTTTAAATAATTCTCAAACGAGATTTTATCAAGACTGAATCATCTGAAGAATACCTCCTTAATTTAAATTTTAATGGTACCTAATTTAATGTCCTATTTATTTTTATGCCCCACCTATGATAGTAGAGAGTCATTATGTTTTCTGGTCTGTGCGTCTGTCCGTTCGTCCGTCTGTCTTTTCGTCCGTCTGTCTGTTCGTCCGTCTGTCCCACTTCAGGTTAAAGTTTTTGGTCAAGGTAGTTTTTGATGAAGTTGAAGTCCAATCAACTTGAAACTTAGTACACATGTTCCTTATGATATGATCTTTCTAATTTTAAAGCCAAATTAAACTTTTGACCCCAATTTCACGGTCCACTGAACATAGAAAAGGAAAGTGCATGTTTCAGGTTAAAGTTTTTGGTCAAGGTAGTTTTTGATGAAGTTGATTAAGTCCAATCAACTTGAAACTTAGTGCACATGTTCCCTATGATATTATCTATCTAATTTTAATGCCTAATTATATTTTTTATCCAATTTCACGGTCCATTGAACATGGAAAATGATAGTGCGAGTGGGGCATCCGTGTACTTTGGACACATTCTTGTTTGACTTTAAACGTCTCATCAACTAATTTCTGTAAATATACTACCGGCCGTAAAATGTAATGAAAAATCATTAGAAAGACCGAGGCTGTTCTAACCTCCGGCATTGGCGGCCATAAGCAGATTTGGAATACTTTTTTGAAAATTGTGTGTTTTAGTGCTCTTTATCATCATCATTGATATGGCCTTTTAATTGATTTTAATCAAACACCACCAATGAGTCTTTAGTAGACTCTCAAGTCAGGAGCCTCTGGCATTTGTTAGTCTTGTATTCTTTAAAATTTTAGTTCATTTATATGTTTTAGAGTTTAGTGTGACATCCTTTTTCACTGAACTAGTATACATTTTTTATAGGGGCCAGCTGAAGCCAGCCACAGGGTGCCGGGTTTTCTTGGTTTTTTTTAAGACCCATTGGTGGCCTTGGGCTGTTTTCTGCTCTTTGGTCAGGTTGTTGTCTCTTTGACACATTCCCCATTTCCATTCTCAATTTTAAACATGTGTCTGGCATAAGAATTTCTTATAATAAATTTCTTGAGTTCAGTTTCTTTATGTAATCATGATAATATACCAAATAATTAAAATTCTTTTATAATTTCAGAAAAAGAAGAAAATTCAAGTCTTAAAGAGAAAATAATGAAACTGGAAGCTGAGCAGAAAGAAGTTATTCCAAAGAATATTAGAGGTATATTATTAGTTCAGGTATTTTATATCTTGACAGCAAAAAGGACTACATCCCTGCGCCCTTTGGACATGATTTGCAGCTATGTATATTTGGTCATTTCAGAGGCTTTCATAGTTTCACTTCTCAAATAATTTGTCAGTTGTGGAAATAGGCCTATAATTATATGACATAACAGGGACAACAAAATACAAGTTTACCAACGCTAAAATCTGTTGTCATCGTTCAGTGTTATACAATTCATATTAAGCAAAATTTGACCTATCCCTGGGAGGGGGTCTTGATTCATTTACCTTTCTCTTGTTTTTTTTTTTTGAAGAAGTGATAAAAAAAATAAGTATAAGTGATGTAAAAACATGTATGAAAAGATAATATGACACAATTAATTTCAAGAAAAACATAATGCAGGGTCGTCCCAATATTCTGACACTCCATCAGTCTGTCACCCAAATAATCGGACAAAGATAAACAAATGTTTTGTAATTGAAAAAAAAATACCTCATACTTGCCGCATGAGTTGAGGCAAATCCGTCACTGTTTACTTCAAAAGAAACGAGGGGATGTCATGTCAAAAAAAAGTTGGAAGAAAACAACAAAAAAAAGCATTAGAAAAACAATAAGGTCTTTTGTCTGCGCTGCAGAAATATGTCCAAGCTAATTTTACAAGAATTGTTCATTTGTTAATATAAATTTGTAAACATTGTAAATAAACGTCATCTTTTAGTTAGCGTGATCAGCGTGTTTTTATTGGTTGTTTTTTTATAAAAAGATGTCTGCCTAGACCAATGAAAAAATTAATATCCAATTCAGCTTTCAGTCTTAACCAATGAAAACAATCGATATCAATTGGCTCTCAGTACCTTACATCAAGCATATTTTGATTTAACAAACTTGTGCATGACTATTTCTGTAATAATTCTTCTTTGTTAAAATAATTTATCGAGTTGTGCCAGGTGTTTTTGTAAGGATAACGACGGTAAACGTGTACTCGGGGCAAGCCATTGTTATATGAATTTTGGAGCACACATGGTTTTAAATTTCAATAAAATTTCGTGACTTATATGTTTTCTATTTTTTACATTTGATTCTATAAATAATTTTTTTTAAATTATATATAAATTTGGATATAGGGAAGTGTCAAAGTACAGTTGTGATTATTCTTTACTGTTTTCAATAATTATCAAAATCCTAGATCTAATTATTGAATTATTTATTTGCACGGCTTCACCCCACTTACTTTCATTTAATTATTATTTTTCTAATCTGCCATGGGCTCAGTTATTTATTTTCAGTCACTGCAATGACATATCAATTTTCAAAATTCTCCTCCCCAGAATATCAAATAGTCGTCCCCTAACATGAATAAAGTTAAAAGGAAAAGAAAACTTCAATATTCAACCTCTATGCATTTGATATCACTTCATCCCAGCAAGGACGTATATTTTATTGATAAACATTTCATTAATTCAAAAACATCTTTGTCCAAAACATATTAGTTTGCTATGATAGACTAATACATGTTGTTTGCGTATGGTCGGGTTGTTGTCGCTTTGACACATTCCCCATTTGCTTTCTCAATTTTATGTAACGCAGGGACGTAAACAAGTCCTTGATGGCCTCATGCAATTTGTAATTTATAACGACATCTACATTCATTGATAATTTTATTACTAATGATTTTAATCGTTGTTAACAGAAACCTATTTTCTGATTTAAATATTTTGAAACTTCAAAATTCCGTTCTTAAAATATTGTCAATTAGAAACGCGATTTTCGCTCTCACTCTTTTAAATTTTTCTTCGGTTAAAAGTAGTTTTGTATCCTAAATTTAAATCAATCAATGGCCAAGAGAGAAAAAAATGACTGGCTTACTAACCCCATAGATGTATAAACCCATACATCTATGCTAACCCAAACTCAGAAACCAGATTTAGAAAAGAATAAGAAAAAAAATTAACACTCATGAATCCCTAAAACAATTTTGTATTTGAATTTTTATAATATCATAGCTATATTTGCGTAATCAATCTTTCCGATTTTCCTATTTTTACAGATGCAAAAGAGTGTTAGTTAATGAACAATAATAAACTCATAAAAACTCGTTGTTTTGACAAGCTTTATCTTAAAATACGGCAACTCCTTTGCTGTTTCTTAATTTCTCAGATCTTGCATGAACACAATTAACATTGTTATCTTTTATTTTCATTACAATAATTTGTACAAAATACATGTGCAGTTACACACATTTTTACCGCGAATTTTTATAATTTAAATACAGTGATCCCTTTGATGTTTCTGAATTTCTCAGCTCTTGCGTGAAAACAATTACCTTTTTAGCTCACCTGGCCCGAAGGGCCAAGTGAGCTTTTCTCATCACTTGGCGTCCGGCGTCCGGCGTCGTCCGTCGTCGTCCGTCGTCGTTAACTTTTACAAAAATCTTCTCCTCTGAAACTGCTGGGCCAAATTAATCCAAACTTGGCCATAATCATTATTGGGGTATCTAGTTTAAAAATTGTGTCCGGTGACCCCGCCAACCAACCAAGATGGCCGCCACGGCTAAAAATAGAACATAGGGGTAAAATGCAGTTTTTGGCTTATAACTCAAAAACCAAAACATTTAGAGCAAATCTGACATGGGGTAAAAATGTTCATCAGGTCAAGATCTAACTGCCCTGAAATTTTCAGATGAATCGGACAACCTGTTGTTGGGTTGCTGCCCCTGAATTGGTAATTTTAGGGAAATTTTGCTGTTTTTTGTTATTATCTTGAATATTATTATAGATAGAGATAAACTGTAAACAGCAATATTGTTCAGCAAAGTAAAATCTACAAATAAGTCAACATAACCAAAATGGTCAGTTGACCACTTTAGGAGTTATTGTCCTTTATAGTCAATTTTTAACCATTTTTCGTAAATCTTGGTAATCTTTTACAAAAATCGTCTCCTCTGAAACTACCAGGCCAAATCTAACAGGGAGTAAAATTGTTAATCAGGTCAAGATCTATTTGCCATGAAATTTTCAGATGGATTGGACAAACTGCTGTTAGGTTGCTGCCCCTGAATTAGTCATTTTAAGGAAATTTTGCCGTTTTTAGCTCACCTGGCCCGAAGGGCCAAGTGAGCTTTTCCCATCACTTTGCGTCCGGCGTCCGTCGTCTGTCGTCTGTCGTCCGTCGTCCGTCGTCCGTCGTCGTTAACTTTTACAAAAATCTTCTCCTCTGAAACTACTGGGCCAAATTGAACCAAACTTGGCCACAATCATCATTGGGGTATCTAGTTTAAAAAATGTGTGGCGTGACCCGGTCAACCAACCAAGATGGCCGCCACGGCTAAAAATAGAACATAGGGGTAAAATGCAGTTTTTGGCTTATAACTCAAAAACCAAAGCATTTAGAGGAAATCTGACATGGGGTAAAAATGTTTATCAGGTCAAGATCTATCTGCCCTGAAATTTTCAGATGAATCGGTCAACCTGTTGTTGGGTTGCTGCCCCTGAATTGGTAATTTTGTGGAAATTTTGCAGTTTTTGGTTATTATCTTGAATATTATTATAGATAGAGATAAACTGTAAACAGCAATAATGTTTAGTAAAGTAGGATTTACAAATAAGTCAACATGACCGAAATGGTCAGTTGACCCGTTTAGGAGTTATTGCCCTTTATAGTCAATTTTTAACCATTTTTCGTAAATCTTAGTTATCTTTTACAAAAATCTTCTCCTCTGAAACTACTGGGCCAAATTGAACCAAACTTGGCCACAATCATCATTGGGGTATCTAGTTTAAAAAATGTGTGGCGTGACCCGGTCAACCAACCAAGATGGCCGCCACGGCTAAAAATAGAACATAGGGGTAACTGCAGTTTTTGGCTTATAACTCAAAAACCAAAGCATTTAGAGGAAATCTGACATGGGGTAAAAATGTTTGTCAGGTCAAGATATATCTGCTCTGAAATTTTCAGATGAATCGGTCAACCCGTTGTTGGGTTGCTGCCCCTGAATTTGTAATTTTGTGGAAATTTTGCAGTTTTTGGTTATTATCTTGAATATTATTATAGATAGAGATAAACTGTAAACAGCAAAATTGTTTAGTAAAGTAGGATTTACAAATAAGTCAACATGACCGAAATGGTCAGTTGACCCGTTTAGGAGTTATTGCCCTTTATAGTCAATTTTTAACCATTTTTCGTAAATCTTAGTTATCTTTTACAAAAATCTTCTCCTCTGAAACTACTGGGCCAAATTGAACCAAACTTGGCCACAATCATCATTGGGGTATCTAGTTTAAAAAATGTGTGGCGTGACCCGGTCATCCAACCAAGATGGCCGCCACGGCAAAAAATAGAACATAGGGGTAAAATGCAGTTTTTGGCTTATAACTCAAAAACCAAAGCATTTAGAGCAAATCCAACACGGGGTAAAATTATTAATCAGATCAAGATCTATCTGCCCTATAATTTTCAGATGAATCTGACAACCCATTGTTGGGTTGCTGCCCCTGAATCGGTAATTTTAAGGAAATTTTGCTGTTTTTGGTTATTATCTTAAATTTGATTATAGATAGAGATAAACTGTAAACAGCAATTATGTTCAGCAAAGTAAGATTTACAAATAAGTCAACATGACCGAAATTGTCAATTGACCCCATAAGGAGTTATTGTCCTTTATAGTCAATTTTTAACAATTTTCATAAAATTTGTAAATTTTTATTAACATTTTCCACTGAAACTACTGGGCCAAGTTCATTATAGATAGAGATAAATGTAAGCAGCAAGACTAGTAAAGTAAGATTTACAAACACATCACCATCACCAAAACACAATTTTGTCATGAATCCATCTGCTTCCTTTGTTTAATATTCACATAGACCAAGGTGAGCGACACAGGCTCTTTGGAGCCTCTAGTTTGTTATTATCTTGAATATTATTATAGATAGAGATAAACTGTAAAGGGAAACAATGTACAGCAAAGTAACACCTAAAAATAAGTCAACATGACCTAAATGGTCAATTGACCCCATAAGGAGTTATTGCCCTTATAGTCAATTTTTAACAATTTTCATAAAATTTGTAAATTTTAACTAACATTTTCCACTGAAGCTCTTAGGCCAAGTTCATTATAGATAGAATGATTGTAAGCAGCAATAATGTTCAGTAAAGTAAGATATACAAACACATCACCATCACCAAAACACAATTTTGTCATGAATTCAAATGCGTCCTTTGTTTAATATTCACATAGACCAAGGTGAGCGACACAGGCTCTTTGGAGCCTCTAGTTTAAAAACAATTACCTTTTTAGTCTTTTATTTTCATAATCAAACAATGTTCTTCAATACGTACAAACTACATGTGCAGCAAACATTTTTACCGCGAATTAATACAAGTTAGAATATGGTGATTCCTTTGATGTTTCTGAATTTCTCAGCCGCTTCCGTGAAAAACAATTACCTTTTAATTATTTTATTTTCATAACAATTAAACAATGTTTTTCAATATGTAGAAACTACTTGTGCAGTTAAAACCATTTTTACTGCGAAATATTATTCGACACAGATGAGTTGTTCCCCATGATAACCACGTGGATATACGTAATGTGTCCCCTTTTAACTGCATACCGCTGACAAGATAAACGTCACAAGTCATTACACATGTTACACTATTAGAAAAAATACTTTTATTTACATAAAATTTTTATTAGCTTCACAAAATAATAAAATGTGTCAACCTACTCAGTACTGGTAGCGTTTTCCATCTCCATATATATATATTTGGTTGCTCTGTCGTCTCAATCTGATTTTGCAGAAGTGATGAAACTGATTTTGATCCATCTTTTATTTACCATGTAATCTGATACTAAAACTACGTCATGCTGTCTTCAGCCTCGAGTTAAAGGCAGCATTAGTGATTTTTAGCCTTATGCTACAGTTCTATGTAATATAAGCATTTTCTAGTAATATTACTATTTTCAGTAATATATAGACTATATTACACGTTTCAGTAAGATTACAATATAACAGTTTTTAGTAACATAAGAATAATATTACTCTTTTTTGTAATATTACTTTTACCTGTAATATTATATAAAAAAGTAATATGACTGTTTTCAGTCTCGGGTTTTCAGTATTTGCCTGGACTGTTATAGTCATAGTAACAAGATCTCATTATTTGATATATTGGATCCTTTCACGATCTACATGTCTGTGAGACAGGGTTCATCTGACCTTCACCTCATTTTCAAGTTTCATTTGTCAATGTTAAGTTTTAATGGGGTCTGTGTCTCAGTTACTTATAATAAGTAGTAGGTCAACTATATTTGTGTATGGAATAGTTGTAAGTTTGGTATATCTGTCTTGTAGGATTCATCTGTCATTGACCTCATTTTCATGAATTTTTGATACTTTTAAGTTTATGTGATACTTGTAGTAAAACCTTTATCTTAAAGACTTCCAGCATAATTCAATTATGACTCTTGTTCTTATATTCAGGTCATATTTTTTTTTTTTATAAAGAAAGAACTATTTTCGCACATGTACTCTTTACATACCCATAGGAATTGGCATGCACAATAAGATCTCGATAGGCCAATAATACAACTTTTTATGCCCCCTCCTATTGGAGGGGGCATTCAGTTTTACCCTTGTCCGTCTGTATGTACGTCGTACCGTCCGTCCATACGTCCCAAAGTTTGTTTCCTTTCTCTAACTTTAGTTTGCCTCAACCAAATGTTATGAATCTTATACACAATGCTTATTACCACTAAATACAGATCAAGTTTGAATTTTGGTGGCGTCACTTTTACCGTTCTACAGTTATGCCCCTTTACAAATGGAAAAATTGCTGAATTTTTCATTTTTCTTTCTAAATATCAAGTATTTTAAAGATTTTATTACCACAAAACTCAGATCAAGGTCAAATTTGGGTAGCGTCACTTTTACCATTCTTCAGTTATGTCCCTTTATAACTATATGATATGCAAGCGGGGGCATCATCTGTGTCCACATGTGGACACTTTTTCACATTTATTTTCTTTTGACATTGACATGATACTTGGTATGAAGGTGTAATCCTATATTATGGTGTTGTGTATTGTTATGACCTTTATGTGAACTTGCCCTTTGAACTAAGGATAAAATTATTTTAATATTGGGAATACTTTCTTGTCTGCTTTTTCATATTTAGGTCAAACCAATTTGATTCCTAGTTCTTTGGGTTTTTCCGCTCCTGTTTTGGAGAAAAATTACTTTTCAAATTAAAAAAAAAAATACTGCTTCCTCAAATTTGTGGTCCAAATGCTGCTCCAAAATTAGTTTCTTCATGAAATTTATTACATAGACGCTTTTCTGTTGTAAACAATACTCCAATTGTTTTAATTGCACATGTGATCAATCAATTTGTAAATAAAAATAAATATCAGGATGTGAACTTGCAGTTGTGTCAGCTCATTGCCAATGATAGGCAGTTTTTGAACACACAGTGATCCAATATGCTTCTCATTTAACCAACTGGACGTTAATAGTTAAGCAGCAAATACATAATCATTAGATTATTTAGCATATAATAACAACAACTATCAAATATCTTTCAGGGGCATTTGTTTAGATACATACACATATATTTTAGTTTTATTAAACATGTGTCATTTACCTATCGAGCATAATTCTTCTTGTAAAACACTTTACGGCTTTCATAAAAGCTTCATCCTAAAGAAAAGTACTATATGAAGAGATATGCATGACACAAAAAAGTTTTTATGCCGCACCTACGATAGTAGAGGGGCATTCTGTTTTCTGGTCTGTGCGTCCGTTCGTCCGTCTGTCTGTTCGTCCATCTGTCTGTCTGTCCGTTCGTCCGTCTGTCCCGCTTCAGGTTAAAGTTTTTGGTCAAGGTAGTTTTTGATGAAGTTAAAGTCCAATCAACTTGAAACTTAGTACACATGTACCTTATGATATGATCTTTCTAATTTTTAAACCAAATTAAACTTTTGACCCCAATTTCACGGTCCACTGAACATAGAAAAGGAAAGTGCATGTTTCAGGTTAAAGTTTTTGGTCAAGGTAGTTTTTGATGAAGTTGAAGTCCAATCAACTTGAAACTTAGTACACATGTTCCCTATGATATGATCTTTCTAATTTTTAAACCAAATTAAACTTTTGACCCCAATTTCACGGTCCACTGAACATAGAAAATGAAAGTGCATGTTTCAGGTTAAAGTTTTTGGTCAAGGTAGTTTTTGATGAAGTTGAAGTCAAATCAACTTGAAACTTAGTACTCATGTTTCCTATGATATTATCTTTCTAATTTTAATGCCTAATTATATTTTTTATCCAATTTCATGGTCCATTGAACATGGAAAATTATAGTGTGAGTGGGGCATTCGTGTACTTTGGACACATTCTTGTTTATATAAAAAATGAAGTTGCAGTGGTTGCTATGCTTCCTAAATATATATGTGTGGATTTAAATGAGAATTCATGCAGACAAAAGCTGATTTGAAGAAAAATAACCTAAATTATTTGAACCACAGTTAGACAAGTCTGATATGGTACAGGCACCAATAAATTAAACTGTATGCATTTGAGCATATGACTTTTTTTGTGTCTTTCTTGTTTTTTTCTATGAAGTAAACCAGTTATGATATGTACTATGCTGAGCCTGACTCAGCAAGTTTAATCCAGAATATTTACATAAATTGTACAACTTCTAAATCACACAATTTGAAATAAAATTAATCGGCTTGCTTCTCTTGTCATACTAATAGAGCACTTGCCTGTAAAAAACTCATTTTCAAGAAAAAAAATAAAAATAAAGAAATGTCGCTTGCTCGCCTCATATTTTTTGGAGCAGATGTCTGAAGAACATCAAATTGGTGTGGCCTTAGTATATGGGTTCACCACCTGAAGACAATGTGTCACATACCATTGAAGATGACATCTGACCTTGACCGGTTCACCTCGATATCAAACAATTAATTTCAGGAATGTCAAAACAATGAATGTTTATGTGATTTTGAATGATTTTACAATTACTTATATTTTTATACCCCTGCTTTAAAAAAGTGGGAGTATACTGTTTTACCTCTGTCTGTCCATCCCTCTGTCCGTCCATCCATTCGTCCATCTGTCTGTCCGTCCATCCATTCGTCCATCTGTCTGTCCGTCCCATGAATATTTTTCGTCGCATTTTTCTCAAGTACTACATTACAAGGATTTCTGAAATTTGGTTTCAGGGTTTATATAAGTCAGCTATACCGTATGATGCGTTTTCAGATTCATCACTCAACAACTTTCTGTTTACCGAACACTTACATCATTTTACACATGACATCCAAGTTAAAAATTTTCGTCACATTTTTCTCAGGAACTACATTACAAGGAATACTGAAATTTGGTTTCAGGGTTTATATATAAGTCAGCTATACAGTGTGAGTGTTGTCCGATTCATCACCCAACAACTTCCTGTTTACTGAACACTTACATCATTTTACACATGACATCCAAGTTGAAAATTTTCATCACATTTTTCTCAGGAACTACATTACAACGATTATTGAAATTTGGTTTCAGGTTTTATATAAGTCAGCTATACCGTGTGATGTGCCCTCAGATGTATCACTCAACAACTTCCTGTTTACCGTCAAGTATTTGGTTTGGGGTATCATCAGTGAGCAGTAGCTTGCAGTTTCACTTGTTTTATCATGTTTATAGAAATGTTCAATGGTTTATAGAGACAATGTTTTATTTTTTTATTTTTTTTTATATAAAAAAGATTGAGTAGGTATTTTCAATGAAGATTTTATGAAAACAGGCAGCTGTGTTATGATAGTTAATGAGTCAAGTGTCCTCTAAATCAATTACAGGTCATCATCAAGCCTTGAACAATAATTAAACAGATACTGTATAGTAAGGTAATCCGTATAAAAGTTCCTAAGTCATATAATGTGAAATAACATACACCATAGACTAAATTCACTATATTTTGAGTGATAATGCATAATTCATGTTAATAGTCAAATTTTTATTTTTAATTTTCTACTCCTATATTTCAGATCAGATACAAACACAAATAGAAGACTGGGAAAAGAATGATAAGATGTTCGTGTCTACAAGAGCCAGTGATTACGTCATGGAACGTTTACAAGACAACAGTTGTTTGACATTAACTGCCCCATCAGGAGTTGGAAAATCATTTATTGCAAGACACACAGCACTAGTTTTACAGAAGGAAGGATACAATATAATACCAGTGAGAAAACCAGATCATATTGAAGATTATTATCAACCTGGTAAAAAAACAGTCTTCATTATAGATGATATTTGTGGAAATTTCACTGCCAACCAACAACAGATTGATAACTGGAAACAACTGTTACCTGTGATTAACACAATTATTACAGACAAATGTTGTAAGATTATTGTATCTTGTAGGTTACAAGTCTATAAAGATGATAAGTTTAGTATATTATTACCTTTTAAATCATGTGTATGTAACTTAATATCAGATAAGTTATGTCTTACGTCTGTTGAGAAAACAAATATAGCAAAAACCTATATTGGTACAAGCATGACAGACATTGATGATTTATCTTCTAAATGTGATTTCTTCCCACTCTTATGTTCCTTATATCACGAAAAAGAAGATGTAGATGTCAAAGAATATTTCAAAAATCCTTTTGATGTCTATAAACGTGAGCTAGACAGGTTAAGTGAGCATAGTGATGAAGGAAACTATAAAATATGTAGTCTTGCTTTATGTGTTCTCTTTAATAATCAGCTGAAAGAGAAATGGTTCCAGGGTAAAGTTACAAATGAACAACGAAATATTATAGAAGACACATGTGAGGCTTGTAAATTGAACCGAGGTACATCGAAAGCAAAACTTAAAGAGGCTATGGACACTCTAGATGGTACATTTATATGTAAACAGAATGGCATTTATAGAACTCTACATGATAAACTATTTGACTTTCTTGCTCATTACTTTGGTCAGAGAATGATTGAATGTTTGATAGACCATGGTGATAGTGGTTTAGTACATGAACGTTTTATCTGGCAGATGTCACCAGATGACCAGAATAGTAACATAGACTTCATTATAGAAATACCAGATGATTATTTAGAATCATATTTACAAAGGTTTATAAAGGACTGGTTAGCAGGAAAGGTGTCAGTTATATTCAGTAACAATAACATGAAAGTATCATCATTCAGACAACAGTTATTACAATACTTACAACAACTAGACAAACCACAACAAGTAACATTAACCAGTACCAAGGATACAGTGGAACCAAAGGAGAGCTGTGCATCAGGTAATACTCCACTGATATGGACTTGTTATGCTGGTTATACTAATATGGTACAGTGGTTGTTACATAATGATGTGGATGTGGATCAATGTAGAGATGATGGACTTACTGGACTTAACATGGCAAGTCAGGAAGGACATACTGATATAGTAAAGTTACTGTTAGAGAAGGATCCTAATGTTGATCTATGTAACAAGACTGGTTGTAGTCCTCTGTTCAGGGCAAGTTATAAAGGACATACTGATATAGTAAAGTTACTGTTAGAGAAGGATCCTAATGTTGATCTATGTGACAAGAATGGCTATAGTCCTCTGTACTGGGCAAGTAATAATGGACATACTGATATAGTAAAGTTACTGTTAGAGAAGGATTCTAATGTTGATCTATGTGACAAGACTGGTTGTAGTCCTCTGTTATTGGCAAGTCAGAATGTACATACTAATATAGTAAAGTTACTGTTAGAGAAGGATCCTAATGTTGATCTATGTAACAAGAATGGCTGTAGTCCTCTGTTAATGGCAAGTCAGAATGGACATCCTAATATAGTAAAGTTACTGTTAGAGAAGAATCCTGATGTTGATCTATGTGACAAGAATGGCTGTAGTCCTCTGTTAATGGCAAGTCAGAATGGACATCCTAATATAGTAAAGTTACTGTTAGAGAAGAATCCTGATGTTGATCTATGTGACAAGAATGGCTGTAGTCCTCTGTACGTGGCAAGTTATAAAGGACATACTAATATAGTAAAGTTACTGTTAGAGAAGGATCCTAATGTTGATCTATGTAACAAGAATGGCTGTAGTCCTCTGTTACTGGCAAGTCAGAATGGACATCCTAATATAGTAAAGTTACTGTTAGAGAAGAATCATAATGTTGATCTATGTGACAGGAAAGGTTTCACACCACTGATCAGGTCATGTATCAGTAACCACACCAGTATAGTCCATCTATTAATGAAACATAAACCAAACATAATGCCAAGACATTCGATGGTGGTAATGGTTTATATTTTAGTGCATTGAATGGAAATCTGGAGATAACACAGATACTGTTAGAGAACAATGCATACTGTAATATATGTGTACATAGTAAACAGTCATTAACAGATGCATTTATGAACCAGTCAGGGTACACCTTAGATAAAGGAAAACAATTACTATTTGCTAGCCTGGTAGAGAATACATCATCATGTGTAACAGAGTATATCAGTAAGAAGTCAGTAGATTATGGGTTTGATGTAGTAGCTGGTTCTTCTCCATTACATATAGCCTGTTTTATGGGTAGGATAGATGTAGTCCATTGTCTTCTGGACCACAATGCTGACATCAACATAACAAAACAAGATGGAACAACACCATTATTTTATGCGAGTGAAGTAGGACATGAGGATATTGTATGCTTATTGTTGGCTAATGGAGCAGATACACAGATGTGTAGACTTGATGGGAAATCCCCGTTAAAAGTTGCAACAGATAATGGACATGCATCTATAATAATGATTTTAACAAATCACACATAAAAAGAAGAAAAACTTTCTTCTTTAATAAATCTTGTTCTTTGGTCAGTGGTTTGTTATGACATATGAAAAAAATAAACACTTTGTTTTAATTATCTTGTTCTTTGTTTGATGTATGTTGACTATGTTTGGTATCTATTTCTATTCATGCCATTACTTCTGTCTCCAATTTAACATATTTCTTGATTTAATCACCCGGATCAGAAGGACCTATTTGATTTAGATCTGAGGTTGCCAATGAATAAAACTGTAAAATACTTAGTAAGCATTGTAATTCTATCATTACTTAGTTGTTTTAAATAACTTCATTGTTTTTTAAAGTCACATTTCTTTTTACTTGATGAAGTTTTTGCCTCATTACATGTTTAAGCTGAAAGTTCCAAATTATACTGAATGTACTGTACACAAATTTGAGCTTATATTTTATGTTTATTGTATGTTGATATTGTTATTTCATTTGTTGTATTGTTGGATTTCTGTCTTAACGCCATATAAGTATTTTTCATAATTTCATTGTATGATTTGTTTCTGTTTAGTACATGTACATTGATTCCTGTTTTTTTTTTAACTGAATAATGTTGATTTACAGACCTTTTAGTTCAGATATGCAGTCATAAAGAAAGTACTAATTTATTCAATTTGGTAAACTAGACTTCAATAGATAGGAATGTGGCATTATGCGAGGAATGTGGACACTTACCTAGCTGTGTCAGCATAAACTTTTGTATACACTTTTAAATTATTTCAGAAGGTAAAATGTCAGATATTTAATGTAATAGTTATTGAATTTGTAACATTTATTCAAAATTGTTCATTTGTCAATGCTGTACTATTTGTTTTTTTTAAAAGATATAAATTTCTTAATTTTGTGTCTAATTTGATTTGTTCTCTCTATATTGAAATAGGGAGATGTGGTATGTTGCCAATGAGATAACTTTCCACCATAGTTCAAATGAAGTAGATGTAAACAATTAAAGGCCACTGTAGGCCTTCAACAATGAGAAAACCCATACTGTATGGTTGGCTATAAAAGTGAAAATATTAAACAATTCAATTGAGAAAACTAACAGTCTAATTTATTACAAAACAATGTAAGAAAAACAAATATGACAGACAAGCACCAACGACAACTACAGGCTCCTGACTTGGGACTGGCACATAAAGAATGTTCAACACATTGTAAGTTATACATTTCTTATGTCATTATGGTCTTAAATTTTTGAGAAATATTTAAAAGAAATAATTATATTGACATGAAATAACCATTCATTTCACAGAATATAGATTTATTTTAAGTCTTGACTCTAAAGATATATAGGAAAAATGTTTCTTTAATTTCATTTCAGCCAATGGTTTTGTTTATGTCTGAATCAGGACCTATCAAGTTTTACCCTATTCCTATCGGGTTATTACCCATAAAAAAAAGAAATACCCTTGGGTTCTTCTAAAGATAATGTTGCTACATATGTAGACAGTTTCGATAAAGGGGCATGCTTTTGCATTGATAAGTTTTTCCCTGCATTCAGTCAACATTTGGCGGTATTAGTAGTTAAACAAAAAAGTTAAGAGTTGTCATGTAAGCAATTCAGACTTTGGAGATTATAGTTGACTTCCTGGTACAGTTATCACACAATCAATCTACAACTATTTTGATTAATGAATTCTGAAAGTTTAATGTAAGGGAACGACCATTTAACTTCAAGAGGAGCGGGTGGGTATAGTTTATTCATAAAAAAAATTCTGATCCCCAATTCGATGACAAAAAAATATTTTGAATCCAGATTTTCCCCATATAGTGTTAAATTTTGAAAAAAATAATTTGATTGATAACATCGAAACTAAAAAAAAAATGTCTGACTCAGACAAAAAAACATAACCCCCCCTCGAATTTCAATGGTTGCTCCCTAATGAAGATACATGTATATATATTTTGAATTTTAGGTGAAAATGTGTATATACTGATTATTACTGTTTTTTATGATATATTGTTTATACTGTAATATAAGAATATTTTGTTGATATAAATACTATATAAAAAATAATCAGAATTAAATTATTTAATAATGTTATGTATATTCTTTTTATTTACTTCTTACTGTTAACATGGTTAATTTATTATCAATGTAATTTTTGTTTATTATCAACATAAAAATAATAACATGATGAACGATTGCCAAGGAGACAATTATCCGCCAAATGAGGTAGAGGAAAGCAACTGTAGGTCAATCCAATCAGTTTTAACTCATTTTCTGAATAAAACACAGTGGTTGATTCAAGAGGGGAAGGGGTACTGGTGTATGCCCCTTTGATTTGAAAAAAATATAGGTTTTTTTTGCAAAAAGGCGTCAAAAATAATTTTAAGCAATTAATCCCTATACCCCCTTTTTCTCGAATCCTGGATCTACTACTTAAATATATTTACATTAACTATAGGTAATTATTAAGCCTTTAACAATGAGCAAAACCCATACCGTATGGTTAGTTATAAAAAGTCGGGACATTACAGATCGACACAAAAGACAAAACAATATTTCAGATAGTCTCATCTATAATAGATAAAATCAATAATCGTTGGAATGCAGATCTGGGAAATCATTCATTATTTATCTTAACTACGGTTGTACACTTAATTTTATGGGCAGTATGTGAAAGGTGAATGTCAAAGAAATTTTGAAAATAGACTGAAATTTTAGGAACTTGGTTTTATTGGGACAATATCTTTAGAGCCATAATTCAGATCTTAACCGATCTGTAGTCATTTCAAATCTTATTTAGTCGGTTTAATTTAAGATTTAAATTATTTAATTAGCAAAACAGTGAAATTTATATTTTACACCTCAGTAATCACACTGGTTCAAACTAGATTTTCATTAGTATAAACTCTTGCATTAAATATAGTCACTATATTATTTCGCTCTTTTTATTGGATATAAACTTTTCCTTTGTTGTTAATTGTTTATTTATACTATCGCAAAGTGTTTTCTTTACATTTTTGAATTTGATATTACGTTGAAATTACCCACCCTCCCTCCCTTGTTAAATTTTTTTTTTCCGTTTATAAATTCATAGTGGCGGATGTTTGCCAAAAAAATTGGTTATATATCTATGTTTATTATATTTTCATTTGTGTATTTAATTATTTATGATATATTGTATTTGTAATATATTGAAAAAATATTTATATCAGGCAATACAAATTATACCTATTGACTTCCTTTTATTTCACCCACTTGATAATTAATGCCTGGTCCATATATGAAAGTATGTCTGTTGTGATTATCAATGGCAATGTTTTCACATGGCAGTTATTATTAATAAAAGCACCATTTTCGGACTAAGTTGATGATACAACATGGAATTTTGCAGATATGTTACGAAGCAAAAGAAATAAGCTTTAAAGATTAACTTTTAAAAAGTCTCAGTTTAACTTAAAGATGAAGAACAGCTATTTGTATTGTCTGCTTATCCACTAACCATTTAGATGGAAAAGTAAAAACTATAACGTTAGTGTTCTACTTGAAGTTAGAATGTAATGTCTCCGGGAAGGCTGGAATGTCATTCTGCTAAGTCTCTCCTTGTGATAATGCAGGTTAACAATCAGGATAAGTGTGTCAAAGCAGTACAAAGTAGGGTTTTATATTCATATGATATTTACGGCCGCGCATAAACACGTTCTTGTCCTGATATGCATGTAATATTTGCCACTCAACGTTAAACTTTAATTAATCATTATCATCATGACTAGATACACAATGTTCTTTCTGTTTTATTTTGTAATAAACCAAGGACCATTACATAAACAACTTTTTCGGACGAAGTTGATGATTGAACATGGAATTTGGCAGATACATTACGAAGCAAACGACCTAAGCTTCAATGATTTACTTTAAAAATAAATGAGCCTAATTTTAATTTTAAGATGAAGAACAGCAATTGGTATTGTCTGCTTGTCCACTGAGCACTTAGCATTTAGGTGCAAAAGTAAAATCTGTTGAATGTAATGTGTCCGGGAAGGTTGAAATGTCATTCTGCGTAAGGGTTTATATTCCGGCATATCACATTAACGGGTGCACATAAACACGTTCTTGACCTGATCTGCAAATACTTTTTCCTACTGAAAGTTTAACTTTAATTAATCGTTATCATCATTAATAGATGCATAATATTCTGTCTGTTCCATTTTTGTCGAGCATGCGACTTCTGTCGCAGAAAGCGAGACAAAGGGATAGTGAGCCGGCGATGGCGGCGTTAACAAACTTCTTGAAAGCTGAATGTTTCAGAAATTAGAAGACCTTCATCTTTCATACTTTGTATATATATGCCTTATATTATGAAGTTTCCGTCTGTTATAAAGTCCATTGTCCTTGACCTCATTTTTTATGGTTCTGTGACTACTTGAAAAAAAAAAGTTAAGATTTTTAGTATGCTTAAGGATGTACTTAGGTGAAATTAAAAAAAATCTAGAATCAGAAGAGCATTAGTTAAGGAACAAAATAAGCTAAAAATATGGATTAGGGTTAGGGTTATCATAGGTAATGGAGCTCCTTTTTCAGATATTCGATTAAAAAAAAATGGCGGCAAACAGCTGACTCGGACTTATACCTTTTATTTGCATTGGTATTATTTTGGACTCAAATCGAAAGAAAAAAAATCTCGAATCTGCCTTAATTTTTGGTAAGTGACCTTTTATGAGCTATTGAAGTCTTATATAAAAAGAAAAATGGGTGTTATGGGGCAAAATATTTTATCCTGTATCGTAGGAAAAAAACCTAGGAGTCCGAAAATCTGACAAAAATTCCTAATCCTGACCAAAGTTCTTCCTTAATTTCTTTCTTATTATGAGTTATAGGATAACTTTAATAGGTATGTTCGGATCTTGCAAGGTCCTCATGCCCGTCAGACAGTTTCCACTTGACCTCAACATCATTTCACGGATCAGTGATCAAGGTTAAGTTTTCGTGGTCAAGTCCAAATCTCAGATACTATAAGCAATAGGGCTAGTATATTTGGTGTATGGAATTTTTGTAAGGCGTACATGGCAGCTGTCATTTAACCTTGACTTAATTTTCATGGTGCAGTGGTTAAGTTAAGTTTTTGTGCTTTGGTCTGTTTTTCTAATACTGTATGCAGTAGGTCAACTATATTTGGTGTATGGAAATACTTTTCGATGAACATGTCACTCTGATAGGTTTTATTTGACCTTGACCTAATATTTTGCGGTTCATTGCTCAATGTTAAGTTTTTGTGTTGTTTTGGTCTGTTTTTCTCAAACTATGAGCTATAGGTCAACTATCTTTGGTGTATGGAATGACTGTAAGGTGTATTTGCTGTATGGAATGACTTTAAGGTGTACATGTCTGTCTGTCAGTTTTCATCTGACCTTGACCTCATTTTCATTGTTCCTTGCTCAATATAAAGTTTTCATTGTTTTGTCTTTTTCTTGTATACTATAAGCACTAGATCAACTACTAGTATATCTCATTTTTTTTCTGGTCTATTGGATTATTTTAAGGTGTACATGTATTTTTGGCTTGGTTTATCTGACCTTGACCTCATTTTATTTGCTCATGTTAGTTTTATGTGATACTTGTAGTAAAACTTTATATGATGTAGGACTATAAAAATAAAATCAATGGTCAGTAAAGCAGGCGAGATATTTCAGCACGTGCACTCTTGCATAATAAAACCATGGAACATTACATTAAATTATCAATTGGCAATTGACAGATGTCTATCTCACAGAGGATGTTTGTAATATTTTCGACATTATTACTTATTTATTGTCACTGGGATTATAATATGTAGCTGCCAATTAAAACCTCAAACGGATTTAAGGGTCTGTCTTTTCAATAAGTTAATAGTTTTTGCTCAATTTTGAAGGCCTCACTAAGTCAGTCATTTTGAGATGAAGAGCACTACCAAAAGCGCCTGTGCTCATGGTTTTATGCACATATAGTAATTTTGTGCCATGAATAATTATTGATACAACACAACCTCTGAGTTGGACTACAATTCTTCTTTATAAAAGACGACAACAACAAATAAACAATAAAAAATACCACAAAACATTGAAATCAAATTAAAGAAACCGCTTACAAGGGACGTCGCTAGTTGTATTTTGGATTTTATGTTCATGTGCGTGTGACGTGATTTGACTATTTATTTTTATTTTTAAATAAAAAATTTCTAACCATAAATCACGATCATTGGGATAACAAAGCTTACAGGTACATAACACCTGATTGGAGTTTAATGTGACAGTCAATCGCCAATCGTTACATTTGCAATCTATGAAGAGACACAGCCTTCAATCTACAAGAAAGAAAAGGTAAAAAGCGATATGAAATAAAAACAAACTATCCAGAGTTTATGAACTGAATTATTTTTTAGATAATTAACTTATCTGTGTGGCATTTGCAAAAAAAGGCATGATGACAGACAAACGTCAAAGCGAGTAGCAACTTACTTTCGTGTTGAGCTCATTATGACGGACAAACTTCAACGCGAGTCCTCATGCATAATACCACGTAAAGTTCATCGTGGACAATACAATGAGCCAAGGCTGTGAATTCATTTATATTCGTGGATACCAATTTTCTTGGATTGAGAAAAAAATTGTTATTTTCGTGGATATTTGATTTCTTGGTTTTCTCAAAGTCTGTATGCAAGCATGATAGATAACATTAGTATCGCATTGAACATTAAAATTCGTGGTTTACCTATACCTATACCATTGAAATCCACGAATAAGGGTATCCAAGAATGATAATGAATGCACAGTTTCATGTAGAACTCACCATGACGGACAAAAAATCAATAGGGTAACAATGTTTGGTGCCATGAAGAGCTCTTCATGCCGGACAAATTTCAACACGAGTAGCCATTTAGTGCCATTAAAACTCGTCATGACAGATAAATGTCAATACAAGCAGCCGTATATAGTGCCCTGTAGAGCTCACCATGACAGACAAACGTCACTGCGAGTAACCAAGTATAGTAACACGTAGAGGTCATCTCCGACAAACGTCTATGCTAGTAGCTATGTAGTTACATGTAGAGCTCACCATGACAGACAAACGTCAATGCTAGTGGCCAAGAATAGTGCCATGTAAACCCCTGTCTGAAGAACATACGTCAATGCGTGTAGCAAAGCATAGTTCCTTGTAGAGCTCATCATGACACACAGCTGTCAGTGCGATGAGCAATGTATAGCGTCATGTAGAGTTCATCATAACGGACACACGTCAACGCGATTAGTAATGTAAAATATCATCTATAGGTCATCATGACGAACAAATGTCAGCGCGAGTAGCCATTAGGCGCAACGTAGAGCTTGTCATGGCAGACAAACATCAGTGCGAGTAGCCATGTACAGTCCCAAGTTGAGATCATCATGACCGACAAACGTCAACGCAAATAGCCACGAAGTGATTTAAAGAGCTCATCATGATGGACAAACGTCAATACAACAATACAACAGCATTAAAGCATTAGTGGATAAATTGATGTTTGGGTAATACTCAGTGACAAACAGTTCATGCATATTCAGTTAACAAAAAAAATATAATTATTATTTATATAATGAATAGGTTAAAAAAAGTTTCAAAGAAGATAAAGGATGCAGATTTTGACTGCCACTGGAAAACGAAGAATTGCAGGAAAGGTGCACAAATTTGGTCAAGAAATGGATTACCTACGGACCCTGAAAGGATATTTCAGTATTAGAGTGTGTAACAATTTCCAATCATGGGCATTACATATTTACAGTTCTTATTCTCAATTCAATTAGATGACTATTTTAAATATCCAAATTAGACAAACAACATTCGCTTTCCGATGAGTCCTATCAAAGAAAAAGAAGCAGTACTTTTCCCTTTTCTACGCTCTTGCTAAAGTGAGGTTTCCGTTTTCCTGTGCGGGTTCGTATAAATACGCAGCCATGTCCGTTTGGAATTGGGACGACACATCCAATGTATCGTGAAGAGAGAATACCACACTATAAAGAACCCTTGTAACAACTCTCTGTTGGTCCGTAGATGGCCTGTTGATAGGCCAAACTTTTGTCTTTTTCCAACGTATTTTCTAAAGGGAATCCAAATTTTCAGCCCTTCGTACTTGTCGACTCGTACACTCGTACATTGCAGAACTTACCTATTATATTAATTGTAAATTTGTTCTCGCCCCGAACATGGATGAAACATTTGCCACTGGACGCAATGCACACAGAGATCAATCAATCAATCTGTATACCCTCAACGAAACCCGAATTTGTTTAACAACACTCCTCGCCCTAAATAATATGATCTTTTTTTTTTAACATAATAAACATTGACGAAACTACTTTACTCTAGACGTAACTGGTGTACGGTCGAATCTACTGTTTCCATGAAGAGTAATGCTGTATATAGACTGTGTTTCATTGCAATGACTATTTTAATCGGAGCCTTTAAATATGTCGTTAATTATGCAAGTGATAACATGTTACAAGTAAACATTTAAGCTACAGTGGCAAAATTTGTTCATGTGAATTTCACACGAATCTCACCTGAAATTCACCTCAAACGAGGTTGTACATGAAACTCACGTGAACATTTTCATGAGAATTTCACGTGAATTGTGATTCACATAACTCTGACGTGATATTTTTCAATTTTTTCAAAAATTAGAAATTATTTGAATTACTTTTTTTTGAAGTAAAAGCATGAGATTTTCACATGAAATTCACGGGAGGTTCACATGAGATTCACGTGAAACTCACACGAGTTTCACGATTTAGCTCGTTTAAGGTTAAAAATATGCAACAATTCAATTGAAAAAAACTAACGGCCTATTTATAACAAAATGATTTGCCAAAAAACAAATATGACAGACATGAACCAACGACAACCACTGAACCTGACTTGGGACAGGCACATACAGAATGTTAAACTAGTATGAAGCTCCTTTGGGCACAATTTAGTATGACCATTTTTTTCCCATTCTAAATTCAATACAAATTTAGTAGAGATCAGTAGATTCTTCAGACGTTACGCACGGTATTCGGTCTATTTTTCATTTGACCATTTCTTGATGCATAAGTAGGACAGAAAACAAATCAATTCTTCTCATTATTAAATAGTTACTTGTCTTGATTCATCATTTGAATCGATACTAAATAAAACCTGATTTCAATAAACTTAATGTTATGTTTTATTATATAATTAAGCAATGATTCCGTGTTCATACTGCCATTGTTGCCGTGTAAGACGTAACAACAAGAACCAACCATCCAAATATAAACGAAGAAAAAAATACAATCTGCTGAATGGATTTTGATAAAATTTGTATAGCTTGAATAGAATATGATTCTATTCATGGTGTGAAACGGTCACGCTAAATATCATGTCAGGTCGCAATCTAGCGGCCATTTTCGAAATTCCATAGAGCTGTAAGATTTGAAAAATCGAGTACACAAAAATGAAAGCAAGCACTTCGATATTATCATATTTTCACATAAATTATAGAAAAGGTATGTCACCTCAACATTAAAATGTGATTTAATTAGATTTTACGAACACGTTTTTATTTTTAACATAACTTATATCATATTTTTTTTCAGCATTTCCCGTGTCTCCCTTAAATGTTACCATAGAGCCATTGTTCAAGATTTTTTAGTACCATAATAATTTAGGGTATTTTAAATTTGTGACAGACAAATGAACTATGAAGACAAATGTTATTACTGAAATAATTACATTAGATGTATGTTTCATTATGATACTTTATTTTGATTGGCTAACGGCACATCACTTGTTATTCCGTAAGCAATTGCATCACTCAATAAAACTTTTCATTCATGATAGCGCGTGGTCCCAAAATAAAGTGCACAGGTGAATAATATACAAAATTTATAAAATTCGTGTTCTCATGATCAAAGCTAAAAAATGTAATTATAAGTATTGAATGCTTCTTTTTGTAACTTTATAGGGTTGTAAAAGCGTTGACCGTGCGCACATTTTTAGTATGAAGCGCTTCCGCGCTTCATACAAAATGTACTTCGGTCAACGCTTTTACACCCCAATAAATTTACAAAAAGAAGCATTCAATTCTTAAATGTGATTTTTTAAAGATTTGTTTAAGCCTTCAATGTTAAGGAAACGCTCAATTTTTCATCAATTTCCATCAAGTTGTCCGTGTACTCCCCAAAATGTTACCACGTCTAATTTGAACGTTTTTTCCACGGAACGTCAATGTAACGTAATATGTATAATTTTATTTTCCATTGACTGAAAGTGTCTCATGTATATGTCTTTTGTATTTGACACGTTCTGTATAATGATATTATTTTGGTAGATAATGTTTTATAATTTCTTTAAAAAAGTTAAAAATCAATATGAAAATTTGACTCTATCAAAGTTTTGTTAACCATGTGCCGATCTTAAAGGCGTCAAAGTTTTCGGATAAAAACAATAATTTCATGCAAAGGGTTAATTATTGTAAATGCAAACAATTTGCGTTTTAAGGCGAGAAGTGAAAAATTGCCAAGCATGCATGATTCTCTTGAAATAATCACGCGATAGTCATAATTAACTGTTATTTACACGTAACAAGTGCAAATATTACCCGAAATTTTCGGATAAATATATGTAGCACAAGCTTTAATAATACCGAAGCTTTCGTTTTTGGAATCAAGTAGCAGATATGTCTCTGCTGGTACGAATTTTTGTTATATACACTAACAGTAATTTCCACGCATCCGACAAACAGACGCATGTGAAAAATACTCATTCTTTTTCAAGGACTGTAAATCACTTTTTGATTTAAAATAAAATGAACAATTCCAAACAAAATTTTCATTCCAAAATCTGAGGATGAAATTGAAATTAAGGACCAAGCAAACAGAAGATATATATAGTAGCTGTTGCTGCCATTGACCAGAACGAGGATTATTAATATTTGCATTACAATCTTCTTAAAAGACCCATATCTCAGAATTTCATAGTACGGATAAAAAAGCGCTCATTTTCTAAAAGACCCCGAAATTATTCGCGAACTGTATTTTGACAATTAAAGTTGTAGGCGGGTTGGTAAAATTTAAACTCTTGAAGCACAAAACAGCTTTGGTACCGACTGTTTCCACGCAATATATTTGTCTAGACTTACGGATACTAGTGATAACGGAATCCTGACCATCATTGAATATGTGCATTTTGCGAGAATTGACGTTATTGGGCAACGACAATTATTTAAAACATATACTTTCAATAAGTTATGATTGTAATGAAATAAAGTGTATGTGTCAAAAATATATAATCAGTAATCTTAGCAGTCTATTTTTTTTAAATAAATAGTTAAACATCAAAATGCCAGCTGTATAAAAAAAGGTGCAAAGCTTTTACGTTTAGAAGTCGGTTGAAATAATAAAAAAACGACGTCGAGTAACGTTACCATTACTAAACCGAACACCGTGCGTAACGTCTCAACTTATTACAGCACTGTTCATGCTTTATCGGTTCGTGTAACACTTAACAATTCAAAATTTTAAAAAGTTTTCAAATTTTAGTTTTTTTGATTTTTGATCAAAGTTTTAAAATATCAAAATTCTAAAATTGTAAATTTTTACTAAACTTTAACGTGCAGTTTTTATCATTCCGCTTTTTCAAAGTTTTAATTTTTTTATTTTTTATTCAAATATTAAAAATATAAAAGGAACGAAAAGAGAACGTCTGTATCATTATCGCGTTTGGTGTACCTGTAAAGTGCGAAACATAATAAAACGGAACGAAACGAAACAAAACAAAACAATTCAAAACAAGACCAAACGAAATTTGCAAAAAAAGAATCGAAGCAAAACGAAAAGTGACGAAACGACGAAATGAACGTTTTTAATTGAAAAATTAATTTAAGAGATAAAAAAAGAAAAGAAAAGATGCTGACTGCATGGGATCAAGACTGAAAAAATGAATAAAAAAAATTAATATATTTCTGTTAAGCTTAGAACTATTTGGTTTTCACAATTAATCAAAAGATAACAGCGAATTTCGAATTTATTGGTCGTAATGGACAAAAGGAATTCTAAGTTGGATAGTTTACTCTCATTTTACAATTGTGTTTGTTCTACACTTTTGCCAAAACGTAACTTGCTTGATAAAGCAACCATCATTTAGGAGAACCGTAAAAAGTTACCATCTCGCAGTAAGCCAAATAATGTGGTAAGATTGAGTATGTAAATATTTGCTACAATATGTTAAGCAATACTGAATCAACTAAAATTGCTCAATACACGTGTACAAAATAGTGCATTCCCTAAAATTTGAATTCAGATTTTTTATTTTGTTTTTGGGCTTCTTACTATCTGCCTCCATGTCGGCAGATAGATTACGCAACGTACATTTTGAACGATCATCTTTAGTCTTTTATCGATTGCATGACGATCATATATTGACTATTATTATTGATTTCAAGTCCAAGAATTGGTACGGTAGGTGGAATACTGAATCATTGGTGTTGCAATAACGTTATTGTCGCCACGAATGTGGAGGTTGTGGATTGATCTGCAGTCGGATCAAATCATTTTTTTATATTAGTATCTGCTTAACACTGTTTTCCCCGATACACTGTCTTTAAAAAGAGGGACGAAAGGTATCAAAGGGACAGTCAAACTCATAAATCGAAAATAAACTGACAACGCCATGGCTAAAAATGAAAAAGACGAACAGACAAACAATAGTACACATAACACAACATAGAAAACTAAAGAATAAACAAGACGAACCCCACCAATAACTAGAGGTGATCTCAGGTTCTCTGGAAGGGTAAGCAGATCCTGGTCCACATGTGGCACCCTTCGTGTGGCTTATGTGATAACAAATTCGGTAAATAGTCTCATTCGGTAGGTCACATTCATGAAAGGGAAGGGGATTGTAGTTACGATGTAAGGAACATATCCGATATCATTTGTGAAACTGTTATTACATAACGGTCAACCAACTCGGGATGGCGTCCGTAAAATTTACAAAGAGATGATTTCAACTTCACCATTTGGAACTCTTGATTTAAAAGCTTCCTTGTGAGCAACAACCCTCTATCAAGAAAATCATGATAGGAAATGCAAGCATGGGAATATCGTATCAATTGGGAGATATATACCCCGTATGCAGGTGCTGCTGGAATGTTGCTACTTAGAAATGGAAAATTCACAATTGGAAAGCTGAAATCATCTCTTTTGTCGTAAAGTTTTGTTTTCAACCGACCCTCATTGTCAATTTCTAGATGTAAGTCAAGATTTGAGGCCGACTTAACTGTATTTGTAGTATCCTTTATCTCTAGTTCGATGGGATAGATGCGCTACACATAGTCACCAAATTTTGAATTATTTAGTGAAAGAACATCATCTATATAGCGGAAAGTAGAGTTAAAAGATATCGCTAACTTCTTATCTTTCTTCCTAAGAAGTTCCTGCATGAAGTCAGCCTTATAATAATAAAGAAACAAGTCGGCAAGTAGAGGGGCACAATTTGTTCCCATTGGAATGCCGACAGTCTGTTGAAAAACACGTCCTCCGAACGTAACAAATATGTTGTCAATCAAGAAATCAAGCATCTTGATAATATCAGTTTCAGAGAATTTTTTGTTTGAATCAGAGTGATACTTTACAAAGTAGGATGTATCCCTTCCTAAGACAAGACACTTGTATCTAAGAGTTATACCAAATATTAGTAGATTATAGCCAGGATATTGTTTAGAGGTAGACCATTAACATCTAACTCCGCGTGATTGTCCCGTGAAAGATAAATACATTCATACCATATAAACATATCATATAAAACACCAGCCTGAATATCCATGTAATAGTTGCCGCTGAACATTAAGCGCCCTTCTATCCATATGTAGATGTGGGCATTTTGGTTAATGCGTGTTATCATTTCTAATTACACGAACAACACAATGTTAATTATTTTAACGATTCAGCTGTAAAGTAGTTTTGATAATGAAATGTTTTTTGTGTTGTCATAAGTTTGTGTATGCGATGATGTTGATGATGGATGGCTGCTTAACGTCCAGTGTTAAATTAATATACTTATTCAGGACGAGAACATACTAATGTGATATGAATTTTAGCCCTTCTTTGTACTAGACCGACACTCTGAGTCGGATTTTTAACGTGCTAGTTCATAATTTAACAGTCCGTAGGAAGACTTGCCACTTTACCCAGACACATTGTTCTGATTCCTAACAGACCAGTCTTTACTCTTACTCTGTAATGCCGCGTGCTTAGCGGAGAAGTAGCAAATGCCAATTTAAAAGTCTTTGGTTTGACCCGGCCAGGATTCGACACCACGACCTCCCGCATTCGAGGGGAACGCGCTTCAACGAGACCACCGAGGAGGTTCTGTGTATGCGTTTTTCTCTCTCTTGGAGAGGCTTGCAGATGCTTAGCCTGTTGCCCAATCCTGTTTAACATGTATCTGGAAAAAAACCCAGATTTTAATATAATGTTTTAAAGTTCACATCACCGATAAACATATTAGTAAGTTGAAGGGGCCAATCTTAATGGTAAACTAGTTTGGATGCTTTTTGTCATATTTACTTTTCGTTTATTGTATTAGCATATTAAGTTAGGTCGTTGTTTGTCTCATTTTATCATGTAATATAACACGGTCCGACTGAGATCTTGTAATTTCGAATCATAGTAAATGCGATCAGAGCTACTTTGCAAGGATAATGGATTGATTCATGACTTCATCTTTTTCTGAAAACTCTTTATATATTAGGCACAAACTACACGCAATGTTCATGAATTTCACTTAAAATTCAGCATTTTACATGACCGGGTTTTTTCGAGAGCAACATTTAAAATGTCCTGTTTTTTTAACAAATGTGAATAAGAAAGAAGGCATTATTGGCATCAAAAACTGATCTTTTCCCTAGATTTTAACTGTTATTAAACTTAAATTTTTCGAAAAACTAAGGATTTTCTTATTCCAGGAATAGATTATCTTAGCCCTATTTGGCACAACTTTTTGGAATTTTGGGTCCTCAATGCTCTTCAACTTTGTACTTGTTTGGCTTTACAACTATTTTAATCTGAGCGTCACTGATGAGTCTTATGTAGACGAAACGCGCGTCTGGCGTATTAAATTATAATCCTGGTACATTTGATAACTGTTTACACCACTGGGTCGATGCCACTGCTGGTGGAAGTTTCGTCCCCGAGGGTATCACCAGCCCAGTAGTTAGCACTTTGGTGTTGACATGAATATCAATTATATGGTCATTTTGATAAATTTACTGTTACAAAACTTTGAATTTTTCGAAAAACTAAGGATTTTCTTATTCCAGGAATAGATTACCTTAGCCCTATTTGGCACAACTTTTTGGAATTTTGGGTCCTCAATGCTCTTCAACTTTGTACTTGTTTGGCTTTACAACTATTTTGATCTGAGCGTCACTGATGAGTCTTATGTAGACGAAACGCGCGTCTGGCGTATTAAATTATAATCCTGGTACCTTTGATAACTGTTTACACCACTGGGTCGATGCCACTGCTGGTGGACGTTTCGTCCCCGAGAGTATCACCAGCCCAGTAGTCAGCACTTTGGTGTTGACATGAATATCAATTATATGGTCATTTTTATAAATTTCCTGTTACAAAACTTTAAATTTTTCGAAAAACTAAGGATTTTCTTATTCCAGGTATAGATTACCTTAGCCCTATTTGGCATAACTTTTTGGAATTTTGGGTCCTCAATGCTCTTCAACCTTTTACTTGTTTGGCTTTACAACTATTATGATCTGAGCGTCACTGATGAGTCTTATGTAGACGAAACGCGCGTCTGGCGTATTAAATTATAATCCTGGTACCTTTGATAACTGTTATTAAATGAAGAATTATCGTATGCCCTGAACGGGAAATTATATATTCCCGTTAAGGGCATACGATACAGTTTTGATCCACGGTAATCTTTTTTACGAACAATTGTTTGCATAAAAGCTGTTTTTCACCCAGTCAATTCAAATATGTAATAAAAAAATACCTTTATGTGCTACTCGAAGAGATCAATCGGGTAGACATTTTAGACATTAAATTTTACTCAAAATTTTGGTTTCTCTGATATCTTTATCCATTGGATAGAAATACCTAACTTTTTTTGGTTTAAAAAAAAAAAACAAACACAAAAGGATTTGTGTTAAAACATTTGGAACATCTCATGAACATAATTATGCCCTAAATTTGTGCAACAATTCTTTGGAAACAATTCTTTTTTTATAAAATTTTCATAATTTCCATTAATATGGTATACTTATCTTAATAAATTAAAAAAAAATTCCATCGGTGATTTGTTCATAAAAAATGGTACAAATAATATTCATGCATAGTCAAGCCAAATATCATTTAAAAATGCTCTCGTTTTCAAGTTAATGATTAAGGAGGTAGACCTAGGTTAAGGGAAATAACTCTTAAAATCATCCGGGCCCAGTTGTTCAAAAGTGTCGTTAGCTAACATATGCGTTAAAATGTGTTGTTCAAATTTTTTTAACGACATTGTTAACTAACACTGCGTTAAGAGTCGTTAAATTTTTTGTCGTTAAAATGTTACCCATAATGCACAGAAAATCTTCACTTCCTGTTACCAAGATGGCTGAATTGTCTGCAAAAAAATTGCCTAGGGACAGAAAAGCTAATTTCACATCAATTGAGGCCAACCTTATAAGTTCCAGTGTTACTCATGAGTTGGAGTTATTGAAAGGGGGATTTTCCCCAGAAGTTACTAACCAGAAGAAGAATGAGTTATGGAAACTCATTACAGAGGAAGTCAATGCGTTGGGTGTTTGTATGAGGAGTGAGACAGAAGTCAGGAACAAATACCGCAATATGTGTCGGGGTGCCAAAGAGAAGTTCACCAACAACAGAAAGGAAATGGGCAAAACTGTAGGTGGACCACCACCCACACAGCTAACTGTTGCCGACGAAAATATAGTTAATGCTATGAGGGATAGTGCCTCATTCATTGGAGTTGGTGGCTTGGAGACAGAAATAACTTGCAATGGTATGTTTTTTTTAAATTCAATTTAATTTTTACTCTTATTTCATTCTTTAATTTGACTTAAAAACTTTGATTTTAACCTGTAGATATAGAAAATAAGTTTACGCTATCGGTCGTCTGCCTTGACAGAAGGGTTTCCCATAGCATGGGATTTCCTCGCTTTAAATATATTTGACCTTGACATGTTCTAAAAATATATTTTGTCAAACTACTTTTAAATTTTCATTCTTATGCGCAACTAGTGATCACTTGTACATAAAGGATTGAATTATTCACTTACACTTTTTGCATTTGGATATCCTTGAAACAGTATGTAACCTTTATTAATCTTTATTTTGATTGCACAACCTACTTTCACCATCGTGTTGTTTTTTTTTGCTATTGCCGCTTTTTTGTCCCTTGTAACATTGAAAAGATATTTTTTACAGAGATATGACTTTAAAAGAATTTGAAACTGTTTTAAAGTGATGAAACTGTTTAAATCAATTATAATAATAACTTATTAAGTTTAAAATATATAATTTCATGTACAGATAAGAACTTATCAGTTGCTTACACCATAGAAGAAAGACTAAAGCCTGTTTCTTATAATCTTGCAAATGAATAATCTAAGAGTTATTCCTCTTTGTACTTCTGTTTTCAAAATAAAAAAAATCAGTTTACTTTCAAAGTGACCTTCTTAAACTGAAAAAAACAACAATAAAAAATGAAAACAGGGCTTCGGCTCAGGGGATATAAACTCTAAGCCGGGAATGTCACATTACATACCTTGCCTGAGACCTGAATAACATATAATATAATATAATTGCATGAGTGTTATATGTTTATGCTTTCACATTTGTTCTTAACCATTTCATAGGTCATTTGTAAAAAAAGTAAAAAAAATCAATATAATTTACTTTGAAATAAAACCATTTTTTCCCCTCACATGTCACCTATGAAAAATTCAGGTCATTGTCCGTATATATATATTAAAAAAGAAGATGTGGTATAATTGCCAATGAGACAACTGTACACAAGAGACCAAAAAGATCACTGTGCAACCTTAAACAATGAGCAAAGCCCATACAGCATAGCCAGCTATAAAAGGCTTTAAAATTATCTATTTGTATAGATTTGTTCTCACTAAGAATCTTTACAAGAATTTTTATTGCTATTTCTTTACTTGATATTTTAGAAGCAATTTCCACCACAAATGGAAGCCTGGGTCTCAATGCACTGCCACAGCTACCCCCAGACCTACAGCAGAAGAATCTGTCTGGATGAGAGCCTTAGACAGACATCATGAAAACTTGCAGAACAATGAGCACACCTGCCCTGTAGCCGATGATGCTGAAGGGACTGATTGAAATGCCACATCTCCAGGACCAAGTATTTCAGCATTTTACCAGTCAAAAAGATCTTCAAGTTCATGCAGGTAATGTTACTACATATTTACCACAAGACATTTCTTATTTCATGACATCAGCAGTTATATACGTTCAACAGTTATATAAGTCTCCATTTGTGTTCGGTTCACAATTTTGAGATAGAATGATCTCATAATTTTATATTCGTCTAAGCTCTTAACAGAAAATTAGAAAATCATAAGAAATTCCCTACAAAAGTTACAAACACATATCTGAAAGCTGCCGTTGAAAAATTGATCGTCGGACGTCCCAAAAAAGAAGATGGGGTATGATTGTCAATAGGACATCTATCTAGCAAAGTTAAAATAAAGTGCATGGATATAAGCTATAAGGTAACTGTACAGCCTTCGACAATGATAAAAACCCATACCTTATAAAAGACCATGCAATGCCCATGGATTAAAAAAAAGGAAAATTAGAAAATCATAAAAAAATACAATATGAATGAAAAACCACTGACCTAAACAGATTACTGAGAGAGTGTGTGAGCACTCAACCTTTTTTTTAAAGGGGGGGGGGGGGATTTTGTCCTGCCTTGGTTGTTGTTGTAATTTCTGTCTTGCCTTTTAATTTTTCAATCTTTTTGGTCCTGTCTTTTTTTCTCTTTAGATTACCCGCCGGTGCGTGACTTTTTTTTACATAAATTGTCATCCTGCCTTTTTCTTGTAAAGTGTTTTTTCATACTTTAAAGCACACCATTATTTTATTTATTATTATTACTTTTACTGTTAAGTCTGTTTTTGTTATATAAACTTTACGTAAGTCTTCATTTATGTATGCCGTCATACGACAAAATTATTTTTTATGTCTACCTGTGCGAATTTCATACGCGCATTTTTAAACCAGTAATGAAACCTTCTATCATTATGGGTAGACTTTACATAGATAAATTCAGCCGTATAAGAAAAGCAAAATGAGAATGTTAAATTAATGTATGCCTTTTTGTGCTTCTTTGTTACATTTGTTGTTTATGTAGAGTTATTAAGATGATAACACAATATTGACTGTTGTACCCCTATTTTTGACATTTTTACTCTTTGAGTATGTTTGTTTTGTTCATGCATCGTTGACAATTTAATGGAATTTGATGCAACTGTCATATAAGTGAGAGGTTTAGCTAGCTATAAAACCAGGTTCAATCCACCATTTTCTACATTAGAAAATGCCTGTACCAAGTCAGGAATATGACAGTTGTTACCCATTCGTTAGATGTGTTTGGACTTTTGATTTTGCCTTTTGATTTTTGATTTTCCTTTTTGAATTTTCCTCGGAGTTCGGTATTTTTGTGTTTTTACTTTTTATCATGACATTTTTTACTTCTTCTCAAAATACATGTCCTGCCTATTTTTTTCTAATTTCCTTGAGACCCCTTCCCCAACCTAAAAATCAAAGGCTCCCTAACTTTGATGCATACCTCAAGGTACTAAAAATTCAAATAAGTAGACAAAAAAAGAAATAATTGTTCCATTATAATACAACTGATGAGACACTCTCTAGGAAAAAGGGACTGTAAAAAGTTGGCAGAACTTGATTATGCCCCAATTAACTTATAATGGTTATTTATACAGTAATTATTTTGAATGTGGTGTTTTTTTCTTGCAGCATACAGCAGACACCCAGCAAGAAGAAAAAGACAGCTGAAGATGTGTATACATTACAATGTGCAGTTCTTGAAAAGGAACTAGAGCAGAATACACTACAAGTAGATCTGTTGAGGAAATTGCTTAGCAAATATGACAGTTTAGATTCTGATGCCTTGGAACTATTGTCAGTTTTAGGGCAGTGATTGTTAAAACATTTAGAAAACTTTTCAAGTTGTTAGATATTAAAAGTTTGAATCTATTTACTGAAATGATTGACTTGTTTTTTTTCCAAATTTCTGTGTTTATTACAAAATCAAATTATTAAAATACTGCATATATTATATTGATAGATTTTTCTATTAACACATATCGTATGTATGAATTCTTTGTGATTGAAATTGATGATTATATAACTTATAAATGAATACTGTCAGCAATTTGGATTTTTTGTTGTTTTTTTGTCATTTTTGTAGCCTTATCAATGAAGATAATATATCAATGTATTAACATGTTGATGTCAAATATGATAATTTCAAGCTGGTTAGATGATAATTCCAATACTGAGTCTTATTTCACCAACAACGTTTCTGTATATAAAGGAAATTGACTTTTTCAATGTTGATGGCTGTACAATTGCTCATATCTATATCATTTGAAGTATAGAACATTTTATCTTATTGGCAAGCATACCAAATCTTCCATTTTCATTGTGGGTGCAAGATTTTGGCAATTGCCAAATATGATTTTTGTTACATTCAAAGCTAAACAATTTTATGAAATCGTAAATGATCCTGGTACTTAAGTTTCTTGGATTATAATATATAAAAATAAAGAAAGTGAAAGAGATGTTTTAAATTTAATGACGATTAAAATAAGTGTCAGCAATGTGCTCCCTAATCCCTCTTCCATCCTGTTGTCCATTATAGTTGTTTCCATTTTCAACATCCTCATTAACAAGCTCATCAGCTACATCTGGCTCATTTAGCTGTATGCAGATGTTGTGTAGGATTCCACAAACCATTACTATTTTGGTAACCTTTTTGGGATCCATACGAATCTGCAAAATTAAAAAAAAATTACCATGCAGGGTTACACAATACACAAGATTGTGTGGTTGAAGGACGTAATAAGATGCAAAAAAGTCGTAGTGTGGTTTTTTTTCTCTGGGACCACTGATCCATTTGTGCAATCTGTTGGTAACAGTCTCAAAAAATGTATAAGTTTGTAATATTAAGTTTAAATATACAAAAATGTACCCAAATAGTTCCGGTTGATATATATCTAAGACACAACTCGGGTGCAAATTTATTCGATATAGTATTGAGAGTGAGAGGGAGTGGAAAAGGGGGAGGGTGGAGGGTGGTTTTGTAATTTTCTTTAAAAAAAATATTATGATTATAATTTGAAAGGAAAAATATACTCCAATCAATAAGAAGTAGTAATAAAATCATCTAAATAAAAACTCACTTCAGAATGCAATATGTGGAACCTTCTCTTCCATCTGCCAAATGTTCTTTCAATAATGGATCTTGTGACTGCATGACATCTGTTGTACCTTCTATGGTGTTGTTCATTGGGGTTCAGAAAAGGTGTCATTAAAAAAGACCTACAGGTATAGCCACTATCACCAAGTAAGATGCCATTTTCCCAATTGCCATTTCTCTCCATGTGAGCACAAACCTGCATGAGCAAATATATCTATTTTAAAGAATATTATACAATACATAAATATAAATACAATACAAAAATATTTTTTTAAAGAATATACATGCATATCAATTTAGTTTGCATTGTTTAAAAGATATGGCATTGGCAATCGTACAACATTTTACCATTCTTATCCAGACATTTTTCATTCACTTTTTGCTGGCTGATATCAGGGACATATATAATACATATATGTCTCTATTAATATGATATAAACCAGAAACATTGAACATTTAAAAAAGTGAAAATATTTTGCATCTTCACTTAGGTTGTCTGCATAAAACAGAAATATATATATACCATCTGGGACTAATAGAATCAAATAAAGTAGTGTTTTCAATGTTATGTATAATTATGATCTGTTTTTCATGATATTTCATTGTATTCTAATGACTAATGAAGCTGATTTAAGGGGGTTCGCGGGTCTAAATCATTTATATAGGATTTCTCTATATTTTTCTATAAATGAACTTTATCTTAAAGTTAATAGAAAAATAAAATAAAAAAGTGGGGTCACCGTTCATTTGCGCTCACAGTCTGCCTTCGAAAGAAGCATACATTTTTGTAAAAGTGGGTTTTTTCTGTTGAAGTAATAGGAGAAATAAAGTTGATATCGAAATAAAAAAAAGAAATTTATTACAGAAATCGCTCAAATTTTACAATAATTTAGTTTAAGTACAGCTTATATGGAAATCATTTTAAAAAATATAGGTCACCGATGAGTTGAAAAAGATATTTCAATTTTAAAGCCAAAAAAATGGCATTTTTCCACCAAAGGGAGATAATTTAGAACTTTTTCAATGATGTATACATTTTAAAACTCATCTGGGGCCAACACGAATTGATTGTTTTGAAAGATTTTTGTACCATATGATAAAGTATTAACTACTTTGTAATGAAAAACAAGTGTTTAATTTTTTTCTGAAATTTTTATACCCTCGAGCCTCCTTAAAATTATTAATCAACCATTTACACTCACCTGTGATGTTCTGAAAACATGTGAATCATGACAACAACCTGGCCAATTTGCAGTTATGTTTGTAAATCTACCTGAAAAAAATCAGTTAAAACATTATTTAAAGCACTACTTTACATGTTTGAGTTACTTTTTGTTTATTAATTTTTTTCAAAAACTAGTAAACCTTAAGAAACATTTCCCAAAAAGGGAGGGGTCAAAGATTATAAACCCTATAAGTCTTATTAATCCAGCGCCTTTTTTTCAAGTGTACAAAATGGAAAAAAAGGGAGGTACTTATAAATAAGTTGTACATTCTTTTAGGAAAATATTTTTTTTAAGCTTAAAAACTTTTTTTTTTATTACAGTTACTGTATGGATTTTTGTTTATCTAGGTCTGAAAGTAACTATATTAATATCAATTTTAATATAAAGACTTTGTTATATGGAACAGACTATACTGAGACTGGTTTCTGAAATTCAATTCAGGGGAACAGCAGATTTGTTTACAATGTGACAGTTCAAAATTACACTATGTGAAGATGAAAACAGAAGAACATTACCCTTTGCATCATATACTGCTTGAACATTCAGGCTTGGGTAGCCTTTTCTGTTGATAAATGAAGGTTCGTCATGATGCGGTCTCTTTATTCTTATATCTGTCCCATCAATAGCACCCAAAATGTTTGGAAACCCAGCAAACTCGTAAAATTCAGCTTTGGTTTGGTTAAGGTTAGTAGGCCACTGAATGAACTCGTTCCTCTTTTCACAAAGGGCATCTAAAACAGAATCGACCACTCTTGAAACTGTGCTTTTGTCCAAACCTATAAAGTAGAGATGCATAACTTTATGGTAATGACTGCCCAATTACTTTGTAAACAAATATGGTACTGTAGACTAGTGCAGAGTATGGAAGAAACAAATACAACAATAAATGCATGTACATGTACACTATGAATTGCCACTTTAGATCCTGCATAAAATTCTCAAATTGAAATATCATATCAATAGAAAACATGTGTAAACAGCTGAACCATTTAAAAGTATATAGTCTTATCTAATGTGTCACCTATGACCTGGAGGAAACTTCCACTGGCAAGAAATCTCAATGTCACCATTGTCTGTTGTTCTACACTGAGGGCATGATTCCGGTTTGTCTGACGTGTCAACCTGTCCCTTACTAGATCAGATAAGAATAAAATGCCTTCCCTCCCAAATCTGTAGCGTGCTCTAAGTTCTGTATCAGTGTAGTCTAGGGTAAGTTCTTCTTTGCTTCTAAAAGTTTTTTCTTTTCTTTGAATTGGTACATGAAACAAGGCTAAATCTAAGGCTGCCATCTTTAACGCTGCGTTAGGGGTTTAATCGAGGTATGTCAAGTGATTAAGTTTAACACAGATTTAACGACTGCGTTAAGCGTTAAAATTTTTGAACAACACTTAACGATTATGTTAAATTTAACGACTGGCTAACGACACTTTAACGACATCGTTAGCTTAACGACACTTTTGAACAACCGGGCCCAGTACGTTTGTGTCAACAATTTTCAAAAATATGTTCTAAGCTTCTAGGTTACATACTTCAGGTAAACGCTTAAAATATATTGATGAACTTGACTTTTACAAACGCATAACTGATTTATAGAGTTATCTCCCTGAACCAAGGACTACCCCCTTAAATGAGTCGAAAAATGCCTCTTTTCACAATATGTCACAGTTTGACGTAGCGAACATATTACAATAGTGATTAAATATAACCTTTTTCGATTTCATGCTAATTTTCTCTACTGAAAACATTCTACAATAACCACGCAGTATTACAATATATAAAAATTTACTCTGTGCGGTCTATAGAACATAGTACAGGGGACTCATAATCTTTTTGATTGCATTTCTTTCTACCTTTGTTTTTACAGTCAATAATATTTTAAAATTTATATATAGTACAGTGGCGAACGCCTGAGTTTTAAAACTAGGTGTACAAAAACTAAGGAATAGCAGTGAAAAATCCAAAAAATTCAATATAAACACAAATATTCTACGTAAAGAGGCCTCCTCGTAAAAAATAAAATAACAATAAGAAAAACATAAATCCGCCCATGTACTATTCCCATTGGCAATAACATTTAAATTGAATGGAATATCCAATAAAAAAAAATAACACTTGATTGCAGGCGTCCGAAGCGCTGTTTTTTTGGAACGCTGAAAGCTGAATATTTGAAAGCCAAGGATGCACAAGAAGTGAAACAATTGAAGAGCTATATGGCCAAATTGGACCAAAAAAATGCAAAATTAATCAAGGGTCAATTTTGCCTGAGGGAGTTGAAACCTCAGTTTCTTTATAATCTTTAAATTTATAAACGCCCAATTTTAGATGATTGATTGTTGGTTGCTAATGGTAGCAAATATTTCATGCATGTTTAGGACGAGAACAAATTAACAATAAATACAATAAGGTTCTGTTTTAGAGTCCGTTCGGGATGAAGGTCTGGAAATTCAGATTGCCACTGGATAATGAGGATGTATTGGGTAGACATTTTGTTGTTGCAAGGGTTCTTAAGGTGGCTCGGGTGTCTTCCTTCATTTTGGATTTTGAAGAAGCAGATAACGTTGGTCTAGATATTTGATGAAATGTGCAAATTTTGAGAGTAGTATGTAATTTATGTAAAAGATTTTTAATGTAAATATAGAAAATTTTGGTTTTATCATAATAACGGCTGTAATTTCTCAAAAACACGTTATTTGTGTTTGATTAGATTTTTTTTCAACTTTGCCAAATAAGAGGAGTTAACTCGGATAAAGTATTTTTTTTATATAAAGTGGTGTGAATTTACCTATTTTGATATGTAACAAGAAAACAAGTTCGGTGATCCATTTTTTCTTTTTCTTATCTGAAAGCATGTTATAAGAGCTACATGTATCTTCTCACATTTTACCTTAAAGTTCTATCAAGTAGTTTTCTTTTTATCACACAAGATTTTATTTTCCATGGATAATCTATACAAAATCTAACAATTTTTGCACAATCTGTAGCGTGAAAAAAAGTCCGGTGACCCATACTTTTTATTATATTTTTGAAAAAAGCATGATTAAAACTTCATTTTGACAAATTATCAAAAAATTCTATCAATTTTAATTAAGACGCCCCAGCAACCTTAACGTACAGAGAGTAGAACACTCACTCTACACGCCCCATTTTGACCGGAAGTGGCTGCGTGCGTGCTTGTACCTTGCTCAAAGTTGATTGTCGTATGATAACTTAAAAATGTGTAAATAACAAATACTGAACTATCCCAAATACAAAAAGCGTATCCCGTTTCCTTTTTTTCGCTATTATATTCGCTATTACAAATTTACCATTATTGAAGCCCCTCGTGGAGGTATATTAGTCAAATATACAGAAATATACTCTTAATAACCACATTTAGAGCAGTAATCACAATGTCGACAAATAATTTGTGCATATTGTTCATTTATTAAGAGAATCAAAGTGTGTCAAAATCAGGTTTTACTAATTATTTTTTCTCATTTTCATCCTATAGATCAAACAAGTTAGCCTCTTCTTGTATATTACATCTAGTTTTAAAAAAATATCGTTTATGTTTTGTTTCGTTCCATTTTGTTTCATTTCGTTCCGTTCCGTTCCGTACTGTTCCGTTTTTATTCTGTTTCGCACTTTAACAGGTACCAACTTTATGTCTTGTCTTATATTTTAATCAAAAATCTAAAAATTCAAACTGTCAAAAAGCGAAATGATCAAAACTGCACTTTATGTTTAGAATTTTTAAAATAGGTCCGGATTCGGTAAAAATTTAAATTTTAGTTTCCAAAATTATTATATTTGTCATCCAAATTTTCATAAAACTAGGGAATGAAAAGATCATCTATTGTTATTTCTTTTCTTAAACTTGATTTGAAACCTTTTTTTGCCAATAAGAATTTGCATCACGCCACACTTGCGAATTTCAACAATCCCAAAGATCCCTCCTCAATATAACTCAGAGATCAACTACGCGTTGTTTATTTAATGCGTAATTAATACATTCATATCACATCAATTCTGTTTCTACGAATCATGACTCTACATTGCCATAGACGGCGGATGATGCCGTATAACTCATTCAGAAGAGGAAGAGGATCAGAATAGTTTTTTCTAACGAAAAGCAAGTCGGAGTTTTTAACTCGCAACAAGACATTTTTATCTTGCAACTCGGTTTTTGCAGCTTGTAACTCGACTTTTTTACAACTCGCAACTCAATATTCGACGAACAGAAACCCTATTTGCTAATAGCCTAATGTATACAATGATCATTCCAAGAACGGAACTTGTGGTTTGGGTAATTCAGGGCAATATAATAATATAATATCCTTGTTTTTCAAAGCATATTCATGCAGGTATAAATAAGTTCCTGGAAACTTGCAAAGATGAGATATAATTTTTAAAATAGTTGATAAAATTTAACAATTCAATTAAAGCTTATCAGATGTCCTTGTGCATTAATTTTCCAATCGTCTCAGCTATCGTAATGCACGGTACACTAGTATTTATTGTTATATACAGTACTCCGCCGCCAATATCCGGTTTAAGGGTATACACAGTACAACTGCAGTACTTCTTTTTCTAGCACCTGAACGTTTTTGCGACACTTCTGTTGGGTTTTGCATACTGTTGCTTGTATTTTTAGCTTTTTGCAATGACAGTGTGAGTGTTTTTATCTAGTTTACATGCTGTCTTCCGTCCCTATTTCTGAAAAACAGCAACAATACATTTTTACATAAAATATTTTTGTGCAGGTAGGGGGTCTCATTATGGATACTATTGTGCTAGCGTGTATTTATTCATGATGGAATAAATACTGATATGATTTTGTAATTTATATGTTATTTCCTATTTGAATTTACTTTAAGTAAAGATGATTTTATTCCTAATGCATATTTGTGTTTTCGTTTTCAAATAGATTAATTACGGATTGTAATTAATTATGAGTGGTACTATTCGTATTTTATATTTACGGACTTTGACAATTGACTAGTTTGGCCTTGATTGTTACTCACTTCTACTAGTCTGATGGTCAGTGTTTTACGCTTGATTTGACCGCACACTTTCTGCTATTTCATTGGTTATATATCTTTTGGCGGTTTATTTATATTAAGTCTATATTCAATTGTCGATTGATGTTCAAACCGAACAGACGTTTCATTTACTTTATTTGCTGTTTCCTATTTTGTATCATTTGCATTGGAGGAATTCCACGATTGTTTCAGGTCAGTTTGCCTACTTATCTCTTTAGATATTCTGTCTTTATCTTACTTTCATTGTAATTTTATTACCGGATTAATCAGTATTTCACGCATGAGTAACTTTCCATTTTAGCATGAATTCGTAGTAAGAATGTGTATCGTGTGATTGGTGAATGAATGTTGTAAACTATTTAAAAGGTTAACGTAACTTTTATAATAGGCACATTATTGATTTACTTTTGAGCTACATAATTTAAGCCTGAGAATAAATAGTGTAAATATAAACGTATTGAATGCCGCATATTTGAACAGAATGAGTCCGAGAGTAAATGAGTAAAAGGTTAACTTGATAAATACTTTTCAGAGTCTTTATAATATTTTTGTCTCCGATTGATAGATTTTAAGTACTATATAAGTCTGTGCATAGTAACTATAATTTAGTATTTGTTATACAGGTATCTGACAGAGTTCTGCATATGATGTAGTTATACGTAGAGGCATAACCTTTGTACCTCATACGAGGTAAGAATGAGTGTTCATTTGTAGTTGCTTATTATTTTATTAGCTTAGTTATTTGCTTTGTTTAGCTTAGCTTATCCATATTAATTAACTGCTTGTTGCTATTTGCTTAATTAATGCTTATTTTGCTTAGACTGTTTGTTTATAGTTTTAACGGCTAATTCGTATATTATAATGTTTTGCTAAATGAAAACTGTATTTCTATTTTGCTTTTCTGACAAGTTAAATTCTGTTTCGAACGTCACAGAAAGTTATATTTTGATAAGATAAGGTTTAATTGCACATTTTGTTAATATCATAAACTGTGACGTATTTTACAGTCAATTGGTCAATTTTTATGAGTACACATATAACGTAAATTTATCAGATTGATATAATACATGTTTTAAGAGAGTTGATTTATATACGTTGTTATTTAATGTAATATTATTTTACAGGGTTTCTTTTGATGCTGGGTTAGGGTTAGGGTTAGGGTTAGGGTTAGGGTTAGGGTTAGGGTTAGGGTTTAGGGTTAGGGTTAGGGTTAGGGTTAGGGTTAGGGTTAAGGGTAAAGGGTTAGGGTAAGGGTTAAGGGTTAAGGGTTAGGGTTAGGGTTAGGGTTAGGGTTAGGGTTAGGGTTAGGGTTAGGGTTAGGGTTAGGGTTAGGGTTAGGGTTAGGGTTAGGGTTAGGGTTAGGGTTAGGGTTAGGGTTAGGGTTAGGGTTAGGGTTAGGGTTAACCCTAACCCTTAACCCTTAACCCTTACCCTAACCCTTTACCCTTAACCCTAACCCTAACCCTAACCCTAACCCTAACCCTAAACCCTAACCCTAACCCTAACCCTAACCCTAACCCTAACCCTAACCCTAACCCAGCATCAAAAGAAACCCTGTAAAATAATATTACATTAAATAACAACGTATATAAATCAACTCTCTTAAAACATGTATTATATCAATCTGATAAATTTACGTTATATGTGTACTCATAAAAATTGACCAATTGACTGTAAAATACGTCACAGTTTATGATATTAACAAAATGTGCAATTAAACCTTATCTTATCAAAATATAACTTTCTGTGACGTTCGAAACAGAATTTAACTTGTCAGAAAAGCAAAATAGAAATACAGTTTTCATTTAGCAAAACATTATAATATACGAATTAGCCGTTAAAACTATAAACAAACAGTCTAAGCAAAATAAGCATTAATTAAGCAAATAGCAACAAGCAGTTAATTAATATGGATAAGCTAAGCTAAACAAAGCAAATAACTAAGCTAATAAAATAATAAGCAACTACAAATGAACACTCATTCTTACCTCGTATGAGGTACAAAGGTTATGCCTCTACGTATAACTACATCATATGCAGAACTCTGTCAGATACCTGTATAACAAATACTAAATTATAGTTACTATGCACAGACTTATATAGTACTTAAAATCTATCAATCGGAGACAAAAATATTATAAAGACTCTGAAAAGTATTTATCAAGTTAACCTTTTACTCATTTACTCTCGGACTCATTCTGTTCAAATATGCGGCATTCAATACGTTTATATTTACACTATTTATTCTCAGGCTTAAATTATGTAGCTCAAAAGTAAATCAATAATGTGCCTATTATAAAAGTTACGTTAACCTTTTAAATAGTTTACAACATTCATTCACCAATCACACGATACACATTCTTACTACGAATTCATGCTAAAATGGAAAGTTACTCATGCGTGAAATACTGATTAATCCGGTAATAAAATTACAATGAAAGTAAGATAAAGACAGAATATCTAAAGAGATAAGTAGGCAAACTGACCTGAAACAATCGTGGAATTCCTCCAATGCAAATGATACAAAATAGGAAACAGCAAATAAAGTAAATGAAACGTCTGTTCGGTTTGAACATCAATCGACAATTGAATATAGACTTAATATAAATAAACCGCCAAAAGATATATAACCAATGAAATAGCAGAAAGTGTGCGGTCAAATCAAGCGTAAAACACTGACCATCAGACTAGTAGAAGTGAGTAACAATCAAGGCCAAACTAGTCAATTGTCAAAGTCCGTAAATATAAAATACGAATAGTACCACTCATAATTAATTACAATCCGTAATTAATCTATTTGAAAACGAAAACACAAATATGCATTAGGAATAAAATCATCTTTACTTAAAGTAAATTCAAATAGGAAATAACATATAAATTACAAAATCATATCAGTATTTATTCCATCATGAATAAATACACGCTAGCACAATAGTATCCATAATGAGACCCCCTACCTGCACAAAAATATTTTATGTAAAAATGTATTGTTGCTGTTTTTCAGAAATAGGGACGGAAGACAGCATGTAAACTAGATAAAAACACTCACACTGTCATTGCAAAAAGCTAAAAATACAAGCAACAGTATGCAAAACCCAACAGAAGTGTCGCAAAAACGTTCAGGTGCTAGAAAAAGAAGTACTGCAGTTGTACTGTGTATACCCTTAAACCGGATATTGGCGGCGGAGTACTGTATATAACAATAAATACTAGTGTACCGTGCATTACGATAGCTGAGACGATTGGAAAATTAATGCACAAGGACATCTGATAAGCTTTAATTGAATTGTTAAATTTTATCAACTATTTTAAAAATTATATCTCATCTTTGCAAGTTTCCAGGAACTTATTTATACCTGCATGAATATGCTTTGAAAAACAAGGATATTATATTATTATATTGCCCTGAATTACCCAAACCACAAGTTCCGTTCTTGGAATGATCATTGTATACA